>NC_088802.1:29654260-32154260 GCF_011386835.1 Chrysemys picta bellii | reverse complement strand
CCCCTGGGTGGCCTTATGCACCACAGGAGAAAGCCAGAGCAAGACAAGGAAGATGCCTGCAGAGCTAGGAGGCAGCGTGTCACAAAAGTGCCAAGAACATGGATTGATGGATGGCCACATAGGAAAGCTTTTCCAAACCACTGGTTTAACAAGAAATGCAATGTGCATTTGTAACCTTGCCAAGATAGCTCCAAACGGTAGGCACAGCTGTAGGAATGAGGGACCCAACACCAATGTGCGCCAGGTAAATGGTCCTAGATACACTGTTACAGAGCCTTTCGCTTCCAGATCTGATGGTGGATGAAAGACATTCCCACCTGTTCAATGGCCTTTGTGAGAGAGCCTGGTGGGCTCCGCAGAGCTCCAGTGAGCTGGCGTCTAGAGCACACAAACCATCATCGCAATTAGTGCTGTTTGTATTTTCCATCCTGTTGGTAGGTTCCAGAGAGAAGCCGAGGTTTGAGTGGCCCCTGGGGACTCAAGCAGGGATAGCAGATGGCTTAGAAAACTACGCACACCCCTGCACTGACCCAGACATCTCTGGGTCTAGTTCAAAGCATAGCAATGATCTGGCCCATGAGGAAGCCACTGGCGGAAATGAGCCCTGTGCTCTAGGAGCCCATCCCTGGGGCATGAAGAGGAGGAGAAAGATGGTTGGTGTCTTATGCAGCTGGCTTCCACCTGCTTCCTGTACTCCAAGCCCCATCTTCTTTGGGTTCACCCACCATGGCCCAACTGCTTCCCTCCCTACTGTGGGTTCCCTTCCAGGGAGGGCTGGGGCACAGAGCGGCATGCAGAAGCTGGTCTTGCTGTTGCTTGTGTTGTACCTGTTTTGTGGCTAACTGGAGGATTTCAGACGCCAGCACTGTCATTCCAGCACCTTCCACCAGCAATAAATTCACTCCAAAATAAAGGAAAGTGATCCAGCTCCATTGTTACACATAAACCCCGGAGTTATACAATGTCCTGCAAACATCAGATAAAACAATAACTCAGAAAAGGTCATAACAACACCAGCCATGTCATGAATAGCAGCTACAAGTAGCGGCCAGCAACTGATTCAGTCTAAGACTAGAGAGATGAAAAGATAGAAATGCTGTTGGCTTTAATCCTTTTGTAGTGTGCTCCAAGCAGCTGTCAACTGCTGAAAATTCCAATGACCAGGACCTCCCAAAGGGAAATAAAACCTTCGGAATGACCAGCTTCAAGAAAACACCAGATCTGAGATGATGCAACGATGGGGAAAACATGAGTAAATTCAGAAGATAAGTTGGTGCTTTGCCAAGCAATGTCTTCCAGATAAGCCTGTACCAGTGCTTCAAAGTCATGTGCTTAACGAGAAATAATTCATTAGATTATATAAATCAGTGGAATGGACACAGAAAGGAGTAATAAATTAATAAATCAATTAGTCAATAATAAAACACTCTAGGGAAGTGATCTTTAGAGAAGGATGAATTTTTCGTAAACAATGTCTCCAATATATTAGACACAAATGAGCCCTCCTTTAATATCATCCATGCTGTTCTCACTGTCTTATTCTCATACAAACATTCCAAGAGATATTTGTTCTTTCCTACAGTCACTGCAGTTACAAATCGGAAAGGACTTCTAGACCAGTGGTACGCAAACTGGGTGGTACCCCCTTCTGGGGGGGCACAAGAGGTTCTGGGGGGGCGCAAAGAAACTTGGATCCTGTGGGTCCCGCAGGACCTGCTGCCATTGTAGCAGAAGTGGGATAAAAATAGAGTAGGTATTGCGTGGTGGGACGAGAGCAGGATTAATGCAAATAATCCTCCCACGCTGCACACAACATGAATGCTCTGGCCAGCAGCTGCTTCTCTCTGGCCTCCCAGCTCTGAAGGCAGCGCTGCCACCAGCAGCAGTGTAGAAGTAAGGGTAGCAAAGGAAGGGGAGGAGGGATTGCTCAGTGATTTAAGCATTAGCCTGTTAAAACCAGGGTTGTGAGTTCAATCCTTGAGGGGGATTTAGTTGGGGTTTGGTCCTGCTTTAAGCAGGGGGTTGGACTAGATAACCTCCTGAGGTTCCTTCCAAACCTAATATTCTTTTTTTTTTTAACTCCATGAATGATAAGGGGGTCACAACTGGGAGAGTTTGTGAACCACTCTTCTAGACCTTGCCTAGGAGCTGCAGAGGATTATTCCCTGCAGTGTATGATGCAGCTTTACATGTCTCAAGCCCTGGTACTTCCAGCCTTTCCCTCAGAAGACTGTACCCAAGATTGGGAGATTTCAAAATGCTAATAGGCCCTGATGCTCAGCCCATATTTTCTTTTCCTTAATTTCTTTCCTCTCTCCAAGCCAAACCCACTTGGACCTCCTTACCCAATGGCTCTCACTCACTCCGTGGAGTTTGCTGCCTTCCGACACGTGTAGACATAGATCACGTCACTTTCTGTCATTGCTTCACTCTCCGTTCTTAGTGTTCAGGTCTCTCCTTTCCTGTTGCTCAGTTGCCCCCTCGCCAATGCAGGAGGGTTGGTGCAGTGCAAGGGCTCAACCTATATTGCTAGTATTTGGTGGAGTACTTACTGACCTTCCAAGTGACTATATTCATGGTGTACACCCTGCCAGCTCCTCTCAGACCCTGTCTGTCATCCCAGAGGCAAAGCAGCCGTCTTTAGAACATCGGGATGGGCACAGAGTGCTGGGGCAGTTGCCTTGTCCTTGCTGCCAAGATGGTAAAACAATAGGCCAGCTTTCTCATGCTGGGAGCAGTATAAAAATAGCCATGCTAGGAACGCGTTAAACCTTCCAGTGCAGAGATGAGTCTGAGCTGCACAGTCCCCTCTGCTTCAAAGCGGGATGGCACCTGGGCTCTGGGTTTGGGCCCGTCTATTTTACTGACTCCTTTAAGTACTGAGGTGCGCTCCTCTGGTCCCCTCATTCTAGATGTGGAGTCAGCCACGGTGCATGGGCAGGAGTTCCCCACCTGCTCCTGGAAATGGTGAACCAGCTCTCCCTTGCCCCGTCCCAACCGCACACTGGTGTGACTCTGTTGACTTCAGTGTTGTCACTCCCGACTCACACCAGAGTAAGTGAGATCAGAATCAGGGCTGATGCCTCCCCATGCAGAGCCCAAAACCAACTGGCTTTTTTTGCTGCCATATCTCACTGAAAATTCATCGCTAATTTCCTGCCCACTCTCCCTCTGCTGCTTATTATAAACTAACTAAATATGTCTTCTTGCTAGCTCCTGGGGTTCTGCTTTGGACACATCATTTAAGTGATTTCAGGCAATGTTTGAGGCTCAGGAACTCATGTGCTGTTTCCCTGCAGGCTGCAGGCCCCATCTTGCTGCTCCTTTATTCTTTATCTGGTTGCTATGGCCAGAAACCCCATGAGTTTGGAGGCATTTCTGAGAAATCCCTCCAAAGTGGCATCTCCCTCCAAGCGCCTGAGGTCAGCCAGGTATAACATGCACACATCCTACTGTGAGCAGTGAAGAGGTGTCCCTAACCTGCCTCCACAGAGAACAGCCAACAGAACATGCCGCTTACTGTACCATGGCGCTGCAGAGCTATTTGGTGTCGTCAGGTTTTCTTCAGTGTTTGTCACGTCTGACCTTGAGAATTCCTTGGAGACTCCCCTTATAACCATTCCACCTCTGGAATTCTGCATGGGCGGGATCCCTGCTTCTCAGCAGGATGCAGAACTCTTAGTCCAGGCCTCAATCATCTCAGACTTCGGTTAGTACCACATCTTGGCTCTGGGGCTTCTGATATCAGCTTCATCTTTATTGTATTCTAAAACTAGACTCAAATGCCAGAGCCAAACATTGTCTCCAAGGGGCACTGGCTTCCCCTCAGCGATTGTATTGATCTTAATGGATTCCAGATTCCTCAGGCAGCTACAACTGATATTGTTATCCTAGACAGTCTATTATCCACAGGACCCACTGCAAGATCTGGGTAATGAAATCCTGACTGAGCAGTGTCTTATAGCAGCAGTACTCAGGAGTGGTAGTGAAAACCTGCCAATTTTCTATTGGCTATATTGGTTACCCCCTTGCCCTCCCCATCCTTGTGTTGGACATGCCCTGAATTCTGCAGACACCAAGGTTAGCTAACTGCAGGGCTTACTGAGTAATCGGAGGTAATCAGTAAGTTTCCAGCCACTACCACTGTGCACATCAATGCCTGGAAAAATAAACCAGAAACAAAGAACTGAACTGTGGTTCTAGTCTGCACAGTGACTCTGTGAAGCAGGCAGTACGCGGGGCATTTTCTGTCAGTTAGGCTCTCTGCTGAGCTCCAGTGAGCATGGCCCGCTGTAAGGGAGCAGTTTATATCTATCTGCCTCATCCTCCATCACAGCCCTGACCCCCTGCGCAGCTTAGAGCAGCTACGAGGGGCTCAGCTGGCAACCCTGGCCACCCCTCAGCGCACCACCTAGAGCAGGGCCTGCTGGGGCTGTGGTGTAGGAGCCAGGGTGCGGCTCTATGCCCAGCATGAGGGCTAGTGCAGGAGGGTGGAGGAGGGCAGTGAATCTGACCCAATGAGTCCATAGTCGGTGAACTCAGCTGACACGTTGAAAGATGTTTGCTCTGTCAGATTAATAAGACAGGGATTTTTCAGGTTGGAAAAAAGACAACTAAGGGGGGAATATGATAGAGGTCTATAAAATCATGACTGGTGTGGAGAAAGTAAATAAGGAAGTGTTATTTACTCCTTCTCATAACACAAGAACTAGAGGCCACCAAATGAAATTAATAGACAGAAGGTTTAAAACAAACAAAAGAAAGTATTTTGTCACACAACGCACAGTCAACCTGTGGAACTCCTTGCCAGTGGATGTTGGGAAGGCCAAGACTATAACAGGGTTCAAAAAAGAATTAAATAAATTCATGGAGGATAGGTCCATCAATGGCTATGAGCCAGGATGGGCAGGGATGGTGTCCCTAGCCTCTGTTTGCCAGAAGCCAGGAATGGGCGATGGGATGGATCACTTGATTATTACCTGTTCTGTTTATTCCCTCTGCGGCACCTGGCATTGGCCACTGTCGGAAGACAGGCTACTGGGGTAGATGGACCTTTGGTCTGACCCAGTATGCCCGTTCTTATGTCAGAACCACAAACTCAGCCTGGGCTCGAGGAGTCACGTGAGGCTCCTTCCACCTTGCCTATCGCCAACAGTAACAAGACTCTTCGGGACATCTCAGCCTTTTGTGACACCGGTGCCAATTCTTGCCCTCAGGGGTTGACTATAGGAACAGAGAGGGCGTGGGAGGCTGGGGGGTAAATCTACCCTGCATTAGCCTGCCGCTAAGTATCTGTGTGGAGCCTGCTGCCATGCAGTGAAAGTTCCTGGGTGTACTTTTATCTGCTCCCATTGCACAGCACCATGGATCGAAGCACACTGCAGAACTTTTATTGCTGGTAGCAGGGTCCGCACAGAGGGCTTAGTCTGCAGCAGGCTGATGTGAGGTAGATAATAGATGTATATCCCAGCCTGCCATGCACGCACTGATCACCTAGGCAAGCCCTGAGTACCCCAGGTGTGACCCTATTGCCCTCAGTCTGCCCAAGGGGTGACGGGAGCAGGACTTCACACAGGTGGGCCTGACTTGAGCAAACAGTTCTGTTGATGAGGCACAGGAAGGAACAGACCCAGCGCCATCCCTCTGAGTTGTGTGGGCCGTGCAGCGTGAATCGGAGTGAAATGCACTGAAACCTTATTTCTGTCCCAGCAAACAGAGCCATTTTTAAAGTACTCACTTTAAAACAGCATTTTAAGAAAATATATTTTTAAAGCATTTTATTAAACAACATACATTTTCTTTCCCCACTATGGCTGATGAGCTGAGCCCTCTCTAAATCTTCTGTTCACTCCTGAAATCAGACAATCCTGGAATGCCATTAACTGGGGAGGCGGGGGTGGAGGGTGGATTCCATGCAAAACCTTTATACCAGTGCCTTTGGATTTCAGACTGACTTCTTATGTTGGCAGGACTTGGAGGCTTCTTGGTTGCAAAGCATCTGGTGCTATGTCACAGACATACAGGAGTAGACAGGCTGTTATTCTGAGCAGGTGGCAATTCCTGCATTTCTAGGTAGGTTTCTATAGATCAGCTGCTGCTGAACATTCCTGGAGAATCCAGAACAGTTCTACTTGTTACACGGTGGATGGTACTAGATGTACATTAATGTTCCAATGCTTCATTGGTGGAGGATGGTGGCACAGCAGGTGGAGTGGAGGGCCAACAATGAAAGAACAGGGAAGAAGTCATGGCAGTTTTCCCATGAGATAGTGAAATCCAAAAGGAACAAAGCTAGAGAGATGGCCTGAAATCTGGGGGTTTGTTCCATTGCAATCAGGCTAATTGCCAAGACATCTGAGATGTGCAGTGCACCCATGAGCAGGTGACTATAGCTGTGAGTATGGGATGTGATTCTACATATTTAAATAGGATCATCCCGCATCTTGCATTGATGTGGATTTGGCAGCTCAAATGGTGCAGATTATATCTGACTCTTGGTCATTACCTGAAGCTTTCAGAAGTCCTCTCACTTCTTTGCACCTGTTGTGGAAGAAGGACCTATCTCCAGGCCTGCCCATGTAGATCACTGGATCCCAGTAAGTCTCAGATTTTTCCTAGGGAGAATATTCTGCTGTTGGAATCTTGCTGTACTGATGACCTGATGTCCCCATGCACCACCCACAGAGAACATTCCTGTATCCAGAGGGCTAGTGATCATGACCAAGACTGAAGCAGTATTGAAGGAAACTATGTTTCAAGTCAGCTCAATGGCAGGAGAGAGACTTTTGGAAGTCTTAAAGTATGACTATGAGGGAGTCAGAGAAAGCTATTTCTTCCCTTTCTTTGCAGGCAGTTGACCTGGAGGGGTTGATGGCTTAACTGACTCTGGTAGCCTCTACACAGACACAGTCACTCATGGAGCATTGTCTGGTTTTGAGGTAATCAGTGTGGGCTTGGAGAGAACAAACATGCTGTGTTCTCAGAAGAAATTCCAGCCACTTCACTCAGCGAGATTCTAGAGGTGCTGTGGAAGTTCTGGCGAGTAGCTGGAGCCCAGACCCCAGGACCCAGCGAAGAGCAAAGTACTTTTGTATTAGTACTTGGCCAGTCCAGTTCCAAGTCATCTAACAGTTCTAAGTCATCTAATGAGGCTGCTGCACTGTGTAATAGGCACCCCCAGGACATTTTTCAGGCTGTTCAGTCAAAACTTCCCTTTGCCTAATTTTACTGCATCCCTCCTGGTCACAGCGTGGGCTTTTCGGAATATGCCAAATAATCCTTCTCTACCAACTTAATGTTGTATCATTGAAATCACGTTGGATGCATCTTCAGTCCCAGCCTGAAAGGGTGGCTTCCTGCCGCACCTGTGTATTATGCAAAGTGCTGGAGTTTTTGCCAGCCCTGCTCCATAGGGATAGGTGTGCAGAGGGAGAAGATACACTGTACTCTCCACCAGGGTTGTGTGCACTCTACTGGGGTTTGCTCTGCTGCTGGCACAGTTATTTCTCACAAGTTTTACAGGGATTGATAAAGTCGGACTGCTGGATGAAAGAGCATAAATACACCAAACTTAAACATGAGATTGAGAAGCTGAAGTCAGGACATAAATAACGGCACTCTCACTTTCATGTTTATCATACAATTGCAACAGCACCATATTTGGAATAAATATTCTAATATTTGAATGCAACATGTGATTGGAGTTGATGTGTTGTTATGTTTTGAGTAAATACTCTGGAATTTTAATATTTCAGAGAACCCCTATTCTCATCTTCCTCAGAAATGAGGCTGAGCTGGGAAGTTTGGATGCTTTGGAGGCTGCATTTTTTATTTCTGAGACCCCAAAGTCCCTCATTTGAATGTAGCTCATTGTAGTTATTGAGTCATCCTTCCGACTGCATCTCTGTGTGGGGGGCCTGGATGTGAGTGTGCCAGAAAGACCAGCTCTTCCCAGCCCCACACACAAACGCTCACCCAGCCAAAGCCCGTGGATTTTGTGGGTGAGACTTGCACAAGCTTGCAGGCCTGGTGCCCCCTCTTTGCCTGCCCCAGACAGGTTGGTGTCCAAGGCTGCTCATGTTGCTGGAAGGGACTGTGTGGCCTTTTCTGTGATAGGGGCAAGATACCCATGCCAGGAAATGTCTTCCCTGCAAATGCTGCTCTTAGGAGGTCTCCACTCAGTGCCATTGGGTAAGTTCTGTCCTTGGCTTTCAGGAACCAGGGTCCATATCCAAGGTGACTTTTGCTGGGGAAATGCAGTGTTACAAAGTACCATTGCCAGTGACAGTCCCTGTTTTAGCTCCTTCTCTCACTCTCACTATGCCAGGGTTTGGCAAAGGACACTTCGCTTTAAACCGTTCGCTTCTAAAACACGAGCTCTGCAATTCATTTCCTTCTTTCTATTGTCTCAGAAATGTTGGTCAACAGGGCAAAGAATTAGCTTCTGGCCTGTGTTTCCAGAGCACGCTGTGCATTAGACGGCATTGCGGGCTGACTCCCAGGCCTGGGTTGCATTCTGATGGAAATGGAATGGAATGGGATGACGTTTAGAACCGCTGACACACTCGCATTCACACTGACACGGACAGTGTCTCTCTCACGCTGACACTGTTTATTACCAGATGCTGCTGAGGCTCCCACTGGGGAATCCGAGCACCCTTTACATTATTTAGGTCAGCAGAGACTCTGTCTCCCCAGAACAAGAAGCCTGTGTAGTCAGCATCCTCCTTGCCCTCTCCTCCTGCAACTATCAAACCAGCCACCCAGCAGAGAGCAAAGCCTAGGGCTGGGCAAACAGTGCAAAGCCTGTTCCACAGACTTTACCATGACTTTCTTTTGCTGCTGGGTATCTGTGGCTCCTGGACTAGACCCACCCCTCAGTGACTTGGGAACACTGGGGCAGCTGCTGCTTCTCCTGGGTTGCTGCGTGCTTCCTCAGCCAAACCCTCACCTGCTGCCTGGCTGGGGACACTGGAGGTGTGACACAAGCCCCCCACACCTGCTTGGCCCTTCTGGGTGTACGAAGCACCCCTGTGCTAGACCCCACCATCACGCCGTGGGTAGGCTGGGATGCCATTTAAGGCTTTCCCGGAGTCTCACCAGACTGCTGATACTTTCATTAGCACTTTGGCTCTGGAGCCTGCCCTTTTTGCAGCTCCTGCCTCCCCTTAATCATAACTCTTAAATAGGGTTACCATATTTTGTGCCTCCAAAAGGAGGACACTCCCCGGGGCCCCGGCCCTGCCCCCAGCCCCGCCCCCCGCCCCAACTCCGCCCCTTCCCCCGAAGTCTCCGCCCCCTCCCCTGCTTCCCGCGAACATTTGATTCGCGGGAAGCCTGAAGCAGGTAAGGGTGGTATGGGGGGAGGAGGCGCGGCCCAGTCTGGGTCGGCTCGGGCCCTGGGGTGCCGGCCCCGGGCCCGGCCCCCGGCCGAGCACCCCCGGCCCGCCCAGCACCGCCGGCCCGTCCCCCGAGCCCCTGGCTCGGCCCGGCCCCGCACTGCCGGCCCGGCCCCCGAGCCCCCGGCCCGGCCCCGCTCCGCCGGCCCGGCCCGGCCCCGCTCCACCGGCCCGGCCCCCGAGCCCCCGGCCCGGCCCGGCACCACTCCGCCGGCTTGGCCCCCGAGCCCCCGGCCCGGCACCGCACCGCTGGCCCGTCCCCCGAGCCCCCGGCTCGGCACCGCCGACCGCGGGCCCCGCATGTCCCGATTTTCCCGGACATGTCTGGCTTTTTGGGATTTCCCCCCGGACGGGGATTTGGAGCCCAAAAAGCCGGACATGTCCGGGAAAATCCGGACGTATGGTAACCCTATCTTAAAAGATGGCAGGAGGTGGAGCAGACATGTATGTCTACTCAGCAGTCAGCGAGGACAGAAGACAGAGTGTCATGGAGGAGCTTTCACTCTCAACTCAGTCTCTTTCCATAAGGGATCCTAGACAATCAGCTGGGAAAGGATCAGGAATCACCACAGCTTCCTTAGATAGACCCTGCACAGAGTGCAACTCCGTCCCCGCCCAGCAGGGCCAATGTGAAGCACAGCACTCTGTCACTCCATGTAACTAACTCAAAACAGCAGGTTGAATTTGTTGACACATCTCAGAAAGATCTCAATGATAAATGTGCTGAATCTCCAACACAGGCTAAGAGCATGAAATCCCTAACAGGGTCTAGATCAACGATAACGTAATAATACACAGAACATGCGGAAACATTTTCAAAACCATGTGATGCCCATAGTCTTAGTGTTCCTGACAGTATGAGCTAAGTAACAAAAATCTCTGGAATATTCAGTTCCCTGGTCAATTGTGATCCCCCTTTTCATTTCCTTAGGGGTTTTCCAGTGCCATTTAAACCTTCCTTAATGCCTCCAGAGGCATTGTCACTCTCGGGTTACTATCTGATTTGGGACGTCTCATGAATCTAAAGGAAACATTCTTTCAAACAGCAAGAGGGTCTCTATTGCTGCCAATGTGAGTAAAACGACACAGACGAGAAGGAAGCACTGGATGTCACTTTCCTGGCTTTTGTGCACCTCTTCGGCTTCCCACTAACCTGAGATTAGTTACGGAGAACAATAAAATTATATTTTATGTATTTGATCAGGTGAAAGAGTTCATAGCATTTCATTTAACATTGCAGAGCAAGGGGTATGTGCAGAGCGGGGCAGATAAGAAATTCTTCTCTCTCTGTTATGCTCACTATGGATAGGTTACATTCATTAGCAAAGTGTCACACTCCTGGGCCTTACTGATGATTTGTTTTTCCTAGTGACAGAGAGAGGATGCAGTGACAGTTATTTCTTTTTATCTTTTGATCAGACCATCCAGTCAGTGTGCAAGGGGCTGAGCTAACCAGAGATCTTCCTGAACTTGAGGCAGGTGGCCCTGGCAGCAGCAGATGACTTTTGGCTTAGGTCACTTGTATAGTTTTGATAAATGAAATGTAAAAAGAGACTGAATGCGTCCCCTGGGCGCCCACCCGATTGGGTTAATGTCCGTGCCAGCTAGGTTTCCTCTCACAAGTATTCATGAAAAGCGATTGTTACACTTCCAAGCTCAAGTGATCAGGAATATTTTAGATGAGATGTTAGGCATCTGGGAGACAAAATTCCCAACTCCTCCTGAGCCCTGGAACAGATGCAACTCAACAAACCAGACAAGGATCCTTCACAGCAAGGACAATAAAACATTTGCAATTATTTTGTGTCAATGTGGGGAGAAAAAAACAAAAATCCCCAGCCAATATAACCTCCAGCAGCCCATATGCCCAGTGAATATAACCTCCAAGAGCCAACATGCCTTGTCAATATAACCTCCAGGAACCCATGTCAATATAGAATCATAGAGGTGTGGGACTGAACAGGACCTTGAGAGGTCTTTTAGTCCAGTCCCCTGCACTCATCACAGGACTAAGTATTATCTAGACCAGTGGTTCTCAAACACTGGGGCCCCCTGTGGGGCCGCGAGCAGGTTTCAGGGGATCCACCAAGCAGGACCAGTGTTAGACTTGCTGGGGCCCAGGGCAGAAAGCCGAAATCCCACTGCATGGGGCTGAAGCGTTGGGCCCTGAGCCCTGCCCCTGGGGCTGAAGTAGAAGCCTGAGCAACTTAGCTTCACGGTGTGCTCTGTGGCATGGGGCCTTGGGGAATTGAACTGCTTGCTATCCCTTAATGCCGGTTCTGGCAGAAAACCAGTTATTGTGGCACAGGTGAGCCATGGCTTTTATAGCATGTTTGCGGGGCCTCAAAAAGAAAAAGGTTTAGAACCCCTGATCTAGACCATCCCTGATAGGTGTTTGTCTAACCTGCTCTTAAAAACTCCCAATGACAAGATTCCCCAAGCTCCCTTATCAGCACGGAGTACAGCGGAAGAATTACTTCTTATGTCTTGCTTGCAACACTCCTGCTAATACATCCCAGAATGATGTTTGCTTGTTTTGCAACAGCGTTACACCGTTACTCATATTTAGCTTGTGATCCACTATGACCCCCAGATCCCTTTCCGCAGTACTCCTTCCTAGGCAGTCATTTCCCATTTTGTATGTGTGAAATTGATTGTACCTTCCTAAGTGGAGTACTTTTCATTTGTCCTTATTGAATTTCATCCTATTTACTTCAGATCATTTCTCCAGTTTGTCCAGATCATTTTGAATTTTAATCCTATACCCCAAAGCACTTGCAACCCCTTCCAGCTTGGTATCGTCTGCAAACTTTATAAGTGTGCTCTCTATGCAGGGCTGGCTCTAGGCACCAGCAAAACAAGCAGGTGCTTGGGGCGACACATTTGCAGGGGGCGGCATTCGGGCCATCCTTTTTTTTTATTATTTTTTTTTTATTTAAACTCACTTCTTCCCCTCTCGCAACGCTGCAGAAGCGGAGCCATGGAGCAGCTGGGGATCCAGCATGGGAGCTGAGAACCCATGGGACCCTGGGAGCTGTAGTTCCTTGGCTAACTCCCTGCCTATAGAGCCAGCCCTGGAGCAAGGAAAGAACTACATTTCCCCGCATTCCCTTGGCCGCTAGCCACAGGAAAGGGAGGGGGAGGGAGTGAGGAAGCTGAGACCCCATGCGCTTGCCGTGGATGGGGAGCTGGCTGCGAGAAGGGGGTGGCACTGTGAATGGGGGACAAGTATGCCCAAGGAGTAGAAGGCTTTGCCCCAGATATCCCCTTCAGAAGACTTCCCCAGACTGGATTAGGGATACTGGTGTGACCTCACCTTGCAGCAAAGATGGAATTGGGTGGACTAAATGGACAGTGCCCCTCTCTATCTGAAGCCTAGCAAGGGAGGTACGTGGATCCCACTAGAATTTAAAATGAAAAGTAAGGGAGGGGAGTCTCTGCTAGAGGGCTTGGGCAGCTTTAGATACAGTACCAGGCACGTAGGAGGATTTCCACTTCTGAGCTATGGAAGCAGAAATTGACTTTTCCTTTCCAGATTTAGCTAATATTCAGAAAGGGAATCTAGCACCTGCTTTCCAGATTTGAACACCCTCAAAATTCAGGAGTGCTCAAGTTCAATTTGGGCAGCTATTACTTCATTTCTCCCAAATCAAATATACTGATCCACTGTAACTTGTAGAAAAAGTAGGATAAAATTGAGGAAGAAATGCTTCCCAGTGGTTATTAGGACTGGAATTGCTATTTTCAACAGCCATTGCCCCCCCCTTTTTTTTTTTTAGTTTTATTTGTTTAAAAGGAAGACAGTGATATTGCATTGGCAAATTCCCCATAGAAACAAAGAGTGGAACAAAAGAATAATAAAGGCACCTCAAGGTTTCCTCATTTATGTAGGACAGTCTTATAATATGCATCCAGATATCCTCCAATCACACAAGCTGAAAATTGTTCCACTTTACTGCAGTTCTGTAACCATATGGGAATCAATCCTGTCTGTGTTCTGTGCACATCCAAAATTCCTGCTGAATGACCCGCCCTTGGAGCGAGTTACCAGTGACCCAGGGCTGGGGTGGCAAGAGGGTGCAGGTTGGGGGGAGAGCCCAGGGCTGGGATGGCAGGAGGGTGGGGGTAGGGCACTAGTGGGGGGGAAAGGAGGGAGCCCAGCGCTGGGGTGGCAGTGGGTGTGGAAGGGTGGGGGGAGAACCCAGGGCTGGGGCAGCAGAAAGGTGCGGGGGGGAGCCCAGGGCTGAGGTGGGGGGCAGCCAAAATTTTTTTTGATTGGGGCAGCAAAAAACCTAGAGCCGGCCCTGTCTCTATGCCATTATCTAAATCATTGATACTCAGATGGAGGCTTGGGAGCTGCAAGTGGCTCTTTAATGTGTCTCCTGTGGCTCTTTGCAGCACCTGATCTTAAAACACTATGTGATTTAATTATTAACCAATCTAAGTTATTAACCAATCAGCATGTTTTTACTATGTTATTAACCAAATGTAGAATACTTGGTCAGTCATTTTGCTCTGAGAATTATATATCTATAGTAAATGAAATGATAAATTCACACTCCTGTGGCCCTTTTGGCAATGTTGATCGCTAATTTGGCTCCTGAACCACTGAGGTCAGAGTATCACTGATCTAAATTATTGATGAAGATATTGAACAGAACTGGACTCAGAATCAATCCCTGGGGGACCCCACTCGATATTCCCTTCCAGCTTGACTGTGAACCACCGATAACTACTCTCTGGGAACAGTTTTCCAACCAGTTATGCACCCACTTTATAGTAGCTCCATTTAGGTTGCATTTCCCTCATTTATTTATGAGGAGGTCATGTGAGACAGTATCAAAAACTTTATAAAATCAAGTTATACCACATCTACTGCTTCCTCCCTATCCACAAGGTTTGTTACCCTATCAAAGAAAGCTATCAGGTTGGTTTGACACGATTTGTTTTTGACAAATCCATGCTGACTGTTACTTATCACCTTATTATCCTCTAAGTGTTTGCAAATTGATTGCTCAATTATTGGCTCCATTAGCTTTCTGGGTACCAAAGTTAAGCTGACTGGTCTGTAATTCCCTGGGTTGTCCTTACTTTATTTTTTATAGCGTGGCACTATATTTGCCCTTTTGCAGTCCTCTGGAATCTCTCCCGTCTTCCATGAGTTATCAAAGATAATCGCTAATGGCTCAGATATATCCTCAGTCAGCTCCTTGAGTATTCTAGGATGTATTTCATCAGCCCCTGGTGACTTGAAGACATCTAACTTGTCCAAGTACTTTTTAACTTGCTCTTTCCCTATGTTTGCTTTGGTTCGTACCTCATTTTCACTGGCGTTCATGATGTTAGATGTCCAATCATTACTAAACTTTTTGGTGAAAACTGAAACATAAAAGTCATTTAGCACGTCCACCACATTTTAAGAACATAGAATGGCCATACTGGGTCAGATGAAAGGTCCATTTAGCTCAGTATCCTGTATTCCGACAATGCCAGGCGCCCCAGAGGGAATTAACAGAACAGGTAATCATCACGCGATCCATCCCCTGTCGCCCATTCCTTTGCTAAAGTTTGCCTTCTTGAAATCTATTCTCTTTATTGTGCTGTTTTCTCTCCTATCGTTCTTTAGAACCATGGACTCTATCATTTCATGATCACTTTTACTCAGCTGCCTTCCACTTTCAAATTCTCAGTTCCTCTCTATTTTTCTAAATCAAGTCTAGAATAGCCTACTTGCTTTCTCCATCTTCTGAAATAAAAAATTGTCTCCAATACATTCCAAGAACTTGTTGGATAACCTGTGCTCTGCTGTGTTATTTTCCCAACAGACGTCTGAGTAGTTGAAGTCCGCCCTCACCACCAAGTCCTGTGCTTTGGGTGATTTTGTTAGTAGTTTAAAAAAAGCCTCATTCCCCTCTTCCTCCTGGTTAGGTGGTCTGTAGTAGATCCCTATCATGACATCACCCTTTGTTTTTTACCTCTTTTATCCTTACCCAGAGACTTTCAACTAGTCTGTCTCCTATTTCCATCTTAACCTCAGTTCAAGTGTATACATCTTTGATATATAAGGCAACACCTCCTCCTTTTCTTCTATGACTGTCCTTCCTGAGCAGTACCAATATTCCAGTCATGTGTATTATCCCACTAAGCCACTGTGATGCCAACTATGTCATAGTTGTGTTTATTCACAAGCATTTCAAGTTCTTCCTGCTTATTCCCCATACTTCTCATATTAGTATACAGATATCTAAGACACTGATTTGATTTCCCCACTATGTTCCCTCTGCTCACTCCCTTGTCCCTGCTATAATGGCCTGTACTCTCCCCAGATTCTGATCCTTCTCCCAGGTTTCCGTGTTTTTGACTTACCTGTGGGCTTTTGTCACCTACCCCCATCCAACCTAGTTTAAAGCCCTCCTCACTAGGTTAGCTAGTCTGTATCCAAATATGCTCTACCCCTTCCTCAATAGGTGGACCCCCTCTCCGCTCAGCAGTCCTTTCCAGAACAGCATCCCATGATCAAGGAAGCCCAAGCTCTCCTAGTGACACCATCCTTGCAGCCAGGCGTTCACTTCCAGGATGCATCTGTCTTTGCCTGGGCCCCTACCTTTGACTGGAAGGAACTTACACCCCCAACTCCTTCACCCTCACACTCCCAGAGCCCTGTAGTCACTTCTGGTCTGCTGAGGGTCATACCTCGCAGTATCATTAGTGCCCGCATGGATGAGTAGCATGGGGTAGTAGTCAGTGGGCCAGATAATCTTCAACAATCCCTCCGTAACATTTGGGATACGGACCCCTGGCAGGCAGCATACCTCCTGGGATGCCATGTGAGGCCAATGGATGGGTGCCTCTGTCCCGTTCAGAAGGGACTCACCAACCACCACTACCTTACATTTTTTTCTGGGAGTGGTGGCTGTGATCCTCCCAGCTTGGGAGTACATGGCTTCTCCTCCACCTTGGGGGGCAACTCCTCATCACTTCTTGCCAGGGCAGCATAGCGGTTCTTCATCACCATGGTGGGTGGGTTGGAAGTAGGACTGGAGCACTGCCTGCTGCCAGAAGTAACCAGTAGCCAGTGTCCTCCCTGTGACAGAACCATATCCTCCTCCCCCGGTGGCATGACAGCAGTTGTCTGTAGCTGGATCGCCTCCTCAGCCTTGGATGTCTCCATATGAATATTCTCAATGAATTCCTCATTGACACGGGTGCTTCTCAGCCCAGCCACCTCCTCCTGTAGCTCTCCCACCTGCTTCTGAGAGATTGCACCGGCAGGCACCTTTCACACTGGACAGTCCCCCAAGCCTGGCTTTCTGTCAGTGAGTGGGAAATGCAGGCCACAGTCTCTGCAAAGCTACACCAGAATCTGAATAGACACATCCATGGTCAGGTTCTCTGTCTGGATACAAATGCAGGAGGAGGAGACAGGAGTAGCGTTGGCACAGGCCATGTGGCCCTTCCTAACCATAATGATTATATTACAACTCCCTCTCAAACTCCCCTGTTCGCTGACCTTGGTCGCTTAGCCTCTGGCTTTTAAGGCCGTCTCTCTTAGGTCAGCCCTACCCCCTCGTTAATCACACATGGGAGGGTGATCAGAAGGCTGAATGAAGTGGAACAAAGATGATCAAGGATGAGCTGTGGAACAAAGGCTCAGACAGGCCCCAAACACACAATCCCAACTGACCTGCAACTTTAAGTAATCTGCAACAGAAAGAAAAACATAAACAGCCAAAAACCAAACAACCAGACAAGCTCACTCACCCAATCTACATGGGGACATATAACCACCAGAAGCCTATATGTTTAGCCCATATAACCGCCAGTAGTCCACCTGCCCAGCCAATATCACCTGCAGGAGCCTACGTCTCCAGCGAATAAAACCTCCAGTAGTCCACCTGCCCAGCCAATATCACCTGCAGGAACCCACACGCCCAGGCAGAATAATTTCCAGAAGCTCGTGTGTACAGCAATACAATCTCCAGGAGCCCATGCTACCTCAGTGAGGCAAGGCCAGTGCTTTCCAGCAAGAAACAGCATCTAACTTGTCTGAAATTCTCAAGCCCTGCCTGTCTGCACCCTCCCAAGCTGCTCCCCGTCCTGGATACTGAAAGCCCAAAGGCTGCTCCTGGTTAGGGCCGAGGAACAATCACCATGGCACCAACTACAGCCAGCCAGCAAGGCTGTTAGAGATTCCTCTGGCCCCCAGCCACGGGCCAACACCGCACAGAGTCTAGTGAGGAAACAGGCCCCTCTCCAAACTGCTGGCAGCCTAGGCAGCCAGTGAGCAGCCAAGAGACGGGAGAAGGGCACAGACACACAGGCAGGGGACTGGGGCCACTGTGTTTGTAGGGTTTGTTTCTTTAGATATTTTCATTGATTTTCTTTCCTCCCTTTCTTTCCCCCTTGTCCTGCCCCTCCCCTGGGCAGTCTGATGGGGGGTAGTTGGGTGAGGGGGAAGGTCTCCTCTGTGGCCTTTCTTATCCTGGAGTGCTTTGTCCTGCAATACTCCCACTTCTCAGATTTCCCCCAGCCCTCCTGCATGTGCACAGAGGCTAACTCCAAAGTCACTGCCCTCTGCTATATTCAATCCTGGAGTTTACTTGGCCCCTATCTGTTCCCCCCTACCCCTTTTCCCTGCCCTGTCCCAATGCTCTGTGACCCCAGACTTGTTCCCACACCTACCTCCCTGTCCTGTTCACTGGAGGCAGCTGTCTGCAATGACTACCGCAGCAAGACGGGAGACCAGTGTGTGCAGCACCAGATCCACAGACACCGCTCTCAGAGAGCCATCCAGCAGGCCAGCTTCCACCAACGCCATCCCCCAGACAGAGGCAAGCTAGGCTCCCAGGAGAATAGGGCTCAGAATGGCTCAGGCAGGGAAGGACTTGCTGCTGCAGCCAGGCCCATCAAACATTGCTCAGAGAAGCAGCCTGGTTTACCGAAGTGAGGGCTGGTCGCCGGGAACTGCAGGCCTTCGACTGCTCTGGGCTTAGGTGTGTAACTCTAGGTTGGCCTGTGGGACTTCCCCAAAGCAACAGAAGGAGTAAGAGCCAGAAGCAAGGGTTAGCCTTTTGCCAAGTCAACCAGACTACACCGCCTCTCCTGCTGTGGCACTGGCCCCACGGAAGCAGTTGGCAGGAAGGCGTCCTCTGCTGTGCCAGCATCATGTACAGTGCCAACAAGCATCACCTGCTTTTTATCCAGAGCACGCCGTGCACGGCTAGCTGCAACGAAGGCCCGTATCTCCCTCTGACCCTGGACGGTGGGGGCTCAGCCCCCAGCATCACCAGCACTGCCCCAGCCTCCACGTCAGCCCAAGGAAATGATGAAGGGGGTAGGGGACAGCACCCAGGGAAACGCCAGCACAGAACTGCTCTGGGTGTGCTGTGGCCGCTCCAAGGCGCTGCGCCTGGTCAGAGACAGGAACGTTTCATTCATTTTACCAGGTTTCCAGCTCTGATCACATTTCTGAGGTTTTCACTAAAGGGTGACTTTAAAGGAGACACTCAGGAGAGACTCACTAGACCGGCAGTGGTGTAAATAAATACAGCTTCACCAGTACCAATGGAGCAACATCAGTTTACACCTGCTGTGGCTCTGGCCCAGGATCTTAGTCTCATCTTTTGGACTTCTTGGAAGCAGCCATCTCTGTTCTTCATCAGCTCCTCATTGCACTGGATTTTCTGCAGGGCGGCAGGGCTGTTTGCTGAGCTCCACAGTGAAATCCCTGCTCATGCCAGAACTCAGGGGAGCTGCAATTTGTTTAATGGCAAGTGATACTGTGTCTGGCTTCCTGCATGACAAGTATTCACGCTAACTGCCAAGCAGGTGATGGTTTAACTTCTTCCTAGTATTTGGGAACTGAGGAGAGGGCAGAATGGAAGCAAGTCCCTGATATTCCTTGATATTCTTTGATTGCTGGAAACAAGAAAACATTGACAATCTTTAAAATCCCTTAAAGGGCCCTGGAGTGCCCCACCTACACCTCATGCCTCCTGCAGGCAGTGGGGCTGCATGGGCCATTTGGGAAGAGCAGGATTTGGCCCTCAGAACTCATGCGTGGACAATCTTGTGACAGGTTAGAACATCCCTCCTCACAGTCTGCACCACATTGCTCTTCACTACAGCTCTTAGAATGGCCTTTACAGCTACCAATGGTGGTAAAGCAGTTGTCGATGGTAAACTATTTTGGCTACACAGGGGCAAATGTCTGAACATTCATTTTACTCCAGTGCCAGGAACATTACACTGAATCCAGGCCATGTTCTGAATGCTGGTGATTGCACACAGAGAACCCACACTGAAGCGTGTTCTTCCAAATGCACTTGACTGTAACTTCCATTATGCAGTGATTGACACTGGTATTTTTAAGAACTAGGCTGAGCATTTTGTTTTTATTATTTGTAGTATGGTGGCATCTAGAGGCCCTAGCCAAGATCAGGGCCCCCTTGTGCTGACAGCTAAATAGTTAGAGACAGTCCCTGAAAGATCAGTGGCCCCGTTTTACAGATGGGAACTGAGACCCAGGGAGAGCAAGGCTACATCTGCATAAGAGCTAGGGGTGTGATCCCCAGCTTGCAGTAGACATACACACGCTAGTGCACTAAAAATAGCAGTGTAGCTGTGCCAAATATGAACCATCAGGATGCAGGCAGGTTTGTGCTCAGGGCAGCTTAGGGTTTTTAGGATATTGTATAGGGAGGATTCTTTGGGAAAAAACAAAAGCCCTCAGCAACCTTATAAGCTACTTCAGCTACGCTCCTATTTTTAAGCACACTAGCTCAAGGCATGGAAGAGCAAATATGATTATGTCTACACTACAGACCTTACCGCCTCACAGCTATACCAGTACAGCTGTGCCACTGTAAGGTCTCCCGTGTAGTCGCTCTTTGCCAGCGGAGTGAGCTCTCCTGCCACCATAATTAAACCACCCTCAATGAGCGGCGGTAGCTATTTCGGCAGGAAAGCCTCTCTTGCCAACAGAGCGCTGTCCACACCGGCACTTTAGTCGGTGAAATTTATGTCGGTCAGGTGGGTGGTTTTTTTCACACCCCACACTGACAAAAGTTTTGCTGACAAAAGTCTACTGTAGATAAAGTCTATGTCTCCTCAAGCTTGGAGTCACACCCCTAGCACTGACTATAGACAGTCCCTTTGGGACCTGCCCAGGGAGTCTGTAATAGTGCAGGGTTTGAACGCAGATTGACTAAGGCCAAGAAAACCCCACAGCCATCCTTCCTCTCCAGTCCTGCCATGTGTGAGGGCAGGGTGCAGCTGCACCCCACAGGAGCAGCCCAGGGAGAGAGCCGAGGGTTTGACAAATACACAGAGGAACATGGAAACTTATCTGAAGGGCTGCCGGAGAGGCAGAGAAAGGCTGAGATAGCATCTGAGGGAGAATGGAGTACAATTTTCTCTGCTTATTTGTTCTGTACCTGTTTTCTCTGGGTAATCAACAGAGACTTTATTGGCTCTCCAAAATAGCCTGTTGTTTATTTGCTCCCTCCGGTGCTCTGATACAGCCCACATTTGCTAGCTTTCAGGACACACTACAAGGCCTATTTAGTCACTGAGCTTTCCGCCAGATGGGGGAAGGGCCGAGCTGTGCTCTGGGTGGTGGAGACATGCAGGTGGAGAAGTTTTCTTGAACTTCCACCTAGACAATTTTTATAAGTTGAGAAATGGTAACTATTCCATCAGGAGCACTCCCAAATCTGTGCCACCCAGCCCTGCACAGCCATTCCTTCGGGGAGCATGGAGCATCTCTGCGCTCTATGTTTCTTCCTGGCTGCTCTCCTGATTGCTCTGGTTTGAAGCCCTCCCTTGATTGCCAGACAGAGCACAGACACTCTCTTCACGGGGCTAGAGTGACTCCAGACTACAGCTGTGTGACACTTTCCCAACAAATAGTTTATTTGCCAAAAAATGCAGTTTTGGTTGAACCGGAACTCTTCACAAATGTGACTCAAATGTGCCCAGTAGTTCTGGCGAGACAAAAATGTGTGGGGCTAGATTCACAGAATGGCCATCAAAGGCGGAGGTACCCATTGTACAAATTTAGCCCAGTGATTAGGCCACTCACCTGGGATAGGGGAGACGTGCATTTGAATCAGGTCTCTCCCCTCTGAGGTGAGCACTCTAATCAGGGTACAGGATACTCTAGGGTGGGCTTCTCTCTTCTGTTGAAGTTGTTCCACTTTTTATAACTAAATAACTATTCATTGGCGCAGCCAAAGGAACTTGGGTCTTGCCTCCCACAATGAGCGGCTCAACCACCAGGTTATGGCGTCATTCTCGTGTTCTCCGGCTCAAGGGCAATTCAGGTATTGTATATAAAGTGGAACAGCTCCAACAGGAGAGATGGAGAGACACTCAGAGTGTGGCTCCAAACCTGGGTCCTCCATATCATTGCCCAGAAACTGCTGAAAGGGGAAGGGAAGGTCTTTCTAGCTCTTCTGCAGCAGAAGGAAACAGTGTGTTTCCAGGTGTGGGAGGGGCTGAGACTGACTCCTGCATAGAGTAATGAAATGGAGTAATGCAGCCTGCCCTCGGGGCCAGCGGGAGGAGATGACCCCTGATACTGAAGAAGCTTAAAGGAGTTGGTTATAACCATTCAGCACCATGGGGAATTAAAGTTGCTAGCATGTGATTGTCCTTTTGCTGGTCACATGGAGGCACAAAGAACCTATGAGAGGTTAAAGAAAATTTTCTGCTGGCCAGGAATACAGAATGATGTGAGGAATTATTGCAGGTCTTCTGAATTATGTCAAAAGAGAAAGAGACCTGCAGGACCTCAGAAAGTCCCCCTGGACCCCTTACCTGTGATACAAGAGGCATTTCTGAGAGAAGCAATGGACATTGTGGGTCCTATGCCACGTCCCACCTAACAGGTGAAGAAATATATCTTGGTGATGGTGGATTTTGCCACTAGATATCCTGAAGCAGTAGCTCTGACTAACACTGAGGCAGAATCTGTGGCAAGGGCCCTTTTCACTATCTGAGACTCAGAGACTTTAAGGCCAGAAGGGCCCATCATGATAATCTAATCTGATCTCCTGCACACTGCAGCCTGCTGAACCTCACCCACCCTCTACTGTAATAGACCCCTAACCTCTGGCGGAGCTACTGAAGTCCTCAAATCATGGTTTAAAGACTTCAAGTTACAGAGAATATACCATTTACTCTAGTTCAAACCAGCAAGTGACCCGTACCCCATGCTGCAGAGGAAGATGAAAACCTCCCAGGATCTCTGCCAATCTGACCTGGAGGAAAATTCCTTCTTGACCCCAAATATGATGATCAGTTAGACCCTGAGCATGTGGGCAAGACCCACCAGCCAGACACCTGGGAAAGAATTCTCTGTAGTAACTCAGAGGCCTCCACATCTAGTGTCCCGTCTCCAGCCATTAGGGATATTTGCTGCTAACCGTCACAGATTGCCTACATGCCATTGTAGGCAGTTTCATCATTAGCAGATTGGGTTTCCTTAACAAGATTTTATCTGACTGTGGGTCAAATTTCATGTCTCAGCTAGGCAGTGAGCTATGGAAGTTGT
Organism: Chrysemys picta bellii; assembly: GCF_011386835.1. NCBI lineage: Eukaryota > Metazoa > Chordata > Testudines > Emydidae > Chrysemys > Chrysemys picta. The sequence goes on along the minus strand of NC_088802.1, from coordinate 32,131,307 downwards.
GTGAGGTGAAACAAATGCCACCCCTATCACCCAAAGACAAATGGTTTTGTGGAAAGATTCAATGGGACCCTAAAATATATGCTGGGAGGGTATGAAAATAAGAGGGTTCAAGATTGGGGTGAGTTGCTACTATATTTGCTGTTTGCTTACCTACCCCAAGAATCAACCAGGTTCTCCCCATTTGATCTCCTATACAGAAGGAAAGTGAGGTGACCCTAGATCTCATCAGCCACTCCTGGAAATGGGACACTGAGGCAGAGGAAAAGCCAGTAACTGAACAGGTACAAAGGTTCAGAGAAGAATTAAAAGACATGACATGTACTGTTCAAACTAACCTCAAAGACAGTCAGTTCAAACAAATGTCACGCTATGATAAACGTACTTGTAAACGCTCTTTTGAAATAGGAGACTTGGTGTTGGTATTAAGCCCTGTGAAAAAATAAATGCAAAATATTTGGGAAGGAACCTAAGTGGTAAACAAAGATACATATCATGTTAAAAAGCCTCATGGTAATGCCGTCCCACAGCTAATACATGTGAACAGACTTACAGCTTATCAAAGCAGGGAAGCCATGGTAAACATGATTGGCTGTGCAGGCGGGGAAACTGAGGCACGCCACCTCATTGCTTTGATGGCTGAATGACTCATCTCTGGGGAAAGTACTGAAATCTGCAGTGTGTTAATACCAGCTGAAAGGGTAGAAGTGTTGTCAGGGCTGAAAGAACGCAAATATGTGTTTTCTGGTAGGTCAGGGAAGAAATACTTGTTGACTCATACAATCATTACAGAAGGACCTGAGCCACCTCCCAGCAGACCCTAGAGGATCACTGGCAAGGTGCAGAAAGAAATTCATACAGAAATACAAAGCATGTTGGACATAGGAGTAATTGAAAAGTCTAACAGCTCTTGTGCATCACCTGTGGTCTTGATCCCTAAGAAAGACAACATTGTAATGTTTTGTGTTGATTACGGACACCTCAATGCTATCCCAGTACCAGGTGTGTGTCCCATACCTAGAATTGATGATATGCTGGACGTTTTGAGTAAAGCAAAATATCTCAGCTCTTTTGCTTTAACAAGCAGTTCTAGGCGATTCCTTTAGATAAGGATGCAGAGAAAAAATCTGTGTTCATCATTGATATGGGTATCTACCTAAAATAATAAGCTGGCATATTAGTCCCTTAAAGGAATAATGGATTTAATGGATTTATACTGTCCAGGAGAGGACTGGGCAGGTCAGGACATATATTTCTAGGGAACAATCCAGGACTGGGGTTGTGTTGGGGTCCCCCTGCAGTATAACCCAGGCTGATGAGAGCCAGGGTGTAGCTGGAAGGCTGTAGTTACACACTCAGGGTGTGGCTTGCATGCTGGAAGGCTGTTTGTGAGTGGCCCAGGTGGGCGCTACTACAGCAAAGCATTGTAAGGCACCCAAGGTTGCAGGGCAGAGGTGACAGAGCCCCCCTCCTCCCCTGGTCTGGATTGCACCCAGGTATGTCACAAAGGCTCGCCTGCATGGCAAGACAGATCGGAGTACCCAAGGGGACGGTCTGTGACTTCATGTTAAGGTTGTTATAATGCCTGAGGGGTTTACACCTGATAACTGGTTAGTGAACTCTAAGTGTAGAACACACAACCAATTTGGGGTTTGTGCCCTGCCTCTTACCAGTATGGCCTGAGATGGGTACTCATGCTCTGGAGCCACTGCAGGAGAGCTTGACCAGCCCATAAATCACAATGCTTGTGATAAGGCGTATCAGACAAATATCCATTTCTGATTAAATTCACAGGCAGGCCGGCTTTGCTCACACATTCTCCAGCTCACAGCTGAGGCGGAAAAGCTCATCAGTAACACGCGGCATGACTCTAGAGACCCCACTGAGCTGGGCTCCAAACTTTTCATTGCGAATCTTGGCAAATCACTGATTCTTTGCTCTTTGACCAGCACTAAGAGATGATGACGGATCACTCCTAGAGCTGGGGGCTGGGACAGTGGGTTTAGTCCAGATAACCCCCCAAAGCCTGGCTCCATCCCATGAGATTTCTGGCCATAGGCGACATGGAGAGGGGGCATGCGGGGTCAAGTGACCTTCTCCCCCTCCCCATTTCTATTTGGCCTGCTGGGGGGAGGGAGTGGGGCTCTGTCCTTCTCCCGCTACGCCTGCCCCTGGCACATTCAGCCCATGTCCCTGGCAGCCAAGCCTGGGTGAGGAGTGAAAAGGGCAGGGCCAGCCACTTCTCACGCTGGTTACTCCAGGTTGCTGCTCTGTGCAGAACAACAGCTGCCTGCGAGAGAACCTAGCTGGGGAGGTGGCGGCACTTCTCTGGCAAGAGTTGCAGCTCCCCACACCTGGAGCCCATGCACCACAGTACCAAGAGCCAGCATTCAGGACCAGATCTTGGCTTGTTGCCCTCAGGAGCTCTGCCATGTGCAGCCCCACGTGCTGTCTCCCCATTGTTTTGGTTACCCTGTGAGCTACGTGGAGCACTGATCTCTATACCTGCAGTAACTGAGTGTTGATTGTTAGATAGCAAGGGCCATGCCCCTTGACAGCTCCAAGAGAGTCGTTCTCAGGCCACTGTGAAGCTCAAAGCTCTTCTCATCCACTCTGTGGCCCAGTGTAAAGCCAGACTATCTCATGATGGACCTGGATAAATAATTCGGATTTAAATGGCATTGTGTAGCAATTAAGTTTCCATCACCAACATTTTTCGCTGAGTTGGTCCCAAGGACCTTCTACATGCTTCCCAAGATATACAGACAAGGGGACCCAGGCAGACCCATGATATCTGGCCACAGATCTCTTACTGAAGGAATATCAGGACTCAGAAATCATCCTTAAATTATTCAACTCACAAAAGGCCAGCTTCCTCCAGGATGCAACCCAACTTTCTTTAGAAACTCTGCAAAATCAACAACCTCCCTCTGAGCACCGTGCTGGCCACCTTGGATGTCACCTCTCTATACACCAACATCTCTCACCATGACGGTACCTCTGCGTGCCTCAAATATCTGCAGAGCAATGGACAATTCTCAGACATCCACCTCTAACACATCACCAAACTCATCCATTTCATCTTCACCCTCAACTTTAGGTTCAACAATAAACACTTTGTCCAAACCATGGGAACAGCCATGGTTACTAGGATTGCTCCCCAGTATGCCAACATCTTCGTGGCCCACCTTGAGAAAGAATTTCTGGGAAAATGCAACACAAAACCAACGATGTGTCTGAGATGCATCAATGACATTTTCATCTTCAGGACAGAAGATCTAAACTCCCTCATAGATTTTCACAACAACCACCATTTATCCAACTCTCTGTAGAACACTTCTGAACCAGCATCAACTTCTTGGACACCACAATCAGCTTTAACAATGGAATCCTACAGATAACTATATACAGGAAACCCATGGATCACCACACTTATCTCCACAAAGCCAGCTAGATACCAAAAATCATAGACTCGGTAGAGTCCCTGGTTTTAGGTTTTGTTACAACAGTCTGTAACCCATTATCTCTCTTTTGTCCTACGACTGCAGAGGTGTTAATTTCCCACATTTTGAATGGTTTATTCCAACACATTAACTCCTTATGCTTGACAATGGGTTCCACCTTGTATTTAGCTGTGACACTCTGAGTATCTTTCCCAGACCTGAGGAAGATCTCTGTGTTGGCTCAAAGGCTTGTCTCTCTCACCCACAGAAGTTGGTCCAATGCAAGTGTGACATGGTTCAACCTGGACTGTGGGACCGCTGAACCCTCTCTCCCACCAACCTGGGTATCCCTCTCACACTGTGATGCTGTGCCAAGTCAGTACCTCCAGCAAGTACTGCACTTCCACAGTCATCACAGGCAGGGACACACCCAACTTAGTGACATGAATGCTTTCCCCAGCCAATCATGAACCAACAATAGGGAGACTCCAGCCAATTCCCCAGCCTTGCACCCCAGAACTGTACTATTTTGCACTGGTCAGAAGCCTGATCAGTGTAAGTTCATTACCCAGTTTGCCCCTCCCTCGATGTGGAGAGGACACACACAAGCCTTTGTAAACTGAGCTGAGATTTCCCAAGCACTTCAATCAAAATGCACTGTTTTAGGTAAAATATAAGATAAATTTATTAACTACAGAAAGATAGATTTTAAGTGATTATAAGTAGTAAGTGTAGCAATCAAAGTTGGTTACTTAAGAAATACAAGTAAATTTGCAGTCTGCATTCTATAAACTAAACAGGATTTGAATCAAGTAGTGTCTCACCCTGATATATGGTACATACAGGTCACAGATCTTCTATACACAAGCTGGAACTGCCTTCCAGCTCAGGAACCACCCTCCCCAGTTCAAAGTCTTTGTCCTCCAGCTGTGTTTCCAGGTGTTGAGTTGTGGATAGAGTGAGGCCAAGTCATGATGTCACTTCCCTTCTTTATAGTTTCTTCCAGCTTGCTGAAAAGATCTTTTGCTATGAAGTGGGTCAAGCAGTTTCCATTGTCTACCCTTTCTGAGAAGTCTCTGGGATAGTCCTTGGGAGTGTGGATTCCCTTCAAAGGGCCATTAGTGCATCTAGATACGCCATTGTTGTACCTGAAAGGCTGGTTATGGGTGTTCCCAACCTCGCAACATATTTCAGTAATACACACAGAGCAAAACTTCATAATTTCCCATACAATGATAGCACATACAATCCAGAAGGATATTAATGTTCAACAGATCAAGACTTTCAAAATGATACCTCACAAGGCATATTTTGTACAAAACATATCCTAATTATATGACAGTGGTGAATATGGGGGTTCCAGGCTGCTGCTTTAAGGTACAAGTGCCACAACAAGATATTACCTCACCGACCATGTCTTTCTCATGACCAACAGAGCAGCTGATTCTGGTGCTTAGGATATGGGCATCCCAAAGAAGGTGTATAGCTTGCCCTGGCTTCTCCCTTCAGGCCTGCCTACAGTAGCAGTCTCAGCTCACAGCCTTGTCAATGATGAGGCTTTGCAAGCCAAGCTGACTCCCTCAGGCATTCCTGACAAGCCAACTCCCTGTTCAGGCACCTCTCTTCACAATGGCAAGACATAATCCACAGGCTGGTGTGTGCAACCCAATTCCCCCTGCTGGGAGAAATCTGCACTTGCCTAGGCTTTGCACTGAAGAGCCGCCGAGGGAGTCTCCATTAGGTCAAGCAGCAGGACCCATGGCTCTGGAGCAAGAGGGCCTGGATTATCTCCCCACAGATGTGCCATTCTGAACTTCTGTGGATTGCTGACCATGTTAACATTAAACACAAGAGCAAAGGAGGCCAGAGTAACATCCATGTGGGCGCAGGTCAGAGAGTCGAACGTCGCCCTCTCAGTGAGCTCACTGCTACACTCTCACTTCTTGCTCTGGCAGTACAGCCACTGTGGTTTGGTGTCCCTGTGGTGACCTGCACACCTAAGTAGCTATCAGGGAAATCCCCGAGGAGGGACCTCGCTTCTGGAAGGTTGGGGGCAATTTGCTGTTGCTGAGCCATCCTCCTGTCATCAGTGCAGTAAACATTTCCAGCGCTTGCTCTGGCAGGCAGCTCAGAGGGACCAAGCACTATGTGAGCACTGGCAATGGGGCCAGGAAGAACATGGAGCGCTTGGGAACTTGCAGGCGCAACTGTTGGCAGTTTCAGTTTTCATCTGAGCCAAAGAAGCCGTGCTCTCTGACAAACATCCTGCACCATTCTCGCTGGCCAAGACTTTGCTATGAAATCCTAGCACTCCTGCCTTTCAGCTCCGCAGACAAGGGAGGGCAGGAGTGGGGCCCTATTTCAAAGTCTACTCAGTGCCACCAGTACATTGAATTTGGCAGCTCTTCTTCTATCGGCTACCCCATAGCCCAAGCCACAGGGTTTATGTTTTTAGATACAGCTTAGGTTATTGCCAGGGAACTCTCAGACTTAGAGCTGGGAGGTGGAATGATCCACGTACCTACAGTGCATTGGCAATGTCAGAGTCTGCTGAGAGATTTATACTACTCATAATGCAGACAATATGAGGCTTCTGAATTCAGTGCGGTGGTTTGTTCTCCTTTGGAAATCTTCTTAGCACTTGCAGAAAGAACTGACTTATAGTCTACAGAGAAACACACCGATCAACCAAGCAAACGAGGCCAGCTGCTCTCTGAGCAGATTCAGTTCCTAGACAGATCGCTGCTGAGGGCATGGAAGCACTAGCCTGGCACTGCTCTCCAGTCACTGGGCAGCCGATGGAAACAGGTTGCAAAGGGAAGGAGCATATTCAACAGTCAGGTTTATCTGACAGGTTTTAGAGGGGTAGCCGTGTTAGTCTGTATCAGCAAAAACAAGGAGGAGTCCTTGTGGCATCTTAGAGACTAACAAATGTATTTGGGCATAAGCTTTCATGGGCTATAGCCCACTTCATCAGATGCATGGAGTGAAAAAAACTTTATCTGAGTTGCTTAGAGGGTTACTTAGTTTCTGTCTGTCTAGTTTTCAGCCCCCACCCTAAACCCGTAGTGTAAAAGCTAAACACTCCACAGCACAATGATGGACCCGCAATGGCCATAGCCAGACAGGCATCCTGATTAACAATACCTCCAGCAATGCCCCTGTGATGGGGTGTTCACCCCATACAAGGCAGAGCAGGTTAAATTAGGTTAATTAACCTGATAAGCTGCACCTGTGGGCAGCCAGGGATAGCCAGGCTGACTGAGGATGGAGCCCATCTAAGAAGGAACAGGAAGGGCTGGTATAAAGCCAGGAAGTTGGCAGCAGAAAGCAGCTGAAGGGGAAATAGGCTGCAGTTACTTCCTGCGAGGAGGGAGTTTGGGCTTGTGAACCCAGAGATGGGGGAGCCAGAAGACATAGGAAGGAGTCCAGAGAAATAGCAACAGGGTCTGGGATCAAATGAATGAGAGTTGCTAGATATAGGATTCCTGGCTGGAACCTGGAGTAGAGGGCAGGCTCAGGTTCTCCTAACAGCCACTGGGCAGTGGCACAGACTAGGCAGTGGAGCAGACCACTGCCTAGGCCAGTCATCTGGTGGGACTTTGCTATCCCAGAAGGGGAGGACTATAGTGACCTGGCTGGAGGACTAAGCCATGAAGAGAGGGCACCCTGGGTTGTAGAGAGAGAAAGAGGCATGGCAGGGTGCATGAACGAGTGGCAGAAGGGGGTGTCAGACCTGAAAGGAGCTAATCCCCAGAGCAGCCAGGAGGAGGTGCCCTATAGGTGAGTGGGACCCCATTACAGCCCCCGCAGCCCAGCCTGTATCCCACCAACTCCCCACACAGCAGAGCCTTACAGTCTGCGCCAGAGCATAACAAAGCCAGACTCTGGCAGGCCCGGTAGGGAGAAGGCCCCAAAGCCCCTCTCATCTGACTGAATGGGCTCCAGCATCTCTGCTGACCACACCACAGTGGTACTGCTGGGGTGACAGGCGTCTCTCAACCAGCCAGGTCCCAAACCATCGAGCACTTCTTAGGTGAAAAACAGCACCTTAAACTGCCCCTGGAAACCATCTGGCAGCCAATGCAGATCCTGGGACCCTGCATTATGTGATACATCACTTGGTGCTTGGGCAGCTGCATGCTGCACTTCCCAAATGGTCCCAGTGGGAAGCCCCATGCAGAGCACATCCTTGGATGAAACATATTCCAGTGGAATGAAGGAGAAATTCCGCCACTGCTTCTCAGTGTTGTGCAATAGGGATTGGAGCATTTGTACAGCAGAGATGGGTGTGTGTAATGTCTGCATTTGTAGCCTGCAGCATTATAGTGAATGGAGAGAGGCAGGACTGTGGGGGGCGTCAAGACATTTCTAGCGGTCAGAGAAGACAGTTTTGAGCCTGAACTCACTCTCAGTGAAGTCCCAGATAAAATGCTCATTCACCTCAGAGAGGGCAGCATTAAGGCCTGAACCTGCCATGTCACCCCCTGCATTCTCTCCCTAAGCACACAGACCTCTGAGCATTTATTGTCTCTGAGGAGGAGGGGAAAAAATAACTTAAGCAAAGACAGAATGAGGCCAAGCCCGCCCTGATGTAAGTGGGCACCACGCCACAGCAGAGCAGTCCCCTGCTCCCTGAGCCTGCACGTGAACCTGTTGTCCTGACTAAAAGCGCCCCCCAGTTCTTTCCCAGAAGTGAAAGCAGGGTCTAGACCAGTGGTTCTCAACCAGGGGGCCAGGACCCCAGGGGGGGCTGCAAGCAGGTTTCAGGGGGTCCTCCAAGCATGGCCAGTGTTAGACTAGCTGGGGCCCAGAGCAGAAAGCCAAAGCCCCACCACATGGGGCTGAAGTCCAGGGCCTTGAGCCCTGCCACCCAGGGCTGAAGCCAAAGCCTAATCAATGTAGCTTCATAGGGGCCCCTGTGGCATGGAACCTCAGGCAATTGCCCTGCCCTAACACCAGCCCTGGCTTTTATATGCAGAAAACCAGTTACTGTGGCACAGGTGGGCTATGGAGTTTTTATAGCATGTTGGGGGGGCCTCAGAAAGAAAAAGGTTGAGAACCCCTGGTAGGCAGCCTCATTCGCCTGAGCACATTTCCCCAGGTAAAGCCAGGGGGCGAGCATTGCTGTTAGATGGTGTGCCAGGATCCTTTCTGGCCAAGGCACTGCGGGTCGCCCTGTGAGTCTCTGCGCTGTGGAAGGCTCATTCTGCTGCTGTGTATCTTTTTCTCTGTACAGGGTAGGGCTGGTGTCTAGGGCTAACACCACACACTATCTCCCATGTACACAGTGCTTTTCCCCTGAAGTCTCAAACTGCTTTATTGACTCCATAGACCTGGACAAACAGCGATGGTTTCCTTCCATGAAGCCTGACCACCTATTCCTCACTTCCAAACCCAGCTATGAAGAGACATTGCAAAATCCAAAGCACAGAAGTATGAGGGAACTCTCCCTCCAGCTCTCTCCATGAACATGTCTTCTGGCCAGGATCTCCCATAAGGCTCCATGGTTATGCCTATGAGGAGCATTCTGCTATGAACTCAGAATGGAGTCCCTGCCTCTCCTGGCATCACCATCACCTCTGTCTGGTGCCTCCCCTAAAGATTTTTCTTGCCTGTTCAAGCACTCTCTCTCAGTGGGAATAAGTCGCTCTGAGTATATTTAGGGAGGACTGGTGGATAATTTTAGAGTTACTCACTTAGGGCAAGATTGTCACTTGAGCTTCAGACCAGCGGGGGGCAGCTGGTCATCCTGGAAATTAGCTCTTCCACTCAGGAGCGCCCTCTGCGGCCCAGTGCCTCACTTGCTGCTGGCCCTGGTGCCCCTCCTGGACCCTGGTGCCCCTTCTCTTGGGGTTCTGCCCCTGCAGTACCCTGCAGTCTCTCTGGGTCTCCCCTCCCCAGGGAACCCCCTATCCCCACCTCACCTCAGTCTTTGGCTACTGCCAGTCACCGTCTAGCCCCCGCTCACTGGGGCAAACTGCAGTGTAATTGCCACTCATCATCGGCAAAGAGGGTTTGGACCTGCTGCCTCTGCCTACCCTTGGGCTGCCCTTCTGCAACCCCAGTACCATCTCGGCCTTTAGCAAGGCCTGCAGCCTGGAGGTTTTCCAGGTTGGAGCTCCCCAGCTCCTCTGGCCTTCCCTCAGCTCTGCTCCAGTCTAGGTACCCTGCTCAACTCCCAGCAGCCAGGTCCCTCCCTCTCAAAAGGCTAGAGAGAGAGTATCTCTGTTTAGCTTCTGGCCCCAGCCCTCTTATAAAGGCCAGCTGGGCCCTGATTAAGCTGGCCACAGCTGTGGTCAGCAACTCACTCAACTTCTCACAGCTGTTCTCACTCCCTTTCTTCCCTGCTGCGGCCCTCTCCAGGGCTGCTTTTAACTCCTTCAGGGATGGAGCAGGGTGACCACCCTGCTACACTGCCCTGCCTCCTGGGGAAGAATAGCCGATCAGACCTGCTACAGGAGGTTGGCAGAGTGTCAGATGCTGTCTCCCAAAGTCAGGCCTAGTGGTTGGAGCAGAGGTCGAAGCCGGACAAAGGGTCAGGACTGGGCCGAGGGCTGTGCTGGAACCAGGGACCATGGAGAGGCCGAGGTCAGAACCAAGATCAAAGTTCATGGACAAGAAAAATCAGTACTGTAGCCGGAGTCCAGATAATAGGCCGAAAGTCAAAGCTGGGTGGTCAGGGTCCATGGGCGAGGGTCAGAAGGTGGAGGCAGGGTTAGAGCAGCATCAGGAACAGGGCTGGAGCAGGGTCAGAATAGGGCAAAGGACAAGGCTGGGGGCAGGAACAGGAATTGGATCAGGAGCAAGCTGGGAGTCTAAAGGGTTGTTACTACCACGAGGCAGCAGGAGGGTTCCTGGCTAGGTAGTGCTGTTGCACAAACTGGCTTCCAGCTCTGGTGGGGTTGGGGAAATACCTAAGCCTGCGGTTCATCTGACCCGGGCTCTGCTCGGGGATGGGTTGCTGCCACATGCCTGAGGGCTGATTCACTGCAGGTTCTGTTGGCAGGATAAGTCAGTGCAGCTGGGTGAGCAGTCCCAGTCTGGCTACAGGTTTGCCTCACATCACCTCCCACCCTGACCCCACCAGCCCAAGGGTACCTCCCAGCTGTCTCTAGGCCATGCTTGTCATGATGGGACTGGTGGAATTCACAGAGCAGGTCAGGGGCATAGATGTTGCTTTCTGGCTCCCATTAGTGCTCCTCTAGGCCGTAACCTTCCCAATCTACGAGTTATGGGAGCTGGGAATCGAGGATTTGATTCACCGGGTATTCTTCCCGATCTTGCACCATGACTGGAGGAGGACAGACCTGGAGATGGAATGTGACTGGGTTAATTTGTTGAATGATGAGGAAAATGACCAAGGTACTAGGAGTCAAGATGACAGGAGAAACAGGAGGTGTCCAAGTGTGTGGTGGAGAGCCATTCTTGTCCCTGACAGTGATGGTAGGGTTGGTTTGGCAGTGGTGGTCAGCAAATCACTTGGAGTCTGCCTTGGTGATGTCCAGCTAGGCTCTTAGTTCTTTCTGGATATCATGGAGGTGTTTGACCAGGTTAGAGGCGGCAGGGACATGGGAAGTCAAAGGAATGGACGGGTGGAACTGGGGATGAACACTGTAGTTGGAGAAAAAGGGGCTCTGCTGGGTGGACTTATGCTCAGAGTTGTTATAGGAAAACTCTGCAAAGGGTAGAAGTTGGACCCTGTCATCCTGGTGGAAGTTGATAAAACACAGCAGATACTATTCTAAAACTTGATTTACTCATTCTGACTGCTCATCTGTTTGGGGGCGATGGGTATGGGAGAGATGTAGGTCAATGTCTAGGAGGCGAAAGAGCTCCTGCCAAAAATGGGAGATGAAATGTGGTCTGTGGTATGATGTGAAACTGGAAGGTAACCCATGAAGCTTGAAAACATGGTTGAAAATGAGGTGAGCTGTTACTTCTGCAGTGGAGATTTTGTGGCAGGGAACGATATGAGATAAATTGGCAGTGTGATCAATATGGCAGTGTGGTTCTGGAGTTAGGGAGCTCCACAATAAAATCCATTAATATAGATTCCCAGGGTCAAGGAGTAAGTAGGGGCATTAAGGCGCCCAAGGGCTTAATATGGGGGATCTTTGTGTGACAACATACTTTGCACAAGTCAATGTATGATCTCATGGAGGCATGCAGTCTGGACCAAGAAATATTATGTGATCACTTTTATGGTCTTCCAGTGTCCAAAGTGGTCAGACAGAGGTAAGTCATGACAAAGTTGAAGAATTGCAAGACATGGAAGGTCTTTTGGGGCATAAACACAGCCTTTGAACAGAAGTACCCCATTTCTAACAAAGAAACCTGAGTCAGGCTCAGCATTGGGTGACATCTGTTTAGTGGCAAATTGGTTGCTCGGTAGAGAGGATTTCATGAGGGCTAACAGCTTCATGTTCACTAGCACACTGGTGAAATGCAAGGGCTTCAGGATGGCGGATGGTTCTGATGGTCCTTCCATGCCATTAAGGCACTCCCCCTTGGTTTTGCCAGTGTGGCTTCCAGGTCAATAACGTAGTGTGAACTCAAAGCATAAGAGAATATCTGGATGGGAAAATGCGCACCTTCTAGGTAGTGACGCCACTCCTCAAAGGTCGCCTTGATGGCTAGCAGCTCTTTCTCATAGGTTTTGTAGTTCCGTTCCATGGGACTTAGCTTTCTAGAGTAGAATGTGCATGGATGAAGAACAGTTGGTGACCCCTAGTGACAGTGCTGTCCCAATGGCATAATTGGAAGTATCTGCCTCTACAATGGATGGGTCTGGGTGCCTCAATATAGGTGCTGAGGTGAAGGCCTTCTTCAGTTGCTTGAAAGCCAGTTGGGCCTCTGACGTCCAGATGAAGGCAGAATTCTTATGGAGGAGTTGGGTAAATGGGCCACTACTCAGGAGAATTCCTTGATGAACTTCCAGTATTGCAAAATCCAGGAAGGACTGGATGTCACAGTGGAGCTTCACAGGGCCCAGTCCACAATGGTTGAAACCTTCCTTGGCTCCATGCTGATCCCATCTGGCAAGATGACACAACCCAGGAAACTGACAGTGGTGCGGTCAAGTTCACATTTTTCTGGCTTGGCATATAGGTAATTTTTCCTGAGGCATTCCAGCACTTGTAAGATATGCTGGTTGTGCAGAGTCTGGTTCTCTGAGAAGATGAGGATGCCATCTAAGTAAATCACAATGAACTGGTCTAGGATATCCTTGAAGATATCGTTCATGAAACAGTGGTATGTGGCTGGGGCATTGGAAAGGCTGAAGAACATAACCAGGTATTTATAGTGGTCATACCTGATGCGGAAAAATGTCTTTCACTTACCGCCCTCTCGTGCAGACCAAGTTGTACAGACTGCACAGGTTGAGCTTGATGAAGACCTTTGCCATGCCAACCTGTTCTAGTAGCTCATTGATCAGTGGGAGAAGGTATTTGTCCTTGATGGTAATACCATTCAGGTCACAATAATCAACACACAGGTGCAGTGTCCGTGTGATGGGGCGTCCAGCGCACACAAAGTTGAAGTGGATTAAGGTGGCAAGGCAGGCCAATTAACTCCATGGGGTACTCCTGGAGGAGGAGCCAGGAAGCATGCCACTCATTAGAAGTAGGCTCAGCAGGGCAGGAACAGGCGGGGCCAGTATTAAGCCCAGGAGTGGTGACCAGCAAGGGGGCTGCAGGAAGGCAAGGAAGGAGGCTGCAGTTACTCTGTGTGGAGGGAGTTGAGAGGCTGGAAAACCCAGAGAGGGGGGATGCAAGATGAATAGGAAGAAGCTAGGGTGACCAGATGTCCTGATTTTACAGGGAAAGTCCTGAGGTCTTTTTCTTTGGGGTCTTTTTCTTATATAGGATCCTATTACCCCCCACCCCCTGTCCCGATTTTTCACACTTGCTGTCTGGTCACCCTAGAAGAAGCCCAGGGAAACAACAGCAAGGGGTCAGACCATGCAGAGATCTTGGCTGCTTGTTATAGGGTCCCTAGGCAGGAACCCATTGTAGAGGGCAGGCCTGGGTTCCCCTACTAGCCACTGGGAAGAGGCACAGTGGGTCTGGAAGGACTTTGAATTCCCCAGAAGGGGAGGACCTTAGTGACCTGGCTGGAGGGCCAAGCCACGAAGAGGAGACTGCAGTCCTGGAGTGAGAGGGGCTGCATGGTGAGACAGGACAGTGAAAGACACCACTAGAGGGAGAGAGCAAGACTGGCAGAGCTAATTCCCAGGACAGCCAGTAGGAGCACTGCTAATGGTGAGTGTACCCCATGACCGTCCCATCTTTCTTTTTAACCAACAGGATGGGGCTCCAGCAATGGATTTGGAGGACCGAATAAAGTTCTTAGGCAGATTGTCATCCGGGTAATCTCGTAGGGTCTTGAGGTTCCAATAAAAGGGTAAATTCTCCCACAGGGGACCTTGCCTCTGGCTGGAGATATATAATGCAGTCGTAGGGTTGGTCTTCTTCTTCTTCTTAGAGTATGTGCAATGTGCCGCAGATGGCACATGACCAGGATTCATCACTAAATTTGGTCCACTGGTTGGATCATTAGCTTCCCCAGCCCGGGCTGGGTATTGACAGGGAGTGCAACGTGAATACTGTGTGGGAGTAGTACATCGGCCTTCTGTTTGCCAGACACATCTGCTAGATCCCTATGCTTGGTGGGAATTGATGGACCAGTGTCTTCTGAAGCTGGGATAGTACCGAGCAGGGAGGATGCCCTCCCGGAGGCAGGTTCCATCTTCTCCCTGATGGGCCTTTCTAGGCATTGCAGCCGGCAAAACCCAGAGTTGAACTATACCTCCCACACCGGCCCACAAAATGTTCAGGTTCTGGAGAGAGAGCCAGGGGAGGCCCAGTATGACCCGAAAGAACAGCAAAAGGATCAGATCGAATTGCATAGTTTCCTGGTGGGCCCCAATCCTGACCTGGAAAGAGGCTATCTCGCAGGAAACTGGGTTGGAGGTCAGCATACTTCTGCTCTGGGACAAGCTTCCCCTGGATGGGCAAGTGGTTGGCTCGGGCAAAGGTCAAGTCTCTAAAGTTGCTGGACACCCCAAAGTCAATCAATATAAGTGCCGAACAGCTTTCTTTGGGTGTGGCGGGGCCCTTAGCTAGAGACGGATCTGTAAATGTGGTTGTGGAGGCTCTGTGCTGCTGGGGCACCTGGAGGCTGCCGAGGGGATCCATTCAGAGAGCTTGTTCTCTGGTCATGTCCAGCTGCTACCCCTCTATTGGGGCTGGACAGAGTGGTTTTCTGGCACCATAGTGGGTCTGGGTTTGTGGGGGCACCCTGAGGTTAAGTGGCCACCTTCTCCACAATACAGGCAAAGGCATTTTGTATTGTAGTGCCATATTCCTTCTTTTGGACAGCAAGGCACCTCCTGGTGCGGTCAATCTGCATGGGCTCAGGTCCGGAACTAGGCAAAGGTGTACATGGGGGCCTGCGAGACTAGGCTGGGAATGGGTGGAAGTCTGTTTCCTTTCCAGGTGACACACGAGCAGCCAGTTCTCAATTTTAATGCAGAGCTCAATGTGAGTAGCAGCTCCACAGGGGGGAGAGGCGCCGATCCCAGCCAGCTCGTGCTTTACAGTATTGTTCAATCCCCAATGGAAATGGGGGATTTGAGCCATTTCCTTCCAAGCTATAGCAGCGGCCAGGTGCCAGAAGTGGGGAGATGGGTCACAAGTGCTGGGTGAGGAACTATAGGGCCGCTTTGGCAGTACAGGGGGTCAGTTGGGGTCATCAAATATCAATGAGAAGGAAAGAATGAATTCTTCAAAGTGGCCAAGCATTGGGTCTGCTCGTTCCAGGATGGGTGAGGTCCATTCTGTGGCTTCTCCAGACAGTAGACTGGTAATCAGCCCAACTGTGGTCTGGGCGTGTGGGTACAAGGATGGCCGCATCAGGAACAGCACGCAGCACTGGCCGATATCACTTCGGAACTTGTGTTGGTCGTCATCAAACACTTTGGTAGGGGGATTTTCAAAACACGCTCCAGGGCTGGTGGTATGGGAAGGCCCAAGGGTCATGGTGGGGGGCCCAGACCTGCACTCGGAGGGAGAAGTTCTCTAACTGCAGCTGGACAAGTTGGTTCTGAAGGCTCTGGAATAGGGTCCAGGGATGCTGTCTCCAGAGCCACGGCATCCAGGTGCTCCATCTAGGCTCTGGGGTCTGGTACAGTGGAGTCTGTGCAAACTGTTGGGCACTGGCTCCCAGTAGTCAGACCTACTGGTTGGAGCAGAGGTTGAAGTTGGTTGGGACTGGGCTGAAGGCCGTGCCTGAAACAGTGCCATTGATCATTCCCTTATGTTTGCTGCCTGGGTCCTAATATCGCAATGCCGAGACGTCCCCACTGTTCAGTCCATCTGAACATATGCATTTATACTGCTCCTAAAACCAGGAGAGTTCAGAGGCAACGAGCTATCCACCAACTATTCAGTAGGCCCATCCAGCCCATCACTCATAAGGCACAGCCCTAGGGTTCCCATTTACCTGCCAGGGGAGCTATGTGCTCAAGGTAACTGAGCACATTTAACTGCCCAACCAACTGCTCAGCTCAGAGGGTTGTTACAGTGCATTTGGTAGGAATTCATCTTGTATAAATAAGTAGCTGCTGCTACACTCAGTCACTCTGAACTCACTTCATTGGCATTTCCTTGATAGCATTCACAACTGCAATAGTGAACCCTAATGACAAGGGGATTGGTGTAATTAGAGACACTATCACACGTACCTGGCCAGAAGTCAGAACAGAGTATTTGGCCTTTGGTTTCCTTAGAGCAGCACACAGCAGCTTCCCTGGGCCCGAGTGGGTCAGATCTAGACACTGTATTTCTTTGCTTATGGGGTTGTTTTCTGTATTAGATTGCAGAGCCAGTCACATGCTGTTTGCTGTGAGTCTCAGCCCTTCTAAAATGCAATCCATTCTAGGGTGACCATGCGTCCTGTTTTGGCCAGGAGAAGTCCCCTTTTTAGGCCCTGTCCCGGCCATCCCAACATTTTTGGCAAAAGTGGGCATTTTTCCTGTTTGCTCTTGCCAACTTGTGCGGTTGGCAAGAGCAAACAAGACAAATGGCCACTTTTGTCAAAAAAAAAGTGGAATGCGGAGGAATGTGCGGGGGCGGGGGGTGAGTGGTGATGCCAGCCCTGCGCGGGGGGGGGGGGGGGGGGGCGGAGGGCAGGGCTCAGGGGAGCAGCGCCACCAGCCCCATGTAGGGAGGGGAGGCAGTGCTTGGATAAGCAGCTTGGGTCAGCCCCATTCAGGGAAGGAGCGGGGCTCTGGCTAGCCCCACGCAGTGTCCCATTTTCCCTTTGGGAAATATCGTCACCCTAAATCAGTTCCAAAGCTCAATCAGAGCCCACAGAAGTAAATGTAAATGATATTTCTTATATTGGCTTTGCATAAACCACACACGTATCTCACGTAGCTCTTCACTTTGTATTTTACCATTGTGTGCTTTAGAGAAGCCCAGAGCATGGCTAAGCAGCTCACACACAGCTTTCTGCAGAAGCCCCCAAGCAAGGGACACTTGAGTCTCAATTCAGATCTGTCAGGTTATCCCTGATCCGAAGCTGAGCAGAATAAGGGCACTTCGCAGGCAATCTGCATTTCCTGAAAAGTGTCTTCCTTCCCCTTGCTTCAGGAGGACAAGCATGTGGGACAATGGGAGCGGCCTGTGCCAGATTTGCAGTGGGAGCTTGGGGTTTCCCTGAGGATCTGATATCCTCTCAAAGGAGAAACTTCATCACTGGTGAAGCTATTGCTTCTGAGCAGGAGCAGCCCCAGCTGCTAGCAGGATATGTACTAAAGCAGCAACCCCCTCGGAGGAACCGCAGATATTAAACCCCTTTCACTGACTGACACAGATGAAGTCCCTTTATACTCTCCCAAGCAGTGGACTTGCCGGTGGAGGGGAGTTTCTTCTGGATTTTGCTGTCACTTAGGGTACGTCTACACAGCAAAGGAAGGTGTGATTGCAGCACAGGTTGGCATGGCCGCACCAGCTATAGCTAGTGCAGGTAACAATGGCAGTGAAGAGGTGGCAGTGGTTTTGAAGGGTGCTCTTTGCCTGAGGAGGAATGGGAAGGCGTTCCAGGCCCTGAGAGTAGGATGGGAGGTGAGAAGGATACAGAATTGTGTCCGGGAAGGGGGTTAGTCAGAGAATAGGCCATGGGAAGGACATTGGAGGAGATGAGAACATAGATATGACCGGGGCAGAGTGGCATGGGGAGGGATAGTGGTGGGAGGAGACAATGGTGGCAGAGGTGCACTCTTTGCTGCCACTGTCTGATATTATCAGGAGCAGGTGTGCACAAGGATTTCCATGGCTGTCAGCTGGCTGTGCCTGTGTAGTGGGGGG
This sequence comes from Chrysemys picta bellii, assembly GCF_011386835.1. Classification (NCBI taxonomy): domain Eukaryota; kingdom Metazoa; phylum Chordata; order Testudines; family Emydidae; genus Chrysemys; species Chrysemys picta. The sequence goes on along the minus strand of NC_088802.1, from coordinate 32,113,492 downwards.
CACCAGTAATGGGGATAGCACTGTAAGGAGTTTGTTGAGTAACTGTGGTCTTGCAAGTCAGGATTGCCTGTATCCCAAAGCTCTCACTTCCTCCATAACCTCCCATTGGAGCTGAGATATTCGTGCTTTTTCAGAGGCATTGGCAAGTTTGGTTGAGGGAATATTTATTTAACTCACTTCAGTTAACAGTCTTCACAGCAAAAAGGGGTGAATTTCTTCTCTGGAAAACATTGCAATACAGCATGCTCCCCGTGTGAACTAGGAGCAGTTTGAACAGTGAAAACAATTTTTCACTTTGTGAAAATCGCCTTTTTTGCTTAGACCACAAAACAATGCAAAGCAAGCATGTGACTTGCTGCCAGTGTCGTTGGCAGTGCCCATTCCTTTGGGTTGGCTCTGCACTCTGGCTGAGGTGGGGGAGAATGTGTTTGCTTGTGGGCAAGTTTTCAGCATCCATCTCAAGGATTCACTCATTTCTCCGGCTCTCTCCTCAGGGACTCATTTGTCACATTCTTTAGCTAGCTTATTACAGTTTTGTCAATTATTTGCACCTTTGAGCACAGTCACAGAAACTAAAAACAGAACTAGTAATAAACAAAACTATTCGTTCCAAACCAGAAACTCATTCTTGTCAAGATTCCCATGTATAAATATCTCAGAAAAGGACAGGAAAGTTTAGCTTGGCATGGAAATGTGGGTGCCATGAGGAATGCCAGTGTTAAATGTTACCAGAACGAGCCCTGCTATGGATGCATAACATCCTGTTCAGCGAATAAACCTGCCTTGTGCCAGACAACGCACCTTGTCCTCTGCACAGCCAAGCATGTGAGGGATGATTCAAGCAATCTGACTGGCTGAGGCACAGGACATAAATTCACAAGACATGCCACGTACAAATGAGCTAACAGTCCTAATTAGCAATCCTTTTTCTGTATTGGCAGGAGCTTTTCAGGCCGAGACCATTGCAGGGGAGGGTGAGTGCTCTGATCCCATTCTGCAGATGGAGAAAAAGGAGGGCTAGAGAAGTGACTTGCGTAAGGTCAGTCACATAGCAAATTAATGACAGATCCAGGGTTAGGCCCCAGGCTGTTGGCCACCTCCTAGCTAAAGTTGCCCTTTTAATTTGTCTGTCACTATAGCCCCTCGACACTCCCCAGCCAAGAAGAGCCCCATTGTGCAAGGCACTGAACAGATACACAGCAAGGAACAGCCCCTGGCCAGAGCACCTTATGCCTGGGCACCCGGGGCAAGAGGGGAACAGCAGCCCCCAGCAAATCAGTGGCTGAGCTGGGACTAGAGCCCAGCTGTCTGACCACACTGACTAGTGCCCAGGCCTCTAGCCCCATACCCCACTGGCATTGGCAGCCTCCAGGGATCAGCAGTCCTGAGCTGTTCCCAGCGCTGATGCTGTGTATTTGGTCTGTCGTGTGCTGGGCACTCCCCTGCCCTCCCCGGGGAGGGGGTGACAATCAGTGCTGCCAGTGCCCCCAGCTGCACTGGGGAGGGGGGTTTGGTCCCTGCTGCAGGAGTTCTCACCCTACACTGCCCATCTCTGCCCAGCAATGAATGCTGCCCCCCTCCCCCATAGCCCCACTTCAGACTTCAGCCCCCCCAGCCCTTCTCTGATCCTCCTGGGGCTCTTCCCCCCACCCAGGCCCAGGGGCTGCAGCAGGGGTCCCCTCTCCCCATTTCAGGCTGGGGGGCTCCAAGGGTCCTCACCCCCCTCTGTCCCAGCCCAGGCAGGAGCTGCAGGGGAGGGCAGAAGAGCTGTCCTGTCCCCATTGTTCACTGGGGAGGGGGAAGGCGGGGGGGGGGAGCTTCCCAGAGCTGCTGGGCTCTTTAGCTCTCCTCTCCCTCCCCCCTCGTGAGAATGGCTCTAGCTGCTGAGAGGAGAGGGAGCTCTGCCTGCAATAGATCTGATTGGTTGTTCTGCCCAAGGAGGTGGGCAAGTGGGGCAGCCAATCAGAAGGCTCAAATTCACTCAAGGCCTGGAGCTTCTTGGGCCATCGGCAGGTGGCCTCAGTCCTGTCCAGTCCCCTCTCTGCAAGCACATGTCCCTGTGAATACCAGGCTCACGCTCTTTAGGTCCCGGTTACATACATGTACCCCCTTGCACTGTGCCTCCCAGGGACCACCTAAGTAGTGGCTCTAAACATTCACCAGTTTAGTCCCCACTTCACACTCCTGTGTTCAGTCCTGGGGCTGGCCAGTCTGAGAATCAAACATGGATGCGGCATTAACTTCATACAGAAAAGGTTCTGTTTGCAACAATGTCTGGCTTTGGGCACTGCCTGGGAATTAATGACCTCCTGGGTCCTTCAGATGTAGCATTTCAGCTCCCTGCAGGTGGCTATGAAATGGCAGTGTAGTCTAGAGCTAAACCAAGGGAGTGGGCATCAGGAAACCTGGGTGGTTGTCCCACATCCACCATTAACTTGCAGAGAAGCCTTAGCCAAGCCACTTAACTGTAGAATCCCAGTTGTAAAAGGGGGAATTGCAGAGGTTAATGAGCATGTGACTGTAAAACACGATGTAAAAGCTACGTAGTCAATGCCTTGTGCCTTACTTGTTGTTGCTGAATTGACCCCAAGTCCACACAGCTAGCTACCTGTGAGGTGCAGACTAACAGAAATGAAGTTTATGAATTCAACCAAGCTCTGTTGGTCTGGAACTGGCCAGGATGGAGTTACTGTGTTAGGTGGGACTAACCATGGAATCTCTGGGTCTGATTCTGATCTCATAATTGGGTAAAACAGGAACATGTGGAAGCCCTCAGGGGTCCATCCTGTCTTCTATAAGTGAGAAGAGAATCAGGCCTTCCGGCTCCTCTGCTGTCTGAAACAGGGAAGCATAGAGCCATTCGTGCAGTGCTTTCTCCTCAAGATGTTAATCACATGTCTGACAGGTTCATTTTGCTTTTGGCTTGTGATTTCAGATGAGCTTTTGGCAATTTCTCACCCCTCCCTGGTACAGTCTCATTCTCAGGTGTGGGGCTCAAGCCTCCTAATGTGGTGTTAAAAAGCCCCACCGCCACCTCAAATTGAAAAGAAAGTGTCTACTCTGCATCTCAGACATTATCATTCTAATGTGTAGCATTGGAAGTGAGCAGCTACCTAGCAGGTATCTAGAGTTCCATGAATTCCAGGTCACCAGCCTGGAGAGAGACATGGTGTATTCCTAGAAGTAGGCTCTTTGGCACAAACTGCACCAATACATCTGGACTCTGCTCATCTATTTGATTACAAACCAGAATATTATGCATTTGATGCAATGATACGGCTGGTGAGGAGGCTCCAAAGCAGGGCTTTTTAATACTCTCTATCAAGTAGAGGCTCTCCTGACTAAAACTGGATTACAGACTCCCACCCCTGCTGGGGAGGGAGGAATCCCTCCCAGGCATCACTCCAGTGCTGTTATCAGTACAAACACTCAGCTTTATCAGTGACAGTGCCCATGATGAGCACAAGTTTAGATTCTGAGTCCGGAATAACCCCAGCCTCAGTCTCTCCCATGCAAGCTTACAGCACCCAGTCTGAGTCTCTGCTGCATTTGGCTTCTGCTGGTGTGGTCCCAGTGCTGGCCCAGATTTCTCTGCTGGGGGTCAGCTGCCCCCTGAGTCTGTTCCCTGGATCAGTCCCTCAGTCGCAGGTTCTGGCAGTCCAGCTCCATACTCTCTTTCTAGCAGCCACTATTTGCTGTCCACCCACACAGGATGCCCCTTCTCCTTCCCAGGAGACCTTGCCCCAGGAGGTTAATGTGGCATTTCCTGCCATCTCTCTGCTGAATCCTGTTTGCTCATGTTCCAATGTTTCAGGGACAGGGCCGGCTTTCCCAGTGCTGCTGCTGGTTTGTGAAGTGAGAGTTCACCCCTCGCCAGTGGGCCTTCACACTCCCTGGAAGGCACATATGCCTTTAAGTCAGCACTCAGTAGATCTGCAGTAAAGCGATCATGAGCCGTCCTCAGCCATGCTGCTCCCAGAGCTGGGTGACGATGGAACGGTCTGTGTCCTGACAGGACAGTGCAACTGGCAAAGGCCAATGGTGCCGTTTAGTTATAGGGGCCCACATGATGCTCCCCTACATCAGGGAGCCTCCCTGATTGCCCAGCAGAAAACAGAAAGACTCTCACTGACCTGCTGCTGTAAAGACCTTGGAAACCTTCTGCTACAAGACCTGCTACCCCAGAAGTGCAGGAGCTCGCTATTCCAGTGGATGTTTGCTCACATCTGATATAGAGAAGGGCAGGGCAGGTCCTTCAGCAGAACCTGGTTTTGAGTGCCCAGAACTTTCTGAAATAGTCTCCTTTGGGACAGAAAATTTTCCCTGAGCAAATGATGGGGCTTCCACTGGAATTTCTACAAGACCAATAGCTCAGCTTCGAGGAAGGAGTAAGTTGTATAAGCCCAAGAACCTTTTTTCCTTCCTTCTTTCCTTTGTTTCCCCAGGTAAATGAGAAGCCCATGGGTACCGTAATGGAACCTTCTGATTGTGAAAGCAAATATACCAAAGTCAGACAATGGAAGCCTTTCTGCTCAGCCTGCTAACTAGTGGTAGTTTTCTCTTACTGCAAACATTTGTCTGATCTGTCAGGATACCCCCCACCCTCCGTGTTTGTTTTAGAGGAAGGCTAGATTGTGCCCTTTAGGCCCAACCCTGCCCTGGGAAAGACATGGCACTGCCCTATCCCCAGGAGCACGGTGCTGCCTGGAGTTCCCCACGCATGCTGCTGCACCTGTTTGGGGAGTGCAGCATATTCCTCCCTCATGTCAGCACTGAGGGGTTCAGAGACACGACTCAGCCTCCCTTCCCCTCGCTGCCCCTTCAGTATAGCCCAGCCTTTATTCAGGTGCATTTCCCCTCCCCCACCATTGTGGCCCTACCTATGGGCTAAGCAGAATTGTAGCCTTTCCTGTTCCATTATTAAGTGTGCCCCCTAACATCTAGGGGTCATATGGTTCGTGGGGCCAAGCTTAGACTCTCTGGCTCGTGAATTCCTGAGCGGAGGGTTGGGGTTTTCTCTGACTGACTCCTTCATGGGAGCTGTGTCTCTGGCACACCTTGGGCACCAAAGAGCAGAGCACCAGTCTCCAACTGGGTTTGGGGGGTGGGGGGAGCAGAGTGAAGCATGGCCGTTCCCTCTTCTTATCACAGAGGCCCCTCTCTGCGAAGGGCTGCAGCTTTGATGGCTGCTGGAGCTGGTGATAGAGAGGTCTGGAGGTCAGAGCATTTCTGAATAAAGCCGTGTATCTGAGTCCAAAAGCCTTTCCCTGCAAAGCCCATGTGCCCTGGGCAGGAGCCGTGTTTGGCTAATCTCCATGTTAACGTCGCTGGCAGCTAAAAGCACAGCTGACACCTGTCAGAAAGATAGTAGAAGTAGGTTCCCAAACAGGCTTCTCCTTGAAAATCTCAGAGGTTCATGGCAAATAGAAGCCAGCGTCCCTTATACCTTATCTCCCAGCTGCCCCGGAGGAACCCGAGGTGTGCGAAGGCAGATTTATCTCAGGAAGTGACAAAAAGCCCTGAGTAAATAAGCTACTGGGTGAGGAGGGTCCCAGACACATTTCTGGGGATGGAAGGCCAGGCACTAGAAACAACACAGTTCACTGCTGAACAGGGAAGGGTGTAAGGAGTAACAATGGCCACCATGTGCACACACAAGGCCCAGCCTCCTGCCCACTCGAGTGACCCAGGCCCACCCAGTCATAATGTAATAGAGATACTAGTCTAGATTGTTCCTGGCCATTGTGCAGGTGATATACAGGAATAGAGCACAAGAGACTGCTCTCCTGCTCCTCCTGCAATGGGGCCAGGGACTGTCAAAGGACGTGTGCTTGGGGGAGCATAGGGACCAAATCACCCAATAGGGGCTGTGGAAGCGGTGGGGCTGTGACTCTATTTCCTCCTGACTCTTGCACTCAGTCACTTCCCCCTGAGGCCTGGCGTACCACATGGAAACCTGCTCGTATACCACTTGAGACCCGGCTGGAAGCCAGGAAGCCAGGCCCATGGATTATGAGGCGACGTTCTCACCAGGAAGCCAGGCCCATGGATCATGAGGCAACGTTCTCACCAGGAAGCCGGTGCCATGGATCATGAGGTGAAGTTCTCACCAGGAAGCTGGTGCCATGGATCATGAGGCGACGTTCTCACCGGGAAGCCAGTGCCATGGATCATGAGGTGATGTTCTCACTGGAAAGCCAGGCCCATGGATCATGAGGTGACATTCTCATCAGGAAGCTTGTGCCATGCACTGTGAGGCAGTGTTCTCAGCCTGTACCATGCGACCATGAGATGGCATTCCCATCTGGTCCAATGGATTGTGAGGTGGTGGAGAAGCCATGTCGTGAGGCAGTGTTCTCATCAGGAACCCAGTCCTATGGGATCATCTGTGTCAGATGTTCAATGAGATCTGGAGAAGCATCTCCCCATTCATCTCCACTTCCAGCCAGAACCTCCAAATAGCAGAGCCTTCAGGTTTCCCCATCAGCAATGTCCAGTGTGGACAGAGTTCCTCAGGATTCAATACCCAGCATCCTCACACTGGAGTTTGATGTAGAGATCCTCCTCCATTCTGCTGTAGTTAACAGGCAGTGAGTACTCCTCCATCTCACCTTTATTGCCCACTAAAAACCTAACAAACACATCCTCAGAGAGCAGCAACTCTGCCTCACACCACAGCACAGAGTTACTCCCTCAGCTGGCACAGGGTGCTCCCCAGCTTCCCGATATTTGGCAGGTTACATTCTCCAGAAATGACTAGGAACTGAAAAGGCGCTAATGCCACATAGGTGTGAATGGTACCGCATCACCAGGGCAATGCTCTTCCTCCGTTATTTCTCCCCAGTGCCTCCATCTGTTTCTTCTTCTAAGGAAACTTCCAGTGCTGCAGGGTCAGGGTGGCACTCTGGGGCAGCCAGCCCTGCTATGACCTGGTTATGTCATTCTAAGCCAGAAAGAAAACTAAGGTTTTTACATTTTTTCCCTCCAAATGTCATTTCCATTACATCGTCTATTTCAGGCAATTTAGGCTCTCATCAGAATTCCCACCAAATTTTACATCCACTATTTTAAGGAAGAGTTTAAAAAAGTGAAGCAGTTTTACTAAGTTTAAACTTGACTTTCCCAAGGGATATTTAAAAAAACATACACTGTCTAAAACCCTTTGCCGTTCGAAGAGTTCAAAATAACATTCCAAAAGGGATCATTTGAAAAATGTTCCTGTACTGGTCCCATTCCCTGCACGGGGCTGGGCCAGCACCATTTAATACCCACATTTGTTTTTCATTTAGCCGTCAAACCCACGTTAAAAATAAAATCTGAGTAAATTAAATTAAACTAACCTGCGCCCTTTCATTTTCAGCATATTTACGGCATATTAAAGGAATAGAGCGTTTCCATTTTAATTACCAGTACGGTCAGGTACAGGAGCTCAAGAGTTTGAGCTCAGAGCCCACCCTTTACATCCCATCACGCTGGGAGATCAGGGCCAGAAGCAGTGCCTGTCACACCACTGATTTTCTACCATTGGCCAACGCCCTGCTCAGCTGAGCTGTGCATGAGAGTCCTTCAGAAACCAGTCTGATACCCATCCCTTGGACATGTCATAGAATCATAGAAGATTAGGGTTGGAAGAGACCTCAGGAGGTCATTTAGTCGAACCCCCTGCTCAAAGCAGGACCAACCCCAACTAAATCATCCCAGCTAGGGCTTTGTCAAGCTGGGCCTTAAAAACCTCTCAGGATGGAGATTCCACCACTTCCCTAGGTAACCCATTCCTGTATTTCACCACCCTCCTAGTGAAATAGTTTTTCCTAATATCCAACCTATCCACCCTGCAACTTGAGACCATTGCTCCTTGTTCTGTCATCTGCCACCACTGAGAACAGCCTAGCTCCATCCTCTTTGGAATCCCCCTTCAGGTAGTTGAAGGCTGCTATCAAATCCCCCTTCACTCTTCTCTTCTGCAGACTAAATAACCCCAGTCCCCTCAGCCTCTGCTCATAACTCATGTCCCCCAGCCCCCTAATCATTTTTGTTGCCCTCTGCTGGATTCTCTCCAATTTGTCCACATCCTTTCTGTAGTGGGATTCCCAAAACTGGACGCAATACTCCAGATGTGGCCTCCCCCGTGCCGAATAGAGGGCAATAATCACTTCCCTCAATCTGCTGGCAATGCTCCTACTAACGCAGCCCAATATGCAGTTAGCCTTCTTGGCAACAAGGGCACACTGTTGACTCATATCCAGCTTCTCGTTCACTGTAATTTCCAGGTCCTTTTCTATAGAACTGCCGCTTAGTCAGTTGGTCCCCTGCCTGTAGGGTGCATGGGATTCTTCCTTCCTAAGTGCAGAACTCTGCACTTGTCCTTCTTGAGCCTCATCCGATTTCTTTTGGCCCAATCCTCCAGTTTGTCTAGGTCACTCTGGACCCTATCCCTACCCTCCAGCATATCTACCTCTCTCCCCAGCTTGCCAAGAGTGCAACTTGCTGAGAGTGCAATCCATCCCATCATCCAGATCATTAATGAAGATGTTGAAAAAAACCAGTCCCAGGACCAACCCTTCGGGCACTCCGCTTGATACCGGCTGCCAACTAGACATCGAGCCATTGATCACTACCCATTGAGCCCGACAATGTAGCCAACTTTCTATCCACCTTATAGTCCATTCATCCAATCCATACTTCTTTAAGTTGCTGGCAAAAATACTGTGGCAGACCATATCGAAAGCTTTGCTAAAGTCAAGGTATATCATGTCCATCACTTTCTCCATATCCACAGAGCCAGTTATCTCATCATCAACCAATCAGGTTGGTCAGGCATGACTTGCCCTTGGTGAATCCATGTTGACTGTTCCTGATCACCTTCCTCTCCTCCAAGTGCTTCAAAATGGATTCCTTGAGGACCTGCTCCATGATTTTTCCGGGGACTGAGGTGAAGTTGACTGGTCTGTAGTTCCCTGGATTCGCCTTCTTCCCTTTTTGAAAGATGGGCACTATATTTACCATTCTCCAGTTGTCCGGGACCTCCCCCGATCGCCATGAGTTTTCAAAGATAATGGCCAATGGCTTCACAATCACATCAGCCAACTCCTTCAGCACCGTTGGATCCATTGCATCTGGCCCCATGGATTTGTGCATGTCTAGCTTTTCTAAATAGTCCTTAACCTGTTCTTTCACCACTGAGGGCTGCTCAGTTCCTCCCCATACTGTGCTGCCCAGTGCAGCAGTCTGGGCACTGACCTTGTCTGTGAAGACCAAGGCAAAAAAAGCATTGAGTACTTCAGCTTTTTCCACATCATCTGTCACTAGGTTGCCTCCCCCATTCAGTAAGGGTCCCACACTTTCCCTGACCTTCTTCTTGTTGTTAACATACCCGTAGAAACCCTTCTTGTTACCCTTTACATCCCTTGCTAGCTGCAACTCCAATTGTGCTTTGGCCTTCCTGATTACACCCCTGCATGCTCAAGCAATATTTTTATACTCCTCCCTAGTCATCTGTCCAAGTTTCCACTTCTTGTAAGCTTCCTTTTTGTGTTTAAGTTCACCGAGGATTTCTCTGTTAAGCCAAGCTGGTCGCCTGCCATATTTGCTATTCTTTCTGCACATCAAGATGGTTTGTTCCTGTGCCCTCAATAAAACTTCTTTAAAATACAGCCAGCTCTCCTGGACGTCTTTCCCCCTCATATTAACCTCCCAGGGGATCCTGCCCATTAGTTCCCTGAGGGAGTCAAAGTCTTCTTTTCTGAAGTCCATGTCCCCAGTCTCCCCCACCAGTACAACCTCACCCCAGCTGCCACATCTCAGGAGTAAAGCAAGTCTTATCCTTACCCTAAGCCAAGGCTTCTGAGACTCTCCCTCAATAGCTTTTGTCTGAAGTCTGTGTTCAGGGATAGTTTTATTAAAAGGGACTCAAAGAGAGCTATTTAAATCACTCTGCTGTGCAGGCTAATGAAATCGCCTGTGCTAACCCTGTAGGAAAGTTGCTAAATTGCTTTCAGAATCCCCCCTCTTTTTAAAAAAAACAAACAAACAGTTTACTCACTTGATCAAAAAGTGATTTATTTCATTTATCTTATTTTTAATTTTGGGTTTTTTAAATGCCCCTTCACAGTTGCCACAACACATAAGCATCAAAAAGTTAATCAGAAATCATCTAGTCAACACTTCGCATTGCTCTGTCCATTCACAGAGATCTGTGTGTACAGACACTGCAATCTTCTCCAACTGATTTGTTATTTGGAGTGCAGTTGCTGGTCTGTAGCTCACTGGCAGCTAGTTTGTTTCAAGTGTTCAGCATTTGAAATTTAAAATCAGAGCTAGGTGAGAGCTCACTGAGTCACATGGTATGTTTATATTCCCTGATTGGATGAATGTAACTTATAGAAACAAGTCTCTGGCCTGAATGTTCATGAAGCAAATATAAAATATTCTTTCCAGGGATACTCTTCACTCAGTGCTTGAGGCCTGAACCTGCGCCCCAGAGAGCGGAACAGCCACAGGATCAGGTCCTTCAAATAAGCTGTTTCTATAAACGTGCCAGTTCTTCCTATTCACCGTCCCAGCCTGTTCTCCAGAGACAGCGAGTGCAGGAGTCTCAGGAACACAGGCCAGGCAAACCTGTTCACAAGAAAGGTTTGGCAGTATTCACCCCCAAACAGCCCAAAACAAACAGCAGAGTCCAGGGAAGGGGTAGGGACGGTTTTATGGCCTGCAGCATGCAGGGGGTCAGACCAGATGATCATAATGGTCCCTTCTGACCTTAAAGTCTATGAGATCTATGAGATCTATGAAACAAACAGCCGCTTCCAGCACCAGCCCAGCCTTTGGCTAGTTCAGCTGACACTCCTGCCATGCTCACCTCATGGAACCTGCACACTGGGCCCACAGAGAGTCTATGCTGTATCATGCTCGGATCACTACTACCTTGCCCTGCCTTCCCTTCCTCTTCATTTGCTTCCCCCCACAGCCGTGCAGTATAGTGTTTGTGGCAGGGCCTGTGCAGCTGCACTCGATCACAGCTCTGCCCCGTGTGTATGTATACAGTGCACCTACTGTTTCTCAGTTAGCACAGGAGAAGAAAATACATGAGTCTGTAGCCTTGGATATGCATAAGATGTGATGGTGACGCTGGGCCAGATTCTGCCCAGTGCTCCAGCCCCGTTGCCCCACTCCAGGAGCACAAAGTGACCCTGAAGCTGGTTCATCCTCCTATGGAGAGGAATTGGTGTTGTGGCCCCTGTGCGTACCCTTTCCCTCTCCCCCCCTCGCCCTCCCGGTGCTTGCTCAGGCATGGCTGAGGGGAAGGGGTACGGACAGGGCTCTCTTACATCCTGATGAGTCCCCACTGCCCGAGCAGTCTCTCAGGCCAATGGGGTTGGTCTCAGGGAAAGAGACGGCTACAGCAGCAGGAGGATCCGTTTGTCCATGTCCCCGTTCTGTGTGTAGACGCAATCACAGGCAAGAAAATTGAGGGGACCCAGAAGGGAGAATACTGGGACAAGAGACAGGCAGGAGATAGATGCAGGGCTGGCCGAGCAGGTTCCTATCCCCGCTGCACAGCAGACTCAAGCCCAGGCCTTTGCCAAATACTTCTGTGCTGCCATGTTTTTCATTCCATTTTTCATCCACACACCCTAGTGAGCAGCTCAGTTCACTTCTCTTTGAGTCCTTTCCATTTGCTCTTCTCCTTGCCCAGGACTGTCCCATTCCACCTGCACATGGAGGAGAGATCACCAGCCTTGTTCATTTGCCCTATAAAGAGTCAGCATGGCATGGGCTGCAGGGCTCTCCCAAGGCACTTTCTTCCTTGCCACCCATCAGGTGGGCTCAGGAGAGAATCCTTATCCCATTCAAGGTCTCCGTGCCCCTGATAAGCATGTTTATACTCCTCCCCATTGGGAGCCCTTTGAATGACTGTGTTTTTATCTACCAGTTGAGTAGCCCAGACTGGACTCTATCAGAAGAAATGCCCAGGACAGTTTGATAACTGGAGTGTTTGGGGGGTTGTTGCATCTGGGACTAAGCATCAGCCCTGCTGGCTTTATCAGCTTCACAAAACACCAGCAACTCTGTCCCTGTCACTGATGAAATGGTAAAGGCTCAACCAAGACATCTCGGTTGTACCATGCAGAATCTGAAAGAGAGCAAGAGAGAGGACAGCTGCCATGCCATGTGCTTCAGTGGTGGGCAATCAGCATTCTCAGGACTTATCACTCACAAACTATAAACACCCCAATCTATGCAGCAGCTAATAACCAGATACAAACATGCGAGTATAACTGTATTGTAACAGACTCTGTGGGAGCAGGGAGCCAAGGTGCAGGAACAGTAGCAGGCAGAGATCTTATAAATAAACAGTGCAGGCAGGCTGTAATGAGCAGATTTCTGGCCTTGACTTTAGTCTGTTATGCAGCAGGTGTACGCAAAGGGCTGCAGCTCACCAGGTATGTGTGAGCAGGGCTACAGGCAGCATTGGTGATACCCAAGGAGATGGAGTGTGTAGAATAGAAGTTGCTCTGAATGAGCAGGAGTGCAGCCAGCATTGCACATGCCCAGAAGAACGGAGCACTTGATAGCAGTATGCTCCATGCAGCTTCCAAGGATGCAAACCCACTGGGAACTAGAGACTCCTCTGCCATGGGAGCCAGAAGCAGGAGGGGGAGGTTGGCAGAGATCCCTATTGGAAGGGAAGCCACAGCTCTGGGGGTGCTGGAAGCAAACAGAGTAGGTCAGGAGGCCTCCTGGTGATTTAGGGAGGCCGGGGTCTGGAAGGTGTTACGGTATTTGGAGGGGGGATCCAGAGGCTGGAAGTGAAAGGGATTATTCTGAGACTCCCATCGTGCCCTGAATTGGGCTCTCTATGGGATGTGAATTATGGGCAGCTATTCTAAGCTCTAGGGAGCCTGAGTAGTGGAGCTAAAGGCCTCAGGAGTGCTATGGATATTTAACAGCAGAGCAGGTGGAGGTCAAGCGGCTGAGACAGGCTAGGCAACTGCTGGTGTGTGCTGGCGGGAGCCAAGGGCTGTTAGCCTGGGGAGATGGGCCGTGCCAGCCAGGGCTGGGAAGGTGGGATCAGTCTCTCTGAGCCCTTTGTGGCTGGGTGACTGGTCAGAGCGGCAGGAAAGGTTGTGGCTGGCTCAGCACTGGGCAAGGCCACCAACCTCCCGAGCCCCAGCAGGGGGAGGGTTCGGATCCATACACACACACGGGCCAATGCAGCCAGGCAATGGCACGAGCTACAGTGAGATAATGCATCTAATCCTCTGAGTAACTCTAATGCAAGCCTCTTGATTAGTGTTTAGAATCCAGGCAAACAATTGATTTAAAATAATTGGTAAATTATGATAAAATAAAAACATTTACACAAAAGAGTTTGTCATTGATATGGTTAAATAAATATTTGTAGAAGTAACTTAGACTTGGCCCAGTGCCTGGGCGATGAGCACTCTTGGATTGGCCGTGGTCTCATTTTAATAAAGACCAGAGGCATTCCAGAAATACATAATGCTCCCAACCCACCCAATCTATAGCAGGGGGCTTTAGCGGCGTTCTCCAGGAACCCAGGCCTGGCTTCACTTTGCATCACTCACTAATGCCGGTCACGTCCCTCCCCAAACAGGAGTTCCTTACTGAGGGCTGAGCACAGAGCGAGTGACCGTGACAGGATGGTTCAGTGTGTGAGGAACAAACGCCGAGGGAAGGGTTCAATCCATTCCCCGGGTGCTGCTCTCAGGGGGGCAGGGATGGGAGCTGTTGTCCCCTGTGTAGTGGTCTTTGGCTGGGGGATTGGATCTCCAGTGTTTAAGAGGGAGGGACTGGGACAGTGACATGCTGCTTTATTTATTGGAGGAATGGCTTGTGCTCTCCCCTGCCACTGAGCCATTCAGAAAGGGCTGATGCACTATCACTTGGGTTTGACAGCACCTTTCACGTGCCCTGTATGGCCTCAAACAGCTTTACATTAAATAACCAGAGAGCCGAAGGGGAAGGAAACCGAGGCGCCAGTGAGGAAGAAAAGCAAGGCCTGAGTGGAGGTTAGCAATGAGGCAGAGTTAGCACAGTGCAGACATGGGGAGGCACTTCCTGATGCCAGCAGCAGCAGCAGCAGATGGGGTGGCCTTGGCACCAGTGGTGGCATGAGCGTGTGAAAGCAGGCAGTGCTGGGTGGGAGACAGAGTGGGGAGTGGCACTGGGCCATGGGTGACCCTGATGCTGTCTCACACAGTGCCGGTAAGTCAGGCACCCAAAGGCGGGGCCAACAGTGGACAAGCCCACATCTGCTCATCAACACGCCCACTGCCAACACAGTTCTGCCAAATATGGCAGGCACCTTTCCTCCCTGCACTGACCACACAGCAGCATAACTGGCCCTGCTCAATGGCCTGGCCCAGCCAGCAGGGAAAGGCCTGTCCATGACACTAGCACACGCTGACCCTGACCGCAATCCCAGTTCCTCCTTATTGCTCTGGGGACTCCCAGGTGACCCCATGCACTGGGACAGCCGCTCAGAGCTCTTCCCTCAGATCCCTAACAGAACCCGGGGCAAAGACCGGACCCAGCAGCCTCAGCACCATCATCACCATCACCATCATTATTACTGTTGCTGAAGAGCCCGAAGGTCCCTTGCCAAGCGTCACACAGACACAAGCCTCGAGGGCCTTGGCAGCCACAGACATGAGCAGGGGGCTGCGGGGAAGAGAGAGGAGATGGTCACAGATACAAGACTCCGTATCTGTGTGCCAGAAAATCCATGGCAAGAAAACACACGCCTGAAGGTGAGACCCTCCGCCCACCCTCCCCACTCGCTGAGACCCTCTGCCCACCCTCCCCGCTCGCTGAGACCCTCCGCCCACCCTCCCCTCACTATAAAGAACAGGAAATAGGAGGGTCTCAACAGCCCTCTGAGTTACATAGTACTTGCTTCTGTGGCAGCTCACAAAAGACTGGAACCCATTAAAACTCCGACATTAGTGCCAGCACCCTAGGTCATCTTGAGAGATGTCTTACACTTCCTGTTTCTCAGCATCCCATATATAGCACTAAGCACTTGGCGTTAGGGGCACAGTTGCCAACTGTTACGCGGTAAATAAGCACCCCAATGTTCACAGTAAGCCAAAAATCAAGCTAATCCCATTTCAGAACAAGGCCAAAACAAGCCAAACCCTAAGAACCCCAGCACTCTATGCGACTAAATCCCCCCGGTGTGCAGTCTGGGACTCTGGAGGGCCCACTGTGCACGCCTGACTCTCTCCCCGCCTTGTCCCTGCTTGCCTCTGCTTGCCAGGGGCCAATCAAAAAAGAGAAGCAACAAGCTACAAAAAGCAACAAGCTACAAGGCAAACAAGCAACAAGCCAAAAACTAGCAACTCACCAGCCAATTAAGCCAAAAACAAGCCCAATTTCTGGGTTGTTGTTTTTTGGTGGGTTTGGCATCTCTGTTGGGAGGGGGGGCGCAGAGGATATGCGAAGATGCAACCAGGACTTTTTTAAAACTAATTTTTAAAATAAATGTTATGTAACTTGTGAGGCGCAGATGGCATACGTGATGGTGGGGTGTGGTAAAGAGAGGGTTGTGTAACCCATGTTACGTATACAGCATATATAGGCTTGGAAGGATTAGATTTTTATCAGTAAATGTCAACAAACATCAATTTTATCCTACACACACAAACCAATGAAAACATATTTCCATTGACAGTAGCTGAAATTTACAGCTAGGCAAAGTAAGAAAAATGCTGCTTGAGAACTTATTAAAGTTTTATTTAAGGCTATTTACTTCGTGTACTTTGCCATGCGATGCTAACAGTTTAATTGTTAGAATCGCAACATCTACCATCATTACATAATTATTGTCTGATTTCCCTCTTGTCTGATCCCCTCAACCCCCCATAATTTCCTGCAACTGTGAAAATTCAAATCAATAAAAAGCGGGGGGGAGTGGAATTCTGCCAGGCATAAGCATGGCTGATGGTGTAGTGTGGTCCAGAGAGATTTGTGTTACTGGCTGGTGTGTTCGGCAGGTGTGACAGTGTGCTTTGGTATAGAAGGGTTGTGTACCATATACAGCATGTCTGACACTGTGGGGTGGCAGAGAGGGTGTCTTTGGCATTTGCTTGGGCTAACTTGCACATGACTTGCTCCTGGCTTGAACTCCAGGTAGACGGGCTAGGTAGCAAAGTGCAAGTGAGGCAATTGAAGGAGCTTGTTAAATGCGCTTTCCCCCATGATTGGGACTGCAGTGTGCTGTGCTCACACCCAGGGAGAGCATGTAGTTCCAAGCTGTAAGCCCTGTTAGAATAGCCAGCGGTTGTGGTGTTTGATGGACAGCATGGTGGGAGGTACAGCACTAGTCGAGCCGTGGCTCATCCCCAAGGCGCTGTTGTGTTGACAGCTCCAGCCTGGCCCATGCAGGGATGGATGCAGCCAGGGCACTCAGAGCAGGGCGGGAGCAGGGCGTTGACTCTGCCGTCCCCGCCCAGCTGCCACTGGGAAAACACTCCCCAAAATGTCAGTTCTGAGGAATTAAACCCCTGGAAATCTGCCTGCCCAGAACACACAGACTGAGGCATGAGACGCACAGACACACCCAGGGTTGGCACAGCGGACATTGTCTAGGTCCATCCACATGCCTCCATATTCACACACGAGGGCTTTACCCCAGCATCCCAGGCCCCTCCGCTCAGGACCAGACCCCTCCTCACCATTTCAGCCTTCTGAGCGTGGGAGCCCATAGGCCTTCTGCCACCCCGGGATCTTCAGGGGGTGGGCAGCTGGCAACTGCTTTGAGCGCAGTCATTTCAGGCTGTTGTGCCTCCCCCTGGAATGCAATGAGGGGAGGTGGTCTGGCCCCTCTCTCACAGGCATTACCCACGGGAGCCTCCATCCCACACACTCACCATCTGGAAGGGGGCACCAGCAGATCAGCCTATGCCCCGCCCCTGCAAGGCAGAGTTGAATTAAGCTTTTGTGGGGCCTTGGGCCAGAGCAAGTGGGGACCCCTCCTCACCCCTTCTGCCTGGGGACCCCTCCTCACCCCACCCTCCTCCCCCACACTCCTGCTGGGGAGTGGGAGCGGGGGCGCCCATTTTTCCAGGGCCCCCAATTGCAAGGGCTCTCCTCCCCCAGGGCTCAACACTCTGCCTCTGCAGCATCCATGCCCCACTAACCCGGAGAAGGAAGAACTGAGGGAGGAGCCCAGGGCATAGGTGCCCCCATGGCAGCTCACTGAACTTCTTCCAGCATAGCCTGTCTGTCCTTAAAGATGTGCTCAAGCCAGAGCCGCTTGTGGCAACTCCCTGCCCTCCGGGGTGCACATCCAGGCCCAGATGGGTTCCCCTCCTTTCTTTGGAATGCACCACACCCAGAGAGATGAGACACTCTCGCTGTTCCAAAGGGGCTCAGAATAGCCCAGACAAGAGAAGTAGCAGGAGCCCTGTCCGATCCCCCTGCACCCCAAGCTGTGTGCATGGCGAGGCTCTGATGCGTGAGCAGCCTGGACAAAGGCCCCACCCTGCACTCGGCACAGCCCTCCTCAATAAACACAACAGACTGAACATTTTACAATCAAATATTTATGCGAGTAGAAAACATTTTACATAATCTTTAAACAGCCATGTCATCTCTTTATTTTCATTCTCTGATCTTTCTGCTTTGAATCAGGATTGGAGAATTTAGCCTATTTACAAAGAAGTAAATATTATGATGAAAACATCAGGCAGCTTAATAGTAGCTTTAGCAAAGTGCAGAAGTATTTTCTGTTAGTGTTGTCAGTTGCATCACATCCCATGGACTGTCATAAATTAAGGGAACCGGCTCAGATGCTTGCAGCATTGTGATAAATAGTTCACAGCTCGAAAGTCGAGTGAGGCCTGTCTGCTGTTAGTGCTAGACAGACAGGGCTGCCGGCATTCCCAATGTAAACTGCTACTCCTCTGTATGCTGCAGGCTCCTGGAAAGGAGTGAGAACCTGCCCAGGCCTCTCTGATCAGCTGGTGCCACGTTTGCTGCAGTGGCAGCCTGGTGAGCACGGGAGTGGGACGAGTGCCAGCCTCACACTCCCCACTGCTTCAGCTCACCACCTGGTTAGAATGGAAGGGCTGTGTGAGTGCTTTGCTGAGCCCTGTGGGACCAGATGTGTTCCCAGCTCTCCTGTCCAACTAGGCACTGTGCTAGGCTCTGTGAACTCATCTCCAGAGCCCATCTCCACCGTCCAGGGAGAAAGAGACCAGGCTGCTTCCCTGAAGCTCGCCAGAAGAGCCTTGCAGTCCAGAGCCCATCCCCAGACTACAAGGGGTACAAGCCGGGTTGTTCCCTGTGGCTGGCCCAGAAGGCCCCTTTTCAGGGAGTCCCCGATCAGCGGAGCAGTACCAGGGGAGGGCGGTGGGAGGTTCATGTTCTTCCAATTTCCTGTAATTTTATAGCCAACAGCAGAACCTGAGCTCTGAGCTAGAGGGCTGAGGGGGCAGCCTCGGCATGTCCCAGTGCAGAGAGTCAGATGGGTACCCTGAGACCTCCGCAGGTTCTTGCTACTCACAAGCTTCTGGCACAGGTTTTACCAAAGCTACTCATGAGTGGGGAGGTGCAGAGTCATAATGTCCACCCGTTCGAGTATGTCTGTCTGTCCAGAGCACGATGTGGAGATTCAGCTGACAGAAACATCACAGACATGCTCCAAAAGGAGCTACCAGGGGCTAGAGAAAGAAACCAAAGCCTGACTAGCCCTTCCCAGAAATCTGGAGTTAACAGACACACCAGGGAGACTATCCAGGAGGCAAATTCCAGGACTACACTAGAAGCGTTTGCTGGTGTAACTGCATCAGTTGGAGGGGAATGTTTTAATGATAGTCCTATACCGGCACAAGTCTTAGTGTAGGCACAGTTATACTGGCAAAAGCATGCTTTTGCTGGTTATGACCCCGGGAGCCCCTCCATGCCAATTGGCAGAGGGCACACCTCATAACATAACTCATATCAGGTCTAACACACTCATTGCCCCAACTCACTATTGCCACATTCTGTATCTAATAGGTGTCACATAAGGTATCGTATATAAGCTGGCAACATGCTGGTCGTTAATATTATTGTGTGGTGTATGTACAGATGATATATGAAGAATTATAAATATGTGCTGGAAATATGTTCTTAAAAGGTGTTTCTCAAGCAAGGTTAAGTCACCCCATCCTAGACAAAGGAATGTGGTTCCTCCTGCTTGAATGTGTCTCCAATGTAAATGGAGCAAGGAGAGACAATGAAGGATAGACAAAGTCATTGGGCAAACCCAATATGGAAAATGGCCACTTAACACTCTTGATGGAAGCTGCAGCTCCAGGAAGCCTTCCTGCCTCCTGAGCAAGATCATCGAACTTTGGAAGGTCTAAGCAAGGACAGAACGCCATTTCAGCATCCACTACTGGACACACACAAGAGGCAGAGCTCTTGTACATCTGAGAAATGTGGAACCTTTCAGCCAAGGGGGTTGAAAGTCTGAAAACTCAATATAGGTGAGAAAGCTGCTTAGACCAAGACTGTAATTTGCTGAAGTTAAATTTAGTCACTTGAAAAGCATGTTTGTAACTTTTCATCTCTCTGTCACTCTTACTAGGCATCACTTAATCATTTGGTCTTTGTTAATAAACTTGTTTATAGTTTGCTACAAATCATCTCAGTGCTGTATGTTAAAGAGAAGGGTAAGTCCTCAGTAAAATGAACAGGGCTGGGAGGGTGCAGGGGTCACCCTGCGAGGCGGAACCAGGACAGTGGAAGCCAGGGTGAGGCCATGGTGCTGTGAGCAGGCTGCTGGTGTCAGGGTGCTGAGCCAAAGCTACACAGCACAGAAGCAGCCAGATTTACAGGGCAGGTGGTGACACAACCCACGACTGGTCTGGATGAACCCCAGAGCATCACACTGGAGTCATTTAGGGAACCAGTACGAGCTATACCAGCTAACACACATCCTTTATCTGGGATAGGGTGCGTTGCCACCAAGTCTGCCAGTAGAGCTGTACTGGCAAATCTGTTCTAGTACAGACTAGGCCAGACTGCAGCTTTAGAGAGCAAAGAAGAAAGTGAACTCTAAAGCCAAGGGCCTGAAATGGAGGACCTAACCCAAGCCCAGACAGGGAAGCAGAAGTGCCAGGATCTCAGAGCCCAGAGCAGGGTGTATCCTCCACAGCCCTGCATTTGGCACAAATGTCATGGCACCTCTGGACCCTTTCAGAGGCCCAGGAGGGATCCCACAGAGCTGAGCTGCACCTCTAGTGCCTGTTTCTCACAGCTGCGGGTCGCACCAGAACTGCTCTCATTGTGGCTCTGGGATGTGAGTTGTTGGTTCACAATTGTCCTTGACAATCACTAAGTTTATTCTGGAATTTAAGGCTTGCTCCTGCTCTCTGATTTACGGCGCAGAACCTTCAGCAGTAGTGGAAGTGAAGGAATGGGAAGCGCGCTGAATTGCTGTTTCATGCAGCCTGTGTCACCTCCACTGGCCTGTTTTGCTTTTCTCAGAATAGTAATAATGTGAAAAACTGCCCCTTTCGGAGTGTGGTGAGTGCGCTTGTGGAGGAGCAGTCCCTGTGCCATGCATGTCCAGGAAGAACTCAGGCCTGCGCATGCTGGCAGTGCAGGATGACCTTGTCAGGCGAGTATTGTGAAACACCAGAGCACTTACTTGTCCACAGGCGTGGAGCCGAGAGCATAAATTACTTAGCGGATGTCTGGTCATCGTGCTCTATGATGGGATGCCTGCTCCCAACATAGGATGGCTGTGTGGGCACTTGTTATTTCTCAGCATGGGGGAGGGGCAGCTCTGTATTCTCTTTCTAAGATACACTCAATTAATGCTTCTATGGGACTGAAGAGGGAGGAAACTAACAGGTTCTATAAAAGTGAGTCTATAAACCTAAAGCATTTAACGGAGCACAAGACCTTTTCCATAGATTCTGGAACCATCCTATAGAATTCTACAGCAGTGATCTCATTCTTTAATTCAGAAGAATGGTTCATAAATTCTGTCGATGCCTTATCCCCATCTATGAAATAGCCTGGAGCCTTTCCACATTGGCTGCTTCTTGTTCCTGTTAACATGTTTTATTAACATGCAGTTAGCCATTGGAACCACTTGCCAGATGCTCGATGCACTCTACATCGCTGGCGATTTTAAAGTCAGGACTGGATGTTATCCTACAAGGTATGCGTTGTCCAAACAGGAATCACATCAGTGCTCTGGCCGTGTCATTCAGGAGGCAGGCTAGATAAAATCACAATGGGACCTTCTTCCCCGAGAATCTCTGAATGCCACCTGAGCCCAATGTCTCCAGTTCAGTGTCTGTACTGGGTTTGTGGTCCCAGCCCCAGGCTCAGGGTCTGTTACAGGTTCCTAGAGGACACCATTCTCTGTTTCATGGGGACATCCAGAATGCAGCAGGCAGGATTAACCATCACATCCCGTCACCAGGAGTCAGTCACTAACACAGGCTCTAGGTGCTGGATGCAGCGTGGCAGCTCACGAGTCACAGCAGAAGGAGTCGATCTGAGACCAAGCCATGGCCATGTGAGCAGAGTCAGTGAGGTTCAGAGGCCACTGCTCCAGAGGCAGGATAGCTCTCTCACCTGCTGCTGGCTTGCGGTGGTTGGGTTTGCTGTCTCCCTTGGGGTGGGAGCAGAGGGCTGTAACAGTATACGCGGGAATCAGTGCCATGGGGCAGGGTACTAGACTTTTGGAATCCTCACCCATGTCTGGAAACAGGGCCAGGAAATACCACGCAGCCTCTTACCTGCTCCATTGTGTGTCTAACAACTGTTACACCCCCTGCCCCAACAGACAGAGAGGAGCAACAGCCAGCCAGACTCAGGCACAGACCTTGGCAACCTTTCCCAAGGGTGGATATTGCTGGATGCGGGGTGCATGTGTGTTTATTGAAGGGTGCAGGCCTCGTGAGGGGCCTGGAGAGTTTGCACCTATCCTGGCTAGACTCTGATCTGCCAGCACTGCCCTGCCCCAGCAGTGGATGCACAAGCATTCTCAGGGCTTAGATGCTATTAACAGGAAGCAGCATGCCCCTGTTATTTCCTTTCTATTGAACTGGCTTTCTCCATCATTAATTAACTGCCCTTTGCTGTGCCCGGTGTGAACCCATCCCAGCATTGCTTGTATAGAGGACCTTAAACATATCTCCAATGTTTCAGTTCTTAGCTAATACTGGGGGAAACGTCAAGTGGTCAGTAGATCTGGGCGAATAACGGAGCTGGCAGTCCTGAGCAATTGAAAAAAAAAATTAATTCAGGTAAAACTGAAACACGCTGAAAATGTCAGCAAACCGACAAAGGGAATTTTGTGTTGAACAAAACATCTGGTTGTGCCTGAAACATTTGGTTCCTGGCATTTGTAGAGGGCTCTATCCATCAAATGGCCAGAGGAGAGGACTTCCTCCCCTGCATAGGCTTTAGCCCGGTGGTTGGGGCACTCAACCAGGAAGTGGGCAGACCCAGGTTCAATTCCACTATTTGATGTGGAGAAGGGATGGTCGCCCTTCTCCCAGGTGAGCACTAGCTATAGGGTGTTGTGGGGCAGGGCTCTGTCACTCTCTCCTCGTGAAGATATTCTACTGTACATAAAAAATGTGAATAGTCATTGGGTCAGAGAAAGAGAGAGCAACAATGACTCTATAGCCTGGTGGCTGGGGCACACCCTGTGGATATGGGAGACTCAAATCCCGGCTCCAGGGATAATATAATTATTTATACAAAGTGAAATAGCTACAACAGGAGAAACTGGGAGAGCCCACAGCAGAATGCCCTACTGGATGCAAGTGTAAATTAGAGCAACCCTCAAATGACTCCAGCTTGCACAAGGGAACTGACTACGTAATAACCAGACCATTTCTGATGGGTGTTTGTCTATGTGACCTGCTGTAAGTATCCAATTACAAGCTCACATCTGGCACACTTCCAGAGAGCTGCTCATGAATAATCCACAGATGAGATTTACTGGTAGAAACAACTTCTGAATAAATTACTTTGAACAACAAATACACCAGGAAAAAGCTTGAGCTGCTTGGAGCCAATTTGTGAACAGAAAAAGACAGTAACTACGTGGAATCGCACACTGGCTATCAATTATCTATCAGCTCTAGTATGTACAGAGTTGTGCTAAGCCAGCCAAATGGCACCTGAGTGGGGTTAGCAACTATTTCAGAAAGAACCTGGCAGCAGGTCTTGATTCCCAAAAATCTTTTGTTAAATGACCCCTCTTGGCTGGCCTGCAGAGCATTATGCATGTCCCCCCCAAAACATTCAACAGTAACTTGTCCCTTCTGGTCACCCCTTACTCTGTATTAATGTGAGTCGACAACACTATCTCCACTCTGAAAACTAGAGGATCTTTAGTTTAAGCGTATTAAATGCATAGCTGCCTCAAGCTATTAAATTTGTGTAAACATCTGCAGTGACTCAAACTCAGGCAGCTCAGCATTTCTGAGGGACATTTTTGAATTTTGCACATGACTCCATCAGCGTCTCGGACTTTTGCCAGTCCATCTTCTACAGCTACCGGAATCCAGGAATTTATCATCATTGACTGAACTTCATTTGCTATTGTGTTGGCCATGCACCTAGCGTGGTCAGGTCCCTCTAGAGTTCCTGACAGTCCTGTCGGGATTTGGCTAACACAGTGGTTTTCAACCTGTGCTTTGCAGACCCCTGGGGGTCTGCAGACTGTGTCTAAGATTTCCAAAGGGATCTGCACCTCCATTCAAAATGTTTTAGGGATCCGCAAATGAAAAAAAGGTTGAACTAATAACTAACCTAATCACTATGAGTCATCTGCAAATTTTGCAGCCTCACTACTCATTCCCCTTTCCAGCTGATTAATAACTGTATTAAACACCACTGGTCCTAACAGGGAGCCTTGGGCCATGCTGAAGATTGACTGTTCATTCCTACTCTTCTGTCTGGGCTTTTTGCCAGTTTTTGATCCATGTCAATGCTTTGCCTCTCACCCAGGACTACTTAGTTTCTTTACTATCCTTTTGTTCAGGGCCTTGCCAAAGGCCTGTTGAAAGTCTGATCAAATTATGTCACCCCGTTCTGCTTTGTTCCTTTATTGACACGGTCAACCACTTCTAATCCGTTGGTGAGACACTAACAATCATTATAGACCCTGAAACCTTGTCCCCTGAGCACCTCACAGAGTTCTTGATCAATTTAAACTTTCAATAAGCTCTATTCTGCACTGACAAGAAAATGTGGAGTACAGCCTACTACCGTTTTCCAGTGGGGCTGAAGGTGCAGCCTGTACCATTTCAGCAAGACTCTGTAGTGTCCTTGTCAGCTCCTGCTTGTCAGAGCCACACTGATGATTTGTTTTCTCCCCAAACCAGCTTTAGTGTTTTTGAGTAGGCCTGCAAAACAATGTTGAGCTGTCCCTCTGGACTGTAAGTGAATCCTGTTCCCCTGTGCAGGGCCGAGGGTCAGCCTTAGGGTTTGGGGAGGGTTAGTGAGATGTTTCCTGGCGAACACCCCAAACTGAACTGAATCATTGTGTGGCATATGTCTGTGTTGGGGAGCACCCCACCTGCTGCAGAAGGAGTGGAGCCCAACTGTTGGTCCTGGGGTCTGGGCAGCGTTGACAGCAGTCAAAAACTTTGCAAGGGATAATTGTCCAAATGAGCAGGGACTTAGGGGCTGCTACATGTGCTGACCCTACAAGGGCTTGTGAGCATTCAATGAGTTTAGCACCTTGCAAATGTTCCCTACTCACTTGTCCCAGACAACCCCCTGGAAAATAGATAAGCTTTAGCCCCATTTTATGGATGGAGAAACTGAAGCACAGAGATTAATTGACCTGATTGTGACTACCGCAGGCGTCCTTGTTAGAGCTGGGATCAGTCCCTTACCTCAGTGCCATGCTTATTCCATTAGACTATGCCGCCTTTCACACTTTTGAGCTCCCTCTTGTGGCCACAGGCTACTCAGCAATGGCGTTGGCTCAGCTGCCAGAGCATCGAAAGTGAAGGAAGGGGCAGGTGCTGGCAGGGACACTGGATTTGGTTGTGGCAGGGATATGTGGACTGGGAATAGCCCTGATTTAACAGCAGCACTCAGATCTCAGGCAGGGGGCCCTCCTGAAGCGTGGCGCCCATGCAGCGAGTGAGATGCTCTGTAGCAGGGCGAGCTCCCCTTGCTTGCTGGGGGACACGCAGGCTGCTGCTTGCCACAGCCAGGGATACAGCGACCATGAGCCATGGCTGTTCTGTACTTCCTAGCAGGAGCAGAGTTCAGCTCATGACAGCACAGGGAGTGGTCCTCCTGCATAAGGGGTCAGCTCAGCCAGCCAGGAACAAAGGAAAGCAGAACAATTGAGATCATGTAGCTTGCCCCATGTGACCTATATGTACCAGTTCAGAACGCAGACTGCCCTGGGCGCCAGGGCCTGAGATCGCTCACAGACAGCTGGCTCAAGTAAGCCAGCTCACCACAGCTCTAGGGGCAGGAGTCCAGCCTGAGCAAGCACTGCTGCAGCTTGCAACACAGCCTCTCTGAGCACAGGCCAGGGCCAATTCCACGGGCGTGTAGTTCACACCGACCAGCACCCACTGCTCACTGGGGGGGGGGGGAGGGGGGGCATGCGTGTATATGTGGGAGGTGTGCATATTATACGTGGGCAGGGGTGTCCGTGCACATGGGCATGTGTACAGACATGTTGGTGTGCCGTACACACATGTGTGCATGTTTACTGACAGGCCCAATGACTTCTGCAGAGAAGTTCAGGGCATCACTGATCACTCACCACAGGAGGTCAATGGTTATTCATTAGGTCGTGCTACTATACAGAGGCAGTAATGGTGTGGATAGGGCACAGGCCTAGACATCAGGACCCCTGGGTTCCATGCCTGGTTCTGCTTCTGCCCTCCTGGGTGAGTCCCTGCCCTTTGTCTATTTTGACTGTAAGCGAAATTGGGCCATGGATACATGCACTGGGAATGTCCCTGATCTAACAACAGCACTCGGATCTCACGCAAGGGGCCCCCGTGAAGCGTGGCGGCCATGCAGCGAGCAAGAGGCTCTATAGCAGGACAAGCTCCCCTTGCTTGCTGGGGGACAGGCAGGCTTACACGCTGTGTGCACAGCACCAAGCACAATGAGGATCTTGACTGGGGCCTCTAGGCCCTGCTGTGATACAAATAATATGATCTACCTAAGGAATCACCTTTGGAAAGCAAGAAAAGTGCCAGACCCTGCCATGCCAACCACCCCTGCTCCAGCCCCTGCCCTGCCAGCTGTCCTACAGTGGCTCCAGAGCATGAGTACCCATCTCAGGCCATACTGGTAAGAGGCAGGGCACAAACCCCAAATTGGTTGTGTGTTCTACACTTAGAGTTCACCAACCAGTTTTCAAGTGTAACCCCTCAGGCACTATAACAGCCTTAACATGGCATCACAGACCATCCCCTTGGGTACTCTAATCTGTCTTGTCACCCATTTGAGCTGCCTTTGTGAAAGATGGCCCCTTACAGCAAAGATCACAGCAACATTCAGGTTACTGACAGTCCCAAAGAACCAGTCACTTTCCCCAGGTCAATTGCACCTTAAATCTCACACCAGAGACAACACTTGTAACCAATCCTATAATAAACTATATACAGATTAATTAATAGGAAAAGGAACCAAGAGAGTTATTTACAAGGTTAAAGCAGTGTGACAGACTCAGACTAGTGGGGTACAGGAGTCTGGTAGAGGGCAAATATACTGGTCACTGGATGAGTAGTTTTCTGTTCCCGAAGTGACCAGAGCAGGGACTACACTAGAGTAATCAGGAACCTGCTAGAACCAGTTAAGGCAGGCAGGCTAATTAGGACACCTGGAGCCAATTAAGAAGAAGCTGCTAGAATCAATTAAGGCAGGCTAATCAGGGCACCTCGGTTTTAAAAGGAGCTCACTTCAGTTTGTGGTGTGAGTGTGAGGAGCTGGGAGCAAGAGGTGTAAGGAGTGGGAGTGCTGTAGGACTGAGGAGCACAAGTGTTATCAGACACCAGGAGGAAGGTCCTGTGATGAGAATAAGGAAGGTGTTTGGAGGAGGCCATGGGGAAGTAGCCCAGGGAGTTGTAGCTGTCATGCAGCTGTTACAGGAGACACTATAGACAGCTGCAATCCACAGGGCCCTGGGCTGGAACCCGGAGTAGAGGGTGGGCCTGGGTCCCCCCAAACCTCTCAATTGACCTGGACTGTGAGTTCTTCCAGAGGGGAAGGTCTCTGGGCTGTTCCCCAATCCACATGGTGAATCTCTGAGGCAAAAAAATCTGCCAATAAGCTACCTTGAACATTCTCAGAGAGACTACTTATATGGATTTGAGTCTTCCAAGATCCATTGTCCGTTAAGTGTTTCTTGACTGGGCACTTAACTTGCGAATTCCTTTCTAAAGAAGCTGACCAAATGACTTACTAAGGCTACTTAAAATCAAAGAAGTACACAGCCAATATTCATAACTTCTAATACAAAAATGATACATGCATGCAAATAGGATGAATATATTCAGTAGATCATAACCTTTGCAGAGATATGTTAGCTGACATATGTAGCATAAAACATATTCCAGTTATGTCATATTTACATGCATAAGCATATTTTCATAAAGCATTATGGGGTGCTATGTCACCCCTCCCCCCCTTCTGTTTTGGGTTGTAAACTCAGCTGATGGAAGGAATCCACTTGCAAGACTCATCCTCATGCGGTGACAGTAAACAACAAAGTCTTTTGTCCTCGTTTGGTATGTCTACACTGCAATTAGACACCCGTGGCTGGCCCGTGCCAGCTGCCTCGGGCTCACAGGGCTCAGGCTGCAGGGCTGTTTCATTGCTGTGTAGACTTCTGGGCTCAGGCAACAGCCTGAGTCTGGGACCCTCCCACCTTCCCCCTGCCCTTTGCCTGTTTTGACTGTAAACTCTGCAAGGCAGGGGTCATCTTATACTCAGTGTACACAGCACCAAGCTCACTGAGGATCCTGACTGGCCTCTAAAACCCTGCTGTGATACAGATAATGAAGCAAATGCATACAAATAATGAGTCAGCTGGCACGGCGCGGCACGGGTGTCTAATCGCAGTGTAGACATACCCTTTATGCTAGATGGGCCTTCCCTCTTGCACAGGACAGAACACCTTCTGCTGGAGACCAGCATGTCACACTTGTTAATGGCTCACGCCTGCCTGGTGACTTTCACAGTTACAAAAGCTTACACTGCAAATGCTCAAATGACACCTTCTAATATGGGATACTGATGCTATATGTGAGATCAGTGCAGGCAGCCTGCATTCCTTTGAGCAGGGGTTTGGACTAGATGACCTCCTGAGGTCTCTTCCAACCGTAATCTTCTATTATTTTATGATTCTATGAAATGCTGAACACTAAACCCATTCCTGTCATTCAGGTACCTATTTTAATAACCCCACCACAGTGGGGAGCCAGACTGGTTCCAGGTGCGAGGGTCAAAGTTCTACTGAGGCCTGGGGAGCTGACATGAGCTGTCACCTGGTCTGCCAGTGTCACACCAGCAAACCCTGTACCAGCCCTGCCCAGCCAGCAACCCGTGCATCAGCCCCTGCCCAACCCAGCCAGCAACCCCTGCACCAGCCTTTAACCTGCCAGCCAGCAACCCCTGTTCCAGCCCCTGTCCTTCCCTTCCAGCAAACCATGCACCAGCTCCTGCCCTGCCAGCAACTCCTGTGCCAGCCCCTAACCTGCCAGCAACCCCTGTGCCAGCCCCTGCCCTGCCAGCAACCCCTGTGCCAGCCCCTGCCCAGCCAGCAACCGCTGTGACAGCCCCCACCGTGCCAGCAACCCCTGTGCCAGTCCCTGCCCTGCCCAGGCAGCAACTCCTGCGCCAGCCCCTTCCCTGCCAGCATATCCATCAATGCAATGACAAAAGGCAGTGTGGCAGAATGGATGAGGGGACTCTGCTTCCATTCCCATTTGTGGGATGAAATTCTCAGCAGTTGCATGGGATAACAGTAAATCCTTCTGCCCCATGAGGTTTCTATTTCTCTGGAGTACATCACTCGTGTGAATTCCCACGTCATCCTCCCCTGCAGCAAGGGAGGCAATGCCTGACTCTCAGAGGCCATGGGTCTCAAAGCCTGGTGCACAGGGTGCTTAGGAGCTAGTAACTTCCAACCTGCTACCCAGTGACCTGCTAAGAGCTGAACTCTGACAGCAGACACCAGTCATGGGATCCGACTGGTAGAACTCTGGGGGGTCCTGATTGATTCCTGGCTTCTATTTGAACCCAGCATAGGAAGTTGTCCATGCAACTGGGTCTTCCCTGCTTGGGATGGCTTCCCTTGTGCTACCTGCTCCTACTGCCTGACTCTGAGCTCCTGGTAACCTGCTCTGCCTGCCACCTGACCCCCTGAATCCTGGTTTGCCCTCTGATCCTCTCAGACTCTGACCTCTTGGTAGCTGACTTGGCCTGGCTTCCAATTTCTGCTCCAACCACTAGGTCACACTGCCCATGGTCCTGGTCCTGATGCTGATACTGGGGTGAGGGGACCTTACTTGTTTGAAGGGACAGTGCCTGATCCTCTTGGCAGAGGGGAGTGCCTGAACCTTGGGGGAGCGGGGGGTACCTGACTCAGGATCTCAGAACCCCAGAAGCTCCTGCACTTTGTGTCTCTCCTGTTGGGCCTCTGACACCCATCCTGTCCCACAGCTGGTCCTTGGCAGGGCGGGGTACTTGCTGTAGGATTTTCCATTGGTGACACAGCCTGATTCCCCTGCACCATCCCAGCAGCAGCACTGAGCCGGCGCTGCCGGCCCGGAGTGGGGCAGGGACAGGGAACATACATCACTAAAGAAGAAGCACCAATGTTGGCAGGTGCTCTCCGCCCGTACTGGGAGGCGAGGAAGGCCAAGAGGAGTCAGTGGTTCACAGAGGGTCAGGGAGGTGTGAGGGAGACTCACTGAGGTAGAAGGCCACTGATCCATTGGGTTGTCCAGGGCAAGGCAGAGGCCAACCTCTGCAGCTTTTGGCCATTCCCTCATGAATCAGCATCCCCCCTTCCCCAGGCCCTCCTGTCATGGGCTGAGCTGTGCCACATTCTGGATTTACTAATGGAAACCATTACACCCCAGCACTGGGGAGAGCAGGAGCTGATGAGCACTGGGAGGGGCTTGTTTACATGAGCTTCTGGGAGCTGGCAGGCTTCAAGGAGATGCTCTATGGTGCAGCAGGGATCCTGCCTACAGGCCAGGAGGCTTCTGAGACATCCCCTGCTCCTGGGGACCCTCTGGAGTCTTTGAACACAGAAGAGAAGCCCTAGGCATAGAAGCCCAGCAGTGAAGGGGCTATTTCTCCAGGGTTGTGGTGCTGACTTCTCCTTGTGCAGCGCTTGCCCAGGGCAATGGGATCCCACCGTCTCTCTATTTCTCACTGACTCCCTCTGATCACCACTGTCAACGGGATTTTAGTTCTGAACGGAACCTTTTGTAACTGACCTGAGGAAACCTTCCCCATCTCCAGAGATTTATGAGCGAGACTGAGCCAAGCCCAGGGCGTGTCGGTCACAGTGTGACCCAGCGCAGCAGCATCTCCCCTTGAGCCTGGCAGGCCAGGGAGGAGGAGTGGGAGCAGGTTTATTGGGGCCATTAAAACACTGAGCCAACCTGGCTGCAGGACAGCACATACCAATGTGCTCATTACTCAGGTACTCACTCCACAGGCCCCGGGAATGGGCGGCAGAGGGCTGGGACACCTGGCAGGAGCAGGGACCCCTTCTATTTCACAGCTCTGTCAACTGCAACCATAGAGATTGCCCACTACAGCCCCCTGAGAGCTCTCGCCCATGCTGACAGTGACACCCCTGCAGAATGGGGGGCTGGATCTTGGCCCTCTTCTGATCCCCTTCCTTCTCCATCCTGCTCCTGACCTTTGTTTTGGGGCATTTCCCTTGCTGCTTAATGACTGGCCCTTGGCTCATCCCAGCCCTCCTGCTTTCAGGCCCGTTGCTTCTCTCCCTGTCTCGCACAGCTTCATACTCTCGCTGAGTCCCTGCCAAGGGACTTCACTGCAGCTTACACCAGCAGGCCCTGGCTTCCCTCTCTGCTCTTGCTTTGCCAGGCAAATGTGGATTGTCCGACTGGGCCTCACCTACGCTAGCCTAGTCCCCACCATTGCTCCTCTGGCGCAGCCCATGGTGAGAGCGGCAGTGGGGTGCTAGTGCAGATGAGGCTCTGGGGACTGCTGGCATTTTCCCACTTTGCTGCTGAGACTTGCCCTCAGCTAGGTTCTAGGAGACCAGTGACTGGTGGGGACTTGTCTACTCTAGCGTTCCCTCAGGCCCGCCGGCACAATGATGGGAATTACATGGGGAAAAGGAAATGAATGAGCCTCCTCCCAGCAGTAATGTGAAGGGAGGGGCACAGGGCCTAGGGTTGCCAGGTGTCTGGTTTTTGACCAGAACACCTGGTCGAAAAGGGACCCTGGCAGCTCTGGTCGGCACTGCTGACCGGGCCATTAAAAATCCAGTTGGTGTGGGGCTGGCAGGCTCTCCACCTGGCTTTGCGAGGCTCCCCGAAAGCAGCACCATGTCCCTCGGCTCGTAGGCGGAGGAACGGCCAAGGGGGTTCCATGTGCTGCCCACGCCATGCTCCCATTGGTTGGGAACCACAGCCAATAGGAGCTGCGAGGGCGGCGCCTGCAGGTGGAAGCAGCGTGCATCACATAGCCACCTTCGGCTAGGGGCCGGAGGGACATGTTGCCTCTTGCATTGAGCCAATCAAGGATAGCGCTGCCCAGAGCCCACACCCCAAACTCCATCCTGCATCCAAACCCCCTGCCCCAGCCCTGAGCCCCTTCCTGCACCCCAAACCCCTCATTCCTGGCCCTACCCCAGAGTCCACACCCCCAGTCAGAGCCCGCACCCTCTCCCACACCCCAATCCCCTGCTCCAGCCCTGAGCCCCCCCCTCACCCAAACTCCCTCCTGGAACCTGCATCCCAAACTCCCTCCTGTGCCCCAACCCCCTGACCCAGCTCAGAACCCCCTTCCACACCCCGAACCCCTCATTTCTTGCCCCACCCCAGAGCCTGCACCCCCCCAGCCCAGAGCCCATAGCCCCCCACACACACCAACCCTCTGCCTCAGCCCGGACCCCATCCTGTACTCTGAACCCCTCGGCCTCACCCCCCCCCCAAACCTGGAGCCTCCTCCTGCACCCCAAACCCCTCGTCCCTGGTCTGACCCCAGAGCCCGCACCCCAACCCTCTGCCCCAGCCTGGTGAAAATGAGCAAGTGAGTGAGGGTGGGGGAGAGCAGAGGGAGGGGGATAGAGTGAGTGGGGGCGGAGCCTCAGAGAAGGGATGGGGCAGGGCCTTGGGAAGGGGCAGGGCAGGGCAGGGGCGGGGCAAGGGTGTTTGGTTTTCTGCAATTAGAAAGTTGGCAACCCTACCTCAGCCCCACAGACCGTAACACATTGTCACACAGACCCCTCCCCACAGGCCATAACACACTGTCACACAGACCTCTCCCCTCGACCCCAGAGGCCATAACACAGTCACAGAGACCTTTCCCCTCGGCCCCATAGGCCAGAACGCATTGCCACAGGGACCCTGCCCCTCAGCCCATAATATGTTGTCACAGAGACTCACATAGCTGATCTGGAAGGGCAGGTAACCAGCACATCAATGAAACCTGCAGATAATACTGAAGAGAAGAGAGAGAAGTCCTCCAAGGGACGCAGAGGGAAGAGTGGTTCGACCACACAGAATGATATGGGAAAATGCAGTTAATGCATTTGGGGAGAAACAATCTGGAGCAGGGAAAGCTCTGCATAAGCCATAGACAAGGAAGGCCGGGGGCAACAAAGTAAATATGCATTTACAACGTACTGATGCAGGGGGGATGGTCCGTGCAATACTGGGCTGCAGATGTTGAGAGATCCCATCTGGGAGTAGCTGGATCCTAATTCCACACTGCATGGCTCTGGTGTGGCCCCATCTGAACAATGCCATTCACCTCTGGGCACAGCAATATTAGAGCACAATTGAGCAAGGCAGCTTGAGAGAAGAGCAACAAAGAAGTTAAGACCTAAGGGGCTGGTGAGGAGGAAATATTAAAAAAGCAAAACATAGAGTTTAAGGCCAGAAGGGACTATCAGATCATCTAGTCTGACCGCCTGCACATCACTGGCCATGGAATTTCACTCAGGTCCACCTGTTTTGAGCCCAACAGCTTGTGTTTGGCCAAACATGAGTAGTTTAGCTAGCAGACTAGACACTAGCAGAGGACGTGATAACAGTGTACTGCTCTGTGAAGCACGTAAACAAGTCCCACAGGCAGAGAGGAATTCTTCAGGGCGAGGAGGAGTGAGGGGGAAGTTTTGGGAGCGTATCAGGAAGTGAGCTGTATTGTTAGGCTGGGGAATGGCCTCTCAGGGAAGGGATGGCAGGGGTCTGTTGCCTTGGACATTTAAAACACCATAGCACAAAGCACCCAGAGAATGTACAATAAGGAACAAGCTCCTTTGAGCCTAGGGCTCCCATCTCTAGCTTCTGATTCTGGGACATTCTTGGCAAATTTTTCACTTCAAAAGTCTCATTCTGGTCAGACACTTTCCAGACCCTGGTAGTGACTTCTGCCTGTCATCTTTTCCATGGAACAAGCTGTGCAGCGATTTGTATTCACCTCCCTGTGTGTTTGCAAAGGCACTGCCAGCTCTGAGATGGGATAGATGGGAGTTGGGGAAGCATCCCTATGGCTCCATGTGGCCAATGGCAGTCTCTGTGTTCTGTGATTACTGCGTTAGTCTGTCCTGAACAAAAGGGTGATTTTAAGCTGCAATAACCTCAGCACATTGAATATTCAGCACCAACAAATAAGTCAACTATGGAACGATTGATTTTAGCAAACATTTTGGGCCTGGATGGTAAGATGGCCATGCAGTTACCAGGAGACTGTGTTTCCTCAAAAAACGCCACTTATCTGTGGTTTATTGGTATCAGAATGAGATAACACCCGGTGAGTCCTACATAAACACAGTCCATCAGCGCATCACAAGGAGCCCCAGCAGAACCAGACTGGGAGGACATGCCAGTATGCTGGCAATGGTACATGCCCCACAGGGACATTTTGACTCCTTAGATGGAAAAAGTCGCAACTTCTGTACATCAGAGAGCATAAAAGCCCAATTAATAAATATCTCATCCTATCCCCCTTCCTGCAGAAGCAGAGGGAGCTCCACGTAATGTCCCTGAAGTTCTTGTTAAGTATCAGAGAATAAGGTGCCCAGATTATTTTCAAGCTGCAGCTATTAAGCCCCCTCTAGGTTCTGTGCAGCTAGGTCCCATCACATGGAATTCCCAGTGGCTACATCTCCCCATGCTGGAAAGAGTTAAGCTCTAGGTCTGTTGATATTTCAGAGCTGCTCTGAAGCCGGCTGTCTGAGAGAAGGAGCCTTCTGATTGGCCAAAGTTCCTATTGGTAGTAATAAGGATCAGATATCAAACTTCTGTCTTTCCTAAGACCCTTTAGTGATAGTCGCTGCGCTGCTCGCTGCTAGACTATGACATCAGCCAGGACACCCAGTGATGCTGCTGATAGTAAACTCTGAGCAGGAGGAGGGTCCTGCTAGCTCAAAGTTAATTAGTTCAACCCAGCACAGGGCAGAGCAGTTGGTTTCTGTGGAGGGGCAGTGCTGGATGGGACCAAATCTTTTCAAGTCACTTGCTGCTTTCTACAAGCCCAGCTCTGAAAGCACCCAGAGGCTCCCAGGAGGGTTGGATAAATCCTGGGGCCCTAGCAGTGGCCAGCTTGTCTCCTTGGAGCCAGTTCATGCTTTAAGTGCGGGGGCTTCTGGACCTGTTCACAGAGAGTCACCATGACACTGCTGGGTTCTGAGCATTCTTTGCTGATTCGGAGCAAGTTCAGATCAGGTAGGGCTAAGCATCAAGAATTTCATCTAAAGTTTTCCTCTCCTGCAAGCCTCAGCCATACGCTGGTTTTCATTAAATGTTTGGAAGCCGCATGCAAGTAAAATAATCAGGGAGTCGTAAAGCTGTCATGGCTTTGCTCTCACAGAGGCTATTCTGCAAATGAAGAAATGCATTTTCCTTCTTCTCTATTACTTTTTAACTGCTTTTTTATTGCTTTCAATTTATGTTTGTGGTGTATGTTGGTAAAGCTACAGTTCCCGGTTCTCTTGGCCTGGGCCCTATAGTGAAGTACTGGGTCAGAAATCCGAAAGAGCTGCTGTGAAAAATGACATGCCTAATCCCCTCCATATATTCCAGGTGCTATCCTGTATATACATGCTAGTGACAGAGAAGACAGGCCTGACATTTACTCTGACATCCAGGCAGTTGATTTTGTTCCATTAAGTTGTGACTAATTGGATAAAAATGAATTTGCAGAAATGCGTCATTTTTAGAAGTAAAAATAACAAATGGAACATGCAAAATATTTAAAGTGACATCATCAGATAAATAAAACCAGAGCCACCCAGCGGAGTGCCACTTTCGGAGGGTTTGCAACTAAAAACATGTCCCACTCTTGTGAGTTAGTGGAAGTCCCAGTGAGGGGCTTCCCAGAGGACGGTCTGCATGAGTGAAGGTGAGTGAAGGTGAACTATGGGACGGTCACTTCTGACTCAGCCCCTCTGCTGGACACTTGTGATTTTATTCATGTTCTATACTTATAATAAATAAGGGGGGTGGATGTGTTTGCGTTGCTCATTCTTTTAACTGACATTACTTAACGTAAATTAATTGATCATAATGCTAGAAAAATGTATTTGACAATCTGCTGTTAGCTTCAATGGCATACAGTTCTCTATAGTTCTACTGTACATGTGGACATACATTCCAGATCACCACCCACTCTTGTTTTGCCTTTGCGTATGCTGCGGGTAATAAGAAGATCAGAGGCTTCCGATATCAATACTAGACATGTGTGGTGTTATCAGGATCTCTTAGATAGCTGGGTGGTCAATTTAAACTTTGTTTTCTTAGCAAATACAAAGTTGGCAGTTGGTTAAAAATCCAAATGTGTGTGGGGAAACACAAGGGTCCGAGTCTGGCTGAGTTACACACAACTTGGGTCCAGGGCTTTGGTGTGGTTTCCATATCACTAGGATCTTACATTGCATTAGATTAAGTCGTTCCTTAGAGTTTGTTGGTATATTATGGTACGTTGCTGTTCATTTGAAGGAAGTCTCAGTTCCTAACAATTCATGCAGCTACTCCAAAGCAATACTGCCACCTTTCTGAAGAGAGGGGGATGGGGATGTGTTCTGTGTCACCACATTCTTTTCAAATGAACCATTATTGTTTTTAAGACTCATTTCTGGGTTATTTGTAAGAGGGGTTTATTATGGAGCTGACAGCAGAATTTCAAAACATATTTTTCAAATGATTCTTTACTAAGTGTAAACTTTATGGGTCTTCACTTCCATACATTCTCATGCCTTTCAGCAATTTTAATGCAGTTGATTTACGGGGCATTCTTCACTTTGTGGCCTTTGTTCCCAGAACTGTTATTTGGCTGCTGAAAGATATTTATTATTTTAGTATCAGAGGGGTAGCCGTGTTAGTTTGCATCTGATGAAGTGGGTATTCACCCACGAAAGCTCATGCTCCAATACGTCTGTTAGTCTATAAGGTGCCACAGGACTCTTTGCTATTATTTTAGTGCAAATCTTCCCCAAATCCCAGCTTTGTGGATGTCCGTTTCTAGCCATGGTGCAGGTGAGTGCATGAGCAGCTCAGGGCCAGCATTAACAGCATCCCAATCCCCATTGTTGACACATCGCTAAAACTGGGGGGGGAAGGAAAAGCTGAATGTCGGCTGAAATCAACGAATCCCACGGACAGGGCTGTTATCTTGAGTTAAATTGCCACATAACATGCAATAAAGGAGACAAACTGAATAAATGACAGAAATGTCAATCTCAGTTTGCTACAAGTCGTTTATAGGCCTGAGTGCCGTTTACATTTGCACAAAGCCTGCGCACGGTAACTGTAAAACACTAATGCTGGTCAGGGAGTAGAGTACTCAGACTGGGTTGGGCCTCACACCCACTTTGCACAGGTGTAAAATACACAGGCCCTAATAGGACTCTCTGTTGCCTTGGAAATGGTGCTAAACAGGCAGGTGGTAGGTGTTAGGCTGTGATCATTCCCTCAGGTTCTAGAAAGGATGAACTATTCTTTGTGACTTGTGATCACATATGTCTTTTGAACAGTTCCATGTTGATGTGGCTAAGGCAGGAGTATGAGTGGATTCTTCCCGTCGCTATATGGTCTGAGTTACTGAACTGCAGAAAGGACTATCAGAGAGTTAATGGGCGATGGAAACATGTTACTTGCCTGACTGGTGTCCTAGTGCCAGAATCATCTTATCTCCGCAGCACATAGCGGGGGCGGCATCTGATGATACAGACATAACTGTTGCCCTTAGAGTTTGTTTGAATCATTTTGACCTAGTGATAGCCCATCTCTACTAGTCACTTTTGGTAGCTTCAGTGGGAATCAGGAAAAAAAACGAGTTTCTGCAGGCAGGAAGAAACGATTGGAAATGGTCTCTATCAGGCCAGGTTCTCTAGACAGTCCCTGGTAATCCTCCCTTGAGTCCTGTGCCCAGAACATACATGGCAAATTTCTACTCTTCCAGTTGCCCACAGTGGAGGGAAAGGGCTCAGCACAGCTGTATCATGTGCAGAGACTGCAGCAGTCACCATATAATGCAACGAATAGCTGCTACGAGTGGAATTTGGGAAACTTAACTGTGGTTTGAAATGCAGAATAATCTACACGTCAGCAATTCCAATGTGTTGCAGGCACTAAGGTTTTCTCTCCTCCCATTTCCTAGGAATAAGAGACAAGGATTTGTGTGTGTGTTTATTTTGTCTATTTTGCCAAAGATAAATACACAAACCTGAGGTCATCCTGACAAATTTTGCAGGAACAATGATTCTTCTTGCTTGCCTGGCTGCCATGCTGTCCTGCAGGCTCCAAGTATCAATGGGATCGCATTAAATCAACTGGGACGCACAAGGGGCTGTTGCAGGAACCTTTCTCCCTGAATGTATTTAACTCTTCCCAGAACAAACCACTCCTATGGATAGAGCCACTGCTCCAAACCAAATCAGGTGC
Source organism: Chrysemys picta bellii (assembly GCF_011386835.1). Lineage (NCBI taxonomy): Eukaryota > Metazoa > Chordata > Testudines > Emydidae > Chrysemys > Chrysemys picta. Next base: position 32,075,360 of record NC_088802.1, on the reverse strand, counting down.
ATTCTGTCATAACACACACCGCACACAAACCCTGATGGCCAGAAAATGAAGAGTGAAACAACCTTAACTCTGATCTTGTTTCTAGAGCCCTTCATGGATACAAAATTTGCATCCGCATCCAATCCATGATCAGCAGACATGGTCCACGGATGTGGATATCTGTGGATATAAAGCAGATATCTGCAGCTCTGCAGGGCTCTACTTGTTTCCACCTTCCCTGGTCAACCAATGAGGAAACAGATATAAAAGGTCCTACACTGATAGCACCAGAGTACTAGGCATTAATGTATAACATTCTAGACACATCTCAGCATGACTGGGCACTGATGATGCCCTAGGCTAACACTGGGTAGGTTGTGCGGTGTGGACAGGCTAAGGTGTCAATGAGCCTTGTTTGGCTGGATGAAGAAGATGCAGCAGGGGTTTCAGTCTGCATGTAAAGGCTGAAGAAGTAGGTTGAGACCTCTGGCTTACAAGGGAATAGCAGATGAGAACGGTGTTTTCTCTGCACTGTACGTGTATAAGATGTGATTCCCCCTGAATATCTGAGTGAATGTGTCAAAGATTAATGGCCGATATTAGGTGGAGAGAAAAAGTAGATGAGGTATGGGAAATGAGAGCAAGGAAGATTCTGGTGATAGTTTGAAGATGGGCAGGGGGACAAGGTCCATCTTAAGGCTGTTAGTGGAATCTTGACTCGGAATTGCCAGGTTTTTCAAACAACGTGTGTTTCTATTTAATTTTCAAATAATGTTGTTTAAATCAATGTATGTGTTTACAGTGAAACCCTACCTTCATTCACAACATTGTTGCCTGAGAGTTCCTTCTGTTTTTATAGAGTATTTAAAAACAGATTTGTGAAAACTCAAGATAAAACAAGACACAAACCAACATACGTTAACATGCATCCTGACCCTGACTGGTTTAGCTGATGGATCTAATTAAACCTCTCCAGCAGTTGGGTATATTGCAAGCAAGGGAGAGGGGGTGTGCATCGTGGCACTGACAAGGTTAAATGTATTGCATTGTGAATGGGGAGCAAATGTAGGAGCCCTGGGAGAAGGTGGAGATATTGACTACGCTCCAGTACTGAAAGGGTTACACCTGGGGAGAGGGGGAATGCTCTCAGGAACTTAAAGGGTTAACAATTGCAGTGTCAACAAGTGACACTCTCAGCTCTGCTGAGCCCGGAGAGAGAACACTCCATAGCCAGGAGCCCTGGCTCTCCGCGAGTCAGGGGGTCTGAGGGACACGCTGTCCCAACAAGGCTCCTGAAGGCCAGGACAGCACAGTTCCAGGTCTGCCCCCCATTCCTTCCATCCCAGCAGCTTGCGGGGCCAGCTTTTGACAGCAAGTGAGGGGGGCCAGCAGTGGGATCACCTCTGCAGGGAGTGCATGCCCCAAAGAAAGGGAATTTCTGGCACTCTCCCTGCGGAGTCTGGGAAAGCTGCTTAGAAAGTCAAATTGCAGCAAGAAGAGTGACAAATAATCCTTGTGCGCAGGCTGGTTGCACGCTCCCTGGCCCACCCTTGGGGTTACACCCGATCAACAGTGATCTTGCCAGAGGGTCTGAGAGTGGCAGCTGAGCCCCCAGGGGTAATGCGGGCAGGCAGGCAGGCCCCTGGCCATGGCAGCGGGCTGGGGAAGCTCACTGGGACCTGGGCAGGAGGGACGGTTCCTCTGCACTCTGACAAGGAGGCAGCTGTGAGGCTGACGGCAACACTCTCCCTAGGCGCTGACACATACCCCCTACAGGCCTTGGTGAAGTCATAAGGATGATCTTGGGCTGGATCATGGAGCTGGGACAGATTTTCCCAATTGCCTAAATGCTCCTCTTAAGGCCTTATTCAGCCTGATCAGACCTGGTCCAGTGCGTGACAGAGATGAGCACTTCATCCTGCCGATCCATTAGCATGTGTGGGTCCCCTGGGAGGAGATTGCAAAGACACTCATCTGTGCTTCATGTTCTCTAAGCCATCCCCACTGGGACTCTGACTGCTGTTCTCAAATCGAGGAATGTTGCTTGGGCCAAAATTTCCAAACATGGGTGCCCAAACTTGGGCATGTGCATGTGCAAGCCTGGCCCTTGGTCCCTGCGCCTTGGTTTCCCCATCTGAGAGCAGGGACAATGTCACTTACCTATCTCAACAGAATGTAACTGGGTAACATGTGAGGGCCATGATGCTGGCCCTTCTACTCTGTACACATGCTCAGTATCATTACGTTAGGCTCCATATTCCCAGTGTACTAGATCCACTACAATGCATGGCGTGTAAATGGCCTTGCCTACTAGTCTGAACTGCCCCAGGCCACATGCAAACCAGGAGGTTCATGACCTATTGGAAACAACTGTCCCAGATGAGCCACAGGGCAGACATTTTGGGTACAGGAGCTGCTCCCAGATGGACGCCTTGTCCTGGCCCAGTCCCTAGGAGCCATGCTGAGCTGGGAGCCTTCCCATCTCAGCTGGTCTGGGTTCTGCTGAGCTGATCGAGGCTGGGATTCTGACTGAGGGCCTGACCCTTCTTCCCAAGTCAGTGAGAGCAGGAGCAGATCTTGAGCTGGTCTAAGACAGGCTGAGGTTGCAGGAGCCATGTGGCACTGCTGTGAGCAAGGAGTCACCTTCCTGCATGCGCTCCAGCGAGGGGATGTTGGCACAGGACCGACTCAGATCCCTGGCTCCGTCACTGTCCCTAGAGAAGCAGGTTCTGCCCACTGGCCATAGCTTGTCTGGAACCTCTTCTCATAATAGCTGATGATGGTGACGAGCGTTGTATCAAGCCCCTGCTCTATGCCAGGCTGTGCTTTTCCTGATGGGCCTCAGGCTGGGAACAGTCTCTACTGCTGAGCTACAACCTACCCAAAATAGTCACTGAAACTGGCACTACTGACAAAATCTCCCCAGGCCTGGCCCTATGAGGGGCGTTGATGACTGAACATTAGCAAGGAGCAAGGCACAAGCCCTGGCTCTCCAACCAGCCAATGCTGTTAGGTAGAACCAGTCCAACTGTAGATACCTTTGGGCACAGCCCTGTTCATTAACAAAGCCCTGGCTGGGATGATTTAGTTGGGAATTGGTCCTGCTTTGAGCAGGGGGTTGGACTTGATGACCTCTTGAGGTCACTTCCAACCCTGCTATTCTATGATTCTATGATTCTATAGCAGCCTTCTCCTCTGGCTGGGTGCAGGCCTGTTTTTCACTCTATTCCAGGTGTAGCATCACTGAGGGCATCTCTCCTGGGAAGTGTGCTGCAGGAACAGAAGGACTGGCTGGCAGAGACCACTCCTAGCCATGTGTTCTTTTAGAGAGAGGACATTCTGGGCAGACATTGTGTGCAGCATCCCAGCATGCCATGGAGGTGGGTGGGGATCAGGAGGTAGCCACAGATGCTGTCAGGCAGCAGAATGTGAGTCCCTTACACCAGGGGAAAATGGGTGCAAATCATTACTCTTCTGATTTCCCAGCAGTTTACACTCACCTTCCCCTGCTGTACATGACACACGATGTGTCAGGCAGTGGAACTGGCCCCAGTTTCTTTAGGGCTAGGTTGTGCCCTGGGCACTGCCTGGTGCATTGGCAGGAATGCATAGGGGCCTTGCTGCAGCCAAAGTCTCAGTCTCTGCTTGCCTCAGCCAAAATGCCTCCAGAGGGCTCTTAGACAGAGCCCGCCAACACCTGCCCCTCTCCATGCCCAGCCAGCCCTACTAACTGTTGTGCAAAGGTGGGTGTTGGACCAGGGCCCTGATCTCACTCGGTCCCTCTGCCTTCCAGCACCTGGCACCCCTGGGAGCACTAGCAGGGATCAGGGGCTGCCCTTCCTGCCAGGGATGCGAGGAGAGCTCCTGGGGCACACATTCTGGCCCATAGGTTTCTGCTGGGCCTGTTTAATAGCAGGGCAGGGAAAGATATGGAAGAACTAAATGGTGAGAGAGAAACCAGTAACCACTGGGTCTGCTTGATACTGCAGCGTCTTTCCAGACAAGGGCAATTCCATCAATGCATCACCTACTATGCTTAGCTCCAAAGTTCTCCCCAAGCTTCAGGAGCTTGCCAGCTGTGCGCACCTGCTCTGTACAGAGGTTGATTAACGTCCTCGCAGCATGAGGTGCTCTGAAAACCTTCCTTCTGCAAAAGGGCCCCACAGCAGCCCCTCTGGCCTTTGCAAGGAGGTGTGAAACAGGACTCATGAGTGATGTGAAACGGAGGCCAAAGCATTGACGGGCAAGGAGGGCCTAAGCAGCCCCCTGGCTCTTTGCACCCCGAGTGTGGAAGAAGCTCCAAGAGGGGATTGGATGTGGACTGTGCGGCTCCAGCCCATCTGTAATTCCTGGTTATAACGAGATAAAACAAATGTCAGCCCTAAGTGACAAGCTTCATGGGCAGGGGAACAGCTGGGTGGGGCAGGGGTCTCCAGGTGAATCCCTGTGACAGAATGTCCTGTGAGAAAAGGAGTGAATGCAGCTTTCAGGCCATTGTTTTTGCTGTGGAGCCAGCTGGAGCTGTAACTGGCTGAATTTCTTCTCTTGTTGCCTAAGGACTTGAACCAAATGGGGTGCTCAGAGCTGGAGGGAGCCCATCGGTGTGACACATGGTTTCCGTAGCAGAGAGGACTTGCTCAGCCTCTGGTAGCAGCAAAGAAGCCAGATGGACCTGGGAAGGGTTAACAGGCTAAGCTGAACCCTCAAGAAGGACTAGAGTCCAGGAGGGGCTGGGCTGGAATTCGGTGACTGGCACTCTGAGAACAGTCAGGCTGGAGCTGCAGAATTTGGATCCAGGTTTTGAACAACTCTCAAAGTCTGGACATGTTCAGATCCAGGCATTTGGTTCAGCCCATTACGCAGCTCTGGGGCATCTGCAAAATCCTACAGTTCAGGTATTCAGAGCCAGCCTCTCTCTATGCCAGGGGAGAGGTTTCTGCCTATTTATGGGGTCACCTGGAAAGTCGCATTTTGGTCTGAAACACTGTACTTGTTGCCCCTACAAGTAGCACCTCAGATACTTGGAACTGGAAGGATAAAGAGCAAAGACAACCTTGCCCTGCTGCCCAGTTTGGTCCCTTTGCACATTCACCAGCACTCTACCTGGAGCCAGTCACTTAGCTCTGCAGCTTCTCGCTTGCTGAAATACCCTTTAGGAGCATCGACAGAGAGGAAAGACCCTTATAAGCACCCAGGAGTGGAGCTTTTAAAAGCAGACATGGGGCTCTGCTATTTACAGGGGCCCTCTCAGAAATGGGGATGTTCTGATATTAGCCAGTTTCAAAACAAGTGCAAGTTAGCCAGGTGCCTCTAAACAGGCACATGCTGATGCTCTGCCCAATGTGGGAGAGAGGCCCTGGCATCCCTGCATCTGGGAAGGATTCAGAGGTGCTGCAGTAGCTTTAGGTGACTTCAGACTCTGGGTCTAATCCCAGACACCACAGAAAACAGGTAGCATTTTTTGAGCAGTCCAGGGCCCCCTTTGGAAGCTGCCTCCCACCCTAATTCCTCCCCCTCTCCCAGTGAAGTGACATCTTGAAGTGTATAGGTTAGAATGCAGATTCCTTTCTAGTGCTGCATGCAGGATGTACAGGTCTGGTTGAATGCTGAATGCAACGTACAGGCTCCCACATTAATTCTTTAACCCTCTGCAGTTGGACACCAGCCTCGAGAGCTTCTCTGAGGGGCGATGGGGGCCCGAGGAAGCACAGTGTCTGCAGAGCTCATTGCTACTAGCTATGGATGGCAATGGGAGTTTTGTTTGCTTCCTTGGGGATCTGTTTCTGATGGAAAAGAAAGAGCATCTCAAGCAGAGTCACTCCTCAGCACCCCATGCGTCCGGTTGGCAAGTTAAACTCTGCAGCAGCCCGTGCACTGCCCAAGCCCACTTTTCATCCAGCCAATAAAATACATCAGTGGTGTCAGCTCGGTCCCAAACTGGCAGGGATTTCTCATGTCACAGATCTCGCCCCTTCTGCCCAGGGAAATCCAGGAGCGAGCAGTACCATGGAAAGAACTGCTCTCCCTTTCCTAATGGCAGTGTGACAGGTCTATCTGCTGCTCCCTTTTATCAGGGGCTTTTCCATCCCTTTGAGCTTACAGTGAGCAGCTCATACCCTGTGGTTGGCTGGAGGTGAGGTGTGTATCAGAGCTCTAACACAGCAACTATCTCCCCCTTGAGGCTGCTATCTGTGCCTGGCACTCAGATCTGGCCTTAGGGCTTGAAACAAACTTGGCAGATGATCAGACCAGATCAAAACTACCAGGGTTTGCAGGGAGGGAAATACAACTGCAGGTTTCAAACAGGTTTATTCTGCCCCATTGTCAGTCTGATGTCACATAAGACAGGCCTGGCCCCAAGAGCATCTCAGCTGTTACCCTGGAGCCAGCAGTAAAACAAACAGTCTCTAGGTTCATCCTGTTTCCAAGCAGCCTGTAAGCCAGGTGGCCAGGAAAGAGCTGGGCTGGCTCACCAAAGGCCCTCTGGTGGCCTGAATATGCCACACTGATTAACCATTACTCAGCATCTCAGCTTTGAACATGAAACCTTCCTATACAGGATGGTGCAGACTCTGACCACAGCTTGTGTAAGAGAGTTATCCTGCCCTGAAAACCAGTGCCAGGATTCTCACGCATTTGTCACAGCTGTTTGGAAGGAGGCTTTTCTCTCAGTCACTCTGGAGCATGTTCTGACTGACACAGGTTAATGGGTAGAATGTCCTCTACACATGTTCAGCCTCTGCAGAGGCAGGGAGGCTGGAACAATTTGTATAGTGGGGGGTGCTGTGAGCCATTGAACCAAATTGTAAACCCAACATATGATGGAAACCTCTTCACACCTGAGAGTGTGGCAGCACCCCCAGCACCCCTAGTTCCAGCACCTAGGTGTAGAGAGGTCTGACAAGTTCACCTGGTGACACCTGTTGTGGTGGATGCTCCCATGTATGCTAACAGAATATGGACAGGTGGTGCTGTCCCCTTGAGTCTGAGCAGTCTGCTCTTCCTAAACAGGGTCTCTGGGAGATGAAAGTCCTGAGGTCTTGACTCTGTGGTGATTGGCTGTGGTGTCTCTGTGACTGGGTGTTGGACCGAGCTGCCCTCCTCATGGGGGAGAGAGTGGAACCATGGGAGATCTGACTCCCTCTGAAAAAATACTGTGTGATCATGTAATTAAACCAGGCAATCCAGTCTCACTTTGCTATTGACCCATGAAAATAATTCTGCCTTTTTAACAGCCCTTACCATGGCATGAGTCCACTGACACCACTGAGTGATTGAACGAGCTGAGATTAGACCCAGCCCACAACCAATGGATCCACAAATCAATTGACACACCTAACTGCCATGTTAATGGCAAAGCCCAACATTTATGCAACACTAAGAACCTCAAAACCCACCTCTCAGCTGCCACCTAATCGCGTAGGCACGCAAAGTCCCTGAGGTACCTACATTCCTGCTGGAGCACATGTGCAAACCTGCCTAAGTCCTGACACTGCCAAGGTGCTTGGAGCCCTCGCTCACACCTAGGTCCCAGTACATTGTCAAACTAGGCTCTCCGCTGCCTGTCTCGGCTGTGGGGCTGTCACAGGATCTGGCCTATGCTCGGCCTGTAACCAGGCTCCTGGGAGTGACCCCTGTAGTGGGCCAGGCCTCAAGGACCCACACTGTCCACAGGGGCAGGCCTGTGGCCTCTACAATTCTGGAACTGGGCTGTCAGCCCCAGCAATTCCTGTCTCTCTCCATGGCTCCCTGCAGCGACTTACCCCAGCCAGATTCCTGCGGGAGGCTTGAACTGTCCCCTTCAGGGCGCAGGGCTCTCAGTGAGTATTACAGCGACACAGGCAGCATTTGTTAGTCCTTTGCTAATCTTTATTAGTCACCTGGCTACAGAATCTGCAAGTCCTTAGGGTCAGCACAGAGAGGCAGAACTAAGTTACACCATAGTTCATTCCGATTAGCCCAGGGCCCAGCCACACTTGTGAACCCCATGCTCAAGTGCTGTCTCTCTCTCTCATTTGGACCTCCTTACTTCACAGGTGAGGGAGTCCAGACTCCTTCCAGAAGCCAACCCTTTATCACCCATCTCACACCTTCCAGTCCTTCATCACTTGATGATTGCCTGTTCTGTTCATTCCCTCTGAAGCAGCTGGCACTGGTCACTGTCAGATGACAGGGTACTGGGCTGGATGGACCATTGGTCTGACCCAGTATGGCCAGTTTAATGTTCTTATGTCGTTTTTTCTTGAGCTGGGAGTCTTTGCTCAGCTTCCCCGCTGAGAGGCAGGGAAATCCATCTCCCTCTGGGTCGTTGGATGTCAGTGTCCTGGGGCTTGGGTTTGCCATGGGCTTCTAAGATTTTCAATTGATATGGGGTCAGTCTTGGCCAATCCTTTTCAATGACCTATTCAGGCTCAAAGAGCTAAGGGAAGTACTCATAGCTATCTCTCCTAGCTTGCCCTGAGAGCAAACTTAGTCCTTTTCCCCCCCACTGGGAAACCATGCAAAATATAGGGGAAACTGAGGCACATTTAGGATTCATAAAAAGTATTACAGGAAATTCCCACTGTGTCAAAGGGGCCCAATCTGGTAGGCATTCTGAGGGTATGCCTAACCCATACAAAGGGGAGCACAAGAGTGTGACTCAAGACTGGTGGTGAGGGCACTCTCCCCGGAGGAGGGAAGGGAAGCCAGTCCCTGTTCCAATTAATATTTAAGCATTTATACACAATGGTCCAGGAGAGCTTGAGAGGTTTCCACCTTAGCCTGGTGGCCAGGGCACTCTCCTGGGATATGGGGGAGCTGGATTCAAGTCTCCTGCTCTAAGATCAGCAGGGCAGGGATTAGAAAACAGGCCTCCCACATCCGGGGGGGAGTGGCCTGACCAGCCGGCTCTCAGGGATGAGTCTCTCTCTCTCTTTCCCTGTAGGAAAGGACTGATCTCTCCTAGCTTAGGCGCTTAGCTCCAGGAGAGGCATGACTGTAAATCCCAATGGAGTTAGACACCCAACTGCCCTTGAAAGGGGAAGGATTTAGGCCACACCCCTCTCCTCAGCATTTCTGACTGGCTAGCTTAGTCAGCTCAGCATGCTGGCTTCTGTGCATCCCATGCTTAGGCACCTCACTCTCCCCTCTCTGCAGCTCATCAGCAGGGTGCGTCCCATCATCAGAGTTTATATCTTCAGTCCAGGTCTCTACACTAGACCTACAGGAGTAACTGTTAGCCTGGGCTTGGACTAGCCACTAGCAGGGAATGTGGCACACACATTGCCAGCATATTGCGTGCTGTTTGTTAGACAGCAGCAGAATGTTGGGCATCAGGACTCCTGGATTCTCTTCCTAGGTCTGGACAGGGAGCATGGTCTAGTGGTTAGTTATTATACACAAGGTAGCCAAGCATATAGATTTAGCATACTCAGAGTGACTGAGTCTTAATTCTGCTGGATTGGAGACCTGAGTGGTCTTCCCATCTTTGTCCCAAGTGGCTTTGGACAATCTCTCGCTTAATTTATTTGAAAAATGGTGTCGCTGATACTTCACTATCTCCTGAACTGGTATATGAGGCTTTGCTTAATTGTGAAGGCTGTGAAATACACATAAATGTAGTCAGCAGTGAGAAGAAGAGGTGAGATTTGAACTCACTGGTAGCTAACTGCTCTCAGCCCCCTGCTCACTTGTTTGGGGCACATTGCCTGCTTTGGCACAATAGGGAGGTTGAAATAGTGAAGCAATCCCCAGACTTCAGCACATGTGAGAACGGTGATAGGAAGTGATGAAACCTCTTCATCTGGGATATTTATAACTAAAATGGCAGTCTGTTCCATTGTCCTACTGTTCTTGAGATTCAATCTAAATCTGCCATGCTGTAGTTTGAACCCATTGCCTCTTGTCCTGCCCTTTGTACCAAGAGAGAACAACTTTTTCCCCACATTTTTTATGGCAGCCTTTCAACTATCTGACACTATCATGTCCCCCCCTTAAGCTCCTCTTTGCAAATCAAACATACCCAGTTCTTTCAGCATTTGCTCATATATCTTCCATTCCATCCCTTTGATCACCTTTGTTACTCACCTCTGGATCCTTTCCAGTTTCTCCACATACTTTCTTTGCATTGGTGACCAAAATTGGTCACAGTACTCTAGCTGCGCCTAATCAGTGCCGAGTAAAGTTGTACCATCACCTCCCATGACTTACATGCTATGCCTCTGTTAATGCAACCTAAAATTGCATTTGCTTTTTTTGTAACAACATCTCATTGCTGACTCATGTTATAGTTGTGATCCACCACAACTCCCAGATCCTTCTCAGCAGTGCTGCTGCCAAGCCAGTTATCCCCCATTCTGTATTTATGCATTTGGTTTTCCTTCTCTAAGTGTAGCACTTAACATTTGTCTTTGTTGAATTTCATTTTGTTGTCTATAGCCCAGTTCTCCAATTTATCAAGATGCCTTTGAATTTTAGCCCTATCCTCCAAAGGGATGCAACCCCCATTTGTTTGGTGTCATCTGCAAATTTTATTCCTACATCCAAGTAATTAATAAAGATGTTTAACAACACCAGACACAGAACAGATCCCTGTGGAACCCCACTTGAGACCTCCCTTTAATAGTTAATTCCATTAAAAATTACTTTGGTCTGGTCTACTCTAGGGGAGAGGATCGATCTAAGTTACGCAATTTCAGCTAAGTGAATAATGTAGCTGAAGTTGATGTACTTAGATCTACTCACTGTGGTATCTTCACTGCAGTGAGTTGACTGCTGATGCTCCCCCGTTGACTCCGCCTGCACCTCTCGCTCTGGTGGAGTACAGGAGTTGACAGGAGAGCGCTCAGTGGTCGATTAATCGCATCTAGACTAGACGCGATAAATCGACCCCCGTTGGATCAATCGCTGCCCGTGGATCCTGCAGGTAATGTAGACCAGCCCTTTGTTGCGGATGTTTAACCAATTATGTATCCACTTAATGTTAGTTCCACCAAGCCCATGTTTCTCCAGCTTACCTATCTGAATGTCATGTGGGACTGTGTCAAAAGCCTTGCTGAAGTCCGGATAGATTATGTTCATCGCATTCCTCCTATCCAATTACCTAGTCAAAGAAGGAAATCAAGCTGGTTTGGCATTATTTGTATCAAGGTCAGGCTGAATGATCTATACTTCCCCAGCTCCTCCTTTTCCCCCTTTTTTAAAGATGGGCACCATGTTAGCCCTGCTCCAGTCTTCTGGGACTCTCCTGTCATCCGTGAGTTTCCAAATATTATTGCCAGTGTTTCGGAGATTTCTATAGCTAATTCCTTCATTACCCTCGGGTGACTAGCATCCAGTCCTGTTGATTTGAATTCATTCAAATTGGTCAGAAGATCTTTTACATGCTTTTTATTTGTCCCAATCTGCATCCCTTCCCCTTTATTCTCCGTGGTAACTTTGCTAGTCATCCAGTCACGTTATCTTTTGAGAGAAGTCTGAAGCAAAGTAGACATTGAGCAGCTCTGCCTTCCTATCATCTTCCATTACCAGCTCACCTTCGCCATTGAGCAGCAGACCCACACTGTCCGTAATCTTCTTTTTTGCCTGACATATTTTAAGAACCCCTTCTCATTTCTTCTAACATGCCTTGCCAGCTGTAACTCATTCTTTGCCTTGGCTTTCCTGATTTTGTCCCTACACACTCGTGCTATTCCTATGTATACTTCCTTGGTGACATGGCCTTCCATCCATTTCCTGTATGTATCCCTTTTGGTTTGTAGATAGCTAAAAAGCTCCTTGTGCAGCCACATTGGCCTCCTGTGGCTCTTCTTATCTTTCCTCTGTGTCAGAATAACTTGCTGTTGAGCCTCTAGAATAATATCTTTTAAGAACTGCCTTTTCTTCCTAACTGGTCTTTCCAGGGGACCTTGCCTACCATTTCTCTGAGTAGGCACTGAACTAGATGTAGTCCAGGTACCTCACACTGAGCTAAGTGCCTGCAATGGGATGTGAGTTCAGGAACATGGGTGGCAGCCCAGTGATATATTCAGGATATTGTAGACTCAATAGGTAACCTGAGTTTTTGTCACCACACTTATTGCTCAGTGCAGCAGTGGACCATCCAAGCAGCCAATAGGTAGCTACAGCACTGTACTCCCTGCCAGTGGATAAAGAGCAAGTGATTACCCTTGTACTTTCCTCCTCACCAAAGTATCAAAGGGGCATTCTCTGCCACAACTAACACAAGTGCACTTGCAGTTGGGAGCCCTGTAGCAACAGCATTGGCAGTATTCAATACACATGTAAGAAGCAGAAAGATGTTTCCAAAAAAGGCAACAATTACCCATGGCCATAAGAATGGCCATACTGGATCAGACCAATGGTCCATCTAGCCTAGTATCCGGTCTTCTGGCCATGGCCAATGCCTGGTGCTTCAGAGAGAATGAACAGAACAGGGCAATAATTGATTGATCCATCCCTGTCATCCAGTCCCAGCATCTGTCAGTCAGAAGCTAAAGGAACATCCAGAGCATAGGGTTGAATCCCTGACCATCTTGGCTAATAGACATGGGTGGACCGATCCTCCATGAACTTTAATTTTTTTTTTTTAAACAGTTATACTTTTGGCCTTCACAATATCCCCAGCAATGAGTTCCACAGGTTGACTGAGTGTTGCGTGAAGAAGTACTGCCTTTTGTTTGTTTTAAACCTGCTGTCTATTCATTTCATTGGATGACTCCTGCTTCTTGTGTTTTGTGACGGGGTAAACAACACATTCATTTCTCCACACCATTCATAATTTCATAGATTTCTATCATATCCCCCTTAGTCACCTCTTTTCCAGGCTGACCAGTCCCAGTCTTTTTAATCTCTCCTTGTATGGAAGATTTTCCGTATCCCTAATAATTTTTGTTGCCCTTCTCTGTACTTTTTCCAATCCTAATATATCTTTTTTGAGATGGGGTGACCAGAATTATATCCAATGTTTAAGGTGTGGGCGTACCATGGATTTATGTAGTGGCAAAATGATATTTACTGTCTGATTATCTATCCCTTTCCTAATGGTCCGAACATTCAGTTACCGTTTTTGACCACCACTGCACATTAAGAAGATGTTTTCAGAGAACTATCCACAATGACTCCTAGATCTCTTTCTTGATTGGTAACAGCTAATTTAGACCTCCTCCTTTTGTACGTATAGTTAGGATTATGTTTTCCAATGTGCATTACTCTGCCTTTATCAACATTGAATTTCACCTGCCATTTTGTTGCCCGGTTATGTGAGATCCCTTTGTAACGCTTCGCAATCTGCTTTGGACTTAACTACCTGAGTACTTTAGTATCATCTTTAAACTGTGCCACCTCACTGTTTACCCCTTTTTCCAGATCATTTATGAATATGTTGAACAGCACTGGTCCCAGTACAGATCCTTGGGGGACCCTGCTATTTACTTCTCTTCATTCTGAAAACTGGCCATTTATTCTTATCCTTCGTTTCCTGTCTTTTAACCAGTTAATGATCCATGAGAGGACCTTCCCTCTTATCACATGACAACTTACTTTGCTTTAGAGCCTTTTCTGAGGGATCTTGTCAAAGGCTTTCTGAAAGTCCAAGTACACTATATCCACTGGATCACCGTTGCCCACATGTTTGCTGGCACCCTGAAAAAATTCTAGTAGATTGGTGAGGCATGATTTCCCTTTACAAAAGCCATGTTGACTCTTCCCAACAAATTGTGTTCACTTATGTGTAGTAAAGAACAGTTATCTGTTCTATACTACAGTTTCAACCAATTTGCCTGTTACTGAAGTTAGGCTTACCGGCCTATAATTGCCAGGATCGCTTCTTGAGCCTTTTGAAAAAATTGGCATTGCATTAACTATCCTCCACTCATTTGGTACAGAGCCTGATTTAAGTGAAAGATTACATAAAACAGTTAGTAGCTGAGTAATTTCATGTACAAGTTCCTTCTAAACTCTTGGGTGAATACCATCTGGTCCTGGTGACTTATTATTGTTTAATTTATCGATTTGCTCCAAAACCTATCTGAAACAGTTCCTCAGATTTGTCACCTAAAAATAATGGCTCAGTTGTGGGAAACCCCCTTACACGCTCTGCAATGAAGGCCAATTAAAATAACTGATTTAGCTTTTGTGCACTTGTCCTCCCTGAGTGCTCCTTCAGCACCTTGATCATCCAGGTACCCCACTGATTGTTTGGCAGGCTTCTTGTTTCTGATGTACTTTAAAAAAAAATTGTTGTTAGTTTTTGTGTCTTTTGCTAGTTGCTCTTCAAATTCCTTTTTGGCCTTCCTAATTATATTTTTACACTTAACTTGCCAGAGTTTATGCTCATTTCTATTTTCCTCAGTAGGATTTGACTTCCAATTTTTAATGCCTTTTTGCCTCTAACCACCTCTTTAACTCTATTGTTTAGCCATGATGGCTTTTTTTGGTCCTTTTACTGTTTTTTTTTTATTTGGGGTACACATTTAATTTGAGCCTCTATTATGGTGTTTTTTAAAGTTTCCATGCAGCTTGCAGGCATTTTGCTCTTGTGACTGTTCCTTTTAATTTCCATTTAACTAGCTGCCTCAGTTTTGTGTAGTTCCCCTTTTTGAAGTTAAATGCTACTGTGATCGGCTACTTTGGTATTACACACACAAACAAACAAAAGGATGTTACATTTAATTACATTATGGTCGCTATTACTGAGCAGTTCAGCTGTATTCACTTCTTGGACCAGATCCTGTGTGCTAGTTAGGACAAAAATCAAGAATTGCCTCTCACCTTATGGGTTCCAGGACTAGCTGCTCCAAGAAGCAGTCAATAATGTTGTCCAGAAGTTTCATCTATGCATCCTGTCCTGAGGAGACATATTCCTGGTCAATATGGCGATCGTTGAAATCCCCCATTATTATTGAGTTTTCTATTTTTGTAGCCTCTCTAATATCCCTCATCATTTCACAATCACTGTCACCATTCTGGTCAAGTGGCCGGTAGTATCTTCCTACTGCTATAGTCTTATTATTCAAGCATGGAATTTCTGTCCACAGAGATTCTATGATAGAGTTTGAGTCATTTAAGATTTTTGCTATATTTGACTCTATGCTTTCTTTCATATTTAGTGCCACTTCCTTCTGAGCATGACCTACTCTGTCATTCACATATATTTTGTATCCTAGCATTACTGTATCCCATTGATCATCATCATTCCACCAAGTTTCCGTGATGCCTATTATAGCAATATCCTCACTTAATACCAGGCACTCAAGTTCACCCACCTTAGTATTTAAACTTCTAGCATTTGTATACAAGCACTTATAAAATTTGTCACTGTTTAGTTGTCTGCCTTCATGTGATGTAATTCAATGGAATTCTTTTTCATTTGACTGTTTCTATTCAGCTCCTACCTGTGCTTTATCAACTTCTATCCTCTCCTCTTTACTAGGATATAGAGAACCCCAATTAATAAAGCCTTCCCTTCATAATGTCTCTGTCCAAACCTTAGATTTCCCCCAGCCCTTAATTTAAAAACTCTCTACAACCTTTTTAGTTGTACATGCCAGCAATCTGGTTCCGTTTTGGTTTAGGTGGAGCCCATCCTTCCTGTATAGACTCCTCCTTTCCCAAAAGGTTCCCCAATTCCTAATAAGCCTAAAACCTTCCTCCCTGCACTATCATCTCATCCACATATCAAGACCTTGCTGTTCTGCCTGTCTAACTGGCCCTGCACATGGAACTAGAAACATTTCAGAGAATGTTATCATGGTGGTCCTGTACTTTAATCTCTTACCTAGCAGCCTAAATTTGTTCTCCAAGACCTCTCTTCTACCTTTCCATATGTCATTGGTACCCGCATGCACCATGACCACTGGCTTCTCCCCAGCACTACACATAGGTCTGTCTAGATGTCTCGAGAGATCCTCAACCTTCACACCTGGCAGTCAATTAGCCATGCAGTTCTCCTGGTCATCACAAACCCCGCAAGATACATTTCTAATAATCAAATCCCCCATTACTTTTACCTATCTCTTCTTAATAACAGTGTCCGAAGATACCATGACAGCATCTGGAAGGAGGGTCCCAACTATGGGATCATTTTCCTGCGCTCTAGTTTGATGATCTCCTCAACAGCACAGAGGCTGTCACACTGGGGGTGGGACCAGGGCCGGCTCCAGCATTTCTGCTGCCCCAAGTGGGGGGGGGAAAAAAAAAGCCGCGATCGGTGGCGGCAGGTCAGCGGCAGGTCCTTCGCTCCTAGAGGGAGTGAGGGACCTGCCACCCCCGAATTGCCGCAGGTGCCGCCCCTCTCCCTTGGCCGCCCCAAGCACCTGCTTGTTAAGCTGGTGCCTGGAGCCGGCCCTGGGTGGGACCACTCTACTCTGTCCTGGAAAGTCTCATCTTTGTACCTCTACATTTCCCTTAGCTCCTCCAGTTCAGCCACTCTGGTCTCCAGAGCTCATATTCAGTCTATGAGGGCCATGAGCTGCTTGCACCGAATGCACCCATATGCTACCTGCCAACAACGCAGGTAGTTGTACATGCTGCATTCAGTGCAGTGAACTGGATAGCCCCCCTGCACAGTTGGACTTCTGCCTGCATTAATTTTATTATTGCAGGTTTTATTTTTGGGGGGTAGCATTATTGGCCTACATGTAGAAAATGTTGGGCGTATCTGGCTTTCACTCTCCCTCTCTAAACTTCCTTGCAAAAATCCCCTGTACTTAGAAGCTGGCTTTTTAAATCCCCTGTGTGATGGTTCCCCCGGGGTGCCTCCTGGAACTGGGATACCACTAAGCCCTCTGACTCACCAGCCTGGGCTCCCTCTCACACTGTACTATTGTGACAAGCTGCAGACCCGCTCCAAGTCCTACACTTCCACCAGGATTCACACAGGTAGGGACTCACCCAGCTGTAGTTACATGCAGGCTCTTTGACCAACCATTGTATGAACCAACAATAGAGGCTACAGTCAAAATAACCACCAGCTTCCCAGCCTAGGACCCCAGAGCTGTACTGTCCTGCCCTGGTCAAAACCCTGACCAGTATGAATTTATTATCCAGTTCGCCTCCCCCTCAATGTGGAGAGAATATGCAACCTCTGCCCCTTGAGCTGAGATGCCCCAGCACTTCACTCCAAACTTACTAGTTTAAATTAAAAACATAAAGTAAGTTTATTAACTACAAAAGATAGATTGTAAGTGATAGCAAACAGATCAAAGCAGATTACGTAGCAAATAAACAAAAACACAAACCAAGTTTAACGTATTAGAAGGATAGGATTTGAATTAACAATTTGTCACCCTGACTGATGATACAAGCAGGCTGCAGATTCTCTAGATACAAGCTGCATTTGCTTTGCAGCTTGGGATCCCCAGATTGTCATACAAAGGCTAGAACTCACTTTAGCCTGGATCCAGCACTTCCCCCAGTTCAGTCTTTGTTCCTCAGGTGTTTCCAGGAGTCCTCTTGTGTGGGGAGTGAAGAACAACAGATGATGTCAGTCCCTGCCTTATATAGCTTTAGCATATGGTGGGAACCCTTTGTTTTAAACTTGGTTCCCAGACCAGTTTGTGGAAAAATACTAACATCCCAAGATGGAGTCCAGAGTCATGTGGCCTGGTCACATGCCCTTGCATACCTTGCTGAGTCATAGACTCATAGGACTGAAAGGGGCCTTGAAGAGGTCATCTAGTCCAGTCGCCTGCACCTGTCAGGGATAGTACTTGGTCCTGCTAGTGAAGACAGGGGACTGGACTCAATGATCTTTCAAGGTCCCTTCCAGTTCTATGAGATAGGTATATCTCCATGTATTTAACCTAAACCTCCCTTGCTGCAATTTAAGCCCATTGCTTCTTGTCCTATCCACAGAGGTTAAGAAGAACAATTTTTCTCCCTCCTCCTTGTAACAATCTTTTATGTACTTGAAAACTGTTATCATGTCTGTGACGTTGCGGTCTATATGGTTTTATAAAAATATGCTAACGAGTGAATATAATGTAATTGGAATATACTTCATGCAAAAGGTCTCTTGTAAGGTATCATTACAAAGCTTATAATCTACTGAGTGTGATCATCCTATTTGTATAAATGTACCACTCTTGTATCTGAAACTAGAAATATGAAATATAACTCTGAGGGCCTATTGTAAACCCCCTTGAGAGCTGCCACCTGATGTGCCAAGACTATTTCTACCCCTGCCAGCTCAAGAGACCTTTTGCATGAAATATATTCCAGTTACATTATATTCACTCATTAGCATATTTTTTAAAACCATATAGACCGCAACGTCACAATGTCCCCTCTCAGTCTTCTCTTTTCCAGACTAAACAAAACCAGTTTTTTCAATGTTCCCTCATAGGTCATGCTTTCTAGACCTTTAATCATTTTTGTTGCTCTTCTCTGGACTTTCTCCAATTTGTGCACATCTTTCCTGAAATAAGGTGCCCAGAACTGGACACAATACTCCAGCTGAGGCCTAGTCAGTGTGGAGTAGAGCAGAAGAATTATTTCTCATGTCTTACTTACAACACTCCTGCTAATACATCCTAGATTGATGTTTGCTTTTTATGCAACAGTGTTACACTATTGACTCATATTTAGCTTATGGTCCACTGTGACCCCCAGATCCCTTTCTGCAGTCCTCCTTCCTAGGGAGTCATTTCCCGTTTTGTATGCGCGCAATTGATTCTTCCTTCCTAATTGAAGTACTTTGCATTTGTCCTTAATGAATTTCATCCTATTTACTTCAGACCATTTCTCCAGTTTGTCCAGATCATTTTGAATTTTAATCCTATCCTCCAAAACACTTGCAACCCCTCCCAGCTTGGTATCATCTGTAAACTTTATAAGTGTACTCTCTATGTAATTATCTAAATCATTGATGAAGATATTGAACAGAACCGGATCCAGAACTGATCCCTGTGGGACCCCACTCGTTATCCCCTTCCAGCATGATTGATAACTGATAGCATGAACCACTGATAACTACTCTCTGGAAACAGTTTTGCAACCAGTTTTGCACTCACCTTATAGTAGCTCCACGTAGACTGTATTTCCCTAGTTTGTTTATGAGACGGTCATGCGAGACAGTATCAAAAGCTTTACTAAAGTAAAGATATACCACATCTACCGCTTCCCCACTATCCGCAAGGCTTGTTACCCTGTCAAAGAAAGCTATCAGCTTGGTTTGACATGATTTGTTCTTGACAAATCCATGCTGGCTGTTACTTATCACCTTATTATCTTCTAGATGTTTGCAAATTGATTGCTTAATTATTTGCTCCATTATCTTTCCGGGTACAGAAGTTAAGCCGAGTGAGTCCTAGCAGTCATTACTTACAAGCTGTCTGGAGCATTCTCAGGAAGGCTCAACAGGTGGGGATAAGTTTCTCCTAAGGCCTATTGTTTTTCCTAATGGCCCATTATCTTGAATAGGCCCTTCACAGCAGGCTATCTAGACTGGAAACATTTTGCCTAGTGGGTGTTGCCCAGGTGCAACTACATTTGAAATACAGATACATAGTCAGTATTTATAACTTCAGATACAAAAATGATACATACATACATATAGGATAATCATATTGAGAAAATCATAACTTTTCCAAAACACCTCACATGACCCGTCTGTACAAAATGCATTATAATTCTGCCATAATCACATCCTAATAATATCACTGTGAAGAATATGGGATGCGGTGTCACACCCTGTTCTCCCTGAGTAGCCCGGCACCCTCATCACGGGATTCTCAAAAGATTAGGGATCAAAGGATGGCTGGCTAGAGCCTCATTAGTCTTGCCTAGCAGGCTACTAGGCTCAGCACATGGCTCCTCAGACAGAACGCACTATAAACTTCAATCAAGCAGCACATGGCCAGAAAGTAGCACCCAACAACAAACTAACAGACAACAGACTCACCCCAGGGGTCATGTAGTTGCTCCTGCTTCACTTGGAGAATTCGTTCGCAAAACTCCCGTTTGCTGCCCCTGTTCACTGGCCAGGCCAGGGCTCATCTCTGGATACCTTTGGGCAGACAGTTCTGCTCACAGTCTCCAAGGAGCTGCAATGGAAAAATGAAGTTGACCATATTTATCATGGAGGAGCAGGCAGTTGGGTGGCTGCTGCTATCACACTCCTGCTCCTGGCTGATATTGTGTGTGTGCAAAAGTGGATTGAAATTAGTGCTAGTTAGCAAGGATGGTCTAGTGGCGAGGGCACTAGATGGGAACTTCAGCGATCTGGGTCAGCTGCAGAGTTGCTCTGTGTTCTTGGACAACTGACTTCCTCTACCTAGTTACTCATCTGTCAAACAGGGGTAGTACTTCTCCACTTCACAGGGGGATGGGAGATTAAAACCTATGTACGATTACAAGAGCTCACATGCTTTGGTGACAGGTCCAAATAAGTACCTAGATAGACTGTGTCTCTGTGACATTGCCTGGAATTATGGTGTTTTCTGGGTAAGAAACGGTGCAAAATTGTATGGGGAATACTTTGCTCCTTTTTGCATAGAACTAGTCATTAATTTCACATTTGATTGTGTAAGGAAAACAGTGTGCATGTAGACTGGCCCATGTGCTAAGGCTGCATTATTACTCTCAGAAAAAAAATCTAACTTTGGTTTTCTAAGAAGTGCTAGAATTTGGCAGGAAACCATCCTCCCATGTGGGGTTTTCACTAAATATTTACTTTTGGATGTAAGACACTGTTTGTATTCAGAACATGGAAAAGTACAAAGCAATGACATTTCAAGTAGCATCATGCTAAGGAGGCTCCTTTGGAAGTGCTGTTATTATTCGTCTCCATTTCAGACTTCAGGGAAGTTTCATTCTGGATATTACAAATTGTTGGCAGAAGCTGAAGGTTAATGAAGAGGAGAGCTGAGCTGGTCTGGACCCTCCCCCTCCCGCCCCCCACAAGTCAATGAATCATAGAAATATAGGGCTGGATGGGACCTTGAGAAGTCATAAATTCCAGCCTCCTGTGCTGGGGCAAGACCAAGTAAATCTAGACCATCCCTGACAGGTGTTTGTCCAACCTGTTCTTAAAAACCTCCAATAATGGGGTGTCGCATCCACAGGACTGGTGCTGTGACCCCAGTTTTGAAACAGTCTCTTGGAGAAATCTCTTCAGTGTGCCAGACTCCTAAAGGGTCTCACTCTTCCATCAGGGAAGGCCACGGCCTCACCACCTCCTAGAGCAAACTGCGGCGGCTCCAGTTTTCATGCTTTACACTGTAAGCTCTGGTCAGTGAGTCCAACTGAGATAGATCCCTGATAGAGACTTGTACATGCTTCAGGGATTAATGCACCTCACCAAGCATTTGCAGTGACACTCAAAACAGTTGGGTTTATTAGTCTGCTGGAACACAGCACTGGAAGTCCTTAGGTTAGCATAGAGAAATGAAGGTTAAAGCGTAGCCTACGTCCATTCTGGTTAGCCCAGAGCCCAGCCCAGTAGTGAACCCCATTTTCAGGCTCTGTCACTCTCTCAGTCTGATCTCCTTGGTCAGTTCCCAGGTGAGAGCATAGGCATGGGCCTGGAGCACCCATGGAAAAAAATAGTGGAGCTGATCAGCTCCTCCACCTCCCTCCCAGCACCTACTGCCTGCTGATGATCAGCTGTTCAGTGGCATGCAGGAGGCGCTGGGGGGAGAAGGGGAGGAGCGGCAGCAGAAAGAGGCAAGGTGGGAAGAGGCGGAGTAGGGGTGGAGCGTTGGAGAAAGGGATGGAGTGGAGTCAGGGCCTTGGGCAAAGCAGGGGTTGAGCACCCCTGGGGAAATTAGAAAGTCGGTGATCAGCTGTTCAGTGGCATGCAGGAGGCGCTGGGGGGAGAAGGGGAGGAGCGGCGGCAGAAAGAGGCAAGGTGGGAAGAGGCGGGGTGGGGGTGGAGCCTTGGAGAAAGGGATGGAGTGGAGTCAGGGCCTTGGGCAAAGCAGGGGTTGAGCACCCCTGGGGAAATTAGAAAGTCGGTGCCTCTGAGTGAGAGCTCCGATGCCTTCCAGCCGCCAACTCTAAACCTCCCCTCCTCACACCTCTCTAGTCCTTTGTTCTTGAGCTGGGGAGGGGCGGCGGGTTGCCCCACTTCTCTGCTGAGAGGTGGGGAAATCCACCTCCCTCTGGGTTGTTGGTATAATAAGCATCACAGAAACTTGATAGAACAATGATAATCAACAGGACATAGTAATACTGGGGTATAAAATATATAAGAATGACAGACTAGGTCATGCTGGTGAGGGAGTCTGAAAGAAAGCATCCAGTCAAATATAGAAAAACCTTAAATGACTCAAACTGTACCATAGAATCTCTATGGATAGAAATTCCATGATTGACTAGTAAGAGGATAGTAGCAGGAATATATTATCTATCACCTGACTAGGATGGTGACAGTGACTGTGAAATGCTCGGGGTATTAAAGAGGGTACAAAAATAGAAAACTCAATAATAATGGGGGATTTCAACTATCCCCATAGTAACTTGGTATTTGTCACCTTAGGATGAGATGCAGAAATAAAGTTGCTAGTCACCATTAATGACTGCTCCTTGGAGCAGCTAGTCGTGCAACCTACAGGAGACGAGGCAATTCTTGATTTAGTCCTAAGTGGAGCACAGCATCTGGTCCAAGAAGTGAATAACTCAGTAATAGTGACCATAATGTAATTAAATGTAATATCCTGTGAGAGATGGAGGTGTGACCGGGTTCTGGGGATAGACCACATTGAGAATGCCATGCTTAGGGCAGAATGCAAGAATCAGGGCAGACAATCCCCAAAAACTGGTGGTTTATTCTATAATTAGTTTCACCATACCAGTATCAAAAGGGCTTCTGCAGCACCACACGGGTTAACCAGAAGCCAAACACAGTCCCCGTTTATGCATTCCAGCCCTTGGTTCCCATACAGAAAAACAGGTTTAATATAGTGAGAGGTTATGGAAAACCCAATTCACCCATATGTGATGTTCCACTAATCCCAAAGGATCAGACACTTACCCCCAGGTCAATATGTATCTCAGATCTTACCCAAATATCATGCTGTCAGCCAATCCGTAGTAAACTAACAAAAGAAAAGAAAAGAAAAGAAAAGAAAAGAAAAGAGTTATTGAATGGTTAAAGAATCATATACATACAAGTGATTTTCAGTGTTTGTAGATCACAATCATAGCAGTGATGGACTAGACTGCTGGTTTGCATAAGTCTCTCTTGTAACTTCCAAAAGCTTGGAAGGTCCTCAGCAATGTACCCTCTAATTTTTTCCATCCATGTGCAGAATAAATTTTGTTATGTGCACCAAAGTAATGTGCGGATGTGCACCACCAATAGAAACAAAAAACCTAGATATCATATATATTTTTAAAAAGTTACCATAGGGATAATTACTCCAGCCGGGACAGGTTAGGCATTTTAGAATTCACTACTCAAAGAATTAAATTTAAGTGTAAGAGAGAAATAAAAATTATGAAAGGCATAGAACAGTCCAGAAACTAAAATAACACACTTTGAAAGAATAAAATTACAGGAAGTAACAACAATAATACAATTATGTATTGGGAGGTGAGTGTAAATGACTGTATATGTGTGAGAGAGACAGAGACAGTGTGTGTGTGTGTGTGTGTGTGTGTGTGTGTGTGTGTGTGTGTGTGTGAGAGAGAGAGAGAGAGAGAGAGAGAGAGAGAGAGAGAGAGACACACACACACAGAGATAGTGTGTGAGTGAGAGAGAGAGAGAGAGAGAGAGAGAGAGAGAGAGAGTGTGTGCTGGCTGCTGGGGAAGTTTCTGAGAGACGCCGTGCGCTGTCTCTTTAAGGCACTCACTGAAAGCTCTCCTGCTCCTGAGCCATGTCCCCCCTCCCCGTTCTGCAGAGATGGGGTACATGGGCACGGGGGAGAGGGAGAGACAGTGTGTGTGTGTGTGTGTGTGTGTGTGTGTGTGTCAGAGAGAGACAAAGACAGAGATTGTGTGTGCTGGCTGCTGGGGCAGTCTCTGAGAAACCATGCGCTGTCTCTTTAAGGCACTCACTCACCGCCCGCCCGGAAGGCTCGTTCAGAATCCCTATCCCCCCTCCCCTGCTCTTTGGAGATGGTGACAGAGGCGGGGGGAGGGGGACACCCTGACATCAGCACCATCTCCCACCTGCTCTGCACAGCCAGCAGGAAGGTCCCAGGAGCAGGAGCAACGTGGCTGCAAAGCAGCGGGAGGAGGGGCACCTGAACACACGCTGCCGGATGTGTGCGGTTCTGCTAGTCAAGTGCATGGCACGTGAATCCCTCCTGGGCGGCAGCCTGACCACGCAGCTTAGAGGGAACACAGGCCCTCAGTCCATAGTTCAAAATACTCCTTTTAGTTGTAAATCCACAGTCCAGAGAATTGGAGCAGGAATGAGGCAAAATGGAGATGTCTCAGTTGTAGGGTGACCATATTTTCCAAAGGGAAAATGGGACACGGCGCAGCAAGAGCAAATTGGACAAATGCCCACTTTTGCCAAAAAAGTTGGGACAGCCAGGACAGGGCTTAAAAAAGGAAATGTTCCAGTCAAAGTGGGACGTATGGTCACGCGACTCACATGTCTTTTATATCCTCTGCCATGTGCATGGAAAGTTACTGTCCCAAACAAAGTCCATAGCCCCTGTGTATGGAAAGTTACTGACAAAGATAGAGTCCAAGGTCACATGTCCACATCAGATGCCCTACATGGTTTGCTGAATCATGGGTGGTAGTCATTGGCTTCTCACTATCTGTAGCATCCCCAGCAAAGGCCTACTGGATGGGATGAGATTCTTCAAGTGGCCCACTGTGCGATTGAAGGCCATCAAAACATAGCTGGCTAGCCCTGATGTAAATCTATCTGGGGGTGTCACTGAGGGATACAACACATGTTTGAGATACAAATACATAGCCAATATTCATAACTTCACATACAACGATGATACAAGCATATAAACAGGATAATCATACCTAGCAATCCAGAAGTGTTCTATTGATACCTTATATGACATACTTTGTACAAGATTTATGGTAATAACAATGGTCACCTTTCTTATACACAGCATCATATCCCCAACACAAAATTGATGCAGGAAGGGTTGTCCAAGACACTGCTGAATACATCCTAGAAAATTTCCATTCTTGACAATGCATCATTACAGCTTCCAATCCAATATTAGAAGTATCACTGTGTAACAGAAATGGTTTATCATAATCCTGTCTGACTAAAACAAGCTCTTTCTTTGTAAGGTTCATCATGGGAGTAACAATGTTACTGCATCCCTTTACAAACCTATTGCAATATTTGGCTATTCCATTAAAGGATTTCTTCAGCTTTTGTAACACAGTCTCTACATGTTTCATGTGACCTTGGCAAGAGTTCATGAAAGTTATCCATACAAGGTCTGGCAAATGTTTGTAACGCATTTACCATCAATTCAATGTAGATATTAATGTTCTCCATAGTATAGCTGTCTTGGCATTTAGCCATGAAAGCAATGAGATGGTGTGCCTCAGTTTCCCTTTTCATACAGCAGTTCAAGTTTGTAAAGGCTTTTCTGCTGTGATAAGTTCAAAGATTGCTTACAGGTATCAGCTGCAAATCATCATTACCATAAGACTTTTTAACAAGTAGGGTGTTCTTATTCAATGAAACAGCATAATCATAAGGGTTTTTAACACAGAGTATGTTCTCATGTACCATTCATAAGAACATAAGAATGGCCATACTGGGTCAGACCAAAGGTCTATCTAGCCCAATATCCTTTCTTCTGACAGTGGCCAATGCCAGGTGCCCCAGAGGGAATGAACAGAGCAGGAAATCATCAAGTGATCCATCCCCTGTCGCCCATTCCCAGCTTCTGGCAAACAGAGGCTAGGGACACCATCCCTGCCCATCCTGCCTAATAGCCATTGATGAACCTAATCTCCATGAATTTATCTAGTTCTTTTTTTAACCCTTTTATAGTCTTGGCCTTCCTAACATCCTCTGGCAAAGAGTTCCACAGGTTGACTGTGCGTTGTGTGAAGAAATACCCCCTTTTTTTCTTTTAAACCTGCTGCCTCTTAATATCATTTGGTGACCCCTAGTTCTTGTGTTATGAGAAGGAGTAAATAACACTTCCTTATTTACTTTCTCCACCCCAGTCATGATTTTAGAGACCTCTGTCATATCCCACCTTAGTCGTCTCTTTTCCAAGCTGAAAAGTCCCAGTCTTATTAATCTCTCCTCATATAGAAGCTGTTCCATACTCCTAATAATTTTTGTTGCCCTTTTCTGAACCTTTTCTAATTCCAATATATCTTTTTTGAGATGGGGCGACCACATCTGCACGCAGTATTCAAGATGTGGGCTTACCACCAACGGCTTTTCCCAAAGGTTATACACATTGTAAATTTTTACACAATTTAACATCAACATCAAATTTATCCCAATGTTCAGCATTGATATTAACACCAAATCTATCACAAGTGGGCATTTACAAGTATCTTTGTCATACCACACTTTTTGCTTTGACAGTTTGTCTCTGAGGACAGTTTGTTCAATACCCTTTTTGAACTTTTGTATCTAGTTAGTCAGATTCTCCTTCACTTCAACGTTTTCCTTAGCATAGGCTTTTAGCTCAATTATATCTTTGGGGGCGGTTGGTATTTCAGGGTTTGGTGAGGTAATAATGTAAGGGAATTTTGCCTTCTTAGGGTTAATTTGTCTTTCTCACCTTCAAGAACAATTCTTACGCCATCTCCCTTTCCTGGAGGGTTGAAATCTGAGCTTTTTTGTTTAAAAGAATCTACTTGCTGATTAAGTATGTCCTTTTCTAGCAGCTCAATTTGCATAGACACAGGCATTACGCTATTTATTGGTTTTCAAATTCTTAGCCACTACCAATTCAAAGACTGGTCTTAAAGAGAGACAGTCAATTTTCACTAACATGTCAGAACAAAAGTGCTCTTGACTTTCAACTACCAATTTCTGCTTCCACATGAAATCAGATGTGCATGAGCCCACTGAGCAACTACAGGACATACTCAAAGGATCCTGGGATGGCTGCTTTGCTTCAAAAACACGGTAATCTAGCCTCCCCTCTGAACCTGAAATATAGGCTGCATACCTGGATGGACAGATGCTGAGCATTGGTTTTCACTGCAGAGCTCATGAGGGGGATTCCCACAACTGAACCATTGTTTTTAGGTAACAAATCTGAGGAACTGTCCCAGATTGAAATATCAATAGAGGAGGTTTTGGAACAAATCAATAAATTAAACTGGGACTAGATGGTATTCACCCAAGAGTTTTGAAGGAACTCATATGTGAAATTACACAACTACTAGCTGTGGTATGTAACCTATCACTTAAGTCAGATTCTGTACCAGATGAGTGGGGATAGCTAATGCAATGCCAATTTTTTAAAAGGGCTCCAGAGGCGATCCTGGCAATTACAGGGCAGTAAACGTAACTTCAGTAACAGGCAAATTGGTTGAAACTGTAGTAAGGAACAGAATTATCAGACACATAGATGGACACGATTTATTGGGACGAGTCAACATGGCTTTTGTAAAGGGAAATCATTCCTCACCAATCTCTTAGACTTCTTTGAGGAGGTCAGCAAGCATGTGGACAAGGGAATTAGCTCTGCCAGCCTTGGAGTGCTCTCTGCGGGCCGGTGATCTGCCTTGCCGCTTGCCCTGTGTCCCTCCCAGGACCCCGGTGCCCCTTTCTCTGGGTGCTGCTTTTTTTTAAAACAAAAAAGCTCAGATTTCAACCCCCTTGCTCTCAGGGTCTCCCCTCCCCCAGAAACCCCCACCTCGCCTCAGTATAAGGCTACTGCTAGTCCTCTAGCACCCACGCCCTGGGGCAGATTGCAGTATCAGCCTACTCATCACTGGCAAGGTTGGGTTTGGACTTGCTGCCTTTGCCTACCTCTGGGCTGCCCTCTGCAACCCCCAGTACCTGTTGGCCTTATACTAGGCCGCAGCCTGGGGCTTTCCAAGCTGGAGCTCCCCAGCTCCTCTGCCTTTCCCCAGTCCTGCTCCACTCAGGTACCCTGTCTCTAGCTCCCTGCAGCCAGGCCCTTCTCCCTCTACAGGCAGAGGGAGACTGTTTGGCTTCTGGCTCACAGCTTTTTTATACAGGCCAGCAGTGGCCTGATTGGGGCATGGCCCAGCTGCGGCTGCTTCCCCAATCAGCCCAGCTTTTAGAGCTTTTCCCCTGCTCCAGCCCTCTCCCAGGGCTGTCTTTAAACCCCTCTGGGCAGGGGTAACCACCCCACTACACAGTGGATATACTGTATTTGGACGTTCAGAAAGCCTTTGACAAGGTCCCTCACCAAAGATTCTTAAGCAAAGTAAGAAGTCATGGGATAAAAGGAAGGTGTGACATTCCCCTCTGGTGTTATCTGGACCGGTGATCACTCCAATCCTCGACTCTGGGAGCTAGCCTTACCCTGCTCTGCTGCGAGAACCCCCACTCCTGGGTTGTTCCCGCACAGCCTCTGGCATGTAAGCTGCTCCTTGGATTGTGCAACCGAATGACACTAGCTAATATCTCCGGTCCCAGACACAACCCTGGGAACATCCGTCTTGCAGTGTCCAGTTATGCCTGCTGGACGCTGCAAGCTTATATGAGTTCATCAATTTAACAAAGAAATTGATATGTACCAGGCTTGTTATCCCAAGGGGAGTCTCTGACATGCTTCAAACCAAATTCACTGCTTCAAGTAGAATAAACAAACAATTTTATTAAATACACAAGATAGATTTTAAGTGATTATAAGTCAAAACACAAGTCAGATTTGGTCAAATGAAATAAAAAGCGAAATGCATTCTAAACTGATCTTAACACTTTCAATGCTCTTACAAACTTAGATGCTTCTCACCACAGGCTGGCTGGTTTCCCTTCAGCCATCCTCTCCCCTTCGATCAGCGCTTCAGTTGCTTGGTGGTGATGTCTGTAGATAGAGGTGGAAGAGAAAGGAAGAGCATGGCAAACGTCTCTCCCTTTTATCATGTTCTTTCTTCCCTCTGGGCTTTGCCCACCCGCACCCCCTGCCCTCAGGGTCAGGTGAGCATTACCTCATCGTAGTCCCAAACTGGCCAAGGGAAAGGGTCTGACTCACTCGAGAGTCCAACAGATCCTTTCTTGCTGCCTAGGCCTGTCTCCTTTGTTCCTGTGAGGCTGGGCTGGGTTTGTCCCATACATGCCCTGATGAGATGTGAACTGCCCCTCTGTTCCTGGAGAGTTTTGCCTGGGCTTCTTTGAAGCCATGAGGACACATTTTCAGCCTCATAACTATATACATGAAATTACAACCTATAACATTACTATAACAACAATGCTCAGTGCATCATGAGCCTTCCGAAGACACCCGACACAACAAACTTTGCATTGGATACCACACAATCATATTATAAGGATGAACATGGGGGTTCAGGGGGTTCCCCTAAGATACAGAGTGTCACAGAAGGTCGTCTCATGGATCGGTAACTGGTTGAAAGATAGGAAACAAAGGGTAGGAATAAATGGCCAGTTTTCAGAATGGAGAGAAGTAGTGGGGGTCCCCTAAGGATCTGTACTGGGGGACCTGTGCTGTTCATCATATTCATAAATGATCTGGAAAAGGGGGTAAACAGTGAGGTGGCAAAGTTTTTAGACAATACAAAAGTACTCAAGATACTTAAGTCCAAAGCAGATTGTGAAGAACTACAAAGGGATCTCACAGAACTGGGTGACTGGGCAACAAAATGGCAGATGAAATTCAATGTTGAAAAGGCAGAATAATTCACATTTGAAAACGTAATCCTAACTATACATACAAAAGGAAGGGATTTAAATTAGCTGTTACCAATCAAGAAAGAGATCTTGGAGTTATTGTGGACAGTTTTCTGAAAACATCCGATCAATATTCAGCAGCAGTCAAAAAAACCAAGAGAATGTTAGGAACCATTAGGAAAGAGGTAGATAATAAGACAGTAAATATCATAAAGCCACTATATAAATCCATGGTACACCTGCACCTTGAATACTGTGTGCAGTTCTGGTCACCCCATATCCAAAAGATATATTAGAATTAGAAAAGGTATAGAGAAGGGGGAGGGGAATCATTAGGGGTACGGAAAAGCTTCCATGTGAGAAGAGATTAAAAAGACTGAGACTGTTCAGCTTAGAAAAGGGATGACTAAGGGGGGATATAATTGCAGTCTATAAAATCATGAATAGTGTGGAGAAAGTGAATAAATGTTATTTACCCCTTTCCATAACACGAGAACCAAGGGTCATCCAATGAAACTAACAGGCAGTAGGTTTAAAACAAAGAAAAGGCAGTACTTCTTCACAAAATGCACACTCAACCTGTAGAACTTGTTGCCAGGGGATGTTGTGAAGGCCAAAAGTATAATTGGGTTCCAAAAAAATTAGAGAAATTCATGGAGGACAGGTCCATCAATGGCCATTAGCCAAGATGATCAGGGATGCAGCCCCATGCTCTGGATGTCCCTTAGCCCAGTGATGAGCTCCCAAAATCCTAAGAACCGGTTCCCTATCGGGTCCTCGGCAGCACTTCGGCGGCAGGGGGGTCTTCACTCACTCCAGGTTTTCGGCGGCAGGTCCTTCACCCGGAGTGAGTGAAGGACCCGCTGCTGAAGTGCTGCCGAAGACCCGGTAGGGAACCGTGCGGTGAATACAAGCCCCATGTGCCTGTCTCCCCCCTGCCTCCCACCCATCCAACCCCAACCCACGTCCTGCCCCCGACTTCCCCCCTCAGAACCCGCAACCCATCAACCCCCCCTTGTCTCCTGACCACCTCCTCCCAAGACCCCCCCACCCTAACTGCCCCCCAGGACCCTACCCCCTACCCAACTCACCTCACTCCCTGTCCCCTGACTGCCCCAACCCCATCCACCACCACCCCAACAGACCCTCGGGACTCCCACTCCTACCCAACCCCCCATTCCCCGTCCCCTGACCGCCCCCCAGAACCTCCGCCCCCTCCAACCGCTCCCTACCCTTTATCCAACCCCTCCTCCCTACCCCTTATTCAACCCCTCCTCCCAGCCCCAGCTGGCCCCCTTACCATGCTGCTGTGTAAGGATGCCTTACCAGAGGTGAAAGTAAGCCGGTATGCCCCTGTACAGCCTACCGGCAAGAGCTGGTGCGTCATACCGGGGTGGCCTGGCTTCCCCAGGGGGCAATTTAAAGGGCCTGGGGCTCCCAGCAGGGGCTGGAGACCCAGGCCCTTTAAATTGCCACCAGAGCCCCACTGCTGGAGCCCTGGGGTAGCTGCAGCGGGGCTCTGGGGGCTATTTAAAAAGTCCGGGGCTCCCGCTGCTTCTACTACCCCAGCCCTTTAAATAGCCCCCAGAGCCCAGGGGTTGGGGGGGGGCTCCAGGGGCTATTTAAAGGGCCCGGGGCTCCAGCTGCCTCTACTGCCCCGGTCCTTTAAATAGCTGCCAGAGCCCCGCCGCTTCCCCAGGGCTCCCGCGGCTATTTAAAGGACCGGGGCAGTAGAAGCAGGGGAGCCCTGGGCCCTTTAAATAGCCGTGGGAGCCCTGGGGTAGCGGGGGGCTCCAGCTGCTTCTGCTGCCCCGGTCCTTTAAATAGCCGCTGGAGCTCCGCCGCTTCCCCAGGGCTCCCGCGGCTATTTAAAAGACTGGGGCGGTAGAAGCAGGGGAGCCCTGGCCCTTTAAATAGCCCCCAGAGCCCTGGAGTAGCGGGGCGCTCCAGGGGCTATTTAAACTGATCCCAGAACTGACCCCTGCGGGACCCTGCTAGATATGCCCTCCCAGTTTGACAGCGAACCATTGATAACTACTTTTTGTGTAGTCTTTCAATTAGTTGAGCACCCACCTTATAGTAATTTCATCTAGACCACATTTCCCTAGTTTTCTTAGGAGAATGTCATGTGGGACTGTTCCAAAAGCCTTACTAAAATAAAGATATCACATCTACTGCTTCTCCCCATTCCCCACCCCATCCAATAGGCCAGTGGTCCCCAACCTTTCCGTGTGGCAGGCGCCAGACGACTAGCTGCCGAGGAACGTGGCCGCCGGACAAGCAGCCACCGAAAATCAGCAGCATTTCGGCTGCAACACTTCTTGATGTTGCCACTTCTCAGCGGCATTTCGGCGGCCGCTTGTCCAGTGGCCAGTAGGTGGGCGCACATAGATGCCCCGGCGGGCGCCATGGCACCCGCGGGCACCACGTTGAGGACCACTGCACTAGGCCATTAACCTGTCAAACAAGGAAATTAGGTTGGTCTGGCA
This sequence comes from Chrysemys picta bellii, assembly GCF_011386835.1. Classification (NCBI taxonomy): domain Eukaryota; kingdom Metazoa; phylum Chordata; order Testudines; family Emydidae; genus Chrysemys; species Chrysemys picta. The sequence continues at coordinate 32,043,178 of NC_088802.1, read as the reverse complement.
TGATTTGTTCTTGAAAAAAACATGCTGGCTTTTACTTATCACCCTATTATCCTCTAGGTGCTTATAGATTGATTGTTGAATCATTTGTTCCAAGATCTTTCCAGGTACTGAAGTTAGGTTGACTGGTCTATAATTCTCCAGGTCCTCTTTCTTCCTCTTTTTAAAGATCGGTCCTATGTTTGCCCTTCTCCAGTCCTCTGGGACTTCACCAGTCCTCCATGAGTTCTCAAAGATGATTGCTTCAGATACTTCCTTAAGTACCCTAGGGTGAATTTCATCAGGCCCAACCAACTTGAATACCTTCAGCTTATATAAATATTCTTTAACCTGTTCTTTTCCTGTTTTGGCTTGCATTACTTCCTCTTTGTTGGTATCTGGTCCCCATTAACCTTTTTAGTGAAAACTGAAGCAAAATGGGCATTAAACACCTCAGCCTTCTTGATATCTGTTCTTAGCTCTCCTTCCTGCTAAGTAGAGGACCTACATTTTCCTTTGTCTTTCTCTTCCTCCTATTATATTTAAAGAACCTTTTCTTATTGCCTTTATGTCCCTGGCTAGATGTAAATCATTGTGTATATTAGCACTGGAACGGGTTACCTAGGGAGGTGGAATCTCCTTCCTTAGAGGTTTTGAAGGTCAGGCTTGACAAAGCCCTGGCTGAGATGATTTAGTTGGGGATTGGTCCTGCTTTGAGCAATGGGTTGGACTAGATGACCTCCTGTGGTCCCTTCCAACCCTGATATTCTATGATTCGCCTTTCTGTTTTGTACCTACACACTTGTGCTATTCTTTTGTACTCCTTCTTAGCAATTCATCCATGTTTCCATTTTTTGTAGGATTCCTTTCTGATAATCTGGCCATTAAAGACCTCCTGAAGGAGCCATATTGACCTCTTCTCTCCTGCTCCTCAGGATAGTTTGTAGTTGTGTCTTTAATATTGTCTCCTTGAACAACTGCCAGCTCTCCTGAACTCCTGTTTTCCTTAGATGTTCTGCCCCGGGGACCTTATCTATCATTACTTTGAGTTTGCTAAAGTCTTGGGGTGCTCAGGCTGGGGGTTCTGCTGTGAAAATAGTGGATTTTTTTTTAGAAAATTCACAGCAGTATCCCGGGTAAAGTATCAGATTTCATGGAATATGCACAGAATGCAGTTGGGGAAAGGTCACTGTTACAATCCTTTGCATAAAACTAGTCTCTGAGTCCCCCCCAAACTAATCCTCTAACATGATGCTGCCACATGCGACAAGCTGCACTGAGCATGAGACCTACACACATGGATGCCTGCTTCCACCTCCCCGCTAAGGCCACAGCGGCTCATGCTTTGAGTGGCGGCATCAGAGCTTGCTACTGTGCCTCTTTCTTCCCCACAGACACAACCTAAAATGGCAGACAGAAGGAATGCAACAAGATCACATGACTCTGGTCTTTTCATTTCATTTTGATTTTGTAAAAGTATTGGAAAAATTGTGATATTGGGCTAATTTCACAATTTCCATGCAGTTCATGAAATTGTGATTTTCACAAGGCCTTGTCTATGGGCTCATCTCTAGTCAGGAGATGAGTATGCCGTTATATTATGTCCGTGGAAATACACGTATCCCTGTTAAAATCTCTAACTTGGTGCTTAATTTGTGCCAGGGCTTGCCAGGGCTGAGCCCCCACACCCTTAGGCTTGGCAGTTCATAGCCCAGCACCTCTGGGCTTGCTGCATCAGTGATGAATGTAAAAAAATTGCTTGAGCCCCAGCACTTTGAGCCCTGGCCTCTTTCATTACAAATTAAGCACTATTCTATCTACTGAATTTCTCCTAATGGAGAAAAATGTTGAAGAATCAGTATTTTGGCCTCAGTGCAATGAAATAGAAAGGAGAGCAATCCACACTGTTTCCTTTTTCTTTTAATTACATTTCTTTGAAAAACTGCATGATAAATAACCAAAAGAGAGAGGGTGTCAAATACTATAGCCAGTGTAGCAGTGTGACTGCAGTAGTAAGAGAATACATACTCTACCATGCAGTGCCACACAGACGCAATTTACTATAACATAGGATCTACTACAAGGAGTCTGGAGGAACCTCTCTCAGCATATTGTAACTATCAACAGGGAGTTGGCACATCTGCTTTCATTGTCACAGAGAAGCCAAGGTCTGCAGTGTTCAGTGGCAGGTTCCCATCTGCCAGAGCTTTCGTTCCAAGAAGAAGTGATACTAGCGATTGACATATTATCTAAGTAGTCACTTCTTACAATGTACAGAGCTAACCTCTCCTTACTGCATTATCTAGAGCCCCCTAGCAAACAGAGCCACATGGCACCCAGGGCAAAACATCATGGAAAAAGAAATCATGCAGCCAAAGCCCCATGAGGGTGAGTGTGGCGAGGGTTGTATTCACCTCTAAGGGAGGGGTTAGCAGCAGCACAGTGCCACATGGAGCTTCAAGGTTTCTGAGGTGCTTCCACCTTCAATCTAAGGCCTAACCCCAGATCCCAAGTATGACCAGCTGGGTGAGCTTGCAATCCCCTGGGATAGTCCTGGGGCCATTCCAGTGCTATGAAATCTTGAGGTGATTCAGGCAAAAGGTCATCTCTGTGAACACTGAAATAGCGAAGCACCATCAGGCTACACAGCTCCAATGCCACTGCAACCAGAAATTCCAGCCACCCGAGAATGGCCTCTGCTGGGCAGCAGGGCAGGTGATGCACTAGAACCAGCCCCAGCTCCATCCCAGCCAGATGGACACACTGTGTTAGATCTAGGCTTGGGGTTGGAGACCTGCATTTTAGGTTGGTTCAGATAGCACAGCTACAGCTTGGCTGTCCCCTTTGGCCCACGATGTGCTGAGCACTTGGCTGGCATCAACTAGGCCAAGACTGGCTCAGCAGCAGCTTCCAGCCATGTTTCAGTAACACATAATAGATGTTTTAATGCTACTGACCTTGTGTTAGACAACATGAACTGAAGGAAAGGCTCCATCTCCTATGTGTGCAGCAGGTGAGACCAAAGTCCTCCACCCTGCTGACTCCCACCCCTGCTCACTCACATGGGGTCAAGGACTCAGACCTCCACAGTTCTCAGTTGCCACATGCCCAACATATAGCAATCCTGTGCTGCTTCATGGCCACCATATGGTGCCCATCATGAGGACACTGACACAGGTGCCAAAATAATGACTTCCAGGGCAGGCCAGAGGGCTGTCTGCACCCTCCATGCCAACAGCCGCCCCAAGCACAAAGCCTAGCCCACTCATAAGCCTCCTCTCCATCTGCCCCTGCCTCCAGTAGCAATATGGGGCTCTCACATATCCCACCTGCAGCACAGCAGACACAAAGAACCCATGTTATTTAGGTCCCATGTTTCCGGGGGAGGTTCAGTGTGGCTGAAAGCTCTCACAGCACTCCAGGAATTGCCGTGCACTTTGGTTTCATTCTGGGTTTTTTGGTTGCCCTGGAGCAGCACGTCCCAAACTACTGAACGCTGAGCCACCTTTGGAAAATGAAACCAATCACACCCTTTGCAAGGCCTCCATGTGTGCTTAAAAGTCTCCCCTTCTTAATGGATGCTGCCTTTGTGTCCCCCTGGCCAGTCCTTGACACGCCTCCAGAATGCCCTGCGCTATGGGAAGCCCTAGGACAGACCCTTCCTTTCCTTTCAGACATGCTGTGATAGGCAGTGAAATAGCCAGCAATGGTGACATTACAAAGTATAATGAGCCGACCCCATTTTACTGAATGGGGCAGCTCAGAGCTCTGTTTCAGGTTCTCTGCAGCCTTGAGCATCTTTTACATTTGTTGCCCATTTGGAAGGTTTTCTTTCAAGCTGTGGTGCTCTTTTTAAATGAAATTTGAGACTCTGGAGAACAGTTAAGAGGCTTTGTCTGTGTCCTCTCTCACCTGCTGATCCTTCTGCCCCCCCAGTCCAGGAACGCTGCCCTACAGATATTGAATAAAATAGGATCACAGCAATGCCTCAGCACCTGCTTTGCAGGAGCTCCCTTACTATTTTTCAGGAACACCCCTCCCCTTAAGGGACTTCCTCTCTCCTCCTTGTGTTAAGGGCAAGCCTGTCTTTCATCCTCAGTGACAGAAAGGCATTGGGTGTGTTGCTGAAAGCTCTCTGGGGCTGTTCGCAGAAAGTTACTTGCTTTAGGAAAAAGTTTGCATTTCTTCCTGACACTCTTTCTCTAACAGTTTTACAGTTACGGCTTCAGCAGAGAAGAACCCGTGAGCAGCTGGCAGACCAGGGCATCATGCCACGTGAGTACCTCACCTGCCACTCTCTGTGCCACATGCATCATAGAGCTAGAGCACAGCCACCAGTAGTTCCTGCAGATGCTGCATTAGCCTCCTGATGCTTATAGGTAGCTGCTCTCTGGCACCCTCCTCCTGACTGGGTTTCACTCTCACCACTGGTTGGCAAGTTAGGCTCTGGGGAGCACCCTGCTACCTCCACGCTGCACTAGCTGGCATTTGAGCACTATGTTTGGATATCTATCATATGGGTTATAATGCAGAGGCCTCCTATGGATGTCAGTGGAGCTGCCCCGATTTACACTGGCTGAGGATCTGGCCTGCTAGCCATCATCCTTAGTAGAGTTTTAGTCCCCTCTCTTGTGCATTGCAGGTCACCCTCCTTGTTCTGTTCAAAATCTCCATTGCACAGGCCTGTCTGGGCCAAACAGTTCGCTACATGATCAGAGCAGGAGTCTGATAACACATTTGAACCTGAAAAGTGCCAGGTCTCCTGAGGGGCTCATCACCTGGCAGGTTCCGGCCCAGAGGCAGGGAACAGGCTGGCAAACCAAAGGCAAGCTGCCGGGAGCTGTCCGGGATTTTCTGCTGGAATGAATTTCCCTGGAAAGAGGAGGGGGGTGATAGCGATCATGATTTTTCTCCACATCTCAAGCGGTCTGTGGCCTGGTGGTGGCCAGTCTCCCTGTCACAGGGCAGTGACATGCAGTCAAAGCTGAACAGCTTGCTGTTTTATTTTAAAAAGGCAAGAGTCAATAAAAACAATGACCTAGTTTCCCCGACCCCTGGCACAGCCCATGAGTCAGCAGGGACTGTGCTACCTGGTGGGATTCATACCCAGCCCTTTTCCCAGGCACAGCCAGAACTCCCCAGCAGATGTATAGCCAGAGGCCAGCTGACAGCCATGCTGAGTCAGTGCACCTGCTCTGCATCCCCTGGCCCCTGGATGAGTGGAGCACACGTGAGCTGTGCCCTGCTCAGATCCCACTACCTCCTAAGCAGATTTCCCTCACCAAGGCTCTGCAGCAGCTAGTTCAGTTGGTGGGATCCAGCCCAGCCCAGCACTCGCTATAGCCCAATGTTTCAGAAAGCCAAAGCCAAACCCAACAGCACTCTGCTAGCATATGAGAGCCAGGAAGGGCAAGAATGAAACTGGCCTGCCTGCTGCACCTGCACTGCCCAGCTGCATGAAGCCAGCAAGTGGCAACAATGGAGCCAGTCAGCTAGATCTCAGACCTCCCTTCTGCCTTGTTAACTGACACATTTCATCCTAATCTAGAACAGCCCTCCATGTACAGAAGCTATAATGTTAGCAGTAACCCAGGTCAAGCATTTGTCCCTATACAATTTGTCTCCTCACTGCCCCTTTAGAATAAATGCAAAGGACTGCAAATTTGCAAGGCCTAATACACTTCTTACTTGCTCCTTTCTTTCTCTGTTATTGGCTATTGTGCTTTATAATATGGACCTCCTTGAGGACTGTGCTGTTCAGACAGCTCTTAAACCCAAACAGAGGATAGCACTATGGTCTCTGCTCTCCAGTAACAAGACATTTCAGTAACAGTATGTCTGTAGCATTCCATTCAACACCTGGATTATCTCTCCCACCAGCTTTCTAATTCTCTTGCTTTCATGAGTCTGTAATCTGGTGTTAGCAGTAAAAGGCTAATCAGTGTAGTACTACCGCCCGCACGCATGCAAAAATCATGAGTCAGCCCCCAAATCATGAGATTGTCATATAAATCATGAGATTTTAAAACATAATAAATGTTGAGTTCTTTTGATTTGCATTCTGGGTTTTGAGCCTGTTGGGTTCATACTTTCAAGCTTTTCTCTGCAACCAGGAAGTCTAGACATTTTTATTTTTTATTTTTAATGTAAATTGAGATTCTTATTTAAATCCAAGAGCCTGGGGCTTTAAAAAAAACACCAAATATTGTCAGACTTGTGATAGAATTGCAAGAGCTGGTGACAGTGTCAGATTTCTGTGCCACCTCTAACATCTCCTGTTAGATGACAGGCCCACATTTTAAAAGGGGCACACTCAAGATGAGCATGCAGAGTGTCCCATTGCATGTGCATAAACTGGAGTTCTTGAACATAAAGGTCTGTGCAGTTGGAAATCCCCCAATGGTGTGAGTACATGGGGCACATGCACTTTTAGAAATGGGGACCTAATGCTTTCTAAAGAATTCCTGCATTGCGCACGGCACAGAAACACACAGCAGAGGCACTGGCACTAGTGCAGAAACCTCAAAGGCCTTTTCCTGTTGCTTACAGCTTTGCCACACTCTCACCTTTTGGGCTGGCATTTTGCAGGCCTCTGTCCAAGGGGGCCATGTGGGGAGAGACTAAGCACAAATGGTTCATTCATTTTTGAGAATGAAGACAATAAAATACTCTTTTGCCATTATACAAATGTGCACATTTCTTAACAGCAGTATCATGTCACAAGGAAGGATAGAAACTAGACATTTGACAGAGAGATTGTTGCTGCATCTCAAAGATGCCTTTCAATAGTCCAGCTCACAGAGGGTTTGTACATGCACAGTTCATGTGTCCTAACAACAAGGGTCTGTTCCTAATGGTGTCCCCATGTTCTGCTGGCACTGAGCATACATATGTAAGCTGAGTTCTTGAAGGTGCACATCAACTGGAACCTCATTCCATACACTGAAGTGAATATGGAATGAGGTGGGGCTGCTGTAATGCACAAAGTGTGCAGTCTACAATATATCAAAAAGAGCTGTTCTGTAAACCTGGGTGTCATCATTTTAAAGTTTGAGATTCCAAAAGTCACCAGGGCTGGATATGATTGTTTTATACAGTATATTAGAAAGCTACTCTGTGATATACAGCAGCCTTAAGGAGTCACAAGATATCAGACCTTAATCATGAAACTGGTCCAAGAGTGGACACTGTCAGTCCTGGATTTTGGACAAGGGTCATTTTAAAATCCCTCCGCCAGATTTTCTGCTGGTGTAATTCTATTGCAAAGAATTTAGCCTCCTCTTTATAACTGATCCATTTCCAGATTTCCACCCACAGAGGACAGAGAGACAGATTAATATTCACAATAATAGAAAATCAGTGGGTAAAAGTGTTGAGCAATCCCTTCTGGATACCAATGACTTATGAATGTTCTCAATAGCACTTGGAGGTGCTGAACACTACAATGTTCTGGAACCATTTACTGAAAGATCATTAAAGTGAAAGCCTCAAACAAATAATACAAAATGCACCAAGCTGAAGCATCTTAGCTAGTGTGCAGCAAGAGTGTCCCATGTGGCCTCAACGGTGGGAACAACCTGATGCTGTGAAAGGTCAGTCTGTGATCAGTTCCAAATGGAATAGCTAAAGCAGTCAGGGAGGCAAAGGCAAGGACCAGCCTTGCACAGTCTATGGGGTAGACTGTGACTGAAGAGAGAGGAAGGCTTTGCAGACATGTCCCTCTCCTCCCCCCTGGAGAGATGGGTGACTGCCTTGGGTGAGAATGGCACAAACTCCAGTCTCAGCCTCGCTCAGCTAATGGAGTCACACAGGGTAGAACTTGGGAAAGTAAGCAGAGAATCAGGCTCAGTGAAGTCAATGGAGGAACTCTGGATTCATACTAAAGTAACTGAGCCAAACCTGCCCCGTTAATGAATGGGAGGGCCAAAACAACAGGATATGTTATTGAACGTCTCATCTGGATGCAATTTTATTGGCTTGATGAAAATGTTTCATGCCTGGTTTACTGGGCAAATTCACTCTGTGAAACTGCTGGGAAGCATTTGCCATAAAGTCAGGAGTATCGCTAACTGTCTACATTTCATGATCCACAAAGGGGCAGATTGTGTGGGTATGTGCCCAACCAGGGAAGAGTGTGCAAGAAGTCTTTCCCTAGCAACCCTGCGCAGGGGTCAGCCACAATCTGCAAGTCAGACTCTGCTAGCTGACCCAAAATGGGAGGGCTGGGCTGGAACTAGCCATTCACTGTACTGGGTGGTGGACCAGCTGCTGCTACAGAGATTGATTCTCAGGATCCCCAGTAGAATTCTGGCCTAATTCATCCTGGGCTCAGGCTACACAGAGGCTCCTCCTCATCCTCCCAAACACAGGGCTGTGCCGTAAAGGCAAAAACTAGTCCTAAAATTGGCATGTCAAGTGCAGCAGCTTTGTCCATTTTCTGCAAAGCCACCTGCACTTCCAAACTGGTGAATCCCATCACAGATCTATCCTGATATGTTGTTTGAAGAACCGATGCTAGCAATACCTTTATTTGTTTTGCAGACTAATACAAGCTGCAGCATCCACATAATTCCTCCAAAATCTTGGTAAATGACTAAATTCTGCAACACTTTCATTATGAATAGCATGAAATGAAGTTTGACCTGGTCAATTCCTGCCCACAGAAACCTCATAACACTAGGACTTCGTAGTGAACTGGGCTATCAAAAGTAACGTCCCTTACTTACTTCATTTTTTTTTGTGCACTCATTTTATTTTGCTTTTGACTAAAACAGCTGTCACCATCCTCATGGCTGCTCACCAAAGCACGGCACAATCATACAAGCATGTCTGTCTGTCTGCTCTTGAAATGTTGGAAGCAAGAAAAGGTTCCCTGGCCCTTTGTACTTTGGTGTGATCCATCCTACTTTTTCACTGGATCCATCCCCTTCCACCAGCCAATCCACCTAAAATTCCCTTTGGCCTCTTTTCCCTACACGTTCATTTGTTCTGCCTGAGCTCCCCATTTACTCCCACATTTCTGGAGTGTAGACTGGCCGCTAGTTTCTGAGCCCTGTGCGAAATGAATTTCTAACCCCTTTTTTTATTCCTGTCAAGGATCGAGCAGTAAGTTAGCTAAATAAATGGTGCCAAACAAAACAGACCCCCGAATTCCTCACTTTAGAATGCCCCTTCCATTCAGTGCGGGAACCCAAGGAGATGTTGGAGTCTTTTTTCTTTTCTTGCCAGAGAAGAAATTCCCTGGACATCCAAAAAAAATGGAGTCTTTCCTACAGATTTCAAATGCAGAACCAAACTCTGCTCTCATTTACTCCCTGCAAATGGGGAATAACGTGACGCGGAGCAAACTGTGGCCTTGCTTTTGTTCACAGCCTTTATTTCTGCACTTTGGAAACCACGGTTTTCAGCCAGAAATAGAAATAAGTTATAGCTGAGCTTTAACATAAAGTTCCAGATATTGTCCTCAGAGGCTTTGAACAGCACCGGAAACAGACTCTTTACACTCAGCTCTCGGAAGCTGATACTGAGATGATACTAAAGGACTTATTGTTGATTGGTATTTTGAAGTACCCAGGAATAACAAAGAGTGGAACTCAGAAATGACCCAGATTTTCAACCCACAAGCTGTATGTAATCCTTAGAGAGCTGTGGGCCTTAGCGTGTGCCACAGGGACCCTCACCAATCAGGCTGACCTCCCCTGCATGATATAATATTCTGAAGAGGGTGAACAAAATTGTACAGACGCCCTTCTCTTGGAAACCCTCTCTGGGGAAAGCCAAATGCTTTCAGGGAGAGTGTTTGAAAGTGGTGGCTAGGGCAGCCTGCTGACTTTGGCTCCCAGGCTGGGTCATGTGGTAACTTAGCACTCCCCAAACCCACAGTTCAGTTGCCCAGCACCTTTCACAGGGGGATGGAGAAGAGTGTCAGAGAGCCAGGAAGGCTGCTTGAAGGCGGGAGCTGCAGAGAAGGGGATTGTGTAAATGAACAGAGAAGAGGTTGGTGTGCAGTGAGTGGAGAAACTGGGGAGGAAAGCAGAGAACAAAAGCTTCTGAGCCCTGTGATTAATATACACTTGCAACCCAAGTGAAGAATGACGAAATCCCTTTGTTTTTTCATGTTCCCCTGGACTTGGCCTCACAGTTTGAGCCACTTGCAGGCCCACCTGCTGACAGAGTCCTTTAATGAGGTCTCCTCTCTTCTGGGCACTGACCCTTTGCTTTCTCCTCCCCACTATGTTCTGAGGTCTCCTGGTGCTGTAACCCACTGAGAGCTCTCCAGGGAAGAGCCTCCCCTGGAAGAGGAAGTGTCCCATTGAGCGCTGAGTTGCACAGCCTGCACCATCTCTCTGCCTTGGGCTTCTGCTCACCCCTTGCTCTCCATCCCCTCTGCTCTCCTGCCACAGCCTGGTTGAGAAACTGGGATTTCCCATAGCTTTCCTAAGTTTTTAGTTAGCTCAATAAAGAGATCGGCTCATTTGTGTTGCTATTTTTATAGCACTTGTTAAAATTCTATTGCTGAGTATTCTGGTGCCTGCTTGCTCCTTCCCTTGTGCTGATTGTGCCTCTGTGTTTCTTATTGCAGCACTGAAAAGCCCATCTGCATTCCATGAACAAAGGAAAAACCTGGAGAGAGCCAAGGTAACTTCTTGCACACATGTGAATGAATGAATTTGTATATTATCCTCCATGTCTGGGCAGGCTGCTGGAGACTCAGACAGGGAGTTTGCATAAAAGCAACATTATAATCGTTGGGCCTAATATCCTGCTTCCACAGACATTAACACAGCTTCATTTACAGGAAGTGTCTTCTTTCCTGTCTGCAATGTGGACCTCAGCTGCATATTGTCCATGGAAAATGAATTCAGACTATATTGAATGTAGGAGAGATCCAGGGGGTGGAGAGAAACAAGATGTGGATGATAGAGATCTTCCAGGGTGGAAGAGAGAGATCCCTAAGGAAGATCACAGGCATCCCCAGGGTGGAACTTCAGACAAAACACCCAACAGTCTACCTTTCATTTGCAGACATTTGCATAAATTGAATCAGGCCTTGCCTGGACCGTTACTTCCATCAATGTATTTACACCAGTGCAGGGGTGGGCAAACTTTGTGGCCCGAGGGCCACATCTAAGTATGGAAATTGTATGGCGGGCCATGAATGCTCACAAAGTTGGGGGTTGGGGTGCGGGCTCTGGGGTGGGGCCAGAAATGAGGAGTTTAGGGTGTGGAAGGGGGCTCTGGACTGGGGCAGGCGGTTGGGGTGTGGGCGGGGGGTTGAGGGTTCCAGCTGGGGGTGCGGGCTCTGGGGTGGGGCTGGAGATAAGGGGTTGCGGGTGGAGGAGGGTGCTCTGGGCTGGGACTGAGGGGTTTGAGAGCAGGAGGGGGATCAAGGCTGGGGAAGGGGATTGGGGCACAGGAGGGGGTTAGAGGTGCAGGCTCGGGGCAGCGCTTACCTCAAGCAGCTCCTGGAAGCAGCGGCATGTCCCCCCTCCGGCTCCTATGTGGAGGCGCAGCCAGGCGGCTCTGCGCACTGCCCCATCCGCAGGTGCCGCCCCTGCAGCTCCCATTGGCCAGGAACCCCAGCCAGTGGGAGCTGCACGGGCAGCGCTTGGAGCGGGATCAGTGTGTGGAGCTCCCTGGCTGCCCCTATGTGTAGGAGCCGGAGTGGGTATGTCGCTGCTTCTGGGAGACTTGCAGAGCCAGGGCACACGTGGAGCAGGGCAAGCCCCAGACCCCGCTCGCCAGTGAGAGCTCAAGGGCCGGATTAAAACGTCTGAAGGGCCGGATGTGGCCCCCGGGCTGTAGTTTGCCCACCCCTGCAGGAGGCAGGCTGAGGGGGCAGGGGAATGTGGGGGCAGGAGGCAGGCTGAGGTGGCAGGGGAATGTGGGGGCAGGAGGCAGGCTGAGGGATGTGTAGGGAAATGTGAAAAGCATAAGACACACCAAGCGGGTGGGGGGGATGTGGGAAGCAAGAGAATGAGGGGATTGTGGGAGATAGCAGGGGTATGAGGCATATTGATAGGGTTGGAAGGCAAGGGGGGGCAGCCGTGGGGTGCAAGGGATGTGGGGGGCAGAGAGAGCGTATGGGATGGGTAGAAGATTTAGGAGACAAGCAGGGAAATATGTCTGGCAAATAAATGTGGGGTCCAGCATACTATGGTGAAACTGTGGAGGGAGAATTCAAGTGAGGCAACCAGCTATCATGTCCAGCTAGGGAGGGGACAGAGCAGGATGGAGTGGCAGCTATGGAAGGAGTACTGGACAGGGTTGCCAGGCATCCAATTCTTGACTGGAATGCCCAGTCGAAAATGGACCCTGGCCTCTAAAAGTGCAGTTGGCAGCGCAGCGGGGCTAAGGTATGCTCCCTGGCTCCACGCGGCTACCGGCAGCAGGTGGTATGTCCGGCCCTTAGGCGCACAGGCTGCCATGGCGTCTCTACGCACTGCCCCAGCGCCCTGCCCCGAGTGCTAACTCCACAGCTCACAGTGGCCGGAAACCGCAGCCAATGGGAGATGCAGGGGGGAGGGGAGGAGACCTCTATGGGTACAGGCAGTGCACAGAGCCCCCTGGCCCCTTTGTCTAGGAGCCGGACAATCCAACCACTTCTGGGAGCTGCCTGAGGTAAGCGCCACCTAGCCAGAGCCCGCACCCTGAACCCCGAACACCTGCCCCAGGTCCGAACTCCCTCCTGCACCATAACTCCCTCCCAGACCCCGCAACCCAACCCCCTGCCCTATCTCTGATCCCCCTCCCACACACAAACTCCCTCCCGGAGCCCACACCCTGCACCCGACCTCCTGCACTCCGAACCCTTTGTCCCCTGCCCAGAGCCCCCTTCTACACGCCAAACCTCGGCCCCAACCCAGAGCCCACACCCCCAGCCAGAGCCCTCACCCCCTCCTGCACCCCATCCCCCTGCCCCAGCCCAGTGAAAGTGAGGGAGACCAAGCAAGGGTGTGAGGGGGGATGGACTGAGCCGGGGCAGGGCCTCAGGGAAGGGGCGGGACAAGGGTGTTCGGTTTTTACAATTAGAAAGTTGGCAGCCCTAGTAGTGGACCCCCTTCAGAGCTGGCTATAGCATGAATTTTGGCCCTGCAATGATCCCACACAAACTAGGAGCACCCAGCTTCACCCAGAGCGAGCTGGGGAGGATCTCCACCCCCATCCCAAAGAGCTCTGTCTGCTCCATGAGCTGTGGGAGGAAGATGCCCATCAGAAGCGGCAGCACCTCTCATGGAGCAGTTCACCGCAGGAATGGGGCAATGGGAAAGGACCTCAGGAGCCCCCCAAAACACCTGCAGGGTAAACCCAAAGAGTTGGCAGCCCTGAATCATAGTGATCCCCAGGGTACAGGAGAGCTCTGTGGGGTAGATCACAGAGATCCCAGTGGGGAGAAGAGCTCTCTGGGGTGGATCACAGAGATCCCCAATATGCAGGAGAGCTCTGTGGGATGGATCCCAGAGATCCCAGAGTGGAGGAGAGCTTAGTGGGGTGGATCATAGAGATCCCCAGGGTGGAGTAGAGCTCAGTTGGGTGGATCATAGAGATCCTAGGGTGGAGGAGAGTTTAGTGGGGTGGATCATAGAGATCCTCAACGTGCAGGACATCTCTGTGGGGTGAATAACAGAGATCCCCAAGATGCAGGAGAGCTCTGTGGGGTGGCCACAGAGATCCCCAGGGTGGAGGAGAGTTCAGTGGGGTGGATCACAGAGATCTCCTGGAGGGAGGAGAGCTCGGTGCGGTTGATCACAGAAATCGGTAAAGCGCAGAGTTCCCCTGGGTGGAGTAGAGTTTTGTGGGGTGGATCACAGAGATCCACAGGGGGGGAGCTCTGTGGAGTGGATCACAGAGATCTGTGGAGTAAAGCACAGAGATCTCCTGGGTAGAGTAGAGCTCTGTGGGGTGGATCACAGCGATCCACGGGGGGGGGCTCGGGGGGGTGGATCACAGAGATCTGTGGAGTAAAGCACAGAGATCCCCTTGGTGGAGGAGAGCTCAGTGGAGTGGGTCACAGAGATCTCCTGGGGAGAGGAGAGCTCTGTGGGATGGATCACAGAGATTCCAGGGTGGAGGAGAACTCTGTGGAGTGGATCACAGAGATCTCCTGGGGAGAGGAGAGCTTGGTGGAGTGGATCACAGAGATCTGTGGAGTAAAGCACAGAAGTCCACAGGGGGACTCAGAGAACTCTGAGGGGTAGAGGAAGATGCATGGGGCAGATAAGGAAGACTCTTACACCTGAGGAAGGGGATCAGAATCCTGCATTCGTACAAGATCTGACAGTGATCTATGGGGCAGGTTCATGCCTTCCAGTAGATGAGCAGCCCTCCTGGCTTCTGATTCAGCCACTGAACTCACAGAATGGAGCCCTAAACAAGTGTCCAGGGAGGAATTTAAATGCCCTTTGTCGTCTGCAGTGAGTAGTCCCCAAGCAAGTCATACTTGTCATCACATAGCAAAACTCTGACCTTTGGCTTTGCAGCATGCCCCGGGGTCCGCTGGGATATTGCAAAGCCTCTCAGGGAGCTAAGTACCTCCCCGGAATGTGCTCTGCTCATGCTGGCACCAGCTATCTAGCCCAACTCAGGCACCTCTCAATACTGCTAATGGCAGAGATAAGATAAGTGGCCATTTCCAGAAATGTCTGAAAATGCCTGTGACGAGATAGCTTTTTGGGGAACCATGTCAGCTTTCCAAGCCCCCTACATTACACACTGGCCACCCCCAGCTAAACCTAGGGTATGTCCACATCTGGAGCAGGGGGTGAGTCGCAGCTCAAGAAGACATACTTGCACTAGCTCAGAACAAGGTAGTGTACTAAAAATAGAATGCAGCAGTGGTGGCGTGAGCCATGGGAAGGGCTAGCCATGCCACCCGAGACCATGGGCATGAACTCTGGGTGGGTTCCCACCACGCATGCTGCCATGACTACACTATTTTTAGCATGCTAGCTCAATCAGAGCTAGTGTGAGTGTGTCTCCTCCACCTGACAATCACACCCCCAGCTCGAAGTGTAAACATACCCTAAGAGGGTCTCCAGGGTTCACATAGCTCTCCTGTTTGCCTGGGGCCCAGTTCAGAAAGCACACAATCCAAGACAACAGGTTAGAAAAATACATACAGCAAGGAATAAGATACCCTGCAATGCTGACAATAGACAACAAACCTCTGATATGCTGATATATCAAGTACATTGCATTGATTCCATTGCATCAATCCAAGATAAACTAATCCAAAACTATCCCAATTTTCTCATTTGGTCTTTGAGTATGTTTTTCTTCATCCTCATTTCTTTTCCCATATCATATTCATTAATAGTTGGTTCATGCTGCATACAGAGCAATAATAGTAGCATGGCTACATTAAGAGGGAAATACCTTGTTTTACATGGTTGGCTCTGGCTGATGTGTAACAGAATATAGTAATTCATTCAATTACTCTATGAGAGATTTGTTTTCAGTTAGTTGTACAGGCACTTTAGGTGAAGGAGTTAACTTGAAACATTTGGGAGTGTTCTTGTGAACTAACATATTCTAGGTACTTGCCATTTGTCTCCTACAATCATAAATGACTAATGTAAGAAATAAAACACCCCTATGAAAAATGTGCATGTTTAGGAAATTTCAAGCAATTTAAAGTATCCTTGAAGTGTCGTATATTTTATTGTTCAAGTATACATTAATGTCTTTCTGTCTCGCCCTTCAAAGACTTCCATTGGCTGCTTGCCTGGGGGAAGAGGGAAGGATTATGAGTGGGATGCCCAAAAATGTCTTTGTTCTCAGAGCATGCTAAAGAGCGCAATGCAGGACAAAAATATACTTCTGTTTATAGGGGTGCCCTTTGTTCAGGGCAGTAACCAGTGAATTTCAGAAGGATTGCTGGGTGCTTTCAGATAAGCAGCCAATGACATTTTGGTTGCTTACCTGAATCTTCTCCAATTTCCATTCTCTACAAACTTGGTCTAGAAATCTAATAATAATGGGTTCTTTTGTGTGTCCCAATATTTTCTGCTTCCACTGATTCTAGAAACATCACGATAACAGCATCTCCTGCCTTTGTGCCCCGAGTCACTTCCTACTTAGAACCAGGAAGGCCTGAGGGGAGCCAGAACTACAATAAATGTTAAAGTTAATGCACAGTGGACTAGATGGTCCACGGGGTTGTTGACAAACCTCTAGGTTAGTGATTCAAGTCTCGCTTGAGTCAGGAATCTATCTGATGGCTGTTTGGTAGCCTATAATATGAAATTAATTAAATTACATTAATCCACCACCTCCAGATACATTATTCCAAAGGTCTTTCAGAGCACAAGATCTCACAGAACTATACACTCAGTGTATAGTGACACAGTGACACCACTTAAACAAATCAAGGCACCAGAGAAACATGGATTCATAGGAATGCTGTACAGGATCGGATCTGCCACCCATCTAGTCTGATATGTTTTCTTTCGCAGTGGCCAGTATTAGATGCTTCAGAGGAAGGACAATTCTGGAATAAATTACACAGGGGAAGTTTCTTCCTAACGTCAAACAGTTTGTGCTCTGAAGCATGAAGGCATAACAGGAGGTTAACACAAATCACAGAGTGGGGAATGGGGGAGACAGAATAGCAAAACTAATAGGATGTTCCAAATTCTTAGCCAGTCAGGAGCAGTAAACTCAATCAGCACCTATCTAGCTGATCAGCTTGCAGTTTACTGCATGCATTATGGAAGAGGTAAGTTTTGAGGAGGGACTTGGTGATGGCTTTATAAAATTTGACTAAGGGATTCCTCCATGTATCACAGGTAGCATGGGAGAAATCATGGGGAGGTAATATGATTAGTCAGGTCTTTGAAGTACTATGTTATTATGTGGGTACCACAGTTACACTTCTCCAATGTAATGTAACTGGGTGTTCTCATTACTCATATAATGCCTCATCCATTTTGGAATCCTCTTTTGGAAGCTCTTGCAGTCAGCAATATCTGCACCTGTATTGCCCCTTTGTGGCCCACCACAGGCACCTACTTTTAGGCTCCCAGCTCCACAGCTGTCACTTCTCCCGGGCAGAGACCCACATCTCTCTCCCTCCTAACTGGGGGTTTTCCAACTGCACAGTTCCCTACCTTCATCATGAGTTCCCCAGCAAGTCAGGTGGCCTAGGCAGGCCAGCGTTGCTTTCCTTTCTCAGAGGCTATAAACAGCATAATTGCCCCGGTTAAAAGTCACCATACAGCCCTTTCTAAACACATGTTTCTTCCTAAGGTGAAAGCAGTATAGAGAAAACAGATTACAAACAATAAAAAAACCTACACACATGCTAGGAAGCTTATCAGAGATCACTCCCACTCCAACAAGGACTCTGGTAGGAGTCAGTAGTTCAAACACCAACAAGAGTTTTCTGTGGTTATTAGTTCAAAACAGCTGTTAGCCCAGAACAAGCACACCTATGAATCTGTGCATCTTTCCATTACATAGCTTTGGCCTTTGAGCCTTAAATTCTAGGAACAGGAAATCAGCAGATAATGATTCTTTCCACAGGGCATAGCTTCAAAAGGCTGGATTTTTGCATAACTGGGGGGTGTGGTACATTTGCATTCATCTCCCCCTAGAGATTTCCTGGGAAATACAGTTAACTTTGCTTGTCCTGAAAGTTCATTCTTGTCTGGCACATTGTTTCAGATAGTCCTTTGAAGCTCATAACACTTCCCAGGGTTTACATTGGCCATGTCTCCCCTCTAGAGGCGTTACATACAATTCCACAATAATACATAAACTTTGAATTTTTAATACAATGGACTCCAAGATACTTAAACTTAATTCAATAAGATTTTTCAAGGATATTGCAAGAAATTGCCATATCTGTCATAAGATCTTGTTGCAGAGAGTTCCACAGGTTAGCGATGCATTATGTAGAAAAACATTTCCTTTTATTAGTTTTGAATTTACTGGCCTCCCCTTGTTCTTGAGTTATGAGACATCATTCACTCTCTATACCACTCGCTAGCTCATATGACCTCTTTTTATCTCCCCTCTAAACTAAACTGTCCTGTTCTTTTCACTCTCACCTGATAAGAAAGTCTTTCCATACCTCTCATCATTCTCATTGCCTGTCTCTGAACATCTCTCTTTCTGCTAGATATGTTGTTAGATGTAGTGACCAGAATTTAATACGTGATTCCAGGAGAGGACCTACCATGTATTTATAGAACTGCATAATTCTGTTCAGTGTTTTCTCCATCCCATTTCTTATGCTTTTTAATGTTATGATTAGGTTTTTTGACCGTCTCTGCACACTGAGAAGATATCATTAAGCTGCCCACAGTGACACCGAGATGTTTTCTCTGAGTGGTTACAATTAATTTAGAACAGGGGTAGGCAACCTAAGGTATGCGTGCCAAAGGCGGCACGCAAGCTGATTTTCAGTGGCACTCACACTGCCCGGGTCCTGGCCACTGGTCCGGGGGGCTCTGCATTTTGATTTAATTTTAAATTAAGCTTATTAAACATTTTAAAAACCTTATTTAATTTACATACAACAATAGTTTAGTTACATATTATAGACTTATAGAAAGAGACCTTCTAAAAACGTTAAAATGTATTACTGGCACACGAAACCTTAAATTAGAGTGAATAAATGAAGACTCGGCACACCAATTCTGAAAGGTTGCCGACCCCTGATTTAGAACCTAGTAGGGTGTAGGATTGGCGTAAATTCTTCTTTCCAATGTGCATTACACTGTCTTTGTCAACACTGAATTTCATCTGCATTCTTGCTACCCAGTCACCCAGCATGGTTAAGTCCCTCTGAAGTTCCTCACAGCCTGCTCTAATCTTAACTGACCTAAATAACATTGTGCCATCTGAAGCTTTTTCCACCTCACTGCTCTCCCCCTGCCCTTTTTCAGAGTACTAATCAGTACCTGAAATAACACCATCCTAGCACAGAACTTTGTGGCATCTCACTGTTTACCTTTTACTATATTGCAAATTGACTCTTTCGTCCTCTGGACTGATTTCTGCCTTTTAGACTGTTTCTAATCTTCCCTCAATGGTGGTGAATTTAATTATATTATAGTCACTATCACTCGGCAACTCAACCATAGCTGCTTCTGGAAGTTACCTCTATGTTACTTAGGACTCAGTTTAGCATAGTCTCTCCTCTTGTGTTCTCTCACTAAGTTACTTCTCTACCCGTGGACCTGAAAGGCCAGATTTTCAAAGATATTTAGATGTCTAAAGATGCCGATAAGCTCCTAGTAGGAATTTCAAAAGAGAGTAGGTGTCTAACTGTCCTTGACTTCAAAGGGAGTTAGGCATCTAACTTGCTTAGCTGCTTTTGACAATCCCACCTGGCACCTATCTGCATCTTTAGGCACCTAAATACCTTTGAAAATCTGGCCTGAAGTGACATTTGATCAGTTTTTATGCAGGTACTAAGAGATATGCATTATAACTCCTTTTGTAGGTGTAGTTTTTACTTTCGTCTTCCTCAGCATTGTTCATTCAATAGCATTTTCTTTAACTGGAGACAGGGAGTATCATTTCACTCATATATTTGTATTCCTATCATTTGGGACTTGGATCTCTACAGATTCAACTGTGTGGTCCTCTCTACTCAGAACTGGTATCTCACTAGGTTCCGTGGAATCTTTCAGATAGTGGGACTCCCCCATCTCTCTGACCTAATCATTCCTTCCTGTATAGTTTATAACCAGATATTACAGTATCCCATTGATTATTGTCTTTCCACCCTGTTAAACAGAAATGCCACTTACATCACAATCCTCTTGCAATGCTGGACATTTTAGCTCGCCTGCTTTTGCTTCTAAGTTTATTTCATTGATATCCAGATATTTGTAGTTGGTAAACTCTGTTGAGTAGTGGAATGGCCATTAACTGATTGTCAGATAGAACTCTATTGGCTACATCTGAAGGTCAATTGAATGACAATGACAAGCTGAAGGGGTAACTTGAGTATAATTTATATTTCCTACTGTAATAATACAATTAAGCATATGTGTGAGTAGATGTGTATTTGCTAATATGCTTGTGCATTTGCTGTAATCTTTCCATTTGCCTTTATATTGATAGCTCATTTGTCAGACATTTCTTCTCTAGTTAGAAAGGATCTGGAATTTTCTGGGCATTCCAATAATAATACTAATTTGTCACTTGAGCCAAGATGTTTGTATACTAAGTGCTGTCCTCAGGGAAGGTCTCACTGTATATCAGTATCTATCTATATATCTATTTCTAAGTGTTGTTGTAGCCATGTTGATCCCAAGATATGAGAGAGAGACAAGGTAGGTGAAGTAGGAGCTGCTCCAATAAAAGATGTTGCCTCACCTACCTCGTCTATCTCTTTCTAAGGCATTTATCACCTTTGTATCTAAGATGAGAGCATGACTTTGCCAGCCAGGGCCATTCACAAAGTGGAATTCAGCAGTTACGTGCAGAGCAATAGGACCTAGCAGCTTACATCAGGAAGTGCAGAGTACCCTGGAAACTGTGGCAGAGTGTCATTATCAGTACTGGAATAGCCAATAGACCTCTCTCTTACAAACAGTGTCAGAGAGTCGGTACAGAGGGTCAGGCTCCTAGTTTTACATCTCATCCAAAAGCTGGCATTTCCAGCAGCATAGCATCCTCTCCCACCATGCTGGGGTGTTGATTCAGTACCAACCCCAAAGGAAACATGCTGTGCTGTCTTGTGGGGGCAGTTCCAGGCACACACTGGTGAATAGTCCTTACACTTGGTGAACAGGGCTCCAGCAGACTTCACAGCTTGGGCACCAGCAGTGCTGGGGGTCTTGAAGTACAGCTCTCTGGAGGCTTAAAAGGACACACCTTACAAGGGCCATCTGCTGAATTGTCAACATTGATTCTAAGAGCATCACTTTGTCTCATTGGGCATCTCTTGTCCGAATGTTGGCTAGTACTTGGATGAATAAGGTACCACTTAACAGCTCACTCAGTGGAGAAAAGCAGTTATTCCCTCTTCCTACGAACACACGAACAATTCCAATAGCTGAGCAGAAAGAGCCAGCACTGTGTAATTTACTAGCTGGAGCTGGTGATCTAACATTCTCTGTATTTCTGTTCTGCAGACTGAGGATTACCTAAAGCACAAGATCAGAAGCAGGCCTGAGCAATCAGACCTGGTCAATATGCACATTTTACAAGGTAAGGCTGGATGAGCTGTTCCTCACATATTTGTAGATTTTTCCAACCCTTCATCTCTCTTGTGGCCACAAATCCTCTGTTGCTTTCCTGTTTCTCTGCAAGATGCACTTTTAGGGTTACTTTGCCCCAGATCTTGATGGCAATCAGACTATGTAAGGGGCTTGTAGCCCATCCAGCTCTGGGAGAGGACTCGAAGAGTCGTTGTTTCATAGAGTTTAAGGCCAGAAGGGACCATTATATCATCTACTCTGACCTCCTGCATAACACAGGCCATTACATTTTACCCTGTTACTCCTGTATTAAGCCAACAACTTGTGTTAGACTAAAGCAAAATTTGTGCCTTCCAGAAAGGCATCCAGTCTGGATTTGAAGACAGCAAGCAATGGAGAATCCACCACTTCCATTGGGATTTTGTTCCTATGGTTAATCACGCTCCCTGTTAACAATTTGTGCCTTATTTCCAGTTTGAGTTTGTCTGGCTAAAACTTCAGCCGTTCCTGGCTGTTTCACTTTTCTCTGCTAGAATAAGAACCCTTTAGTGTCCAGCATTTTCATAGTACCCACAAAGGTACTTCTCCACTGTAATCAAGTTACTTTCAATCTTATATCTGATAAACTGAACAGACTGAGCTCTGTACATCTCTCCCTGTACAGCATGATTCTCTCCAGCCTTTGAATCATTTTTATGGTTCTTTCTACACACTCTCTAATATTTCAGCATCCAAGGAGCTAGAGTCTGTTCCCGTTAGCTGGCAGAGCCAGTCCAGCTCGGGGAGAGGAGCTGGAGTCTATTCTGCTCCTGCATCACCCACACAATTTTTAACTAAGTTTCATTGCAGACTGTTTATTGATCAGACAGAACCCAGCATAACTCTAGGGTCCCAGGCTGAGTTTGCACAGCTGGAATCTAGGGGAGGGGAAATCTTTTACTTGATAACTGAGAATTCTGACCTGGGAACCATTGAGAACCAGGTGGAGATCCACAATCCATCCCACACACAGTCCTATGTCTAGGGATTAGTCTAACAGCCAGCGTTCCAGGCTCAGAATACTGGAACTGATCTCTCTCCATTTACTGCTCTAACCTGAAATTGCTTTGTTTTGACTGTGATCCCGGAAGGGGAATCTCGTTATCACTGAGCATTCTGTATCTAGAGCACAGGTTCAGCAGGACCTGGAACTGATGCTTTCAATTTTGGCCTTTTAGACTCAGCTGCAGAGGGGTCCATTCAAGCTACTCAGATGAAGCTGAAAAGAGCCCGACTTGCAGATGATCTCAATGAAAAAATTGCTCTCAGACCAGGTCCTTTGGAGCTGGTGGAGAAGAATATTATTCCTGTTGACTCAGCTGTGAAAGAGGCAATAAAAGGTAGGTCACGAGAGAAGCACGTCTTGTATCGCACTTGTGTGTACAGCACAGATTGATAAGGACATTGATACATATAGTGCAGTACTTAGATATGAGTCCGGCAGGAAATTACCAATATAAAGTTAAGAGCCATAACAGAACATAAGTTAGCCCATATTGTTTTCACTGAAAGCAGCCTCAACCAGCAGCGCATATATTCTCCTCACCAGGTCTAAGAGGAGAAAGGAAGCTGTCAACTCCTCCCAGAAATGTCTCCCATTAAGTTGCCTTGGTAAGAGGCTAACATTTTCAGTCACCCCCCTGTGCAGTCAGCCTACCCTCTACATATGTTAGGCATCACAACCCAAATCCTACCCTCTGGCTAAGGTCCAAGAAGAAAGCACAGCTTCCATCAGCCTGAGCTGGAAAGCCTCAGCATGCCCAGTCTCTTTCTACCATCCCTTCACCTCACTTGCTCGAAGCAGAGTCCAGTTCCCTTCTTTGCGCAGCCAGGGGACAGCTGGGGTAAGGAATCAGTCAGGGCTTGGGAGGCACCCCCACTGCATTAGTGCACAGCTACTTGGTTGGCATTTGCTTGGTTGGCTGGTTGGTTTTATGCCTCTGCCTGAAGTGCCAGGCAGTGGCCAGGAGGGTTGGGAGAATGAGCATGCCTGGTGATGGGGATGAGGGTACCATGTGTGTACCATGTGGGCCTGGTACCCCCTGCCTCTCCCTGGTGTGTCATTCCACTTAGCCCAGGTCTACACTAGTGCGGGGGGTTGACCTAAGATACGCAACTTCAGCTACGCAAATAGTGTATCTTAGGTCAACTTACCTGGCCGTGAGGATGGCGGCGAGTCGACCGCTGCCACTCCCCCGTCGACTCCGCTTCCGCCTCTCGCGAGCTGGGGTTCCGTAGTTGACGGGGAGCGTGATTGGGGATCGATTTTATTGCGTCTACACTAGACGCGATAAATCGACCCCCTATAGATTGGCAGGTAGTGAAGACCTGCCCTTAGATTTGTACAAAGTGGGTGTAAAACAATCCCCAGTCAGAAAGGTGGTGCTTTGCACTCACTCTGCACTGGTGTAAATGGCCTCAAGGCCCCAGGAAGGGACGAGTCAGGCCCTGTGTGTCTGCACTGCATTTCAGCAGTGCCCCAGGAGACAGCAGCCAGGCTGGGACTGTTCTCTGATGCAGAGGCCACAGGACTCACGTTAGTGAACACAAAAGGCTTCCTCCCTTCAGGAAGCTGGAGACACTCCCCCCTGCAGCTCCTGGCTCACCGGAGACACAGAGCTTGTTACCCTGGGGTCTTGGTAAGGGCTGGCCCAGGCTGTGCAGTTAGGGCCTGGACTGCTCGCTCCAGCACGCTAAGCTGCCATGCTGACTCACCAAGGGGATAAAGCCCACTCCGAGGCCCAGCCCTTTCTGACTGAAATGTACAGGGCCACTTTCCACAGCCTGGGGAGCCTGGCACTGGCCAGTGGCAATGGCGGGAGAACTGTGGGCTAGGAAATGCAGGTTGCATTGCTCAAGCAGCTGCAGGGTCAGGACTGCTACTACCCTGTCAACCTACAGATAGCACCTGCGGGAGGGATGGAGCCCAGCCCAGCCATGCTCTCTGTTAGTATTTCTGCATGGGGCTGGTACTGTTCCAGACACCCAAATGAAAAGGCACTTTCAATCCTGCCAGAATCACTCCCAATGCAGGAAGTATCTGAAAGAGAGAAACGAGAGACCCAGCAGTGACAGGCCAAGAAGGCTCATCTGTATGCAAGACAGGCCCATTCGTGGAGGGTCTGATCCAGCTCTACTAATCAATAGCAGTCTTGCCATTGACTTGAAAGTGGCCCTGAGAGCTGGTCCCATGCAGCCCAAATTCCTTGTTCAATAACACTCAGTCCCTAATTGTCATGGATTATTTCCACTGCCATGCCAGTTACGTGTGCAGCCCAGTGAGAGCGTTCAGTGCTCCAGTTAGTGCTCAGGGTGAGCTGGGGCCAGTGGCAGGGGCTCTGCTCACCAGGAACTTAGACCCTTTGGCAATATTGACTTTAGAATAACACAGGAAGTGGTGTGAGAAGCAGGAAGCCCTTTGACTCTTGGTTCGGCTAAGAACCCAGCATGTAGAACCTGAGCTATTCCAGCCCATGGTGAGGCAGAGCACTGTCGAGCAGAGTGAAGCCTGCAGATTTCCCATGCTGTCATGTGCAGCGGTTTCCTTTCTTGGCCCCTATTATCGTCACTGTTCTGGTCTTGACATATTTGGCACCTTTAAGGTCCAGTGTTGCACGGGTCACATCACTATAGTTCAGGGTCCAGTGTCACGCCCTGATTTCTCACGCTTGTAACTTTTCAATACACTTGCCTGAAATGTTCCAGGCCAGGTGCCTGCCTGAAGGGTTTTTCTTTATTTTAAGGGGAGTTTAAGCAAAATCTCATCAGCCATTTTTAAATGATGGAAGAGTGGAAAAAATACATTTCCTACTTTATAAAAACTCCAGAGCCTTGTCTTTGAATGCCGCTGTGTCAGAAAGAGCTGAGGTTTGGAGGCTGGGAGGTTGCTGGGGAAAGAGTGCTCGAGGAGGGTTAGGGCCTTTTCCCAACTGGAAAACCACCTATGGTAACAAGGAGTCTGGTGGCACCTTAAAGACTAATTGATTTATTTGGGCATAAGCTTTCGTGGGTAAAAACCTCACTTCTTCAGATGCATAGAGTGAAAGTTACAGATGCAGGCATTATATACTGACACATGGCGAGAAGGTAGTTACTTCGCAAGTGGAGAACCAGTGTTGACACAAAAGGCATCCTGGTCATGGCCTGTGCACTGGGATGTGCACACTAACCCACCTGGGGAGCAAGGACTCCAGGGAACCCCCCGGCAGCATGAGGGAGGGTGGTTTGGAAACCTGGGTCAGAGGCTGTGTTCAGACTTTGCTCGGTTCTTGGCTCCTCCCTCGCCCACCAAGCAACACGAGAGCGTACAATGATCTAAGGCCTTAAAGGTGACTGACAATGGACAAGAATGTGGCTTTGTGCCCTGTGCCCTTCTGTGATGCACCAAGAGGGCCTGCAAGGTTTTTCTTCCCCAGCATTTTCTGCTTGTGGAATATCTGGGATTTCCAGGGTTTTTCTACCACAGATGAGCCAACGAGGGCCTGACTCTCTTCTCACTGACCCCAGCGTACATCAGGAGTAAGTGGAGTTAGCTGAGCGTAAAGCTGATGTGAGGTCAGAATCAGACACCTGGCATGGGACCTTTCTGAGCTCACAATAAACTGGGCAGGTGTGTCTGAAACTTGAACAACAAGAGCCTTTCTCCTAAGTGCTTGTTAGGGGCTTGAATTAAACAGGGCTTAACAACCAAAAGTTTTAAACGGTCTGACTAAAAATGTCTTCTCCTGTTCAAAAGCTTAGCAGTCAGGCCCTGCAATGATATCATCAGGGTAAAAATATGAAAAAGTACAATGGGGTGTCCTTAACATCAGTTTCATCTAGTCTGGGCCCACCAGCACCAAAACATTTGAATCGTAATCCTATGATTATTGCATGATATCACTACGGGGCAGAGCTGGGTTGTTTGGGTGCCTTATCTGTGCTTTGCCTCATTTCAGCATCTTTGAATTTCTATTAAGAATTACCTGGATAATGTATTTCCTGGGTTTATAACACTTTGTTTTAGAATAATTACAACATACTGGTAATGGAGTTTTGCCCTAAATTAGTCATATGTGCTCTCAGTCTTAGCTCCAACTGATCACAGCTTGTGTCTGGAAACGAATACCTTATTATTTGAGAAATCATCCATGGCCACATAATTCAAGAGTGTGGGCTCTAGCCAGCCTCAGCTCCTGCCAGCAGAAATCCAGGCTAAGGGCCTGCCTGATGCAGCAGGCCCAGAGGGGTGGAAGGTACCCACAATCCCTACTTTAAGAAGGCTTGGAGCTAGCTGGTGCAGCTCGGACAGTGGGATGGCAGTGCCCTGGGAGAGATGTGGCCAAGGTGCCCAGGAATGCACTGATTTAACCTCTCTCCTAGGCAGCTTCTCCCTGATGGGCAGAGGAGCCCCCAGCACGAGTTTAAGGTGTCCTCCCCAGCAGAACAACCAGGAGACAGTTTGCCTGTCCTGGGTGTGCATCCCACCTGGCTACAGCAACCAGTGGGTAAATCTACCCTTTGTTGGCTGTTCAGCCGCAAGGGGGCAGAGTCAAGGGCACATCTTTAAACAAACTTTCTGGGGTTCTTGAATGCTGAGCGCTGAACTGTGCAGCATGACACGATGTCAGTGCTTGCCTTTAGATTTAGCAAAATACCTAAGTCAAAGGAGCAGCACAATGTATTTGCCAGGTCCATGATTCCCCTGGGGCCTGCAGCCCAGGCTCGGACACAGAGCAGAGAGGAGCACTGCTATTCTGAAACTTTGAGTCTTTTGTTTTTGCAATACCAGAAAAATGACGGGGTTTAAAATTGTCTTACTGAAACCTTGGAATTTTAAATGTTTATACAGTGGAAAGTATAGTTGACATATTCATCTAATCACCTCCAATAGGGCGAAAGAAAAGTGCTGAAGCCAGTCTAGATCCCTAATGTCCCAGCAACAGGAGGTTGCCTGTGCTCCACATAGCTGAGGGGTGATCTAATAGCCTTTTTTACCAGGTCTTTGTCATCACTTTGTCCAATGCACTCAGGAGGACAATACCCAGTGCACTAAAAACAGCCCCAAGCAAACACCATCCTGCCTGAGATTACAGCAGAGGCATGGGATCATGAAACAACATGGATAACCGCAGATTGCTGTGAGAGCAAGAGAGATAAGCCGAGCATTCCCCTCTCCCCGCTCCATGCAGACCCTTGGTATCAAGAAGTGAAGTAAGAGGCAGCACATTCCAATCATGCTCTGGAGTGCCATGTTGTCCCTGACTGAGGTCCCCTCGGCTCACTTGTTTGGTGTGTATCTCTTCTTGGAGGGGATTTAAATGCCTCCTAACTGCCAGCCCAGCTGTACTATTAGGAAAAACTATTTCACTAGGAGGGTGGTGCAGCACTGGAATGGGTTACCTAGGGAGGTGGTAGAATCTCCATCCTTAGAGGTTTTTAAGGCAAAGCCCTGGCTGGGGTGATTTAGTTGGGGTTGGTCCTGCTTTGAGCAGGGGGGTGAACTAGATGACCTCCTGGGGTCTCTTCCAACCCTAATCTTCTATGATTCTTTGATACTCTCTGGCTAAGGATGGTAATGTGTTGGAATTTGATAGGGTTCCTTCAAAGCTCCAGACAGCAGGAAAAAAAAAATTAATGGAGATATCCTATCTCCTAGAACTGGAAGGGACCTTGAAAGGTTGTTCAGTCCAGCCCCCTGCCTTCATTAGCAGACCAAGTACTGATTTTGCCCCAGATCCCTAAGTGGCCCCCTCAAGGATTGAGCTCACAACTCTGGGTTTAGTAGGCCAATGCTCAAACCACTGAGTTATCCCTCCCCCAGGAAGACTGAAGGTGGATAATTTGCCATCACCATGCTATTTCACCCAGTTCTCAGGACAGCGCCGAGACAGCAATTGTCACCGCCTGAACACCCTGCCCATTGAGTCAGCTCTCAGCATCACAGAAAGCCCACAGTCCTTGTAGCTCCTGAGGCAATATTTTGGCATATTTTGGTGCAACACTGCTCCATACCATTGCTGCGCACCCTTCCTAGACCTCCCATGATACCTTAAGAATAAAAGGTGCCATTGGCTTCCACAGGTTCCCACCAGAAAAACTCCCTTTCCTGGCCTTCCCAGAACCAGCAGCTGGTTTCATCAGGCCTAGAACAACCATTCTGTGCTACATGACACCTGATTTTGGTTTCTGGGTGTTACTGGCTCCTGCAGCTTCCCAGGCACATCAGTTCTTAAGGCTTATGGTGACAGAAATCCTTGCCCTGACAGGGGAGGGTGCAGAAAGGCTGCCAGCCAGGCGCAATGGAGTATGTTAGATCCTGGCAGAGGCTAGGCAGGCAGCACTTGCACTTCTGGAGGGAGCGCAGACTGTCTGCAGCCTAGAAATCACAGCCTTGGGAGGGGAACACAGCCCACTGCTGGATGGGGACAGCAGCTGCTGCAGCAGGCAGATCCAGGGCAGTGCCCTGCAGGCAAGAGGATGGCATGGAGGGAGGAGCTCACTGAGACAAGGTTACCTCATTATCTCTCTCCTAGGCTGCCCTGGGGCTGAGGTTGAGGGGTTTGTTCCAATAGTTGGAGCCCTTGTGCTGAGGGTATTTGCACCCTGGAGTCCCTGGCAGCCCTACCAAACCACTTGTGTGTTACTCCCGCTACATAAGTGTTAGTGGGACTGGAGCCCTTCAAGCCCACTGCTAGGAGCACTGCGGCTCATGTGTAGGAGAGCAGCCCCCAGGCCACTAGAGTGCATAGCCCAGCACTTAGCCAAGCTCTGCATTGGGGGACCTGTAACTATGGTAACTAGCAATGCTCCTGTGGTATCTCCTCCCACCAAGTGCCTTGGGCAGATGACCACAGACTCCAGGAGCTCCCCTAGTGCCTAGCTGGCGACAGCAGGACTTAGCAAGCTATCCCACACATGATGGGGTCTCTCATCTGCTTTCTCCCTCCGGAGAACACACCCTGTGCAAAGAGAATGGGCGATAATGCCTATCTGGTCAGACTGAAGGGAGAGGTCAGAACACGACAAAGCGTGTCGGTAAGAAGCTGCACACTGCTGGGCTTGGAGCACGGACAGGTGGACTACTCTTCCCCAGCCCTTTCTCCTTCCCCGAGCTATCTGAGTGCAAAGCTGCATGATAAGACTGTGCAGTGTATTTCTGCAGCAGCAGTAATCCTTCTATTACCCACCCTCCTGCCTAAGCCTTCCCGGGGGTCTTGCAAAATAGCCTTGCTTTTTCAGCACTTCGCTTATCAGCACAACCCTGGGGTCAAGAGCTCTTGTCCATCTGAGTGTGGGACACTGCCCTGGGAATCCTCTGGAGGAGTGTCTGGACCAGGCTTTGCTGGGATTCCAGAAGTGCAGTTAGTCATTCGGAGCATTTCTTCCAACTCTTTGTACTTTGTGCAGAGAAGCCAGGGGAGGATTGGGGCCTGGAGATTTGAGACCTTTGTTTGATTCAGTCCTTGGCTTCTCTGTGGAGGCTCCAGACAGGCTTAGTGCATCCATCGGTTTTGTGATTTAGACATTCGTCCAGTGGGAGGAGCCCTCCCAACTCATTTCATACAGGCTGCTAGGCGCTAGCCCCTCTGGTGGGAACAGTTTCACATACCGCTGGATTCACACCAACCCCCTGGGTGGGAAATACTCCTCCTTCCCCGAGCTACTGTCCGAGTCAACCACTCCCGGTGTTCTTTGGAGATGAACAACACACTCATATTCTGCAGTTAAGTACCTCAATCTGTATTCAGGCTCATAGACTCATAGACTCTAAGGTCAGAAGGGACCATTATGATCATCTAGTCTGACCTCCCGCATGATGCGGGCCACAAAACCTGACCCACCCACTCCTGGAAGAATTCTCACCCTTGACTTAGCTGTTGAACTCCCCAAATCATTATTTAAAGACTTCTAGTTGCTCAGAATCCTCCAGCAAGCGACCCCTGCCCCATGCTGCGGAGGAAGGCGAAAAACCTCCAGGGCCTCTGCCAATCTACCCTGGAGGAAAATTCCTTCCCGACCCCAAATATGGCAATCAGCTGAACCCCGAGCATGCGGGCAAGATTCTCTAGCCAGACCTTCTGGAAAAGTTCTCTGTAGCAACTTTTAATATCCCATCACTGACCAATGTTATCAACCTATTGACTACAATCACTGTAGCCCATCAAACCATCCCCTCCATAAACTTATCAAGCTTGATCTTAAAGCCAGAGAGGTCTTTCGCCCCCACCGTTTCCCTCGGAAGGCTGTTCCAAAACTTCACCCCTTTGATGGTTAGAAACCTTCGTCTAATTTCAAGCCTAAACTTCCCGACGGCCAGTTTATATCCATTCGTTCTAGTGTCCACATTAGTACTGAACTGAAATAATTCCTCTCCCTCCCTGATATTTATCCCTCTGATATATTTAAAGAGAGCAATCATATCCCCCCTCAGCCTTCTTTTGGTTAAGGTAAACAAACCGAGCTCCTCGAGTCTCCTTTCATACGACAGATTTTCCATTCCTCGGATCATCCTACTGGCCCTTCTCTGTACCCGTTCCAGTTTGATTTCATCCTTTTTAAACATGGGAGACCAGAACTGTACACAGTACTCCAAATGAGGTCTCACCAGTGCCTTGTATAACGGAACCAGCACCTCCCTATCCCTACTAGAAATACCTTGCCTAATGCATTCCAAGACCGCATTAGCTTTTTTCACGGCCACGTCACATTGCCGACTCATAGTCATCCTGCGATCAACCAGGACTCCGAGGTCCTTCTCCTCTTCCATTACTTCCAACCGATGCGTCCCCAGCTTATAACTAAAATTCTTGTTAGTTATCCCTAAATGCATAACCTTACACTTCTCACTATTAAATTTCATCTTATTACTATTATCTTATTACTTATTCCTATTACTCCAGTTTACAAGGTCATCTAAATCTCCCTGCAGGATATCCCGATCCTTCTCCGAATTAGCAATACCTCCCAACTTTGTGTCATCTGCAAACTTTATCAGCCCACTCCTACATTTGGTTCCGAGGTCAGTAATGAATAGATTAAATAAAATCGGACCCAAAACCGAACCTTGAGGAACTCCACTGGTAACCTCCCTCCAGCCTGACAGTTCACCTTTTAGTACGACCTGCTGCAGTCTCCCCTTTAACCAGTTCCTTATCCACCTCTGGATTTTCATATCGATCCCCATCTTTTCCAATTTAACCAATAATTCCTCATGCGGTACCGTATCAAACGCTTTACTGAAATCAAGGTATATTAGATCCACCGCATTTCCTTTATCTAAGAAATCTGTTACTTTCTCAAAGAAGGAGATCAGGTTGGTTTGGCACGATCTACCTTTCGTAAAACCGTGTTGTAATTTGTCCCAACTGGCATTGACCTCAAGGTCCTTAACTACTTTCTCCTTCAAAATTTTTTCCAAGACCTTGCTCATAACCCCACAGCCTGATTTGCAGAGGTGCTGAATACCTGCAGCTCCCATGGATTACACTGGGTGCAGTAGGGGGCCTATTACACTATTTCCCAGGCTCCAATTGCCTAGCCAAGCTCCTAGGATCCCCCACTTTCCCTAAAGACCCTCAGTCAACATCATCCCATTCACTAGAGGGGAGCAGAATCACTGTGCTGCATTTGCCCACGAGAGTGTCGCTCACTAGTGTGCTGCCTCCACAACATGCCCAGTCAGGCCAATGAGAGAGCAGGAGCCTGGATCGCCATATTTTTGCATATCCATGTTGGGAGGAAAAATTTTAGGGCTCAATGATTGAAATGCCCCCAAGTTTCCAGGGCCTGATCCCCACAGCCTGCTTTGGAGCAGATGGATACAAATGGGAAACAGACAGACACATCTGAAATAAAATCAGTTCAAAGGATGATAACCAGAATAAGACAAAATCCTTCTGCAGCGTAGAGATTTCAATGGGGGCAGGTTTTTCAAAATCTCTCCCTACTGCGCTCTGTGATGCTCTTCCCTGTCCCTCTACATGAGCCTGCAGGGCACTGTCCTCTGGAGCTCCTGCAGTCTGAGCAGCTTGCCTGACCTCTCCCCTCATGGACTCTCCATCTCAGCTCAGATCTCAGCTGCACTTCTGTGAGCCCCTTACTAGAAAGCCCAGATCTATAGGTGGATGTGTACAGAGTATTAGACATAAAACGGGCACAGAGACACCAAAATCTGATATGATTTTCCAGGAGTTGTTTCTTGGGCACCCCAATGGGATGCCCATGTTTGAAAACCATGTTCTCCCATCTAAATGGCTGAGCTCTTTCTGAAAAGCCAATCAGGAGAACACGTGTATGAAAGATGCTGCACAAAATACAGCTCCATATCACAGCCAGCATTGTCTGAAATGCCCATACTGGAATCAGGGCACTGTTCCCAGGGGCTATTGCTCATTCCATCAAAATACCCCTCCCCTCCTCAGCTTTGCTCAACGTGCTCCACGCCAGGTACTGGGGACTGGGCTTGTGTATTGTAGGGGGGATTAGTAGAGCCGCTGAGATGGTTCATTGCACACATTGCTAAGGCTGTCTGTTTATGCACCACTGACCCATTGCCTTTGTTTCACTTGTTAAGGTGCCCAGGGGAGCTTCTCTAAATCAGCTGATGCTTTTGCCTTTGAAGAAGACAGTAGCAATGATGGCCTGTCCCCAGAGCAGGCCAGGAGGGAGGATTCGCAGGGCTCCACAGAATCACCAGCAGGCACCAAAAACTCAGAGGCAATTTCCTCTGCCACATCAGGGACAACTCAGGTAAAAAAAAAAAACAAGTGTTCTGTGGGCAAGCCAGGGCTTGGCCCCGGGAGCCAGCTTGGGGAAGCCTGTCCCCTCTGCCCAGCGAGGGCATTCGGACATCCACCCAACACTCTGAATGCAGGAATATTCTGCACCCCATGGGGGGGGGGGTGCTCATCCCCTTGGGCAGGCGACACCCAGGGCTCAGGAACTTACTGCTGGGTTACTGTGGGGCTGCAGTGCAGAGCCCTCCTGAAAGCTGCTTGCATTGCTGACTCTTCTCTCTCCCCCTCACATGCATGCTCTAGAGCAACTTTTACGTGAGGGCTTTAAACAACCGCCTTCCACCCGTCCACATGGTCATGGGGAAGCGTGTGCTTGCTAGGGAGGGGGCTGATTCTGCCTCCGCCTCAGCGCACACTCAGGAGACCATCCCTACTCCAAGAGTCCCACAAACAGCAATGGGCTCAGAGAGGTTGTGCTCAGTGTGAGCAAAGGAGATAAACTCTGGCCTTGGGAAGCTAGCATAGTAGCCTCCTATATAGAGTGGAGACAGGAGGAGCAATGCCTAGGCTGACCATCCCTTGGAGCTCTCAGACTGGCCCAGGCTGCTTAAAAGAAAGCAGAGATGTGATGTGCCTGGCTCAGCCTTCTTGTACAGCCAGCTGCCCTGGAATCTCCATGGAGTCTAACTGCTTCATTGCTTCCTTTGATCTATTTCTTTGTTGTATATCTGGGCTGGACGGGACAGAGAGAGAGCATCTAGCTCGATGCCACATGCTGTGAAAAGGCTCACTCACTCCCAGCCCAGCCAACCCTGGCAAGGGGCATTCAGGACACATGGGCAGTGTGGTCATGTGGGCACGGAGGAAAGAACAGAGGCCAAATACTTGTGTAGCTTGCAGGGTCTGTGAAGCAGCAAAGGCCCAGTGCATTTCCAAAGTTTCCACTGGTGCCAGATACTTTCTGGAAGATGCTGCAGCAGAATCCCACACACTGATCCTGCAACTCACATGAACAGCCTTTGCTGTGACAGTGCCTTATGTCCAGTTCCAGTCCCTGCCATCACTCAGTAGGGGCAAGGCTGTACCCAAACATTTCTGACCCTTTCAGGGGGTCTGACTGAGTCTGGTTGTAGAAGAGGGAGCAGTGCTTATCTTTCTTCCTGTCCCTAGTGCTCTAGGATGCAAATGCCTTTGCTGTGGCTTCCCCTCTGCCCTTTCTTTTGGTCACTAGGCATTCCATGTTAGTAGTTATTATTTGTATCACTGTAGCACCTAGATTTCCTTGTAGTTTTGGCAGCTTTAAGCATGTCAGCAGCTTTTCCCCTTGGAGACCACAGACAGGAGAGGAATTGAGGCTGAAAGGCCATGAGACTGAAAGGGTGAGGCTTTCCAGACCCAAGGCTTAGCGGGGGGCATGGGGAGTGGGTACAAGCAGACAGTAGAACTGGCTAGCAGCGGGGCTGTAGGGCTCTTCTCCAGACAGCTCAGCTGGAGAGCTGGGCTTTGTTAAGAGGCATCAGTGTGAGGCCAGTGCTTTAACTAGCAGGTTGTCAATCAGCAGCTCCCCCAGAGTGATGTCCCCGGTCTTGATGCGTCTCTGTAACTGCAGTCTCAGGTAGTGGCTGTGCACATGGCTCTGGGGGGAGGCCTTTCCTTCCCCAGCATCTCCCCAGTATTTAACAGTAATTAATACCTTTGAAGGTGATCAATGCCGTGAAAATGGGGGACTGCAGGCCACCCCGGGAGCCACACAGAGCGCTGCTGCCTGGGAAGGAGGATCAGCAGCTGCTCTGGAGATGAAGCTGCAGGCCATGCTATGTGCATGCATCCCCTGTCAACCTCCATGGGGAAAGGGCAGCCCGCAGCTGACAATTCAATGAGCCTTGCCCAGGGTCCCCAGGGAATTTGATCTGACAGGGACTTAATGAGACAAATGGGGACCCAGACTCAGGATCCCGAAAAAACAAACATGCTTTCTCTTTAAATCCACTTGTTAAGCATGGGCTAGTGCAAGATCCCTGGGCAGGACCCACTCTGAGTGCACAGGCTGCAGGCAGGGGAAAGCAGGGGGATATCAGCCTCTGGTAGTCCCAGGGAGCACTGGGGTGTTCTGCAAAAGATCCTGAGCAATTGTTAACCTGCCAGTGACGGATTCTTGGCTAGGCATCTCTTCTCCATTCCAATGTCTTTGTTACACAGCGTACTTAGTATCGGGTACCTCAATTTTCCAAGCACTTATGGCAGGTAGCCAAATGATTGTACATTTGGTTTGTCTAATTGTATTGGCCTGATGAAACCAAAGCAGGGCATCAGGAAGGTTTGCTCTGACTTGCACTGAGAAATCACTGTATTCCAAACAAACTTCTAGGAGAAGATGGATACAACTGCACATGTGAGCTGCCTTGTGGGATATCCCATGAGAGCGATGACTGCAGGGCTCCAGTTAGGAGCAAGATTTCATCCTGTGTCTTAATTTGTTTCCTCTGTTTGACAGAGGCATCTTTGCAAACTGTGTTTTGGTGGCTTGGGTGATGTAAATAGTCCCGAGGAACAGAATCCGTCGGTTCTCATGGTGCTGGAGTGTTTAATTGCTGGTGCCGTGACACCAACAGCTGCCCATGTACAGACTAGCTCTGGTGCGTGTGGGTAGTGAATGGGGTTTGACACCAAGCAGGGGAGGTCTAAAACCTCGTCCATGCTCTCCCTTACTCCCAAGGCTGGAGCATGGGCAGAGAATTGGAGTGCCCGAGGAGACACCACCCTCAGAGGTGAGATCCAGGCTTAGAGCTCACTCCTGGTACGAGAAGTACTGGAGGTAACTGGTGGCTGTGCAGCAGCACTTTCATTAGTGCGGGACCAAGGGCCTCTGCCTACCCATCAGGTTCAGTGCTTCAGGTCTGGCTACACCGCAAGCTGGAGGTGTGATACCCATGGTAGCTTGGAGGCAGCTACAGAGCTAACAATAGCAGCGAAGCAGCAGCGGCCCGAGTAGAGGAAGGACTAGCCACCCCGAGTATGACCCGTCTGAGATACTAGGTACATACTCAGGGTGGCTAGCCCCTCCCACCACTTCCACTGCTGCGGCTACACTTTGGTTTCTGGCGAACTAGTGTGAGTATGTCTACCTGAGCTGGAAATGATATCCCTGACTCGAAGAATATCCCCACCTTGGATGTGATAACTCCAGAGGCTGCAGAGCCATTGCTGCAGCCCACACATGCTCTGCCCTGAGGAAGGCAGCCAGTGCATGTTTAGAAGGATCCCCATCAACACCGTGCCAATCAGCCACAGACCGCTGGGACGCTCACGCCCACTTAGGGTGCTGGCTCCATGACTAGAGAGGGAAAGTTTTCCCACACATGATAAGGTTTCTTAATGCTGCTTCCTATACTCCTGGACATTAGGTGCCACACGCTAATGGTGACTGATTCTTGATTCCAGGATCATTCCCACAGCTCTGAAAACAACGTGACTGACGTGACATCAGTGCAAAACAGCCAGTGTGAAAGCCCAAAGCAGGTGAACGGCCAGCAGAGCCCATCCCTCCCGGTGCCTGCGGTGGTGAAGGTAACGTATCTACCCCGTCGCCTTGCAAAGAAAGACAACACAGCTAGCTGAGTTTTGCTGATTAAAGTTTAGCTACATTTTCTTAATGCACTTTAGGAGCCAGTTTCAACCCACAGTAACGAAACCCTGCCCCAAGGCTGCATAGGCACATATGTGCCTCTTCAGAAAGTGCTGCTGTCCACAGGAAGAGGGGATTTTGATACTAATGCACATTTCACACAATCGTAGAATATTACAGTCATGGTAGATAGATAGATAGATAGATAGATAGATAGATAGATAGATAGATAGATAGATAGATAGATAGATAGCCTCTCCTGCAAGGTGTGGCTTACACCTCCTCCCTTCTCTCTGGTGCTTGCTATCACTAATATTAGGAGTAGCTTCTCCCCTCTACTCACGTGCGCTGGATCCTGGGTTCTTTTCTGGCACCTGGTGTCTCCACCCATGGTGACTCCTCACTAGGTCATGCAAAGGAATGACACTCCCAAAATAACAGAATAACAAACTCCCAACTCCTCCCCCGCTCTGGCTCCCTCCCTGGCACCATCTCAGGCAGATAGTATGCCAAGGCTGAGTCCCGAGGCGGAGCACCTGCAGCATTGTGGCACTGGCTGGCTTAAATAAAAGTCCTCTAATTTTATTTTTCACTCCTAGGAGGGGCAGGACCCTCTCCCAATCCTACCAGGCTCACTGCTCCCTGGCCTGGGATCCTCCTGGGGTCTCAGCTGGCTCTCGGTAGCCAGGCCAGACCTCTTTGCAGGATGCTGTCACTGCAGGGCTGGAGCTGTCAGATCCATGCAGATAGATCTCACAGCAGAGCCAGAATGCCCTGTGGGAGGAATGGCAGCTCAGCAGGGACACCTAGCTTCCAAACCAAAACCAAACTTCAGCTATTTCTCTGAGTCAGGCTGTCCCCTGCTAGGGGCTATGTCCCTTGTCCACTTGTTATTGCTTCATGGACTGCTTGGTCCAGATCACCTCATGCAGAAGTCTCCCTCTTGGCCCACCAGGGTTCCTTCTGTCCCCACCCCAGCTCAATGCATGCTGGGAAATGGGGTCAGAAAGCTCTGGTAGCCATTATAGTTGTAGTCCTTTCGGTAGGGCCCCCTTGGGTGTGTCTACTCTGCACACAAAACCTAGTCTGTGGGATCCGGGCTTATGGGCTTGGTGTTTCCAAGCCCATGCTTGAGCGTCCACGCTGCATTTTAAATCTGGGTTTACAATTGCTGGACCCTGTCTCTCAGCGTGTCTCAGGCTCTGACCCATCTCCAACAGGGTCCTAGAAGCCAGGTACTTGCTGACCAAGTCAGACTGATTTGTAGGGGGGTGGAAAGGGGCTTGTGCACTGCAGCCCCACCCAGCCTCCAGATATGCAACTCTTGGCTCCGTAAATGAGAGTGCATTGTCTGTTTGTGGCTTCTGAGCCAGTGCAGAGGGAGGAAGCAGCTAGGACCCAGGCCATGGGACAGACTGGCTTGGTCCCTGTCCTGAAAAGCTTGACAAGGAAACAAATGCAAGGCAGGACACGGGCCAGCAGCTCCTAGCGTGACGATGTGAAGACTCTTGATGAGCAGAAGAGACGGGAGGCTGATTGAAGAGAAGGGTGTAGGGGGAGAATTGAAAGTGAGGTTCTGGGCAGGTGGGCTTTAAAGATCAATGCCAATACCCTGAATGGCACCCAGAAGTGAGCAGAAATCCATGTGGGCTCTGAACAGCAGGCAGAATGTGCTTATTATGCCCAGCAATACCAAGAAAGCAGGCAGCCACATTCTGCACCAGGACAAGGTTCTGAGTGGTCTTTGTGGGGACCCCCAGGCTGAAGGGACTGCAGTGATCTAGTCTACAGAGATAGCAGCCACCATCACCACATCAACCATAAACATGTCCTTCTGATCACCTCCACCAGCTGGGAGTGTAGGAGAAATCCCTGCTCCAGAAGTGCTCTACATGGTGAACCTCACATAAGGATAAAAGATGTACAGTGCTCCTCCATCCAGACCATCAATCCTGAGATTCTCTCCAGATGCTACCAACTAGAACCACCTCTGTCTTGTCTGGACTGAGTCTTTGCTTAGCTTGTGTTGCGGATTGTGGGGGAGTTAGGGCCCTGCACCCCTCTTCCCGAGATTCACTGCGACTCTCAGCCAGCCAGTAAAGCAGAAGGTTTATTTAAGGCCAGGAACACAGTCTCAAGCAGAGCGTGTAGGTACGACCAGACCCCCTCAATTAGGTCTCTCTGGGAGGTTCAGGGAGCTTAGACCCCAGCTTGGGGTTCCCTGCGTTGCACCACCCAGCCCCAACCGAAACTAAACTCCCAAACTCCTCCCGCTGCTCCTCTCCTTTGTTCAGTCTCCCGGGCAGAAGGTGTTAATTCCCCCCACCCCCGTTCCTGGCTCAGGTTACAGCTCAGGTAGCTTCCTTCAAGGGAAGTCCCACATCCCCACTGCAACCCCCCTGCAACATTCCCAGGTCAAATCTGCCCTGCTCCCTGCTCCGTCACAGCTTGTTCCCAGGCAGGGATCACCTGGAAAAGTTTGCATGAACACTCTCCCTGTTCCCACTGCCCAGGACATGTCTCACAGCACACATTGCTGTCCTGAAAGACCACTCACCCCTTCACGCTGGGATCTCAATATCATGGTCATTGTTTTATTAGAGTTATCAGCATGCCAAGCCTCAGGGTCACACAAAGGAGTTCAATACAGTGCATTAGAGGGCTGGGCTCCTCGCACTCAGAGGAGCACAGTGTGTAGTGTGTGACTTCTTAGTCCCCTGGCAGTACACTGAATTAGGCTAATCAATGTAAATGAGTAGATGAGTAAGAGGACTGACCTCAGATGAGGATTTTAGTTGCTTTAGAGAGAGCAGCTTTGGGTGCCTCACTGAGCAGGATTATGCAATGTTGCTGTAGCCATGTCAGTCCCAAGATATTAGATTAGACATGAAAAAGAGCTCTGTGTAGCTCAAAAGCTTGTCTCTTTCACCAACAGAAGTTGGTCCAATAAAAAATATTGCCTCACCCACCCAGTATCTCTGAGCAGGAATTAAGCCTTTTGAACAAACAGCTGTGAGAAGAGAGGATGTTATTAAGTCATAATACCTCCTCTGACACTCTCAATTCTATTCTGCTGTCATGCACGGGCAGATCTCCCAATGCAACATGATTAGTGGACACCAACTGGGAGGTCCAGGAATGGAAAGGAAGCAGAATATCAGAGTCACACTCTGCCATGCTGACCTGAGAGCAGAACTTTAACCAGAGGAATGCAACTTAGTAAAAGTTAACCAGGTCCTAGGTGCACGTGTTATCTATAGCAGTGGTCTCCAAACTTTTTTGATCGCGCACCCCATCAGTAAAAAAATTTTGAGCACACACACCCTGTTTCCAGCCAAACTGTCGAAGCAAAAAAAAAAAAAAAGCTGCTCGGCCTCCCGGCCGAACTGCTGAAGGGGAAAAAAAAAAAGCGGTGCTGCTCCGGCGGCGCTCCTCCTGCTGCGCACCCCGAAGGATCCTCTTGCGCACCCCACTTTGGAGACCACTGCTCTATAGTACAATGAAATGCACTAATTCAGTCTATAAGTCAGCCTGTAATCCTCAATGCCCAAGTGACTGCAAGGCCTGGTATAAAGCTTGTTTGCTCATTCAGGAAAGACAATGGGGCCTATCTCTGCTTAGTTTGCTGCAAGTCCCCTCATTTTCCCAGGGCCCCCCGGGAGGGGGTAAGTGGGGCAATTTGCCCCGGGCCCCGCAGGGGCCCCCACGAGACTATAGTATTCTATAGTATTGCAACTTTTTTTTATGGAAGGAGCCCCCGAAATTGCTTTGCCCCAGGCTCCCTGAATCCTCTGGGCGACCCTGCATTTTCCATTGACTTTAATGATCTAGGTAATTGCACACTGGGATTTTTTAATGGAAGAATTAAAATCAAAAGAGTGAAAACCCCAATTATTGTCCTGCTCTGCTCAGGAGACCACAGGTCTGGTGTGCTGCTCTCCCTGCACGAATAGAACTCCCCAGTGGATCCCATTTAAGAGCTACCATGAGGGTCAAGGAGTAGAATTGTGCCCTGCGAGAGGCCCTGGATATTGAATTCTGACATAGTCTCAATGTGGGCAATTCTCTAGGTTCTGAGTATTAGATAGCCCCACCAGCTACACAGAGAGGAAAAAGAATACAAACTAGGAATGTAAAATTCAACATAAAAGGGAAGCTCCTTGTATACTATTGGTACATCTGGTGTGACTGGGAGCAGGTATGTCACTTTAGTGATTGTCACTTAGAGACAGGAGTGGTCTCCAGATTTGGGGCTTTGGCATGTAGGCAGAGCCATGGAGGGGAAGGACATCTTGGGGCTCACCATTAGGATCAGGTGACAGTGATGAGCTGAGGACATTATTCGTGGAGGAATTCTGCACCACTGCACATGCGCAGAATTCATATCCCCCACAGATTTCTTTGCTTTCCTGCAGAAAAAATGACTTTCTGACAGGGAAGCTGCAAGAGCAGTCACGCACCACTCCCTAGCACAGTAGGTACATCATTTCACGCACCCGGAGCAGCTGGCAGAGAGGTAAATCACCGCGGGGCTGGGGACACCCCAGCCAGTGGCTTCTACCCTGAGCCGGGATCAGCTGCTAGTCCCGGCTGGGCTGGAGGCAGGAGAGGACAGGACTTCCTCTTCCCCTGCAAGGAGTGTCTGGGGCTGTTTCAGACCCAGGCCCAGAAACCTCCCCCAGCTGCAGGAAGCTCAGCATCCTCCCCTGCATCCTGCCCCCATCACTCCTCAACTGTGGGGGGTGGGGTCACTGGGGCAGCTGCTCCCCCATCCACCCAACCCCCGTGCATCTGGACCTCCCATACCCAGATCCCCCTGCCAAGCCTTACCATGTACATCCAGAACTCCCCTAGCCCTCCATACCCAAGCCCCACCTCAACCCCTGCATCTGGAGCCCCTCTTCACGCAAACCCCCTGCCTCTGGACCCCCACCCCTGCACTCAGACCACCACCCACTGAGCTCCCTCCACTCAAACCCCCACCATGATGCCCCAATCTCTGCACCACCCTTAGCCCCCACATCCAGACCCCCAACTAGCTGCACCCAGACCTCCACCCCACCAAGTCCCACTCCCCCACACCCAGACTCCTCCACTGAGCCCCAACCACCTTCACCTGGAACCCTCTGCAGAGTCCCATTGCCCCTGCACCTGGAGCCCCCCCAACGAGCCTCTGTGCATCCAGATCCCACTACACTTAGACCCCCCCCCCCACTGAGCCCCTACATGCTTGGATCCTGCCTGGTTGAGCCTACCTGCCCTCCACATCTCCTGCACCTGGTGCAGAGGGGCAGGGACCCAGGGTGTTTCTGGGGCAGGCCCAGGCCTTGTGTTGCATCAGGGTCAGGTGTAGCCTCACCACTGTGTCCGTGTCCCGGGGGTGGGGGGGCTGCAGAGTGATCTCCCACCTTCGTGCAGCCAGTGGCCTGTGCTCCTCACTGCCATGCTGGAGCCTCTGCGTTTTTTTATTGACAAATAAAACTTGCAGAATTTTAAAATAATGTGCACATAATTTTTAATTTTTTTGGTGCAGAATTTTT
Source organism: Chrysemys picta bellii (assembly GCF_011386835.1). NCBI lineage: Eukaryota > Metazoa > Chordata > Testudines > Emydidae > Chrysemys > Chrysemys picta. The sequence goes on along the minus strand of NC_088802.1, from coordinate 32,001,123 downwards.
AAATTTTTGGTGCAGAATGCCCTCAGGAATACGGACATGCCCATCCTCTGGTTCTAGGTCTCTAAATTCATAAATGTGAATGTCATCGCTTAGCCAACTCCAGCTCAGGACCTGATTTCTCAGATAACCCCTGTTCTTTTCTCTGTATGACACGCAGTCAAAATCATCCAGTGATAGCAAGAACCGCCACAAAAAGCCCAAGGACACCAAGCCAAAGGTGAAGAAGCTGAAGTATCACCAGTACATTCCGCCTGACCAGAAAGCAGAGAAATCTCCTCCGCCCATGGACTCAGCCTATGCTAGACTCCTCCAACAGCAGCAGCTCTTCCTGCAGCTACAAATCCTCAGCCAGCAGCAGCAGCAGCAGCACTTCAGCTACCCTGGAATCCACCAAGCACAGCACAAGTGAGTCAGCAGCCTGTAAAGAACAATGTCTGCACAGTAGTCTGAGGCTTAGATGTTTTGGGGGGCTTTCTAAGCTCTCCTGCAGGTCCCTCTTCTATGCTTGTGTGCCTGTTGGTGCAGCATAGCAGGGATCTGGGAGCACAGTTTGAAAATGTAGCCCTGGTCACATCCAAAGCCATATTCTGACTGGCCAGAGAGGGATGACAGCCACATAAGACCTCCTTTGATCCCCCCTGAAAATGGACAAGGAAAGATAAGCATCCCCAGTCCTCTCTCTGCAGCCCCAGCCCATGAACTCTGAAGGCTCTTGCTGTTCTCCTTCCTGGGGCTCCCCATGCCCTGCTATAGTGTCTCCAATGTTCTTTACAATCACGTCTAGATGGAGCATTATATACTGAGACCTTAGGTCACCCTTCTAAAGTGAAGAAGAAAGCAGCTATGATGAAGAAGTTAAATCATATTTTGGATGGGCAGGGGCTGTTCTTTGGCCACCCTTCCATAAGTAAGTCCCATTTTCTATTAGTAAATGTGGCAAAAACTGGACACTATTACCAAAAACCTCTCCTTTGTCATTTCAGGCAATCAAGTGAGCAAATGGTCAAAAGTTCAAACTCTTCATCAACTCCAGTCACCAACATACCCCTTTCTCCAGTGAAAACCACTTTTTCCGGACAGACCTGTGTATCTTCTATCAAACCAGGCCCTCTCCCTTCCAACCTGGATGATCTGAAAGTGAGTGCAAATCTCCCATTAATCGTTTGTTAACAGTAATAGTATCTAGCGACACCATGCCTTACAATGAAAATGCTTTGAAGTCTATCAGGCATCCCAAGGTAATAGTGATGAGCTGGCAGGAACCTAAACTTGCATGTTATAGAGCAAGCGAATGCAGCAAAATATATAAGGCATGGAGAAGTGCTAAGTGCCTTTATGTTTCACAAAGTGCTCTGATGTGTCATGAGACAAATGATGCAATGGTACTAGAGAACATGCTATTGCTGCTGTGCAGGAATCCCCTAATTGCCATCAGATTGAGGCAGGTGGTCAGAGCTGTGCAAAATGTTTGCAGGAGAACCCAAAGTGATACCTCCTTGAGGAGCTGTCTGTGAACAAATCCAGGAACTTCTGATTTGAAAAGCATGAGCTCTCACTGCCTGAACTTAAGGACTAGTCCTGTAGCTAGAAGCTGTTGCTGAGTCACTAACTCTTATATAGACCAGCCCCTGAGGGAAAGGGAGGGGAATAAAGACTCACACTAGATTGATAAAACAATGAGGAGTCCAGTGGCACCTTAAAGACTAACAGATTTATTTGGGCATAAGCTTTCATGGATAAAAACACACTTCTTCAGATGCATGGAGTGAAAATTACAGATACAGGCATAAATATATTGATTATGTGGATCATTATTGATTGATGTGGGTCATTTACACACACAATTCTTTCAGGTTTTGTTACTTAAACTCAAACATGATTAAAGTCCCAGGCCAATCTCTTGCGGAACGAGGGATGTGTAAAGTAATCCTTATTATTCAGAGACATGAATAAGGATTAAAGCAAGTGGAGCATGTGTGTAATGAAGTCCTGGCTGAGTCATCTGGGATGCCTGAACCTGAGCCATATGGATCTAAAAGCATGAACTTCTGTTAGCTAACTAGCCTGTTAGCTAGCTCATGGCCAGTAGCAGACTCATAAACCTCTATAGGAGGGCCAGCTGCTAGCAGGGACACCAAGCCCCATGGTGTCAGCCTGTGTTCCATGAGAATTACTGCACTGCTATCCACATTATCCATTCACAGCTCCGGCTCTCCACTTATAGCAGCTCTGGCTGCTGGAAGGAAGAATGTATTTCCTCTGCTGGGACACAATGAGGCTGTTAAGCTGTGCATGGTGCTTCTAGTGACTTTGAGTAGTAGTGAGGGGTGCAGCTCAGTCCCATCAGGCAGGAGGCCAGGAGAACGCTCCCTGGGGGAAATATTCACAGCAGGGTATTTCCCCACAAGTGTATAAGGAGTATGACAGTGAGGGGAGGTGCTGGAAGTGACTATCATTAAATGGCTGGCTCTGCTTCTAGGTGTCAGAACTGAGGCAGCAGCTGCGAATAAGAGGCCTCCCCGTATCCGGTACGAAAACGGCACTGATGGAACGTCTGCGGCCCTTCCAGGACTGCAGTGGCAGTGTGGTGCCAAACTTCAATGAAATAACAACAGTCACCTTTCCAGTCACCCCAACAAACACACTGTCCAACTACCAGTCACAGCCCTCGGCCAGCATGCTATCCAGCAGCTTCTATCAGTTTGGCAGCACCAGCTCCTCCCCACCCATCTCCCCAGCATCCTCTGACCTTTCCGTCAGTGGCTCTTTACCAGACACATTCAACGATGGACCAATGACTTCTCCACAGTTTGGTCTCCAACCATCCCCTGTGCATGGCAGTGCTGAAGAAAGCCTAATGGGCAGCATGAATGGAGGGAGCATCCAGTTGGAACTGGAAGGGATTGACACAGAGAAAGACAAGATGCTGGTGGAAAAGCAGAAGGTTATCAATGAACTGACGTGGAAGCTGCAACAAGAGCAGAGACAGGTGGAAGAGCTGCGGATGCAACTCCAGAAGCGAAAAAGGAACAATGGCTTGGAGGAGAAGCAGCCACCCACCCAGCATTTCTTCGGTGTCCCCATCAAGCAAGAAAACACAGTATCCAGCTGTCCATTCTCATCAAAACAAACTGCCTTGAAAGCCCAAGCTAACAGCTTGGATAAACTAAGTAACTGTGGGACGCCGCAGCTGCCTCACATTGTAAACAGCCTTTGCATGGAGTCAGCGGGCCAGAGCACCATCACCTCCTCCACGTTTCTAAGCCCACAGTGCTCTCCACAGCATTCTCCACTTGGGACTGCAAAGAGCCCACAGCATATCAGTCTGCCACCATCCCCTAACAGCCATTACCTTCTCTCTGTGTCCCCTGGCTCTCAGGGAGAAGGGCGCAGTGTTTCCCCACAGGCCAGCAATCGACTTCGCCCAGCACCGGTAAGTGGGGAATGCACAAGGCTAATGCCATTCTGTCCTATCTCGATGGAGATTGCACTGGTATTAAAAAGAACAGGAGTACTTGTGGCACCTTAGAGACTAACAAATTTATTAGAGCATAAGCTTTCGTGGACTACAGCCCACTTCTTCGGATGCAGTGGGCTGTAGTCCACGAAAGCTTATGCTCTAATAAATTTGTTAGTCTCTAAGGTGCCACAAGTACTCCTGTTCTTTTTGCGGATACAGACTAACACGGCTGCTACTCTGAAAACTGGTATTAAAGGTTGCTTTGGGGGTTGCTTGTCCAAATCTCTCTGACCTGGGAATGAGGGTGGGCACAGGCCATTCCATGAGCTCTCCAATGTGCTCTGGCTCTGACAACCCTGGAACACCAGAGGAACAGCCTGTCCTGCAGCACTTCCACATCCTTGCTCCCTGTCCTGCCTGGAAGCAGGAAGTGCAGCTGCCCCTAAAATGTATCACTCTGGCAGAATTGTAAACTGGCCCATGTGAGCACAACAGGGCCTCACAAAACAGACTGGGCTTTCCCCTGCAGCTCGGGCACTCACAGAACAGTCTTTGGCTTGCGGCATGGGAGCCCAGGCTCAAAGCGCATTTGCAAATGGGAGTTCTCCAGGCAGAGCCAAGGGTTCCATCCCAGGAGCAAACAGGGCTAGCATGCTCAAAGTAGGGCAGTGGTGAGTGGAGTAGCATCTGCTCCGTCTCCCCTCACCAAGTTGTAGGCTGCATCTTTGTGACTCTACAAAAAGCAGTGCCACAGGTCAGGAGTCCTGTGTGCCTCTCTCCAACCTGGGCCAGCCGGCATACTGACTTCCTTGGAGAGAGCAGCAGGAGTGCCAGGGAGAGCACATCACCCAAGAGCCTGAGTGTGCTGCACAGGGTGTGCCCAGACACAGCCATCACTCCATGCAAGCTGCCTCCTCGGTGCCTCCACCACACAGGCTGAGGTCAGAGTAGCTGGAAGGGCCAAATCCTGAGCACATGCAGTGACCAGCTCCAGTGAGTTTGCCAAGACCCTGGTGACACTGGATGTGTTCACAGAGCTGCTCACGATCGAGGGACAGTTAGGAACAAAATCACAGGAGCAACATGGGCAGCAGCAGTACAGCACAGGAAGAGGAGGGCCACTCTGGGAATCTGGGGGCACAGGCAGTACGGTTGCTTTGGGGATTGCTTATCCAAATCCTGGGGGCCCTAAGCAGGAATATTTTGGGGGACCACCTACACAACACATATAAAAAAAGCAAATAGGGGGGCCGTTGAGCTGCTTGGGGCCCTAAGCAATTGCTTAATCAGCTTATACCCAGCACCAGCTCTGTCAGGGGAGACTGCACACCATTGCTGACGTCCAGGGATCAGAGATCATGAGTCAGCCCCAACCCCGAGCCGTTCATAGCGCTGACGCTGTGTATTTGGTTTGTCGTGTGTTGTGCGCCCCCCTGCCATTCCTGGGGGGGGGGGCAATCAGTGCTGCCAGTGCCCCCAGCTGCACTGGGGAAGCAGGTTTTGGCCCCTGCTGCAGGAGCTCTCACCCTACACTGCCAGTCCCTGCCCAGCAATGAATGCTCCCCCCCCCCAACAGCCCCAACCCAGACTTCAGTCCCTTTCTGCTCCTCCTACGGCTCTTCCCCCTCCCAGGCCTGGGGGCTGCAGCAGGGTCCTCTCTCCCTGTTCCAGGCTGGGGACTTCCAGGTGCCCCTCAACCCCCTCTTCCCTGGCCCAGGCGGAAGCTGCAAGGCAGGGGGAGGGGAAGAGGAACCGTCCCTTCTCTGTTGCTCACAGGGGGAGAGGCAGAAGGGGGTAGGACCACCTGGAGCAGCTGGGTTCTTTATCTCCCCCTCCCCTCCTGTGAGAACGGCTCTGGCTGCTGGGGGCGGGGAGCGCTGCCTGCAGCAGATCTGATTGGTTGCTAACCCCCAGAAGGTGGGCTGATAGGGCATGCAGCCAATCAGCATGCTAAAATTGCCAGGAAGTTGGAGCTTCTTGTCTCATCACAGATGGCTCCTATACAGCCAATCCTATAACAGCAAAAACAGTGCAAGAGCTGGGACTGCTGTGGGAGTGACATGGGGCAGGGGGTGCTGTGGAGTGACTCAGGTGGGAGGGCCACTGTGGGAGTAACGCTGGCAGGGGAGGGGGCCTGTGGGGTTGATGGGTGGGGGAGGGGGAAGCTGTGGGTGTGACAAACTCAGGGAAGGGGACCCTGTGGGGGTGGCAGGCATGGGGGAGGGGGAAGCTATGAGGGTGACACAGGCAGGGGGAGGGGGCTCTGCATGAGTGGCGTGTGACCCCTCCCCCGGTTCAGGGAGACTAGGCCCCTGTCCTGCCCCATCTGCCCAAGGCCCCCTCACTCTCGCCCACCGGGGCCAGAGGAGTCCCAGATGGCTGGCCTGCCCCGCCCCGAGTGCCAACCTGCCCACCCAAGCCACACCAAGTCTCTTCCCATCTGCCTAAACCGCCCTGAGCGCTGACCTGCCTGCCCAAGCCACTCCAAGCTTTGGCCGGCCAGAGGAGCTCTGAGGCCTGCTGGGTCCTAGCCCCAGGGCCATGGCAGGAAGCATTAGCGCAGGTTTGGGGAGGCTTAGCCTCCCCCAGCCTCCATTACATGCCACCCATGAGGCCCTGTGGGGGTGACAGGCAGGGGAGGGGGAAGTTGTGGCGGTGACACAGCCAGGGGGAGGGGTCCAGTGGCGGTGGCACAAGCAGGGTGAGGGTGCGCTGTGGGGGTGACTTAGCCAGGGAGGGGGCACTCTGGGGGTGACAGGCAGGGGGGAGAGGGCGCTGTGGAGGTGACACAGGCAGGGGAAGGGTCATTCTGGGGTGACAGGCAGGGAAGCAGGGCACTCTGGGGGATGACTGTGGGAGCAGGGCACTGGGAGTGACTGGCAGTGGGAGGGAGAAACTATGCAGGTTGCAAAGGGAACAGGAGACTAGTGGGTGAAACAGGGCGCAGGAGGGGGCATTAATTTTGGTGGTAGCACAAGCAGTGGGAGATGGGTACTGGCAGGTGTGACACAGGCAGTGGGAGCGGGGCAGTATTGTGGGGTGGCACAGGGAGCGGGGTTGTACTGTGGAGAGCAACAGAGTCGCAGCCCAGGGAGTAGGTGTAATTATTGGGGTTCCTCTATACCCGAAACTCCTAGGGTGCCAGTAGCCTGTCAGCTTGAAGACAAACACAATAGATGCTTCAGCAGCTAGGCCTTGTAGCCCAGCCTCGGAAGGTCACATACCCACTCAGGCATGTGGCTAAGGGAAAGGGTTTTACTAGGCTGGCAGGGAAGGGGCGAGGTTGTAAATACCCAGGTACAGAGGCTTAAACTGTTATAGTTCAAACTAAGCAATAGCAGTGTGTGCGTGGGGCTTTTCAAGCCTCGTGCCTGGGGTGCCCTCTCCAGTCCAGTCTCTATTTCAGCAAATAAGCATTTGGGGGTTACCAAGCCAGGCTTAGTTAGTGTCTCTCATTGGGCCACTCTGCACTGGCTCCCTGCCCAGCTGCTGTCGCTCCATATACAGTCCACACAGTCTTGCACCCAGCTGTGATGTCCAGCAGTCACAGCCTGTTCCACACACAGCTCTGTTCCCTTACCTGGCCTGGGGGAGGGGATATGCAGTGGGGAGTGAGCTGATGGGAGTTGTAATCCTCTTCTTTGTAGCTCCATCACACAGGATTGTACCACAGGGAGCAGGGAGCTGGGTTGTATCATGGGGAGCAGCAGGGTCATGGCACAGGTGGCTGGGTTGTACCATGGGGAGCAGCAGGGGGAATGGCACAGGGAGCTGGGTTGTACCATGGGGAGCAGCAGGATCATGGCACAGGGAGCTGGGTTGTACCATGGGGAGCAGCAGGGTCATGGCACAGGGAGCAGGGGCACAGTGTCACCATTTTAATTTCCAAAGTGGGCTCTAATCATCGCCTGTATTTTAGGGCCTCCTGTATTTGCACTCGGGTCAGCTCTGCATGCCCAGCTGTGTGTGTGAATTAGGAGTGTCTGACTCTCCTGAACTGCATGTGCAGATGTCAGCGTTTGGGGGCGTGGAACATTTGCAAGCCCAAAATTTCCGATTGACAGCATTTGGCATTGTGGGTGGAGAGAGGCTGGAGCTGCATATGGGGTGCCCTGGGGGGCACTTCACCCTACCTCTGCAGTTCCAGTCTCTGGTCACATTCTCTTCACGTGGCTAAAAATCAGACACCATAACCCAGGCCCACCTATAAACAATGTAATCAGGGCAGCTCTTCTGTTTTCTGAGCTCCCTGTTCCACAGCAACCCCCTCCTCTGCCCCGATGAGAGCGAGGCCATTGGGAAGGTTCTGAGCCTAACTCTGCTTGGCGTGAGTCCTTCCCAGCTGGGGCTGCCTCTCAGATCTCCAGCTGGGATGTCACACCAGTGCCGGGGGTCCTCACCTGAGGAGGGTGTGTATGACAGAGCAGCACTAATGACCTGTGCTCTCTGTGACATGGATCTGAGCCATTCCTCTGGGTTCCCAGTTGCGGTGTTGATGGGTCACTGAGAATCCTGGTGAAGAAGGAGCTCCAGCTGCTGCTGCTGGGATATGTGTGCATCACTCCCACACTAATCAACACTCCCAGAAATAACACTGCCTGCCACAGTCATGCTGCACCTTGCCATGATAACACCATGGGAACAGGGGAGACGGGGCCAGCCAGCAGGGGCAGAGCAGTCTTGGAGCGAAGTAGAAGGAAAGGGAAAGGAATTTGTTATCTGGAGGGAGGGGGTTGGTAGCTAATCTTTTCACAGATTCATAGACTTTAAGGCCGGAAGGGACCATTCTGATGTTGTCTGGCCTGCTGCATAACAGGCCGCAGAATGCTACCCAGTCACATTCACTGGCAAGAACCCAGTACAAAATGAGCAGGTGTTCTAGCAAGTTTCCCTCAGAACCTCTGCCAAGAAACTCATCTTTGAGTTGCAAGATTCCTGCTAGGCCAGTGTGTGAGCCCTTTCTAAGCAGCAGATACCACTGGTTCTGTAAATGCTCTGTGTCTGTTTTCTGGAGTGGTGAAATGGGTGGGATTAGAAAGAGTGCAGGATAAGACCCGTGCAAGTCATTCCCTTGTGGCTTAATCCAGTCTCACAATATTCTTCTCACCACTTACTTAGGGCAAGTAATTGGGACATTTAAAACAGAATCAGTTTTTCCATGATCATCAGAAGTGAAGGGCAAGAGATTTCAGGCGGAGGGGTCACGTATGACAGTTTTGCAAGGATGTGCTAACCCATGTAAACCAGATCTTCAGAGAAGGTCCAGAGTATTGACCCACTGTGCCTCTAGAGACCCTTTGACAAGGGGCAGTAGAGATGAGTGGTGGGGTTACTGCATCTCCTAGCTGGAGCATTGTCCAGTGATTCAGACAAGTGAGTCATACAACAGAATTTGGGTTGGGTGTCAAAAAACAAGCATCACACTAATTAGCATAAGATCTGGTCAGGATCAGCCAGGGCTGCTGAAGTGTGAGAGGAGTGATAAGGGCAGAGGAGCGGGTTCACCCACCAGTAACGCGGTATCTTTGGGACCTTGCTGTCTATGTTTGGCCAATATTTTTCACCAGCATATTATTTTGCCTGTTTTTGCTCTTCCTCTTGTTCTGGTGTAGGGACATTCAGAGCTGAGCTGAATGCGGGTGCTGAAAGACAAACTGCTCAGGGTCACCTCATGTTAAAATGCACAGGAACTGTGTGTACAGACCTGAATGGTTTCCTCATAGCTAGGGGAACTCATAACTAGTCTCCTGAATCCATCTGTCCTGCCCACAGGCTTGATTTTTCCCTCACTTAGTCTGATTTGACACTGGTGTAATACCATTGACTCCAGTGGAGTTACTTCTGGTTTACACTGGGGTGAGAGGCGGCTTGGGCCCCAAATAAAGGTAGAAAGAAAGGCAGAGAGGAGCATAACCTTTTGCCTGTGGATTGATTACATTTCCCTATATTTCCCCCACGCAGATGGCTACGCAGGCAGGTCAAAAGTTTTCTATTCCATCCCCAAGTTTTTGTAAGTCAAGCCCAGCCCTCTCGGAGGTAAAGCAGCCTCCATCCTATGCGGATGCAGTGAAGCAGGTAACTGCATGGTTTTTATTTTCTACAGGAATAGGTTTTACCATTTTGATCTTGTTCTGTTTTGGTTGAGTTTTATGGAACTAGTGACTGTGGCAATTACAGCACATCGCCTGGTCTGTGAGTGAAGCAGGCACATTTGATGTGTATGAGAAATAGCTTGAATTGACATTTTAGGCCTAAGTGCACAAAAGATGTTAGGTGCCTAGGAGATCACTGTGATCCACAAAGCCTGAGTTGGATGCCCACACTCCCTGTCCATTGAATGAGGGAGTGAGGAGCTTTAGACTCCAATCCACAAAAGCCAGCATACTAGGCATGAGCTAGCCAGTGGGAGAGACCAATGACGGGGTACGTGGTCAGAGGTAGGTGCAAACACTGTCTTGGCAGTAGGTGCCTGTGCTGTCAGCAAGGATCCCAGAGGGAAGGAGAACAAGAATAACCCCAGAACTGTTAGCCTAGTGGTTAGGGGGCCTTACCAGGGATGTGGAAAGCTCCTCTTTTGTATGAACTCACCTGAGGGCCCGAGTGGTAGAGGCATAGGCGCCAACTCCATGGGTGCTCCAGGGCTGGAGCACCCACGGGGGAAATTGGTGGGTGCTCTGCAGCCAAGCTCCCCGCCCCAGCTCACCTCCGTCTGTGTGCTGTCCCTGCTTCTCCCAGCACTTGCCTCACACAGCTGTTTCGCGGCATAACAAGCTGTGGGGGGAGAAGCGGGAACGCGGCCCACTCAGGGGAAGAGGTGGGGCCAGGGCAGGGATTTGGGGAAGGAGTCCAATAGGGGCAGGGAAGTGGCGGAGTTGGGGCAGGGATTTGGGGGAAGGGGTTGGAATGGGGGCAGAGTCAAGGTGGGGCGAGGGGGGCACGAGCACCCACCGGCACCAGGAGAAGTTGGTGCCTTTGGGTAGAGATGGGTAGCTTCTGAGCGTGCTTGTCAGATTGGGTCCTGCATGTGACTTACGCGGCCAAGCACCTCTCTTCCCCCAGTTTGTGAATTTGCCCCAGGACATAGGTGGGAGATCGGCACCCAGATGCCCACGGGGGGCAGGTGCACATGCCCAGTGGCAGGAACACAGGCACTAGGGAACTTTTACTGCATACTGTTAGGTGCTGAGTAACCGTAGGCACCTTTGGGAGCAACTGGAGTTTTGTGCATCGCAGTGGTCCAGAAACTGGGCCTTAGCTGCTTAATGCCTGTTGTGCATCCAGGCGTTAGCTGCTAACTATTGTCTCAATGTGCAGAAAAGCATCAGACTTGATTTTATTTGAATACTGTGCTGGTGAAAGGTGCTAGGCTAACAGCCCTGCGGACTGAGGCCCTGGTCAAGCAGAGCAGAAGGGGCTAGTGATACGCGGAGCTCCAGTTTTTGGTGCCCAAGTTGAGACACCTCAAATGGATGTGAGGTCCAAGGGGGGAGGAGGGGAAACTTTGGAAACTTGGCCCCTTTGAAGTGTCCCAACTTGGGCAGACCAAATCACTAGTCACTTTGGAAAACCTTGGCTTCTGTAGTTCGACCCAGAGCAAATACAAGCTTGGCCTGCTCTGCCCCCTGCCAGAGTGCCTCAGCCTTATGCCTGAGGTGGAGAGGGTAGCTCAGTCTCCATAGTCCATTTCGTCCCTCGCATCGCATGAGACTGCAAACAGGGTGCCACTTAGTGCCAGCTGTGATGGTGGATAGTTGTTCCATTGGTAACTAGACTGAGACCACCAAACTCATCCCACGTGGGCCATTGGATAGCACTAAATATTGGCACATAATGGCTGGGGGACGAGGAGTTGTTTTGTATTTAAATCAAAGGAAACAACAGGGAAAGTGCATTTCGTCAGCAAGGCTCGGCTGGCCAGCAGAGGGATGAGGGCAGAGGGGAGCAGGCATCTTGCTGGGGCAAGCACTGGGTGTGCTGGGCACAAGAGTCCCAAGGAGGCTGTGTGCACCCAACTTGGTCCTCAGGCTCCTGAAGCCCAGGTGCAAAGCAGAGGCTGATTTAAATGGTTGTCAAAGGTGGCTGTGCAGTGACCATGGAGCCTATGAGCTTAGTTCTACCTGCAGGGAGGGGACAGAAACCAGCTTATTGCTCACTAGCCACAGCAAATTAGGAAATCGGGAGCCAAGCACATCCACACTGCATGGAGAATCTCACCTTTCCAGCACTCTAGGACTAGCAAAGCTGCATCTTGTGCTCTGGCCCCTGGCCTGAGAAACCGCTTCTAACCCCCTGCTCTCCTCTTGTGGTGTTTTGCTGCAGCAGATGACTCGAAGTCAGCAAATGGACGAGCTCCTGGATGTGCTGATTGAGAGTGGAGGTAGGCAGAGATTTGATACCTTACACACAGTGCCCTTGCTGGAAAAGCATGCTCAGCGCCATGGTGATGAACATGGGACCGCGAGAGCCCCATTGGAGCTGCCTTCTTTGAGGCTGCCATCTTGCAGCGGCTTTCCCTGAGGAAGGAATGGCTGAGGCTGGTTTTAAAGATTTGTTTTCCATTACACAAGTGGAGCAGTGCTCTGGAGGTGCCCTGCACATGTCCACCACTGCTGGGGAGCTTTGATTTTAACAAATCCCCATGTGCGTTACTGTAACCACTTTCCTGTGGAGAGCCTGTCCTGTGGTTATCAGCCATTCCCTAGAGAGAGAGCACCACTTGCGTTCCCTGGAGAGAGAGAAACACTTGGACCTGTTCCCTGGAGAAAGAGAAACACCTGTGCCTGTACCCTGGAGAGCGCATCGCCTGCGCCCCTTCCCTAGAGAGAGAGCACCGCCCGCACCCGTTCCCTAGAGAGAGAGCACTGCCCGCGCCCCTTCCCTAGAGAGAGAGCACTGCCCGCGCCCGTTCCCTAGAGAGAGAGCACCGCCCGCGCCCATTCCCTAGAGAGCTCTGTCTGTGCCCATTTCCCATGAAGAACAATGATACTGTGATGCCTTCTTAGGGGGCCCAGAGCTGTTAGTTACTGTGTGACCCCTCTGCTCCAGCTAGAGAGAGATTTGCTGGTACTAAGTGGCTAGCCATCCCAGACAAACTTCTCAGGGCTCTGTCAGCCCTTACTTTGCCTTACAGGTAACACTTGTTGCTCCGCAATTCCTGAGCCCCCTCAGAAAGCATTCCCCTGGAACACCCAGCCCCTGCCATTGGCCACTCACAGAAATTATACCAAGTTTGCTATCTCCAACTAAGAATTCACGCTTTGCTTAATATTACAGCCCAGAGTTCCTCATACGATCTAACAAAGAGAAGTTTATTAAGAAAGATAGAGATTTCAATGATATAAAGAAGGATAATGAAAACAGAAATGGTTACAAATAAAACAGAGTGTAACACACACTTCTGAGAGACAAACATAACTTTAGCAGGTGAAAATCTTGGTCTCAGATAAGCAGTTTACCTAAAGCAACCTCTCAGTATCACCAGCCACCAGGGCCAGGATCCAGCTTTCATGGATACAAAAAGTGCTGTTCTTTTTGCTCAACAAAGGGAGGCACCCTTCTTACAGTCCAGTAAGCCTTGGCACTGTATCCTTTGGAAGTGTGCCCCCAGATAAAGGTCTTCTCTTCTGCTGTTTCCTCTCTGGGGAGCTGAAGCCATGCAGCTTTCTTAGCCTGTTAATATGTTCGTCCCGTTTGCCTCAGATGCAAATATAATTCCCGTTGACTTAGGCTTGCTTTACACCTGAGACTGTGCAGCCAGGTAAAGCAACATTCCTTTGTCTGGGAGAACCTCAGTTATCAGCTCTGCCTGGTTACCTAGTGTAAACTTATTTTTAGCACATACATACAACTTCTTGAAGAACACCTGTACAGACATTTCATGATGCTTATGCTAACCAGTAGAATATAAGCTTTCATTTGATACCTCACATGACTGTCTTTAGAGATAAATACTATGCCATCCATGTGCTGGTTGCAAGGACTCTGTCAGGCATTGCTGACACAGAGTAATGACCACTAATGGCTTTTGTGTCACACAGTGCCCATTCCCCGCACTCATTTACCACGGCCATGTCTAGGCAAAGCATTGCCTAGGCCCATGCCTTTGGGGAACACTGATTATGCCCCTTGCCCACACATACGAGCTACGAAGAGGCATTATCTGCTCTGATAATGGCCTATAAGGCCATTGTCTGTACCCTGTCCATATGCCAGTGCCTATCGGGAAAGCATCATTGATGCTTAGCTGTCAGTTGGCTTTCATACTAGGTAATCAAGCTTTAAAAGCATCTCCTGTCACTCGCTCCTTAGAGGGGCTGTCTCTGTGTTCTCAGGCATTGCTGATCATAGCGTTCCATGAGTAGGCCTCGTGGTGACTTTGAAAGCTGAGCAGTTGAGGGCTGGTACTAGCAGGGTCCTGTATGACATGGACAAACCAGGCCATGTTGGGTTTTGGGGTGATTTGCCAAGAAAGCCAAGGACCCAGGTGTCCTGTTTACAAAGGGTCAGAGCAACATTCTGATCTTGAGTCACCCCAAGCGTGAGAGTCAGTTGGGCCATCCAGTCTGTGCCGCACTTTCCCCCACATACCCTGGGCTGGCTCTCCTTTCCCCAGTGAGACCATGCTGATCAGTGTCAGCAGCAGCAGTCCCAGTGCACTCTCTGTCCGAGGTCTCTCAGCAGAGGGTTGTTGCAAGGGGGCAGTTGCAGGAGGACAGTGTGATGGGTTTTCAGATGTCTCTGGGGAGCTCCTCCCATGCACAGGGGCAATGTGGGGGACAGCACAAAGGCGTGTATTGGAAAATCAAACTCATGGGCAATGTAGGCTGGCATCCTTGGCGGCAGCACGACTGCAGATAAGAGGATAAGTAGTACAGGGGCTAAGCCAGGAAGGGCCTTGCAACTGAAGACAGGCAGTTTGTGTTTGATAAGCTGGAGAAAAGGGAGCCGGTGGATGGATGTGAAGTGTGTGTCTGTGGGGGTAAATGGTGCAGGGAGAAAGGTAGTCTTGTTGGAAGATGTCCATTTTTGCACTGATAAGGTTGGGGGAACCCTGAGTGGAGCAGAACGGTGGAGTAGGCTCTGAGGGAAAGCAGGCAGTCAAAGCATGTGGCCAGTGCAGATGGCTCAGGCTGTTACATGGCATGGGTCTAAGCTCTCCATTTCTTTTGCAAACAGAAATGCCAGCCATTGCCAAAGAAGATCGTTCCTGCCTCCAAAAAGTACCTCAGATAACGGTGTCTTCAGGGAACGCCAGCGCTTCACTTCCAAAGGCCTCTGCTCCATTTGAACATGTTTCCTCAGCCCAACTCTCATTTGACCACTGCACTGGCAGCAATGACACTCACCTCGAAGTCTTATTAAATTCCCAGAGTCCCCTGGGAAAGGTCAGTGAGATCCCCCTCCTGAAAATGGGCGGTGAGGAGTCTCACTTTGAAGGGCTGATCGACGGGTTTTCCAGCAAAGTTGCAGATGAACTTCTGACATCCCAGGAGATTCCTCTCTCACCCATGGAGACCCAACTGTCACCCTCCTCTGCTGAAGGCTCCGGTTTACAAATGAGTTTCACTGAATCGCCCTGGGAAACGATGGAATGGCTGGATCTCACCCCACCTAGCTCAGCCACTGGCTTTGGCTCTTTCACCACCACCGGGCCCAGCCTCTTCAATATAGATTTCCTAGACGTCACTGATCTCAGCTTAAACACCACCATGGACCTTCACTTACAGCAGTGGTGAAAGGTGGTGGCAATACAGATGGGGATGTACAGCAAAAGCAGCCAACCACAAGTCCTTTCATTAAACAACAGAACCAACAGGAACTGAGTCCTGGCCCAAAGGGCTAATGTGCCAACCAGTCAGGGGAAACTGGAGTATTTTTCCCAGTACATAATTCCTATCCTTTTTCAGTGACTAAGAATTGTCAGTACAATGACACTGACCCTTTATTTTTCACACCTATGTGGCTATTGATGCCTTTTAAAAATGAGACTTCTCTAAAACATTTTTTTAATGCTTTTTCAGTTTTAGCAGCTATTCACATGAGAACTGGAGTAGCTCGTGACATATTGTGTGGAAAAGAGACCTCACCTGGGAGGAAGCATGAAAGCATCCAGAACAGGGTCCAAGGCATTGCCGCCTCATCTCCTTTAAGAAATACTGCACGGCACGTCTTAGCCATGGAGAAAGGCCCAGTTTGGTCAGAAGTCTTGTGGGCAGCTAGTGCCATTCTCTCTGCCCACCACAGTGACAAAATACACTTCACTGTACAGCCAGGCCCACCTCGCTCTGCTTCCTGTCTCCATTCCAATTAGTCATTGATCGAAAATGGTTTTGAAGCCAAGTCCCCATAGCACAGACAGCTGCTCTCCAGTCAAGGGCAGTGAGTTGTGCCATGTCAGAGATGTGCCAGAATTCATGTGAGCACATCTCATATGGTCACTTTTAGTGAGTGAAAGCCAAGGCGTGTTCCATGCTGCACAGTTACATTTTATAATTTAACCTCAAAGAAGCCCAAACCACAGATGTCCTGATACCTGACTCCAGCTGCTCAGGTTGCTCATAGTGCTACTGAAAGAACCTGATGCACTGACGGAGCTGTCGATTTCCTATTGGGGTGGTATAAATAACTGGTGTGGTATAAATATGTCTCCAGCAGGGGACAAGGAGCCTGTTGAATCGGGAAGTAAACAAACCGAAGCTCTGGAGGGGATCCCTTGGGCTTTTCTCTGCAGTATGAGAAACCTGAGGATGAACTTCTCCTGAACTTGCAGGGAACCCTGAGGGTGGGGGAGAGCCACAGAAATTCAATTGCAATAAATAGCCCCTCCTGTGTGTTCCCCAAGAAATGGAATGGGTCAAAACAGGTCCTTAATTATGGCTGGAGTTTGTGTGACCATCTGTTTGTGCAGTCTATGCTCCCTATGCCAGCCCCCCTCCCTGCCGCCCCTCTCCCCTTTGCTCCTCTCTCCTTCCTTTTGCTGAGTTTACTGCTGCCCCGCCAGTTGCTCGGCTCAGAGCAAGGTCATCCGGAGAAGAGCTGTGAATCCACTAGGCTAGAGGAGCTCGTTCTTCCCAGTTCATCAGAGATAGATGCTTTGCTGCAGTCCTGGCTGCAGTAGGAAGCCACCTGCCTTTCTCCTCTGAATCACGGTGCAATATTGTTCACCGGGCTCTCCGGTGAGAAAGGGCCAGCTCGTCACCATTAGGCTTCCACCAAATAATCTGATATCTACTGTTTTAGAGATGCATCTACTTTTTTAGGAATTACCTGTCAGCTGTTTTGCAAAAGTAAATATTGTTGCTGACAAAGATTGTTAAAATATTTCCAGCCTGCGTGTATTTAATATTTGTGTTACTGGAAGGGCAGCACACTGGTCATGCAGTCATTTGGGGAAGAGCCCAGTGCAAAGGGACTGTGGAGCAGGGGCACTCCCACGTGGGTGACTTGCTGAAGGTTTGTTGGAGTCTGAGGAGGAGCCCTCTGCAGCCCTCTTTGGCCCCAGTGATGAGATATTATGTTGTTGCATGTTGTATAAAGAACATGTTAGTAGCTTTTTTAAGTCACTATTTAAAGCACCACTTTTCTATTGTACAAATGTTCACTGGACACTGGTAGCTAGAACAATCACAAGTTGCAATTTGTTAAAAGAATTTCTTTTTTTATAAGTGAGAGATTTTAGAAACCATTCCATGGTGAATTTTAATAGCACTTGAATCCAAAGTAGTTTAGCTGCTGCACTGCCTAAATGTACAGGGCTTTCCAGATAGTTTTCTCCTCTCGACAAATGTATTTCCTTATTTAAAGTGATGCTGTCAACTTAAAACTTGTAAACAGACACGTTTCCTCAGCTATGTTACCAACAACACCTTCATTATTAAATACCCTCTTGCCTTGTCACTCTCTCTGCTCTCTGATTGCTGCTTCATTTTGCTCAGCTGGGAGAAGGACAGCCACTGAATTCAGTGTTCAGTTTGTGACAGGTTCCCCCGAGGGTGCCACCTGGAACAAGGGAACCATTGCGCCTTCTGACCCACCAGCCTGGGTTCCCTCTCACACTGTGCTGCTGTGACAAGCTGCAAAGCCCTCCAGCCCACACTTTCACCAGCATTCACACAGGTAGGGACACACCCAGCTGCAGTCACATGCAGGCTCTCTAGCTACCAGCCTCCCAGCCTAGCACCCCAGTGCTGTACCGTCCTGCCCTGGTCAAATCTGGCCAGTATATGGGTTTAATACCTGGGTTGCCTCTCCCTCAATGTGAAGAGAACAGTGCACACTTGTGGTAACCAAGCAGAGATTTTTCCCCAAGCACTCCAGTCAAAGCTCACTGGTTTGGATTAAAACATAAAATAAGTTTATTAACTACTAAAGATAGATTTGAAGTGATTATAAGTGCTAGCAAACAGATCAAAGCAGGTTACCTAGTAAATAAACAAAACACAAACTAAGTCTAAGATACTAGAAAGATAGGATATGAAATAGCAAATTCTCACCTGGGCTGATGAGACAGGCAGGCTGCAGATTCTTATGGGACAAGCTGCACTTGCATTACAGCTTGGAATCCCCAGGTCTCATTGCCCTGAATAGGCCCTTTCCAAAAGGCTATCTAGACTGAAAGCATCTTGTCTAGTTGGCATTATTCAGGTGTAACTACAATTGAAGTACAGATACATAGTCAGTATTTATAACTTCAGATACAAAAATGTTACATGCATACAAATAGGATAATCATATTCAGCAAATCATAACTTTTCCAATGACACCTGACATGACTTATCTTGAACAAAATGCATGATAATTATGCCATAACCATATAATAATATTATTATTATGACAAATATGGGGTTCAGTGTCACACAGTTCACTGTGGGCTTCTCAGGAGCTCAGCCTTAAGGGCTCTGCATTTATTTAAACTCCACATTTTTACTGGCAGGTTCATAACAAGCTAATTGGAGCATTTCTCTTGGTCTGAGGGTTGCAAAGCTTTTAGAAAATCTGATCTCTGGATCAGATGTGAGTTATACTGTCCCGTTAGAATGAAATGGCTGGTGCGCTAGTGGCTGCCCAAACACCTTATGCTTTCCCAGCGTGCTGTGGAAGCCTCAGAAGCTAAGCTTCTCGCACCCAGCATGACTAGCTTCTGTGTCAAATGTCTGCTGGGTTCTCTCGACAGATCGAGCTGTGTTCTGTTATCCCCTGGCTTGCTGCAATGTACCAGTGGGGAGCCCTGCCTGCCAGCTTTGCCTGAGGCTCCTTGCTTCCCTGGACTCCAAGGAACAAGGAGAATGGCACAGCTTTGCACATGAAACCAGCAAAGCAGCTGGCGCATTCCCTGGCCCAGCTACAGAACGGATTGTCAGTTAGCTCTGGTGTCAATTCTCTGATCATGGTGCAGGTTGGAAATTCTGCAGTCTGATTGGATCATCATTTACTCATGCTGTGAGTGTGTGTGTGTGTGTGTGTGTGCGTGTGCGCGCGCTTGCTTGCTTGCTTGGGCAGCAAAAGCCTAGAGCCAGCCCTGGCAGTAGCAGCGTGTCCTGCACCGGGGGTGCCCTGGGGCCGCTGCAGTTCGCGTCGGGGAGCAGCGCCCGCACCTTATGGCTGGGCGGGCTCCGAGCGCAGGACACTCAGGCTGGGGGCCGCCCCTCGGGGCACACGGAGCTGCCTTCAGGTGCCGCAGGGTGGCCGCCCCCCAGCACCGCAGCTGGGGCTGGCAAAGCGGCCAGAGCCGCCCAGGGACTGCGGCAGGGCAGCCAGAAGCAGCAGTAGGAGCGGGGCCATAGAGGGCAGGGTGCTGCTGTGCGGGGCCCACGTCCCGCTCTCTGGGGCTCCGCTCCCTCTGGGGCTGCCCTGCCCCGGCTCCTCAGACCCCTGCCAGGCAGTCCCCCGGCTCTGCCCTTCCCGGTCCCGGCCAGTCCTGGAGGCGGGAGCCCTGTCTGGAGGGACCCTGGGCTGAGGCGCGGCCCGGGAGCCCCGCTGCTTACCCTGACCCTGCCAGCGCTGTACTGGTTGGAGGCGAGGGGGGAGCGGGCAGAGTCAGCGCTGGAGGGGGGAAGCCCAGCGCTGGGGCGGCAGGGGGTGCGGGTGGGGTGGGGGGGAGAGCCCAGGGCTGAGGCTGGGGGCAGCCAAAATTTTTTTTTGCTTGGGGCGGCAAAAAACCTAGAGCCGGCCCTGCCAGCAGTCATGGTTAGTTGTGGCAGGGGAAGAGAAAGGAGCGAGGGCACAAGCACAGCAGGTTTTCTGGTGCAGGAGCTTTGCAGCTTGAGGTAAGGACCACCTGGCGGAAGTCCCAGCACCCCCTCTGGCTGGTTAAGGAGAGGTGCTGGTGAGTTTCAGCAAGGCCCCTGTTTTTTCCTGGGAGGTTGGTGGCTGCAGTAGAGAGCCCTGAGAGTGCTGGAGGATGCTCCTGGCTCTAGCAGGGGTGTGGTGTTCAGAATAGCTAGAGAGGGCTAGTGCCACAAAGGGGACTCAGAGTGAGCACTGCAGTCCCTAATGTTAGGCGCCTCGTCCAATCCACAGTCTGGGTGAGGCATTCAGCCTCCCTATACAATGCCTGGGGAGAGTTAGGCACCTACGAATGGGAGCCACAACACCAGCATGCGGAGTTAGCAGCTGCCTCTGCTAGTCAGGCAAAGGCATTGGAGAAGGAGACTGGCTGCCATTCTCATGCTGTAGCTCCCTCTCTGGGGCCCAATGAGTCTTTCATTAGTTAGCCACAGTGGAACAGCTTCAACAAGCAAGAACGAGGGGTTCCCCACATCAGAGTGCGCCATAGCTTGGTGGTTAGCGCGCACCCCTAGGAGGCAGCAAAGCCCAGCATTTCCCACGTGCCTGGTCTGTGCTCTAACCACTGAGCTACAAGTTACGAGGGAGATGAGGCTCGTCCTTCTTCCCCCCACCCTCCCAGCTGTTTTCTGTGAGCTCTGGGCCTGCAGCTGGGTTAGGCGGGGGATGCCTAGCTTCTCTTGGGTCGTGCAGCGGCAGGCGCCTAGCGTGAGGCTGCAGTGAATAGGCACAAAGCCAAGGGCACTGCGGGAACGTCTTCTGCAAACAGGCACCAAGGGCACTTTGGCACCTACAGGGTTCGAGGGTAGCTATATGGGGGCTTGGTGAGTTCCAGTGAGGCCTGATTCTGAGATTTAGATGCTTAAGTGTCGTTGAGAATGCAGCCCTATAGTAATTCGGGTCTCCTTGGAAGAGCCAGGCACAGGCAGAGGTCTCAGAGATTGCCTCGGCATCTGCAAGAGAAACCTTTACTTTTTATTATCAATTAATAATAGTAGCAATCCGATAATTAAAGGATTAATTCTGATTAATCTGGAGCGGAGCCCCAGAGAGCGGGACGTGGGCCCCGCACAGCAGCACCCTGCCCTCTATGGCCCCGCTCCTACTGCTGCTTCTGGCTGCCCTGCCGCAGTCCCTGGGCGGCTCTGGCCGCTTTGCCAGCCCCAGCTGCGGTGCTGGGGGGCGGCCACCCTGCGGCACCTGAAGGCAGCTCCGTGTGCCCCGAGGGGCGGCCCCCAGCCTGAGTGTCCTGCGCTCGGAGCCCGCCCAGCCATAAGGTGCGGGCGCTGCTCCCCGACGCGAACTGCAGCGGCCCCAGGGCACCCCCGGTGCAGGACACGCTGCTGCTGCCAGGGCTGGCTCTAGGCTTTTGCTGCCCAAGCAAGCAAGCAAGCAAGCAAGCAAACACACACACACACACACACACACACACACAGCTGGCTGGAATGCCACCCCTGAAAATGTGCTGCCCCAAGCACCAGCTTGGTTTGCTGGTGCCAGCCCTGACTGCTGGGGGACAGAGCCGAAGCGTGTGCAGAGCACAATGCACCAAGTGTGCTCTGTTGCGAGCTGTCACTGGGTGATCACACTTCATGTTAGCGCCATTGGGCCTTATCTGCCCTCGCAGCCAAAACACGCTTGGTCTCTGCTGGGCCACATCCAGCTCTGGGGGGAAGGGAGGGTGCTCAGCATCGTTGGGTGAGACCTCCTGACGGTGAAAGACAAGTGTCTGCAGGGAGTAGGGTCACCATATTTCCCAAAGGGAAAACGGGACACCGTGCAGGGCTGGCCCAAGCACCCCTTGCACCCCCCTACCTGGGGCTAGCTAGAGCCACTCACCCAAGCCACCCCCCTCCCCAAGGGGCCTGAGTCACTCACCCAAGCTCTGCCCTTCCTCACCCCCCCATACGGGGCTGGCATCGCTGCTTGCTTGAGCCCTGCCTGCCCCCCCACTGGAGCCCTGTCTCCCCACCTGCACAGGGCTGGCATCGCCATGCGCCCCCCAGCATGTTCCTCCGCACCCCACTTCTTTGACACAAGTGGGCATTTGTCCCGTTTGCTCTTTCCAAGTAGTCAAGTTGGCAAGAGCAAATGGAACAAATGCCCACTTTTGCCAAAAAAGTCAGGACGGGCCTAAAAAAGGGACTGTCCTGGCCAAAATGGGACGTATGGTCACCCTAGCAGGGAGTCATTGCAGAGAGCTGGGAGTACTGTGCTATGACTCTTCCATTCCTAACACTGCAACAGTTTCTGCAGCTGGAAAGTTATCCAGATGGACAGTAGCTCCAGCTGGGATTGCAGCAAGGCGGCTCCTTCTCCTTCCAGTGCAGAACACACAGTGGCGGAGGAAATTACTAGCCAATAAACAACCCCAGCCCATCTCACTTTCCGTAGGCCGAAATGGCTGGTGGAGTTTTACGGAGCAGGGAAAGAGCCCCCCACACACCATTCACAGCAAGCGAGGAGCGTCGTGGTGCTCCCCGACAGCTCATGCCCACTCCCCACCCTCTAAGAGCTTCCATCTTTGATAGGAGGGTGTCTAACCCAACTGCAGCATTCAAACTAAGAGCACAAGAAAATAAGGCACCTGTGCACCTCAGCCATGGCTCACAGCTCTGTGCCGTAAAGAGGGTGGGCGAAGCGAGATATGCCTCCCACACACACACATGCTCAGGTGCCAGGACAGCCTTTCTGAGCAGCCCTTCCTAGGAATGTCAGGCTCAGCGAGCGTTTCTGCCATCTCTCTGCTCTGTACCATGAGGAGTGCACCTGGTGTAGGGCCTGGTCACACTATGCCCCGCCTGCCTGCTGGACTTGAGATCATTCTGGGATGGTTGGTGAGTCACTGGAGAAAGCTGGGGGAAAACAACCAAGTGACTCAGAACCAAATAATGTTTTTATTTATTTTCCCAGATTTTAGCGGGGCCAACATTTCCTGAGCAGGGCGGCTGCTGAGCTGGGATGGCCACTGGGGAGCCCACGGTATCTGTACACATGGCTCCAAGAGCAAGTGCAGAATCTCTACAGTGGACAGGCCTGCCAACTCTCCAGGACTGGCCTGGAGCCTCCAGGAAATAAAGATTAATCTTTAATTAAAGATTGTGTCATGTGATGAAACCTCCAGGAATACGTCCAACCAAAATTGGCAAACCTAACAGTGGGAGGAGCTGTTTCATTAGCAAAGAGAGAAGCTGGATGCAGGTTAGGTTGAACAAGTGGCACTTTATCAAACTCTGTGCCCTGCTTTGTCCATGTGGCCGAGTGGCCTCCAGCCTAACTTCCCAGCATGGCCAGTTTCCCTGGTGTCCCCTCAATAACAGCTCCTCCAAGGAACATGGGCCCTCTGACGCCAGTTCCCTGGATCATGAAACAGCAGCTCCCCTACCAGGTGATGTGCAGCAGAGAGCTCCTGGACAAGGGCTGTCCCAGCCGTGCCGTGTGTGTAGAGAGCACAGGGCTAAGTGAACACATTGGGCCTGGGGACATCTCACAGATTTATACATTCAAGACAAAGAAATTTTCCATTTCTTTCTTAACTGAAAAGTGCACAGAGCCCTGAGCATTGCTCCCTGGTACCCTACCCTGGAGCCTGGCTCACCCTAGAGTTCCCACATCCTACCCCAACCCCATGAGTCCCCATGGCTGGGTGTGGAGCTGACAGCGCTGCGGCCTGCCTTACCCATTCATTCCTTAGTGCTCCTTTGTAAATACTCCCTGCAGACATCACTGTGTTGGTGTTAGGGGAGGCCACTCAGAGACGTGTGCTGGGCACTTGGAGTAGGAGGTGGGGAGGTTTGGACTGGTGCTTCGTTTGGGGGTGTTGGTTCCACAGCCTGGGAACAGCCCTGCGAAAGCTCTGTCTCCTGCACGGACGCGCTTTGCTCTTATCATAGAGAGTTCCACTGCACCAGAGCAGCCGAGCTATCGACCCTGGTCTCCATCCCAGGCTCAGCAGCTCACGGTCGTCACACCCAGAGTAGGCCCCCGATGGCCTGTTCATTTTCCTGGGTGTTGCCAGACACTGAGCAGTGTTTTCCTTTATACGCCTGAGTTGGATGCTTCCAGCTGGCAACTGTGCGGATCTGGGCAGGCCCAGAAATGCTCTCATGCAGAGGGTACTGTTAGCAATGGTCCCCAGCCAAGACCACACTCAGGCTTCAAACCCAGAGCTCGAGCCACACTACACACCAACTCCTCCTTCCCCAGGCAAAGTCCTGCACCTTTCACCACCTGGTTTGAAGCCTAGATCTGAATTCTGTGGCTAGTTAAATAGATGGAAATTAAAGGAGCCTTCCAGGTACTGGACACTGAAATGAGATCGGAAAAATCAGTGGGTGGGTCTGGGGCATGTCCTCATATTTATACTTGCAAGCAGCCACCTAGATACCACAATGTTGAGCCCATACACATTTGCTGGATGCCTATGGACTTATGGGACGCCACCATCCCGAGTGCTGTTTTCAGCTCTGCTCAGCCTATTTTCAGCACCACGTCTCAGATCCGATAAAGATGGAGAAATGACCAGGCTGGGGACAGAGAACTGAGAGCAATTCAGTCCTGCCCTGAGGGAGCCCATCCAGCTCCAGGCACCAGACTCTGCCTTTGCTCTTGGCATGATAAGAGTGAGCCCTGCAGGATGAGGTGCAGAAGCCACCCTAATTGCACTGGCCTGTGTCTGGCCCTGCCGTGGCATGTATAAACACAATGTTCCCAACGTGCTTGGCTAGAGATTAGCTGCTAGATGTGTGACAGGCTACTGAGTGTGATGGCTGTGCCCTAGAAATCACTTGGCAGGCACAGAAACCCTTTGTGGGATGGAGCGCTGAAGGCATGACGAGGGCTGCCTTTGCAGCAGGGATGAACCAAATTTGGGGATCAAAGGGAAGCAGGGGAAATCAAGGCTGCTCTGGGCAGGACACGAGGACCAGACACCCCTGTCAGAAAGAGTGAGATTGGTGTAGTCTGGCTTGAGGGGATGGCACAGTCACAGGCTAACGGGTGACAGCTGGTTGAATCTGCCCCACCACTCCCTTCAGGGAAAACTCTGAGACTTGCACCACTTTGATTTTAAAATCACTCTGCAGGATTGAATCTCTGACATCTTAAGCTATTTGCCAGTGCTGGTTTTCAGGGCTCTGACACTGGCAGAGTTCAATGATGGCATGCTGTTGATTCAGCCCGGAGGTGACAGAGTCTCAGTGCGCACACACCTTTCCCAACTGACAGCCTACTGGCACATACCCAGTTCTTGTCAACAGAATCCTCTCAGCTTGGTGAACTACAAACAAGTATGGGTGTGTGAATAACATCCCCTACACACACACATCTCCCATACATACACCCTCTACTCCTGCTCTTTGCACGTAGCCCCATACTCCAAACACACACACACATGCATCCACCCTGCATCTACCCACCCTTCCATGACCTCTGGGGAGAGGACCAGGACCCCTGCTTGGAGGGCTACTGCCAGCTCACCCTGCTGTTCTGGTGCTGCTGCTCAGATGGGACAGATATTTTCAGGTTGAACTAGCAAAAGCTTCATAATGCATTGAGTGGAACTGACTTCTTCGCACCAGGTGCTCACCTGGCTGCTTCTCTGCCCAGCAGAGAGAGCAGCTCACCCTATAGCAGTGGTTCCCAAACTGGGGTTCGTGAACCCCTGGGGGTTTGCGAAATGTTACAGGGGGTTCTCTGGAAAAAATTCCCTAATGGGAGACAGAGCTGTCCCTAGGGACCCCAGGCAGCATGGGGCCAGCAGCCCGGAGCCCCTCAACTTCCAAGAGCAAAGCAGATCAAAGCAAGCACATCTACCACACTGAGGAGATTTAAACTTCAAGACTCATAAGAAATGGAAAGGGAGGTGGATATTTTTTGCTGTTTTAAAAATTAAATAGGCAGCTAGTGTTGTTTTTAAAATTATGATGAAGAACAAGTTTAAGCTTTGTTGTAACGAGCGTTGTTTGCCTGGACTTCTCAAGACCTGAATGCTTGTGTAGGGGGAACTCGTTGAGTTGGCTTCTTAAATACCTTCATGTTCTTTCACATATGATACTCCTCGAGGAAACATAGGAGCCTTGTCTTATAACAGGCTTATTCAAAGTTATTATTCAAGCTACAAAAATGAGATCTTGGACATGTGTTGCCATTTGCATAATATAAAAATACTGTAATGATAAATAATAATGAATAATAAGCATGTCATAAAAACAAATGTTATAGTGCCAAGATCACTGCTTTTATAATTTATGCACAGGTAAAGGAGAAAATCCCTGGAAATATTCATTTTTAGGAGGGGGTTCACGAGACTTGACATTTTAGTGAAAGGGGTTCACAGGTTGTTAAAGTTTGGGAACCACTGCCCTACAGGATGTGGCTGCACAGCCAGCTCTGGTTTCCTCCTCCTCAAAAGCAGTAGTATTGTCTAGCCCTGAAGCTGTGGGTTCAGGAAGGGAACCGCTGGTTTGAGCCTTCCACTGTAAAGTGAGACTTTATACCTAATGAAAAAAGCCAATCCCTGAATCAGAGCCTAGTGGCTGGTAAAGGAGCGGACGGAGCTCCAAGTCGCCCTCCATAGACCTCCGAGAGCAAGAGTCTTTGTCGCCAGGCCACTGAGACAGCTTGAGCGCTGCAGAATGCGCCTCGACCCATCGGAGCAGAGGAACACCACTGGTTGACAGCATAAGAACATGCAGGTGGAAATCCTCTTTGAGAGCCTGTGGGAAGAAATCGCTTCTCCTTTCATCCACTCAGCAAAGGAAATAAACAGCCTCAGGCATTTTCCAAAGGGCTTTGTCCTGTCTAGATAAAAGACCAGTGCTCTGTGAACATCTAGAGAGTGGCGTTTTCTGTCCTCTCTAGTGTTGTGCAGTTTGGGGTAAAATACAAGGTAGATTGTCTGATGTTGATGAAAATCCAAAGGAACCTTGGGAATAAACTTGGGGTGCGATCTCAGAGATCCCTTGTCTTTGTGGAAGATGATATAAGGCGGCTCTGCCAGAAGGGGTGAAAAGGATTCATAGCAGCTAGATGTACCTTTAATGAGATGATTTTAATGACAGCAGCTAATCCTGGATGTGAGGAATCCCAGGTTCCTCTGGGGAAAATGATGCTGCTGGCATCACACGGAGATCCACTTCCACTTGGCAGCATAACACTTCCATGTAGAAGTTTTCCTACTATTGAGCAATATGAATTGGACCTCCGTTGAGCAAGGCCCTTCAATGTTCATTGCCCTTCCAAAAACCAGGCTGCCAGGTTGGGATGATTGGTTCAGCCCTGCTGTTCTGCAAATGTAGGCCAAGAAACAGATGTGAGTGACTGGACTGGCAAGAGGCAAGTAGAGTTTTCTGAGTTTACTTGATGTGTCAAGGACTGCCATGAGTGTAGTAGAGTGGTGGTCACCCTCTGTACTTCCGGATACATTCAATCTTTGAGGAGCCAGTCGTCCAGGTAGGGAAATATATTGTAGAGTTGTTTACAGAAGTGTGCTTCTACTATCCCCATGACCTTTGCAAAGACCCTTATGGCCACTGAAAGTCCAAAGGAAAGTATCTTGCACTGGCCCACCAAGAAGTGTAAGAATCTCTTGTTTCTGGATGGATAGCTAAGTAAAAATATGGTTAATGCCAATGGATGTGCTATGCACCCTTCATTATGGCTAAATGGAAGGAACCATTAAGCCTCTTTTACATAACAATAGCTGAAAAATAACAATAACAGGAGACACTGCCCAAGGCACTGGGCCACATGTCAAGGCCTGAGCAAGAATTAATGCAAGGAGAAAAAGAGGGGTTTTCCTGGGACTGGTGCAAATGCAGGGGCTAAAGGAATGTTGGGCAAACTGTCTGTGAAAGGGAAAGCCAGGACACATCGAGCAGACACTGAGAAACAAGCAGAGCTTCTGGGTCATGGAACATGCTGGAAAGGCATGTCTGAGCAAGGAAACTGCCTGCTATTGTTTGTTCCTACAGCATTCAGGGAAACAGGACTTTCCATACATTCTTTGTACAGGATTGCACCAAAGAATAGACCTGACTCATATTACCAACCTCTGCTCCAAACAGAAAGAACCTGGCAAGGCCCCAAATATTGGCTAATTGCTTGATCCAAAGGGACAACAATACTTTAGTGGTGATCTATAGCAAAGGCCTGACCCTCTGCCGTCCTGGGAAAGGCGAGCAGTGCCTTAAGACAGCAACATGGTTTGTGGGGCAGCAAATAGGGACAACTGTCTAGTTTGCTCCCCCAAAGCCTTAGAGCAGCAGCTGACAGCACACAGCAACTGCCAGACCAGCTGAGCCCCTGCCGCCGCAGAAGGTGAAGGAAGAGAGAGCAGGGGAGCCCTTGGACACTTGATTTTTATTTGACAACAGATTTAGAAACAAAGGCTGCATCGAATATGGGTCGATGTCCCCAGAATACAGCCGTCTGAAGGGGAGGGTGGTTGTGTATTTCAATAGCATTTACTGGATCTTCCCATTGTGTCTCTGACCTTATAAAATAAAAATAACAAGGTCACAGTCGCATCCTAGTTTTATTACAACTGACCTGCAGGCAAAAGGATAGAACTATTACATAGACACTCTGATTCCATGTATAATATCTTAAATAGAGGAGGAAGTCAAACCAGAATATAGGAGAAAATATTCTGGAGCTCTTTGAAGCAATTTACGTTACCAAGCTCCATTGTACAGACAATAAGGCAACATCCCTGCACATCAGCTTCGTGATCATTTTTATACATTTGTCTATGGTACAAGAAAAATAACCAGCGCTCACAATGTACAGTTCTTACACTATTTTCACAGCTTCTGAACACTATACACCTTTTTTTTTTAAAAAATAAAGATACATTGTAATAAATGCTGCACCTTAATAGTTTATAACAACCTATGATTAATACACTAGATTTGCCTTTCTGTATAGCCATCCATGCCACTGCACATTTCGAACCTGGCTTTGACACTGGGAATTCAAAGCATCTAATTTCCATTTCCCATCGACTGAATGGAAACTTGGCGATACTGCTAGCAATGGTGGGATGGGTTTGGGGTAGGGAGCAAGGCGACATGTGCTTGCAGGGGATGGCTATGGATACTGTGATTTGCCAAGTGAGCAGGTGGAAATTTCCCAGTGTGAGGGTCCAGGGGGAAATTTGTTACCATAGTGATGCCAGGACAGGATTAGATGACAGCATGTTTTGCTCTCTTGGTATTTTGCATGGCTAATACTTTCAAGTTAGTCTTATCTGATTAATTGAAGGTGTAGGGAACCGAGTCATTGGTTAAGAGAATTTGGTTTTGTCTTTGCCAGCATAGACAGGCAAAACTTTCGCCCCCGCATGATGTTATGGCCACACATGACAGACAGAGGCTTCAGGAATACAATACACAATGGGCCGGAGCCTGTGAGGGGCTTAGAACCCTGATTTCATATAGACTTCAGTAGAAGTTGAAGACACTCAGTGCCCTAGAGAAGCAAGCCCAACATGTCTGGCTGTGAACGCTCGGCAGTATCCAAAAGCAATTGCTCAGGACAGCTAACATGGGCAAGCTAGGAACAGAGCCTTGCCTCAAGGCCACACACGAAGACATCACTGAAAAATCTGGAGAAGTGCTGTGAGTCAAGGGCAATAGTATAGTGCTCCTGTTTGATCACAGACTTTGCTCTGTCCTTTCTCAGCTGAGAATACATGGAGGGCATAGGGGTTGGGTGCTGTTTAGCAGCTGTCTTGACATAGCCTCTGTGTTTGGTAGAGCTGGTTGAAAAGTGGGGAAACATTCCACAAGAATTCCGGCAATGCGGCAGCTTTTCCCATTATGTTTCTAACCCTCCAGGTTTTGTTTTCCAAATTTTCCAAGCACTGTTTATGAAAATGGAACATTCTGATTTTGAGAAAACCCCACTAAGTGGCTAGGCCAACCAATTGAAAATTACAAAATGAAAACTGGGAACTCTTTTCCAGGCCCAGCCACAGGCACTAGTTTGTCATTTACAATCGATCGATTTCTGAAAAAAGAAACATTTTGAAAAAATCTAAATGTTTTCATGAAATTTGTCATTTTTAAAAAAGAGACCAAATTTCAAAAATTCTGACCAGCTCTAGAGTTTAACTGTTGGCCAGAACAGCACATCTTGGATGCTAGAAGACCAGGCTGATTTCCAGGGTACCCAGACCTCCAGCGTGCACTGAACAATTCAAGTGCAATTCAGACCTGAATACAACAATTAGGGCCACTCAGAATCACAGAAGAGGTTGAACTTACACAGGAAAAAATGAATGAAGTATCAGACAAACTAAACAGAACATACTATTTTCAGCAGTATGTATAATAGCCACAGTCAAGTTGGAGGAGAAGGACTCCGAGTCCTAGTCCTGGATACAGGTGGCTGGAAGCAAAGCCAGAGAGATTTGGTCTTATGACAGATACTAGATTGATAAGAAGGAGTGCCTGGTGGTCGAAGGTGCTAGATTATGGTTTTGGAACAGGAGAGGAATTATAAATATTTACTGAATAATCACGAGATTGATTAAATTGTGGCTTATCAAAAACAGTTGTAGAGTCTATACACTGCACTTTTTGGAGTAAAAGCAAAGCCAGCTAGTGAGCATCGTGCAGCTATAAATCAGGTCACAAGCGGGTTAAATTCAGTCGAGTAGTTTAATAATTTTTCAGGTCAAAGGTCTTATCTTAGCAGGTAACAATTTACAGGACACCTAGTTATAATGAAGAGTGGCTGGCTTGGTAAAGGAGAGAAGAATACATTATGTCTCATCTCTGAATATTTTAATGTTAGCCTCTTTCAATGCAACATATTTTTGGTAAAGACATATTCGCTATATTTAACATGATCTCTCTTTAACAGGAAGTTCAGCTGAGCACTGTCCCCCAAAAATACACTATGACTGTAAAGCAACAGAATTTCATAACAGTAAATCTATTGCACTTTGTGAAGAATAAAATCCTCCTTTGCCTTTCCAACTCCAGGAGGCAAAGTATCTTGTTGGTTATGCAAGTTCTTCTTCCTCCAGGCAAAGTCTCATTATGTTCAGACAAACAACGCCTAACTTTTTTATTATTATTATTATTACTTGAAACAATAATTGGAAGAGTTTGAGAGAAAAATCTTTCCAGTAGCCGCTGAGAAGTCTCCAAGTTTTGAGTCTAGAAATGAATTTTAGGTGCTATCCAATCACGGTCAACAAATAAATGTACTTATTTCCACATTTCATGAATATGTCCACAAAAGAGCAAGACGAGGTCTCTCTTTGACCAACACTAACACTGTGTGATCAGGTATTACAGGGATGCACTTTATATGTGACAATAGTATACAGACAGGATGGAAAGAACACCAATATTATTGCACATGGTGTCTGGGCGAGCATTAAAAACACTGCAATATGTGAGGAAAATTCTTTACAGCTTGTTTTCTCTCCGCCCTTTCTCTAGAGTTGGATGAAGCAGCAGTGTCAATCGACATACATCGGAGAGCTGGGACTTGTTGGCATCTGATCCAGGATTTTGCAGACATAACAGGCCACATCCACCGTGCGCTCTTCGTACATCAGAATGAAGGGATGTTTCTGGAAGCCAAAAAGGGAACAAGGAAGTTAGTTTCACTTTTGTGACATAAAAATGAGGCCCCAGTAGAAACTGATACAGCACAGGGATTCGCCTGCTCCCAGATACACTGGGGGCTGGAGGGTGACATCATAGGACTCCAGGTACAGCCTGCTCTGATGGCATTTAAAGGAAGGGAACTCCATTTCTTAAACCCACAATATAATTAATTATAATATGTTTCCAGGGTAACTTACAATGGGATGTTGTCAGGGGTCGGGAAATCCTGACTCAGAAGTAGTGAAGTGGGAATAAGAACAATAATAATAATAATAATAATAATACAGTCGAATCTCAGAGTTCCCAACACCTCAGGAATGGAGGTTCTTCATAACTCTGAACAAAACGTTATGGTTCTTTTAAAAATTAACAACTGAACATTGACTTAATACAGCGTTGGAACTTTACTTGCAGAAGAAAAATGCTGCTTTTAACCATCTTAATTTAAGTGAAACAAGCACAGAAAGTTTCCTTACCTTGTCAAATCTTTTTTTTTTCAAC
Organism: Chrysemys picta bellii; assembly: GCF_011386835.1. Lineage (NCBI taxonomy): Eukaryota > Metazoa > Chordata > Testudines > Emydidae > Chrysemys > Chrysemys picta. The sequence continues at coordinate 31,969,251 of NC_088802.1, read as the reverse complement.
TTTCCCTTTATCTTTTTAGAAGTTTACATTGAACACAGTACTGTACTGTTTGCTTTTTTTTTTTTTTGCTCTCTGCTTCTGCCTGATTGCGTACTTCCAGATCCAAATGAGGTGTGTGGTTGACTGGTCAGTTCATAAATCTGGTGTTTGTAACTCGGACTTTCTACTGTAATACCTAATCCTGGTATCTCCATATGATCTCAAAATGCTTTACGAAAAAGGTCAGTATTAGTTCCACTTTACAGATGGGGAAACTGAGGCACAGAACAGGGCAGTGACTTGCCCAAGGTCACCCAACAGGCCAGCAGTAGAGTTGAGAATAGAACCCAGATCTCCTGAGTCCCAGTCCAGTGCTCTATCCAGACGGCCCTGCGGCCTATAGCAAACACAGTGTTGCAGGGGGACCAGTGACTAACAACATGATGAGACTGAGAGTTCTGTGGGAAGGGATAGTCTGTACAGCACCCAGCACTGATTGGGATCTCCATTAGTCCCTGTGGTCCTCACCCTTGCAGACCCTAGACTGCTCAGCAGCACTGGGCAGACCAAGGAGTGACATGGATGACACAGTCACATGAAACTGATGAGGGAATTCCAGAAAACTGTAATTAGCCAAATGGGACTGGGGCCATGGCACCATCCCCACCTCCTGAAAACCTGCATGGGAACTTTAGTGACTTCCAATGCCAGACTTGCCATCTGGAGATGGAGTTTCCAGCAGCCACTGCCCCAAACACTGCTGGGCAGTACTTCAGGAATCGTGGCTCGGCACTGGCTCAGCCACCTCCTGAGTCATCTGCAGCCCTTCCTGCAGCAACTTGAGCTTCCCTTGGGGGAGAGAACTGCCTGCTCTCCAATTACCTCATGGAGAAGAATCCACTTGTAGCAGCTGTGATTTGGTTTGCTGTGCACACATCCCCAAATCATGGTACAGCCATGTTAAGAGAACCCGGGGTTTTAGCAGGTTCCCCAACATGAATTAATGGTGGAGCAGACAAGACTTTAGCTAACAATACTTTCCTCCCACCGTGTGCAGCCTTGTGACTGCACTGTCCTTGGGGCAGAGCCTGAGGGCTGCAGAGCACTGAACGCACTGTGACTACTTGATACCTGACAGTGTCTCCCAGCCATGCACCTGAGCCAGCTGAGCTCAGAGATCTGAGGATCACAGGCCAGGGTGGTATTTGGGGGGTACATTTCTGTTTGAACCTGGGTACAGTTCAGCGTTAATTCAGTCTAACCTGAGTTCAGTTCGCTGATTTGCTATAATATGATAATTGGCAGAGCGTTGACACCACTAACCTGAAAGGGGGTGCTGGTTTGCTTCTAACACTCCTATTATTTGTTCCACCCCTGGAGAAACTATGTGGCAAATGTTGATTATCGCCCAGGATTTAAAACTGAGCGGACATTTACACAAGTTTTATTGAACTCAAGTTTCACCATCTCCAGCTTCTTTGTGCATCAGCCTGCAATGAACCCCCTAGGACTGGCAGGTTAGTGAACTGCTGCTGCACAACCACCAGGGGGGAGCACAAACCATTCTCTAGGGGACTTTTTAACTTGGCACTTAAGCGGACCTATTTATGGATTTATTCAGAATTTAGGCCCTGATTCACCCTGGCATGTAAGCATGAGCCTAGCAGGGGGACTTCTTACTGACTTTAATTACAATTGGCTAAAGTTAGGCACGTGCTTAAATACTGTTCTGAGCCAGGGCCTTGGATCCACGCTTCTTTATGGAAAAGCTGTCACTCTGGCTTTTTTGCCACAGGATGCCAAGTCCTGGGTGGACATGCCACCTGGAAGCCATCTTGTGCTTCAAATGTGAGAGGAGGAAATCCCTGTAGTGGCTAGAGGAGCTGTAAGCCTATTTCATGCAGCTCCTCGGGCAGTGCAGTGTTCCACGCAGAAGGATGGATAATGGCATTTAAGGAGATAGCTCCCTGCGAGTGTAGAGCCCACACTGTACTGATCACCCAAGAAAACAGCACTTTCATACATAAACGTCTAGCCTTGATCCCACTGTTTGATATCAGGCAATACAGAACAGTTGCAATCATTCCCTCCCGTCAGCCCGCCCACTCAAACACCTCCACACTCACCAGAAGCTCTTTATACTTTGGCCTTTTGGATTCGTCCTTTGTAAGGCTAAAAAAATCAGAAAAAGGATTAGGAAAAGGCGGATTTGTAAGCATGTGCCAAAGAGATTAAACATTTGCTGTGTATGGGACACAAAACTGAACCCATTGCGTAGATCCCGAGCCCGTGACCTGGCTAGCTATGCTGATAGCCCCACTCACCACCAGACTATTGTCCAAAGTCTAAGAATTTGCCCCTACGCTTGAACTCGCCTCCTTTTCACAGCGGGGGAAGCATGTAGTCAGGGCTTGTCCACACTTAAAGCACTGCACCAGTGCAGCTGCGCTACTGTCGCGCTTAGTGAAGATGCTACCTACACCGACGGGAGAGCTTCTGATCCACCTCCCGGAGAGGTGGGAGCTGTGTTGATGGGAGAAGCGACATAGAGCTGTCTACACCAGGGATTCGGTTGGTATACCTAATCCACACCCGAGCCACATAGTTATACCAACATATATTTACAGTGTAGACCAGGGCTATGTGAGCAGTTAATCCCAGGGTGAAATCAGGGCAGCTCTGCCACAACCCCCACTGCACTCACTGTAGGGAGACACTCAGGCTCCTACTGCAGAGGCTTATCCCAGACACACAAATATGAGGCCAGTGACCTGCTCCAGTCGCCCACACAAGGCGGTTCCATAGATCCTGCAAGCTGGGAAGGTCAGTATGTGCACAGAGCCAGAGCCTCAGCAGCTAGTCAGAGGACAATGAACCCTGCACTTGCTAGGGACACAGCCTTGTTACACTTTATAGCAACCACCCTCCATCCCCCCAGACTAGGGCTCAGGGCAGCTCCAGAGGATGTTGATGGTGTAAAGAGCTTTTAACTGGGCCAGGGGTGCCAATGTGGCCCAACGTCATTGCTCTCCAAGAGCCATTTGGAGGCTGACCAGTGAACTCGACACAGTTCCTAGATCACCTGTGTCCACCTCCCAGACCCCAGCACACTGAAGGACTGACTGCTCAGAGCCATCATCTCCCCCATTGGGGCGGGGGTGGGGCACAATGGCAGGAAGCAGCATCTAGTGTCCCTGGGCAGGCTGGGTGTGCTTGTGGACAAGCAGAGGCCAGGGCTGGAAGGTCACTGTGCGAGGATGTAGTCAAAGCACAAGAAGAACATAGGCAGTGACTAACCAGGCCAGATCGGAAAGACAAACCAACTGTGGGTTCTCAGCTTTGCACAGAGCATTTTTCCCCTGGTGCGTGCTACAGCCTACTCAGCACCACGGGGCTCTGTCCCCAGCCGGGTGCACTGTTCAGAGGCTCTGCCCTGCAGTCACTATTTTATTTTACAATTACATTTCCTTGGCTTAAAAATAAACAAACACACAAGTGAAGGGAGGAAGGACGAAGGCCTCCAGGAAAGGAGGCACATGTCCTGGGCTGGGGGAGGGTTGATGCATTTTGGGCCATATCCACTCCTCCAGCCTGTGTACCCAGGCTGGGCACAGGTGCTGGCATGAGGAGCTGCACAGGCTGTGAGGCTGCGGGCTCCTGTAGCTCTGATGTGCTTCCTCCCAAAGGGAGCAGCAGTGTGTTAGTACCACTGATTATTTGTGCCCAGCCCCGTCAGCTGCACACACATCGGAGGAGACAGCTTAGGGACATAAGGCTTAGGGACATAAGAACAGCCATACTGGGTCAGGCCAAATGTCCCTCCAGTAGCCTGTCTTCTGACAGTGGCCAGTGCCAGATGCTTCAGAGGGAGCGAACAGAACAGGGCAATGTAGCGAGTGATCCATCCCGTGCCATCCAGTCCCAGCTTCTGGCAGTCCAAGGTTTAGGGACACCCAGAGCATGGGGTTGCGTCCCTGACCATCTTAGCTAATAGCCACTGTTGGATCTATCCCCCATGAACTTGCATCTCCTGTCCCCCTCCTCCACCATCCTGGCACCCCAGTCAGACAGATTATGTCTTGCCCACAGCATCCTCCCTCCAACACAGGGCAGGAGGACATACCCACCATGTTCCTTGAGATCCCCAGCTGCACCCGACCCTACTGATTGATTCACCCCGTACACCTTCCGCCACAGCCTCCTGCCTCCTCCCCGTCCCCCAACCTCCTATTCCTGAAAGAGAGAAGCTGCAGCCATTGGAAGCTGCAGGGTTTGTGGGGAGGGACACCCTGCCTCCTATTCAAGCTTCTCCTGATGCTGTCTCCCAGGCTGGCAGGAAGGGAGAGGGAGCCAAGGGGCACAGGAGCAGATCCTCTAATGCCACCATGGCTTGCTTCCCCCATCCCCATTTGCCCCTGCCTGCTGGCACCCAGGGAGACACTGCACAGCTGGGCTCCAAGCTGCACAAGAGGTGACTGACTGCCAGCTCCAGGGCCAGGGATGCCGGGGCAGAATTTGCCCATGTGTGTGATGTGAGAACGCAACGCGCAGAGCCCCTGCGCCATGTCCAGAGCCCCAACAGAGCATGCTCAGCTGAAATAAAGGCAGGGCATCCGTTTCTATGTGCAGAGCGCTGCCACAAAGGGCAGCTGGGCACAAGAGCCATTTCTTTGGGAGGCATATTGGGCAGGCCACCTCGGGCACCATTCTTAACCCACACACGCCCAAAGGGCTGGAAAGATGCCACTAAGCCCTGCAAAGACACTACAGAGCAACAGCACTAAACACTCACCCTGCCACAGCGAGGGCAAATGGGGCCTGAAGAGATGTGTGTGAAAAAAGAGCTGCCAAATCCACAACCCCTGGCCCAGGAGAACTGCTCCATGGCTGGCCGGGAGGGGCTGCAACCAACCCCCAGTCTGTACATATACAATGTCCACCGGGGCCATGCTGGGAGCACCAGGGTCACCCTACTAGCAGAGTGGATCTGAGAGAACAGATGTCCCACCCCACATGGACCCTTCAATCGCCAACTGAAACTGGCACAGTCACGCAAGGGACCAGCAGGTGGCAGCAAAATCCTCAACAAAGCAAAGCAATTCCCACAACAGAACATGGGAGCGAGTCTGGGAGGGAAACTCAACAAGACCAGGGGACTGAAGACAGAGCTCTGGGGGCGAGGAGTGGGGAGACCCCCACAGGACACTGTCTACACTATTCTTCTGGGCCTGAGTTAATGGATTGTTTAAAGGCTGCTGTGGACACTCCCCTGCACATTTCTTCTTTGCCCTAAGGTGGTAAATGCAGCAATACAGACAGTGTCTCCTTATGCAGCATAGCCGAGGTCAGAGGGGATTTTCTTTTGGGTTGCCTGAGGTTTGCTATGAACCCAGAGCCCTAGCAGAGCTCCAGCCTGCCATGTCAGCCTCCAGAACAGGACTTACAGTGAGAGCTTGGGAGCCTCACCTGGACCCTCTAGAGCAGGTGACCAGCACTGGTCAGAGCAGGACAAATGACTGTGTTAAGGACATAGAGACAGCTAGTGCATGACACACAGGCTGTGGCAATCGCTCCCAGGGCTGTGCTTCTCTAGTCCTTGCCTATCTCTGCTGTGTGTTCCGCTGCAGGCAGCCAGTTGTAACCATGTGGCGGGCCCAACCCAAGGGGATGTCGGGTGCAGTGGGATTTATAAAGCTGGGAGAGCGTCGGGTGCATGTGTTCAACTGCCAGCTCCTTTGGCACGGGGAGGGATAATCAGGCTGGCTCATCTTTCGTTCTTAATTCAATATTACACATTGGTTTTACTGTACAGCTCCTGGAGTCACTCTAATTTTGCAGACCTAAAATACTCCACGTAAGTTAAATCAATTTGAAAAAATGCTGGGAGCTTGATTTCAGCCAGCTGCAAACCATTCACATGGCTAGTCTGTTCCAAACCTTTAAAGCAGGAAACACTTACCACAAGTTGACAAAGTTGATGAAACTTGGGGAGAATTCCCTCTCCTCTGAGTTACTCAGCTGTGGTGGGTCTCCTTTTACTACTTGTGTCAGCTGATCAAATACACTGTTCCATTTGGGATAGGGGAATCGCCCTGTGGCCAGCTCATACTGCAGAGACAGCAACAGCGCAGGCTGGGTTAGTATGAGTAACACAAAGAGCTCCTTCGAACAGGGTAGGCAAATGTCATCCCCAGATGCTCAAGGAACACACAGGGTGGGGGAGAGCGAGAGTGAGACACCCTCCCTTACATGAGCCCCAGCTTCTTAGTGTCCTAGAGACAGTTGGCTGCATGAACATTTTACCCAACCTGAGGAGGGGAAGAGAGCATGTTAGTAGTAGCTCATTCTACAGATAGGGTCAGCAAATTCTGGTTGCTTCTTACTATTCACTCCCTATGTCACCAGCTCCACCCTCCTGTGGAATGAAATAGTGCTCTCCAAGGTCATTGATGCAGACACTGCAGTAATGTGATTAACCAGAGAGGGGCCAATGGGTGGGATCAAGAACTGGTTGAAACTTTCTGAGTAATAAAGGTCCACCCAAAGCCAGGGCTGTTATGTGGGTTATTTAGGCACACCTGATGTCACGACCCTCTAGCATGCCACAAAGGGAAAACAGCATTCAAGACCCAAGCCCTTCCTCATGCTCTCTTATCTTTATGCTGCAAGTTATTATTCCTGTTCCATAGCTAAGTGTGGACTTTAAGGATTCAGGAAAGCCATCGTCAGTACAGGGAATTAACCAATTATTTAACTACTGGGAGGTGTCTATTTCCATCTCGGAGTGCAAAGGGGCATGGCCCCCCCAGACCCTGCTCACACAGGGAGCCGCATATTAACTTCTGAAGAGCCGCATGTGGCTCCGGAGCCACAGGTTGGCCACCCCTGCTTTAGAAAGTTGGTCAACACTAATATTGTCTAAAGCGAGCCCATAAAGCTGCCCAATAGAAAAGACTTGTCCCACAGAATAGTTGAAAACACTCACATACCAACGTAATTCCCAAGCTCCAGACATCTGAGCGGACATCATAGCCTTGTCTGGATGCACTGGGGTCTATCCTTTCAGGCTGAAACAGAAGAGGAGCCACAGTCAAGCAGTATGCAGCACAGGAAGGAATGAGTGCACTTCTGCAAACATAAACGATATCTCGGTACCCAGGGACAAAGCCCTGCGTGCCCCCAGCAAATTCTCTAAGGCAGACATCCAGCCCCACAGGAGGGACAGTTCAGTGAACATAGTGCTGACCACTGTACTGAAGACTAGACTCCAAGGTGACCTGCAAAGGAAATACAATGGGGCTTGGTCTCCCTTTGCTTGCAGAAAGGTGGCCTTTAAGTGGTTTTATTGTTTTACTATTTGAGGTTTTGTAACCTCAGAAATTCTCCCTGCTATCAAGTCTGGCCTTCCTTGTGTTTGCAGGAGGACTCCTTGGAGAGTGAGAGAGCGGAAATGAGCACCTGCTCATCCCTCTGTTGGGGGTCCAACGCGCATTGCGCACAGTTGTTTCCTCCCAGCTGTCTGTCGGGCTGTTAAATGGCTGTTAACAAAAAGCCAAACCAAAGAATGGGTTTTACATTATCTGATTACAAATCCCTTTGCTATCAATTGCCCAGAACTCACTTCCAGGTGCTTGGGAGATCATGTTGCTATTAGTCCTGCTGACATCCCAAAACAGGGTAGCCAGGACCCAAATGTGTAAAACTCCAGTAGAATTACACACCACAGAGAAGAGAAACGGGCACAACCCCATCTTCCCCCTTTGCAGGTCACCCTGGTGAGAAAACTCTGACTGCATTTTCTTTTACTGAGCTAGTAAAATGCCAAGTAGGCTCTCTCACAGATTTTATTACAAGGGTAAAGCTAGAAACCATTCCCATTTCAACACAGAGATCAAAATTGCAACCAAATGCTTATTTATCAGTTACAGAACCGAAACATCAGAGAAAGGGGATAAAACCAATCTGTTAGCCAATGAGATGTGTACAGCTCAGTACACAGTGGTGGAAGGGGGCCTATAAAGCTCGCCTTGTAGTTAGAGACATATCTTGGCAACAAGGGCCTGTTCCAAAGCCCATGCAGTCACTGGGAAACTTTCCATTGGCTTCATGGTGCTTAGGGGATTAAACTCTCATAGGTTTGCAGGTTGAAGACTGCGTGAAATGCCCTGCCTGTCATGCGTCGATCCCCACTGCCAATCAATCAGATTGCTCAGGCAGAGAACCAAGGTGGAAGGTTAGTTTGAAAGTGTTTTCATTGTTATTTTTAAAATTCCCTTTGGAAATCAGAAATCATGCCTGATGCACTAACACATACTGTAGATAGAAAATGTACTTCCAAGTAAATGTGAAAAACTACCAAAACTACCTATATCAATCCCAATGCACATAGATGTTATATTCCAAGCACTGAAAAAATGAGGTGCAAGAGATGACATTTTGAGCTTGTTGCTAAGGCCTTCAGAGAAGGGGACTCATTTGGAAACGTGAGCTCAGATCTGTGTTTAGTTTGGGTTCTTTACCCAATTCTGTTCCAGGTGAACAGGAACAGTGAACATATGGAGAACAGAAAAAGGCAGGGAGAGAATATCCTGGGCCATGATCACTCCTGCCTTTGCCAAGAGGAATTAACCCATCCCAGCAGCCAAATTCCTCTTCATCCTCTTAACAGTCAAGGACCAACATTAAGCTCTTCTTATCTTTCTAACAAGTCAGCGCTTCTAGCTCCCTCATTGTTTTTGCTGCTCTCTCTAAATTCCCATCTATTTGTTAGTGTCTTTCTGGTAACGAGTTGCCCTGCACTGAACCCAATATTCCCAGGAGAGTCATACCTCAACTGCACAGACTGCGATGTGCATGTTTTCAAAGTGTGGACCACATTTTCATAAAGAGATTATCTCATGGACTATTCAAAATTGCATGACATTCCTGTGACAACTAAAGCAACAATTTATCATTTATTTTTAAAAAAAATTATTTAAATTTAACAGGGAAGAATAATGCTAGACAACCATGGAGTGCTTTTTAACCTGTATTTTAATGTAATTTAGCTGCAAGAAATATAAACCATGCTGTTTTTCAAGGACATTATTATTATGACTTATTATTTGTATTATCATAGCACCTAGGAGCCTTCATCATGGACCAGGATCCCATTGTGGTAAGTGCTCCTACTGGATGCCCCAAAAGTCATGATTACACAGACAAAAAAAAAAAAAAGTTACGCTGGGCAATGAGCTATCCTGTTTAAAAGTAAGTGTGGAAGCAGCGATAAAATATAACAAAACTAATACATAAAGGGCAGAAAGAAGGGGAAGTAAATGGTAATGAATATAAGCTACAAGTTAAAAATGTAGGCAGCTGATATGGGAAGCCAAAGGAATCAATGAAATAAGAAGGTTAAAGACAATAAAGATTATAGATCTGGATGAAAAAGGTAACTGTGTTGATACAGTATATTTGGATTTTGCCAAGGCATTTGACTTAGTACCACATGACATTTTGATTAAAAACTTGCACTGTATGTATCTAACAGGGCAGACATAAAATGGATTAACAGCTGTCTCACTGACAGATCTCAGAATGTAGTTAAAGGGGAGATATCAATGAATGGGGGCTGTTTTGAATGTGGCCCCCCAGGGATCAGTTCTTTGTCCAATATTAGTATTTTTATCAGCGATCTGATGATATGAAACCTTTGTAGGTAAAGTTTGCAGATGACACAAAGATTGGTGGGGCAGCAGAATGGGATGTTGTTCCAGAGTGATGTAGATCACTTGGTTAAATGGTTACAATGCAAATAAAACAAAACAAAAAAGTTTTAATACCGCTAAAAACAAGTACAAAGAATTCAGATTATACCTACAAGATTGTTGATTCTGTCTTGGAAAGCAGTGCCTCAGAAATCAGATAATTGCCTCAACATTAGCTCTATGTGCAATACTGTGTCAAACAGGGCTAATGCAATCCTTGGAATATCAAGTAGAAATAGGGAAGTGATCTTCACTGGGTACACAGCATTGGAAAGTCCACTGCAAGAATATTGTGCTTAGTTCTGTTGTTTGCACTTCAAAAAGGATGTGGAAATACTGCAGAAAATTCAAAGGATGGCCATAAAAAAGACCCAGGAGCTGGAAAACACATAAGCCTTACAATGTGAGGCTTAAGAAAAAGCTCTACTTATTCAGCATATCAAAGAGAAGACTGAAAGGTGACTTGATCACTGTGTATAGGTACTGACATATGGAAAAAAAGATCTGAGAACAGGGGGCTTTTCAGTCTTGACAACAAAGGATAACAATATCAAATTGCTGGAATTTCAACAAATTCAACCTTGAAATTAAAAATGATATGCTTTAATCCAGCTTCTAGAAGAAATACTATGGCCTGTGTGGTCATGGTGGTGCCTTCTGGCCTTGGAATCTGTGTATCGATGAATCCTCCTGCTCATCCCCTTCCTTCATGGACAGTGGAGAGAACAGCATTGCCTACATTGCTCTCACAATGCTCAGAACACTTGGAGCTCTGCATTAAGATGACTATAGTCACATCTCAGGCTTCAGGGCTTTAGCCAGTTGCCTGCAGGGCTCAGGAAGGAATTTTTTTCCTCATGCACAATTGGCCAGATGTATTCTGGGTTGGAATTATTTTTTGCCTTTCTCAGAAGCATCAGGGATTGGCCACAAATGGAGACAGGATGCCAGACAGGCTGAACCAGTGCTGTGAGGTGGCAAAGAAAAATGGAGGTTACTTACCTGTAATTGGAAGTACTTCAAGATGTGTAGTCCCTGTGTATTCACACGTGGGTACATATGCACATATGTGCCTGAGTCCAGAGATTTATAGTAAGTAGTATCCATTGGTCGGCACATGCAAAGTTGTTCTCCTTGTGCTCTAACCCGAGGGTATATGGGGCAGTGCAGACTGCCACTTCTCCAGTTCCTCCTCTTACTGCGAATGCAATCATGGTCCACAGCAGAAGAGTACAGTAGTAGTAGCAGAAAACAGATAGGGACTAGCACTTGAAGAAGAAATGGAGGTTCCTTATCTATAACTGGAGGTTCTTGAAGATGCCTGGTCCCTATATGTATTCTATATGTGGGCGATTGGTAAACAATAGTCAAACAGAAGGGGGTGCGAGGATGCAGATAGTACAGATATATGTAATACTGCTGTCCCCACAGTTGCAGCTGCAAAAGAGATCTGGAATACTGTGTAAAGTTTCGTCAAAGTATGAATAGAGCTTCATGTAGCTGCCCTACATATGTCCAGTGAAGGTACATCTCGAAGTCATGCTGCAGAAGTCACTTGTGCTCCAGTGAAGTGGGCTCTCGCCATCGTGGGGAGGAATATGCACCAGCTGGTAACAAAGAATGATGAAGCTGGAGATCACTTAGAGAGTCTCTGAGGAGATAATGCTTGTTCTTTGGATTGCTCTGCTAAGGTGTCCTAGTCTAGGCATCTTTCTAATTGGTTTAGTTCTCTACAGATAGAATATCAAAGTCCATCAGATATTGAGAATGTGAAGTTTTCTCTTGTCATCAAAAGCATGAGGTTTTGGAAAGAATACTGGTAAATGAATAGGTTGATCCATGTGAAACTCAGAAATTACCTTAGGGATGAATTTCAGATGGAGATGAAGGGAAACCTCCTTATGAAATGTGGGATAAGACAAATCTGCTATGAGAGCCCCCAGATTGCTTACCCTTCTGGTTGATGTGATAGTGACTAGGAAGGCAACCTTCATGAAAAGGCAGGACATGGAGCAGGTGGCTAGCCGTTCAAAGGGATGTCTGGTAAGTACTGAAAGAACAAGATTAAGATCCCTTGTGGTGTTGATTTCTCCACCGGTGGGGAAATTCTAATGAGCCCCTCCAGGAATTTGGTTCTTGTTGGAAGAGTAAAAACAGTATAACCCTCAACTGTGTGATGAAAGGTATTGATTAGTTAAAAATGGACCTGTAGCAAGCTAATGGAAAGGTCCAATGTCTTGAGAGTGAGTAGGTAGTCTAAAATACCAGGAATTGCTGCAGGTTGTGGGGATAACTGATTCTGTTGTATTCAGATGGAGAAATGTTTCCATTTAGTCAGATAGAATTTTCTGGTGGAAATCTTTCTGTTTGTTTGAGAATAGATGGACTAGATACCAAATACAAATGCTCTAGGTCTGACACCCCATCCAATTACCAGGCTGTGAAATGAAGAGGGCCTGTGTTGGAGTGTCTGGTCATGCCATTCTCTTGAGTCAATAGACTCAGAAATGGTCAGATGTTGATGGGAAGACATAAGAACATAACAATGACCATACTTGGTCAGACCAAAGGTCCATCCAGCCCAGTATCCTGTCTGCCAACAGTGGCCAATGCCAGGTGCCCCAGAGGGAGTGAACCTAACAGGTAATGATCAAGTGATCTCTCTCCTGCCATGCAGTTCCACCCTCTGACAAACATAGGCTAGGGACACCATTCCTTACCCATCCTAGCCATTAATGGACTTAACCTCGATGAATGTTTATCTAGTTCTCTTTTAAACCCTGTTATAGTTCTAGCCTTCACAACCTCCTCAGGCAAGGAGTTCCACAGGTTGACTGTGTGCTGTGTGAAGAACTTCCTTTTATTTGTTTTAAACCTGCTGCCCATTAATTTTATTTGGTGGCCCCTACTTCTTATATTATGGGAACAAGTAAATAACTTTTCCTTATTCACTTTCTCCACACCATTCATGATTTTATATACCTCTATCATATCCCCCCATAGTCTCCTCTTTTCCAAGCTGAAAAGTCCTAGCCTCTTTAATCTCTCCTCATATGGGACCCGTTCCAAACCCCTAATCATTTTAGTTGCCCTTCTCTGAACCTTTTCTAATGCCAGTATATCTTTTTTGAGATGAGGAGACCACATCTGTACGCAGTATTCAAGATATGAGCATACCATGGATTTATATCAGGGTGTAGCGGGTGGTCACCCCATTCCTGCCCGAAGGGGATAAAGCAGCCCTGGAGAAGGATGCAGCAGGGAAAGCTAGGCTGATTGGGAAAACAGCCACAGTTGTGGTCAGCTTAATCAGGGCCCAGCTGGCCCTTATAAGAGGGCTGTGGGCCAGAAACAGACACTCTCTCTAGCTTCATTGAGAGAGAAGGCCCTGGCTGCCTGGGAAGCTGAGGCGAGTACCTAGGGTGGAGCAGTGCTGGGGAAGGGAAGAGGGAGCTGGGGAGTTCCAGCCTAGCAAAGCTCCAGGGTCCACAAAAGGGTACTAGGGCTGTAGAGGGGCAGCCAGGAATAGGCAGAGGCAGCTGGTCCAAGCCCCCTTGCCGATGATGAGTGGTTTACAGACTGCCGTCTGCCCCAGTGAGCAGGGGCTAAATGGAAACTGGCAGTAGCCACTGAGGCAAGGTGGGGATAGAGGGTTGGGGGTTCCGCTGGGTGGGGAGACCCAGATTGTGGGTTATTGCTGGGGGCAGAACCCCCGCGTAAAAGGGCACCAGGGTCCAGGAGGCTCCGAGCTGGAAGAGCTAATTCCCAGGACGACCAGCAGGAGGCGCCGCGCCAGTGAGCCTCGCACTGCCACACAGGGCAATAAGATATTCTTTGTCTTATTCTCTATCCCTTTTTTAATGATTCCTAACATCCTGTTTGCTTTCTTGACTGCTGCTGCACACTGCGTGGACGTCTTCAGAAACTATCCACGATGACTCCACGATCTCTTTCCTGATTAGCTGTAGCTAAATTAGCCCCCATCATATTGTATGTATAGTTGGGGTTATTTTTTTCCAATTTGCATTACTTTACATTTATTCACATTAAATTTCTTTGGCATTTTGTTAAATAAATAAATTAGTGGAGATATCCTATCTCCTAGAACTGGAAGGGATCTTGAAAGGTCATTGAGTCCAGCCCCCTGCCTTCACTAGCAGGACCAAGTACTGATTTTTGCCCCAGATCCCTAAGTGGCCCCCTCAAGGATTGAACTCTCAACCCTGGGTTTAGCAGGCCAATGCTCAAACCACTGAGCTATCCCTCTCCCTAATCACTTAGTTTTGTGAGATCTTTTTGAAGTTCTTCACAGTCTGCTTTGGTCTTAACTATCTTGAGCAGTTTAATATTGTCTGCAAACTTTGCCACCTCACTGTTTACCCCTTTCTCCAGATCATTTATGGATAAGTTGAATAGGATTGGTCCTAGGACTGACCCTTGGGGAACACCACTAGTTACCCCTCTCCATTCTGAAAATTTTCCCATTTATTCCTACCCTTTGTTCCCTGTCTATTAACCAGTTCTCAATCCACGAAAGGATCTTCCCTCTTATCCCACGACAACTTAATTTACATAAAAGCCTTTGGTGAGGGACCTTGTCAAAGGCTTTCTGGAAACCTAAGTACACTATGTCCACTGGATCCCCCTTGTCCACATGTTTATTGACCCTTTTAAAGAACTCTAATAGATTAGTAAGATATGATTTCCCTTTACAGAAACCATGTTGACTTTTGCCCAACAATTTATGTTCTTCTATGTGTCTGACAATTTTATTCTTAACTATTGTTTCAACTAATTTGCCCGGTACTGACATTAGACTTACCAGGTCTGTAATTGCCAGGATCACCTCTACAGCCCTTTTTAAATATTGGCATTACATTAGCTATCTTCCAGTCATTGAGTACAGAAGCTGATTTAAAGGACAGATTATAAACCATATTTCACTAGGAGGGTGGTGAAGCACTGGAATGATTTACCTAGGGAGGTAGTGGAATCTCCATCCTTAGAGGTTCTTAAGACCCGGCTTGACAAAGCCCTGGCTGGGATAATTTAGTTGGGGTTGGTCCTGCTTTGAGCAGGGGGTTGTACTAGATGACCTCCTGAGTTCTCTTCCAACCCTAATCTTCTATGATTCTATGAGGAGGTTTAAGTATATCTAAGTTCGTAGTGTGAGGACTCACCCGACATGGACAGAGTCTGAGAGGGATCCTTTCTTCTGGGAGCAGATTTTGAAGAGGATCTGTCCTTGTGCTTGTGAGTGTGCCCCTTACTCTCATCAGAAGCCCTGAGAAGGGATTCATTAGGCTTAGAGTTGTAGACTCAGCTCCTGAGCTCGTGCTAAGAGGGCTTAGTTTGGTGTACATGATGGCCTCCCTGGCCCAGATCTGAGTGGGGTCTCATGGCCTTCTCCATGAGATGTTCTCTTAGCAGAGCTCTCAGCGCTCATGGGTTCAAGGAGGGAGGAGCGACAGACACTGCAATTAGTAAGAAGTGAGCCTCACCAAGGCAGTAAAGGTAGCACTGGTGTTTGTCGCTCACTGAAAAGGAGCGGGGGCAGGGTATGCAGTTCTTAAATCCCGGGATTCTGGGGACAGTACTTGTCTGTGGGGAAAAAACTCCCCAAGGCAGGGAAAAACTAACTCAGCTATACTAACTATGCTACACACTAAAAACTATCAATACTAAGAACTATTTATAATGTATTTTTATGGTTTAAGTTGAGGGAGCTATGGACACACAAGGCTGTGCATTGGTAAGAAGGAACTGGAGAGGCATTGGTCCGCACCACCTTTTATACCCTCGGTTCAGAGCATGAAGAGAACTGCGCATTTGCAGACCAATTGATACTATTTGCTAGAAATCTCTGGACTCTGGCATATGGTGCGCATGCGTATTCATGTGTGCAATACACATAGAGACCAACACTTGAAGAAGAATCTTCATTTTTACATGCCTGGCTGGTGTGTCTTGTTCACATGTTCAGGATCATACTGACCAGCAGTCTGGGGTCAGGAAAGAATTTTCCCCCAGTCAGATTGGCTGTGACCTTGGGAGTGTTTTGCCTTCCTCTGCAGCATGGGGCATGGTTCGCCTGCTGGGATCCTATGGGCATATCTCACCATATCAATTTCCATCAAAGAAAGATAGGTTTAAGTACCTACAGAGCAAGGCTCAGTCTTAACTGAGGAGAATGCAGGATGAGTGGTGAGAGAGGAAAGTTGCAGAAGTTCGGCATTATGCAGATCCAAACAATGCAAAGATGTTCTTTAACTCTCTCAGAGCAGTCTACGGACCATCTAAATCTGGCACAGCCCCCTTGAAGTTGGCAGATGGCACAACCCTCATCAAAGACAAGGAGGGAATGGTACAGAGATGAGCTGAACACTTCAATAGTCTACTCAATAGACAATCCACAGTTGATTTGCGTGTCATTCACCTGAGAAACCCATCAAAGAGGATCTCGATCTCCCTCCATCAGTTGAGGAAGTTATGAAAGCCATCAAACAACTGAACTCTGGCAAAGGCTCTGGAAAGGATGTATTCCAGCAGAACAGTATAAAGTATCAGGCCCCAAGGCCATCCAGGTATTTCATGACATCTTAAGTAGCATTTGGGAGGAAGAAGAAATGCCACAAGACTTCAAAGATGCTATTATTGTATTACCGTTAAAAAACAAAGGCAGGAAAGCTGACTGCGGAATCTACAGAGGCATTGCTCTCCTCTGTACAGCAGGGAAAATACTAGCTCACATTCTATTGAAGAGACTCATTACAAACATATCTGAGGAGAATCTGCCAGAAACCCAGTGTGGTTTCAGACCAGGTCATAGTACTGTGTACATGATCTTTGTTGTAAGGCAGGTCCAGGAAAAATGTTTAGAGCAGAACATGGACCTGTATGCAGTTTTCATCAATTTGACCAAAGCTTTTGATACGGTGAACAGAGTCAGTCTATGGGCTATTCTACATAAACTGGGCTGCGCAAGAAGGTTCATACAAATCATTAATCTGTTTCATGACCACATGACAGTGCAAGTGCTCACCAGTGGTGACTTTTCTGACGTGTTCGAAATCTTGAATGGAGTGAAGCAAGGCTGCATACTTGTTCCAGTGCTGTTCAACTTGTTCCTCAGCTATGCCACAAGGGACTTGGATCAGGGGATATACATCCGCTATCGACTTGATGGCTCCCTCTTTGATCTTCGAAGATTCAATGCTAAGACCAAGACGCTGGAGAGACTTCTCGCCGAGGCACTTTTTGCAGATGACTGCGCCTTGATGGCTCATAGACACGAAGACCTTCAGGTCATTGTTGATAGATTTTTCTGAAGCATCCTAGCTATTTGGCCTCACCATCAGTCTCGGGAAGACAGAGGTCTTGTTCCAAACAGCACCTCATTCCAATGCCCTAGCACCAGCCATCTTCATCCAAGGCACACAGCCGAAAAATGTGGATCAGTTCAAGTTTTTGGGCAGCACTATCTCAAGTGCTGGTTCCCTTGATAAAGAAATTTCCTCCAGAATTAGTAAAGCCAGCCAGGCCCTCATCCAACTCCGAACAAAAGTCCTTAACCAACACAACATTAGTCTCTCCGCCAAATTGAAGATCTATAGTGCAGTGGTTCTAACATCTCTCCTGTGTGGATCTGAGATGTGGACTCTTTATAGATGTCACATTAAGCTCAATAATGAGCATTTGCTGGCAGGACAGAGTGACCAATATTAAGGTCCTTGAAAGAGCAAACACAACCAGTGGTGAGGAAATGTTACTGAGAGCACAACTTAAGTGGACTGGACATGTCATCAGAATGGAAGACCACTGTCTCCCAAAACAGATCTTGTATTGGGAGCTGAGTCAGGGCAAAAGAAAAAAGGGTTGTCCATATAGGCGCTTCAAAGATAATCTGAAGAGCAGTCTTCAGTAACCTGTCATCAATCCTAAAGAACTTGAGCAAATGGCTCAGAATAGGACACACTGATGATCTCTGACATGATCAGCATATAACGGGTTTGAGCAGGATTGACAAATTCATCTCCCGGCTGCCCGTGAAAGGTGCCACAGACCTGCATCATCAAACATCATAAATACAGACTTCCCATGCCCTCAGTGCGGCCGACTCTGTGCATCAGGATTCAGACTTCAAGTCATATGCGTAGCCATAGACGAGAACTATGACAATATCGTCATCATCGTCAGCGATGGACTACCAACCAACCATCTTGGTGAAATGTAAAGGCTTGTGATATACAGGAGGTCGGAATAGATTCTCTAATGGCCCCTTCTGCTTTAATTGCTATGAAATCATGAAAGGGAAGGAGCCAGCACCATGTGACCAGCCAGATCTCCACAGGCCACTGGCAAGTGCCCCATGGACCACAGTGTGAGTTCCTCTAATACAGGGGGATGGGGGGAACACCATCACCCTGGCCCATGATATGACACCTGTGTAGCTCAAAAACATTTTTTGCTGTCTTATCCCATTACTAACTCATTTCTTATTTGCAGCCCACTGTCACGTGTGGGTGTGTCTCAGCCATTGCCACTTCCAGATCCCTCCCTCACCTTGACGTGCTGCAGCCTTGTCTACATAGACTATTTTCCAGAGTCCAGCTGCAGCTGCAACATAGCTACACGGGTTCAAACCTTGAGCACAGAGAGGGGAAATAGCAATTTGCACTGCTGGTGTTTACCCCAATATCTAGCAGCTCTGTGTTTGAGATATGATAGCTGCATTTCCAATGTTGGTAGCCTCTCTTAGGGCCTTTGTATTATTCTTCTGTCCTAACTAGTGTTTATAGCACTACCTAATTCACTAACTCCTGCCAAAGTTCATTAATGTTTTTACTTCCATTTCTAGATAATAGTGGCTATATATATTAAATGAGACTGGACCTAACAACAATGCCTTACTGAACACTCTCCCAGACTCAATAGTTTGCTATTTATTTGCTTATGATTTGCCAGACAGCTTTCAATGACATGACACTGTTTCAATCTAAATCAATTTTAATTAATTTTTCAATTAAGTTTCCACGAGGCACCATGTGAAAGGCTTTACTAATATCTAACTCCGGTGTTTCGCCCACAAGCCCTTCACGCATTCTTTTGTAATTCAGCCAAGAGGCAATCACGTTTGTCCAGATTAGTTCTTCATAAAATCATGCTGCTTACGGCTCCATTATTATCTGTGCGTTTAATGATTTTTGTCTCTTAATATTTGTTCCATTATTTTACTGGGGAAAGAAATTAAACTGGAAGACAAAAATTGCTAATATCATTCTTCATTCCTTTTCCAAAAAATGGAGAAAAACAAACACAAAACAGCCTCTTCTTTCAGAAACTGTCTGAGAAAAGTAAGTTCTTTTACTGAATCATTTTATACCTCTGAATTCTGAAGCTGAGAGATGGAGAGTGCGTGACAGAGCAAGAGAAAACATGAAGAGGGAGTCTGGAGCTGAGTGGGAGTAAGGTGCATACTGCAACATAATGATTAAGGGAGGAAGGAACTGATTAACAGAGATCATCCAAAAACCTCAATAACTAACGAACAGGCCTCTGCACAGAGATGAGTCCTTGGCAGAGCAGAGCATCTCGACACTCAGATGCTCCAATACATGAGAAGACATTCCCATGTGAGAAGCAAACACTCTTTAAAAGAATGGCTATTGGAGCACCCAAGGTAGACTGATATAGAGCATACACAATCCTCCTGCTTATAAATCAAGTGCATGAAGAACATCAACTCAAGTTGCTCCCTGCTCTGGAAGAAAACATGGAGAGGCCTGATCAGAAGTAAAAGTCTCTGAAAGATAAAAAGGAATAAAAACTTTATCAAGAAGGTATTAGGAACATTAGCCCAAAAGATTCAGAAAGACACAGAAAACTGAAACTGCAATCAACAACTAGAAGATGAAAGGTTTCAGAGTAGCAGCCGTGTTAGTCTGTATCCGCAAAAAGAACAGGAGTACTTGTGGCACCTTAGAGACTAACAGATTTATTAGAGCATAAGCTTTCATGGACTACAGCCCACTTCTTCGGATGCATATAGAATGGAACATATATTGAGGAGATATATATATACACACATACAGAGAGCATGAACAGGTGGGAGTTGTCTTACCAACTCTGAGAGGCCAATTAAGAGAAAAAAAACTTTTGAAGTGATAATCAAGATAGCCCAGTACAGACAGTTTGATAAGAAGTGTGAGAATACTTACAAGGGGATCTTACAGAAAACACCATCCTAGCCACTATGGATGTAGAAGCCCTCTACACCAATATTCCACACAAAGATGGACTACAAGCTATCAGGAACAGTATCCCCAATAATGTCACAGCTAACCTGGTGGCTGAACTTTGTGACTTTGTCCTCATCCACAACTATTTCAAATTTGGGGACAATATATATCTTCAAGTCAGCGGTACTGCTATGGGTACCCGCATGGACCCATAGTATGCCAACATTTTTATGGCTGACTTAGAACAACGCTTCCTTAGCTCTCGTCCCCTAACGCCCCTACTCTACTTGCGCTACATTGATGACATCGTCATCATCTGGACCCATGGAAAAGAAGCCCTTGAGGAATTCCACCATGATTTCAATAATTTCCATCCCACCATCAACCTCAGCCTAGATCAATCCACACAAGCGGTCCATTTCCTGGACAGTACTGTGCTAATAAGCGATGGTCACATAAATACCACCCTACACCGGAAATCTACTGACCGCTACACTTACCTACATGCCTCCAGCTTCCATCCAGGACACACCACACGTTCCATTGTCTACAGCCAAGCTCTAAGATATAACCGCATTTGCTCCAATCCCTCAGACAGAGACAAGCACCTACAAGATCTCTATCAAGCATTCTTAAAACTACAATACCCATCTGCTGAACTGAAAAAACAGATTGACAGAGCCAGACGAGTATCCAGAAGTCACCTCCTACAAGACAGGCCCAACAAAGAAAATAACAGAACACCACTAGCTGTCACCTTCAGCCCCCAACTAAAACCTCTCCAGCGCATCATCAAAGATCTACAACCTATCCTGAAAGATGATCCCTCACTCTCACAGATCTTGGGAGACAGACCTGTCCTCGCTTACAGACAACCTCCCAACCTAAAGCAAATACTCACCAGCAACCACACATCACTGAACAAAAACACTGACCCAGGAACCTATCCTTGTAACAAAGCCCGATGCCAACTCTGTCCACATATCTATTCAAGTGACATCATCATAGGACCTAATCACATCAGCCATACCATCAGGGGCTCATTCACCTGCACATCTACCAATGTGATATATGCCATCATGTGCCAGCAATGCCCCTCTGCCATGTACATTGGCCAAACCGGACAGTCTCTACGCAAAAGAATTAATGGACACAAATCTGACATCAGGAATCATAATACTCAAAAACCAGTGGGAGAACACTTTAACCTGTCTGGTCATTCAATGACAGACCTGCGGGTGGCTGTTTTACAACAGAAAAACTTCAAAAACAGACTCCAACGAGAGACTGCTGAGCTGGAATTGATATGCAAACTAGATACAATTAATTTAGGATTGAATAAGGACTGGGACTGGCTGAGCCATTACAAACATTGAATCTATCTCCCCTTGTAAGTATTCTCACACTTAGTATCAAACTGTCTGTACTGGGCTATCTTGATTATCACTTCAAAAGTTTTTTTTCTCTTACTTAATTGGCCTCTCAGAGTTGGTAAGACAACTCCCACCTGTTCATGCTCTCTGTATGTGTGTATATATATCTCCTCAATATATGTTCCATTCTATATGCATCTGAAGAAGTGGGCTGTAGCCCACGAAAGCTTATGCTCTAATAAATTTGTTAGTCTCTAAGGTGCCACAAGTACTCCTGTTCTTTTTGCGGATACAGACTAACACGGCTGCTACTCTGAAAAGATTCTGGGAAATTCCCATATGGACTCCCAATGAAATAAGATTCAATGCAGTTACACTCCAGGGACCCAGAAAAAGAGCTGAAGACAACACTGATGACTTCATAGAGATCCTTCCAATGCCAAGTGCGAGTGAAGAAATGAAAAGGCTGAGGCAGAGGCAGAGGTCATCCAATGGACACTGTAAAGAAGCAGGGTTTGGATATATCGAACATCTTCTGAAATGAGACCTTGTTGCCATTTGACAGTCTCCATTTAAGCAGAAGAAGGACTAGCATTCTGTCTTCAAAATTAGCAGAGCTGTTGCTCCCTCTTCAACCCCATTTCCTCCCGGACCAAGTGCCTATATAAACATATGCATCTGTATGTGTAACCCAGCTGTAAAGTTACAGACACCTCTCTACAAAGTGTTGGTTTGTTGCACATAACTATGCAATTAAGATATATTATTGGAAAATGCAGTCCTCAAAACGTGAGTTCTTCTGATTCTTAGTGGTTACACAGTCAAGGAACATTACACTGCACACACTGTAAATTCAACAATTTTTTTATATAGCACAAAAAACTCACCTCTCTTCCTAACCCACCAGCTATTGTAAATTGACAGACAGTAAATGCAAGGGAAGTCACCATAAAGATCTAAAATGTACTCATTTAAAAGCAGGAGCAGATCTGTAAGCGAATGGCGCACTTTAACCCTTCTTTCCTTGTAAAAACAGGAGCAGATGGGTGTGAGATGCAAGCTGTCCTCTTTCCTGGGATACTCCCTCCTCTGCCCTCTCAGAGACATTTAGCACATGGCTGAAGACAGCTCAGACTGAAGGTTGGGGATTTCCAGGATTCTGACAGATGATCAGATCAAAATGAAACACTGCATACCAAGAACTGTAGTCCTGCAGGACACAGCTGTTTGTGGGGCTTGCTGTATGTCTCAGTGTACAATTATCTGCACCTTATTTGGCTGTAAGCCATAGTATGGATTCCCCTGGTGTAAACACCAAGCTGAATGGTTCCAAGACCTCTGCAGTACTCTAACACAGACGGGATATCAACCTCCCATCTGCCTGTGTGCTAGGTCATTATGCTGTTATTTTAACAGCAGATCCTGTACTAAATGTTTATCTGTTTAGAAACTGTCAAAACAAAAGTATTTAGGGCCCCCTGGGAATTAACCATTAACATGGCTTTATCACTTGTATCACAGCATCATTTGAGAGATTTCAGGGAAACTACTTTAGATATGCATTTGTCACTGTCCAAATGACTCAGCTCCTGCAAGGATTCCCGACTAAAGCCACAGAGAGGGGACAATAGTTCTGAACATGCAGATGGCAGGATTATGCAATGTCTAAGAAAACAGTTTTTAGAACCATAAATAACTAGTTTTGGAAATTACTGTGTTGTTTAGCCAGGGCATCTAGGAAAAATGCTAGCACCCACTCTTCATGCAAATGCAACATCCTTATACTGGACTATTTTAAAGCTGAGCCATGCATTGTTCCTGTAAGAAACTTCTCACATAAAACTTTCTTTTACAAGGAAAACTGGAGACTAAACAGAGTAGGAAGTAGGTGCCCCAAAGCAAAGTTTATTTATTAATGATCTGGAAAAGTGGGGAGCAGTGAGCTGGCAAAATAAGTAGACAGTGCAATATTATTTCAGTCGATTGGGACTAGAAAAGACAGCTAGGAACTTCAGAGGAACCTAACAGTGTTGGGTGATTGGGCAACATGAGTGTAGGTGAAAATCAGTGTTAACAAAGGCAGCATAATGCATCCTGGAAGGAAGAATTTTCACTGATCATACACCTTACTGGGTTCTTCTTACTAGAAAGACAGTTGGGTGTCACTGTGGGCAGATCAATGCCTTTATGTAAATCCACAGTATGCCATCATATTGATTCTTGTGCTCAGTTTCAAGTTCCCCTGAGCCAATGCCTCATCTAGCTGATAAGGTTAAGGCACACCAGTTTCATAGCCAACAGTACACAAGCTACTCCTGTGGGAATTCTGCAGCTACTCCTGTGGGAATTCTGCGCCACTGTGCAATGCAGAATTTGTGCAGAATTAATGTTCTGTGCAGAATTTCCCCCCCACACAATTGGTGCTCCAGAGCAGCTGGCCGCCACTAGGGGCTGCTGGACCTCGCAGAGCCTGGCTCCCCAGCTTGCAAATAGAGGTCACTTCCAGGGGGAGAAGGAGCTGGAGAGTTCCCAACAGCTGAAGTTCCCTGCAGGCCCTGAAGGCAGTGTGAAGGAAATTCAATACAAGCCTGAGGTCCAGCATCAGGCTGTCTCTCTGTCTCGATCCCTGGGCTTGGAGGGGGGGCGTACAAGTGTCTGGCCCCGCAACTGGGCTCTGGGGGGAGGGGTTGTGGGCATCTGGGTCGGGGGTGTCCCACGGCTGGACTCTGGGGAAGGGTGTGCAGGTGTCGGGGCCAGGGTCCCCCAAATACCTCCTCCAGCATCCCCAAAATATCCCTCCCAGTACACACACACACTCCCTCCAGCACCCCCCAACTTTACCCCCTACAGCTCCTCCTGCCCCCGGCAGTGTCCTCTATTTGCGAACCTCTGTATAGTGACCCTATGGGGGCAGAGTAAAACAATGAGAATCAACTAAAAGACCGAGGGGCAGAGTTTTCCCCCAAGATGTGCCCAGCTGGCACGTGTGACACATCCAGTCTGAGGTGACCAACGAAAGCATAACAGAAAAACAGGGACTGAGTTGTCGTAGGGGTTTCTTTAGCTCTCTGCTCCTTGGGGAATCTTTTTCGTTGTCTGTATTGTTACAGACATACTTGCTGACAGGTATTTTGAAATAATTACCAAAATAATTGAAACTGGTGTGATTATATTGTTTTATTTTGACAAATAAAATTTGCAGAATTTTAAAATATTGTGTGTAGAATTTTTAATTTTTTGGCGCAGAATTCTCCCAGGAGTAACTAGCATCACTCAGTTCTATTCACTCCATTTCAAAAAGACTGCAGAAGAAGCAGAGGGAGGGGTCCAATGACAGGAGAAGAAAATGATTTACTGGCCTGGAAAAACTTCTTTAGGAAAAGAGCCTGAAAAGACTGGGACTGCTTTGATCTCAAAATATAAAAGCAAGGGGATATTAAATGAAATTGAAAAGCATCAAATGTCATACTGACAATAAGAAAAACATTTCATGTGAAATACAATTAACTTGTTGAACTCACTGCTACAAGAAGTAAAGGCTGAAATTTCAAAAGCAACTAAGTGACTTAGGTCTGGTCTATACTACCCGCCTGAATCGGCGGGTAGAAATCGACCTCTCGGGGATCGATTTATCGCGTCCCGTCAGGACGCGACAATCGATCCCCGAATCGGCGCTCTAACTCCACCAGCGGAGGTGGTAGTAAGCGCCGCCGACAAAAAGCGGCAGAAGTCGATTTTGCCGCCGTCCTCACAACGGGGTAAGTCGGCTGCAATATGTCGAATTCAGCTACGCTATTCACGTAGCTGAATTTGCGTATCTTAAATCGACTCCCCGCTGTAGTGTAGATGTACCCTTAGGAAACTAAGCTCCATTTTCAGAAGTGATCTAGGCACTTAGGAGCCTAGAACTCACTGGAAGCGAGTGGGACTTAGACTCTGGGTATGACTTTACTGCAATTAAACACTCACAACTGGCCCATGTCAGCTGCCTCGGGCTTGCGGGGCTCAGGCTACAGGGCTCTTTAATTGTTGTATAGATGTTCAAGCTCAGGTTAGAGCTGGGCTCTGGGACCCTCCCCCCTCACGGGGTCCCAGAGCCTGAGCTCCAGCCCAAGCCTAAATGTCTGCACTGCAATTTTACAGCCTTGCAGCCTGAGCCATGTGAGCCCGAGTACAAACATGGGCCAGCCGCAGGCGTTTAATTGCAGTGTAGACATACCCTCCAAGGCTTGGGTGCACAAAAGGAGCTAGATGCCTTTGATTCTGTTTTAGGTGCCGAAGTCCTGCCTTTGGGACCGCTGCAATGCACAAAGCTCCAGCTGAACCTAAACTCACTCGGTGCATAAGACTCTACAGTAAAAGTTCCCTTGGTGCCTATGTTTCTGTCTCTGGACAGGCACGTCTGCCTCCCTGTGGGCATCCAGGCGCCAATCTCCTGCCAGGGCCCCCCACCTGTCCCAGATTTTCACACTTGCTCTCTGTCACCATATCTCCAGAACATGTAGGTCAGGATGGGGGACTGTACTGTGGAGAGCAAGGACTCTGAAGGGGACTTAAGAGTCATGGTGAATAACTGAACATGAGCTCCCAGTGCAACGCTGTGGCTAAGAGAGCTAACACGGTCCTTGGAGGCATAAACAAGGGAATATTTAGTTGGAATAGGGAGACAGTATCACCTCTGTATATGGCACTGGTGAGACCACTGCCATATACCGTGTCTAATTCTAGTGTGCACGTTTTAGAAAAGATGTTTAACAATTGGAAGGGTTCACGAAAGATCCACATGAATGATTCTAGGTCTGGAAAACCCACCTGAGTAAGAGATGTAAGCAGCTCGAGCTTTTTAGCTTATCAAAGAGAAGTTTCAGAAGTAAGCTTAAGTTTAAGAGAGATGTATGCCTTCACATTACCTGAGCTAGCTATCCTAGCCCTGAGTGCCTGGACAGCAGCCCAGCAAGCCAGACTGTGGTGCAGCAGTGACATCATCACAGCCATGGCCACTACTGACACATTAGCCCAGCAGATAGAGGTGTGATGCGCCAATGACTTTACAGAGCTTAACACAGCCCCAGCTAGCTAGCTAGGTTTAGGTTGGACATTAGGGAAAAGTTCCTAACTGTCAGGGTGGTTAAACACTGGTTAAACACTGGAATAAACTGCCTAGGTAAGTTAAATATCTCCAGAGATGGAGATTCCACAAGAGTAGGTTAGATAAATGTCTATCAGGGATGGTCTAGACAGTATTTGGTCCTGTCATGAGGGCAGGGGACTGGACTCGATGACCTCTCGAGGTCCCTTCCAGTCTTAGAATCTATGAATCTATGATTGTAGGGGGCTGGGAGCTGTCATGTAGTCCAGTACCTGAGGTTGTGCTGAGGCGGTGACTTCCTAGAGCCTTGCATCCCTTGACATCACCCAGCAAGCAGGCTTCCATGGGGCGAGGACGTCACAGAGGCCCATCTCGGGGGCCAGTTGGGTTGATGCAATTCACTTGGTGGAGCTGTACAGCTCCTTAGTGCCAGCCTAGCTTCACCCGTCTTTGTACACACAGCAGGTACACACCGACCTTGCACAGGGTAAACTCACCTGTACAGGAGGGGAGCCTCCTTGCAGAGATCCCTGTCAAGTCTCCCTGACACTGACTCTCTGCATCCCTCTATTTTCAATATATTTTTTTTTTAAAGAACAGGCCAATCCAATGATAAAAGACACTTTGTGAAAACATTTCAGGTGGCTGAGGGACAGCAATGAAAAACTCAAAGCCACGAACCCAATAACTACAGCATAAAGGCATGTACCTACATCCATCACCCTCTCTCGCACACACACACACACACTCACACCTGCTCTCTCATTCGGCCAGGAAACCAACCCTAGCCAGCTGTAGTAACCAAGGCCATGCCCAGGTACCCTTAATTCTGCCCGATGTGTAATGCCAATGTTCCTGTGGGATTAATCCTTATGTCCCACTGTTTGTGGTTTTGAATCTGGCATTATTCCCCTTTAGGAACCTTCACCAGTAGTGAATATCCCCACTAACATGTGCTCCATGACCTCAGTATTTAGATATAACCTCCTACTGCCTACGTATCAGTGAATGACAGCTCATCTGGGCTCAGTCATTGTCCTGCCAGTTTGGGAGCTGGAACTGCACGGACCCATGTGCCTACATCATGTGGATGCTGCTGGGTTGTTTCCCAGCCTTAATTCACATAAAAGGAATGTGAATCATATCAGAACTCTATACTTCCTGTTCACGTAATAATATAGGCTCTGTTTATTGACTTGCAGTGCCTTTGTAGAGGAGCTGTCCTTAGGAGCCAATTTTTAAACACTCTGCACCTGACTCCCAGTGACAGAGAAATGTCTTTTCTCTGCAAAGATCACCCCTTGCCTTAAGTGATAAGGCACTTCGGGCTGAATGGCCTGCTTACACATGTGGCTGGTCACAGGTCTTGCTCGTTTTGTATAAATTCTCTCCACAGCCAGGTGTCTAAATGTACAGGATGGAAACAACGTTCCTGCTTTCTTCCACAGAAAGAGAGATGTGGGGCAACTGAAGTGCAGACATGACCTAACTGTCTGCAGTGGAAGCTGTTCAATGTGGGCTATGCACCAAGTGATGTAATGAGCTAAGTTTAGACAGGAGAGGTCCCACACTGGGCTAACCTCATCAACATTTTTAGCTTATGAATGAGTAAGCAGAGGTATGTTCTCAGCCTAAACCACTAAAGTATGCGGGTGACATCATCAGCATGCCTTTGACAGAAAGGGTTTGCTCAGAGCTCAGGAATCTCTGGAGTTATTCTCTACGCTGCTTGTGTCAGACGCATGGAACCATGCCATGAAACTCGGACTGGGATGTCTCCCCCTGAGGCTATTTGCA
Source organism: Chrysemys picta bellii (assembly GCF_011386835.1). Lineage (NCBI taxonomy): Eukaryota > Metazoa > Chordata > Testudines > Emydidae > Chrysemys > Chrysemys picta. Next base: position 31,941,026 of record NC_088802.1, on the reverse strand, counting down.
CGTGTCTTAGTTCCTGTTAAAAAACATTTACTTAATCATAAAGCTATTTCTGGCTGCCCAACTTCAGAGAAATAACAATCATTTAATTCCAAAGCATCTGAGGGGATTTAACTGTATGATGTACGATCAAGAAACAGCCTGACTGCTCTGTTAAGTGAACGACTGAGCCCAAAGAAAACCTGGTCATCAGATCAGGAGTGTGAAGCTGCTGCAGATCAAATATAGAGTCTCGCTGCAGCCAATGCTGCTGCTCTGTCTGTACAAATGGATCGCAGAGCTCAGACACCATGAAGTCTCTCCCACATACATGCACATGGAGATTCACGTGAAGCACAGTACAGAGGCAGCACTGTTACTAGTCTTAGGAATTCCCCCTTTCGGTGCTTGTGCTGAACTCTGTCATACCCAGAGTGTTAGCTATTTGAATGCAGTGACAGAGCTTCCATATGGTCAGGAAGATTTCCCTTGTTGGGGGAGAAATGAGTTGCTCCAGACAGAGGTAATGAATCCTAGTCTCATTTATCTCTCAGAGGTATTTCTGATGCGTCTTGCACTGCAGTGTCTAATAGTGTAGACTAGTTGGCAAAAGCAAAGGGCATGTGATAAGTCACAGATACAACTTCCAACTGCAGAAAATCAGCTTTGTATCCACATCCCCAGCCAGGTCGCTCCCTCTCACATTGCTACACCTGCCCCCTTGTTGCAAAATCTGTCGCTGTGCAGCTATCCCCTTGCATGTCTCCTGACCTTGATAGCTTTGCAAGAAGAAATGAACACCACCTTAATTCAGGTGTCAAAAACCCTCCCTCTCAACAGAAGTGTGATGACTGGATCAGTCTGTCAAGAATTCATACTTGATATAGGATTGCTATAGGATTGTTTCACTGGAATTAAGAAAACCATGTCTTTGTTCCCTTTAAGAATGGGGTTTTGAACCTGTGGCCTACAGTCCTCAAAGGGGACAAATCAACAGGAAAAGCAGCATGGGGCACTGCCTCCCTAGCTGCCGGTCTCTGAAACCCCAGGAGCAGTTCCAGAGTGAGCCCAAAGCGCTCTGAGCAGCTGCTATTCTTTCCCTGAGGCCTGCTGCATCACTGGGGTGGGAGGAGAGAAGTCTGGTTGCTGGTATCCCAGCGTGAGCAGGACAGGAGCTCAAGCCTAGGGAAGCCACTAGCAAAGAACAGCTTCCCATCACATAGCCCCCCAGGCAGCTCATGAAAGGGCAGGAAAAAGTGGGGCAACAGAAAGCCAAACTGTTCCAGTTCCAGCCCACGCATAGACTACAGCTGCCTGGGTAATACTCTAATTTGCACCATCTGGCAGCGATGCCCTAGGGACCACATACACTGTAGTGCAGCCACTCCCCAACCTGACCTGTGAGTCAGAGCCCATGGGGAAGGTGGTGTATTAGCTGACTAGACTGGCCCCGTCTCTCCACACCAGGGCAATCCCTAGCAGGGAATGGTGCCTGAGGGGCACAAAGGGAGCTAACCCAAACAGATACTCTTCCCCAAGCACTGATTGTGGCCCCTTTACCTTTTTATCCCAGGTTGAATGGCCCAGGCACCCCTGTGCTCTGTTGCAACTGACAAGAGAATAGGGCTCATTTTAATACTCCAAGGGGCAAGACAATGAACACCCCAGGAGGGGAGGCCAAAGAGAGCTCTCCTAGGCAAATGTAAACAGAGCAACGCGCACAGAAAATGAGAGCAAGGGAGACCCAGCACTGGGAAGCTTGAGGGCTAAAGCCTGGTGATGATGGGGGGCTCTTAGCTCAGCCCACCTCGATGCGCTACTCATGGAAACATGCTGCAAACTGAACCACTCTAGATGAAGTCTCAACTCTGCAACCTCAAGGGCCTCTATTTGGATGCCCACTGTTCCTTTGTTTTGCATTTCCTATGTGGTTTTCTTCTAGAAGTAAGAACAAAATACAAGTTTCTGCTTGTGACAAGAGTGTGTTTTCCATTTCAATACAATGGCCACATGGAAAACCAAAGAGACAGAAGCAAAGAATCCTTTTCAGCACTGGAAACTCAGACCCAGATCCTCTGCTGGTGTAAATCAACATGTCTCTGCTAACTTCAAGGGACCTACTAGGCTGGCTGACAGCACAGGAGGATCTAGCCCTTAGAGCCTCAATCCCGTACAATTTAATTTAAAAAACAAGTGCCTCTGATTAATAATGGGACAGGGAGTCTTGCTCACTAAAGCACTGGCTCACAGGCAGTCAACGTCAGTAGCCATCCAGTGTTGTTACGTCCATTGGCTCTTCAGGGGCCTAGTTCCAATGCATAGGACTGTGTCAGTCCTTCCCTCCCCCTGTGGTCAGGTGCCCACAACACAAAAATGGCCAAAATTGGCAGAGAAATCAAGGACTGAGTGGGAAGTGGAAAGTAACATCTTCCCACCTTCAGAAAGGGCCCCTCTGGGGAAAGCTTACATTGCTGTGGCCCCTGTTGTACCCACTTAGTTGACATCTATAGGACATCAGTTTCCAGAGATGCAGTCTGGTGCCTTGCAGTTGCTCTACATTAAATTACCTTCCACAAGGAAAAAGGAATGAAATGTGAGCTGGCACACCCACTCCCAATTACAAATCCCTGAAGTACAGGCTTGATCACAGAAACACTCACGGATCCTGAACTCTGCCTAGGCTAAGGAGCATAATTGTAAACCCACCTCTACCATCATGCAGAACATTGGCTATGCAGCCCAAATTCCTGATGTTTCCATTACACTCCCCCTTCCCCTCAGCAAACGGTCACTGAACCAAGTGACTACAAGGAAAGGTGCCAGCATGCCACACCCAATGCCAGCATGCTGGCCTCTCCCCCAAATTACATACCACGTGAAAGTCTTACCAATGCAAACTATAGTCAATCATTTTGTCTCATTTAAAAAGTCAACAAATGTGAAACTTCCGTCCTGACCTGATCCGAGAGAGCTAGACAGAGAACACAGAAGTATATGTGACTCCTTCCCAACATACCTAGTAATGAGAGAGAAGGAGTCTCCTGGCATCCATCCAGCCGTCCATAAGTTATAAAGGAACTGAGGCAGCAGAGATACAACAAACATGCCTTATATCTTTAACAAGAGTGACCAAACTGGAGGCCTGGATTACGCTAACATTGTACCCACCTTTAAAAGTAAAAAAAAAAAGCCCACTGACTTCAACATAACAAAAAAGAGATCAGAAAATAATTACAGAACAAGTTACGGAACAGCTAGCCGGGTATAAAACGAGAGGGACAAACCAGCACAACTTCGGTAGCAGTGACCTGTGCAGAATGCCAGGAGATGGTGGAAGAGGATGAACGAGTGGACACAATTAATTTAGACAAAGAATGACTGCAAGAAAGCACAGTGTGAAGCCCACTGGATTCAGTGTGGTGAAAGGATGCAGTATGGAATCAAAAGTAGCAGTGATGGCCAAGAGGACAGGGTTTAATAATGGAGTGTACCGCAGGGATCAATACTAGCAATGGTATCATTCAAGAGATTTATAAATAGGCAGGAAGGGGAGACGAATAGTTGGGGGGGTAAATAAATGGTCAGACTTGGATCAGGAACAGCCCCACATTCTGATTGGCTGAGGCAACCTCCTTTCAGTGTAATCCTCAGTCACTACTGTATGTAAATCCTTGCCTTCTGACTCGGTCAGAAGAAGAGATTTAAAGAAAGAGCTTTTTCTAAATGCTTAAAGACAAGCAGGCAAAGTTATGTGTGACCCTTGGGCTGTGTTACATTCATCTCAGAAGAGCAATAGCTATGCACATAACCAGCCCCCAATCCCATAGTTCAAATAAAAATATGGATTGAGATTTTCAGAGCAGCCCAGGCAACGGAAAAAGTCCCTAAATCCACTGACTGCTTTGAAAATCACAATGGTGGAATGAAGTGACTCTTCAAAAACTGCTACACAGATGGAGCCATTTCCATTCAGCTGCTCCCCAGAATTGTATCTTCCGGGTACGATTTGGAAATTTGGCTGTTTGACTGAATCACAATACTTATGAAAGATTTTGCTTTGTATTAATTATGACAGAACCTCACAAAAACAGGTTCATTATAGACACAAAAACACTTCCTGCTGAGTTTCCTTCTCTGTGCCATGCTGTTTATTTTCACATGCAAATTTGGTCCTGGTTGAAGATGGTGGAGCATGAAGTTCTCGCTTTGTCCCAGAACAACAACAGCCAGCCCAGACAGCAGCAGTGTAAGATGGCAGATGTGCTTTGAGTCTCACCTTCAGGGCCAGAAGGGAGCCCAATCTCTGTGGCCTGTTTTGTCCTTGGCGTCCCTATTGAGGCTGCCAGCAGGACAGCTCGTTCTAGATTTGCGATTGTTATTTCTGGTATGTGGATGCCCACCCCTGGGGAACTCAACTGAGGCACAACTCAGCCAATGGGTGGGAATCACTAGTGAGCTGGGCCTCACTTATGCCTGAGCTAGAAGGCAAAAGGCTCCATATCCCGTGCCCATCCCAGCCCACTTGACAACACTGTCAGATCCCACTTACTGCCATGTATGGTCTGCACCCAGCATCTCTTGTTTTTGCGATGGAGTCCACGAGTTGTCCACTAATGCCAAAGTCACAGAGTTTAATATTCCCATTTCTGTCCAGAAGAATATTGGAAGGTTTGATATCTGCGAGTGAAAGAAAGAGAGAAACAGGTAAGTCGTGGCTGGCGATCTCCATTTCAACAGCCACATGGCTGCACAGTGACAGACACAGACATCAGAAAATCAGAGCTAAGGTTGAACATTCAGTGTCAACTCTGCCTCTTAACATTGATGTTCAATGGTGATGTCATCACATATTTCCCAAATGCAGTAGCTATCACTGTCTCATAGCCCCATCACAGAGATGTCTGGCAGTTTATGTTGGGAGCAGTGGCTGGGAAAGTAGGAGGAGATACAGAGACTGTCCTGGTTCTGAAGTTCCTTCTGAAGACGCCTCATTAGTCACTGTGTTTGGCTCTTAATTAGCAAAAAAACTGTGTTTAGTGGCAGCTAAGGTTGTGGCATGCCACATCCAAGGTTTTTTACAGCATGTGTACAAGAGGGCCGCACGCTTCACGGCTCATATAGGCTGAGCAGTACATTCACCAAGGGCAAGTCATGCCTGACCAACCTGATTACCTTCTATGATGAGATAACTGGCTCTGTGGATATGGGGAAAGCAGTGGATGTGATATACCTTGACTTTAGCAAAGGTCTTGATATGGTCTCCCACAGTATTCTTGCCAGCAAGTTAAAAAAGTATGGACTGGATGAATGGACTATAAGGTGGATAGAAAGCTGACTAGGTTGTCGGACTCAACTGGTAGTGATCAACGGCTCGATGTCTAGTTGGCAGGTGGTATCAAGTGGAGTGCCCCAGGGGTTGGTCCTGGGGCCAGTTTTGTTCAACATCTTTATTAATGATCTGGAGGATGGGATGGATTGCACCCTCAGCAAGTTCGCAGATGACAGATTAGTATCATATAATTTGTAAAACACTATGGCGCCTTTGGGATGAAAGGCACTCTGTATAGATGTATGTTCTCATTATCTGCATTTACACACTTCAGATGTTAAGGGAGAATGGAAAAATGATTGAAACCTTCACAAACAAAATACTATGAATTTAAAATATTTATTTGATATATTTATAAAACTAATTTTAATGATAATTCACAATTATACTTTTACTTAAAATAGAGACTAACCATGAAATTCTGTGAAATTAATTTTTTGTAGTTAAGAGGAAAAATAATTGATAATTCCTTTGCAGAAGAGAAACCTACAGACTTACCTCTGTGAATGATTTTCAAGTTTTCTTTTAAGTGGTTTAGTGCTTTCACAGTCTAGGAGAAAAGAGGAGATTTTATGGATGAAAAATAAGTTACTGCAATGAGATTCCTGTGACTATTAAACTATGTGAGCAACATGAGGCAGAACAATAAACATTAAACAACATGAGCCAGAACAATAAATAGGAATCTTGAGTGTCCGAAGGGAAACAATGTAAAGTAAAGACCTCTATATCTGTCATCACCATATAAATTTTGACAGGTTTCCACACCCCATTTTTGGTGTACACCCACTCTCCAATCTCATTTTTGGACATATACACTTTTGCAATAGTGGCCATTTGAATTTTTATGGGGAGCATTAGGACTGCCTATGTGTTTGCTTTTTCACATTTACAGCCATTTTAAAGATTTTAAGAAAAAAATAGGCTTTTTACACATTTTAAATAAAGTTTAGTAAACAGAGGAATAAAGTGTTACAACCTATATATGTTAACAGGCCTTTTTGTATATTGCATGTATTTTTTTTAAATAAAGGCATTAAATATTAGAAATAGAACATGCATTTTTAGAAAAGAATGTTATGCACTTAGGTTTTTTAGAAATATAGGTATTAAATATTAGTAACAGAACATGTGTTTTAGAGAAAATAAAGTGGGATAGGTTTTAATACAACACAAAGTGAGAGAGGCTGTAGAACAGCCAAGAAAAGCAAAAGCTGTTCAGCCTGTTACAGAAACAAAAAGAAAATAAACTCAGATAAACTGCAGAAAAGTTTTAAAACAACAGGAAAGGAAGAAAGTCTGTGTCACTGACCAAGAGGCAGAGAGAGAAAAAAGGCACTTACCCCGGCAGCTGCCAACAGTCAGCCAGTAATTCCAGGACAGTCAGCCTTGGACAAGCTATGCCTCTTGGCTGAGCCAATCAGAAGCTGTTCTTTAGACAAGTCATAGAATTGCATTTTCCTCAACCAATCATAATGTCCCAAGAGGCGTGGCTTTTGACAGCTGGTCTGTTTAGGTATAGAGGTCTTTACTACTCACTCCCCACCTTAGCTCTGCTATTATAAATGATTTTGCAACACAGTGGGAAAGTAGTACTTTGCAAAGGCTAGTGGGGAACTGTGGTATGCAGGAAGAAAGCTGAACAGTATGGTTAAGAGCTAACATGGGGGCTAGACAACCTGTCCCTGTGCACCTCTGTCTATCTATCAGTTATGCTCTCACAGAGAGAAGAACCCAACACTCAGAACACTGTTAAAAAAATCCTCCTCATCTCAGTCTGTGGGGCTAGTGAGGGAGGAGAATTTAGGGGGTAGTTCAATGTGTCCATAGAAAACCAATCTAAACCAAATCAAAACTAAACACAACCACCAACACACCTTCCTTCCTGATGTAACCTCGGGCTTTATGGTAATAACAGGCTAGAGAAGGGATGGTGAACTTTGTATGTGCAGCTCTCCCCTGCTATAGAGGAACAGTCAGAGAGGTATTTTAGTTCAGTTTTCACACTTCAGTTCCTTGGGCCCACACCTAAACCTGTGTTAGGCACCTCTAAATACAGATTTACGGGCCTAACTTTAGTTACCCAAGTTTGAAAATTGGCTGGAGGAAAAACCACACACACTCAGAACTAGGAGCTCACTTGAAATGCCAAAGGGCTGCAGTGCCAACAGCCACTGAGGCAGCAGGCTGCAGTTCAGTCACCCTTTGAAAAAGGTGGGTTTTGACACTAGTGGTGGACTGGCACTTTACTTACAAACTTCTGGTGCTACTGATGTCACTTTGATTTCTCTACTTTTCCATACCCCAATCCCCTTCCCTCATGTATACACAAGACAATACTCTTGAGTAATGTGGATCATATGGACATGTTAACAAGCTGTCTGTCAAGCTATTTCTCTGTGTGGCTAATGAAGAACCTATTCCGACATTTCCAAAAGAGAGGTCAGTAGAGCCCTGTAAAACTGCAGATATCCGCGGACCATGTTTGTAGATGGTGAATTGGATGCGGATACAAATTTTGTATCCACGCAGGGCTCTAGGGGTCAGGCCCAGCTAATTGCTACGATATTTCATGCATGCATCTCCTGTTACCTAAGTTCTTATTCAGCAGCATCAAGGACCTAACAAAATGATGATGCATATACATAGTGTTCTCCTGTCACTGTCCCACTGTTCTGCAAGGCCTGTACCTTGGCGTGTGTGTGGGGGGTGAGAGTTGGGGTGGATTATTTTTGCTTGTGTCACTGTTCTGTGCCTCTCTTGTGGAAGGCTGTTTGAAGAAGACAGTTGTGTAATTGGCTGAGGTTCACTGACCTCCTGATTCCATTCAAATGAAGCATCAGTGCTCCTGAACACCGGGAAAGATTCAGAAGTTGCCAGCTGTTCCATGCAGTCAGCATGCCTCACACTGTGCCCACAAAGCAAGTGATGGGCATTAATGGTTCTATACAGCAATCTAACCATTGCTAGGGGTACTAAGGAGAAACGGTTCTCGCTCCATAGCAATAGGTGAAATGGAGTCTGTGTTGTCCACTCAGTTTTGGCCATCCCTTCAAAAGCCACAAACAAGTCCCAGTGGCCCTACACTGACAGGCTGGCTCTGGGGACAAGAGGATCCTGAGCTATCTTGCCTTAAACTCACAAGTGTCAAACACAGCTCCAAAAGCCTAACTTAGCCCTGGTCTACACTAGGGGGTGGGGTCGACCTAAGATACGCAACTTCAGTTATGCAAATAGCATCGCAGAAGTCGGCATATCTTAGGTCGACTTACCTGGCCGTGAGGATGGCGGCAAGTCGACCGCTGCCGCTCCCCCGTTGACTCCGCTTCCGTCTCTCGCAAGCTGGAGTTCCAGAGTCGACGGAGAGCGCGTTCGGGGATCGATTTATCCACGTCTAGACGAGACGCAATAAATCGATCCCCGATAGAGCAATCTCTACCCGCCGATCCGGCGGGTAGTGAAGACCTGCCCTTATTTTTGAGAATTTGCAGTAAAGGTAGCAGAAGAGATAAAACCCTATGAGCTGGACACCCAGTGCCAGCCCCAGTATTGCATGGACACACGCCATCACTTCCACTCTGCCCAGGATTGGTCTTCCCTTTGATTTTGGCAGTACCTTTTCACTCCAAAGTTTACTGACATGGAGAATGTAACCAAGTGCAGAACTCTTACGTGCTCTGAAACTGCCTGATCAAAACACCCAAAGGTCAGGTTTTTCCCATGTCTCAGTGGCCAGTGGAGGTGGAAGAAATAGTCACAAGAAAATACAAAATGCCTGAAATTTGAACATTTTGTCTTTCACTGCAGATTCAAAATCCATCCCATTTCTTTATGAAACTCTGGGGATAAAATATGATCACAGACACAAAAATATTTTCACTTCAAAAACTTGTGCTTTTTCGTGATTTTTTTTTCTAAATTACCGCTTTAATGAATTCCAGATGCACTGAAAAACATGGGAGCAGCATGAAAAGAGGGCAAACCAGAAGAGTTTGGCTCTCCATTGGCCCTGCCTAGAATGAGAACCTCCTGCCCAGCAATGAACCAGCCTAGGCTAGTGCCATCTGTTAATGTGACAATCTGAAGGGAGGGTTACGGGAATGTCAATGAACCAAAACAAAAAGAGGGCCTTTGGATTCAGCTTGAATTTCAGGCAAAAGATTCTGGGGTGTCTTTATTCACTGAGGCCTCTCCCTCCAGGGCTGCTGACTGCATCTCCACCAAGTAATGGAGTTAACATAATAATAAAGCAATGGTAAAACCAGAACCATAAAGATTCTACAGAATGCAAATAAACCAGAGGGAACAGGGCTAAAAAGTCAAAAGCATAAACTTTTTAAATGATCTTTAAAAATGTGCAAAAAGAGAGCAGCAAAATCTAAATACTTACAGCTAAAGTGATTTTGCCTAAGATTTCTTCTGGAATAACATCATCTAATACACTATATACATATTTGTAAAACTTATCAAACGAGGTAGACATGAGCTCCATACAGATCCAACAGTCACCCTAAAAAAAGAACAAACACATGTCACGGTAAAATAATTCATAAGAATCAACAGAATGCAGAGACCCTTTGAATCTGATCGGGATGAACAGGCAACATTTATTATGCTCCAATAGTCTGGCCCATGTGGGGGGGGGGGGGGGGGGGCGGCTGAAGCCATATTGAAGAACCTTGGGTGCATATACTAACGTGTACAGTGAAAGTAAAGATATTCCTCTCGGTTTGTGACAGACAACCTTGCCCTACTAGAAGAAAGAGAAGACCACAGGGAGGAGAGGCATCTCATGCCCTCCTGTGTGTAAGATGCCAGGTCACTGGAAATAGAATTGGATGCTAAAGCCCAGGTCTGAGTCGCTTTCCATGATTTATATCATTTTATTTAAAAGATGTAAAGGCTAAAAATTACACAGAACATAGAACCCCAGATAAAATATTCAAACCCAGAACTGAAGCAAACCTCCATGAGAGATTAATATCCCCTCATTTCAAACAATGCCCCTGTTAATACTGACAGACTAGTTCTCTATCTTTAAAGGTGATTTGCAAAGGATTTCATATTTTGCATTTATTATATCCAGTTCAGTGGTAAAGGCAGAACGTAACCTTAAATGTGTTACACAGGTGTGGATTCCACAGCTACCAGAGAAACTAAGAATATGAGGCTGAGCATTTTACTAAGTTATAGCACAACATTTAAGTTATTTAAAATTGATTGTTTTAAAATGATGACATTTTAAATCATGATTAAATTAGACTGTTTCACTGGAATAAAAAGTTCAAAAATCTACCAACTCTCAGTCCAAACTAAGGGCTATTGTTCCAAAGTCTTCTGTGCTAACTGTTATGGATGACAAATGGCTTAGTTTGAGCTGTTTATGGTGGATTTCGGCATTCTGAGGCATGTCTTCATTGTTGTAAATACAGGCATTATACAGGATCGGTATTTTGCCCAACAGCAGCGCTGCATTCTTGAACTTAAACACTTTTTAGTGTAATTAATCATGTAAGCATGTTGGCCTAAAACATCAAATGGTTCTAGAGCTCAGACAACTAGTCTTTTTTCTTCTGGTTGACCCTTGCCCAGAGCAGATGTTTGACGGGGCAGAGGCAGAGCACTGACGAGGCAAACTCTTCAGAAAAGCAGTTCATAAGGCTGGTTGCATTGAGTACAGAATTAAAAGGTGAGTGGTTGAGTCTATGCTTGTAAGTGTTGTGCACTGTGGTTTCAAACAGGTACTGCAATATGTATACCTACCATCACAGTTTTGAGACCTTTGGCTCATGACTGGCAATTCAGAGTCTTGGGAGTGTGTGATTATGAATAAGGTACAAACTTTTGATATAAGTCAATTACAGTCCAACAAGTGTAGGAGATTCCTCCAAAGAAGTCTCCTCAGCTCTGTGATAGATTTTTCTTGATTAGACATCAGAAAAGGTCTTGCTTGCTAATACATGGGGAGGTGTTTAAGAGAAGACTAGAACTTTTCTTTAAGTTATTGAAAACTCATTGTTTTCTCTGAGGAGGAAAAAAAAAATCCTGTGTTATAACTCTTTCACTCCTATTTCACAGAGCTGGGGCCATGTTCACCTGGAGATAAATCCCAGGAGTCCTAGGGGGAATTTTGAATCTACATCTAGATGTTAATAACTTTCATGCAGATTCACAGATTTAAAGGCCAGAAGAGACCATTATGATTATCTCCTGCATAAACAGGCCAGAAGCTTTGCCCAGTAATTCCTGCATTAAGCCTGTAACTTCTAGTTAGCTAGAGCATATCCTAAGACATCCAATGTTAAAGCCTTTTAAATGATGGGGAATCCACCACAACCCTTGGTATGCTATTCCAATGGTTCAATGGGTCCAATGGTTAATTACCCTGACTTATAATTTTGTGCTTTTTTCCAGTCTAAATTTATCTAGCTTCAGCTTTCAGCCACTGGATCTCATGCTTCCTTTGTCTGCTAGATTAAGGAGCCCTCTTCTACCAGAAATCTGCTTCTGAGAGTGGTTGTTATGATGTGGTGATGCAATACTAGTTAGGTAAGCTTCAAGATGTAACAGGGTGGTCCATGCCTTCAAGGACCAGGGGGCCTAAGGCCAGGCAGCCCTGTTTGATTATTAAACTCAATTGGGAAGGGGTCAGGCAATGCCTATAAAGAGATGAGTCAATTGTAGACATTGAGGATGACTTGTGCCTTGTCCTGACAAATTTTCCCCAAGACTTGAGATAGGAGCAGTAAGCGAGGAAGGCATAGTTCAGATGGTCTGACCACTGAAGAAGTAGAGCATTAGCCTGTCAGTTATGTCTTAGGGCTCCTCTGGAGTACTATATATTGCACTTTCTGTTCATTTGAGAAGTGAACAGGCCCATTGTGGGGGTTCCCCATAGAGCAAAAGTACTGTTTACCACTCATGATCCTTAGTGAAGTGTCTGCTGAGGAAGTCCACCAGCACATTTTGATTCCCTAGCAGATTTGATTCTAGAGTGGCTGCCAAGTCCTTTGAGAAAACAACTACAGATGGTGTTTGAGAACACGGAACGGCTGTTCACTCACAGGTGAAACACTGAGATTGCAGCCAGGTGGACCCTAAGAGATAATGCGGATAGTCCCTGTTCTTTCAGGTATAGTAAGTAGTCTAGAATGAATGCTAGTGATGATTACGTAGGTGGAACAACCCTGCTGTGTGTGAGGGTTATGATGTGTGTGTATGTGAGGAGGTGGAACACTCCTGCTGTGTGTGAGGGGTATGACGGGTGTGTGTGAGGTAGAACACCCCTGTTGTGTGTGAGGGATATGGCAGGGGGGGAGTGAGGAGGAACACCCCTGCTGTGTGTGAGAGATATGGTGGGAGTGTGTGTGTGTGAGGGATATGGTGGGGCGGGGCGGGGAGTGAGGAGGAACACCCCTGCAGTCTGTGAGGGATATGGCAAGGCTGAGCGAGGTTATGGGAAGACTTTTCCCTTCAATCTCTATGAATGGTTGGCAGGGTGGATGTGGTGGGGCAATTCTGGCTGATGTTACTCACCAATTGTAAAATGTGCTATTTAATCTCAGTTCTATTAGTTTACTTTCAGTTCTATTGTAACTATCTTGGCTGGACGGGGTGATGGCAAAGGTAGATCCCAGGTCGACAGCCTACTAGGCATGCTGTCTACATTTACTGACACTGGGGTCTGCAGCTGGACAGGCAGGAGCCTGGTGGGGGGATGATGCAGTAGGGGGCTCATGATATGGCAGAGCGAGTAACTAAGTCTGTAGAGTGGTATTTTTCTATGTGGAAATTTAAATCAAAACATACTGCTGCTGTGTGTTTTCATTTTGTGGTGTTCCTAGAGCTGTGGAGAGGTGCCAGAGACATAAAACAATAAATCTGTAACTCAGCAGCAACTGGCAAGAGAGGTTCCTGTCTAGGGATTTTGTTCAAACCAATTTATCAGAATTATTGATAATTATTTGTTTTATAGTGGCATCTAGAAGCTTTCAACCAAGATCGAGGCCCCATCGTGCTAGGGCTTGTACCACACACACACTAAGAGAATCCCTACCCTTAAAGGATTACAAGACAGACAGAGGACAGGAGAAAGGAAGGATTATTAGCCTGGTTGTACAGATAGGGAATTAAGGCACAGGGAAACAAGTGACATGCCAGAGGTCAGACAGGGAGTCTGGAAAGCCAGGAATTGAAGTGGAGTCTTTCCCGTTGTAAGCCACTTACCCTACAAGACCAACCTTCATCTTTCAGAGCTCAGTTATGAACCTCTACTTGTCTGCACAGGCTGCTCATGAGTTGCTACCCTCCCTCCAGTGCAGACATGCAGGGAGTGGGAAGGCAGTGGTGGAGCAAGGTTGGACCTATGTCTCTGCCTCCTCCCTCACCCCACCATATCATGTGAACTATCAGAGCCAGTGCAAAGGGAGAAATAATCTGTATCAGCAAAGGGCTGGCATGAACCATTTCCATCTGGAGAAAGGGGAAGACAGGAACCAGACCGTGATGCTCACAGTCACAATCTGATCCCCGCCATGCCAATTGTATGGGCTAGACTGTGAAGTTACAATTGACTCTGGCTTGTCATTTGAGTTCTGGCAGTTGTGCTAGTTCCAGTAGACCATCCCCCCAGTTTGTGCCTACACAGAATGAAGGGACAGGTTCTCTGTGCACACCCATGCAGTGGGCCTCTTTCCCCATTGTTTTTATTGATCACTAAAGATTGGATTTGCTTCGCCCTTGTGGGTGCAGGGGATGGAGCAGAGAGACAATCCCTCCCTGCTACACTTTCTTTGTCCTTGTCTACACCCAGAAATTACATCGCCTGAAAACACGTTAACTTATATGGTGGTAAACACTCAGCATAGTCAGGACATGTAGCATTAACATCTCATCGCCATGTGGTGGGTAGCACTAGGGCCCATGCTCAGGTTAACCCTAGCCAGCTGAGGGCAGTCCTTATCTACACCAAGTGCTAACTCCTGGTTACCCAGCAGGATGTTCTACACAATGTAATCTCCCAGGACAGACAAGCCCTGTGACAGGGCCAAAGGTAATGACAGGCCTTGGGCTCAGGGCAGTTTAGGACTGACTCCCTACTAGTGTCCTCAGGTGCAAATCACTCCAAAAGAAGTGCCTTGGTTGAGAGGGTCTGGCATGTCCATTGTGCAGCATGCATGCCAAGCAGCTCTGGGAAGGATTGTGCCTCCTAAGCACCACACCCCTTCTCCCCTGCTGCAGCGACTCCTGGGGCTTTACAGCTCCAGCCCTCCCCAGCACAAGGCAGCGTGCAAAGCGCACAACCTTTGAGAGTCTGTGTACAGCACATCTATAAATCAGATGTGTGAAATGTGTCAGATATCTGAGTGCCACACCTGTCCAGACAGTCAAACCACTGAAACGCCCCCAAATCCCAGATGTGCGCATGAGAGAGCATGGCAGGAAAGCAGCAATAATCATGACAGGGATCATATAAATGAACACCAAAATATATACATAGCAGCAATCAGATCCCAGAGTCTCTTCCCTTCTAGTAATGGGTTTGATGACAACCTGCGACTCAAAAATCCCCCAGTAAATTAACTCCTTTCTCTTATAATAAACTGAAGGCTGCTGCAAATTAAATTTTAAATTAAAATAAAACCTCTGGTATAAATGAAACAAACCCTGAATGCCCACCTCTCTGAAGAGTGCTCCATAAAACTGAACAATATAGGGGCAGTCACTACTTCGCATCACTACATCCAAGTCCATTAGAAGCTGTTTCTGTTCCTTTTCATCCACCGTTGACCGAATTCTCTGAAAGAGTAAGGAATGGCAGATGTTTTATCACTAACATGCTACTATTACATCATCCTCAGCCAGTTCAAGAGAAACCTGCCAGGACCCCAGTCCCAGGGTGGGGCATGGAGTCTCAAAGACATGAAAGCAACATGCTTTAAAGAATTAGACCATGTTTTTAAATGAGAAAAAAATTGCAATTAATATAAACCTAAAGCAAGTTAGTTCAGATTATGAAATCTCTGGCCAAATTTTACTCCAAATCTCAGCGTTATCAGGTGGAGCATCAGTAAGCAGCAAAGGGTAATCAAAGATTTTCTTTATCTCTTTAAAACCTACAGCAAAACAATATTCAGGGTTTTATGTTCAAAGCAACGTGCAGTGAATGAGTTAGCCACAGCTCCCACTGATGCTGGGACCTGAGCACTGCTTTGAAATGTAACCCTCAAATATTATATTTTAATTTACTAAAGGAAGGAAATTAAGATGAAGGCACTCCCTACACTGTGCATCCATCACAGCGTGCCCACAGGTCTTTCAGACCAGTTGGCCATTTCATGCCATGATTTATACTGTCCGTGCTAGGCAGGCTAAAAGACCAAACCATTTTTTGTCTGGTAGTGGCCTCTAAAGTTAAAGATACATAAGGGTTTGCATTCTATTATAGCTTTCCAACACTTGTGTTTCAGGATAAAGTTTTCCATGCTCAGTTTCTGCCTGAAGACTTTTGTTTTTCAAAAGCTTCATCAAAAACAGTTTAACTGTTTTCCAGCTTGAGATGGGGGAAGGGGAGGAAAAGAGACAAATTTATCATTATAAACCAGTTCTTGCCAAAACTTGTAGAAAAAACTGTGACACTAGGGCATCATCCTACCAACTCTACTGAGCATAGTGCTCACAACTGAGTGTAGAAACATGGACATCAGTGAGACAACTCATTAATAAGCACTACAGATGGTTGTAGAGTGTTTTCAGGGTCAGGCTCTTGTACTGCACTATTTGAGAAATAATGTATGATCATGTAATTGCAGACTGCCTCGTAATGATACATACTCAGGGGGTAGAGTAGCTGTTGCACAATTGTTTTTACCTTTGACATTTCCTGATATTCTGAGTGCTTCACCATGCAGCCTTAATTTTCTAGTAACTTATGTTTTAGCTTAGAACAATAATTCCTTCCTTTCCCAACGGATCCTACAGCACTCTGGAAAATTGGCAAGCTACTTGCACAGCATACACAGGAATCAGTCCACACACCCCTCCAATGCAGCCAAATGGGTGAAATACAGCTACTGTAGGCACAGAGAGTGGATGGCTCGGGGGATTAGTAATGCAGCTACAGACATTTTCATGTCTAGGTCACTGGTTCAAATCTATCTGACAGCAGTTCAGTGGTGTATGTGAAATGAGTTTGGTGAGTCTGTTCCATGCCTCATCAAATATACACATCACAGAGGACATGACTACAATATACAGTATGCTGCCCCTGCAGAGATGCCAAGGGCTGAAAGAACCTAACATCTCCCTCAAGGCGGGGGTGTGGGGAGGCAGACTGTCAGGTAGTTGGGGTCTCAAGAAGCTTGCACTACTGCTGCTTTTGCTTTTAGCTATGTATGGACAGAGGACATTAGCAGCCAAGACCATGAGCCTCGCACCTTTCAAGAACACTGAATGTACTGAGCTCTTTGTCTGGGCAGCTCCCAGTTCAGAAAGCTATTCACATAGAACACTGCCACACCGCTAGTCATCTCCATCTGGAACACTCTACAAAGCAGATGAACAGTGGGGACTCGTAAATTAGCTTTTCTCCAGTTTGAAACCTTGGCATCTCCCTCGACTCAGAGGCCACCTCCTCTGCCCCTCATCTTCCTTCAACAAATGTACCTCTACTCCACATTTGCTGAACCCTCATCCATAGCGCCCATCTCCTTTCAATACTAGAACACTCTTCTCAATGGTCCCTAATCTCTCCTAGCTGCAGCACAAACAGAATGCTGTGATCAGCTCTCCCACACCTAGAAAGAAGTTCAGCTGTGCCACCCCATCACATTCAATAGCACTGACTTCCTTTCGTTTCAGGATTCAGCCTAAAATTACCTTTCTTGTTTTTAAGACCTTTTCTGGATTCTCCCCAGATACACAGTGTTCTCTTTAGTCATCTAGTACTGGCCTCTCCCTCTTCCCCTGCACAATCTCATCAAGGCTAGTGCAACAGCCTCCTCCTCTACAGCTCCTGCCATCCCTATATCTCTCTGCCTCTGGCCCTCCACTGCACTTCAAACTTCAGTTCAAAACATCTCTTCTCTCCCTTGCCATTACCGCCTCTGCTGTTATTTATCACTTACCACTGTAAAGCACTTGAGAATATAGTTTATATTGAAGATGCTATTATAACAATAAACTGAAATGAATGTCAAGACCAAGAAACCACCCCGTTCAGTCTTTTCCAAGTACATTCTCACCTGGAATGGAGGAGGAGGAGACAGACAGCAGGGCTCAGAGAAGAGAAAGAGTTTCAGTTATACTGGAGAACTGTTTCAAACAGACACAAGAATTACAAGAAAACCCAAGAAGACAGCATGATATCCTCAACTAATGCACTTTGAGGAGTGCTGAGGAAGACGTGATTGTTGGACTAGGAAGAGGTCCCATACAAAAGTGCTGGAGACTGAAGATAGGTGATCCAAATAGGGGAAAAGCATCCAGCACCGCTGAAGGCTATGAGTGGGGTCTGGCCAGAAAGAGATGGTATTGTTTAGCCAAAGTGCACCAGGGACATTCCACCACAGCCCAGTGACCCTGATTAACTGTCTAAGGAGCAAACATTTAGCAATGTAACAAGAACAAAAGGAACTGTTGGAATAAGCTGCAGAATCTTGAGTGACCAGCAGCAGCTCCCCAACAGCATGTGAAGGCTGTACAAAAACTCTGCCAACTAACACGCAGACCACAAGTACAACATGCTGCAGCCTCTCCCCTGGAGAAAATCTTCCAAAGATCAAGAGTAATAGAGAGCAAGGAACAAATAAATCCAATACAAGCCTTGTGGATAGAGGGGAAGCAGTAGGCCTGGTATATCTTGACTTTAGTGGGGCTTTTGATACTGTCTCACATGACCTTCTCATAAAGAAACTAGAGAAATTTAGTCCAGATAAAGCTACGATAAAGTGGATGAATAACTGGTTGGAAAATCATTCCCAGAGAGTAGCTATCAGTGGTTCGCAATCAAGCTGGAAGGGCATAACGAGTGGGGTCCTGCAGGGATTGATCCTGGGTCCGGTTCTGTTCAGTATCTTCATCAGTGAATTAGATAATGGCATAGAGAGCACACTTATAAAGTTTGTGCACGATACCAAGCTGGGAGGGATTGCAAGTACTTTGGAAGATAGGATTAAAATTCAAAATGATCTGGGAAAACTGGAGAAATGGTCTGAAGTAAATAGGATGAAATTCAATACGGACAAATGCAAAGTACGCCACTTACGAAGGAACAATCAATTGCGCACATACAAAATGGGAAATGACTGGCTAGGAAGGAGTACTGTGGAAAGGGATCTGGGGGTCATACTGGATCACAAGCTAAATATGAGCCAACAGTGTAACACTGTTGCAAAAAAAGTGAACATTATTCTGGGATGTATTAGGAGTGTCGTAAGCAAGACATGAGAAGTAATTCTTCCGCTCTACTCCACGCTGATTAGGCCTCAACTGGAGTATTGTCTCCAGTTCTGGGAGTCACATTTCAGGAAAGATGTGAACAAATTGGATAAAGTCCAGAGAAGAGTAACAAAAATGATTAAAGGTCTAGAAAACAAGACCTATGAGGAGAGATTGAAAAAACTTAGTTTGTTTAGTCTGGAGAAGAGAAGACTGAGCGGGGACATGATAAGAGTTTTCAAATACATAAAAGTTTTTTACAAGTCAGAGGGAGAAAAAATTGTTCTAATTAACCTCTGAGGATAAGACAAGAAGCAATGGGCTTAAACTGCAGCAAGGGAGGTTTAGGCTGGACATTAGGAAAGATGTCAGGGTAGTTAAACACTCGAACAAATTGCCACAGGAAGTTGTGGAATCTCCATCACTGGAGCTTTTTAAGAACAGGTTAGACAAAAAACAATCAGGATTGGTCTAAATATTACTAGGGCTGTCAATTAATCGCAGTTAACTTACTTGATTAACACAAAAAATTTAATTGCGATTCATCACAGTTTTAACCGCATTGTTAAACAATAGAATACCAATTGAAATTTATTAAATAGTTTTGAATTTTTTTCTACATTTTCAAATATATTGATTTCAATTACAACACAGAATACAAAGTGTACAGTGCTCACTTTATATTATTTTTTTTACAAATATTTGCACTGTAAAAATGATAAACAAAAGAAATAGTATTTTTCAATTCACCTCATTCAAGTATTGTAGTGCAATCTCTTTATCATGAAAGTGCAACTTACAAATGTATATTTTTTGTTACATAACTGCATTCAAAAACAAAACAATGTAAAACTTTAGAGCCCACAAGTCCACTCAGTTCTACTGCTTGTTCAGCCAATCTACGTTTGTTTACATTTATGGGAGATAATGCTGCCCACTTCTTATTTACAATGTCACCTGAAAGTGAGAACAGGCATTCGCATGGCATTTTTGTAGCTGGCATTGCAAGGTATTTACATGCCAGATATGTTAAACATTCATATGCCCCTTCATGCTTCAGCCACCATTCCAGAGGAGATGCTTCCATGCTGACGATGCTCGTTAAAATAATACATTAATTAAATTTTTGACTGAACTCCATGGAGGAGAATTGTATGTTTCCTGCTGTTTTACCCACATTCTGCCATATATTTCATGTTATAGCAGTCTCAGATGACAATCCAGCATGTGTTGTTCATTTTAACACTTTCACTGCAGAGTTGACAAAACGCAAAGTAGGTACTAATGTGAGATTTCTAAAGATAGTTACAGCACTCGACCCAAGGTTTAAGAATCTGAAGTGCCTTCCAAAATCTGAGAAGGACGAAGTGTGGAGCATGCTGTCAGAAGTCTTAAAAGTGCAACACTCGGATGCGGAAACTACAGAACCTGAACCACCAAAAAGGAAAATCAACCTTCTGCTGGTGGCATCTGACTCAGATGATGAAAATGAGCAATGTACTAACAGATAAAACACAAAATGGAGTACTAGTTGGTCTTTGTTACAGACCCAAAATCACACAAGGGAACAGGATGACTGGCTCCTGATGAACTTATCTATAATGGGTAAGAAAAAAGCAGCGAGATTTTGAGTGACATATGCTGGATGTCTCATGCTGCCAATATTAAAACACTCTTAGAATTTCTAAATTTAGATGACAGTTTCCTAACTCAAAAACTGTTGTATCCAACATGGGGGAATTCTATATTAGACCTCATCTTGACAGGTAAAGAGGAACTGATCACAGAACTAAAAATTAACGGTAACTTAGATACAAGACCTCATGATTTGATCATATTTATAATGTGCAATCAGAATAAAGTCCAGATGAGTGATATATACCCTTGATGCTTTAAAAAGCCAGTTTCACAATGCTGAAAACAATTGTGAGCCAAATCAGCTGGGAGGAAAAATTTAATTAGAAAAATGTGAATGATGTTCGGGAATTAAGAACACCTTACTAAGTACCCAAAAGCCACAATTTCACAATTGAGGAAGAAGGTTCTTACTGCTTAAAAAAACATAAAAAAATAATATGTAACAAATGGAATAATGGGGAAATGAATAATAACTATAAATCAGATGATAGGAACTGTGGAAAATTGTTAAGGGAAGCAAGTGCAAATCTCTGGCCAGCAGAGTTAAGGACAATAAGAAGGCATTTTTAAAGTACATTAGAAAAAAAAAAAGAATCCTGACAATAGTATAAAGAAGAACAGGAGGACTTGTGGCACCTTAGAGACTAACAAATTTATTAGAGCATAAGCTTTCGTGGACTACAGCCCACTTCTTCGGATGCAGAAGTGGGCTGTAGTCCACGAAAGCTTATGCTCTAATAAATTTGTTAGTCTCTAAGGTGCCACAAGTCCTCCTGTTCTTCTTTTTGCGGATACAGACTAACACGGCTGCTACTCTGAAACCTGACAATAGTATAGGTTCATTACTAGAATTATCAATAATAATGAAGAAAAGGCAGAAGTGTTCAATAAATATTTCTGTTCTGTATTGGGGGGGGGAAACAGATGATGTAGCCAGATCACATGATAAACACTCTTTTCATTCCACCAATATCTCAGGAGGATGTTAAACAGCAGATACTAAAGTTAAACATTTTTAAATCAGCAGGCCCAGATAACTTGCATCCAAGAGTTGTAAAAGAGCTGCATGAGGACCTTGCTGACAGTTAGTTTTGATTTTAAATAAGTCTTGGAACACCAGAAAAATTCCAGAAGTTCCAGAAGACTGAAAGAAATGTAATGTTGTGCCAATATTTTAAAAAGGAAGTATTTCTTTACACAACGCCAGAGGATGAAAAGGGGTGGAGTGTTAGGCTATAGATATTCAGGCTTGTCTGAAAAGGCCTATACTTTAAGAATTTAGGTGTATTCTTATCACTTAGCTAGTTATAGAGGTATAAAAGAAAGAATCAAAATCACTGTCTGTCTGTGTAAGGGCCTTCTCTTACTGTGACAGTCTGAGGCTTTGTTCTTTGGCTAAGCAGCAGGGGCAGCCATAAACTGGCTCATCCTCACATTCCAAACTAGTCACATGGAAATAAGGTGCTATTGGGCTGTTAGGAATACAATCCTGTCCTGATATTCCTATCACCTCCAGAGAAAGGGAAGAGCCTAGAAGATGGAAAAGAAAACTTAGTTTGATAGCATCCTGTCTGGCAAGAACTCACTTATCAATAGCTGGGGTGTGAAATCCTCATTTCTGTATTGTTCTATCACAGTAGTCTCCACATCCCTATTGTTTGTCTGTATAATCTCTGTCTGGTTCTGTAATTGTTTCTGTCTGCTGTATAATTAATTTTGTTGGGTGTAAACCAATTAAGATGGTGGGATATAATTGGTTAAATAATCATTTTACAATATGTTAGGATTTGTTAGTTAAATTTCAGTAAAATGATTGGTTAAGGTATAGCTAAACAGAACTCAAGTTTTACTATATAGTCTGCAGTCAATCAGGAAGTAAGGGGGAAATGGGAACAGGGAATGGGGGTGGAGGAACTGGAACCATGTTTTGCTAAGGTGGGAGGGAATGGGAACAGGGACACAGGCAAAGCTCTGTGGTGTCAGAGCTGGGAAGGGGAACACGGAGGAAGGAAACTTGAATCATTGCTTGCTGGAAGTTCACCCCAATAAACATCGAATTGTTTGCACCTTCGGACTTCGGTATTGTTGCTCTCTATTCATGCGAGAAGGACCAGGGAAGTGAGAGGGTGAAGAAATAAGCCCCCTAACAATAATGGTCTCAAGCTGCAGTGGGGGAGGTTTAGGTTGGTTATTAGGAAAAACTTTTTCAATAGGAGGGTGGTGAAGCACTGGAATGGGTTACCTAGGGAAGTGGTGGAATCTCCTTCCTTAGAGGTTTTTAAGGTCAGGCTTGACGAAGCCCTGGCTGGGATGATTTAGTTGGGGATTGGTTCTGCTTTGAGCAGGGGGTTGGACTAGATGACCTCCTGAGGTCCCTTCCAACCCTGATATTCTATGATTCTATGATGTTGTGTAACGGGGCTCAAAAAAGAACTAGATAAATTAATGGCTATTAGCCAGGATGGGCAGGGATGGTGTCCCTAGACTCTGTTTGCCAGAAGCTAGGACTGGGCGACAGGGGACGGATCACTTGATGATTACCTGTTCTGTTCATTCCCTCTGGGGCATCTGGCATTGGCCACTGTCGGAAGACAGGATACTAGGCTAAATGGACCTTTGATCTGACCCAGTATGGCCGTTCTTATGTTCTTATGTGATAACATAGATAATTATAGGCCTGTCAGTCTGAAATTGATCCCAGACAAGATCATGGAGCTGCTGATACAGTACTTGATTAATAAAGAATTAAAGAAGGGCAACATAACTAATGCCAGTCAATGGGTTTACAAGTTTGGTTGATAAAGATAATAATGTTGATGTAATATTTGACTTGGTACCGCATGACATTTTGATAAAAATAATAGAAAGATATAAAATTAACATGACACACAATAAATTGATTTAAACTGGCTAACTGATAAGCCTCAAAATGTTACTGTAAATGGGAAATAATCATCCAACAGGTATGTTTCTAGTGGGGTTCTGCAGGACTGGTTCTTGGCCCAACGCAATTTAACATTTTTTTTAAGAAATGAAAGAAAACATAAAATCATCAAGGATAAAATTTGCAGATGACACAAAAATTGGGGGAATGGTAAGTAATGAAAAAGGCAGGTCATCGATACAGAGAGATTTGGATCACTAGGTAAACTGGGCACAAGCAAACAATATATGTATTTTATTACAGCCAAATGTAAATACATACATCTAGGAACAACGAATGTAGGCTACCCTTACTAGGCTGGGGAACTCTATCCTGGGAAGCTGAGAGACTGAAAAAGACTTGGGGAATCCTGGTGGATAATCAGCTAATACAATGCTGTGGCGAAAAGGGCTAATGCAGTCCTTGAATGTAAAAACAGTGGATTCTCAAGTAGAAGTGAAGAGGTTATTTTATCTCTGTATTTGGCACTGGTGCGACTTCTGCTAGAATACTGTGTCCCATTCCGGTGTCCACAATTCAAGGATGATGATGAATTGGGATTCAGAGAAGAGCCATGAGATTGACGAAAGGATTAGAACATGCCTTATAGTCACTCAAAGAACTCAATCATTTAGTTTAACAAAGAGAAGATTAAGGGATGACGTGATTAGTTTATAAGTACCTATATGGAGAACAAATATTTAATAATGAGTTCTTCAATCTAGCGCCAAAGGGTATAACATGAGCTAATGGCTGGACGATACGCTAGACCAGTGGGCTCCAAACTTTTTTGATCGCGCACCCCTATCAGTAAAAAAATTTTGAGCATGCACCCCCGCTATGCCGGCTCTACCATTTTTGCCAAAGCCAAAAAAAAAGAAAAAAGCAGCTCGGATTCCCGCCCAAACTGCCGAAGAAAAAAAAAAGGCACTTCTCCTGCTGCACACCCCCAATGATCCTCTTGCCCTATGGTGCACACACCCCACTTTGGAGACCACTGTGCTAGACAAATCAAGAGGGAGGCTTATGGATAGAGAGCTCACCTTCCTAACGGCTTGCAACTCTAGGAATTTGTTCTGATGAGCTTCCTGGGACAACCACTGACCTGGAATTGACTGCAGCCTACCAGGGCTCCCTCAGTGGTGCAGAAGATAATTGGTTTCCTGATTCTAGAAAGCTCTCTTCTAAGAGGGAAAAATGGAGAAGCCCAAGGTGCATGTTTTTGTTTGTTATGGTATTTCTCTTATTTTCCCCTTCACCCCCTCTTCCAGTTACCCACTTGGGGTGCTACTTTTTTCTTTTGATCAAGGTACACAAAGGCATCATAGTGAAGGTTTGAACTAACCCCCTCAGAAATGGTAGAACAACACCCCGCTCCCCTCCAATGTACTAAGCTACCCAGCCTCACAGTTTTAAAGACTGCTGCTTCTGCAGCTACTGCTTTGCTACTGTCCCAGGCTCTGCCATGCCCCTTGAAGAGACACATTTATATTTTTTATTTACTTTTAAACATATACATGCAGAGGATCATAAGGGAAAGAGAGGGAAGCAGAGCTGGGCATGAGCACTCATGCTGAAGTCCTTTGCACATGCAGTAATGCTCTGTGAGCTTTAAAGCCTTGCTGCAGTGTTTTTACAGCTGTGCAACAAAATGGTGCACGATCCTCCCTTAATGCTGACATTTTAGTGTAGGATCACAGCCTTTTAGATTGTCCATTGAAACTGACAGGCTGATGGTGTGAGCAACTAGACAGCCTCGGCAGTAATACTTAGATGAAAGCTGATTCCAGGCTCAATAAAATGGTTGGCCAAGCCAAACTAGCAAGCATGAAAGGAAACTAAAAAAAGAAAAACTTAATAGTTCCTCTGCCTGCAGATACTAGCTATTTTGGTGGGTACTGGCACATGCAGGCTGGCAGCAGCAGGTATGGCTACCTAAGGAAGGCCAAACAGAAAACAGGAGCTCTGCTGACACTGATGTGCTAGCAGTATGGGCTAGACCACTTTGTTGCATCCTGCGAAAAAGAAGACTCAGAGAAAGCAGTGGTAAAATGGAAGACTGAGGTAGGCTAAACTTGAGACACCAGGGGAACACTGGGCTTACAGGCACCAGGAGGCTAGTAGTATGGGCTGCACCACTCCGCTGACTCTCTGAGGAAAAGCCAGTGAAAGAAGTAGAAAATGGAAGGCAAGACTATGCTGCACAAATGACCTATCTGAGGGAAGCTGAGAGGAGAACAGGCTCAGTGCCCAATCCCCATAGTGCCCAAATGTAAGAGAACAGGGAGTAAATATGGGGAAGCTGAATCACTGGAGTAGGGAAACTCGGTTTGTTCGTTCATTTTTTAAAAATTGTGGTTTGTTTCTAGCCTGTAGGAGTCAGACCTGGCCTGGAGGTCAGAGAGATCCACTGAGGGGACGGGGGTTCAAGATAGCTACCATAATCAGAACTGGCTATGGCCCTTCCTGGAACAAGTGGGGCAAAAATACCTGGTTACCATGTCAGCCTGAAAGGGATGGGGGGACTGGGTCCTGCACCGTGGATTTTTCCTGCCCCTCTAATACCAGCCTCTCACAGTCTTTGAAGTCAGAAGGGACCATCA
This sequence comes from Chrysemys picta bellii, assembly GCF_011386835.1. NCBI lineage: Eukaryota > Metazoa > Chordata > Testudines > Emydidae > Chrysemys > Chrysemys picta. Next base: position 31,915,120 of record NC_088802.1, on the reverse strand, counting down.
TGATCATCTCGTCTGACCCACTGCACATTGCAGCCCACCCACCCACTCCTGTAATAGACGACTCAACTCTGGCTGAGTTATTGAAGTCCTCAAATCATGGTTTAAAGACTTAAAGTCACAGAGAATCCACCATTTACAGACACATTCTTGGGAACTTTATTTCACCCCAGTCAGAACAGAAGACAACAGCCACTGGTCTCTGGCTTGTTACTTCCAAAATGTTATGTTCTGCTGCTGAATGACCAGCCCGCACAGCTGAAAGCTTGTCTGCCACATCACTGCTGTTGGAGTCGATGCTTCACCTTGGCCTGAAGCACCAAGCAGCTAGGAACAGCTGGCTTGGAGAGTCTGCAAAGCCAGCTCCTGCTGCTGAATTTCACTCTCTGCTTCCTGCCACCCTGCTGTAAAGTAGCACACTACTGTGCGGCTGGGCATGTGCAGGAGTTCTTTAATCCTAGCTGGGCCTGCTGCACTGCCATGTTTTCTCTTTAAATACCAGTTTCCTGTTCTCAAAAATCCGCTTCCTGCCAAGGGGGGCACCAAGCAGAGGAAGAAAAACCCAAATATAGTGGGGAAAGCTCCTGCCAGCAGACAGAAAGTGGAGAGGCTTAGAGAACCACACCGCCTGCTTCTTCAAGCAGAGGCAAGACACTGGGAGTTGGAACGGAGTCAATTGCTGGTGACACACTGTGAGCTAGAGAGAGAGGAGCCTCTCTCTGTGCGAGGAAGGAGAGGAGGGATAACCCAGTGGTGACCCATCACGGAGCACCAGGTGACCCTGGGGGACAATAGGGTCAAGAGACTGACCCACCTCCCGGACTGCCCAAAGAGCAACAGTCACAGAAATCAGAGAAAGCCATGTCCAGTGCACGCCCCAGCAGCTAGCTCACGATCAGCTTTGTGGGGAAAGCTAATCCTAAACAACTTCAACATCAAGGCTCCTTGCCTTGAGAAATGTGGCACAGCCCACCAGCTGAGCCCAATGGTAAGGAGTGCCTCATAGCGTTCTCCAGTGGCTCCTTCCATCTCCCACTCACTGGGCTTGGTGAGGCTGGGAGTGCTGCAGCAGCAGCAAGCTCTGTACCTGAGTCGGGAAAGGTGCCGGGCATCATTCTGCTATGCCAATGCCAACAACTCCAAAAGGCGTAACTGATCACACCCGTCTGCTGGAAGGAGGGTGCCACGTTGCTGGGGGAAGTAAGAGGAAAGAGGAGTGATGCTGGAGACTCCAAGAGCATTTTAGTTGTTCCCAGGGGCAGCACATACACAAATCTTGGGCAACAGGGTCTTATCCGCCTCTCTATCATATAGAATGGCTGCTAGCAAGAAGGTTGCAACACATCCCCAAACTGGCTCCAACCAGTACATGAACCCACTGGGAATTAACATGTCCAGACCCACTTAGACAGTGTTTGGCGAGAGAGACCACTAAAGAGAGTGACACGTATTTCTAGGTAGTTTGGGTTCAGAGCTCACTTCTACTCTTCCAGTGAAGCCAGTGGAGCATGTGTCACTATTTTGTACCTGTAACTAGATTGAAGAGGCAGATATCATTAACTGTTACACAGCAAAAGCAAAGAAGAGAGAATTCATCACTTCCAGAGTGAAACAACATCCACTGCCCATCTCACCTCGAACTGGACCATCAAGTGACTAATCAAAAATCCCCAACACGTGCAGTTTTAAAGCAAAGACAAAGATTATTTTGTTACGCAAGAGCTAGGAAAACAAGATTTAAAAAAAAACAAAACAAAACATGAGTTTGGTGCTGGTATAAAGTATTAAATGGACAGCCCTGGAGGCTGATATCGTCTACGTTTCCAGAACTGGGTCAGCAGAGGAGGCACTCTGTGCTTCCACATCATGGTGAGAGTGAGAGAGCAGTATGCTCTCTAAACACATACCCACTCATTTCCTGCCCTCTCTGGTGAGGCTGTCAATTGCTGCAGCATGGATAGATGTCCAGTTGGAACCAGTCTTTAGTCACTAACTCATTTCACAAAGGACACCAAGATGCCATTGGATGTTAATTTGTGCTTACTACCAACCTAGGCTGGATTTGAACCAGTGATTAGCAGGTGAAAGGCCTCATATCCCATTACCAGTCTCCAGAGCCATCCGATCCCTTGCAGCAGTTGCTTCCTGAGAGGCAGAGGCAGTTTTTTAAAGTGCACAAGCAAGATATAAGACCTTCACAATTCACTTGACAGATATGCCCATTACACACAGTGTTTTCAGCACAAGTACCCTTTATACTGGAGATAAACAGAACAGAACAGTAGACGGTGACAGACGGATGAACATTAATTCTCCATCACGTTCCATCCTTAATGAACTGAAGTACAAACACAATTATGGGCATCACCTACTTTAACTGCCATAATTTGCCCACTTGGTTTGTGGACCATTTTGTTGACAGAACCATAAGCTCCTCGTCCAATTTCTCCAAGGTCTTTCAAGTCCTCTGCAGTAAAATCCCAATGCTGTTCAGGGGAAATCTTCAATTTTCCTGATGATTCAATGCTGTGTGTTCTCAGTCTCTCTCTGTCAAAAATATTGGGAAGCAATTTTTCCACATTTTAAATAGTTTGTAACTTTCTCTTTTCAGCAGCACTTGATTAAACATAGAAAGAGAGGGGTGCACATAGGCTACAGCAACAATGTGATTCCAGGGAGGATTCTAGTTGGGGATGCAGGGTTGAGGGAGAATGTTAAATCAACAAAGAAATACATTTGGTCACAACTTTAATTAGCTATATGTCTTAACTGCAGCTTAAGGCTTAATATGTGTCTTAGATTTGATTCATTCTAATTACTCTCATTTACATGGCTATTTTCTATTGTGCATAAAAATATATCAGGCTTGTAGCAGGACTTGGTATAGCATGCAGAACCAAGATTCTTTAGAGCACTCCTAGTCCCATGTACACAAAGCTATGCATGTTACCTCCCCTGCAGCAATGCACTTGCTGGTCACTACCTGTCTTACTTGTATTGCTCATGTTGAACAGAAATCAAACTAAATCTCCTGTTTGTATTAGCAGGTTTATGAAGAGCTTGTTGATCTTAATGAAAACTGTAACTTATTTCAAATAGTGCATAATCACTTCATCTAGTTGAAAAAAGGCATTGAAGAGCCATTTTTAATATAAAATATAATGCAAATTGACTATTACTCAAGAAACCAGAAGCTGCCAGACCAAATGTTTCTTGACAAAGTGCCTGAGCCCAGAGTCCTCGGGCACAGAGAGCTCCCATAGCCCTCAATATGAACTTGTCTGTGTAAGGAGTGCAGGATGATGCCCATAGTTTGTGACAGAAGTTACAGAATTCCACAGTTGTTTTAAGGTGCTTCCTATTATCTGTTGCAAATTTTGTTAACATTGATTTAATAGAAAACATATGTGTATTTTCTACACTTTATTCCTAGTAAATAATAGTGTTTACCTTAAACCAATTGCAAAAGTCTCCAGTGTTTCTCATGCGTTCATCTGCTGATTAACACTTCCTTGGTTATAAGCTATGCCCGGAGACTGGGCTTCCTGCTTTAAAGTCACATTAATCAAAAGGTCGCTCACACCACAACCCTCCAGTGTTATGGAGGCATTATATCAGATAGGCATTTGTGAAAGCCAAGGAGACTCTGTCAGACTAGTCACCTGGATACTGACCATTCCATTCGAGCAGTTGATCAAGCAGCTGAAAATTCCAGGATTTGGTAAAATGAGCGATAATGAGGAATAGACTTTTGATCCAATGCTCCAAGTTTCTCAAGTTAACTAGCCAAAGGAATAAACATACTATAGTGTATTCCATGCTGATAAATACAATAGAACATCTATCAGTCAGCTGCTGTACATGACACATGCTTTGATATTACTATGGGCCCACTCCTGAACTCCTTGGGTATGTCTACACAGCTTATGGGAGCAAGTCTTGCAGCCCGGGTTGACAGACTTATGTTAGGGGGCTCATGCTAGCGTGCAAAAAATAGCAAAATGAACATTCTGACTTGGGTTGGCGCTTGGGCTCTGAAGCCTAGGGACAGAGGTTGGCTTCAGAGCCTGAACTCCAGGTCAGGTCTGAACATTAAAGCCAAGTCTACACAGCTATTTTAAGCGTGCTGGCCCGAGCCCCACAAGTGCAAGTGATTGTTGATCCAGGCTGAGATTCATGCTCCCAGCAGCTGGGTAGGCCTACCCCTTCGGGTTTCATTGGAAGATTGGTCTTTGTGGGCAGCAAGGTCAGGCCCAAAGTACCATTTACTGGAACAACTAAGGCTTAAATGACCTCACCTGCTGTGTTCTAGCTTCTTTATGAAACATTGGTGTTGCACTTCTTGGTCCTTGGACATTTGCATTCCTTGGACCCAATGGAAGAAGAATCTCACTGAACAGTGAGCACTATTTTTCTCTCAGCAACTTTTTGTGATGCTGCTGCTCCCCTTCCCCTGTTATTGCTTTCCTATTCTGACTCCCTCACTCTGCTACTTCCCACCTAAACCCTCTGAAACCCTTGCAGTTAAACACAATTCAAGGGTTGTCATGCTGATGATGGCACAAACATTAAGAATACAAAAATCCGCAGAGACCTTATCTGTTCTTGGCCTTCCTTGATTTCTGTGTATTAAATTCCTCAAAATAAAACACTGCAATAACTTAGATTCTGTATGGAATGTACTTAACTAAAAGCAAGGAATGAAAAAAGGAAAGAGAAGACAAGAGCAGGTGAAAATAATTCAAAGAAACTAACAGAAGAACAGAACAGAAGAAACCTCACCTCAGACTTTGCCACCTGCCTCTGCTGAACATAAAGACAATTTACCTTGGGAGCTGGGTGATGAGAGTTAGAGCCTTCCTTGCTGCTAGCACATTTTGATTTGACAGTAATCTGAAAATGGTTCTGCGTTTGCTGGAAGAAGCTAGTAGGTGTGAACTGCTGCTTTGAAAGGTGCTAGGAAATGGCCCCTCCTGCTCATGTCTTCTCAGCCAGAGCAGTAGCAGGAAGGACTGGAAGGCAGACATGCACAGTGGTGACACCACATCCTGCTGATGGAGCCCTGCTGCTGCAGAGTCTGGAAATTTTCTGATGGAATTTTTTCCTGCTGGAAAATGCCAATTCGTTGAAAGCAAAACATTTAGCAGAAACGTGTCAATTATGTCAAAATTTTGCTTCCGGGGGAAGGTCAATAAGTCAAAATGTTCCATTTCGACATTTTCACAACAGAACATTTCCATTTTCTGTTTGAAATCACTTTTTATTGTTAAATTTATTTTATAATATTCAAAAATGTAGATGTGGGCACTGGAATGAAACATTTCAATTTTTTAAACAACAAATGCTTCGATTGACTTCAAATTCTTTTTTTTTTCCCAGAATTTTGTTTTGAGGCAAATTTCAAAATTTTTTGTTTTCATTCCTTTCCGGAATAGGAAAGGAATTCAAACTCACAGGTTTTCCTACAAAATGGAAAATGAGGTTCCTGTTCTGCTTTAGCAAACTGTGCCACTGTCCCTGCAGTGGCAGGGGGAAGACACAAGCATGGGGGTGGGGGTAAGAAGTTTTAGCAATGCCTCTCTCCCTACAGAGGGGATTGCAGGTGTGAGGATGGTAGCAAGAAGTAGAGGTGCTCCATGGAACTATAAACATGAAAGCAATTTGCTGTAGTCCTAGTGAAATGCCACTAACAATCTTGATCATATTTTTAGTCACCTGTTCAGATGCCCACGTGAAATGGTCATTTGGCCAAAGGACATGTTTAACAGAGTGGCACATATTTTAATACAGACTTTGTTCATGTAGTGAAGCTCTTCAAAGTAAATATTGCCATTTTCCTATAAGAAGCACAGTCTGGAGCTCAAACATTCCTGTCAGCATTTTGATTTTTATAGTGATTTCTTCAGTGGAAACGTAATTTAGGACTTGTCTAATGCAGGGATCTCTACACCAGTGTAGCTGCACACAAGTGCATACCCCTGAGTAGATGCATTGCACTTGTGTAATATGGGAGTGCACTGGTGTGAAACCAGGATAAGTGCAAACCCCATTTAATACCAGGTCGGTGAATCTACAATAGGGTTTGTACTATTATAGCTATATCAGTGCAAAAAGCCCTAATGTGGACAAGCACTTACAGCCAGCATCCTTAAAGTCTGCCCTACAAAGCCAACACAGTGAATTCAGAATTAAAATAACAAGAGTAACTCTAGAGAGCAATGTGAAGGTCAGACGAGAAGGTCAGAAGTAGTTAATGCCAGATTCCAGCTTCACTGCTAGAGGCTGGATTTCAATCACTTGTGTTTAGTGATATATAAGAATCTTTATAGACTTTTTAGGTCATAATATGTCAGCTTTCTCTTCCCCTATCCACTTCTGCTTTCTGAGGAGGCAATCAACGTGTATCAGGCCAGGAATGTGGGTAAAAAGCCATTTCCATGCTGGGCATATAACCCTCACAAGATCAAGCTGAATCCCAGGGATGCCCCAAGATGGACTTCGGGGGGTGGGGGAGAGAGATTTATTAGTACTATCACTTTTAATACCCACACACAAGGGGTTAGCTTAACATTCTCAGCCTCAAATAATTATGGATGGGATTTTTAAAGGAGTCCAGGGGTTTTTGGAGTTGAGTTCCCATTGAATTCACTGGAATTTGGGCTTCTAACTCCCTTTAGTGCCTTTGAAAATCCCGGTCTAGATTGTTAATCCAAAACTATCAGAGGCTTGGGAGTCCCATGGGGCTTGAACAGATAAGACAGCTAGTGCTATATGGATCATTGCATTTGTAAGATGCCAATTTATAGACCTTTCTCCAAATGGTTACTTTGCTTTGTCACAGCAGTTATATTCCAGGGATTAGGAACACCAAGCAAGGCATTTATTCTTCGCAACAGTTGCCCTTTGACAGAAGGAAAAAATGTTCATGGATCCAGCTTGGCATTAGCCACAAGGACTGCTGGAACCAGGCACCACTGTTCAGGGCCAAGGACAGTGTCACACAAATTCAGAACATGAAATTTGCTAATTGCTAGCTTGGTGAGCTAGATCCACACAGGAAGCTTGGCAAGTCTAATAAGCCTACAAGATTCCAAAACTCTACTGAAAAATAACTATAAACACTAGGGTCATCAATTAATCGCAGTTAACTCATGCAATTAACTAAAAAAAATTAATTGTGATGAATCACTGTTTTAATTGCACTGCTAAACAATAATAGAATACCAATTGAAATGTATTAAATATTTTTGGATATTTGTCTATATTTTCAAATATATTGATTTCAATTACAACACAGAATACAAAGTATGCAGTGCTCACTTTATATTATTATTATAACAAATATCTGCACTGTAAAAATGATAAAAAGAGATAGTATTTTTCAGTTTACCTCAGACAAGTACTGTAGTGCAATCTCTTTATCGTGAAAGTACAATTTACAAATGTAAATTATTTTTTGTTACATAACTGCACTCAAAAACAAAACGATGTAAAACCTTAGAGCCTAAAAGTCCACTCAGTCCTACTTGTTCTTTTCAGTCAATCGCTAAGACAAACAAATTTGTTCACATTTACGGGAGATAATGCCGCCCGCTTCTTATTTATAATGTCACCTGAAAGTGAGAACAGGCATTCATATGGCATTTTTGTAGCCAGCATTACAAGGTATTTACGTGCCAGATAAAGTAAACATTCATATGCCTCTTCATGCTTCGGACACCATTCCAGAGAACATGTTTCTATGCTGATGATGTTCATTAAACAAAAAATGCATTAATTAAATTTGTGACTCAACTTCTTGGGGGAGAATTGTATGTCTCCTGCTCTGTGTTTTACCCACATTCTGCCATATATTTCATGTTATGGCAATCTTGGATGATGACCTAGCACATGTTGTTCATTTTAAGTAAACTTTCACTGTAGATTTGACAAAACGCAAAGAAGGTACCAATGTGAGATTTCTAAAGATAACTACAGCACTCAACCCAAGGTTTAAGCATCTAAAATGCCTTCCAAAATCTGAGAGGGACAAGGTCTGGAGCATGCTTTCAGAAGTCTTTAAAGAGCAACGGTTCAATGCTGAAACTACAGAACCCAAACCACCAAAAAAGAAAATCAACCTTCTGCTGGTGACATCTGACTCAGATAATGAAAATGAACATGTCAGTCCAAACTGCTTTGGATCGTTATCGAGCAGAACCCGTCATCAGCATGGACGCATGTCCCCTGGAATGGTGGTTGAAGCATGAAGGGACATATGAATCTTTAGCGCATCTGGCACATAAATATCTTGTTATACTGGCTACAACAGTGATGTGGATGCCTGTTCTCACTTTCAGGTGACGTAAACAAAAAGCAGGCAGCATTATCTCCTGCAAAGGTAAACAAACTTGTTTGTCTGAGCGACTGGTTGAACAAGAAGTAGGACTGAGTTTCATATTGTTTTATTTTTGAATGTGTTTTTTTTTCATAATTCTACATTTGTAAGTTCAACATTCATGATAAAGAGATTGCATGCACTACAATATTTGTATTAGGTGAACTGAAATACTATTTCTTTTGCTTCTTTTTTACAGAGCAAATATTTGTAATCAAAAATAAAGTTAGCACTGTACACTTTGTATTCTGTTTTATAACTGAAATCAATATATTTGAAAATGTGCAAAACATCCAAAAATATTTAAATAAATGGTATTCTATTACTGTTTAACTGCATGATTAATCACACGATTAATTTTTTTAAATCATGTTATTAATCGTGATTATTTTTTTAATCACTTGACAGCCCTAATAAAACTATGTACATGTTTTTGGACAGGCATAAATTCATTGTATTGCAGTAATTAAACTCTACCATTAGTATCTTAGCAGTAGGAATGTTGAAACTTTTAAAAACAAGCATTTCTTTGGCATTGGCAAGAAGTCCTATGAGGGGTAAGCAGAGAGGTGGAGGGGTAATTTCAGGCAAACCTGAAGATTATGTGACAGCACTAAGGCCCTACATAATGGAGCAAGGCCAGGCCAAAAAGGTGGCATACACAAGTATGTGAATCTTCAGTGAGCTCCTTTCTGTTGCTGTGGGTATCAGAGCAAAAAAACCTAAAAGGGAAGGGATGAAATGTTGTGGTGGGAGCATATAACTGGCAAGAAATGTTAGCGACAACAAGAAGGGGTTCTACAAATATGTCAGACAGAAAAGAAATACCAAGGATGATGCTCAATGGAGAAGGTGAGCTGGTAATGGAAGATGATAGAAAGGCAGAGCTGCTCAATGCCTAATTTGCTTCAGTCTTCTCAAAAAAATAACATGTGACCAGACAACAAGTGAAGTTCCTATAGACAATAAAAGGGAAGGGATGCAGACCAGGGTAAGTAAAAAATGTGTCAGAGATATTCTGACTAATCTGAATGAATTCAAGTCAGCGGGGCCTGATGCTATTCCCCCCAAGGTGCTGATGGTATTAACTGAAAAAATCTTGGAGCCACTGGCAATAATATTTGTTCACTCGTGGATGACAGGAGAGGTCCCGGAAGACTGTAGAAGAGTTAACGTGGTGCCCATCTTTAAAAAGGGGGGGAAAGGAGGACCCTGGGAACTATAGACCAGTCAGCTTGACCTCTACAGCTGTGAAGCTACTAGAGCAATGTATAAAATATTCAATTTGTGAATACCTGGGGAATGAAGGGGTGATCACTAGCAGCCAGCATAGATTTACTAAGAACCAGCTTGATTTCCTTCTTTGACAGGGTAACTGGTTTAGTAGATAGGCGGAATGCGGTAGACATAATATACCTGGACTTCAGCAAGGCTTTTGACACAGTCCCACATGAAATTCTGATAAGTAAGCTGGAGAAATGTGGGCTTCACAGAACTAACGTTAAATAGATACATAATTGGTTAAACAACTGCAAACAAAGAGTAACTATTAATGGAATCATCAAATTGGAGGGAGGTCTCAAATGGGGTTCCACAGGGATCTGTTCTGGGTCCTGTGTTTTTTAACATCTTTATTAATGACCTGGATGTAGAAATAGAGAGCATATTGATCAAATTTGTAGATGACACAAAGCTGAGGGCCAAGGGGGTTGCAAACACTTTGGAGGATAGAGCTAATATTCAAAGGGATCTTGATAAATTGGAGAACTGGGCTATAGACAAGAAAATGAAATTCAACAAAAACAAATGTAAGGTGTTACACTTAGGGAAGAAAAATCAGTTGGACAAATACAGAATGAGTGATAACTGGCTTGGCAGGAGCTCTGCTGAGAAGGATCTGGGTGTTGTGGTGGATCACAACCTCAACATGGGTCAGCAATGTGATACTGCTGCAAAAAAAGGAAATACAATTTTAGGTTGCATTAGCAAAGGCATCGCATGCAAGTCACGGGAGGTGACAGTACAGCTCTACTCATCACTGGTTAGGCCTCAGCTGGAGTACTGTGTCCAGCTTTGGTCACCAATGTATAGAAAGAATATAGAGAAACTGGGAAGGATGCAGAGGTGAGTGCCAAAGATGATCAAAGGGATGGAATGCAAGCCATATGAGCAAAGGCTGAAGGAATTCGGTATGTTTAGTTTGGAAAAGAGGAGATTAAGGGGGCACATGATAGTGCTGTTCAAATACTTGAAAAGCTACCATTAAAAAGTAGAAAAGTTGTTCTCTCTTACCACAGAGGGTAGGACAAGAGGCAATGGGTTCAAACTACAGCATGGCAGATTTTGATTAAATCTCAGGAAAAACTTCCTAACTGTAAGAACAGTAGGACAATAGAACAGACTGCCTAGGGAGGTCATGGAAGCTCCTTCACTGGAAGTTTTCAAAAGGAGGCTGGATAGCCAACCATCTTGGATGGTTTAGACACAACAAATCCTGCATCTTGGCGGGGGTGCGACTAGATTAGACGTTCTCAAACTGGGGGGCACGGAATGTATTCTGCGGGACCGGGAGAAGCTTTAAGGGGAAAGAAAAAACTTGCTGCACACATTCAGAGCAGAGCAGCTGGAGAGCTATGCCTGCTGGCTGGATGCCCAGCACTGACGGCAGTGCCACCTCCAGCAGCAACGCAAAAGTGAGAGTGGTATGGAGGCAGCACTGCTTTCAGAGCTGGGTGTCCAGCCAGCAGCTGCTGATCTCCGGCCGCCCAGCTCTGAAGGCAGCACTGCTGTCAACAGCAGCAGAGAAATAAGGGTGGCAATACCATACCATGCCACCCTTACTTCTGCACTGCTGCTGGTGGCGGCGTTGCCTTCAGAGAGGGGCACCCGCTAGCAGCCACCACCCACCGCTCTGCCTTCAGAGCTGGGTGGCCGGAGAGCGGCAGCTACTGGTTGGGTGCCTAGGGGGAGGCATAAACTACTACAGACACAAAGAAGGGCGGCGCGATCAAATATCTTTGCAAACCACTGGACTAGATGACTCTTGCCGATCCTTCTAACCCTATGATTCTATGATTTTATAAGACTGTGCTTCATGATTTTAAAGAGCTTGACAGATAAATTATGTCTCACAAATTGGTCTAATGCAGGATTTCTGAAGGAAGTCACTAACTGCACAGAGGTTAGTAGAAATACACACATTCTACTTCTCCGCAAGCCTGGTAAAAAGATGCTGTTCACAATGGATTTCAGAAGACAATTTGTGGACAATGTGCTGATAGGCCAAATTAGTGACCAAAAGTAAACTCAAGGCACCAGCACTGTTCACACTTCTTAAGTAAAAGCAGGTTTATGATTCTGGCTGATCAATTTGCACTGAGTCCATTAGCTAGTGTGGCATTTCTATAGGCTTTCTGTTTAAATGTAGCTTTCTTTGCTGAGCAATCTGTACACCCTGGAGGCTAACTAACATTAATAAAACAGTAGCCATGTTTTGTATTTCATGGCAGGGGAAAACCTCCAATAGCAATCCTGCAGAGTTATTTCAAGTGGCCTGAAAATGTCAGTTCCCTAGTGAGGTTTAAACAGAGTCCTGAGAACAATATCTTCCTTGCACTGAGCAAGCCAACAAGTTAATAGGGATTTCTGCCCCAGGCAGAGGTCACAGAATGTAGTGGTTTTGCTTCTACTTGCTCATTTGTAAGTCTTTCTGCTATTTATTCTCACATTCTATTTGATGCCATGTGTCTAGAACCAATCACTATCTATGAAGAGATTCAGCAAAAGCTTTAAAAGAAGGAATTAATTCCATTCAGCATCCCTCAGTCAGTAAAACTCAAAGAAAAAAAAAACAAAGGCCAGGTCCCTCACTTTCATCTTGAAGAAATGGCAGAAGCTCAACTGAGGCTTGTTTTGGCTTTCTATGCTCCACCAACATTATTCAAAGTACAGATCTCAGCAATGCATGGAAAACTGTACAGAATGTATCTGCAGCTCTTGCAGTCCAATCCAACACCCATTCAAATCCACAAAAAGACTCCCACTGACTTAAATGAGGCTTGAATCGGGCCTTCAGAAGCTCCAACATTTTGTTTGGAGTTTATTTGATTAACTAGATAGATTCTTCCTTCAGTTTACACCGGTGTAACTCAGATTCTGAATTACCATCTCCAAGACAATTGAGTCCTCCTGATTCACAGTGGCGTAACTCACACTAGAATCTGGCCTTATGTATAGATCCCCAGAACACCAAACTCATTTTTGTTTGGAGTGAAACATGCAGCCAGACAGTAACACACTTGCCCAGTCTACAAAGGATTCACCATCTAGACTGGTGTTGGATTAAAGCATTTTAGAGTAATATGAAAATGTTAGAGCTAGCTAATTTAATAACCCTTCCTCCTGAGCCACTGCCAGCTATCAGTGAGGGAACAGAAAACAGAGACATAACACATCATTAAGAATCAACATAAGAATAAGGAGAATAAATATATATATTTAAAAAATGATACTGAAATGTGATAATATCATTACATAGAAATAACTCATGGAATGGCATGGTATTGCTGAGACAAATTTCAATACTTTATAGATGCCATTTTTGCTGACATGGAAAATATTTGACAATGGCTAACAGACAGTTAAGCTTACTGTAGCCTGCTGGAAAGTTTCTGGATGAGGTCCGCTTCTCTCCTTTTGAAAGTGAACGGGACAATGTGATTACTACCCAGTGTTGCTTGTGTATCACTTCAGCCAGGAAAAGAGTTGTGAAAATGACAGGAAAACATGGTGCTGTTATCACATGACACAATAACGTAAAACATATACTCATATAGACATACTGCCTTTGGCATGGCTAGCATAAGAAATTAGTGCATGTTATATTTTTCTTCCCCATTAAGCCTAACTAATGCACCTCTCTTCAAATGGAGCAAAGCAGTTCTTGCATTTGAAGATCTTTGAGCTGCACTGTTACTGTTAATGCATTATATTGTATGCCTTTTATTTTCTTAAAACAATGGAAATATTATTTTCAGTTGTAATGTTAAAAACACCAATCACTGGAATCAATTTTACTAACAAAATAACTGAATATTAATAACACTCAGACTGCATAGATTCACCACATTGATCACCATCACATAGCTTCCTCTTGGCTCTGATAAAGGAGAATTTCTTACCACAAAACTAGTGTGTCTTGGATCCACCAATCTAGGAGTGGTGGCCATTCCCATTTAGACCTGTCAGTCAAGGTGAATCAGCCCATCCACTACTGAATACTTTTTTATGCCTTGGGCACACTATATCCTTCCCTTTTATTTCCAGATAGATCTCTGCAGCTAACAGAAGAGCTCAAGGCTAACTATTACTGTACACTGTGTGATCAGGCTCTAGATTAGAGCCTCTCACAAGCATTCCAGGTAAGAAATTTCCCTTTCCCATGACTAGGATCCACTCTTTCAGCATTGATGGGTTCTGGGTTGTACCCCTTACTAAGGGCTATGAGGAGGACAGACAGAAAATGATCACTCAAATACCTGTACATACAAATAAAGCAATGACCAACAATGTTCAGAAACAAATGCATGCCTTTGCCCAGCTCATCATCTGCATACGCCCTAAAACTAAATTTATCTGTTACAATTGCTCTTAAAGCCATTTTGCTAATGTAGCCCTTGTGACTTTTCTTACACTCTTAACAAAAAAGGTTCTTTCAGGGACTCAAGCTAAGTGCTAGGGAACCTAAAAGCTCTAGGTTGCATTGGTTTCTCCGTTTGAGCAGGGTGTAGAAGAAGTTTAGGTAATGACACTTCTTGGCTAATTCTGAAATTCAGTGCAACTTTAGAGGAAAACATGATCCTGAAAGTAACACATTGGTATCTGCTGCAGAAGAGGATAGGTCTGAAGCAAGGGAATCATCCAGCTAGGAGAGAAAAGGGGGATTGCCTATCCAGAAGGCTGCATTTATCACAACTACTTCAGTGACCACAAGAGAGACCATAGCAAGACTAACTGGAAGATCCTAGTACAACACCAAACATGACATGTATTTTGAAGGCAACCCTCAAATATGTCATGGGATTGAGGAGGTGACTGACCATCAAATGTATCAATGCTCTATAGTCCCCTAAGTCTAGTACTATTGTGACAGACTTTAAATGTTGGGTCCATTTAAAATGGTTGTGTCTGCCCTGACTATTTCAGATCTACGAAGTACTTTGGCTAAACAGCTAAGGAAGCTCTCCTGAAGCAAGGCCAACAGCTACCAGAGAATCATTTTATCTTCTTTAATCTACAGGGAAGTGAAAGTTATTATGATAAAAAGGGAGAAATGCATGTTTGGAACATCAAAGAGAATGCATATGCCCACTGGATTACACAGGAGCCCACATCCTCCTGGAAGATGGCTATCACCCGTAACCAAGCTGTCCTAATCTGGTAATCAGAAGCTATTTTGGTGGACTTTACTCATCTCTAATTGATTGTGTCTGCTTGCCAGCCAAGGTATCACTGAGACCAAGCATGAAGGAGAAATGGTCTGTCCAGCTCTACTCCAAATATTCTAGGTGTTCCACAAAGGAGGGAATCAGACCTAGCTCAAGGAAAGAACTTCCCAGGACTGCCATTAATTCACGAGATCCATTGGAATTCTGACTGGGACATCTGACTCTCCTTTGCTTTGAGGCCTCCCAACATGCAGAGCCTGGATGATGGGGCACAATTCCACCCATCTGAGATTCACAGCAGAGGGCTGTAGTCACCTAATCACAATACATAAGGAATCTAATTAATTTTAGTCCCGTTCCGAAGTCTATTTCTCCAATGAGTGGAGTGGCTAGAATAATTTAATCATGCAGGCCAAAAAACAAACTCATCCAATTACACAAAAGCTTGATGCAGAGCATGCAGTGTTACTATGGCAGAATAGCTCCTCTGCATGGGATCTTCTTGATGGATTCTGATACCACTGCAGATTTTTCTGATGCAGCTCATCCATTCAGCCCAGATTATTTCAATTTCCCACACTATAAGGTGAAAAGATAACATCAGCAAAGAGGAAAAAAATCTGACAATGGTGGCCTGGAAGGGTGAGCCACGGTTCTTTGAATTTGCATCTTTTCCTCTTTTTGTTGTCCATTTCATGGTGCTTGGCAAAAGACAAAGGCGTGATTTCAGAGGAAATGACTGTCAGTTTTGAACCAGTGGACCAGAGGGTTCAAAACAGCTCTGAGTAACCAAACAAAAATATAAACTGCTGCTCATATGACAACAAGATGACTTTAATACTTAAAGAACAAAGTACTTGGTTTCTGTTTTGATTAAATTCAGAAGGAGTCTGAATATCAGACTGTGAATGACAAACTTTAATTGTTAGAAAAGTTAACAGAGCAAAAAATTTACTTGGGTTTTGGAAGGCAGGGTCAGACCAAAGGTCCATCTATCCCAGTAGCCTGTCTTCCGACAGTGGCCAATACCAGGTGCTTCAGAGGGAATGAACAGAACAGATAATTATCATCCCCTGTGATCCACCCCCTGTCGCCCATTCCCAGCTTCTGGCTAACAGAGGCTAGGGACACCGTCCCTGCCCATCCTGGCTAATAGCCATTGATGGACCTATCCTCCATGAATTTATCTAGTTCTTTTTTGAACCCTGTTATAGTCTTGGTCTTCACAACATCCTCTGGCAAAGAGCTCCACAGGTTGACTATGCATTTTGTGAAGAAATACTTCCTTTTGTTTGTTTTAAACCTGCTGCCTATTATTTTCATTTGGTGATCCCTAGTTCTTGTGTTATGTGAAGGAGTAAATAACACTTCCTTATTTAATTTCTCCACACCAGTCATTATTTTATAGATCTCTATCATATCCCCTCTTAGTCATCTCTTTTCCAAGCTGAAAAGTCCCAGTCTTATTAATCTCTCCTCATATGGAAGCTGTTCCATGCCCCTATCATTTTTGTTGTCTTTTTCTGAACCTTTTCCAATTCCAATATATCTTTTTTGAGAGGGGGCGACCGCATCCGTAGGCAGAATTCAAGATGTGGGCGTACCATGGATTTATATAGAGGCAATATGAGACTTTCTGTCTTATTATTTATCCCTTTCTTAATGATTCCCAACATTCTATTAGCTTTTTTGACTGCCACTGTGCATTGAGTTGATATTTTCAGAGAACTATCCACAATGACTCCAAGCTCCCTTTTTTGAGTGGTAACAGCTAATTTAGATCCCATCATTTTATATGTGTAGTTGGGATTATGTTTTCCAATGTGCATTACTTTACATTTATCAACATTGAATTTTATCTGCCATTTTGTTTCCCAGTCACCCAGTTTTGTGAGATCCCTTTGTAACTCTTCACAGTCTGTTTTGGATTTAACTATCTTGAGTATTTTTGTATCATCTGCAAATTTTGCCACCTCATGGTTTACTCCTTTTTTCAGATCATGATTCACTAGCCTTCATATCTGGAGTCCTGGGTATAAGACCATCTTAAATCACAAATATAATGACTCTGGGGGCTTCTATGTAATCCCTCTCAGACATTTCTCCATGTCACAAAAACAGCAAAAAATGAATCAAGTGAGGCCTAGCAATAATAGGCAGAGAGTACACCTGGTCAAAAACAAAGTGCACGGCTAGTACTGTATACGCACCTAAGACTAACCAATGCTAGTACTGTGTTACTTTTTAAACATCACTATTCACCCAATATTTGTTAATAGAAAAGAAAGAACATAGACCCATCCACTCTTTTACACTGAAATATTGATACAGACTTTGACAAAGTAGGAGCCACTGGCTTCAGAGTAGGCACATAGTCCTTGAACATAAAAAGACCAACACTTCTGAAAGTGGATGCTCCGGACTCTTACTGGCTGTTCCTAACAGTATCGGCAATGAAGGCTCAAAGAGAAAAATGCCTCATATTTTCTCTGCTAGGTGTGAAACATCACTTTTAGAATGACTTGTAGCAGCTTCCCAACTTCAAAAAAGTTGAATACACTTAAAATATACTGTCATTAAATAAAGTGGATTAAAATTTTATTTAAATAACAAAATGTAGAGAGAGCTATGTTCAGACATTATATATTTTCTCTCTAATCTTTCAGTTATAGTGATCTTCGGTGTCACTGCAGCACCAATAGATGAAATATACAGAAAGGAGTGAGAGTTTGTATTTGCGCCTGTCCCAAGAGATCTGCTTTCTGTGGTTCTGAGGGAAATTGGCACAGAAAATGGCAGCAGGAAATGGGAGAGGCATTACCGTTGAATGCATCTGTCCTTATCTACAGTAGATGTGGACTTCAATCTTACAGCTAGGTTGTAAAAACACCTTACAACAGAGATAATTTCTTCTTGTCCCTTCACAGCACCAAGCACACTGAGTGCGCAGAAAGTAACAAATAATCAGTAACAAGGCAGGAAGCTTCCCACAATCATAGGCGCTCACACAGCAGTTTTTCACGACAAAGAATGCATTGTGTGTCTACTGGCTGTCAGGGAAGGACTAATCTTGAAATGGCAGAAGGCACCCATTCACATCAGGTAACAGTAGTGTCACTGTGGTGTCCTGGATGCACATCAGGCAAATGTGATTTCTGTTTTGACTAGAAATACACACTTGGTAGCAGAAGGGAAAGCAGCAGGTGTTATTTACATGGAAGCTCTCTCTTAGAGCAAAATGTGTTCTCATGATAAAAGATTCACGATAGCAGAAGATGGGCTAAGGGGTGGAGGATTGAGCCTCTCTGCTAGGCTGGCTGTTACGGCACTGTTTAATGGATTTTTTTTTAAAGAAAGTAATGTATCTGACCAGTTTCACTATTCGCTCCTGACTACAACCCATGAATTACTGTATTTATGATTAATATCATTTTTTGACTGTTCTCCCCCAGGTTTTTTTTGATGGAGATCTGCAAAAGTTAATGAAGTTAATGGGAGCAAAGATAGGCTAATGCTAAGTACTTTTACAAAGCTTGCCCTGTGTGCTTTTGCTAACACATGGTCTTCACTGTAGTCCCATCCCATATAGTCATTTCCTCCATTTGTGCAGGTCTTTCACACAGCAAGAGACAAAGACAATTAAAAAAAAAATCAGTAAACAGTGCTTGTATTATCACAAAAACAGGTAGGAGACACATGGACTGATGAAGAACCTGAAATTACTTGTAACTAATTTTTTAGTAAGTATCAAGTTGGCGGTGTCCCTTTAAGAATCATGATAGAATGCTAAAAACAAAAGTGTATTTTCCTTTTAACTGTATCTATGGTGGATTAGGAAAGAGCTTTAGTTACATTACATTCTGAAAACCCTACAACCTAATAAAGTTAGAGGGTTGTGACTACTGATCTAACCAGACTGTGTGCACTTTGTACACAAAGGCAAACAGAGGTGCAGCAAACAGATATATATTTTAAAAACGCCTTTAAAAACACAAATGTTTCAGTCCTTCTAAAGTCTTAAATTACACCTCTACCCCGATATAAGGCGGTCCTCGGGAGCCAAAAAATCTCACCGCCTTATAGGTGAGACCGCGTAATATTGGGTTCGGGCCGGCACACCGTGCCGGCCTGGACCAGCTTCCCCAGCGGTGATTTAAAGGGTCTGGTGCTCCAGCCGCTGCAGGGAGCCGGCCCGGGCCCTTTAAATCACCGCCGGAGCTCTGGCAGCGGTGCTCGGGCGGGTATTTAAAGGGCCCGGGGCTCCACACGAATTTGGATATAACGCAGTAAAGCAGTGGGTCTCGGGTGGCACTTTAAAGGGCCTGGGGCTCCCCCCTGCTTTACCGCGTTATATCCAAATTCGTGTTATTTCGGGTCGCGTTTTATCAGGGTAGAGGTGTACCTTCAAATAAAAAAGCAAAGAAGTATCTCACATATGATGCACCAAGAACTCTATCTTTCAAAGTCCTTATGTGCTAGGCCAAGGTTTCCCTAACCATCCTATCATCCAAGAGGATGAAAGGAATAGACATTTCTCAGATAATCTCTATCATTATATTACACACACTGTGACAACAGAATCTCCCTCATTCAATCCCCCTTTTCAGGCACAAGTAATATTGAAAGCCATATTATTAGATAAGAGGAAAGAGTAAGCCACAGAGAGAGAAAGCAGGCACTAAAAGGGGGTATTATTGGTGATTTGCCTCTAAACAGACTTCTAAGAGAAGCATCACATGCCCAACTGTGGACCATTTCAAGTAGTTCTGATGAAGGGGAGGTTGCACAGAAACAATTCCACCTCTCTCTGCCCTCTTTCTTTTCATCATGTACTCCAACCATATTTATGCTGTTGGCCTACAAACTCACACTGAGTTCCCTTTGGAAATCTGTCTAGCTAATCTATTCCAGGATTTCCCCATCAACATAGTATATAAATGCTCAATTTCTGTACACACATTGCATATATAGAGCATTATTTTACACAGAGGAAGCAATATGGTTTACTAGTCTTTAAACAACCTGCATGCCTCAAGAGAACTCTGTTAGGCCTGGTCTACACTACGATTTTAGGTCGAATTTAGCAGCGTTACCTCGATTTAAGCCTGGACCCATCCACAAGACGAAGCCCTTTTTTTTGACTTAAAGGGCTCTTTAAATCGATTTCTTTACTCCACCTCCGATGTGGGGATTAGCGCTGAAATCGGCCTTGCTGGGTCGAATTTGGGGTAGTGGGGCAATTTGACGGTATTGGCCTCCAGGAGCTATCCCAGAGTGCTCCATAGTGACCGCTCTGGACAGCGCTCTCAACTCAGATGCACTGGCCAGGTAGTCAGGAAAAGGCCCGCCAACTTTTGAATTTCATTTCCTGTTTGCCCAGCGTGGAGAGCATAGGTGACCACACAGAGCTCATCAGCACAGGTAACAATGATGGAGTCCCAGGATTGCAAAAGAGCTCCAGCATGGACCAAACAGGAGGTACGGGATCTGCTCGCCATATGGGGAGACGAATCCATGCTAGCTGAACTCCGTTGCAGTAAACGAAATGCCAAAACATTAGAAAAAGTCTCAAAGGGCATGAAGGACAGAGGTCATAACAGGGACGCACAGCAGTGCCGCGTGAAAATTAAGGAGATAAGGCAAGCCTACCACAAAACCAGAGAGGCAAACGGAAGGTCCAGGGCAAAGCCGCAGACATGCCGATTCTACCCTGAGCTGCATGCCATGCTAGGGGGTGCAGCCACCACTACCCCAATCCTGTGCTTTGACTCCATCAATGGAGAATCACGCAACACGGAAGCAGGTTTTGGGGACGAGGAAGATGATGATGAAGAGATTGAAGATAGCTCACAGCAAGGAAGTGGAGAAACCAGTTTCCCCAACAGCCAGGATACGTATTTCACCCTGGACCTGGAGCCAGTAACCCCCGAACCCACCCAAGGCGTGCTCCCGGACCCTGAGGGCAGACAAGGTACATCTGGTGAGTGTACCTTTGTAAATATTACACATGGTTTAAAAGCAAGCATGTTTAATGATTAATTTGCCTTGGCATTCGCGGCCAGTACAGCTACTGGAAAAGTCTGTTAACGTGTCTGGGGATGGAGCGGAAATCCTCCAGGGACATCTCCAGAAAGCTCTCCTGGATGTACTCCCAAAGCCTTTGCAAAAGGTTTCTGGGGAGGGCTGCCTCATTCCGTCCGCCATGGTAGAACACTTTACCACGCCAGGCCAGTAGCACGTAGTCCGGAATCATTGCATAACAAAGCATGGCAGCGTATGGTCCCGGTGTTTGCTGGCATTCAGACAACATCCGTTCCTTATCTCTCTGTGTTATCCTGAGGAGAGTGATATCATTCATGCTCACCTGGTTGAAACAGAGTGCTTTTATTAAGCGGACATTCAGAGGTGCCCGCTCCTGCTCGGCCATTTGGCTGTGTGGCTGAACAGAAATGTTCCCCGCTGTTAGCCACGCGGTGGGGGGAGGGGTGAAGTGATCATCCCAGAGAATTGCATGTATGTGTGTGTGGGGGGGGTGTAATTTGGGTTTGTGCTGCACGCTAACCCGCACACCGCAGCCCCTCCTTTTAAATTGCCAACCCATTTTAAATGGCCAACCCAACGGCCTCTTGGTATGGGAAATGAGGGCGCTGCTGTTTGAAACCATTCCCACATGTTATGAAGGTTAAAGAAGCTTCCACACCCAGATGCCCAAGAATGCGGTGGGGGGGCCTCCGGCCACCCAGCCATTCCACCCCAGAGGATTGCCCAAGCAACAGAAGGCTGGCCTTCAATAAGGACACACTGCACAAAAGTGCAGTGTGTTCTTGTCCTTCCCTCCTCCCCTACCCCACCTACCCCACCTTCCTACCCCACCCCTCCCGGGCTACCTTGGCAGTTATCCCTGTTTCTGTGAAGAATTAATAAAGAATGCATGAATGTGAAGTAACAATGACTTTATTGCCTCTGCAAGCGGTGATCGAAGGGGGGAGGGGAGGGTGGCTAGCTTACAGGGAAGTAGAGTGAACCGGGGGGAGGAGGGGTTCATCAAGGAGAAACAAACAGAACTTTCACACTGTAGCCTGGCCAGTCATGAAACTGGTTTTCAAAGCTTCTCTGACGCGCACCGTGCCCTGCTGTGCTCTTCTAACCGCCCTGTGTCTGGCTGCGCGTAATCAGCGGCCAGGCGATTTGCCTCGACCTCCCACTCCGCCATAAATGTCTCCCCCTTACTCTCACAGATATTGTGGAGCACACAGCAAGCAGAAATAACAATGGGAATACTGGTTTCGCTGAGGTCTATCCGAGTCAGTAAACTGCACCAACACGCTTTTAAATGTCCAAATGAACATTCTACCACCATTCTGCACTTGCTCAGCCTATAGTTGAACAGGTCCTGACTACTGTCCAGTTTGCCTGTGTATGGCTTCATGAGCCATGGCATTAAGGGGTAGGCTGGGTCCCCAAGGATAACTATAGGCATTTCAACATCCCCAATGGTTATTTTCTGGTCTGGGAAGAAAGTCCCTTCCTCCAGCTTTTGAAACAGACCAGAGTTCCTGAATACGCGAGCATCATGTACCTTTCCCGGCCATCCCACGTTGATGTGGGTGAAACGTCCCTTGTGATCCACCAGGGCTTGCAGCAGCATTGAAAAGTACCCCTTTTGGTTTATGTACTCGCTGGCTTGGTACTCCGGTGACAAGATAGGGATATGGGTTCCGTCTATCGCCCCACCACAGTTTGGGAATCCCATTGCAGCAAAGCCATCCACTATGACCTGCACGTTTCCAAGAGTCACTGCCCTTGATACCAGCAGGTCTTTGATTGCGTTGGCTACTTGGATCACAGCAGCCCCCACAGTAGATTTGCCCACTCCAAATTGATTCCCGACTGACCGGTAGCTGTCTGGCGTTGCAAGCTTCCACAGGGCTATCGCCACTCGCTTCTCAACTGTGAGGGCTGCTCTCATCTTGGTATTCTGGCACTTCAGGGCAGAGGAAAGCAAGTCACAAAGTTCCATGAAAGTGCCCTTACGCATGCGAAAGTTTCGCAAGCATTGGGAATCATCCCAGACCTGCAACACTATGCGGTCCCACCAGTCTGTGCTTGTTTCCCGGGCCCAGAATTGGCGTTCCACGGCATGAACCTGCCCCATTAACACCATGATGTGCACATTGCCGGGGCCCGTACTTTGTGAGAAGTCTATGTCCATGTCTATTTCCTCATTATTCTCGTCACCGCGCTGCCGTCACCTCCTCGCCTGGTTTTGCTTTGGCAGGTTCTGGTTCTGCATATACTCCAGGATAATGCGCATGTTGGTTATAGTGCTCATAATTGCCGCGGTGATCTGAGCGGGCTCCGTGATCCCAGTGCTATGGCGTCTGGGCTGAAAAAAGGCGTGAAACCATTGTCTGCTGTTGCTTTCACGGAGGGAGGGAGTGGGGGCCTGACGACATGTACCCAGAATCACCTGCGACACTGTTTTTGCCCCATCAGGCATTGGGATCTCAACCCAGAATTCCAATGGGCAGCAGAGACTGCGGGAACTGTGGGATAGCTACCCACAGTGCAACGCTCCGGAAGTCAATGCTAGCCTCGGTACTGTGGAAGCAGTCTGCCGACTTAATGCACTTAGAGCATTTTGTGTGGGGACACACACAATCGACTGTATAAAAACGATTTCTAAACAACCGACTTCTATAAATTCGATCTAATTTCGTAGTGTAGACATACCCTTAGACATACCAAAGGCCTTCATTAATCTATTGGAATGGGAAAATATATTGTGCCAATATTTTTAAAGGGTAAATGGGGTGACCTGACTAATTACAGGCCTGTCAGTCTGACATCAATTCCAGGCAATATAAAGGAGTGGCAGGTCTCTGGCCTGTGTTATACAGCAGGTCAGACTGGTTGATCACAATGGTCCCTTCTGGCTTTGGAATCTATGAATCTTAAATATACTATTGAAAATACTGGCTTTTGGATAAAGTGGGGAGTAGCAGTCCTTCCAGAACGAGTTATGATTATGAAGCCATTACAATCCCTCCAACACGCCAGCAACTGAAGGCTCAAGGAGACAGTGTGCAGAAGTCCATGCCAGGCCTTTAATCTAACAGCTTTTGACAATTAACTACCATTTTCCAGGTCTCTCTCAGCCTGCTGGAGATGACTGTACTGACATATCTAACTGCTAGTTGGCCTTCCCTATGACTGATAGCACCAGTGAACCTCTGTTTCCTCCCACTATCAAGGACACAACCAGCTTCTACTTTTCCAGTCTCCCACATACTTAATTGCCCTAACTTGTAACTCACTGCAGCTGAACCACACAGAGGTAATGAGATTCAACAGACAGGCTTTGCTCCAAGTCTGATGTACCTCCTTGATTCTTACAGCAAGTAAGGGAACTATCATTCTCCATGACTTGCTGACTGCTCAGTTCTTCACCTTGCAGAAAAGCCAGAGGTCTCAATTCCTAGGACAGAACTGGCAATCAGTTTGACATTCCAAAGCCCAAGAGCAGGCATTACTTTTTATAGTAATTGCTAATTCAAAGGTCCACCATTGAACTATCCAGGCTCTGACCACTGTGATGCAGAGTGGGCTCCTAACTACTGCAGGGGTGGGCCAACTTTTCCAAAACCAAGGAATTAAAGTCAGGCTCCGATAGGCCAGTAGTTAGGGCATGAGCCTGGAACTCTGGAGATCTAGTTTCAAATCCTTTCTGTGCAACAGACTTCCTGTGTGTCCTTAATGGTCACTTAGTCCCTTCTATAAAATGGGATAAATAGCATTTCCCTATCTGACAGGAGTTTGTGAGGATAAATATATTAAAAAGAATATGAAGCACTAAGATACTACGGTGATGGGAGCCAGATAGGTACCTGATATCATATTACGTTAGATTTAGGCACCTGAATATAAGTGTCCACATGTTCAGGAGTGACAAGCATCCACAAATCCCACTGGAGTGAACGGAAGCTGTAGCTGAACGTCTCACAAGTTAGAGAACCTACTGGTATCAGAGAAGAAAGGCCAGAAGTCCTGGCAGCATAGTGCTTTCTGATTCTTATATGCCAAAACCAGTGAGAAAGAAAAAAACAGTCCTCTCATATCACTATTGCTGCTGGAGCCATCGGGATTTCTGCAGGAATTCACTAAGGCAGGGGTTCTCAAACTGGGGGTTGGGACCGCTCAGGGGGCCGTGAGGTTATTACATCTCTGCGCTGTAAGACTGCCATGTTAAGAGAGAATCCTAAAACTCAGTAGGAGAAATGAAAACAGCAGCTAGAAACAGCTTCCGGTAGCACCTGCAATCCAGATTCCAAAGATGATCTCAACAATATCTTCTTCAAAGAGGAGGTCCCCTTCACAAGGCCAAAGACACTAAACAAAGATGCTTTGCAAACAACACCAGCTCTTCACAATCTTCAGCCACAGATTACCTGAACTGTCATATTCTGAAGAGATGCAAATATCCAGACACAATCCAACAATTTATCAAGAAAGTTATTAGTGATGAAGAATGGAAAAGAAAGATCCTACTGACCCCAAACCTACTGTGAGCTCTGCTCACCCCATCAGGGAACAGAAAGGTATCATATGACCTGTGCCCAATTAACAGCATCCAATTAAGTGTACTTGAATATCAAGTACATGTGATAAACTGTTACAGACAAGCAACAGACCCAGAATTATTCACATTTCTGGGAAATAATTTTGAACAAGGAAATTTAAGAAAATTCCACTTTTGTTCTTGGACAATTTGCAAATAGAAAGAGATGAAATTTGTCTAATAATTTACCCATGAAGTTTTATTCACCCAGATGTAAGTATCTCACCTATAAAGCAGCTGGCAACCAGTTAATAAAAAGCCACAAAGAATGCACAAGAAGCTATCTAAGAGCTTTGGGGCACTAAATTCACAAGATTCTGGCCCTAGCCACAAAAGCCCTTTCCACTTTAATAACAACATCCTTGGTACCTCCTTAAACTGAACAAAAGTGAAGGAAGATGCAGAGTCCCACTTGTAAGAGGATCTGAATTTGCTCATGAAGGATTCTGGCCTTAAACTCTATGACTCTAATCTTGCATCAGTAGAGGAGGCTCACTGTACAACACGAGCCTATTGTTCCACTGGGCAGCCAGCTGCAAAGCCTCTTGGTGAGTCCTTTCAGCTCCCACTGCACTGCCAGAAGCCTACATAAGGATGAGCCAGTGCCAGGAAAAATCAGAGACCAGATGCTCAGATTCTACGAGGATGAGCAGCAGGTAAAACAGATTGACAGTCCAACAGGTACTTCAGAAGGCGGGCTCATGACTTTTACAAGAAGTCACTTAATCCTGACAGCTTTCCAAACTAGCTTGTAATGGTACATGCTCAGACAACCTAATGACCGAGGGGCCACAGAAACGGACGGATGTGTGCTATCCGTGTAAAAGTGCTCATTGAATCAATGCTCAAGAAAGAATACACTGAAGAATAGGTAACCAAGGCACAGTCCTTACATCTACTCATATCCTAGTACACAAGGATAAACTGTGCAGTGTGAACCTGGTACCAAAATACCAGTACACTGCAGGAATAACGACCCTTCCCAGAAAGCCTGTACCAAAACCTAAATCACTGCATTCAAAAGTATGCTACTAAATTTGTTCAATGAACTATTCAGTTCTAACTATTATAATGAGAGCCAGGTGTAGTGCAGACAGATTCTGTGTAATCATTCCATACACCATCGCGCCAGTCAAAGAATCCTTCCTGTATTCGTTCTATTTGCATCTGTCTTCTGCAGGGACTGCTAGTCATCCATTACTGTAGATCTTGTGTAATGCATACCAATAACCAACAAGAACTTGGCTGAGCTGACTACATTAATTTTACTTGTGAACTAAATTCCATTTGGATGCAGAAGACAGAGGTGAAAGGGGCCACACTTTACCTTAAAGGTCCATTTATAAATAGTTTAGGAAGAGTGAATAGTGGATTGTTATTATAGATTATAGATCAATAAATTGCTTATAATCATGGCTAATAACCATTTCTAACACCAAAGTTTATAATCATCTGTAACACATACTAGAAATGTCTGTAACATATATATGTCTATTAATCATTGATTAACCTTTTATAAACTATAAATGCAACCATAATAAAAAGTGTGACTATGAAAGGATTGTGTATTGCCTCATGCACCTCATAGCTAAGTAAAGCACCTCATCCATAATACTCACTTTTACCTTTTTGTCAGGCCCCCATCAAAGGCAGCCTCCTTATTCAAGACAACACTTCAGCTTGTGCTTAAATCCTATTGACTTCAATGGAACATAAGCACATGCTTAAAGTTAAGTACATGCTTAAATGGCATAGACTTATGCAAATGTTTAAGTGAACATAAGAACGGCCCTACTGGGTCACACCAAAGGTCCATCTAGCCCAGTATCCTGTCTTCCGACAGTGGACAGTGCCAGGTGCCCCAGAGGGCATGAACAGAACAGGTAATCATCAAGTGATCCATCCCCTGTCGCTCATTCACAGCTTCTGGCAAATAGCCATTGATGGACCTATCCTCCATGAATTTATCTAGTTCTTTTTTGAACCCTATTATGGACTTGGCCTTCACAACATCCTCTGGCAAGGAGTTCCACAGGTTGACTGTGCATTGTGTGAAGAAATACTTCCTTTTTTTTGTTTTAAACCTGCTGCCTATTAATTTCATTTGGCGACCCCTAGTTCTTGTGTTATGAGAAGTAGTAAACAACACTTCCTTATCTACTTTCTCTACGGCAGTCACGATTTTATAGACCTCAATCATATCTCCCCTTAGTTGTCTCTTTTCCAAGCTGAAAAGTCCCATTCTTATTAATCTCTCCTCATACGGAAGCCATTTCATATCCCTAATAATTTTTCTTGCCCTTTTCTGAACCTTTTCCAATTCCAATACATCTTTTTTGAGATGGGGCGACCACATCTGCACACAGTATTCAAGATGTGGGCATACCATGGATTTATATAGAGGCAACATGATATTTTCCGTCCTATTAACTATCCCTTTCTTAATTATTCCCAGCATTCTGTTCGCTGTTTTGACTGCCGTTGCATATTGAGTGGATGTTTTCAGAGAAGTATCCACAATGACTCCAAGATCTCTTTCTTGAGTGGTAACAGCTAATTTAGACCCCATCATTTTATATGTATAGTGCATTCCTGAATCAGGGCCTCGGCTACCGACATACCATTTAGATGAATTATACTGTTTTTCTAAACAAGACTTTTTATTTCCAAGAGGCAGAATTATTAGCTGATCAGAAACACTGCACAGACCTTGCACCCTGCGTAATGTAAATACTATGAATTTTGTTTTTCATCAACATAAATCACTTGAATAGATACAATATTTTTAAAGCTCATCAAAACAACTACATATTATGGTATTTCTCTGCCTTTGCGTTATATTATCATGATGACAGTGCTAAGTACTGTACAGCTATGCAGGAAAAAAGCATCATACTATGCCAGAATATCCATACTAAACTCATTAAATAGACACAGTAATCATGGCCACAGTTGGGGCTAAACAAACTGCTCATTCTTTTTAGGCTTCATTAAGTGGTAAGGCTCATGATTAAGCCTACAATTTAGTCATGGTTATTTTTATTAAAAGTCATGGACAGGTCACGGGCAATAAACAAAAATTCACGGCCTGTGACCTGTCCATGACTTATACTATAAATACCCCTGACTAAATCTTGGGGTGGGGGATGGAGAGCGCTGTTGGGGTGTGGGGACAGGCGCTGCTGGGGGCCGGGATTGGGGCTGGGGCCAGCGGCACCAGCTGCCAGGAATCACCAACAGTAGCTTCTCTGGCTGCCCTGGGACCGCTGCTGGGGGCTGTCGACAGTGGCTGCACTGGCTGTGTGGGCTCTGCTTGGCTAGCCCCAGGGCCACTCCAGCAGTGGCTGGTGTGGCTAGCCTTGGGGCCACCTGAGCAGTGGGCCCCGCCAGCTGCTTGGGTGGCCTTGGGATCAGCCACGCTGGCTGCTGCAGAAGTCACAGAGGTTCTGGAAAGTCAAGGAATCCGTGACTTCCGCGACCTGCGTGACAGACACGGAGCCCTACTCATGATCCGATAGCCATGTACAGGAGTAAGAACTAGAATCCATCTTCACTCTAAAATCCTCCACTCGAATCCCTTCCATTAGATCAGTGGTTACCAACCGGTCCATCGCGATCGACTGGTTGATCCTAGAGACTCTCCCAGTCAATCGCGATCTCTGGCTGCTAAAAGTCCAGCGGTGTACCGGGGCTGCCACGAAGGCAGGCTCTGCCTGCCCCAGCCCCACGCCGCTCCCAGAAGCAGCCAGCACGCCCCCGTGGCCGGGGGCAGGAATCTCCGTGTACTGCTCCTGCCTGCAAGCACTGACCCCGCAGCTCCCATTGGCCGGGAACAGGGAACTGTGGCCAATGGGAGTTGAGGAGAGGGTGCCTGCAGAGAGGGGCAGTGCGCAGAGCCACATGTCCCCCGCCCTCCCCAGGAGCTGCAGGGGCATGCTGGCCCCTTTCGGGAGCAGTGTGGGGCTGGGGCAGGCAGGGACCCTGCTGCATCACTGACCAGGAACCATCTGAGTTAAGTGCTGCCCGGTGGGAGTCTGCACCCCAACCCCCTGCCCCAGCCCTGAGCCCCCTCCTAGAGCCAGCACCCTGAACCCCCTCCTGCATCCCGAATCCCCTCCTGCACCCCAAACCCCTGCCCCAGCCCTGAGCCCCCTCCCAGAGCCAGCACCTCATACCCCCTCCTGCACCCCCTCCCGCATCCCAATCCCCTGCTCTAGCCCTGACCCCCGTCCCAGTGCCAGCACCCCATACTCCCTTCAGCACCCCAACACTCTGCCCCAGCCCAGAGCTCCCTCCTGCACCCAAACACTCTCCCAGAGCCCACACACCACAACCTCTCCTGCACTCAAACACTCTGCCCCAGCCCAGAGCCCCCTACTGCACCCAAACTCCCTTGCAGACCTTGGACCCCTCACCCCCTTCTGCACCCCAATGCCCTGCCCCAGGCTCAGCCCGGAGCCTCCTCCCACACTCCGAACCCCTCGTCCCAGCCCAGAGCCCACACCCCCTCCCGAACCCTAACCCCCTGCCCCAGCCCAGTGAAATTGAGTAAGGGTGGAGGAGAGCAAGCAACCGGGGGGGGGGGGGGGGAGAGGGGGATGGAGGGAGTGGGCGGAGCTTTGGGGAAGGGAAGGGGCCTCAGGGAAGAGGTGGGGTAGATCCTGGGTTGCACTTAAATTCAAAAAGTGATTTTCTGCATAAAAAGGTTAGAGACCACTGTATTAGATGCTTCACATTGACATCCTCCAGTCTGGACCTTCCCATAAAGCAGCCACACCAATGTCATCCAGAACAAGGGCAATTAACTTGATTTCTCAGAAGCACCCAAGTCTAGCAGCCACGGACCCTTTATTCAGGGGAAGAGAGTTTTTAAAGACAAAATCTATAGCATGAATTGTCCATGGGAGATTAACCCAACCAACACTAAGACACTTCAAAAAGTAACCTCCAACTGCATCCAGCCAGTCAATAGGAGCCTGATATTTCAGATGAGCTGCACCCTCTGCCCTTAAGTTAAAATCCAGGTTCTGTCAGACCAAGTAAGGTCCAGAGGCGATGACTCCTCCCCTCCCTCTGCTGACTTCATTAAGGTGGTGTTGCCCCATGGGATCATGTAGGAGTGAGTGTTCAGGGAACCAAGCTCCAAACTGGTTAGGGCTTTGTTTTGAAATACATCCCAGTTTGTAATCTCAGTCCAAGTCACTCTGAGTCAGGCTTCTATTTAAAGGTGAGTCTAACTACCCCCCCCCAGATCTTAACAGATTTACCCCAAATTTAGAAAATGTTTAGGGTGAAATCCTAGCCCCACTAAGTCAATGAGAGTTTTGCCACTGACTCCAATGGATGTTACCCTCCATTTTCTGCACTGAGTAGGTGCACAGGGTATTTGGTTAATCAACATCCTCTTCTCTCAACTTTCTAGTCCCTTGAAATGGAGCATAACTCCTGCAGGGATACCCTGACTGACTTCCCCAATGGGCTTGGAGGTGAGTGTGTGATCCCTCTATCACCACACATAGAGTATTGGGGTTAGGCTCCTAAATGCCTACAGCCCATATTTGTAAAGGTAGTTAGACACCTAAATACCTCTAAAAATCTGACGCAAAGTCACTTTCGAAAATTTTACCCCAGATCACATACTGAAACTGCCCAAAAGAATCTACTTTCTTTCAAAAAATTTAGATATTTATTTACTAAATAAAATGATTCGCTCATCACAGTGAACCGAGCCAGGCACAACACAGCTGTCACTGTGGAAGCTTCCCTGTGTACCTCAAATCTCTACCTGAAGCACTTACAGCTGGTTTAGTACTGATCTTTCCCCTCCCTCTGGCACCACTCAGCCAATGTACATAGCTACTCTGCTGCCTCAGAATCACAGAAGCTAAAACTCTGCTCCTAACTCAAGGTTATCTTGGATGTTATTGTTTCACACTGTTCTCCATTTTTTTCAACAAGATGACAGGAAGAGCTCACAGATGGAGAGTGTGGGGGAGGGGATCTAATCTCTGCCCACTGGCAGGAGTAGGAGGACCACATCTAGGCCGCATAAAAATGGACTGGGTTGCAGCCATACTCATGTTTAGCAGAGCTATGGCCCACAAAGACTTTAAAAGCCGACAGGCAGCTCTGTCAGATCATTTGGCTCAATATGGAGAGCATTGCTTGTTGAGAACTGTGGTCTTTGGATGGTGTTCCTCTGCATGAAACATAAGGATGACTTCAGCCTACACTGTGCAATACACACATTTGGCCTGTGGAATAAACTTTGGTCACCTCTTCTGTAGTGGTGTCTTTGTTTCAGTAGCAGAATTTATACGGACATGTCCTCCTTCCTGACAAAAGCCTCAACAGAACAGAAAACCCCATTCATTACCCTTCTCTTCATTTGCGTAATAAGAAACCACAATTTCTTACCTGAAAATCCACCAATCCAGCCTGATCAGTTCCCCGATCACAACCTGTCAATCAAGCAGAATACAACTAATAGGCAATTACATTTTGTGGCACCTGTTGGTCACTACTAACCGCTTCCTCTCAGCTTCCCATAAGTTATTTCCAGAGTTCAAAGAAGAAAAAGGTAAAAGAATAATTTGACAACACCAAATTCTGCCCTTTTGGAGGCAGATACAATGGGACAGCCTCCGGATTGGTGGATCCAAGTCACAGAAACCTAAATTTCATGTGAGAAATTAACCTCTCTGTATCTTCAGATCCACCCATCAGGACCAACGGGATGTATACAGCAAAACCCATCAAGACAGGGGAGGTCAGCATTACTGTGCTGAGCCAGCACTGACACATGAAACCAAAAAGCCCAACACCACTCAATCCACAAGGCTTGGAGAAGAAGCAGCAACATAATAAATAGAAAACAACCTCAGTCAGAATAGCCCTTGAAAAGCGGGAGCCAGATGGTCTGAAATACCCAATCCAAATCAATCATCCAGTAATCTTTCTCATCAAAAGTTAGAAAAACAATTCCCACCCAGCTCAGGGACTGGAAAGGCCTCTCCACAGAGGGAAAAGCGCATTTGGAGTCACATGCCGCAGCCCACCAGTGTGTACAGGAGCACGGACCTGTGGAACTGGGCAAGGAGTACAATCAAAAGACAAGAGTGTTGTCTTTGAAAAAGAGAACCCAGAAAGGATAACCAAAGGACAACCATAAAGAGCACAAGGATAAAAAAAGATGTTCTCTCAGCTTGTTCAGGCCTCCCATAGCAAGAAACAATCCTGAAACACAATCCGTGATGAGACAGGTCACACACCTGAGTCTATAAAAATGAGCTAATCCACCCTTCAAACAGACACAGCAGACACATTGTACCATCTTCACCTTCTGTTAGTTTAACACTGTATCTAACCCAGAACAAGTCAAAATTCATTGTGCTCCAGAGAACCAATTATCCTAGCGAACATCCTGGTCTCCAGCCCCCTTCACAACTGCAATGCCCACATCACCAGAGTAATACTTACTAAAGAGCAACGTGACCAGAGTCACTTGCATAAATATGGAACTTAAGATGTCACTGCTTCCAGCAGAAGATTCGTCCGTGCTTGACAGGAACCACTATTTCCCAGATAAACTCCAAGACAGAGACCACTGGAGGTAGGTACACTGTGAAGGCAAGTCACTAGAGATGACCCACTAGGGGAGACTGAATACTTTATGAAGCAGGGTGGAGAGAAGGGCCTGAAAAAAGGAAAGGCTCCACGGTAGCCTCCTGTGGAAAATCATCAGAGACAAAGAGACTGACTAGCTGGAAAATTCTGGAATCCTCCAGCCAATGACACAATCTGTTTGTGCTTAAAAAGGGAGAGAGAGAATGGCCCCTAAGTGTGGGGCATTTTAAGGAAAAGAGAGCTGGACACCTCTATCCTGGTTCTGGGAGGATGATGTCCCTGAGATCTGCTGAAGTGTTCACAGGAAGTTTCTGTATTTTTCACCTACCAGCACTGACTACTTGAGTATCAGCAATATTTTCCTAACTCAGCTGAAACTTGCTCAAAAAGCTCCAAAACTGAGGGAGCTACCAGAGACAGGAACAAACCTCAGGGAATATATTCTGGGGAAGTAGAAGGCACTGAGCTAAAGGGAGGGTGCAGCAACATGCAAAGCAGAAGCATATTAAAAACAAAAACACCACCAAAGAGTCCAGGAGCACCACAGACAGCTGGGGAAACGTCAGGGACAGTCTCTGAGACTCGCCTTTGGCAAAACTCTTGATATCTGGTAAAGAAACCTGAAGAGGAAAAATTAGGGACATCTTTGCACACTAGCTGAGCTCTGCCACACTTACAGGTTGTGGGTGGGTCACCCATCAATCCAGATTGGTGGATCTGAGGATACAAAGCTAATATTTTCTGTGACATTTTATCATGTTTAATGTCAGAAGCAGTTCTGTTCTCCACTTACATTCAACTTTTACATAAAACTATCCCTGACTATCTTGCTTGGAAATTCAGTGAGATCTAGTCACTAAGTAATTCCCCAAGATATGGATTTTGGTAAAATTACATTTTTCAGTCTACTACTTTTCATTTTAGTGCTACACAGTGTATCATATTTATATGTCTTTCACAAGTAAACATAGGAACAAGAACTCGTCTTTAATGAAAAGCAATAAGCACTGAATAGAGAGACAGGAAAATGACAGTGAACAGAACTGGAAATTAGTTATAGGCACAATCTGCTTGTGTATCAGCTATAATTTAAGTGACAGCTCTCTATCCAATCCTGAAAGGCACTAGCCCCAATTTAAGACAGGAAGAGTCCTAGCATATCCTTTTTCTAATTTATTAAAAATCATTAAAACAAACCCTTTTACATTGATTCGAACTAGTGGTTTTTTTGAACAGCCTATAATATAACTGAAGCAATGAAACTACTTTTAAATTAACATTACATGTTAGCAGAATAATTTCAGAATTGTTTCATCAGTGGAGCCTTGATTTTATACTCACATGTGAGGATTTTGGAAAGGAACTCCAGACGTATTGAGAGTAAATCTTGCTGTGGATTTGAAAGGTGGATTTGCAAAATTCAACTTCAATGCTTTGCGTTTACCTGGGAGAAATGAACAGAAAGTAAAATTTTTGTGGGCAATAAAATATCCTGTTCTGCAAGCATCTGGAATTAACCAGAACAACAACAACAACAAAAATCCCAAAAACATAAAATGTAAGGAAAGGGAAATGTATTTCACATTAGCATTAGCACACAATGCTAGTGGCAAGAAAAGAGGAATGGAATCAGAATTCATTCCCTAACTCTCCCCAACTCACTATATGACTTTGGATGCCTCTCTGCACCTTCATTTTTCCCCATCACTTGACCTCTCTGCACCTGCGTTTTTCCCCATCTGTAAAATGCACATCTCAAAACTCTCATGTGACAGGAGTGTTGAGATGTCCAGTAAAGCACTTGAAATCTGTGGATGAAAGAATCTATAAAAGTACTACAACTATTGTTCTTTCTTGTACATGCCAATATGTGCTCTCCAGCAACTTCCAGACAAAAAACAATGCTAAAATGGAGTTAAGGCTGACAGACCACATCACAAAGGGCCAGCTATCTCCAAGACCTAATTGACTTCCTCCACAAACTGCGCAATATTACCTTACTCCCTCAGAATACTGTCCTCACCATCAGGGATGTCACTTCCCTATACAACAACGACAGCATACCTGGTTGCCTCAAATATTTACAAGACAGCAGAGAACACTCAGATATCCACACCAACACACATTGCCAAATTCATCCATTTCAGCCTCACCCATAGCAACTTTCCGTTCAACAACAAACACTTTACCCAAACCATGGGAACAGCCAGGAGTACTACGACTGCTCCCCAATATGTCAACCACTTCATGGGCCACCTTGAAGAAGAATTCCAAGACAAATGCACAACGAAACCAATGATATACCTGAGATACATTGATGATATTTTCATCCTTTGGACTGACAGGTTAAACTCCTTCATGGATTTCCACCACAATTTAAAACAATCATCACCCCATCCATTAAACTCTCTGTGGAACACTCCCACACTAGCATCAGCTTCCTGGACACCACAATCATCTTCAGCAACGGAACCCTACAGACAACCATATACAAGAAACCCACTGACCACCACACCTACCTTCACAGATCCAAACACACTAAGAAATCTGTTGTGTCTACAGCTAGGCACTCAGATACCACAGAATATGCTCTGAGGAGAAAATCCAAGATCTACACCTTAACATACTTAAAACTGACTTCACCAAAGAAGGACACTCCACGAGAGAAGTAGATCTCATCATGGAATGGGCCACCCAAATACCCCAACAGGGCCTGCTTCAATACAGAAATAAAATCCCCTCTGACCACACATCCCTAGTTGTCACCTGCTACCCCACACAGGAAACCATACAGGGTATCATCAAACAATAACAGCCCATACTTGATGGGGATCCCGTCCTGAAAGAAATATTTCCTGAGCCCCCATTTTTGACCTTCAAACAACCCTCCCCTAAAACCTCTCCAAACTCATCATCTCATCATCAAGCAAACTCCCCATAAAGCAGGACACACCAACTCAAAGCGGCACCAGACCTGCCAGAACAGATGCAAAACCTGCAGACATATCTCCACTGCTAAAATGATCAACATCCCCCACAAAACACCTTTCAAGATCCATGGGTCCTATGCATGCCTAGCACATGTGGTGTACCTTATGCAGGGCACTAGATGCCCCAATAACAACTACATGGGTGAAACCAGACAATCACTATGCTCTCACATGAACTCACACAGGAAAATGATAAAAAACAAAAACACCCTATCGCCTGTGGGCGAATACTTTTCACAAAGTGATCACTGACCTATCAGTCCTCATTCTCTAAGTAAACCTGCACAACATATTCAAAAACTGAGCCTCGGAACTTAAATTCATCATTCTGCTAGACACTAACAATCATGGACCGAACAGAGACATTGGATTTGTGTTTTATTACAACAATCTGTAACCCACTAACCCCTCTCTTTGTCCTATGACTGTAAAGGTGTTAATGGCCACTCTACTTTGAATCTAACAAATTTATTTGAGCATAAGCTTTCGTGAGCTACAGCCCACTTCATCAGATGCACAGAATGGAACATATAGTGAGGAAATATATATACATACAGAGAACATGAAAAGATGGGAGTTCCCCTACCAACTCTAAGAGGCTAATTAATTAAGAGGAGCTATTGTCAGCAGGAGAAAAAAAAACTTTTGTAGTGATAATCAAGCTAGCCCATTTAAGGCAGTTTGACAAGAAGGTGTGAGGATACTTGTGTACTGGCTCTATTTCACTATCACTCTATCACTACAAAAGTTTTTTTTTCTCCTGCTGACAATAGCTCATCTTAATTAATTAGCTTCTTAGAGCTGGTAGAGGAACTCCCACCTTTTCATGTTCTCTCTATGTATATATATCTCCCCACTATATGTTCCATTCTACGCATCCAATGAAGTGGGCTGTAGCCCACGAAAGCTTATGCTCAAATAAATGTGTTAGTGTCTAAGGAGCCACAAGTACTCCTGTTCTTTTTGTGGATACAGACTAACACGGCTGCAACTCTGAAATCTATTTTGAATGGTCTCTTACAATATGTGCTAGCCACGTATGTTAAACAATCTGTTCCACCTTGCATTTAGCTGTGATGCTGGAAGGACCTTTCCCAGACATGCAGAAGAGCTGTGTGTGTCTGGAAAGCTTAAAGAACGAGGAGTACTTGTGGCACCTTAGCGACTAACAAATTTATTCGGGCATAAGCTTTCATGGGCTAAAACCCTCTTCATCGGATGCATGTAGTGGAAAATACAGTAGGAAGATATATATACACAGAGAACATGAAAAAATGGGTGTTGTTGCCATACAAACTCTAACGAGACTAATCAATTAAGGTGAGTTATTATCAGCAGGAGAAAAAAACTTTTGTAGTGATAATCA
Source organism: Chrysemys picta bellii (assembly GCF_011386835.1). Classification (NCBI taxonomy): domain Eukaryota; kingdom Metazoa; phylum Chordata; order Testudines; family Emydidae; genus Chrysemys; species Chrysemys picta. The sequence goes on along the minus strand of NC_088802.1, from coordinate 31,877,700 downwards.
GGATGGCCCATTTCAAACAGGTGACAAGAAAGTGTGAGTAACAGTAGGGGGGAAATTAGCATGGGGAAATAGTTTTTACTTTGTGTAATGATCCATCCACTCCCAGTCTTTATTCAAGCCTACTTTAATGGTGTCCAGTTTGCAAATTAATTCCAGTTCTGCAGTTTCTCGCTGGAGTCTGTTTTTGAAGTTTTTTTGTTGAAGAATTGCGACTTTTAGGTCTGTAATTGAGTGACCAGGGAGGTTGAAGTGTTCTCCGACTGGTTTGGCCAATTATTACACAAAGTAAAAACTATTTCTCCATGCTAATTTCCCCCCTACTGTTACTCACACTTTCTTGTCAACTGTTTGAAATGGGCCATCCTGATTATCACTACAAAAGTTTTTTTTCTCCTGCTGATAATAACTCACCTTAATTGATTAGTCTCGTTAGAGTTGGTATGGCAACATCCATTTTTTCATGTTCTCTATGTATATACACCTCTACCCCGATATAACGCGACCCGATATAATACGAATTCAGATATAACATGGTAAAGCAGCACTCCGGGGGGGCGGGCCTGCACACTCCGGCGGATCAAAGCAAGTTCAATATAACGCAGTTTCATCTATAATGCAGTAAGATTTTTTGGCTCCCGAGGACAGCGTTATATCGGGGTAGAGGTGTATATCTTCCTACTGTTTTTTTTTCACTGCCTCTATCCAATTAAGAGGGTTTTAGCCTACAAGAGCTTATGCCCAAATAAATTTGTTAGTCTCTAAGGTGCCACAAGTACTTCTCGTTCTTTTTGCTGATATAGACTAACACGGCTACCACTCAAATCTGGAAAGCTTGCCTCTCTTACCAACAGAAGTTAGTCCAATAAAAGATATTACCTCACACACCTTGTCTCTCTGATATCCTGGGACCGACGTGACTACAACTACACTATATAGTACCGCATCAGTAATTTAAGGGCATAAAACATTACAGGGATGATGTAATTATTCCAAACACAAGCATTACAGAGTCAGGACATTAAAATTAAAGGTTAAAGATAAAAGAAATTCAACATTTTACATTTGGAAATGTGCACTTAGGACACCCAAGGAACCTTAACTCTATCCTGCACTGTCCCCATTCAACTCCCATTCAATTACAATAATGCATTTTAGTGTTTGTGGTCTAAAATTGGATTAGCCAGATTTTTAAAGACATATTAGGTTGGTTTAAAAAAAAAAATTACTTCCCTCCTGGTGTCACTACAGGGCAGAGATAAGGATGTTTGGGTGTCTTTAACGGTGCATACCCACACCTTAACATGCTTGGATTTCTTTTAAGTTCAGCCTTAACTCTGACTTTTCTGGCTCTGTAAGGCTTTGTTTTGGGATAGTTGCCACACTTCTGTAATGTTTTTACCCTTAGTTACTTATGTATACTTCTAACCGTAACCCCATTTTAATGAAGGGTTTGTCTGGAAATGTCTGTTTTTTTTCAAATTACTAAAGATGTCATGTATGAACTCCAAACAAGGCACTCAAAGGGAATGCTGCCATGTGCAAGTGCTAATATTCTGAAAAGTTGTAGTATCAACCTGAAATCAATTTTCTATTTTAGGGACTTTTAGGGACAAATTCACTGGGCAGATTCACACAGTGAATAAAACTGGATTTACAATGGCTTTGCATCATCTGAGCAGCGGAGAGTGAGGCAGGGAGAAAGAATGGGGTTGTACTGACAGAGAAGGGAGGGGGACATAGGCATGTGTGTAGGCCTGGGCAGGAGTAGGGCGGTTAGGGAAGGGGGCTGTATTAAGTAGCCTGTGCTACATGACAGGGAGATGGGGGTGCCCAGTTCCTGAGTCCCAGTGTCTCTATGCGTGAAAGGCTGCTTCTCTGCTCCGGTCCCAACTCCCCTAATAGTGCTACCTCAGCGTGCAATGCAGCCTAGGGAACAGTGCTGTGGGGAGCCTAACAGTAAAGGATTTCTTTTCTTGCAATCCTGAGTGCAATGAACAGTCAGAGCAATCAGAACCTAGAATGGATCTCTCATTCCCCAAGAAGATAAAGATATGTCTGTTTGCGTGAGCCTACAGAAATCTTGTCACATTTGGTGATGAAAAAATTACTAAATGGGACCTGTAGGTATATCCCTCTTTCTAATGCCCGCTATTTTAAAACACCTCTCTATTCCCAACAACTGTCTAAAATGTTTCTTTTGCTCTCAGGGAGCCTTTCATTCATATTCCTAATTTATCCATATTCAAGGTAGCAAAATGAATAAATGGTTCCAATTAACTGGATTTCAGTTAATTTAATAACACTGCATTTCCAAATCTTTGCTCTTAATAAAAGAGAGTCATTTTCACACTTACTTGATTCTGCTGAAAAAGTGTCCAAGTGGACGTCTGTAAATTAAGGCAGAGAATAATTTACACTGAGCTCACATACACCCCAGTCTGTAATTCTCTCAAGGGGCTTGGCTGGAGTGTACTTTATTATATACAGTACTTGACAAAGAATGCATAAGGCATTAATTGCATAAACATTTTAAAATTTCTAGAAGCTTTACCATTTTTCATTAAGGGTTGAGGACTCTCTTATAAGGCAGCTGTCCTCAGTAAATACACAGGGTGACTTAGGGACAAAATAATATGAGGTTTGATATAAGTTACTTAATAAGGAAAGTCAAGAATGCTGATTTAAACACAAAACCCAATGTAGACTTTTACACTGACATCTTCTTTGGGAGGGGATTGCTTCTCTCTAAGGAGGGCAAAACAGCACACCTAGGCTTTTACCTTATACTTTTTTCACACATTAAACTTTAACAAATAAACCTTTTGCTGTCACAAAAACCAAAGGCATGGTGCAATCTCATCTGTGTGCTTTGAAAGGGAAGCAAGAAGCGTCATGAGAGAAAGGGTGGCTCCAGAAGCTCCAAGTAGCAGCCCCTTACCGAGGTCAGGCAGGGAGTACAAGGTGCCTCTCCTGGAGGCATGAGGTCTCTAAATTTGGGTCCACCTCTCTCTGTATTGTATTGCAGCTGTCCTAGGCAGGTAGTAATTTTCTGCATTGCTTGGATGGCGCTAACTTTCTTGATCAGCACTTGATGCATCTTCCAGAGTTTCTTTATCATAGTTCAGAGGGCACCGCCTAATATCCTGCATTATGAGGTATGTCTGTATTATGGACTTCAATTGACAGAGCCTATTTAACTCAATGCAAGCTAATCCAAGGCAGTGCATCCACACTCATAATGTATTTATGTTTCAAATCAGAATAAGCTCTTCCAAGATAAGCACTTTAATACTCATATAATTGCATCTGCAATAGCGGGGTTTAACTATGCCAGCATAATTAAAGCTGCAAAATTTGAGTGCAGAGACAAAGTCTGAGACTCTAACCCTGGTCTACACTAAGAACTTACATTGGCTTGTTCACATCCCTGAGAAACATAGCTGTACCGACCCAACTGCAGGTGTAGACCTAGTTACCACCTCTTGGGAAGGTGGAGGTGGATTACCTGTATCAGTGGCTCTCAGCCTTTCCAGACTAGTGCACCCCTTTCAGGAGTCTGATTTGTCTTGCGTACCCCCAAGTTTCACCTCACTTAAAAACTACTTGCTTACAAAATCAGACATAAAAATACAAAAGTGTGGAAGCACACTATTACTGAAAAATTGCTTCCTTTCTAATTTTTACCATATAATTATAAAATAAATCAACTGGAATATAATTATTGTACTTACATTTCAGTGTAGTATAAACAAGTAATTGTCTGTATGAAATTTTAGTTTGTACTGACTTCGCTAGTACTTTTTACATGGCCTGTTGTAAAACCAGGCAAATAGCTAGATGAGCTGATGTATCCCCTGGAAGACGTCTGCGTACCCCCAGGGGTACACATACCCCTTGTTGAGAACCACTGACCTACACTGATGGGAGAAGCCCTCCCGTCAGCGTAAGTAGTGTCTACACTGAAATGCTACAGCAGCAAACCTGCACCAGATCAGCTGTGCCGCTGTAGCATTTTAAATGTAGCTACGCCCTAAGCTCTGACCAAGGACTCTCTCTGACCATGGCCATGCCAACAATATAAAATTTTGCTGACCTAAGTTATGTCGGCGTAGAGCCACGGCAGGTATTACATAGCTTTTGTGCGCGTGCACACTTACTCCTTGTGTCATTGGTGCACATCCTCACCAAGAGCAGTGCACCGGGGGGTAAGTATCACACTGTGCAACTAGCCACCATCCAGAGCAGGCTGTTTTGGAAGGGACATAAACCCTCCTGCTTCAGGGTTTAAATCAACTCTACTAGGATTTAGGATGAGCATTTCATGATGGCAGACTACACCATAGCTGCCTACTGTGGGATTTCTGGTACTGGCCATTCTCGAGACTGGCAATTGCCACAGGCCTATCCCCCTCTATAACTATAGGAGGGAACTGAGGTTTCCACAGAATCTCCATCAGTGCTATCTGCAGTTTAACCTGCCAAATAGACATACTTGATGTCACTCCATTGTCTAACTGACTTCATGGTTATAAAACTTCTTATGGCTAAACAGCTACAAGTTCTCCCTTTTAAAAGGTAACATAGAATGTAGCCCCCATTCTCAGTGGCAGCCCCGGGGACTTCAGATGTTTAAAAGTCAACGTATGTATTACTAATAACATCATCATACATTTTAAAACTTTCCCCCTTGCTCTTTTATGCATGTTAGGTCCTGCCCTATCCACTGTGTGTTAATTCTTGGCAGGTATTTACTGACAGTGATTATGTCATCCCTTAGTCACCTTTCCTGTAAACGATGCATAAATTCAGCTCTTATGCTATACAGCAGGAATAATCCCTTCCCTAGACCTACAACTTCCCTTTAAAGGCAACGGACTATGATATGATAGGATCTTTCCATTTCTAACTGCAGCAACAATACATCTAAACAAAATACCTGTCCTTGTAAAGGCATTATCATATTATACATGACATAAATGCATGTATTTACTCCAACCACTCTCAGTATCCTCTTCTCTGCAGTTCTTTCTTACACCATCCTTTAAGTGTTTATTGGAAACCAAGAATCTTGATACCTAAACTTCCTCCCATTTTACATAAGGTGATAAGTAACAGTAAGCATGGATTTGTCAAAAACAAATCATGTCAAACCAACCTGATAGCTTTCTTTTACTGGCTAACAAGTCTTGTGGATGACGGTAGACGTGGTATATCTTTACTTTAGTAAAGCTTTTGATACTGTCTCGCATCACCTTTTCATAAACAAACTAGGGAAATACAACCTAGATGGAGCTACTATAAGGTGGGTGGAAAACTGGTTGAAAAACCATTCCCAGAGAGTAGTTATCAGTGATTCACAGTCATGCTGGAAGGGCATAAGAAGTGGGGTCCCGCAGGGATCAGTTCTGGGTCCGGTTCTGTTCCATACGTTCATCAATGATTTAGATAATGGCATACAGAGTACACTTATAAAGTTTGCAGACGATACCAAACTGGGAGGGGTTGCAAGTGCTTTGGAGGATAGGATTTAAATTCAAAATGATCTGGACACTGAAGAAATGGTCTGAAGTAAATAGGATGAAATTCAATAAGGACAAACGCAAAGTACCATACTCCATTTAGGAAGGAACAATCAGTTGCACACATACAAAATGGGAAATGACTGGCTAGGAAGGAGTATTGTGGAAAAGGATCTGGGGATCATAGCGGACCACAAGCTAAATATGAGTCAACAGTGTAACGCTGTTGCAAAAAATGCAAATATCATTCTGGGATGTATTACACTGGTCTACAATTTTTGAGAAGTCGTCTGCTTCAGAGATAAAATGTGCTATTTATTATGTATTTTGATGTGCTGAATTCAAATATGACAATTAAAACAACTGATTGGCTACTGTTTCTAAGATATTTAAGTTTTTACATTTTATGTCTATGTATATTGTGTAGATAGTAGAGTTTTAATCATAAATTGTAAACCTAGGTCTTTTCATGTGTTTATGGTTGCTTTACATGATAATATTTCACCTGTCCTGTTTATGTAACACTTTAAAAATCAGCAAAAGGGTTCTATAAATAAAATTTATTGTGAAACAAAAGGCAAAAAACTATTATATACATAGTTTAATCCTATTCAGTGTCTATTCGGCGTTTCTTGGCTTGTCTCTTGTATTCATTAAATGGAGCATCTCTTGTCACTGTCCAACAATAGTCTGCAAACACTGATGGGCTCCATTTGCCCTGATAGCGTTTCTCCATTGTTGCAATGTCCTGGTGAAATCGCTTGCCATGCTCGTTGCTCACTGCTCCGCAGTTCGGTGGAAAAATATCTAGATGAGAATGCAAAAAATGTATCTTTAGTGACATGTTGCAACCAAGGCTTTTGTATGCCTTGAGGAGGTTTTCCACCAACAACCTGTAGTTGTCTGCCTTGTTGTTTCTGAGAAAATGTATTGCCACTAACTGGAAGGCTTTCCATGCCGTCTTTTCCTTGCCACGCAGTGCATGGTCAAATGCATCATCTCGAAGAAGTTCACGAATCTGAGGACCAAAGACATCTTCCTTTATCTTAGCATCACTTAACCTTGGAAATTTTCCACAGAGGTACTTGAAAGCTGCTTGTGTTTTGTCAATGGCCTTGACAAAGTTCTTCATCAGACCCAGCTTGATGTGGAAGGGTGGTAACAAAATCTTCCTTCATTCAACAAGTGGTGGATGCTGAACACTTTTCCTCCCAGGCTCCAATGACTGTTGGAGTGGCCAATCTTTCTTGATGTAGTGGGAATCTCTTGCACGACTATCCCATTCGCAGAGAAAACAGCAGTACTTTGTGTATCCAGTCTGCAGACCAAGCAAGAGAGCAACAACCTTCAAATCGCTACAAAGCTGCCACTGATGTTGGTCATAGTTTATGCACCTCAAAAGTTGTTTCATGTTGTCATAGGTTTCCTTCATGTGGACTGCATGACCAACTGGAATTGATGGCAAAACATTGCCATTATGAAGTAAAACAGCTTTAAGACTCGTCTTCGACGAATCAATGAACAGTCTCCACTCATCTGGATGTTGAGGGCTGCCATCACACCATCAATGTTGTTGCAGGCTACAAGATCAGCTTCCATAAAGAAGAATGGGACAAGATCCTTTTGACGGTCACGGAACATGGAAACCCTAACATCACTTGCCAGGAGATTCCACTGCTGTAGTCTGGAGCCCAACAGCTCTGCCTTACTCTTGGGTAGTTCCAAATCCCTGACAAGGTCATTCAGTTCACCTTGTGTTATGAGGTGTGGTTCAGAGGAGGAGGATGGGAGAAAACGTGGGTCCTGTGACATTGATGGTTCAGGACCAGAAGTTTCATCCTCTTCCTCGTCTGACTCAAGTGAGAATGATTCTGGTGCATCAGGAACCAGCAATCCTTCTCCGTGGGGTACTGGGCGTATAGCTGATGGAATGTTTGGATAATGCACAGTCCACTTTTTCTTCCTTGACACACCTTTCCCAACTGGAGGCACCATGCAGAAGTAACAATTGCTGGTATGATCTGTTGGCTCTCTCCAAATCATTGGCACTGCAAAAGGCATAGATTTCCTTTTCCTGTTCAACCACTGGCCAAGATTTGTTGCACAAGTGTTGCAGCATATGTGTGGGGCCCACCTCTTGTCCTGATCTCCAATTTTGCAGCCAAAATAAAGGTGATAGGCTTTCTTAAACATAGTGCTTATACTGCGCTTTTGTGATGCAAAAGTCACTTCACCACAAACATAGCAGAAGTTATCTGCACTGTTCACACAAGTACGAGGCATCTCTGCTCACTTTGGCTAAACAGAAATGTATCCCTTTGCAAAATCAAACACTGACAAATAAGAGAGCACAACACTGTATGATTTCTAGAGCTGATATAGGGCAATTTGTTCAGCAGAGTGATGTAAGCTTCGTTATGATTGCATTATCCATGACTTCTAGGAATAACATGATGCAATTTATATCATGTATGACGCAATACCAGCTTCAGATTGCATCATTCATTGTTTTGCCTAAAAAGCAAGTACTGTCCAAACCCAGTCATAGATTTATTCATAGATCCAGTCAAAGATGTATTTTAGTCATTTCTGGTTTAAATTGAGATCCCTTCCCTTTATAACTCACTTATCCTCCGCCATTCCCAAGTCCAGGGTCGTATATACTAACCCAATAGCATATCTTGAAAACTACAGCCAATCAACAATTTTAAGCATCATTTTCGTTCTCAGTGACCCAGAATTAGTAAAGTTTGACTACATTTATTTCAGAAGCATTTTGGCTGTAGTGTTCCCAGGAGTGTTGTAAGCAAGACATGAAAAGTAATTCTTCTGCTGTACTCTGCTCTGATTAGGCCTCAACTGGAGTATTGTGTCCAGTTTTGGGTGCCACATTTCAAGAAGGATGTGGAGAAATTTGAGAGAGTCCAAAGAGCAACAAAAATGAGTAAAGGTCTAGAAAACATGACCTATGAAGGAAGATTGAAAAAATTGGGTTTGTTTAGTCTGGAAAAGAGATGACTGAGAGGGGACACGATAACAGTTTTCAAGTATGAAAAGACTGTTACAAAGAGGAGGAAAAAATATTGTTTTTCTTAACCTTTGAGGATAGGAGAAGAAGCAATGGGCTTAAATTGCAGCAAAGGAGGTTTAGGTTGTACATTAGGAAAAACTTCCTAACTGTCCAGGTGGTTAAGCACTGGAATAAATTACCTAGGGAAATTGCGGAGTCTCCATCACTGGAGATTTTAAAAAGCAGGTTAGGCAAACACCTGTCAGGGATGGTCTAGATAATACTTAGTCCTGCCACGAGTGCAGGGGACTGAACTAGACGGCCTCTCGAGGTCCCTTCCAGTTTTAGGATTCTATGATTCTATGTGTGTCAGATCTTTCTTGCATTTATCCCAATTAAACTTCATTCTATGTGTTCTATTTTAGTACCTTTCCAAGAGCCTATAGAACTTTAATTATTTTCCATAGTACTAGCTTTGCCCATTAGCTTTGGATTTTCTGTGAATTTGATTAGTATTAGACGGTAACCTGGAACATTTGTATCCATGACTCAGAACGAGAACAGAATGGCTTACTGCTGCCTCCCAGGTGCCAGGACAAAGGATTTGACAAGAAAAGCAAAGGATATCCTGAGGAACGCTGGGGATTTCCGCTTAGTATGGGTCACATGGAAACCAACAATACAAACAGAGGGTTACAGGATACAGCAGATAAAGATGCTAGGGATTTATTAAGACAACTGAAGACAATGCAGGTGGTCTTCTTAAGGGTCCTCCTAGTGCCAAGTGCAAGCAAAAAGAGAAGGCTGATACTAGAGACCAACCAATGCATAAGTCAATTGTGAGGGAGGATTTCAGATTTGGAGATCATTAGGTTTCCTAATTGGGATAAGAGTCTTGAACATATGGGTTCAAAACCAGCAGGGCTTGTTACATGGGGTAAGTAGAAAGGTCATAGACAAAAGCTTTCACTCAAAATTCTAGCATGCACTTCTAATCTGAGTAAGTCAGAGTCTGAAACAAAATAAAACCAAGAGGAATATTAGCAACAACCATCTCTGTCTCTGGCAGTGGGTCCATCTGGCACTACCCTCCTCAGTCAGGTTCCATTCTCAGCCTTCTATTTCTGTATGTTATTTTCTACCTTCAACCTTAACTCCCACAGCCCCCAAATGAAAGGCGAGGAAAGTGTTGTGAGGATCAGTTCCAACGTCTATAAACATCTGTCCAGAACTTTACATTTTCTTAGTATGTATTTATTATTAGTCCAGACAAAAATCTTCATTGGCTGGAAGATAAGATTGCTTGAACCATGAAGACATCACTGAAAACCAAGAGATATTAAATGAAAAATTAACAGTTGTATTACAAGCACATAACAAACTTAACATTCTTCTACACTATGTACATAAAGAAGTGGATAGCAAATATTCTGTAAAACATACAAATTAATAAAAAAGAGGCAGCTTTAACTCCAATTTACAGTTTGTACTTTGGGGCTTGAACTCAATGCAAAAACCCCTCTTGACATCGCAGAACCAGTTGCCTGCTGATGTACTGTTTAATCCATGAGTAACAGTATGTAAAAATTTTAAAAACAATGTAAGAACACTATGTCAAATACATAGTGTTCTATGAGTTGGGATTTTAGGTAATCTGACTAATACAGTGACAAGATAAGCATAAAATATATACTGTAATAGTAATGATAATTAAAATATTTTCTTTGCAATTTGTTAGAAAATATATTTGTAACATTTGCATCAGTAGATAATTTGTCAGTGGCAAGGCTGCCTCATTAATATAATTTTTTTATTAATTGTTGTGTCTCGTTGAATAATTTGCTGTTTGTTTCTTTATATACAGAGAGTAAATAAACCAGTACAGCGTGTCTTATGTTTATCATTCACAATAACTTGATTTTTCATTGCTCATATTTTAATTTTTTTCCAAATATAGGAAATGAAAAAATTCAGGTATGTCTTTATTGGTCAACCAACCTTATCTTCTAGCCTACCAAGTTTTTCACTTGGATTACATTTCCAAAAGTTAAATCCTGACCCCATTGAAGTCAGTTGGAGATTTACCATTCACTTTGACAGAAACTGGATTTTATCTCACATGTTTTACAGGCTTTTTAAAAATCAAATGAAAATTTCACAAAATTGGTGTAAGTATGTAGATCAGAGAGAGATAATTTTTGTGAACCAGCAGATTTCCACCTTAGATTGATGCCATTTTCATATGTAAGTCCTCTTCTCTATTACTTCCTTTGCAAGAAGGAAGAGGAAAGTCTTGTCCCTTAAGGTGTTTCAATAAATGAACTGCAACCCACACTAAATAAGGCACGTACCCTCCTCTGCACATTATACAGTCGCTCCTAAACAGGTCAGATTGATATTGTCAACTTTAATTCCACTTTAAATTTTTTGTAGAAACCTAAAGAGCAGGCATACCTATGCAGCTGGCATAAGTAAAATCTGTGGATAAGACTGTATGTGGACATAAGTTAGTTGTGAGTGTTGCAATATTTTGGAGACATTGCTGTTATACTAAGACACTGAGCTATAGCCATTCAGTGTGTAACTGTAGGCTACACGTTAATTTGATTTTGCATAGTATTTTTGTGGAAAGATTTTTTTTGCCTTTTTCTTCAAAGAAAGAGTTCTGCACATCAAAAATATAGTCTACAGGAACAGCTTTGTTTCTGGATCAACTATGCTGTTCTTCAACATAGGGACTGAGCTGGATCAGAGCTGCAAGCTTTGCTGAAGATCATTTTCACATAACTCTCATCATCTTTCTATCCTCCTAATCTCCATTTTCTGATCCCTTGCCTCTGCAAAAACAACCATGTTTATAACATGTTGGGAAACTGGTCTGGTTAGTATATCATCTTCAATTAACTCTGAGTCAGAGGAATGCTGAAACCTGTTTCATGGACCTGGGTACCTGAAACCTTCTGTCATAACAACTCTTGTTGGGAAACCCCTCGACCCATTTGCCTGAATCATGGGGTAATAGTAGTTTCTGTGGTGAAAAATGTCACTATATAAAACACAGAATTTGCCATTGCTAGAGTAGTAATCAGTACATGGAGGAGGCAAAAGATCAGAGCCGCAAAATACCAAAATATTACAGATTTGTTGCTAAAGGTCTCCAGAAAGAGTGAGACACCTCATTCAAAACTGTAAAGTGGTATTATTCTGTATGCATGAACCTGACTTGCAACAAGCCAATATGGAAAATTAAAATACTTTGACAATTTTAATGCATATGTTTTGTTTATGGCTACTTTTCAGACATTCCTTAAAGACCATCTTTATCTTTATGTTTACTTTTGACTGGAGTGTTTAAGCCTTGTGTGATCCAGGATTACATTCACCTCTTACCTTCCCTTTCGGCCTAAGTATCATTTCCTTTTAACATAAAAGAGAGGGTTTCTGATAAGCATTATGTTAAGAATGTTAAAGTTAATAACTCCATTTGTTTAAATTTACAACTTTCAATTTTCCAGGTGCCACCTTCACTTCTACTAAGATATGTCAATGACAGCAAAAGGGAAGCAGTGGGTACATGTATGGTCTTGTAATAATGATCAGAAAAAACAATTTTAGGTGATACGGTTATGGCAGAATTTTTATTTTAACTATGAAGTCACTACTGCTGCACTCTAATTATTGGCCTCTCTTCCCTTCCATGACGCAGGCCTCCAAAGGTTGCAATTTTGATATAGGGCTCGGCTACACTTGCGAGTTACAGCGCATTAAAGGAGCCCCGGGCACACTAGCTCACTACCCGTCCATACTGGCAAGGCACGTAGACCGCTCTGACTCCACGGCTAAAGCGGTCCTGGTCCTCCACCTCGGCGAGTAGAATAACATTTGATGCGCCCCCATTGGAGCGCCCCAGTGTCAGTGTGAACGAGGTGTTGCATTACTGCGCTCTGATCAGCCTCCTGAAAAGTCCCATAATCCCCTTAAGTCAAGTGGCCACTCTTGTCATTGTTTTGGATATGCCCTTTGAAAGCTCCATTTGACCGCCGGCATGCTTATCTGCTCCGAGACAAAGCAACCATTACAGTGGAATGCTGTGTGAGAGAGAGAGAGGTGGGGGGGAGGCGGAGGTCTGCTGCTGTCTGAACTTACAAGACAGCATGCTGACATGCTCTCAGCCCCCCCAAAACCCACTCTCTCTCCCCCCACATACACACAGCACACTCCCTGTCAAACTCCACCCCACCCCCCATTTGAAAAGCACGTTGCAATCACTTTCATGCTGGGATAGCTACCACAATGCACTGCTCTCTGTGGCTGTTGCAAGAGCTGCTAATGTAGCCACGCCAGTGCGCTGGCAGCTGTCAATGTGGACAGACTACAGCGTTTTCCTTACTGCGCTCTACGAAGGCTGGTTTAACTCAGTGCTCTACATCTGCAAGTGTAGCCATGCCCATAGTCCTTCACTCTCAACTTGCCTCCTCCCATATCTCCTTTGTCTGTAAGTCTGTCTGTCACCACCTTTATTCTCTGGTGCCACTGATTCAGCTCCACTGGTTGGTGCTAGATGCTGATGGGGTGAGAAGTATGTGCTAATACCAGCACCCACACACATATCAGATTTAATTAGGCATGAGAGAGTTTAAGACCAGGCAATACTTATCACAAAAATACCTGGCTTTTTGTTTAACACAGGAAACAGCACAAACCTCTTAACTTAAATGAGAGTGTGATTTACATGCCAGGACCAACATTATGAAAAGTGACCAGTGATTCTGGGTGCTCAAAACCTTCAAATAAGGGGATATTTTGAAGACAGTGCTAAGCAATTATCCGCACCCAAAAAGCAAAGCCGCCAAAGTCAGTAGTCACTGTGACACTGGCAAACCAGGTGCCATATCAGGTCAGAACCCAGGCCACTTTACTTGTGTGTTAGTATAGATCAAAGTGTTAAATGTATAAGTGCATATTCAGATATTTAAACTTAATGAAAGCTAGGGGAATGTTACTTGTATTGTTTTCACTTATCTGTTCCTTTTATAATAGCAAACATTTACATTGTGTGTATCCACGTAACCAAATAACCCATCACAGAAATCTTGTGAAATGATAATGAAGGACTTAAGAACTTTAACAGAAAATGCTAATTTCAAAGCAAGTGGCCATTATGTGTGAAGGTCGGAGGTCAAAAAGCTAAGTGCATTCCTCATTCATCATCATCAAAGGAAAAGCCCACATGCGTAGAGACACTGTCAGTTTGCTTCTGTGTGAAGAGACTATAAATATGGATTCAAAGAAAGATCCTTCATCTCTGGACTATTTGAATTCTAGCAGGGCAGAATAACTTTTGAACTAGAAGACGAAGATCCCCAGAGTTAGCCTGGGTAGCCCTGAGAGACTTTTGGGAAACTGGCAGATTACTAAAACAACAAGGAGTCTGGTGGCACCTTAAAGACTAACAGATTTATTTGGGCATAAGCTTTCGTGGGTAAAAACCTCACTTCTTCAGATGGGGTTTTTACCCACGAAAGCTTATGCCCAAATAAATCTGTTAATCTTTAAGGTGCCACCAGACTCCTTGCTGTTTTTGTAGATTCAGACTAACACGGCTACCCCCTGATACTTGGCAGTTTACTACATTTCTGCTAGTATTTGTAATTATAGACTCTGACTCAGCTGTACATATATTTTACTGCTTTATCCCCTCAATAACTCTCATTCTTTTTTCCTCAGCTAATAAATCTTTAGTTTACCATAGAACTGGCTGCCAGCATTGTCTTTGGTGTAAGATCTGGAATACCAAATGATCTGGGGTAAGTGAGTGGTCGCTTGGGACTAGGACTGATGTGGTGTGATTTTTGGTTTAAATAATCGTTTATCACAAAGTTCAGTTTGTTCAGGTGGCAAGACAGAAGAGTCTGAGGGGATTCTCTGTGACTCCATGGTAAGACTGGTCTAGTGTTCCAGGAGTTCACATTTGTTACTGGCTTAGTAAAATCTAATTATAGCACATGCCAACAGTTTGGGTATCTGCCCTCGTTTTCTGACAGTCTGCCCTGAGATAAACACTCACAGTTATGAGCCATTCCAGACTGTGGGACAGTCACTACTGAAAATCTTGGCCCACTTCTTCAAAATCCACGTTCAGAATGGCCAGCTGGGCCTGGCTGGTAGCATTATTGTTGTACATCATCTGAAACTGACATACAGCTGTGATATCATCTAAATAGGAGAAAAAAATCTCCAGCCAGTGGGGCATGACGGGCAATAGGGCAAGTGTAGGTGGATGGATGTATATGGCCATTTTTTGCCTTTGCACCCATTCCACATAAGGGAGAGAAGAACATCTCTTTTTTAGTATTAATGGCTATTCCAGCTAAAATCTGTAACACCAATTCCCCCTTTAAACTTGTGAAAACTCCACCCCCATTTTTCTTATATTAAAGTTAACACTACATTTTAAAAAGTTTTTATTCATTCTGCTAGTGTTTTTACCATGTTGCTCAACAGCTTGCATTGCATTGCAATGGGGGAACTGCTGTGAACACAACTGTTATAAAATCCATAAAAGAGAGTGCAAATCTTTCCATCTATGGGAGGTTTTTCTGGGTCTGTCCAAGCTTGTTGAGTGAACAGCTTTTTCGCAATCCAATCATTTTGCCCATAGTGACAGGCACACACTGTCTGTTGTAATTTGCTGCCTTCTGAGAATGGAGACCTGGCTTGGAGTTTATATGCGTGAAGATAGTAGAAGACACAGCCAGCATCCATAAAGCCTGCTCAGCACAAAATACTGGTCTACAAAGGAGAAAAAAAAATGAATTTGAGGCATCTTCTACAAAGGAAATAAAATCATGAGGGAGTGGCTGAAAGCAGGGTGGGTACATCAGCAGCAGCTACAGCTGAAGTGGATGTGCTGGCAGTAGTGGTTCCGAATGGCAAACAAGGCAGGTATATTAGTAGTGGCAAGCCTTTAATCTGCACAATACTATACATTATGGTCAAGTTTCCTTCACAGATTACTGATTTCACAGATTTTTCAAGCCATGATTTGACCGTCACTATATCACGGGCCACAGAATTTCACCCACTTACCCCTATGTTGAACCCAGTAACTTGTGTTTGCCTAAAGCAGATCTTTCTCAAAGGCATTCTGTCTAGATTTGAGGACATCAAGAGATAGAGAATCCAACACTTCCCTTGAGTTGTTCCAATGGCTAATCATCCTTACCGTTAAAATGTGTGATTTATTTCTAATTCGAATTTGTCTGGCTTTAACTTCCAGCTAATGGTTCCTATTTCTGATAGATTAAAGAGGTCTTTAATATCCAGTATTGTCTCTCTGTGAAGATACTTCTGCATAGTGATCAAGTTACCTCTTGATAATTTTGATAAGATAAACAGATTGAGCTCTTTAAATTTATCACTATAAGGCATTTTTTCCACCCCTCAATTATTTTGTGGCCCTTTTCTGTATTCTCTCCAATTTTTCAACATCCTCTTAAAAATGTGGTCACCAGAAATACACACAGTATTCCAGTATCTACCTCACAATGCAGGATACAGAGGTAAAATCACCTCCCTACTCTTAATTGATGTTAAGAGTAACAAGAAGGGTTTCTTCAGGTATGTTAGCCACAAGAAGAAAGTCAAGGAAAGTGTGGGCCCCTTACTGACTAAGGGAGGCAACCTAGTGACAGAGGATGTGGGAAAAGCTAATGTACTCCATGCTTTTTTTGCCTCTGTCTTCACAAACAAGATCAGCTCCCAGACTACTGCACTGGGCAGCACAGTATGGGGAGGAGGTGACCAGCCCTCTGTGGAGAAAGAAGTGGTTCGGGACTATTTAGGAAAAACTGGATGAGCACAAGTCCATGGGGCCGGATGCGCTGCATCCGAGGGTGCTAAAGGAGATGGCGGATGTGATTGCAGAGCCATTGACCATTATCTTTGAAAACTCAGGGCGATCGGGGGAGGTCCCGGATGACTGGAAAAAGGATAATGTAGTGCCCATCTTTAAAAAAGGGAAGGAGGAGGATCCGGGGAACTACAGGCCAGTCAGCCTTACCTCAGTCCTGCACCTGCCCTCAGCTGTGGCCTCAGCCCCGTTACCTCTCTCTGCATCCCCACTCACAAGGTAAAAAGTTTGGGGACCCCTGCTCTAAAAGATGAGAACAGTCTCATGTCTTAGTCATTCTAGCCACCAACTCTGACTCCAATTTCACTCTGAAACTTGCCCTCTAGGTTTTTCAGAGCTGCCTGTCACAGCTTCTTGGCCTTGATTGTTTCCCAGAAACTATCCAGGTTTGGTTGCTTGATTTTTGGTTGCTTGATTGTTTGTTGGGGGGTGGGGGGGAAGTTCAACCCCCAAAACTTCCCTCAGCTCTGCTCCAACTCCATGTGGAGACATTGCTCAAAACTAGCTCAAGGAAAGACTGTCATCACCAAAATTATATTCTTGCTGCGTAAGGGTTTTCTTGGAGGTCTCCCACCCAAGTATGTATCCGGATTCATCCTGTTACAGCTCTCTAACAAACAGCCCTAAGCAATATTGCTGCTGGCTTTATTCATAGCCTATCTCGCAGATGTGTTTCTAGTGGGGTCCTGCAGGGATAGTTCTTCACCCTATGATAACATTGATATCATTGACCTGGAAGAAAACAAAATCATCACTGACAAAATTTGCTGATGACAGAAAAATTGGGGGAATGATGAATAATGGAGATAGGTCATTGATACAGAGCCATCTAGATCATTTAGTAATCTGGACACAAGCAAACAATGTACATTTTAATATGACGAAATGTAAATGTATACAACTAGGAAGAAAGATTGTAGGCCACACTTACTGGATGTAGAATTCTATCCCAGGAATCAGTGACTCTGAAAATGATTTGGAGGTCATAGTGGATAATCAGCTGAACATGATCTCACAGTGTGATGATGTGGACAAAAGAGCTAGTTCAGGGGTCAGCAACCTTTCAGAAGTGGTGTGCCGAGCCTTCATTTATTCTCTCTAATTTAAGGTTTCGCGTGCCAGTAATAGATTTTAAAGTTTTTAGAAGGTCTCTTTCTATAAGTCTATAATATATAACTAAACTATTGTTGTATGTAAAGTAAATAAGGTTTTTAAAATGTTTAGGAAGCTTCATTTAAAATTAAATTAAAATGCAGAGCACCCTGGACTGGTGGCCAAGACCCAGGCAGTGTGAGTGCCACTGAAGATCAGCTCGCGTGCCGCCTTCGGCACGTGTGCCACAGGTTGCCTACCCCTGAGCTAGTTCAACCCTTGGATACATAAACAGGGAAAACTGGAGTAGGGAGGTTATTTTGCCTCTATATTTAGCACCAGTGTGACCACAGCTGGAATACTATGTCCAGCTGTGTTGTACACTATTCAAGGACGATGGTAATAAACTGGAGGGAGTCACAGAATAGCCACGAGAAAGATTAAAGGATTAGAAAACCTGCCTTATAGTGACAGTCTCAAGAAATTCAATCAATTTAGCTTAACAAAGAGAAGATTAAGTTGTAACTTGAGTATAGTCTATATGTATCTACATGAGGAACAAATATTTAATAATGGGCTCTTCACTCTAGCAGAGAAAGATCTAACACGATCCAATAGCTGGAATTTGAAGCTGGAATTCAGACTGGAAATAAGGCATAACATTTTAACAGTGAAGGTACTTAACCACTGGAACAATTTACCAAGGATTGTGGTAGAGTCATAGATTACATGGCCAGAAGGTACCACTGTGATCATCTAGTCTGATCTTCTATATAACACTGGTCATAGAAATTCCCCCAAGTAATTGCTAGAGGTTTCTTTCAGAAAAATAGCCAATCTTGATTTTAAAATTATCAGCAATGGAGAATCCACCATGACCCTTAGTAAATTGTTATAATGGTTAATTACTTATTTCCAATCTGAATTTGTCTAGCTTCAACTGTCAGCTATTAGATCATGTTATACCTCTCTCTGCTAGAATAAAGGGCCATTATTAAATATTTAACATAAGAACATAAAAACAGCCATCCTGGATTAGACCAATGATCCATCTAGCCAAGCACCCTATCTCTGTCAGTGGCCAGTGCGAGATGCTTCTAGCGGTTGAAGGTCTAGAGATATCCAGAGCATAGGGTTCCATCCCTCATCATCTTGGCTATTAGCCATTGATGGACCTATCCTCCATTATTTTGACTAATTCTTTTTTGAACCCAGTTATACTTTTGGCCTTCACAACATCCCTGGCAACAAGTTCCACAGGTTGACTGCATTATGTGAAGAAGTACTTCCTTATGTTTGTTTTAAACCTGCTGCCTATTAATTTCATCAGGTGAACCCTACACCTCTTGTGTTATATGATAAGGTAAATTGTTTCCAGTGACATGGATTCAAGAACACCACAGAAGAGTGAACACTTCAGACATGTCAGAAAAGAGCTGAAAGAGAAGATAGCCCAGGTGATCTTTTCAGAGAATCCTTCTTGTCCCATGATCCAGGGAGGACAGATGGCAGAAGATACTGTTGACTAGGTAAATTGTGTAATGGGGTTCAGATTTGTGGAACATTAGCCTACCTTCTACGGGGAAAGGGAGATGTATGGTTTGGACAGCCTCCATCTCAGTAGTAGAAGATCCAATGTTCTGGATGACCGACTAGCTAAACAAGTCAGAAGGGCCTTAAACTAGCTATAAAAGGGAAGGTGTGTTAAGGGTTCAAACTAGGCCTGTCAATTAATCACAGTTAATTCACACGATTAACTAAAAAAAATTAATGGCGATTAATTGTTAAATAGAATGCCAACTGAAATTTATTAAATATTTTTGGATGTTTTCTACATTTTCAAATATATTGATTTCAATTACAACACAGAATACAAACTGTACAGTGATCACTTTATATTTATTTTTATTACAAATATTTGCATTGTAAAAAAAAACAAAAGAAATAGTATTTTTCAATTTGCCTAATACAAGCACTGTAGTGCAATCTCTTTATCATGAAAGTTGAACTTAAAAATGTAGAATTATGTACAAAGAAAACCTGCATTCAAAAAATAAAACAACGTAAAACTCCACTCCATCCTACTTCAGCCAATTGCTCAGACAAACAAGTTTGGTTAAAATTTGCAGAAGATAATGCTGCCTGCTTCTTGTTTACAATGTCACCTGAAAGTGAGAACAGGCATTTGCAGCCCGCATTGCAAGGTATTTACATGTCAGATATGCTAAAAATTCGTATACCCCTTTATTCTTCGGTCACCATTCCAGAGGACATGCTTCCATGCTGATGATGCTCGTTAAAAAAATAATGCGTTAATTACGTTTGTGACTGAACTCCTTGGGGGAGAATTGTATGTCTCCTGTTCTGTTTTACCAGCATTCTGCCATATATTTCATGTTATAGCAGTCTCAGATGATGACCCAGCACATGTTCGTTTTAAGAATACTTTCACTGCAGATTTGACAAAATGCAAAGAAAGTACCAATGTGAGATTTCTAAAAATAGATACAGCACTCAACCCAAGGTTTAAGAATCTGAAGTGTCTTCCAAAATCTGAGAGGGACGAGGTGTGGAGCATGCTTTCAGAAGACTTAAAAGAGCAACACACAGATACGGAAACTACAGAACCCGAACCACCAAAAAAGAAAATCAACCTTCTGTAGGTAGCATCTGACTCAGATGATGAAAATGAACATGCGTTGGTCCACTCTGCTTTGGATCGTTATCGAGCAGAACCTGTCATCGGCATGGACACATGTTCTCTGGAATCATGGTTGAAGCAAGAAGGGAGACATGAATCTTTAGCGCATCAGGCATGTAAATACCTTGCGGCGCTGGCTACAACAGTGCCACGTGAAAGCCTGTTCTCACTTTCAGGTGACATTGTAAACAAGAAGGGGGCAACATTATCACCTGCAAATTGTAACCAAACTTGTTTGTCTGAGCGACTGGCTGAAGTAGGACTGAGTGGACTTGTGGGGTCTAAAATTTTACATTCTTTTATTTTTGAATGCAGGGTTTTTGTACATAATTCTACATTTTTAAGTTCAACTTTTATAATAAAGAGATTGCACTATAGTACTTGTATCAGGTGAACTGAAAAATACTATTTCTTTTGAGGGGTTTTACAGTGCAAATACTTGTAATCAAAAATAAATATAAAGTGAGCACTGTACACTTTGTATCCTGTGTTATAATTGAAATCAATATATTTGAAAATGTAGAAAACTTATAAAAATATTTAAATAAATGGCATTCTATTATTAACAGTGCGATTAATCGCGATTAATATTTTTAATCGCTTGACAGCCCTAGTGCAAACACTAAGTCATGTAACCCAGAATCAGTCATTAATGTAATAAATCAAGGTGTTAAATGACATAAAGGTAATAACTCATTTGAGTAAACCAATTCTAGGGCCTCATTAATAAACAGGAGGCATTGCAAATTCTCAGTGTATGAGAAAAATCTGACCAAGTTGAGGATTCATGGATTTTAAAACCAGATTTTAGTCGTCTTGACCTGCTTCACAACTGAGACCACATAATTTCACCCAGTGATTCCTACATCTGCTCAATAACTTGTGGTTCAACTAGACTGTATATCTTTTAAAAGAAACATCTGATCTCAATTTAGAGACTCCAAAAATGTACTACATCTTTGATAATTCAGATGTGACTGGAACGTCCAAATCACTTGTTACAACTTATTTAGAAGGGACAAAATGGATAAAAAAAGATAAGAGTGACACTCTATATCGTAGGACCATTAGCTACAATAGAGTTATTGACAATTCAGGAACACGGGTTCTTGAATATTTAGGGATCAGTTTTCTATCTGCTAAAGCACAAGATGGGGTATTGGTGGGGTTTGCTGCAGATAACCAAATCAGACTAGAGATCAGGACGAACAACTGTGACACTTCCCAAGGCACCTTGCGACCACCTGTCCTTATTGTGAGGAAGTCTTGTCTATGCAGGCTGTGGATCAGCTCCCTAATTCCACAGCCTCTGGCAACACAAGCATTGCCTCCCCGGTCTCCCCAGGCCTCGCTTGCCCAGGCCCTGTTCTACTACCCACTCACAGAGCTCTCAGATTCACTACTCCCCAAAGGAGAAGTGCACACCAGCGTACTAGCTTAACTCAGGATCACCATTCCACTAAACACACACAGCACTTAGAAATATTTATAGTGAAAACAAGAATAAAAGTTTATTATCAAAGAATAGAGATTCAAATGACAGTAAGAAAGAATATTGGAAACAAATGGTTACATGCAAAAAAAATAACATGCTTCTTAGAGCCTAAAAAACATTAGTCACAAGACATTTCCTCACTCCCATTGGGCAACTTAGCACTGGGAAAAGCCCTTGGGGTTTCAGCCACACTGGCTGAAATACCCCTAAGATCAAGCCCACTGGTGGCTTGTCCTCACAGACTGAAGGATACCTTAGGGTTTCCCTGCAACCAAGATATACCAGATCAGACCTTTTGATATTCACCGAAAACAGGGTTCCAACTTTCACCCCGCCCCGCTGCATAGCTCTTCCTGTTAATTTTCTTCTGAAATCTCTGCAAACTCTTCATTAGCATTTGACTCAGTATGCTAATAGCCTTCTATTGTGAGTGTGATGGGATGCCCACCCCACAGGAGGCCTGAAGGGGTAAATCACACCAGTTAACCTATAGGCTGCACCTGGAGGAAACTGCTGAGGAAGTCCAGCTGGGAGAAGAGCTGGGTGGGGTTTATAAAGAGAGGAAACTGGCCATAGACAGGGGGCTGCAGTGAGGAAGCCTGCCGACACATTCCCTGATATAAGGGGGAAGAGCAGGAACCTGTAATAATAGTGTAGGAAGGAATCCAGGGAAGGAGCAGTAAGGCCTCGGAGAGTAAAGCCCAGAGCTGCTGAGTTGAGGGTCTCTGGATTGGAACCCAATGTAGAAGGTGGGCACAGGCTCCCCTACAAGCCACTGTGGGAGTGGCACACTAGAGACTCCTGGAAGGAAGCTGGAAGCAGACTTTGATAATACCCCGGAAGGGGGAAGAACTTTAATGTGACTTGAGCGGTGGGAAAAGCCATGAAGAGGAAAGCACTGCAGCTCCAGAAGCATGAAAGGCCACAGAGTGAGTGAGATGATGGGCTAAGCAACCACAGGAAGGGGCATCAGACCAGATGGCAAGCTGAGGAGCCCAGAGGAACCACAAGGAGGCTGTCTGACCACCAACCAGTGTTACAATGAGACACACAATACACGATTCACCAGAGAGATAAATGTCTCCCATCTCCTATCTGGAGAAATGTGTCTCAAGACGTGCTACCTTTGCCTGTCCTGCCATTAACTACAAAGCCTGGAGAAATGGAGGTTATTTACTGTAACTGGAGGTTCTTCAAGGTGTGTGGTCCCTATCTTTATTCTACATGTGGGTACGCATACGCCCCATGAGCCTTAGTACAAAAATACATCAAAGCCGTGTCTGTTGACCCACATGTGCACAGTAGATGCCGTTGTGCTCCTGACCGAGGGCATAAAAGGCAGTATGGGTTGACACCTCTCCAGTTCCTCTTCTTACCACAATCCAACCAGATCTGAAGCAGAAGGGGTGGAGGGCAGGTAGTGGAATACAAATAGGGACCATATATCTCAAACTGAACTGAACCTCCAGTTAAAGTAAGTAACCTCCATTTCTTCTTCAAGTGACGGTCTCTATGTGTATTCCACATGTCTGTGACAGGCAAGCAGTATTCAGACTGGAGGAGGGTGCGAGGAAAGTGGCAGTAGAAATGCTTGTAGTACTACCATCCCTATGGCTACGTCTGCAGTTGCTGCTTGGACTACGGCATAGTGTGTCGTGAACATGAGGACAGAGCTCCCAAGTTGCTGCCCTGCAAATGTCCTGCAACAGAACATCTGATAGTGATGCCATGGAGGCAGCTTGTGCTCATGTGGAGTGAGCTGTAACAGCTGTCAGAGGGGGAATTTTTGCTATTTTGTAGCATCCTAAGATGCATACCGAAACCCGCTTAGAAATCCTCTGGGAGGATATAGCCTGCACATACAATCTTTCTACTATGGCAATAAAGATTCTTGGAGATTTTTTAATGGGTTTAGTTTGCAGACGGAACACCAGGGTACACCTGACGTTCAGGGAGTGAAGTCTATTGTCTTCGGAAGAAGCATGGGGTTTCTGGAAAAATACAGGTGAGTGTATTGTCTGATTGTTTCTGAGTTCCACATCAATCTTGGTAGAAATTTGGGATGTAACCTAAGGAAAATCATCTTTTTGTGAAACACGGTATAGGCAGAGCCTGCCATAATGGCTCCTAGCTCACTGTCCCTGCCTGAAGTGATGGCACTAAGACTCTCACCTTCATGGACAGGTGGGTACTGGCACAATTAGCCATAGGTTCAAAGGGCAGACCTGCGAGTGTTGACAGGACATGGTTACAGTCCTATTGAGGAATAGGTTTAATGATTGGTGTGAAGGTCCTGATCAATCCCTTCATAAACTGTACAGTTACTGGGTGAGTAAAGACAGAATGTCCTTCTATCAGAGGGAGAAAGGCACTAATCACTGCTAGGTGTACCTGCAGCGAACAAAGGGCTAGACCTGCAGTCTTTAAGGAGAGGAGATAGTCTAGGAAAACTGGAATGCTTGTGAAAAGCAACAGAGGGTCCTGTGGCACCTTTGAGACTAACAGAAGTATTGGGAGCATAAGCTTTCGTGGGTAAGAACCTCACTTCTTCAGATGCAAGTAATGGAAATCTCCAGTTCCATTCCATACGGCTAAATGCAGTGCCTTGCATGGTGTCAAGTATCAGAGGGGTAGCCTTGTGGTATGCTTGTGGTATCTAGTGAATTTTGATGGAGTCGTGCCCAGGCTGAAAAGCACCTCCATTTAGCTAGGTACCAGAATCTAGCAGAATCCTTTCTACTTTAGTTAAGAATTTCCTGAATGGGTCGGAGCATGAGTGTTCTATTTCTGATGCCCACCCAAACACCAGGCCATGAGGTGACGTAAGCCCGGGCTGGGGTACTTGATTTTTCCTATTTCCTGGGAGATCCAGAAAGGGGTGCATCCTGATAGGTCGGTGTACAGACATCATTAGAAGTTCCATGAACCGGAACTGTCTGGGTCAGTAGGGTGTTAGAAGGATGATGGTGGCTCTGTCACAACGGATCTTTCTTATGACTTGCAGTAGTAGCGTGACAGGAGAAAAGGCATATTTGAGGCCATCCGTCCAGGAGAGCTGGAAAGCGTCACCCCCAGAACTATACAGGTGAAGTTTTCTGTTCATCTGGGACAAAGAGGTCACGTAATGGAGTACTCCACTGCATAAATATCTTGGTTAGGACTGTATCATAGATCTCCCATTCGTGGTCTGAAAAGAAACTTCTGCTTAGTTTGTCTGCTAGCGAGTTGTGAACACCTGGGAGGTATGTGGCTTGTATTGTGATGTTATTTCTGATACACTAGTATCTGAAGTCTGACTGCTTCCAGGCATCAGAGAAGAAATCTCACTCCTCCTTATTTGTTTATATACACCACCATGGTGACATTGTCCGATGTAGAGCGAGTGTATAAGGGGAAGGAAGGTCTTGCATGCAAGGCGGACTGTCCTCAGTTCCAGTAAATTTATATGCAGCCTGGCCTCTTGTGGGGTCCGGGTACCCTGAGCAGTGTGGGAGTCCAGGTGAGTGCTTCCATTACCCACGTGAGGTCGATTCTGAAATGTTTTCTGAAGAAATCCACCACTGTGTTCTGCAATCCTGGTAGACAGACCACTGAGATCAGTATGAAGTGTGATATAAACCAGTTCCATAGTTTTATGGATTCGTTGCATAAGGACTAGGACCTTGCTCCTCCTTGCAGATTGATATAATGCATTGCCACTCTGTTGTCCAGCATTATTCTTACTGGGTGGCCCTTGATGCGCAGTAGGAATCGTTGGCAAGTATACCAAATTGCTCTGGGCTCCACTATGTTGATATGGAGGATTGCCTCCTGAGGGATCCATTTGCTACTGAGCTGTGAGATTCTGAAAGAGTGCACCCCAACCTATTGAAGAGACATCTGTAGTGATAATCCTTGTGGAAGGAGGATGTAGGAATGCACGTTTTGTGGGTCCTTCCAATTTAGGGATGCAAGGACCTTCTGAAATACAAACACCTGCTTGAATAGACTATGTTGGGGGTGCAGATGGTTCTCAACCATGCTTGAAGATACTGAGAGTGAAGTCTTGCTAAGACAAATGTGCAGGCCGCCACAAGGCCCAGGAGTTGTAGGCAAGCCCTTGCAGTTGTTTGTGGGCTCTGTTGAATTGTTTAAAAAAGGTTGGACATTGTGGTGAATCTGTCCTTAGGTAGGTATATTGTGGCAAAAGAAGAGTCCAGAGTGGCTTTGATGAAGTCTATATATTGGGTCAGTGTTAGGGTAGACTTTTCCACATTGAGGCAGAGGCACAGAGAGTGAAAGAGACAGGGCCTTGCTGGTTGCTTGGTACTGCAGTACTATCTTCAGTTCTTGAGGAAAATAGAGGGCACTTCTTGTCCCTGAAGGTGGCAAAGAGATCCACTTCCAGAAGTCCCCATCTTTGAAGGATCTGAGGGAGTCTTCACTACCCAAGAGATCGACGCTGCTGCAATTGATGCAGTGGGTGTCGATTTAGCGGATCTAGTGAAGATCCACTAAATCGATGGCAGAGCACTCTCTGGTCAACCCCAGTACTCCAGCTCCCCTGTTCATAGGCCTATTAGGAGCATCTGCTGAGAATATCAGCTGTGGTGTTCTGAATACCCAGGAGGCACACAGCTGAAATTTGCATCTGATGAGCTATATACCAGTTCCATAGTTTCATAGCTTCAGCACACAGGGAGGGGGATCTTGCTCCTCCCTGCTTGTTGATACAGAACGTGCAGGATGTGGTGTCTGTCATGACCCTGACTGATTTCCCCTGATGGGGGCAAGAAATGAAAGCAGGGACTGCTGACTGCCCTGAATTCCAACAGACTGATGAAGAGACTGGTTTCTGGAGGAGTCCATCTGCCTTGAGTCATGAGGGCACTGAAGTGAGCTCCCCATTCCAATAGCGATGCATCTGTTCTCATAGGTACTGATGGAGTAGGATGACAGATGGGAAGACCTGCACAGATGTTGAGTTGATCTTTCCTCCAGTCTAGGGAGTTCCTCACGTGGAGAGGAAACACCACATGCCTGTCCAGGGTGTCTCTGGCTGGACAATAGGTGGTTCTGAGCCAACCCTGGAAGCAGTGGAGGTGTAGCCTTGTTATGTTAGCAACAAGAAGAAAGTCAAGGAAAGTGTTGCTGAATGAGGGAGGTAACTTAGTGACAGAGGATGTGGAAAAACCTAATATACTCATGCTTTTTTTGCCTCTGTCTTCACAAACAAGGTCAGCTCCCAGACTGCTGCACTGGGCAGCACAGTATGGGAGGAGGTGACCAGCCCTCTGTGGAGAAAGAAGTGGTTCGGGACTATTTAGAAAAACTGGACGAGCACAAGTCCATGGGGCCGGATGCACTGCATTCGAGGGTGCTAAAGGAGTTGGCCAATGGCTCTGCAATCACATCCGCCATTATCTTTGAAAGCTCATGGTGATCGGGGGAGGTTCTGGATGACTGGAAAAAGGCTAATGTAGTACCCGTCTTTAAAAAAGGGAAGGAGGAGGATCCGGGGAACTACAGGCCAGTCAGCCTCACATCAGTCCCTGGAAAAATCATGGAGCAGGTCCTCAAGGAATCAATTCTGATGCACTTAGAGGAGAGGAAAGTGATCAGGAACAGTCAGCATGGATTCACCAAGGGCAAGTCATGCCTGACTAACCTAATTGCCTTCTATGAGGAGATAACTGGGTCTGTGGATGAGGGGAAAGCAGTGGATGTGTTATTCCTTGACTTTAGCAAAGCTTTTGATACAGTCTCCCACAGTATTCTTGCCAGCAAGTTAAAGAAGTATGGGCTGGATGAATGGACTATAAGGTGGATAGAAAGCTGGCTAGATCGTCGGACTCAACGGGTAGTGATCAATGGCTCCATGTCTAGTTGGCAGCCGGTTTCAAGCGGAGTGCCCCAAGGGTCAGTCCTGGGGCCGGTTTTGTTCAATATCTTCATTAATGATCTGGAGAATGGCATGGACTGCACTCTCAGCAAGTTTGCAGATGACACTAAACCAGGAGGAGTGGTAGATACGCTGGAAGATAGGGATAGGATACAGAGGGACCTAAACAAATTAGAGGATTGGGCCAAAAGAAACCTGATGAGGTTCAACAAGGACAAGTGCAGAGTCCTGCACTTAGGACGGAAAAATCCCATTCACTGTTACAACTCGGGACCAAATGGCTAGGAAGCAGTTCTGCAGAAAAGGACCTAGGGGTTACAGAGGACAAGAAGCTGGATATGAGTCAACAGTGTGCCTTAGTTGCCAAGAAGGCTAACAGCATTTGGGGCTGTATAAGTAGGGGCATTGCCAGCAGATCAAGGGATGTGATCATTCCCCTCTATTCGACATTGGTGTACTGTGTCCAGTTTTGGGCCCCACACTACAAGAAGGATGTGGAAAAATTGGAAAGAGTCCAGTGGAGGGCAACAAAAATGATTAGGGGGCTGGAGCACATGACTTATGAGGAGAGGCTGAGGGAACTGGGATTGTTTAGTCTGCAGAAGAGAAGAATGAGGGGGGATTTGATAGCTGCTTTCAACTACCTGAAAGGGGAGTCCAAAGAGGATGGATCTAGACTGTTCTCAGTGGTACCAGATGACAGAACAAGGAGTAATGGTCTCAAGTTGCAGTGGGAGAGGTTTAGGTTGGATATTAGGAAAAACTCTAGTTACTATAAGGCAAGTAACCTCCATTTCTTTCTCAAGTGCAGGTCCCTATGGGTATTCACTATGGGTGACTCCCAAGCAGTACTCATTGTAGAGGAGGGTATAAGGATTTATGCTGCATCACAGATTGCAGGATCGCTGAACCAAAGGAGGCATCACAGACAAAGCGTGAACAAGGGCACAATGTCTAGTAAAGGTGACCAAAGTTCCAAGTCACCATTCCACAGATTTCTGAGAGGGGAACTCCCTGCAGGGAAGCCATCAAGGCAGCTTGTGCTCTAGTAGAGCCCTGACACCCTCAGGGGCTTCCATAAACTCATAACAGAGGAGGAGGACACCCTGAAATCCATTTCAAGAGTCTTTCTGAAGAAATCACTTCTCCTTTCATTCTATCAGCGATGGAAAGGAATAGCCACAGAGACCTAAAATCTTCATCCTCTGCAAGCAGAAGGTTAAGCTCATCAGACATCCAAAAAGTGGAGCTTCTTGTCCTCCCTGTTATTGTGAGGTTTTGAATAGAAGATGGGCAAATGAACAGGTTGATTCAAGTACAAATCAGAGGGAACCTTTGGGATGAAGTCTCAGGCATACTGTATTACTTTAGAATACCGTGTAGGGGGGTCTGCCAAGAGAGCCCCAAGCTCACCCACTCTTCTAGAAGCACACCTTCGTACGGAGGTGCAAAAGACAGCAGGAGGCCAAAGGCTCAAACAGCAGAATAATAAGTGCTACAAGTACTGTACCAAGTTCAGGTCCCAGGCAGGTGCAAGTTGTAGTACCCGTGGAAAAGGTTCTGATGATGCCTTTCAGGAACTTCATGGTTGTGGGATGGGTAAAAAACAAGGAGTTTTCCACCGCATGATAGAAGGCATTGCTAAATACCAGATACATGAGCAGTGAAATGATAGATAGGCTTCAAAGTCTTCAAAGAAAGAAGGCAGTCCAAAATAAGAGCGATCCCAGACTCTTATGGAGGTACGTTATGCTGTTGACACCAGATGGAAAACCGTTTCCTGTTGGCAACATAGCGACCTTCTTGTAGACGGCTTCCTGCTGTTGTTGAGGATACATGATGCTCTGGCCCAAGCATGATCTTTCTAAATCCACTGACCCTTCTGCTTCAAGTTCCAATGGGAGGGGTGGGGAGCAATCAGCAAAGTCTTTTGTCCTCTGATATTCTACAACAATTCATGTGGTGTTGATGGGCGTTGTTTTGTTGGGCAGAAAATAACAGCTCCTGTTGGAAACTAGTATTTCACAGTCGTTAATGCTTCTCTCCTGTGTTGTGATTAAGAGAGTCAACACTTAAAATATTGCCTTACAACATGGGATACAGATATTATAAGTGAGCTCAATGCATGCAGCAACTTACAAGCATCCCATAAAGTTTCAACACTAAGTACATTTGTATAACTCTAATGCCTATTTTAACAATACTAACACATGGTGAGCCAGACTGGCTCCAGCTATGTATTTGTCACTTTTCAGTTGAGACTTATGGGCCTTGGCATTTGGTGGCACCTGGTCTTCTTGCGTCACAGTAGGCTTTCCAGACAAATAAATCTAGTCTCTTTGTTCTTTTTCCTTTTGTGTGGGTCTGAATTGTTCTGCCTTTTTGCTCGCAACAGTGGATGGGAGGAAGGATGGGATAAAGTGAGTGTAAAAGAACTCCACACACTCAGGAGGCACCTGATATTGTTATCTGGTGGATGTAGGTGGTGCCAAGACAGCTGTCCGCCCCAAGGTTCTGGCTGAATCCATAATGACCTCATTAGCTAGGAGGGCTATCTTGCCTACTGTGGAGACTTGAAGTATATCTATCAGTTTGTGTGTCAATAGGGATTTGGAGGGTCTCAGCCATCCTTTTTAATAGGTCTTGGAAACCCTTATAGTTGTCCATTTGTGGGGCAACAGGGACTAATCAGGGTAAGAGGAGGAAACGGTCACCAGTGCAGCAGTTCACTTTTCAATGCCTGCTCTTCCATTACCGCCTCTTCTACTTGTGGCTGTACAGAAACTGGGATCTGGGAAGGGCCGGTGGGGTATCTGAATGAATGGCACAATGAAGGAGGCAGCTTGGCACAGCATGGTCTGGCTGTGCGATTGTTCCCTGGAACCAAAGCTGCCCTGAGCACCCAGCAAGGCTACATTAGCATTGGTGGATAAGAGCCTGGTAGCCCGGGACGTAGGAAACCATAAACCAGGAATCTGTGGGTCCCAAAACCTTTCCTGTGAGGAGTGTCTGGATCCTCTATAAGATGTTGAGTGCTGTGGTGACAGTCTGGGTTAGTCTTGTTGCTGATGTGGAATTTCTGCTGTCCTTGATTCCAAAGGTGACTCTAAGGAGAATGCATAGTTCAGACCCATGGTTGGTGCACTGGCCCTCGGTGTGTTAAGAACCGATGGTGTTGCGCTACTAGATATAGTTGGTGCTCACTGTTGTGATGAAGTCAACAGCAAGGGAGACTGAGGTTCTAGGTACATCTGCAGGTCCATCAGTGTCAAGTATCTCAACAGTGCCTCGCAGAATAGACAGCTGTGCAGGAACTGGGTCTTGTCAAGGTGGTGTACCAATCTCCACTACAGTGATGGTGCACTCTTCTGACTAGCTTTGTTCTGGTGCCAAAAGAAGTAAATAGTTCCAGGGTCAGTGCTGTACTGTTTCCTAAAGTTCTGTTTTTTGGAACAAGGTGCTTTCGTGCCATATGGCTGGAGCCAGCTTGAGACCAACTTCAGTGGGAACCTGTTCTGGCCCACGAAGTCTCAGAAGATGGTTGGTTTCCTCTTAAAGGAAGCTCAGGTGGTTGTACTCCCGGGACTTCTAGCTCCCTGTGTTCTGCGGAGGACAATGCTGTCATTGTTGTCATTCAAGTCGCAGCTCTTGAAGGCAAAGAGCCCACACTCCCACTCTTTGGCTCAGAAGGTTCCTGTATGTTGGGGTAGTGAGCCTTGGTTCAGAAGCAGGTCTTATTTACTTGGTCATTAGTCATTACTAGCTCAGGAGCTGACGGACTTCCAAATCACACTTTTACTAGGAATGTACAGTTATCACAAACAACAAAGTAACTTATGGTCTGTTCAAAGTTGAGGAAGCTCCTCACAAACATCACTTTGATATTTTTGGAGACTATACAAAGTTTAGGTCTTATTCTCTACATTTTTCTCAACCATCAAGAAACAAACAGCATTTCAATAGTGCTTCCTGCTGCTCTATAGCTGCACTGCATTTCTGGAACGATTTGACAATCTACTTATAAATCAACATATCAAGATGCTCTCAATCTAGCTGGAAATAGGATACGATAGCTTTCAGTTACTGCTCTCCCTTAGAATTCATAGATGGTACTGATGGTCTTGCGGCACTGTCCTCCATTCCAAATTGGGGTATATAACTGGCTTCACCATAACTGCAGATTTCTGTAACTATGCATCCATGCCACCGGGCTTTTCCATTCTCTTTGAAAATGATAGCTTAGTCTTTGTTCAAATGCACAAATTTCTCCAATACAAAGTTTCAAAAACAAAATGGATTGTTTCACATAGCTCTTGGGCATGGAAGAGTCAGTCATTGTGAGATGCCATTAGAGGCCTTTTGTTTGAGTCTCAAACATAGGACACTGTACAGTTTCTACAGTTAGTGCAGCTTTGAAAACAGAACTCTCAAGTTGTTAATGAGGTAAATAAAATAAAGTGCAAGGAAAAAAGGCACCTTGAATGGAAACTAATTGGGAACAACTGGTCTTAAAGCTTATTCAAATATTTCTATTTACAACAGGAAGTTGAAGCATAAGTGTTTGTAGATAATAAAGTACAGCTTGCAGTGTCAGGTCACTCTGCAAACCAAGGCAGGAAGATGGGGATTTAATGGTTTTCCTATTATGCAAAGTTCCAGATGACAAAATCCAATGTGCTTCTGAAGATGTCTACATCAGGCACCTTGAAGGTTTTGGGTCTAGAAATATAATTGCAATCTGCAGGTAGCACTTCTGTTAAGAGCTCTGGATTCTCTTCTTCAGGGATCTAATTCAATAAGATTTACTGTTCCTCCAGCATTCACTTCTGGTCAAGAAAAAGGTGAAGGCAGCTATTAGTATTCCTGTCAAACTGCAAGATCTAGTAAGTTGATCTCACTGACTGACACAATCATTGCAGAAGAAGATCTCCAAATCTAAAACCCATGGAACACACCATTTTGTGCTCAAATATAACCAATTCCCCCAACAAAAGGTAAGCAAGGGTAGACCTTTATCCTGGTACACACAAAATTCCAACTCTAACCTCAATTTTAGGAAATTATCACCTCCTAAAGCCCTTAAAAAAACAACTGCATCAGAAGACAGCTCTTGTTCCAGTTCCCAGCTTCTTGCGTTTCCTCAATTCCTTTTAGAGCTTGCACATTGTCTAGATTGAATCCTCCACTCCTAGCCTCCTCCAATTGTCCCTAATCCCCAAACAATGTATGCTTTACAACTGAATGTAAATGACAGAGTACCAGCTGGGGATCTGACTGACTGCTGAACAGTCTCCTAAAGCAGGGGTTCTCAAACTGGGGGTCAGGACCCCTCGGGGGGGGGGGTCATAAGGTTATTACATGGGGGGTCACGAGCTGTCAGCCTCCACCCCAAACCCCGCTCTGCCTCCGGCATTTATAATGGTGGTAAATATATAAAAAAGGTGTTTTTAATGTGGGGGGAGGGGTCACACTCAGAGGCTTGCTGTGTGAAAGGGGTCACCAATACAAAAGTTTGAGAACCACTGTCCTAAAGGCTTTTTGTAACGCCCTTGCTGTGGAACTTGAGGGTAGAAAAAGTCAGTAAGTGCTATCCAATTAATTTGCATTGGAGTTATATAAACTTTGAACAGAAGAAGAATTCAAGCTCAGATATACAAATGTTAAAACTAACAAACAGACTTAAGCTGTTATCAAAGTTTATATTTTTACTACAGGAAAGTATAACTGTTCTGTGGTGCCATCTAGACATGTTGAGAGGTGGCCATTTAGAACTACATGTGAAGGCTTTTGGAGGATGGTTCTATGGTGACTGGTAATTTATAAATACAATACAGTACATCAGATAATATGGGAAAGATGTAGTACACCTCTACCCCGATATAACGCGACTCGATATAACACAAATTCGGATATAACGCGGTAAAGCAGCACTCCAGGGGGGCGGGGCTGCGTGCTCTGGCAGATCAAAGCAAGTTGGATATAATGCGGTTTCACCTACAATGTGGTAAGATTTTTTAGCTCCCGAGGACAGCGTTATATCAGGGTAGAGGTGTATTAAAGAAGGAACCTACAGAGTAGCAACAATTGAAAACAGCTAGCCTAAAAAATAATTCTTGATGATGACACATTTCTAACAGCTGTGAGCAAACTCTACAGCTTCTCAACCAGGAAAAAATAAAGTTAAATGGAACACTATCTTAATTATCAAAGGAGATGTACTTCAAATCGTTTAAACAATCACCCCAGAAACAGACAAAATGCAGATAAAAATATAAAAGGTCTTTTGACCACTTTACTGGTTGTTGAAGGCAGACAATGTTTTTCATTTTGGCTTTCCACACACACATACTTATCAGCAAACAGTGGTTAATGGAAAATGTGTGTAAAAGAACCAGACTGGGGGACACAGGCCCCACCCCTTCTGATCGTTTCAACACAGCAAAAGAGCAAACAGATATCAACTTTAGGGCTTCTGAAGGTGTGTGGTTGTGCACTCAGCCTCAACTGGACCCTGCTGCTTGGTATTCAGAGGATTTTAATATTTTGGATATCATCTTTGGAGAAAAATGCAAAGGGAAATGGAAACAGGCTATCTTTCTCTGGGGAAATAGCAGTTTTATGCTCAGTCTTGCTTTCAGTTACTTCCTGGAGCTGTGCCTGAATGCACAAGACAGAAGCTGCTGGCACAAGCTGCTGGGAAAGGAAAGTTGGATTTATTTTTTTTGGAGATCAGGAAGTTGCAGCTTTCCCCCTCGTCAAGTAATATTAGTAGTAAGACTGGTTAGCACAATGGTGTCTAACACACAGCTCGGCAGAAAACCACTATCTCATCTGCCTCAGTCAGCAATCTACAGTTTAAACAAAGCACCAAAGTAGGCAGAGCTGCAATTCTAAAGGGTGCAGCACACACACTGAATTTAACAAACAGATCCTGTGAAAGGATTGTGGGGAATTTAAGATCAAATATTGCCAATTTCTGTGAGTATACAACAGTAATTCAGGTGTCTGCTTCACAGATTCAAAAGGGAGAATCTGCAAACAAACTCAGATTGCACAACTTTTGCCCAGCATGGAATATCAATACCCATTTGCTTCAGCTTTCCACCCTCAAGCATGCAAAACTGAGAGAACATCTGCAAATAAACAGTCCAATTTGTGTTTCTTTGGCAGAAAAACAGATCTGCGGTATAAATTGTTGCTCATCTGCAAGGAGGCCAAGGAGAAGGGGAAGCTGAGCTGCGTGCTATTTAGGACTAACAAACTAGAATGCTGTAATACAATTGTAAATTCAATTAGCTTATCTCTTATTTAATTCTTATATTGTATTCATAAAAATATAGGGTCAGATTTTCAAAAATACTCAGAACCCAACAGCTCTTCTAATGCTCCATGGGAGCTGCTGGGTGTGGAGCACTACTGAAAAATTTGTGCACAAGCCAAATAGTCTTTGAGCAGGTTATCACAGAACAACTGAAATGTTTTCACACAATCTCAATTCTAAAAGGACATGACATTTCTGCTAAATATGCACACAAAAAATTCAGCTAATACTTCTGCCAACATTCTTCTAAACCCAATTTTGATGAGAAAATACATATGGAAACTATTTTAATGATAAGTTTAAGTGAGCAAAATTGCCACCCTTTAAAAATCAGCCTTTATAATGGGAAGCACTCAGTTCAGTAGTCTGCCATTTTTACTACACACTAAGCTTCTTTTCTGTTGAAAGCTTGTTTTGTGATGACTAGCAAATTCTGTTGGTCAAAAAGTTCCCTTGATATTTTAACTACTCACCTACTTCACTTATTAAAATACTCACCTCACAAGCCCAAACTCCTTTCAGCACAAAATACCCCTCAGATGATGAGCAATGATTTGTCAGAAGTACGTAAACACTGCAGATATTTACCCTTTAAGTATTTCTAAGCATCTTCTCTCTGAGGGCCCGCTGTGCTAACAAGTAAAACTTCTGTCTCAACAAAATACATTAGAGGTTTTCCTCCCCCATTCTCAACCTCTGAACAATTTTTTCCCCCATTCTAGCATACAGATTTCCAAGGTGGAGAGGGCTGTGTACAACAATTTATTTAGAAGTCTATAGTGTGGCAGGATTTAGACTCTTCAAACACTTCCCTCTGAAGACAGTTGAGCCTTTCATATTTTGTCACCCTATTGGAACAATTAGGAACTGAATTATGTAAGCCAATTGAATTCATTTCAGGAATGGACACTAGCAGTAAACTTAATATAAATATTTTAAATTACCTAAGATCAAAATCACTTTCAATTTTCCAAGGACTGATCAAGATCAAGGAAGCAGGTAAACCCATTTGTTGGCCTTGCTCTTTTTGCCAGGTGTGACAAACTTCCAAGGAATTTTTACATGTGAAGTTTTCAATTCAAAATTATTTTTGCCAACATTTCCTGTATTGAAACAGGTGAGTGTGCAGGAACACAAACACTTACATGGATAGTTACTCATTAGTAAAATGTTCTGAATACAGATCAGTTATTTTTAATCCACTTCTATTATTTTCCACCTGCATTTAAAGATGAACTAAGGTGCTTTGATAAACGAGCAAGAGGTTTGAGTTCAGCCCCTGTGAAATGCCTCTGTCTTTGCTGCTAGGTCCTGATCCTGCAAAATCTTTAAATGTGAAGGCAGATCCGCTGACTTTAATGGGGCTACTCACATGCTTAACATTATGTACATGTGTAAGTGTTTCCACAACTGGAACACTACCTTGTAAATGCAGCAACTCTAAACAACTCACAACAGACACCTCTACATCCTCCATCTCAACAATATACTAGGGAGACTGTCTCCATCATCCAAGGTGAGTGCACATCATGGCCAAGACGATTGTACTAAAATCACATTTCAACCTTCAGCTTTCAGCCAAAGTACAGACCTCAAAACATACAGTAACATGACTTTAGATAAAACTCTCATTTCTTCTGGAGTCCCCACTGGCTGACCTAGCACTGTGTTCCTGGGGTGTTTGGCATACACAGTACATAGGTCATTGACAGAAATACAGTCCAAATGATTTTTTTCCAAGCTCCTAGATGATAGATGCATTTTATCCCACTGGATTGTCAAAGATATCGCCCTCTTACTCATTGGTTTACGCTATGCTTAGCATATTCCTACCTTAGAAGCTCTCAGCTCCTGCAGGGGACACAATGACAACTTCCTTCTTTGAGGTCCTCTCATCAGTTCACTGATGGGAGATCTTTGTCTGCATGCTTGTGCTTCCTGTGAAATTTTGGAATGACCCTTACTCTGCATACAAACCATTCTGCTGGCAGAGCCCATACTTTTGTTTCATTTCATTATCAGGGACCTGTGTTCTGTTTAAGAGATCAGCTGCTTATTCCCTTCGCAAAGCCAGACTCCTCTGACACAGCAGGACCGTGTCTAGTGGAAAAGATTATGTCCCCATGAACATTCTGGTTGCAGGTGGGGAATAAGAAGTTGGAGCAAATGGACTGAAAAAAGATCCTGGTTTTATGCAACAGTCCCTAATGGAGAAATAAATAAATAAATAAATAGATTCAAACTCTGCAGAGGTATTTCTGGTCAGAAAGTTTTCAGTGTCCATGGTACAGAAGAGGATCTGTAAGAGGCTGACACAAGATTAAGGACAGCGTCCTGAGCAAATATTAAGGCAACCTTTCTTAAAATGTCAAGTTTGATGTCAGAACTTAGTGTGCCAGCTTTTCTCAGAAACAAATTCCCTGTGTAACAAACTCTTTCATCTGTGGTCCAGTAACACCCATTTATCACCACAGTAAACTAACTATACATTATGGGGGATTTGTTTGCTTGTTTGGTTTTTAAGAAAACATTTTTTGATCTGAGCAGCAATCAGCTAGGCATTCACTAGGAAGACCGAGTACTTGGGAGTTTTACATAAGTTTTGTGTAAAGTTTTTATTTTATAAAATGGATTTGAAAATACTGCTTTCCAGAGGAACTTTAGTATTTGCCACACTCTAGGACAAACCATATTGTTAAAGGACATGTATTGTTCTCCAGTTCAGTCCCACTGGCACAGTGGTGACACAAGTTGGCCTGCTATGCACTGAACCTTTGTAAGTGTACCTCTTGTAAGTTTTCCAAACAGAAACGCAGTGGTCTGCAAATAGCAGTTAACAGAAATATAAACCCTGTCATCCCACAATGCAGGATATTCTCATTAGAGCATCTCAAAATAAATTAGTTTATATTCATTTTTCTAGCGAGCATGTACATTGGATATCAGTCTTTAAATTCCAAGACACCAATTATTGAATATTAGCAATTAACTCTAGATATCTGAATTCAGTTAAACTAAATATGCATATTCATCAAATGCAAATAAAAATTAAAAATATATATTTAAAATGCAGAATGAGATGCAGAGTGGATTTTTACTGAACTACAGAACATTTACCAAATAGAGGTGCCATCAAAACTATGTTTTGGTCTCCAATAAAACTCCACTAACTCATGACAGGCAATTGTGAAGGGTACTGTGATTTGAGTGACATAGCAATGCAAAGTATGAAAAGCCATGAGAGAAACAATAAAAAAATTAATCCTAAAGAGCTTCCATTAGTCATCAAAAATTGCTTTGCAATGATTGATTTTAGTCTCACCTTCCAAAAGTCTAGGCTCAATTGAAATAGCCAGCCAAGTTTAGGAAGTTATCTACATTACTCCCTTCCTCCCACAGAGGTGCACAGATAGCAACAATGATCCAAATCAATATCAATGTGACCAATACCTACAGAAGGAACTTTTTAGGTGCTCAGACCAAATATGTTGCACTGTTTCACTTAATTCATTTTTCTTAATATAAAGTTACATAAGAAGCAAAAAGTGTTCTTTAAGGAACACTTCTAGTTTAATAAAGCAGCTGCAATTCAAAAAGTCAAATCCCACCTGATTCATACTCCACTGGAGTTTGGCAGTGTGTGAAACTCCAGTGAATAATAGAACTATCTGTGTACCTCTAGTTCATTATTCACTTGTTACAGACATGTAAGTGTAAAAGGCATGTAAAACTTTTACAACCAATGGCCTAATAGAAAACCATTTGCGTTTTTTGTTTGTTTGTTTGTTTTTTTACTTTTTAAGCAATATGAAAAATGGAAGCTCAATCAATGTATAATTGCCATGGTTGGTTAGTTGGAACAACAGTGGATACATTCCCAGAACCAAGACTGATATAAAAAAATAAAAATAAAGGTAGCATAATACTATAAAATTTGTAGCTTACTTTGTGCCTTTTCACAGAAGTTTATCTGAAAGCCTAAAGCAAAAAAGATAAGTTCTAGTTCATTCACTGGAAGTCACAGAATTGCATAACTATTAAAAGTCACATGTTTCAATTATCATTATTAGAGTCTAAAAATTCTGAATAAAACTGGTTTCATGGGCAAAGTGTTATCCTGAGAAACTAACAAGTGCAGTCATCTCAATCTCCTTCATTTACATCCCATGCATTTTCAACAGCTCTGTGTTGTCCAAAACGCCAAGAAAGAAATCAATCAATGGCCAGATCAGGTCAAGAGGGAATCAGCTTATGAGAGTGTTAGTTTCATTGTCATGTTAATAAAAATAAAACAGTCATAACTCCTTGGATACCTTTGCAAATCAATTCAAACAATTTTGCTAATATAAGTCTTCTGCAGTAGCAAGTCACATTCTTGATGATTAAGACATTAAGGAGGATACTGTGTCCCAATGAAGCCAAAGATGTTAATTAATTTCTGACTGAGGTAAGTGACATTTGAAAATATTTCATCAAGTCAAACAGTATTTTACTTAGCATTTCCCAACAAGCAACATTCAGTTTGTTAACATCTGTGCAACAATGGAGGACCAGGTCTGTTAAAACCTGCACTAATAAAAATATCAGACTAAATCAAATAAGTTTTCTCAGCTGAAATAAGGGAAATTAACAGTATATACTCATTCATAAGACGAATTTTTTTAGTAAAAAAGGGAAGCACCAGAAAAGGGGGTCGGCTTATGAACGGGTATAGAGAGGGAGCGGTGGGACACAGCCTCTCCCCCCAACAGAGGGAGCAAGGAGAGGCAGCACAGGCAGAAGGGAAGAGGCGGGGCCAGAGTCTTGCAGCTTCTGGCCACACTGCTCTTCCCCCAGCCTCGGAAGCAGGTGCAGCTCCGGGGCTGGCAGGCTGCAGCCGTGCCGCTCGGCCCCACCCCCAGAGCAAGCTGTGGCCACGCCTCCAGAACATGCTGTGGCTGTGCTGCCCAGCCCAGCCTGCTGGAAAATGCTGCGGCCGCGCCACCCCGTCTGGCCCACTGGAGCAGGCTGCAGCTGCGCTGCCCAGCCTGCCGGAGCAGCTCCAGCCAGGTCAGAGACATCCTCCCCTGGCCCTCCCCAGATAAGGTGGGAAGGGATGAGATGGGGAGAGGGTGGGGGTCCCGGGCTAGGGGTGGGGTCATGTGGGGGGGTGGTCACAGAGGTTACTGCCCTGACTCCCAGCTTCTCCCCCCCAAAAAATTTCCCCACCAGTTGCTGTCCCGGCCCATCAGGGTAAGCCACTGGCACGCCGAGTCACTTTGTTTACTTGGTTTACCTCTGTGCCTGCGGATGCTCCAGGTAAACAAACCATCTCGGTCCGCCAGCGGCTTATCTGATGGCCCGGGAGCCAATGTTTGCTGACCCCTGAATTATAGGGTCGGCTTATGAACAGGTTATAAAAATTTTCCATTTTTACTTATCCATCTGGGGGGAGGGGGTCAGCTTATAAACGAACCAGCTTATGATCGAGTATATCCGGTACATTCAATTTCTCCTTTAAGAGGCGGACAGTGCTCCTCCTGGTTTTGATTATGTAAAAGTGATTTACATGGCTAACCTACCCATCATTTGTGAGACTAAGGATTTATATTCTATTTCTGATTTTCAAGATACTTCTTTATGCAGGCAGTTGCAGTCTTTCCTCTCCCTCCACTCTCACTCTCACCCCCACCCCCAACAACTAGGCTTCAACCAGGAAT
The DNA here is from genome assembly GCF_011386835.1 of Chrysemys picta bellii. Classification (NCBI taxonomy): domain Eukaryota; kingdom Metazoa; phylum Chordata; order Testudines; family Emydidae; genus Chrysemys; species Chrysemys picta. Next base: position 31,837,070 of record NC_088802.1, on the reverse strand, counting down.
AATTCTTCTAAGTCCTAGTGATCTGTTCAGTTCCTTTGGGGTATAAATGGAAAGAACTTGAGAACTGATGTTACTCCAGTTCACTCTCACTGAACAAAACATCCAACTTATGCAGTGTTCATAAAGAAAAATCTGGAAATTAAATATGTTAGGTCTATTCACATTATACAATCATCAGCAGTACTGCCCATCTTCACTGTAGTAAACATCTGATTTGTAGCATTAATTTCTCACACCTCCAGTGTTGCCAACACACAATTTTATTGAGTCTTGCAATATTTGGCGCTTTTCTGATAGCCCCAGCTTCCAGAGCCCTGTGAGTAAGTAATAATCTCAGATTCTTTTTTTCCCTAGTCCTCATGATTGCAGAGAAAATCTGGAAAACATGAACCCTAAAAGGTTTCAAAATTTAGAAGACAAATAAAAAGGACTGAATAGTTATACTTTAAAATCTCATTATTTTGGGTGGTGGGGAGGACTGACTCGTAATTTTTGAATGCTTGGGGTTGACAATGCTGCGTCACATTCCTCAGATAAGAAACCTAAATCCCTAATATAGAATGTACAGTCACGTTCATTATGCAGTAAATAAACTACTTACCCCAAAAAGTTTGTTAAACACTAAACAATCAACTGTACTACAGTGTTAAAAAGCTGAGCACATGGAATTATCAGTCCACTACTTGCAAATTAAATTTCACACTAAGTAGCTAAAATCTCCAGGATAAGCTGATGTTGTGCTTGCCCTTTATTCCAATTCTCTGAAAGATACAGTAGCAGCTAAAATTATTCTACAGGTGCAAGTTCTAAAAGAAATCATGCTAACAATACTGACACAAACTTAATAGGCTATCATTAATGTTGCAATCAGGATACACACTGTAGAAATCAAAAGAAAAAAGTCTCATGCATTCCTGGAAATTTACACATCATCTACAACGCTGTCAATAACACACTCCAGCACTCCACAGAGATTTGACTTCCATCTCCAGCAGATACTGAAAACAATACATACACCCCAACTTCATCAAACTCGCACTCGGGAAAAATTCAACAGCAACTTAGAATCATAGAAGATTAGGGTTGGAAGAGACCTCAGGGGGTCATCTAGTCCAACCCCTGCTCAAAGCAGGACCAACACCAACTAAATCATCCCAGCCAGGGTTTTTGTCAAGCGGGGCCTTAAAAACCTCTAAGGATTGAGATTCTACCACTTCCTTAGGTAACTCATTCCAGTGCTTCACCACACTCCTAGTGAAATAGTTTTTCCTAATATCCAACCTAGATCTCCCCCACTGCAACTTGAGACCATTGCTCCTTGTTCTGTCATCTGAGAACAGCCTAGCTCCATCCTCTTTGGAATCCCCCTTCAGGTAGTTGAAGGCTGCTATCAAATCCCCCCCTCACTCTTATTTTCTGCAGACTAAATAAGACCAGTTCCCTCAGCCTCTCCTCATAAGTCACGTGCCCCAGCCCCCATTTTTGTTGCCCTCCGCTGTCCAATTTGTCCACATCCTTTCTGTAGTGAGGGGCCCAAAACTGGATGCAATACTCCAGATGTGGCCTCCCCAGTGCCAAATAGAGGAGAATAATCACTTCCCGCAATCTGCTGGCAATGCTCCTACTAATGCAGCCCAATATGCCGTTAGCCTTCTTGGCAACAAGGGCACACTGTTGACTCATATCCAGCTTCTCATCTACTGTAATCCCCAGGACCTTCAACAAATAAAAGGCAGAATGACCTTCCAAATGAATGGACTGTGCAACAGGCAGATGTGATGATCTATTTATATTAAAAAGCATGAGGTCACTATGGTATTTGGTGCAGAAGAGTTTTCTTTGGTCAGCCAGTATACCCTGAAGCCAGGTAATCAAGCTCCTGAAATAACCCAATTCTCTCTTCTTTACCAATTCCAATTATTTTGTTAAAGCATCTCAGCTTCCAGCCTCTTCAAGTTCTCAATGAACTGGCTGTGCAGGAGCATTTCAGTACTGGGCTTAGTCATCTTCACCTGTTCCACCCACTAATACTGCAGGTCTCCATTTACTCTCTATTCCAAGGCAGGTCAGCTCCTGCTCACTTTATGTGGCCTGTGCCAGGGTTCTTTTCCTTGAGGAACATGTATCTTCCACCTCCCAAAGACACTCCACCATCTTAATCTGTCAGTTTGCTAAATTGTACAATGATTTCAGCCCAGAGCCTGAAGCATCCCTCTCTTCAGATCTCTCCAGTCCATTACTCTGTGGGTCTGCTGGGTAGTAATAGGAGCTTCTGCAATCTCTGACAAACCCGCCCTGCACACCACTTCTGTATCTATGGTGCAATGCTGTGTCCATGGGTGGCTTATAAACAGCAAAGATCAAATCTGGATTGGGAACCCTGGATCTAACAGTAGGAGCAGCTTAGAGACCCAGTTCTGCTAGGCAAGACTGTAGCAAGCTTATCAGCCTCCGTATCTCACCAAGGGTACGTCTACACTTACCTCCGGGTCCGGCGGCAGGCAATCGATGTTCTGGGATCGATCCCGGAAGTGCTCGCCGTCGACGCAGGTACTCCAACTCGGCGAGGAGTACGCGGCATCGACGGGGGAGCCTCCCTGCCGCGTCTGGACCCGCGGTAAGTTCGGACTAAGGTACTTCGAATTCAGCTACGTTATTAACGTAGCTGAATTTGCGTACCTTAGTCCGAAGTGGGGGGTTAGTGTGGACCAGGCCCAAGACACCACACGAGAGGAACAGAGCGCCACACAAACAGCTGTGGATTACACAGGACACCTGTTCCTTTGTTGGTCTGCCAGTTTCTCTCAATGAAATATCGTAAGAGAGCACAACTTGTCCACTAACGACTCTGCATTGACCCCCCCTACCTGACAACTGCTTATTTCTGGGCTCACGGCCTTATCTCAAATCTCCCTGGGTTCTTCAATTCTCTGCTCACACATCTGCTGAGCTCCAGCCTGCATTCTGTGCAGCTGGGTTTCGTCTCTCCATTGTTGCTGTCTGCTGCCAGGACATTCAAAGGTGTAGCTTTCCCAGCCAGTCTCAAGAGCTTGCAGGCTTCAGCTTCCAGGTTCTATTTCATCTCCATTATCTGCTGTTCCTTTCTCCACCCCAGATATTCTTCCTAACCTTGCGCCTCTGAATCTCTTTAAGCCCTTGATCTTTATACATTTTATATATTTATTGAGCTGCTCTAGCTCCACCTTCTAGTCCAAAGCTTCTGCCCCAGCTCTGGTTTGGGAGAGGGCTTTCCCCTTCCTCTCCCAAGCTTCTGTACCAACATGTCACACTCAAAGAAGTTCTTCTCCAGGGCTAGCATCTACTCAACTCCTCCTGCCTTTCTTCCTGATTGCTGGGGATCTAATTCCACTGCCAAGCCTTCTCTGCTCTGTCTGTGGCCAAATCGGTCTATGAGACATACAATCCTGCCATGCAGCCTTGTCACTGGAGTTTCGCCTTTCCAGGTGAGCCACCTGCTGTCAGAAGGCAGACATAAATTTCCCCAAGTGCCTCTTTTCCTTCATATCATTGCTCTCCAAAATGGTTATTTTCATCCACTGCTTTTTGCATGTTTTTTCCTGCATCCTGTTTAAGCTGTAACCCCAGATCCGCAGTCTTTTGCTAACTTAATCAGCTTGCTCTCTGACTGGTTCAGACCTCTGAGTTACTACCTAACCCACTACACCACTCAGTCACTTCATCCATCCTCTCTCGCACTGTCACTCTTGGTGTATCTCCCTTGTTAATCTTGGACCTAGGTCCCTACTTCATTCTGCTTGTCCCTTTTATCCTGAAAAAGCACGTTCACCTAATTGGCCACTTTGCATGATCTTTCTCCGAAGGTTTGCTTGCACACATTTAGCTTGGTTCCAATGCTGTCATCTCCTCCACAGTCTGGAAATGCTTCTGTTTCAGTTCCTGGGTCTGGGTCTCCTGAGTCTTTGCCTCAGTGCCCAGTCCCTTCACATAAGCCTGCATTTTCCAGAGCTGTTTGATACTCTGCCCTCCAGATCCTTTAAGTTCAGTTTCAGCTTTTTTTCTTGCACTCACAGACACTGAAAACTGAGCACCTCTTTAACTCCCTTTCCAACCATGTCGTTTCAGGCTCCTGAGCCTGCCATGGTTCTGCTCATCACTTATACAAGACCTCAAGCTCTCAAAATCCCAGGCTGAGTGTGAAGCCAAGGTATCTCCCTTAATTAGCTGAGACTCTAAGCACTGCTGCCATTTGCCCAGTTTGGACGCTCCACCCTCAAGATTGTCTCAGTTTTGTTCACTCCTGGGGACCCAGGCTTTTCCCTTTGCCACTGTCCCTCTTCCCAAGGAGGAAAGTTCTCAGTAGAGCCACACCTTTTAGCATGTGCTGCCTTCCTACAGTCAAGAAAAACAGCATAGGGACTTGCTCTTCCTTGACCTGTCTCTATCTTTGCAAGAGACCAGGCCCCCCTCCAAGATCCCTGTCATACACAGGGCCTCTCCAGAGACCTGCTTGGGCTTTGACACCTTCTGGGCCCCTCCCCACCCCCTGGAAGCATGGGACGGGCTTCAGCAACAGATTCTGCAGTGCCTTGTAGGGTCTATATCTCTAACCCCAAATGCTTCACTTGGGTTCTGCTAAGTGTCATAGACCCTTCCTGAGATAACAGACTCTAGTACTAACCCCAAATCCAGCTCCCCATCTCTGTTAACCCCTGGTTCAGGCCCCCACTGAGTCTCTCCTGCTATGGGTTCTCTGAACAGTGTATGGCAAGCCTCAGTTTACCAGTCTTCATAAAAGCACAATCACTCAGCCCTAGTGGGACTCCCACCTGGTTGCTCGGAAAGTGAATGTTACCCTGGGCCCCTTGACTGTCACTGCCCATTACTGATCCAACCATTGTACCAAGGTGGGGTGGGTCTGCTTCTGGTGCTCAAGCTGATATTGTAGTGGTAAGTGCCAGATATCTATGCCTAGCTTTAGGAGTGCAGCGTAGCATTCTGGGTAAAGGCAGGATACCAAAGCACATATATGTGGATCAATCAATCTGAAAGGCAGTGTCACAGAATGGCTAAAGTTCAGTTCTATTCCCCACTGCAACTAACATGGCCTATATAACTTCTCCATTATTTTATTTGCAAAGGATAGAGTGCAGTAGATTATAATTGACAGTTATCTAGTGCTGAGGTCTTTCATTATAGAAATACGTACAAATCAAAACTAAAGTCAGTAAAGGCAGGTCTTGAATTCAAGGTATCCTGGTTCCTAGCTCAGAGAACTTTTCCCTATATTACTGGAATACTGTGCAGATGAGTCTGTCTCTGTCAGCTACTAGCTGTGTTGTAGAAGCTAGCAATGGAAACACTGTCATTCTATGCAGACAGCACTGTCATCTGAATTGCTATAGGGATGACTAGTTTAGACAGTACTTAATGCCTCAGCTTTAAGATGACATATTGCAAAAAGAGCAACTTGTCAAACTGAAGAAAAAACAAGAGAGAGAAGAGGTATCACCTTCTAAGTGGTATCTATTTAGCACAAGGGAGGGCAAACTACGGCCCATGGGCTGGATGCAGCCTGTCAGGGCTTTCAATACAGCCCATGGGATTGCCAGCCCTGTGGCGCAGCAGGGCTGAGACAGGCTCCGTGCCTGCCCTGGCCCCACACTGCTCCCAGAAGTGGCCGGCACCACATCCCTGCGGCCCCTGAAGGGGGGCGGGGCAGAGGGCTCCCTGCGCTGCCCTCGCCTGCAGGCACCACCCCCCGCAGCTCACATTGGCCAGGAATGGAGAACCACGGCCAATGGGAGCTTCGGGGGTGGTACACGCAGACGAGGGCAGTGCGCAGCCCCACCAGGAGCCACTGCCGGACATGCTGGCCACTTCCGGGAGTGACGCAGGTCCAGGGCAAGCAGGGAGCCTGCCTTAGCCCCGCTGTGCACCACTGCCACCCTGGAGCCGCTCGAGGTAAGCAGCGCTCGAGGTAAGCGGCGCCGGGCCAGAGCCCACATCCCGAACTCCTCTTGGACCCCAACCCCTTGTCCTGAGCCCCCTCCCGCACTCCACATCCCCTCCTGCACCCCAACCCCCTGTCCTGAGCCCCTTCCCGCACTCCACACACCCTGCCCTGAGCCCCCAACCCCCTGCCCTGAGCCCCCTCCTGAACCCTGCACTCCCTCCCGCACCTCAACCCACTGCCACAGCCCTACATTCATAGCCCTGCATACAATTTCCCCACCCAGATGTGGCCCTTGCGCCAAAAAGTTTGCCCACCCTGACTTAGCAGATGCAGAGTAATGTGTGAAGTAAAAATCGAATCCCATGAGTTTATACTTTTCCCCAAAAAGGATCCAAAGAAAGGTGAAACACCAAATATTTTTTAAAAGCAGGTGTCTTTTTCTATGTTAATCAACCCAATCAGCAAACCAACCTGAATAATTCAAATACTACCTAATTTCTATTTTTCTGCTGCATATCTAATATTTCTACACATTAAAGTCACAAAAACTCTATCACAATCTTGACTACCCTTTACAGTGCTTAGTTACATGTACTCTTACACTGCTGTTCAGGTGCTTAAACACTTAGATCAACCTTAGCATGCAGCACAAACACACTCAGAAGGCACACAATAGAAGGGATTTAGAATCACAGGCCTCATCACCTGCACAAGCCTGCTCACATTGCTATACTCATTACTTGGGTTTTGAATGAATGCTGAGCACAAACGCTTCACATCCTCACCATCTTTACTGAAAGGAATGTTATACTGCAATAATGGAACAGGTGTTAGGGCCTAGAGATGGGTAACTTGGTGCTACAGTATTACTATTTCTCAGGAATTTACCAATACCCAAGATAGTAAATCAGAGGACTGGGAGATATCAGACACACAGGTTCCATTCCTAGATCTGACACTGACTTCCTGTCAAGGCTGTGATGGGTCACTTCATATCTCAGAGCCTCAGTTTCCCCATCTGAAAAATGGGAAATCGTATTTGTCTACCTCAGAAGAAGTATTGCTAGGCTAAATTAATTGTTTGTAAAGACCCCAGAGATCTTCAGACAGAAGCAGCTTTAGAAGTACAAAGCATTATTGTTGTTATTATTATTTACCTAACCAAACACAGAAGAGGATTGGCACAGGCCAGCCAGGAAATCAGCCTCTTACCCAATCCCTTTGCACAGGAAGACAGCTGTAATTGTGATATATTTTCAGGATCACTGTGAAAGAGGTTGAGAAAACCATGTAAGAGGGACTGCAAAAGTATTGGGCTGGACAACCCCAGGATTTATCATGGTTAAAAACACTAAAGGAGTTAAATGATTCAAGACATTGACAATACCAAGCCTCTCACACTTAGGTCACTTGTTTGACTCCAGGTCAGGTGTGACTAAGATCTTGTCAATACTAAAGAAATGTACCTTGCCCAGAAACATTTGCTCTCCCTCAATCAACTGAAAAGCACCTCCTGGGTTTATTTTTGTGGGACAGGGCAGGAGGCACTAAGGTACATTCCAAACAGTCTGAATTATCAGCATTAAGGAACAAGTGACCCCAAATCTTTTCCCCAGTTTGTACAGAGCTGCCTGCACAAACCTTTCAAACAGTCCTTGCAACCTGGGGAAAGAAGGTTGAGAAAGAGGAGCAGAGCTGCCAATTCCACCAGACATCTGAGCTGGCAAACGACCTACAATTCACTGGCTTAGCATCCCCTCCCTGACTCTCCCCACAAAATCAGGCCTGGTCTACACTACAGACCTATATCAGTATAATTACATCACTCAGGGGTGTGAAAAATCCACACCCCACAGTGACATAGTTCTACTGACCTAACCTCCCATGTAGACAGCACCTATGTTGACAGGAGAGCGTCTCCTGTCAACATACATACCACCTCTCGGGGAGGTGGATTAACTCTGCTGATAGGGGAACTCTCACCTATCAGCGTAAGCGCATCTTCACTTAAGTACCACAAACTATTGCAAACCTGATCTGTTGTACAAGAGGGAAAACTGAGGTACACCACCTCATGAATTTCATAAATGACCAGTGAGTGGGGTAATTCACTAGCCTGACTATAGAACAAAATAAGTACAGCCTGGAGGTAACTCTTCTATTTTTCCTGCAATCAGCAAGGAGATTTGTAAAAGGAAGTGGTAGTATTATTAAGCAATAATCTGTCCCCACCAAGGGGGTGGAAATTGTTTCTTTTGTTTTTCAGACAGTCTACAAGCAAGCTGGCGCCAGTGGAAGAATAACCCAGAATACCATGGATCTATGTTTTGTGGTGTTTGTCTTGTTGCTAGCATTGTTATGTTTCAATGAACAGAAAACCTTATGATGTGGGTGGGGGATGGCTTCAAAAGGCTAACCTGGGGGGGAGATGTGTATGGGAATGCAAAATGCTCAACTAGGAGGCCAGCACCTGTGTAATAGCTACTGTGGAACCTGGAAATGGAACACCAACTAAGGTGGTCCCCGGACAAGCCCTATGGGAATAATGAGAAGGGGAGGAGCTTGCTGAGAATCAATGGAGGGGTGTATGAAATGGTGTAAATCCAGAAAAGATGTTTGGATGTGCCCCTCCCTGAGGACCATAGAGGAGCACACCCAATGGTCTATGGCAAGGGGTGGACAATTGGGTGTACTGTGTATGAGGTGTTTTGCGGAAAATGTACATATTACTAGGGGGCACAATTACACCAGCCCATAACCAAACAATCTACACACTGTTATCTGGGCTTTGTTGCACAAATGGATCTGGGAATCTTATTGCTTAAATAATTGAACCAGGGCATACTGCCTGATTCCATACCAAGTGGTTAAGTTGGTTTGGACAATAACCCATTTCTCTATGGACATTCAGTGGACTTACGATATGGACAAAAACACGTAAAACCTGCAGGGGCAGCTTGTTGCAACTGTCAGCAACTGGACACATTAAAATCTTGACTCTGTCGAAGGAAGAGAGGCAGTGTTTTGGTGGTGGCTCGGATGTTGGACCATACTGCAGTGGTCAGGACTCTTAGTGTTCCTGTGGATTATTATAGTGGCTGGTGTATTGTTAAGTATACATATGGAGATAACCTATAAGTAATGTAGTAAGCCCCCCATAGTGTAGTAGACAACCCAGACCCAACCTTCTTGGGCCCACTATAATGGGAAGTCTGGATATATATAATTGGAATAGGTGTGGTATGTCCATACGAGAGAAGGTGCAGGGCACTGTACTACACAAGGGGCAGTGGGACAAATGGAATATCGACACCTTTCACCTTGATGCCTGGCCCTATCAGGAAATGTGTCACCATATGTCCTATGCTTTTCCAGGGATACCTGGACAGGAGGATCCCAAAAAAGAAAGAAAAAAAAAGGGGGGTGAGTGTTAGGCTATAGATATTCAGGCCTGCCTGCAAAGGCCTATACTTTAAGAATGTAGGTGTATTCTTATCACTTAGCTAGTTATAGAGGTACAAAACAAGAAGCAAAATCACAGTCTGCCTGTGTATGGGCCTTCTCTCACTATGATAGTCTAAGGCCTTGTTCTCAGGCTAAGGCCTTTGGCTAAACAGCAGAGGCAGCCATAAGCTGGGAAGCAAACGGTCACATCCTCACCGGTCACACTGAAATAAGGCAGTTTTGGGCTGTAAAAAAGGTGATCCAATCTATCACCTCAGAGATCATAATGGTCCCTTCTGACCTTAAAGTCTATGAGTCTATGAGTCTATGAGAAAGGGAAGAGCCTAGAAGATTTAAAGAAAACTTAAATTTGACAGCATCCTGTCTGGCAAGAACTCACTTATCAATAGCTGGGGTATGATATCCTCATTTCTTTGTTGTTCTTTCACTGTAGTCCCCCTTCCCTATTGTTTGTCTGTATAATCTCTGTCTGGTTCTGTGATTGTTTCTGTCTGCTGTATAATTAATTTTGTTGGGTGTAAACCAATTAAGATGGTGGGATATAATTCAATAGATAATCATGTTACAATATGTTAGGATTGGTTAGTTAAATTTCAGTAAATTATTGGTAAAGGTATAGCTAAGCAGAACTCAAGTTTTACTATATAGTCTGCAGCCAATCAGAAAGGGGGGAGGGGGAATTGGAAACATGTTTTGCTAAGGGGGGGAAATGGGAACAGGGACACAGGCAAAGCTCTGTGGCATCAGAGCTGGGAAGGGGGACACTGAGGAAGGAAACTGGAATCATTGCTTGCTGGAAGTTCACCCCAATAAACATTGAATTGTTTGCACCTTCGGACTTTGGGTATTGTTGCTCTCTGTTCATGCGAGAGAAGGACCAGGGAAGTGAGAAGGTGAAGGAATAAGCCCTCTAACAGTGTAGCTGCACTGATGAAGCGTTTTTAGCATAGACCTGCCCTCAGAAAAAACATGTCAACCATCATCCTTGTCAGTACTCTAAGCAGAGAGGCTACAGATAGGCCATAGAGACTGAACTCTCCTCTGATCCCTAGAGGTATTCTAGGTTAGGGCTGAGGCACAATGGCAAAGCTTAATATGCAGGACGCTTATCTTGTCACTGGCTCTGTTATAACCAGATAAATGAGAGGACTTCAGACTCTAGAGGTGTTAATCCAGCTCCTTTCACCAACAAAAGACCAGACTTTATATGTATGTATCAACAATCTGATATAAAAAGTCCTCTTATTCTACACCTGAGCTTGGCACCAGTGTGCCCAAAGTACCAGCACGATAAGCATTTAGTCTCCATGCTCCTGCCTAGGGGAATAGCCCCCTAGGCAGCTCAATAGCCCCCTAGGCAGCTCAAATTCACGGCCATGAAAAACACCTCACGGACCATGAAATCTGGTCTCCCCCCATGAAATCTGGTCTTCTGTGTGTTTTTACCCTCTACTACACAGATTTCACAAGGGAGATCAGTGTTTCTCAAATTGGAGGTTCTGACCCAAAAGGGAGTTGCAGGGGAGTCGCAAGGTTATTTCAGAGGGGTTGCTACCTTACTTCTCCACTACCTTCAGAGCTGGGTGACCGGTGAGCAGCAGCTGTTGGCCAGGTGCCCAGATCTGAAGGCGATGCCCTGCCAGCAGCAGCACAGAAGTAAGGGTGGCAATACCATACCGTGCCACCCTTACCTCTGTGCTGCTGTCTTCAGAGCTGGTCTGCCAGAGAGTGGTGGCTGCTGACCGAGGGCCCAGTTCTGCAGGCAGCAGTGCAGAAGTAAGGGTGGCAATACCATAACATCCTTACTTCTGCGCTACTGCTGCTGCTCCCAGCCAGCAGTCACTGCTCTCCAGCTGCCAAACTCTGAAGGCAGCGCCGCTGCCAGCAGCTGCACAGAAATAAGGGTAGCAATACCTCAACCCCCCTACAATGACCTTGCGATCCCCCCACAACTCCTTTTTTGGGTCAGGACCTCTACAATTACAACACCATGAAATTTCAGATTTAAATATCTGAAATCATTAATTTTACAATTTTGAAAATCCTATGACCGTGAAATTGACCAAAATGGACCATGAATTTGGTAGGGCCCTATTAAAGACTGGGAAATCAAAGTGCTCAAGCACACATCTAAATTATACTGGACCTAAGAAAGAGGGCAGGGAAGCACCTAATGAAAAGATGCAAAAATTGGAATCAGTAACTAGGGACATATTTTGGAGAAGACAACTGGTGCAGAATTTGGTTAGATGTAGAAATATTTTTATTTGCAGGTGCAGGGAAACCAAGGCCTCTAGGAGGATGTCTACAGAGCATTTTCGTCTGAGCAGGAGCGAGCCTCCAAGCTCAGCTCAACAGACTCAGGATAGTGGAGCTTGCCCTAATACTGTAAAAACCTCTGTGCAGACAGCACTTTGAAGCTGCAGCTTGGATTCTGAAGCCCAGGATGGGGGCTCACTGGGCCTCTTCCCAGCTTGGCTGTGTCCACTTCCCCTTTCTTATAAGTGCAAGTTATTAGGTTTCTTAGATGCTAAGGAGAAATTTTGAGAAATCAGTACGAGATTTATGAAGACTGCCACAGGCCATCTCCTGGTGCACCTAAGAAAGAGGACCAGATAGAAAATGTTTTTAGTGCTTCAGTTCTTGTCATTTGGACTCTCTTCTCATTGTATTCAGTGCAGAACATTGTGCTTTTGAAAGTGCCAACCTCCATCTTCAATAAAATGCAAATACAAAGGTTTTGATTTGGAAAGGGGGAACATAGGAATGGCCATACTGGGTCACACCAAATGTCCATCTAGCCCAGTATCCTGTCTTCCGACAGTGGCCCATGCCAGGTGCCCCAGAGGGAATGAACAGAACATGTAAACATCAAGTGATCCATCCCCTGTCATCTATTCCCTTGGCAAACAGAGGCTAAGGACACCATCCCTGCCCATCCTGGCTGATAGCCATTGATGGACCCATCCTCCATGAACTTATCTAGTTCTTTTTTGAACCCTGTTATAGTCTTGGCCTTCACAACATCCTCTGGCAAGGAGTTCCACAGGTTGACTGTGTGTTGTGTGAAAAAATACTTCCTTTTGTCTGTTTTAAACCTGCTGCCCATTAATTTCATTAATTAGTTCTTGTGTTATGAGGAGTAAATAACACTTCCTTATTTAATTTCTCCACACCAGTCATGCGTTATAGATCTCAATCATATCCCCCCCTTAGTTGTCTCTTTTCCAAGGTGAAAAGTCCCTGTCTTAATTGCTTCTCATATGGCAGTCATTCCATACCCCTAATCATTTTTGTTGCCTTTTTCTGAACCATTTCCAATTCCAATATATCTTTTTTGAAATGGGGCGACCATTTCTGCACGCAGTATTCAAGATGTGGGCATACCATGGATTTATATAGAGGCAATATGATATTCTCTGTCTTATTATATATCCCTTTCTTAATGATTCCCAACATTCTGTTAGCTTTTTTGACTGCCGCTGCACATTGAGTGGATGTTTTCAGAGAACTATCCACAATGACTCCAAGATCTCTTTCTTAAGTGGTAACAGCTAATTTAGACCCCATCATTTTATATGTATAATTAGAATTATGTTTTCCAATGTGCATTACTTTGCACTTAACACTGAATTTCATCTGTCATTTTGTTGCCCAGTCACCCAGTTTTGAGAGATCCTTTTGTAGCTCTTCGCAGTCTGCCTGGGACTTAACAATCTTGAGTAGTTTTTTATCATCTGGGAGAATCAATGTAGCAGTGAGAAATAAGCATTTGTAAGGTATACAAAAATTTTAGTCTCACCTACTGCTTATTCAGCAGCAGCTAATGTTCCCTATCCTGCTGAGGTGCAAGACTGCTTAGCTCCATTCAAAGTGGGGGCAAGGGCACAGAGAGGGAGTCAAACAGTGATAGATATGATGCTGTCAAGCAACCACAATTGCATTACAAACAATAGCAGGTTATCGAAATGATTCTTAACTCTGGGTCCTTGCACCAGCACAGGCATCTGTGCAATAGGGCTGAAGCTTGGAACGCCCAGATCAGAGACCTTGCTTAGGAAGTGCTGTGCAGCAGCATGTGTCAGGTCTTACATAAATCTAAGCCAGCATCATGTATGCCTCATGTTGGGTTTGCAAGTACAAAGCAGGCAGGCTGCAGAAGGAGATTCCTATGAGGACATTTACACAATGACAGTCAGGGCTGAAAAGCTCAATAACCCTCTTTAAACAAGTGAAGGTCAACTGCTGCTTGAGTGTGTATGTTATGACAAAGTCATGTCCGGGCCTTTCAACCTGACTGTAAGGAGCCACAAATGTTATCTACGCTTTTGAGACTTTGCAACGACCGTAATTAAAAAACTTGGCTTGAAGCATTGGAGTCCTCAGAGCAGACTGTAAGCCCATAAATGGCAGGAAAAGTGCACTAGAGAATCTTCAAAAACTAGAGACCAAGGCAGGCCCAAATTTCGCCCAACTGAAGGCTGTGCTGGCAACTTACCAGGAGCCCAAAAGCTACATCAAATTATGATAAAATAAACCAGTTTGCAAACAGCTTCAAGCTTAAGACAAAAATGCAGCCTGTGGAGAATACAGGTCCCAGAATGCTCAGATTGATGTGGAGTACTGCATGCTGGGACCTGAAGTCAGATACTAAATCTAATTCCTAATCTATTTAAAACAAACCAAAATAAACCTGGTGCAAACCAAAATGAATGTGTCCACACAAGGGTTTGTACTGAATTAACTTAATCATGCAGACAAGCCCTTACACTCAAGAAGCCCTGCCTGCAGCCCCCTTGCAATTAAATGCAGGGAGGGCATTACCTTCAGTGCCTCAGGCCTTGGCTACACTGGCACTGTACAGCGCTGCAACTTGCTGCACTCAGGGATGTGAAAACGCCTCCCCCCCCCCCGAGCGCAGCGAGTGCAGCGCTGTAAAGCACCAGTGTAATCAGCGCCTGCAGCGCTGCACGCTCGCTCGCAGCGCTGCAAGCTACTCTCCTCGGAGAGGTGGAGTACTTACAGCGCTGCTCTCGCAGCGCTGGCGGCACGACTACAATTGCGCTTCACAGCGCTGCTGCGGCAGCGCTGTGAATTGCCAAGTGTATCCAAGGCCTCAGATTGCAAAAACAATCACATGACACAAAGAGACAGGCAGGTCTCTGAAGAAACCAGGATCCCACACATTTATGGTTGTATAAGTTAAAACCAACATCCTAAAACCGCACCAGGCAACAAACTGGCAACAAATGCAGATCCTGGAGCACAGGAGTGAAGTGTTCCCTGTTACAAACATGCCTTAAGACAAAAGAAGTTTTCTGCTTGTTTCCCCTATTAGAAATGCAAGGCTTGTCTGTCTTAGAAGATTCCAGCTGATGTATTGAAATGATAACATCAAAAGTACCAAAGAAGTGAAACCTGACAGGGATGGGAAGAGACATGTTATTCAGGTGTTTAAAACTCTGTTTTTGTTAACACCTATTTAACTAAATACACTTAGGAGAAGAAAATCTGTGTTGAAAGATCACCATCAACTTGAAACTCAGGATTGTCTCTGAAAACTTTATAACTATTAGTGTTACAAGTAATCCCTGAAATAACCAGAAGAGATTCAGTTACTTATTGCATTTAACACCACTTTGTGTACATGTCATATAATTGTTTTATTCATGGTCAGTCACATCATTCTTGCACTACTCTGGAGTAGCTCACACGTATACATTTCTCCATATTCTGCTAGGAAGTGCTTACAAGTAACAGCAGCTGCAAAGCTAGATCTGAAGCAGCAGCACACAGGTGTTTTACTTCTCTCCAACATTACCATTAGATAAGGGAATGATGGATCTGTTTGTATGTAGCATGAACAATAGAAAGGGGAATAATACAAACAGTGACAAAATAGTAATGCCTGAACTCTGTAGATCTCAAAGCATTTTACATAGGACGGTAAGTATCATCCCATTTAGAGATGGGGAAACTGAGGCATGGAGATTAAATGACTTGCCAAAAGTCACACAACAGAGCTTGAACAGAACACAGGTCTCCCAACTCCCAGCCCCTGGTCCTAGCCCCTGGATCAGTTCTGAAGACACCCACTGCAGAACTGTGACTACTCTAGATGCATAAAGTCAAGAGAGAGGAGAGGAAACTGAGACACATGCCAGTGCACCTGCTACACTGATCCCTTATTAGGCTTAACACCACAAATCTTACCCACTTAATAGCACCTCTAGAATCTCCATAAGTGAGGCTGGTTGAAACTCAACTAGAAAAGGCAGGGAGTATTTGTCCTGTCCAAATGTGACTGCTGTCATAGAGACCCCCAGATTGATTCAGATTCAATTGTCTAATATTCACAGAGTAGACAGAAAATTTTCACATAAGCGACTACTCTGTATCCAAGTGGAGGCAACCTACATTTATCAGGATGCCCACCACTCAGGGCAGTTCTGCTGGTCTAAACTATGAGAAGCATGTTTGAGGAACACAAAAAGCTGAAGCTTCCATCACAATCGTTGGGACGGGACAGCAAAAATTTGATTGCTCCAATTCTAAGCAAATGACTCCCACTTCAACTCCTTTCTCCCTCCACCCTCCATCTGCCACAAGCTGTCTGCATACCAACTGTGACAGACCCAGACCAGTAGGGTACAGGAGTCTGGTAGAGGGCAAATATACTGGTCACTGGATGAGTAGTTTACTGTTCCCTGAGTGACCAGAGAAGGGGCTGCATTAGAGTAATCAGGAACCTGCTAGAACCAGTTAAGGCAGGCAGGCTAATTAGGACACCTGGAGCCAATTAAGAAGAAGCTGCTAGAATCAATTAAGGCAGGCTAATCAGGGCACCTGGGTTTTAAAAGGAGCTCACTTCAGTTTGTGGTGCGAGTGTGAGGAGCTGGGAGCAAGAGGTGCAAAGAGCTGAGAGGGTGTGCTGCTGGAGGACTGAGGGGCACAAGCATTATCAGACACCAGGAGGAAGATCCTGTGGTAAGAATAAGGAAGGTGTTTGGAGGAGGCCATGGGGAAGTAGCCCAGGGAGTTGTAGCTATCATGCAGCTGTTACAGGAGGCACTATAGACAACTGCAGTCCACAGGAACCTGGAGTAGAGGATGGGCCCGGGTTCCCCCCAAACCTCCCAATTGACCTGGAGCACATGACTTATGAGGAGAGGCTGAGGGAACTGGGATTGTTTAGTCTCCAGAAGAGAAGAATGAGGGGGGATTTGATAGCAGCCTTCAACTACCTGAAGGGGGGTTCCAAAGAGGATGGAGCTCGGCTGTTCTCAGTGGTGGCAGACGACAGAACAAAGAGCAATGGTCTCAAGTTGCAGTGGGGGAGGTCCAGGTTGGATATCAGGAAAAACTATTTCACTAGGAGGGTGGTGAAACACTGGAATGCGTTACCTAGGGAGGTGGTGGAGTCTCCTTCCTTGGAGGTTTTTAAGGCCCGGCTTGACAAAGCCCTGGCTGGGATGATTTAGCTGGGAATTGGTCCTGCTTTGAGCAGGGGGTTGGACTAGATGACCTCTTGAGGTCCCTTCCAACTCTGATATTCTATGATTCTATGACCTGGACTGTGGGTTCTTCCAGAGGGGAAGGTCTCTGGGCTGTTCCCCAACCCACATGGTGAATCTCTGAGGCAAGAAAATCCACCAATAGGTGCAGGACCCACCAAGATAGAGGAGGAACTTTGTCACACAACATGACCTGTGACACTCACGTCAGGGAGAAGATCATCAGGAGCCACTGTGTCAGAGACTGAGGACAAAAAAGGGTTGGTAGCAAATTCCAATGGATAAGAAGTCTTTCTATCAAAGAATTCTGTAACTGCAGTGGATCCCTTAACCTGACCACCTGCAAACAAAGTAGACCATGTGTTCTGATGGGGACATGAGTGATCTTGGATGGGGGAGAATGAGACCTAGGCAAAGTCTGCTCTGTTGAATCAGCTGTTTCAGTTTTCCAAGCACATGATGTCAAAATGATTCTAAGCCCAATTTTTAAGAGAAGTTCACCTAACAAAAATGTTAATCAGATGAACAGATGTCAAGCAAACTTTTCCAAGCAATTCCAATAATGAATTGAGAGCACACCTGAGAAGATGGGACAGAGAAATGAATACAAAACAGTAGCAGAGAGATAATACTGGTGAGACCACTACTAGAATACTGTGTCCAGACCACACTTCAAAAGAGAACATTGAAAGAAATCAGAGTCAGAAAAGAGTCACAAGAGTGACTTGAGCACTTTTGTCCAATAATGGGAGCAGCAGCCTGTGCAAACATCTGAAACCCGAGCCCCCCTCTCAGGAGAATGAAACTCATCACACGACCTGCTTTGCAATTCCACCATGTGTCGTCAAAAGCCCACCTATCATTATAGGTATCCTTTACACACACACACGCTCCTGCCCTCCTCACTTTGGAAAGCGATGGTGCAGATCTTTATAATACAAGATACTTCCATTCATTTCTGACACGCTTTCATGAGCAGTGAAACAGTTAACAATATCGATGTTTGACCTATCTACATTGGCATCGGCAACCATAGCCATTGAAATGAATGGAGAGGTTCATACCTCACAGCTACTGTTTTAGTCTCTCTGCAAACCGAGGCTTTGTCTTCAATGCAAAAAAAGGGTGTTTTTACCTCAAGATAACTAAACCATGTTAGCTACCATTCTGTAAAATCCTAGTGGAAACAAGTTTCAGAGCAGCAGCCGTGTTAGTCTGTATCTGCAAAAAGAACAGGAGTACTTGTGGCACCTTAGAGACTAACGAATTTATTTGAGCATAAGCTTTCGTGGGCTACAGCCCACTTAATCAGATGCATAGAATGGAACATATAGTAAGAAGATATATACACAGAGAACATGAAAAGGTAGAAGTTGCCATACCAACTCTAAGAGGCTAATTAATTAAGATGAGCTATTATCAGCAGGAGGGAAAAAAAAAACTTTTGTAGTGATAATCAAGATGGCCCATTCCAGACAGTTGACAAGAAGGTGTGAGGATACTTAACATGGTGAAATAGATTTAATTTGTGTAATGACCCAGCCACTCCCAGTCTCTATTCAAGCCCAAGTTAATGGTATCTAGTTTGCAAATTAATTCTAGTTCAGCAGTTTCTCGTTGAGTTTGTTTTTGAAGCTTTTCTGTTGCAAAATTGCCACCTTTAAATCTATTACTGAGTGACCGGAGAGGTTGAAGTGTTCTCCTACTGGCTTTTGAATGTTACCATTCCTGATGTTTGATTTGTGTCCATTTATTCTTTTGCGTAGAGACTGTCCGGTTTGGCCAATGAACGTGGCAGAGGGGCATTGCTGGCACATGATGGCATATGTGCAGGTGAACAAGCCCCTGATGGCATATAGTATAGTGTTGCCCATGCCTAGCTCCTTCACAGTAAAAACTACAGGGAGCTCGTCTCCACTAGGATTTTACCACAAGATAACGAACATGTGAGGGTTATCTTGCCATACACATACAATTTTTTAGCAGTGAGGACAAAGTCATAGGCAGACAGTGATATACTGGTTACACTCTATTAACATTTTGAAGGTTTTCTCTACAACCAGGAGCTCGCAACAGTTTTTAAGTGAAAGCTGAGACTCTCCAGAACAAGCAAGAGGCATGTGAGAGCCCCTGAGAAGTTATGCCTAATGCTTTGGGAAGCCCTGCCTTAAAGAGCTCATTCTGCTTAGCTTATTCAATACAATGTTATGAGGAATTTTGATCAGTCTGGAGGTACCTATGCACAGGGAGAAAATTTCTAATAGAAGGCTCTTTAATCTAGCAGATGAAAGAATAACCAGAACCAATTGCTGGAAGCTGAAGCTAGACAAATTCAAACTGGAAATAAGGCACATACACCTCTACCTTGATGTAACGCTACTCTATATAACACGAATTCGGATACAATGTGGTAAAGCAGCGCTCCGGGGGGGCGGGGCTGCGCACTCCAGTGAATCAAAGCAAGTTCAATATAACGGTTTCACCTATAATGTGGTAAGATTTTTTTGGCTCCCGAGGACAGCGTTATATCGAAGTAGAGGTGTATTTTTAACAGTAAGACTAATTAATCACTGGAACACCTTACCAAGGGAAATGATGGATTCTCCACCCCCTGGAGTCTTTACATTGTGCTTAGTATCAGAGGGGTAGCCGTGTTAGTCTGAATCTGTAAAAAGCAACAGAGGGTCCTGTGGCACCTTTGAGACTAACTGTTAGTCTCAAAGGTGCCACAGGACCCTCTGTTGCTTTTTACATTGTGCTTGGATGTCTCTTTCTAAAAGATCTGCTCTGGTTCAACCACAAGTTATTGGGCCTGATATAGGAATTATTGGATGAAGTTCTCTGACTTGTATTATACAGAAGGTCAGACTAGATAATCATAATGGTGCTTTTTGGTCTTAAAATGTATGAAAGAACCAGCCTTGAAAGAACTGTGAGAAAGTACCAGAGAGCCTTCTCCATAACACTGCTGTTGCAGCATTGCAATTGCTACTGCTCTGAATAGAGAGGCTGAGGATGAAGCTGGGCACAGAGTACCATGGCAGAAGTGCCATGAAAATATTTGTAAGGAAATGTTTATCTTCACTAATAGAAGACAATGAGCTGAGTATGGGAGAAAAAGATCCAGGGTAGAGCCCATTGCAGATATAAATCAGATATCCACGGAGCTGCAGGGCTCTGCCAGGAACTGCAGCGGCGAAAGCAGCAGCATGTCGGGCCACCGCTCACAGGAGCCAGTGCCATGCAACGGCCGCTCCTCCGGCACAGCTGTACCACCCCCAACCCCACCCACTGGGGCATGCACCAGGCTCATCGGCAGCTGTCCCTGGTCACGCTCATGTGTGCAAGCAGCTCGCACACCCCCGCACAGGAGACTCAGACTGCTGCGAGGAAGGAACTCCCGTCTGGGGGCATGAGAGCCACTTGCACACACTAGGGCAGGGGTGGGCAAACTATGGCCCACGGGCCACATCCAGCCCTACAGACAGTTTAAACCAGCCCTCAAGCTCCTGCTGGGTAGTGGGGTCTGGGGCTTGCCCAGCTCCCGTGCTCCAGCTGGGGAGCGGGGTCAGAGGCTGCTCTGCACATACAGGACCAGCTCTAGGTTTTTTGCCGCCCCAAGCAAAAAAATTGTTGGCTGCCCCCAACCCCAACCCTGGGCTCTCCCCCCACCCACACCCCCTGCCACCCCAACCCTGGGTTCTTCCCCCCCACTAGCGCTGACTCCGCCCGCTCCCCCCTCACCTCTAACCGGTCCAGCGCTGGCAGGGTCGGGGTAAGCAGCGGGGTACCCAGGCCACGCCTCAGCCCAGGGTCCTCCAGACAAGGCTCCCACCTCCAGGACCGGCCGGGACTGGGGAGGACAGAGCCGGGGGATTGCCCCGGCTGGGGGCTGAGGAGCCGGGTCAGGGCAGCTCCAGAGGGAGCGGAGCCCCAGAGAGCGGGACGCGGGCCCCGCACAGCAGCACCCCGCCTATGGCTCCACTCCTGCTGCTGCTTCTGGCCGCCCTGCTGCAGTCCCTGGGCGGCTCTGGACGCTTCACCCAGCCCCAGCTGCGGCGCTGGGGGGTGGCCGCCCTGTGGCACCTGCAGGCGGCTCCGTGTGCCCCGAGGGGTGGCCCCCAGCCCAAGTGTCCTGCGCTCGGAGCCCGCCCGGCCATAAGGTGCGGGCACTGCTCCCCGACGTGAACTGCAGCGGCCCCAGGGCGCCCCCGGTGCAGGACACGCTGCTGCTGCAGGGGCCAGCTCTAGGCTTTTGCCGCCCAAGCACCCAAAAAAAAAAAAAAAGAGGCTGGCTGGAATGCCGCCCCTGAAAATGTGCAGCCCCAAGCACCTGCTTGGTTTGCTGGAGCCAGCCCAGCGCACATGGGTGCCGAGGCTCCCGGAAGCAGCAGCATGTCCCCGCTCCAGCTCCTAAGCTTAGGGGCAGCCAGGGGGCGGGGCAGCCTGTCCCTGCCCCAAGCGCTGGGAACTGCGGCTAATGGGAGCTGTAGGGTCAGTGCCTGCGGACAGGGCTGCGTGCAGAGCTGCTTGGCCGCACCTCTGCATAGGAGCTGGAGGGAGGACATGCTGCTGCTTCCAGGAGCTGCTTCAGTTAAGTGCCGCCCGGAGCTTGCAACTCTCCTGTGCCCCGATCCCCTGCCCCAGCCTGACCCCTCTCCTGCACCTCGACACCCTGCCCCAGCCTGGAGCCCCCTCCCGCACCCTGAACTCCTCATTTCTGGCCTCACCCCAGGGCCCACACCCCCAGGCAGAGCCCTCACCCCTCCATGCCCCAATCCCCTGCCCTGATCCCCTTGGGCCCAGCCTGGGGCATCCTCCTACACCCCAAATCCCTCATCCCAGCCTCACCCCAGAACCCACACCACCAGCCAGAGCACTCCCCCCCCCCCCGCACCCTAACCCCCTGCCCCAGCCTGGAGCCCCCTTCCGCACTCTGAACTCCCCCTTTCCTGCCCCACCCCAGAGCCCACAACCCCCAACCCTCACTCCCTCCTGCACCCCAAACCCAATTTCGTGAGCATTCATGGCCCACCATACAATTTTCATACCAAGATATGGCCCTCGGTCCAAAAAGTTTGCCCACCCCTGCACTAGGGCAACCAGTGACAGCTGCCAATGTGCCTGGTGCCCGCCCCAGTGGGTGGGGCTGCGGGGCACTGGCTCCTGCAAGTAGCAGACAGACATGCTGCTGCGGTTCCTGGTAGAGCCCTGCAGCTCCACAGATATCCAATTTATATCCACGGATCTAAATTTTGAATCCACACAGGGCTCTAATCCAGGGCACAAAACAGCGGACTCCTTCTGAAGGCTGGTGGAGACCAGCATACTCCAAACTTTAAAATGACAGTGGAAACATAAGACTCATACAGAAAGCTCCTTACCCAGACGTGAGTTCAGTATAGTTGGGAGAAGGAAATCCAGAAGAGAGGTGGTTTGGAGTTTCTTCTCTGTGGCAAGCGCCTGACAGAAGACAGGCAGAGGAAGAACCAAAGATGGACTAACCGCTCAAGCCCAGGATGGGTGGACATTGCTTAGTTTGTATTTTTGTCTGTTTTTTGGTTTTGCTGAGAGACTCCAGGGAAAAGCTCTGCATGTCGCTGCTCTTCAAGAAAAGTGAGGCTGAAGAGGAGTCGAGGAGGGGCAGAAGATGCTGTCTTGATTAGTATTACTTTATCAGACATTATTCGAGACATAGATACCCCTGAAGGGGTTGAACTCCCTTGTCACCTGACTGTATGGCCAAGCCCCCACCATACCACATCACTGAAGTCACAAGGTAGAGAATGGGGCAGAATTGCTGACACAACATCTCACACCACGAGGGCGTGCTCCAAAGATTGAGACTAAAACAACTCTATAACAAGGCATCGCCTCATTGAAACCCTCATGAATTTTTGCCATTGGTGCTGTTTCCTTCCTGCATTGCCCAGACTGGACAGTTTTTTTCTCTTTTAATTTCACTTTTTAGTGAGGCACACTTTATATGAAATTTAGCACAAATTTCAAGTTTTGTTTAAAACTTATCAAACCCAAATCCATAGAAAACTTGTGAGCTCCAAAAGCAGTAGACGTTAAAAGTCCGCTTTAGTTTGATATTTTGTGGGCTTTATTTTAAACATAAGCAAGTTCTCTTCTCCTCTATAAATGCTGTAGAGATATTAGACTTCCATTCCAACTACAATCATGTCTCCCAAGCCCTCCACATTCCACACATATAGGAACTATAAACACAAGTGATTGTGAGTGTGTTTCCACCAAACTTACTTTTGAAAATTACATAGAGGAAAAGAAGGGAGACTTTCTCCATTCAACTTTGTTTCTTTAGATGACCCTATCTTCACAGGCAAAAAGAGTGTATTTTTCATTCATGAGTTCAATCAAGTTAACATAACAATTGGAAAGCCCTCTTAACAGCTCTGAAGACAAGCTAACAATTTGGACCCTGCCTTCACTAAGAAAAAAGGTATACACATAACAGCTGAGTGTAGATAAACCAAGTGTTAAAACTTCAAGTTGCCTTGTCAACATTAGTTTACACATGTGATACTTTACCCATGCATGTGCAAACTGAGGCCAGGTCTACACTACGAAATTAGGTTGGTATAACTACTTCGCTCAGGAAAGCGAAAAATCTGCGCCTCTGAGCGACACAGTTAAACTGACCTAGCCAGAAAGCACTCCTCATAGACCTAGCTGCCACCTCTCGGGGCGGTGGAGTTCCTAAACTGCAGGGAGAACCCCTCTCCTCACAGTAAGTAATGTCATCACTTAAGTGGTGCAGCATTTTAAGTGCAGACAAACCCTGACACACTCGTGCAGAAAAAGAGCAGTTCTTGCTTCTGCCTTATTGCCACCATCACAAGGAGAGCAATCGTTTATATTTTTTGCTATAAATAAAAGGAATGCAACATTTCAAAAAACAAGGCAAATAGCATTTTATTACAGTGTTTCCTCAGTATGAAAACAGTAAAGTCTCAGTCTGAAGCAGCTGTAAATGCTGCTAATGCACAGAGGATTTTTCAAAGGTTTAAAACTTTAAAAAACACACCAACTGCACTGAAAGACAGTGATTTTTTTTTTTTAAACAAGGGCTTGTCTATACTACAAAGTTAAGTCGACATAAGGCAGCTTACATCATCCTAACTATGGAGCTGTACACAGTACAATGCTCTGCCCGCCACTGTCACACACCTGCTACACCAACTTGATAAAACCACCTTGACGAGAGACGTAACACTTACGAGGACATAGTTAGAGCGACACAGTGTCAGTGTAGACACTGCATTGCTTGTGTTGACTTAAGGGGCCTCCAGAAGGTGTGCTACAATGCCCATTGTGTACCTGGCTGCAGGGAAGCAGAGCAATCACAGGCATGCACCCCTTCCCTTTTAAAACCCCAGGGAAGTTCTAAAACTGCTCTTCCTGTCTGCTTAGCAGGTGAGCTAACATAGCAACTGTCCAGCTGACCAGGCCAGCACCACGCAGCAAACGCACTCCTGCCCGGAGTACAACAAAAGTGGTGGATCTCCTGGGTCTGTGGGGAGAGGAAGCTGTGCAGTCACAGCTCCACTCCAGCAGCAAGAACTTTGATATCTAAGGCCAGATCGCTCAGGCCATGGAGAACAAAGGCTATGACAGGGACACGCAGCAGTGCCGTGTAAAATTCAAGGAGCTCAGGCAGACATACCAGAATGCAAGGGTGGCAATAGTCGCTCTGGTGTAGAGCTCAGACATGCCACTTCTACAAGGAGCTGCATGCCATCCTCGGTGGCGATCCCACCTCCAACACCAAGAGCCCCGTGGATACTTTTCGGGGGGGCTGGAGTCACTGACCACCAGAGTGAACCTCAAGGAAAACATACTGAACAAGGAAGTGGAGGCGAAGGAGGATGGGAGACAAGCAACAGGGAGATCCGGTGGCATGGGGAGCCAGGACCTCTTTTTGAATCCAGAGCAATCTAGCCACTCCCTGCAATCCAGCTGAGCTGAGCATGATGCAGGGGACAGAAATTCTGGTATGTACTCAATTTGCTTCAATACCATAGGGACACATCTGCTCATGTAATGCTTTTTTAATTAGGCTACAAAAGGTAGTGAAATAACCAATACAGGTAGAGTTGCTATCTGCTTCTCAGAAAAGCAGAAAAGTTTGTTTTTGCACAGTGGGATCTCCCATGAATTTTCCTGGAGATTTCTATGGAGGCTTTCTTAGAGGTAATCTGCAATCCTCTGCCGAAGATTTCTTGGGAGAGCTGCCTTGTTTCTTCCTCTGCAGTAGGCCACTTTGCCACACCACTGGGCAATTACTTCAGCAGACACCATTTCAGTACACAAGGTAGCAGCATATAGATCCAGGCTGCAGCCACACGCATGCAGGAAGTGCTCCCTTGCAGCCTTGCTTACCCTCAGGAGTGAGATATCAGCTACAATTACCTCCGCCTGTGAAAAAATGTGCCAGTATTCAGTACAATAATCCTATGCACTTGTACTGATAACCCAGCGCTACCCCCTGCCCTTTGTCCCAACTCACCTGCTCCACTCTGGGCATGGCTGAGGCTGCCACCGAGCTGTATGACTCGTAAGGGAAAGCAAGAAAGTTGTGCTTGTAACTTGTTTGGATCAAGCGGTGCAAGTACACTGAAAATAGGACCTATGTCCATTGTTTCTTTAGAAGCTGCAGATGTGGCCTTGAGGGTCTCCTCATGCACACTGGCGGAGCAGCCCGGCCAGATAAGGAGAAGACAGAAGAGGTCTAAGGAAGACATGTTCAAGGCGCTGCAATCCTCTGGTGCTTCAGATTGCGAGCCAAGAGCTTGGGGAGAGACAATCAATGAGAAAATGTGGAGGGATACTGAGGAAAGGAAGCAGGGCCAAAACAAATGATAACACAGCTCGGGGAACAAACAGATATGCTGCAATCTCCGACTGAACTTCAGGCTGAACACATCTGTGCTCACCTCCTGCTGCAGCCCATAGAGAACTTCATTTGATGACCTCCCTACACTCTCCACACATGTTCCATACATCTTCCATTGCTGCAACAGTACCCCAGGCACTCCACCGCACGGGCGATTACGCACAATGACAGCTAGACACACAGCCGCGAGAGCCTCGTTGGCGTATGTGCTTGTGAATTCACTGTCCCTTCTCCTTCAAAGATACTCTATGTATTAAGTTTACCTCAGCATGACATAGGTATGTTTCCATAGGTGTGGAATAAAAATCAACTTATGGAAAGTGAATGAATCTTTACTCTTCTCCAACACATGGTGACTGTTGCTAATTCAGAGACGATAGCAATAGATTAATTTGCATTGTTATAGCAGCGCACAGAAAGCAATCATTACAAGGTTCATACCACGGTGAAAAAAAACAATTCCAGGCTCAGCACATTACAGCAACACACATTACTTTGGCTCATTGTTAAAATGCTCCTTCAAAGCCTCCCTGATCTGAATAGCTCCCTGTTGAGCCCCTCTGAGAGCCCTGGTATCTGGCTGTTCAAAAGCAGCAGACAGCTGTTCAACTTCCACACCCCACCCATGGGGAAACTTCTCCCCCTTTGCTTCACAGATATTATGAAGCTCACAGTAGGCAGCTATGACCATGGGGATATTGCCCTGACTAAGGTCTAAGCTCCTGAGGAGACAGCACCAGTGACCCTTTAAGCAGACAAATGTACATTCAACAGTCACTTTGCACCTGCTGACCCTGTGGTTGAAGCGCTCCTTCTTGCTGTCAGGCATGCCAGTGTACAGCTTCATGAGTCACAGCGGCAAGGGATAGACTGGATCTCCCAGGATTACTATTTGCATTTCCACATCCCCAGTGGTAATCCTCTGGTCTGGAAAGAAAGTCCCTGCTTGCAGCTTTCTGTACAGGCCTGTGTTTCTAAAGATGCAGACCTTCTCTGACCAGCTCGTGTTGATGAAACAACCCCAGTGATCCACAGAGATAAGTAGCCCTTTCTGTTGATGTACGCCGTCAAAAGGTGGTCTGGTGCCAAAATAGGGATATGCTTCTCCACCGTGAATGCGGCTCTCATTTTGGTGTCCTTGCGCCGGAGGACAGAGGTGAGCTCCAAACATAGTTCCAGGAAGGTGGTTTTGCACATCTGAAAGTTCTGCAGCCATTACTCGCTATCTCATACCTGCATAACGATGCGATCGCACCACTCAGTGCTTGTTTCTCGAGCCCAGAACTGATGGTCCATCATGTGCAGCTGCTCCGTGAATGCTAACAGCAATCTTGAATTGTTTCTTTCCATGGCACACTGTAAGCCAGACACCAAGGCATCGTCATCAGACACGCAGCTCATAAAATACTGCAGGATCAGGTGCATTGTGTTCATAACATTCACCACAGTACTGGAGAGCAGTGCAGGATCCGTGCTTTCGGAGAGATGGCGGATGGACAAGTTACAGGGGCTGTTGAAAAGTGGTGTTAAATATACTAGGAAGCCCATGGAATGATAGGACAGAGAAAACTACATCATGGAATGCTGAAACTGCCCCCATGAGGCATTGCAAACCCTTCCCAAAACACCCTAGGACAGATGATGGCAAGTTGCACAGTGTGATAGCTACCCAAGATGCACTGTTCTTTGTGTCGATGCAAGAGCTGCTACTGTGGACACACTCCTCAGAAAAAAGGACATGCAACAGCAGTTTAATTACAATGGTGGCTATATGTCGGCCTAACTTAAGACAACTTAACTTTATAGTGTAGACATTGCCCAAGTCTCTAATTTTTTGCAAGGGTAGAGGGTCAGTCCTCAGACACTGACGAAAAGACCTGCTACCTTACCCTACAGTAACACTATGAAAAGCTAAAATGTTAGCCACAACCAAAATAAGAGACTAATATTTTAACCATAAATTGATCATTGAAGTATTCTTAGTCTATTTTCCCAAAGCAAATATTAAAGTAAAAGAAATGAGGGATCAAGAAATAAAGAACTGCTCAGTGAATGGGGATGTAGTCACTAGGAGCCAAATCAGAACTGCTCCTCCCCAATCCAGCAAGAGACTGGCTGATAAAGTGTGACACAAGGCTTGATTACTCACAGAAATTACACTAATTTAACTATATCACTTTCCATTTAGTTTGTTACTGAATAAACACAAGACACTGCAGTATCTATCCAGAAACAAACTTGGGGCTACAAAAATAGGTTGTGTTTCAAAACATGTTGGATAATGCAAATTTAAACACAATTTTGTACCTAGTGCAGAAAGGTTGTGTTTACGACCATATTAATGGACTATGGTAAACCATAGAGAAACCCCAGCATTTACCACAATCAGCTAACGTTTTTAAACATTGCTGCCTTTGTGCCCACTAGACACTAAGTGGTGTGTAAATACACGTTACTTAAAGCACGTTAGCGAACATCTTAAAACACAACCTATTTGCCTAGTCTGGACATGCCCTCGGAAACTGACATTT
The DNA here is from genome assembly GCF_011386835.1 of Chrysemys picta bellii. NCBI lineage: Eukaryota > Metazoa > Chordata > Testudines > Emydidae > Chrysemys > Chrysemys picta. The sequence goes on along the minus strand of NC_088802.1, from coordinate 31,808,705 downwards.
GGGCAGAGGCTACAAGTCAACACTTACAATGTTCAATTTACTAGGGTTACAATTCTAAGGTCAACTGACAGACCTATTCTTCATCTGGCTTTTTATTAAGAAACCAGTTTCTAAATAAAACTGTACCCACTATTAGACGGTTTGTTTTCTGAGACCTTGTGTTGGAAAATTAGAGATAAATTGAGCCTGGCTGCTCCCAGTACTAGTTTCCAACTATGCTCATGGCAGGGCAAAAATGTATGCCCGTCATTCCCTTCCAGCCACAGAGTTTGTGCGGCACACATGCTGCTGGAAATTCTACAGGAAGTAACTGCAGCCTAAAGTAACACAAGAAAAGAAAAGCCTTATGCTCTGCATCAGATCAACCTAACATTCTAGGAGTTCCCAGTTTAAACCTTTGCCCAGAATGGTGGCCAAAGAACAGCCATACTGGGATGAGTCACTTGCCACAAGAAATATTAAGAAGTAGACAGAACACTGATCTAAAAAGATACAGGTTAAACCTCTCTAATCCAGCACTCCTTGATCAGGCAACATCCGTGGTCCGGCATAGGTGCTCCAGGGCTGGAGCACCCAGGGGGAAAAATTAGTGGGTGCAGAGCATGCACTGGCGTCAAGCTCCCCCCGCGTGCCGGCAGCCCCGCACTTACCAACTCCTCCTCCCTCCCAGCGCTTCCGGACCGCAGCAAACAGCTGATTCGCGGTGTTCAAGCTCCGGGAGGGAGGGGGAGGACCTGGGGCCGGCAGCTAACACCCCAGGCGGAGGGCCAGCACTCCGGGTAGCAGCAGGGCCCCCAAGCAGGGGGTCCAGCTGGGTGCAAAGCCTGGCGGTGCTGCAGCACCCCCCATACTCCTACTTCCCGTGCCTAGGGAGACCCACTGGCACTCTGCGTTGACCTTCCGTGGTTTGGCAAATTCTCTAGTTCAGCGGCAGTCAGGTCCCGAGGATGCCGGACTAGAGAGGTTCAACTTGCATAAAATCCAGACTAAAACTTGCCTACCCTTGGCAAATGTTCACGTTTACATACTTTAACTCAATGACTCTTCTGCTGCAGAGCTTACATGTGTTAGTGGGAGGAAAACGCCAGTCTTACATCAAAATAACCTGCTGCAGCAGAACTATATCTAACCTGCACGTTCATGCTTAAAACAAGAGTCTATTTGCTATTCATGTAGTTACCTAATAAAAGGGTAGGAGTCTGAAATCAGAAGTGAATGCCTTCCCAAGAAGAATGGCTGCTTTCTTATTGTTTAGAGATCTTCAGAGACAGTCAAAACACCACTAGCAGAATCTAGTTGCCCCTAAAGAGGAGTATGTTCAAATATATGCAACAGTTTTCAAGCTACATTAAGTGTGTATTTCTGAGCCTTGAGCACCACCCCCACAGAATAGGAGATGAGGCTCCAACATCAGCTGAGTTTTACATGGTAAAACCAACATTTTTTCTGCTAGTCACTAATTTGTAGAAGGCAAGTGGAGGTAGTATGCAGTCACTGAATAACACAGCACTGCCAGCACAGGCATCTGGACCGCCCCCCTACCCTCCCCAATCACTTCCCAAAGCAGTCACCAAACTCAGCTACGGAGCACCCCGTGTGCACTCAAACACCTCCAGCCCTAGGGAAAACAGCACACCCACACAACCCCCCAGCACACTGACCACTCCCCCAAGATTGGCTCCCCCTTCCATGCTTCAGGCACACTCACTCACCCCAGTCTCCCCTCTGAGACACACACCATGGGCACACTCGAACCCCCCGCACACACGCACCCGGCGGGCACACTCGCACCCCCCCCCACACACACACACACACACTTGGCGGACACACTCCACTACCCCAACCCTCTGGGCATACATCCCCACACATACCCTGCGGGCACACTCACGCCCCCCCTCCATGGGCATCCATCCATCCATACACACACACACACATATACTGCGGGCACACTCACGCCTCCCCGCCCCCATGGGCATCCATCCATCCATACACACACACACATATACTGCAGGCACATTCCCATCCCCGTCCCCCCCACACACACACATATACTGCAGGCACATTCCCATCCCCGTCCCCCCCCCCCCACACACACATACTGCAGGCACATTCCCATCCCCGTCCCCCCCCCACACACACACACACTGCGGGCACACTCCCCCCCCCCCCACACACACACTGCGGGCACACTCCCCCCCCCCCGCACACACACACACACTGCGGGCACACTCCCCCCACACACACACACACACACTGCGGGCACACTCCCCCCCCACACACACACACACACTGCGGGCACACTCCCCCCCACACACACACAAACACTGCGGGCACACTCCCCCCCCACACACACACACAAACACTGCGGGCACACTCCCCCACACACACACACACAAACACTGCGGGCACACTCCCCCACACACACACACACAAACACTGCGGGCACACTCCCCCCCCACACACACACAAACACTGCGGGCACACTCCCCCCCCCCACACACACAAACACTGCGGGCACACTCCCCCCCCCCCCACACACACACAAACACTGCGGGCACACTCCCCCCCCCCCACACACACACAAACACTGCGGGCACACTCCCCCCCCCACACACACACACACACACTGCGGGCACACTCCCCCCCCCCCACACACACACACACTGCGGGCACACTCCCCCCCCACACACACACACACACTGCGGGCACACTCCCCCCCCACACACACACACACACTGCGGGCACACTCCCCCCCACACACACACACACACTGCGGGCACACTCCCCCCCCACACACACACAAACACTGCGGGCACACTCCCCCCACACACACACACACAAACACTGCGGGCACACTCCCCCCCACACACACACACAAACACTGCAGGCACACTCCCCCCCACACACACACACAAACACTGCGGGCACACTCCCCCCCCACACACACACAAACACTGCGGGCACACTCCCCCCCACACACACACAAACACTGCGGGCACACTCCCCCCACACACACACACACAAACACTGCGGGCACACTCCCCCCCACACACACACACAAACACTGCGGGCACACTCCCCCCCCACACACACAAACACTGTGGGCACACTCCCCCCCCCACACACACAAACACTGCGGGCACACTCCCCCCCACACACACACAAACACTGCGGGCACACTCCCCCACACACACACACAAACACTGCGGGCACACTCCCCCCCACACACACACAACACACACACTGCGGGCACACTCCCCCCCCCACACACACACACACACACTGCGGGCACACTCCCCCCCCCACACACACACAAACACTGCGGGCACACTCCCCCCCACACACACACAAACACTGCGGGCACACTCCCCCACACACACACACAAACACTGCGGGCACACTCCCCCCCACACACACACACACACACACTGCGGGCACACTCCCCCCCACACACACACACACACTGCGGGCACACTCCCCCCCCACACACACACACACTGCGGGCACACTCCCCCCCACACACACACACTGCGGGCACACTCCCCCCCCACACACACACTGCGGGCACACTCCCCCCCCCACACACACACACTGCGGGCACACTCCCCCCCCCACACACACACACACTGCGGGCACACTCCCCCCCCACACACACACACACACTGCGGGCACACTCTTCCCCCCCTCCCCCACTGCGGGCACTCTCACGTGTCCCCCCCCACACACACACACACACTGCGGGCACACTCCCCCCCCCCACGCCCCACTGCGGGTACACTCCCGTCCTGTCCGCCCCTACACACACACAGTGGGCACACTCCCGTCCGTCGTCCCCACACACACACACACACTGTGGACGCACTCCCCCTACACACACTCGCACCCTTCCCCCAGCCTGCCGCCCTCCTCCGCGCAATCGGGGGCCCATGGCCGCCCCAGCACCTAAGGCCTCTCGGCCCGGAGCGCGGCCCCCAGGGCGGGAGTCGGCCGGTTCCCTCTCGGGGCAGCTGGCCGGGGTCCGTCGCGAGGGTTGCGCGGCGCCCCGGCCTTACAGGCCATCGCGGTTCGGCGGGCCCGGACCCGGCTCCCGCCGCTGAGCAAAGGAGCCGAGCCGGGGCCTAGCCGGCCCCGACCTGCCGGCCCCACCGGACCGACGAGGGCGGCCCGGAAGCGGCCGGGCCGAGGTGCGGAGCCCGGGCCGGGCGCGCCGTTGCGGGGGGACCGAGCGGGCGGGGCCTGGTGCGGGGGTCGCTCACCCTGCATGCTGCTGACCGTCGTGTGCGCCTGGGAGCCCGGAGTGCTGCTCCCGCTGCTGGAGCCGGAGCCGGAGCCGCTGCTGGGGCTGGGAGTCGCCATTGTGCGCGCCAGACACGGAGCAGCGCGGAGGCTGCAATGCAGCAGGGACCCTCCCAGGCAGGACACCTAGAGCCCCGACTCCGTATAGCAGGCGCCTGAGCCTGCCCGTCCGCCTGTCCGTCCCCCGGGCTGGGGCTGCCGGCTTAACCCCTCCCAGTCCCACGCAGGACACCTAGAGCCCGACTCCGTGCGGGCGCCGGGCAGGCGCTGAGCCGGCCCGTTCCCCCCCCCCCGCTGGCAGCGGGAGTTCCCTGAGTCCCCCGAAAGCGATCTGCGGCCCCGCGTCTGGGCTTCCTCCGTGCCCAGCGAGCAAGAGCCCTGCTACTGCCTTTGCAGGGAAGGGAGAATCTCCTGACCAGATCCTAGCCCAGGGTCGTTCATTAGTGTCTTGGCTGCAAGTGATCTCTTCTGGGGGGCAAGAGATTCACACAACTGGACATGGCTGATTCCTCTGCAGCCCCGACTGTATGGGCTTCATACTAGGTATGGTCCAAGAGGACTTCTGGGCCAAGTCACTCCCGAGGACGAAGAGGGGAAGCTGCTTACCTTGTAATTCATCAACCCACACTCACCTCTTAGGTTCCATATATTCCTTCTCTATCCCTGCCCTTCTTGTTACCCCTTTCCCTTCCCATTCTCCTGCTACCTCTGGAATGGCCAAGGAAGGTCACTGTCATCCACCACCTATTCATTACCTGCTCCCTCCATCTCCTAGCACTCATGGAAATCTACCTCACACACATCCGAACACACACTAACTCTGCAGCTGCACTCTCATTTTTTCACACACACCACATGTCACTCCCTAAGGGCCACTATATGGATGTCAGACTCCCCTCCTCTCCTCCCCACTTCCAGCCCTTACAGACAACTCCCCAACCTGAAGCAAATACTCACCAGCAACTACACACCACACCACAGAAACACCAACCCAGGAACCTATCCCTGTAGCAAACCTCGTTGCCTACTCTGTCCCCATATCTACTCTGGCAACAGCATCAGAGGACCCAACCACATCAGCCACACCATCAGGGGCTCATTCACCTGCACATCCACTAATGTCATATATGCCATCATGTGCCAGCAATGCCCCTCTGCCATGTACATTGGCCAAACCGGACAGTCCCTCCGCAAAAGAATAAATGGACACAAATCAGACATCAGGAATGGTAACATACACAAGCCAGTAAGTGAACACTTCAATCTCCCTGGTCATTCTATTACAGATTTAAAAGTCACTATCATTGAACAAAAAAACTTCAGAAACAGACTTCAAAGAGAAACAGCAGAACTAAAATTCATTTGCAAATTCAACACCATTAATCTGGGCTTGAATAGGGACTGGGAGTGGCTGGCTCACTACAGAAGCAGCTTTTCCTCTCCTGGAATTGACACTTCCTCATCTATTATTGGGAGTGGACTACATCCACCCTGATTGAATTGGCCCTGTCAACACTGGTTCTCCACTTGTGAAGTAACTCCCTGCTCTCCATGTGTCAGTATATAATGCCTGCATCTGTAACTTTCACTCTATGCATCCGAAGAAGTGAGGTTTTAACTCACGGAAGCTTATGCCCAAATAAATCTGTTAGTCTTTAAGGTGCCATCAGACTCCTTGTTGTTTTTGACTCCTTCCTTGTTAGCCTTCCACTTTCAACCTGTCCCCCTTCCCTGCTCCTTGCAAAGGATCGTGCTGACTTCTTTAAATAGAAAATTGGCAGATGCTTGTAGGGTGACCAGATGAGAGGAAGAAAATATTGGGACGGGGGGGTTGCCAAAAAAAAAAAAAAAAGCCGAGTGCTGCCGGCGAAGGGGGGGGGGGAAGAGGGAAAGCCGAGGAAAAAAATATCGAGACCAGGGTGGTGGGTGGGTGGGGTCGCAAAAAAAAAAAAAGCCGAGGAAGAAAATATCGGGACTGGGGGTGGGGGGAGGAGTGTGGCAAAAAAAAAAAAGCCGAGTGCTGCCGGCAAAGCAAATATCAGGACAAAGTGCATCCCGACCAAAGATCGGTCGGGACGCGGGACAAACACTTAAATATCGTGACGTCTGGTCACCCTAGGTGCTTGGGACTGGAGAGGATTCAGAATAATCAGTGTAAGACCTATGGCCAGAAGCTACAGAGGGGAAAGAGGTCTCTAATCCTTTTGATGAAAAGAGAAGTTGTGGCCATAATTTGCTTAATTTGCATAGGCTACCAATCTACAGGTCCTAGTGACACATGGGGAGTCACCATAACTATATGTAAAATTGGCTTTGAGGGGATAGTGGGCTCCCAGAGCAGGGGAAAAGTTTCTACATTGTGGTAAAGAACTCACTTCCAAGCAGCCAGGACAAGAGCAAGCATTCTAATCATAGAATCATAGAATATCAGAGTTGGAAGGGACCTCAAGAGGTCATCTAGTCCAACCCCCTGCTCAAAGCAGGACCAATTCCCAGCTAAATCATCCCAAAAGTGGTCTTGGTTCCCCTCTCAGGGCTCCCCTTTGTGGCAAGAGGTGGTATAGACTGTGGTAGAAACATGGCTTCTCTGTAATACTTTATGCATAGTGTATTGTGACCAGTTATTGAGAAGTTTACTGTACAAATATGTTGGTTTGGTTTAATAACATGCTATTGGAAAAACGAGCAGGAAATTGGTCAGCTGCTCAAGATAACCATACATCTGTTAACTCTTAAGTTTGATGCTTGGTGGCTAGAAAGGGAGTTAGACTACTGCCAAAGTTACTGGAAGGGAAGAGGCATTTCACTCTTTATTTACATACATATCATTTTGCTGTTTTCATTGTGTCACAACAGAGCAGAATCATATTGGTTAGGTGCTCTCACTGCATTTCCATACCATAACATGGTAGGATTTTTTAAAAGTTTAACATTAACTCTGAACAGAAAAGCTTCAAAAACAGACTCCAACGAGAAACTGCTGAACTAGAATTAATTTGCAAACTAGATACCATTAACTTGGGCTTGAATAGAGACTGTGAGTGGCTGGGTCATTACACAAATTGAATCTATTTCACCATGTTAAGTATCCTCACACCTTCTTGTCAACTGTCTGGAATGGGCCATCATGATTATCATTACAAAAGTTTATTTTTCTCCTGCTGATAATAGCTCATCTTAATTAATTAGCCTCTTAGAGTTGGTATGGCAACTTCTCATGTTCTCTGTATGTATATATATCTTCTTACTATATGTTCCATTCAATGCATCTGATGAAGAGGGCTGTAGCCCACGAAAGCTTATGCTCAACTAAATTTGTTAGTCTCTAAGGTGCCACAAGTACTCCTGTTCTTTTTGCGGATACAGACTAACACGGCTGCTACTCTGAAATCTGAATTTCCTAGTTTTATAATACTTGGTTTGGGGATAATTACAACAGCCTCGTAATGTATTATACTTGGGGCCCTACCAAATTCACATCCATGAAAAATACGTCACAGACTGTGAAATCTGGTCTCCCCCCATGAAATCTGGTCTTTTGTGTGCTTTTACCCTATACTATACAGATTTCACAAGGGAGACCAATGTTTCTCAAATTGAGGGTCCTGAGCCAAAAGGGAGTTGCAGGGGGGTCATAAGGTTATTTTAGGGAGGGTCATGGTATTGCCACCCTTATTTCTGTGTTGCTTTCAGAGCTGGGCAGCCAGAGAGCAGCGGTTGTTGGCCAGACACCCAGCTCTGAAGTCAGCGGCCTGCCAGCAGCAGTGCAGAAGTAAGGATGGCAATACCATACCAGCCCACTCTTACTTCTGCATTGTTGCATTCACAGCTGGGCAGCCAGAGAGTAGCGAGTGCTAACTGAGGCCCCAGCTCTGCAGGCAGTAACGCAGAAGTAAGGGTGGTAATATCATACCGTGCCTTCTTACTTCTGCACTGCTGATGGCAGAAGCTCTGCCTTCAGAACTGGGCTCCTGACCAGCAGCCACTGCTCTCCAGCTGCCCAGCTCTGAAGGCAGTGCCGCTGCCAGCAGCAGCACAGAAGTAAAAATAGCAGTACTACAACTCCCCCTACAATAATATTGTGATCCCCCCATGATTCCTTTTTGGATCAGGACCCCTACAATTACAACACCTTGAAATTGCAGATTTAAACAGCTGAAATAATGAAATTAACTATTTTTAAAATCTTATGATTGTGAAATTGACCACAATGGACCGTGAATTTGGTAGGGCCCTAATTATACTCTCAATTACTGATATGTTCTCTTACCCTTATTTCCATTTTAATTATTTGCCTGGGATAAATAATAATGCAGGTAATTCTGCTTCCCTAAACATGCACCTCACAGGATTCTCACTCCTGGGTGGGTCTCATGCTTCCATCCTCAGTCCTCCAGGAAACTCCTTTAGTTCATATGATTTGGGGATCTCTAAGGTTTCTAGTGTCTGCCTCATTGGGATCTGCCCTACTGAGTATGCTTCAACCCCAGATATCTCAGCAGCCCCTAAACATTCCCAGCAATTCTTTTTAAGAGTGGGAGGCAAGAGCTCCCCTAAACATTTCATTGCATATAATCACAAGGAATTCTCACTCTCGGTCATCATCCCACTCCCCCACCCCCCATTCTCTATACAGTACAAGGGAAAATTAAAAAGGCACAAAGACTAGTTGATGGGAGAGTTTAGGCTCCCCTACCTCAGAAACAAGTTCTGTGTGCATGAGAGACTGAAGGTTTCTTCCTCAGAGGTCAATGTAAGTGACAGAGTTTTGCAAAGTAAGATGTGAGAGCATTTCACTGCTTTTCCTAAAATTCTGATTCAAAAGTTCTCTGAGGCAAGCAGTCTGACTCTAAAGGTATGTCTACACAGCTATGTAAGCCCGAGCTTGAGCCCAGGCTCAAGCCTAACTCCCCTTGCACCCACAAACCAGTTATATTAATCTAGGGCTCAAACCTAGGGTCCCAGGACCCTACAGAGTTGGAGGGTCCAAGCCAGTGTTAAGCTGGGACTTAGGGTCTGAGCTTTATTGCTTTCTTGTGTGCTCACAGCCCTAAAAGTCTTCCAGATGTATCCCAGAGTTCCTTGGGACAACTTCCTTAGTCCTCTCTATGCCACAATCTGTGGTGCTGTCTATTGCACTCTATTGCAAACGGAAGCCACACCTCTCTTTGCAAACAGCTTGCACCCAGCAGCTCAGACCAGTGTTAACCCATTGTCTGCTGACCACCACCAGTCTGCATACACACTACCAGAGATCTTGCAGAGTTTTCAGTGGAGACTGATCAGAACAAGCTTTTTGCAAAGAGAGCTGCTTCCTGGTGACAAGAGCACAGCCATATTTTGGTGTACACTGCCAGGGCACCCCTGCACATGCAGCCCCAGGGAGGGCCAGAGAGTAGAATGGGGGACTAAAGCAGCTGCCCTGCAGGGATGAGAGCAGCAGAGCTCCTGGCTCAGCATGGTGATAGAAGGGATGACCCCCAACTCCTCAGCTGCTCCTGCTCCCTGCAGGGCAGCCGCTTGGTCCCACTCTGCTCTCTGTCCCTTGTTCCCGGGCCTCCCTGCCCTCCCTGGGGCTGCGTGTTCAGAAATGCCTAGCCAGTGTGCACTGTAAGGTGGTGAGTGGGAGCCAGTCCCAAAACTTCCCCACAGCCTCCCAGGGATCCCTTATCCCTGCCTCCCAGGGTATGGCCGGGGCAGGGATAAGGGATTCCTGGGGGTGCTGGAGCCAGGGCTGGCGCAACCCATTAGGCGACCTAGGCGGTCGCCTAGAGCACTAACATTTGGGGGGCGGCAACCGCAGCGGCTGGATCTTCGTCCGCCTCGGTCGTCATCGGTATTTCGGGGGCGGGAACCTTCTGCCCCTCTGTCAGGGGTGGCATTTCAGGGACGGGATCTTCCGCCGCCTCTGTCGGGGGCGGCATTTCGGGGGCAGGACCTTCCGCCACCTAGGGCAGCAAAAAAGCTGGCGGCGCTCCTGGCTGGAGCACACTGCACCCCAAGTCCTGGGGATGCCCTTCATCTCCCTGCAGCTGGCAGCAGCCAGGCTGGGGGTGTATGTGTCTTTTTCCTCTGAAACCTGCATTTTATGTCAAACGTCAAAACTAAGAGACAAAAATAAATAAAAACCCAACTAACGAAAAACACCTTAATTGAACATTTAAAAATTTAATTTAAAAATTAAAAGTTGCAAAGTTTCATTTTAATAGTTCAGCAGCCCTGGAGACTGATGTCCTAGGATCCTCGGAACAGGTGCACATGGGCATTTTCCTGTCAATGTGACTCAGCGTAGAGGGGGGAAAGCCCGATTCTCATATTAGATCAGCGGATCTCAAACTTCATTGCATCATGAACCCCTTCTGACAACAAAAATTACTACATGACCCCAGGAGAGGGGACCAAAGACCGAGCCTGGCCGAGCCCCGCCGCCCCAGGCAGGGGGGCCAAAGCTGAAGCCCAATGGCTTCTGCCCTGGGCAGGGGGCATGTAATTTTAGCCCTAGGCGGCCAGGCTTGGGCTTCAGCCCTGGGAGGTGGGGCTGGGACTTGGGCTTGGGCTTCAGACTTGCTGGGGCCCAGGGCCAACACCAGCCTTGGGACCCCATTAAAATAGGGTCCTGACCCACAGTTTGAGAAGCCCCAGATTAGATGGTAGTTCAGTATAAAGCTTTCTACTGACACAGCCACCAAAGGAATCGTTTTGTACTCATGTGCTCCTTATGGACCCAAGTCCCATCAACAGCACCATCCCAGTTAGGAAACAGGGTGGGCACTAATGTTTTCCCACAGTGCAACACATGTGTAGGGCTAGAGTGACGACGGGGGCTGGGGGGGAGGCACTAGGCACTCTAAGAAAGGGTTACTTTGACTCAGGTCTGTGCACTGCAGGGTGGATGCCAGAGCCCTAGATTTGAGCACAGATCGGAAAATCCTTAACCTAAGGTTAAAATACAGTGTATATGCTCAAGCCCAGGTTTTCCTGACATGGGTCAAATGATTCGAGTCCCACTAACCCTAAACTTACATTGCTGTGACTCTGCCTCAGGTCAGGTCAATCATAGAAATATAAGGCTGGAAGGGACCTTGAAAGGTTATCTAGTTCACCCCCTTGCACTGGGCAGGATAAAGTAAACCTAGACCATCCCTGACAAGTGTTTGTCTAACCTGTTCTTAAAAACCTCCAATGATGGGATTCCCTTGGAAGCCTGTTCCAGAGATTTATCTATCTTTATAGCTAGAAGCTATTTCCTAATCTCTAACCTAAACCTCTCTTGCTGTAGATTAAGCCCATTACTTCTTGTCCTACCTTCAGTGAACGTGGAGAAAAACTGATCATCGTCTTCTTTATAACAGCCCTTAACATGTTTGATGACTTGTCAGGTCCCCACTCAGTCTTCTTTTCTCAAGACTAACCATGCCCAGGTATTTTAACCTTCCTCGTAGGTCAGATTTTCTAATCTTTTTATCATTTTTGTTGCTCTCCTCTGGACTCTCTCCAATTTCTCCACATCTTTCCTAAAGTGTGGCACCCAAACTTGGACACTGTACTCCAACTGAGGCCTCAGTGCCAAGTAGAGAGGGACAGTTTCCTCCCATATCTTAAATATGACGTTCCCATTAATACACCCCAGAACGATATTAGCCTTTTTTACAACAATCACATTGTTGAGTCATATTCAATTTGTGATCCACTGGAACTCCCAGATCCTTCTCAGCAGTACCACCACCTAGGCAGGTATTCCCCATTTTGTAGCTGTGCATTTCATTTTCCTTCCAAGTAAAATACTCTGCATTTCTCTTTATTTAATTTCTTCTTGTTGATTTCAGACCAATTCACCAAATTGTCAAGGTCATTTTGAATTCTAATCCTGTCCTCCAAAGTACTTGCAACCTCTCCCATTTTGGTGTTGTCTGCAAATTTTATAAGCATACTCTCCACTCCATTTTCCAAGTTATTAATTAAAATGTTTAATAGTACCAGACCCAGGGCGAGACCCCTGAGGGACCCTACTATTTTCCCAGCTTGACGGAGAACCATTGAGTCTGATTTTTCAACCAATTGTGCACCCATCTTATAGTAATTTTATTTCTAGACCACATTTGCCTACTTTGCTTAAGATAATGTCATGCTGCACCGTGTCAAAATCCTTACTAGAATCAAGATATATCATCTCTACAGCTTTTCTCCATCCCCTATCCCCTGTCAACTAAATTAGGTTGTTTGGCATGATTTCTTGACAAATCCATATCGGCTATTACTTATTACCTTATCATCCTCTAGGTGCTTACAAACTGATTGTTTCATAATTTGTTCCAATATTTCTCCAGGTGTTGAAGTTAGGCTGATTGGCCTGTAAATGCCCAGGTTCTCTTTGTTCCCCTTTTTAAAGGTAGGTGCTGTGTTTGCCTTTCTACAGTCCTCTGGGACCTCACCTGCCCTCCAGGAGTTCTCAAAGATAATTGCTTATGGTTCTGAGATTGCTTCAACTACTTCCCTACGTATCCCAAGATGAATTTCATCAGGCCCTGCATATCTAAATACATCTAAATATTGAATACAACTAAATATTCTTTAACCTGTTCCTTCCCCCTTGTTAATATTAACTGTGTTGAGTATCAAGTCACCATTAACTTTTTTAGTGAAGACTGAATCAAAATAGGCATTAAACACCTCAGCCTTCTTGATGTCATCCTTTGTTAGCTGTCCTTCCCTGCTAAGTAGCAGACCTATGCTTCCTTTGCTTTCTCTTGCTCCTAATGTATTTATAGAACCTTTTACTGTCTTTTATGTCTTTTTCCAGCTGTAACTCATTTTGTGCCTTAGCCTTTCTGATTTTGTCCCTATATGCTTGTGGGACAAGAGCTTCTGATGGAGCCATGTTGGCCTCTTAACTTTCCTCTTTCTGTCTTTCCTTTTCGTCAGAATAGTTTGCTGTTGTGACTTTAATATTGTTTCTTTGAGAAACTGCCAGCACTTCTGAACTCTTTTATCCCTTAGATTTTCTTCCCATGGGACTTTACCTAGAAGTTCTCTGAGTTTTTAAAGTCTGCTTTTTTGAAGTCCATTGTGCTTATTCTGCTGCTCTCACTTCTTCCTTTCCTTAGATTAATGAAATCTAACATTTCACGATCACTATCACCCAAATTGCCTTCAACTTTCAGATTTGCAATCAATTCTTCCCCGTTGGTCAGAATCAAGACTAAAATATCTATCCCCCGCCTGGTTACTTCCTCTGCTGTCTGAAACAAAAAGTTGTCCCATAAATTCCAAGAATTTATTGGACATATTGTGCTTTGATGTATTACTTTTCCTATAAATGTCTGGGTGGCTAAAGTCCCCAGTTACTACCAGATCTTGTGTGCTGAACATTTTTATTATTCTAGAAATGCCTCATCCATCTCTTCCTTCTGATTTGGTGGTCTGTAATAGACTCCTACTGTGACCCCTATTTTTTTTCTCCTTTTTATCTTCACCCAGAGACTTTCAATTGGTCTGTCTCTCACCTCCTCTGGACCTCAGAACAAATATATATATTCTTGATGTGTAATGCAACACCTCCTTTTTTCCCTGTCTGTCCTTCCTGAACCAGCTATACCTCAAAGTGTTGGATAACTCAAGTTAACTTGCAATCAGTTAACTCACATTAAAGTTTAATGTAGACATAACTAAAGTTAGGATATGGGGCTACGGAATAACGGACCCATCCATCTTAGCTACTGCATGTGAATCAGTGGAAGATATGGGCACTAAGCCTGATTTTTTTGTGATGACATTGCACTGTGGCGTCTGCTACCTTTTTTCCATACCCAGACTCCTTTTTCCCCACCAGGACTGCCTTAGATCCCCTGCCTCTCTAACTCAGATTCCCTCCCGTCTAGCAATGGGGTCACAACCCCAAAGCCTGTTTGTGTCCCCTAGCTGAGAACCTATGTCATATTTTATCTTTGGAGAGAAGCAATAAGGGCAGAATCTCATTTAGCCAGGAAAATCCTAGCATCTTCTGAGCTCAAACAAATGTTTTGAAAACTTTGCCACATGAACGCCAACAAATTTTGGGGTGATAAAAGAGCTGCCGGTGCTGAGTGCCCATTCCTTCACATAATTCATAGATTCCAAAGCCAGAAGGGCCCACTGTGATCATCTAGTCTGAACTCCAGTATAATACAGGCCAGAGAACCTCCCTAAAATAATTCCTAGAGCAGATCTTTTAGAAAAACATCCAGTCTTGATTTCAAAATTGCCAGTGATGGAGAATCCACCAGGACCCTTGGTAAATTGTTCCAGTGGTTAATTGCTGTCACTGTTAAAAATGTATGCCTTATTTCCAGTCTGAATTTGCCTGCGTTCAACTTCCAGCCTGTTTTGCCTTTCTCTGCTAGATTGAAGAGCCCATCATTAAATATCTATTCCCCATGTAACTACTTACAGATTGTGATCAAATCACCACTTAACCTTCTCTTTGTTAAATTAAATCGATTGAGTTCCTTGAATCTATCATTATAACGCAGGTTTTCTAATCCTTTAATCATTCTCGTGGCTCTTCTTTGAACTCTCTCCAATTTATCAACATCCTTCTGTGGCCATCAGAACTGGACATAGCATTCCAGCAGCAGTTACACCTGTGCCAGATACAGAGGTACATTAACCTCTCTACTGCTACTTGAGATTCCCCTGTTTATGCATCCAAGGATTGCATTAGCCTTTTTGGTCACAGCACTGCCAGGGGAGCTCATGTTCAGCTGATTTCCCACCACAACCCCCAAATCTTTTTCAGAGTCACTGCTTCCTAGGACAGAGTCTCCAATCCTGTAATATGGTCTACATTCTTTTTTCCTAGATGTATTCATTTACATTTAGCCATATTAAAACACATATTGTTTGCTTATGTCCTGTTTACCAAGTGATACAGATCACTCTGTGTAAGTGGCCTGTTGTCTTCATTATTTACCACTCCCCCAATTTTTGTGACATCTGCAAACCTTGTCAGTGATGATTTTATGTTTTCTTCTAGGCCACTGATAAAAATGTTAAAGAGCATAGGGCCAGGAACCAAATGCTGCAGCACCCCACTGGAAACACACCCACTCTGTAGTTATTCTCCATGTACAATTATATTTTGAGATTGATCATGTAGCCAGCTTTTAATCAATTTAATGCATATGATGTTGATTTTATATCAATCTAGTTTTTTTTATCAAAATGTCATGCGGTACCAAGTCAAGCACCTTAGCAAAGTCTTAATCTGTTACATCAACATTATTATCTTTATCAACCAAACTTGTAATCTCATAAAAAACAGATATAGTTTGTTTCATAGAATATCAGGGTTGGAAGGGACCTCAAGAGGTCATCTAGTCCAACCCCCTGCTCAAAGCAGGACCAATCCCCAAATCCCTAAATGGCCCCCTCAAGGATTGAATTTACAACCCTGCATTTAGGCAGGCCAATGCGCAAACCACTGAGCTATCCCTATAACACAGGTTAAGTGTTGTATATTGTAATAATAAGTGTTGTAGTGTATTGTATAAGTCAGGGGTCAGCAACCTTTCAGAAGTGGTGTGCCGAGTCTTCATTTCTTCACTCTAATTTAAGGTTTCGCATGCCAGTAATACATTTTAACATTTTTAGAAGGTCTCTTTCTATAAGTCTATAATATATAACTAAACTATTGTTGTATGTAAAGTAAATAAGGTTTTTAAAATGTTTAAGCTTCATTTAAAATTAAATTAAAATGCAGAGACCCCCGGACCGGTGGCCAGGACCCGGGCAGTGTGAGTGCCACTGAAAATCAGCTCGCATGCCATAGGTTGCCTATCCCGATATAAGTATTGTAATGAATGTTCTGTGTGTGTAGTAATAAAACACTGCAAATGCATCTGTTGCTATTATCTGTGAATGTCAGCCCCAGCCAGCATATATTGTGAACTAATAAAAATGAATTAAGTTTCCATAAATAGACTTTTATTCCAAACCCATGCAAACAGACATATTTATAGCTGAATGAAACTTTATAAATACAGGGAGAAAAACCTTTGAAGGGGAAAGAACAGTCATTTCCATTTCACAAACACATACACCAACCGTGTCTCTCACAGGTCAGTGTATGTGGGGCTGTGATTGTCTGTACTCTCCCCCGGCGTGGAGTGGTAGGGGTATTGCAGCGTCTCCGGACGCCATGTGGAATGTATGGGGGCAGGAGGAGGGGCGGGAGTATAGGGAGATTCCCAGAATGCAGTTCTCTATGGGCTGAAGAGGGAGGCAAACATGGGTCTGTTGAACCTGAAGGTCAACAAGTGTCTCCAGTATGTTTGTTTGCCGCTTGAAAAGTGCTAACTTCTCCTGCTGCACCTCTATTTCCTTTTCCTGTGCTTTTCTCATCTCCACTCTATCCCTGTTCATACTGTCCGTGAGGGTGATCCTCCAAGCCCTGTGTGACAAAGTAGGTTTTTCCTCCTCATTATGTTGTACTTGAGCCTATGTGAGTCTTAATGTTTTGCATGAATACTGTGTGTACCTCAGTTTCCCTGTGTATTGCACCAATGCCTAGGTGGTGAGAATAAGGGTGTGTGACTTTTGCTGAGGCCCTCAGGGGCAGGTGAGGCAGCTCCAGCTGCCTGCACATAAGTGATGGCCAATGCTCTTCGTAACCTGAGGCGGAGGTGGGGAGGGGATGCGACCAGGTCATACTTTGCCTGGGAAGCGAGACAAAGACCAGGAGGTGGGGTGACGTGTGTTGGAGGTCGGGTCGCTGGAAGCTGGGCAGTCTGTGGTTGGGGACTCACAGAGGGGTAGTCCAGGGCGTCCGACCCAGGGCGTCCAACCCAGCAATCCCTCCCACACCCAAAATGAACTTTGCTGAAAGTCACTATTTCTGTGCTAAGGTGATCTGTTCTATGCTGTGTTCCTGTTGCCTAATAAACCTTCTGTGTTACATGCTGGCAGAGAGTCACAGCTGACTGCGGAGTTGAGGTGCAGGGCCCTCTGGCTTCCCCAGGGGTCCCATCCAGTTGGACCCGCTCCAGGAAGCATACGGTGTGAACAGAGATGCCGAATGCTCCGAGTTCAGACCCAGGAAGGCCATAGCCGAAGAGGCTACTTGCCCTGGATAGCGTGCCCTAAGGAGAGTCACGTTACCTCGAGTTCTGTCTGGCTTCATACAGAGCAGTTCCAGAGCATCAGGCCTTTGACTCCGTCATAGCCAGTGCTCAGTATTTGAAGCACTAGAGGCTTGAAGGATCTCTTGAAACATGTCATCCCACGTCCTCTTCCTTCTCCTCATTATCTGGCTGAGCTGCTTCACTGGTGTGGAGAGACCCTGAAGGCCACATTTCCAGCTGCAAAAGATACAATGCACTACAGAGGTACTATTGTGAGTGTAGTCACAAGATAAATGGAACTTGGTATACTGAACTCACTCCCTTTGATCCACACAGGTTACAATCACTACATTCTCACTTCTCCTTGGGATTCATAGAGCACAGTGACAGTCCCAGCCCTGGTGAGTACGGACCAGTGGGGGGAGGGGCGGGGGCAGGGAAGCGTGTTGGGACAATAAATGGGGGGGGGTTGGCTCACGGGTATGAGCAACTGAACTGAATACTGGCACCATTTTCCTGACGTGGTGGTGATTTTAGCTGATATCTAACTCTTGAGGGTATCAGAGGTTGAAAGGGAACAGCTCCTACGTGCGTCCAATTGCAGACCAGATCCATACCCTGCTAGGCTGTGTGCTGCAATGGTGCCTGCTGAAGTAATTGCTGAGTGGCATGGAAAAGTGTCCTATCATGGCAGAAGAAATAAGGCAGCCCTCCCTAGTAACCTTTGGGAGAGGATTGCAGAATACTTCCAGGAAAGTATACTTGACATCTCTATGGAGGATTCACAGGACATCCTGGTGCACATAAACTGTTCTGCAGGGCCCCCTTTGCCTAACTGTACAGGGGAATGAGAAGCAGACAGCAACTCTACCTCTCTTGGTTATTTTACTACCTCTTCTAGCGTGATTAAAAAAACCCCAAAGTGTAAATGAACAGCTGTGTCCCTGCAATACCAATGCAAACTGACTACTTACCAGAGGTTCCTTTCCCTGCATCAGACTCACCCATGCTGCACTGTAGGGACTGGCTTAACTACTCTGGAGTCACAAACAGGTCCTGGCTCACTGTGCCACTGGTTCCCCTGGTTGCCTGTCCCCCATACTCCCCCGCCTCCTCGTCCAACGCCTGCTGCTCACTGTTCACTTCAGAGGCCTGTGACTCTGATTCCTCTGACGTATCCACAGGATTCTTGGGGGTGGTGATGGGGTCTCTGCCAAGGATGGCTTGCAGCTTTTCGTAAAAGCAGCATGTCGGCATCTCTGCACCAGAGCAACTCTTAGCCTCCCTTGCCTTCTGGTACGCTTGCCACAGCCCCTTGGCTTTCCTGTGGATCCCTTTTGTAGCCCTTCTCCCCCATGCCCCCAGCGATCTGCTCCTAGATATTGATGTTTCTATGGTATGGCTGGATCAGAACTGTGCCTACACCGCCTTGCACACACCCCCCCCCCTCAACTGGGAGATCCACCACCTCCTGTGTACTCCAGGCAGGAGCACGTCTGCAGTGTGTAGCCGGGATGGTCAGCTGGGCAGTTGCTAGGTAATCTCTCCACGCTGAACAAACGGAAAATGAAATTTCAAAAATTTGCAGGGATTTAGAAGAGAGGGATATATAACTGTGTTCCTAGCCACCGCCGGGCAGTGGAGTTCACAATGCTGACCCAAATGATCAAAGTGGGACATTGTGAGACACCTCTTGGAGGCCACTAAATTTGATGTAAATAACAGTGTCCACACTGACATTGCATCGACCTAAGTACATTGGCCTAAGAGTTATGCGTCTCGCGGAGGTGGGGTTATTAAGTCAGTGTAGTAGGAATGACAATTTGGTGGAGACGTTCACTGAGTAAGGTCAATGTAAGCTGCCATACGTCACTCCTAACTCTGTAGTTTAGACCAGGCCCGACAGAAGAAGCCCTCCCATCAGGATAGGTAGTGTCTACACTGAAGCGCTACAGCAGCATAGCTGCAGCAGTGCAGCTATGCCGCTGTAGTATATGTCTACACTTAAAATGCTAAGGGTATGTCTACACTACAAAATTACGTCAACCTTGGTTACGTTGATGTACACCCACCGCAGTTATTAAATCGCGTTTGCATTTTCACCCTGCACTCCTTGTGTCAGCAGTGCACGTCCTCATCAGGAGCGCTTGCACCAATTTTAACTGTCAGTGTGTGGCATTTTGGGACGGCTTCTGAAAGGCAGCAACAATCAATGTAAGCAACACACCGACACTGTGTTGACCTAACTACATCAACATTGACTCTATGTCTCTCATGCAGATGGAGTTATTAAGTCAGTGTAGTGGGCGAGTTACATGGGCGGGAGCAACATTTTAGTTTAGACGCTTACAGAGTTAGGTTGATGTAAGCTGCCTTACGTAGACCTAACTCCATAGTGTAGACCAGGCCTAAGAGAAGCGCTTCAGCATAGACATTACTTACACCGTGGGAAGGGTTCTCCCATCAATGTAGGCAATCCACCTCCCCGAGAGGTGGTAGCTAGGTCAATGAAAGAATTGTTCTGTCAACCAAGCACTGTCTACAATGGGGTTTAGGTTGGCATAGTTATATCTCTCAGTCATAAGCGCTGACTCTATGTGTGCTCTGGGGCTGGAGCACACGGGGGGGGAAAAAATGGTGGGTGCTTAGCACCCACCAGCAGCCCCCCATCAACGCTTCTCCCTCCTCCCAGCGCCTCCTGCCCACCTGCAGCCCCAAGGATCAGCGCCTTCCCTTCCCTCCCAGTGCCTCCTACCTGGCGCAGATCAGCTGTTTCGTGGCATCAGGAGGCACTGGGGCGGGGGGAAGCGAGGACGCAGTTCACTGGGGGAGGGGTGGAACTGGGTGGGAAGAGGCAGGGCATGGGCATAGCAGGGGTGGGAAGAAATAGGGCAGGAGTGGGGCATTCGGGGAAGGGGTGGAGTGGGGGTGGGGGTGGGGCCTGAGCAGAGCCAGGTGGGAGCACCCCCAGCAGATTAGAAACTCGGCGCCTATGCTCTCTGTTTTGTGGATTTTTCGCACCCCTGAGACGTAGGTATGCCAATATAAATTACTAGTGTAGACCAGCCCATAGAAGAACAGATAAAGAGAGAGACAGAGCCTGAACATGGGGTACACTGCAGATTGTCTGCGGTAACCAGCATGGACTATGCTTTAACCTTCATGGCTCTATGCTGACCTAGGGACTTGCAGAGTCTATAACCAGGTGATGAATAAAGGTTACCTTGTTTTGCAAAGGCTGCCTGTGCCACTGTGTGTGAGAACCCTGCACACTGAAGGGAGCAGTACAAGCTGCCCGCTGGAATCTGGCTGGGCTGGTTTCCTGCAGGAAGCCACGGAGGGAGAGAGTAATTTTTGGTGCCAACAGCCCAGTCCTCGAGTCTTAGGGTATGTCTACACAGCAAATTAAAACTCACAGCTGGCCTGTGCCAGCCGACTGAGGCTCAGGCTGCGGGGCTGTTTCACTTAGAGTTACCATATGTCCAGGTTTTCTGAACATGGCCTCTTTTTTGGTAGTCCACCCTCCATCCCATAGATTTTTTAAATAAGAGTCAAAGTCCCTGCTCCCCCTGCCCCAATATCCCCTTTTTAGGAATCTGAAATATGATAACCGTAGTTTCACTGCACTTCGGGGCTTGGGCTGGAGCTTGGCCTCTAGGACCCTGTGGGGTAGGAGGGTCCCAGAGCTCAGGCTCCAGCCCATGCCCAGATGTCTAAATAGCAATGAAACAGCCCCTTAGCCCGGGCCCCACAAGCCTGAGTCAGCTGGGCACAGGTCAGCCATGGGTTTTTCTTTACTGTGTAGACCAACTCAGGGTTCCTTTTTCCAAGTTACCTGAAAGCCTTTTAGTGTACAGCATTGTTAACACAATGTAGATATTAATATATTTTAGAGTGTAGGTGTCTTGGCACTTAGCCACCTATGCCATGAGGCGGTGTGCCTCAATTTCCCCTTCCACACAGCAGCCTAGATTTGTTATGCTTTTCTGCTGTGCCAAGCTCTAAGCCTGTTTACAGGTACTAGCTGAGAAGCAGTATTCTTATAGGACTTCCTTGTTACCACTCCTAGCATGTACAAAATTTTTCCAAAAATCATGCATGTTACACATTTTTAAGGGATTTACCATCGGTACCAAATTCTTTGTCTCACCCCATAGATTGCGTATGAAGAGACATAATAGTATCAGCAAATTCATGACAGGGAGGCACTTCCAAGTATGATTATCATACCACACCTTCTGTTTAGGCAGTCCAGTTTGTTCAGCATTTATTGTATTTTCCAACCCCTTCCTGTATCATAGTATGTGTTTAGATACAGGTTTTCCCTTTAGTAAAGGTTCTTAGTTCATGTATGTCTTTAGGGAGGAAAGGGTGTAAGGAGACCTTGCATGTTACTGGCCCTCCCACTGTGGAGTTGCATTTCATCTCCAGAGCTAAGCCCATGCAAAGAACCCACCCACCCCCTCCTTCCTGGGGTTTCTTTGTGATTCTTACTCCCATTACTCAGTGACCTATGCTTAGCTGTTGGAGGAGTTTACCTGCCCATGAAATGGATGGCTCCTCCCCTTTGACAGGTGGGTCATTAGCATTTTCACTGAGTCATTAGAAAGACCTTCATCCTGCCTTAAAGAGACAGAGTTAATTTTTACAAATACATCAGGAACAACATTTTGCAAAAACGGGAACTGGATTGGGGTACCTCTCTCTGTTCCCAAGAGGTCAGTTGTATGACTGCTCCCCTCCGGGAGGTCAGTTACACATTTCCCTCCGGCTAATCTCTCCTGGGCAAACCCTCCCACGTAATCAGTAAGGAAATATTCCTGTACTCCCTCACATCCCTTCTTAACCTCTTTCTCTGAGTCCCCCTCTAAGGCACACACCTCTGTGCTCTCTAGAATGGGATTTATCCCATTCAGCTGTGGGCTCACAGCTAACAGCCAGAGCAGACCTTTCGGTAGTAAGCACTGTACCCGCCTCCCTCTTTGAATTGGATTTGCCTTCAGTTACAGAGCCCATGGAACCCTTACCCACTGCAGCGGTCTGTAGAACTCCACCACCCTCCTCGGCGCTTCCCTCTAGGATACATCTTCCTATGCATTCTAGAGCAAGGTCTATCCCTTGCTCAACTGCAACCTGGACAGTTTTCTCACAGATAAGCAAAACATTTCCTTCCTCCCTGGAGAAAAACCTGTCTTTAGCTGTAAGAGCTAGTCTCAACCACACCCACCCCTGGCAGCAGACTGTTTTCCACTGCTACAGAGGATTAAAGAGACACTCTCCCATTTCCTCAGCAGTTTCCGTGACTTTACTCTTTCCCTCTGGGGCTTCAGCACAAGATTCCTCCTTGTTCCTTACAGACCCCTGGACAGCCTGAGCCACATTGAAAAAGTTGTCCCCCAATAATATATGTGTTGGGTTATGGGGAACAGCAGCAATTAATTCAGCAGTTAATTCAGCTTGCAAATTCTCAGTATCCATGTGCACTTTAGCCAAAGGCACAAGGATTTTGTGACCTCCTACTAACAAAAGCTCTGCCATCTGTTCTGGTAGTATGTCTTTCTCCTGAACAAGGTCTCTCCTGACCACAGACATTTCTGCACCAGTATCTCCCCATCCAGGGAGCTCTTTCCCATTAATTCTGACAGACTTTATGTGCATCTTGCCAGGCTGTGCAGTGGCTATTTTTACAAACCATGTGTGATAAGTGGCAATTGCTTGAGGTGCCTCTGTGCTCTGGGTAGCAGCATTTCCATGAGTTGCTTGCTGCCTGTTCCCACTCAGCACAGGGTTACTTATTATTACAGCCAGCCTTAAATATGATTTACATATGGTGGGAATCCTTTGCTTCCCAGTTTGACCCCCCACTCCCTACTAGTGGAAAAATACCAGCAGTCCAAGATGGTGTCCAGTACCAGGTGACAAAATCACATGACTCTGCAGCGTCAAAGAAGCATCCCAGGAAGCTTCTCAGGAAGGTGGGAGATTAGCATCTGCAAAGCCCTATTGTTCTCCCTATGGTTTATTAACTAACCAGCCAGACTGATTGCATTTTGTCTAGTGCATGTTCCCCAGGTGCAAACACTTTTGCAATTGATACAGTCAATATTCCTAACCTCAGATACAGAAATGATACAAGCATACAAATAGGATAATCACATTCAGTAAATCATAACCTTTCCAATGATATCTTACATGACCCATCTTGCATAAAACAGATCTTATGCTATAGTCATATCATAATATCTTTATGAAGGATATGGGACATAGTGTCACTCATGGTTCTGCCCCTGTGGAACTGTGTGGGCTCTTGGGGCTGGCACACTAAAGGGGTCACTCCCAGGCGACTGGTTACAGGCTGGGGCATAGATCGGACCCTGTGACTGTGACAGCCAGACAGAGGATGGTTCCTGAATACACCAGGAATATTTTGCTAGGTTGTCTGAATACACCAGGAATATTATGTGGAGAAAGTCCCCACTCTGCAGGGGGCATAGATGATAAATTGTTGGCCCCATTCCAGGAGTGTGAGAGGGCTTTCCCTTCACTTCCTCCCCTGGTACTTGTCACACAGACAGAAAGCAGAAGACCAGAAGTCCGAAATGTAGGCAATGCAATGTTTATTGGGGTTAGTTCCAAGCAAGCATATTCATAGCTCTACAGGCCGGCAGCCTGTTTCCCAGTGTTCCGTTCCCTGACACTGCAGAGCGTTTACCTCATGTCCCCCTTCCCAGCTCTGACACTGCAGAGCCTTGCCTGTTCCCCATTCCCACCCGCTCCTTCTTAGCAGGCCCGAATATACCTACAATGCACACCCTCGGTCCCGCCCCTTACAACTCATAGTCATGTTCCGTTTTGGAGGGTCGTGAGTCTAGGGTCTTCGTCCCACCTCTTTTGTATCCCATGGGAGGGGTAAGGAGTGAGGTTGTGTTCTGGCCAAGGCCAGGTTTTTTCTTTGGCTTTTAGTGTTTCTTATGCCTACTCCCCCTCCCTTGCCCCTCCCGACTGGTTGCTTGACCTTGCCTTGAGATAGGAGTTGAGGCAAAGTGTGCGCCTGTATATTATACTCCCACCATGCCCAGTTACACTTTAACTGTTCTTATCTGTAACAAACCCATGCTAGGCAGAAGCAACATACACATTGTCTTTGACTACACATATTAGTAAGGATCCCTTTGTTCACATATATTAGTATAAGATATGAGTATCAAAAAGTCAAACCCAAAATTCTATCTCAGGCTGACAAACATATATATACTAACAGGGAGATACAGATGCCTGCCTCGCCACCTTGGAAAAGGCTTGAGCTGAACCAAATTCCCCCTGCAGACTGGCCGTGTAGACTCACTCCCTTGTTGAGTTCCAGAACCATTGAGGTGTATAATCAACTGGATGGGACTGAGACTGGGACCTATGAACAGTTCAAAGGAGCCTTTTTGTGTAAATTTCAGTTAACACCTGAGGCTTATAAGAAAAGGTTTCAGGGTGTGCAAAAGAACAAGGGGCAACGTATATGGAGGTTGGCAGCGGGATACATGAGTACCCCCACAAGTGGGGTAAAGAGGCTGGTGTCACTACCCTGGAATCATTGTATGATCTGATAAGGTTAGGGAAGGCCTATGTCCTCTTGAGCTTAAAATGTGGCTACTGGAATAATCACCTAAGGACTCACGTAGCACGGGCTGATTGGTGGGTCAGTGTGTGGACAGTAGGTCTGGCCACTAAAAGAGACCCAAAGGAGAGTGACCTCAGTTGAGGCCGCAACAAGGGGGCACTATGAAGCAGACCCAAATGGGGATTTAGGTAAAATGAACCTAGGGGGGGATGGCCAATGTGGATAGACCATCCCCAAGGGATTGCAAGGACCGGAGGTGCAACATTTGTAGGAAAACCAGGCATAAGTGGGCAGGATGCCCAAAGCTTGATGAAATAAGGTTTGCCCAGGACAGAGCAGCTAACTCTTCCTCTGTCCAGCCTAGAAGAAGGCAGCCAGTATCTCAGGTGCAGAGAACAAACTATGTGACTGAACATTTGGAGGAAATCAGTTACACAGCCAGGGGGGTAGAGGGGTGGCGGCAGATGGGCTCCCACTCCAGGCACTGGTATACATGTCCTGATATACTCTCCTGGGCTCAGATCTGTCTGATCCTCAGTGAAAGTGAAAGGTGGTAGTTAATGGGAAAATATTCATGGGGTGGAAAGATTCTGGGGCAGAGAGAACCCTTGTCAAATCATGTGTGGTATAGCCCCATCGAATGCTGAAGGGCTGTGTAACCTGGGATGAGGTTACAAATGTAGAGCCATTTGCCTTACCCATGGCTCAGATCTCTGTGCAAACCCAGGAAGGATCAGATTGGCTAGTAGTTGGGGTTCTCTGGGATATCAGCTTTGACATCCTTTTGGGGAATGTCATCCCAGCAGGACTCTGTTGAGGGGAGGGAGGACAATGGGTTAATCCCAACAGGGGAGACAGCTCCTTCCATACACACAGCCCTGCGGCTGAGACACAGCTCCAGAGGGGCCTGCCAGGATGGGGGAGCACCTGGAATTGCTGCCTCAACAGACCTTGGGACACCAGAGTCTTGGAGACAGGGCTGGGTATCTTCTGCATTATTCACTGAGAGCCCTACACTCTGAAGGGGGCAGTACAAGCCTCCTGCAGGAGTCTGGTGCTGCAGGGAGCCACGGAGACAGACAGGGAACACTAATGCTGAAGGCTCAGTCTTGGAGTCCAGGGGCCTGCCTCTGTGGAACTGTGGGGTTCCTTGGGGCCTGGCCCTCTAAAGGGTTCACTCCCAGGAGACTGGTTACAGTCTGGGGCATACACCAGACCCTATGACCCATGACACAATGCAGACTGGCATATTACCTCCTTTAATTGAGTCCTCTATCAGGCTCTCCATTATCTTGCCTTGATCTGTGTCAGACCGACAGCCCTACAATTAGCTGGGTCATCCCATTTACCCTTTTAAAATATTGTCAATTAACTTTTTTCCAGTCTTCAGGGACTTCCCCAGTGTTCCAAGACTTATTGAAAATCAACATTAACGGTTCGGCAAGCTCCTCAGCCTACACTTTGAACCGTGTATCCAACTGGTTAGTCATAAAAGTCATGTTGTTTTCCTAGCATAGCTTAAGCATCATCAGTAGAGCCCTGCAAATCTGCAGATATTCACTTTATATCTGTGGACCATGTTTGTGGATCAAGGAGCAGAGGCGGATATGCATTTTGTATCCGCGCAGGGCTCTAGTCATCAGTATAAGTGTCAATGTAGTTATGCCAATCTACCACACCTTCAAAACTGATTGTTGGAAAGCTTCAAAGATTTTTTTCCCTCTGTACAATGTCCTATCCATGGGCAGCAAAACAGGAAGTCCTTGAGGATGGTTCAATCTTTTCTGCTCATACTGGACAAATATTATAAGTTGAGCTGAAGACAGCTCAGTACAGCTGGATGAAACTGCAGAAGTAATAGTTATACTGGACTCTTCTAAACAGATGTTTATGAACACCTGCAGACAACTCAGGAATTTGTCAGCTGACTTTGTCATTGGAAAGGGGAATTACTCTCACTTGACTGGCAGCTACACATCCCAACATCTGAGTCAATGTTTCCCCAGTTATAAAGAGGCTTTCTATTTGCAGTGACACCAAGTCTGATGCTTCATGTTTACAGCATTTCCACTGAAGGCCAAAAGGCAACATCTAGTCCGACCTGTATAACAGAGGCTGTAGAATTTCACCCAGTTACTCTGTAAGGATCCCAATAACTTGTTTAGCTAAGGCATACCTTCCAGAAATGCATCTGCTCTTGATCTGAAGACTTCAAGGGATGGAGCATACACAACTTCCTGTGGTGGTTTTCTCCAATGGTTGATCATGCTCAGAGTTAGAAATGTGTGCCTTATTTCTAATTTGAATTTGTCTGGCTTTAACTTTCAACCATTGGCTCTTGTTATGCCTTTCCCTCCTATGTTAAAAAGTCCTTTAGTACATGCTGTTTTCTTCTTTTGTTTGCACCCTGTCACACACACCATTGTCACAATTCACATCTTAAAGAACCTACACCCTACATGCCTAAATTTGACTATATTACTGTGAAAGTACAATAATTGCACCTACATTAAGGACTAGTCTTTCTGTGATTTGCTAAACAAAACAAGCCACTATACTTTGCCCTTGTATTGTGTATAGCATCTTGCATGCAAAGATATCAGTGTATGTTATTGAATATTTAATACATTATGCCTCTCAATACCCCTGAAAGGTAAATGTCAGAGAATAACAGGGAAGGGCAGAAATTTGATGTTCAGGTACTGCTCCCTCTACTTTCCTTTCCCAGGGTGGAGGGAAGCCTTGCTCTTCCTGATAACCTTGGCTGTGCTGCGTGGTTGTTGTGTCCCACTGGAGGGTCACTTTGTATTGCATGAGAGCTACTGCTGCTGCTCTAAGGCTGTGCCTGACAGGACTGCACAACATTGCCATCCAGTGTTCTCCGGTGCACAGTGCAGACCCGCAGCAGTTCTGAGCTTGCTCATTTTACACCCCTCCCCCACCCTAGGAGACAGCCCTGTAGTTCAGCAAAGAAGCTGTAGGATAGTGGTTCTCAAACTTTTGTACTGGTGACCCCTTTCACATAGCAAGCCTCTGAGTGTGACCCCCCATTATAAATTAAAAAAAACTTTTTTTGTATATTTAACACCATTATAAATGCTGGAGGTAAAGCAGAGTTTAGGGTGGAGGCTGACAGCTCACGACCCCTCATGTAATAACCTCGCAACCCCCAGAGGGGTCCCAACCTCCAGTTTGAGAACCCCTGCTGTAGGAGAAAGGAAGAGCCAGCACAGAGCTGATCGTCCACTTCCTCTGTGCGGAGTGTGTGAAAGGCTTCAGCTGGCCAGAAGCTCACATCCACTCCCATCACACTCGGCTCTCTCCACAGTGATCCATTCTTCTGTAATGTCTATAGGCAGCTACTGTAGTTCTCTGTATTTCAGAATGAAGCCCCATGCACTGAGAAAGCTCCAGCTGGTTTGGAAAGCAGCAACAGCAGGGGTCACTGGGAACGTGCCAGCCACCTGATATACTGCTCTCTGCACTGGTTCTTCTTCCCAAAGAAGAATCCAGCTCCATCCCCCCCTTCTTCTTTTCACTTTTAAACTCAGACACAGTTTGCAACCAACGCCTGGATTTCTCTCCTCCAGCTCCATCCTGGATCCCTCCACTCCCGTGTAACTGACCTGGCCAAACTTTCTAATGGCTTTTTTCCTGACGGTATCACAGGGGCTCTGGTCTGCCCAGACCCCTCTGCTGCTTTCGATGCGGCTGATCACAGGCTCCTTGGAACCTGGTCCTTGGCTTTTGCGACTCCGCCCTCAGCTTGCTACGTCCTGAGTCTTTTTTGGGGGGGGGGAGAATACCCTACCCCCCACTACATGCCCTCATGGGACTGAGGCCGCCCCCTTACTGTCCTCCACCCCAAGGAACCGCGTCCACCCCGTTACCCACACCCGGGGATCGAGCCCCGCCCCCTTTATACTCTCCCTGACCAGGCCCAGGCCCAGGCCCGAGCCCCGCCCCGTTACACTCCCCCGGACCAGGAGCAGGACGAGCTCCGTCCCGTCCCGTTAGCCCCGGTTCCGAGCCGGGCCCGCCTAGGCGAGGTGGAGCTCGGCGCGGCCTGCACCATGGCGGGGAGCTGCTCCGGGCCGGGCCGTCTATGGAGACTCTGCAACCTGCTCATGGCTGCCTTCTTCGGGCTGGCGGCCGCCGTTCAGGTGAGGCCGGGCCGAGGGCGAATGGAGGGAGGAGGGTGAATGGGGACGGGGTCTGTCAGTTTGGGGGTGAATGGGGAAAGGGGCTGGGGGAGGAGGGTGAATGGGGATGGGGTCAGTCAGGCTGGGGGGTGAATGGGGAAAGGGGCTGGGGGAGGAGGGTGAATGGGGATGGGGTCTGTCAGGCTGGGGGTGAATGGGGAAAGGGGTTTGGGGGAGGGGGTTGAATACACAAAAATAAAATAATAATTCTACATTTGTAAGTTGCACTTTCACAATAAAGAGATCACACTACAGTACTTGCATGCAGGGCCGGCTCTAGGATTTTTGCCGCCCCAAGCAAAAACAATTTTGCCCCCCCCCTCCGTTTTTTTCTTACCCCACCTCCGGCCCCGCCTCAACTCCGCCCCTTCCCCAAATCCCCGGCCCTGTCTCCTCCCCCCAGGCTCTCAAGCCTAGGAGGGAGGGAGAGGGAGAAGGAGAAGCAGCGCGTGCGCCGTGGCCACTCGGGGTCTCCCCCTCCCTCCCTCCCATGGGAGATACCGAGCGACCGTGGCACGCGAAACAGCTGATTCGTGCGCCGCTGATCCCCCTCCTCCCAGGCTCTCAAACCCGGGAGGGAGGGGGAGATCCCAAGCGGCCGCGGCGTGCGAATCAGCTGTTTCGCGCGCCGTGGCTGCTCGGGATCTCCCCCTCCCTCCCGGGTTTGAGAGCCTGGGAGGGAGGGCAAGCAGCGGTGCGCGAGCGGTAGCAGCGGAGGTGAGTTAGGGCGGCCGGGGCACATTTTTAGGGGCGGCATGGCCTGCGCCAGAGTGCCGCCCCTAAAAATGTGCCGCCCCAAGCACCAGCTTGTTTTACTGGTGCCTAGAGCCGGCCCTGCTTGCATGAAGTGAATTGAAATATACTATTTCTTTTTATCTTTTTACAGTGCAAATATTTGTAATTTGATATAATAATATAAAGTGAGAACTGTATACTTTGTATTCTGTGTTGTAATTGAAATTAGTATATATTTGAAAATGTAGAAAACATCCAAAAATAAATAAATGTTATTCTGTTATCGTTTAACAGTGTGATTAAAAACTGATTTTTTTTTTAGGCTCATGAATAATTGCTAATTGCAATTAATTTTTGTAATTGTTTGACATCCTTAATGATAATCTGGTCCCCGTGCCAGCTCACAAGACTGGTGTTTTCATTTGCAGGTTATTGTTCATGGAGTTTGGTGTGGAAATGGCTCATAGAGACGCTTGCTCCTGTGCTTGTGTAACAGGCCAGTGTGTAAACTTCCCTGTGATGTTCTGTTCTGTGGAATACTGCATGTAGTCAGAGGTCCTGTGGTTTTGGCTATGTAGTTAGTTGCTGCAGCCCATTGTGGCCAGATGTTGTGAGGAATGTCATCAAGAAGTGATGTAGCTTTCATCTGTCATAAGAGAGAACCTTTGTCATGGCTTAACCCTGCCATCATACACTGTCAGTGTGGGGCTGTTCATGGTGGAGTGGGGCTTCCTGGGCCCCTCAAGGGGTTTAGTGGAAGTGTAGTTTTATAGGGGAGCAGTTCTCTTTGGGATTGTCATTCCCTTTAATTAGGTGGAGCAATTCATACGAGGAAAGTCAGATGAGAGGAAATTTATGTATATTCCAGTGATAAAATCAGAAGGAAAGAGGACAGTATTTTATCAAACCTGGCTATGTGCAGGACTGAAGAGGGAACATAGGAAAATTGGTAATTAATAAATATTACATAAAGAAAAATAATTTAATGCTGGAGAAACCTACTGTTATTACAGCATAAAATGGGACTTGAAATAGACAAGGAAATTGAAAAGGAGGAAATACAGTTCTTCAGTGACTGGAATCCACCACCATAGCCTGTGTGTACATAATGCAGGTTCAATCTAGACGGACATTAAATCAGATTGCCCAGGGTGGACAAAATAGATAAGTTACTTCGCTATACCTCAGCCAAGCCATAAGCAAGGCTCCATGGACTCTATGGCAAACTGGACCTACATTTTGCATCAGATTGTGTATTAAAGCTGAGGAGCTGGGCTAGGTAACAGGGCTATGCACAACCACAGAGTCAGCCTGCTGCCCTATCTCCACCCATCCTACTCAACCTCCAGCTGATGTGAGACGTGGAGAAGCATGCTGGAGAGGAGCTGGGTTTGCTGGATACCATAGGTGGTTTGTCAAAGCCCGGCTCTTCTCCATCCCACTTCTCCCAGTACAACAGAAATGGTTTAACCCATCCTCATGACTGCCATGTACAGCTCCCCTGTGACATCGAGTTGGCTTTCCCAGTTCACCAGGCAGTAGAACCGTGGAGCATCCTTAATGTGCCAATGACTCCACGTATGGAGGGTAGAGATACGTGGCAGGATTTACTCCTGGAGGGATTCTGCACTAAAAATTAAAAATTTTGCACCAAAAAATTAAAAATTCTGCAGAATTCTGCACATTTTGTCAAAACAATGCAATATAATTACACTACTTTCAATTGTTTTGGTAATTTATTTAAACTATAATGTAGAGAAAAGTCACAATAACTATTCAGCAGTTCCTAAACACATGAAAGTTAAGTTACAAACACTTGGTAACTAATACCCTGCATTCCAGTTATAATCCGGGATTTTCATTTAAATTACATTACAGAACACCAAACAGCCCCCCCCCCCAAAAAAAGTAAAATGTCATTTTAAATTGCTCAGACTTTCACACATGAAAAACATACAGTTTTGCTAATCATTGTCCTAGACCTGGTTGGGTACTTTGGAAAGTGCTTGCTCCTGATTGTCCTGACATTTTATTGACTGTTTGGTAAATGTTTTATTTGCCATCAGTCTTTTTTTTTTTTTTTTTTTTTTAATGGGTAAGTTAAATAAATCCTGAGCTGTAATTGAACTCCATTGTGCCACTTTGGCACAAGAAAAAAGTGTGTGTGCACTGTGGCATTTGTGATGACTGGGCCTCCAAGCCAGAGGGACCTGAGAAAGTATGACTCTCAGGGGAGAGTTTCCTTAGGCAAATCTAGAAAATCTTTGACCAAAATATAATATTATGGAAAATTAAAAGTCTCTGAAGAGGTGATGTGTTTTACAGATGGAGCAATTGAGGCACAGAGAGGGGAAGTGACTTGCTCAAGGGAACCGTCACCCACCAAGTACAGTTGGGAACAGAGCCCAGGTCTCTTTATTTGCAAGATAGTACTGAATCCAAAGTACAATCTTCCTTGACTGAGTCCAAACTCCAGCTGGCTCAGATTGGCAGTTTTGCCCTAGTGTTAGCATTGAAAGCTGCCCCCTGCTTTTATTCTTAGGTGTTATCAAGAAGAAACTGTCACCCATAATTCTGTTTAAACTGGTGACAGTTGGCATAGTTGGGGAAAATGTGCTTCCCCTGCACAACAACATTTTGATCTTTGGATTCTCTATTACGTGCATCCAGATGATGATAAGAGCAGTGCAGGGTGCCTATGCACACATGCTGGCTCTAACCAACTCTCCTCTCCAAAATAAGAGAAATCTGAACCAGGAGGATCCTTTTAATAAAGTACTTTTTATTCTTGATCGAACTGGGAGGACAAATACAGGTTTGAGAATCCTGACACTAGGTGAAAGCCTGTAAGATCTTGTCTGAGTGCTCATTCCGACCTCTTTGTTATTCCAGATAAATGACCCTGATGCAGGACTGTGGATAGTGAGTATGACTACAGACTTTCCTAGCTGCTGAAGAATCTGGAGCATTTTATAGGAGAGAATCCTAAATTCGCTCCTTTGTTGAACTTCTGCCCTCTTTTCTGTTACAACCCCCTTCTGAAAGGTTTACAATGGCTCTTCTAGCTTCGGCCTGACCTGTGGCGCACAAGTTCACAACATGTGGGTGACTTCAAACCATCTGATTGGGTTCTGTAATTCTGCCTGGAGCAGGTAAACCTGAAGCCTGCTTTGGATGAGCTTTAAATCCTCATCCTTGATAAAATAAGCAGATTTTTAAAATGACACCTTTTGGGACCATCATCTTCCTTCTGAATAGTGCCCTGGGTGTGGGGAGGCGGTGGACAGGTTACTCAAGTTTCATTAACTGCATGGTACTTCCAGGGTTTTTTATTCCACTTTGCTTACCCCCACCCCCGGCCATCTTTGTCTAGGGCAGGCACCAACTATCTCTTCTCCTACTTCCCTGGGGCTCATACCTCCTGACCTGAGTACCTCGGGGCTCCACATAACCTCTCTATATTGTAATCGCTCCAGATCACCCGCTCTGCTGCATTGTGTAAATGATTTGGATGGGATGTGGCTGTTTCTCTGTGCTCTGCCTTCTCATGCTACAGAGTGGACTTGCAATGTCTCACTAACAGGTGGTCTACGTTGTACCTGCTGTCCTTACACTGCTTGTTGGCCTTAATCCATCAATTACAGGTATGATATTGGCATTCTAAATGGACTCGCTGGTCAGATCTTCACCCCAAAGAGATTGGTTTTAATTTTTTGTCGTGGTAGGATGCAAACTCAGGGCTGCATGGAAGTGTGCTCAGCTGTCCACAACTGCAGGTAGTGAGGTGCCCGTTCGCAGGAGTGATGGTGACTGCTTTCCTGTTTGTAGGTGGACGTCCTGGAAATGTATTTAGTCTATTGTCTCTGCATAAATTCCTTGCTCCGACACATTCTTATTACTGCACCCATGCTGCAACAGTCTGGTTCTAGTACAGAATGATGATCTATTGGGCTGAGCATGAGATTGGGAGACAGAAACTTCCATGTTTTAGTCTTTGGCTCTGCCACTCCTATTGGCAAGTCACTGAACTTCTCTCTCTTTCCCCAGCTGTAAAATTGGCATCATTCTTACCTGTCTCCTAGGAGGGCTGAGGGTTAATGTCTGTACAGTGTTCTGAAGAGATAAAAGTATAATTACCAAATACTGTGATTACCACACAAGGTGCACATACAGCAGTGTTGTATTCTTAGTGGTTATAATATGGCATGGTAGGAGTTCTAAGATTGTATAGTCACTGGGGAATGTTATCTGCTGGCTGAGACTGGTGCGGCTGTATTTACAGGGACCCTGTAAGGCCAAATTTGGCCCAGAAAATAAAAGTAAGATTTATACAATCTAAGATCACTAGCAGTGTTTCCTTGATTTTTTTTCTCTCATTGGAAAGAATTTTGAAAAATTGTTTTCTGTATGCTAAATGACAACCCTATACGCTGAATGAGTATTATTTTGAATTAAGGAAAATCCCGACAAAAACAAAGTAAAGTCTCCATGAGAGGGCACAGTGTCTCTTCTGTAACATGCTGCATCAACTCTGCTTCCTAAAATGCTGGCTTTGTTAAATAAAAGTGTAACAGTCACTGCTCATAAATAAACCTTGCTCTGCAGCATTTGCAACCTCAACATTGCAGCATTTTGCTAGTGCGTGTGAGCCTGAAAATGAAATTGAAAGTCTATTTTCAGGGCCCAAACTGAGATAAATGCCAAATGTAAACAAACAGGAGTGTTGGAAAGGGAAATAATTTTTCCAGATTCTTTGGGTTTAGATAGCCTAAAGTTTCTTTTCAGCATACTTGTACATTTTAAGGACATTTGTTTTTCCTAATTATTTTTATCTTGATATTGCCAAATCAGTAAGAAGCATTTCACATAAGGGCTGTGAAAGGCCCTGAGCTGCAGCCAGTTCAACAGAACCATCAGCCTTCTATGTAGACGTATTGCAAAGTAAAAAAAGTCATACACAGCTCTCTTCTATACTGGGAGCCTGTAATGAGGGTTCAGCCCTGAAGAGATTTTGTTTGTTAAGCCTTTTGGTTTTCCATTTATTGACTTGTTATTATAGAGGTCAGCCAGAGAACCATTTGTTATTCACTTACCTCGGCCTCCCATAGCCTTCCGGTATGGACCTGTAAGCCACAAGAGCCTGTGTCCGGGCCCCTTCTAATCTTTCCTGGAATATTTTCCTTGCTTGAGACAGGGACAGCTCATGCCCTAGAATTTTGGGGAGCACCCGGATGTCACTGCCAAGAGCCTGATAGTGGGCATAGGGTGTCAGGAAGTCATGCTCCTTGCTATGTGGAGGCTTCAGTTTGTAATTCTCCATGGCCTTTTCTGAAGCCATTGAACAGTGGAGCATGTTTCTGTTTCCTAGGGAGGATCTGTGATGGTCTTCATAGCTGTGGAGCTGCCAAGGAGATGTTTCCCAGGAACTCAGAATCTGAAATCCACCCAGAGCTTGCATTTGTCAACAGTATTTCTAGACCAGAATTCCTTCACCATTCCAAACACCTGGATATATAAAAGAGCAAGTCCTGCCTAGTATTGCAGCAGATGCTCCTGCATCCCTCCTTCCTAGTGCTTGTGGAAGGGTCCATTTTCACACAGCTTCTTTACAGTCTGGAAGACTTGGGATGTACTTCATGTAGTATGTTCATACACATTTAGTAGCTCCAGTCTGTTCTTCCCCAGATAATGTTGTCTGGAGGAGCCTGTCGGATCTGCATTCTGCTGCTTGTTTAGTTGGGACCATTGCCTTGGGGTGCTCTTTGTTCGCTTATGCAAAAAGTAACATCTTGCATGAAGAGGAAGGAAGGTGAGTAATGCATCTGTTCTGTCCTAATCCATACAGCCCATGCATGAAGCAGATTGTCCTTCTGGCAGCTCACTCCCAGGCAGACCAAGCTTCAGTTTTTGGTTGCTGTAGTGAGTGAGTTGGCCCTCTAAAGAAGGGAGTCAGGCTAGTAAGGAACTCAGCCTGGGCGTTGCTAGTCCAGCAGTATGTTGGACAAACCGTTGACGAAGGGGCCAGTGAGCACAGGTTGCAGCTTGGCTGAATCCCCTGTTCTCTTTGCTTTGGTCAGTCACAGATGGGGATGGGGTAGGGGTCGGTTCTGGCTTTCAAAACTCGCAAGACTGGCACTGTGCACCTTGGAAGTCCCCTGTGTTCTGACTCCAGAGCTTTAGAGGCGGGAATTGGGTAAGTTTTCATTATTGTGTTCAGGGTGGATTGATGTAAATAAAGTGATTTAAATCATCAGTTTTGATAAACTTTTCCATTTGCACTTCAGTTATTTTCTGAAGAAAGGTGCACTTTCATTGGTTGATATAACCATTATGTGTTGATTTACAACTAAATAGAGCCTTTACACTAGATTTGGTACATCTCTTTGCTACCTGAGAGGGTGCACTATAACTATATACATTTATGTAAACAATTATATAGCTTAATATTTTCAAATTCTTATTAACCATACATTTTATTATGTCAGAAAAGGGCAAATGATATATTGCTTATTTACTAGATAGTTAAACAAATCATGAGCAAAAAGTTAACTTCATTAGGATGGTAACAGGAATTTAATTAAACACATACAACAGCATATAAAATGTATTTTTTATTAAAACAAACCTAAATGTTTTGGATAAATAAACTTCCCATATCAAAACATGCTTCACATTCACAACTAAACGATTTATTAAACAAAGGGATTAACTGTGATCCGTGAATTAAATGGATTATTTCAGGTCAGCCCGGGAAAGTTTTACACAAGCATATTTGAAAAGTGACTGGAGCTTAAATTCCTCCTCTCACCTAAGTCTCTTGAAAGTGAGAGAGTCTCCTAAATCACTTAGGCTGAACTATTGTGCCATATTTATAAAGCTTGACCTCAAAAGTTAGACTCGGGGCAAAACATCTTTCTCTATATAGAAAAGAAGCCTTTAATTCATAGAGGCTCATGGATTCAGTATATTTATTGTTTATTTAAATGTTCAAAGATATAAGTAGTTTAGGCCTTAGCGTATTTTGTATTAAATTCAGATTTCATTTTAAACTGGTTTATTTTTAATAAGAAAAAAATATTATAATTTAAATAAAATAGAAAACGTTAAAAAAATAAATAAATAAAAATCAATTTGTATCCCCTGAATTTTGTTTGGATGGTACCATGTACTTGCTTGTCTGGGCTGGAATACTGTCAAGCTGTTGGAGACTTGATGGCACAATCCCCACTGCTGTCAAGCCTGGGGGAAAGGGGGTTGAAAGTGAAGGAGGCAAACTCCCACTAGGCAGAGACTCAGATATTCCTTTGTGTGTTTGACTAAGCAAGGTGCTTGCTTGTGTACAAGTTAAAAGTGATGGTGTCTTATGTTGCTGTTTAAATGGACACCCTGAGGTGTAGTTTACAGGTTTATCTGTATTTCTGTAAAAATTTTGGTTCAATGGCCGTGGTGTGAGTTTGTACATATTCAGCTATCATATCATTCTATTTAGAATTAAAAGGAGTCTAATAGAAAACAGAAGCAGAAATCTCTGCAGATTCTGTAAATTGGTTGTGTGCATGTGGAGTGAGGGGTAGGAATTTCATTCAGATTTCTGTTAGCTCAGATCCTGCTTTAATAGTAAATCTACTTCCCCTTAGGGGAAGCTTGCATGCCTACCCTTCTCTGCAGAGAATTTGTCCCTTGTGTAAGCAAATACTTGTGCACATTGTATTCTGATTTTTTTCCCATTTATTTATTTATTTTGTATAGAGAGTTGTTTGGTCTGGTGATTATTACAATATGGATGAATCTTTGCCGCAATTCAGCAAAGTAAGTCTTTAAGCTATTTGTATATTCCTGGTTAGTGATAGTAAAAAGGTATATACTACAGCTAGCCATTTCCTATCCATAGGTGATTTTGGCTGTGTGCTGCCTTGCTGCATATTATTGTCTAAATCCTGCTCAGACTTTGGCACAGCACTATGTTCATTTGGGTTTCTGGAAGGACAAGGTCTGCTGGTCATAAGCAGCGTAAAGCAAAAGGGAAGAAGGGCGAGGCAAGCCTTGTCCTTCGGACAACTTGAAGGAAACCTTGTGCTCCTCTTGCAGAATCTGAAGATGGGGATGTTTCTTCATAAAAAGAGACTGTATGTCTTGTATACAGGTAGCATAGTGTTATAGTGGGTGCAGGCAGTAACTGCAAAAACCAAGGCGGCAAAAGTGTTTCCATTAGAACATTGTTTACATGATCTCAGAACTTTTTGATAAGTGAACTTAAGCCAAAATGGTCTGAGGTTTTTTTTAATTCCCAAGGTGATTTTTTTTGTTTTGTTTTGAAAATGAGCAAATGTTGTTCAGCTGTTGTTATATGAAGATCAATTCCCCCCCCATTCTGACCACCAGTTTTTCCAAATAGGCAATTCAAAAATAAATGAATAATAATAATTCTATAAGTCTTATGTGACCATGTGACTGCTTCTGAGTAGAGAGGACTCATGTGAGCAAGACTCTTCAGTACTGGGCTCTTGAAATGTCAAATACCTTGTCGAGGAGCGTGTACCCCTGATAGGTTGGAAAAATACTGTTTTGATTATTTGTACAGCATTTTGACAGTTTAATTATATAAATTTCATATAAACTTTATTTCAATTAGCACATGAAAATGCTGCTCTCCAGGTACACACTTAAAATGCGCCTTGGACCACAACTGTAGCCATGCACAGCTTTGCCCAGCAGCTACAGGGCACTTGTCAGCCTGTGGCTTATTGGTTCCTGCTCCCTATATAAGTGTGCAGTTTGGGAAAGATTTTGATAGGTACTAGAGCAGGGGTGGGCAATACGTTACGTAAGGGGGCCGTTCCACGAATTTTGGTAAGTCGTCCTGGGCCGCACATTGCTACTATATTAACGGAGGAGGTGCAAGGTCTGAGTGCAGGAGAGAGCTCCGGGCTGGTGCAGAGAGTTGGGGTGCAGGAGAGGGTGAGAGGTGTGCGCTCTGGGAGGGAGTTTGGTGCAGGAGGGGGCTCTGAGGTGGGGCAGGGGATTGGGGTGCAGGAGGGGCAGCAGGGTCTGTGCGGGAGTTTGGGTGCAGGAGGGGGTTCTGACCTGGGGTTGGGGTGGTGGTGGTGGGGAGGGTGAGAGTCCGAGGTGAAGATTCTGGCTGGGAGGCGCTTACCACAAGTGGCGCAGCAGGGCTTAGGCAGGCTGCCTGCCTGCTGTGGCTGGCTGCTGCTGGCACGTCTCTGCGCACCCCTTGGAGGGAAGGGGGCAGCGGGTCTCCATGTGCTCCCTGCACCTGCAAGCACTGCCCCCACAGCTCCTGGGAGTTGTGAGGACAGGGCGGGGGCAGCGCGCAGAGCCACCTCCTTTTCTCCCCCAGCCCCCTCCGCCAGGGGCACGCAGAGACTTGCCAGCAGCAGCTGGGCATTTCTGGCAGCAGCATGGAGTTACGGCAGGCAGGCAGCCTGGCTGAGCGCCCCGCTGTGCCGTGGGACTTTTAGCGGCCCGGACTTAGAGATTGCGAGGGGGCAGAGGAGGCCAGACAGAAATGTTAGACTGGCTGGATCCGGCCCACAGGCCGTATTTTGCCCATCCCTGTACTAGAGATAACATGGCCTCTGGCCATGTAACTGAGAAATGTCCATTTGTTGTTTTCTGTTTAAAAAAACAAATGAACAAAACAAAAACAAGTGTAGGGAATTAACTGCAAAAGACCATGTAAATGCATTTTTTGACTTTAAATTGTAAACCCTTTGCAAAAGTTGCTGTAGAAACCTGAACAGTAACTTGGTTGAAGTGCACGTGCCATTTTGTCTGTCCCCCTCTCACTCAGTGTGTTTTCTTGTTTAATATGTTTTTTGTTAAACGTTTCTAATAAAATGCAGTAGGGTTGAGTTGGTAGCTAGATAGCACAGTGATTAGTGCTTTATGCTGAGGTAGGTGTCATTGCTATGGAAACCTTCACTTCTGTATCCCTTAACTTTATTTCAATTGTGTTACCTTACTGTTGTATAAATGTTTTTTCCTTTTAATGTGACTATAATTTGATTTGCCTATCCCATTGCGCAGAGCCTCTTTGCTGGACCTCAGCATGTGCTTCAGCACCTCCACACAGTGGCATTTGCTGTATGGCAGCCTTCACTGGGAATTAGGGTGACCAGATGTCCCGATTTTATAGGGGCAGGCCCGATATTCGGGGCTTTGTCTTATACAGGTGCCTATTAACCTCCACCTCCGTCCTGATTTTTCACACTTGCTATCTGTCACCCTACTAGGAATATCCTTTGTTGTTTAGGTTGCCAGCTCACATCCTTGGAGTGGAGTGCTGTCTGATTGTTTCCTTGAGGTGGGATGCACATAGCAGCCAGATGCAGGCAGCAATTCCTGTGTTACCTACTCTGAGTCCCTGCTGAGTGAGAGAGTTCCTGGTGGAGCAAGGAGAGTGCTTGGTAGCTGGCCCAGTGCAGCCAACCTCCCACTCCGCACACTAGTAATGGGGCATAACGTATGTAAGAAAGGACCCTAATGAGGAGTGGGCCGACTCCGGTGCCATCAGCATAAGCAGATTCTCTGCAGCCTGCAGTCGTCTTAGGAGGAGAGGAAGACAGAGCCTGGGAGGGAGATGACAAAATTGTGCTGGGCATTAACCCAGCATCAAAGCAAAGACCTCAGTGTTTGGAAAAACTGTACCAGGTCTGACTTTTAAGATGGGGTTGAAAAATGAACAGCTACTCAATGAGCATTGCTAGACTCCAGAGCAGTCTGCAACATGCTGCAGTTCCTGCTCCTTCTCTGAGCGCCTCAAGGGCAGTATTTGTACTCTAGAGCAGTGACTCTCAACCTTTCCAGACTACTGCACCCCTTTCAGGAGCCTGATTTGTCTTGTGTACCCCAAGCTTCACCTCACTTAAAAACTACTTGTTTACAAAATCAGACAAAAAAGTACAGAAGTGTCACAGCACACTAGTACTGAAAAATTGATTACTTTCTCCTTTTTATCATATAATTATAAAATAAATACATTGAAATATAAATATTGTACTTACATTTCAGTGTATAGTTAGTATATAGAGCAGTATAAACAAGTCATTGTATGAAATTTTAGTTTGTACTGACTTTGCTAGTGCTTTTTATGTAGCCTGTGGTAAAATTAGGCAAATATCTAGATGAGTTGATGTACCCCCTGGCAGACCTATGTGTACCCCCAGGTGTACATGTATCCCTGGTTGAGAACCACTGCTCTAAAAAGAGTGGTGTGTGATGCCCAGTAGGGGCTCTGTCTTGTGCTCTGTCCCACTAATACTGCTCTCATCCATCAGAAAGCCTTAAGAGCTAAGGGCAGGTCTTCACTACGGGGGGGGGGGGGGGGGGGTGTCGATTTAAGATACGCAAATTCAGCTGCACGAATAGCGTAGCTGAATTCAACCTATCGGAGCTGACTTACCCCGCTGTGAGGACGGCGGCAAAATCGACCTCCGTGGCTCCCACCTCCGCTGGTGGAGTAAGAGCGTCGATTCGGGGATCGATTGTCGCGTCCCGACGAGACGCGATAATTCGATCCCCGAGAGATCGATTTCTACCCACCGATTCAGGCGGGTAGTGTAGACCTAGCCTAAGGGCTGTTCCATTAGAACTAAAGAGAAAAGATCCAGGAACCCTACAGAGATGTTATCTCTAGAGAGCAGTACCTGTGTGCCATGCACTGCAAGGAAATAGTTTCTGTAATAGGCTAGGAGCCAGTGTTTAAAGGAAAGTAGCAATAGAGACTATCCATCTGCTTTGTTATTTGTCTAGAGAAGAGTTAAATGGCACAGTGTGTTACTACATAAGCTTTTCTGGTGAGCTAAAATCAAATCAAATCCAGACTCAGCACAAATGTGGTGATCTCTATCCACACCACAAAATCTCAGCGCAGTTCCTCAAATCAAGGAAGGCCTAGACCTAGCGTAGTAAAGGGTGCAAAGAGTATGCCTGCCGTTAGGGCATGCCATTTGACCTCACTTTAAGGATTAAAATATACCCTTATTTCAAAAAGAAACAAACACAAAAATACTCTTAACTCAGTCTTTGTTCCTTGTGGTAGTCACTTCCCCCATCAGTAAAGATGCAGCAGTGGAGGTGCAGCATGTATGTTTGCCTCATTTACACCAGGTCACTAAGAATTATACTTTGGTACATGCCCAGTGAAAATATAGTCTGGGGAATCTGCATGTGTAAGCTGAAAAAAAGTAGTACTCCCAAACTATCAGTCGAGGAAAATCTGGCTGCTTTCTGCCTCTGGGTTGAAATCCCTGCCTTTCTTCCTTCCATTGCTCTGACACTGCCTGGATTCTTACTTGCTGAACAGAGGTCTAGTTCTGTGCTGCTGCTGCAGGAAGGGAGTCTTTGATGTCCATCCCTAAAAGTTGAGGGGGATGTAGCCACATGAACTTGGGACAGCTGAGCAGCTCTTCAGTGCAGGTTGGGAAGGAGCAGAGAAGGGGAACAAGTGGGCAGGCTCCTGGATAGGTGCTGCTGCCTGCTCCGTTCTCCGGTCACAGTAAAGGCAGGGTTTGGGAGCAGGCACAAAAGCTTCAGAGAAGCCACCTATAGCAGCAGCGGCCAGGGAGATTTTGTGGCACGCTGATTGCAGCTCATCAGCACTGCTTTTCTCCAGGCTCCTCAGTGTGATGAGGAATCTCACCCCAAGCCCAGGCCCCTCTGTTGCTAGCTGGGTTTGATCTGAAATAACACCATTGTCTTTTGTTCTTTCTAGAAATCCTTTGGGTGGAATTCGTCTGATGGTTGCAATTTCTCTCTCTCTCTTCCCCTTTGTAACATGGCTTTACATTTACATGAACTCAGAGATGCGATCATCCTGGCCAACTCACTGCAAAACTGTGATTTAACCAGAAAGGAACAAACACACACAATAAATATTCTAACAGCTGTTTGCCTTCAGCTTTCAGTTCTCAGTTGAAAACTGGTATCAGACCAACAGGAACTGCAGCTATGGACCAAGAGCACTTTACTGCCTCAAACAGCGCAGTTTGAGATTTGTTATCATTATTATCCAGCCATCTCCTCTTTCCATGGACCAACCTGTGGATTTCAACCTGTGTCCTTCATGTAATGATGATACCACAGCCCCTGTATAACTGTCGTCTCCACAATGTACCACAATGAACAGGAACAGGGGCAGCTAGATCCCAGTAAATATGTGCCCTTAGTGTGGATGAGCAATTGTACAGCAGCATCTGCTAGGAACTCCTAGAAAGGACAGAAGCATTCAAATATGATCCTCTCCTCCCTCAGAGCCTGCAGGTGAGCAGCCATACTCTTATGGACAGTGATATCCATGGCTGCTGAGAGATCTGAAACAACTAGCAGGGATAGCTATTCTCTCTGTTTAGTCAATGAGAATAGCTCAGTCTCCATCATGCCTAGGCTGAAAGTGGACACGGAATTCAAGGTTTTTGGGTAACTGCGGAGTTGCTTCTCAGCTGAATCACAAATTTAGAAATCTTCTCCACAAAGTATTAAAGGTGTCAAGTATGTCTGTGGTCTTTGTTACTGACTCATGGGCCAGCTAAGACATGGGACTATGGGAAGGATTGACAGGTACTATGGTCCAGTGGCGAGGACACCAGCCTAGGAGTCAGAGGCCTGCATTCTATTCCCAACTCCACCACTGACCTCCTGTGTGACCTTAACCAAGTCATTACACCAAGCTGTTCTTTGATTTCCCTTCCTGCCCTTTGTCTGCTTTGTCTATTACGGAGGCACCAATTCTAGTTTCATAGTTAAGGTTAAGTTTGGTTTTGTACTAAAAGCAGGGATTCAGCCTCCGTGTATGAAAAATAGACTGTCCTCTTCAAGCTTAATATTTGCCATTTGAATATAGAATTAATTTTCTAACATTTACAAGTAATTGTTAGAGTTAAAATTAAATGGGTATTTTTAGAAATTTAGCATCTTATGTGAAGATATTTTGTTGTCCCTATTGATGTTGTTAATGGAATAACAGACTTTTTGTGCATGAGCTTTTAGGGAGGTTGACTACATTTGGAGAAATATTTTAAGGGTATTGGTCACTTTTTGCTGTTCTTCATAATTGAATGTTCAGCAGTGCTGATAAATGTTCTACCAAATTCCATGAAGTCCTACTGTCTTTTAAAATGGTTGCCA
This sequence comes from Chrysemys picta bellii, assembly GCF_011386835.1. Classification (NCBI taxonomy): domain Eukaryota; kingdom Metazoa; phylum Chordata; order Testudines; family Emydidae; genus Chrysemys; species Chrysemys picta. The sequence goes on along the minus strand of NC_088802.1, from coordinate 31,764,618 downwards.
TCTCATGTTGTTTTCAATGGGACTGAGAGCAGAAGCTGCCCTCAGGAAATATGGCACTGCCACTGCTCCTCACAGCTTCCTCTCTGCCTCCCAAAAGCCTGCATACCATCTTCCCTGAGCTCTGTTTTGATTCATTCTCACTGGGAACAATGGGAGGCAGTCACCATTTTGAAAGAGGACATCCTAACTGAGGGCAACGTTTGCCCTCCGTCCTACTGAGAATAACGGGAGATGATGGCTATTTTGAAAAAAAGGGCAACTCTTTGTGAGTTTCTCTGGAGAAGACTTCAGGTCTCTCTCTCTACTGACAAACTTTCAGCTGTGAAAAATAATGGCAAACAATGATCATTAATCCAAAATATTTTGTTTGAGGGGCAGTCTCTTCTCTTGTTTGCAGCTCTCTTTGCCGTTTGGATATGTCTTCCTGTGCATTTGCTCCCCTCCTTTAATTTTGGAGTTGTCTGCAAATTTGAGCATAGTTTAATTTTCGGTAAATAGTCACTCAACAAAGGAGGACACAAGTCAGTTGCCCAGAGGTTGGGGGAGGGGGGAGAAATACTTTTTAGTTGGTCATGAAGCCCTAAGAGGGTCCTGGTTTTGGCTAGACTTAGCAGGAAGTTACTGCCTGAAGACTGACATTCTGTCCCAGCTCTGGTACAGCTCCCCCTGCTGGATACTCACCAGGCTGCTGTTTGGGTCCTAATGGGGAACCATGTGCTCTTAAGCTTCCCTTGGTCTCGGAAGGATCCAGCAAGGTTTGTCTCTGAGTCTTTGGCCCCTCGGGCATGCTTAGTGGGCCCAGACTCTACCTATTGCCCCTTTAGATAAGTGGAGCTGGTGGTCCAGCTGACCCAGCTCCACATCCTGGCTGGTTCTGACCCCACAATACACACTGATAACCTCAGCAAACCTTTTCCCAGTGCTCCAAACTTGTGGGCAGTCTGGTTTACGGTGTCTCTCTCCAGGGCTATGTGATAATTGATGCACATAACACACAGGCTTTGCAAAGGTTTAACACAAATACTCTTTAGATACCCCAAGAAATGTACAGATTTAGACAAAAACAATAAAACACTTCTATGCCCTTGTCATTGTGGAGTCACAGGGTCTGGTCTGTGTCCCAGCCTGTAACAGGTCTCCTGGGAGTGACTCCTTTAGTGGGCTGGGCCCCAAGGGTGCATGCAGTCCACAGGCTTTGTAGGTTCCAAGACTGGGCTGTTGGCACCAGCAATCCCTGTCTCTCCATGGCTCCCTGCAGCAAATCCAGCCCAGTCAGACTCATGTGGGAGACTTGTACTGTCCCTTTCATGGTGCAGGGCTGTCAGTGAGTATTACAGCAACACAGGCAGCCTTTGCAAAACAAGGTACTATTTATTAGTCACCCGGCAACAGAATCTGAAAATCCTTAGTCAGCACAGAGAAATACAGGTTCAAGCATAGTTCATGCTAATTACCCCAGAGCTCAGCCAAGCTGTTGTGAACGCATGTGCAAGCTCTCATGCACTTTCTCTCACCTTCTTAGTTCCCAGGTGTCTATCCCTTCCTCCAGAAACCAACGCTTTATCCCCCCATCTCACATCTTCCAGTCATTTGATCTTGAGCTGGGGTCTTCGCTCAGTTTCACTGCTGAGAGGCAGGGAAATCCATCTCCCTCTGGGTTGTTGGTTTGTAGGTTTGTCAATGTGCTGGAGACTGGGTTTGGCCTGGGCTTCTCAGATTTTCCACTGACATGGAGTTGGCCTTGGCCAGTCCTTTTTAGTGATCCATTCAGGCTCAGACAACTGTGATATCCCTCCAATGGTGCTTCCATGTGCATAGAGAATAGTCAAGGTTTAACGACCCTCCATTGTTAGTCTGCGTCACTCCTCCTTGGAATTTCAGTCCAAGATGGAGGTAAAAGGTCAGCAGAGAAGGCAGAGTAGCCTCCCAATCAAAATGGCATTTATAGATTGATAATCTATATGGAGAGTTTATAATATCAAATGGGAATTCATAAATTGTACATAGACACAATCCCCTAATTGTCACATCTTCATTGAAAAAGGAGCTCTGCATAGCTCAGTGGGTATATCTATGCTGCAGTTAGATACTGCAGCTGGCCTATGTCAGCTGACTTGAGCTCTGGCTGTTTAATTGCAGTGTAGACAGTTGGGTGTGGGCTGAAGCCTGGGCTCCAGACCCTGGGAGGGGGAAGGTTCTAGGGATCAGGCTCCAGCCTGAGCCTGAACGTCTACACCACAATTAAACACCCCATAGGCCTGAGTCAGCTGACAGGGGTCAGTCATGGGTTTTTAAATGCAGTATAGACATACCCACTGTAAGAACCACTGGCTTAGCTCAGAATTTTGTTAAGACTTGTAAACGTGCTTATTGACCAGCTTCTGATCTTGCATACACCAGTGTAAGTCTGGAGTAAATGGAGCAAGATCCAGATTTATTCCAGTTTTACAGCAGGATAAGAATCTGATGAGAATCTGACCCATTTTCCTCTTTCCCAGTAGTGTTGAGGAAACTCTAATGGGACTTTGACAGGTGCAATAACATGCATCCTGCATTGCACCAAGGGGGATGGGTTTGTAGTCCCTCCACTTTCTCTGGCACCTGCCAAGATTTCCGTTATCTCACAGTGGCACAAGTATAGCAGGCTCCCTTACAAGGTCAGAGATCTTTCCGTGCAGGAGCAGTGGAAGCTCCCTAAAAGTGGGGGAGGGCATACTGGTACCTGAACCGTGGCATTGTTCCTGCCACCACCCCTTCCCCTCTGAGGCCCTGCCCCTGCTTGCTCCTCTCCCTCCCCACATTGCTTGCCCTTACAGCCAGTAAAGAGGGAGAGTGTAGCCCTCCCACTTTTAAAAGTGATGGGGCCATGGCCCTCTAGCCCCCTCTGTTCTGGCATGCCTATTTCAGTGCCCATGTCCACAAAGACAAAAATGTTCAAAACAAGGTGCTTAACATTAACTACTTAAATCCATAAGAATGGCCATGCTGACTCAGAGCAAGGGTCCATCTAATCCAGTATCTTGTCTTCTGATAGTGGCTGGTGCCAGATGCTTCAGAGGGAATGAACAGAACAGGATCCACCCCGTTTCCAATCCCAGCTTCTGGCAGGCAGAGGTTTAGGGACACCCAGAGCATGGGGTTGTATACCTGACCATCTTGTCTAATAGTCATTGATGGACCTGTCTTCCAGGAACGTATCTAATTCTTTTTTAATCCAGTTATACTTTGGCCTTCATAACTTCCCCTGGCAACAAGTTCCAGAGTTTGACTGCGCATTATGTGAAGATGTACTTAGGTTTGTTTTAAACCTGCTGCCTATCAATTTCATTGGGTGACCCCTAGTTCTTGTATTATCTCTATTCACTTTCTCCACACCATTCATGGTTTTATAGATCTCTATCATATTCTCCCTTAGTTGTTTTTTTCCTAAACTGAACAGTCCCAGTCTTTTTAATCTCTCCTTGTATGGAAAATGTTCCATACTCCCAGTCATTTTTGTTGCCCTTCTCTGTACCTTTTCTGTTTTTATATATATATATATATATATATATATATATTTTTTTTTTTTGAGATAGCGTGATCAGAACTACATGCTTCAGAGTAACAGCCGTGTTAGTCTGTATCCGCAAAAAGAAGAACAGGAGTACTTGTGGCACCTTAGAGACTAACAAATTTATTAGAGCATAAGCTTTCGTGGACTACAGCCCACTTCTATATGCATCCGAAGAAGTGGGCTGTAGTCCACGAAAGCTTATGCTCTAATAAATTTGTTAGTCTCTAAGGTGCCACAAGTACTCCTGTTCTTCTTTTTGAGAACTACATGCGGTATTCAAGGTGTGGGCATACCATGGATTTAGACTGACATATTTTGTCTTATTATCTCTCTCTTTCCTAATGGTTCCTAACATTGTTAGCTTTCTTGACTGCCACTGCACATTGAGCAGGTGTGCTCAGAGAACTGTCCACGATGAATGCAAAATCTTTTTTAAGTGGTAACAGCTAATTTAGACCCCAACATTTTGTATGTATAGTTGGGATTATGTTTTCCAATGTGCATTACTTTGCATTTATCAACATTGAATTTCATCTGTCATTTTGTTGCCCAGTAACCAGGTTCTGCGATCCCTTTTTAACTCTTTGCAGTCTGCTTTGGATTTAACTCTTGAGTAGTTTGGTATTATCTGCAAACTTTTCCACCTCACTGTTTACCTCCCTTTTCTAGATCATTGATGAATATATCGAACAGAACAGGTCCCAAAAGAACAGGGGACCCCACTATTTACCTCCCTCCATTGTGAAAACTGACCATTTATTCCTACCTGTTGATTCCTATCTTTTAAACCAGTTACTGATCCATGAGAGGACCTTCCCTCTTATCCCATAACTGCTTACTTTGCTTAAAAGCCTTTGGTGTGGGACTTTGTAAGCTTTCTGTTAGGGCACCCCCTGTGGCAGCATTAGGGGATTGGTACACCTGCCAGTTGAAGTGGTCGGCAGCCTGGCTTGCAGTCACACAATTGACAGTTCAACCTGCAGGGTGCAGGTTCAGTATGTTAACAGGTAGTCTATATCTCAGGCCTGCTAAGATGAGGGCTGAGCAAACAAACAGGCAGCATTTTCGGCCTTCCGGGCAAAAGGTTAGCATGCACCCAGCCCCACATACAGGGCCAAGGGGAGCCAGGCCCATCCTGCTCCACTGAGTCCCTGCCCAGAGCCCTAGAAGTGATGGGTAATCCTACATGGGGTCAGTGGGGAAACATGCTGTAGTAGGAACAGGGCCTGAAACATAAGCCCATGTATCAGAGGCCTGATATGAGGCCTCCGCTAAAGTAGTCAAAACCTTGCTGATATAAAAGAAAGTTAAGTTGTGAGCAAGAGGAAGGCCCTGCTCAGAGAATTTAGCTAGCATAGGGCTGATATTGCAAAAACACATATTCCTAAGAGGTGCTAGGCACAAAACACTCACACAAGCACATTCCAGAAGGGTGGTACCAGAACACCCTGATAAACATTCCCCAAAGATAACAGGAACATGCTGACACAGCTTAAGGATAAGGTCAGGATGACAGCATGAAGAATAGAGCTGTTTTGATCAAACCTACAGGTACAAGGCAATGGGTGGCACCCTAATACATCAGATACGTCAAGGGTGATACGTAACTTGTTTGTATCAGTATATAAAGATGTATCTCAGAGGAAGTGTCTTTATCCAGCTGAGGGGGCAGTGGAAAGTCCCGCCACTGACAGCTACATCCATTGTCATGGGCATACGTGTTAGTGTACCTGTAACCATTGAGCAGGGGCATTAGCACTGTGCTTTGTCGGTAATAAACCTGGCCAGGCGCCTTCGCTATTAAACCAAGTCTGGTGGTCTTATTGGGTAGTTTGATCGGAGCCTGCTGCACGGGCTATCTAGCTAGAGTCAGTGCAGCATGCAGAGAGAGCACACGCACGCAGCCGAACATCTGACGAGACATGTGACTGTTGCCTCACGTCTCAGCAGTACAACCAGACCAACTTCTTGTTTCCCTGGGCTATTTCCTGCTGGCGCTGCTCCATCACCACTTTGACCTGGTTCTCAGACTTGTGGTCAGGCAGCCCTTCCTCCTGTCTCCTGGGGTAGTGGTCTGTCTTTTCTTTCTGCTGCCGGTCACAGGCTCGACTGAGGGCTCAACTCCCTGGGAGGGACGTCTGCCTCCTTCTCTGGTCCATCCCCAACTAGCTACAGGACCCTGCTCCTATACTTCCTGCCATGCCCCTGCCTTTCCTGTGAATGAGGTGGTGTTAGCTGCACCCACCAGGGGGAATTAACCCCCTCTGTACTGGAGGGAGGCCACTCTGCCTCACTACAGACCTTGTCAAAGGCTTTCTGAAAGTACAAGTACACTACATGAACTGGATCACCCTTTCCTCATGCTCTTTATACACTCAAATAATGCTAATAGATTGGTGAGGCACAATTTCCCTTTACCCATATTGACTCTTCTCTAATATAGTTTGTTCATTTATGTGTCTGATAATTCTGTTCTTTACTATAATTTCAACGAATTTGCCTGGCATTGAAGTTAGTTTACCAGCCTGTAATTGCCAGGATCACCTCTGAAGCATTTCTTAAAAATTGACATTGCATTAACTTTCCTCCAGTTATCTGGTAGAGGGGCTAATTTAAGCGATAGGTTACATTACCACACTTATACAATTTTAGAAATGTAGGGCTTGACATGACCTCGAGAGATCATCTAGTCCAAGCCCCTGCACTGAGGCAGGACCAAGTCTACTTAGACCATTTTTGACAGATGTTTATCTAACCTGTTCTTAAAAGCCTCTAATGAGGAGGATTTCACAACCTCCCTTGGAAATCTATTCCATTGCTTAACTATCCTTATAGTTAGAAAATTCCCCCCCAAATATCTTACCTAAATCAATCAGATTCAGGAGAACAGTTTATAACATCACCTTTATAAGAGCCCTTAACGTATGCCAACATATGATATGCCAACAGAATGTGTCAGAATTTTAAGTGTTATCTTTACAGTCCATGTAAAATTAAATTTACGCTAAATAATTTCATTAGTTAGGCTCTAAGTGGCACATAACACATACATGGCTATTTTTTTTCTCTAAAAGAAGAAGGGGGGTGGGGAAAGACTAGGCTCTGACTTCTTACTGGTACTGTATGGTTTGCTGAAAATATTCTCTCAATATGTCATCACAGAATGATACATGCTGGGATTTCAGCAAAGTGTCAAAACTTAAAAAAAAAGCTAGGTTAAAACTATTACTGTGCTACTACTTTACTCTGGGCAAGGTGGAGGTCACTAGATGGGGAGGCAAGACATAGCCCCCATTCCCAAAGGAGTATTCCATCCACAGCTGGCTCAGAGAGAAAAGGACCAGATGATGATGGGCAATCACTCTTTACTGAGTATGATCATCTTCCATGGGAGTTATGGGTCCTCAGGTGGCTAATAAGGCCAATCCTTGAACCACAAGTTCTATTACAATGAGGGCAGATGTTTTCAGGCTCAGCAGGAGGCTGTTGACCATGACTGGAAACCAGTCTCCTTCCTCCTGCGCCTCTTGTCCTCTTCAGCTTGTCGGTGAGCAAGTTCAAAATGCAGGGGACCACCATCTAGGACTTCACTCCATTTTAAGCGATCCTGGGCAAATGTCTCCCAAGTGTCAATATTACACCTTTTTAGGTTGTCCTTCAGCAAGAACCAGATATACTACTGGTAGACTAGAGGTTGCCAAACTTTTTATTAAGTCGACCCACCAATTCCATTTTGTCTTTTTTTTTTATTAAATGACCCACCATTACACATATGTCCTCTCTGCCCCAGCCCTGCAACCCTAATCCAGGCACAATGCAGAGGGAAGGCCTGAGAAGAAGGGGTTGGAAAGTGACCCCGCTCCTCATTCACTTCACTGTGGCAGCTCCTGTCCTGTGGGAGGTGTTATGGGAGGCTCCCCCTCCGCCAGTTGGGCCAAATTTGAGTGGCATCGCGACGTGGAGCATGGGGTCACAGCAATCAATCAAGAGTGGCCAGGCCAAATTTAAGTGATGCTATGCCCCTGGTCACATCACCAGAGCAGGGAGCTGGGCTTAGTCCCGTAGAATAGGAACTGTTGCTGCAGGGTGGGCTTGCTCTCCAGTCCTCCCTCTGCCCCATACCTCCCCCACCCACAGTGGGCCAGGAATAGCGTATGTTTGCCCAGGCCAGGGCCCAGTGATGGGTTAATCCAGCCCTGAATGTGGCAATCCATCTAGAATCTTCCCATGACCCACTGGCGGGTCAAGACCTACCATTTGGGAAATACTGCACTAGACCACTGGTCATCCCCCTCTTTAGTTTTGTCTTCTCCCACCTGTTCATCCAGTAATCTTCACCCTCTTCTTTCCACCTTCAGTTTCCCTCCACCACTGCAGACAATAGCATTGTACTATTCCTGTACATACCACTTTCACAACACAGCAAATAGAAGCAAAGTAAAAAAAACTCATGAGAACTGTATGACCTTTCATCAGTTTCTGATCAGTGATAGCATGAGAGTGAAAGTGGTATATGAAGAAAGCACAGTCATGAGCATATGGTGAAAGATTCTCTTGTTCAACAATTTTTATAATTGGTACGGGTGTAAATAGATGGCACAGAAGCAGGCTCTGAAGGCATGGGATACATGTGATCTTGCATCAAATTTAGACAGGGTGGGTGGGGACAGAATAAAGAAACAGTGCACCAGATAAGCCAATTGCTAGAAGCATTCTGCATCACAGACAAAATAAATCAAAGTAATAGCTTATTTTACTTAGCAGCATCAAGCAGTACTCTTAATAGTGGCCTTTATAACAAAAGAAAAAGGGTGCTTTTGACCACTAATTATTTTTAATCAGGTTTTAACTCAAACTAAACAAAACATTAACTTAATATTTTCACCCATACCAGCTATCAAAAGTAATTTAAGCTCTCCATTAGTCTTGATCTACCACAACCACTGGTTTAAAATACCACCCTACTTTACTTCTCACATGCTCTGTTCATATCACAGGACTTCAAGCAAAGAAATTGCCATCATCATGCTAAACACCACCTGCCTAATGGGATGGTCAGATGAACAGTTTCAAAGTACAAGCATAACTTTGATTTTTGTTTTGAAAGTCCTCCACTCCAATATATTTAGCTTATTGTACTGACTTTTTGAAAATATGCTCATGGACTATATGAATTTATTTTTTAAAATAATTAAGCATATGAATGATACGCAAACCCTCCTAACTACAGAATTATTCAATAAAACTGTGTTCATACTCTAAGCAGATATTGGTTCTCTGATATTTTAATTAACACATTTCCAAGACAATCCACCAACACTGTCAGAAACTAACAACAGGCTGTCCAAACCCTGATTAGGACTTTTGGACACAACTGTAATTTAAGCCAGCAGCTCTCCACCTTTCCAGATTACTGTACCCCTTTCAGAAGTCTAATTTGTCTTGCATACCCCCAGGTTTCACCCAACTCAAAAACTACCTTCCCCGTAGCAGTTCTGCAATTTCATATTGGAGTTCCTTCAGAACTCTTGGGTAATATCATGACCCTGGTAATTTATTACAGTTTAATTTAATTTATTCCAAAACCTTCCCTACTGACACCTCAATGTGGGATTAGTCACCTAAAAAGAATGGCTCATGTGGGAATCTCTCTCACTTCCTCTGCAGTGAAGACTAATACAAAGAATTAATTTAGATTCTCCTCAATGGCCTTCTCTTACTTGAGTGCTCCTTTAGCACCTTGATTGTCCAGTGGCCCCACTGATTTTTTGGCAGGCTTCCTGCATCTGATGTACTGCCTTTGCTAGAAGGTCTTCAAATTCTTTTTTGGGCTGCCTAATTACACTTACACTAGACTTGCCAGAGTTTATGCTCCTTTCTATTTTCCTCAGTAGGATTTCACTTCCAATTTTTAAAGGATGTCTTATTGCCTGTAACTGCCTCTTTTACATTGCTGTTGAGCCATGGTGGCATATCTTATGGTTTTATTTTTTTATTTGGGGGTATACATTTAGTTTGAGCATCTATTAGTTATTTTAAATAGTGTCAAGGTGTCTTGCAGGCATTTCACTGTTGTGACTATTCCTTTTAATTTCTGTTTATCTAGCTTTCTCATTTCTGTGTAGTTCCCCTTTTTGAAGTTAGATGCTACTGTGGTGGGTTTCTTTTGTATATTCCCCCTACAAGGATGTTATATTTAATTACATTATGGCCGCTATTACTCAGCGGATCAGTTATATATATATATATAGACCCTGTGCTCCACTTAGGACTTAATCAAGACTTGCCACTCCCCTTTTGGTTTACAGGACTATCAGATCCAAGAAGTAGTCATTTATGGCATCTAGACATTTTATTTCTGCATCCTCTCCTGAGGTGACATATATCCAGTCAATACAGGGATAATCTCCCTGAGCATTTCATCTATAAAATCATAAATCCCCTCCCTAGACAAAAAAACAAAAACATTCCAAGGAATCTGGTTTTTAGAGGTGCAGAGTATCTACAACTTCTGCTGATTTCAGAAAGCAAACTACTGGCAGGCTGAAGAATATCATCAATGTTAGTGTTTGAAAAGAAGCTGAATCACACCTGATAGGGATAAGATTTTCATTTCATAACACAGTGTGACTAATAAAGATGCACTAATAACTCCTTGCTAGTGTGATCACATACCTTTTAATGTTGCTTGTGCCTTTTGTGCCACAATAACAACAAATTGTTCACTTTTAACTGTTTCAAGCAGAAGTTGTCCAAATCAACTTGCATTTATTTCAGATTGTGTTGAGTTGTTGGCTGTCCCTCCTGTGCCCTATAGCAGGAAGCTAGATCTTGTTTCTTGCTTCTTGAAGAAGTAAAGCTTCTAAGATACCAGCTCTGAGAGGAGAAGGTGGGCAGCACTGAGGCTCTATTTATCAGGCTTGAAGCTGTAAGCATCATCGTGCAGATTTTCTATAAACAGAAACACCATGGCTGCAATGGTCAGCTGTTATTTATTAAACTAACTAATTTCTGGAGCATTGTCTGGATCATGCACAATTGTATTTACAACTATCCTAATGTTTTGTGTAATACATTACTTTGTCTGGAATTCTACCTCTTCCCTTTAATACCAGTTTATCATCATAGACATATATCGTTCCAAAGGCATGGCTCTCTGGTGGAGTTTCAACAATCCCTTCCAAAGTAAGATGGTGGACTCCATGAGAATCTAAATAATAACCACCATCATGGAGGTGCCCTGCGAGAAAGCACACCACACACTGATGAGAATGGATGACAGAAAGGGCATCTTTATAATTCCAAGCAAGGCAAACACTCTCTGAAGAACCTGGATGAACTGGAATGTGACCTGCAGTTGGAAAAAAACAAGAATAATGGTAAGAGACATCATTGGTAACAACCACAGTTAAGAGTGTTTTATAAGATCTCCCCATCTGGAAATTGCTTATAGATGCTGGAATCTTAGAGGCTTGGGGTGCAGTGAAACCCATAGAACTTTTCTTTAAATTTGAGGTTTTGCACACAGGTTGTCCAGTCATATGGAATAATGAGAACGCTCTCTATCTCTCAGGTATTTCGAAGGTATCTAGGTACTGAATCCCAGCTGAGTTATGCTCACAAGACCACTGCCTTGGGTCATCAAATCTAAAACTGTGTACTGAAGCTATGTCTACACTACAAATTACTTTCGTATAATTTACATCGCTGAGGGTTGTGAATAATCCAAACCTCTGAATGAGGTAAGTTATACCGACCTAAGCACCAGTGTAGACAGCACTATGTCGGTGGGAGAGCTTCTCACGCCAACACAGCGACCACCTCTTGGAGGCAGGAGTTATTAAGCCGTAGAGCCTCTTCACTGCTGTAAATGATGCAGTGTAGACATAGCCTGAACATGATAATGCCAGCCTCTTGAGGTGCCTACAGCACTCACTGCTGGAAAAACAGTCTGATTTACACTTCTGTTCACAAAGCTCATGTAGTGTAAAATGTTCTCATCACTCTTTACCAGATGTAAAATGGTTGCTAGCTTCAGGGTGGGGCATGCCCTTGCTCCAGTTATGAAGCATCCTCAGTGAGCGTACCTGTTTTTGCTGGGCAGCCAGCTCAGTTGCCATGCCCTGGTTCTGGCTGGGCAGCTGGCTTGGCATACAGCCTAGCTGCATGGCTATGTGGAGGTGTCAACTAAAGCCCAGGGAGAGGAGAGGAAGAGAGCTCCCACTGTGGCTACTGCTGTTCCATGGTCCACAGCAGCTCAGATGTTTTGGTACACAGTGCTTTTCACCGCCCTGGGCACTTGGCTCCAAGAACAAAATCCCTGCCACTTGGATCAAGGAGTTCCGAGATCTAGACACCCTCTAATGCAAAATCTTTCCCTTGCCCAAGTCTCTAATAGTTCCTTCCCCCAAATGCCAGCACCATTGCTCCCCTAACACAGCAACTTCCAATACCTCGCAGTAGCCTACTGCCCCCCACCTAGGACCCCCTCAAATCTGCAACCCCGTTTCTTGCTCCTGTCTATCACAGTCTCCTCCTCCTGTTGTGGAAAAAATGAAATGTATGTTTGAAGGGGAAACTGAATGATTCTAGAATATAACATATTGGTAGGAAAGCCTATGAGTGGGAAAAATTGGAGTACCCCACTGGAGTACGTGCAGCATCCTATCAGTTTATCACTGGGGTTTATTCCCTCACAGATGTCTCAATTCACATGCATTCACACACAAAAAAAGCTGACTTACCCACAACTACGACTTTCTCTTGATTAGTGTCAGAGAATGCAAGAACCTCATTGAACCAATCCAGCTGTGTTTGGCTAAATCCTCCATTGAACTCTACAAATTGTGGTTCAGCAAGTCCTGTAATGAAGAAAGAAGGTCAAGCTCACACACCCCCAAATAGCTGCTTCCCTACCAGCTTTGGTTTTCTATGTACATCTGTGCAGCGTCCTTTCCCTTGACAGGCTCTTATGTATCTTGTGCCTCCAAAAATTCACAGTCTTCATGAGTAAATGGGGGAAAGTGATTTACTAGTAATTTTGCTTTGACAATGCCACGCATACAGGATTCCCACTCTTGCATCACTGCAGCCTAGCAGAACACAGTCCAGAACTTCATGAGTGGTTTTCTGAGCTGGCAGTTGGACACGAGTCCCTTGCTTGTGTTGAATTCCAACTGCCACAGCTTCGTCTAGTAGTGCTGCCAACTTTCTACTTGCACAAAACTGAACACCCTTGCCCCGCCCCCGCTCACTCCATTCCCCCACCCTCATTCACTCGCTCATTTTCACCAGGCTGGCTCAGGGGATTAGGATGTGGGAGGGCGTGAGGACTCCGGCTTGGGGTGTGGGCTCTGGGATGGGGCCAGGAATGAGGGGTTTGGGGTGAAGGAGGGAGCTCTGGGCTGGGAGGTGGAGCCGAAGGGTTCAGAGTATGGGAGGAGGCTCCGGGCTGAGGCAGGGGTTTGGGGTGTGGGAGGGGGTATGGGCCCTGGGCTGGGGGTGTGGGTTCCAGGGTGGGGTCAGAAATGAGGTGCAGAAGGGGGATCAGGGCTAGGGCAGGGGGTGAAGGGTGCAGGCTCCAGGCGGTGCTTACCCCAGGCAGCTCCCTGAAGCAGCGGCATGTTCCCCCTCTGGCTCTTATGCGGAGGTGCGGCCAGGTGGCTCCGCAGGCTGCTCCATCTGCAGGCGCCACCCCCACAACTCCCATTGGCCGTAGTTCCTGGCCAATGGGAGCTGTGGAGCCAGTGCTTGGGGCAGGTGCAGCGCTGGAGCCCCCTGTCTGCCCTACACCTAGGAGCCAAAGGGGGGACATGCTGATATTTCCAGGAGCCGTGCGGAACCACGGCAGGCGGGGAGCCCGCCTTAGCGCTGCTGCACTGCTGACTGGACTTTTAGCAGCCCGGTCAGTGGCCTGGTCTCTTCTCGACCGGGCGTTCCGGTTGAAAACTGTACGCCTGGCAACCATATCATCTAGTACCCTCTACAAGACAGAAGCAAGGGCTCCTCTAAAATTAAAACTAAACAAAAGCATGTGTGTGAATTTTTCAAAAGATAATGGCCATCTTCTGGACCGAAATGACAGCAGCACACCCTTTTAGAACAGACTTGCAAACCCAGGGGAGGTAAGGGTGAATCTGGTGTGATATAGTCAAAGAAGCAGAATTATAGAAGTAATTTGTCTATCTTTAAAGATGCATTACACACAGGATTCCCACTCTTGAACAGTAAAAAGCTCAAGGATGTCTCATGCTAAACTGATAAATATACTGCAGGTAGCAGTAAGAATGGTGGGAGGTTACAGCAAAGAAAAATAAGGCCCAATCAGGAAAGAAACATTACAAAGACAGAGCATACTCCATAGCTGACCTGTAGGCTCTGAAGTGCTAAGAGTGATCCCATGTTCACTTTCAAAGCTAAAGTTAAGTTGTGACAAAGTGAGACTTTTCTGAAATATTTTTATGAACCCTATGTGTGCCTCAGTTTCCCCTACAGTTTGCATGGCTACCCAGTAGGAGGAAAAGGACTAAGTTTGCTCTCAGAGTAGGTTAAGAGACATAGGTGTGTGTGTGTGTTGCCTACCTGTCTGAGCCTGAATGGGCCATTAAAAAGGACTGGCTGAAGCAGACCCCATATCAATGGAAAACCCAATCTCCAGGATACTGGCACCTAGCAACCAATGACTCAGAGGAAGATGGATTTTCCCATCTCTCAGCTGGAAAGCTGCTCAGCTGAGCAAAGATCACAGCTCGAGAACAAAGGACTGGAGAGATGTGGAATAAACGGTTACTTTCTGGAAGAAGTCTGTACTCTCTCATGTGGGAACTGATTAAAGAGGTCAGACTGAGGCTTGGTCTACACTACACATGTAGTAAGCTGCCTTGTGTCGGCCTAGCTGTGGAAGCGTCTTCACGTAAACATGACTCCCGCTGATATAATGCCTCTCTATACCGATTTAATAACATCAGCTCCCTGAGCAATGTAGTCGCGGTCGATGTAATTAGGTTGACAAAATGTAAGTGTAGACACTGCATTGCTTACATCAACTGTTACTAGCTTTCAGGCCCTATCTCAAAATGCCCCCCACTGATAATACAATCGATACAAGCACTCCTGGTGAGAACACACACCTCTGACGTGTGCACACACATAAGCGATTTAATAACTGCAGTGACTGTCTGCCGACGTAAGTTAGGTTGACATAATTTTGTAGTGTAGACATGGCCTGAGAGGGAGAGACAAAGCCTAAACATGGGGTTCACAACAGCTTGGCTGCGCTCTGGGGTAACCAGAACGGGCTATGCCTTAACTTTCATTTCTCTACGTTGACCTAAAGGACTTTTAGATTCTGTAGCCAGGTGACTAATAAATTGTGTTGAAATGACTGCCTGTGTCACTGTAAACTCACTGAGAGCCCTGTGTCCTGAAGGGGACAGTACAAGCCTCCCGCAGGATCTGGTTTGGTTGGATTTGCTGCAGGGACCCATGTAGAGAGACAGGGTTAGCTGGTGCTGAAGGCCCATCCTAGAAGGGCACAGACCTGCCCCTGTGGACTGTTGGTCCTTGGGGCCCGGCCCACTAAAGGGGTCACTCCAGGAGACTGGTTGCAGGCTGAGGCAATAAAAGCTCAATAAATGTATGTAAGAACAATTATGCAACTGTCTGTAAACTGAAAACACACAAGGCTTGTACCAAGATTTTTGCTGCACGATTGTCAGGCAGTATCAGTTGAAAGAGTACCTCTATGACCTTCAAACATTTCCGTGTCTAGAAAGAAATGAGACAGTCTAAGAACAACTGTCAGTTCCAAATCAACATCTAGGTCAGTGGTTCTCCGGGTGAAAAACGCAACAAAATAGTTACTGATAAAAAGTTCTGCCTCTATCATTCATCATAGAAATTCTAGTCCTTGGAGCGTTATTTGAATGAAACAGCTTATTCATATGGCACTGAACATACACTGCCCAGTCAAAGTTTGCTCTGGAAACTGTATTGGTGACCCAAAGACAATGACTCCTAAACACAGGGGTGAGTACAATGGCATATGTCACATTGGACTCTTACCCCAAAGTTTTCCTGACAGAAAAAAGGTAATGATGTCTTAACATACTCAGGAGTGCCTTCGTAAGGATGGCTAACGGACCCAGACCAAGGAGAAAGAAACCACCCATCAGAGAGCTTCCACATATGCGTGTGCTGGGCTCCTGTATTCCTTGCTGGATCAAGCCATACAGTGTTGTATGGAATTCTGTCAGACTGTTCATTAAACTGCACTTCTGCCCTTGCCTCTGCTGTGAAGTTCCAAAACCTTTACAATGCTGAAAGATGTGGATTTGTGTTCATTATGAACTAAAAACCCCATCAAGGTCTCAGAGCATTGAGGGCATGCAGCTGAAAAGTAGTTCAGTTGCTTGGCCACTCCCATAGGTCAGCTTAATTACAGTGTTCATGGGTGTGAATTTTTCAACTCCCTGAGTAATGTAGATGCTGTTTAAGTTGGCACTTCATAGAAATGTCCCTGTTCCAGGGCCGAGTGGATGAGCCCACTTCAAAGAAGATGAATTTCCTTGGAGGTGCTGGAGCTGACATCAGTGAGCTAGATCTTTGGGAAAAGTGCAATGGTCCCAGAATATTAGTGGTCTACAGCAGGGGTCGTCAACCTTTCAGAAGTGGTGTGCCGAGTCTTCATTTATTCACTCTAATTTAAGATTTTGCGTGCCAGTAATACATTTTAACATTTTTAGAGGGTCTCTTTCTGTAAGTCTATAATATATAACTAAACTATTGTTGTATGTAAAGTAAATAAGGTTTTTAAAATGTTTAAGAAGCTTCATTTAAAATTAAATTAAAATGCAGAGCCCCCCGGACCAGTGGCCAGGACCCAGGCACTGAGAGTGCCACTGGTTGCCTACCCCTGGTCTACAGTGCTAAGGCATCTGGTGTTGGAAAAGGTGTTTGTCCCTGAGTGCCTAAAGAAAAATCTTCACCCAGGGTACAGTAGCCACAAAATCTGGCATGTAGGAAGCCTCAGAACAGGCAACATAGAGCTGCTGAATTCTAGCTGGCAGATAGCTCCTGAGCTCTGTCTGGTTTAGGTCCTGTAAGCAGGACCATCTACACTACTCCCCACCAAAAAGTTCCCTGGAACAGACTGGCCTAGTGTTGAAGAAGCAGGGCTAACTACTTTAAAAGGTACAAAGGGGCACCAAACCCCTGTATCCACAAAGCCCAGCCCTGACCTGCCAAATTCACCAGTGAACTGTGCTCCCAAGGCACTGTTTGAATGCAGATTTGTAAACCATATAAATCTATATTATTTCATTCTGCCTTCGAAGACAGCAACTCTAAAGTATAGAAATGGGGTTATTCCAAGAAACATGTTAGGCTTGCAGCCTCTGCATTGTCCTAGACAAAGTCTCACAGTGTAACCAAAACAAGGCATTGATGTTGAGCAGAATAGTTCCGCCCCCACATTAGTCATCAGTTGGTTTGTCAAGGCATGCCTCCAAAGCCCCTCCATGGTCATGTGTTTTAGTATTGATAAGCCCCACAGAAGACAGAGATCAGAAGAAGATATGTGGAAGTGTCTAAAATAAGACTTAGGAAGCACCAGAACAGCACTGGGGGGGGGGAAAAATCTGGCGTGCAGCTTATGTGTGGCACTCTTTTCAATAAGAACCCAGCTAAGAAAGTTGGCATAGAACTTAAAGAAGGGACTTGTGCATAATGGCCAGCACCTCACAGGACAAATCTAAGAGCCAAGAAAGTTCTGACTTTTCTTGCACTAAGAAGTTGATGCCCAAGAGTGGGAATTCTGTGTGTATATTATGCAAAAAGGATCAAGGTCAACGAAGCTCACACTGATTTACCACCTAGTAACATATCTTACATTAATTATAAGTCGTTCTACTATGAAGAGGAATATTATTTGAAGCAGAATTTTGGGAATGCATGATAACCTCTCTCAGGCAGTGCAATACCTGTGGGACTATTCAGATTCTCATTTGGGTTTTTCTCCTTCAGCAGCTTCAAAGAATCCTGATATTTTTGGGTGGATTTATCCCTCCCAAGGATACTTAAATCATAAGCATCAAGTAAAATGAACCGAAATTTTGGAACTGGGCTAAAATGATAAGCATAGTAATGTTCTTCAGCAGTGGCTCCAGGAGAGTCCTGGCCACTGGCAGCAGAGCCAAGGAAGATCTGGTCTTCTAAAGACTTGCTGTTAAGTTCAGATTGTGTTAAATAGTCTCTAGTAAAGTTGTACAATTCATGATTTCCCCATGTGTGATGGATTGGGATTCTAAGCTTTTTAAACTTGTTCATAACTCTTCTCAGAGCACTTTCTGATGTTTTATGTTGGGCATTAAAACCATCAATAATATCCCCAAGCTGCAGCACAAACTCAAGTTGACTGTCTTCCTTATTCCACTCATCAACTGCGCTCTGGAGAAGGTGAAGGCTGTGTCTGTAGTATCTCCTCCGGGACCCCCAGAAGTTATAACCATCCTCTAGATCAGCATACTGAATATCTGCTATGACTCCAAAGGAAAAGCACAGCTCAGAATTCCCTGTCAAGGATCCACGTCTCCAGGTAGGAGTTTCATCCATAACTGTCAACCAGGCTCCCAAAATCTAATTCAGGAAAAAAGAGAGAAGAAAGACTCAGTTCAAACAAAGCTGGGTGCTTTAAAAAAAAAAAAAAAATCAGCTGCAACACCCAGAAGAAACAGAGAAATCTCTCCAAATTCATTTTTATACAGCTAGAGACCTGCAGAACTCTTTGGCATGAGTTGTCACTTCAGAAAAAAGCAGAAGCACTAGGAGCCTGCCACTCTTGAAAAAGGCAAAGGGGGCAGGGGGTTGCACGTTTGTACAGTAATAGTCATGTAATATTCCTTCAATATGTGACATTCCCAGATTAAAAACTATGTTAAACTAGAGTTTGAGTTGAGAGTACATATCAGTAATTTAAGGGTAAAAACATTGTAAGGATGATGTAATTATCCCCAAAATAAGCACTACCAACCCAAGAAATTCAGAGTTAAGGTTGAGCTTAAAAAATAAACCCTGCTTATTAAGAGTGTGGTCCTGGATTAGTTTAAACTGATTTTAAAAGACGTTTAGTCCTCATGGCTGACGAGAAAAGCTTGAAGCTGGAAATCCCAAAGGCTCGAAAACCAGAAGGCAAAAATAATCCAACTTTTATTTTTAAAAATATCATGATTTTTAAGCCAATTTCATGATTTTCTGAGGGCCAATTCATCATTTTTGAACACACAAGTTTCCCAGTACTGTGCTCAGACCTTCTATAAACCAGGGCTGCAGCAGTTGAAGCTAGACATCTAGAAAGGTGCATCATGCAGCCTGAGACCAGCCGTGGAGGGTTTAGTTTGACTGGTTGAGCGGGCTTCTGGCAGAGGCAGGTATGGAGCCCAGTTCTCCAAGACAGTTCTGGAACCACAGTTCCAGCCTCATCCTCCACAGGCTGTACATCGGCTTGGTGCCAGGTATTGCATGGGGCAGGGACAATCTCTAGGAAAGAGCATGGCCTGATGAGAGGTGTGGGTGGTCATCTGGTCTGGACCAAAAAGGAGAGTCTGGGGTTGTCACGGTAACACAAGTCACCATGTTATGATGTCACTTCCACAATCTCTGGCATGATATCATCATATGGAACAGCGACATCACCCTTCAACTGATATTGTTTCTGGTTCTAACCCATTTCCTGAGGAGAAATGTTTTGCCAGGTGCAAGGTTTTCAACTGGAAAGTCCGGCCAAAAAGGGAACCTGACAGCGTCCAGTCAGATGTACTGACTGGACACCAAAAGTCCAGTTACTGCAGGGAGAGGGGAGGTGCCCGGTCATTCACCCCAGCTCTTCCCAGCTGGGGCCACCTCCTACCTGCGGGCAGCTCCTTGTCAGACTGCAGCAGCTCCCCTTCCAGCCCCAGAGCGGAGGGAGCCCAGCTGCGGCATGGAGGGAGGTAGAGACAATCCGGTGCGTGAGGGGGCCCTTAGAGGAAGAGGCAGGAGACGGGCAGGACCTCAGGGGACAGGTTACGAGCCATTAGAGAGGCGACAACCCTCGCCCGGACCCCATTCCTACTTTGGATATCCCCCACCACCGAGCAAGTCCGCAAACTACGAACCTGGCTCCATCCACGCTTGGCCGTTGTCTAGGGTTGCCAGCCCACCATGATTGTCCTGGAGTCGCCAGGAACTAAAGATTAATCTGTAATTGAAGGCTGTCATGTGATGAAAGCTCCAGGAATTGGCAACCCTACAGCCGGTCACCGCTCCCACCTGACGCCCCACGGCCGGGCTGCTGCTTGTGCGCCCGCTGACGGAAACTGAAGGACGCCGGGAACTACGCGGAGAGCGGCGTTAGTTGAGGTAACCCCAGAAGTTGCGCGGGGGAGGGCGGGGTTAGTTGGCGGTGACGCCGGAAGCTGCGCGGAGGGCGGGGTTAGTTGGCGGTGACGCCGGAAGCTGCGGGGGGTTAGTTGGCGGTGACGCCGGTTGCAGGATGGCGGCGGCCCGGCGGGTCTCCCTCGTTTGGGCGCTGGGATTCCACGTTCCGGGACATAGAGGCGGGTGGAGGCGACCGGTGAGGGGAACTTCCGGTCCGGGGAGCCGCGTCCCCTGGGGCCTGGCGGGGTCCTGCTTCCTGCACTGAGCAGCCTGACCCGGCTCGACATTGCCTAGGGGCAGGTCCAGGGCCCAGCCATGTCACAACTGCTCCGCGCCCCGGCGCCCGCCCACTTCCCGGTTCACCAATACGGCCGGGCCCGTCCCGTGCCTGCGCCCCCTCCCTTCCCGGCCGGGCCCGACTCCCGCCTGCGCGCCCCCAGACCCCGAGCAGCCTCGCGCCTTAACCGCCTGGTCATCTCATCTCTCTCTCTGTAGCTGCTCGCTGTCAGCCTTGCTCGCCGCTCATCATGCTGGGATCTCCCGGGTTCCTTGGCGGTGACTCGCCACCTGGCTACTGCACCTCAGGGAGACAAAGCGAAGACGGGCCCCTCGAAGCCCGGGGTAAGGAGGCCACGTTCCCAATGGCGGCCATAGCCATGTCCTTAATCTAAACAAAGAGGGGTTGCGGGCTAAGGCCTGAAACTCCCTCATGTTCCTTGTGTGTAGCAAGAGTTGCCCTGCTCTCCTGGTCAAGGGGGAAGCCAGGGTGGGGAGGGTTCCTCTGTGGCAGCCATAGCCGGAATTTCTCCCCTGTGTTGATAGTCTCTGTGCAGTGGTTGTATTTACAAAACTACCTGGGTTTGGTTTTTGTGGATCGGTTCTTCAAACAGAATTGTGGTTGATCTTAGATACAGGTATTCTGTCATATCGCAAGAGCTGAGTTTTATTTCATAAATACATACTTAGTACTTTCCTATGTTTTACAAAAAAATAGTTGAAGATGGTGAAGTTTAATTTTTATGGAATCTCTCTCCTAGTAGCCAGTTTCCTGGAAGTCCTTGGCACTCACATTTGCGATTGGTGGAGCTTTATTGGCAGGGATGAAATACTTCAAGAAAAAAAAGGATGAAAGTATGTATATGTTACATCATCACCCCAAAACCTTTGTAATTCTCCCTCCAAGCCTTTATAGCTGTGCAGATAAAAAGATCTTGTGGCCATGTTAGCTGTGGTACTGCTATTCTGAAGGGTGACAACTAGGAGAGATTGATATGCTGATTTTAGCAGACTGCCTATCAGTGTGCTAGACACCTCACAAAGACACAGGATGATAGCTCCCTGTCCAAAAGAGATTCTGGTCTAAATATACATGGAATGAGATGGAGCACAAGACTTTTGGCACATTGTCTTTTTTCTGTTCTGGCCTATTTTACCCACTTAGTTTTATTTTCCATTTGCTCTTTGATTGTCAGTTTGTATTTTTACCCTGTGTGTGCATATATACATATTTTATACCATTATCTGTTTTCAGTTTATCCAGTATTTTACTTTTCCTACATTTGTTTTGATTTCTTTTTGCTCTTTTAAAGTCCTCTTTTAAAACTTCTAGTTTAAGTTGTTATATTGCACCTATTATTGTGGTATGTAAGCATTACACAAGATTAGAGTATAAAAGCCCAGAATCATAGAATATCAGGCTTGGAAGGGACCTCAGGAGGTCATCTAGCCCAACCCCCTGCTCAAAGCAGGACCACTCCCCAACTAAATCATCCCAGCCAGGGCTTTGTCAAACCTGACCTTAGAGGTTTTTAAGGAAGGAGATTCCACCACCTCCCTAGGTAACCCATTCCAGTGCTTCACCACCCTCCTAGTGAAAAAGTTTTTTCCTAATATCCAACCTAAATCTCCCCCACTGCAACTTGAGACCGTTACTCCTTGTTCTGTTATCTGATACCACTGAGAACAGTCTAGATCCATCCTCTTTGGACTCCCCTTTCAGGTAATTGAAAGCAGCTATCAAATCCCCCCTCATTCTTCTCTTCTGCAGACTAAACAATCCCAGTTCCCTCAGCCTCTCCTCATAAGTCATGTGCTCCAGCCCCCTAATAATTTTTGTTGCCCTCCGCTGGACTCCTTCCAATTTTTCCACATCCTTCTTGTAGTGTGGACACAGTACTCCAGATGAGGCCTCACCAATGTCAAATAGAGGGGAATGGTCATGTCCCTCGATTTGCTGCCAATGCCCCTACTTATACAGCCCAAAATGCCGTTAGCCTTCTTGGCAACTAGGGCACACTGTTGACTCATATCCAGCTTCTCGTCCACTATAACCCCTAGGTCCTTTTCTGCAGAACTGCTTCCTAGTCATTAGGTCCCTAGACTGTAACAGTGAATGGGATTTTTCCGTCCTAAGTGCAGGACTCTGCACTTGTCCTTATTGACCCTCATCAGGTTTCTTTTGGCCCAATCCTCTAATTTGTCTAGGTCCCTCTGTATCCTATGCCTACCCTCTAGCGTATCCACCACTGCTCCCAGTTTAGTGTCATCTGCAAACTTGCTGAGAGTGCAGTCCATGCCATCTTCCAGATCATTAATGAAGATATTGAACAAAACCGTCCCCAGGACCGACCCTTGGGGCACTCCGCTTGATACCGGCTGCCAACTAGACATGGAGCCATTGATCACTACCCGTTGAGCCCGACCATCTAGCCAGTTTTCTATCCATCTTATAGTCTATTCATCCAGCCCATACTTCTTTAACTTGGCGGCAAGAATACTGTGGGAGACCATATCAAAAGCTTTGCTAAAGTCAAGAAATAACACATCCACTGCTTTCCCCTCATCCACAGACCCAGTTATCTCCTCATAGAAGACAATTAGGTTAGTCAGGCATGACTTGTCCTTGGTGAATCCATGCTGACTGTTCCTGGTCACTTTCCTCTCCTCTAAGTGCTTCAGAATTGATTCCTTGAGAACCTGCTCCATGATTTTTCTAGGGACTGATGTGAGGCTGACTGGCCTGTAGTTCCCCGGATCCTCCTCCTTCCCTTTTTTAAAGATGGGGACTACATTTTCCTTTCCAGTCATCCGGGACCTCACCTGATCACCCTGAGTTTGCAGAGCCATTGGCTATTATCTTTGAAATCACATCCGCCAACTCCTTTAGCACCCTCGGATGCAGCGCATCCGGAACCATGGACTTGTGCTCGTCCAGTTTTTCTAAATAGTCCCGAACCACTTTCTTCACAGAGGGCTGATCACCTCCTCCCCATACTGTGCCACCCAGTGCAGCAGTCTGGGAGCTGACCTTGTTTGTGAAGACAGAGACAAAAAAAGCATTGAGTACATTAGCTCTTTCCACATCCCCTGTCATTAGATTGCCTCCCTCATTCAGTAAGGGGCCCACACTTTCCTTGACTGACTTCTTGTTGCTAACATACCTGAAGAAACCTTTCTTGTTACTCTTAACATCTCTTGCTAGCTGCTACTGCAAGTGTGATTTGGCCTTCCTGATTTCACTCCTGCATGCCTGAGCAATATTTTTATACTCCGCCCTGGTCATTTGTCCAATCTTCCACTTCTTATAAGCTTCTTTTTGCGTTTAAGATCAGCAAGGATTTCACTGTTAAGCCAAGCTGGTCGCCTGCCATATTTACTGTTCTTTTTACACATCGGAATGTTTTTTCCCTGCAGCCTCAATAAGGATTCTTTAAAATACAGCCAGCTCTCCTGGACTCCTTTCCCCCTCATGTTGTTCTCCCAGGGGATCCTGCCCATCAGTTCCCTGAGGGAGTCAAAGTCTGCTTTTCTGAAGTCCATGGTCCGTATTCTGCGGCTCTCCTTTCTTCCTTGTGTCAGAATCCTGAACTCAACCATCTCATGGTCACTGCCTCCCAGGTTGCCCTCCACTTTTGTTTCCCCTACTAATTCTTCCCGGTTTGTGAGCAGCAGGTCTAGAAGAGCTCTGCCCCTAGTTGGTTCTTCCAGCACTTGCACCAGGAAATTGTCCCCTACACTTTCCAAAAACTTCCTGGATGAAAGTGTGTGTATGTCTGTTTCGCCAGGTTATGTGGAAGTATGTGTAAGACTTTTTAAGAGCTTAGATTCCCAATTCTGGTTTTAACCCCTGTATGCTTTTTTTAACCACATACTGTTTAATGCTCTCTTTATAGTGAACACTTACCTAATTCTTGTCTTGATACTGAAACTCAGTTAGACCATGGCAGCACAGCAGTTTCCCTTCCTCCCTTAAGTCTCTAAAAGATGCCTGAATCTTAACTGCAGGCATCCCATCTCAATTCATGTTTCCTGACTTCAGCATATGAGCTTCAGTGCCATCTTGATGATAAGCTCCTTTTGGAGCACAGTAGGATATCGTTTATATGGAAAATATCACAATGTAAAACTGTTCTGTTTACTGTAAAGTTGTCTTGTCCATGTTGGGCTTATATTTTGCAGTGGGCTTTGAAATTCAAGGTGTTACATTACTGTTGTCCTACTAGACCTATTTGCCTTTGAGAGCCTTATGACTCAAACTGTCTTTGGTTTCTGGGATCTTTTGTCCTCTCCTGTGTGACACAGCTGGTAGTAACCTCCCATTGCTGTCTGGTTTCAGTGCTGGAGAAGGAGCAGAAGCGGGCTCTTGGGAAGCCATTGCTGGGAGGCCCTTTCTCACTTGTGGATCACCAGGGACAGCCCAAGACCAACAAGGACTTCCTGGGCCAGTGGGTGTTAATCTACTTCGGCTTCACGCACTGCCCTGATATCTGTCCAGAGGAACTGGAGAAAATGATTCTAGCGGTGGATGAAATTGGTAAATGAATCCAGTCAGAATCCTAACTCTACTTAAAATAGGCTGTACTTCATGTAGTGAAATACTACAGTGCTTCTCCCAGCTTACTAAATGGCAATGGGACCAGCTCCTTGATGTATGTGAAAATTTCAGCCTTTTTAGGCTGTGTCTCTGCATTGCTTCACATTAGATGCAAAGTTATAGAAAACAAGGTCAAACTGGGCCTCATGCTTTGATCTTGGGAGAAGCCTCATATAAGGCATGCTCTGAGTCAGTGTTGGGTTCCTATAGTTTTTTGTACTTGGCACTACCCTTTGGGATGTGGTATTGTCCTGCTAGAAGAGGGTTTTCTTGGTTAATGAAATACAGTAGTGACTGCTAACCAAGAGCAGCTTCTTGATTAAAGAAAGGCTGGATCTAATCTGGAGAACAGATCTCTCTCAAGATAGAGCTTTGTCCACATTAGAAAAATCTTCCCATTCATCCCTATCATTCTGTTGAAAAACACCTTATATCCACGTGCAAAAATGCCGGGGAAGCAGCAATCAGTGTAACTTACCCCAACATCTTATGGGGCAATATCCGGGAGCCCCTGAATTGGCTGTACACATGCCTGTATGGTGCTGCAGCCCCCATTGTTCGGGTGAGGTGGCCCCTATAGAACTCTCATGACTCTCACAAATATTCCTGTTACAATTTTACCAATAACATTCATTTAAGAGGAGGTACTGTCAATAGGTGAAAGGTCCTGTGGCAAAGATTTTCGCTCTGCAGGACAGGGATTATTTCCAATACTCTGCATGCTCAAAACTTCCTTTCAGACAAAAAGGTTCTGCGATGGATGCTCTCTTTTTTACAGTCTTTAATATTTCTTGGGTACAGAAGAAGTCTAGCAGAATGTTTAAAATCCTAGCTACTTGCCCCTGTGTGGCACTCCCAGCACCAATGAAGTTGAGCCACTTGATAGGGTGTGATTGTAGATGGCAGGCTGAGCGAGGTCCACATCTGCTTCTTGAGGAGGGAGATTTGGGCCCTCCAGCAGCACCTTGAATAAAGGAGGAAAAGCATGGATAGTAACTACTGGCAGGATGGAGCCTTTCCTAGCAGGAAAGAAACTAATGTGCTCTGGTCAAAGGGGTGAGGGAAGGAGGCGGGCAGAAAGGTGAGTCCAGCTCTGTTGTGACAATGGGGATGGCTGAAAGATGGCCTCTGGGCCAGGTGGGTTGTAGGTTCTGTTGACGATGGGTTCTGTAAGCTTCTCCAGAAGCAAACCTAATATGTTAAGGAGAAGCAGATAACCCTTTCCCCTCTAGGAATGTGCAATGTTGCAGCAGCAAGTAGCTTTTGCTGCTACTTGTACTACTGCTGCAGGAGGAGCCTTCCCTCATGTCTCAGTGATGTGGCATTGCTCCCTCGGAAGGAGGCGGTAGCAGGATAGATGGTGAAATGGAAAATACCATCTCCTTTCAACAGGGAGAAGTGGTTATTATTTCTCAAGCTGCCTGATCTTGGTTATAATCTGCATTCCTTGCACCTCAATTGGCCTATCAGCCCTGGTAAATAGAGGTAGGATCGCCACCTGAGAAGGGACCCCCAGGGCAGACACAAGGGTTTGGAGAACTCCATTTTATCTCATTGCACTTGCTCCCTGGCCTTTAAAAAAGTTCATTAGATGTTATTTAACCTGCCCAATATCATTCCAAAGTGGTCATCATTTCAGTCTGTGCCAAAAAGGGCCCCTTATACTCACGGTGTATTATGAGTTTGGCTATAGCCTCCTTATGTGGGAGATGAGCTGTGGCATTGGGCCTGCTGAGACCAATATTAACTGTTAATCTTTGTGGTGACAGACAAGATCCCATCTCTGCCAAATGTGACCCCACTCTTCATTACCATCGACCCAGAGAGGGACACTGGAGAAGCCGTTGCCAGATACGTTAAAGGTACCATTTGCCTTTCTCTTCCTTGCACTGTGTAGCTGTTCTGTACTCGTTGCTTTCTTTTGTGATTAAAATGATGGCTGGGCTCTACCAAAGCTGGTTCTGGGTGGCAGGAACCTTAGCATGGCTAATGTGTTGCATTTCTGTTTAGAGTTTTCTCCCAAACTGATTGGACTGACTGGTACCAAAGAGCAGATTGAGCAGGTGTCCAGAGCCTATCGTGTGTATTACAGCTCCGGCCCCAAGGATGAAGACAATGACTACATAGTAAGTAAAAGCAGGGCCTGTGCCCGAGTGCTCTATTATTCACAGATTCATTCACTGATTTTAAAGCCAGAAGAGATCATTCTGATAATCTAATCTAAGATCCTGCATAACAAATGCCTATTTATATTTATCACTACTACTAAATCTTTACATTAGGGGAATTAACCCCAAAGACCTAAACTGGGACCAAGGCACCATTATGCTGGATATGGTACAAACACAGATAATGGGTATGTATACACAGCAAAGAAAAACCCACGGCTGGCCCATGCCAGCCAACTCAGGCTTGCAGGGCTTGGGCTGCAGGGCTATTTCATTGCTGTGTAGATTAGGACCCTGCAGGGTGGGTGGGTCTCAGAGAGCCCAAGCCTGGAAGTCTGCACAGCAGTGAAACAGCCCTGCAGCCTAAGTCCCATGAATCTGAGTCAGCTGGCACGGGCCAGCTGTGTTTTTTTCTTTGCTGTGTAGACTTACCCAAAGAGGCATTTTCTGCTCCAGTGAGCTCATGTTCTAAAGGAGGCACACAAACGGTGGGCATGGGGAATAACATACAACTCATGGTTATGAATTTACATGAATTTTATTCCAAGTTGTATTGTTTTGGTCTCGCTTTTAAGTGGAAGTGGAGGTAGGGTGAGGGGGAATGGCAGGAATTGGGAATTAAAGGAGTAGGAAGAGGGATGGTCAGCTCATCACTGCCTAGCTATGATCAACTGGCAGGGTTTTGTAGATGGAGGTGGGATTTGAAGGAAGATAAATCAGTGTCTACAGTCAATAGGAGACTTTCTCCCATGCTGCAATTTACACATGCAGAAAATGTGGAGCTGTTTAAGGATCGGTGCACAGTAAAGCCTGGGATCGTTGGCATTGTGAAGGGGAGGATTAACACCACAAGTGACTAAATTAGGTAGGTGGGGCAGGGTAGTACTGTGAAAGATCTTAGAGGTGAAGACAAAATTCTTGTGTTTGTGGAAGTATGGGGAACCAATGTTGGACTCAGCAAGGGGTGAGGTAGTTCAAGTGATGAGCCAGGAAGAAGAGTTTTGCAAAAGTGTTTTGAATGGATTTGAGGCATGTGAGATTACAGTAGTCAAGACCAGAGAAGAGGAGATTATAGTAGTCAAGATACTAAATAAGGGCTTGGATGAGTTTCATCAATATTGGCAAAGGGAGAAGGGTGGATCTAAGGGATGTATGGGAAGAATAAGCAAGCTTTAGAGATGGCCTGAATACAGAGAAGTCAAAGACGACACCCAGGTTATAGGCCTGAGTAACTTGGAGGAAGGTGGTGTTGTCCTCAGTTGTACTGAGATATGGGATTGAAAGGAGGCGGAGAGCTTCCCCACCGAGAGGTAGATGATTTAAGGTTGTGCTTGCAGATAAGAGCATGTAGAGCAGAGGTGGGCAAACTACTGCCCGCAGACCACATCTGGCCTGTGGGACTGTCCTGCCCGGCCCTTGAGCCTCTGGCTGGGGAGGCTAGCCCCCGGCCCCTCCCCCGCAGCCTCAGCTCACCGTGCCGCCAGCGCTGTGGGGGATGGGGCTGCGAGCTGGTGCGGGGCAGTGCAGCTGTGAGAGCTGCCGGGTGTAGTGCATTAAATTGCTCCCCATAGGAATGTGCTACTTATGGAGCACCAGGACTGGCAGCCGTAAGTAGTATACCATAAGTAGCATATTCCTATGGGGAGCAATTTAATACACTACACCCCGGCCCTCCATACAGTTTAAATTCTAAATAAATTAATGGAGATATCTTATCTCCTAGAACTGGAAGGGACCTTGAAAGGTCCAGCCCCCTGCCTTCACTAGCAGGATCAAGTACTGATTTTGCCCCAGATCCCTAAGTGGCCCCCTCAAGGATTGAACTCACAACCCTGGGTTTAGCAGGCCAATACTCAAACCACTGAACTATCCCTCCTGCCCAGTTTCAGACCTTGATGTCGCCCCCAGGCCGAAAAGTTTGCTCACCCCTGATGAAGAGGCAGTGAGAGAAGAGTGGGCCAAGTACAATGACTGGGGGTGAGGGGATGCACTGAATGAGATACTGAAGGAGTGATCAGAGAAGTAGGAGGGAAACCATGAGAAGATGGTGCGAGTGCAGAGCTGGATTTCAAGAAATAGGAAGTGTTGTCAGTAGCCAAGAGGAGGAGGGAGTAGTAGCCGCGAGACCTGACCAGGATGAAGTCACTAGGGGTATGTCTACACAGCAATGCAAGGCTATGCAGGGGTTCTCAAACCTCATTGCACCGCAACCCCCTTCTGACAACAAAAGCTACTACATGACCCCGGGATGGCTTTGGTCCTGGGCCCCAGCAAATCTGACACCAACCCTAGTGACCCCATTAAAACAGGGTTGCAGCCCACTTTGGGTGCCTGATGCATAATTTAAGAACCACTGGGTTAGTGGGACTTGAGTCAGCTGAACTGTGTCAGGGAACCCTGGGCTTGAGCATCTACACTGCATTTTAACCCTAGGTTAAGGATTTTCCAGCCTGTGTTCAAACCTAGGGCTCTGGAATCCACACTGCAGTGCACAGACCTGAGTCAAAGTAACCCTAACCCAGAGTGCTTAGCATCTGCCCCCTCCTACCCCCCCCCCCCCCCCCCCCCGGTCGGCACTTGAGCATGTGTTGCACAGTGGGAAAACATTAGTGCCCACCCTTTTTCCTAACTGACGGTGCTGTTGATGGGACTTGGGTCAATAAGGAGTACATAAACTGCATAATTAGTTCCTTTGGTGGCTGTGTCAGTAGAAAGCTTTATACTGAACTCTACCATCTAATTTGAGAATTGGGCTCTCTCCCTCTACGCTGAGTCACATTGGCAGGAAAATGCCCATGTGCACCTGTTCTGAGGATAATTAGGACATCAGTCTCCAGGGCTGCCAAACTATTAAAATGAAACTTTGCAACTTTTAATTTTTAAAATGGGCTGTTCAATGAAAGTGTTTTTGGTTAGTTGGCTATGAAGGGTATCCCCAGGACTTGGGGTGTACTGTGCTCCAGCACTCCCCAGGAATCGCTTATCCCTGCCCCAGCCGTACCCCCGGGAGGCAGGGATAAGGGATCCCTGGGAGGCTGTGGGGAAGTTTTGGGGTTGGCTCCCACTCACCACCTTACAGTGCACACTGGCTAGGCTTCTCTGAACACGCAGCCCACGTGAGGGCAGGAGGGCCCGGGAGCAAGAGACAGAGAGCAGAGCGGGACCAAGCGGCTGCCCTGCAGGGAGCAGGAGCAGTTGAGGTGTTAGAGGTCATCCCTTCTATCACCATGCTGAGCCAGGAGCCCTGCTGCTCCCCCTCCCTGCACGGCAGCTGCTTAGTCCCCTTTCTGCTCTCTGCCCCTCCCTGCCCTGGGGCTGCATGTGCAGGGGTGCCCGGGCAGTGTGCACCAAAATCTGGCTCTGCTCTTGTCACCAGGAAGCAGCTCTCTTTGCAAAAAGCTTGTTTTGATCAGTTTCCATTGAAAACTCTGCAAGATCTCTGGTAGTGTGTGTGCAGACTGGTGGTGGTCAGCAGACAATGGGTTAACACTGATCTGAGCTGCTGGGTGCAAGCTGTTTGCAAAAGGAGATGTGGCTTCTGTTTGCAATAGAGTGCAATAGACAGCACCACAGATTGTGGGCATAGAGAGGACTAAGGAAGTTGCCCCAAGGAACTCTGGGATACATCTGGAAGACTTCTGGGGCTGTGTGCACACAGAAAAGCAATAAGGCTCGGACCCTAGATCCCAGCTTAACACTGGCTTGGACCCTGCAGTTCTGCAAAGTCCTGGGACCTCAGGTTTGAGCCCTGGGTTAACACAATTGGTGTGTGGACGCAAGGGGCATTAGGCTTGAGCTTAGGCTAAAGCCTAGGCTTACATTCTGTGTGGACATATGCTAGATACCTGGGCGAGAGCAATTTTAAAGAGCTCTTCTTCAGGTCTGTAAGGTAGCAGAGGGATGTCTGCACTGCAGTGTAAGCCCAGGGTTAGTAGAAATTGAGTCAGCTGACCTGTGTTAGGAAACCCTGGACTTGAGCATCTACATTTTTTTTAACCCTACCTGAAGATTGTTTTCTAACCCATGCTCGAACCTATGGCTCTGGAGTCCACACTGCAGCGTGCAGACCCAAGTCAAAGTAACCATATACGAGTCCCTAGAAGCACCATTCTCTCCCCACGACCCTGCTCAAATGTGGCTGCTCTAGCCCCAGGACTGGGAAAACTTTACTGCCTGCCTTGCAAGTTACAGGTAGTTTGAAGCAGCTTGTTTTGCAAAAAGCTTGATCAGTTTGCTCTCCATTGCAAACCCAGGAAGCTCTCATGATAGTGTGCTTGCAGATCGGTGATCGGAAGAAAATGGGTTGATGCTCCCCTGAGCTGCTGCCCTTTGCAAAGGGTCAGTGGCTTCCGTTTTCAATAGAGTGGATTGCAGATTGTTGGGATAGAGAGGGCTAAGGAAGTTGTCCCATGGAATTGTCATGAATTTAAGTTCCCAGGCTCATCTTTTGAAGGTACTGAAAGATCCAATATGGAGTAATCACTTTGTGAAAAGTGTCTGCCCATGGGTGATGTGGTGGTTTTGTCTTATAGCTTTTTTTTGTGTAAGTTCATTCTAGAGTGTAATGATTGGCTGGTTTCACCCACACTTCAAACCCTTCATGCATAACAGCCTAACCCCCAATTATCCACTTCATTTCAAGTTACGTGGCCTCCTGCTTAACAATCTGTCCCAACTTGTGTGTAGCTCAGATACTCTTCTTCCTTCCCCAGACTCAAAGAGCTCAGTGAAGCTCAGAAGCTTGCAACTTCCACCAACAGAAGTTGGTCCAATAAAAGATACTGCATCACACACCTTCTGTCTCTAATATCCTGCAATTAACATGGCTCCAACACTGCGTACACTTTTCATTGTTAACACTGAAGCAGTTTTGTTTTGAAGTTTCAAAGATTTTATGCAGCTATGAGAAGTTTTTAATAAAAATACAATTTGTCTGTGATGCTGCTAACACTTATGTGCACGTCTAACTTCAAGCACATGAGTAGCCCCACTGAAGTCAGTGGAGTTGTTCATGTAAATCAAATTAGGTACCCTCGTAAGTGTTTGCAGGATCACGGCCTTAGTTTTCAATTCTACTTTTGCCCATAGCAATCTTGTAAAGCTCAGAGAAGAGACCCTACCAGGAGAGTGCTATTTAAACATTTATAACTGAGTTAATTATACATTTAAGTTTTAAATTGCAATAGCACATATTTTAAAAAGACTTTTTTTGTAAAATCTCAGTCTGATTTACATGAGTGAACTTTAAAAAACAACAACAAAAAAAAAACATTTTATATTGCCTTGATTTAAACCTTTCCACCCTGCTTGAAAGGCAGCTGAAGCTTCTTTGAATGCTAGCACAGTGTAGCCAGCAGAGGGAGCCCCATAGCTGGGTACTTATGCCTTTCCCAGTACACACAAGGCCTTCTCTCCATAGCTCACTTTTCTCAGTAATGTTAGTGAGAGCAATATCTGCTCTGAGAGTGAATTTGGTTTATTGCAGCGTCCCCACACCATATCCCTTTCTTTTACATCAGGCGAAGGTCTGGATCCGAGTGCCTGTCTCACTGCAGGAGCCGGGGTTGTAGGACAGCAAGGAGTGAGAGGGTCTCGCAAACATTGAGCTCTGAGATGTTAGGCCGGCAGGAGCAGGAAGAACTTCTCTTAATCCGGGCATCAGAAGAGCTGGGAGGAGGGAAAAGTTAGGGGGAAAACAGGTCAAGCCTCATTTTCTCATTCCATCTTGTCCTCTGTACTTACCCTGCTTGAAGACTGGAACGGGGGAAGCTGCCTACAGCTCCTGCAAGGCTCTCCTACTTGCAGTGCTTCTTCACCCTATCTGTTTACAGCTTGTTCTCGAATTTCCTCCTGCTTGGCCCATTTCTAGTCTGTAACTAGAGTCTGTTCTTCTTGGTAAATCTCCAGTCAGAGATAATCGGATTGAAAGGCTAATCAGGGCACTAACCCTTACTGCCCTCTGAGTGACGCTCAGGACCTGCAGCACAAATTTGCTCTCTGCTGTCTTACAGGTGGATCACACAATTATCATGTACCTCATTGGGCCAGATGGAGGCTTTGTGGACTACTATGGCCAGAACAAGAAGAATTCTGAGATTGCCACTTCTATTGCTGCACACATGAGACAGTATAAGCCCAGCTAAAATACAAGATCTGCAAAGAACGGTGCAAAGTCAAACTGTAAGGCAGGCTCCAATAGGACTGACATGTCTTTGCTTTCAACTGCACTGAACTTATAAGACTGTGTCCTTATTTCACATATTTCCTCTCCATATAAGAAAGGTACATTGTGTTTATTTCTGTGAAATGTAGCTGCTTATCAGAAATTTGTACATAACCTTTCCCATTGGGTGTATTTGGCAGCAATAACCATACTGCAGAATAAGGAACTCGTTTGAGACGCTTATGGAACATGGGAGCAAAGAATTTAAAATTTTTACAAAACTATTTTTGTTGGTGAAGGTACCTCTACATCAGTTATGCGCTCACTTTTGGGAAGAGATAAGTGAGAACTACTCTCTGCAGGAAAGGCTGTTCTCTGATGTGAGTTGCGGAGACTTTGGCATCCCAAAGGGCTCTCTCTCCCCCCCACCCCTTTCCTGCAGTGCCTTTCGCTCTTGTACAGACACGTGTAATGTTCTGTCTACAGTAATGAGCCTTAATAGCACTCCTACCCTGTGGCTTACTGGAGAGCACTCAAGGCACATCCTCTTCCACTTGTGGGATGAGCCCTGTACAATGACTGAGTATCTTTGGGCTCAAGCCCAGGGATGCAGCATCACTTCCAGGCAAGGTTTCCAATGTCCTAATGTAGAATGGTGTTACTCTTACTAGTAATGAAATAGGTTATGAGTTGGGGATGGACTTTCTTCTGGTGTAACCAGCCGCCTGCAGCTTTTTAGTCTGACAGTTATGAAGCACTGAATAATGGAGTGGAGGAATGATCAGCGATTGGTATATGTGCCCAAGGCTATTGATCAGGTAAAATGTGTGCAATGCTCTGATTGTAAAATAAAGGAATGACTCTTATGTTGCATGCAGTTGATTTTTGTGGACCTCACAGCGGCTATCAAATCTGAATACCACCTTCAAAGGGAGCAGTGTGAGTGTTGCATATATCCAGTGCAGCACACTGAGCACAGAGAATGCAACGACTTCTCACCGTGCTTTGACAGTTGCCTTGAATAGGCTAAAATCCATATTTAAATGGGAATGTGAACAGTCCTGGTCAGAAGTGCACAGTGTAGCCTTATGGGTAGTAGAGTGGCAATGTGTTCCTTGTCACTGGCACATTCACAGCAGAGAGGCTTCTCAGCGTGGCAGTCTAAAGCTGTCTTGTACAGTTACTGTGTTTTAAAGAACCTGAGAACTATTTGCCAAGCCTTATCAAGATTTGTGTATGATCCAGCCAACTGCTCTGAGGAGAGCTTCAATCCTTAGCAAAATAACACAAACTAAAACTTTATCAATGACAATTAAAGATTCTTCAGGCCTTAAATCAGAAGTTAAGGGAAGCGGCAAAGAGTCCTGTGGCACCTTATAAACTAACAGACATATTGAAGCATGAGCTTTCGTGGGTGAATACCGACTTCGTCAGCTGCATCCCACGAAAGCTCATGCTCCAATACGTCTGTTAGTCTATAAGGTGCCACAGGACTCTTCGCTGCTTTTACAGATCCAGACTAACACGGCAACCCCTCTGAAGTTAAGGGAAGAGTCTCCTGTATTCCTTGCTACTTTGACATCCCCTACAATGTTGTCAATAACACTCTTCAGCACTCCACAGGGCCTTAATGGTGGCCTCATACAGTCCTTGCATGATGACAGGTTTCAGAGGGGTAGCCATGTTAGTCTGTATCAGAAAAAACAATGAGGAATCCTTGTGGTACCTTAGAGACTAACAAATTTATTTGGACATAAGCTTTTGTGGGCTATAACCCACTTCCTCAGATGCATGGAGTGGAAAATACAGGAGGCAGGTATAAATACACAGCACATGAAAAGATGGGAGTTACCTTACCAAGTGTGTGTGTGGGGGGTCAGTGCTAACGAGGCCAATTCAATTAGGGTAGATGTGGCCTATTTCCAACAGTAGACAAGAAGGGGTGAATATCAATAGAGGGGAAATTACTTTTTGTAGTGACCCAGCCACTCCCAGTCTTTATTCAGGCCTAATTTGATGGTGTTAAGTTTGCACATTAATTCCAGTTCTGCAGTTTCTCGTTGAAGGCTGTTTTTTAAGGGTTTTTTTTTTTGTTCAACAAATCTTTTTTTAATCTTCAACAAAAAAACTTTACCAAGCCTAACTTCAATACCTGGAAAGATACTGCAAGAAATTATTAATTTGTAATTATTTAGCTGATGATAGGATTATGAGGAATGACCAACATGGATTTGTCAAGTACAAATCATGCCAAACCAACCTGATTTTCTTTTTTGATAGGGTTACTGACCTAGTGGAAAAGGGAGAAGCAGTAGACATGATGTATCTTGATTCTAGTAACATATGACACAGTTCCACATGACATTCTCATAAACTAGAGAAGTGCAGTCTAGATGAAATTACTATACAGTGGGTGTGCAACTGGTTGAAAGGCTGTACTTAAAGAGTAGCTAGCAATGGTTTCTGTCAGAGTGGGAGGACGTATCTAGTGAGGTCTAACGGGTCAGTCTTGGGTCCAGTACTAGTCAATATTTTCATTAATAACTTGGATAATAGAGTGGAGAATGTGCTTATAAAATATGTGGATGACAGCAAGGGGTTGCAGGCACTTTAGAATGAAAAATCACCTTGACACACTGGAGAATTGGTTTAGAATCAACAAGATTAAATTCAATAAAGACAAGTACAAAGTATTATGCTTAGAAAGGAAAAATCAGATGCACAAATATCACATGGGAAATAACTGACTAGCTGGTAGTACTTCTGAAAAGGATCTGGTGATTATAGTGGATCACAAATTGAATATGAGCCAACTGTGATGCAGTTGCAAAAAAAATAAAAAGCTAATATTCTGGGGAGTATTAACGGAAGTGTTGTATGTAAGACATGGGAGGTAATTGTCTCACTCTACTTGGCACTGCTGAGGCCTCAGCTGGAGTACTGTGTCCAGTTCTGGGCACCACGCTTTAGGAAGGATGTGGACCAATTGGTGAGAGTCTAGAGGACAGCAACAAAAATTATTAAAGATTTAGAAAAACTGACCTATGAAGAAAGGTTAAAAAAAACTTGGTATGTTTAGTGTTGTGAAAAGAAGACTGAAGGGAGACCTGATAACAGCACTATACTTGAAGGCTGCTCTAATGAGGACAGCGATCAATTGTTCTCCATGTCCACTGAAGGTAGGACAAGAAGTAATGGGCTTAATCTTTGGCAAGGGAGATTTAGGTTAGATATTAGGAAAAACTTTCTAACTATATGGGTAGTTAAGCCCTGCAATAGGCTTCCTAGGGAGGTTGTGGAATTCCCATCTCTCATAAATATAAAGGGAAGAGTAACAACCTTTATGTATGCAGTAACATAAAATCCCTCCTGGCCAGATGTACTGAATCTTTACCTGTAAGGGTTAATCAGTTCAATTAATCTAGTTGGCCCTTGACCAGAAGGACCAATGGGGAAAGAAGATACTTTCAAATCTGGGGGGGGGGGAGGTTTTGTTTGTGCTCTCTTTTTGTTCCCTCTCAGGTCAGAGAGAGAGATCAAGCAGGTAAACCAGCTCCTAAAAAGATAGCTGAAATGATGCATCTAAAATTACAAAAATTGTAAGCAAAGGCAAGGAAATGCATTAGATTATCTTTTGTTTTAGCTTGTGAATTTTCCCTATGCTAAGAGGTAGTTTTATTCCTGTTTATTGTAACTGTGAAGTTGAGTCCAGAGGGGACTCCTCTGTGTTTTAAATCTTGTATTACCCTGTAAAGTTGCCTTCCATCCTGATTTTGCAGGTGTGATTCTTTTACTTTTTTCTTTATAATAAAGTTCTTTTAAAAACCTGATTGATTTTTAGTGTCCTAAAAACCAAAGGGTTTGGTCTGTGCTCACTTTGTTAACCTACTGGTTAGTATATTATTCTCAAGCTTCCCCAGGAAAGGGGGTGAAGCGGCTTGCACGGATATTTTGGGGAAATAGGGACTCCAAGTGGTCTTTTTCCTGAATCTTTGTCTAAATCACTTGGTGGTGGCAGCAATACCATCCAAGGACAAGGAAAGAATTTGCGCCTTGGGGAAGTTTTTAACCTGAGCTGGTACTTATAAGCTTAGGGGGTCTTTCATGCGGGTCCCCACATCTGTATCCCAGAGTTTAGCATGGGGAGGAAACCCTAACATCATAATTGGAGGTTTTTAAGAACAGGTTTTATAGACACCTCTCTGGGATGGTCTAGAGGTATACTTGGTCCTGCCTGAACATAGGGGACTAGACTTGATTTCTTGAGGTCTCTTCCAGCCCTACCTTTCTATGATTTTACGTACAATCAGGAGCAGTCTTGTACTGGTCCTAGGACGAAGAGTAGATGGCCAATTTTCTGATTCACGAAGAAGTGCTGTGTCTAATATGTATTTTTTTCATCTTTCAAAAAACCTGAATAACTGGATGAAAACTAAGCTTAGAAAATAGACATGCCATTACAAAGCTTTGGGAAATGGCAGTGCATCTTAGGCCCCTCTTTCCTGCAGAGGGTTTGGGGAAGTGAAACAGTTACTTTGTTTAGAACAAGTTGCATGTCAGAAAGGAGTATTAGTTGGAATGTGCTTCAACAGATCTTTGTCAAGGGGTGCATTCTAATGTAAGAAGATTCTTGTGGAACTAAGATATCTTTCCTACCTCTGAAATGCTGGATAGATTAAAGAAGTTTTTTTCTGTTTTAAGTTCTCACCAAGAATTTCCTTGGATCAGTTTGCACTGTGTGTTTGTGTCTTGGTAGAATTTAACCTTCATTCTCAGCTGTTGAGGGTTATTCCTTATGGTGGCAGTCCAGTAGTGGCTGTCATGTGTAATGTTCCAGGAGAAGTGATTTCCAAAGGAAGTCTCCTGTTTAAATCTTGTATCTGTCATAGGATCTGTTTGTAGACACTGACTGTCAAATCCAGACTATTATTCATAATTCAAACTGGGCAGGAAACAGTTTTTCTATTTAATGGAAATTTGAGATTTCAAAAATTTTTCCATTCTGCTTTGGGATGAATTCAAGACCTTCTAAATGTTTTTATTTAAAGGGGTGGGAGAAAGAAAGAACAACTCCAGACTAGCCTTATTTGTCAGAGCAGGAACTTGAACTTGCTTCTCCTGTATCCCAGGTGAGCACCCTGACTACATAGAATCATAGAATCATAGAATATCAGAGTTGGAAGGGACCTCAAGAGGTCATCTAGTCCAACCCCCTGCTCAAAGCAGGACCAATTCCCAGCTTTGAGCAGGGGGTTGGACTAGATGACCTCTTGAGGTCCCTTCCAACTCTGATATTCTATGATTCTATGATTCTATGTAGTCAGGGTGCTCACCTGGGATACAGGAGAAGCAAGTTCAAGTTCCTGCTCTGACAAATAAGGCTGCTCTGACTACTGGCTATTCTGCCTCTCTCTCTCTCTCCTGGTGAAGCTGTTCCACTTTGTATACATTATTCACTGGCCCAGAGCAAGACTGACCCTATTGCCCAGTGGTTAGGACAGAGCAGGGACTTGAAGCTGGCTATCCTACTGCCTAGATATCCTATCCATCTGGCTATTCTGGGATCTCTTTTGCTGGACCTGAGAACCTCAATGAAAGTTTCATTGAAACCCATTCGTCCCCCCCTCCCCCAAAAGTCGAAATATTCCTTACTAGCTCTGTTGAGAATCTTGTCGTTATGTTGAGGACTCTCCATTCCCTGCTGCCTGTAACCATAACACGAAAACAGACTAGATATCATTTTAAAGGATGCCACACAGCTTCCTTAAAGGTGCAAGTGCCACTATGATGTTTCTCAAAGCCCTTATCCCCCATTTAATGTTTTTTTGCCCACAAGCCCTGAGGTTGTAAATAATTATGAGAAAGATTTAAAAGAAAATCCAAACCCTCAAGTCCTCATTCTGCATGTCATAGTCCTTTAGACTGTAGTCTCTTTGGGACAGGGCCTGTCCTTATTTTTGTGTTCTGTACAGTGTAGAACACATTGTAGGCATTAAACATTTTGCTCCATTAGGGACCCAGTGCAACCTGCTGATATTTCTCAGCATTATAGTCAGAAATTGTTTGGCCTCTGTTGTACTTCCATTTTTCTTACTAGGGCCTTTAGCAGGAAAGTATCAGCTTAAGCCTTGCTTGAACTCCTGTCATCAGAAGTAGTTGCTTTGAAGGTGATTGCGGGATCATAGATGGAGCTCTGGATGCAGGAGGAGCGGAGTGAGTAGCAGGAGCAAATCTATTTCAAAATAGTGTCTTCACCAGTTTCTTTTCATGGTTTGTATTCCCTGAAACTCAGGATGCTCTGTGGGAGCTTTGCCCTGCAAGCTCCAAACGCATCCCTTACTTCCTGACTAATAACAGTTAGTGGGGACTACTGGTCCTGTGGTGGTGGAGACTGCATTGGTAAGGTTACCAGGTAGGTTGTCAGCCTCCCTCAAGTTAGTTGTTAAAGTCCCCCGAAGCTAGTGCTCTGCCTAGGGGACAAATAGTTAGTGCCTTTGGGGGGGGGTGAGTATATGTGAGAGAGAGAGAGAGGATAGGAGAGGTGAATCAAGAAGGGGCTGAAGGTCTTTTATTTAAAAATTTTTTCCTCCTGGTGTTTTATATTAGAGATTCAGGTCGTGTCTACCCGGCCTTTCCTAGAGGTCTCTATGTATGACAGGAGAACAAGTGGGATTAAGGCATCACAAGTGGTAGGGAACTGAGACGTGAGCACTCAGGGAAGGATTTTTTAGTTGGGCTGTTTAAGTCTTTCTTTTTTTTATCACCTATTTAACTCAAATGCCTGAGAAACACTGGGGAGAAAAGCTCTTTAAGGATTTGTTAAGGATTCAAACCCTGCCTTCATGTACGGACTGAAGAAGTTCCCAATCCACTTCTCTGCACCCATTCCTCTAGCACAGCGGTGCTCAAATTTTAGCAACCTGAGGACCCCCATTTCGATGTAAAATTTTTCAGGGACCCCCCCAAACCCTCCTGCTCAGCCCCAGGCTGTGCCCCCCACTCCACCCTTTCCCCAAAGGCTGTACCCCCACCCCACCTCTTCCTGCACCCCGCTCACTACATCCCCCTCCCTCCATCACTCGCTCTCCCCCACCCTGACTCACTTTCACTGGGCTGGCACAGGGGGTTGGGATGCAGGAGGGGGGTGCGGGCTCCAGCCGGGCAGCGCTTGCCTCAGGTGGCTCCCAAAAGCGACCAGCACATCAGCTCCTAGGCAGGGGGACCAGGACCAGCCAATGGGAGCTGTGGAGTCAGCGTTCGAGGCGGGGACAGCGCGCGGAGACAACTTCCCCCTTTCCCCCCAAGTCTGCAGGGACGTGCCAGCCGTTTCCTGGAGCAGCTCGGAGCCAGGGCAGGCTGGGAGCCTGTCTTAGCCCCACTGCGCCACCAATTTTCTGCACTGTGATCATGATCTGCCTTGTGCCCTCTAGGGAGTCTTTATCGATTGGTGACAGCTTGATGTCGAGATACAATGAGATGGTAAGAGAAAGCAGCTCTGACTACGAAACTCTTGCCAATGAATTTATAGAGGGTGCTTCAGCAAGTGAAAAATGAATGGACAGTACTAGTAATCCTGCCAGGGACTTTCAGGTGTCACTGTTACTTCTCTAATACATTTGTGGGGAAAAGTCAGCTCGTTTTTGATCAAACAGACTGTACTAGGTTGTCTATGTTCTAAACTTGCTGCTGCATGACTGATAAACAGCACAGTGGAAAGAACTGCTGCCAATTGAAGCTCTGTTTTCTCTGATTACCCATGGTCTCATTTGCACTGCTTGTCAGCCTTCTCTTCTATGGAGCAATTTGATCTCCTGTCCACCGAGTGCAGGAGAAAACATTTTGTTTCCTATAAGATGAACAGTTAGTTAATTAACAAGTGTAAGAAGAAAACCTTGGCTTATACTGAGCAGGGCATGAGGGGAGAGAGTGATCTGCATGTGAACAAACTGGCCAGCGCTGCTCGATGTGCTTCCAACCCCTTCCGCTAGAGCTGGGGAACCAGGGCCAGCTCATTAATTGTACTGAGCATGGCTGGTATTTTGATGAGTTCTAATTCCCAGCAGGTGCTGGGCTTTATTGCTTATGGACGTTTCAGGGCACAAGGTCACCCTGTCTGCAGCTGCTGCCATAAGCTTGTTGCCACTGCTTCCCAACACTAGAATAGGCAGAGCCTGAGGTTTCTCTCCTCTCTTATCCCACAGTTTGCCTTAAAGTTGTGTATCCATACAGTCTTGTCCTGGCACATGCCGAAAGAGCTCAGGAGACTGCTAGTGGGTTTCCACGGGACAAGACAGGAGAAGCAATCTGAAGTGGGCTGCAGGTGACATTGATACAGGTGATGTTTGATGCAGAGACAGGTTCTGACACACAGCTTATTTCATACCTATTCTTTCTTCCCATTGTGCTTCAGGCCCTAATGTTCCCCCTGACTGCTGCCCCAGCAAGGCTCTCCTTTCCAGACTGATTAACCACACTATCCTGTGTGTGGTCTCTCGAGGGAGGGGCTGGTGAGGTTCTGAGACCATTCACATCCAGGGAGAGGGAGCTGCCTTTGTCCCTAATGTACATGCTACTTCCTGGGCTGCCAAAGAGTCTTGTCTGAGAGTCCCAAAGCTTGCT
Source organism: Chrysemys picta bellii (assembly GCF_011386835.1). Lineage (NCBI taxonomy): Eukaryota > Metazoa > Chordata > Testudines > Emydidae > Chrysemys > Chrysemys picta. The sequence continues at coordinate 31,722,829 of NC_088802.1, read as the reverse complement.
GGGGAGTGGGGCTTTCAATGCCTGTGAGTGAAGATGCTGAGGCTGGCAGCATGACAGAGCAGCAACCGTGAGCTGCCTGTTTCCCAGGGCTCCCCGTGTTCGCTTGCTCCTGGCCATGCACTTCGTTCTGTCCTGGAATTTTCACCTTCTAGAGTCCCCACCATGTTGCTGGCTTTTGCAGGGCTGTATGGAGACCGTTGCCTAGATTTAGACCAGGGCAATTCAGGCTTCATTCCCTTCATCTAGTTCCCAGCTTCCAAGCTGCTTTCTTGAACTGAGAACTCCAGCAGGTGGAAATGCTGCATGTGCACCTGCCCCACAGCAGCTCAAAATAGGGCAGAGCTGGGTTGCTTCCATTCTGGTCATGGGCCACATGGTATGCTCAGCACCTTGGCCAGCCCATGTCCATAGCCAGCCAGCCAGCCCCACTCACACATCACAGCTCTGGGAGAAGAGCCAGGGAAAAGTCTGGGGAAGCAAAAACAGGGATGGAGCCATGGGGCGGGCCCACGTGACTCGTTTGGGTGCTCAGACTGCACTGTGGTGAGCACCGAGCTGGGGGTGGAGCCGGGCTCTTAAAGTCACGGTGCAATGAGAGCTGAATTCTGCTCCATGGCCCAGATACAAGTTTAGGGCCAATACCACTCTGTACAGTGGGTTCCCCCCATAGATCAGTGGGTTTGCCTGGGTTACTGCTTAAGTCCCTTATCATTGCTATCAATCTAGCATCTTCTAGGCACCCCTCAAACTAGATTGAGGGTCCACAAGGCGGGTGGCATTTCTGCCTCCTCTCCTGGGGTTGCTGGGATGGTTCCCTGCTCTTCTCTGGGTTGGAGAGGGAACAAAAGCGACAGCTGCTCCTCCCCACTTTTTGCTTCCTTTTGGTAGCGGGTTTGCTGCTGTTGAGGCTGGTGAAGGCTCTGCAACATGATCTGCAGGTGGGGTGATCTCGGTCATGCCCAGTGCCTCCAGGATGAACTCTGTGTTCTCCATCTTCCATTAGGGGAATATTTCTCCTTGGACTGCTGCTATTTCTGACCTGTGTGCCTCCTCCTTCCCCAATCTCCTTTTTCTGTTTCTCTTCTCTGCCTTGTCTTTGTGTGTCTCCTTCTTTCTCTCCCCTCCCTTTTCCTTCCCCATTCCCCTCCACCCCCATGGGCTTCCCTTCCATTCCTTTCTCTAGCCCATCTGCTAAACAAGCAGCAGAAAAGCAGTTAGTGTTGACATTTAGAGCATCAGCACTAGGCTCAAGGGCAGGTGTGGCCTCAGAGTGTGGCCACAAACTCCTACTGGTGGCTGCTCTCACACTTTTTCCTAAAATACTTAATTAGCTTTAGGAAAAACAAATAAATATGCACATATACAAGTGCAAATCATTGTCATTTATTTATTGCCAGCCAGTAAGTCTGTTGTGAAAAGTGATATTAACAAACATACAAGTAGCACTTTTCACAGCAGACTTATTCAGCCCTGGCAAGTTTGGAGACAAATTAAGCCCTAGATGGGGGGCTGGGGGAGGCAGTGGGGGCCAGAGCCCAAAGCCCCATGGCCGGGGGACAGAGCCTGAAGCCAGGCAGCTGGAGCCTGGGGCCTGCCGCTGTGCAGCCAAAGCCCAGGGCTGGACCCTTAAGCCTCACGGCCAGAGCCTGAACCCCAAAGCCTGAGTCCCACTGCTCCTGGGAAGGGGGAGCTCACCAGCTGCTCCTCTAGTGTTGTGCCCCAGGTATGTCCAGAGTGGGGCAGGGCCCAACCCCTGCTGACAGACCCAGCAACCAACACCAAGGCAGTGCATCCAGGAGCATCCATGGAGGGGGAGGGAGAGACCTGGAACCGCAGCAGGGAAAGGAGCAGAACATGGGGCCACCGGGCGGTCCCATGCCTGCAGCTTCTCTGGCAGCTGTACTGCCCCCAGCCCTGTTCTCTGGCGGGGCTGCTGTACAGATGGAGGAGACCCTGTGTGGAAGGGCTGGGGGCGGTACGGCTAGGCTGGAGGAGCTGTTGGCATGGGGCCACCCAGTGGCCCCACATTCTGCTGCTCCTCTTTCCGGTACGCCATACCATCTATAAATATCTTACTGGTACAGTGTACCATACCGTGCCACCCTACTTGCACAGCTGATCCTTTGTCATGCAATGCCTACAAAAACCTGTAAAAGCTGCAAAGAGTCCTGTGGCACCTTATAGACTAACAGACGTATAGGAGCATGAGCTTTCGTGGGTGAATACCCACTTCTTCGGATGCATGCAAAAACCTGACGACAGTCAGGAGACTGGTGTCCTGTGCCAACTGCTCAGCGTGCTGCCCAGTGCTGTCTCTTTGTTTCCTAGCTGATTGGTCTGTAGACTTTTTCTGTTGTCTTGGACTTCGAGTTTCTGAGCTCTTTGGGACAGGGAGTGTCTTTGTGTTCTGTGTTTGCACAGCACTAGCCCAGTGGGGCCCTGGTCTGGGCCTGAGACTCCTGGGCACTAAGAGAATACAATTAATGACCAGAGCAGGGTTATCAGAAAGGGGACACGCTTCAGGCCCTTACAGCTGGTGTCAGGCTTAGGGATAAGAGTGTCTTCCGCAGATCCTGGAGGAGCCCCATTGACAGTGGCTGTCTTTGACAAGAATGGCTCCAGTCTCCTGGGGTGTGAGCTGGAGGGGCCTGTTGTCCCTAAGCCAGGCGGCTCATCCACACATTGTGCCCTTTACAGTTTTGCTTTTGTCAGCACTTTCCTTGCTTGGGCCATTGGGATCTCCTTACACTAGAGACATCTGCAGCATTCCAAGGGGCAAATGGATTCCTTCTGGCACTCCTTCCGCTGTCTGTAAATTGCTGCAAATAACTAGAGTCACAGTCATTGGGCAGGAGCCCTTTCTTCTCTGCACTGGGTGAATCATACCCTAAGCAGACAGAAGAGGCCACTCAAAGCCATAGCTGGGGGGAAGGTTTGGTCTTTTCTTCAGGAGCCTGGTCCAAGACACAGGAGAAGTTTGCACTGCTATAAAGTGTCTTCAAACGTGGAAATGATATTGAAATGAAGTCAAAGCATCACATGGAGCTGTCTCCGTTGCCCATATCCACGGGGATGGGGTTAAGCACTCAGCACAGGGATGTGGGAGAATTCAGATGTTTCCTAATATGCTGGTCAGATTGATTTCTTTTGCAAAGCCTTTTGCTGCAGGCGAATGGCACATTCCAATGCAGATTCCCAGGAGATGAAGGTTGAGCCCTAAATGCACGGGGGACTTTGTACTGGCATCAGCACACCTTTGCCTAGTGGTCAGTTCCTGCCTTAGTTCTTTTGCGGGCAGAAGGATGAACCACCTTCACCTCCTTAATTAGAAGAAACTGAATTCTTCTCTGACAGCAAGGGATGTGCTGTAGCTTTTTAACACACTGCTGAGCTGAGTTGCCACCAGAGGTTCTGGGTCTGGCCCAGCTACATGAACAGGCTAAAAGGGTTTGTGATGTGAGCTGATGCCTTGATCGGGGCTTGGATGAGATGGAGACTAGAAGTTGTCAGGGGGGCTGGAACAATTTGTACAGTGGGGGTGCTGAGAGACAAACTGCTGTATATGACGGAATCCACTTCAAGCAAGGGGATGCGGCAGCACCCCTAGTTTCAGCACCTATGGAAGTTGTCACCGAGGGGCCAAGCAGCTGTCTAGAGAGACTAACAAGTAACATCTCCTACCTGCTGTTCTCAGGCTTCTTCACATAAACCTATTGTTTGTGCCCTGCCCTGCTTTTATTCTTAACTATGTTCTTTACAAATAGTGCCTCAGAGACAACCAGAAATGGGACCCCATTGTGCCAGGTGATGTTACACTCCATCACTTTTTTGCACTGTAGTATCCAGGAAGTGGATCTCTTGTGTGGACTGGTCCAGGCTGAGGTTGATGGTGGGGTGGAAATTGTTGAAGTCCAAGTGGAATTCTTCAAGGGCCTCCTTTCCGTGGGTCCATATGATGAAGATGTCATCAATGTAGCGCAAGTAGAGGAGGGGCACTAGGGGACGAGAGCTGAGGAAGCGTTGTTCTAAGTCAGCCATAAAAATGTTGGCATACTGTGGGGCCATGCGAGTACCCATAGCAGTGCCACTGACTTGAAGGTATAAGTTGTCCCCAAATCTGAAGTGGTTGTGGGTGAGGACAAAGTCACAAAGCTCAGCCACCAGGCGTGCTGTGGCCTCATCAGGGATACTGTTCCTGACAACTTGTAGTCCATCGTCATGTGGAATATTGGTGTAAAGTGCTTCTACATCCATGGTGGCCAGGATGGTGTTTTCAGGAAGAACACCAATGGATTGTAGTTTCCTCAGGAAGTCGGTGGTGTCTCGAAGATAGCTGGTAGCGCTGGTAGCGTAGGGTCTGAGGAGAGAGTCCAAATAGCCAGATAATCCTGCTGTAAGAGTGTCAATGCCTGAGATGATGGGGTGTCCAGGGTTTCCAGGTTTATGGATCTTGGGTAGCAGATAGAATACCCCTGGTCGGGGTTCTGGGGGTGTGTCCATGTAGATTTGTTCCCGTACTGTAGCTGGGAATTTCTTGAGCCGATGGTGTAGTTTCTTTTGGTATTCCTCAGTGGGATCAGAGGATAGTGGCCTGTAGAATGTGGTCTTGGAGAGTTGCCTGGCAGCCTCCTGTTCATAATCCGACCTGTTCATTGTCAGCTCCTTTGATGATAATGTCAGAGTTGTTTCTGAGGCTGTGGATGGCATTGCGTTCTGTACGGCTGAGGTTATGGGACAAGTGATGTTGTTTGTCCACAATTTCAGCCTGTGCACGTCTGCGGAAACACTCTATGTAGAGGTCCAGTCTGTCATTTCGACCATCAGGAGGAGTCCACGCAGAGTTCTTCTTCTTGTAGTGTTGGTAGGAGGGTTCCTGTGGGTCAGTGCACTGTTCAATGGTGCGTTGAAAATATTCCTTGAGTCGGAGACGACGAAAGTAGGCTTCCAGATCACCGCAGAACTGTATCGTGTTCATGGGGATGGTGGGACAGAAAGAGGCTAGGTCTACACTACCCGCCTGAATCGGCGGGTAGAAATCGACCTCTCGGGGATCGATTTATCGCGTCCCTTCGGGACGCGACAATCGATCCCCGAATCAACGCTCTTACTCCACCAGCGGAGGTGGGAGTAAGCGCTGTCGACAGAAAGCCGCAGAAGTCGATTTTGCCACCGTCCTCACAGCGGGGTAAGTCGGCTGCGATACGTCGAATTCAGTTACGCTATTCACGTAGCTGAATTTGCGTATCTTAAATCGACTCCCCCCTGTAGTGTAGATGTACCCAGAGAGTCCCCGAGTATTTGAATGCAGGGGTAATGAAATGTTGTTATCCTCATTGTACGAGTAAAGGGCAGCAGAACAGTGCTTAGTTGGCCCTGATTGAGGGTGTCAGCCTAAGCTGAACCTCACTTGCTAAGCAGGGGTTAGAGATGCCAGATCTGAGCAAAGAGGGGAGGGGGAGTAGGTGTTTCTATGTGGTAGTATCGACTCTGCCTAAAGATTCCTAGACCCCATTTGGACTGTCCCTTTCCAGTGTTTAACAGCAGAGCTGGATAGGCTCAATTGAGAGTCCTTGTTTGTGGTTGGTGATCCCTAGAGTTGATATCTCTGCTGAGCTGGTCTTGGAGCGAAGCCTTAGACCTTATGTGGGGACAGGAAAGACAACACAGAGGCTACATTGACCATGAGGTTGGATATTAGGAAAAACTTTTTCACTAGGAGGGTGGTGAAGCACTGGAATGGGTTACCTAGGGAGGTGGTGGAATCTCCTTCCTTAGAGGTTTTTAAGGTCAGGCTTGACGAAGCCCTGGCTGGGATGATTTAGTTGGGAATTGGTCCTGCTTTGAGCAGGGGGTTGGACTAGATGACCTCCTGAGGTCCCTTCCAACCCTGATATTCTATGATTCTATGAGGTTCCCCACTATCTGCTGAAATCATTCAGAACTGGGTAAAAGGTAGAATCTCAGGATGTGACAACATGAGAGCAACAAGCAGCGGTGGCCAGCAGCAGTAGAGAGACAGCAGCAGCTGTGACCCCATTGCAGAGAGAGCAGCAGAAGTATTGCTTGATGCCTCTTCCCTGGGGTGGAAGGTGAAACCCATGAATGTACCTCTGAACTCTGGATTTTCGCTGACCAAGGACAGCCAGCTGTGAGTGGGTGCAGTGGAGGGAGATGGGAGTGATGTGTTAAAGGAACATTCATTTGTTGGACTTTTCCACTGAAAGGTGGGAAACTGAGGCATGGACACTGCCCAATGCACTGTGGGGTCAGATTTGCTTTTCAATGTGTTTGTGCTGTTTACCAAAATTAATGTTTGGTTCCCTTTCCATTTTAATAGAAGTTCTCTTCTGTTATACACAGACTCGGTGCTTGCAAGATGGGAAGTATGGCCTCTTAGAGGTGCCCAGGGGTGGTGTTAAGTTTTCCCAGGATACTGGGTGAGGGCTCAAGCTGATTTTGTGTTGTGTTATTAAGGGGAACCCTTGACTGTTGAACCTGGCATTTGTTGCTGCCGATTCCACCTGGCAGAAGGGTTACACTCAGGCTAGGGGTGCATAGTGTATGTACTGTACCCACTGCTGGAAGGAGTGTTTAGTGTAAATGTACCTTATGAGGAGCAACCCATAGAGGGAGCTCCACAGATACGTTATCACTGAAAAAAGAAGAACAGGAGGACTTGTGGCACCTTAGAGACTAACAAATTTATTAGAGCATAAGCTTTCGTGGACTACAGCCCACTTCTTCGGATGCATATAGAATGGAACATATATTGAGGAGATATATATACACACACAGACAGAGAGCATAAACAGGTGGGAGTTGTCTTACCACCTCTGAGAGGCCAATTAATTAAGAGAAAACAAACTTTTGAAGTGAAAAGTTTGTTTTCTCTTAATTAATTGGCCTCTCAGAGGTGGTAAGACAACTCCCACCTGTTTATGCTCTCTGTCTGTGTGTGTATATATATCTCCTCAATATATGTTCCATTCTATATGCATCCGAAGAAGTGGGCTGTAGTCCACGAAAGCTTATGCTCTAATAAATTTGTTAGTCTCTAAGGTGCCACAAGTCCTCCTGTTCTTCTTTTTGCGGATACAGACTAACACGGCTGCTACTCTGAAAGTTATCACTGAGTTATACCACCCTTTGTGAGCTAGCACTAGAATGTTGGGTATCAGGACTCCTTGGTTCTAGTCAATGCTCCGAGAGCAGAGTGTCATCTAGCAGCTAGAACCAACATAGCCAAGTGTAACAAAGCCCACACATGGCCCATCTACAGACACTGAACTGGGGCTCTGGATCTAAAAGCCTGACCCTTTACCACTTGAGCACTGTGCCTTTACCACTTGAGTAGAAAAATCAAGCTTGCCCAAAAACACATTTTCCAACCATCCCAGGAAGAGTGTTGATCCTTGTTAGCGATTCAATACTCAGAAGAATAGAAAGGACATTCTGCAAGAGACAAGCAGACAATGGGACAGTGTGCTGCCCTTCCTGAAGCCAAGACCTGAGACATCACTCTAAGATTGGACACGCTCCTGAAGACTATGGGCAAGGATCCATTGGTAATGGTTCATACTGGCCCTAATGACATTGCGTCACATGCTATCTCACAGATAGTAGATGGCTTCAGTGAACTCGGAAGTGTGCTGAAGGAAGAAGAAGAATGTCCAAGCAATCTTCACTGAGATCCTTCCTGTCCCACGAGCAAAGGAAGACCAAAAAGGCAGAAGATTCTGGAAGTGAATTGTTGGCTAGTTACCTGGTATAGGGAAGAGGGCTTTGGTTTTATGGAATATTGGTCCACCTTCTATGTAGAGGGAGCTGTATAGTTTGGATGGCCTCCACCTCAGTAGAAAGGGAACCAATCTCCTCAGGGACAGGCTGGCTAGAGTTGGGGGGGGGGGTTTAAACTAATAGCAAAAGGGGAGGGTAAAAAGAGGGAATATCTGAGCACTCAGCACAAAATTGTGATGTTGAGAACAAAATTCATCCAGAAACCAAAGGATACAAGAAGAAATTCTTGAATTGCCTGTACACCAATACTAGGAGCCTGGGTAACAAACTGCAGGAATTGGAATTGCTCATTTATGGGCATAAATCCAATCCAGCTGGTATTACTGAAACCTGGTGGGAAGATCTGTACAACTGGAGTGTTAATCAATGGTTATTACCTATTTAGGAAGGATCAAGTAGGCAAAAGGGGAGGGGGAGTGACACTGTATGTCAAAATGGCATTACCTGTTTCTGAGTCACAGATAGTTTGTAAGAAAATAATTTAAATACTTTTGGAACAATGTCCTAGCAGATAAAGCACAATATGGGGTACTAGTTGGTGTCCTCTACAGATAACACTCTGCTTTATGAGCCTGGCCTAGAACCCAGGAGTCCTGACACCCCTTATTCTAATACTAGCTCACAAGGGTTTTATAACGCAGGATAAAGTGTCTGCTCCCTCTATGGGCTGCTCCTCATAGAGGATGACAGGATAATTCCCCCACCAGTTATTCCTATAGGTGCAGTGGTAGAGGTCTAGGCTGTGCTGTGGGCCACTCAGGTTGGCAAGCCTCCATCTCTCTTTCTGGAAAAGGCCCTGGGTCCAGGCAGCTCTGGCACTTCCAAAATTTGGGTGAAAATTGGTAAAAACTGAATAATGGCTTTTGTATAACCCAGGAATTTTTTGGTAAAAAAGTCAGGAAAAAATTGACAATGAAGAGCCTTAGTGAGAAAAAAATGGCAAGACTAGGGATTTGTTTGGATCCCAGAGACCTTAGTCAGGCTATAGTGAGGCAGCACTACTCCATCCCAAACCAACAGTTATCCAGGGCTGACTAGCTGGTAAAAGCATATTCACTGTTCTAGATTGGAAAGATGTATACTGGCAAACCATATTAGATGAGGAGTCATCAGAACCATGTACTTTCAACACACCCTGGGGCAAGTTTCTCCATCTACCTTTTATAATAAAGTCAGCTACTGAAGTGTTTCAACAAAGGAATAATGAAACATTTGGCGGTATTGCAGGTGTCCACGTACTAGCAGACAAAATGGTCATAGCAGCAACAACTACTTACATGGAACACGGTCAGTCACTAAAGAAATTGATGGCAAGGCCTCAAGCAGAGACTATTGGGTTCAACCCAGATAAAATCCAGTTCATGGTAAAAGAGGTCAAATACATGGGACACATTCTCCCATCAGAAGGAATCAGGCCAGATGAGAGTACAGATGACATAGCTGACATGAAAGCTTTGCAGGACAAGAAGGCATTACAGATTATTAGATTTCTTGCACAATACATCCCAGGTGAAACAACTTTGATTGTTCCACTGAGACAATTACTATGTGAGAACATAACTTGGCAATGGTCGTAGGAACTTAAGGCACTGGGCGAGGGAGGGGGTGCGTGAGGAGGGGCTTCCTGGACCCTTCACCCCAGGGTCCTACTGTCTTTTGTTTACCCCCTCTTCTCCCCCAGCTGGCAGTCTTTGGGGGAACCTCTCTGCAGGCTGCTGCCCACAGGCCAGGGTTTGGCTCTTATTCCTCCCCTTCCTTTGTGAGAGGGGGGAAGCTCTGGTTGGTACAAGGATCAGTCTCTCCGGCAGCCCCTGGAAAGTCAGCTCTAAGAGCTCAGTCCCACAGAGTCTATTGCCTCCTCATGGGGTTTACCTTCTATGCTTCTTCCTGCAACATGTTGTATACCAACAGCCAGGATGGCTTCAGGAGAGGTGTGTCTCATGGTTGTTTCCTCCTTGGCTGGATTCCCTCCATCACCAGCGGTCCCTGGGCAGAGCAACCTTCTTCCTGTTCACTGCCCCTTCGTGTGGTAAATTTCCATCTTTTAAGCTCCTCCCCTTCCAGGCTGAGCAAGCCTTGCAGGTGTGTTTCGGTGTGGAACAGGCCCAGTCCGTTCATTAGCTTCCTTCATACTAGGGTGAGGGTGTGTCCATTCACACACTGCAACAACTAAAGACAGTGTTCTGTAACACACCAGATTCTACGATCCCAACAAACCAGTCACTATTCAAGCAGAGGCATCTAAAGATGGTTTAGGAGCTTGTCTTCTGCCAGACAGAGGCAGTGTTTTATATTCATCATGAGCTCTGACAGAGGCAGAACAAAATTAAACCCAAAATCAAGAAGGAACTACTGACTATTGTGTTTGCCACACAGAAATTTCACTTGTGTGTGTATATATATCTATATATCTATATATATAGATAGATATATAGATATATATATATGGAGCATAGCTTGAAGTAGTCTGATCATAAACCATTGGAGGCAATGTTCTCCAAACCTTTTGGAAAAGCACGTGCAAAGCTACAACGTAGGCTATTTCAGTTACAGAAATATGATCTTAAAATCACACGTCCTTGGTAACAACATGTTAATTGTAGACACATTATCAAAAGCTGCAGTGGGACACACTACAGACCCAGATGATGAAATTACTGATGCGAAGGTGCTCTAGGTAGTTGAGGCCACCCTACACTCAGCCCAGATTTGTAATCAAACTGAAGGAGGACACAGAAAAACCCTGTAATGCAAGCTTTACACAATATTGTACACAAGGACTGGCTATGCAGAAGAAGACAGGTGAATCCCACACTGCACCATACTGAGCTTTGAAAGACAATATTCCATTACAACAAGGGTTGTTAATGGCTGGTGACGAGATCATTCTTCCTAACGATACAAGGCAGGAAATGCTTAACCACTTGTATGAGTCATACCATGGCATTCAGAGAACAAACACAAGCCAGGCGGATACTGTACTGGCCAAATATGACCCAACACATAGAACAACTTATAGAAGGAGGATGTGATATTTGAATCCTGATGATTGGGTTCAACACTGGAAGAGTGGGATGGAGTTTAGTGTCTGATGTGCAGCAGGTCAGACTAGATCTGGTGGTCCCTTCTGGCCTTAGACTCTATACCCTGGATCCACAAAGCCACTTAGGCATCGCCACACTGAGCATCATGGTGCCCAGAAAAGTCACAGGAACACTGATCCAATAAGCCTGAATTAGGCGCTGAGACTCTCTATACAGCGACTGGGGAGAGAGAGAGAGAGAGAGGGGTCTCAGAATGCGAGCCACAAATGCCAGCAGACTAGGCAGGAGCCGTCTAAATTAGCCAATGAGAGATGCTGGCAGGATGGATGTGTTCTAAGTCCCATCCCTCTTGTGGAGATAGGGATGTGGGAGACCTAGCTGTGCAAACGTCTATGAACGGGGACCTCCGGCAGTTTCTTGCTGCAATGGGTTAGGTGCCTGCCTCGCTACACACAAAATGGCTGGAGGAGGCGTCCACCGTATGACTTGTAGTCCAGTGGTCGGCGCACTCAGTTGGGATGTGGGAGCTCCAGGCTCAGTTCCCCTGTGTCAGAAGAGGAGAAAGAGGCCCCTGTTCAAATCCTCTTTCTCAGCGAGTGTGCTAACCACTGAGCTCTGGGGTGTTCCCAGACAGCAGTCCTTCAATTGCTCTCCTTGAAGCGACCAGACCCTGGGTGCTCTAACCACTAAGGGTTATTCACTCTTGCTCTCCCTCTGTCCAGTGATGATTCTACTGTGGATAAACACTTAAATTCTCATTGGGCCAGAGACAGAATCTGTAATCTCATGGTTAGGGCACCCACCTGTGTACCTGGGGTCTCCCCCCTCCGTCACCCTGCTCCAGTCTCTATTTATCCACAGTAGAACAGCTTCAACAGAAGAGATGGAGGGAGCCCCTCTCCCATCAGACTATCCTGCAGCTCAGTGGTGAGCTCACTCTCCAGAGAGGTAAAACATCCCCCTTCAAATCCTTTCTCCACACACAGAGGGGGGAATTGAACCTGGGTCTTCCACATCCCAGGCAAGTGCTTTAACCACTGGGTTACAAGTTACGTACTACTGTCTCCTTCTTTGGAGGCCAGGCTTTGAATGGGACTTCATCTGTGGGCAGGCTCTGAGCATCCCTGCCGGATCGGGCCCCACATGTGACTTAGGCAGACGAACGCCTGTCTTCCTTGGTTTGAGAGTCACTCTGGAGCTTAGGTGGGAGACATGCACCCAGATGCCTAGTGGGAGGCAGCCATGTGCATGCTCAGAGGCAGAAACTTAGGTGCTGAGAGAACTTTTCCCCTGAAAATGTAGGTGCTGAGTGAGTTTAGGCTCCCACAGGGATCAGCAGTTTTGTGGATTATAGTGGAGCCTAAAACTGTGACTAGGCACCTAAACAGGAGACTTAGGGTATGGCTTCATTTTGAAACGCTTCAGTATAGATGCTACCTATGCTGATGGGAGGGAGAGGGTCTCCCGTTGGTGTAGGTAATCTGTCTCCCTGAAATATGGCAGCTAGGGTGACAGAAGAATTCTTCCATTGACCTAGCGCTGTCTACACTGGGGGTTAGGTTGGTTTAACTATGCTGCTCAGGGGTGTGGATTTTTCACACCCCTGATCAACGAAGTTAAGTCTACTTAATTTTCTAGTGTAGACGGGGCTTTAGGCACTTAAATCTGGGATTTAGGCATCTAAGTACCTTTGTGCATTGGGGCCTAAGGCTGGTCTACACTACAAAATAAGGTCAGTATAACTGTCGCACAGGGTGTGAAAAATCCACATCCCTGAATGGTGTAGTTAAGTTGACCTAAGTCCCTGTGCAGACAGTGCTAGGTCGACAAGAATTCTTCTGTCAACCTAGCTACAGTCTCTTGGGGAGGTGGAGTACCTACACTGATGGGAGAATCCCTCCCATTGGCATAGGTAGTGTCAACACTGAAGTGCTATCGCGGTGCGTCACGGGGCCAGTACACCCAGTCACCCTGGGGGTGGGGCAAGGGTGTGTTAGCCCCACGGTGAAGCCAATGGGGTTGCGCCCAGCCTCAGGGTTGCTTAGTCCAATGGTTAGAGTCAACACAACCCCCATCAGACGCAGGGTAGAGCAGCCTCGCAGCCGGGGTCAACACAGCCCCCCTCACAACACTACCCCTATGACAACTGCATGGAAGAAGCGTCTGTATTGAGAGATTATTACTTGGGGTGCCAGTCTCCTCTGAAAGAGAAAAGCTTGGAAACTGTGGGCCCTCACCCCTTTCTCTCTTCCTTCCTTGTGGTTCTTATGTTCCGATATTGTGTCTAGTTTCACATTAGACTGTAAGTTCTTTGGGGCAAAGTCTGTCTTTGCCTGTTGAGCACAGAGGATTGTGGAGTGGGAAGGGCAGCAGATTGGGGTACAAAAGCATGAGATTCAATTTCTAGCTCAGCCAGAGGCTCTGTCTGTGACTTGATTAAATCAGGTACGCTATCCTAAGCCTTGGTTTGCAGCTGTAAAATGGGGCTAGTTTGTTACTACCTTTCTGGGGGTTTGTGAGGATAAAAGCTGTGATGATAATCTATCTTGATTTTCTACATAGCACAAGTTCTAGAACCTCACCCACTGGTTTCTGCCTCAGGCTTGTAACTTCTGGTTGAGCTACAGCATGTATTTTAGAAAGATAATGAAAACTGCTTCATTTAAAGATGTTAAGAGATGGAGAATCCATCACATCCCAAGATAAATTGCTCCAATGATTCATTGCCCTTCCTGTTTCAAATTTGCACCAGGGATGAGCACCACCATGTTGTGCAATGGACACTTGACAAAATTACCGGACTTAGTGATGGACATTGGGGGGGGGGGGGGAGGGAGCAGGATGGGGCTCTGGGCTGAGGCAGGGGGGTTGGGGTGTGGGAGAGGGTACAGGCTGTGGGTTCTGGAGTGGGGCCAGAAATGAGGGGTTCAGGGTGCAAACAGGAGTGAGGGCTCCAGCTGGGGGTGCAAGCTCTAGTGTGGTGCTGCGGATGAGGGATTTGGGTGCAGGAGGGGGCTCCAGGCTGGGGCTGAAGGGTTCAGAGTGTGGGAGGGGGCTCCGGGCTGGAGTTGGGGTGTGTGGGGGGGTGTGAGGGCTCCAGCTGGGGGTGCAGACTCTGGGGTGGGGCTGGGAATGAAGGGTTTGGGGTGTAGGAGGATGCTCCAGGCTGGGACCAAGGGGTTCGGAGGGTGGGAGGGGTGTGACGGAGCAGGGAGCAGGGCAGATTTGACCTGGGAATGTTGCAGGGGGGTTGCAGTGGGGATGTGGGACTTCCCTTGAAGGAAGCTACCTGAGCTGTAACCTGAGCCAGGAACGGGGGTGGGGAGAATTAACACCTTCTGCCCGGGAGACTGAACAAAGGAGAGGAGCAGCGGGAGGAGTTTTGAGTTAGTTTCGGTTTGGGCTGGGTGGTGCAACGCAGGGAACCCCAAGCTGGGGTCTAAGCTCCCTGAACCTCCCAGAGGGACCTAATTGAGGGGGTCTGGTCATACCTACACGCTCTGCTTGAGACTGTGTTCCTGTCCTTAAATAAACCTTCTGCTTTACTGGCTGGTTGAGAGTCGCAGTGAATCTCGGGAAGAGGGGTGCAGGGCCCTAACTCCCCCACAATCCGCAACAACTGGTGGCAGAGGTGGGATCTACTGCACCCCGTGGACGGCGCTTCCTGCAGTAAGTGACTGGGGAGCAGTAAAACGAAGGGGGATTGACGGGGACCAGGCCTGCTGAAGAGTGGGAGAGAGACGGTTATTACCCCTGGGAGTGTGTGACCAGCGAGAAGGACTTTTGCAGTAACAGGGTCCCCCGGGGGGATCGCAGCGAGTGGTCCCAGGGGCGGAGGAGTCTGCAGCTCGACCCTGGCAGAGAGGCGGTGACCTCGAGAAGGGCTGGCACACTAGGGGTCCCCCTGGGAACTGTGGGGAGCTGTGAGCACACAGGCCAGTGAGTGGCCAGCAGGAAGATGTATGCCAAGCGGCTTAAGAGCGACCTGGTGGAGCTGTGCAAGCAGAGGCGGCTGCGCATTGGGAGGCTCACCAAAGAACAGCTCATTGCCCAGCTGGAGGCGGAAGATCGCGCGAATGAACTGATCCTTGTGTCTCAGGGAAGCAGCCTGGCAAATGCAGCGCAGGCACCAGTGTCTGTCCCAGCTGGGAGTGGTCAGCCGGCTGCTGAGGGCTTCCCGAGACCCCTCCTTCCTATGCCTAGGGGAAGGGTGGGGAGGAGCCCAGCAAATACCGAAGGCGCCGTGACCCTCCCGTCCAGCAGGGGATCCCCCCGGCGAAGCCCGCCGGCCAGCAGAGGATCCTCCCGGCGACGTTCGGCATCTGTGGAGCGGAATTGGCTGGAATGGGAGAAAGAGCTAAAACTGAGAGAGCTGGAGGATCGTGAACGACAGAGACAGCATGAACGGGAGGAGAAAGAGAGACAGCATCAGCGTGAAGAGAGACAGAGACAGCATGAACGGGAGGAGAATGAGAGACAGCATCAGCATGACCTGGAACTGGCGAGATTGAAGGGCAGCGAACCCCCGGCTGCGGTGAGTGAGGGGGGACCCAGGACTGCACGGAGCTTTGATAAGTGCATCATGGCCCCATACAAGGAGGGGGAGGACATGGATGACTTCCTGGAGGCCTTTGAGACGGCCTGCGAGCTGCACCGGGTTGATCCCACGGACAGACTCCGGGTCCTTACCCCCTTACTGGACCCCAAAGCCGTGGCATTGTACCGCCAACTGGGAGAGGCAGAGAAAGGGGACTACAAACTATTCAAAAAGGCCCTGCTACGTGAGTTTGGGCTGACTCCTGAGATGTACCGGGAAAGGTTCCGGAGTCAAGATAAAACCCCTGAGATCTCATATCTGCAACTAGCCGTCCGCATGGAAAGATACGCCAGCAAGTGGGCTGGTGGGGCCCAGATGAAGGAGGACCTGATTAAACTGCTGGTACTGGAGCAACTGTATGAGCGGTGCCCATCCGACCTGAGGGTGTGGTTGGTGGACAGAAAGCCAGAGAACCCGCGACACGCCGGGCAGCTGGCTGATGAGTTTGTAAAGAGCCGGTCAGGGGGTGGCAGGGAGGAGCCCCAAAGGAACAGGCCCGCCGCGATGCAGAGAGAGAGTCACCCTGGGACCTCCCAAAGGGGGAATATGGGGAATCCCCTCCCACAGGGAATGCCCAGCATCAGGGACAACCGACCGGCTCGAGGGGACCCACGGGACCTGAGCTGCTATTACTGCGGCCGAAGAGGCCACGTTCGGGCCCAGTGCCCCAAGCTCAAGGACAGACTGAGCAGACTGAACCCGCACCGGGTTAACTTGGTAGAGGCCCAGACGGACGAGGGGCAGGCTTCCCACGCAAGAGGGGCTGGCAGCTTATCAACTGCTCAAGAGAGAGAAGGGCCCCCGGCCAGCTCCTCTGGGGGGCCAGATGCTCCGGATTCAAAGTTCTCTGTTTACAGGGTTGGCGCGGGGCTGTCCCTGCGGAGCGAGTGCCTTGTTCCCCTGGAGGTGGATGGGAAGAAAGTTTATGGATACTGGGACACGGGCGCAGAGGTGACACTGGCCCGGCCCGAAGTGGTGGCCCCAGATCGGGTGGTGCCCAACACCTTCCTGACCCTGACCGGGGTGGGCGGGACCCCATTCAAGGTTCCCGTAGCGAGGGTACACCTGAAATGGGGGGCCAAGGAGGGCCCCAAGGACGTGGGAGTGCACCACCATTTGCCCACTGAGGTGTTGATGGGGGGGGACCTAGAGGACTGGCCAAGCAGCCCCCAGACCGCCTTAGTCGTGACCCGTAGCCAGAGCCGGCGAGGGGCACTACGCCCTGACCTCGGGAAGGATGTCCCACCGGAGGCACCGAACCCTTCCCGGGTGGGGAGGGAACACCCAAGGACAGGCCGCGGGGTGGCTGGGGCTTCCGACCCAGCCGACGAGAGGGAGCAGGTCCCCATCCCTTCCCCAGCCGCCGAGTTCCAGGCCGAGTTGCAGAAGGACCCCTCCCTGCGGAAGCTAAGGGGCCTGGCTGACCTCAGTGTGGTACAGACCATGAGGAGAGGATGCAAGGAGAGGTTCCTGTGGGAGAAGGGGTTCCTGTACCGAGAGTGGGCTCCCCCGGGGGAAGTGGAGTCGTGGGGGATCAGGAGGCAGCTGGTGGTTCCCCAGAAGTTTCGCCACAAGCTACTGTACCTGGCCCATGACATCCCTCTCGCAGGGCACCAGGGGATCCGGCGCACCAGGCAGAGGCTGCTACAGAACTTTTACTGGCCCGGGGTCTTCACCAACGTCCGGCAGTACTGCCGATCCTGTGACCCCTGCCAGAGGGTGGGGAAGGCCCGGGACAAGGGGAAGGCAGCATTGAGACCTTTGCCCATCATAGAGGAGCCTTTCCAGAAGGTGACCATGGACATAGTGGGACCTCTCAGCAAGACGACCCGGTCTGGGAAGAAATACATCCTGGTGGTGGTAGATTTCGCCACCCGCTACCCCGAGGCAGTGCCCTTATCATCCATTGAAGCAGACACTGTGGCGGATGTGCTGCTGACCATTTTCAGCCGAGTGGGGTTCCCCAAGGAAGTCTTGACGGACCAAGGGTCCAACTTCATGTCGGCCCTACTCCGGTGCTTGTGGGAGAGATGTGGGGTCCGGCACAACTGGGCCTCAGCATATCACCCCCAATCCAACGGGCTGGTGGAGAGGTTCAATGGGACGCTAAAAATGATGCTGAAAACATTTATGAATCAGCACCCGCAGGACTGGGACAAGTACTTACCTCACCTGCTGTTTGCGTACAGGGAGGTACCCCAGGAGTCTACCGGGTTTTCGCCTTTCGAACTGCTATATGGAAGGCGGGTAAGGGGGCCCCTGGACCTGATGAGAGACGAATGGGAGGGGAAGGCCACTCCTGATGGAGAGTCGGTGGTGGAGTATGTCCTGACCTTCCGGGAACGACTTGCCGAGCTCATGGGCCTGGCCAGGGAGAATCTGGCCAGAGCCCAGAGGAAGCAGAAGGTCTGGTATGACCGCACAGCACGGGCCCGCGCCTTCGCCACTGGGGATCAGGTGATGGTCCTCATCCCCGTGAGGAAAAACAAACTCCAGGCCGCCTGGGAAGGGCCCTTCAAGGTTGTCAAGCAACTAAACGAGGTAAACTATGTGGTGGAGCTGTCGAACTGGGCACACCACCACCGGGTGTACCATGTGAATATGATGAAGCCATATTATGACAGGGGGAATATGGTGTTGGCCGTGTGTGGACAGTGGGAGGGGCAGGGAGATGACCCTTTAGTAGATCTATTCCCTGGGACAAGAGTTGGCTTCCCCCTGGAAGCAATTCCCCTCTCTGATCGGCTAACCCCTGCCCAGCGAGCTGAGATCGGAGGGGTGCTGCATCTGTACCAGCAGCTGTTTTCCAACCAGCCTGGACGCACTAATCTGACTGTCCACCGGGTGCAGACAGGATCGCACCCGCCTATAAAATGCTCCCCCTTCCGAGCCACAGGGAAAACTGCTCAGGACCTGGAAAGAGAGGTCAATGACATGCTGGCTTTGGGGGTGATCCAGCCGTCTTCCAGCCCTTGGGCCTCGCCGGTGGTGCTGGTCCCCAAAAAGGACGGGTCGATCCGGTTCTGTGTGGACTATCGGAAGCTCAATGCCATCACTGTAGCTGATGCCTACCCCATGCCCAGGCCGGACGAGCTCCTAGACAAGCTGGGAGGTGCTCGGTACCTTACCACCATGGATCTTACAAAGGGCTATTGGCAAGTGCTGCTGGATGCAGATGCCAGGCTGAAATCGGCCTTTGTCACCCCTCTGGGGCTCTATGAGTTCCTGACCCTGCCCTTCGGCCTCAAGGGAGCGCCGGCCACCTTCCAGCGCCTGGTGGATCAGCTACTGAGGGGGATGGAGAGTTTTGCCGTGGCGTATATCGATGACATCTGTGTCTTTAGCCAGACCTGGGAGGACCACATATCCCAGGTTAGACAAGTGCTGGACCGACTCCAGAAGGCTGGGCTGACTGTAAAACCGGAGAAGTGCAAGGTGGGGATGGCTGAGGTATCCTACCTAGGCCACCGGGTGGGAAGCGGCTGCCTAAAGCCGGAACCAGCCAAAGTGGAGGTGATCAGAGACTGGCCCGCTCCTCAAACCAAAAAGCAGGTCCAAGCCTTTATTGGGATGGCAGGGTACTATCGGAGGTTCGTGCCCCACTTTAGCGCCATAGCCGCCCCCATCACTGAGCTGTGCAAGAAGGGGAAGCCAGACAAAGTGGTCTGGACCGAGGAGTGCCAGGAGGCTCTCCGGGCGCTGAAGGAGGCTCTGGTCAGTGGCCCAGTTCTGGCAAACCCAGACTTTGACAAGCCCTTTATGGTGTTCACCGACGCCTCAGACACAGGACTGGGGGCGGTGTTAATGCAGGAGGATGAAAAGGGGGAGAGACACCCCATCGTGTACCTGAGCAAGAAGTTGCTACCCCGGGAGCAGAACTACGCGGCCATCGAGAAGGAATGCCTGGCCATGGTGTGGGCCCTCAAGAAACTAGAGCCATATCTCTTTGGGCGTCACTTCACCGTGCACACCGACCACTCTCCCCTGACCTGGCTGCACCAGATGAAAGGAGCCAACGCCAAGCTCCTGAGATGGAGCCTGCTCCTGCAGGATTATGACATGGACGTGGTCCATGTGAAGGGACGTGACAACCTGATAGCGGACGCATTGTCCCGGAGAGGGAGCCCTGAACTTCCCCAGGTCACTGGTCAGAGTGACCCCGCTCAGTTCAGTCTCGAAGGGGGGAGAGATGTGACGGAGCAGGGAGCAGGGCAGATTTGACCTGGGAATGTTGCAGGGGGGTTGCAGTGGGGATGTGGGACTTCCCTTGAAGGAAGCTACCTGAGCTGTAACCTGAGCCAGGAACGGGGGTGGGGAGAATTAACACCTTCTGCCCGGGAGACTGAACAAAGGAGAGGAGCAGCGGGAGGAGTTTTGAGTTAGTTTCGGTTTGGGCTGGGTGGTGCAACGCAGGGAACCCCAAGCTGGGGTCTAAGCTCCCTGAACCTCCCAGAGGGACCTAATTGAGGGGGTCTGGTCGTACCTACACGCTCTGCTTGAGACTGTGTTCCTGTCCTTAAATAAACCTTCTGCTTTACTGGCTGGTTGAGAGTCGCAGTGAATCTCGGGAAGAGGGGTGCAGGGCCCTAACTCCCCCACAATCCGCAACAAGGGGGATCAAGGCTGGGGCAGGGGGTTGGGGCACAGTGGGGGTGAAGTCTCCGGCTGGGGGTGCGGGCTCTGGGGTAAGGAGGTTGAGGTGTAGGAGGGTGCTCCAGGCTGGGATCAAGGGTTTCGGAGGGTGGGAGGGGGATCAGGGCTGGGAGGGGTGTGTGGCCTGGGAGGTGGGGCTAGGGGTGCAGGCTCCAGGTGGCGCTTACCCAGGGCCGGCTCTAGCTTTTTTGCCGCCCCCAAAAAGGGCGGCCGGACTGCCAAAGCAAAAAAAAACCAAACAAAAATAAACAGCAGCCGCAGGGAGCACGTGGAGGGCGGCCAAGGCGGCTCGCAGGGGGGCGAAGGGCCGCGCCTGCCCACTCCCTCCACCTGTGGGCAGCCAGGCGCTGCAGCTTACTCACAGCCGGGCGAGAGGGGCTCCCCTCTCCAACCTTGGAGTGCCTCTCCCAGCCGGGCAGGCAGAGCCCTGGGGGCTGCAGGAGGTGCTGGCTCAGTTGCTCCTTTAAAGGCGGCTCGGCCGTGCCAGGCTCAGAGCGGTGCGGGAGCGGAGGCCGGTGCAGGAGGCGGGGAGTGGCGCGTCCCGGGGAGCCCGGTGGCATGGGGAGTAGCAGGGATTGCTAGTTCCTGCCCCCGGGCTGGGGTCCATGCCCCTGAAGGGCTGGGTTGGGCTGGGAGCGGAACATGGGGAGCCAGCCAGGAGTCTGAGAGGGCTGCCAAAAAAAACCAAAACCAAAACCCACGGCATTGGTTACAGTGTGCCGTCCCAGGCACGTGTTTTCTCGTCTGGTGCCCGGAGCCGGCCCTGCGCTTACCTCAGGCAGCTCCCGGAAGCAGCAGCATGGCCCCCCTCTGGCTCCTATGTGGAGGTGCTGCCAGGCAGCTCTACAGGCACACTGCCTCCGTCTGCAGGCACCGCCCCCCGCAGCTCCCATTGGCCGCAGTTCCTGGCCAATGGGCTGGGAGCTGCGGAGTCAGCGCTCGGGGGAGGGGGACGGGCAGAGACAGCGTGCAGAGCTGTCTGGCCGTGCCTCCACCAGCAACAACAGGGAATTTGTCTAGCTTTAGCTTCCAACCACTGGGTCTTGCTCTGCCTTTGCCCACTAGATTAAAGAGCCCTCTACAATCAGAAATAATTTCCCCATGAAGATATATGTACACCATGATCAAGTCAATGCCTAACCTTCTCTTGAGTAAGCTAAATAGATTAAGCTTCTTACGTCTCTCACTGTGAGGCAAGTTTTCCAAACTACCAATCATTCTTTTTATTCTTTTCTGAACCCTTTCAAATTTTTCAGTATCCTTTCTGAATTGTGGATATCAGAACTGGACAGAATATCCAGCAGCGGTCTTACCAGTGGTCTATATAGGGGTAATAGCATCCTCCCTTCTCCTACTTGATATTACCCTGCTTATACATCCAAGGACTGTTAGCTCTCTTAGCCATGGCATTGCACTGGGAGCTCATGTTCAGTTAATTATTCACCATGCCTTCCAAGTCTCTTTCAAAGTCTTAGTCTCCAGGATACAGCCTGACCTCCCAGCTTGACTCTGTCCTTTTTTGTTCCTAGAGGTATGCTCTAACATCTGGCTGTATTAAAACATGTTTGTTTGTGTCCAACTTATCAAATGATCCAGATCACTCCATATAATGGCCTTTCCCCATCATTATTTACCACTCCCCCAATTTTTATGTCATTTGCAAACTTTACAAGCAATGATTTTATCTTTTCTTCCTGATCTTTGATAAAGATATTGAATAGAATTGGGTGAAGAACAGATCCCTGGACCCTGTGGGACCCCACTAGAAACTCTCCCATTGGATGACAATTCCCATTTACAACTACTTTTTGATATCTACCAGTTAAAAGATTTTTAATCCATTTAATATGGACTACTTTGATTTTTTTATAGTGGTAATTTTTGTCAGAATGTCATGCAAATTTTAGATGGTACTGTGATGAGGACTGGGTGAGTATCTAGATAAATAGAAAGACTGGAGCATTTGGGTGCCACCGCCGTACAAATGAATAATGTAATATAATCATGCCAGATGAGAATCTGCATTATAGTAGTCTATTTGTGTTCATGTTGTATCCTGGCTCAGCCTATTTTTCTTTTTAAACATCAGTGGAAAATAGCATCTCTTAAGATGAGCTGGCACTGCAGCCATCCTACATATAGCCTATTCCATGCCAGCTAGATGAGAGAGACGTCTCAAGAATGAGAAACTGCTCCTTTTGTCTTCTTGAGGAGCAATTGCCCACCCAACGCATTCCTGGCATGCTGCATGAAGAGCTAAAAAAGGGTGCTTCTCCAATAGAATGACAATGCTAAGATGTAAGAATTAGCTAGAGTCTGCGAGTCCCTCAAAACTAAGAGGGACAGCACAGGTGGGCGTCCTCAGAGTTAGTATGCTCAGAGGGGCAAGAGAAAACACACTTTTATGAGTATTCCAGAATAGATCCCAGGAGAATATCAGACCTTGTGTGCTTTAGGAGTGCTCTAAGTATCAGGTGAAATTGGGTTTGTCCTTTTTTGTTTGTTTGTTTCTTTAAAAAAAAATCTTTTCTGCCTCTCTTTTTTTTTAAAGCTTTGGAAGTAAAAGGAACATCAAACCTTGCCTTTAATTGATGTCTCTTTGGAGGGCAAAGTAGGAGGGTGGGAACTTTCTCAGGCTATAAATGAAGGAACAGGGGTTTGTGATCTTTAGCCAAGAGCTTTTCTCCCAAATGTTTTCTGTGTGCTACCAAAGAAAGATACTTGAACCTCTGATTATAAATCCTTTCCCATCTCAATCAGGTTTCAGTTCCTTTGTCCTTAGGATTGCATGAACATACAAGTTCTCTTATGTGCCATATAATCTGCTCGTGGGTAGACCATATCTCAATTTCCAATGAAAAAACATGCTGGGAAAAAGCAGACATTTATGCTTCACAAACAAAAACTTTGTTCAACTCTGACTTTGCTTTGCCTGTTACCTTAAAAGAGAGCAGTTCTGCAATGACGGGGGTGGAATACAGCACGCAAACTGCTCTTCAGCACAGAGCTGCATTCTCTCAGCTTTGCACAGAGCAGTGCATGTCACAAAGAAGGCAATCAAGAGACCACACAGCACCCGTCCGGCCTCATTCATTGCACAATGAACTGAAAGATTTGCTCCCAGAAAGATAAAGAACCAAAGAGCAACTGTGCTCTTCACTGTGCCTGTAGGGGTGCGCTGGGTTGTGTCTCCGCTGGGCAGAATGGCTGAGGAAGACCTGACTGAGCAGGCTGTATTGCGTTTCCCATACAGAGTGACATGCACTCCCCAGTTCCTGATAACCAACACTAGCAGACCTCAGGAGGCAGGATCCTAATCTGCCTGGGCACACACTCTTGGGGCCATGACGTGCCATTGGCTGCACTAGTGCTGTTGCATTCACCCTGGATCCTGTACTTGTGCATTAACGGAGCCTCCCTCTCCCCCCATACCTTCTGATTATTAATCTCAGTGATTAATTCCCTTCACTGTTACAAATTTGATTCTTATTTCCAGTTTGCACTTTGCTGACTTCAACTTCTATCCATTGGCTTTTGTTTTCCCTTTGCCAGAATGAAGAGCCCTCTTGCGTTGCATACAGAGGGAGCATGTGTTTCTCTTGGTTGGTGGTGCTGGGCAGAAGGTCTTGTGGCTATTACTTGGAAGTGTGTAGGGTCTGTGGGGCTAGCAGGGGGCTTGTGTTTGGGATATGGGAGTGAAGGTAGGGTTACCATATTTCAACAATCAAAAAAGAGGATGGGAGGAGCCCCGCCCTAGCCCCGCCTCCGTCCTGTCCTAGCCCCGCCCCTGCCCCTTCCACTCCCTCCCACTTCCTGCCCCCTCAGAACCCCCAACCCTCCCCCCACTCCTTGTCCCCTGACTGCCCCCTCCAGAGACCTTCCCCACATCCTAACTGGCCCCCTAGGACCCTACCCCTACCTGTCCCCTGACAGCCCCCCCCCCCAGAACTCCTGACCCATCTAAACCCCTCTGCTCCCTGTCCCCTGACTGCCCCCTCCTGGGACCCCTGCTCCTAACTGCCCTCCAGAACCCCACCCCCTACCTAAGCCTCCCTGTGCCTTGTCCCCTAACTGCCCCTTCCTAAGACCCCTCTCCCTAACTGCCCCCCAGGACCCTACCTCCTACCTGTACCCTGACTGCCCAAAACCTTATCCACCCCCCCAGAAAGCCCCCCCCGAACTCCTGACCCCCCCCCCCGCTCCTTGTCCCCTGACTGCCCCCTCCTGGGACCCCTGCTCCTAACTGCCCTCCAGAACCCCACCCCCTATTTATGTACAGGCGTGACTACCTGCCCTTTCCTGGTTACTATACGCGGCCAGTCCGCATCCACATCCAGTAGTTAAAATAAATAAATAAATAAACTAATGATTTAAATTGGAATTTCATCCATTAATAAGTATTTATTATATAGTTAAAACCATTCTATTGAAGGGCAGATATTAAATAACACTAAATATGTTAATGTTCAAAACAATATTAAAAATTTGAAAATTTAGAGCATGGAAACCAAAATAGCTAAAATTTAGTTTTGGCAAGATACACGGAATGGAAACTCCGGGATCTTTACCTGTCACTGAATATAGCCATCATACCAATAGTGGAATATAAAACAAGTCTACATATACTCTCCTTAAAATTTTTACTTCTGTCCATTCCCAATAATTGTAACAAATCATTATTACCTTCACTCCACTTGCCACGCGCCCCAAGCACAAAACCAAAGAAGTGGACATTTTTACCTCCCGTTAAGTTTTTAATTTCTTCCTCTAACTCAAGATAATAAGCCACCTTCTCACTGTGGGCTTGTTCCAAACTTCCGGCATTATCCTCCCATCGCACTGTAACATCAACCACCACTGCTGTATCTCCTTTTATAAATATAATATCCGGCTTTCTTAACTCACCCTTACTATTTCTCAAATGGGGCTCTATCATTGCCTTCCACCCTAATTTACCAACCTTATCCACAACTGCAGACACTACTCTATTATGCCTTTTTATCCTAGCATTCTTAGTCTTATAACATTGTCCTGAGATATGGGGAACAGTCTCCCGCACTTTACCGCACCATCTACAAAGAGCATTCACACCTCCTCTTCCTCTTGCTAATGTCTCCCTAGTAGGATAAATATTTGCCCTAAGCTGCAATGCTGCGATATACGCTGACGATTTAACTTTACTAGAGTTTCTAAAAATCGAATTACTAATTAAATCATTTTTAAAATATTTTATCCCTATTCCCTGACATCTCAGTTCCGACCATCTTAAAAATTCCTCTTCCCTCCATTTCTTGGGATGAGATGTTACTGCACTAAATGACAATATTTTATCCACAAGATTTTCTCCTGCATATAGATAAGATAGGTCCATCCAATCATCTCTCGAGACAATATGTCTCCTCCATTTACGAATTAACATATTTGGGATTTGCACACTAAACTTAGTGAGAGCTAAACCACCATCCCTACCTCTAGAATAAAATATCCCATCTGTGGTACACTGAGGTAAATGTAAAATCTCTTTAACTATTTTTCTAACTAACACATCAAGATCGTCTAAAAGATTAAAAGGGGGTTCTATTAAAAGAAGATTATAAAATAGCTTCGGTAAGATGTATGTCTGTAAAATTAATATTTTTTGGGCCGGTTTTAATGGGGCCTTAATTAAATTCTCACTCCAATCTTTCAATTTTTCTTTAAGTACCGGTCCCCCTACACCTATCCAGGGATCTATTCTAGCCCCTAAATATTTTTCAAAATCCCCTGGTTGAACATATTCAATCTTCTCTGACCCTATCTGCCAATTATCCTTAGGATTAACTACATAGGTTTTATGTTTAGTTAAAATATGAAAGCCTTTCGTTTTCTTCACATTAACAGAGAGATTAGTATTTTTACAAAACTCCTCTAAGATACCCAAATTTTTGATCATTCCTTTATATGAGCTACTTAAAATTGCCACATCATCGGCAAAAGCCAATGACGTGACACTATTACCCTTAACATAAAAACCACTTCCTTCTACTTCTAATCTAGTTAAAAGGGGATCCATAGCAATATTAAACAAAATTGGGGACAACGGGTCACCCTGCTTGACCCCCCTCCTAATTAAAATAGACTCAGTAGCTTCATCACCCACCCATACCCTAGTTGTGCAATTATCATAAAGGTCCCTAATAATATCTATAAAATGTTCATCTATACCAAATCTTCTCAACCCGGCTATTATATGTCCGTGTCCCACAGAATCAAATGCTTTAGCCAAATCTACGAACACTATTGCAATTTCATTCCCATTTCGTTTAGCCCCTTTAATCAAATTATCTAATATAGCAATATTTTCCTCACACCCAGGGGCGGATATAAACCCTTTTTGTCTACTACATATCTTAACTGTTTCCACCAGTCTTTTTGCTAATATTTTGGTATAGATTCTAATTCAAACTGACCCAATTGTCAATGGTCTCCAAGATGTTAACTTCTTCATTTCCTCCTCATCTTGTGTCTTTGGTATTAAAATCGTTCTATTTTTCTTAAATTCATCTGGTACCTGTCTATTTAGAAACCATATATTAAAAATTTTTGTAAGTATTAAGGAGTCTAAATTAAAAATATCCCACAAATTGCTCACTTTTACTTTATCTGGGCCAGGAGCACTATCTTTTCTTATTTCTGTTAAAGCTATTCTAATCTCATCCACAGAGATCGGACTCATTAATATATCATTATCCGCATTCTCTGTGGATGATGGCCACCCTATCATATTACCATGTCCAATTGTTCCCAAAATATTTACATAGTATTCCTCAATTTCTTTCATAGGGATAGCACACTTAGCCTTATCTGGCTCTCCCATTATAATGCGAGTCAATCTTCTTCTATCCTTATCAAATAATTGTTGATAGAATTTATACTTAGCTTTCTTTGTAGCATATCTCCTAATTGCATTAAATTGCTTCCTTCTCCCCTCCTTTCTAATCTTCCCTTTTCCTTTATTCCTCAACTCTATTTGACTTTCATTTCTAGGGTCCTGTCCCTCTACTAATGAATAACATAATTTTTCCAACATTGCCCATCCGAGAGCTTTTGTTAAATCCTCCTTTAATAATCCTTCAATTTCCCCTAAACTATTTATTATTTCTCTTCCCTCCCTACTTTGTTTTCCCCGTTTACATATTTTCTCCACTAAATCCACTTCTGGATGTCCTTTTAGTGGGAAAATCCTCTCTCTTGGGGGCGGAATTTCTAATATATTTACTCTAATGTCCTCTACCTCAGTCACTTCCTCCCTATCTCCTGTTACCACTAACTTCTTCTTTGCTAATTCTCGTCTTTTATCTGATATTTGTTTATTCGTTTTGGTCCTCATCTCGCTCTCAATACATTTATTTATATTCCTTTTCCCAATATATTTC
Source organism: Chrysemys picta bellii (assembly GCF_011386835.1). Classification (NCBI taxonomy): domain Eukaryota; kingdom Metazoa; phylum Chordata; order Testudines; family Emydidae; genus Chrysemys; species Chrysemys picta. The sequence goes on along the minus strand of NC_088802.1, from coordinate 31,695,323 downwards.
CTTTCCAACTGTATAAGCTGCGCAACCTCATCTTTAGTCCATATACGAGATCTAGTCGATCCCTCTTTGATCTTACTTTTAGCAGCCATATCTTCTTTTCTTTGCTCATTCCTCACAGCAGGGTGTCTATGTCTACAGTGTTGGCTCAATCCAGATCTAGTATGAAAACCAAGCCCACAGACCGAGCACATATGGCTCTTCATTGGGGTATCCGCCTTCTTGGGTATGCACTTGGGGTAGTGGCAAGCTATATTATGATATTGAGAAGATTTTCCACATTTACTACATACAACTCGTATGGCTTTACTTTTATGAACCACATTAATGTGTTTGGCCCATTTACCAAATGTTGGTAATATCTGGGGACATATTGGACAATTAAAACTATCAACGGGATACTCTAAATAAAAAACCCCATCCTTCCACGAACTACTTTCTAATATATTTATATTACTACCAATACTGTTAAGATCCTTATTACGATCCCTATTAAAATCAGTACTTGATTCCCTAACATATGGATCATCAAATGTACTTAAATACTTAAAATCTGGATTAAAACTGTCCATAGTTAAATCATTAAAAGTGTCCCTTGTAAAAACCATCGGTAAGATAGATAAAATCTCCTCACCATGATCATCACAAACATTCTCCTCTACCTCCTCTCCATGCTCCACTGGGAGGACTTGATTCTCACTCTCATTCTCATGAGACTTCATTATAGTCCACACCATTTTATCCATTGGTCCAGCGACCCTGATCACACCCCTAATATATTTAACACTGTCAGCCGGGGCATCAAAGCCAACAGCGGGGGCGTTATTAACCCGGTCCAGCGCCAATCCGGTATAAAAATATAAATTACTTTTTTCCATAGCTAAAAGATTTACCCTTCTCAGGGGGAAACTAACCCTTTCCAGGGGGAAACTAACCCGTACCTGGGGGAAACTTACCCTTTCCAGGGGGAAACTAACCCGTGCCTGGGGGAATCTAACCCTTACCAGGGGGAATCTAACCCTTACCAGGGGGAATCAACCCGTACCTGGGGGAGGCTACCCTTACCAGGGGGGCATCCATGTGGCACCATATGGGGCTGCCCAACCCCATCCCACACCCCACTAAATGTGGGATGTGGGTTCGTCCTCCGCAATCCGCCTGGCTATCCAAGCCAGTTACCGACTCTCACCACGAGGAGGTAGCGGTTGGACTTGCAATCCAGAGGCTTTCCTCAAAGAGGGGTCCCAAACAGCATAATGTCGAGCTCTAACGGGCGTGTAAGAAAAGGCTCAGATCTTGGTAGGGGTTGCCCCTATTGACCGGGCTCACGCCCACCCCCACCTCACCGATAACCCATTCTCTCACTACCCTCAGGCAATGTTTCCGTCCAAGCCCGACAGCTGAGAGGGTCCAGAGACGCATGGAGAGCCATTAAGAGAGCCTCCCTGTGCCTTGTCCCCTAACTGCCCCCTCCTGAGACCTCCCCGACCTGTACCCTGACTGCCCAAAACCTTACACCCCCAACCCCCAGACAGCCCCCCCGAACTCCTGACCCATCCAACCCTCCCCCCTGCTCCCTGTCTCTTGACTACCCCCCCCAGAACCTCCCTGCCGCTTCTCTGACCCCCGACCCCCTTACTGTGCTGCAGAGCAGTGCGCTCGGAAGCTGGGGAGGGGAGCAGGGTCGGAGCTCCAGACTGCCGGAGGCCGAGGCGAACGGCAGGCCGGCGATCTGCGAATGCAGGGAAGGAGGGGGAGGGAGAGAGAGGAGGGGACTGGTCTCAAGTTTCAGGGGAGAGGAGGGGGAAGTGAAGGAAGGGCTCTGGCTGCCGGAGCCCGTGCGAGTGGCAGGATCCGGCCGGCTGCCCTGTAAGCCGCGCACGCTCTGCATGGGGGGGAAGTCTGGACATTGACAAATTCCCCCCGGACGCTATTTTTAACTCAAAAAAGCCGGACATGTCCGGGGGAATCCGGACGAATGGTAACCCTAGTGAAGGGCACATACTGGGGTGAAGGTGGGAGAAGGAGAAGAAGAAGGCAGGGGAGTAGAGGGCATGTTGAGGGCATGCAGGGCCGGTGCAAGGATATTTTGCGCCCTTCCACCTTGCTCCCCCTTTCCCCCGTAACATCGGTTCATTGAGGGGCAAATCCCAATGAGCCTTTATAGGCTAGGGTTACCATATCTCATAAATAAAAAAAGAGGACCCTCCACGGGCCATGGCCCCGCCCATTTCCCCACCCCTAGCCCCGCCCCAACTCCACCCCTTCCCCACCCTAACTCCGCCCCCTCCTCCCTCCCACTCCCAGCCAGGGGGAAAGGGCTGCCCCAGTGCTACCAGCTTCACGGTTTGCCGGGCAGCCCCCAGACCCTGCACCCCCAGCCGGCGCTTCCCCAGCGCAGCTGGAGCCTGGGAGGGGAAGCGCCCAGCCGGGGGCGCAGGGTCTGGAGGCTGCCCAGCAAACCGTGAAGCCGGTAGCGCTCGGGCTTTGGGCAGCCCCTATGCCTCTGGACCCTGTGCCCCCAGCCGGGCACTTCCCCTCCGGGGCTCCGGCGGCTCTGCGTAACTTACACTGTATAAGTTACACAGAGCCGAAGAGGAGCAGAGCCCCCGCAGCTGGAGGCTCTGCTCCTCTTAGGCTCTGTTTAAGAGCCGGGCTGCCCCAGCGCTACCGGCTTCAGGCAGCCCCCGTGCCTCCGGACCCTGCGCCGCCGGAGCCCGGGAGGGGAAATGCCCGGCTGGGGGCGCAGGGTCCGGAGGCAAGGGGGCTGCCCGAAGCCGGTAGCTCTTGGGTAGCCCGGTTCTTAAACAGAGCCTCCAGCGGCTGGGGCTCTGTGTAACTGACACTGTGTCAGTTACACAGAGCCCCGGGGGCTGGAGGCTCCAGCCGCCTCGGCTCTGTTTAAGAGCCGGGCTGCCCCAGCGCTACCGGCTTCGGGCAGCCCCCGTGCCTCCAGACCCTGCGCTCCCAGCCGGGCACTTCCCCTCCCGGGCTCCGGCGGCGCAGGGTCTGGAGGCAGGGGGCTGCCCGAAGCCGGTAGCGTTCAGGCAGCCCGGCTCTTAAACAGAGCTGCCATTTTCCCGGACATGTTCGGCTTTTTGGCAATTCCCCCCGGACGGGGTTTGACTGCCGAAAAGCCGGACATGTCCGGGAAAAAGAGGACGTATGGTAACCCTATTATAGGCCCCAGGGGCCAGTTGTGCCTAGGGGCTGCTCCCCAGACCAGGTTCCCCCCTCCCTGCCCCCTGAACTCCCCTGGAGGGCGCACAGCCCCCCCCACGAGCCCTCCCCACCCCACCCTGGCAGCCCTCACCCCGAGTCCACTCACTGGCTTTGCTGGGCTTGGGCCGCTGCAGCAGCTCGGCAGGGAGGAGCTGCCTTCTGGGGGCTCCTGCAGCAGATGCATGTGGGCAGAGGCCCCCGTGCACCCCCACCCGGCTCTTCCCTCGCTGCGCTCGGGGTCTGCGGCTCCTGGGAGTTTGAGCCGCCGCCGCCCCTCCCCCTCCTGGAGCAGTCTCAGGGTCCCGCACCTCGGCATGCGGCTCACATGCTTGGGAGCAGCAGAGCCTGAGTGTGGTGGGGGAGCTGGGGGGTACACGGGGGCCTCTGCCTGCATGCATCTGCTGCAGTCTGCAGGGGCCCCCCGGGGGGGCGCCAGGCCGCAGCCTGGGCAGGAGGGGTAGGGGGGTGCGACTGCTCCCTGCTAGCAGCGCCTCCACCTTTGCACGGCTCCTGCCCCCCTGCGCCGCGCTGGCTCCTCCATGGCTGGGGCTCACCGCCCCTGCAAGCCCTATGCAGTATTATTAAACTGGTGCCCCTATGCCCGACGGCAGCCTGAGCTTCCAGCCCAGCGGTGGCGGGGGCAGGGGCAGAGGGACAAGGCAGAAAGAACAACAAGACGCCCGGCCCGCCTTACGGTGGCGGAGAGTCACAGTTCCCCGCAGAGACCCCTGTACCCTCTCACTCACACAGAATGGACATGCAGAAAGTACCTAATTAAAAGCACTAAACTTGGGAATAAAAAATGTCAGTCACAGGTTTTTTGATATGCCCTGAAGTTTGTCAGACATTTATTTGCTAAAACTTTGTAGTAAGGGTGAGTCAGCTGTCTTGCTGAATACAACATTAAATATTATGGAAAACATGATGCAGCTCTTCTCTTTTTTACATTTTCTTAATCAGTATTTCTAAGCTGATTTTATATTTTAAATGTACTCTTAATCCTTCATAAAGTAATCATTCCAGATTACTACATATTTAATTAACCAAAACAGACATTATTTTAAATTAATCAGTCACAGAGGTTTAGTGTGTTCATAATAACGTTAATTGTTTTTGGAAAAAGGGAACAGTAATTTACTATGTGTGATCTCCATAACAATACACGTTTATGAAATTTCACCAACTTTAAAAAATATGTTTCCAAAGATTTTAGGCATAACAAAGGATTTTATATCTTACTAAGGTACTGATTTTGCTTAAAACTAGTTCATCAGATAGAAGTAAAGAAAGGGAAACTCTGTCCAGCTATCTTGAAGCAAAAGGCTGTTGCTTCCTTCAGTGGGGGGTGAGTGGGCGGGAGAGGGGGTGAAGGGAGAAATGGATGGACAGAAAGGACAGGAAGACTTTGGAAGTAAGTTTTTTTTTTTTACTATAGTAATTAAAATGTGTATTTTAGATAAGGGTGGTCTTTTGAAGAATTTATTTAAAAAACCATATGTCTGAAGATCCAAGCATTTAAGGCTAAAGATGATTGTGCATCTAAAAATCTATGCAAGGATTTTTTAGAGATGTGATTTTATAATCTTCAGCAACACACTAATGAAATATTTTTAAAGCAAATTTTAAACTAAGATCCTGTAGACTGACATGTTCTGAGAAAATATTTTACAGTCATGCACAACTGTTTTTGTCAGTACATTCAGAAACTGACAGTAGATATCTGGGGGTTGGCAAATGCCTGTTAAATATCTTCATTACCCCTTGAATGGCTCTTTAACAGTTTCAGTGTTGTGCTAATAGGTCTGGCAGGCTGGAGACTGTTTCTCTTTTAACTACTAGGTCCCCTTCCCAGGAAGACTCAGAGCCTGCAGGAAGGGTCAGAACAGGGATAGGAAAACCAGTGGGGTGGACACTAAGACCCAGTGGTGCCCCAAATTTTTAGGTGCCCTACCCAGCTGCCTATGCCTGAGGATGGCCCCGGGCACCCGCAACCACTTGCCACCCTAGGCCACTGCCTAGTTCGTCTAGTGGTTGCACCGGCCCTGGCGGCATGGCTGGGGCAGGAGGAAAGCCAGAGCACTGCTGCACTCTGTTTGTTTTTTGCTGCCACAACAGGCTCTTGGGACAGTTGCAGTCAAATGTAATTTAGTGTCATCTTGAGGCAGCCCCTGGCCAGCCCCGAAACCTGGGAATTTCAAAGTTGTCTTAAGCCTCCTCTGACCCAACCCTCCGCTCAGTGCTGTGCTAGGGCACACCCAGGCATGGGCTCCAGCTGAGCAAGTAATCTATCAATGGGACCTCTTGGCATGTGTACAGTCACCTCACTCCACTGGCTCATTTCAACCAATAGAATTGCAGAATGCAAATTAAGTGAAGAGGAAACCAAGAGTATGTCTACACTACGAAATTAGGTCGAATTTATAGAAGCCGGTTTTATAAAAATCGGTTGTATACAGCCGATTGTGTGTGTCCCCACATAAAATGCTCTGAGTGCATTAAGTCGGCGGACCGCGTCCACAGTACCGAGGCTAGCGTCGACTTCCGGAGTGTTGCACTATGGGTAGCTATCCCACAGTTCCCGCAGTCTCCGCCGCCCATTGGAATTCTGGGTTGAGATCCCAATGCCTGAATGATGCAAAACAGTGTCGCGGGGGGTTCCTGGTACATGTCGTCAGGCCCCTCCCCCTCCATCAGAGCAACGGCAGACAATCGATTCGCGCCTTTTTACCTGGGTTACCTGTGCAGACAACGTACCACGGCAAGCATGGAGCCCACTCAGCTCAGCTCAGCATCACCATATGTCATCTGGGTCCCGGCAGACATGGTACTGCATTGCTACACAGCAGCAGCTAACTAATTGCCTTTTGGCAGTAGATGGTGCAGTATGACTGGTAGCCTTCATCGGCGATCTGGGTGCTGGCAGACGTGGGGCTGGCAGACGTGGGGCTGCATTGCTACACAGCAGCAGCCCCTTGCCTTTTGGCAGTAGATAGTGTATTAAGACTGATATCCATTGTCGTCATATTGCAGTTCAATCATGGGCACCTGGGCAGACATGCTCAGTCCTATCGAACCGTCTTGACGATGATGGCTATCAGTCTTAGTACACTATTTTCTGCCAAGCTCCCAGTATTTTCTGCCAAGCACCCAGAAGATGCTGAGGGCTATCAGTCATGCTGCACCATCGGCTGCCAGCTTAAGATGTAAAAAATAGATGGACTAGATTTGTTCTGTATTCATTTGCTTCCCCCTCTCTCCATGAAATCAACGGCCTGCTAAACCCAGGGTTTTGAGTTCAATCTTTGGGGGGGCCATTCTGTGCGACAGTTGTTTGTGTTTCTCCCTGATGCACAGCCACCTTTGTTGATTTTAATTCCCTGTACCTGTACGCCATGTCGTCACTCGCCCCTCCCTCCCTCCGTCAGATACTAGTTTGGCGCCTTTTTTCAGACCAGACGCCATAGCACTGGGATCATGGAGCCCGCTCAGATCACCGCGGCAATTATGAGCACTATGAACACCACGCGCATTGTCCTGGAGTATATGCAGAGCCAGGACATGCCAAAGCAAAACCAGGACCAGCCGAGGAGGCGATTGCAGCGCAGCGACGAGATTGATGAGGAAATTGACATGGACATAAACCTCTCACAAAGTACAGGCCCCAGCAATGTGCAAATCATGGTGTTACTGGGGCAGGTTCATGCCATGGAACACTGATTCTGGGCCCGGGAAACAAGCACAGACTGGTGGGACCGCATCGTGCTGCAGGTGTGGGATGATTTCCAGTGGCTGCAAAACTTTCGCATGCGTAAGGGCACTTTCATGGAACTTTGTGACTTGCTTTCCCCTGCCCTGAAGCGCCAGAATACCAGGATGAGAGCAGCCATCACAGTTGAGAAGCGAGTGGCGATAGCCCTGTGGAAGTTTGCAACGCCAGACAGCTACCGGTCAGTCGGGAATCAATTTGGAGTGGGCAAATCTACTGTGGGGGCTGCTGTGATCCAAGTTGCCAGGGCAATCAAAGACCTGGTGATATCAAGGGTAGTGACTCTGGGAAACGTGCAGGCCATAGTGGATGGCTTTGCTGCAATGGGATTCCCAAACTGTGGTGGGGTGATAGACGGAACCCATATCCCTATCTTGGCACCGGAGCACCAAGCCACCGAGTACATAAATCGCAAGGGGTACTTTGCAATGCTGCTGCAAGCCCTGGTGGATCACAAGGGACGTTTCACCAACATCAACGTGGGATGGCCGGGAAAGGTACATGATGCTCACGTATTCAGGCACTCTGGTCTGTTTCGAAAGCTGGAGGAAGGGACTTTCTTCCTGGACCAGAAAATAACCGTTGGGGATGTTGAAATGCCTATCATGATCCTTGGGGATCCAGCCTACCCCTTAATGCCATGGCTCATGAAGCCGTACACAGACAGCCTGGACAGTAGTCAGGACCTGTTCAACTATAGGCTGAGCAAGTGCCGAATTGTGGTGGAATGTGCATTTGGACATTTAAAAGCGCGCTGGCGCAGCTTACTGACTCGCTCAGACCTCAGCGAAAAGAATATCCCCATTGTTATTGCTGCTTGCTGTGCGCTCCACAATATCTGTGAGAGTAAGGGGGAGACATTTATGGCAGGGTGGGAGGTTGAGGCAAATCGCCTGGCCGCTGATTACGCACAGCCAGACACCAGGGCGGTTAGAAGAGTGCAGCAGGGCACGGTGCGCATCAGAGAAGCTTTGAAAACGAGTTTTGTGACTGGCCAGACTACGGTGTGAAACTTCTGTTTGTTTCTCCTTGATGAACCCTCTGCCCCTCCCCCCCACACCCGGTTCACTCAACTTCCCTGTAAACCAACCACCCCACCCTCCCCTCCCACCTTCGAGCACCGCTTGCAGAGGCAATAAAGTCATTGTTACTTCTCATTCATGCAATCTTTATTAATTCATCACACAACTAGGGGGATAATTGCCAAGGTAGCCCGGGAGGGGTCGGGGAGGAGGGAAGGAAAAGGACACACTGCAGTTTAAAACTTTAAAACTTTAGCACTTATTGAAGGCCAGCCTTCCCATGCTCGGGCAATCATCTGGGGTGGAATGACTGGGTGGCCGGAGGCCCTCCCACCGTGTTCTTGGGCGTCTGGGTGAGGAGGCAATGGGACTTGGGGAGGAGGGCTGTTGGTTACAAAGGGGCTGTAGTGGCGGTCTCTGCTCCTGCTGCCTTTCCTGCAGCTCAACCATACCCTGGAGCATATCAGTTTGATGCTCCAGCAGCCAGAGCATCGACTCTTGCCTTCTGTCTACAAGCTGATGCCACCTATCATTTTCAGCCCGTGATTCATCCTGCCACCTCTCCTCTCATTCATATTGTGCTTTTCTGCAGTCAGTCATTGACTGCCTCCACGCATTCTGCTGTGCTCTTTCAGCGTGGGAGGACATCTGGAGCTCCGAGAACATATCATCCTGAATCCGCCATTTTTTCCTTCTAATCTTCACTAGCCTCTGCGAAGGAGAAACATTTGCAGCTGGTGGAGGAGAAGGGAGAGGTGGTTAAGAAAAGACACATTTTAGAGAACAATGGGTACACTCTTTCACGTTAAATTTTGCTGTTCACATTACACAGTACATGTGCTTTTGTTACAAGGTCGCATTTTTCCTCTTATATTGAGGGCCTGCCGGTTTGGTGTGAGAGATCACTCACGCAGTGCCAGCAACAGATTTTGGCTTACAGGCAGCCATGGTAAGCCACAGTCTTTTGGCTTTTTTAACCTTCTTAACATGTGGAAATGGTTTTAAACAGTAGCGCCCTCATTTCCCATACCAAGCACCCGTTGGGTTGGCCATTTAAAATGGGTTTGCAATGTAAAAGGAGGGGCTGCGGTTTCCGGGTTAACATGCAGCACAAACCCAACTAACCTCCCTTCCCCCCCACACCCAATTCTCGGGGATGATCACTTCACCCCTCCCCCCCACCGCGTGGCTAACAGCGGGGAACATATCTGTTCAGCAGAGCAGGAACGGGCACCTCTGAATGTCCCCTTAATAAAATCACCCCATTTCAACCAGGTGACCGTGAATGATATCACTCTCCTGAGGATAACAAAGAGCGATAAGGAATGGATGTTGTCTGCATGCCAGCAAACACCGGGACCATATGCTGCCATGCGTTGTTATGCAATGATTCCAGACTACGTGCTACTGGCCTGGTGTGGTAAAGTGTCCTACCATGGCGGACGGGATAAGGCAGCCCTCCCCAGAAACCTTTTGCAAAGGCTTTGGGAGTACATGAAGGAGAGCTTTCTGGAGATGTCCCTGGAGGATTTCCGCTCCATCCCCATACACGTTAACAGACTTTTCCAGTAGCTGTACTGGCCGCGATTGGCAGGGCAAAATAATCATTAATCATTAAACACGCTTGCTTTTAAACCATGTGTAATATTTACAAAGGTACACTCACCAGAGGTCCCTTGTGTGCCCTCAGGGTCTGGGAGCATGCTTTGGGTGAGTTCGGGGGTTACTGGTTCCAGGTCCAGGGTGATAAACATATCCTGGCTGTTGGGGATACTGGTTTCTCCACTTCCTTGCTGTGAGATATCTTCATTGTCTTCATCCTCATCTTCCTCGTACCCCGAACCCGCTTCCCTGTTGCGTGATTCTCCATTGATGGAGTCAAAGCACACGGTTGGGTAGTGGTGGCTGCACCCCCTAGCATCGCATGCAGCTCCGGGTAGAAGCGGCATGTTTGTGGCTCTGCCACGGACCTTCCGTTTGCCTCTCTGGCTTTGTGGTATGCTTGCCTTAGCTCCTTAATTTTCACGCGGCACTGCTGTGCATCCCTGTTATGGCCTCTGTCCTTCATGGCCTTGGAGACCTTTTCTAATATTTTGCCATTTCGTTTACTGCTATGGAGTTCAGCTAGCACTGATTCATCTCCCCATATGGCGAGCAGATCCCGTACCTCCTGTTCGGTCCATGCTGGAGCTCTTTTGCAATCCTGGGACTCCATCACGGTTACCTGTGCTGATGAGCTCTGCGTGGTCACCTGTGCTCTCCACGCTGGGCAAATAGGAAATGAAATTCAAATGTTCACGGGGCTTTTCCTGTCTACCTGGTCAGTGCATCTGAGTTGAGAGTGCTGTCCAGAGCGGTCACAATGAAGCACTGTGGGATAGCTCCTGGAGGCCAATAACGTCGAATCCCGTTCACACTACCCCAATTCCAACTCGCTAAGGCCGATTTTATCGCTAATCCCCTCGTCGGAGGTGGAGTAAAGACACCGGTTTAAAGGGCCCTTTAAGTCGAAAAAAGGGACTTAGCCGTGTGAACGTGTCCAGACTTAATTCGATTTAACGCTGCTAAATTCGACCTAACCTCGTAGTGTAGACCAGGCTCAAGAAGAGGCAGGGAATGTCGAATTAACTGACCGAAAGTTATTTTTCAATCTGTTCTTCACGCCCTTACCTGGTAATATGGGCTGAATGTTGATACAGTGAGAAGCATTGCTCCAGGTCTATGCAAGGCGCGCTATGGACGTGTGAGTCCTTTTCACTTGGTTGTGTTTATCTATCCAATGTGATACTGTACCCTGCTGCCACTCAATGTATCTCATTAGAGGAGTGATTCAGATCCAGCCTCCAGCACTTAGCTAACAATTATCAGCTCTAGACATGGACACCTTTCATTAGCAAGGCAATTGCTCTTTTTACACTTCTGAAGGACATGTCTTCTGCAGTGCAAGCTATGCTATGGGACACCTGGATAGTAATAATTGTCAGCTTCATGGTGCTCTGTAATTACAGTGAAATGTGCTTCCCTGATAAGCTGGGAATAGAAACATTATTACTGACACTGCAATATTTTTTGCAAACATAATTAGAGAATTATCTGCTTTTACCTTGAGTAAGCCCCTTTGGGCAGAATCCCTGACTTTTATGTGACTGACATCTTGCTCCGTGTCTAGGGTCAGATTTTCAGCAGTGCTTAGCATCCATTTAGTCACCTAACTAAAGTGGCCAGATTTTCAGCTGGTGCTGAGCTCCTTTGAAAATCTGGCCTTTGACTGGCCAGGCCCATGGAATGCTGTAACTTGATTTTTCTCTATTGAAAACCATGCACTGCTGGAAATCTGCGTGGGTGAGGAGAGCTCCTGATTAGCCTCAGTTGTTATTGGAGTCTCTTAGGAGTGCCCCTTATTTATGTATCATTGTAATGGTCATTACTGAAAAATCATCTTTTAAAATTGCATTTTCACAAAATCCATGTTTATCAGATCACAGTGATCACAATTTTCAGATGTGCTGGATTCATACTTTCTCGTTTTGTATTGGACAAAGTGTTAAACAGCTGCTCTGCTGGCTAAAATCCACTCACTGTGTTTGTACAACAAAGAAATACAGATTCTGGCTGTTAGATCAGACTGAGGGGGCTCTTTCACCTTTTCTCCATTGTGGTCTACTTTAGACTAGTATAAAATGGAGGGAACTTCCATGGAATACCCTCTAGCATGTAAATCACCCCAGCCATGTCTGTGTGCAGCCAGTCACGCCTTTACTCTTGCTAGCCTTAAAGATTACCACAGGGTAATTCCCCAACACACTCCCAGTCCCAACTTTTCCCCCAGAAATATATGTCCTGTACTGCCCAGCCCCCTCCTGGACAGTACAAATATATTGAGCGCATTATTCCTTGAGGGGTATAATAACTTGTCACCCCAAATGGAGTTATCCAGACACTTCAACTTGAACACACAGGATTAGAGAAAACAATACAACAAATGTATTAATTATAAAAAGAGAAAGATTTTAAGTGAATACAAGTAATAATCCAGCCAAAGTCAGAAATGGTTGCAAAAGAATAAAGATAAAATGTGAACTGCTGACTAACTTAACAAACTATGTTAGATTCAATGCAAAGTTTTTCACCACATGCTTTCAGCAGTCTTACTGATCAAGCTGTTTAGGTCAGGACCCTTCCCCATGAGTCCAACGGTTGCCTTACCTGTGTATTTCCATAGTTTAACATGTTTGGATTTATTTTAATTTAATCTTAACTGTGGATTTCTGAATGTAGATTTTTCATGACTAACTAGTTGAGAAAAGGTGTATCTGAACCTTTGTCTCCACAGGTGCAGTGAATGTGAAGGGCAGGGAGAGAGAGGGGGGGATGTCTGTTCCTTCTTTTTATAGTCCTACTCCCCTACCGTTTGAGAAGGATTTCTAGCTGGGAGCAAGGCGACAGGCTGTCTGTGTGGAAGGAAGTTCCATACTGTTCCCTTGAGAAGATGTAGATTTTTGCCCCTGCCCCCTTTCCTGCCAAATAATGGCCACTTAGCTGGTAATGGTCCATTAGCCTTGTTGACACCTGGCTGAGGCATCAGATTGCCCTATGTTTTTGAGGAACGGGTTTGCCCACTCCCCAGACTTATCTGGAAAACATACTTTAGTCATGATTTCAGCTTGTGTGTATAACTTCACATATAACGCTGCTACGTGCATTTTGCTGTGCTATTATTGATCAGCAAATTATGAGTTTTTAAATGATCCCTCACAAGACATGCCTTGTAACAAACATTATTACAATAGTGTGTAGGGTGTGAACATAGGGAATACATACTCTGTCACAGTGTCATTGGAACACTGTCAAGGTCCTGCTCACCTTGGACTCTAGTCCTTCTGCTCCTTGCAGAATGGTCTGTCCATTTTTCTTAGTATGGAGTCCCCAGTGAAGATTGTCTGTCTTCTTTGGCCAGTTGTGGATGCTCTCTTGGGTTTGTCCAAGGTCAGTCTGGTTTAAACAGAGCAGCAGTTCTCAGTTCCTTCCTGCACTGTAGGTCCTTTCCTCCAGTTGGTTCTTGCAGCTTGTTCTCTTCAGACATCTTGCTCAGCCCCCAGTAGTGATTCCATACGTCCATCTGTGAAGTTATTCTTTGGGGTCTCCTACTTCTGTTGCTGATAAATGTCCAGTCTTCTTCATTTCCTTGCCAACACTTATCATGTGACTCCATTGCCTACATGTAGGATGTGCTCTGTTATACAGAAGATCTTAACTCTGCCCTGTAGTGCCATCATCCTGAGGAGAAAAATAAATAACTCTGAAAACAATGTAATATGTGTTTAAAAATAAATTAAATCTATAAACATAAACCATAAACACTAAAATGCCTTAATCATAACTGCATGGTTATTGCAACACATCATTACAAGGCAGAGTTAAGGCTATTTGGATGCCTTACCTGTGTATTTCCATAGTTTAACATATTTGGATTTATTTTAATTTAATTTGAACTGTGGATTTCTGAATATAGATTTTTCATGAATAACTAATTGAGAAAAGGTGTACTGGAGTCTTGATCTCTGATTTTCTCTTGTTTTCCATTTTTGGTGGGAGGCACTTTGCACTCCCACCCCAGGGGCCAGCTCCCTGCTGCAGGGATGGAACATCCCTCTTGTGCTAGAGGAGAAAGCTGCTTGCAAGGTCCCTTCTGGTGCCCCATGCCCACTGCCCTCAATGGAAGCCAGGCATGGGGCCCTCCTGCCTGCAGGGGAGGTGGGGTGTGGTAGGATGAAGGAGCAGGCAGGGAGGATTCTCTTGTTCTTTCATCAGTTGTTGATACTCAGCTGCCTGTTTGTAATGGCAGACTGTCACACAAGCCTTGGCCCTCTATGACTCAGCCCTAGCCCAGGCCTGGCCAGCATTAGCTGCACCCTGAGTAGGGCTCAGCCATCTGCCTAAGGTTTCCATGCTGGCCATGTGTGAAGGGACTCCAGGAAGTCAAAGAGGACCGTAGAGAGCCAGCAGGACTCCCTAAGCTCTGTCACTGTGGGTATCATTTCAGGACATGCTCCCTATGTTTGGCTCCACATCCAGGGAACCAGCATTTGATCACATAATTGAAGACTATATCATAATACATAAACACAACAGGGGCAAATTAAGGTTGCATAGGAAAATGTAACACTGTATTTCCTAACTTTTGTAAAGTCAAGGCACAGCCGTAACATTCATTTAATGTAGTGTTTTGGGTGTAATTTCCTATGGTTTTAATAAACTTAAACACTGAAAAAACAAAAATGTCATTCCATGGGACCACACTGGGGCCCCCTGATGGATCGTCAACAAGGTTGCGACCTTTGGATTCACAGCGCACACTTCCACCACTAGAGCTAACAGAGTAACTGATAGCAGTAGAAGGTTGTTATCTTTTATGTGGACCAGCCACTAAAGGGGGATAGGACACACACTTTGCCAGTGGGTTTCACAGCTACTGCTAGACAGCAAAGAATGTTGAGACTCTAAACAATGGGTTCTAGTTCAGATCTGGAGTGGAGCGTTCTCTAGTGGTTACCAAGCCTTGTGTCTCTGCCCCCCCAAGCCTCTACCTGCTCCCTTCTGCTCCTATCCCCCTTCCAATTCCTGCCTCTTCCCCTTCCCTGCTACTATCTCCACCTAGCTCCCGCCCACCCAATTCCGCCTGCTTTCTCCCCTCTGCTCCTGTCTGTCCCTAGCTCCTGCCCATGTTGCCCCGCTCTGGTCCTATCCTATCCCGCCCCCACCTCTTGCGTGTCTCTCCCATTTGTTCCTATTCCCCCTCTCGTCTATTCTCCCCTGCCCACATCCCCTATCCCGCCAGGTTTGTATCTCTCCCTCTCCCTGCATCTCTTCCCACCCACCCCAGAACTCCTTCACCCCTCTACATTCCAGCCAGGCTGCTCCTCCTCCATGCTGCCTGCGGTCCAGCAGGTTTAGCATTCAGAGCACAGAAGCACAATCACCCTGCTCTCAGCTCTGGTGCCTGGCCCCACAGTGGCCCCTGACAGCTGGGACCAGCAATTGCAGGGAAAGTCCTGCTCAGTCCCTGCTTCCCTAGGTTGGTGTATGCACAGCTGCTTAGTGGGATGGCTTATTTGCAGTCCAGGTGGCATGTAGGAGATGGGAGGGGATGCAGCATACACAGTCCCAAGTACGCTGCTGGGGGGGGTGCGGAGGGGGAAATCTGGGGAGGTACACTTGGGGGTGCTGTAGGGGGTACTTGTGGTGGGGTACAAACTGGAGGTGGGGGGCAGTGTTGCTCCCCGTTGCGGTGGCAGGGTGGCTGGTGGAAGCCCAGGATTCAGCAATAGCCATCAGTCAACACATTCCTGTGGGGACCACCTCCCCAGGGCTGGGAGCCAGGGCCTGGGTGGGCGGGATCTGGCAGCTGTGGCTGCAGGAGAATGGACCAATCAACCGTGGATGCAGGGATGGGACCAATCAGGAAGCGGACCAATCCGGGCTTTGTTACAAGGATAGGTTCCTGGGTCAGTGTTTTTGTTCAGTGATGTGTGGTTGCTGGTGAGTATTTGCTTTAGGTTGGGGGGTTGTCTGTAAGTGAGGACAGGTCTGTCTTCCAAGATCTGTGAGAGTAAAGGATCAGCTTTCAGGATAGGTTGTAGATCTCTGATGATGCGCTAGAGAGGTTTTAGTTGGGGGCTGAAGGTGACAGCTAGTGGTGTTCTGTTATTTTCTTTGTTGGGCCTGTCTTGTAGAAGGTGACTTCTGGGTACTCGTCTGGCTCTGGAATCGGAACAACAATGCATTTGACATTGAAGCAATTTATTAACTGCAATTTATTAACTGCACAGACAAAGCGATATCACATACAGTTAGGACCAAATTTCTAGTGTTTTTTATTTTCACGATTGCACTGAAAAAAACAATGACACTGGAATAGCACAAAGATTTCCTTACTTCTGCTTGGTCTCAGGACAACTGTTTAGTAAGTTTAGAAAACAAATTAGACATGTAAATATATAAGAATAACAGTTCCACTAGCTACCAAAGCTATTAAAAAGACTATTGGTCCTCATGTTTTAGATCATAATTTCTTCACTAGATGTACTCAGAATGAAATTTGCACCTGCATTATAATATTGCACAAGCAAGTGCATTATGAGGCTTTTACACTTCTCTTCACATTTACTGCGGAGCTCTGTCTAATTCTAGAATGTCTTTGACTTTGGCTACTAATGGAAAAAGAATACCAGATTAATCGTTGGGCTTCTCTGGTGCTTCAGTTTCTTGTGAAGACATGCATCCAGATGTAAAGATTTAGAAGCAGGGTAAAGTGTTAGAAGAGCATGTACTTAATTACATAAATTGATTATTATTTACTTTCTTTAAGGAAAAAACTTGCTCGGCGTCTGCAAGAAGCTGAGGAGCAGGCTGAAGCGGTGAATTCTAAATGTGCTTCACTGGAAAAGACTAAGCAGAGGCTCCAAGACGAAGTGGAGAACCTGATGATTGATGTTGAGAGAGAAAATTCACTGGCAGGTGCTCTTGACAAGAAACAGAGGAACTTTGACAAGGTGCCATATGAGCTTTGAGATGAGCAATGGTACCTTTTAAACTTCTCAAGGGCCCAAATCTACAGTCCTCACCCAAGGAAAAAACTGGGGCTGTAGAAGAGCCTAATCATCTGTAGATCCTTCAGAAGGTGGCTATGTAGTGAAATGGGTTTCAGATGATATGGAGACATGAACAAAGTAAACAATAGTTTTAAACACTGGTAGTTAATCAACCATCTTTGATGTCTTTCAGGTTCTGGCTGAGTGGAAGGCAAAGTATGAGGAGAGCCAATCGGAGCTGGAAGCTTCCTTAAAGGAATCACGGTCACTAAGCACAGAACTTTTCAAAATGAAAGATGCCTATGAGGAAACCTTAGATCAGCTTGAAACAATCAAACGAGAAAACAAGAATTTACAGCGTAAGTGGTTTTCTTTGGGCTGCTTGTTTCCTTTTCATATTCCTATTAGAACAATGATAATGCACAATACAGAGCAAATCTGGACAGAATCAGGAAAATAAAGCAGAAACCCTAGCTCTCAGTTATATGCTTTAGCGCCAGATTTTCAAAGAGAGTTAGGCACATAGGCGTTTTTGAAAATCCTATTAGGTTCTGTATTGTTTGTTCTGTATTGTTAGGCACCCAAATACCTTTGAAAATCTGGCCCTTAGTCATAAGACCTATTGTAGCCAGGATACAGTGCCATGTAGGCCTAGAAATACTGAGATTTTTACTGTCCAGTCCATACCCCCAAAATGTCTACATGCCCACTGGCCCATCAGGTAACTTGCTGTGGTGCCAGAAATCCTGGCACTAGAAAGCAGTACTCAAGAGGCTGACCTGATGTCACTAGCAACTCAGCTTTTTGAAAGTTTCGTTTTGCAGAAGTGATGCTAACAAATATTAACAAGGACAATGTTGTCAAAATAGTGGATAAACAGACACCATCATTAAAATACCCTCCAGCCTGTGGATAGGCCGGAGCTATCTGAAGCTTCACTGAGGCACCTGTCCTAGCTCTTTTGATGTCCCCAGTCTGTATTAGCTGTACATTCTGCAGCTTTATCTATTTTATTTTCCCATGTGTATCTGTATAAGGTGCTGATCTCAGTCACTCGAGCTACATTTTAGTGCTTCTCACTTTTCTCTGGCTCCTTTTCACTTTATTTCATTTGTGGTGTTTATTTCGTAGTGGAAATAGCTGACTTTACTGAGGAAATTGCAGAAAATGGCAAAACCGTCCATGAGCTTGAAAAGGCCAAAAAAACAGATTGAAATAGAAAAATCCGATATGCAGATGGATTTGGAAGAGGCAGAGGTGAGTTCATTTGAAATATCAAAGGAAGAGAGGAATATTCTGTGCAGGGTTCTGGACTTGCACAGAACATTTATGTGGGTGACCATTGCTAATACTCCCTAATCAGATCAGTGGGAGAATAAGAACATAAGTGATTTCTCTCCTGCCATCCATCTCCACCCTCTGACAAACAGAGGCTAGGGACACCATTCCTTACCCGTCCTGGCTAATAGCCATTAATGGATCCTGAAGAATATTGTTTTCCTGAAATTTAATTTTTGCATTATTACCCACTCTCCTAAAGGCAACTCTTGAGCATGAAGAAGCCAAAATTCTCTATGTTCAGCTTGAACTGACCCAAGTGAAATCAGAAATTGATAGAAAGATCATTGAGAAAGATGAAGAAATCGATCAGTTAAAGAGGAACCATCAAAGAACTGTGGAAACCATGCAAAGTGCTCTAGATGCAGAAATACAGAGCAGAAATGAAGCCCTGAGGCTAAAGAAGAAGGTGGAGGGGGATCTGAATGAAATGGAGATCCAGCTGAGCCATGCCAGCCCCCAGGCTGCAGAGGCACAGAAGCACAAGGAGTGCTCAAGGTCTTTGCTTTAACTCTCCAACTGATACTTTTTCTTATGAATCATACAAACAGTTGCCAGCATGCTCAGTAACAAAATCAACTCTTCTTTATATGTAGGACATGCAACAGCACTTGGATGATGCTCTCTGAGGCCAAGAAGACCTGAAGGAGCAGGTGGCCATGGCTGAGCACAGAGCTAACCGGATTCAGGGTGAAACTGAGGAGCTAAGAACAGCTCTGGAACAGTCAGAGAGGAGCAGGAAAGTGGCTGAACAGGAGCTCATGGACACCACTGAGCAGGTGCAGCTCCTGCATACCCAGGTAGCTCACATTGCAGGGCTATACACATTCCTGGTTCTACAGAAACACCAAGTAATAACCAATAATAATTCCAGGATCTTTTCATATCCTTTCCCAGGACAAAGGATCAGAGACTCAAGAGTTACTTCACTCTCTCTCTCTTTTGTAGAACACCATCTTTATGAATACAAAGAAGAAGCTGGAAACTGATATTGCCCAAATCCAAAGTGAGGTGGAGGAGGCCAGTCAAGAGGCAAGAAATGCTGAAGAGAAGGCAAAGAAGGCAATCACAGATCTAAATGTTTCATTTCATTTACTTCTTTTACCGTTTAGCATTTGCCCTGTGTGCTGTGAGATAAAGTGTGTGGTGTCAGAGTCTAGATGAGAGATCTGTCTGCAGCCATGTGTGAAGATGCAGGGAGTCACGTGGGGCAGTGGGGCTGGTGTGCGAGGGATCAATGCAACCTTTAGCAGTTTCACAGAATCATAGAAATGAAGGGCTGGTGGGGAACTCAAGAAGTCACTTTATCTGTTCCCCCCAATGAAAAGATTAAGTAAACTTAGGCCATACCTGACAGGTGTTTGTCTAACCTGTTCTTAAAAACCTCCAATGATGGAGATTCCACAACCTCGCTAGGTAACCTGTTCTAGAGCTTACTATCCTTATGGTTAGAAAGTTTCCCTAATATCCAACCTGAATCTCCCTTGCGGCAAACTAAGCCAATTATTTCTTGTTCTACCATCTATGGACATGGAGAACAACTGATCATCATCTTCTTTACAACCTTTTACCAGTTTGAAGGCTGTTATCATGTCCTCCCTCAGCCTTCTCTTCTCTAGACTAAATTCAAGACTTCCTTTCAACCTTTCCTCATAAGTCATGTTTTCTAAACCTCTCATCATTTGTGTTGCTCTCTTCTGGACTCTTTCTAATTTGCTCATATATTTCTTAAAGTGCGGTGCCCAAAGCTGGACACAGAACTCCAGTTGAGGTCTCACCAGTGCTGAGTAGAATGGAACAATTACCTCCAATTTGTGTGACTGTGTAAGAAATAAAACCCAAATTGAGTACCTGTACTGAGCCCACAGGTTCCCAAATCAATGTAAGTGTTTCTGTGTAATAAGTGCAGGGAGAGCTTACTGATGTTCTACAGAATAGTACATACCACTAAGGAATATCTTTATTAATGATCTGGAGGATGGTGTGGACTGCACTCTCAGCAAGTTTGCAGATGACACTAAACTAGGAGGCGTGGTAGATACTCTAGAGGGTAGGGATCGGATACAGAGGGACCTAGACAAATTAGAGGATTGGGCCAAAAAAAACCTGATGAGGTTCAACAAGGACAAGTGCAGAGTCCTGCACTTAGGACGGAAGAATCCCATGCACTGCTACAGACTAGGGACCAAATGGCTAGGTAGCAGTTCTGCAGAAAAGGACCTAGGGGTCACAGTGGACGAGAAGCTGGATATGAGTCAACAGTGTGCTCTTGTTGCCAAGAAGGCTAACGGCATTTTGGGCTGTATAAGTAGGGACATTGCCAGCAGATCGAGGAACGTGATCATTCCCCTTTATTCGACACTGGTGAGGCCTCATCTGGAATACTGTGTCCAGTTTTGGGCCCCACACTACAAGAAGGATGTGGAAAAATTGGAAAGAGTCCAACGGAGGGCAACAAAAATGATTAGGGGTCTGGAGCACATGACTTATGAGGAGAGGCTGAGGGAACTGGGATTGTTTAGTCTCCAGAAGAGAAGAATAAGGGGGGATTTGATAGCAGCCTTCAACTACCTGAAGGGGGGTTCCAAAGAGGGTGGAGCTCGGCTGTTGACAGTGGTGGCAGATGACAGAACAAGGAGCAATGGTCTCAAGTTGCAGTGGGGGAGGTCCAGGTTGGATATTAGGAAAAACTATTTCACTAGGAGGGTGGTGAAACACTGGAATGCATTACCTAGGGAGGTGGTGGAGTCTCCTTCCTTGGAGGTTTTTAAGGCCCGGCTTGACAAAGTCCTGGCTGGGATGATTTAGTTGGGAATTGGTCCTGCTTTGAGCAGGGGGTTGGACTAGATGACCTCTTGAGGTCCCTTCCAACCCTGATATTCTATGATTCTATGATTCTATGGAACAATTTGTATTTAGTTGCAAAAGAGAAGTTAAATAATAAATATTGTTAAAAACATAGCTAAGGCCAACATATTAGTCTGGAAACTCATAACATCTCCAGGGGCAGTCAGTGAATGTTGCTGATACTTGGATTTAATTCCTAAGGAAGAAAACTCAGAAGAAAGGAGATAAAAAATTTACACAATTTAGAAATAATGGTCCCTTGTGGCTTCACAGAATAGCAGGTGCGACAAAGTTCCTCCTCTGCCTTGGTGGGTCCTGTGCTTTTTGCAGATTTGCTCGCCTCAGAGGTTCACGGCTGCCCTCAGTTTGGCCACTTCTGCTAGAGGCTCAAACCTGCCGTTCACTCAGCTAACCTCATCACTGGCCAGCATGGGGGAAAGGGAGAACAATCCCAGCAGTCTCTGTGTCCCACCTAGTGCGTCAGGGACAGGCCAGATCTCTTTCCAAATTAGACCTTCCCTTCTGGTGTTGCTCACAGATCAGGTCAACTCTTCCTGTGTCCGATCAGGAGTTGAGGGGTATGGGGGGAACCCGGGCCCGCCCTCTACACCGGGTTCCAGCCTAGGACCCTGTGGACAGCAGCTGTCTACAATGTCTCCTGTATCAGCTGCATGACAGCTACAACTCCCTAGGCAACTTCCCCATGGCCTCCCCCCAGCACCTTCTTTATCCTCACAGCAGGATTTTCCTCCTGAAGCCTGATCACATTTGTACTCTTCAGTCCTCCAGCAGCACACCTTCTCTCTCCCTCCTCCTTGCACACCCCCTCACTAACTGATGGGAGGTCCTTTTTAAACCAGGTGTCCTGATTAGTCTGCCTGCCATAATTGATTCTAGTATGTTCTTAATTGGCTCCAGGTGTCTTAATTAGCTTGCCTGTCTTAATTGGTTCTAGCAGGTTCCTGATTGCTCTAGCACAGCCCCTGCTCTGGTCACTCAGGGAACAGAAAACTGCTTATCCAGTGGCCAGTATATCTACCTTCTACTACCCTGCTGTACCCAACTGGCCTGGGTCTATCACACAGGTTAAATGTTCAGCTAACTTGTTCACTTTATATTGTGCACCTAACGACGGCCATCACCATTCCCCAGAACTAGTTGCCTTGCACAGCTTACAAAATACGCCCTGTCCGTATGTAGCTAGCATCACCTCTTTAGGCAGCTAATATACCTGTTCAGCTAAGCTCTGCTGGTGAAGCTCCTAAGCAGCTAGCCCTTGTTCTGAAGTTAGTGGGCGTGTGGAGCAATTATTGACCTAGCACTTGTATGAGACACAGCCATTCCTACACGTACAGCTCAGAACTTCATGGAATTTTGTATTGTACTTTGTAACTTTAGAATCAGTTCTTTTCAAGTGTAGCTGTACTGCTCACTAAGGCCTATTATGATATATTCCCTGAATTTCCCTGGGGATAGTCTGAGCTTTGGAGACCAAAATGCTAGGCTGCACACACGCTAGTTTTGTTTTAAATAACATTTATATTGTTTTAAATCTTTTCTGCAACCTCAAAGGTAACCACAAAAGTTGTCCGTGTCTCTGCATGAACAATGTATGCACATATACAGTACACACATATTGACATACTCGACACACCCTGTGAGTAGAGTCCATTTGATTGTGCAAATGCCTTGCTTCCATTATCAAGACTGTAGCATCCCCACTCTATCCCATTGCAGGTGGAAGGTCACAGTAATAAGCATTCAGCAAGCAGCTAATAAGGTAACAGGAATCCTGTGGCTGGAGTCATAAGCAACCCCTCAGACTGCCCATATCTTTGTATCTGTTTGTCCGAGTCCCTTACTGAGTTCATTGTGTGGTTTACCTTTCAAGGCAGCCATGATGGCGGAGGAGATGAAGAAGGAACAGGACACCAGCACTCATCTGGAGAGGATGAAGAAGAACCTGGACCAGACAGTGAAGGAACTGCAGCTCTGTCTGGATGAGGCCGAGAGCAGCTGTCACTGAAGGATGGCAAGCAGCAGCTTCAGAAGTTGGAGTCCAGGGTATGTGCTGGAGCTGAAGGCTGGTGGCGAAGAATACAATTTCAGCCTCTGCCTCCTGTAGTAGAGTTGGTGCCTAATTTCTCAATTACTTCCCCAGACCCAAGAGCTCGAGTCTGAGCTGGAAGGAGAGCCGAAACGAGATGCAGATGCCATCCAAGGCATTCGGAAATATGAATGGTGCATCAAGTAGCTGACTTTCCAGGCAGGTGCAAAAGAGAAAATCCACCTGAAATATTTTTTTCTCATCAAAAACGTAAAGGTAACCTGGCATGGTCTCTTTTCAATAGGGTGAAGAGGACAAAAAGAATGTGCTGAAGTTACAGGACTTGGTGGATAAACTTCAGTTGAAAG
The DNA here is from genome assembly GCF_011386835.1 of Chrysemys picta bellii. NCBI lineage: Eukaryota > Metazoa > Chordata > Testudines > Emydidae > Chrysemys > Chrysemys picta. The sequence goes on along the minus strand of NC_088802.1, from coordinate 31,672,125 downwards.
TCAAATCCTACAAGAGACAAGTTGAGGAGGCTGTGAGTCATTTAACAGGAACAAACATTCATTTACAATTTGCTGAGATGCCCACTTCAGCTCTGATACTCGATTCCAGGATGTCACTTCTCCTTGGGCTTAGTTCCTTTTGTGTTTTGGTTACAGGATGCACAAGTCAATGTTCACCTCTCCAAATTCAGGAAAGTACAACATGAGCTGAAGGAGTCTGAGGAACGAGCAGATATTGCTGAGTCTCAGGTCAATATGTTTAGAGCTAAGAACCTAGAAGTTATCTCCACAAAGGTAAGCCATTAATGTTAGATGGAACTGTGCAGTTTGCACTGAATGCCTGAAGATGATTAAGTTATCTTAGAAATCACAGCTATGCTCACCAGTAAGATAGACTCCAGGCTTCCCTATGACAAACAAAGGAACAAACCTCAAGAAATTGGTGTACAAAAAAGGCAGAATTAAGACTAAGGAGCCACAATCTTTGCTGGTGTAACTCCATTGAAATCATTTTGGCCCTAAGTTTGTAATGGGATGTGATCTTTTATCTTGGTAGTGTCATCGGTATGGCCAGTGCTCAGAAGCTACCTACAGAAGAGGGGTAGAAATAACATGATCACCCTAAAAATGCCTAATGTAACTTCCATTTAAGTAACTACTGCCTCCTCATAATTTACCTTAACATATTCTGTATGAGTACCTGGTCAAAGCTGCATTGCCAGTTCCATTTTCCTTTTTTTCTATACTGCAGCCCTTTTTTGCTTGCACTGTTCATAGTATCTCCTACTTGCTTTCACCTTCCCCGTCCAACCTTCTTAGCCCCTTTCCTTCTGAACAAGAGGCAGTGGATGGGAGGGACTGACCCCTAGTGGAGCCTACTCACGCTGCTCCTTCAATTCTCTCACCTCTTCAGCACTCTCAGGACACTAGAAAACTGGAGCTGGTAGAGCTGAGCGAATAACTGATTTTTCAGTTCAAGTTTTGCCCTGAAAAAAAACAACAACTGGTTCAGGGGCTGAAATGAAAAACCAAAAAGTAAATTGTTTTGGATCAGATGAATCTTTCCTTTGACCCCAAAGGTTTTTTTTTCTTTAGTTTTTTATTTAGTTTTCAGTTGTTTGGGGGTGTTTTTCACCCCCTATTTGTTTAAAATTCTAAACAAAACCATTTTAAAATGAAGTCAAAACTTCTAGTTTTGAAATGGTCAGAAACAAAACATTTCAATTTTTTTTGAAGAAAAAAAAAGTTTGCACAAAACTATTTGCTGCATTTGACGTGAATTTGTGAATAGTTTCAGTGCCCTGGAAAATGCATTTTTAAGTGAATTTATTATTTGCTGGAAAATTTCTACTCTTCTGTAAGGGCTGGATATTTCCCACAAGGTTACTGTTATATCCCCACAGTTTACCCTTCTTCCGCACATTTTTAGGGACGAATTTCAAAAGTAGCCTGTATAATTAGGGTTATAATTTTATGACTGAAACTATTTTAAGTACTAAATCTGCCTTTGCATGCCCATTCAGGCAGTTACAGTGGGAATGCTGGCAGTTACGTCACACTTGCATGCCCATTCAGGCAGTTACAGAAGCTGTCATAGAATCACTGAAATTAGAAATTTAGAAGACCCGTTAGGTCAGCCAGTCCATCTCATGGGGGCCAGGGCAGGATTATTCCCAAGTGATGGAACTTCCCCTACTGCCCTGTGGAGATTATTCCACAGTCTAATAGATCTCATTGTTAGAAATCTTGTCCTGCTATTTAGCTGAAATTTGCCTTAACAGAAATTTTATGGAAAATGATCTTTTTGCTAAGGCACCAGACTGGGACTCAGGACAATCAGGTTCAAATCTTGGCCCTACCACAGGCTTTCTGTGTGATCTTGGGCAAGTCACTTAGGACTAGATTCAGAAGGGTACTTAGGTGCTTAACTCCCAGTTTTAGGCTCTGCTGCGACGCACAAACCCCAGTCAAACCCTGTCGGTGCTAAACGCACTCAGAGCCTATATGTTCAGGGTAAAAGTTCCCTTGGTGCCTAGGAGTCTGTTTCTGGGCATGTGCCTAGAGACCTGTCTCCTGCCTAAGCTGCAGAGTGATTCACGAACAGGGGGAAGAGAGGCGTTTGGCTGCCTATTCTCTGTGCGGGGCCAGATCCAGGCTGAAGCTCTCCTGTTGAAGCTGTCCCACTGTGGATAAATAATTAAATGATCAGTGGCATGCTCAGATACTCTAGTGATGAGCAGCACTCTAGAAAAGTCAACAAATACTTTTCTCCATTACATTCCATCTATCCTAGGGTATCACACTCAATAACCCCCCTCAGCTGCTTGCACCGTTCAGAAACTCATAGATTATAGTCCTGTTTCCTCCCGCTGTCTCTTAGCAAAGCTAGACAGTTCCATCCAGCCTCACTGTGCTCCCCTGTGTGGCTTTTGAATATGCAAACAAGTGAGTGCACAACACTTGCAGGTGCCATTTTAGAAATTGGCTGAGGGCAGCTGAAAATCCAATCTTAATGTCTAAAAGGAATAAATAATGTTTCTCTCTTTCCAGGTAGTAATAGAAAGGGAAGCGTGAGCTTCCTTCAGGACAAAAACAGGAAACATGCATAATGTATGTTTCCCCTGTTGCTGACTGTAGTTGTTGTGTGGTTGTCCCTCTTTTACACTTACAGAAAACAAAATTCCCTTTGCTTACAGAGATGACCAGTTTCTTCTCTCTGTCTCTGCTGATGTACATGTCTCAATAAAGCAGTTATTTACTATTTGAGTTGCTCAAAACTGACCTCTGAGGAGAGTACAGATTTTTTGTTTTTGCATGCAGAAGTCATTTCATTCCTTTACTTCTGCGTCCCTCCACCAGAGAGCAGCGTAGGTGCAATCTGTGAGCAGAGAGCCATCACGGTTTTGGTTCCTGCGAAAGTAGGGTGACCAGATGTCCCGATTTTATAGGGACAGTCCCGATTTTTGGGTCTTTTTCTTATATATGCTCCTATTACCCCCCACCCCCATCCCAGTTTTTCACATTTGCTGTCTGGTCACCCTACGCGAAAGACACTGTTATTGCCAGGAAGTTCCAAGATGATGCTATATGGTCGTGTAGCTAAAAGAGATTTATCAAAACTGCTGCTCAGCCTACCTGACTCCACAGTGTAGCATCACCTACAGCTGCATTTGTCATAGTGTGATCAGCAGAGCACATACGAGAACACAAACCTCACTACAGTATGAAAGAACAATGAAGAAATGGCTCTCTTTTGGGATTCCAGAGGTTTTCAGGAGTGAGAGACCTATCAAGGCAGGTGGCAAGTGGCAGAAATCTCAGCATATACTCCGCTTCCCATTAACCTTTAGAGCAGGGGTTCTCAAACTGGGGGTCGGGACCCCTCAGGGGGTTAGGAGGTTATTACATGGGGGGTTGCGAGCTGTCAGCCTCCACCCTAAACCCCACTTTGCCTCCAGCATTTATAATGGTGTTAAATATATAAAAAAGTGTTTTTAATTTACAAGGGGGGACGTACTCAGTGGCTTGCTATGTGAAAGGGGTCACCAGTACAAAAGTTTGAGAACCACTGCTTTAGAGAGCCTGCTTCACTGGCAGCCCATAAAATCCATGAGTGCCATCACAGCTGCTTCTGCACTCTAGTTCCTTGGTTGGGAGTCAGAGTGGCTTTGTTATATCACTGAATGTCTCCCTGCAGTTGAGGTTTGCTAGTCCTAGACCTTCTATGCCTTTAATGATTTTATGGGGTAATGCAGGGGGGCTGGAACAATTTTTATAGTGGGGAGCTGAGAGCCATTGAACCAAACTGTGAACCCTCTATATAATGGAAACCACTTCAAGAGGGATAGGGGGAGGGATAGCTCAGTGGTTTGAATATTGGCCTGCTAAACCCAGGGTTGTGAGTTCAATCCTTGAGGGGGCCACTGAAGAATCTAGGGCAAAATCAGTACTTGGTCCTGCTAGTGAAGGCAGGGGGCTGGACTCAGTGACCTTTTTTGGGGGGGGGAGGGATAGCTCAGTGGTTTGAGCATTGGCCTGCTAAACCCAGGGATGTGAGTTCAATCCTTGAGGGGGCCACCTGGGGATCTGGGGCAAAATCAGTACTTAGTTCTGCTAGTGAAGGCAGGGGGCTGGACTTGATGACCTTTCAAGGTCCCTTCCAGTTCTAGGAGATAGGATATCTCCATTATTTATTTATTTATTTTATTTATAAGACGGGGGTGCGGCAGCACCCCTTCACCCCTGGTTCCAGCACCTATGTTGTAATGTACTCTACAAGGGCAACACCTATAAACCACTCCAAACTTCAGCTGGTGCAGGTTGTGACTGCTGGGAATAAATACCTCTGCTGCCAAGGAACACCACTGGCTTCCTAGTGATCTCCAGGGACAGATGTTGGTCTGCGTAGTGTGGATCCTGGAAGCTGAGAGCCATCACTCTCCCTCTCCCCTACCCCATGGGCTCTACTAGGGCTGGTCAAAACACAGAATTTCCATTCTGCAGGAAATTCCAACACTTTGAAACTTCCTTTCATCCCAATTTGGGATGAAAATCACAGTTTTGAAATGTCCTGCCAAAGGACAGCTCTGAAAAATTTAGGTAATATCAAAATGACTTTAACAAATCAGTGTAGTTGTAGCTGTGTTGGTCCCAGGTTATTAGACAGACAAGGTGGGTGAGGTAATATATTTTATTGGACCAACTTCTGTTGGTGAGAGAGCCATGGACCCTATACATGCCTATCACAACATGTGGTGTACTTCATCCAGTGTATTAACTCCCCTAATATGTGAATGAAACCAATCACTATGCTCTCCAATGAACTCACCTAAGAAACTGACAAAAGACAAAACCATCCTATCACCTGTGGGTGGTGAAGCACTGGAATGGGTTATCTAGGGAGGTGGTGGAATCTCCATCCTTATTGGTTTTTAAGGCCCAGCTTGACAAAGCCCTGGCTGGGATGATTTAGTTGGTGTTGGTCCTGCTTTGAGCACAGGATTGGACTAGATGACCTCCTGAGGTCTCTTCCAGCCCTAATATTCTATGATTCTATGGTCCACTCCAAATAATTGAGGAGGAGGTGTCAATACCAAGGCCTTGGCTACCCTGGCGCTGTACAGCGCTGCAACTTGCTGCACTCAGGAGTGTGAAAACGCCCCCCCCCCAAGTGCAGCGAGTACAGCGCTGTAAAGTGCCAGTGTAATCAGAGCCTGTAGCGCTGCACGCTCCCTCGCAGCACTGCAAGCTATTCCCCTCGGAGAGGTGGAGTACATACAGTGCTGCGAGAGCTCTCTCTACAGTCGCGCTTCACAGCGCTGTTGCGGCAGTGCTGCCGCGGCAGCGCTGTGAAGTTCCAAGGGTAGCCAAGGCCCAAGAGAGGCAAAGTTGCTTTTGTAGTGAGCCAGCCACTCCCAGTCCCTATATTCAAAGCCCAAATTAATGGTGTTAAATTCCACCGCCTCCCTAGGTAACCCATTCCAGTGCTTCACCACCCTCCTAGTGAAATACCACATCCAACCTGATTGAATTGGCCCTGTCAACACTGGTTCTCCACTTGTAAGGTAACTCCCTTCTCTTCATGTGTCAGTATAATAATGCCTGCATCTGTAATTTTCACTCCATGGCAGCAGCTAAAGGACTTTTTTACAGGGCCTATAAATAATTATTTTAAATGGTTTCTAATGCTTGTGCCTGTGCTTACTGTTTCTCAAAGCCAGGTTCCTGTGGGGAATTCGGCAGATGGTCCAGTGCTTAGCTCTCTTTTTCTTTGTGGGTTCCATATAAGTGGCGCTATATCAGATTATGCAATAGTCTCCCAGGAGAAATGCTGGACGGACTTGGGCTATTTGAATGAAAAATGGACAAAGTGCTAGCAAAAGTACAATGGTGGCAGGAGGAGGGACTAGCTGACCTAGCAGATCTTTTCCATTTCAATTTTTTGGGATAGTTTAGTTCCAGAATGTGACCAACATTTACATTGTGTTCCAAATACATTAAATAATATGGCCAGGGCCACTAGTTATATTGTAATTCCAGAGGTTTTGTTGTGATGCAACAAAGGGAGCAAAAAAGTAGCTAAGAATTCCTGAGCTCAGAGCTGGGCAGATATAATCAATCCGCATTTGCCTGCAGCACAAGCAAAGTCTTGTGGACTTGAGACTTTGACTTCCATGCAAATTTACAGACTTATATACTAGCCTCTAACTCCTGCAGCAGTGGGAGGACTCAGCTCACCAGCACATCTCCTAACCCTGCTAGCCATACACATAGAAAGGAAGCCAAATCAGGGCCTGCTTTGCTCCCTTCTGGCTGGTTGGGGCAGGGCACTGTGCTTCCTTGGGGCTCCACTGCAGACTCGTTATCAACAATGCTTGTACCATTCTTAACTTGCTTTACAAAGCCATGATCAGGTCTGTGCAAAAAGGAGCATGTTGGGAATGGCTGAACAATGATGAGGGGAGGTCGCTGTGCTTGGAGGGGCTTGGATGGTGGCCTGCTTGAAGCGGGGTCTGGCCTGTGTTCTCAGACTCTGCAAAGGGCTGGCTTGAGGGCTAAAAATAACTGTCCCTTACAAGAGTCCTGAGCTGGCTCATGTCTGCTTATGCTGGTGACACTGTTCTCCTAATAAACATGGAAGACATTCCGCAGGGGCTAGATTGCCTCCTGTATCACACTGAAATGTACCATGATGTCAAGATGTTGGCAACTGTGTCATGCCCTAAAATGGCAGATTCTATTCTTATCTCAGAAAGATTTACAAGTTAACAGTTCCTTCCCCAGCTGAAATGATGGTGTAAATTAGCAACAGGCCTGGTTGTGCTCGCACTCCCCTAACTGTAAATCAGGAGTGACCCCTTTGAAGTCAAAGGAATGACACCCACTGTCAGTGCAGAATCTGGTGAGGACTCTATCCATGCTCTCTTCCATGTGCTCACAAAACTGAGAGCTGTGTATTCACTTCAAGGAGAGAAGAGCTACCCAAATATTTGTGACAGCTGATCATAGAAATAATAGAAATGTAGGGCTGAAAGGAACCTCGATAGGTCATATAGTCCAGTCCTCTGCACTACGATAAGACTATTATCAAGACCAGTGTTTCTCAGTATTTTTGATACCAGGGACCAGCTTGCTGCCTTCCTAAACTGTGTCAGGGAGATCTCAAGGACTGGCGCTGGTCCCTGGACCGGGTGTTGAGAAACACTCATCTTTAGATAGTGACATCTTGTGGTCAGAAAGATTGACAGCAAGGTTTTAGCTTTCTTTTCCTTTCCCCGTCCCCTAATTCTGCTCTCAGAGTGGTGAGTGCACGGACCTCCAACTCATTCTGTGAAGAGGGACACATTAAGGTCTGTGGGCTAGAGACTGAATCAATGGGAGTTTGGCACAGAGATTGAGGGTAGGCTGTGGCCTTAAGTCTTAACTAATTTAACATATCTCAGTTTCTTTGTGAAACAGGACATTTCCCTACAGGGCCTGGGGGTAAAGCCAGAGATTTTATAGATAGGGCTAGAAAAGGCCACCTCAGCCCAGAGACACTGAATGGGAGGATGGTCTTTGGGTACACACACACCCTCTCAGACTCTGGTGCTGAGGGCTACATCAGCTAACACATCGAACCAAGAGTCTATAACTCTCAGTGTAACACTCTGGGTTCCCAGAGGTCTCCTCAAAGTCACAGCATCTCAGTAAGATGGAACCTGGATATCTCCATTATGCCAGATGTGAAATGCCAGGGATTGGCAACAGAGATCTATGGAGCTGACTCTGTCTTGGGAAGGACAGAAGCATCAGGAAAAGGAGCTAGTTTTAATTCATACAGAAACTATGTAAAAATCTAGTGCACACAAGGGAAAAATCCCTGATACACATGTCACCAAACCCAACCAAATATAAGATTCAAGTCCATTGGGAAACTGGATGAGAATGGAGAGACAAAGTTAGAAGGCAAAGGAAGAGATATAAATGCAAAGGCCATTTAGTAACCAGGACAGGAAGGCCCCAGTGGACAACAGAAGCCCTTTACCCCTAGGGTATGTCTCCTCAGCAATTAAACACCCATGGCTGGCCCATGTCAGCTCATGGGCTCAGGCTGTGGAGATGGGAAATTGCAGTGTAGACATTCAGGCTTGGGTTGCAGCCCAGGCTCCAGGCACCTAATGAGGCAGTTAAGTGCTTTTGTGGATCTAGCCCAAGTCTCCAGCCCACTAGACTCTTCCCTGTTCTTCCCTCCCACACAAAAATGCTGGAGAGGAAGATGTGCTTGCAGCATGCTTTGTGAGACCAAGCAGGGAGGCGACAGCCACAGCCAGGTGCACTGAAACCAATCCCAAGACATTTACAGCTAGGGAATGATTAGCAATGCAGTTTACATTAGATTCACCAATGAGTTCATATAATAGAGGAAATCCTTCTCTTCAGCCCCTTCTGGACACTCTTCCAAAGGGCATCCTACAAAGAGGCTCCATCATGGGTGGCGTGTGGACCCCCCACTTCGGGGAGGCTAGCCCCTGGCCCCAGCCCTTTCGCCCCAGGCCTCACCCCCACCCACCAGAGCCATCGCACTGGTTGGCCTGAGCACTTATTTCCCCCAGCCCTTAGTTTAAAAACTGCTCTACAAACTTTTTAATTTTAAGTGCCAGCAATCTGGTTCCATTTTGGTTTAGATGGAGCTCATCCTTCCTGTATTGGCTCCCCCTTTCCCCAGTTCCTAATAAATCTAAACCCCTCCTCCCTACACCATCGTCTCATCGATGTATTGAGACTCTGCAGTTCTACCTGTCTAACTGGCCCTGCGTGTTGAACTGGAAGCATTTCCGAGAATGCTACCATGGAGGTCCTTGACTTCAGTCTCTTACCTAGAAGCCTAAATTTGGCCTCCAGGACCTCTCTCCTATTCCTCGCTTTGTGATTGGTACCTACATGTACTATGGCCACCAGCTCCTCCCCAGCACTACACATAAGTTTATCTAGATGTCTCGAGAAGTATCTAGAAGTTCCCTCCCCCAGAGAGGATACTTCAGTGTGAGAGGATACCACAACATCTTCAGGAAGGAAAGTCCCAATTATGGGATCATTTCCCTCTGCTCTAGTTGGATGTTCTCCTTCACTGAGACTTTCATCCTCCTCAACAGCACAGAGGCTGTCAGACCGGGGGTCAGACCATTTTACTATGTCCTGGAAAGCACCCCAGTAGCACCCCAAAGGCCAATCAGAATTTGGAACCCACAGCACTAGGTGCTGTACAAACAGAGTGAGAAACAGTCCCTGCCTTAAAGAGCTTAGACGGTAAGGGGAGAAATTAACAATAACAGGTAGACATTGGGGAGTGAGAACAGAGGAGCCAGGTAATGGTGACAGGAAGGTGGGGGTTGGAAGTGAGTATGTGAGTAATTATGACAGGAAAGTTGAGCGGTGGGGAGCTAGGATGCAGGTTACAGTGACAGGAAGGCGGGAGGGAGGATGCAGGTAACAGTGACAGGAAGGTGGGGGTAAGGAGAGAGGATGCAGAAAACGGTGACAGGAAGGTGGGAGGTAGGAGGGAGGATACAGGTAATAGTGAGAGGAAGGTTGGGGGTGGGAGGGAGAATGCAGATAACAGTGACAGGAAGATAGTGGTTGGAGGAAGGATGCAGTTAACGGTGACAGGAAGGTGGGGGCTAGGAGGGACGACGCGAATAACTGTGACAGGAAGGTGTGGCGTTAGATGGAGGATACAGGTAATGTGACGGAGGTGGGGAGGTCGGAGGGAGAATGAGGGTAATGGTGACAGGAAGGTGGGAGTTAGGAGGAAGGACGTGAGTAACAGTGACAGGAAGGTGGGAGGGAGGATACAGGTACCGGTGACAGGAAGGTGGGAGGAGGATGCAGGAAATTGTAACAGGAATGGATGTAGGGTGACCAGAAGAATTGTTTCATGGGCTTAGTATCAGGAGAATTTGTATTGAGGGCTATTTTTAAGGCAGAAATATAAGACTGTATTAGTGATGAGACACTCATAAGGGCTCGACAGCGTCACTTATCCAGGAGGAAAGAATACTTCTAGTATGAAGAGGGCTGCATAGAGTGGGTGCTGACTACTTTCTAATGTGATAATTATGTCACATTTTAGTGAGGTGCCTCAAAAACCAATCTCTGGGTCAGCTTGAATCCTTTTATATCATGATACTGCCTGTAGACACCCACAATGCCAACTCTTACCTGGACACTAAGTACATGTTATCAGGGATGCATCGTGCAGTATCAGCCATTGCTGGCTGCACTTCTCCAGCATCGCTTTAATCTTATTCTGTTATTAAATTCTCAACGAAGGAGCATTTCATTGACTAAATCCAGGGTTTTCTGGGTGCACCAGACTCCCCATTCATAATGCCTGATCCTAGCTGCCTACATGCTAAGGAGACGCTGCTCAGTTCTTTGGGGTCCCTGGGGACCTAGCTTCCCAACACCCCCAATGGGGCAATAAGATAGTCATAAGAACATAAGAACACAAGAACAGCAATACTGCGTCAGGCCAAAGGTCCATTTAGTCCAGTATCCTGTCTTCTGACAGTGGCCAATCCCAGGTGCCCCAGAAGGAATGAACAGAACAGGATCAAGTGATCCATCCCCTGTCTTCCATTCTCAGCTTCTGGCAAACAGAGGCTTGGGATACCATCCCTGCCCATCCTGGCTAATAGCCATTGATGGACCTATCCTCCATGAATTTATCTAGTTCTTTTTTGAATCCTGTTATAATCTTGGCCTTCACAACATCCTCTGGCAAGGCATTCCACTGGTTCACTGTACATTGTGTAAAGAAATACACCTCTACCCTGATATAACACTGTCCTCGGGAGCCAAAAAATCTTACCGCGTTATAGGTGAAACCGCGTTATATCGAACTTGCTTTGATCCACCGGAGCGTGCAGCCCTGCCCCGCCCCCGGAGCGTTGCTTTACCACATTATATCCAAATTCGTGTTATATCGGGTCGCATTATATTGGGGTAGAGGTGTACTTCCTTTTGTTTGTTTTAAACCTGCTGCCTATTAATTTCATTTGGTGATCCCTAGTTCTTGTGTTATGAGGAGTAAATAACATTTCCTTATTTACTTTCGCCAGTCAGTGCTGGAGCATTTTTAGTTTTAAATGCATAATGGCTGATGTACAAGTCTGTTTGTTTAAAAAAACCTAAGATAATACCATCCTTGGGTAGGCTCAAATCACCAACCTATTTGTTATTAGCTGAATGACCCTAGTAATTGCACCATCGAGACAGCTATCACATAAATAATAGTAATCAAGTGCCTTTTGATGTGATGCACTATAACAACAGCAGCAGCAGCACCAAAAATGCACTCAGCAACATTTTTGACCATTTCCAAGATGTAGGTTTGGAATAACTCGTGAACCCTCAACAGGGCTTCCAATGAGAACCAGATGTTGCTGAAGGTCACAAAGCCTTCTTTGACGAAGCTTTTCCACCATAACAAAAATTACACTCTCAACCCTAACACCTTTCTTCTCCACAAAAACCTGACCCCCCCTCAAAAAAATCTCCCCCAGAACACTATCCAACCAACCAGCCAAAGAAAATCATAACCCTAGCACAAGCAGAGTTTTCATTCCGTGAAGAGAGAAGAACCTAACACTATCAAGTTCATGAAGGACTTCACTATTTCTAATTGATTTTATGTGGAAGGTGCTCAGATGGGACAGTGCTGGGTGGGAGTTCAGAACCCTGAAGCTAGATAGATGTTATGGGTTTGTGCTCCCCCTTCTTTCTGCCCTAAGCCACCTCATGCAGACCGTTGTCTTCATCAAGCAAATGTTTCCCTGTATAAAATGTTGACTTGTGCTGGGTGGTGATATCCCCATAAGGATCTGCTATGTTGGTCAAAGGCTAGATTAGTCTGCACTTTTAATCCCTTGGTTGGTGGTCTTCAGTGAGCAGTGGAAGTGCAAAGAGATGTTGCACCCTGAGTCTGCAGTTTCTCTAACAGATACGTAAGGCCTTTTGCAATGGCTTTAGTTAGTGTTCGCAAAAAGAAGAACAGGAGTACTTGTGGCACCTTAGAGACTAACAAATTTATTAGAGCATAAGCTTTCGTGGACTACAGCCCACTTCTTCGGATGTGACACTCAGCATTGCAGCACCTAACTTTTAGGCACCTAGAAAATCACAGGAAAGCACTGCAATTCACAAAGCCTGAGTTAGGAGCCTGGGTTCCCTATGCAATGTGTGAGGAGAGACAGGGTGCCTTAGCCAGGGCCGGCTCCAGGCACCAGCCCTCCAAGCATGTGCTTGGGGTGGCACCTGGAGGGGGGCGGTGCTCACCCGGGGAGAGCGGGGCCGCGGCCGGGCTCGCCACCCTCCACTGGCGCTCCGGCCGGCCGGGGAGAGCAGGGCCCCGGCCGGACTCTCCGCCCTTCCCCCGGCGCTCCGGCCGCAGGGGAGAGTGGAGCCGCGGCGGGCTCGCCGCCCTCCCCCGGCGCTCCGGCCGGTCGGGGAGAGCGGAGCCGTGGCGGGCTCGCTGCCCTCCCCTGGCGCTCCGGCCGGTCGGGGAGAGCGGGGCCCTGGCCAGGCTCTCCGCCCTCCCCGCAGCGCTCCCTGCCGGGGGCGGGGAAGGGGAGCGGCGGGAGGCTTTTTTGCCCAGGGCGGCAAAAAGCCAGAGCCGGCCCTGGCCTTAACACACATCCTTCTCATCGGCATCTCCTATTGGCTAGCCTAGGTAGCTCCCTGCCTAGTGTGGTTGTTCTGAATGGCAATCTAAGCCCCGCCTCTCAGGAAGGCCAGGCTGCAGGGAGGTGCCAATGTCTGCTAGTGATTCGCAAATGAGAATGATTCTCTTGGAGTCAGGTAGCTTAGGCTGTGAGACTAAGCTAGGGAGGGGCCTAGCTCCACACAAAACATCTGGAGGTGGAACCCACTTTATAACATTTGACTCATGGTTAGCAGGCTCACCTGGTGTCTAGGAAACCCAAGTTCAATTCCCTCCTCTGCTGAAGGAGAGAAAGGATTGGAACAGGGGCTCACACGAGCATGTGCTAACCACGGAGCTATGAGATAGCAATCTCTCCTGTTGAAGCAGTTCCACTGGGGATAAACAATTAAAGAGTCGGTGGAGCAACGGACTGGCCTGTTGGTCCCCCACCTCCTATTGGGGGCCCTAATCACCAGGCTACAGAGTTATTTCCCCCTTCGCTGCCCCAGTGATGCTTCCATCATTTATCCACAGTGGAATCACATCAACAGGGGGGGTTGAGGGAGCTCCCATGTCAGAGTGCCCTACAGCTCAGTGGTTTGAGCACTCACCTCAGAGATGTGGGTGACCCCTGTTCGAATCCTTTCTCCCTTTCTGGCAAGGGGGTAACTGAACATGGTCCCCCACATCCCCAGTGAGTGCTCTAACTGCTGGGCTAAAAGTTAGAGTGTGGCTGGTGCCACCTCCTCCTTGTCTAGCTAGATTCTGAAGGGGACATGATCAAGTCGGCAGTCTCTGCGAACAAGGGTCATGGTGGATTCTTCATCAGTGCAACTTTTAAATCAATATTGGCTGTTGTTCTAAACAATCTGCTCTAATTCAGGAGTTCCCAGCCTCTTCTGAATCATGCTCCACTTTAATAATTTTTTTTAACGTGGAGCCCCCCCACCCATGCCCGCTTACTGTAGTGAGAAGGATATTGCCACCAAGCATTGCTAATGTATTTGTTCAAGTGATACCAGGCCAATTACTCAAAATACAAGTCAAATTGTATTATAAAAATACCCCTTACTTGTATTAGTGCTGGACTCCAAGTAACGGGAGAATTTACCACTTCCCTTGATAGTCTGTTTGATGGTTAATTACATTCACTGTTAAAAATGTGCATCTTATTTCCAGTGTACACTTTGATGACTTCAACTTGCTGTCAGTGGATTATACCTTAGTGTCTGTTAGATTAAAGAGTGTCAGATATCATCTTCCTATGTAGGTACTTATAAACCATGGTCAACTAGACCCTTAAACTTCTCTTTTATCACCTAAATGGATTATGTTTCTTTAGCTTCTTATCGTAAGACATGTTTTCCATACCTTTCATACCAAATTACATTAGATTTAGCTTTCATCTATAGCTGTGAAATTTGTAGGGCTGCTACTGAACTTGTTGTGATGTGTGGTGTGTTTAGCTGTTTAACTATAAGGCTATTTTCTATGAACTTCACTTTAAGTATAAAGTAGACACACTAGCCGGTCTGTAGGGACACTACCCACTGAGTCTGTTTAAGATGGCTGCTATAACAGAGTGAGTCACACACACTGTACTCTCTCACAGAGACTTTATACACGTTTTTTCTTGCTTTGTTGTTTCCCCTGAATCTAAAATAAGACTAATCCTCTTGGAATGTACAGGTTTGCTTTTTGTCTAAGGAAAAACATAGCAAAAAGAAGGTAATGATGAAGTTCACATCTATTTAGACACTGGTGACAATATTTGACAGCCAGATCTCAGTCCTGAATGGTACCATTGTTCCTGTTTGTGGGAGGCTGTAAATGTCTCACTATGCCTGATAATTCCAAATAATAAGGACGTTTTGTTCCCAGGGAGTGTTAATCTTGGAGTGTTCTGTATGTGTTGCTGTTGTGAATCTGTAAAAATTCCTAGTGAGGAAATAGTTCTAATTTCAGGAGTATATTTATTTAATTAGTTGAATACAAAAGATACTGATTACAGTTTGCGGAATATATTTTAAAACAATTTAATTTATATTAACTTTGGATAAAGTTTCAGTGACCATCTGGAGTTGATGAACTGGCAGATATGTGACTTAACTTTTAAATGATCTTGAAATCTGCTTGGAAAAATGTAGGCTCTTTTATTTTTCAGAATGTGATTGTTTTAGAAGAAATTCATTCTAATTTTTAACTTGGAAAATATAAACATTGTAGTTTCACTAACTTTAGCTAAAAATCTCAGTCAAGGTATTTTATGGTAAATGTCATCTTTAGAAAATTCACACTAGTCCCATGTGTTTTGCTGTGCTGAGCTGGTAGTGCCATTGAATGGAGGATCTCATAAAGCATGATGGATTATCAGGATCAAAGTGAAACATTAATGAGAGGGGAATGGAAAATTAATTTCTCCTCAGTTTGTGATTTGCTGCCATACATGGAGGACAAGAGTCACTTTGCATCAACACACTATTTCTGGACTCAGGCTGTGCGTCAGCTGGTAAGTGCTGATGGAAAGGTAACTGATCTTGAGAAAACATTGGTCCATAATGGCCATAAAGGAACATCACTGGGAGAAGGTTTAAAATAGATGCGGCTAATGTGCTGCACCCAAAGCTGCTGCACCATTTGCACTGCAGAGGCTTTTAAACAGTATCAACAAGAGAGAGTGGTGTGTATTTACGGATGCACCAAAGCATCATTCCCACTAATATCACCAGAATTTCACAAAATGCCCCTGGGCTGCAGAAAGACATTTTCATTCAGAGGCTTCCAGTCTACAAAGCCAAATCCAATTATTCAGTTCTCCATACACTGCCTAAACAGTGTGCTAGTACCTCAGCAAACCTACCTGCTGCAAGAGCTGATTTCTCTCTCATGCATAAAAGAAAGAAAGAAAGAAAGAAAGAAAGGTTTGTCAAGCTGTTGAAGTCTGACTTTACCTACTCATATTTGGTAGCATTCACACATGTGAGTAGTCCCTTTGAAGTCAATAGGGATACTGGTGTGAGTAAATGCTATTCAGTATAAGAAGAGATTACTGAATTATGTCCCTAATGGGCAAAGTTGAAGGGCAAAATGTGTAACTGAGAGAACCCAGTAACCTAGAGGAATCTTTGGGAACATCTGCCCATGGGGTTCTCTACATCTGGGCAAGTGGATTCATCTGGGTCTTAGGCTATACTGTCTCTCTGACCCTTTATTTTGTGCCCATCACCTGCCTTCAGATGACTGGTGCGTTTGGAAACGAATGTGGTTTCTGAATGTGTACTTTCTCTTGGCATTCCAGGGGTTAAAGTTGAGTATATAGCACCCAATAACTAATTTTCATTTTGTAGCTCCAAGCAACAAACAATCCAAGGGGCCTAGCCAGGGGAGAACCATGGGCAGAAACTAATAAAATGAGATGCATCTTGCCAATGAAACATTGGAACAACTTACCAAGGGCTCTGGTGGATTTCCCATTATTGGCAATTTTTCAATCAAGATTAGATATTTTTCTAAAAGATCTGCTCTACTTCAAAAAGGAATTATTTTGGGGAGATTCTATGGCCTATAGGGAGTCAGACTAGATAATCACAATGGTTCCTTCTGGCCTTGGAAACTGAATCTATGAAACATCCTTCATGAATTGGGAGGCTATGAGTCCTTCACTATGCAACTTTGGTGTGGCCTCAAATGGAATATTAAATTCAGTACTAGGCATGACCTTCCAGAAAGATTGTGACAAATGAGGGAATTCTGAAGAGAGCAAAACCAGAGGGACTGATTTAGAGGGAAAGAGAGAAATCTGTCCAGCTTGGCAAAGTGATGACTAAGTGGCATGGGCATTAAATTCTTTGGTGATACAATGAGTATAATGATGTGAAGTTAAATAAGGAAACATTTAAGCTGAATACCAGGAGATGCTGCCTGGTAGCGTGAAGTATAAGGCTGTGGATGAGTCTCCCAGGGGCCCCATTGCTTGCCACTGTAAAAACTAGTGATAGGGGCCCCATTGCTTGCCACTGTAAAAACTAGACTGCAGCAAACATTAAAAAATATACTACAGGGACCAATCTACTCTGCCACTTGGGAAGTGGCCTGGTAGTATAACAGGTATTTTCCCTCTATTCAATATGGTCAAGTGTATGTTAAAGGCTTGGATAAGTTACAGTGTAGGTATACCATCCATTAACAGCATCCACAGTCAGACATCAAAGCTGAACTAAGCTTTCTTCATCCTGGGATCTCTTTCCTTATGTCCCAGATGGAATGTCAGGGAAGGAACGTGTCACCTACTCCCTCTTTTTCTAGAAGCCAGTTGCCAGCAGCTGCTGTTGCTAATATTATACTCCTAGCCTCCTTTACTCTCCTTGTCACTTCACTGTCCCTCTCCTTCTTCCTTCTCCTCCTTGTCTGCACTCCTTCTCCTAACCATAGGCTTCTCACTCACCTGTTCTGTAACTTGAGCCCATCAGCTGTTCTGCTGTGTGATGAGAAGGGCATTTTGGAACTTCATCCTCTTCTGCTAGGACTCGCTGCCCAGATAACTTTCTCTGGTGTTTACTATAGAGATAGGAGAAGTTTGATTAACCAGAAAACTCTGATGCAGGATCAAGAGCTGCCTACCCTAAAATCCCTGGTAGCTGGGTTTTTTACCTGTCTCTCTACTGTTCAGAAAGTTGCCACTCAGCCCCTCCTGGCGTTTCACTCTCTCCTACTCTCTGGCTTCCAGAGGGAAGCCTCTCAGATGTCATAACTGGAAACAGAAGACATCACTCACCTGGAAATCCCTCATCCACCTGGCTGTGGGGCTGAGGCAGAGTGCTCACGGCCCGTTCCTGGGAGAGCGCAGGGCCAGGGACAGAATTAGAAGAGAAGGCGGCCATGTCAGTCCCCTGCATGTCCAGCCCATTTGACACAAGCAAGGGTTCAACAGCTAAACTCTCCATGGGATTACATTTAGCCTCAGAACCCTTAGCTTTCATGCACTATAAGACAGAACAATGGCTGGCCCAAATTGCCCTTCAGTCAGGATGATTAGTTGAAGTCTCTTGTCAGTTATGAGCATCAATTTGTTGTTCTCTGAAATCAGTTAATGTTTCCAGCTCTGCTGTTGCCCCACCAGCATGGGACTCTACTCATAATGGTAGATCAGACCCCTCGAGGACATTTCTTAACTAGACAATACAGTATTCTGGCAGCAGACGGAATAGGTTAGTGCTGCATGGAATACACAAAGCTCTCTTTTTATATGACTTAATCTGACCCAGGACATCTCAGCAGCATAAACAGAGCCTTTTAGTATGGAAAATGTATTCTTACCACCTCCAGGGTCCAGTGCCCAGCAGTGTCTTAGCAGAAGTGTAGGGGTTGAGACGTTTTGCCGGCAGGATTACCATGCCAGCATTTCTGCTTGATTTATGCCAAGATTCCTGGTAGCTCTAATTTTACAGGGAGAGCAGCAGAAATGCTGGTGCAATCTGAGGCTGTGCATTCCTCTTCACACTCTCCATAGGGGACCTGCAGGGCAAAGAAATCTCTCCAGGCATGCCCTACTAATATTGACAGCATGGCAGACAGCAGCATTTGCAAGCTGAAAATCCCACAGGGAATGTTTTTAGAAAATAATTAATGTACCAGCTAATCCAGAAGCAGTACAAAATCTGGCCAGCATCTCAGAGTTTCACTGGAAACCTTGGAAGGTTCTGCTTTGTTTTCAGTGATGTTTTACTATATGCCGATAAAGGGCGTGACGTTGTCCCAGCCTCTGCTCTTACTGGATGATGGTTTTATTCTTGTATTTGGAAAGCAACATGTCCTGATCCCATTGCTCATGATGAGGGATAGTTCCATTGATTTCACTGGCATAAAATACTGCTCCATGTCAGGAAGGATAACAAAAGCAGGCCCAAATGAGTCGAAATTCAGACTTTTTGTAGCTTGGTTTCACTGGGAAGTTCATGTTGCTGGGTCAGTGTCAAAGCACCGAAACAAAACAATTGTTTTAAACAGAATTAAATATAATACGTTTAAAATCCAAGATCTTTATAGAGGTGGAACTAGGTGATTTGGATCCAGGGTCAGATTATATGTGTTTAAAAGTGATCCCTGATAAACATTACCTCGAATCGGGACAGCCTGGCCTGGGGTGAGGCTGCCAATTGGTGACCTAGACCCTCTGTACACAGTCTGATGTGCCACTGATTTTCTCTTAGAGAAAAGCCTGAACCAGAATGCCCAATATGGATCCCTCTGAACTTTGGGAAAATACAGACCCCGTCCCAGGAACTCTCTGTAATGGGACTGAACTAAAACTGGTTCCACTGAAGCTGTGCTAAAGCCATTGAGAATCCTAGTGCTGATGAGGTTCTGGTGGCTGGATCCCTTTTTACCCTTGCCTCCTGTAGGCTTTCTGTTCAGTAGGAGTAACTAAAGTGGTAGCAACACAAGTCTGGCTGCCAGAGAATTGTCTTCACTGGGGCTCCCACTGGCTTAATGACAGTTCATTTAAAGACAATGTTAGGGTCTGTGGGACTTTTTGTAAGCTCCCCAGTGTAGCCAGAGCCTTACAGAGCTTCTCCTGCCTTTGCCCCAAATAGGAGATGACCCAAGGGAAGCAGAAGCTGCTACACCCCCTCATCAATTTAGGAAGGGGGCTCTGCCAAAAGGCAAACTGAGGTTTATAACTGGCTCAGCAGGGAAAGTTCATGATCTCAGTTCATAGAGGCTGATTCCAGGGTGCCCTTACTCATGCTGGGTAACATCTTTCTCCACAAGTAGCCCCAGTGAGTGCAGTACTTTAGAAAGAGTAAAGTTATCAGAAGCTAGTCCACAATGGGAAAACCTTCCACAAGATTGTCAATGTGGTAGTAGAAACTTCTGTTACCTTAAAAGATGCTGATACCAACGGCAGCAGGGAATGCTGGTGAAGTGGTTAAAACCTGGAGGAAACACATAGGGAAACTATTCATGTTATATCTGGGATCAGATGGGGGAGACTACTTCCTTCCCCCCAAGAGGCTCTTTGGTCAAAAGACATTTGCAGGCAATATGGAGATAAAGACCACTAGAAACTCAGTCAAAAGGAAATCAGCAGGGAATCCCTAGGCTGCTGATGTGATGGGACCACCCAGCAGCTGTTCCATAGACAGAACACCCATCCCAGGTTCAGAGGGAGCCCACGTTCTCTGATACTGTAACATTCCCGTGTCACAAAAACAATTTCCCCTCAATCTTCTTTTTCCACTGCAGCATGATGGTAGGTGGATGCCATATAAACTACTAAAATAAAGTACCCTTTCCACTTACCCAGGTGTGCTAGGAAGCTGCGGTAGGAAGTTAGTGACTATTAAACTGTCTGGCTATTAAATGTCCTATAGTTAACTCAGATACTTAGGTCTGTATTAGACTTTCTGACCATTACAATGGCTGGAGATGCTTGGATAAAGTAGATTGCTCAGTAAACCCTCCTTTAACAAACAGTAATGTTGCCCTTTCGACCCGAGTGACTAGTCAAAGTTGGGGGTTCTGTGGGATATTCCAGTTGGAAGTGGAAACTGATAGTGTCTGATGTTTTCTTTGATGCCATTGTGTTTATTTACAAGGAATCTGCAAAGTCCTGTGTCTCTGAACACAGAAGGAATCAAATAGCAAGAAACAGCTTCTTTTGCCCACAGCACCAAGAGTTGGCTTTTCAGCTGGCACCCCGACCCAAAAATCTCTTCCAAGTTTCTTCCAGGGTCAGCCACCATGCTTTCAGCTTGTGCTTTCAGCTGTCTCTCTTTCTCTCCAGTCTTTCTTGTCTGTTCTCAGTTTCTTTGTGTTCTGCCTTCTCTCTCTCTCTCTCTCTCTCTCTCTCTCTCTCTCTCTCTCTCTCTCTCTCTGTCTCACACATACATACCCCCCCCCCCAAACAATACTCCTGGTTGGGTTCACACATTCCTTTTGCAGGTGGGTCTTATGCTTACAGTTATGTTAACTGAAGGGTGAATTCACACACCTATCAATCTCACCCTTCATAACATTTCACTCAGCTCATAACAGTAGCTTCTCATTCAGATATGGCAGGGCTATCTGAGATGGGTGCTGTATTTACACTCCCTGAGTTAAAGACAATCTAACACTGCTCTCAACTCTGTCTTCTCAACTACACAGTTGAGCTGTTTATTATCTCTTAAACAATTTGCCATGCTATAGAAGCAACAGTTCTAATTTCTTCCATCGCTTTCACCAAGTCTTCCATCAAGTTTACCCCAAATCTTGCTCTGTATGCTGCTTTGCAGCATTTAGCCTCTGCCTCTGTCAGAGGATGTGAGACAGCATCTGTGTGACATTGTCCCCAGGTTCTGCTTTTTCACCAGCTGAACAGCTTTATCAGACAAGCTTATTGTTCTTCCCCAGAACCCTTCCCATGACGCTGCTTGAAACAGAACTCTTGTCTGTAGCAGATGGGCCTAAAAATTCAGAGCTTTAACATTTGTCCAGGTCCACTGCAGCCATTATTTACTGACAGAGCTACTAGTGCTTAATAATTTGGCTACATATTTACTCAAGACCACCACAGGGAGGAATTCCCTGTCCACTTGTTAGGATGGCAGGAGCACTTCTAAGGCTTCACGAGATGTCCCCCCATCCCAGGATCCACATCTCTAGCTACCAAGATCCTATAGGATATGTTGTCCAAGACAAGATTTGAGTCATTAATACCTCAGGGGCTCTTGTGCTGGGCTCTGAAGTCTGCTCCCACAGCAACATCATGAGAAATAATTGTTGCTACAAACTGTTCTTTAATATGCCGAACCTGTTGTATTTCTCCTGCCATTTTCATGGGCTGATTATTAATGGCCACCAACTTTACTCCTGTGGAAATGGTTCTCTTCCCCTTCAGCACTCAGGGTTCTCCAGGAATCAAGTTAATTTGGGAAGCTGAATCCAATAATAGTGTAGTTCGCCAGTAATTAACCGCCCTGGTGACAAGCACATCCACTGGTTCAGATGCCAGTTGCGGTGTTTGTCAAAGCTGGGATGAGGTGGGAGTTTTAAGCTGGAATGCAGTGCTGACTGCTGATTGCTATGTGATAACTAGGGGAGAAAAAACACTGCTGCTTTGGTTGATTTTTGTATTGAATTTAGTTTGCTGTTGTGCAGATATTGGAGAATCATGACCACTCCATCAACTTCATTCCTGTATAAACCTGAACTCTTGTGCAACCATGTGGCAGGAGGTCAAGGTGAACAGGAAGAAAAGAGAATAGAAACAGCACTACAGACAATGGCTATCATCATTGATAGTGGCTGTTGGGAGTTTACTTTGTACCTTTGAAAAAAAATTCTTATTTGTTTTTTCCCTGTCTTTGATAGTTATAAAAGTTGTTCTGTGCACAGTTTAATGTTTATATAGATCATTTGGTTATTTATTATTTGGGTTTTTTTGCACAGGTGGAAGTTATGGTGCACTTATGCTTTACTGAACACTTAGTAATGTATTTGTTTTCCCCTTGTTTGTTTGCTATTAAAGCTGTAGTTTGGCACTGATGGAAGTATTTCACACCTGTGCTTTACTGCAGTGAACAGTGAGACATTGGTGGGATCATAATAAAGTGGTGCAGCTTCACATTCAGGGAAATTACACATACAGCTGCATCTGAGACCCTGTAAGTTACCAGACACCTACACAACCATGTGTGTGGTGCATGCATCCATCTCTGTTCACTACTTACATGCCTGAGCACCTGTGCCATCTATCCACCAAAACAGTGCACATGGCTTGGTCATCCACTCATGAACCCATGATGTGTGGTGCATGCACCCTCCCCAGCATTAGAGTGTCAACCACGAACCAATTCAAGCATATATTGATGTAATATGTAAATGGAAAAACTTGAATTTATTAACAGTCAAAACAGTTCCGGATCCCATTACATCATCAAATGTCATTAACTTTACCCTGGATTGCAAACATGTGGGCACACAGTGCATCCCTTATTTCCCTTGCACTCTAGGAAGCAGCCTCAGAAAGGACAGGTGCACTTTCTGGTTCTATGTACTTGGCCGGCAAACCAGCATTGTCTTGCGCCCACTCCATATGAAAATGTTCACTGTAGCCTCACAGATGTTGTGGAGGGCACAGCAGGCCACAATCATATGGACAGAGTTGGCGACATTGGCATCCAAACTGTTCTGTAAGCACACTCCACAGTCACCCTGCACCTGCTGAACATGTAACTGAACTGAACCTGCGAGGTCCTTTGTTGCTGGGGTAGGCTTTCATGAGCCATGGTAGCAACAGGTAGCCAGGATCCCCCCAAATAACAGCAGGCACCAATACCCCATTTATGATATTATCTAGTTTGTTTTTGAACCCAGTTATACTTTGGGCCTTCATAACATCCCCTGGCAATGAGTTCCATAGGTTTACTGTGCGTTGTGTGAAGAAGTACTTCCCTATGTTTGTTTCAAACCTGCTGCCTATTCATTTCATTGAATGATTCCGGGTTCTTGTGTTATGTGTTACATACCTTTGTCTGCCAATTTGAAGAGCCCTCTATTATCAAATTGTGTTCCCCATGTGGGTACTTACAGTCTGTGATCAAATAACCCCTTAACCTTCTCTTTGTTAAGCTAAATAGATTGAGCTCCTTGAATCTATTACTATAAGGCAGGTTTTCCAATCCTTGGATCATTGTTGTGGCTCTTCTCTGAATCCTCTCCAATTTATCAACATTCTTCTTGAATCTTGGACACCAGAACTGGACACAGCATTCCAGCAGCAGGTGCATCAGTGACAAACACAGAGGTAAAATAACCTCTTTGCTCCTACTCAAGATTCCCCTCTTTATGCATCCAAGGCTCACATTAGCCCTTTTGGCAACAGCATCACATTGGGAGCTCCTGTTCAGCTGATTATCTATCATGACCCCAAGTCTTTTTCAGAGGCACGGCTTCCCACGAGAGTCCCCCATTGTGTAAATACAGCCTGCTTTCTTTGTTCCTAGACATATGTGTGATGTACAGGGAATTGTTATGTATTAATCTCTGAAGACTGATATATAATAATGGAATGAATATTGTAAGTGATCTGGTGAGTGAGTGTATTCCTATGGTGGGTTATTAGAATTTCCTGTATGAATGTATAGCTGCAGGAAGAGAAAACAGGAAAGCAACACAATATATCTAGGTAAGGACCCCAGTATATACTTGAAGGACAATGGGGCAACCTGTAGCTTTAAGAAATCCTGACTTCTGTTTCCAACAGGTTGAAAACCTTGTTTTGCCAGAGCTGAGAGCCTGGAGGTCAAAAGAACCACTAACCAGTGGTAAAGCCCTTCTCAGGGGGCAAAGGGTTTATTTGTCAGAAGCTAGGTAGGGGACAGGCTGACACTCTGAGGACAGTGTCTTAGCCATAGAGCCATCCCCAGCCCAGGGAATGCTAAGCCTTAGGGAAGGGCAGGCATGCATACAGCTGATTTTATTGCTTGTAACTTCTGCTTTCTCTGAAATGTTTTTGTGCTAAATAAATAATACTTTGCTCTCGGAGGCTGTTTGATCACTGGATCCCACTGCCTTTGCCCCAGAGTGAACAGACCTGTAGGTGCAGGAGACAAATCAGACCTGCTGAGATACACAGGGATTGAAGCCCAGGGCCTGGTCTGTGAAGGCAAGAGTCACATGGTCCCACCCTGAGAGACAGGTGACCACTTGGATCCTGAGAGCTGGAGGGAGCATGCTCAGAGAGACCAGGAGGGGTCAGAGGAGCAGTTTGCCTGGATTACGCATGTTAACAGGAGACCCCCTCCCATTGGCATAGGTAGTGTCTACACTGAAGCACTGCAGCGGAGCAGCTGCAGTGGTGCCTCTGTAGTGTTTTAAGTGTAGACAAGCCCTCAGACACCCCTCTGATGCACAATTCCCTTCCCTGCTTCCCCCTTGCTCCTGGGGCAGGTAATTTGTTGCTGGCCTACCCCAGGAAGTCATCCCAGGAAGCTGTCTCCTCTGAGACAAGGGATTCACTTTCATTCCAAAGGCTAGTTTTGGACATTTCATTTCAGGTGTTTAGTTAGGAATGAGAAATGGGAAGCTGAATTGGAGAAATAAATTCTGCTAGTCAATTCTGCTGCCTGAAGTGAGGAATATTTGTTGTCTGCAATGTTTGTTAAGAGATTTCTTCCTCAAGTAGGCTCCACAATCTACACCGCCCAGCAAGGTCTATTCAAAGGGAATATTTGGAAGCCCCATAAATGGTGTGTGCGTGGGTGAAGAGAGACTCCTTACTTAAAAAGAACTTGTAATGTTTAAAACAAATGTATAAATCCCTGAGTTCATATATTTGGCCCAGCTCATATTTCCACTGCAGTTGGCAAAGCCATATGCTGCACTCACTCACTCCCCTGAGAGGCCCAAACTTCCCCTCAAGTATTAAGATGTCAGCGAAAAACTAGCTTCTTTCTGCTGAAACCTAACCCCAGGGAGCAGGGATACCGCTGCACATAAAAATAGCTTTCTGGTTCCTTTGAGACATGCTTATGAAGGAATTGCTGAGCCCAGGATAGAACACAGATTTTCATACCAAATCAGACCATGGTGGGTCGCTCTGATCTGGAATGCTCCCTGTGTGGGAGATCCCTGCACATTCCCCCGTGTTGGGGACAGAGGGGCAGCTTTCCCTCGTGTCTCAATGTGCACCCCAGTCAAAATGCTGGTGGTTCTGGTGCACTTAGGGTGTGTGTCCTGCCAACAGAGGAGATGTCTGAGGAAAGTGGGGCGTCAGTGGGGTATTGACAAATATTATTTCCCTTGAAAACACTCCTGCTGTTGTTACTGTTAATATTACCACTAACACTGCAGCAGTGCTCAACGGCCCCCGCTCAGGATCAAGCCCCATTGCCAGTGTTCGGCCCTAGACACAAACAGTCGAAGAGACAGACCCTACCTCAAAGAGCTTAGGAGCTACTCTCTGCTGTTTAATTAGTCTGAGGGAGACATTGCTCCACTGGGCTTCAGAAAAGGACAGAATACACTTCCCTTTTCAAGGGGCATGCAGACTGGGCAGAGAGAACAGGCTGAGTCTCTCTAGACACAGCAGCTGTGAATGGCTCCAAGTGAGGTATAAACATTGTGAGGTGGAGTACACGATGCACAGATCTGGGAGCCCATAGCCACGTGACTCCGTGAGAGAAACAGGGCAGCTTTCTCTTATTTTTGCCAACTGCAGAAAGTAGATAAGCTGATGAGGCATTCGTGTCTTTACCAGGATAATAACACAACAGATGCACAGCAAATACCAACATACCAGTTAGTTTTTCCCATAGCAAATATTTCTGAAGAATTCAGACTAGATGTTCCTATGGTCACCTCTCATTCTGCCAGAATCCCACCCTCTCCAGCCTTTAGTTTGGGAGCCAGAGCTGTTTTATCACTTCTGGTTGTAGCTGGAAATTCAGTGTTTAATAAATAAATATATGGAGATATACCTATCTCATAGAACTGGAAAGGACCTTGAAAGGTCATTAAGTCTAGCCCCCTGCCTTCACTAGCAGGACCAAGTACTGATTTTTGCCCCAGATCCCTAAGTGGCCCCCTCAAGGATGGAACTCACAATCCTGGGTTTAGCAGGCCAAGGCGCAAACTACTGAGCTATCCCTCCCCCCACATGAGGGAACCCATCATCTCTGTTGTCATGGTCAGACACCCTGGCTGTCAGCTAACTGTGCACATTAGAAATGACTTTCTGCTCCAATAAGACAGGCTCCTCTCACCTGAGCTGAAAGAGTGTCTCCATGCACTGGCGGTATTATGAAAGGAAAAAATGGCTTTGTGCTCGTTATTTCTTCCTCATGGTATATGCAGCATGAAAGGTTTTTAAAAAGCTATCTGCTCACAATTCAGGTCTGGCCTGCGCTGGACGGCTCTGGCAGCTGGAGAGCCAGTGACATTCTGACACCACAAATGTGCAGAGAGTGCAGGCTGAGACATGAGGGGGCAGGGATTGCTGTCAGACTCTTTAACACCTTGGGGACTGACTGGTTTTGTTAACACCTACTGAACTGCCTACTGAAGGGCCCAGTAGAGGCGAGGATGAAATGACGGCACAGAAATATTCAGTACCTCGTCTGCTCTGCTGTCGGGGAGGTCCCAAGAGCATCCTCAGAGAACCACCTGGTAGCCTAGAGTGACTTGAGTAGATTGTAATGGTTTCACCTCTCCCTCCCCATTGCCTTTCACTCCTTTCTGAGCTGCAGAGAAGCAAAACAGGACATGGTTATACCCACCTGGGCCTCCAGCCACTAAGGTTATGTCTGCACTCCAGCTGGCAGCCTGGGTAGACAGGGCCCTAGCTAGTGTGCTAAAAATAGCAGTTGCAGCTTGGGCTGGAGCTTGGTTCTTAAGTCCACCCAGGAGTGGCGCCAGGGTTTTTGCTGCCCTAGGCAGCAGCGCTCCTCCTCTGAAGCTGCGTTCTCGGCGGCGGGGGCCTTCAGCTCCGGGTATTCAGGGCACTTCGGCGGCAGATCCTGGAGCGAGTGAAGGACCCGCCGCCGAATTTCCGCAGAAGACTCGGAGCGGAAGAAGCCCCTCTTGGTGGCCCTGGTTCTCGGCGGTATTTCCGCGGCCGCTTTTCTTCCCACCCAGAGGAATCGCCGCCAAAATTCCGCCGAGGGCGGCAAAATGCTGCCCCCCACATCCTGCCGCCCTAGGTGACTGCCTAGGGTCGCTTAGTGGAAGCGCCGGCCCTGAGTCCACCTCTATGCACCAGCCCCAGCCACAACATCCACATTGGTACTCTTACTGCTCTAGCTCAAACCCCACTAGCATGTGTCTGTCCACCGGGCTGGGAGGCTCGATCCCCGCTTCGGCACAGCTGTACCCTACTGGGCAAGACAGTTACAAACGACTCAACACTCCATTGGGCAGGTGGGACAATCCACTGTGTAGAGGGCAGGCGGCACAAACACACTGAGTTCGGATCTTCCCCGCCAAGCTCCTCTGCTGGCATCTGGGGTTCAGAGGAGATCAAACCAGCTGCCAGGAGCCAGGCACCCCAGTACCAGTCAGAACCAGGGGCCTTCTCATAGAGTCATAGAGTGAAGGCAAGAAGGGACCACTAGAGCATCCAATCTGACCTCCTGTATATCACAGGTCACCACCACCACCAGCCCCCCCACACTAAACCCAACAATGGAAAAGAGACCAAAGTATCGCAGCCCACGGGAGACTAGACTAGTCTGTGCCACAGGCAGCAAATAGGAGGGACCGAGGTGCACCAGTATCCCAGGCCCCCGCTAGGGCATGGAAATGATTAAATGAGATGAACTAAGATAAGCCTGGCAAGTGTCCCGCATCCACATGCTGCAAAGGAAGGTGGATGCCCTCCAAGGTTACTGCCACTCCAACCTGAGGGAAATTCCCATCCAACCCCAGATGTGGCAATCAGTTAGACCCTGAGCATGTGCGTAGAACCAGCCAAGCACCTGAGAGAGAATGCACGGTGCCACCTCAAAGCAATATCCCTCCCCAGTGTCCCATCTCCAGCCATGGTCATCCCTGATGCTTCAGTGGAAGATAAAAAATACCCTCTCTGAATACATTGGGGGAGAGTCCCTTCCTGACACCGGCTAGTGGCCAGCTGACACCCTGGAACATGAGCTTTAGGAACATAATACATACAACTCCCCCATCATCACAAACAGCCCCGTCAAACAATTGCACTCAAAATTTGTCCAACTCTCTTTTAAAAGTACTTAAGTTGTTTGCCTCACAACTGCTAATGGGAGGTTGTTCCAGAACCCCACCCCTCTGATGGTTAGAAAGCTTCTAATTTCCAGCCTGAATTTGTTCATGGCCAGTTTAAATTTGTTCTTGTGCCAACATTGGCCATTAGCTGAAATAACTCTTCACCCTCCCTGCTGGTGTTTACCCTCCTAAAGTATTTCTAGAGAGCAATCCCATCTGCCCTCAGCCTTCTTTTGGCCAGGCTAAACAAGCCAAGCTCTTCCAGGCTCCTCTCATAAGACAGGCCCTCCATTTCCTTGACCATGCTAGGAGCTCTTCTCTGCACCTCTTTCAGTTTGAATTAATCTTCTGCACATGCTCAGACTGCCTCTCTGGTAATGCTCCCCCACTTACTGGTGTTAAAGATACTCCTCCTGATTACTCGTGAGATGATGGATGGATTCTTTTTGTGTGTGTGATGAGTGGCTGGAAGGAGAGCAGGCCTGGGGCTGTGATACGGAACAGTTCCTTCACAGATTTTGGCATCCGTGCTGAGTTTTCAGTTTCACGATCAAGCGGCGGGGAGGGGTGCCTGGGAACTGTAGCTCTTATCTCAGGCTGAGCACTTCATCTCTTCCTGCTTGTTTGCTAAGCACAGCCCTCTGCATGTCTGTCAGCCCTGGTGGGGGAAGAGCTGTCACAGAAGAGAGAACAATGCCCTTGTTTCCCACTGGAAAAGAGTTGTTCATTTATTTTTCTAATGAGGAGCACTATTTCATCATTAGGGGGAATGACATCAGCTGTCTTGAAACCATCCCCCCAAACAACCGGTAACATCTGCTCCCTCCCCCGCCCCAGCTGCCTGTGGAGATACAAGAGCACAACTAGGTCACTCCTCACCTACAACATGGCGGCCTCATTCTGTGGGTCTCTTTTAGTGTTTCATAGCATGATTTATTTATTTTTTTTTATGATGGAAGGCCAGTGATAAAAGCCATTTGGTCTTGTTCCCTTTCAAAGCCCAGGTTCCCAGCTGAGAAAAGTGGAGTTTGCTGCTAGTTGTTTTATATGGCCATGGTGCCTGCTTGGGTATGTTAGGAAACCAGACAGGCCACTGTAAGGGCTTGTCTAGACAGAGAATTAGCGCACAGCCAGTTGGGGTGTGAATCTACAGGACGCCAACCTACCGTGCACTAGCTGGCTGCGTGGCTCTGACACCATGCACTAAAAGTTGTCTACTAATCTTTGACGTACTGCTATTTAAAACGGGAGTAGACTCTTCATCCTGACAAGCCCCTACTCTACTTTAAAACCAGACCCATACATTGTAAGAGACTGTGCTATACAATGGGAGGACTCTATCTGTACCAAGCCCAAGTGGCAGAGGGAGAAGACTGCTATAGTGTGAGATATGAGAAGGGCAGGGCAATTGTGACAATCAGGGAAAACTAGTGCATGTCTCCTCAGCCCTCGTGTGCTACTGGCAGCCTCAGGCAGCTCCCCCCAGACTGACGTGCAGACTTCCTAGCACTGAGAACCCCGTTGTAACTGGGTGGTAAAACTGTGCTAGAGCCAGCGCTGCATAGAACCCAGTCAAAACTCTCTATTCACAATTGCTGTGTCTGCCATCCTGTGAACAGGGCCTAGAGGGGTCTCCAGGAGGACATGGATGGTTCAGAGACACAATACAAGTACTGCACAGTCTGCCCCTTCTCTAGCAATGGCTCCAGGGAAGAGGAACAGGGAGGGAAGGTGTTTGCTCCCATGCACACAGCCCCGAGCGACAATATCCCTGCAGAACCGGGTTGGTGTTGTTCTGATAGCTACACGGAGGGTTCACTGGTGTCCTGGCAAGAAGAGTTTACCCTCAAAGTGGCTGGGATATGAGAATATCATCAAGTGTCAAAGGAAGTGTGGGGACTGAAGTCACCCCATTACCTCTACATTGGGAGTGTATCCATGTCCTGGCTTGCGGGTATGCATCCATGTGTTAGCTAACCCTGCTGCCAGAGTCCATACTGCAGAGACATGTGTATGCCACCTTCCACGCTGACACTGGAGCTACAAGTTGTTCTGCACCTAGCTTTGTAGGTGCCTATCCCATAGTCCTTAGCACCTTTGCCCCGTGGAGCCACTCTCCTACTACAACTTGTCTGTGCTTTTCCAACACCTGTGCAGAACTGCTTTCAGCCTGCCATCCTGTAGGTCTCTTCTGCCTGTGCAATGTGCTCAGCTTGTCGCTTCTAACCCAGGGATGAGCCATGAATCCATTTGATCAGCTTCTCCTGTTTGCAAGTGAATGGTTTATGCAGCAGCACCAATCTTTGACGAGATACTGGCTAGCATTTCAGGAACAGTTTCTGAGACAAGGCAGAAGAACTCAGGGGTGGGATCCTTTCACATCAGACCGTATAGACCTATTGAATGCAGCAATTACAGCTTATTTTTTATATGTGGAGTGGTGGTTCTGGTGCAGGATAACTAGCATAGTGTGGTGGGACCTCATCAGGCCTGGGATGACCAGCCATGGGTCCAGAACTTCCACATGAAGGAACAGACCTTCCTGGAACTGTGTGAGGAGTTTGTCCTGACCCTCCACCACCACCCTCTATTGAGGGAGGCCATATCAGTGACGAAGCAGGTTGCAATACCCTTGACTGCTTCAGGTCCATGGATAGCCAGTCAACTGTGAGGGTTGTAGTAATGGAGGTTTGCCAGGTGATTGTTACTGTGACATACCACGTGTGACTGTCATTAGAAGTGTGCCAAAAATAATAGCTGGCTTTCCAAGACTGGGGTTCCCCAAGTGTGCATCGATGGCACATGTGCCTGTAATTTGCCTACCACAAGGACAAGTGAATATATAAACTGCGAAGGGTACTACATCATCATTCTGCCGGCCTTGGGAACCACAGAGGCAGGTTCATGAACACCAGAATGGGCAGTTCTGCAAGGGGCATGGCACAAGGGTTTTCAGGAGATTTGGACTGTACCTCTTGGGAGAAGCAGGCACATTATTTCCCCCTAATAATATCATCGGCAATGGGGTATTGGTGCCTACTGTTATTTTGGGGGACCCTAGCTACCCGCTGCTACCATGGCTCATGAAAGCCTACCCCAGCAACACAGGACCTGCCAGGAGAAGGTTCAATCATGTGCTCATTGGCTGCAGGATAGTTGTGGACTGTGCGTTTGTCAGGCTGAAGGCAGCCTGCCACAGATTACTGAACCCTTTGGATGCATATGGAGTGGACTCAAGACAGCACAAGTTTGCATGCCGAGTAACACGCAACCGGAAAAGGCACCTGTTCTCTCTAGGTCTGCTTCCCTGCATGCAAGGGAAGTAAGGGGTGCCTCTGTGCCCCTATTTGTGCACATCACAGTGAACTTACTGACATTTGATGATGTCCTGTTGTCCTACACTGTGTGCTCTGTTAATTAATGTTACTTCTGTTGTCAGTTTTCCAGTGTTAATTACCAATCCATGCATTTCTTTATGGTTAGTTGCGGGGAGGTGTCAGGGTTCCTTCCCCACTCTGAACTCTAGGGTACAGACGTGGGGACCCGCATGAAAGCCCCCTAAGGTTATTCCTACCAGCTTAGGTTAAAACCTGGTACGCTGCCACCATCAAGTGATTTAACAAGAAACAGGGAAAGGACCATTTGGAGTTCCTCTTTCCCCAAATTATCCCCCCAAACCCTTACACCCCCTTTCCTGGGGAGGCTTGAGAATAATATCCTAACCAATTGGTTACAAAGTGATCAAAGACCCAAACCCCTGGATTTTTGGACAATGGAAAAATCAGTCAGGTTCTTAAAAGAAGGATTTTATTAAAAAGAAAAGGTAAAAATCATCTCTGTAAAATCAGGATGGAAAATAACTTTACAGGGTAATCAGATTCAAAGAGCCCAGAGGATCCCCCTCTAGCCTTAGTTTCAAAGTTACAGCAAAACAGGGATAAACCTCCCTCTAGCAAAGGAACATTCACAAGTGGAGAAAAACAAAGATAAACTAACACGCCTTGCCTGGCTGTTACTTACAAGTTTGAAATATGAGAGCCTTGTTCAGAAAGATTTGGAGAGCATGGATTGATGTCCGGTCCCTCTTAGTCCCAAGAGCAAACACCCACCAAAACAAAGAGCACAAACAAAAGCCTTCCCCCCCCCCCCAAGCTTTGAAAGTATCTTGTCCCCTTGTTGGTCCTTTGGGTCAGGTGTCAGCCAGGTTACCTGAGCTTCTTAACCCTTTACAGGTAAAAGGATTTTGGTGCCTCTGGCCAGGAGGGATTTTATAGTATTGTACACAGGAGGGTTGTTACCCTTCCCTTTATAGTTATGACAGGATGGGAGACAGTACTGCATGGGGCCATTGCTGCTCCAGAGCCTAGCACACACCCTGGGTTCCCTTTGTGGGTGAGCCCACCACAACAATGCAATGGACAATGAGTGTACTCAGGGATCATAGTGAAGGGGTTCAGAATCACAAAGAAAGAAATGACACATGGAGCCCTATGCAAAGCCAGTCACTAGACACCTGTACAACTTTGTGAGTTGCCTGCATACATCACTGTCCACTTCGTAGACGGAGGAGCCGTCAATCCACTACCCACCAAGACAGTGCATGTTGGGGTGTGGTCAGCCATAAAGGGAACCCAGGGTGTGTGCTGGGATCTGGGGCAGCAATGGCCCCACACAATATGGTCTCCCTTCTCCCCCCACGAACCCTAAAGAAATGCATGGATTGCTCTGGTGTCTGGTGACTGTCCTGCTCAGCTAGCAGCCACAAAAATCTTTTTGTAGAGATGAGGATTATGGGAATTCCTGCTAAAGTCATGGCTCTGGATGTAGTCACCCCACAGGGTCACCAGCACCCTGGTATGGCTCTCCAGCCAGCTTGCAGCATGCTGAGGGATGGAAATCTTTTTTTAAATGGCAGGGCAGGTAATAGTGGGAGCCAAATGTTGGAGCAATCCACTTGCACAAAAGGAAAGGCTTCACCATGCTCAGGAGAATGTGAAAACGGCAGTAAACTTCTGGAGAAAAAGTGAGAGGCGTGAAGATACAGGACAGGGAATTGTGGGAGTGACGGTGGAGGTCTATGGGGAGTAGAGAGCAATTCACTGCCTCATTGCTACGTTCACACCACAAAATGGGCGGGTACAGAGACGGCCAGATGCTGACATGTAGTCTTACCCAGACCCCGGGCAGGTATGCTACCTCGCATTCTACATGCCCCTGGATGTGTGGCTAAGGACTTCCAGTGTGGTTGCTGGGGAGGTAGGGACAAAAACCTGCAGCTTGCTGTGCCGAAAGCTGGAAGGGTAGACAGGCCCTGAGAGAGGAGAGAGGGTTACATTTTCCAGACCCAGAGTCTGGAAGCCTTTCAGGGAAAATACAATTTACCCCCACTACCTTCTTACACCTGGAATGTGCTTTTCTGACTGCTTTTTCTGTGCTGAGCCTCTCACTGCCCCGAGTGCTTGGTTGAGGGCAGCTGTCACAGACCCTGGACAGACAGAGAATTAACATCTCCAGCAGGGGTGTTCTTTATCACTCTGCTCGTTATCTGTTGCCCAAGCTTGGCCCAACTGAGAGCACTCACAGCTGTCCAGCAGCCTCATGCTCTGCCCGATATGCATAGCTTGGGCCAGAAGGCAGCCACTCTTTTCTTTAATAAGGAGTGGTGGCCCTTAGAGGCTATGTGTTTTGACCAGATAGCTCTGTCCCTGTCGATCAAGGTTCTCCAATTGCATCCTGCGACATGTAGGGCCTGATTTGCATCTGGCTTTTAGTTTGTATACTCATTGACACCTGTGCAATTTGGGCATAAAATGCTCCCAAAGCAGAGTTCTTTCCTCATTCACAATCATGACAGCCTTTCCTAGGCACTCTGTACAGGTGTCATTGGCTGCTCTTGCTCCAGGGCCCCAGGCTCTCAGAGGTGAGTGTAGCTGCAGCCCCACTGGAAAATGCTCTGCAAAGTTCTCCTGGGCTCTGACGTATCAGGAGAGGAACTGCAGAGGGGCATGTGAAAAGGATACTGCACAGTAGGTCACTGAAGGAAACTGAGTTTCAAGACCTGGTTCCTCATTTCAGGGAAGATTTTCTCATTTTCTCCTACCAGGTAAAGGAGCTTTTAAACAGACTCTGGCGGCTGCACTGCTGGGACTGCAGGGAGAGGCAGCACTGATCTCCTCATGGTCACTGATGTGACAAGTGTGTGCTGCATCAGGCTTTCAACTCACACATTAAACAGGACAGGCTCTCAGCTCCAGTGTAAAGTCACGAGTTTGCCTCCAAAGGGAAACAGCTCCGCTAGGTATTTCTGTTCCTTGGGAACAGGAGACATGGCCAAGTTAACAGAAGGGAAATAACCAGAGAGTTGCAGAGAGGATTCCTGCTCCATCTTAGAACCACCAGTGCTGTAACCAATTGTAGTGCCATTCTGCTAGTTGCTGGATGTCATGTTGAACTTAATTATACAGTGATCACTATTAGCTACTTGAACCAACTCCTGCATTTTAGTTAGGACCAAGTTAGAGTAAAATGGAGCAAAATGAGCTGTTCCAAGAAGGCATTGCTTAAAGTGATGAGAAATTACTTCTCTAAACCTTGTCCATTGGGACCATTTGGCCAGGTTATATGCTGATAGCTGAAGGCCCCATTATTACTATTTTATTAGACATCATTACCATTGACTCCCTCAACACTGTGTACTCAATATGCTTTCCCATCTCTGCAAGCTAGTAGTATGACCCCTTGTCTTCATATGGATTGGGATTTGCATCCATCCGGAGTCCTCTCCACTCAGTATTTTTACTTCACTGGATTCTAGGCAATCTTTTCATTTAATCTTTTGACTGAACAATTTTCACTTTAGGCTCTTGCTCTTTCTTTTCTTCCTCCAGTTTTTGCTCCATTCTTCTTTCCTCTACTGAATGAAGAATCTCTTTTCATCCCGCTCTTTCAGTGTCTATTTTTCCTGAGTCTGACTTCTTCTTGCTCTTCCTTTATCCTCCTCTGATCCCTTCCCCCTTTCTTTCCCTTTGATCCTCCTGACTGTACAGTCTTTCATTCTCCTCACCCCACTGCCCTATAACCATCTCTCATACTCCCGCACATTGGCACTAACTCCATCATTCACATTCACTCTGGTGCTCTTACCCACACACATTTGTGCAGTTGCTCCTGCCCCCATTCACACTGATGTCTTACCTCGCACACCCATACATGTGTCCTCCATCCTCACTCATGCTAACACTGCTGGTGCCAGGCCTAAGCAAGGATCTTCTTCTCCTCCTTGATTTATTGGGGATGGGTGGCCTTCCCCTGACTTCATAGGGATGGGTGGGAAGCCACTGGGAGAAGCTCTGTTGTAACTCAACCCCCCTGCCCCCCAGGGGACCCATGGGAGCCCTATAGTAACACCCTGATATGGTGGGCCATCACCCATGGAGCACCCTTTTGTCGCCCAGTGCAGAATTGCAGTGCATTCCTGCATTCCAGTTTCCCCTAGAGGACGTTCAATGAGGCTTTTAAGTAGTGAACAGTGCCCCTTCAGGTGTCTGATTTATTTGACCAAAGGCCAAAATGTGGTACATAAACAAGTGTTTGCCCCAGCACCCTAGCTTGGAGGTGGGGGAGTTAAACTTAGTCTGTCTGCTTCCCATGAGCCCATCCATCTCCTCAGTCCAGGCTCCTTTCCGGTAAAACTCTCTCAGCTCAGGACTTCCTCTAGAGCCAGGCCTCCTGCCCTCAAGTGGGAAGGGTTCCCTCTCTAGACGCAGGGCTCTTGGAGAGGTCAAACCTCCGCAGCTCTTTTCCAGAGTTGTGTGTAAGTCCTCTTTGATATGGACCATCTGCTGTTCTCTGGTAAGGTCCTTTTGCTGAGACCAGGCCACCCTAGGGACTTGGGACATTCATAGCTCTCCCCTTTCAAAACCTCTTCTCTCCAGAAGGACCTTTCCTAGGTCCCCTTTCCTGGTGAGCTCCCTAACCAGCTTCCCTGAGAAGCCCCTGTCCTCAGGAGCTTCCTGTCTTCTGCAGGCTTTCTGCCTGAGCTCTCATAACCATTTCATTAGGCCCAGATGTTCCTTAGCTAATTGACTGCCACCCAGCCACCCAGGCAATTAACTAATCACAGATGGCTTTGGGGTGGCTCATTCTCCTTAGTGGAGCCTGTCACAGGTAGGCTGGGTGCTTGAAGACTTGATGGGCGAGATAGCTGCTGAGTCAAGAGGGCCTGCAGTCACCCTGCAGCTCCAGGGTGGTGGAGGATCTGCAGAGAAGGTCTGTCCCCTCCTACAATGTTCTTATTCAAGGAGAGGGAAGGAAAAGAAGGAGGAGGAAGAAGAAGGGAGGAGGGCAGAAGGAGGCATTAGGAATGGCTGGAGTAATGGAATGGCACAATGGGGAGGTTACAGAGAGCTGTTTGGGACAGCCCAGGAGGGCTGGGGCAGGGGAGAAGGTGCCCATCTCCTAAGCCTGGGAGTGGGGAGAAGGACTTCTCTGGGGAGCCTGCCCCACCAGGGAAGTTCTTGCAGCCAGTAAACCAAAGGGCTCCTGAGAGGAGTGAGTAGGTCAGGGAACAAGGCATGATGTTGGGGTTCAGGAGGACTAGTAGTCTGGAGAGGCTGGGGAAAGAGACCCTGGAGAGGGTGAAGCGCTGTTGAGCAGTAACAGTCACAGGACTGGGGTGGGAGAAAAGCATTGTTGCACAGGGTGACTGCTCTGAATTCTATTGTGGAACAGGGTGTTCGACAGCAACAGAAGGAGGCAGTGCCAGGGGGGTGTCGAAAGAGGATATGGGTATGATCCAGGCCCCTCTCTCTCCCCCAGTTGCTGAGATAGAGTCACGAGGTCTGGCAGTAGCAGTAGATGCTAATGAGCGAGGAAGCAGCAGGCAGGTAGTGGCAGAGGAGGCCAGTGTGCAATGCTAGTGGAAAGGCAGAGGCTTGGGGTGTGGTGAGCTGCACCCTCGGTGCCCAGTGAATCATCAGAGTGGGGGGAGCCCAGTATGGGGCTGGTGGTGAAGGTGGCTGCTACTCATACAGAGTTTGGTTTCAGGGCTGCACTGAACAGAGATGCAGATGTGGATGATGGAAGCCCTTTAGTAACACCTCCAGGGGAACCATGAATGACCCATAGTAACTCTGCCAAGGGAACCATAGCTCCCCTATAATAACACCACAGGGAAACCAGGGGAGTCCTGTAGTCACCTCCTAGGGGAACCATGAGTGCTCTCTAGCAACACCCCAAGGGAAACACAGGAGTCCTGTTGTAACACTCTCAGGGGAAACATATTTTAAACAACCACATTTGTCTTGTAAAACTAGTTTAATGTACTCTGGGTCCACAAACACAATAATGCCTTAATCATACAGTTAGTGTATGGCATCACTCTAGGGCAGAGTTAATTTAGTCTGGAGACTGTAACTGTGCATTTCAGGAGCTTAACTTGTTTGGGTTTCTTTTACGCGTAACCGTATCTGTGAATTTCCTGCGTCTGTAATGTTTTTTGTGATTAAAAACAATAGCCCTGTAATGTTTTTTTACCCTTCTGTTACTGATAAGTATTCTCAATTTTAACATATGGAGTGATCCCTGCCTGAATCTGCAGAGAGCCAAGAACAATAGTTCTAAGAGATGTGAACTGCTCCATTCTTTTCACTCAAATGCCTGTGGACTCTGCCATTTTGCAGCCAAAAAATGTGGCATTTTTAATTTATGTGGAGCTGAGCTTTATTTTATTTATTTATTTATTTATTTATGTATTTATTTTGCCTTGGAATGTGGCACTTTTCTGCACTGGGAGCCCAACATTTTGGTTTGTTTCCCTGCCTTGCTGGGACCTGCCTGCTGCTGACTCTTGCCCTCCAGCTTTCCCCATAAGGGGAGTTGACTGGATTACAATGCATGTTCCCTGCATTGATCCATGAAGCCAGGAGCAGGGTTGGTCACCTCTGCTCTCCCTATCTTACCCTTTCTTCCCTCTCTGATGATGCCATTGGACCAGAACCACAGAGGTAGTATTTAGCCTCTTTACTTCCACCAAAATCATAGTGTCATAGAATCAATGA
The DNA here is from genome assembly GCF_011386835.1 of Chrysemys picta bellii. Taxonomy (NCBI): domain Eukaryota; kingdom Metazoa; phylum Chordata; order Testudines; family Emydidae; genus Chrysemys; species Chrysemys picta. Next base: position 31,633,662 of record NC_088802.1, on the reverse strand, counting down.
AGTCCAAATACTTTTGTGGATCTGGGCCACTGCTTGCAACCTGATTTTCCTATCTGGTGGATCAGATCAAAACACACCCCAGAATGCTTGTCAGCTACATGGCACTTCAAAGGGTTGTTGCAGTAGCTGGTACAGGACATGCATGCAGCCATTAGAAGGAGGGACATTACATCATTTGAGCTCAAGCATCTTTGCACAAAAACCCCATGGAATTCCTCTAGCAAAATCTTAAGGTTTTCAAAATCAGGAGACTGTTTTATTACGGCAATGATGCAAACAGGAAGGTCCTCTGAGCTCAGACTTGGTGTAACTATACTATGAATGGCAAGAGCCACCAAGTGTGACTGTAATTAGGGAAAGCGATGCTACGACATTTGAGACACAGGGCACAATCAGTGTTATGCTGGGCTCTGCTGCTGCTAGTCAAGACACATCCATTCTCCTCTTTGAAGATGCAGTCAGGTGACAAACTGATCCCCTAGTTGCCGATGTTCAGTACAGCCAGTACTTCTCGAGGCAATGGGGTGAAACTGCAGATGTCTTCTTCTGCCTAACTTTCAATGTTTGTCCAGTATGAGTAGGATACACCCATACACAAAGAGTTCCTGTTTTGCTATTACTGACAGGATGTCCACTGGGCAAGAAACCCCACAAACAAACAAAACCTAACAAACATTTGTATGAAATATTTGTCCCTTTTCCCAACCCACTCCCCGGGAAGCTTTGGTGGGAAGAGGATGCCTATAGGACTGAACAAGGTACTTGATGAAGCTGTGTAAGTTGTGCTCTTTATAATAGGTGAGCCTGAGGCATGCCACTGCTGCACTATTAGATGAGAAGAAATCGGTGCTCATTGGCAGCTCCTCTTCCACACTGGAGTTCTTTCATGGGGCAGAGTCTTGAACCACATGTTTTTGCTCAGAGAAGGTGCAAGGATTTCCCTGGCTGATTGAGTTTCTTCCCTTGCTGAATGCATCCCTGCTCAGTGCTGGCTTACTCCAAATGCTTCTCTCCAGGAAAAGACTATGCCATGGGGCTGCAAACATGAGTCATAGAGTTGTGCCCACCCTGCCCTTCCTATGGTGCTAAATGGGACAGAAGTCCTGATTAGAAGAGTTGGAAGCACCAGAGTGGTTCTGGTGTGGAAAATGTGGAGAACCACTGCATTAGAGCTGTGGCACACTGATCCCTCCCCTCAGTGTCAGTGTGTGAAAGCTCCTTCTATAATGGTGTATTATCAATAGAGGGGTTCCTTCCAATGATGGGAGTGATACCTAACAAACACACACAGGGTGGGCCAGGGCTGAGGAGAAGGCCACAAACTGAGAGTCTGGAGATATATCTACCTTCCCTCTTACGCTTTGCCTCCATGCTAGCATGCGTGACTTTCCCCTAGCCTCCCTTGTAATCTCAGGGCTTGGGGGAGGGGGAATTCTCATCTTACAGCAGGCAGTAAGCAAAGCAGCTGGCTGATCTCCGTCTCAAGGAAGGATCTATTTTCAGCACATCTGAATCCCCTCTCCTCTGTGGAGAATGTCAGCATTCCAGCCACTTGCCCTCATGGCATTGCTTTGCTGGACGTGCTGTAGCTAGACATAGCCTTTCTTCTGCCACTTCTGTTTTAACATTTGTTCTGCTTTGAGTGCCAGCATCAGCAGAGCGCCAATATCTGGCCTGGACACATAGGAACAAGAACTGGAACACTAACAATGGCTGTCAGGAACCATGGCCCTTTTGTTTGTGCATTCCCTTTGCTACCTAAGAGATGAGCCCTGCAGGAACTGGCCCATCCCTCATCTGGATATATTATGTGGAGACATTGGGCCAGATTCTTCCCTGTTGTGAATCAGCAGGCCTAGAAAACAGCAGGACTGTGCAGCCCAGCAGCCCAGGGCAATTCTCAGTAGAGGGGCCACTTCACTGAACACTCTGCTTTTTGTGGCACCAAGTTTCTGTTCTATGGAATAAGGACTCAGCATAAATGTTGCCTGCAAACAGCCATGACAATTTTCATTACTTCCCAAAGAGGAATATCATTGACTCTCATTATTGATGATAACTGTATTTTTTATCTTCCCCCATGCAGAGGCACTGAACAAAGATCTCCTTCCGGTGTTCTGCTCCTGATATTTTACTGTGGACTCTCCTGCTGCCTCTTCATACTCTACCAAATCTGCAGGTGTACCCCAACCCCCACATGGGTCTCTTCCCTGCCAGACTGCATTGTGAGCTCTCGTCTAACTTTCTATTGACATCCCTTGCTCCCTGCTCAGGTTCCTCCTCCCATGGGCTAAGAGAAGGGCTGGTTGGCAAATGTTTCTTTTCTGTGGAAAATTTTAATGTAATTTTTTTTTTGTTTTTGTCAAAATTCTCAGCAGAAAATGTTTTAAATAAAAACTGGTAGAAATTTTTTGTTTTTCAGTTTTCAAAAACTCAAAAAGTTTCAAGGAAAGCAGAGTCTTTCTGTGAAAAAATGTATTTAGTCAAAGAACTCAGAACCCAATTTTGTATAAAAAAATGTTTTGATGGTGATTTTTGACCAGCCCTAGCAATGAGAGGTTTAGGTGATCTTTGCCAGAGGTATTAGGAGAATTTTCAAGCTGAATCTCATTTTGTTTTCCCTGCCTATGTTTCTAATTTCTCTAGGTCCCTTTGTATTATTTCTGCCTCTCTCTGCTGTTTACTACCATGGTCAGAGCATTAATGAAGATGATAAATAAGAAGAGACCTAACACTGCTCCCTGGGGACTTATCTACACTAGACCCTTTTGCCAAAAGTTTCCAGATATTGCTCTCCCCAGTGCAGCCCTGGTAAGAGTGCTGGTGTTAGACAACACAATGGTAAAACCACTACTGGCACCTTCTTTACTCCAGCAGCACAACTGTACCTCTGCTAGCACTGGTGGAAATTTTCTGTGGAACAGATTTCTACTATTCTAACCCTACCACTTTGCACCGGAAAAATTCCAAAGGTGAAATCTATCAAGCACCCATACCCATATCTATCAAGCACAGCCACTTGAGAACAGCCCCATGATCACCTGGCATGGACTCCAGTTTTATTATCAACCCCCAGAAGTCAATGGCACAGAAGAGTGCAGAACTAGCTAATGGGAACAGCCAATGGAAGCAGGTTCTTTATTGGCCATTGCCTTCAGGGATTTATAGCCACTCAGATCAGGTCTCTCAGTGCCATGGCACAGGCTGCAGACTGTTCAAAAGATGTAAGAAAAGCCATCCTCACTAAGTTGGATGTTCCTGGAGCTGCGCAGTTATTACTTTCTCTGAGTGAGAAAGTACACAGTGAGTGGCAGCCCATGGCAGTGACCACAAGCTGCTGGGACTGAGCAGAGTGCACCGAGCTCAAAACAGACATGCCAGATGCATGACTGCCCTTTTTGTGAAGAGGCCAGACATTCACATGGCATAGTTATACCATCGACAGGCACGTAAGCACATAGACACCATGCACACAAATGCATCTGCGTGGACTTGAAACAGAGTATTTGACCAGATTCTGAGCAGTTACATTGCACTCTCTCGAGCACCTTGTCCCAAAATTCATCTCCTGTTGCTGTTCATTGAACCAATGATTTCTCAGAGGCTAAAGGAAGGGCAGGGGCTCCTAGATGTCATCTCCTTCATACGAAAGACCAAAGGCTCATATATATATATTCATGGCCAGCATAATCTAACATTGAGGTCTGGGTCAACAAAGAGATTTAGGTGTTGCCACACCTAACTTTTAGGCACCTTGAAAATCAGTGGGATCCATAAAGGCTGAGATAGACACCCAGGTTCCCTATGGAGCAAGAGATAAGGGCCTGAGAATTGGCTCAAAAGCCAGCATTTTAGGGTTGTGATGTCCTGATTCTTGCCAATGTGAGACAATGAGCTGGCCACGAAAAAGGGACATGCTTGCCAATCATGGTGCATCGAGGCATGACATTCATAAACATATGGGCCAATGAAGATGAGCTGTCATCTACACAGATGTCACAGTCTCCCAGGAGGCTCCGTCATCAAAACAGAAAGTAGCCCCTTGATTTCTTCAGGAAATTTGAGGTGAACTGAGCAGGTTGGTACAGCAAAAGCATTCTGAATACAAACCTCTCTCAGGAGCTTTATGAGGCTATCATGTTCTTTAAGTCCCATGTCTCATGAGGCTGTATTCAGAAGAAAACCACAGCAGCACCATTACCCAAACAATTCCCCCTTGTCTGATGAAGAATTAACTCAGCCAGATTAAGATGTGCCAGTACTGGCACAAAGCATGTCCAAGCTGATCAGGAGGTGTGATCCAGATCAGGGAGTCTGTCTCATTACCCACTAACATTGCATTGAACATCACCCCAAGAGAATCTGCAATTCCATTGGCTAGAGGTTGCTGAGCTAAATCTCTTGCAAGTGCAAGAGGAACTTGGACTAAGCAGCTTTATAGTCGCTGACCTGACCACAGAACTTGTTCCTACCTATCTGCCCATGCTGAGATTCACAAAGGAGACTCAGACTCAGCATTGCAATGCCTAATTTTTAGGTGGACTCCTCAGTCCAAAGTTAGGCATGCAGGCTCCCTATACAATGTATTGGGAGGGTTAGGTACCTAAAAGAGGGATTCACAGAACCCAGCATGCTGAGCAGGGAGCCACCTAAGCTAACCAGTAGGAAATGCTGAGGAGACGGGTGTGGACTAAGGGAGTTAGGTGCCTAAGTCTGGGCCAGAGGGAGGTCTACCACTTACGTGGGATTCTCAGCCATGAGCTCTCTCCTGGAGTTAGGCATCTAAGCCAGATCAGCCCTTTCTCACACTATCACAAAACTGAGGCCCTGGTGACTGTGTGCCCCTTACACCCAATAGCCCATTGATTAATGTGCTCTCTGGGGATGTGGGAGACCTGGGTTCCCAACCCCACTCTGTCTGATTTGGAGTAGGGACTTGACCGCTCAGGTGGACACCTGAACCACTGATTGATAGAGTCAATCTTTCTCTGGCTCAATGAATAGTTAATTATTTATGCAAGTTGGAACAGTTTCAACATGAAAGGCTGAGAGAGACCCCACCCAGAATAGCTTATCTATTCAACTCCCTGTACCACATCAGCCAGAATAGGGATTTGAATTTGGGTCTACGTGTTTCAGTGCACTAACCACTGGGCTACTGGTGGAAGGGGAGGGCACTGCTATGATAACTATGTTTTATATGGGGCCCAATCTATTAGGCATGCTCTGAAGTGGCCTCTAAGCATGCCTACCAGATTGAGCCCTGCTGAGGAGATTGGCAGAGGAACGGCTAGTTTGTGAGATGCTTGGTGCCGTCAGGATTTAGGCAGATCTGCGTATGCCCACAAACCGAATTTAGGCACTTGGGGTACTTTATAAGTAGAAACCTAGGCACCTAAAGGGGTAGGCAGTAGCTGAGCAGAGGTTTTGTGAATATTAGTGGAACCTAGATGTTGGACTTAGGCACCTAAAGGGGCAATTAGACACCAGAGTCCCTCTTGTGTATCGAGAGAGTCCAGAGTCTCCAGCTGCCTTCCCCTCATGAAAAATGGTAAAGTCCTGTTCTCCCCTAGTGCCCTATAGGCAGACCAGTTGGTTGTGTTGTTATAGCTAAGGTGGAGACCATTCTTTCTATTTTAAATACCTATTTTCAGCTTCAGATGCATTTGTTTCAGGTGTTTCTTTTAGGTTGAGATATTTGGTTTCAATCCAAACGGAATTACTCAAGAAAGGGTGCAACAGAATTTCCTACTTAGAACCCAATTGTTCAGATACTTTTTCCTCTCAGATGACTCAAGAATGGCTTTGCCTTGGAACCTCATTGAGCAGTGTGGACTTTACTAGGCTTAAAAAGCATCAGCTTTGAAATAAAATTATGGACATCTGACAGTGCACAATCTGCACTTTGTCATTAGTAAGTTGAATGTATGCTGTTCCAGCAAGGTGCTTGTGGTCTGACAGGAAGTCTGTACATTTTAAAACAGGCAAGAGATGTCATCCAGGCATCGAGTGGTATTGCAGGGATGGACGGCAGAGTGACGGGTTCTGCAGTCTTGTTGCATGGGTGCGGATAACTTTTGAGGAGGTTTATCGATGGGGTGAGTGAGCTGTATCATGGGTTTCTCACTGTGGTGGGGAAGCAAGCGGGTTGCATCAAGGGTCAAACTGGTCAGTCCTTAAAGGAAGTCCCGTAACCTCGGCACTCATTTTTCTGATGGGTTTGGAATTCGTTTTCTTAGGCTTTTAAAAATATTTTGAATAACAGCTAACTTCTGTTCTAGTTTGTTTCAAAGTGCAGTGAACTGATAGACACAGATGGTGCCTTCTAAACGCATTTCCATTCGTATTGGACTAATGGTGTAGCTGCTAAAACATCAGCTTCTAATTAGCTGGTGTAGTATTTGGAAGTTAGTAACAGATCTAATGCTGTTACTCAGTTACTTTTATCACAGTGTGTGCCAATACAAATAATTATGCTATCTTGAGATGATACTGAACTGTACTCCATTCTCAGTGTGCCTGATGCTGTTCTTAAAGAATGGAAAAATGTCTCAATTTCTACTAAAAATTATCCCATCAAATGTGGCCATGAGTATTTCGCTCAAAGGGAGAAGAGATTCTATCAGAAAATTAGCCTTAGGTTTTTAAACTGGTTGGACACATTCAAAGTTCCTAACTAAAGGAGCGCTTCAGATCTCCTAGGTTCTCTGTGTAACTTGGCTTTGGGTAACTTGAGCATAGCCATGGATACTTGATAAGATCCACAGTAACTTATAGCTCTTTGGTGATAGGCACTGACAAGGAGCTAAAATAAATTTTCAGCATTAAAAGGTCAACAGCTTACACCCAAGATAAGTTCAATGCAACCGACTAAAGTATCAGTTTCTCCTGTTTGGAGTTACCTACTGTTTGCAATGGGCAGAGACCAGCTACCATGAAAACCACTAGTTCAAATTGAATGTAAAATGAACATTATTTACTATGTGCTTGCATAGCGCCCACTATGCACAGGGCACTTTCAAACACTTTAGGACAGCCCCTGTTCTGAGGAGTCACAATCTAAAGACAGAGCTCAGGGAAGAGGCATAAAAATAGGCAGCTTATAAATTATGTATCTACAAATGAACAAGCATCAGTAGAGGCAAGGTGACGGAGGTGGGTCTGTAAGAATGTGGCATGGGTAAGGGGATGAGGTGGAAGTAGGCACTAGAATCTCCTTGCATTGGGCCAGGCTATGTACTTTACACAGTGCCTGTGTGAGGGTTAGTGCCGAGTCGAGCTGCACCATAGGGTGAGCATTGGGAGAGATGGGGCCAAGTGCCCTGCAGGAATGCACCCGCTGCCCCCGCCCTTCTAATGGCACACTTTGCGCCCTGCGTGGTGTTCCAGCTCTGTGAACTGATGCAGCGAGGGGGATGCTATAACTCCATCTCCTCTCTGCTGCCTTTGTGGTGATTTTTCCTAGGCCACCTCTCTCCCCTGGCTGATGGGATGGGAATGAATAACAAATACCTTTAACTGAACCAAAGAGTGTTCCTGAGCTGCAACCAGCCTGTAACTGCCTTCAGGCTGGGAGTCTCCAAAGGGTGCGGCATTGGCCTAACTGCTGCCATTCAAGTCCATGGGAGATCTACCATTGACTTCAGTGGGAGCAGATAGGCTAAGGGAGAACCCTTTGGCAAATCCCCACACCCACCTCCCCCAATGGGTATGTGTGTTTCACTCACACGTTTCCCCCAGCTGCCCAGAAATAACTTTGAGTCCATAAGTGGTTGAGAGTGCTGACATGGGAAGCTTTATCTCACTTGTTCAGCATGGCATCACTTTCACAGGTTCACATGCAGTAAAAAGTGAGCTGGAAGAAAGCATAACTGCCTATATACACTGGAGCCTACGGATTTTCAGCTAACACATGCTTTGTGAAGTCATATGATATTGAGAGGTTCTCAGGCAAAAGAAAACAATGCTTGAATTAGTGTGTAATGAGCTACAAGATAAAGAGCTCTCTGTTGTTTTATCATTTGGTTACAGTAATCATAAGATCTAATAGAAAACTATGGGTAGGGCTACAAATTACCTACAGATACACCTATTGGTGGATTTCAAGATAATTTGGAGGTGGGTTTGTATTACCCAGTCCTGCAAAGATTTACACATGTACTTACCTCTGTGCATTGACTTCAGCGACTGTACTCGTGCGTAAAGTTCAGCATGTGTACAAGTCTTTGTAGACTCCAGGTGTAAGTGCACAGCTGGAGGTTGTGTGTGATGTTTGTGCAGATGGGGGAATGAGAAAGGCTGAGCTCTGTGTAATTATCTGGGGATGCAATGTTGGGTTAGACTGACATTCCAGTCATTAGGTTATTAGTTTAATTTCAAAAATTCTAATTTAGTATTGTCTTTGGTTTAACTATAACGGACAGTCTCATTACTTTTGATTATGATAAAGTATGGCTGACAAATCCACATAGGCCTGTATTAAAGATCCATAGCTCCATATTGGTATCAAAACGACCTCTCCGGAACCAAACAGTATGGAATTAGCATGAATTTACCACTGTGCTAAGACTTAGGGTTCCTGTGATTTGATTTGGCTAGAGAATCTTGCCCGCATGCTCGGGGTTCAGCTGATCACCATATTTGGGGTCGGGAAGGAATTTTCCTCCAGGGTAGATTGGCAGAGGCCCTGGAGGTTTTTCGCCTTACTCCGCAGCATGGGGCAGGGGTCGCTTGCTGGAGGATTCTGAGTGACTAGAAGTCTTTAAATAATGATTTGGGGAGTTCAACAGCTAAGTCAAGGGAGAGAATTCTTCCAGGAGTGGGTGGGTCGGGTTTTGTGGCCCGCATTATGCGGGAGGTCAGACTAGATGATCATAATGGTCCCTTCTGACCTTAGAGTCTATGAGTCTATGAGTCTATTTGTTAGCGCTTGACACAATTTAACGGTCAAGGGTAAATTAATAGATTTGCTGCTTTTAAACACCATTTTTATTTTATTTTCTGTAATTTCTTATTTAACTTGAAATTCTATTTTGAGTAATAATACATCGATTTATTAGAATTCTTGAGCCTGTACTCAAGCCTGCACTAAATCACCTGAAATACAATGAATCTGACATTAAAATAGTAATGAAAATTGCTTGTACTAATTTTTATACTGTTTTAACCCTAATGCTTTTGCATCAGCCTAATTTCCCCCCTTCTTTATTTCATCCCATTACTCTCAATTAACCCCCATATCTCACACTCCATACTTCCTCTCCTTCCTTTGGATTTGCACCTTTCTAATACAGTATGTGCGGACTGGCATGCCCATCCTTTACTCATTGCTCCCACAAGCTCTTTTTAATCTTTAAAGACTTTAATTTTTCATCATAAGGACAATTGGTCAAATAATTAATGAGAAATAAATTAACCAAACAAATTATCCCGTTTAGAGGTCATATATGGTTGTGAACCAGGTGATTTTTGCAGGAGTAGTAGAGCAGGTCCAGTAAAGGATACAATAGAGATCACTTGATTTCTTAGTGTTGGTATTTATATAGCTCACTAATTCTGTATTTTCTTCTGACATGTTTACGAAGATTAGTTAAACTAGAGCTGTGCTGTGTAACTGCAGCACTGCAAGTGCTTGGCGGTGGGCTTTCACTAGAGAAAAGGAGGAGGTACAGTACAAGAGGCTGGAGAGGGAAGAGACACAAGTTCTCTTGTGGTGCAGGCCGCAAAAAAGGGCATATGGACGCACATGTTGTTTCAGCAAGAAGTTTGTTAAAGCGGTGTTGTGTGCGAAGTGTCTCCTTAACTCTGCATTTCCGGTTTCTCCTGTGGTGCCTGTCCTGATACAGAGTGAGGGTTGGAGGGATGATGGGAGATCTCTGAACACAGCTAAGGGACATTTGCTCTTGAGACAGTGCGAGGTATTATACTTGAGAAGATAAGATGCAGGAATGGCTCTTTGGACATGTCAGACTCTCCACTTCACTATGGAATTAAAAGCCAAGAGACCTTCACCTCATTTACTTTAAGAGTGTAAAACTAGGTATGTTAAGCACATTGTTTATTTTGTTCTCACTCAATTTCCTCTATTTTTACTAAATCTTGTTCTTATTTGAAGATATGCTGTTGTGTGTGTAGAAGCCTCATCCAGTCCATCCTTGAGAAGAGAAGCCACTGGCAACCTTGAAAAGAGCAGAACAGAAGGTAAAAGAGGTTCTGGAGCCTGAATCCCCACTCTCCTATAAGGCCTGGGCAAAGATGTTCACTTCCCATGAGATGTGTTATTGTTGGGCTGCAGCACGCAAACACCTGGGGAAATGCTGACAGGACAGGACCAAGGAAGAGATGAGAGTTGGAGGTGGGGTCAGGGCACAGCTGGAAATGCTATTGGCAGAGGAGTGTAATGAGCAGCTCTGACTTTTTGTGCAGAGGTATTTGAAAAGCCCCTGCTGTTGCAATTCCTTTAGTAAAGTTGGTTGCTCCTGCCAGCTGGGCCCACATGTCATCAAAAGCAAAGTAAATGTGTCTTGTGCTACAAACATTTTCATTCAATTAAGCTACATCCACCCAGGATTTTATGCTTTCACCAGCTCTGCACATCATGAACATGGTGGCACACTGGTTAGGGGCACCTCTATGCGACTGTCTCACCCCACTGCTCCATCCACTCCAGCTATTTTTGCACTTTCCCCACTCAGGGTAACATAACTCTCCCCAGGGGTGAGAGGGCACGTGGCCACACTGAGTCCTTCAGTTTTGGGGCTACATGAAAAAGTTGCACTTGTTTCACTAAAGGTGAGATTTTAAACCTGGTTTCTGACACTGACATCTATCCCTGTGTGACATCTATCTCTGTTTCCAGTTTAAATCAGGCTATTTCAATTTAGCTTATGGGAATGAGGCAATAACGATGTTCACAGAGCCGATGGTCGTCTGAAGTTTAAGTGAGATGATATGCTCTGACTTCCAAATGGGTGTTTTTAGGAGCTTTACCCACTCGTTTCTCACAGTGAAACTGATACCATGCAGGCGATTTTCTTTGCTGCTTCTACCTTGCCAAAAGAAGGTGTAATTGGCTTCTTGGACAGAACCAGCATCTGCAAGTTTTGTTTCCTGAAGTGCTGCAATTTCAACATTGAGTTTATACAGCTCACAGTCTATTAAAGCTGATTTCCATATGCTGCTTATGTATTGTAGGTCCTCATCGCCTGTCAATCCTGGACACATGATCCTGACATTCCAGCTTCCAAGCCAGAAAGTTCTTGGTTTCTTATTTTTGCCAGGTACAAGGTTTCTGTCTGCTTTTCAACTTTTGATCTAGCCCCACGCACCCCATGAGGTGGATAGATTGTGGCGGGTCAGCACCTAACTGTTTGGGGGCTACCTGGCTTTGTGGGGGGCAGTGGTTTACCAATGGAATGTAATGATTCCTCCCACCATTGAAGGTGACCCATGGCACCCTCCTCTATGCCATTCAAGTAAGAACTTCTAACCCATAACTTCCACGTTGTGTCCATGTTGCAGCAAGGATGGAGTGTCCTCTCCATGTAATGTGGCTGCAAGAGCCTGGGCAGTTGATATGGAGGCACTGCTTTGCCCATGTGTCAGAGTCCCCCTTTTGACTTCACTGGTTTGGACCAAAGGAAGGATTGGAGTCAATACATTTGGAACCAGCTATGCTGCAGGAGTTGCCAGTGCAGAGGAGATCTTCCATCTGCCTACCGTCCAGAGCTCCACTCCTAGATTAGTTATCAGCCACAGCTGAAGTGCCCAATCTGTCCTGTGTGGATGTCGTTGGCAAAAACACTGAGTGAATTTACTCATCCTCCTTTCGATGGCATTTCCTCCATCAAGGTTTCCACTACCCTCCTCAGGCACTCATCAGCCCGAAGCCGTTGGTGCTTCCTGAGGTTTCTGGGTTAATTAACCACTGCCCAGCACTCGGCGTCGATGAGTACGGGTTGTACCACCTATGGTCATAGCAGTAGCAGGTTTTCAATTCTGACCTGACCTTAAAGGAAATGGCCTTCTGATAAAGGTGGAGAAGAGTTGCACAGTCTGGGATCCTTCCTACCACTTTATTGAATGAGCATGCTATCTTCATCCAAATGCATGTTTCTAGAATGAAGTCCATGAAAGAGAGATACTAGTTAACTGTGAACAGAAGGGTTACAGCAGCCTATTGATGAGCAGACAAGTGGGTTAATTACTATGTGAAGGCAGCAATGCATTGAAAATTAGATCACTGGGTTATTTTGATGATTTTGGTGATCCCTGATGATTTTGTTGATTCTCCCTTGGGAGTTGTCAGATATTAAGTGAGAACCCCAATAGACATCTTGCAGATGGCAGCCTCCTCCGTCCCACACTCCCCAGCACTACATTGCCAATGTTTCTGACACCTGGGGGGAGGGATAGCTCAGTGGTTTGAGCATTGGCCTGCTAAACCCAGGGTTGTGAAGTCAATCCTTGAGGGATCTGGGGCAAAAAATCAGTACTTGGTCCTGCTAGTGAAGGCAGGGGGCTAGACTCAATGACCTTTCGGAGTCCCTTCCAGTTCTATGAGATAGGTATATCTCTATATAAAATTTTTTTTTTTACAAATTTGCACAGAAATATTAATATGCCCAAATATCTGATTAATAAATTCATAGATTTTAAGGCCAGTGGGGACCATTAAGATCTTAATCTAGTCTGATCTGTCCAACACAGGCCATAGAATTTCAACCAGATACCCTTCCATTGAGCCCAGTAACATGAGTCTGGCTAAAGTATATCTTCTAAAGTATATCTTCCAGGAAGGCACCTAGTCTGGATTTAAAGAGGTCAAGAGATGGAGAATCCACCACTTCCCTTGGCCATTTGTTTCAATGGTTAATCACCTTCAATGTTAAACATTTGTGTCTTATTTCTAATCAGAATTTGTCTGGCTTCAGCTTCCAGCCATTGGATTGTGTTAGACCTTTCTCTGCTAGATTAAAGAGCCCTTTAGTACCTGATAGTTTCTCACTGTAAAGGTATTTTCTGACTGTAATTAAGTCATGTTCCATCTCTTTTTTTGATAAACTAAACAGATTGAGGTCTGTACATCTCTCACTGTACAGCATTTTCTCCAGCCTTCAGATAATTTTTGTGGCTCTTTTCTGCACCCTCACCAATTTTTAAACATCCCTTTAAAAATGTTGACACTAGAACTGGGTGCAGCATAGCAGTATTGGTCTCACCAATGCTGTATACAGAGGTAAAATCTCCTTCCTACGCCTACCCACTACTCCCCTGTTTATAGACCCAAGAATCGCATTAGCCCTCTTTGACATAGCAACACACTGGGTTTGCCATTTATGTCACCTAAATCTTTTTCAGGGTCCCTGCTTTCCAGCATGCGGTCCCCAATCCTGTAGACATTGCCTGCATTTTTTGTTCATAGGTGACTTTTCTGTGGTGCACCTACCACAAAGTGCTGCAGCGCTAAGGTAGGCTAGTCCCTACCTGTCCTTGCTGGCACTGCGCTGCACCCCAGAAACAGCTAGCAGGTCCAGCTGCTAGGCAGGGAAGCCATGGGGCATCAAGCGCTGCCCCCTCCCCGAGCACCTGAGTGGGAAGAGGAGGGTCAGGCTGGAGGTGTATGAGGCACAGCCAATGTCTATTTGTTCTGTGCCTCGGAGATGACGACCTTCATGCCTGCCCTCTCTTCTAGCTTGGCTTTCCTATCCTGCAGGGGATGGGGGAGGGAAGCTGGCAGCAGGAGCTAGCAGTGGGATTTCCTGCTAGCTCCATGGCTAACCCAGGGGCTTAGGGGATGGGTTGGGAGAAGAGGCCCATCCCCTGACCAATCAGGGTTTCAGGTCTTCACAGCACTGCTGCTGACATGTGGGGCAAGGGGCTTCTCACACACACACATAGACCCAGTGGTGGTGCAGTCCTGTACACACTATGAAGCTTTTGGAGGAAGTAGCAGGGCACGTTCTTTTACAAGGCGCCTTCATAGTTTTAGCTGAGCTCAGTTTATAGGCATTTCCCAAAACAGGTAACTAACTGTACACAGATATACACCACATTCAGCTTCAAGTGTGCACCTTGACATTAATTGAATTTTGCACTGCTCATAGTTATAGCTAATTCAGTTTTGTTCTAAACCTAGGAGTGCATGGTCTTATGAGCTCTCAAGCCCCATTCTTATGTGCAGCATTTCACAATTGGCCAAGTGAGTAATGTGGGAGGTTTTTCTGAAATGTAGGGCCAAAACACTGTAATACTGTACTAGATTTGATAGATAATTGTTCTGATCTTGTATGTGTTTTGTTTTTGGAACTATTTTAATAACCTAACAATTAATGAACAGGAGAACAAATTGTTTATAGCTTGACAGGATTTAAAACTGCTCAAGAAGTCTGCCATTTTCTTAAAACTACAGCAGTACTCTCATGTTCTGTCTTAAAATTTCCCCTTGCTTATAGTATTAGTATACTGAAGGATCAGTACATTACTCTCTAATCCTGCTCTCTAGGTAGTATACTTGTACAAAATGGTGAGCTTTCTTATGTGTGTATGGGATTGTGTGAAGTTGTGAGTAAGTCTGCAAGGTATATGTGGTGGGAGGCAGAAGTGTTGGCTTGAGGGTGTATTAATACTAGGAGTTGTATGCTCATGTGATGTTTGTTGGGATGGATGAGGTGTTTATGAGTGTTGGGTGTGGGGACTGTGTATATGTGGTTTTGGTGTTTGGTGATTTGCCTGAGGGAGTTGTTTGTGTGTGTTAGGAGGAGATTTTGTTATTATGTGTTTGTGGATTAAGCATGTGTTTGGGGACTGTCTGTACAATTGCATGAGTCATGTTTAGGCTTGAATCAATTTGCCTCTGGAAGTACAATACAAGGATAGGAGGAGAGGCAGCAGAAAGAATTTTGACTGATATGGTCCCTGTGTAACATCCTCCATTAGTAACATGAGCTTTTAGGATATGATACATTTCTATGGGCTGAGCTCTATAACACAAGTATTTGCTCTATTTACTTTAGAGATCACCGGGAATGTTTGAGGGGAAAGGACAAGGGAAAGAAAGGAGGTTCCTATCACAGTGCCAGGGGGAGGAACACCTAGATTAATAGAGTTTCAAGGTTAAGGCCAGAAGGGTCTTAAAGCAATTCTTCATAAACTTCACAACAGCCTTTGATGTGGATAAATATTATTATGGCACTTTTATAGCTAGAAGAATTGATGCAAAGCAATACTAAGTAATCTGCCCTAGGACATTCCAAGAGTCAGTGGAAAGCCAGCAATAGAACTTTGGAGTCTTGGATCCAGTTCTCTAGCTGACCCATTAGGCCAGATTCCCTTGTCAAATTATTTATAGGAGATTAATTCATATAGCCGGTAAGACATCAAAAATTTCTAATTATATCTAGTCATGTCAAATGACAATTATGCCTTTAGTTAAGTATGCCATACAATACTTTGCCAGAGAAAGGTTAGCCAAAAATGCTTTGACTGAAGATCTGTTGCAGATGCAGATCAGACCCTATAAAAGGACCCCTGGGAAACAATTTGCCTTGTCCTTGCACAGAAAGCTTCAAGGTAAGCATATGGAGGGACCTGGGTTTGTGGAAAGGGGAAATTTCCCCTGCATTCCACACATCCAGCTACATTCCTGAAGCCGCTAGCACTAATTTCCATGAGGGATTGACTCTGTTAGCAGTGATTTTAAATCTGCTTTTCAAGGTGTCTATATATTTTCAATCTATAATTTATCACTGGCGTTTCGTGCAGCAATAAGAAGGGAATTTCTATTTCTATTTTACAGTATTGATCAGCGTCCAGACTGCATACTATCCATCTGTTATCACAAGAGGTAAGATTCTGATTTACTAATTCCAAGGGGATAGTAAGAGACAATCTAGGGTGGGATTTCTGTATTGCTGAATGGACAGTTGCTTTATCCCCTAATATTTATGCCCATTGTGCAAATGCATTACATATTGTGCTTGGCCTGTGCTGCCTATGGCGGTCAGGGTCTCTGCAGTGGCTGAACTTGAAGCCAGTGACCGATGATGCTGGGCTGGCCAGTGCCCTGTCCTAGTTCCTCACTTCTAATCAATCAGTTTGATCAGTTCTAGACTTTAAGTCTTTGATATGACTGTATCCAAGGTGGCTAGAGTCCACCAGCTGAGAGAATATTGCAAAATCTTATTCTTTTTCCTCAGACATATGTATTATTGTAATGATCATTTTGTCAGGAATTTACTGTACCAAATTTTATTGAAGAAGTTTGTCATCTGAACATACAAGTCATTTTATAACATGTAATACAAAGGTCTCATTTTCAATACTGCGGAAAACTCAGCAGTTCCCTGTTGTTATAAATCCATAGTTTAATTCTAAATGGGTTTAGAATTCCAACTCCTATTTTTGGCCTTAGTTATTTTTATAAATTATATTCCAGCACATTTACAACTGTACTAAATGTTATAATAAATAGTTGAAATTGAACAGTGGCAATTCATTAAAAAAGTTGTGTTATTCATGGTTTTTATTGTTTGTTCACTTTGTTTTATTGTTTGAATCACTGAGTGCAAAATAGCAAGGGTCTTCTCCATAGATTTAGGCCCAGATTGTTAAACTATTGCTCTGCTCTGCAATGCCTAACTAAATTAGGAGTCAAACTCCCGCAAGCCAATGGCTCATCAGGCTGATGTAGTTAAGGCATGTTAGTGTCATAGCTAACAGTACACAAGGGAGCAACATGGCAGCATCACGTCTGATTACCTTGGGGTACACCAACCCAATGGAATGGGAAACCAGTCTGCAGCTAAGTGAATGCAAGGTGGCCTTTTAGTGTGAGGCAGGCAAGATTCAAACCTTCAGGACTGTAGTTCAGAACCTTACCCTCACATTCCTCACACCTATGAGGAGCCATACGCCCACTGATTTTCAACAGATGCCTTACAATTTACCCCCACTAAACTATCCCAAGGGTAGAAAATGTCAGAGGTGTCCCAATGGATGCAGAATATTATTGATTCATCAGTGTAACATTTTCTCCCCATCAGAGCTCACTGCTGAGCTGCCCTAGATAAACCACAGCCATGTCGTCGGATGCTGAGATGGCCGTCTATGGGGTGGCAGCTCCTTTCCTCCGAAAGTCGGAGAAGGAGAGAATTGAAGCCCAGAACAAGCCTTTCGATGCTAAGACATCGGTCTTTGTGGTGCATCCCAAGGAATCCTTTGTGAAAAGCGTAATCCAGAGCAGGGAAGGAGGGAAGGTCACAGTCAAGACTGAAAAAGGAGAAGTGAGTAAAAACAAGGAGTAAGGAACAGCATGAACTCCTCTGTTCTTAGCTGATAGAAATGGGTCTCTTCTTTCCTTCCAGACTTTGACTGTTAAGGAAGATCAAGTCTTCTCCATGAACCCTCCCAAATATGATAAAATTGAGGACATGGCAATGATGACCCATCTCCATGAACCTGGCGTCCTGTATAACCTCAAAGAGCGTTATGCAGCCTGGATGATCTATGTAAGTACAGGCCAAAGTCTTTCCTGGACTTCCAAACTAACAGCTACACTAAATCATGTGGAAGCCAATCGCGTTATCTCCCTTTCTTTCAGACCTACTCGGGTCTCTTCTGTGTCACTATCAACCCCTACAAGTGGCTGCCAGTGTACAACCCAGAAGTTGTGTCTGCCTACAGGGGCAAAAAGCGTCAAGAGGCCCCTCCCCACATCTTCTCCATCTCTGACAGCGCCTATCAGTTCATGTTAACTGGTGAGTGGCTCAATTCCTGAAAAGTGATTATACAATGAAAATTTCATATGAGGAATCACAGTGGCTGAGTTTTAGCATTCACCGGTGAGCAAATATCTGTGAGCCTTATTTCCTTCACAGCCATCATCAGTACCAGTGCAAATTACACATATTTTTGCACTTCGTTTTTCTAAATATCAAACCCATAGCATATAGCCAAAGACACTGAAAGTGCTAAGAATAGTAATAGGTAATGTGGTTCAGATGAAACAAGAATTCATTGAAACCCACACTGAAACTGACCCAAAACTTTGTCCAGCACTTGAATCTAAACCTAACTCAAAATTTCACACAAATCCTTTTTGATATTCTGGAAAGTTCGGTTAATTTTTCTAAAAAAATAACTGTTCTTTGTTCCTAGGTTTCAACCAGGCTTAGAACAAAAGTGCAAAATGCTTTGATAAAATGTTGATCTCATGGTATTTCCAGCATAGCTGGATTCAGAAACTACTATGATCTCATGAAATTTCAGCTCCATGAGGTTCGGATGAACTTGCAAACTTTTAGCTGTCTTTTAGTTAAGAGTATTGTTTATATAATCATTTGCCCTACAGAGATTTAAGTCACTTGTTCAGATTTCTGAATAATAAAATTTGATGAAAGAAAAATGTGTATAAGTTGGTCTGAAGTCCACGTATCCTGTGGTTCTGTCAATCCATGTGAATTTAACTCAAAACCTAAATATCATGGAATTGATACATTGATTGTTTGAGAGAGAGAGAGATAAAACAGTTCATGAAAAAAAATCAAAATTTGGAAGTAATTTCATTACAAAATGAAATGATCTTTAAAATATTGGTTTTGTTTTCTTCCTTTCTCTTTTTTCCTTTTACCACTGGATGCAGTAGAATGGATGATGCTCATAGCTTTATTTTATCTTCACATTTTCATTTTGTTTTTTCCTTTTCCCACTTTGTAACTTTTAGAAACTTCCTCAACTCTGGAAACTTACAGAATAGGTAAAATGAAGAGAAGGGTAAGACTAGTGCTAAAATGAACAAAAAAGAAAAAGAAAACAGAAAAAGTGACCAGAAGCCCCCACTCAACCCATTCTGGGCATAATTCATTCTATGGGCATTCAGTGACAAAAAAGAAAACAAAAGGGGAAAAAAAAGGATTGCCTAAAAACTCAAACATTTCCAATGCTGATTAAAAACAAAAATCTCAAGAAATCGGAAGCTACTAGAGAAAGTTTCTCGTTTTGAAAAAAGGCTAGTTTTTGTTGAAAAAAGTTTCAGATAAAAATGTTGACAATCTCATATTTATTTCAAACACATTTCAGTCAGTTCAATGTTACTCAGTAACTCTTTTAAAAGTCTTTTTGGTTCTGTCTCTTTCACAGATCGGGAGAATCAGTCGATCCTCATCACGTATGTATATTTCCCTGTCCTGGTTTTTGCTGGCTTTGCTGTGCGCTGCAGGAAGAAACTCTTTGGTTATGTGTGTTCTTTCCTTCTCTGTTTGATTTGACAGCGGAGAATCTGGTGCTGGAAAGACTGTGAACACAAAGCGTGTCATCCAGTACTTTGCAACAATTGCAGCTAGTGGGGAGAAGAAGAAGGAAGAGCCAGGCAAAATGCACGTGAGTTGGTCACTAAAGATGGGATTAAATGCTCTTTTCTGAAACTGCCACGTATATACTGGTTTAAAACAACTTTAATTTGACAATAATTATTACTTTATAGGGGACCCTTGAAGATCAAATCATCAGCGCCAACCCCCTGCTGGAGGCCTTTGGGAATGCCAAGACTGTGAGGAATGACAATTCCTCTCGTTTTGTAAGTCTTTTTGTCAGAAATGCTCTTAGTTCTAGGCAAACATGAGGGTACGGTGTCTGCCACTCACTCAAGTGCAGTGATGGGACAATTTATGTTCATATAATTAGAATTTTTTATCATGTCTTTACTGGTTTTCAAACAAGGACAGATTAAACATACATATAAATAACAGAAATTATAGTAGAGAGACAAGGTGGATGAGGTAATATCTTTTATTGGACCAACTTCTGTTGGTGAGAGAGAGAAGCTTTCCAGCCACACAGAGCTCTTCTTCAGGTCTGGGAAGGGTATTCTGAGCATCACAGCTAAATGCAAGGTGGAACAGATTATTTAGTATAAGTAGTTAACACATATTGTAAGGGCCCATTCAAGGTAGAGTGCCCCATTAACACCTCTGCAGTCATAGGACAAAAATGGGGGTTAGTGGGTTACATATTGTTGTAATAAGCCATAAATCCAGAGTTTCTGTTCAGTCCATGGTTTTTAGTGTCTAGCAGAGTGATGAATTTAAGCTCCCAGGCTTTGGTTTCCTTTGAGGAGGAGCACTGAGAGGTCAGACATAGAGTGATCACTCTGTGAAAAGTGTTCACCCACAGGTGATAGAGTGTTTTTGTCTTTTATCATTTTCCTGTGAGTGTTCATTTGAGAGGTAGTGATTGTCTGGTTTCACCCACATTGTTGTTATTGGGGCAGTTAGTGCACAGAGCTGGGGCAGCAGACCTCAAGTGAACCGCCCAATGACCACAAGATCTGTTAAGGTCTGAAGGCACCCAGCCAGGTTTATTGTCGACAAAGCACAGTATTGGTGCCCTATATTTGCTACAAGTACACTCAATGCATGTATGCCCGTGACAATGGATGCAGCTCAGTGAATGGCGGGACTTTCCATTCCCCCGTAGGCTGGCCGAAGACACTCCCTCTGAGACTCCATTTTATACACCAATACAAACAAGTTATGTATTGCTCCTCTGATGTGGTTAGATACTGCCCTCTGACATAGCTAACCACCACCTTGTATCTGTTGGTTCAATCAAAACATCTCTATCCATCATGCTGTCATCCTGATGTTATCTTTAGGATGGGTCAGCATATTTCTGTTATCTTGGTGAATGTGTTTGGTATCGAGGCGTTCTGGTACCATCTTCTGGAATGTGTTTGTGTGCATGGCCTGTGCGTAGCACTTCTTAGGAATGTGTGTTTCTGCAGTGTCAGCCCTGTTCTTAACAGATTATGTGAGCAGGGCCTGCCTCTAGTTTACAGCCTGATTTTGCTTGATATTAGCAAAGCTTTGACCACTACTTTAGCCCAGGCCTCAGGTCTCATACCAGGCCTCTGATACAAGGGCTTATGTCTCATGCTCTTTTCCTACTACAACCCCCAGTTCAAGTCCCACTGCCATTGGATGAGGAGAAGGGATTTGAACAGTATCTACCACCTCTCAGGGGAGAGCCCTAACCATTTAGCTCGGGGCTATTCTGATGTGGGGCTCCTTCAGTCTCTCCTGCTGAAGCTGTCTCATTCTGGATCAATAATTAAAGAGTCATTGGAGTGGGACCCTGGGTCTCCCCTCCTTTCACGTGAGTGCAGTAATCACCCAGCTATGGAGTCATTCTCATGCTTCTGCTCTCTGTGTGGGGGAGACTGAAGTGAGAGAATGACTCTATAGATCTGGTGGTTCGCGCACTCACCCGGGAGGTGGGAGACCCAGGATCCAGTCCTCCTGTTCTAGTGACTCTTTAATTTTATCCAGAGTGCAACAGCGACAACAGGAGAGACTGACGGAGCCCCACATCAGAAGAGTCCACAGCCCAGTGGTTAACATACTCATCTGAACGGAGGTACTTGTTCAAAACCCTTCTCCCCTCAGGCAGAGGGGAGTCTCCTACATCCCAGGTGAGCACCCTAACCACTGGGTTAAAGATTATGAGGGAAGTCCTTCATCCCTGGCTGCTCTTTGTTAACTCATCTGAGGGGCCTGATCCAGGAGGAGTCCTCTGAGCATGCCTGCCGGATCAGGCCCCCCATGTGATTTAGGCAGCTGAATGCCTGTCTTCCCCTAGTACATCAATCATTCTGGGGCTTAGGCAGGAGATTGGCACCTATGGCTAGAGGGAGGCAGAAGTGCGCACACCCAGAGGCAAGAACATAGATGACGGGGAACTTTTACTGCAAAAACATAGGTGTCAAGGGAGTTTAGGCACCGACAGGGTTCAGCAGGAGTTTTGTGCGTCACAATGCTGATTAAACCAGGACTTAAGTGCCTAAAACAGGGACTTAGGTGTCTGGATACTTTTGTGCTTTCAGGCCTTCCTTTCTCCTGTGCATTCAACTTATGTGAACTGTACAATTGTGGCTATATTGGTCACTATGGATGTTAATAATTTAGCATAGGTCTTTACCTAAATATTTAGTAGTGACATAGGCTAAAAATTTCACTACATATTAATAAAATACATCTAGGGTGAAGCCTTGGCCTCTCTGAAGTAAAAGGCAAAACTCCCATTGATTTCAATGGGGCCAGGATTTCATCCCTAGTCTGCCTCTGAGGGTTTTAAATTAAATGACTTTTTTTTCCTTTAAAGGGTAAATTCATCAGAATCCACTTTGGTACCACAGGGAAACTGGCTTCTGCTGACATTGAAACATGTAAGGGACCTCCCTTTAAGGGTCACAATTCCTCTGTCTCTCTTTCTTTCTCATTGTGTTTTCTTGTGGCTAATTGTACTTTACCTGCCTTGCCAGATCTGCTGGAGAAATCTAGAGTCACTTTCCAGCTCAAGGCAGAAAGAAGCTACCACATATTTTATCAGATCATGTCCAACAAGAAGCCAGAACTAATTGGTAAGAAACGTTTTAACTCTTTTGGTGGAACTGGTCACTGAGTAACACTAACTGATAAGCTTTGTTACATGGGCAATTATGGGCATATCTGCACTGCATTGTAAACCCAGGCTCAGACTCAGGTTTGAGCCCAACCCCTCCTCTACAGTTCACACACAAATCTCTCTGACTCGGGTCAGTAAGTCATCAGGGTCAGAGTCCTAGGACCCACGTGGGGTGGTAGGTCCAACCCCAAATCCTGCTGTGATTTGGGTCCAAGTTCCGTCATTTCACAGTGTGGACACAGCACAAGCCTGGGTCCCCAGAAGCAGAAGGTCTGACTCGAGTCTGCAAGCAGTATGGATGTATCAGCATGGTTCTGAGAACTGAGTCCATCAATTGTAAACCTGGGTTTACAATGCAGCATGATGCACACATGTAAGCTTGGAAACACTGAATCTGTAGGCGTGGGGCCCACAGACCTGGATTTGCAATGGAATGTAGACATACCATTAAAGCCCTGTGTTACCCTGAGGCAAGGTCTGGAATAAATATGTGACCAAAGAGCAAACTGCAGCAGGTAAAAATTGGGATCTATTCTTGTTTTCAGAGATGCTTCTGATTTCCACCAACCCATATGACTTCCCCTTTGTGAGTCAAGGGGAGATCACTGTAGCCAGCATTGATGACCAGGAAGAACTCATGGCCACAGATGTGAGTAACACATGATAATTATTATGTGAAGTATTAACTTTACTAGATAAGATCTTTACTTTACTGATTCTGTTGACAGAGCGCCATTGACATCTTGGGCTTCAGTTCTGAGGAAAAAATAGCCATTTACAAGCTGACAGGGGCAGTACTGCACTATGGGAACATGAAATTCAAGCAGAAGCAGCGTGAGGAACAGGCAGAGCCAGATGGCACAGAAGGTATTAGCAGAAATTACACTCTCAATAACGCAAACAATAAATCAATCCGTAGAAGGTGAATTATGTCAAAATGTCAAGCTTTAGCTTTCAGTTCTGTTTGAGGAGTCTCTTTTACAATCATCCTTTATTTTTAGGTGCTTAGGGGTACATTTTCAAAGGCACTGGGTGCTTAACTCCCACTGACTTTCAAAAAAAGCCTACTTTTGAATTTCATGTCTTTTATGCCTGCACAATCTCTACTATAAGATTACATTAATAGAATTGCATGAATAGAACATTTAACATTACATTTGCTTTTGAGAGAAATCTCACATACACCACATTCTATTTGTTGTCCAATAATTGATTCCTCTGACTGTGTCCTTTTAGTGGCTGACAAAGCAGCCTACCTGATGAATCTGAACTCAGCTGACCTGCTCAAAGCCATATGTTGCCCCCGAGTCAAGGTTGGGAATGAATATGTGACCAAAGGTCAAACCGTGCAGCAGGTAACAATTGGTGATCTAGAATTCTGGTTTGAATTAACACACTGGAGTTTCTTCCTCTGCTTTGTATGGTAACTCCAGTCCTTCTCCCACTGGTTTAGGTGCACAATTCGGTGGGTGCTCTGGCAAAGGCGGTCTATGAGAAAATGTTTCTGTGGATGGTCATTCGTATCAACCAGCAGCTGGATACCAGGCAGCCCAGACAGTACTTCATTGGTGTCCTGGACATTGCTGGCTTTGAGATCTTTGATGTAAGGAGCAGGGATTTGACAGCAGGTTCCTGGAAGGGACACTGAGGGGTTGTGAAAATTCAGAGAAATATGTTTTTCTGAAGATCTTAGAACTTTTCAAATCATTTCAAATTTTCTGGAAAAGCCTGCCTTTTCTGGAGAAGTGCCCTGTCTCAGCTTCTGCAGAGCATGACACTCAAAGGGCTTCACTTTTAAAAAGATGGAATTAGGTTTTGTATGTAGAAATAAATAGCAACTGCAGTATTATGCGCTTTCAACTTTTCAACAGGTTGAGCTTATCAAATAAACTATTGTGTAATGAGGTGAATGCTCAGAAGCACCTGAGCAAGTGTGGGGCAATGAACACAAAGGCAAGCCCAAGGGCTGAGGCACATACAGGTCTGAGCCAGGGTATGGGAATTCCTGGGTGGGCCAAGTCAATAGTGCATAAATGCCTGGTCAGAAGGGTCAGATGGGTTAGTACCGGGCGCCAGACCCCACAAACAGCCTGCAGCGAGAGTGAGGAAATGCTGGCACAGCAGGGAGCTTATCTGGGCCAGAGCCTGGAAACAAGCATGGCCTTGATCTGAAAGCATAGAAATTCTGGTGTGGGCAGGCACTGAAAATGTTGACATGTCCCAGGAGATATGATAGTATAGTAAATAATAGATTTTATCTTACTATTGACTTCAAAGGAGCTCTCCTGGGAACAATGAATTCAAGGTCTTTTTGCTCTCCCATATTCATGCACAAATCCCATTGAGGGAATTGCAAACAGGGCCTGAACTGGTGGTGCCTTGTCAATACAACCCATTACATTTACACTGGGAAGCCCACTTTAGGATTAGAAGTGCCACCACAGCTTCACAGTTGCTGTTACATCTTTAAAATCTTTAATACACATACATTTGTCTTTCCCTTTGTGTAGTACAACAGCCTGGAGCAGCTGTGCATCAACTTCACCAATGAGAAACTGCAACAGTTTTTCAACCACCACATGTTCGTGCTGGAGCAGGAGGAGTACAAGAAGGAAGGAATTGAATGGACATTCATTGACTTTGGGATGGACCTGGCTGCCTGCATTGAGCTCATTGAGAAGGTATCTTTTCAATTCAAGTGCCTGATTCATTCGAGAATTCTTTAGTTGCTGGGGGTCATATTAAATTTTAGAGGGACTCTTCCCTGCTCAGGTCCATATATTCAGCCTTAGTTATTAAAAATACCTTGTCCCACAATTTAATATATTTTGGGATAAAAACATTAGTCATAGAATCATAGAAATGTAGGGCTGGAAGGGACCTCGAGATGTCATCTAGTACAGTTCCCTGCGCTGAGGCAGGACCAATGATGGGAATTACACAGCCCCTCCTGGAAGCCTATTCCAGAGCTTAACTACCTTTAGAGTTAGAAAGTTTTTCCTAATATCTAACCTAAATCTCCCTTGCTGCAAACTAAGCCCATTACTTCTTGTCCTATCTTCAGTGGACATGGAGAAGTATTGATCAGCATCCTTTTTGTAACATCCCGTAACATATTTGAAGATTGTTTTCAGGTTTTCTCTTCATCTTCTTTTCTCAAGGCTAAACGTGAGATTTTCTAAACCCTTTATCATTATTGTTGCTTTCCTCTGGACTCTCTCCAATTTGTCCACATCTTTCTGAAAGTGTGGTGCCCAGAAGTGGGCCTCCAGCTAAAGCCTCACCATGCTGAATAGATGGCATAGACGATAGACAATTACTTCCCACGTTTTACCTACCATACTCCTGTGTCTTATATATGACATCCCAGAATATTAGCCTTTTTTGCAACTGCATTATATTGTTGACTTTTGTGTTCCACTATAACCTACAGATTCCTTTCAGCAGTACTACTGCCTAGCCAGTTATTCCCCATTTTTAATTGTGCATTTGATTTTTAATTCCTAAATGTAGTATTTTGCACCTGTCTATTGAATTTCATTTTGTTGATTCCAGACCAGTTCTCCATTTTGTCAAGGTCATTTTTTGTTCTAATCCTGTCCTCCAAAGTGCTAGCAACCCCTCCCAGCTTGGTGTCATCCACAAATTTTATAAGCATACTATACACTCAATTATACAAGTTATTAATGCAAATAGTGAGTAGTATCAGACCCAGGACTGACACCTGTGGGAGCCCACTAGATACATCCTCCCAGTTTGACAAGGAACAATTGATAACTATTCTTTGAGAATGGTTGTTCAACCAGTTTTGCATCCACCTTATAGTCATTTCATCTAGACTACATTTCCCTAGTTTGGTTATGAGAATGTCATGTGGGATAATGTCAAAACCTTACTAAAATCAAGATATATCCTGTCTACAGCGTCCTTCCTATCCACTAGGCCACAACTCTGTCAAAGAGGGAAATGAGGTTGGTTTGGCATGATGTTTTTTGACAAATCCATATTGGCTATTACTCATTACCCTTCTATCTTCTAGGTGCTTACAAATTGATTGTTTAATAATTTGTTCTAGTATTTCTCCAGGTATTGAAGTTAGACTGACAGTTCAGCAATTCCCTAGGTCCTCTTTGGTCCCCCTTTTAAGATAGGTAGTATGTTTGTCCTTCTCCAAAATGGAAAGATGACCTAAATTACCTTATAACAGGACCCCTTTCAGAAACCTGGACACAGTTTCCAATTTAAAGCATGCTTCTGTACTCTTTAGTACTGAAAGAATTAATTCTTCAAAGCAAACCATGGAGAAATCTGAAAAAGTAGTATATTTTGGTTTCTTGATATTATTGCCCAAGTAACATGAAGATTATATCAGTATGATAACTTCGTTAAAAGAATGTTCTACATTTGTGCTCTACAGGCCCTGTCATATCCAGTTAATCAGTGTCATATCCAGTTAATCATTTCCTGGTAGATTCGGTGCGGAAGGCAGAAATATAATATTCTGATCACTTTGACATTGTCTTCAACATTTGTAGCTAAGAAATTTTGTTCATGGTGAATATAGAAAATGGAAAAATACAGTTCTGGGCAAATATGTTCTCTCTCTCTAATGTATACATCTTCTGAGTGCAACAATGAGGAGGTGGTGATTTTGAATGTAGGGCACATAGAATTAAGAACATTTGCTGAAAGTATACAGTTCTGGAGAACAACAGGCTTTTTTAGCAAGATATCTTCATGTTGTGTGAGCTCATTTGGGTAAGGACTTTTATGTAAACATGACAATATTGTTGCACCTGTCAAAATGTTTGTTACAAAAAAGTAAAATTTCCATGAGCGATTATGTTACATTCAAAGCTGAAATAGATGAAATTCAGCTTGTTTAATCTCCCATTTTGTCAGGAGATGTACTTGGAGTACATCCTTTTCTGACCTGTTTCTCAACCTCTGGACTCTGTCAGTCTTCTGACCAAGAGATGGCCACATTGTCCAGGACGGCAGTTTGTAATCAATTTCTCCCTCTTTCTACTTATTTGTTGCTGTTTATTTCAGCCAATGGGTATTTTCTCCATCCTGGAAGAGGAGTGCATGTTCCCCAAGGCAACTGACGCTTCTTTCAAGAACAAGCTCTATGACCAGCATCTTGGCAAGTCCAACAACTTCCAGAAGCCCAAGCCTGTCAAAGGAAAGCCTGAGGCCCACTTCGCCCTGGTGCACTATGCTGGCACTGTGGACTACAACATCACTGGCTGGCTCGAGAAGAACAAAGATCCCCTGAATGAAACTGTCATTGGGCTGTACCAGAAATCGTCAATGAAAACACTGGCTTTTCTCTTTGCCGCATATGGTGGAGATGCAGGTATTTGTATTCATCCACAATATCCAATATACACAGAGATACTTCTTCTAGAATCACAAAAGGGAACATAAAAAATCTAAAACATGTTTTCATTCTCTTTCATTGTGCAGATGGCGGTGGCTCCAAGAAGGGGAGCAAGAAGAAGGGTTCTTCTTTTCAGACCGTTTCTGCTCTTTTCAGGGTACAGTACAGTGTTCATTATCGTGTTCTCTGTCAAGATAATGAGAAATCTCACTTTAAATCTGAAAAGGTTATTTTCCAGCTGGCTCAGTTGTGGTAAAAGCCCCTTGATTCTTATGGGAAGTTAACCTGCTGTGTCTCCATTTCATTGAGTGCAGAGTCTGTCCTTTCTTCCCTTCCCCAGGATGATATAATAAACAATGATGTTAAACAAAAGTAGTTTCTAAGAAAGGCCCTCCTTGCACCAGCTCTGGATTCAGAGCTGTATGTGGCCCTGTAATGGGGTTCACTTCTCCCATCTGGTTAGGTGTCTGCTGCCTCAGTTTCCCTGACTCTGCTCCCTGAAGAATGCATGTAGACTTATGTGGTTCAAATTCATCTCCTTCTTGAGGTGTGGCGTATAACACATCATTTCAACTCAACTCACCACAAATCTTCCCCACAGACTTTACAATTCCTTCCCAATGCCAGCCTTAGCTGTCTGGCCTTTCCTAAAGCTTTTACCAGCCAAGGCTTCTATTCCTTCTCCATGCAGATATCTCCTGCCAGGTCCTTCTCCTGACTCTGGGTCACACTCCTCTGTACAAACTGGCTCCCTATTAAGTACCACTCACAGGCCACCATCATGTGACACTGGCCCATCTGCTGGCCAAAGTCTTGAACCAGGATACTTGGATACATGCATGGGCCCCAGGAGCATCCTATTGTTACAGGTCCAGACTGCTTACATTTAAACCACCTGAAAACTTAGAAATGTCTCACTTCCCCCACTGCTCTGCTCCTTTCCATTCTCATACTCTTTCCCCCCGTTCACATACACCCCATAAAAAAAACAAAGGATCTCCAGGGCTCCCAGGATATGATGCCCTTTCTGCCACTGGTTTCCTGTCCTGTCTTGGTGAACATTTTCAGTATTGCCAACCAGTGGCATTTGAGAGCCATGAGTTGAGCCCCCAAAACTCATGAGAGTGAAATATGATTTCAAGAAATAATCAGTGTTGGCTTTTTTTCTTGCCCTCTGCTCTTTGAGCCTTTAGTGCACACTTAGGACACATTTTCCAGCTTTTATCCTCAACCCTGAGGTTCAGAAACTTACTTTTATTTTTCAGTTAAAAACTGACATTTCCCCCAAATCAATTGATTCCAGGAACTGGGGCATAAGAAAAACACCAAATGTAGTGAGACTCATGATAAAATTGTGAGTTGGGAACATTACATTCCACACTTCTAGGTAGCACTATTTCTACAGTTTTATACCTCACTTTAATTACCATATTTAAGATCCAAAGGAAGGAGAGAACGTAGGTTAGAATGATTCTGGCTGGGACGTTTTGCAAGCTAGTCTGTCTACATTGGTTATGCGCTACTCCTGACAGAATTCTGCACCACTGTGGGGGCGCAGAATTCGTATGGTCCGTATATTTCTGTGGCCCCACCATGAAGAAAAATGCAAAAGAACTCTGCGGGGGGACATGCGCCTCTTCTCCGGCAGCACATCTGTTCCAACATGCCTGGAGCAGCCTCAGAGATGCAAATCTCAGTGAGGGGAGGAGGGCTGGGCATGCATGCCTCTGGGAGAGACATTGATGACCATCAGGGGGCGGGGCTGGCACTTTTTTTGCTGTTTGGTGTTCTGTAATGTAATTTAAATGAAAATCCAGGATTATTACTGGAATGCAGGGTATTAGTTACCAAGTTAACTTTCATGTGTTTAGGAAATGCTGAATAGTTACTGTGACTTTTTTCTGTACTGTAGTTTAAATAACTTACTAAAATAATTAAAACTGGTGTGATTATATTGCATTATTTTGACAAATAAAATTGGCAGAATTTTGCAGAATTTTTAATTATTTGGCACAGAATCCCCCCCCACCCAGGAGTAATGTGCATGATCCCATTATAATGAGTTTACTGCTTCTATCAGTGCATATGCAGTGTAACATTGGTTAACCTAAACCTTTGCTTATGCTCTCACAGGAGAATTTAAACAAGCTGATGAGCAATCTGAGAAGCACTCATCCTCACTTTGTGCGATGCATTATTCCCAATGAAACCAAGACACCCGGTAAGAAGTGCCAGTGTGCAGAAATATTAGTGAGGTTTCTGCCATTCCCTCTGGGCTGCACAAGGAGGTACTAATTCATGCTGTAATTTGTTAAGGTTCCATGGAACATGATCTTGTACTGCACCAGCTAAGGTGTAACGGCGTGCTGGAAGGGATCCGAATTTGCAGGAAAGGATTCCCCAGCAGAGTCATTTACGCAGACTTTAAACAGAGGTCAGAGAGCTCCACTATACTGCCCCATTATGTTTGTGCTGAGTAGCTTGTATTTCCTAATTATTTCAAATACTATATTCACTGAAGTATTTAGCATATATTTTCTTTACTCTGTTGTAAATATCAAATTAAAGTAATGTACTGTGGGTTAACAATGAGATTGATATCTTTGGAGTCTAAGGTCCTCTCTCCAGAGAACATGTGGTAGGATATAATTGCAGTACAGGCTTTCTCAGACTATCCTAAAATTGTTCCTCAGCCTAACAGATGGACAGCCTCTAGGCATGAGAACTGGTCCAGTCAGCCCTTTTTCTGGCTTCCAGTTATAACATGGGAGCCACTTAGTGTCAATGGTGATGGTGGTTTTGGCAATAGGAAAATCCTTATATTCAGTTTTGTCCTACAGATACAGGATTTTAAATGCAAGTGCTGTTCCAGAGGGACAGTTCATGGACAGCAAGAAGGCTTCTGAGAAACTACTTGGATCCATTGATATTGATCAGACCCAGTATAAATTTGGTCACACTAAGGTACAGACACTCTTTGATTCAAACACCATCTATTTGTATTTTGTCCAGAATGAAAGTGATGTTTTGTAATATTCCCTTTTTCAAGGTGTTTTTCAAAGCGGGACTTCTGGGTCTTCTAGAGGAGATGAGAGATGATAAACTGGCAGAGATTATCACCCGCACACAAGCCAGGTGTCGTGGCTTCCTGATGAGAGTGGAGTATCAAAGAATGGTGGAAAGGAGGTAGCAATATGTCATCTTGCATGGGACTCGTTGTGTTTGGGCTATTGCATCTATATTCATCACACACATAACACTTAATATATATTTTAATTACATTAGAGAGTCCGTCTTCTGTATCCAATACAACGTTCGCTCGTTCATGAATGTCAAGCACTGGCCCTGGATGAAGCTGTACTTCAAGATCAAGCCCTTGCTGAGGAGTGCTGAATCTGAGAAGGAGATGGCCAACATGAAGGAAGAGTTTGAGAAAATGAAGGAAGAGCTTGCTAAGTCTGAGGCAAAAAGGAAAGAACTGGAGGAAAAAATGGTGACCCTGATGCAAGAGAAAAACGACCTGCAGCTCCAAGTGCAGTCTGTGAGTATCACCAGTGCATTCGACCCTTATTGCACAGGGGAAACTAAGCCTGAAATTTCTAAATGCAACTTTCCCAGCAAGAGAAGTACAAACTGATAGTTACCTTCCACTAGAAAAATGTTGCAAGTCAAATTAAAATTCAAGGATTAAATGTTATATTTTCAAATTTAAGCATGTGCATTTGGGCACTATCCAAAATGTATGGGTCCAAATATCTGGAGTATACACATACGTAAGCATATATAATGATGCCTCTTGGTGGGTCATCTGTGGGGATGGAACTTGGGACCTCCGAATCCTTTGTATTTTCTTGATGCAGACCAATTAAACTATTTTTGTTTTGGATGGTGTAACTTTTGGGATGCTATCCTAGATGTTTATACATCTGCTGTACTGTTAGTTCTATTTGTTATACTACTCTATAGACCATGAGACATTTGCTATAGACCATAGCATTTTGAAAGCTAAGAAGGGTGGGTTTTTTTGTTTTGTTTTTTTTACAAGAAGAGATGATTTGCTTTGTTCACAATGAGTGAGATGCCCAACCTCTTTAAGGGGCACATCAGCACAATACTAAACAAAATGCCCCTCATTAAGAAAATACATAGTTCAAACCCACTCTCTGCCCCATAAAAACTACATATTGGGAGCATTAAACATAAGTAAGTGGCTCAAAGAGAAAGTCACCTATTTCAAGTGTGTTAGGGGAAGTAATATCTTTTATTGGACCCACTTCTGGTCACAGAGCTTTTCTTCGGGGCCTAAAGAAGAGATCTGTGTAAGCTCAAAAGCTTGTCTCTCTCACCAACAGAATTTGGTCCAATGAAATATACTGCCTCACTCACTTTGTCTCTTTAATATCCCAGGACCTACACGGCTACCACAACACTGCATATATCAAGTGTAGCAATTTTATGTAGCTATAATTTAGTTATTTCTAAATTAAATTCTTTTAACAATAACAAAGTCTTTCGTCTTCAAATAATACTATGTACAGTATATGTCAAGTATGATATTTTAAAGCATACCCATTTTTGAGGTGTCTGAACACAAAAAAGTTTCTACATTCTTTTTAATTGGTAAAATTATAATTTTTATTTCTACAATGCTCAAATGTGAGTGATGTACTTTACAAACATATAAAAAAATGCAAGACCCCTGACATAAAGAGCCAGATTTTCAAAAGAGCTCAGTATCCAAAACAGCTCCCATGGTTCTCAACTGACAACCTTCTTACTGAGAATAATCAGTGTTGCTGGGTGCTCAGCATTTTAGAAAATTAGGCCATTAAAATTCAAATCATATGCAAATACAATAGGTGACACCAACCAACAGTGGGGTAAGAAACCAATAGAAGATAAAATTAAAAACAGCGTATGCAATTATATAGGATGTTTATATGCATGTCTAGGCTCTGACCCTGCTCACATGCTTAACATAAACCACCATACAAGCAATGGAAAGTCAGGAGGAATACTCATATACTTCAGGTTGAACATGTGCAAAATTGTTTGTAAGATGTGGGCCTTAATGGTTTAGGGACAGATTATATACATTCATATGTAGTTATTACATTAATTTGGCTATGAATAGACTAAAAAATTAATCTAGTTGCTAATTTTCATGATCAGACATCTCATAAGAACATAAGCATGGTCAAACTGAGTCAGACCAATAGTCCATCTAGCCCAATATCCTGTCTTCTGACAGTGGCCAATGCCAGGTGCTTCAAAGGGCAAATGAACAGAACAGGGCAATCATCAAGTGATCCATCCCCTGTCATCCAGTCCCAGCATCTGGCAATCAGAGGCTAGGGAGACCTAGAGCATGGGGTAGCAATCCTGACCATCTTTGTTAATAGCCATTGCTGGACCTATCCTCTTAACAACAAGTAAAAATCAATCATATTTTGTGCTGAGATGAAATATAATTATTTTCAGCCTTTATTACAATACCACTATTTAGTGTGATATAAGATAGAGCTAAAAGTCACCAAAACACAAATAAATGGAAAAACTACATTTCCCCAACAGGAATCTGAAGGCTTGGCTGATGCTGAGGAAAGATGTGATCAACTGATCAAAACCAAAATACAACTTGAAGCTAAAATTAAGGAGGTGACTGAAAGAGCAGAGGATGAGGAGGAGATGAACGCTGAGCTGACAGCCAAAAAGAGGAAACTGGAGGATGAATGTTCTGAGCTGAAGAAAGACATTGATGACCTTGAGTTAACATTGGCCAAGGTTGAAAAGGAAAAACATGCCACAGAAAACAAGGTAAAGGCCATATATATATATAATTGAGAGAGAGAGAGAGAGAGAGATCTGTGCATTTGTGCCTGAAGGGAGACTGGGACTGGCAGTCAGTAGGATGAGAAATGTGGGCAGGAGGAACAAGGGGGTGAGGGAAAGACAGATCAGACAAAGAACTAGGAAGGGAAGAACTGGGACTAGCTGGGCAAAGAGACAGTGCACCATGTATTCTGTGTACTGAATGAGGCAGGAGTCCTAGGGGGTCCTATGGTAAACAATAGTATGTAATCACATAATTAAAAACTCTATCATAATGGATATGTTGCACAGACAACCTTAATTCAGGAATTTCCTAACCTTGGAGTGCTTGACTTTGAAACCTTACTTTGCTTTGAACATTGTTTTTGTGTGTGAGATAATCATATATACACACACACACACTTTCTTAATTTACATATTTAGTTTATACTTTGCATTCATTTTTAAAAAGATCAATACATAATAATGTATTTATTTATCTTTATCATTTACTCTCCAAGTAAGGAATAATAAATACATTAATGCACTTATGAGGTATGATATGCCACCAGTTGAGTAGGCTCCATTCTAATTTATATTTCAGTGGTAAACAGACAGATTTTCAAAATGGCCCAGAGCCCCCAATTGGAGTAGAAATTTCTAAAGCCCTCATAACTCTAAACTGTCCACTGAGAACAAAGGTTGTTGCTGAGTACTTAGTATTTTAAAAAATCTGAACATATATTTCAGTGCCTAAAAATTGTGAAGTGACCTCTTTTGAAACACTGGCATTAAAGTTGTTATTTGGTCTCTTATTGTTGAGGGAACAAACTGACTGAAATGGGACAAGTCTAGACCTTAGTAGGGCAGATGTGGGGGTTTTCAGTTGTAAGTGACTACAGTTTCATGAGAATCTCTTGCCAGTTTTTTCTGAGTTCACTCAGAGAAAAGATAATGAAGTAGCTATGACTTCAGACATGACCGTTCTTTCTGCTTATTATATTACATTTCCATGCAGCCAGTATCTATTGCTTGAATCTTACAAAATCTTGGTTAAAAACATCAAATTTAATAAATCTAAATTTTAAATGACACTGTCATTTCACAAACAATGATGTTTTGTATCCATTTTTATAACTATCTTTATTCAACTCGGAAGGTGAAAAACCTCACTGAGGAAATGGCAGTCCTGGATGAGACCATTGCTAAACTGACAAAGGAAAAGAAAGCCCTCCAGGAGGCCCATCAGCAGACCCTGGATGACCTGCAGGCAGAAGAGGACAAAGTGAACACACTGACCAAAGCTAAAACCAAGCTGGAGCAGCAAGTAGACGATGTAGGCACAATAATTTGTGGAGAGAATAAAACCAGTGTGAAATTAGGCTCTTGTTAGCAGAGAATTAATGACCTTTTTCTGTTTAGCTTGAAGGGTCGCTGGAGCAAGAGAAGAAGATTCGCATGGACCTTGAAAGAGCTAAGAGGAAACTTGAAGGAGATTTGAAGCTGGCCCAGGAATCCACAATGGATTTAGAAAATGATAAGCAGCAGCTGGAGGAAAAACTGAAGAAGTAGGTATGGTTTGCGGGGGTATCCTGCAGATACATTTTGTTCCAACACTAACTCTTTTTTTTCTGTGTGTGTGTGTAAAGGAAAGACTTTGAAATCAGTCAGTTCCTAAGCAAAATAGAGGATGAGCAAGTCCTGGGCATCCAACTGCAGAAGAAGATCAAAGAGTTACAGGCAAGTCATAGTTTATCTTTGTTCCAGCCCAAAAGGGAGTTCAGTTTAAAGGAAGGCATCGCTCTTAGTGAACATGATGTATCAGGGACCCAAATTTCTCTCAATGGGTATTTGGATGTAGCTACCTCAGTTCAGGGTGGTGATGTTCCTTTGCCACCAGAACCCCTGTTGTCAGTGTAGGCTGCATCTATTCTGTGGTGTTATGCCAGCAGAACTCTGCCAACAGCCATACTGGTCTTGACCCCAGAACGAAGCCACAGTCTTAGTGTTTCCTGTTGTTCTCTAGGCTCGTATTGAGGAACTGGAGGAGGAGATAGAGGCTGAACGTGCCTCTCGGGCGAAAGCAGAGAAGCAGCGGGGTGATCTCTCCAGGGAACTTGAGGAGATCAGTGAGCGTCTGGAAGAAGCTGGTGGAGCCACAGCGGTTCAGATTGAGATGAACAAGAAGCGTGAGGCAGAATTCCAGAAAATGCGCCGAGACCTTGAAGAGGCCACTCTGCAGCATGAAGCCACAGCTGCCGCCCTCCGGAAGAAGCACGCAGACAGCACAGCAGAGCTTGGGGAGCAAATCGACAACCTGCAACGAGTCAAACAGAAGCTGGAGAAGGAGAAGAGTGAACTGAAGATGGAGATTGACGACCTGGCTAGTAACCTGGAGACTGTCTCCAAAGCCAAGGTACAGAAACGAAAAATATGTATATAAACATATATGTTTATTGCAGAAAACAGACTGCACCTTCAGATTTGCACTTGTAGTAGTAGTCTTAAATAATAATAAAGAAGAAAAATTCACTGATGTTATTGCTGTTGTTGTGTCACATATATAATACGATTTTTATTTTACTATTTGCATAATATTCAGTTTTATGAAGGGTGAGGTTTCCTTACTAATTGAGCCCATATGTAGTTTGTCATGACAAAGATCCCAATGATCTCAGAATGCTGGAGAGCCCATGTGTTTAATCCTCTTTCTTTTTGTCCATTTCACACAAAGGCAAACCTTGAGAAAATGTGCCGCACTCTGGAAGATCAGCTTAGTGAGGTTAAGACAAAGGAGGAAGAGCATCAGCGTATGATCAATGACCTCAGTGCTCATAGAGCTCGTCTACAGACAGAATCAGGTATAACATACATGTTGTACAACTGTGAGCGCATACAGGAGATGCTGGAATAGGAGGAAATTTCCATCGTAAGCACAACATCTGATCCACCATAAGAGCGGCCATACTGGGTCAGACCAAAGGTCCATCTAGGCCAGTATCCTCTATTCTGACAGTGGCCCATGCCAGGTGCCCCAGAGGGAAAGAACAGAACAGGTAATCATCAAGTGATCCATCCCCTATTGCTCATTCCCAGCTTCTGGCAAACAACCTATCCTGCCTGCCAATCTTGACTAGTAGTCATTGATGGACCTATCCTCCATGAATTTATCTAGTTATTTTTTGAACGCTGTTATAGTCTTGGCCTTCTAAACATCCTCTGGCAAGGAGTTCCACAGGTTGACTGTGCATTGTGTGAAAAAATACTTCCTTTTGTTTGTTTTAAACCTGCTGCCTATTAATTTCATTTGGTGACCCCTAGTTCTCGTGTTATGAGAAGGAGTAAATAACACTTTCTTATTTACTTTCTCCACACCAGTCATGATTTTATAGACCTCAATCATATCTGCCCTTAGTCGTCTTTTTTCCAAGCTGAAATGTCCCAGTCTTATTAATCTCTCCTCATGTGGCAGCTGTTCCATGCCCTTAATCATTTTTGTTGCCCTTTTCTGAACCTTTTCCAATTCCAATATATCTTTTTTGAGATATGGCGACCACATCTGCACAAAGTATTCGAGATGTGGGCATACCATGGATTTATATAGAGGCAGTATGATATTTTCTGTCTTATTATCTATCGCTTTCTTAATGGTTCCCAACATTCTGTTTGCTTTTTTGATTGCCACTGCACATCGAGCAGATGTTTTCAGAGAACTATCCACAGTGACTCCAAGATCTCTCTCTTGAGTGGTAACAGCTAATTTAGACCCCCATCATTTTATATGTATAGTTGGGGTTATGTTTTCCAATGTGCATTACTTTCCAGTTATTAACATTGAATTTCATCTGCCATTTTGTTTCCCAGTCACCCAGTTTTGAGAGATCCCTTTGTAGCTCTTCGCAGTCTGCCTGGGACGTAACTATCTCGAGTTGTTTTGTATCATCTGCAAATTTTGCCACCTCACTGTTTACCCCTTTTTCCAGATCATTTAAAATATGTCGAATAGGACTGGGCCCAGTACAGACCCCTGGGGGACACCACTATTTACCTCTCTACATTCTGAAAACTGACCATTTATTCCTTCCCTTTTCCCCCTATCTTTTAACAAGTAACAAATCCATGAGAGGGCCTTCCCTCTTATCACATGACTGCTTAATATGTTTAAGAGCCTTTGGTGAGGGATCTTGTCAAAGGCTTTCTGAAAATCTAAATACACTATATCCACTGGATCCCCTTTGTCCACATGCTTGTTGACACGCTCAAAAAATTCTAGTATATTGGTGAAGCACGATTTCCCTTTACAAAAACCATGTTGACTCTTTCACAACAAATTATGTTCATCTATGTGTCTGACAATTTTGTTCTTTACTATAGATTCAACCAGTTTGCCCAGTACTGAAATCAGGTTTGCCTGTAATTGCTGGGGTCACCTCTAGAGCCCTTTTGAAAAATTGGTGTCACATTAGCTATCCTCCAGTCATCTGGTACAGAAGCTGATTTAAATGATAGGTTACAGACTACAGTTAGTAGCCCTGCAATTTCACATTTGAGTTCCTTCAGAGCTCTTGGGTGAATACCATCTGGTCCTGGTGACTTATTACTGTTTAATTTATATTATATTAATAATTTATTAATTTATATTATTGCCCTTTTATATCAGAGTTCTTCCCCAGCAGTAACCCACATTCTATGGTACAGTTTGGTTCAGTTATGATTTTTACTTCATTTGATTCTACACTTTCTTTCACATAGAGTGTGACTCCCCCACCAACACGACCTGTTTTGTCCTTCTGATATATTTTGTACCCTGGTATTACAGTGTCACAGTGATTATCCTCATTCCTTCAAGTTTCTGTCATGCCTATTATATCAATATCCTCATTTAATACGAGGCACTCTAGTTCACCCATCTTATTATTTAGACTTCTAGCATT
The DNA here is from genome assembly GCF_011386835.1 of Chrysemys picta bellii. Lineage (NCBI taxonomy): Eukaryota > Metazoa > Chordata > Testudines > Emydidae > Chrysemys > Chrysemys picta. Next base: position 31,595,076 of record NC_088802.1, on the reverse strand, counting down.
GGTATATAAGCACTTTAAAAACATGTCACTTTTTCGCTCTCTCTCATTACATGATGTAATTGAATGAGACTTTTTTTCATTTGACTGTTTCTCATGAAAAAAAGTTTCTGCTTGACGCCGGCTGTTAGCAGTGATTACATCAGATTATCATCCTCTAGAAGACCCTCCTAAATTAATCTCTTTTAAAATAATAAATTATTTTATTATGTTCACTTAATTGCCATTTAATATAATCTATCTGGAATCTTTCTTAGGTGAATTTGCGCGCCAGGTAGAGGAAAAAGATGCTTTGATTTCTCAGCTCTCAAGAGGTAAACAGGCATTTACTCAACAGATTGAGGAACTGAAGAGGCATCTAGAGGAGGAGATAAAAGTGAGGATTTTTCCAACAGCCTTTTCTGTGAAGCTGGATTCTTGTTGTGAGCAAGATGCTTTAACCTCTAATGAAACCATAGCACCCTAGAGAATAGAGGGGGAAAGGTCCTGTTAGGCCACCTAACCCAGCCCCTGCCAATGCAGGATTGTTCCCTACATTATATTTATGAATGCTTTCATTGAGTCAGAATTTCAGACCTGAAAGGACCACTGGATCATTAAATCTGACCTGTATATCAGGCCCCCAACACAAATCAGCAACCACATACTAAGCCCATCATCCAAAATTAGACTGAAGTGTTACAACCCTCCGGAGACTAAACTATTGTGTGCCACAGGCAGTGAATAGGAGAGATCAAGGTGCGCTAATGCCCAAGACACCTGCAGTTATCAAAACCCAGCATAAAGTTTATCATCCATCGAATCTAGCACCACTTCCCCGGGATAGCTTTCCACAGTCTGACAGAGTTCAGTCAGGAGGATTCCCAGGATATTTAGCTACATCACTGTGCTACTCCTGTTGTTTCTCCAGGCTAAGAACGCACTGGCCCACGCCTTGCAGTCTGCTCGCCATGACTGCGACTTGCTCCGGGAGCAATATGAGGAGGAGCAGGAAGCCAAGGGTGAGCTGCAACGTGCCCTGTCCAAGGCCAACAGTGAAGTTGCCCAGTGGAGAACCAAATACGAGACGGATGCCATTCAACGCACAGAGGAACTGGAAGAGGCCAAGTATGTGCTGGGGTGGAGGACTGGAAGAGGCCAAGAACTAAATGGGGAACTGTGAAGAGGCCAGTGATTTGCTCAGGGTGGGTCTGGAGGAGGCCAAGGATTTGCTTTGGGGAGGGTGATTAGAGGAGATGCAGTATATCCATTTAGTGGTATGGATTGGAAAATGGCAAATATGCTCATTAGGTTTAGAAAGACAGAGAGAGGCCCTATACTCTGTCGATAATGTGTGTGAGCTGATGGCAGAGGGATTATCAGAGACAATGTACTATATATGAATTGGATAAGAGTGACTGAGAAAGGACCTATACTGTGTATGCACTGGGGTCACTGCCCAGAAGAGGTGACACAGTTTGCTTCCCATATTGCTCAGTAAATGGAAGCTGTATTTACTCACTAAGTGGGAGCTGTATTTACTCACTAAAGTGGGAGCTGTATTTACAATCTTCCAGGAAGAAGCTTGCCCAGCGTCTGCAGGATGCTGAAGAACATGTTGAAGCTGTGAATTCCAAATGTGCTTCCCTTGAAAAGACGAAGCAGAGGCTGCAGAATGAAGTGGAGGACCTGATGATTGATGTGGAAAGATCTAATGCTGCCTGTGCAGCTCTGGATAAGAAGCAGAAGAATTTCGATAAGGTATTTCAGCCTTGTGAGTGTTGGATGGAGCATCCTCTAGTGATTTCCATTGCTTAGAACAGTGGTCTACAAACTTTTTTGATCATGTACCCTATTAGGGAGGGATAGCTCAGTGCTTTGAGCATTGGCCTACTAAACCCAGCGTTGTGAGTTCAATCCTTGAGGGGGCCACTTAGGGATCTGGGGCAAAATCAGTACTTGGTCCTGCTAGTGAAGGCAGGGGGCTGGACTTGATGACCTTTCAAAGTCCCTTCCAGTTCTAGGAGATAGGATATCTCTATTTATTATTATCAGTAAAAAAATTTTGAGAACGCACCCCCGCCACGCAGGCTCTACCATTTTTGCTGAAGGAAAAAAAAAAGGCACTCGGACCCCCGCCCGAACTGCCGCGCACCCCCAAGGATCCTCTTGCGCACCCCACTTTGAAGACCACTGGCTTAGACTAAGGTTTTGTTGTTTTTCAGGTTCTGTCAGAATGGAAGCAGAAATACGAGGAAACGCAGGCTGAACTGGAAGCTTCCCAGAAGGAGTCTCGCTCTCTCAGCACGGAGCTGTTTAAGATGAAGAATTCTTATGAGGAAACCTTGGATCAACTTGAAACTCTGAAGCGTGAGAACAAGAACTTGCAGCGTAAGTCCCTGGATTTCTTCTCCTAACATGGGGCTTCTGGAAAGCTTGTCAACACTCTAAAGTGAATCTGTCTGTGCCTGTGGCATTGCTAAGGAGTCTCTCTCTCTTTGGGCCCTTTGTCTGACTATGTTATGTCTGTAACCCAACAGAGGAGATTTCTGACCTTACGGAGCAGATTGCAGAGGGGGGAAAGACCATCCATGAGCTGGAGAAAGTGAAGAAGCAGATTGAGCAAGAGAAATCAGAAATCCAGGCTGCTCTGGAGGAAGCTGAGGTACACACGCCATTAGTCACTGCTTTACAGAGAGAAAGTCAGAAAATCTTGGCGCTGTATCCTATTGTAAACACAGTGGGATAATTCAAAGGGACAGAGGACAGCACATGCTGTGCTGGAAGCTATGTACTCAGTGTCCATACTACCCATAGCACTACATTCCAGTCTGTGGGAACATTTAACACTTTATTTGGAAGAAAAAAACTATTTTTGTTCCTTTATTGACCCTTCACTTGCTCTTGTTAAGGCTTCACTAGAACATGAAGAGGGCAAAATCCTCCGCATCCAACTTGAGCTGAACCAGGTAAAGTCTGAAATTGACAGGAAGCTTGCTGAGAAAGATGAGGAAATTGAACAGCTGAAGAGAAACCATATCAGAATTGTGGAGTCCATGCAGAGCACCCTGGATGCTGAGATCAGGAGCAGAAATGAAGCCATTAGGCTAAAGAAGAAGATGGAGGGGGATCTGAATGAAATGGAGATCCAGCTGAGCCATGCCAGCCGCTTGGCTGCAGAGGCACAGAAGAACCTGCGAAACACACAAGGAGTGCTCAAGGTACAGTAAGCCACACATGCCAAGTGTGATAGCTCAGCTGGTCTTTTCAGCATGCCAAGGAGTCTGTGCCTCCAGCTAATTTCTCTCACTCGTTTTACAGGACACCCAGATACACTTGGATGATGCTCTCCGAAGCCAAGAAGACCTGAAGGAGCAGGTGGCCATGGTTGAGCGCAGAGCTAACCTGATGCTGGCCGAAATTGAGGAACTGAGGGCAGCTCTGGAACAGACAGAGAGGGCCAGGAAAGTGGCTGAACAGGAGCTTCTGGATGCAAGTGAAAGAGTGCAGCTCCTGCACACCCAGGTCAGGGTCTAGTGTGAAAAGAAAGAATAGAATCATAGAATATCAGGGTTGGAAGGGACCTCAGGAGGTCATCTAGTCCAACCCCCTGCTCAAAGCAGGACCAATCCCCAACTAAATCATCCCAGACAGGGCTGACCTTAAAAACCTCTAAGGAACGAGATTCCACCACCTCCCTAGGTAACCCATTCCAGAGCTTCACCACCCTCCTAGTGAAAAAGTTTTTCCTAATATCCAACCAAGACCTCTCCCACTGCAACTTGAGACCATTACTCCTTGTTCTGTCATCTGCTACAACTGAGAACAATCTAGATCCATCCTCTTTGGACCCCCCTTTCAGATAGTTGAAAGCAGCTATCAAATCCCCCCCCCCCATTCTTCTCTTCTGCAGACTAAACAATCCCAGTTCCCTCAGCCTCTCCTCATAAGTCATGTGCTCCAGCCCCCTAATCAGTTTTGTTGCCCTCTGCTGGACTCTTTCCAATTTTTCCACATCCTTCTTGTAGTGTGGGGCCCAAAACTGGACACAGTACTCCAGATGAGGCCTCACCAGTGCCTAATAGAGGGGAATGATCACGTCCCTCGATCTGCTGGCAATGCTCCTACTTATACAGCCCAAAATGCCGTTAGCTTTCTTGACAACAAGGGCACACTGTTGACTCATATCCAAATTCTCATCCACCATAACCCCTAGGTCCTTTTCTGCAGAACTGCTGCCTAGCCGCTGGACTCTTTCCAATTTTTCCACATCCTTCTTGTAGTGTGGGGCCCAAAACTGGACACAGTACTCCAGATGAGGCCTCACCAGTGCCTAATAGAGGGGAATGATCACGTCCCTCGATCTGCTGGCAATGCTCCTACTTATACAGCCCAAAATGCCGTTAGCTTTCTTGACAACAAGGGCACACTGTTGACTCATATCCAAATTCTCATCCACCATAACCCCTAGGTCCTTTTCTGCAGAACTGCTGCCTAGCCGCTGGACTCTTTCCAATTTTTCCACGTCCTTCTTGTAGTGTGGGGCCCAAAACTGGACACAGTACTCCAGATGAGGCCTCACCAGTGCCTAATAGAGGGGAATGATCACGTCCCTCGATCTGCTGGCAATGCTCCTACTTATACAGCCCAAAATGCCGTTAGCTTTCTTGACAACAAGGGCACACTGTTGACTCATATCCAGCTTCTCATCCACTGTAACCCCTAGGTCCTTTTCTGCAGAACTGCTGCCTAGCCATTAAGTTCCTAGTCTGTAGCAGTGCATGGGATTCTTCCGTCCTAAGTGCAGGACTCTGCACTTATCCTTGTTGAACCTCATCAGATTTCTTTTGGCCCAATCCTCTAATTTGTCTAGGTCCCTCTGTATCTTATCCCTACCCTCCAGCGTATCGACCACTCTTCCCAGTTTAGTGTCATGTGCAAACTTGCTAAGGATGCAGTCCACGCCATCCTCCAGATCATTAATGAAGATATTGAACAAAACTGGCCCCAGGACTGACCCTTGGGGCACTCCGCTTGATACCGGCTGCCAACTAGACATGGAGCCATTGATCATTAACCGTTGAGCCCGACGATTTAGCCAGCTTTCTATCCACCTTATAGACGATAAATCCCACAAATCCCTAAGCAGGAGACTGCTATGTACGTACCCTGCTCCAAAGAGAAGTGCTAGGGGGTGTTTAGAAGATTTTTATTCCTGAAATGGCCTTTATGCTAATGTCCATAGGATGGACATTTGTTAAACAGAAAGCATGAAGCTGGAAGGTCATCCTTGGTTTTCCTCATGTTGCTGTGTTGAAGGTGATACAGGGATGATGAAGGTTATAATTGCATGATGTGATGGAGCAGGGCAAGTGTCTCAGAGGCTCTGGGAATGGCTTTCCTGCCTCCTATCCAGTTTCCATCATTGGATACTTTTAAATCATCTCTGCCATCCCCTGGGGCTCAGGAAGTATTTCTACACAGTGATTATTTTGTTTTGAAATGGACCAGATTTACAACAATTGGCACATAGGGTTTGTCACAGGCTATGGGGGTAATGTTAGTGAGAGCCTTTAAAATATTCACAGTACATCACTGACTAGCTGTCAATGTTTTGCAGTGATGATACGTTTAGAGGAGAGTTCTGCTGCACAATAATGTTAATAGTAACCTGTACATTAAATACAAATATTCAGTTCGTTTTCCAGAGTCAATATTTTGGGACTAACTGTAAAAACATCTTGTTTATTGTTAAACAGAACACCAGCCTGATCAACACGAAGAAGAAGCTGGAAACAGACATTTCCCAAATCCAGAGTGAAATGGAGGAGACAATTCAGGAAGCGCGTAATGCAGAAGAAAAGGCCAAGAAGGCAATCACTGATGTGAGTTGAAGGCACCTTTCTTTGGAGAACATGGCCATGTTTGCACCTGAAATGGCTGGTTTTCTGAATCAGTTTCCTTTCTTTACTCACTAGGCAGCCATGATGGCGGAGGAGCTGAAGAAGGAGCAGGACACCAGTGCCCACCTGGAGAGGATGAAGAAAAACCTGGACCAGACGGTGAAGGACCTGCAGCTCCGTCTGGATGAGGCAGAGCAGCTGGCACTGAAGGGTGGCAAGAAGCAGATCCAGAAACTTGAGGCCAGAGTGCGTATTCCCCATATTTGTGCATTTAGGAGCATTTCCTGTGTCCAGTCACAGTAAAACTCAACTATCCATTTCTCATTTCAGGTGCGTGAGCTGGAAGGTGAGGTTGACAATGAGCAGAAACGCAGCACTGATGCTATCAAGGGTATGCGCAAGTATGAGAGAAGAGTAAAGGAACTGACCTATCAGGTAAGGAGGGAGGCCCTTTGTGCTGTCACATCCTTCTCTGGGGAGCACAAATTGTTTTCATTTGAACCTGCAGGGGATAATTTTATTTTATCATATGGGCAAATGAATTTACCTCTTTCTTGCTTTATTAACTGCTTTCAGTCTGAGGAAGACCGGAAGAATATTCTCAGGCTTCAGGATCTGGTTGATAAACTACAACTGAAAGTGAAATCTTACAAGAGACAAGCCGAGGAGTCTGTAAGTATGAGTCTGAAGAGGGACGATAGTTACCTGCTAACGACGTGGGAATTGTACTAGCATAGGATGTGTGGTGGGTGTCATAGGCTCGAGGAGGCTAAGCCTCCCCAAACAGCCAGGTGTGGCCCTGCCCATTCTCTGCCCCAAGGCCCCCTCCTGCCTCCCTCCCTTCCCCCCTGGTCCCAGCCCAGGCTGCTCCTCTTCCCCGAAGCGGCCTGGGACTCGGGGCAGGCTGGCCAGAGCGGGTTGGCCTGGACGGGGTGGCCGGTGGCCTGGACGGGGTGGTGCAGCAGGACTTGGGGCAGCTGGGACGAGGCCAGGGGCTAGCCTCCCCAAATGGGAGGTTCACGTGCCGCCCATGCTAACTAGTGGATATAAGAAATTATGAAGTTGCATTTGTACAGCAGAACAAGGTTTAAGGATCAACAGAACCTTGATAATTCATGCTTATATCTGAGGAACTAATTACTGAAAGAGTAAGCAAAGAAACAATACAAAATCATAAAAGAATAATATATATAAGTAAATTTGATAAGCATAGTTTATTTGTCAGTGTTTAGGTTCATAGTACATTATATAGAGGATTTAATAAATGATAAGAAAACTGAGCAATATAAGAATTCTACAGCATTTTGCAATTAAATTTTTGCTGGAAGTGGAGAAATGTTGCTGTTTTTTGTATATGCCACTTAGGGACCAGTGCCTAAATCAGCAATCACTGACTCGTGCAGATGAAAACCATATGTGCTAGGCACATGCATTTTTTTCATCTCACCCCAAAAGAGCTCTCACCTCATTGAAAATTTCTTTTTGCTACTCCGTAATTTTTCAAAATCTTCTCAACCTTGGAAAAGTTACAGAATGCAAAGTTACAGAGATCCTTTACCCTTTTGCTATTGTGCAACTTTTCCAAAGTTGAGAACATTTTGAAAGGTTACCTAGTGGGAAAAGGAAAAAGAAAACAAAGGACAAATGAAACGTCATTCATTTGATAACATTCATTTTGCAAAAGGGAAAAAAGGAAAAAATGGATAGGATGGGGTGAAACAGTTTGAAATTCAAAATTTCGAAATTTTCAGTTTCAATGAAAAGCAGTTTTGAAAGGTATCTGTGAAATAATTTGTTTAGAAAAAAGACTATTTTTCATTAAAATGAAAAAAATTCTAGCAACTCTACTGAATACTTTGCTTAGCTCTAGTAATAACTCAATCGCAGTTGCACAAAAAATCTTCCAGATTTAGCACGTGGCAGATTCTTCTTGCTGGGTTTGTGGAGGGAAGTTTTAAAATAACAAAAAGTGCTAAATGATTGGAAGCGCACACCTGAGTCAGCTGGCAACTCAACTGCCAAGGTTGTTAGCATGGCCTGATGAGGCCTTGCCTCTGTGAACGTGCTCCTTGTGTTGCCTGCCCCAGGCCCAGTACAGATAAGGATGTCTGGTCTCTGCTGATGGGACAATTTGGAAAAGGGAGATGGTGAGTAATGAGACACTCACAAACTCTTCCAAATCCCTGCCTTCACCTCAGGGGCAGCAGGATAATAACGTTAAGCAGAATGGAAGATCCCATGATTTAAGCTCTCTATGAATTTTTTTCATCATTCCACAATTTTATGCAAATTCTCAGCTTTCATTCTAAACCAAGAATCAAATTTCATTTTCCTTTGCAAAGATCCATCCTTCCTAAGAAAGAGCGTTATGCTGCTGCCTTGGTAACCCAGACAGCTGCTTGAGGATAGTTAGGGACTGAGAGGGGAGCTGCCCGTCTGGAAGAGAAGAAAGGAAATAGGGAGCTGCCTGATCTGAGTCTCTGCTGCCTGACTGGGAGAGAGAAGAGGGAAAATGAGTGGGAGGCAAGTGCTTCCTCTGTGAGGACCTGATCCAAACCTCACTGGAATTACTGGAAAGGCTTCAGTTAACTTCAATGGACTTTGGATCAGGCTAGGATTGTGACAGAATGAGACTAGGATTGTGACAGAATGAGAAATTCCTACTTTTCTCTTGAAACTGTTCCTCATTTTCTCATTCTGTTCAGGGCAATCTGACTCTTTGAATATCCCATACTGGTTCAAAGTACCCAGACTGCCAATCAAAAGATCACTTTCATAAATTGCAGTTGTGTGCACACAATACATGGCATACCTGACTGTGTGGAGCTCAGTATTCAAATGGTAGATTAATGGTGCGGATGCAACACTAACTCCCAGTCCTGCTCACTGAAACACACTGTGTTATCAAGGCTGTGTCTCCTGGAACTCAGCGTCAGGGTGGATGCACTCTTGTTGTTGGTGCTACGATGTAATGAAAGGTGGTTTGTTCATAGTCCAGTCCTGAACTCAGAGCATACAAACTGCAGACCTAAAACTGTCTCCCGAAAGGCTCACAAGCTAGAATGGATGGCACTTCTCTTCTGGATTTTCATCACTTCCCTGACTCTAAGTGAATAGACTCCTAGTAGCAATTACATGTGCAGCATCATTCTACATTTAAAAAGGCTTTCACCTCGCTTTGAAAGAATTTTCTAACTTAGAAAATGGTGAGTGTAAGAAGGTCTGTACTTGGCTTTCAGATAAGAGATGGCAAGTGAGTGACAGAGTCTGGGCCTTCTCCTCATCAAACAATTGTATCCCATAAAGTTCCAAATGCAGGAAAAGGGTGTCAGTCACAGTCACATCTAGTGGTCAGAGCAGGTGTTAGACCTAGTGGTTAGATAGCCTATTTGGTAGCCAGAAATTGGAACCCAGGGTCAAAACTGCAACCAGAGTCCAGACGCCAGAGTCAAGGGTCAGGGACAAAGTCATCAGTCAGGAGTTGGAGTCCAGGGGCAGAACTGGCTTATCTGGAGTGAGGCAAGGCAGGGACAACATTGGAGCCAAGGCGAGCAGGGCAGGAACAAAGCAAGAGCAAGGCTGGGAACAAGGCAGGAGCAGGCACTACCACACCTCTGGGTACATGCTTTGAGCAGTTGTTGAACTGCTGCTGCTGCTGGGTTTAAGAGCCAATCTGCTGAACCTTCCAACCAATCAGCAGCCTACTATAGGCCAGCTGTGCTCGTTAAGATTGCCCAGAGACTGGCTCTGCTTTGGGCCCTGCTGCCAGACTGGCTCTGCTACAAGCCCTGATTCCTTTCGAGTGCACCTCCTATGACCCAGGGCCTGGTTTCTCAGGGTACTACTGAAAAACTCTTGCAATAGGGCCAGGGTGTGGATGTTCATTCCCATGACCGCTAGTTCATTCTGTAACCTTCCCAGTCCACCCCTTACTGGAGCCTTCCCCTAACTTGCCAAAAGTGGAGGATTCAGTGGACCAAGTACTCCTCCTGTCCGTGAACTGTTATGGATGGCAGTGGAAGGTCAGAGCAGTTTGCGTATGGTTTCTCAATGTAGGGCTTTAAAAGCGTGATGTGAAAGACAATGTGTATCTTCAAGGATTTGGGCAGCTGTAACCTAAAATGCATTGGATTCACACATTGTATAACACTGAAGGGGCTCAGGTATTGGTAGTCTGGCAGATGGGCAGCTAAATTTAAAGTTCTGGGCAGAAAGCCACACCTTGTCCCCTATGACCAGATTGGGGGTGGCCCTGACGACCTCAGTCAGCATAATATTTATTGGCAGACTGGAACTGTTGCCTGAGCTCCTGGTGCACCTGGTGTAGGTGAGAGGCTTTGTCAGTGGGGTACAACTGTGGGCACAGCAGAAATAGGAGCCAACACTGATTTAGAAATCCACAAAATTTGTTGCAATTGCCATTAAAGTTGTTCTCATGAGGAGTGAGGGTTGGTGCTGAAGACAGCACAGATTGAGCTTGCAGGACGGCATGCTAGACCTACAGGGTGGCAACTTGGTCCAGCAAGGTATAGGGCTCCCACTATCTCTCTCAGAGAGATATTGGCCTTTGTGGAATTCATGCTCCCTGTATCAGCTCTAGTTCTTGTATTGTTTTGTGCTGGGCTGCTCAAACTGTCAGTGACTGGAATATGAGCAGTCGGTGCCTAGTGGTCAGAGCAAAAGTCAGATCTAGTGGTCAGAAGAGCATTTGATAGCCAGGAATTGGAGCCCAGGGACAGAGCCAGAGTCAGAAGTCAGAAATCAGAGTCAAGGGTCCAGCTTACCTGGAGTGAGGCAAGGCAGGAGCAGGGCTGGGAATGAACAGGAGATATCATAGATATAGGTGAATGCTGTGAGAACTGCTGAACTGCTGCTGCTGCTGCTGGGCTTAAGAGCAGGTCTGCTGATCCTTCCAACCAGTCAGGGTGTGTAGCCAATCAGGCAGTCTACGTTAGGCCAGCTGCATTCATTAAGGTTGCCTGGAGACTGGCTGTACTGCAGGCACTGCTTCCAGAGTGGGTCTGTTGCAGGCCCTGATTCCTGACAAAGGGCAACTGTCAGCACTTTGGTTTTCACAACACTTTCTCCATCCTCAGGAGGAACTATCCAATGTCAACCTCACCAAGTTCCGCAAGATCCAGCACGAGCTGGAAGAGGCTGAGGAGCGGGCTGACATTGCAGAGTCCCAGGTTAACAAACTGCGGGTGAAGAGCCGCGAGGTTCACAGGAAGATTGAAGGAGAAGAGTGAGGATGTCTCCATGCTTCAAAGTGACTGAAGAAATGCACAAAATGTGAATCTCTCTGTCACCTTGTTGTATTTATTGGTTATTCTGTCCTCAGTGTTTAGGAAATAAAGATTGTAGAGACCTTTGCATACAAAGAACTAGTAGGGACTTTTGTTTTTTTACAGATTAGCTTTGGGGTCTTATTAAGGTTTGTGCATTATTGAATGTTTAATTTTAACTCTTGTCCTTTGCATGCATCCATTACAACACAGTCTTTAATTACGCGATCACATAGTATTTCTCCATTATACATTATAACATTATTCACTGAGAGGAAAAATAATGTTAAATGTGACACAAAGATTGAGAAAGTGAGTGCTCAAGAGTAAGAAATTCCAAATGTTAATGTTGAAAGTTCAGCCTAAACTCTATTCTATTCTATTCTATTCTATTCTATTCTATTCTATTCAGGTTCTTATATCATCCTCATCATCGTGGTATCTGAGCACCTTCCAGTAGTGTATTAAGCAATGTGATTAACAATTCTCACATGTGGTTTGTTCTTTCTCCCAGGAAGGAATTGTTGTGCAGAGGAGTGTTTACTTTTGGTAGGGTTTTTTGTTGGTGGTGTTTTTACATTAGGTAACACAGGTCGGAGAAGTGCCTCTGGCACTCGGAGTGGAAGGTGGGGATTCGTGTGATCATGCTTAGTTCATTGGGGAGTTTGTTCCACAGTCTGGGACCAGCACTCCTCCAGGAGTTCTCAAGACCAAACGTGCCCAGTTTTTTTAACCTTTCTTCATAGGTCAGATTTTCTAAATCTTTTATCATTTTTGTTGCTCTCCTCTGCACTCTCTCCAATTTGTCCACATCTTTTCTAAAGTGTGGCACCCAGAATTGGACACAGTACTCCAGCTGAGGCCTCACCTGTGCCAAGCAGAGTGGGACCTCCCTTACACATGACACGCCTGTTAATACACCCCAGAATATTAGCTTTTTTCTCAACTGCATCACATTGTTGACTCATATTCAATTTGTGATCCACAAGAACCCCCAGATCCTTTTCAGAAGTACTACCACCTAGCCAGTTATTCCCCATTTTGTAGTTGTGCATTTCATTTTTCCTCTCCAAGTGAAGTACTTTGCGCTTGCCTTTATTGAATTTCATCTAGTTGAATCCAGACCAATTATATAATTTGTCAAGGCAGTGCTGAATTCTAGTCCTGTTCTCCAAAGATCTTGCAGCCCCTCCCAGTTTGGTGTCATCTGCAAATTCTATAAGCACACTCTCCACTCTATTATCCAAGTCATTAATGAAAATATTGACTAGCACTGGACCCAAGACTGACTCCAATAGATACACCATCCCAGTTTAACACTGAACCATTGATAAGTACCCTCTGAGTGCAGTCTTTCATCTGGCTGTGCACCTACCTTATAGTAATTTCATCTAGCCCATGCTTCCTTAGTTTGCTTATGATAATGTCATAGGGGACTGTGACAGAAGCCTAACTAAAATCAAGATACATCATGCTTACTGCTTCTTCCCTAACCACTAGGCCAGTGACCCTGTCAAAAATGGAAACCAGGTTGGTTTGGCATGATTTCTTGACAGATCCATGCTGGCTAGTCCTTATAAGCCCATTTATCCTCTAGGTGCTTACAAATTGATTGTTTAATAATTTGTTCCAATATCTTTCCAGGTATTGAAGTTAGGCTGACTGATCTATAATTCCCCAGGTCCTCTTTGTTACCCTTTTTAAAGATAGGTCCTATATTTGTTCTTCTCCAGTCCTCTGCGACCTCACTCGGCCTCCAGGAGTCCACAAAGATAATTATTAGTGGTTCCAAGGTTGCTTCAGCTAGTTCCTTAATTACCCTAAATTAAATTTCATCAGGCCTCACTGACTTAACTACATCCAACTTATCTAAATATTCTTTAACTTGTTTTTTCCCTATTTTGGCTTGTGTTCCTTCCCCCTTGTTGTTAACATTAAACTGTGCGGAGTATTTGGTCACCATTAAAATTTTTAGTGAAGACTAAAGCAAAATAGGCATTAAATACATCAGACTTCTTGATGTCATCAGTTGTTAGCATCTGCTAAGTAGAGAACCTACATTTCCTTTGTCATTCTCTTGCTCCTAATGTATGTCACTTGCTAGGTATAACTCATTTTGTGGCGTAGCCTTTCGATTTTGTTCCTACAAGCTTGTGCTTTTCTTTGGTACTCTTCCTTTGCAATTTGTACACGTTTTCACATTTTTTAGGATTTTTTAATTTTTATTTTCAAGTAATTAAATAGCTCCCAATGGAGTCAGATTGGCCTCTTGCTGTTCTTGCCAACTTTCCTTAACATCGAGATAATTGTATGCAGTGTAGTTGTAGCCATGTCGGTCCCAGGATATTAGAGAGACAAGGTGGGTGAGGTAATATCTTTTATTGAGCCAACTGGTGTTGGTGAGAGAGACAAGCTTTCGAGCCACACAGAGTCTTTTTCAGCACTTGTGCCTTTAATATTGTCCCCTTGAGAAACTGCCACCTCTCCTGAATTCGTTTATCTCTTAGACTTTCTTCCTATGGCACCTTACTTACCAGTTCTCTGAGTTTGTTAAAGTCTGTTTTTCTAAAGTCCATTGTTCTTTTTCTTCTGCTCTCCCTCCTTCCTTTACTTAGAATCATGAAATCTATCATTTCATGATCACTTTCACCCAAATTGCCTTCCATCTTCAGTTTCACTACCAATTCCACCCTGTTAGTCAGGATCAAGTTTAAAATGGCTGTTCCTCTGGTTACTTCCTCCACTTTCTGCAAGAAGAAATTGTCCACAATACTTTCCAAGAACGTATTGGAGATTTTGTGTTTTGCCATATTACATCCATTTTACATCCAACAGATGGCTGGGTAGTTGAAGTCCCCCGTTACTACCAGGTCTTGTGTTTTGGAAATTTCTGTTATTTGTTCTAGAAATGCCTGATCCACTTCTTTTTCCTGATTTTGCGGTCTATAGTAGACTCCTACCATGACATAATTCCTCTTTTCCCCCTTTTATCTTTACCTAGAGATTTTCAACTGGTCTGTCTCTCACCTTCTTCTGCACCTCAGAACAAATGGATATATTCTTGATGTACAATGTAGCACCTCTTCCCTTTTTCTCCCTGTCTGTCCTTCCTGAACAAGTTATACCCCTCTGTACCAATATTCCAATCATGACATTTATCCCACCAAGTCTCAAGTGATACCAGGTAAGTCATAATTTAGCTTATATACTAATACTTCCAGTTCTTCCTGTTTATTCCCCATATGCCTTGCATTTGTGTAGACATCTAAGATGTTGAGCAGATTTTCCCATTGATTTCACTCTGGTTGCTCCTATGACCCTACTGTAATTTTCCATTTCTCCCCCAACATCTAGCTGTTTGTTAAAGTTGCCTTTTTTATGTTTACCAGTGGCTTTTATCATCTGCCCCCTTTGAACCTAAGTAAAAGCTCTCCTCAGCAGGTTGGCGAGTTGGTGCATGAAAAATCTTCTACTGATTGGTCAGGTGGACCCCATCCCTTTCCAGCAGGCATCCTTCCTGGAACAGCATCCCATGATTGAGGAAGCTGAAGCCCTCCTGTCAACACTATCTGTGCAGCCATACATTAATTTCCAGGATGCGCATATCCCTGCCTGGCCCCTTTTCTTGAACCGGGAGGCTGGATGAGAACACAACCTGTGCCCCCAACTCCTTCATCCTCGCTCCCAGAGCCCTGTAGTCATTGCTGATCTGCTCAGGGTTATACCTAAATCATACATAAATCACTGCAGGTAAATCAAAGCTTATGAATAGCCAAATACCTAACCACAGAGCCAGGAAAGGACGAGATATGATAGCATGGAAACATTCATCCCACAGATCACAGCGTAGTAAGACAGCTACAATCAACAGCAAATTCTTTAATGCACTCAGTGTACAAGGAACATGCACAACGTGCTGGCTTTGAAGCAAGAATATGCCCATTTTGTTATCATGTATCACAGAAGGAGAGTAGGAGCACAAGAAAATGACAAGGCATCTATCATTCCTTCTTGGATCTGTTGCCTTCCCAGATGATTTTAGTTAGCCCTGAGAGGTAAAGCTAGATATCAAATTTAAAATTGACACGGAAGATATATAAGTGGGATCTCTGAATCAGTGTAGTGGAATCTGAATAATCCTCCTCAGTTAACACACACTATGTCTATCATAGGGAGTCCAGAAGTGAAGCTTAAAAATAAGAGACAGTTTCTAGCTAAAACTAAACATAAAGATAGAGTACAGATTAGCAGTCCAAAGTGTATAGCTTCGGAGCGCCACAGATTAACAACTGTTTCACCCAAGAAGAAGTGTAACAGGAGGCTAGTGGTCTCATTGTAACAAAATCATACTGATGCTTTTGGGGAGAGATGAGCACTGCAGTGCACCTCATCAAAATTAAAATAATTTATATCAGTGGAAGTTATTCCTTACAGTCTTCATGCAGTGCTGGAGAATTTCAATTCTAATGTGACCTGAACAGGAATTAGATCAAAAGTCTAGATGTGGGTTTATACAAGAAATTACAAAGCCCACTTAATGTTATTGTCATGTGACAATGGCAAAGAATCACTCAGAGTCATGTTCTTTTAACACTGAACAAGACATTTTTATTAGAATAAGGAAAAAAAACCTGTTATCCTCTCTCTCTCTCGCTCTGATTTACTACAAAGCTTCTTCCTAGACTAAGAGTTGCTAAACTTTTTCATAGCCATATATTAATAGGATTTTATAGTGAATCCTCCCTTTACAGTCACAACCACAAATTCTGTCTCCTCTTTGCAATTGCATAACAGCCTTGTGGCAACTACAGCAATAGCTGACAGAGAAGAGACATAGTGGAAAAAAATGTCATGTATTTTTAGCTTCTTTTAATGCAATTTAGCAAGAATAAGATAGAGACACCCGCACCAGGTGACTAGCACCAGGTGACTCTGGTTCTGGCCACGGGGCAGGGGCTCAGGCGGGTGGTGACGCTGGCTCTGGCCACGGGGCAGGGGCTCAGGTGGGTGGTGATGCTGGCTCTGGCCACGGGGCAGGGGCTCAGGCGGGTGGTGACGCTGGGTCTGGCCACGGGGCAGGGGCTCAGGCGGGTGGTGACGCTGGGTCTGGCCACGGGGCTGGGGCTCAGGCGGGTGGTGACGCTGGGTCTGGCCACGGGGCAGGGGTTCAGGCGGGTGGTGATGCTGGTTCCAACCACCAGGCAGTGTGGCCTGGCATGGGCTGTACTCAGATCAACTTATTTGAACCTCCCTGTCTGACAGCAAAGTGGGAAGTGGGCTGGAACATGTGGGGAGGGGAGGAATTGAAGACACTAGACACTAGACCTTCTAAGACTCTGGGTTTCCTGGGAGACTCCTGGAGTTGGGCTCCCTTTCTAGGCCACCCAATCAGACGCCTGCCTCTCTTGTTGCTATTCGCAGGCAGACTTGTTGAGACTGGGATTTTGCTGGGACACTTATGTTCATGCCCTGATTTTTGTATGAAAGGAGTTTAAAAGCCACACAATATCTTTGAACATCCCACATAGCTGCATAGCATCTTAGTTTTATGTCCCATCTGTCAACACAGATATTTTTGAGGTGTATAATTGCAATCCAGTTTTGTTGTGTTTTGAACAAGCCACAATTCCCACCCCAAAGCTGGCCAGGTGCAGGAGTGGACATGATGCTGAGCTCCTCACTGAGCAGTAGCTTCCTCCTCAGCACTTTTGAATGACTCCCATTGTAAGGAAAAAGCTTATGAATGTGATGGAGAGGTAGAAACATCTGAGGATAGCTAGCTAGCAGTGTATTCTGAACTCTGGTGAGTTATAACCTGCACTCTTTCTGCTGTTTATAAAAAAGAGCGCAAGCATATTCTCAAAATATGAGAATTAATATATTAGTCATTTGCAGGAAGCCTCCAGATTTCTGGACCTTCAGCATTAACAGATATATCTGTTGATGGAAGAGGGCAGAGGTAGTACAGGTTGTAGGCTCCAAAATGGCTGAGCTGAGCTCTCAGGCCAGTGCAATAAGGTGGCTCACAGCAATGCCTTCTCAATGGCGGCTGACAGGAAACATGGCACATCCAAAGCCCTACTTATACTGACAGGCCTGCGAGTGAGGGTATGAAGTGATGTGGGGGTTATGCATGTAGAGTCCATGATAATTGTAGAGACACCTGAGGTCAGGCCTGAATGGAAAAAAACCATCAATAAAGGTTGTAAACAGTTTAAGAAAGACAGACATGAAAAACGGATTGAAAAAAGGGCCAAGCATCATGCCAAGTCTTCAGTGGGAGCCTTTACATTCCTATGTGACATCTGTTCGTGACCTTGCTCCCTACAGATCAGACTATACAGTCATAAGAGAACACATGAGATGCCATGATGGCATAGTTGGATATAATGGAGCCACACCATGTGCAGTGAGGTGAAAGTCTTGGGAGAACAAGAGCACTGCTTTCGTTCTGAGTTTAGTTTCAGAAAGGCAGAATGAAGACAGGAGAAGAGATTAGCCATGATTGATAAGTTGATTATATGTCATCCCCTTTACTGGGTAATATGAGCAACTGGGATGTGATACTGTTCCATGGCTGGTCTCTGCAATGCAACTCACTACAGATTGACACTTAAAAAATGAGGAACAATATGTGGAATTAAAAATAAAGTTGCCATCACTCTTCAATGTATTTGCAAGTGGCTCCCAAATACAGCTGGGCAAAATGTTTCTACAAAAACGTTTTTTTTGGGGAGGAGGGAGAGGCACAAAAATGCAGTTTCTTTGATACCAAACATTTTGTGATTTCATGTTGATTTTGCTGAATTGTTTTGGTCAAAAGAAACCCTTAAAAATCAGAAATGTTTCAATTTGACGTTTTCTAAACAAAAGGTTTAAATTTTTGGTTTCAGAATGTTCTTAAATTGTATTTTGAAAAATTAAAAAATGTTTAAGAAGCTCACAATCTACACATTCTTCTTATTATTATTATTTAAGTATCTGTTTGCGACACTAGGCACGTACTTGGGTGGCTAGCCCTTCCCGCCGCTTGGCCGCCACAGCTACAGCTAACCACTGCTCTGATTAGTGCAGATTAGCCGAGCTAGTGTGGGTATATTGCCTGGAGCTGGAATGGAATTTGTAGCTCCAGCTCAAAGTGTAGATATACTATTTGTCATTTCCAGGATCAGGACTATTCCAAATCTCTCTCTGTTTGCTTTATTGCAGGATTTCCCAGACCACAGTTGCCAAAAGTCTTTATAATAATAATAATAATAATTAATAATGATTAAACCATTTAATCTCTACCAAGCTCTATGACACAGAAATCTAAAATGTCACATAGAAGTCAGTAGCCCAGCCAGAACTAGAAGCCAGCAGTTCCAACAGTGCCCTGCTCTAACTACTACAGAGCACTTCCTCTTCAAATTCCCAGTCATAATATTTATAGGAGATTTATTCACATAGCTGGTAAGACAGCAAATATTTCTATATATATCCACGTCTTATATGAATGACAATTATGCTCTGAGTCAAGTTTGCCAAACAATACTTTGCCAAAAATGCCTTGACCTAAGAAAGAGGAGGAGGCTGTTACATGTGCAGATAAGACCCTATAAAAGTGCCCCTAGGATGAATCTGCCTTGTCCGTGCACAGAAAGCTTCAAGGTAAGCATATGGGGGGATCTGGGCTTGCAGAGAGGAGAAAGTACCCCTGCATTCCACACATCCCACTGCATTCCTGCTGCTGCTAGCACTCATTTCCAGGAGGGATTGTTTCTGTCATCAGGGCTTTTAAATGCACTTTTTGAGTCATCTATACATTTTCAATCTCCAGTTTATCACTGGAGTTTCATGCAGCAATAAGAAAGGAATTTCTATTTCTATTTTAGAATATTGACCAGCTTCCAGCCTGCATACCATCCATCTGGTATCACAAAAGAGGTAAGATCCTGATTTGCTAATTCCCAGGGGATGGTGAATACCCTCTTGGGTGGGATTTCTATATAGCTCAATAGGCAGTCATTGTATCCCCTAATATCTATGCCCATTGTGTAAATGCACTGTATATTGCGCTTGGGCTCTGTTGCCTGTGACAGGCAGGTCTCCAAAGTGGCTGGACTTGAAGCCATTGACCACTAATGCTGGGCCAGCAAGTGCCCTCTCTGAGATACCTCTCCTGAATACACACATCACAACATAATTGTACACAATGAACTCTTACATGCCAGCTCATAGGTCCCTAATAAACCAGGACAGAGTGGCCCAACAGAGGAGACCCACCAGGGGACAGAATCTAATTACTTGTCCAGAGAATGAATCTATTATTTTAATGAGCATTTATCCAGAATTTGCTTTTCCCCCACACCCCAAACATCACTGACAATAATTGTGCCCCAGCTGAAAGAGAGACACATTTCTCTGGTAAATGCTAATCAAGTTTTCATCTCTTAATGCGCAGAGTAGCTTAGTGAGTGGCACTTAGATGCCATGTGTGAAAATGCCTTCAGAAGAGGGTTTCAGGTAGCGTTTAAGGCAGTTGGTGGCCCTTTCACACTGGCTCCTTGACCAGTCTGATAGTGCCACTAATGCACTGGATAGTTCTTATATAATTAAGTAAGGAAACTATAAAAGGAGTAATGGCAAATAAAGGCATATTGATAATATTTGGTTAACTGGAGTGGGAGAGACAGACAGACAGAGCTTAAATTACATGAGAACCCAGTTTTTTATTAACTAATACCGGAAAATTCTTTATCAAAAGCACTGACAATAGTAACCTCCCCTTTGCACCTCTCCTAATATCCACCCTCCTGCTCCCTTTCCCCCACTGCCCTTCCATTGTAAGCACACCACACAGTCTAAAATGTAGCCAGAAGAGAGAATGTAAGAGGGCTTTCATAATTCCTAGTATATTTTTGGCTCTTCCTGGTCCCTCATGTAGGGATCTGCTTATGCTATTCCTACCAACAAATGCGGTGGAAAATGGACTTCATCCCAATGGAACTGCACGCCCCATAGTTATAGCGATCTGAAGAGGCAAGACGAAAAAGGGATGAGAATGAAAAGTGTGATAAAGTGAAGCCCCAAATGAATGTCTGGGTCTAAAGTGAGTGAGAGAGCCTATCACCCAGCTCTGGGGTTTCTTTCATTCCAGGTCCTGAGTCAAAAATGTAACATATTTTCTCCCCATCAGAGCTCACTGCTGAGCTGCCCTAGATAAACTGCAGCCATGTCGTCGGATGCTGAGATGGCCGCCTATGGGGTGGCAGCTCCTTTCCTCCGAAAGACAGAGAAGGAGAGAATTGAGGACCAGAACAAGCCTTTCGATGCTAAGACATCAGTCTTTGTGGTGCATCCCAAGGAATCCTTTGTGAAAAGCGTAATCCAGAGCAGGGAAGGAGGGAAGGTCACAGTCAAGACTGAAAAAGGAGAAGTGAGTAAAAACAAGGAGTAAGGAACAGCATTTTGTTCCTCCTCTGTTCTTAGCTGATAGAAATGGGTCTCTTCTTTCCTTCCAGTCTTTGACTGTTAAGGAAGATCAAGTCTTCCCCATGAACCCTCCCAAATATGATAAAATCGAGGACATGGCAATGATGACCCATCTCCATGAACCTGGCGTCCTGTATAACCTCAAAGAGCGTTACGCAGCCTGGATGATCTATGTAAGTACAGGCCGAAGTCTTTCCTGGACTTCCAAACTAATAGCTACACTAAATCATGTGGAAGACAATCACGTTATCTCCCTTTCTTTCAGACCTACTCTGGTCTCTTCTGTGTCACTGTCAACCCCTACAAGTGGCTGCCAGTGTACAACCCAGAAGTTGTGAATGCCTACAGGGGCAAAAAGCGTCAAGAGGCCCCTCCCCACATCTTCTCCATCTCTGACAACGCCTATCAGTTCATGTTAACCGGTGAGTGGCTCAACTCCTGAAAAGTGATTATAGAGTGAAAATTTCATATGAGGAATCATAAGCTTGTTTCCGGGAAATATGACATGCAGCTAAAGACACCAAAAACATTGAAAACTAGCAATGTGCAAACACAAATTCGTCCAAAGACAAACTGAACCTGACCCAAACATTAGCCCAGCTCTCAGAGAACCCAAAGCAAACCTTTTTGGAAGTTCATAAGTGTGTGGTTAATGGAAAAAGTACAGAATGTCCATATCTGCTTCTGCACATTCTGGCTCTAGCTGGGCCCAAAGAAGAACTGTCAAAAATCATGACACTCTGTTCTCAGGAAGCCTGATTCTTCCTGACTTTGCATCGTGTGTGTCATTTGCACTTTTGCAAAGTGGTGCATCAGAATTCTCCACTCCCCTACACTTGCATGGTAATTCACACACACTTTGCACTCTTTTTCCACTGGTGCTATGCAGATGGTTATAAATTGAGGATCAGGTCATTATTCTGTATAACCCTTTGCTGTCCAGAAATAATAATAGCTTCATCAGATTTCTGTAAGAGGGAATTCTGTGAAAGAGAAGTGAGTATAAGTATCCTGTGATGGCTCTATTGATCTGCATGAGCTTATATTTATTATTTATTCCTGTGGACTTTTAGTTAGTTGCCTGATGCCCTGAGGCCCCTTTGCAAATCCCAGCATTTATTTGTTTCACTCAGTTTTCAGTTTTCAGAGTGGTAGCCGTGTTAGTCTTTATCAGCAAAAAGAACGAGGAGTACTTGTAGCACCTTAGAGACTAACAAATTTATTTGAGCATAAGCTTTTGTGGGCTAAAACCCACTTCATCGGATGCATGCAGTGGAAAATACAGTAGGAAGATACATATACACAGAGGACATGAAAAATGGGTGTTGCCATACTAACTATAACAAGAGTATCAATTAAGGTGGGCTATTATCAGCAGGAGAAAAAAAACGTTTGTAGTGATAATCAGGATGGCTCATTTCCAACAGTTGACAAGAAGGTGTGAGTAACAGTAGGGGGGAAAAATTAGCATGGGGAAATAGTTTTTACTTTGTGTAATGACCCATCCACTCCCAGTCTTTATTCAAGCCTAATTTAATGGTGCAAATTAAAAGTTTGCAAATTAATTCCAATTCTGCAGTTTCTCGTTGGAGTCTGTTTTTAAAGTTTTTTTGTTGGAGTATTGCGACTTTGAGGTCTGTAATTGAGTGACTAGGGAGGCTGAAGTGTTCTCCGACTGGTTTTTGAATGTTATAATTCTTGACGTCTGATTTGTGTCCATTTATTCTTTTGCATAGAGACTGTCTGGTTTGGCTAATGTACATGGCAGAGGGGCATTGCTGGCACATGATGGCTTATATCACATTGGTAAATAAGCAGGTGAACGAGCCTCTCATAGTGTGGCTGATGTGATTAGGTCCTATGATGGTGTCCCCTGAATAGATATGTGGACAGAGTTGGCAACGATCAACTTCAGCCACCAACTAAAGCGTATCATCAAGGATCTACAACCTATCCTGAAGGACGATCCCTCACACAGATCTTGGGAGACATGCCAGTCCTCGCTTACAGACAGCCTCCCAACCTGAAGCAAATACTCACCAGCAACCACACACCACACAACAAAAACACTAATCCAGGAACCTATCCTTGCAACAAAGCCCATTGCCAACTCTGTATTTTCCACTGCATTCATCCGATGAAGTGGGTTTTAGCCCATGAAAGCTTATGCTCAAATACATTTGTTAGTCTCTAAGGTGCCACAAGTACTCCTCGTTCTTTCAGTTTTCAGTGAGTTCAATGTTACTTAGTAACTCTTTTAAAAGTCTCTTTGGTTCTGTCTCTTTCACAGATCGGGAGAATCAGTCGATCCTCATCACGTATGTATAATTCCCTGCCCTGGTTTTTGTTGTCTTTGCACTGCAGGAAGAAACTCTTTGGTTATGTGTTCTCTGCTTCTCTGTTTGATTTGACAGCGGAGAATCCGGTGCTGGAAAGACTGTGAACACAAAGCGTGTCATCCAGTACTTTGCAACAATTGCAGTTTCTGGGGAGAAGAAGAAGGAAGAGCCAGGCAAAATGCATGTGAGTTGGTCACTAGAGATGGGATTAAATGTTCTGTTCTGAAACTGCCACGTGGTTTAAAACGACCTTAATTTGACAATAATTGTTACTTTGTAGGGGACCCTTGAAGATCAAATCATCAGTGCCAATCCCCTGCTGGAGGCCTTTGGGAATGCCAAGACCGTGAGGAACGACAACTCCTCTCGTTTTGTAAGTTTTTTTTTTTTACAAAATTGCTCCTAGTCACAAGTGCAATGATGGGCCATATACGTTCCTGTCATTAGACTGATAATATAAATCTTGGCTGAGTTTTCAAACCTGCTGAAGGGACTCCCAGGGCAGCTTTGCAATCTCACTTCTGGAGTCTGCCTCTGAGGGTTTTAAATGAAATTACTTTTTTCCTTTAAAGGGTAAATTCATCAGAATCCACTTTGGTACCACAGGGAAACTGGCTTCTGCTGACATTGAAACATGTAAGGGACCTCCCTTTAAGGGTCACAATTCTCTGTCTCTCTTTCTTTCTCATTGTGTTTTCTTGTGGCTAATTGTACTTTACCTGCCTTGCCAGATCTGCTGGAGAAATCTAGAGTCACTTTCCAGCTCAAGGCGGAAAGAAGCTACCACATATTTTATCAGATCATGTCCAACAAGAAGCCAGAACTAATTGGTAAGAAATGTTTTAACTCTTTTGGTGGAACTGGTCACTGATGAACTCAGTAACATGGTCAATTAAATTATACCCATGTATATCCTATGCTTGTTTTCAGAGATGCTTCTGATTACCACCAACCCATATGACTTCCCCTTTGTGAGTCTAGGTGAGATCACTGTAGCCAGCATAGATGACCAGGAAGAGCTGATTGCCACAGATGTAAGTAACACACGAGAATTATTATGTGGAGTACTAACTTTACTAGAGAAGATATTTACATTACTGATTCTTTTAACAGAGCGCCATTGACATATTGGGTTTCAGTGCTGAGGAAAAAACAGCCATTTACAAGCTGACAGGGGCAGTCATGCATTATGGGAACCTGAAATTCAAGCAGAAGCAGCGTGAAGAGCAGGCAGAGCCAGATGGCACAGAAGGTATTAGCAAAATCTGTATCTAAACTCTCAAGCAATAAGTCAGGACCAGATTTACAGATATGTTCTGGATGTTTCATGCAACTCTGGCATTGCAAATCCAACATTGATTTTGCTTAAGCAGATAATTCAGTTGAGTTCTGACCTGCTTTGCATCACTGGAACAGCACATAACAGCCAGAGTTTGCTAGTGAATCTGTCCCTATGGCTGCCACTATATTAGACACTGATTTGCCACTCCGTCATCAGTTTTACATTGATGTAAGTCCACTAATGTCAATGGTGTTGCACTGGTGTAAAGCTAAAGTAATGCAGTGAAGAATCTTCCAAAGTCTCCTCCAACAGTGATGAAGAAACAGAGAAGCAAAGGGCCTAATTTTACATGGCCTGGCACCTAGTCCCTCACTAGTACTGCTTATTTAGTCTGCAGAAGAGAAGAGTGAAGGGGGATTTGATAGCAGCCTTCAACTACCTGAAGCAGGGTTCCAAAGAGGATGGAGCTCGGCTGTTCTCAGTGGTGGCAGATGACAGAGCAATGGTCTCAAGTTGCAGTGGGGGAGGTCTAGGTTGAATATTAGGAAAAACTATTTCACTAGAAGGGTGGTGAAGCACTGGAATGGGTTACCTAGGGAGATGGTGGAGTCTCCATCCTTAGAGGTTTTTAAGGCCCGGTTTGACAAAGCCCTGTCTGGGATGATTTAGTTGGGGATGGTCCTGCTTTAAGCAGGAGGTTGGACTAGATGACCTTCTGAGGTCTCTTCCAACCCTAATCTTCTATGATTCTATGATTCTATGATTATGCCTTGCAAAGTGTGTATAAAACATTGCTTCCAGGATATGTGAGCAGATAGTTCTGAACTAGCAAGGTGTCACATCCAATTTGCATTCGCTTTGTACGAGGTGGCAGGCAGTGGAGAATGAGGCCCTTAGGCACGGACTCTGAGCTTCATTTGGGCTGAGCCTGGCAGATCTCAGGAAGGGCAAGGGTGGCAGTGCACCACCTCTGCAGTCCCTGGGATTCTGCAGCTTGCTGGGGCCAACCCTGCTGACTAACATAAGCTGGTATGGCCAGAGAGCTGCTGTAATGTATGCTCAACTATACCAGCCCCCAAGGGCTGTTTTTTCAGCGGAGAATATCTACAATCCTGCAGCAGTTCTGCCATAATCCCTTTGTCGGGAGCACTGCTGGGACGCCCCATAGCTGATGGGCTGCAAGGTGAGCACTGAAGAGCTGTTCCAGCTGCTTTACACCTTCCAAGGAAGTCCCTTATGCTGAGGATGTTTCCCAGTGCTTGAAACTGTCTGGTTTATGGCATTTTATTTTAGTAGAGGTGGTGTAAAGGCACAGCAGCTGAGGCCAGAATTGGGGCCCTAGGGTTTGAGATCCTTCCGTTAGATAAAAAGTGAGAGGTCTGTGCTCTGCCCAGGATTCTGATCTTCCTCTCTCTAGGATGTACGTCTCTGGAAGGGAATGTAGGAGTGGTTCTATAAATAGACATTATTTCAAGGTCAGTTGATCACTTTGTCAAAAGCTAACTGCTCTTTACGGAGTGAAAACGCTTCACTTTCTTGAGAGGATTAGGATCTAAGTGCAAATGCAAACAGAACTAAAGAAAACAGTTGTAAGGAAACATGATCATTATAGACCTGGTCATGATATATTCAATAATGGCATTATATGCTGTTATTAATAATAAAATCATTTAAGTAATTTCAGCCAATGCTGGAGGCCGTAGGAGCTGTGGGAGCTGAAGTCAATGGAATTGCACAGGTTTAGGTCAGGACAGTGTTTGGCCATTAGCCAGTTTGCTTCTGATCATTCAGAAATCAGAATCCCTAGACAAGCTGCACAGTAAAGTGGCAAAGAAAGAACTTCAAAGCCATCTTTTCATTCTGTCTGTTCATCTGCTTCTTTCTCCTTAAAAATTGTTTTTATTTGGCCCTTATGAGGTATTTGTGAACAAATTCTTACAATCACTTGATGTACAGGAAATTCCAGGAAATTTTTGGATAGTGTAGGGGACAATTTCCTGGTGCAAGTGCTGGAGGAACCAACTAGGGGCAAAGCTTTTCTTGACCTGCTACTCACAAACAGGGAAGAACTAGTAGGGGAAGCAAAAGTGGATGGGAACCTGGGAGGCAGTGACCATGAGATGGTCGAGTTCAGGATCCTGACACAAGGAAGAAAGGAGAGCAGCAGAATACGGACCCTGGACTTCAGAAAAGCATACTTTGACTCCCTCAGGGAACAGATGGGCAGGATCCCCTGGGAGAATAACATGAAGGGCAAAGGGGTCCAGGAGAGCTGGCTGTATTTTAAAGAATCCTTATTGAGGTTGCAGGAACAAACCATCCCGATGTGTAGAAAGAATAGTAAATATGGCAGGCGACCAGCTTGGCTAAACAGTGAAATCCTTGCTGATCTTAAACGCAAAAAAGAAGCTTACAAGAAGTGGAAGATTGGACAAATGACCAGGGAGGAGTATAAAAATATTGCTCAGGCGTGCAGGAGTGAAATCAGGAAGGCCAAATCACACTTGGAGTTGCAGTTAGCAAGAGATGTTAAGAGTAACAAGAAGGGTTTCTTCAGGTATGTTAGCAACAAGAAGAAAATCAAGGAAAGTGTGGGCCCCTTACTGAATGAGGGAGGCAATCTAGTGACCAAGGATGTGGAAAAAACTAATGTACTCAATGCTTTTTTTGCCTCTGTCTTCACGCACAAGGTCAGCTCCCAGATTGCTGCACTGGGCAGTACAGCATGGGTAGAAGGTGACCAACCCTCTGTGGAGAAAGAAGTGGTTCGGGACTATTTAGAAAAACTGGATGTGCACAAGTCCATGGGGCCGGATGCGCTGCATCCGAGGGTGCTAAAGGAGTTAGCGGGTGAGATTGCAGAGCCATTAGCCATTATTTTTGAAAACTCATGGCGATCAGGGGAGGTCCCAGATGACTGGAAAAAGGCTAATGTGGTGCCCATCTTTAAAAAAGGGAAGAAGGAGTATCCGGGGAACTACAGGCCAGTCAGCCTCACCTCAGTCCCTGGAAAAATCATGGAGCAGGTCCTCAAGGAATCAATTATGAAACATTTAGAGGAGAGGAAAGTGATCAGGAACAGTCAGCATGGATTCACCAAGGGGAAGTCGTGGCTGACTAACCTAATTGCCTTCTATGATGAGATAACTGGCTCTGTGGATGAGGGGAAAGCAGTGGATGTGTTGTTCCTTGACTTTAGCAAAGCTTTTGATACGGTCTCCCACAGTATTCTTGCCGCCAAGTTAAAGAAGTATGGGCTGGATGAATGGACTGTAAGGTGGATAGAAAGCTGGCTAGATCGTCGGGCTCAACGGGTAGTGATCAATGGCTCCATGTCTAGTTGGCAGCCGGTTTCAAGCGGAGTGCCCCAAGGGTCGGTCCTGGGGCCGGTTTTGTTTAATATCTTTATTAATGATCTGGAGGATGGTGTGGACTGCACTCTCAGCAAGTTTGCAGATGACACTAAACTAGGAGGCATGGTAGATACACTAGAGGGTAGGGATCGGATACAGAGGGACCTAGACAAATTAGAGGATTGGGCCGAAAAAAACCTGATGAGGTTCAACAAGGACAAGTGCAGAGTCCTGCACTTAGGACGGAAGAATCCCATGCACTGCTACAGACTAGGGACCGAATGGCTAGGTAGCAGTTCTGCAGAAAAGGACCTAGGGGTCACAGTGGACGAGAAGCTGGATATGAGTCAACAGTGTGCTCTTGTTGCCAAGAAGGCTAACGGCATTTTGGGCTGTATAAGTAGGGGCATTGCCAGCAGATCGAGGAACTTGATTGTTCCCCTTTATTCGACATTGGTGAGGCCTCATCTGGAATACTGTGTCCAGTTTTGGGCCCCACACTACAAGAAGGATGTGGAAAAATTGGAAAGAGTCCAGCGGAGGGCAACAAAAATGATTAGGGGTCTGGAGCACATGACTTACGAGGAGAGGCTGAGGGAACTGGGATTGTTTAGTCTCCAGAAGAGAAGAATGAGGGGGGATTTGATAGCAGCCTTCAACTACCTGAAGGGGGGTTCCAAAGAGGATGGAGCTCGGCTGTTCTCAGTGGTGGCAGATGACAGAACAAGGAGTAATGGTCTCAAGTTGCAGTGGAGGAGGTCCAGGTTGGATATCAGGAAAAACTATTTCACTAGGAGGGTGGTGAAACACTGGAATGTGTTACCTAGGGAGGTGGTGGAGTCTCCTTCCTTGGAGGTTTTTAAGGCCCGGCTTGACAAAGCCCTGGCTGGGATGATTTAGCTGGGAATTGGTCCTGCTTTGAGCAGGGGGTTGGACTAGATGACCTCTTGAGGTCCCTTCCAACTCTGATATTCTATGATTCTATGATTCTACAGACCCTCTCAATCAAATGCAAAACAATTAATCAAGAAATCAAGAAATAAAGGAAGCTCTAAACTCCATAATTACTGGAGTTATTAATCGATGTGGTAGCTGGTAAAACAAAAACAGATATCATTACTCTTTTCTAGTCATTATAAAAGACACCAAAGCCTATCTTTGAGCTACTAATTCATTCCTCTCCTTGTTTAGTGGCTGACAAAGCAGCCTACCTGATGAATCTGAACTCAGCTGACCTGCTCAAAGCCTTGTGTTACCCCCGAGTCAAGGTTGGGAATGAATATGTGACCAAAGGTCAAACCGTGCAGCAGGTAACAATTGGTGATCTAGAACTCCTGGTTTGAATTAACACACCCGGGTTTCTTCCTCTGCTTTGTATGGTAACTCCAGTCCCTCTCCCACTGGTTAGGTGCACAATTCGGTGGGTGCTCTGGCAAAGGCGGTCTATGAGAAGATGTTCCTGTGGATGGTTGTTCGTATCAACCAGCAGCTGGATACCAAGCAGCCCAGACAGTACTTCATTGGTGTCCTGGACATTGCTGGCTTTGAGATCTTTGATGTAAGGAGCAGGGATTTGACAGGAGGTTCCTGGAAGGGACACTCAGGGGTTCTGAGAACTTTGAGGGTTTTTTTAACATTATATATTTTGTATTTAAATAATTTCCTGGAAAAGCCTGACTTTTCTGCAGAAACAGTCTTGATCTTGATCTTCCACTAAGGCAGCACGAGCCTCTAATGAGTCCATTTTTGGATAGATTTGTGTGGTGCATGTAGAAATGACAACTGCATTGAAAGTGCCTTCAAATTGTTAACAGGTGGTGCCTAATAGAAAATAAATGATTGTGTACCTAACACAAATTATTGTAGGTGTTTATGGCACCTAGTGGGCAGCTCGCTAACTCCCAGGCAGGCTTGGGGCTGAGGGTTTGGAAATGTCTGGGTAGGCCAGAGGGCTGAGAGCTCAGAAGGAGTTGGCCAGGCTCAGACCCAAATGCCTGGCCAAGGATCAGGGACAAGAGCTGAGAAATGCCTGAGTAGGCTTGGGTCCCAGAGCACAGAAATACCTGGACAAGCCTGGGCCTGACACTGCAGAAATGTCTTGGCAGAGCTGAGAATAGAACTCCCAAAACATCTGGCTGGCTCTAGGGATAAGAATTCAGAAAGTCTCCCAGGATTTGCTGCACAATAGTAGCATTGTTCTTCAAACTTTAGCTTTTTCACATATACATTGAAAGTAATCAGTTTCGTTGCATTTTTGTAGTACAACAGCCTGGAGCAGCTGTGCATCAACTTCACCAATGAGAAACTGCAACAGTTTTTCAACCACCACATGTTCGTGTTGGAGCAGGAGGAGTACAAGAAGGAAGGAATCGAATGGGAGTTCATTGACTTTGGGATGGACCTGGCTGCCTGCATTGAGCTCATTGAGAAGGTATCTTTTCAATTCAAATGCCTTATATGTTCAAGAATTCTTTAATTATTGTGGGTTGCATTGAATTTTAGATGGATTTTCCATGCTCCGGGCCATAAATATCTTGACCCATAATGTTCTAATTTTTTGCTCTGAAACATTAAGAAGACCACACATAGCTTTATGACAACAGTCCTGCACCCTCTTCTTTCCAAGAGTGGAAAGATGGCATTGTTTACCTTTAGCAGGATTCTTTTCAGAATCCTGGACACAGATTTAATTTTAAAGCATACCAGAAAGCCCCACTATCACAACTCAAAGAGATAGTATCCTGGAAGTTAAATTTTTCTACTTTTTGTCAATAGTATACATCATTCTTCTCAGGAAAAACAGAAGTAATTCCTGAAAAAGATGTAAATTTTTCTGTCTTGATGTGATTATTGTACACATAGCAGGAGCTTTATGCCAATGTTATGTGATTAAAGGTCTGCGTGTTGTTGTCAATAGGACAGCTAACCTGCTGGGAACTCAATTTTCACACTGAAATAGATACTGATTATTTTGTTGCCTTTCTTCACGGATACTGTAACCATTTTTGACAAGCTGAATGTTTGTAATGCACATGAATTATTAATCATTATTATTATTTGTAGTGCAGGAGCTCCCAGGTCACTAACTGGGATCCTATTGTGCTAGGTACCGTATACCTTATATACATAAGATGACAATCAGTCTGGGCCAATATAGATGCTCTTTCATTTCTATGGCCTCTTTGGATGTGAAGATGAGGATTTTGTCCGTGTTTCCACTATTTTGTAGAATTCCTTTTGATTTTCATGTTGTTAAAGAACCATATTAACCTCTTACTATTCTTCCTGTCTTTCCTTTGCATTGGGAGAGTTTACAGTTGTGCCTTTACATTGTCTCCTTGAGAAACTGCCAGCTCTCCTGAACTCCTTTATCCCTTAGATTTTCTTCCCATGGGACCTCCCCTGCCACTTCTCTGAGTCTCTTAAAGTCTGTTTTGCTGAAGTCCATTGTCCTTATTCTGCTGCTCTCACTCCTTCCTTTCCTTAGAATCATGAAATCTGTCATCTCATGATCACCGTTACCCAAATGGCCTTCCATCTTCAGATTCACTACCAATTCTTCCCTGTTGGCCAGAATCAAGTCTAAAATGGCTGTCCCTGTGGTTACTTCCTCCACTTTCTAGAAGCAAAAGTTGTACACAGCACATTCCTAGAACTTACTGGACATTTTATGTTTTGCAGTATTACTTTCCTAACAGATGGCTGGGGAGTTAAAATCTCCCATTACTACCAGGTCTTGTGTTTTGGTTATTTCTGTTTTTTGTTCTAGAAATGCCTCGTTCACCTAATCTTCCTGATTGAGTGGTCTATAGTAGACCCCATACCATGACATCATCCCTATTTTTACCCCTTTTGTTTTTAACCAGACACTCTCAATCAGGGCTGGCTCCAGGCACCAGCCCACCAAGCTTGTGCTTGGGGCGGCACCTGGAGGGGGGTGGCGCTCCGGCCCCCGGGGAGAGCGGGGCCACGGCCGCGCTCGCCGCCCTGCCCCCGGCGCTCTGGCCGCCCTCCCCCCCCAGCGCCCTCCCCCCGGCCGCCGGGGGGAGAGCGGCAAGCCCTGGCTGGGGCTCGCCGCCCTCTCGCCGCCCTGCCCCCGGCGCTCTGGCTGCCGGGGGGAGAGCCGAGCCCCAGCTGGGGATCGCCGCTCTCCCCCCGGTGCCCTCCCCCCGGTCGCTGGGGCTCGCCGCCCTCTCGCCGCTCTTCCCCCGGAGCTCTGGCCGCCGGGGGGAGAGCCGAGCCCCGGCCGGGGCTCGCCGCCCTCCTCCCAGGGCTCCGGCCGCCCTCCCCCCGCCGGGGGGGGGGGCTTTTTTGCCTGGGGTGGCAAAAAAGCCAGAGCCGGCCCTGCTCTCAATTGGTCTGCCTCCCACCTACTTCTGGACCTCAGGACAAATGGATATATTCTTGTCAGCACCTTCTCCCTTTCCCCCCCTGCCTGTCCTTCCTGAACAAGCTGTACCCCTCTGTACCAATATTCCAGTCAGGAGATTTATCTCTCCAAGCCTCTGTGATTCCAATTCAGTCATAAATTAGTTATTTTATTTTTCACATCCTTTCTAGCATAAATAAAATTAATTTTTATGTGCCATTAATGTATCTAGCGTTGATTAAAAATATCAAATGAATAATGTATTCAGCAAATGTTCATTTTTCAAATGAATCATTTGATGATTTTAAAAAAAATTCTTCACTCAGTTCTATATGTTACATGCAAAGCTGAAAATATGTCAGTATTCAGTTGGTTTAATTTTGCTTTGTCCATGGCAGTTTCAGTGAATTAAAGTTCATATATTCCAAGGCCAGAAGGGACCATTGTGATGATCTGGTCTGACCTTCTGTGTAACACAGGCCAGAGAACTGCCCCCAAATGATTCCTAGAGCAGATTGTTTAGAAAAATATCCAATCTTGATTTAAAAATTATCCCTGCTGGAGAATTCACCACGACCCTTGGTAAATTGTTCCAATGGTTAATTACCCTCTCTCTTAAAAAATTACACCTTATTTCCACTCTGAATTTGTCTAGCTTCAAATTCCAGCCATTTCATAGTGTTAATCCTTTCTTTGCTAGACTGAAGAGCCCATTCTTAAATATTTGTTTCCGATGTGGATACCTATAGACTGCAATCACATCACTCCTCACCTTCTCATTGTTAAGTAGATTAACCTCCTTGAGTCTATCACTATAAGGCAGGTTTTCTAATCCTTTAATCATTCTCATGGCTCCTCTCTGAACCCTTTCCAATTCATCAACATCCTTCTTGAATTGTGGGCACCAGAACTGGGTGCAGTATTCCAGCAGCGGTTCTAAGCAATCTCTGGGCAGTTCTGCCAAATACAGAGGTAAAATAACCTCTACTACTACTCAAGATTCCCCTGTTTATGCATCCCAGGATCACATTAGCCCTTTTGACTGCACTGGGAGCTCATGTTCAACTGATTATCCACCCTGGCCCCCAAATCTTTTTCAGAGTCACTGCTTCCCGCGATAGTCCTCCATCCAGTAAGTGTGGCCCACATTCTTTGTTCCTAGATGGATACATTTACATTTAGCCATATTAAAATGCATAGTGTTTGCTTGAGCCCAGCTTACCAAGTGGTCCAGATCACTTGGTGTCAGTGACCTGTCATCTTCATTATATACCATTCCCTCAATTTTTGTGTCACCTGAAAACTTTATCAGTGATGCCTTTATGGTTTCTTTCAGGTCATTGATAAAAATGTTAAATAGTGTTGGGCCAAGAACCAATCCCTGTGGGTTCCCATTAGAAACATACCCATTCAATGATGATTCTCCATGTACATTTAGATTTTGAGACTTATCAGGTTAGTCAGCTTTTAATCCACTTAATGTGTGCCATGTTAATTTTATATCTTTCTAGTTTTGTAATCAAAATGTCATGAGTACAAAATCAAATGCCTTACAGAAATGTAAGTATATTACATCAACACTATTACTTGTCCTCTACAGCACTAGTAATATCCTTTTTTTAACTAAACCAAGAGATGGTCACATTGTTGCATCCAGAAAATCCTCATGTAATCTCTCTCTCTCTTCTCCTATCCCCCTTCTTATCTGTTGCTGTGTCTTTCAGCCAATGGGTATTTTCTCCATCCTGGAAGAGGAGTGCATGTTCCCCAAGGCGACTGATGCATCTTTCAAGAACAAGCTCTATGACCAGCATCTTGGCAAGTCCAACAACTTCCAGAAGCCCAAGCCTGCCAAAGGAAAGGCTGAGGCCCACTTCGCCCTGGTGCACTATGCTGGCACTGTGGACTACAACATCACTGGCTGGCTCGAGAAGAACAAGGATCCGCTGAATGAAACTGTCATTGGGCTGTACCAGAAATCGTCAATGAAAACACTGGCTTTGCTATTTGCCACGTATGGTGGAGATGCAGGTAATTTCTGTGAAATCCGTATTTTAATTAATTCACAATAAACTGATTCCTCTAGAATCCCTACCAGTTCTAATCTAGCGGCACACTGTAGAGAGTGAAAAGTCATCTTCTGCCTGTGGCTTGGTCTTATTAAAAAGGAAATAAAAAATCTGATCAAATGTAGCTCAAGCCTCCTCCTTAGTATTGTCGTTGCACACCCTAGTTCCTCTTTCTCCAGACAGTCACGCCTACCTCCCTTACATATGGGTGTGATAGTAGGGCTGTCAACCAATTAAAAAAATTAATCGTGATTAATCGCACAATTAAAAAAATTAATCGTGATTAATCGTGCAATTAATCACACTGCTAAACAATAATGGAATACCATTTATTTAAATATTTTGGATGTTTTCTACATTTTCAAATACATTGGTTTCAATTACAACACAGAATACAAAAGTGTACAGTGCTCACTTTATATTTATTTTTGAGTGCTGTAGCTATCTTTAGAAATCTCACATTAGTACCTGCTTTGTGTTTTGTCAAATCTGCAGTGAAAGTGTTCTTAAAATGATCAGCATGTGCTGGGTCATCATCCGAGACTGCCATAACATGAAATATATGGCAGAATGTGGGTAAAACAGAGCAGGGGACATACAATTCTCCCCCAAGGAGTTCAGTCACAGATTTAATTAATACATTATTTTTTTAATAGCATCATCAGCACGGAAACATGTCCTCTGGAATGGTGGCCCAAGCATGAAGGGACATATGATCGTTTAGCATATCTGGCACATATTAAATACCTTGCAATGCCGGCTACAAAAGTGCCATGCAAATGCCTGATCTCACTTTCTGGTGACATTGTAAATAAGAAGCAGACAGCCTTATATCCTGTAAATGTAAACAAACTTGTTTGTCTTAGCGATTGGCTGAACAAGAAGTAGGACTGAGTGAACTTGTAGGCTCTGAAGTTTTACATTGTTTTGTTTCTGAGTGTAGTTATCTAACAAAAAAATCTACATTCGTAAGTTGCACTTTCATGACAAAGAAATTGCACTACAGTACTTGTATGAGGTGAATTGAAAAACACTATTTCTTTTGCTTATCATTTTTACAGTGCAAATATTTGTAATAAAAAATAATATACACTGATTTCAATACAACACAGAATACAATATATGTGAAAATGTAGAAAAACATCCAAAATATTTAATAAATGTCAGTTGGTATTCTATTGTTTAACACTGCGATTAAAGCTGCAATTAATCGTGATTAATTTTTTAAATTGCGATGAATTTTTTGAGTTAATTGCGTGAGATAACTGCGATTAATCGACAGCCCTAATAATGAGCTGTCTGCTGTAGCAGAAACCATTAGCCTTTTCTCAGCATGACCAATGGTTATTAACAGGGTTGGCTGTTACAGGCAAACACCGCCAGCCTGTGAGACTAACCGTTCAAACCCCAAAGTGCATCCTTTTAATTTTGTCCTTTTGTGTGTGATTCAGAGGGTGGTGGCAAGAAGGGAGGCAAGAAGAAGGGTTCTTCTTTCCAGACCGTCTCTGCTCTTTTCAGGGTACAGTACATTGTTCCTTATTGCGTTCTCTGTGATGATGGGTTGGAAATTCCCTTTATATCTAAAAAGTCTATTTTCCCAGTGGTCTCAGTTGTGAACTTTTTAAGTCAAAAAGCCTCTTTCAGTTGCTCTTAAAGGGCCTGATCCAAAGCCCATCGAAATCAGTGGAAAGACACCCAGCTTTGAATGATGTCTAAAGTACTTGGGCCAGATTCTGTTCTCATTTACACAGGATTAAACCAATTTTGCCCCCTACTGTGGCCACTATGTACTAGTATTAGTGGGTCTGGCTGCCCGCCTTAGTCTGGCTGCCTGCCGAGCATGGGGGAATGTGCAGAAGGAGTAGGGCCAGCACAGTGGGTCCAAGACCACCTGCTTTCCAGCAACTGGTACAGGGGATATGGCAGATGGAAAGCGGCATGGTCCAGCTAATGTCTGGAAGCCAGAACAGGCTGTTGGTGCTATGGGCAGTAGGCACATCTTAGAACTGCCCAGGGATTACTTAGAACTGTGTCTCAGGGCAGCCTTTATAGCTAACAATGCAGCCTCCCTCCTGATTTGTGCCAAGTGTAGCAGCGTCAGATCTGAGGAGGTGGCTCATAGTAACTCCATTTCTATTCCGTGGCAGAGTTCCTCTGAATATACCTAGGTGTAACGGAAAGCAGAGTCTGTCCTTTTGTCTCCTCTCCCAGGATGAAGATGTCAGAAACAATTATGTCAAACCAAATTAGTCTTAAGAGACCCCCCGACCCGAGATGCTGTTATAGGATTTAATATTCCCCTTCCTGCTTCCTTCGCTTTCAGTGGAAATTGTTACAGGGTCATGTGCAGCCTTCCACTCAGCTCTGGATTTCAGGGATGTTAATGGTCTATACTGCCTACATTTCAAACACCTGAAAACACAGAAGTGTGTCCTTTGTTAGCCTCTTCTGCCACTGCATCTGCTCCCTTCCTCTCTCATCCCCTCTGCATTTTCCAATATAATCAACAGAAAGAAATATCTTGTTCAGAAGGATGGCCTGATGTTTGCAGATAATCATCTTTCTTTGAAAATGTCCTCCTTTGGCTTCCATAACAGCCCTTGTGGCCATTTCCCATTAGTTTCTGGTCCTGTCTTGGTAGCCTTTTCCAGCTTGCTCAAGTAGAGCTACTTTCAGAGTTTTATATCTCACTTTAATAAACGTGTTCAAGCTCCAAAGAAAGAGGGCACCTTAGGTTAGAATGACCCCAGCTGGAAAGTTTTGCAAGCTAGTTTGTCTACATTGGTTATGGGTTTACTGCGTCTATCAGTGCAGATACAGATGTAACATTGGTTAACCTAAACCTTTGCTTATGGTCTCACAGGAGAATTTAAACAAGCTGATGAGCAATCTGAGAAGCACTCATCCTCACTTTGTGCGCTGCCTCATTCCCAATGAAACGAAGACACCCGGTAAGAAGTGCCAGTGTACAGAGCTCTTAGTGAGATGCAGCCATTCCCTCTGGGCTGCACAAGGAGGTACTAATTCATGCTGTGATTTGTTAAGGTGCCATGGAACATGATCTCGTACTGCACCAGCTAAGGTGTAACGGCGTGCTGGAAGGGATCCGAATTTGCAGGAAAGGATTCCCCAGCAGAGTCATTTACGCAGACTTTAAACAGAGGTCAGACTCCTCCAGTCCCTGTTCCATTCTCTCTCTGTGGAGTAGCTTGCATTTTCTAACTACTTTAACTATCATAGTCACTGCAGCGCCCAGCACATGCTGTGTGTATAGAAGAAATTTAGGACCAAACTGGTGTAGTCCAAAAAGCAGCAAAAATGCCACACTTTTCCTGTGGGGGGGGAGGGGAATGGGCTGGGTGGGCAGTGGAGTGGCCATGCTAGATGACTATGTAGCCCTTTAAATACCATAAAGCTGAATTTCATGATGGGTCTGTCTGTGGGAACTCAGAATAGGGGCTTCATGGGTGGACAAAAGCAGTGACAGAGACATGGCCAATGTGGCCAAGAATTCTATGGCCCACTGAGTCACAGCTGTTGATAGTGTAGGTGCATTGGGACATGGCTACTACTAATTCTCATGGGCTGTATTAGCAGCTAGATTGCACTGATGCACTGTTTCCTGTCTCGGGTTTGGTTTCTCTCCACATACATGCTTGCATAGTTCCTCGCACACAAGGTTCTTTACTTGGGGATGACACTGTTACCCTTGGAGATGGTGAAACATATCAGACCCACATCTCTGGAGACCAATCTCCTCTATGCATTGAGACTAGTTAATATAAATACACTGCAAGCAGTCATAGTGCAAGCTTTTTCACTTTAGCCTGAAAATGTGCTTCCTTCTGACCTGGAATGTCATCTCAAAGCATGAGAAGGAAATTCATTCTTCACAGCTCCATTCATTCCTTGATTCTACTGTGGAGAATCCTAACAATGGGGCCCATTAGTGCCACATGTGATTATGGTTTCAGCAATGTAAGTATCTTCATAGTCCATTTTCTTCCACAGATACAGGATTTTAAATGCAAGCGCCGTTCCAGAAGGACAGTTTATGGACAGCAAGAAGGCTTCTGAGAAACTACTTGGGTCCATTGATATTGATCAGACCCAGTATAAATTTGGTCACACCAAGGTACAAACACTTTTTGATTCAAACACCATCTATTTGTATAATGTACAGAATGAAAGTGATTGTCTGTAACATTCTCTTCCTCAAGGTGTTCTTCAAAGCAGGACTTCTGGGTCTTCTAGAGGAGATGAGAGATGATAAACTGGCACAGCTTATCACCCGCACACAAGCCATGTGTCGTGGCTTCCTGATGAGAGTGGAGTTCCAGAAAATGATGCAAAGAAGGTAGAAATGTACAGTACTGCATTTGGTCTGCTGGGTTTATGTCACCCCCACAGAGGTGAAATTAACAGAATTGGAGGGGTGGACTCAGTCTGACTTAGATCTCATTAATCCACTGTATCAATGTGTGAGCACTTGGGAGTAGAGCTGGGTGAAAATTTTCAGACAAATAGTTCATTTGCTGAAAAATGCAGTTTCAGGTTGACCTAAACTAGTCACAAAATTGCTGATAGTTTAGTCCCAAAAACTGGGGCTAGAGTCACAAGGAAACTTAAATGCTATATATAGACAACCAGAGGAGAAGGCAGAGACATAGCACCACATCCACCTTCCCCTCTGGTCTGGGGAATCTAGCCCTTCTTTTCCTTTCCTTTTATTAAATGAAAGTTTAAAAAGCCTGAACTCAAAACAAAAGGTTTTATTCAATCTTAAATGAAATTTTCTGCCTTTTTCAATACACTGAAAATTCAGAAAAACATTAGTTTTGGTTCAATCCAAACTGAATTTTTTAAAATTTTATTTTTCGGAACTGCCAGTGAACCAACAAATCAATTATTTGCACAGCTCTATCTGGGAGTGTAAATCAGTATAACTGGTATACCAAGGAGCAAGAAGAAGGTGTAATAAAGTGTGCGTTAGACTAGGGGTGGCCAACTTTAACTTACACCTTCCAGTTGGGTACTTTTGTGCTAAATTCTCTTTGGCTCCTCAGCATGTGAGTTACACCAGTTCAGAGTCCCTTAGACTCCAAAACACTCATCAGAGGGAGTGGGTCAGTTACAGATGTGATGTGTAAAGAGGGAGCAAAAGTTCATCCCGGTTTGTGAGCGTGAGTCTACAGAGAACAGACATTAATTCAGCATGCACATTGAGGAGAACGACAGTGGAGTTTTACTTCCCCTAGACTTTCTAAGGCTCAAGCAGGTCCAGAGTCTGTAACCCTTAGAGTAGTACTTTTTCATATGAGTGGCCCCATTTGAACTCAAATGAGGCTACTTGGCTGAATAAATGCTACTCACAATTAGTAGAATTGCAGTATCTGTCCTTTGGACTCACCTCTGAATTTGGCCCATAACATTGACCATATATTCTGATGACATTATAGAGAGTCCATCTTCTGTATCCAATACAATGTTCGCTCGTTCATGAATGTCAAGCACTGGCCCTGGATGAAGCTGTACTTCAAGATCAAGCCCTTGCTGAAGAGTGCTGAATCTGAGAAGGAGATGGCCAACATGAAGGAAGAGTTTGAGAAAACAAAGGAGGAGCTTGCTAAGTCTGAGGCAAAAAGGAAAGAACTGGAGGAAAAAATGGTGACCCTGCTGCAAGAGAAAAACGACCTGCAGCTCCAAGTACAGTCTGTGAGTATCACCAGTGCATTCAACCCTTATTGCACAGTAGAAAGGTCCAAGCTGAAAGTTCCAAATGCAATTTTCCCATGAAGCATCCCATTAAGAGCACTGGGATCAGTGTTTGGCCAAGATAAAATATTCCCTGTGTTTAAAATATTAAGTATCAAAAAGAAAGTATATGCGTACAAATAAATAAATAACAATACTCCCAGCCACGTATGACAGGTCATGCCCTAAAACAAGGTGAGAGCAAGCAAATTCGGCGAAGCAAAGTTATGCTCTTTAAATACTCCTGCCTCATCCATGGCAACTTAGGCTACATCTACAGTACAAACTATGGCTGGTGGCCTGTAGGGTACATGTGGCTACCCACGGCAGTGAAAAGCAGGCTACGGCTACATTGCAGTGTGCAGCTACATGTGTTGTGTAAGGCTCTGGCAGAGAGTAGACAGCAGGAAAAGGTTTCAGCTGCCTCTCCTCTGCCAGAGCCTTTCCCCGCTGGTGGAGTCTTTCCATGTGGGGAAAGCAGAGGACAGCAGTGTAGGCAGGGAGGCCCGGCTTGGGCAAGTAGAGAGCCGTGTATGTGCGTGAGTACATACCCCCACCCTTCAGGCATGTCTGTACTCTACTTGCCTAAGCCTGGCCTCACCATCTACACTGCTATTTGTTACCCATGCTAGGGGCTACCTGGATGTGTGCACTACACAGAACCAAAAGAAGTGTCAGTGGAGACATACACTTACTGTGACAATCCCAATGTATTCACATGCCATGATGAATTCACACAGCTGCTGTACTATTTATATTTATTGTGCCACTGATGTTACCAGTTGGGGGCCCTACACAGACCATGTTATGGAGCCTTCTGTGGCTCCACCCCTACAGCCCCATCCCATAATGTGGTCTCCCCACACAAACACACTTAGAGTGGCAGCGGCAGGGAGGCTACTCCCTGGGGGCAGGGTCTCTATTGTCCACCAGAGCAGCAGGTCTTCGAGCTCACACCCCATAGAGAGGAATGGGGCAATTCTGCCCTCTCAGACTTTTGTTTTAGGCTGTCTGAAAACTCATGCAGTTGACACTGCATCAGATAAACTTGGGTCACATTTTCAACCTGTTCTTCATAACCATGAGGGCTAGAAACTTACTCTATTTTCCTAACTGTGTGCTGAGATTTTCCTGTAATCACATGACAGAGTAGAGGCCCTATACATGAGTTTATAGTGTTTATGCCTTAATCTGTCTCAGTTACCACCCTGTGAAAACAATGAACTGTAGAAAAAGTTTCGAAACATAAGCCACAGGATGGGCATAAAACGTTAAAGAAAGTAGATGAGTGCATGCTCAGTAGATGATTTTTGCATTGGCTGAAACCCTTTTATTTCTCAGGCAAGTTCTTTGAAGGATTAGTCCTTAGTTTTAACACTATGTAGATGTAAAAGCTAGACCCTGCAAATGGATCTGCCCCCAGGAAGCCTCATTGACTTCAGTGGGGCTCTGCGTGGGTGCAGAGTCCACCCATGTGGACTCCTATAAAGTCATGGGCTTCATGAGAGTAGATCCATTTGCAGGATCTAGCCTCAAATTTGATCTTCAAAGTAAAGCCATACTTGAGGCACTAAAAATATTTGCCAAATATGTCAACTGGTAAAAGATGCTTCATTTATGGTGAGATATTTGAAAAATATTCATTTTTCATTTCTAAATTGTGTTGAAGACATCGAACTTTTAGGCCAAATGGTTTTTTTTTTTAAAGAATATTATGAGTCATTGATAGTATGAGTTAAAAATAGAAGTGTCATCCCAACAGATGTGGTAAAAATCATTATGATACAAACACTAGTAAAAAAGAAAAAGAAAAAACCTTTTAGAAAAGATCCTAATAATGGATTCACTGTAGGAATCTGATGGCTTGGCTGATGCTGAGGAAAGATGTGACCAGCTGATCAAAACCAAAATTCAACTTGAAGCTAAAATTAAGGAGGTGACTGAAAGAGCAGAGGATGAGGAGGAGATGAACGCTGAGCTGACAGCCAAAAAGAGGAAACTGGAGGACGAGTGTTCAGAGCTGAAGAAAGACATTGATGACCTTGAGTTAACATTAGCCAAGGTTGAAAAGGAAAAACATGCCACAGAAAACAAGGTATAAGGCAGAATCTCTAACGAACATTCTAAAATATGAAACTGTTGGTTCACAAACAATAAAGTTTTGTATCCATTTTCGTTAACTACTTTTGTTCAACTCTGCAGGTGAAAAACCTCACCGAGGAGATGGCAGTCCTGGATGAGACCATTGCTAAACTGACAAAGGAAAAGAAAGCCCTCCAGGAGGCCCATCAGCAGACCCTGGATGACTTGCAGGCAGAAGAGGACAAAGTGAACACACTGAGCAAAGCTAAAACCAAGCTGGAGCAGCAAGTGGACGATGTAAGCACAATAACATATTGAGAGAATAAAACCAGTGTGAAATTAGGCTCTTGTTAGCAGAGAATTTATGGTCTTTTTCTGTTTAGCTTGAAGGGTCGCTGGAGCAAGAGAAGAAGATTCGCATGGACCTTGAAAGATCCAAGAGGAAACTTGAAGGAGATTTGAAGCTGGCTCAGGAATCCACAATGGATTTAGAAAATGATAAGCAGCAGCTGGAGGAAAAACTGAAGAAGTAGGTATGGTTTGCAGGGGGTGTCCTGCAGATACATTTTGTTCCAGCACTAACTTTTTTTTTTGTGTGTGTGTGAAAAGGAAAGACTTTGAAATCAGTCAGTTCCAAAGCAAAATTGAGGATGAACAAGTCCTGGGCATCCAGCTGCAGAAGAAGATCAAAGAGTTACAGGCTAGTCATACATTTTTTCTTTTCTGGCCTTCAGAACAAATTCAGTTAAAAGGAAGCCATCTTTCTTAGGCTTGGTCTAAGTTAGGTTGACATAGTCATGTCTGCCAGGAGTTTGATAAAACCACATCCCTGACTGACATAGTTTTGACAACCTACCCCCCAGTGTAGATGCAGCTGTGTTGGTGGAAGAAAGCTTTTGTCGATATAGGCAGTGCTGACGAGAGGAGGGAGAAAGGAGGGAGAGTTGTACCAGGGTCCTGAGGTCAGGAGACCCCAAAAACATCTTTAACATCTGTGTAAATAAAGTGAAATGGAAAGAGGTGGACTCAGTGAACATGATGTATCAGGGACCCAAATTTCTCTCAATGGGTCTTTGGATGTAGCTACCCCAGTTCAGGGAGGTGATGTTCCTTTGTCACTGGAACCCCTCTTGTCAGTGTAGGCTGCATCTATTCTGTGGTGTTATGCCAGCAGAACTCTGCCGACAGCCATACAGGTGTTGACCCCAGAACAAAGCCACAGTCTTAGTGTTTCCTGTTGTTCTCTAGGCTCGTATTGAGGAACTGGAGGAGGAGATAGAGGCTGAACGTGCCTCTCGGGCGAAAGCAGAGAAGCAGCGGGGTGATCTCTCCAGGGAACTTGAGGAGATCAGTGAGCGTCTGGAAGAAGCTGGTGGAGCCACAGCGGTTCAGATTGAGATGAACAAGAAGCGTGAGGCAGAATTCCAGAAAATGCGCCGAGACCTTGAAGAGGCCACTCTGCAGCATGAAGCCACAGCTGCCGCCCTCCGGAAGAAGCACGCGGACAGCACAGCAGAGCTTGGGGAGCAAATTGACAACCTGCAACGAGTCAAACAGAAGCTGGAGAAGGAGAAGAGTGAACTGAAGATGGAGATCGACGACCTGGCTAGTAACATGGAGACTGTCTCCAAAGCCAAGGTACAGAGCTGTGTATTGAAAGTGCTGTCTTTATCCTAAGTGTTATTGCAGCATAAAAGAGTGAAAGATTTTTAATCATCGTTTTATCATGTTTAATTATACAAAAGATTGTAAGAGTAGGATATGAACTGACTGTAAGTTGGATTCTAACAGAATTATTTACAGTTTAATTTGTATAAAACATACATAAAATCTCAAACAGGACCAAGAAGTTTATAAGCTCCAAATACAGTTATTACTGAGTTAATAGCCATCACACTTAGAGGATGATAATAACTAGCATTATATTGTTTTTTAAATTGAATTATTAAAATTTATATGAAACATATTACTCTATCATAGAGTACTGAATATGCAAGTCTACATAGAATTACCTTTATAAACTACCTTAAAAGAATATTAAAGTTGCAGTCAAGCACAAGCACACAAAATTAAAATGGTCATAGAGTAGTTTTTAAACTAAGGGCTGGGGGGAAGCTGACAGGTGCAGAGGAGTATGTTTTTCGGACAGAGACATCCCTTAGGGGAGGATCTATTAATGGAGAGTCTCTATGGCCTAGTAAGGAAGAGAAGATGGAAGATGATAAAATACGGGTAGGATCGGATGAGAAACAGTCAAATGAAAAAGAGCCCCTTTTAATTACATCACGTGATGGCAGACAGCTAAAAAGTGACAATTATTTTAAGTGCTTATATAGAAATGCTAGAAGTCTAAATAATAAGATGGGTGAACTAGAGTGCCTCATATTAAATGGGGATATTGATATAATAGGCATCACAGAAACTTGGTGGAATGAGGATAATCAATGGGACACAGTAATACCAGGGTATGAAATATATCCGAAGTACAGAACAGGTCGTGCTGGTGGGGAGTGGCACTATATGTGAAAGAAAGCATAGAATCAAATGAAATAAAAATGTCAAATGAACCAAACTGTACCATAGAATCTCTAAGGATAGTAATTCCATGCTTGAATAATAATAATATTGCGTTAAGGATACACTACCGACCACCTCACCAGGATGGTGATAGTGACTGTAAAATGCTCAGGGAGATTAGAGAGGTAATAAAAATAGAAAACTCAATAATAATGGGGGATTTCAACTATCACCATATGGACTGGGTAC
Organism: Chrysemys picta bellii; assembly: GCF_011386835.1. NCBI lineage: Eukaryota > Metazoa > Chordata > Testudines > Emydidae > Chrysemys > Chrysemys picta. Next base: position 31,550,424 of record NC_088802.1, on the reverse strand, counting down.
ATATTACCTCAGAATGGAATGCAGAGATAAAGTTTCTTGACACCTTAAATGACTGCTTCTTGGAGAAGCTTGGAGAACCTGGAACCCACAAGAGGAGAGGCAATTCTTGATTTAGTCCTAAGTGGAGCACAGGATCTGGTCCAAGAGGTGAATATAGCTGAACCGCTTGGTAATAGTGACCATAATATAATTAAATTTAACATCCCTGTGGCAGGGAAAACACCACAGTGGCCCAACACTATTGTATTTAATTTAGAAAGGGAAACTACACAAAAATTAGGAGGTGAGTTAAACAGAAATTAAAAGGTTCAGTGCCAAAAGTAAAATCCCTGCAAGCTGCATGGAAACTTTTAAAGATACCATAATAGAGGCTCAACTTAAATGTATACACCAAATTAAAAAACATAGTAAGAGATCCAAAAAAGAGTCATCGTGGCTAAATAACAAAGTAAGAGAAGCAGTGAGAGGCAAAAAGGCATCCTTTAAAATGTGGAAGTTAAATCCTAGTGAGGAAAATAGAAAGGAGCATAAACTCTAGCAAATGAAGTGTAAAAATATAATTAGGAAGGCCAAACAAGAATTTGAAGAACAGCTATCCAAAGACTCAAAAAGTAATAGCAATTTTTTTTTAAGTACATCAGAAACAGGAAGCCTGCTAAAGGATCAGAGAGGCACTGGAAAATTGAGATGCTAAAGAAGCACTCAAGGATGATAAGGCCATTGTGATGATGAATTCTTTGCATTGGTCTTCCCGGCTGAGAATGTGAGGGAGATTCCCAAACCTGAGCGATTCTTTTTATGTGACAAATCTGAGGAACTGTCCCAGATTGAGGTGTTATTAGACGAAGTTTTGGAACAAATTGATAAATTAAACAGTAATAAGTTGCCTGGACCAGATGACATTCACCCAAGAGTTCTGAAGAAACTCAAATTTGAAATTGCAGGACTACTAACTATGGTATGTTATGTACCTATCATGTAAATCAGCTTCTTTCCCAGATGACTGGAGGATAGCTAATGTGATGCCAATATTTAAAAAGGGCTCCAGAGGTGATCCCAGCAATTATAGGCCAGTAAACCTGACTTCAGTACTGAGCAAACTAGTTGAAACTATAGTAAAGAACAGAATTGTCAGACACATAGATGAACATAATTTGTTGGGGAAGAGTCAACATGGTTTTTGTAAAGGGAAATCACGCCTCACCAATCTACTATAATTCTTTGAGGGGGTCAACAAGCATGTGGTTATAGTGTACTTAGATTTTCAGAAAGTCTTTGACAAGGTCCCTCACCAAAGGCTCTTAAACAAAGTAAGCTGTCATGGGATAAGAGGGAAGGTCCTGTCATGGATCAGTAAATTGTTAAAAGATAGGCAACAAAGGATAGGAATAAATGGTCAGTTTTCAGAATGGTGAGAGGAAAATAGTGGTATCCCCCAGGGGTCTGTACTGGGATCAGTCCTATCCAACATATTCATTAATGATCTGGAAAAAGGGGTAAACAGTGAGGTGGCAAAATTTGCAGATGATAAAAAACTACTCAAGATAGTTAAGTCCAAAGCAGACTGTGAAGAGCTACAAAGGGATCTCACAAAACTGGGTGACTGGGCAACAAAATGGCAGATGAAATTCACTGTTGATAAATGCAAAGTAATGCACATTAGAAAACATAATCCCAACTATACCTACAAAATGATCGTGTCTAAATTAGCTGTTACCACTCAAGAAAGAGATTTTGGAGTCATTGTGGATAGTTCTCTGAAAACATCCATTCAATGTGCAGTGACAGTCAAAAAAACAAACAGAATGTTGGGAATAATTAAGAAAGGGATAGATAATAAGACATAAAATATCATATTGCCTCTATATAAATCCATGGCACACCCACATCTTGAATACTGCGTGCAGATGTGGTCACCCCTTCTCAAAAAAGTTATATTGTAATTGGAAAATGTTCAGAAAATGGCAACAAAAATGACTAGGGTTATGGAACAGCTTCTGTATGAGGAGAGATTAATAAGACTGGGACTTTTCAGCTTGGAAAAGAGATGACTAAGAGAGAATATGATAGAGGTCTTTAAAATCATGACTGGTGAGGAGAAAGTAAATAAGGAAGTCTTATTTACTCCTTCTCATAACACAAGAACTAGGAGTCACCAAATGAAACTAATAGGCAGGAGGTTTAAAATAAACAAAAGGAAGTATTTCTTCACACAAATCGCAGGCAACCTGTGGAACTCTTTGCCAGAGGATGTTGTGAAGGCCAAGATTATACCCGGCTTTGAACAATAACTAGATAAAGTCATGGAGGATATGTCCATCAATGGCTATTAGCCAGGATGGGCAGCGATGGTTACCCTAGCTTCTGTTTGTTAGAGGCTGGGAATGAGTGACAGGGGATGGATCACTTGATCATTACCTGTTTTGTTCATTCTCTCTGGGGCGCCTGGCATTGGCCACTGTCAAAAGACAGGATACTGGGCTAGATGGACCTTTGGTCTGACTCAGTATGTTCTAACAGCAATGAATATGCCAGAATTATCGCTGCCCATGGACAGGCAAAGTACTGGTATCACTTAGCTTTTGAGTGCTTCAGTTTGCAATCGTAAAGCTCTTTTAAAGTAGGGAGATGGTGTTATGCAAAATTTTAGGTCTTTTTTTAATAAAGCAGACTGAAAAACCAGAAATTTCATCAAGTGTAATCATGTTGATCCCCCTAAAATGGTCATCAGTAGGGTTGAAACCTTTAGATCCACAGCAATCTAGCTAAATGAATAACTGGTAGCAGTAGTAAGCTCTTATCCTCTGTGTGGACCAGTCTCTAGAGAGGCATGACACACACGTTTTATCAGTGGGTCATACAACTTTGTGATATAACTGAGGAATGTTAGGTATAAGTAGGGTTGGCAGAATTTGATATTTATTTTTTTATAATTTTGATGGATAATATTGATGTTTATTTTGAAGTATTTTAAATTTTTTTAAATCTATTTCATTTTTCACAGTTGTACAAAATTATGGGTTTTAAGCATTTTTATGTATTTAAATTTTCACATTTGCACAAAATTATGAGGGGCCAAACAATGTAGGGGATCAGACAATTATTTAATGACAGTAGAGGTTGAGATTCAAAAAGTTAAAGCTTTTTCAATGTTAAAACACAAACTGACAGCATCACATGTCAAAATATACAAAGTAAAAAGCCTTAAAACAAACTCTAAGAAGTTTTCGGGCAGCATTTTTCTGACTTTTCCTATCTGTAAATTTTGTTTATTATCAATGGAAATTTTTTTGTTGGTTTGTGTGCATGGTGACATCGATGATTACTGATAAAAATCTAATCCTTCCAAGTTTAGGTGTAAGGATTTCTTGGTTGTATTCCTGATTTTGGAGGGGAGTGTGGGCTAGCAGTTACAGACAGCACAGTCAACCATATAGGTTTGCCACATTCATTCTGCAAAGCGGAGTGGCTGGAGTTTGGATTTTCCATGTTAGCACACTGGATTCCATGCCACAATCTGCTGGAAGTGACTTGTATAACCTCATATTTCCCATCTGTAAAATGGGGGGAAATTATATTTGCCTGACTCCCAAAGTCAGGGCATGAATCCTTGTTCAATAATAAGGACTATGGAGTGCATAGAACGTTAACATCAGTCAGTAAAAGACCTGGAACTAGAAGTCATGGCCTACTCCTGCCTCCCAGATCAGCACCCCACCCCATAGCCCTGACCACAATTGTCAAGCTCTATGTGGCTCCATGTGATATTTCCTGCCAGTGGGAAGTAGACACCTATTTAATCACTTTGTCCCAGAGCACCCCAGAGCACAGGGGACGGAGTGGAGGGAGGCAGGAGCCTACTTGTCACATCAGAGGGGATGGCTGGAGAGGCTTCTCGGGCAGTCTGCAGAGGAGAGAGGCCAGGGACCTTCTTGGGGTGGTGATAGGGCTGATACAGCCTCTACCATCTGGTGTCTGCTTCCCATTACCATACTTTCTGCCCCATTCCACTAAGGTCTCAGCCTGTCCCTCTCTCCCCAGGCCCCCTCTTTGCTCCCTTCCCCTTCTCATTTTACCTTTTGCACACTTTTTTGCACACGGATTTATGAAGGGTGAGGTTTCCTCAATAATTGAGCCCACGTGTGTTTGTCATGACAAAGCTCTCAATTATCTCAGAATGCTGGAGAGTGCATGTGTTTATCCTCTTTCTTTTTGTCCATTTTACACAAAGTCAAATCTTGAGAAGCTGTGCCGCACCCTGGAAGATCAGCTCAGTGAGATTAAGACAAAGGAAGAAGAGCATCAGCGTACGATCAACGACCTCAGTGCTCAAAGAGCTCGTCTACAAACAGAATCAGGTAAGATGCATACATGTTTTTTGATGTAGACATTTTGAGTGTATGGAGGAGATATGAGGTGCAAAAGGGAGGAAATTGCCATTCTATGGAAAAACTGCATATCCACCATGCTGCTTGACACCTGCTATTAGAAGTTCTCGAATGATGATTTGGATGAATTGACAACTCAAGTTATTTCCTTTTCTTTAAAGCATTTCCATTTGTAGTTAATAAATGACTATATCATTTTCCAGTCAGTGAAATTAAATCCCTCCTATTTCATTTTCACTTTTTAAGGTGAATTTGCACGCCAGGTAGAGGAAAAAGATACTTTGATTTCTCAGCTCTCAAGAGGCAAACAGGCATTTACCCAACAGATTGAGGAACTGAAGAGACATCTAGAGGAGGAGATAAAGGTGAGGATTTTTCCAACAGCCTTTTCTGTGAAGCTGGATTCTTGTTGTGAGCAAGATGCTTTAACCTCAAATGAAACCATAGCACTCTAGAGAATAGAAGGGGAAAGGTCTTGTTAGGTCACCTAACCCAGCCCTTGCTAATGCATGATTGTTCCCTACAATATATTTAAGAATGTTTTATTCAGTCCCAGCTTTAAATTTGCCATTCATTGAATCTAGCACCACTTCCCTGGGATAGCTTTCCACAGTCTGACAGAGAGTGAAAAATCCTATCAGGAGGATTTCCAGGATATTTAGCTACATCACTGTGCTACTCCTGTTGTTTCTCCAGGCTAAGAACGCACTGGCCCACGCCTTGCAGTCTGCTCGCCATGATTGCGACTTGCTCCGGGAGCAATATGAGGAGGAGCAGGAAGCCAAGGGTGAGCTGCAACGCACCCTGTCCAAGGCCAACAGTGAAGTTGCCCAGTGGAGAACCAAATACGAGACGGACGCCATTCAGCGCACAGAGGAACTAGAAGAGGCCAAGTATGTGCTGGGCTGGAGGACTGGAAGAGGCCAAGAACTAAATGGGGAAATGTGAAAAGGCCAGTGATATGCTCAGGATGGGACTGGAAGAGGCCAAGGATGTGCTTTGGGGAGGGTGATTAGAGGAGATGCAGTATATCCATTTAGTGGTATGGGTTGGAAAATGGCAAATATGCTCATTAGATTAAGAGAGACTGAGAGCGACCCTATACTCTGTCGATAATGCGTGTGAGTTGATGGCAGAGGGATTATCAGAGACAATGTACTGTATATGGATTGGATAAGAGTGACTGAGAAAGGACCTGTACTGTGTATGCACTGGGGTCACAGCCCAGAAGAGGTGACTTGTGCTCTCACTAATCCCAGACCAGCTGCACACAGTTTGCTTCCCATATTGCTCAGTAAATGGGAGCTGTATTTACTCACTAAAATGGGAGCTGTATTTACAATCTTCCAGGAAGAAGCTTGCCCAGCGTCTGCAGGATGCTGAAGAACATGTTGAAGCTGTGAATTCCAAATGTGCTTCCCTTGAAAAGACGAAGCAGAGGCTGCAGAATGAAGTGGAGGACCTGATGATTGATGTGGAAAGATCTAATGCTGCCTGCGCAGCTCTGGATAAGAAGCAGAAGAATTTTGATAAGGTATTTCAGCCTTGTGGATGTTGGATGGAGCATCTTCTAGTGATCTCCGTTGCTTAGACTAAGGTCTTGTTGTTTTTCAGGTTCTGTCAGAATGGAAGCAGAAATACGAGGAAACGCAGGCTGAACTGGAAGCTTCCCAGAAGGAGTCTCGCTCTCTCAGCACGGAGCTGTTTAAGATGAAGAATGCTTATGAGGAAACTTTGGATCAACTTGAAACTCTGAAGCGTGAAAACAAGAACTTGCAGCGTAAGTCCCCGGATTTCTTCTCCTAACATGGGGCTTCTGGAAAGCTTGTCAACATTCTAAAGTGAATCTGTCTGTGCCTGTGGCATTGCTAAGGAGCCTCTCTCTCTTTGGGCCCTTTGTCTGACTATGTTATGTCTGTAACCCAACAGAGGAGATTTCTGACCTTACGGAGCAGATTGCAGAGGGGGGAAAGACCATCCATGAGCTGGAGAAAGTGAAGAAGCAGATTGAGCAAGAGAAATCAGAAATCCAGTCTGCTCTGGAGGAAGCTGAGGTACGCACGCCATTAGCCACTGCTTTACAGAGAGATAGTCAGAAAACCTTGGAACTGTATCCTATTGTAAACACGGTGGGATAATTCACAGGGACAGGAGGACAGCACATGCTGTGCTGTAAACTATGTACTCAGTGTCCATACTACCCATAGCACTACATTGCAGTTTTTGGAAGCATTTAACACTTTATTTGGAAGGAAAAAACTATTTTTGTCCCTTTATTGATCCTTCACTTGCTTTTGTTAAGGCTTCACTAGAACATGAAGAGGGCAAAATCCTCCGCATCCAACTTGAGCTGAACCAGGTAAAGTCTGAAATTGACAGGAAGATTGCTGAGAAAGATGAGGAAATTGATCAGATGAAGAGGAACCATATCAGAGTTGTGGAGTCCATGCAGAGCACCCTGGATGCTGAGATCAGGAGCAGAAACGAAGCCATGAGGCTAAAGAAGAAGATGGAGGGGGATCTGAATGAAATGGAGATCCAGCTGAGCCATGCCAGCCGCCTGGCTGCAGAGGCACAGAAGAACCTGCGAAACACACAAGGAGTGCTCAAGGTACAGTAAGCCACACATGCCTAGTGCGATAGCTCAGCTGGTCTTTTCAGCATGCCAAAGAGTCTGCGCCTCCAGCTAATTTCTCTCACTCGTTTTACAGGATACCCAGATACACTTGGATGATGCTCTCCGAAGCCAAGAAGACCTGAAGGAGCAGGTGGCCATGATTGAGCGCAGAGCTAACCTGATGCAGGCTGAAATTGAGGAGCTGAGGTCAGCTCTGGAACAGACAGAGAGGGCCAGGAAAGTGGCTGAACAGGAGCTTCTGGATGCAAGTGAACGAGTGCAGCTCCTGCACACCCAGGTCAGGGTCTAGTGTGAAAAGTAATCCCACAAATCCCTACGCAGGAGACTGCTCTGTACGTTCCCTGCTCCATGGCCTTTATGCTAATGTCCATAGGATGGACCTTTGTTAAACAGAAAGCAAGAAGCTGCAAGGCCACCCTTGTTTTCCCTCATGTTGCTGTGTTGAAGGTGACACAGGGATGACGAAGGTTATAATTGCAGTGATGTGATGGAGGGGGGCTAGTGTCTAAGAGGCTCTGGGAGTGGCTTTCCTACCTCCTATCCAGTTTCCATCATTGGATACTTTTAAGTCATCTCTGACATCCCCTGGGGCTCAGGAAATATTTCTACATGGTGATTATTTTGTTTTGGAATGGACCAGATTTACAACAATTGGGACATAGGGTTTGTCACAAGCTGGGGGTGGGTAATGTTTGTATTCACAGCACATCACTGACTAGCTGTCAATGTTCTGCAGTGATGATACATTTGGAGGAGAGTTCTAGTGCAGTAAAATGTTAATAGTAGCCTGTACCTTAAGTACAAATATTCAGTTCATGTTCCAAAGTCAATATTTTGGGACTAACTGTAAACACGTCTTGTCTGTTGTTGTTAAACAGAACACCAGCCTGATCAACACGAAGAAGAAGCTGGAAACAGACATTTCCCAAATCCAGAGTGAAATGGAGGAGACAATTCAGGAAGCGCGTAATGCAGAAGAGAAGGCCAAGAAGGCAATCACTGATGTGAGTTGAAGGCACCTTTCTTTGGAGAACATGGCTGTGTTTGCACTAGAAATGGTTGTTTTTCTGGACCGGTTTCCTTTCTTTACTCCCTAGGCGGCCATGATGGCGGAGGAGCTGAAGAAGGAGCAGGACACCAGCGCCCACCTGGAGAGGATGAAGAAGAACCTGGACCAGACAGTGAAGGACCTGCAGCTCCGTCTGGATGAGGCAGAGCAGCTGGCACTGAAGGGTGGCAAGAAGCATATCCAGAAATTGGAGGCCAGAGTGCGTATTCCCCATATTTGTGCATTTAGGAGCATTTCTTATGTCTAGTCACAGTGAAACTCAATGATCCATTTTTCATTTCAGGTGCGTGAGCTGGAAGGTGAGGTTGACAATGAGCAGAAACGCAGTGCTGATGCTATCAAGGGTATGCGCAAGTATGAGAGAAGAGTAAAGGAACTGACCTATCAGGTAAGGAGGGAGACCCTTTGTGCTGTCACATCCTTCTCCTAGGAGCACAAGTTGTTTGTACCTGAACCTGCATGGGGGAGTTTTTATTGTCCTTCTCAAACAGTAAGACAGTGAACAGTAATACTATGGAAAAACAAAGAGTTCAACAGGAAATCATTTGAAAGAGAACGTTAAAATATCCGTTATAATCTTTATTATCTATCTTATATACTTACCAAAATATTTATATGCAACGTTGCTTTCACTGTATAATATGAAGGAAATAGACAAATAATTTAGTAATGAAATTACTCTTTTCCACTACAAACTGTTTCTAGACTGAGGAAGACCGCAAAAATGTTTTCAGGCTCCAGGATCTGGTAGACAAACTACAACTGAAAGTGAAAGCTTACAAGAGACAAGCTGAGGAATCTGTAAGTATTATTCTGAGGAGGGACGATGTGCATCCTTTGATATTGCAGAATGTTTTGGGGATATTATAATACACCTTTTCTAAGTCTCCTTTGGTAAAAATGTTTGGCTCTCATTAACAGATACTTACGTGTGCAGAGCTTAGTGAGGAACTCTGACTGTTTCTCTATCACTTTTTGGTAGGGTAATAAAAGATCTGATTAAGTTTGACAGTTTTCATAATTCTATAGTGACACGCTACCTGGATCTGCATATGTCACTTAGACATGGTTGGAGATGCAGGCTCTGTTTGCTACTACAAATCATGTAGAATTGAGAGATGAGGAAGCAGCTATTTTACCTCTTTTACTTGAAATGCATGAGGCCAGTGGGGATATGGATTTTTTTTTTTAGTTTATACTTACGTTCTGATAGGCTGGTTTGGAATCTTCTGGGATGTCACAGCTGTCGGACTGTCACAGTTCCGGACTAACTGCACCTTTGACCCCTTTTGATCTGTCTAAGTGCAACCCCCTTGGGTGACAGGCCTTGAAACTTCACCTTTCTGCAGCAGAATTTCAAATTTCTCCTGCTCCCAGACTGGGTCCCAGGGTACAGTATGGCAACCAACTGAGATTCTTCATCAGGCCTGACCCAGTCAGCTGCCTTGCAAGTCTTTTCTTCAGGCGCTGTGACTGGTGCAAACACAAAGGATATAAACAGCGGCAGCTCCAAGCACGTGCCTGGGGCGGCAAGCCGCGGGGGGCGCCCTGCCTGTCCCTGTGAGGGCGGCAGTCAGGCAGCCTTCGGCGGCATGCCTGCGGGAGGTCCGCCGGTCCCACGGATTTGGCGGCAATTCGGCGGCGGGTACGTTGAAGCCGCGGGACCGGGGACCTCTCGCAATCATGCCACCGAACGCCACCTGCCTGCCGTGCTTGGGGTGGCAAAAAAGCTAGAGCCGCCCCTGGATATAAAACAGCCTTTTCAAAACAATATATTGTTTAATCTCAGCAGAAGGAACACAAAGTAACAAGAGCAAATGGTTATTAACATAACAGTCTACTCGCAAAGCTATGTTACCCAAAACGTAGGAAGGCTTAGCTTATCCAGACACCCCCTTTTCTAGGCATGGGAGTGGGCACAGCCTGATTTCTCACAATCCTCATGACACCCTCTCTCCCTGCGCTGCAGTTGCTCAGTTTTTTCCCCACTCCTAAGCCCTGTTGCCTCAGTTTCCTGTCTGGGTTACCCACTCCCTGTACCAAGCCAGGATGTTGAACTCAGCATGGTCAGAGGGAAACTTCTGACACCTGCTTTAAGTACTGGTGAATGGTGCTGAAACTCTTTCTCCCTTCCTGATTACATGTGAGCTATGCCTGGTTTAACCCTTTAGTAATCATATAGCAACCAACACAAACACAACCAAACAGATGAACATATAATGGTCATAAAATGATATTGGTGTTTTCCAAGTCCTTCCCAGGGATCTCTTCACCAAAGGGAAGAGTAGCATCCCTCTGCTCATTATATTAAATAGAATGCCACTGATACTTTTAAATTTAGCTGGAGTCGGAGGAGAAGTGGAGGAGAGTGATTAAACTCAGGTGGCCATTTTGATCATGCTGATTTGACTTCTTAATAGCTTTTGCTATGACCATGACCATGGTTTTGGTGACTAACTGATACAGATTGCTGATGTATACGGAGTTTGTTCACCCATTTGCTGCCTCTCTCCCAATGTACTGCTGCCTCACTGTTAACCCCATATGCTGCCCCCATATGGCCCTACCCCTATTTACCCCATGTCTTGCCTCTACCCTTCTTGGTATGACGTCCCATGACCCATGTTGATGTGCTGCTGTCTCTACCATGTCTCACACCTACCCCCAGGTCCCAGTTCCCCCTGACCGCAGGGTACTTCTGGGGGACCTGATGGCCTCCCTGCTCCCAGCCCACTGGCTTCAGTGGGTGTCCGGCTGCATTCCCCATCTCCCCATTTTTGGGGAACCATCGAAAAGGGCCACTGACCCCCAATCCCAAGAGAAAGCCTTCTGGGGAAGTGATGTGCTCATGCCAACCAGCAGGGCCCAGCCCCACTGGCAGATTGACACCAACCCTGCCAGTTTGTGGTTACTTCATTCCCATGGTCAGGGTTTCTGTACTCATGGAATGGAGAAACCCCCTTACAATAAATTCACATTACAATTAAACTACTAGCATTGGCTTTCTATATAATACATGCACACGCACAGTTAAAATGTACATCTCTTGCTCAATTCCATCCTGTGTGATAGGGTTAGAGAGCCTCTCGCACTGTACAAGCTCCATTAATTCAATGCCATCTTCTTCCCCTCTCCCTTTGAATAGGGCACCTCATTACAGTTGGTAGAAGCTGGGTGTGTCCTAAGTTTTTTGTTATGAGGAAGAATAATTTCTGATTGTCTAACCTTGAACTCTAAGCCTGTGAAATTGCTGACCTGAAAGACTTACAAACTAGAATGCTGTTTGGTAACAAATAAGTGTTATATATCTATATTTAAAATAACATATACTATTGCATTAACGTGGCCTGATTAGGAAAAAGGAGTTATAAATAAATGTATAAACCTAAGAAAAATCACTCCAAAATGTTTAGAAATCTATTTTCAATTAGTTTTTAATGATTTTTTAAAAAAATTAGAAAAGTACAAGAGTGAGAAGGTCTGTGCTTAGATTTGAGATATGAAATGGTAAGTGGATAACAGTCTGGGCCGTCCCTGTCCCCTCAGCAAACAAGCACATCCTATTAAGTCCCAAATGCAGGGAAAGGGGAACCCTCAGACCTTTGGTTTATAACTCTCGTTCTCCATCCTCAGGAGGAACTATCCAATGTCAACCTCACCAAGTTCCGCAAGATCCAGCACGAGCTGGAAGAGGCTGAGGAGCGGGCTGACATTGCGGAATCCCAGGTCAATAAGCTCCGGGTGAAGAGCCGCGAGGTTCATAAGAAGATTGAAGGAGAAGAGTGAGGATGTCTCCATGCTGCAAAGTGACTGAGAAATGCACAAAATGTGAAACTCTCTGTCACTTTTGCTTTGTAATTATTGTTTATTTTGTCCTCAGTGTCTAGTAAATAAAGATTTTAGAGACCTTTGCATACAAAGAACCAAAGGGGCTTTTGTGTTGTACTCATTAGCTTTGGAGTTTTATTAAGGATTGTGCATTTACAAGATACATTTGCACAATCAAACATACGTTAAACACTTATCCCTAAATTTTACAAAATAATTGCACAGGTTTTAGCTTCAGAACTCCTGTCAATTGAATGAATCAGACCTCTCGTATGGAGAAAGATGCCAGAGCCCTCTGAGATAATTCATGGCTTTATTATTTCAAGCAGCACTCCAGATAGAATTATAGAGACAGTTTTGCTTTAAAATAGGATGGAAATTTTCCTGACAATTTAGGAAATTGTCCTTACCATCTGGTAAGCTAAATATAATTCCCCCCAAAACAATGGAATAAATATATTTTTTTAAAATTTGCAAACATCTAAAGTATTATAATGTGCTGTGCAATAATAATAAGCAGCACAGATGATAAAGTACAAGATAATGCCAGACAAATATGATTGAATTTTTTAATAAGGTACAGCATTAGAGACAAAAATGCAGTAATTCTGCATTTTAGTGTGGCATTTGACACAGTGCAGCATGATGTTAAATCTATACACTGGTAACTTTGGGATGGGGAGGTATCTGGTGAGGAGCCATAGAGATTAGTGTAAGGCCTGGTTTTATTAAACATGATTATTAATGACTGAGAGATGGGGCAAATGGAACTTTACACAAGATACCGAAGTGGGAGGGATTACAATACAAAAGAATTCAGAGGACTAGAAATATGGGTAGGGAATAACAAAATGAAATTCAACGGGCTGAAATCTAACACATCTGGATAAAAGTACAAAACAGTTATTTTCTTGTGGGAAATAATGACAAAAGACACCTAAGGGGGACAATGGAGAGAAACCGAATGATATCACAATGCAATATCATGTGAAAAAGTGCAGCAGACCCAGACAGCAAATTACATGAGAGTCTCAGTCTGACCAATCCATATGGTTTATTGGGCCAAACTTGTGATGGAGATGGAGGCATGAGGAGCAGCCTGAGGGACCACATGCAGGCAACTTGAAACTTTACAGTTGGTCTCTGTGTCCTCTTTACAATGTCTTCAGTTTTAAAACGTGAAGAATCCAGCAAAATTCAAACATACAGAAAAAATTGCTACAAACAGTTTCAGGTTGTTACGGGTAACTTATGTCCAGCTCAAAACCACAAAAACAACAAAATAAAGCATAAGGCCATATAGCTACATACATCACCTTTTCACATATGCACACCCAAACCCACTCACAACTCCATATCATCCTTACCACAAAAAAATCAACAGTAACCAACCAGGGTCACTAACATGATGTCCAGACAACCCTAACTCAATAATGCAAAGTTATGGTAGCTCTCCCTTGCCTAATAACAATAACAAGTGCTTTATAAACCATGCAGCAACACTTCAGTGCTCCTTACTAATAGCAACACAATGTAGTCAAATATCCAATATTACCAAAATTACACAAAAAATTCCTTAGAAAACAATTAAAGTTCTAAAGGACAAATGGCACCCAAGTCAAAATCACACAAACTAGGAAATACAAGATCATACCACTATCATTGCACTCTTGAAGAGTCTGAGCTTTATACAATTATAGCATAATGCATTTTGCCTTCCCACTCCACGTCACATTCAGAAACCTCCACGATGGTCCACTAAAGTTTCCAGTTAGCTTTCTCTTTTCTTTTTCTGCTTAGTTGTCAACATTATGCTTCTTATTTTTCTCTTTGTGGCCTGTCACCAACATCATTTTCTATTTTGTATTCAGTCATCATTGTCATCCTTGTCCTTTTATTGATTGTCTTTCTCTAGCCTTTCATGCTTGGTCATCTTCATTGTCATAGCCTTTCTTCTTTTGGTGGTTATTGTCATCCTCCTCCTTTTCTGCAACCAGTCATTGGGATTATTCAGTTTTTGTTCGGTTGGTCGTCATTGTCCTTCTTTTTCTTGTATGCGTTTGGCCCTGTACTTCTTTTGCTGTTCAGTCATCACTCAGTCATCTTGAGTATTTTTGGTCATCATCATCTTTCTTTATTTTGTGTTTGTGAAACATTATTGTTCTTCATTTACTGACCAGTCGGTTTTTGTCCTTTTAATTTGTGTACTGTCATAAGAATGGCCATACTGGGTCAGACCAATGGTCCATCTAGCCTAGTATCTTGTCTTCTGACAGTGGCCAGTGCCAGATGCTTCAGAGGGAATGAACAGAACCGGGCAATTATTGAGTGACCCATCCCCTGTCATCCATGGCCAGCTTCTGGCAGTCAGAGGTTTAGGGACATTCAGAGCATGGGGTTGCATCCCTGACCACTTTAATTAATAGCCATTGATTACTCCTGGGGGGATTCTGTGCCAAAAAATTCAAAATTCTGCAAAATTCTGCATATTTTATTTGTCAAAATAATGCAATATAATCACACCAGTTTGAATTGTTTTGATAATTTATTTAAACTACAATACAGAAAAAAGTCACAGTAACTATTCAGCATTTCCTAAACACAAGAAAGTTAAATTACAAACACTTGGTAACTAATACCCTGCATTCCAGTTATAATCCTGGATTTTCATTTAAATTACATTACAGAACACCAAACAGTCCCCTCCACCCCCCGCAAAAAAAGTAAAATGTTATTTTAAATTGTTCAGACTTTCACACATGAAAGTCATACAGTTTTGCTAATCATTGTCCTAGACCTGGTTGGGTACTTTGGGAAGTGCTTGATTGTCCTGACATTTTATTGACTGCTTGGTAAATGTTTTATTTGCCCTCAAAGTCTTTTTTTTTAATGGGTAAGTAAAATAAATCCTGAGCTGTAATCCAACCCCATTGAGCCACTTTGGCACAGGAAAAAAATGAAAAAGCACATAGATCTTCCTAGCTGAGGATTGCCTGAGGCTAGGTCTACACTACCCGCCTGAATCAGCGGGTAGAAATTGACCTCTCGGGGATCGATTTATCGCGTCCCGACGGGACGCGACAATCGATCCCCGAATCGGCGCTCTTACTCCACCAGCGGAGGTGGGAGTAAGCGCCGCCGACAGAAAGCCGCAGAAGTCGATTTTGCCGCCGTCCTCACAGCGGGGTAAGTCGGCTGCGATACGTCGAATTCAGCTACGCTATTCACGTAGCTGAATTTGCGTATCTTAAATCGGCTCCCCCCCTGTAGTGTAGA
The DNA here is from genome assembly GCF_011386835.1 of Chrysemys picta bellii. NCBI lineage: Eukaryota > Metazoa > Chordata > Testudines > Emydidae > Chrysemys > Chrysemys picta. Next base: position 31,535,225 of record NC_088802.1, on the reverse strand, counting down.
TGTACCCTTACAGTCATTTATAATAAGACTCCTTTACATCACTCTGGCAATGTAGGGGCCTTAAAACTTTCACAGGTTTTAATGCTCCTGGGGGAACTGATTGAGGGCTTGTCTACACTGGCAATTTACAGCACTGCAACTTTCTCGCTCAGGGGTGTGGAAAAACACCCCCTGAGCACTGCTAGTTTCAGCGCTCTGAAGTGCCAGTGTAAACAGTGCTGGTAGCTACATCTGTCATTAAGGTGGTTTTTTTAGAGCGCTGGGAGAGCTCTCTTGTGTGGTTGAGACCATACAAGGCATGTTAAAGCGCGGCCACGGCAGCGCTGCCATGGCAGCGCTTTAGCATTACCAGTTTAGGCTACCCCTGAGAATGGGAACAGCTAACTAACAATAAGAACAATAGGCAGGCTGCTATATTTTTGCCTCAGAGAATGAGATCAATTAACCGTCAACAGCAACTTTAACAACTTTACTACACAGTCAGGGTGCTACGTTTGTGCCTGAAAGAATAAGATCAATTAACTCAGGCAGGCTGCTTCATTTGTGCCTCTAACCTGCCTCGTGCATAATAAAAAGCCCTACCCTTACATGCCAGGGAGCTGCAGTCTCAGTTATTTGGCATGCAGGCAGTCTCTCTCGCTTGTTGGCATGCACATATGCCCAGACCGCCATCCCCGACACTGCTCACACAGACACACATGCCCAGCCACCCCGACCTCCCCATCTCTGAAGCTGAAGTTATAAAAGATGAGAATAGAGTGTACTTTGGAGCAATTCTCTGAAGCTATCCTGAGAGATGTTTTCCTGACACCAGACTCGCCAGTGGGGAAGCAACTGGCCATTACTGATCTGCTGCAAATTACTCAATACCATCTCAGATTCAAGGTAATTATTTGGGATGTTCTAAACCTATTACTTATGTCTCTGTGTCCTTAAATCTAATAAATTGTAGTTTCAGATAAGAGCATAAGAACATAAAAATGGCCATACTAGGTCAGACCAAAGGTGCATCTAGCCCAGTATCCTGTCTTCTGATAGTGGCCAATTCCAGGTGCCCCAGAGGGAATGAACAGAACAGGTAATCATCAAGTGATCCATCCCCTGTCGCTCATTCCCAGCTTCTGGCAAACATAGGCTAGGGACACCATCCCTGCCCATCCTGCCTAATAGCCATTGATGGACCTATCCTCCATGAACGTATCCAGTTATTTTTGGAACCCTAATATAGTCTGGGCCTTCACAACATACTCTAGCAAAGAGTTCCACAGGTTGATTGTGAGTTGTGTGAAGAAATACTTCCTTTTGTTTGTTTTAAACCTGTTGACTACTAATTTCATTTGGTGACCCTTAGTTCTCGTGTTATGAGAAGGAATAAACAATACTTCCATATTTACTTTCTCCACAACAGTCATGATTTTACAGACCTCTATCATATCCTCCCTTAATCGCCTCTTTTCCAAGCTGAAAAGTCCCCGTCTTATTAATCTCTCCTCATATGGAAGCTGTTCCATGCCCCTAATAATTTTTGTTGCCCTTTTCTGAACCTTTTCCAATTCTAAAATGGGGCAACAACATCTGTACACAGTATTCAAGATGTGAGTGTACCATGGATTTAAATAGAGGCAATATGATATTTTCTGTCTTATTATCTATCCCTTTCTTAATGATTCCCAACATTCTGTTAGCTTTTGTGACTGCCACTGCACATTGAGTGGATGCTTTCAGAGAACTCTCAGCAATGACTCCAAAATATATTTCTTGAGTGGTAACAGTTCATTTAGACACCTTCATTTTATATGACTAGTTGGGATTATATTTTCCAATGTGCATTATTTTGCTTTTATCTACATTTAATTTCATCTGCCATTTTGTTGCCCAGTCACCCAGTTTTGTGAGATCCCATTGTAACTCTTCACAGTCTGCTTTGGACTTAACTATCTTGAGTAGTTTTTTATCATCTGCCAATTTTGCCACCTCACTGTTTAACCTTTTTTCTAGATCCTTTATGAATATGTTGAACAGTACTGGTCCCAGTACAGATCCCTGGAGGATACCAATATTTACTTCTCTCCATTCTGAAAACGGACGATTTATTCTTATGCTTTGTTTCCTATCTTTTAACCAGTTACTGATCCATGACAGGACCTTCCCTCTTATCCCATGACAGCTTACTTTGCTTAAGAGTCTTTGGTGAGGGACCTTGTCAAAGGCTTTCTGAAAATCTAAGTATACTATATCCACTGGATCACTCTTGTCCACATGCTTGTTGACCCTCTCAAAAAATTCTAGTAGATTGATGAGGCATGATGTCCCTTTACAAAAACCATGTTGACCCTTCCCCAACAAATCATGTTAATCTGTGTGTCTGACAATTCTGTTCTTTACTATAGTTTCAACTAGTTTGTCCTGTACTGAAGTCAGGCTTACTGGCCTGTAATTGCTGGGATCACCTCTGGAGCCTTTTTTAAAAATTGGCATCACATTAGCTATCCTACAGTCATCTGGTACAGAAGCTGATTTACATGATAGGTTACATACCACAGTTAGTAGTCCTGCAATTTCACATGTGAGTTTCTTCAGAACTCTTGGGTGAATACCATCTGGTCCTGGTGACTTATTACTGTTTAGTTTATCAATTTGTTCCAAAATCTCCTCTAATGACACCTCAATCTGGGGGATAGTTCCTCAGTTTTGTCACTGAAAAAGAATGGCTGAGGTTTGGGAATCTCCCTCACATCCTCAGCCATGAAGACCAATGCAAAGAATTCATTTAGTTTTTCCGCAATGGCCTTATCATCCTTGAGTGCTCCTTTAGCGTCTCGATAATCCAGGGGCCCCACTGGTTGTTTAGCAGGCTTCCTACTTCTGATGCACTTAATTTTTTTTTTTTTGCTATTACTTTTTGAGTCTTTGGCTAGCTGTTCTTCAAATTCTCTTTTGGCCTTCCTAATTATATTTTTACACTTCACGTGCCAGAATTTATGCTCCTTTCTATTTTCCTCACTAGGATTTAACTTCCACTTTTTAAAGGATGCCTTTTTGCCTCACTGTTTCTTTACTTTGTTGTTTAGCCAGGGTGGCACTTTTTTGGTTCTCTTGCTATGTTCTTTAATTTGGGATATAAATTTAATTTGAGCCTCTAGTATGATGTTTTTAAAAAGTTGCCATGCAGCTTGCAGGGATTTCACTTTTGGAACTGTATCTTTTAATTTCTATTTAACTAGCTTCCTCATTTTTGTGTAGTTCCCCTTTCTGAAATTAAATGCTTCCATGTTGGGCTGCTGTGGTGTTTTCCCTGCCACAGGGATGTTAAATTTAATTATATTATGGTCACTAATACCAAGTGGTTCAGCTATATTCACCTTTTGGACCAGATCCTGTGCTCCATTTAGGACTTAATCAAGAATTGCCTCCCGCTTGTGGGTTCCAGGACTAGCTTCTCCAAGAAGCAGTTATTTAAGGTGTCAAGAAACTTTATTTCTGCTTCCTGTCCTGAAGTGACATGTACCCAGTCAATATGGGGATAATTGAAATCCCTCATTATTATTGAGTTTTCTATTTTTATTACCTCTCTAATCTCCCTGAGCATTTCACAGTCACTATCACCATGTTGGACAGGTGGTCGGTAGTGTATCCCTACTGCTATATTCTTATTATTCAAGCATGGAATTACGTCCTTAGAGGTTCTGTGGTACAGTTTGGTTCATTTAAGATTTTTACTTCATTTGATTCTATGCTTTCTTTCATATAGTGCCACTACCCAACCAGCACAACCTATTCTGTCCTTCTGATATATTTTGAACCCTTGTATTACTGTGTCCCATTGCTTAGCTTCATTCCACCAAGTTTCTGTGAAGACTATTATATCAATATCCTCATTTAATACTAGTTCACCCATCTTACTATTTAGGCTTCTAGCATTTGCATATAAGCACCTGAAATTGTCACTTTTTAGCTGTCTGCCATTATGTGATGTAATTGAATGGGACTTGTTTTCCTTTGACTGTTTCTCATGAGATTCTACCCGTATTTTATCTTCCATACTCTCCTCCTTATCAGGACATAGAGAATCTTCATTAATAGATCCTCCCCTTATCTCTGTCCAAACCAAGTGCTCCTCTGTACCTGTCAGCTTTCCCCCAGCCCTTATTTTAAAAAACTGTTCTACGACCTTTATAATTTTAAGTGCCAGAAATCTGGTTCCATTTTGGGTTAGGTGGAGCCCATCCTTCTTGTATAGGCTCCTCTTTTCCCAAAAGGTTCCCCAGTTCCTAATAAATCTAAAACCCTCCTCTCTACACCATTGTCTCATCCACACATTGGGACCCTGCAGTTCTTTCTGCCTAATTGGCCCTGCATGTGGAACTGGAAGCATTTCAGAGAATGCTACCATGGAGGTCCTGGATTTCAATCTCTTACTTAGCAGCCTAAATTTGGCCTCCAGGACCTCTCTCCTATCCTTCCCTATGTCATTGGTACCTACATGTACCACAACTACTGGCTCCTCCCCAGCACTACACATAAGTCTAACTAGATGTCTTGAGAGATCCGCAACCTTCGCACCCAGCAGGGAAGTCACCATGAGGTTCTCCCCGTCATTGCAAACCTAGCTATCTATGTTTCTAATGACTGAATCCCCCATTACTATTACCTGTGTCTTCCTAATAACATGCTTACTTGTCTTAATCTTTCTTCAGACAGAATTACTGTGTTCCCATTGATTTATTCCTGACATCACCCGGAGTGAAAGGATTAAGTTACCATTGCTTTGGGTTCTGAAAACCCTTGGTAACAATGGTGGATAATCAGCTGTACATGAGTTCCCAGTGTGATGTGATGGGTAAAAAAGCTAATGTGATCCTGGGATGCACAAACAGGGGAATCTCAAGTAGGAATAGAGAGGTTATTTTACCTCTGTATTTGGCACTGGTGTCACCGCTGATGGAAGCCTGTGTCCAGTTCTGGTGTCCACAATTTATGAAGGATGTGATGAATTGGAGAGGGGTTCAGAGAAAAGCCACAAGAATGACAAAAGGATTAGAAAACCTGCCTTATAGTGATAGACTCAAAGAGCACAATCTATTTATCTTAAAAAAGAGAAGGTTAAGGGGTGGCTTGATTACAGTCAGTAGTATCTACAAAGGGAACATATATTTAATAATGGGCTCTTCAATTTAGCTGAGAAAGAACTAATATGATGCGATACCTTGAAGTTGAAGCTAGACTGATTCAGACTGGACATAAAGTGTACATTTTTAACAGTGAGAGTAATTACCATTGTAACAATTTACTGAAGGTCGTGGTGGATTCTCCATCCCTGACAATTTTTAAATCAAGATTGGATATTTTTCTAAAAGGTCTGGTCTAGTAATTATTTTGTGGAAGTTCTCTGATCTGTGTTACACAGGAGGTCAGACTAGATGATCACAATAGTCCCTTCTGGCCCTGGGATCAATGAATCTATGAATAGATTGCACATATTTGTGATGGCTGTGGCTAGGTCTTGTTTTGATCTGGCCTTATTAACCAGTCATCCAAGTAAGGATATACATGGAGTCTTCTATGTCTTGCGTGGACAGCTACCATCACCAGGCTATTGGTTGTAACACAATGGCTATGGACACTCCAATGGGGAGGACCCTGCATTGATAGCATTTGGGTCTTGTTGTACGAGCAGCAGTGATCTGTATGCTCTGTATAACCTGTATGCTCAAAAGGTCTGTTACACTTTCCCCCCATTTTGTCTCCTCTCCCTCTTTGAATACCTGTGAAGTGGTTTTCTCCCTCCCCCTCCCTTCTGGAATGCTTGTGGGATGAATGGGTTGCTTGAGCAGCTGGAAGATCAGAAGAGCTCTCAAGTAGACAAGGTGTCTGGCACTCTGATTAGGCAGCGATCACACGTCCAATGCATGGACACTGCCCAAGGTGGTGTGTGACCAACCAGGCTCAGCCAAGTCATCTCTAGTCGCAGGCCATGAGGAGCAGGTCCTTAAAAGGGGAAGGGGCCATGTGCTCAGGAGTGCACTCACAAGATTGTACCTCCCATGAAGGCCCTTCGCCCGGACTGCCTGGCCAGTGGTTCACCGTGTTGCATTCCATCGTGCCTCGGAAAGACTTACCTTCATCGCACCATCCACTGCTGCGCCGTGGAACACTTACCTTGAAGGATCCTAACATCTCCAGTGCCGTGTCTGTCCTGGGAGCATGAGTATGCAAGTGTGAGTGTGACCCCCCCCTTCCCCTTTCTTTTGAGCTTAGCTATCAGTATAATAAATGTGCTGCTTTCTGCCAAACTCTGGTGGGTCATTAGTCCTCTCTAAACTTACTAGCTTGGCCCAATTTCAAGTAACAGGTCTCATGCAGAATATGAGGTATTTGACATGGTTTTTCTTGATGGCTACATGGAAGTATGCATCCTTCAAATTAAGAGCCTGGAACCAATCTCTATGTGACAATGAGGGGTTGATGTCCCCTATGGTGATTATCATGGCCTTTGAGGTCATTCTATATCTCTGCATCATGGGCTATCTCACAGCTTATAGATGACTTTGGAAGGGTATTGAAGGAGAAAAACATCCAAGCGATCTTCTCAAAGATCCTTCCTGTCATATGAGCAAAGGAGGACAGAAGGCAGACGATTCTGGAAGTAAACCATTGCATAGGTAAGTGATAGATGGCTTTGATTTTATGGAACACTGGTCCACCGTCTGTGGGAGAGGGGGCAGTATATTCTGGATGGCCTCCACCTCAGTAGAAGGGGAAACAATCTTCTCAGGAACAGACTGATTAGAGTAGTCAGGGGAGTGTTAAACTAATAACAAAAGGGGAGGGTAAAAAGAAGGAAGAAATGAACACTTATTTAACACAAAATCAAGGTGTTAGAGCAAAATTAATAAAAAAATCAAAGGATATGAAGAGAAGAAATTCTTTAATTTCCTGTACACAAGTGCTAGGAGCTTGGGTAACCAATGCTAGAAGCCAGGTACAAGAGGCATTCATAGAATCATAGAATATTAGGGTTGGAAGAGACCTCAGGAGGTCACCTAGTCCAATCCCGTGCTCAAAGCAGGACCAACACCAACTAAATCATCCCAGCCAAGGCTTTGTCAAGCCGGGCCTTAAAAACCAGTAAGGATGGAGATTTCACCACCTCCCTGGGTAACCCATTCCAGTGCTTCACAACCCTCTTAGTGAAATAGTGTTTCCTAATATCCAAACTAGACCTCCCCCACTGCAACTTGAGACCATTGCTTCTGTCATCTACCACCACTTGAGAACAGCCTCGCTCCAGCCTCTTTGGAACCCCCCTTCAGGTAGTTGAAGGCTGCTATCAAATCCCCCCTCACTCTTCTCTTCTGCAGACTAAATAACCCCAGTTCCCTCAGCCTCCTCCCCCCTAAGTCATGTGCCCCAGCCCCCTAATCATTTTCATTGCCCTCCGCTGGACTCTCTCCAATTTGTCCACATCCCTTCTGTAGTGGAGGCCCCAAAACTGGATGCAGTACTCCAGATGTGGCCTCACCAGTGCTGAATAGAGGGGAATAATCACTTCCCTTGATCTGCTGGCAATGCTCCTACTAATACAGCCCAATATGCCATTGGCCTTCTTGGCAACAAGGGCACACTGCTGACTCATATCCAGCTTCTCATCCACTGTAATCCCCAGGTCTTTGTCTGCAGAACCCTAGCCTGTAGCGGTGCATGGGATTCTTCCTTCCTAAGTATAGGACTCTGCACTTGTCCTTGTTGAACCTCATCAGATTTCTTTTGGCCCAATCCTCCAATTTGTCTAGGTCACTCTGGACCCTATCCCTATCCTCCAGCGTATCTAACTTTCTCCCCAGCTTAGTGTCATCTGCGAACTTGGTGAGGGTGCAATTAATCCCATCATCCAGATCATTAATAAAGATGTTGAACAAAACCGGCCCCGGGACTGACCCCTGGGGCACTCCCTTGATATCAGCTGCCAACTAGACATTGACCCGTTGATCACTACCCGTTGAGCCCGACAATCTAGCCAGCTTTCTATTCACCTTATAGTCCATTCATCCAATCCATACTTTTTAAACTTGCTGGCAAGAATACTGTGGGAGACCATATTGAAAGCTTTGCTAAAGTCAAGATATATCACATCCATCGCTTTCTCCATATCCACAGTTATCTCATCATAGAAGGCAATCAGGTAGGTCAGGAATGACGTGCCCTTGGTGAATCCATGTTGACTGTTCCTGATCATCTTCCTCTCCTCCAAGTGCTTCAAAATGGAATTGCTCAGTTATGAACATAAATTATGAACATACATTTAATCTAGTTGGTGTTAGTGAAACTTGCTGGGTTGATTTGCATGAGTGGAATGTTATCAATAGTTATATCCTATTTAGGAAGGATTGAGTGGGCAAAAGGGGAAGGGAAGTGGCACTCTATGTCAAAAATGACATCTGTTCCCAAGTCACTGACAACTTGGAAGAAAATGCTTGAATGCTTACAGATCAATGTCTGCTACAGAACACCAAATCACACTAGTGTTGCGTGTTTAAATTTAATGATAATATTACTAACATGAGATGTCAGATAATCGGCTCAACTGAAATAATTTAATCAGAGATTATTACTCAGAGATTAACATAGCATAATACAGAATATAGAAAGAAAAGCATATTTTACCAAAACCTCAGTAAGAGGTTAAGGGATAGCAGGTTGTTCACTTCCAACTGAACTCCCCCAAACTCTTCCCTTTGATAGGATGTAGGACAAAAAAATTCCTGTGTGAGGAAAAGAAAGTACTTTCTCCAATTGATCCCACTATGTTTTCAATAGTTCAATTTATCTAATTACTTATGGATCTTCTTTTATGGTATCTCAGTTTATATGGCTGACAAGCTAAAGGGACTTCTAACCCAGTCATTATTATTATTAAGGTCATCTGTCGCAACTAGCAACTCTTAATGAGTTACAAACATCTTTGAATAGGTCATTATTTTGTAAATCACAGAAAATATCTACAATAACAAATATCCCTTATCTACAACAGAACATATCTGGATTATTCTTACCTCTCATCAATCACACCATCTTGTCCATTACAACACATATCTGTAGTAATAGACATCCATTATCAGCCACCTCTCTGGACATGTGTGACGCTCCGCTCTGTGTTATCTGGACCGGTGATCTGCTAGGCCACTCCAATCCTTGACTCTGGGAGCCAGTCTTACCCTGCTCTGCTGTGAGAACCCCCACTCCTGGACTGTTCCCGCACAGCCTCTGGCATGTAAGCTGCTCCCAGCTGCTTGTAACCGAATGACACTAGCCAATGTCTCCGGTCCCAGACACAAACCTAGAAACCTCTGTCTTGCAGTGTCCAGTTATACCCACTGGACGCTGCAAGCTTATATAAGTTCATCAATTTAACAAAGAAATTGATATATACCAGGCTTGTTATCCCAAGGGGAGTCTCTGACACACTTCAAATCAAACACACTGCTTCAGGTAGAATAAACAAATAGATTTATTAACTATAAATATGGATTTTAAGTGATTATAAGCCAAAGCACAACAAGTCACAGTGGTCACCAAAATAAAATAAAATATAAGCACGCAGCCTGAACTCTCAACCCTGTTAGACTGGGCAACAACTAGATTAAGCAGTTTTTCTCACCCCACTGGATATTGCTGTCCTTAACATACAGGCTTGTTCCTTAAACCTGGGACAATCTCCTGTGTTGGAGTCTTGTCTTCTTCTCAGTGTCTTGGTTGCTTGCAGCATAGGTGGGGGCAGGAGAAGGGCCAGTATGTGTCCACTTTGTCTGTTTTATACTTTCAGTCCATGTGCTTGTAGAACACATGTCCAGGCATGTCTGGGGGGCATTGCTGAGTCTCTCCAAGCAAGATTGAGCAATTCCCCTGGTGTGGCCTCATGCAGGTGAGTCATCGCATTGTAGCTCCCTTTCTGGACAATAGCTGTTGATGGGTTGATTGACACCCCACCCGGGTGTTGGCTACTTTCCTTGCTGTTGCCTCTGGGGAGCTAATATCTGGCTGATTTCCCAATTTACAGCATGTTTTAGTGACAACCATACTACACAATTCTCATAACTTCATATGCATTAATGATATACATATATGGATAGAGAAATGACTTTCAGCAGATCATGACCTTTCCCCGATACCTTACAAGGCATGCTTAAGATCGTGATTATATGAAAATGAGGAATATGGGGATTAGAGTACGCTCCCGCAAAGTATAGAATGTCACATGTAGATACAATTATCCACATGTCATTGGAGTCAGAGTAATAGATTATACACATTCCATTATTGACTGCATATATTACTTCTTTTGGTCACCTGCTATGGTTTAACCTAAGTACAAAGAACTTTTCAGAGCACTAAATTTTACAGATACAAAACACTTTGATTTATACACAAAAAGGATTTTGTTAACATATATATACATATATATATACTGTCTCCTTAAGCATTTATCTATAATCTGTAGGAAAAAAAGCTGTGTGATCATGGAGGACTGCAATCTGAGTGACATATGCTGGAGATCTTATGCGGCCAGTACTTAAATATCCTTGGAATTTTTAGATGTTATATATGACAATTTTCTAACTCAAAAAGTGTTACATCTAACACAGACCTCATATTGACAGATAAAGAGGAATGATCACAGCACTAAAACTTAGCGATTGCTTAGGTATAAGTGATCATGATTTGATTACACTTGTTATGTGCAAGCAGAATAAAGTTCAAACCAGAAATATATATACTTGGTGCTTTAAAGAGGCCAGTTCCACAAAGCTGAAAATAATTATGAGTCAAAATATGTAAAAAAGAGTATTTAAACAGAAAAATCAGAAAGATAATTGGGAATTGTTTAAGAAAACTTTACTACGCCTCTACCCCGATATAACGCGACCCGATATAACACGAATTTGGATATAACACAGTAAAGCAGTGCTCCTGGTGGGCGGGGCTGCGCTCTCTGGTGGATCAAAGCAAGTTCGATATAACGCGGTTTCACCTATAACGCGGTAAGATTTTTTGGCTCCCGAGGACAGCGTTATATCGAGGTAGAGGTGTATATACCCAAAAAGCCACAATCCCACAATTGACAGAGAAAGACACTTTGGTTAAAAAATAAATCTGGCTTAGACAGGAAGTTAAAGCGTCTATACAATAATAGTAATAATAATAAAAACTCATTATATAGCAAATGGAAGAAAGGAGAATTGATAGTAAAGAATATAACTCAGAAGCTAGGAATTTAGCAATTGATAAGGAAGCAAAAGGACATGAAGAGAAATCTATGACCAGGAGTGTTAAGGACAATTAGGAGTTTTAAAAAGTATATTAGGAACAAAAAGAATCCTAATAATGTTATTGGTCCATTACTAGATGGAAATGGTAGAATTGTCAATAATAATATAGAAAAGGCAGAAGTGTTCAATAAACATTTCTGTTCTGTATATGTAGCCACATCATATGATGATGCTGAAACACTATTTCCATTCCAATAGTAACTCAGAAGAATGTTAAACAGCTGTTGCTAAAGCTAGACATTTTAAATCAGCAGGTCTGGAGAACCTGCATCCAAGAGTTTTAAGAGAGCTGACTTAGGCTCTCACTAGATCATTAATATTGATTTTTCAATATACTTTGGAACAGAAATTCCAGAAGACTGGAAGAAAGTTAATTTTGTACCAATATTTAAAAAGGGTAATGGGATGACCCAGGTAATTATGGGCCTTTTAGCCTAACATCAGTCCTGGGCAAGATAATGGAGTGTCTGATACAGGACTTTATTCATAAAGAATTAAAGGAAAGTAATATAAGTAATGCCAATCGATATGGGTTTATGGACAATGTTCTTGTCAAACTAACTTGATTATTTTTTTAATGAGATTATGAGTTTGGTTGATAAAGGTACCAGTGTTGACGTAATATAGTCAGACTTCTGTGAGGCATTTGACTTGGTACAGCACAACATTTTGATTTAAAAAAACTATAATGATATAAAATTAACATTGCGCACAACTGGCTAAATGACAGGTCTCAAAAAGCAATTGTAAACAGGGCATCATTTTTGAGCAGGTATGTTTCCAGTGGGATCCCACAGAGATTGGTTCTTGGCCCTGCACTATTTAGCATTTTTATCAATGACCTAGAAGAAACCATAAAATCATCACTGATAAAGTTTACAGATGACACAAAAATTGGGGGAATGACAAATAATGAAGAGGACAGGTCACTGACAGCAAGTAAACAATAGATATTTTAATATAGCCAAATGTAAATGTATACATCTAGGAATAGAGACCTGAGTGCACTAGGCTGACCAGACAGCAAGTATGAGAAATCAGGACAGAGATTGGGGGGTAATAGGTGCCTATATAAGACAAAGCCCCAAATATTGAGACTGTCCCTATAAAATCAGGATATCTAGTCACAAAAGGTGCCTTGAAAATCACTGCAGGCATCTTAGACTGCGAATCACAAAAGGCAGCATGCTAGGCAGGGCATCACCTAAGCTAGCCAATGGGAGATGCCAACAAGAGGGGTGTGTGCTAAGCCCACCCCTTTCTCAGTGATAGGTACCTAAATCCAGGCTTCAGGGAGGTCCTAGCTCTGCCTGGGAGTCTCAGCTGCAAACTTTCTCTTCACGGTAGGCGCCTACACTGTTAACAAGAAGCTGGAGGGTCTGGGGGATGAGGATGACTTCCATCATAAGCTTTAGCCCAGTGGTTAGGGCACTCCCCTGGGATGTGGGAGACTTCATGTCTTCCAACCACCTGAGCGGAGAAAGGATTTGAACAGGGATCTGCCAGAGAAAGCGAGAGAGAGCACAGGAATGAGAATGACCCCAAAGCCTGGTGGTTAGAGCACTCACCTGGGATGTGGGAGGCCTGGGATCCACTCCCCCTGCTCCAGTGACTTTTTTAAATGATTTATCCACAGTGTAACAGCTTCTACAGGAGAGATTGTAGGATCCCCATGTCAGACTGTCCCACAACCCAGTGATTAGGGCATGCACCTGAAAGATGGCAGATCCCTGTTCAAATCCCTTCTCATCAGGCAGAGGGGAGACTTGACAGATGCATTTCCTCTATTCTGGGTGGTGCACCCTAACCACTAAAAACTATGAGGGAGGTCCTCCTTCTCTCTCCCCAGCTCTTTGGTGTGAATTCATGTGAAAGGCTCAATCCAATAGATGGCCTCCAAGTACACCTTCCGGACCAGGTCCCACACGTGACTTAGGGCTTGTCTTCACTACGGCGCTAAATCGGCACTGCTGCCATCAATGCAGCGGCATCAATTTAGCAGGTCTGGTTAAGCCACGCTAAATCAATTGGAGAGTGCTCTCCCGTCAACTTCAGTAATCCACCTAAACGAGAGGCAGAAGCTAAGTTGATGGGAGAGTGTCTCCTATCGACACAGCGCAGTGTAGACACCACAGTAAGTCAATGTAGGTTACTTGACTTAAGTTACTTAGTTTACCTAACTTAAGCAGCATAATTTACATTGCCGTAGTAACTTGCTAAAATTATACCTTGGTACCAAACACTCCACCTGCTGTGGACCATGCTGAGTAAGAGATGCCTGTGGGTGTACCTTGGTAATAAGACCAGCTCACTCTGTATCATAAACAATGGGCTATCACAAGGCTATGTACTTGTGCCAACACTTTTTAATATACAGTATACATAAGTGACATGCCTCCAACTAAATCACGAAAATTTGGATATGCAGATGATCTTGCCATGACAATCCAAGCATCAAACCTCCATGACATTGAGAAAGCATTAACTGAGGACCTCCAAAATATGGAACAATATTTCCGGAAATGGAGGCTCAAACCAAACCCTGGAAAAACAATAGTAAGTGCATTTCATCTTGATAATAAGAGTGCCAAAAACACACTGAAAGTAGCTTTCTGTGGTAAAAATGTGCAACACGATTACACTCCAACATATCTCGAAATGAAACTCGACTGCACCCTCTCCTTCCATGATCATCTTGACAAGGTAGCTGCAAAGATAAAAACAAGAGCCAACATAATCCAGAAACTAGCAGGTACAATCTGGGTTGCATCAGCATCAGAGTTGCGAACATCTGCAATACCATTTGTATATTCAGTAGCTGAATATTGTGCGCTGGTATAGAGCTGTCATAAATATAGAGAGAAGGGAAGCATAAAATTCCTCCTTGGCAGCTGTACTTCATTGCCTTACCTGTAAGGGATTAAGTACTCAAATAACCTAGTTGGCACCTGACCAGAAGGACCAATGAGGAAAGAAGATACTTTCAAAACTGGGGCGGGGGGAGGTTTTGTTTGGGCTCTCTCTCTGTTGTTCCCTCTCCGGATGGAGGGAGAAGCCAAGCAAGTACAACATCTCCTGAAAATATACCAGGAATATGCCATCTAAAATCACAGAAATTGTAAGTAAGGCAAGGAAATGTGTTAGGTTATCTTTTGTTTTAGCTTGTGAATTTTCCTATGCTACAGAGGTAGTTTTATTCCTGTTTTTGTAACTATGAAGCTGAGCCAGAGGGGAATCCTCTGTGTTTTAAATCTTTTATTTACCCTGTAAATTACCTTCCATCCTGATTTTGCAGGTGTGATTCTTTTATTTTTTCTTTTTAAATAAAGTTCTTCTTTTAAGAACCTGATTGATTTTCAGTGTCCTGTAGACAAAGGGTCTGGTCTGTACTCACATTGCTAAGGCAATTGGTTGGTATATTATTCTCAAGTCTCCCCAGGAAAGGGGGTGAAGGGGCTTGGGGGGATCTTTTGGGGGGATAGGGAGTCCAAGTGACCCTTCCCTGAATTTTTGTGTAAATCACTTGGTGGTGGCAGCAATACCGTCCAAGGACAAGGAAATGAATTTGTGCCTTGGGGAAGTTTTTAACCTAAGTTGGTAAAATATAAACTTAGGGGGTCTTTCATGCAGGTTCTCACATCTGTACCCCAGAGTTCAGAGTGGAGGGGGAACCCTGACAGGAGCAGATGCAGCCACACACAACTTGTGGATACCCAGCTAAATACAGTGATGTGGTGCATCATGGGAACCCTTAAGTCGACTCCAACACCATGGCTACCTGTCCTGTCTAACATCGCTCCCCCGCCGATATGCCGAACTGCTGCAACATTCCGCGAAGCTCAGTAAATCCAGGAAAACAGATATCCTTCTAGCCACCAAGATCTTAACAACGCCGCTCCCCACCGCAATGTCTTAAGTCCCACCAGCCTTTCTGGGAACATTCGTTTAGCCTCATGCAATCAGGCTATGATCAGAAGGAGGCTTGAAAAGCAGATTGGGCTAAACAAGACTTTAAAAAGAAGTACCTTGTGCCAGTTCCCATGCAGAAGGTTCCTGGGTTTGACCTTCCACGGTCATCTTGGTCAGCTCTGAACTAAATTCGAACCAACCATGGTAGATGTGGATATCTAATGCACAAATGGAAAATCAAGGACTCCCCGGTGAGTGTGGTTCTCCATGACAGACCACTGAACATATCACTACATACTGCCCAATTTATATATATGAAGGAGGCATTACTGCAATAAATTCTGCTACTCCTGATATAGCCATATGAAAGAAGAAGTGCCACAGTGAAAACAAGCCCTTAGGCGGCCAGCCACCTGTCTTCCCTGGCTGGTGCATCATTTGGGGGCTTAGGTGGGAGACAGACACCTAGAAGGATGCAGCAATGCATGTGCCCAGTGCCAGAAAGATAGGTGCCTAGGGAACTTTCACTGCAAAAATGTAGTGAGTTTAGGTGGGTTCAGCAGGAGTTTTGTGGATTGTGTGGGAGCCAAAGCTGGGACTTTGGAGTCTAAACCCAGACTTACATGCCTATCTACTTTGGTGAATCTAGCCCTTTGAGGCTTTGGCCTGTGGCTCTCTGCAGTGGTGTATGTGGCTGTGTGTAGGTGATGTTGGAAGGAAGGTTTGGAGGGCATACAGAAGAGAGCAGGGAGATGATGAGAGCTGGCTGAAAAATGTAAATACTGTTTTGTGAAAGATTTTGATGTTTCCATTTTGCAGGGTTCAAAATGTAACAATATTTAATAGTTTGATTTTTTCTGAAATATTTTATAGAAAAATCTTGAAAATTTTAGTTTACAAAGCTGAAATTTCCAATTTATGACATTTCATTTTTTGCCATTAATGCAACAAAAAATATGGTATCCAGGTTCTTCCCGTGCCACCATTTAATGTTTTAATTCCCTATCACCCTGCAGTTTTTCCTTTTCCTACTCTGTAATTTTTCAGAACTTCTCCAACTTGGAAAAAATTACAGTAAATTTTTCCTTTTGCTCTTGTGGAAATTTTCCAGAAAAGAAAACAAACAAACAAATAAATAAATAAACCCCCAAAATCTCAACTCCTAGATATAATTTATTCTAATGAATTCAGTGGCAAAAGGAACACAAGAAAAAAAGGGGGAAAGTGCTAAGGGAGGAAGGAAAACAACCCCAAAAAACAAACTTTGAAATTTTACAAAACGTTCAGTTTTGAAGAAAAACCAGCAAACTTTGAAAAACAGAAAGGTTTTTGTGAAAGTTTTGGCTTTGAAAACAGTAATTTTTTGTTTTAAAAGAAAGTTTTGACCGAAGAATTTCACCCAGTAGTAGGGTTTCTGCAGGTGTGTGAACGTTACGGTGGTGTCAGCAGTATGTTTGTGCTGAGATACACATGTGCTTCATTTGGTTTTAATCATTTTCATTCCAGCACAGGAGTGAGGACAGCTCACAGTGACTGATATGCTGGCTGAAATCCTACAGCATTTTTAGGCCCAGATTCTCAGCGGGTATAAATCCATTGAAGTCAATGAAGCAATGCTGATTTACACCCACTGAGAATTTGGCTCTTAGGCTTTAAGTTCTTGGAGCTCAATATCTTCTGCACATTTTCAAGGTGGATTTATGCCAAATGTGAAACTTGACCTCTGCAGGGCTCCTAGGACCCATCCCCCACCTCCAGCACTATTGTGCTGTACCAGGCAGACAGCTCACTGGGAGCAAAGGAGGAAAGCATTTCCTCAACCTCATAGCTGGACATCTAGGTAGGCAGCTCTAATGGGGTGTGCAGCCCAAGCTGTAAGCACTAATGGGGGTGTATGCAGTGATCCCTATATTGGGTACTATGATACGGTTCCCGGCACTGATCCCAGTTACACAACAGTTTGCCTGGCTTATTATAGAAATTGGCGCCTAGAAAGTGAGGAATGACAGATGGGAAAGAGAGGGACTCTCTGTCACTCTGTGATGTATGCAAAAGTGGCCCCAGAACCCCACTGCACCCAGGAATGGTGTGGAAGGCATATGCCCCTCCATAACAATGTGAGGTGCACCTGACTCTCCACCAACAATGGGAGGATGCACATGATCTCCCTAAAATAGCAGGAGGCACCTCCCCCTCCAGATCAATGTGGGGTGCTCCTGTTCTCCCATATCAGTTTGGGATGCATCTGCTCCCTCCATAACAATGTGGGATGCATGTACCCTCCCCATATCAGGGGTGGTGGAATCTGGCTACCTATCACAGTCTGGGGGTAGCTGTTCCTTGCCCCTTTCCAGTAGAATGTTTAATTTTTGCATCCATTTAACACTCCCCATCCACACCGTCTCCAGGGTCCTTCCCCTTGGACTCACTCACGTGGGGACCTCCTTCTTCAGGACTCCTGCTCCAGTCTCTTGACTCTGGACTTCCATTTCTCTGCTCTTTCCCTTCCACTGACCCCCATTTCCTAGCTATTCCCTTGCACTTACTGCCCTCCCTTCTGGCCCTGGATTTACTTCTTCTCCCTATCCCACTGCCCCAAGGATCCCCGTTCTTCTTTGTTCCCCCATCCCTGAGCCTCCAGGCCCCTTGTTCCCCAGACATCCATATCCTCTCTGGTCCCCTGCTCCTGTCAGCTATGCCCCCATTCCCAGACTCCCTCCTGCTAGACTGAGGGACCTTCTTCCACTGCTAGATCCCTGTCCCTGAGACCCCAATTTTCTCTCCAGCTACATGCCCCTGGAACTCTCTCCCCTCTCTGTCTCGTTCCCTGCTCCCTCTGCTAGGAGCTGTCTCCCATAACAGGAACTAGATTCTTCCCAGTCTCTCTTCTTCTGCTTGATTTCAGGCACAAAGCACAAACTCCAGGCAGTCCCTTTCACCTCCCCAACTGCCCCTGCCAGCTCCCTTGTTAAAGTATTTATAGGAGATTGATTCACAGAACTATGGCTAATTATATCCATTCACATCTAATATGAATGGGAATTATGTTAGGAGACAAGATTGCCAAAAATGTTTTGACCAAAGAAAGAGGAGGCGGCTGCTGTGTTTGCAGCTCACACCCTATAAAAGCCCCTGGGACCAGTCTGTCTTGTCCTGTCACAGAAAGCTCTAAGGTAAGAGTGTAAGGGACTTGGATTTGAAGGGAGGGGGAGCCCACTCTGCATTCCACACATCCCACTGCATTCCTGCTGCCGCTAGCACTCATTTCCAGGAGGGATTGCGTATGACAGCAGGACTTTTAAATTCACTTTTCGAGTCATCTATACATTTTCAATCTCCAATTTATCACTGGAGTTTCATGCAGCAATAAGAAAGGAATTTCTATTTCTATTTTAGAATATTGACCAGCTTCCAGTCTGCATACTATCCATCTGGTATCAGGAAAGAGGTAAGATCCTGATTTGCTAATTCCCAGGGGATGGTGAGTGACCCTCTAGAGTGGGATTTCTATATAGCTCAATAGGCAGTCATTGTATCCCCTAATATCTATGTCCATTGTGTAAATGCACTGTATATTGCGCTTGGGCTCTGTTGCCTGTGACAGGCAGGTCTCTAAAGTGGCTGGACTTGAAGCCACTGACCACTAATGCTGGGCCAGCAAGTGTCCTCTCTGAGATACCTCTCCTGAATACACACATCACAACGTAATTGTACACAGTGAGCTCCGACACCCCAGCTCGTAGGTCCCTAATAAACCAGGACAGAGTGGCCCAAAAGAGGAGACCCACCAGGAGATAGAATCTAATTACTTATCCAGAGACTAAATCTATTATTTTAATGAACACGTATCCAGAATTTGCTTTTTCCCCACACCCCAAACATGACTGACAATAATTGTGCCCCAGCTGAAAGAGAGACACATTTCTCTGGTAAATGCTAATCAAGTTTTCATTTCTTACTGCGCAGAGTAGCTTAGTGAGTGGCACTTAGATCTATATGTGTGAAAATGCCTTCAGAAGAGGATTTCAGGCAGCGTTTAAGGCAGCTGGTGGCCCTTTCACACGGACATCTTGACCAGTCTGACAGTGCCATTAATGCACTGTATAGTTAAATAAAGAAACTATAAAAGGAGTAATGGCATATTGATAATATTTGATTAACTGGCATGGGAGAGGCAGGCAGACAGAGTAACTATTAAAGTAACCATTCTTAAATTGCAACACTGGATGACTTGTACCCAAATGTATGAAAAGAATTGGCTGAACCACTAATGATGATTTTTAACAAATCTTGGAACACTGGAGTAATTCCAGAGAAATGAAAAAAAGCCAATGTTAAGCCAATATTTAAAAAAGATAAACAAGATGACCTGGTTAGCCCAGGGGTGCTGGAACAATTTGTATAGTGGGGGTGGTGAGAGCGATGAACCAAATTGTATACCCTGTATATGATTGAAACCACTTCAAGCCAGGGGGTGCTGCAGCATCCCCTGCACCCCTAGCTCCGGCACCTATGGGTTAGCCTAACATTGATCCCAGGCAAAATCATGGAAAAGCTGGTATGGAATGCAGTCAGTAAAGCAATATAATTAATTAATTAAGATTCATTAATTCCAATCAATCTGGTCTCATGGAAAATAGATCTTGCTAAACAAACGTGATTTTTATAGGAGATCATGAATTTGGTTGATAAAAGTTACTCTGTTCAAATAATACACTTCGACTTCAATAAGGCATTTGAATTAGTCCCACATGACATTCTGATAAAACAAAAAAAGCACTATGAAATAAAAACTAGTTAACTGATAGATCTCAAGAAGTGATTGTAAATGTAGGATCATCATCCATTGGCAGATTTCTAATGGAGGCTCAGGGGGAGCTGCTTTTGGCCCAATGCTAGCCAATCTCTTTATCAATGCTCAAGTTTGCAATTGACTCTAAAATTGGTGAAGTGGTAAATGATGATGACAGGTCAGTTATACAGACTACATTGGATCACTTATAAAGCTTAGCTCATTTGAACAACTTGTGTTTCAATATAGCCAAATACAAAATCAAATACAAAGAAGGGAGGTCATACTTATAAGATGGGATTGGAATCCTGAATGAAAAGCTTAAATTACATCAAAAGCATTATCTTTATTATTCAATGCAAGAAAACACCGACAATAGCAGCCTCTATCTCATCCCTCTCCCCACGCCCACTTTCCAGTGCCCCCAACAACCCTTTCATTGTAACCACAAAACACAGTCTAAAATGTACCCAGGAAAGAGGACCTAAGAGGGCTTTCAAAATTCCTGGTATGTTCTTGGCTCTTCCTGGTCCCTCATGTAGGGATCTACTTACATTGTTCCTATAAACAATGGTGTTCCTTTGGCAATGGGTGGGTGAACAATGGTGTGCATCCCACTGGAACTGCAGGACCTCTGGTTCTATAGATATGGTTAGGAAAGGTATAAATAGGGAAAGAATTAACAGTGTGATAATAGAGGCTCAAAATTAGAGTCTGGATCTAAATGGCTGGGAAAGCCTCTCATTCAGATCTCAGGAGGGGCAGTTGGGAGTGATGTGGCCAGTTAAACAAGTGTAAGAAACTGACATGGCAGAGTATTCTAAATGAACAGCATGTGAGTCAATGTCACACATTTTCTCCCCATCAGAGCTCACTGCTGAGCTGCCCTAGATAACCGCAGCCATGTCGTCGGATGCTGAGATGGCCGCCTATGGGGTGGCAGCTCCTTTCCTCCGAAAGACAGAGAAGGAGAGAATTGAGGACCAGAACAAGCCTTTCGATGCTAAGACATCGGTCTTTGTGGTGCATTCCAAGGAATCCTATGTGAAAAGCGTAATCCAGAGCAGGGAAGGAGGGAAGGTCACAGTCAAGACTGACAAAGGAGAAGTGAGTAAAAACAAGGAGTTAGGAACAGCATTTTGTTCCTCCTCTGTTTTTAGCTGATAGAAATGGGTCTCTTCTTTCCTTCCAGACTTTGACTGTTAAGGAAGATCAAGTCTTCCCCATGAACCCTCCCAAATATGATAAAATCGAGGACATGGCAATGATGACCCATCTCCATGAACCTGCCGTCCTGTATAACCTCAAAGAGCGTTATGCAGCCTGGATGATCTATGTAAGTACAGGCCGAAGTCTTTCCTGGACTTCCAAACTAACAGCTACACTAAATCATGTGGAAGCCAATCACGTTATCTCCCTTTCTTTCAGACCTACTCTGGTCTCTTCTGTGCCACTGTCAACCCCTACAAGTGGCTGCCAGTGTACAACCCAGAAGTTGTGTCTGCCTACAGGGGCAAAAAGCGTCAAGAGGCCCCTCCCCACATCTTCTCCATCTCTGACAACGCCTATCAGTTCATGTTAACCGGTGAGTGGCTCAACGCTTGAAAAGTGATTATAGAGTGAAAATTTCATATGAGGAATCACAAGGTTCTTTCGGGAAATATGACATGCAGCTAAAGACACCAAAAACATTGAAAACTAGCAATGTGCAAACACAAATTCGTCCAAAGACAAACTGAACCTGACCCAAACATTAGCCCAGCTCTCAGAGAACCCAAAGCAAACCTTTTCGGAAGTTCACAAGCGTGTGGTTAATGGAAAAAGTACAGAATGTCCATATCTGCTTCTGCACATTCTGGCTCTAGCTGGGCCCAAAGAAGAATCATGACACTCTGTTCTCAGGAAGCCTGATTCTTCCTGACTTTGCATCGTGTGTGTCAATTATACTTGTGCTAAGTGGTGCATCAGAATTCTTCACTCCCTTACACCTTGAGTGGTAATTCACACACACTTTGCACTCTTTTTGCACTGGTGCTATGCAGATGGTTATAAATTGAGGATCAGGTCATTATTCTGTATACCGCTTTGCTGTCCAGAGATATAAATAGCTCCATCAAATTGCTGTAAGAGGGAATTCTGTGACAGGGAAGTGGGTATAAGTATCCTGCGACGGCTCTATTGATCTGCTTAAGTTTATATTTATTATTTATTATGGCTAGGATTTTCAAAGAGGCCTAAGGGAGGTAGATGCCGAATTTTTATGGACTTTTGGTTTGTTGCCTGATGCCCTGAGGCCCCTTTGCAAATCCCAGCACTTATTTGTTTCACTCAGTTTTCAGTGAGTTCAATGTTACACAGTAACTCTTTTAAAAATCTCTTTGATTCTGTCTCTTTCACAGATCGGGAGAATCAGTCGATCCTCATCACGTATGTATATTTCCCTCCTCCATTTTTTTGCTGGCTTTGCTGTGCACTGCAGGAAGAAACTTTTTGGTTATGTGTTTTCTGCTTCTCTGTTTGATTTGACAGTGGAGAATCCGGTGCTGGAAAGACTGTGAACACAAAGCGTGTCATCCAGTACTTTGCAACAATTGCAGTTTCTGGGGAGAAGAAGAAGGACGAGCCAGGCAAAATGCATGTGAGTTGGTCATTAGGGATGGGATTAAATGTTCTGTTCTGAAACTGCCACGTGGTTTAAAACAACCTTAATTTGACAATAATTGTTACTTTGTAGGGGACCCTTGAAGATCAAATCATCAGTGCCAACCCCCTGCTGGAGGCCTTTGGTAATGCCAAGACCGTGAGGAACGACAACTCCTCTCGTTTTGTAAGTCTTTTTGACAAAATTGCTCCTAGTCACAAGTGCAATGATGGGCCATATACATTCCTATCATTAGACTGATAATATAAATCTTGGCTGAGGTTCAAACCTGCTGAAGGGACCCCCAGGGCAGCTTTGCAAATCCCACTTCTGGCAGAAGATGCCTGGGATTATTTTAAGTTAAAGCTGCAGGAGCTGTCGGAGGCCTGTATCCCAAAAAAGGGAAAACGGTTAGTAAGCAAGAGATTTAGACCGAGCTGGATGAGCGACCATCTCAAAGGGGCGATTAGGAAAAAACAGAAAGCGTACAAAGAGTGGAAGAGGGGAGGAATCAGTAAGGAAATTTATCTTATTGAGGTCAGAGCATGTAGAGATGGAGTGAGAAAGGCCAAAAGCCGTGTAAAGTTGGACCTTGCGAGGGGAATTAAAAGCAATAGTAAGAGGTTTTATAGCCATATAAATAGGAAGAAAGCAAAGAAAGAAAAAGTGGGACCGCTGAAGACTATAGCTGGAGTGGAGATTAAGGATAATCTAGGCATGGCACAATATCTAAACAAATATTTTGCATCGGTGTTCAATGAGGCCAATGAAGGGATTAGGAATATTGGCAGCGTGACAGAGGGGGATACAGGAGGGGGGATTACCGTAGCCGAGGTAGAAACCAAACTTGAACACCTTAACGGGACTAAGTCGGGCGGTCCAGATGATCTTCATCCAAGAATACTGAAGGAACTGGCGCGAGAAATAGCAGGCTCCTTAGCGATAATTTTTAATGAATCTTTAAACTCGGGGGTGGTACCGTTGGACTGGAGAATAGCTAATGTGGTTCCTATTTTCAAGAAAGGGAAAAAAAGTGACCCGGGTAACTACAGGCCTGTCAGTTTAACATCTGTAGTGTGCAAGGTCCTGGAGAAAATTCTGAAGGAGAAAGTAGTTAAGGACCTTGAGGTCAATGGCAATTGCGACAAATTACAACATGGTTTTACCAAAGGCAGATCGTGCCAAACCAATCTGATCTCCTTCTTTGAGAAAGTAACAGACTTATTAGATAAGGGAAATGCGGTGGACCTAATATACCTTGATTTCAGTAAAGCATTTGATACTGTACCGCACGAGCAATTATAGGTTAAATTGGAAAAGATGGGGATCGATATGAAAATCCAGAGGTGGATAAGGAACTGGTTAATGGGGAGACTGCAGCGGGTCGTATTGAAAGGTGAACTGTCAGGAGGTCACCAGTGGAGTTCCTCAAGGTTCGGTTTTGGGACCGATTTTATTTAATCTATTTATTACTGACCTCGGAACCAATTGTAGGAGTGGGCTGATAAAGTTTGCGGATGACACAAAGTTGGGAGGTATTGCCAATTCGGAGGAGGATCGGGATATTCTGCAGGGAGACTTGAATGACCTTGTAAATTGGAGTAACAGAAATAGGATGAAATTTAATAGTGAAAAGTGTAAGGTGATGCATTTAGGGATGACTAACAACAATTTTAGATACAAGCTGGGGACGCATCAGTTAGAAGTAACGGAGGATGAGAAAGACCTCGGAGTCCTGGTAGACCGCAGGATGACTATGAGTCGACAATGTGACGTGGCGGTGAAAAAAGCCAATGCGGTCTTGGGATGCATTAGGCGAGGTATATCTAGTAGGGATAAGGAGGTGCTGCTTCCGTTGTACAAGGCACTGGTGAGACCTCATTTGGAGTACTGTGTGCAGTTCTGGTCTCCCATGTTTAAAAAAGATGAACTCAAACTGGAACGGGTACAGAGAAGGGCCACTAGGATGATCAGAGGAATGGAAAACCTGTCGTATGAAAGGAGACTCCAGGAGCTCGGGTTGTTTAGCCTAACCAAACGAAGGCTGAGGGGGGATATGATTGCTCTCTTTAAATATATCAGAGGAATAAATACCAGGGAGGGAGAGGAATTATTTCAGCTCAGTACTAATGTGGACACTAGAACGAATGGATATAAACTGGCCGTGGGGAAGTTTAGGCTTGAAATTAGACGAAGGTTTCTGACCGTCAGAGGGGTGAAATATTGGAACAGCCTTCCGAGGGAAACGGTGGGGGCGAAGGACCTGTCTGGCTTTAAGATTAAGCTAGATAAGTTTATGGAGGGAATGGTTTAATGGGATAACATGATTTTAGTCAAATGAACAGCGTGCCATCGCTGGTAAATAGTATCAACGGCCAATGAGGATCTGGCTGGAGAATCTTGCCTACATGCTCGGGGTTCTACTGATCGTCATATTTGGGGTCGGGAAGGAATTTTCCTCCAGGGTAGATTGGCAGAGGCCCTGGAGGTTTTTCGCCTTCCTCCGCAGCATGGGGCAGGGGTCGCTAGCTGGAGGATTCTCTGCTACTTGAAGTCTCTAAACCACAGGATTTGGGGACTTCAACAGCAGAGTCAAGGGAAAGGGTTGGGACGGCTTTGTGGCCTGCATCATGCGGGAGGTCAGACTAGATGATCATAATGGTCCCTTCTGACCTTAAAATCTATGAGTCTGTCTCTGAAGGTTTTAAATGAAATGACTTTTTTCCTTTAAAGGGTAAATTCATCAGAATCCACTTTGGTACCACAGGGAAACTGGCTTCTGCTGACATTGAAACATGTAAGGGACCTCCCTTTAAGGGTCACAATTCTCTGTCTCTCTTTCTTTCTCATTGTGTTTTCTTGTGGCTAATTGTACTTTACCTGCCTTGCCAGATCTGCTGGAGAAATCTAGAGTCACTTTCCAGCTCAAGGCGGAAAGAAGCTACCACATATTTTATCAGATCATGTCCAACAAGAAGCCAGAATTAATTGGTAAGAAATGTTTTAGCTATTTTGGTGGAACTGGTCACTGAGTAACACTAACTGATAAGCTTTGTTACATGGGCAATTATGGACATGTCTGCACTGCAGTGTAAACCCAGGCTCAGACTCAGGTTTGAACCCAACCCCTCCTCTACAGTTCACACTCATAGACTCATAGACTCTAAGGTCAGAAGGGACCATTATGATCATCTGGTCTGACCCCCTGCATGCTGCAGGCCATAAAACCGTCAAATCTATCTGACTCGGGTCAGTAAGTCGTCAGGACCAGGGTCCTATGTGGGGTGGTAGGTCCAACCCCAAATCCTGCTGTGACTTGGGTCCAAGCTCCGTCATTTCTCAGCGTGGATCACAGCACAAGCCTGGGTCCCCAGAAGCAGAAAGTCTGACTCGAGTCTGAGAGCAATATGGATGCATCAGCATGGTTCTGAGAACCAGGTCATTCAATTGTAAACCTGGGTTTACTATGCAGCATGATGCACATGTGTAAGCTTGGAAACACTGAGTCTGTAGGCTTGGGGCCCACAGACCTGGGTTTGCAATGGAGTGTAGATATACCCTTAAAGCCCTGTGTTACCCTGAGGCAAGGTCTGGAATAAATACGTGACCAAAGACCAAACTGCAGCAGGTAAAAATTGGAATCTATTCTTGTTTTCAGAGATGCTTCTGATTTCCACCAACCCATATGACTTCCCCTTTGTGAGTCAAGGTGAGATCACAGTAGCCAGCATCGATGATCAGGAGGAACTCATAGCAACAGATGTGAGTAGCACACAGAAAGTAGCACAGGGACTATTACCTATACCAGAGAAGGAGTAAAATGTCTGAGTGCTTTAGGAGCTGAAATCCCATCATAAGTCAATGGGGCTTTGGCTCCTAAGTCACCTAGCTGCTAGATCTTTCCTTTCCTGATTCTGTTGACAGAGCGCCATTGACATTCTGGGCTTCAATTCTGATGAAAAAATGGCCATATACAAGCTGACAGGGGCAGTCATGCACTATGGGAACATGAAGTTCAAGCAGAAGCAGCGTGAGGAGCAGGCAGAGCCGGATGGCACGGAAGGTATTAGCAGAATCTGAGCTAAACTCTCAATAATACAAGCAAAAAATGAAGCCTTAGTTATCACTTGTGCTGAGCTCGCACAATTTAACTCATGGGGGAGGTGGCTATAAGGGCTGATCTAAGTTATATCATACCTACTGTTACCGAAATATCGGGTCCACCTAGCTGAGAGCCAGACAGGGATAAGGAAGAGTTGCTTTATTCTGCAGAAGAAAGGAGAGCTTTGCACCTTGGTACAAAAACTCTGTTTTACACACATTTTACAGATCCTTTATACACATTCAGACAAAGGTCCTTGCAGTGTTAACACTTGATTGGTGGTAGTCAGACCCGTGCTTTTGCTATCTGGTCAGTGAAAAGTGGCTTGGGACCAGCTCCAACTACCTTAAGGCCTTGAAGGGAAAACAGTTGAAAAGTTCAGGCTACTGTGTACTTGAAGTGTTGCTTCCCCCTAATGGCCGCTGGTTGACATAAAGGCTGCTCTGTTAAGGGGGGGTCACTAATAACTTTCACACTACTATAACATACCTACTACACATGGGTGTAAATGACACATAAGGTGTAAGCATCTCAACCTCCCCATCTCTAAAATGGCCATCTTTGTAAAACAGCTTGGCTTCACACATGAAAGGGCCCTGCAGGTGTTTTATTGCCTAACCAGCCCATGGATTGTGCTATGAGATGAGACAGGCAGTGGGGAAGTGATGGCAGGAGAGGGCCAGCATTGGGTATTTATACTAGTTGAATATCATGAAGTTCCATTCTGTCCCAGAAGGCATGCACAGCTCCTGCCTATGCCAATGGGAGTTGCATGTTCATTGTGTGGACACAATTTGGGCCATGGTTTGAAACTGAAGAGAGACTTTCTCATTTGTTTCTAGGCCAAATGCTGCACTGAAATACATCCCTTTGTAATCTGTTGAAGTCAGTGGGGTTGCACAGCATGGAATATGGCCACTAACCTGAGTCCTTTATTCCGATCATTCAGAAATCAGAATCTCTAGACAGGCTGCACAGTAAAGTGGCAAAGAAAGAGCTTCAAAACCATCTTTTCATTCTGGCTGTTCATCTGCTTCTTTCTCCTTTAACATTTTTTATTCAGACCATATGGGATATTTTTTTGACAAATTCTTTCAATCACTTGATGTACAGACCCTCTGAATCAAATGCAAAACATTTCAGCAAGAAATCAAGAAATAAAGGAAGCTCTAAACTCCATAATTACTGGAGTTATTAATAGTATGTGGTAGCTGGTGAAACACAAAGAGATCTCATTGCTCTTTTCTAGTCATTATAAAAGACACCAAAGTCTATTTTTGAGCTATTGGTTCATTCCTCTCACTCTTTGTTTAGTGGCTGACAAAGCTGCCTACCTGATGGGTCTGAACTCAGCTGATCTGCTCAAAGCCTTGTGTTACCCCCGAGTCAAGGTTGGGAATGAATATGTGACCAAAGGTCAAACTGTGCAGCAGGTAACAATTGGGGATCTAGAATTCGTGGTTTGAATTAACACACCCAGATTTCTTCCTCTGCTTTGTATGGTAACTCCAGTCCCTCTCCCACTGGTTAGGTGCACAATTCGGTGGGTGCTCTGGCAAAGGCGGTCTTTGAGAAAATGTTCCTGTGGATGGTCATTCGTATCAACCAGCAGCTGGATACCAAGCAGCCCAGACAGTACTTCATTGGTGTCCTGGACATTGCTGGCTTTGAGATCTTCGATGTAAGGAGCAGAGATTTGACAGCAGGTTCTTGGAAGGGATTCTCAGGGGTTCTGAGAACTTTGAGGGTTATTTTTTTTTAATTATTTAAATAATTTCCTGGAAAAGCCTGACTTTTCTGCAGAAACAGGTGTCTCTTGAGCTTCCTCCACAGTAGTATGAGCCTCCAGTGATTTCATTTTTGGATAGTTTTTGTGTGGTATATGCAGAAATGACAACTACACTGAAAGTGCCTTCAAATTGTTAACAGGTGGTGCATAATAGCAAAGAAATTATCCTCCACCTAACGCAAATTATTGTAGGTGTTCATGGCACCTAGAGGACAGCTCACTAACTCCCAGGCAGGCTTGCAGCTGAGTATCTGGAAATGTTTGAGTAGGCCAGAGGGCTGAGAGCTCAAAAGGAGCTGGACAGGCCCAGATCCTAATATATGATCAGGACCAAGAGCTTAAATGCCTGAGTAGGCCTGGACCCCAGAGCACAGAAATAGCTGAACAAGCCTGGGCCTTACACTGCAGAAATGTCTATGCAGAGCTGAGGATTGCATCCCAAAACATCTGGCTAGTTTTAGGGAAGAGAACTCAGAATCCCATTGAAGCCCAGGTTAGTTACACAGACATGATGAGTTGAAAGAAGAGTCATTGTTAGGTATATCAGGTGTGCACAGGATTTTACAAATAGATATATCTTCTTTTTCCCTTTGTGTAGTACAACAGCCTGGAGCAGCTGTGCATCAACTTCACCAATGAGAAACTGCAACAGTTTTTCAACCACCACATGTTTGTGCTGGAGCAGGAGGAGTACAAGAAGGAAGGAATCGAATGGGAGTTCATTGACTTTGGGATGGACTTGGCTGCCTGTATTGAACTCATTGAGAAGGTTCTTATGCTTTATGTGCTCAAGGGTTCTTTAGCTTCTAAAGGATTTTGCTATACTTAAGATAATGAATAAATGCATGCTCAAGTGCATGTAAATTATTTAATATACTCTGAATAATTAAATAAATATATTGGACATTGGTTGTGAAAAGGTCTCAATCCATAACTTTGGGATAGGGTCACAAGGCAGCCACATATAACTGTATGGCAACCATCCCTGTCCCTGCTCACTTCCACAAAGAAAAGGACTGTGTAAGTTTTAGAATTCTTTTCAGTTACTGAGACACAGTCACTATTTGAAGGACATCTAAAGAAATGCACGGCCTCACCCCTAGAAACAGAGATTTAGAATGATTCCTGTTTCATTCACTTTATCTGTCTAGCACATTGAAAATCTGTCTAGGACACGCAAGGTGATTTCCCATGAGCTATATCTTTATTATTTTCAAACCTACAAATAGATACCATAGGGAGGTTACTCTAATTTCATCTTGTTGAAGGCACATTCACTGACACAATATCCCTTCTGAATGCAACCAAGAGATGCTCACATTGTCTAGGAGGCTGATTTGTAATATCTCTTTTTCCTCTCTCTTCTCATCTGTTGCTGTGTCTTTCAGCCAATGGGTATTTTTTCCATCCTGGAAGAGGAGTGCATGTTCCCCAAGGCAACTGATGTGTCTTTCAAGAACAAGCTCTATGACCAGCATCTTGGCAAGTCCAACAACTTCCAGAAGCCCAAGCCTGCCAAAGGAAAGGCTGAGGCCCACTTCGCCCTGATGCACTATGCTGGCACTGTGGACTACAACATCACTGGCTGGCTCGAGAAGAACAAGGATCCCCTGAATGAAACTGTCATTGGGCTGTACCAGAAATCGTCACTGAAAACACTGGCTTTGCTCTTTGCCGCGTATGGTGGAGATGCAGGTAATTTCTATGAAATCAGTATTTTCTTTGGCACACAGCAGGTGACTCCTATAGAATTAAAAAATATGCAAAATGTTAATCTTCATGAGATCTTTACATTTTAATTGCATCCTTTTCTTGTATTTTTCAGAGAGTGGTGGTGGTGGCAAGAAGGGAGGCAAGAAGAAGGGTTCTTCTTTCCAGACCGTCTCTGCTCTTTTCAGGGTACAGTACAGTGGTCATTATAAATTTCTTTTCTATGGGAAGGAGGAAAGAAGACCCCCTTTAATTCTGCAAAGCCTGGTTACCAGTTAGTTCTGACATGCACAAGCCTCCTTGCTCATAAAGAGCAAAGGGCTGCACTCCTCAAACAAAAGTTCCAGGCAGGTCACTAGGAGTTTTGCCTAATTAACAACACGAGAATAAGGGCCAGAGTCATTGTTGCCTCTGGATGATGTCAGAGTCACTGTCTCCTCTGGATGATGTCAAAAATGATATAAAACAAAATCATCCTCTGATATGGGGCTTAACGTGTCCCTTCCCTCTACTTACCCTTTCAGAGGAAAATGATTCAGGACCATAAACTGTGCAGCCCTTCCCCCCACATGTGGATGTTGCAATGGGGTCGGCTCTGTAGGCGCCCTTCATATCTCTGATTATAACTGAAGAGCTGAGTGTGTCACTTGTGTCTCACTTTCCTTCTGCCTCTCACCCCCTTCCTTTCTCATCCTCTTAAGCGTCCTGATTCTCCCCTGCCTGACACCTTGGGTGTTACTTTCACTGGTGCAAAGGAGTGCAAACAGGGTGTACAAAGCTCCCAAATCAGAATTCCTCCCTCCCCCCCCATGAGTGGCAGTGCCTGACACCCACCTTGCATTCACTTTGTTCACGTGTCAATGACTAGACAAGGTGGTGGGCAGTGGAGAGTCTGCATTCAGGCCTGTGTTTTATCCTCACATACAGTCCATTAAATTTTAAAAAGAAGAACAGGAGTACTTGTGGCACCTTAGAGACTAACAAATTTATTAGAGCATAAGCTTTCGTGGACTACAGCCCACTTCTTCGGATGCATATAGAATGGAACATATATTGAGGAGATATATATACACACATACAGAGAGCATAAACAGGTGGGAGTTGTCTTACCAATTCTGAGAGGCCAATTAATTCAAACCGGACTGGGAATGGCTGAGCCATTACAAACATTGATTCTATCTCCCCTTGTAAGTATGCTCACACTTCTTATCAAACTGTCTGTACTGAGCTATCTTGATTATCACTTCAAAAGTTTTTTTTTTTTCTCTTAATTAATTGGCCTCTCAGAGTTGGTAAGACAACTCCCATCTGTTTATGCTCTCTGTATGTGTGTATATATATCTCCTCAATATATGTTCCATTCTATATGCATCCGAAGAAGTGGGCTGTAGTCCACGAAAGCTTATGCTCTAATAAATTTGTTAGTCTCTAAGGTGCCACAAGTACTCCTGTTCTTCTTTTTGCGGATACAGACTAACACGGCTGCTACTCTGAAACCTGTCATTAAATTTTAAGTTCAGAATAAACTTCTGATGTTTGTCCCAGATTTTTGAAAGTTGCCTTATGTTTTAGCAACTCCAGTGTCTCTTCTGCCAGTCATAATGGCCATTTCCCATAGGCTTAATTGTACTATTTTAAATATTTAATTTCAATTTATTAACACGTTTCAAAATTACAAGAAGGAGGGAGGCATAGGTTAGAATGGCTCCTGCTGGTAAGACCTGACAGCTCATTTGTCTGAATTTCAAACATTGGTCAACAGTTTGCTACAAATCATGATCACATTATAAACATTTTACTGTCTTTATCAGTGCATAGGTCTGCATACATCTGCATAGGTGTCACATTGGTTAACCTAAACCTTTGCTTATGGTCTCACAGGAGAATTTAAACAAGCTGATGAGCAATCTGAAAAGCACTCATCCTCACTTTGTGCGCTGCCTCATTCCCAATGAAACGAAGACACCTGGTAAGAAGCGCCAGTGTACAGAGCTCTTAGTGAGATGCAGCCATTCCCTCTGGGCTGCACAAGGAGGTACTAATTCATGCTGTGATTTGTTAAGGTGCCATGGAACATGATCTCGTACTGCACCAGCTAAGGTGTAACGGCGTGCTGGAAGGGATCCGAATTTGCAGGAAAGGATTCCCCAGCAGAGTCATTTATGCAGACTTTAAACAGAGGTCAGACTCCTCCAGTCCCTGTTCCATTCTCTCTTTGTGGAGTAGCTTGCATTTTCTAAGTACTTTAACTATTGTAGTCACTGCAGCGCCCAGCACATGCTGTGTGTATAGAAGAAATTTAGGACCAAACAGGTGTAGTCCAAAAGGCAGCAAAAATGCCACACTTTTCCTGTGTGGTGGGAGGGGAATGGGCTGGGTGAGCAGTGGAGTGGCCATGCCAGGTGACTACGTAGCGCTTTAAATACCATAAAGCTGAATTTCATGATGGGTCTGTCTGTGGGAACTCAGAATAGGGGCTTCATGGGAGGACAAAGGCAGTGATAGAGATATGGCCAGTGTGGCCAGAATTGTGAGCAATGTGAGCTTCTTCATATTTTGTTTTCTCCCACAGATACAGGATTTTAAATGCAAGCGCCGTTCCAGAAGGACAGTTCATGGACAGCAAGAAGGCTTCTGAGAAACTACTTGGGTCCATTGATATTGATCAGACCCAGTATAAATTTGGTCACACCAAGGTACAAACACTCTTTGATTCAAACACTGTCTATTTGTATTCTGTACAGAATGAAAGTGATTGTCTGTAACATTCTCTTCCTCAAGGTGTTCTTCAAAGCAGGACTTCTGGGTCTTCTGGAGGAGATGAGAGATGATAAACTGGCACAGCTTATCACCCGCACACAAGCCATGTGTCGTGGCTTCCTGATGAGAGTGGAGTTCAAGAAAATGATGGAAAGAAGGTAGCAATGTACTGTATGTCTGCTGGGTCTGTGTCACCCCACAGAGGTGAAATGAACAGAATTGGAGGGATGGACTCAGTCTGACTTAGATCTCATTAATCTACTGTATCAATGTGTGAGCGCTTGGGAGTAGAGCTGGGTGAAAATTTTCGAATAGTTCATTTGTTGGAAAATGCAGTTTTAGGTCAACCAAAACCATTAATGAACTTGCTGGTAGTTTAGGCCCAAGAAAATGTCCGATCAAGATTCACAAGGGGACTTAGGTGCCATTCACAAAAAAACCATAGGAGGAGCCCCAGAATACTATCAGTTAGTTTTGGTTCAACATTAGTTTTGGTTCAACACAAACTGATTTATTTTATTTTATTTTTCGGAACTGCCAGTGAACCAACAAATCAATTATTTGCCCAGCTCCATCTGGGAGTGCAAATCGATATAACTGCTATACCAAGGAGCAAGAAGAAGGTGTGTTAGACTAGGGTTGGCCAACTTTAACTTCCACCTTAACTTCCATCTTCCAGTTGGGTACTTTTATGCTAAATTTTCTTTGGCTCCTCAGCATGAGTTACACCAGTTCAGAGTTCCTTAGACTCCAAAACACTCATCAGAGGGAGTGAGTCAGTTACAGATGTGATGTGTAA
The DNA here is from genome assembly GCF_011386835.1 of Chrysemys picta bellii. Lineage (NCBI taxonomy): Eukaryota > Metazoa > Chordata > Testudines > Emydidae > Chrysemys > Chrysemys picta. Next base: position 31,501,396 of record NC_088802.1, on the reverse strand, counting down.
AGAGGGAGCGAAAGTTCATCCTGGTTTGTGAGCGTGAGTCAACAGAGAACAGACATTAGTTCAACATGCACATTGAGGAGACCGACAGTGGAGTTTTACTCCCCCTAGACTTTCTAAGGCTCAAGCAGGTCCAGAGTCTGTAACCCTTAGAGTAGTATTTTTTCATGTGAGTGGCCCCATTTGAACTCAAATGAGGCTACTTGGCTGAATAAATGCTACTCACAATTAGTAGCATTGCAGAATCTGGCCTTTAACATTGACCATATATTCTGATGACATTATAGAGAGTCCATCTTCTGTATCCAATACAACGTTCGCTCGTTCATGAATGTCAAGCACTGGCCCTGGATGAAGCTGTACTTCAAGATCAAGCCCTTGCTGAAGAGTGCTGAATCTGAGAAGGAGATGGCCAACATGAAGGAAGAGTTTGAGAAAACGAAGGAGGAGCTTGCTAAGTCTGAGGCAAAAAGGAAAGAACTGGAGGAAAAAATGGTGACCCTGCTGCAAGAGAAAAACGACCTGCAGCTCCAAGTACAGTCTGTGAGTATCACCAGTGCATTCAACCCTTATTGTACAGTAGAAAGGTCCAAGCTGAAAGTTCCCAATGCCACTTTCCCATGAAGCATCCCATTAATAGCACTGGGATCAGTGTTTGGCCAAGATAAAATATTCCCCATGTTTAAAATATAAAGTATCGGTGTATAAATTAATAAATAACAATACTCCCAGCCATGTATGACAGGTCATGCCCTAAAACAAAGTGAGAGCAAGCAAATTTGGAGAAGCAAAGTTATGCTCTTTAAATACTCCTGCCTCATCCATGGCAATTTACTGTGACAGTGCCAATGTATTCACAACCCCTGATGAATTTACACATCTGCTGTACCCTTTAAATGTATTATGTCACCAATGTTGCCATCCCAGGCTGGATTAAGGCAATCTGGAGCCTCACACACACCATGACAAGGGGCCGTCTATGGCTCCACCCGCACAGCCCAGCCCTGTGATGTGGTCCCCCCACCCCTCCAACACACACAGTTGAAATGGCAGTGGCAGCAGGGCTCCTCCCTTCCCAGAGAAGCAGTGACCACAGTACGAGGTCCTCTTTTCCCAGAAGAAGAGGCAGAAAGGGCCTCCTCTCCTCTGGAGCAGCAGTGGCGGATGTAGGGTTCTCTCTCTCCCTCCACAGAAGTAGAGTGGCAGCACCCTGAGTACTTGCTTTATGAGCCAGGGTGTGTGCAAGGCGGGAAAAGCAGGGACACGGCCCCCCCAGTAATTGGCGGGGGCACAGAACTCCTCTGGCGGCCCTAGGGCGACCAGATGTCCTGATTTTATAGGGACAGTCCTGATTTTGGGGTCTTTTTCTTATATAGGCTCCTATTACCCCCCACCCCCGTCCTGATTTTTCACACTTGCTGTCTGGCCACTCTAGGCAGCCCCAGGGCAGTGGAGGGAGAGTGAGTGCTGGGCAGCCAGATCCCCTCTTCCAGGAGCCAGAGTTCTCCGGAGTTCACTCACCCTGCCCCCTTCTCTGCCTCCACCAATTAGCGCTGAGATGATACGGAGTGACAATCCTCTTAACCAATAGTAGTGCGGCAGTGAGCAGAGCCTCTGGGGATGGGGCAGGCAAGGGAGGGATTGGTAGAGTGGGGAGCACAGCATCCCCGGACAGTGGTGGTGGGAGCACAGAGTACCCTCTGGCAGTGCCGGGTAGGAGGGGGGAGCACAGGGCCCCCAGTGGTGCCCCGGGGGGAGAGCGAACTCCTCTGGCCAAAAATATGAACTGGTGAGAGATGCTTCACTTATGGCCAGATATTTGAAAAATATTTTTTTTCATTTCTGAGTTGTGTTGAAATTAGATAAATTTCAGGACAAATGGTTGTTTTTTTCTGGAAAATTTTAAGTGACTGAAAATATGAGCTACAAATGGAAGTGTCATCAAAACCATAACTATAAAATACCTATTCCATGCTATAAAAGATGCAGTAAAAGTCATTATGAGACAAACACCAGTTAAAAAAAAAACCTTTTAGAAAAGATCCTAATAATGGATTCACTGTAGGAATCTGATGGCTTGGCTGATGCTGAGGAAAGATGTGACCAGCTGATCAAAACCAAAATCCAACTTGAAGCTAAAATTAAGGAACTGAGTGAAAGAGCAGAGGATGAGGAGGAGATGAACGCTGAGCTGACAGCCAAAAAGAGGAAACTGGAGGACGAGTGTTCAGAGCTGAAGAAAGACATTGATGACCTTGAGTTAACATTGGCCAAGGTTGAAAAGGAAAAACATGCCACAGAAAACAAGGTATAAGGCAGAATCTCTAACGAACATTCTAAAATATGACACTGTTGGTTCACAAACAATAATGTTTTGTATCCATTTTCGTTAACTACCTTTGTTCAACTCTGCAGGTGAAAAACCTCACTGAGGAGATGGCAGTCCTGGATGAAACCATTGCTAAACTGACAAAGGAAAAGAAAGCCCTCCAGGAGGCCCATCAGCAGACCCTGGATGACCTGCAGGCAGAAGAGGACAAAGTGAACACACTGAGCAAAGCTAAAACCAAGCTGGAGCAGCAAGTGGACGATGTAGGCACAATAACATATTGAGAGAATAAAACCAGTGTGAAATCAGGCTCCTGTTAGCAGAGAATTTATGGTCTTTTTCTGTTTAGCTTGAAGGGTCGCTGGAGCAAGAGAAGAAGATTCGCATGGACCTTGAGAGAGCTAAGAGGAAACTTGAAGGAGATTTGAAGCTGGCCCAGGAATCCACAATGGATTTAGAAAATGATAAACAGCAGCTGGAGGAAAAACTGAAGAAGTAGGTATGGTTTGCAGGGGGTGTTATGCAGATACATTTTGTTCCAGTACTAACTCTTTTTTTCTTTGTGTGTGTGAAAAGGAAGGACTTTGAAATCAGTCAATTCCAAAGCAAAATTGAGGATGAGCAAGTCCTGGGCATCCAGCTGCAGAAGAAGATCAAAGAGTTACAGGCTAGTCATTAATTCTTTCTCTTCTGGCCTTCAGAACGAGTTCAGTTAAAAGGAAACCATCTTTCTTAGGCTTGGTCTAAGTTAGGTTGACATAGTCATGTCGGCCAAGGGTTTGATAAAACCAGATCCCTGACTGACATAGATTTGCCCAGTGTAGATGCACACCAGCTGTGTTGGTGGAAGAAAGCTTCCATCAATGTAGGCGGACGAGAGGAGGGAGAAAGGAGGGAGAGTTGTGCCAGGGTCCTGAGCTCAGGGGATACCCAAAACATCTTTAACATCTGTGTAAATAAAGTGAAATGGAAAGAGGTGGACACAGTGAACGTGATTTACCAGGGACCCAAATTTCTCTCAGTGGGTTTGGATGTAGCTATCCTAGTTCAGGGAGGTGGTGTTTCCTTGCCACCAGAATCCCGTGTTGTCAGTGTAGGCTGCATCTATTCTACGGTGTTATGCCAGCAGTACTCTGCTGACAGCCATACTGGTGTTGACCCCAGAATGAATCCACAGTCTTAGTGTTTCCTGTCGTTCTCTAGGCTCGTATTGAGGAGCTGGAGGAGGAGATAGAGGCTGAACGTGCCTCTCGGGCGAAAGCAGAGAAGCAGCGGGGTGATCTCTCCAGGGAACTTGAGGAGATCAGTGAGCGGCTGGAAGAAGCTGGTGGAGCCACAGCGGTTCAGATTGAGATGAACAAGAAGCGTGAGGCAGAATTCCAGAAAATGCGCCGAGACCTTGAAGAGGCCACTCTGCAGCATGAAGCCACAGCTGCCGCCCTCCGGAAGAAGCACGCGGACAGCACAGCAGAGCTTGGGGAGCAAATCGACAACCTGCAACGAGTCAAGCAGAAGCTGGAGAAAGAGAAAAGTGAACTGAAGATGGAGATTGACGACCTGGCTAGTAACATGGAGACTGTCTCCAAAGCCAAGGTACAGAGTTGTGTATTGAAAGTGCTGTCTTTACCCTAAGTGTTATTGCAGCTGAAAAGAACAGAGGATTTATATTTAATTATATCAAATTTACATGTAAGCAGGGTGTAAAAGAAGGGTAAGAGCTGTACATGTATTACTATGAGTTGGCGATAAGTAATTTTGGCACTAATATAATGATAACTAATGGGTACTTTTGGTTTATAAGATAAGAACCAAATGCAGGGTTGAATAAAGTCTAAGGCTAATGGCCAATGTTTTGATAGGAAAGAAACTTGGAATCCAAAGGCCTGTACCTTTGTTAGTCCAGGTTAGTACCACGTTAGCAGGAAAGACCTTCACGATTATTATTATTATTACACTGAAACTTTAATTAAATTATTAAAATTTAAGTAATAAAATAAAAACATTAAAAACTTCTGACAGATTAATTATCTCAACCTCACTTTTTTTTACTTTCCTGCCTTTTTCTCTTCTGCCCTCCCTTCCCTCCCTCTGATCACTGTAAAGTGATGAGTTTTGTTAATAGTAAATACGCAATAAATCATGATTTAAAATAAAAATCAAGGACTCTGCATCTCAACTGACAATCTGTTCCTTAATTTAAACAAGTGAGATAACATTTGAATGATTTATGACAATACATTATCACACACTACTACATATCGTGGTGCATATCTTCTATAAATCCTGCAATCTTAGTGATATAAGTCTGACTATAGAACTGTTTTCTCTCTTAAACGCTGGCTAGCGTTTTGTGGTCCATGAGAGTTGCAGATGCTTAGCACCTCATGTGATCTCAGAATACAACAGAGCCAGTTGTGTAGCCTCTTTCCTTTTGTCCATTTCACATATTGCAGGCAAACCTTGAGAAGATTTGCCGCACTCTGGAAGATCAGCTTAGTGAGGTTAAGACAAAGGAAGAGGAGCACCAGCGCCTGATCAATGACCTGAGCACTCAACGAGCTCGTCTACAGACAGAAGCAGGTAAGACACTTCTAAGTGTTTGCTTCAAGGTAGAAATTTGACCAGTCTATGCCGAGAATTGGGATACTTCTGACAATGGTGAATTTATCTCTCTATGGCTTAGAATCTACCTGCCATTCTATGTGATGCCTATAAACACTCTAGATCATCATAAGTCAGGTCATTATCAAGTAGAAATCCCTTCTTGAATACTTCATGCTAATAGAATAAAGACTAAAAGATTTTTGTTTTATTTTGAACACATCACCAAATGCATTGCTACTGCTGCTACTTCTAAGAATAATAAGGAAGACAGGGGAAATGACACACTAATGAAATTTGCAGAGGATACTTATATGGGGAGAGTTGCAAAACCCAGCAAGGATAAAAATAATACGAAGGAACCTACAGAGATTAGGAAGATGAGCAGGAAAATAACAACACAAGATGCTTTTTGGAAAGTTACAACTAATAGATCTAAGGGGAGATGAACCAAAGTACATGTACTTGATGGGTGGAGGAACTCTGAGAAACAGGAATGTTGAGAGAGGTCTGGGAGACACACTGGACCCCAGAGTAGATTTACATTTGCCAACTAATATGACAACAAAGAAGCTCAGTTTAGTTTTGCGCTGCATGGGCAAATGCATCACGTCACACAAAACAGGGCGGTTCTAAACACTCTCTATTGAATGTTGTAGGGACCATTTTTACAACAAAGGGTTAATTTGGATGTTCCTTTGCACGTCAGAGCTAGGACTATACTTTAGGGTTTTTTTAAATAATTTTAGGCTTCAGCTTTTTAATGTCAATACATGATGTAGACCTTTATTAACTACATGCAAGGCCTTTGAGTATATCAGATTCTTTTGGCATGATTCTTGTCAAGGAATTAAAGATTTCCCACAATTCCATGGGAATTGTCCAGAGTCCATAGGCCTTAAAGCACTGCTGCAAGCAGGGAGGGGTAAGGAGCAGGGACCAGGGTGGGGTGGCAGGGGCTCCTGGGAGGGTAGAGTAGGGAAACTACCTGGTGGAGGCTTCTAGGAGGCTCATGGGCTAGGGAGGTCAGGGTGGTATGGTGGTGGGCACCTTGAAGGGGAAGAGGAGGGTCCGGCTGGTGGGGGGTTTCTGGGAGAGGAAGAGGAGGATCAGGCTGATTGGGAGATGCCTGGGAGGAGAAGAGGGGGAGTCAGGGTGATGGGGGAGCCTGGGAGGGGAAGAGGAGGGTCAGGATGATGAGGGATGCCTGGGAGGAGAAGAGGGGGAGTCAGGCTGGTGGGGGTTGTCTATGTGAGGAACAGAAGGGACAGGGTGGCGTGTGTGTCCAGGGATGGGTAGTCAGTGGCCAGTGTTTCTGACTCTCAGCGATGGCAATCCCCTTTGTGTCCCATTAAATCTGGCCCGACTGCCCCAGCTGTCATGCTGGGGGGTGGCTGGGCCAGACTTCAGTGAGTGGTGTAGTGACCTGTTGCATGGGATTGCAGGCTACCTAGGTTTGGCACCGTAGGCAGATGAACTGGCAGGTCTGGCGCCCTAGGCACTGGGTCTTTTCTTAGCGCTCTCCCGAATGGTCATGGTGATCAGAGATACCTAAGAGGAGGGGGCTTCTGGGAGGAGTCTGGTTTCTTGGGTCGCTTTTTGGGCTTCCGCTTGTCCATGTCTCCTTCTGCATCTTTGTCATCTTTGGGTCCTGGGAGCTGGGCATCCTGGTACTCAAGTCCACCCTTCTTCTCAGGGGAAAAGAACCAGCTTGCTTGCTTGCTCGGCTGGTGAAGCCCAATCCCACAATTGGTGTCTCAGAGTCAGTCCCTTATTTGTATTGATTTGGATCCAACATGTGTCCAGAGCCAGCTGAGACTCAGAGCCCCTATCCCTGAGGAGCTGGCAAAGTTCCTCTCTGAGCCCTGCCTGTTTTTCAAAGGCAGCGAAGCGTCCGTGGCTCAGGAGGCTCACTCAGGTTCCAATGCACAAATGTACTTGCTCTTTTCTGATTTATATGGTCTCTGGCAAGTCTTGCTTTCATTGGGAACTTTCCCCCTGTAGCTGAAGAGCCAACTGGGCATGGTCACATTAATTTCTAAGTCCCATTTCATAAATATACCCCAGCAATTAGCTTACTTAGCAAATGTTTTCCAGAGCAAAAGAAGAGACAGAGCGTTGGTATTAAATTTTTAATAAATGGCCATGTATATTTAAATTAAATATTCTAGATCTATTAATACTAATATATTTCATATTCAATTTTTAAAAAGTCTTATCTGAACTTTCTCTACCAATTTAGAATAGTTATCTCATCTAGATATTTTGGGAAAGTCCTGGTGGCACGATCCGATCTCTCAGGGTATGTCTACACTGAAAGTAAGCCCAGGGTTCGAGCTGAAGCCTAACCCCCTTTTTGTCTACACACAAATCACACTAACCCTGGGTTCAGACACAGGGTCCCAGGACCCCATGGGGGTGGAGGGTCCAAGCCTGAGTCAAGCCAAGACTCAGGGCCCAAGCCCTATTGCTTTGCAGTGTAGACGCTGCCCCACAGGACTCGTGCTCTGGGAGTTTGCCAAAAGTACTGCACAACTCCACAGGCTGATTTTCTTTGTCCTCCAGACAATCAAGTTTTTCCCCACTGCACCATGAACAAAGGGCTAGAGTGGCCACATTTTGGGATGGCGCTAAGAAGTCTGGGACATGGGTGGCTGAACTCAGTCCCGCACAATGTAGCATAGACATTGGAGCCCCAGGTTGGGACCCAGGGTTCAACAGTTCCTAACCTGAGGTTACAAATGAGTGTAGATGCTCAAACCCTAGGTTAATATACCCAAGGTCTTCTAACTTGAGTTCTATTAACCTTGGGCTTACATTGCAGTGTAGACAGACCCCTAGTGAAAGGTGGATAAGTTATTATTCCTGATGTCCAGTATGTGAAAAAAACAATGCTAAGTCCTGTGGTGACCTGAGGTTATGAAGGCACCTTTATTGTCAAGAGTAAAAGGAAGCAACCAACTCTCATTGCAAAGCTACCATGTTATTGGGCTTGGCTGGCACTGACATTCATTTAAGTATTGGGAGACTCAAACTTGTGTGGCTGTACAATGAGCTGCAAACTTCCACTCTGGGCCCTAAAACCAAATCCATGGTCCTACTCTGAAATCAGTAGGTGCAAGAGGAAAATGATTGGGATACAGGTGCTCTCACTCTGATTCTCAGAAGGCTGTCTATACCTCTCCCTCTATATACACATTTGGATCATTCGAGTCTTGGCACAATGCCAAGCTAACTGAGACACGCTGCCATATTTACAGACTGTATATCACATGCTGTGTCTTGGGTTTAAGGAAGATAAGGGGCCCCCAATTTCCACAGTGCACAAGGCTCCAAAATTCTTTAATCCAACCCTGACCAAGGTGATGAAGGAACTAGTAATGAGAAATGATTTAATAAGATAGTAACGTACAGTGTGGCTAAGTGATAACTTAGTTTATTTTAATGGAAATACGAAGGGTGGAAGACTATGTTTAGTGTGATGCACCAAGGGTATAAGTAGGACTACTGGAATGAAACTAAGAAAAGAAAATTTAGAGTCAATATTAGGATAACCTTCCTGACAGCGAGATGTATTAGACTGCCACAGGTGATGAGTCTATAAAATTATATGGAACTAGAAAAGTGGACTAGAAAAAGCTACTAGAAAATGTACTGTAGGGAACAAGAGATTGGCAGAGAGATAGACTGGATGATGTAACAGGAGTTTCTCACATCTAACATATGATTTTGTCTCATCTGTGAATAAACATTGTTTCCATCATTGTCAGTTGAGTCTCATTAAATCCCTCCTATTTCACTTTGTCCTTTTCAGGTGAATTTTCACGCCAGGTAGAGGAAAAAGATACATTAGTTTCTCAGCTCTCAAGAGGCAAGCAGGCTTTTACCCAACAGATTGAGGAACTGAAGAGGCATCTAGAGGAGGAGATAAAGGTGAGGATTTTTCCAACTGTATTGTCTTCATCTGAAGGTTGGAGGTTTCATTTGATGCCTGATTCATCGTCTAGAAAGGATGCTTTAACCTTGTATAAAATCATACCAGTTTGGAAACTAGACAGGGAAATGACTTATTAAGTCACTTAGTTCAGCCCCTTATAATGCAGGTAATTTCCCTGCGGTATATTTATATTTATCCAGATCAATTTTAAATGCCTCCATACAATGGGGTTTCTACCACTCCATCAATTGATGGAGGATACTGTCAGAAGGATTCCCAGGATATTTAGCAACACTGTACTAACACTATTGTATCTCCAGGCTAAGAACGCACTGGCCCACGCCTTGCAGTCTGCTCGCCATGACTGCGACTTGCTCCGGGAGCAATATGAGGAGGAGCAGGAAGCCAAGGGTGAGCTGCAACGCACCCTGTCCAAGGCCAACAGTGAAGTTGCCCAGTGGAGAACCAAATATGAGACAGACGCTATTCAGCGCACAGAGGAACTGGAAGAGGCCAAGTACGTGCTGGGATCGGGGAAGGGCTGGAAGAAACAAAGAATGTAATGTGGAAATGGGAAGAGGCCAAAGATACTCGGAGTATATGGGGCCCAGGTGTGATGTATGGTAGAGAAAAAGAAAAACTAAAGTGTATATATCTCCTGGGAAACAATAGGGGGAAAGTCCAAATGCAGTAGTGTCTCCAAGGTTAGGAGAGGGCACATATTATGTATGCACTGGAGTCACAGCCCAGAAGAGATGACTTATGCTCTCACGAATCCCAGAGCAGCTGCACACAGTTTAATTCCCACATTGCTCACTAAATGGGAGCTGTATTTACAATCTTCCAGGAAGAAGCTTGCTCAGCGTCTGCAGGATGCTGAAGAACATGTCGAAGCTGTGAATTCCAAATGTGCTTCCCTTGAAAAGACGAAGCAGAGGCTGCAGAATGAAGTGGAGGACCTGATGATTGATGTGGAAAGATCTAATGCTGCCTGTGCAGCTCTGGATAAGAAGCAGAAGAATTTTGATAAGGTATTTCAGCCTTGTGGATGTTGGATGGAGCATCCTCTAGTGATCTCCGTTGCTTAGACTAAGGTCTTGTTGTTCTTCAGGTTCTGTCAGAATGGAAGCAAAAATACGAGGAAACGCAGGCTGAACTGGAAGCTTCCCAGAAAGAGTCTCGCTCTCTCAGCACGGAGCTGTTTAAGATGAAGAATGCTTATGAGGAAACTTTGGATCAACTTGAAACTCTGAAGCGTGAGAACAAGAACTTGCAGCGTAAGTCCCTGGATTTCTTCTCCTAACATGGGGCTTCTGGAAAGCTTGTCAACACTCTAAAGTGAATCTGTCTGTGCCTGTGGCATTTCTAAGGAGAATCTCTCTCTTTGGGCCCTTTATCTGACTATGTTATTTGTCTGTAACCCAACAGAGGAGATTTCTGACCTCACGGAGCAGATTGCAGAGGGGGGAAAGGCCATGCATGAGCTGGAGAAAGTGAAGAAGCAGATTGAGCAAGAGAAATCAGAAATCCAGGCCGCTCTGGAGGAAGCTGAGGTACACATGCCATTAGCCACTGCTTTACAGAGAGAAAGTCAGAAAACCTTGGAGCTGTATCCTATTTTAAACACGGTGGGATAATTCACAGGGACGGGGGACAGCACATGCTGTGCTAGAAGCTATGTACTCAGTGCCCATGCTACCCACAGCACTACGTTCCAGTCTGAGGGAGCATTTAACACTTTATTTGGAAGGAAAAAACTATTTTTGTCCCTTTATTGATCCTTCACTTGTTCTTGTTAAGGCTTCACTAGAACATGAAGAGGGCAAAATCCTCCGCATCCAACTTGAGCTGAACCAGGTAAAGTCTGAAGTTGACAGGAAGATTGCTGAGAAAGATGAGGAAATTGAACAGCTGAAGAGAAACCATATCAGAGCTGTGGAGTCCATGCAGAGCACCCTGGACGCTGAGATCAGGAGCAGAAACGAAGCCATGAGGCTAAAGAAGAAGATGGAGGGGGATCTGAATGAAATGGAAATCCAGCTGAGCCATGCCAGCCGCCTGGCTGCAGAGGCACAGAAGAACCTGCGAAACACACAAGGAGTGCTCAAGGTACAGTAAGCCACACATGCCTAGTGCGATAGCTCAGCTGGTTTTTTCAGCATGCCAAGGAGTCTGCGCCTCCAGCTAATTTCTCTCACTCATTTTACAGGATACCCAGATACACTTGGATGATGCTCTCCGAAGCCAAGAAGACCTGAAGGAGCAGGTGGCCATGGCTGAGCGCAGAGCTAACCTGATGCAGGCTGAAATTGAGGAGCTGAGGTCAGCTCTGGAACAGACAGAGAGGGCCAGGAAAGTGGCTGAACAGGAGCTTCTGGATGCAAGTGAACGAGTGCAGCTCCTGCACACCCAGGTCAGGGTCTAGTGTGAAAAGAAATCCCACAAATCCCTACGCAGGAGACTGCTCTGTACGTTCCCTGCTCCAAAGAGCAATGCTAGGGGGTGTTTAGAAGATTTTTGTTCCTGAAATGGCCTTTATGCTAATGTCCATAGGCTGGACATTTGTTAAACAGAAAGCAAAAAGCTGCAAGGCCATCCTTGTTTTTCCTCATGTTGCTGTGTTGAAGATGACACAGGGATGACGAAGGTTATAATTGCAGTGACGTGATGGAGGGGGGCAAGTGTCTCAGAGGCTCTGGGAGTGGCTTTCCTGCCTCTTATACAGTTTCTGTCATTGGATACTTTTAAGTCACCCTGGGGCTCAGGAAGTATTTCTACATAGTGATTATTTTGTTTTGGAATGGACCAGATTTACAACAATTGGCACATAGGGTTTGTCACAGGTTATGGGGGTAATGTTTGTGAGAGCTCTTAAAATATTCACAGCATATTCTTCAAAGAGCAGAGATAGGCAGTGTTAAGATGCAGTAAAGAACTTTTCTGAACTGAGTATTGTGGCAATATTCAGTAGGATGGACCATTGCTGAAATGGAAGCAGAAAACTGCAAGTCCGTGTTGAAGGCTACACGGGGGTTGTGAAGGTCAGAGGCAATTATAGCAATACTTGAAGTTGAGTGATGGAGGGGGATATCAGGGGTCTCAGGTAGCATTTTGGAATCATTCTGAACCAGTCTGAAGGGAGAGCTGGTGGGTTTCCTGCCTCAGATGTAGTTTCTGTTGATGGATACTGTTAAATCATCTTTCCCAGTGATGATATTTAGGCTCAGAAAGTGTTTCTAAAGAGCAATTATTTTGCTTTTGGAGTTGACCAGATTGCACCACTATTTCCAACCTATTTTCACAAGGGATGATATCACCAGTAGACATTAAAAGATGATCTTCCCATTGTACCCTTCTGTAATGACACACATTGAAGTGTGAGCTACATTAAATTGTCAATACACGGCAATATATATCAAACATGTGTGTGAGGTGCTTCCTGTGTTTGTTTGACAAGTACTCCTTACTGCTACCTTTATTAAGGCAATGAGAAAGATTTTTCTTTGTATTAATAAAGTATTTATTCACTCACTACTTCTGTCCTTTCTGCAAGCACACAGCCTTGGTATACAGGGTTTGTCACAGACTGGGTGGGGAGGGACAATGTTTTTGAGAGCTCTATCTCAAAATATTCACAGCACGTCACTGACTATCTGCCAATGTTCTGCAGTGATAATTCATTTAGAGGAGAGTTCTGTTTTACAACATTTTAATAGTAACCTGTACCTTAAGTACAAATATTCAGTTCATGTTCCAGAGTCAATATTTTGGGACTAACTGTAAACACGTCTTGTCTGTTATTGTTAAACAGAACACCAGCCTGATCAACACGAAGAAGAAGCTGGAAACAGACATTTCCCAAATCCAGAGTGAAATGGAGGAGACAATTCAGGAAGCGCGTAATGCAGAAGAGAAGGCCAAGAAAGCAATCACTGATGTGAGTTGAAGGCACTTTTCTTTGGAGAATATGGCTGTGTTTGCACCTGAAATGGCTGGTTTTCTGGACCGGTTTCCTTTCTTTACTCACTAGGCGGCCATGATGGCGGAGGAGCTGAAGAAGGAGCAGGACACCAGCGCCCACCTGGAGAGGATGAAGAAGAACCTGGACCAGACGGTGAAGGATCTGCAGCTCCGTCTGGATGAGGCAGAGCAGCTGGCACTGAAGGGTGGCAAGAAGCATATCCAGAAACTGGAGGCCAGAGTGTGTATTCCCCATATTTGTGCATTTAGGAGCATTTCCTATGTCCTGTCACAGTGAAACACAACGATCCATTTCTCATTTCAGGTGCGTGAGTTGGAAGGTGAGGTTGACAATGAGCAGAAACGCAGCGCTGATGCTATCAAGGGTATGCGCAAGTATGAGAGAAGAGTAAAGGAACTGTCCTATCAGGTAAGGAGGGAGGCCCTTTGTGCTGTCACATCCTTCTCCTGGGAGCATGAATTATTTGCATGTGATCCTGCAGGTCAGAATTTTTATTGCCATTTTCAAACAGTAAGACAGTGAACAGTAATACTATGGAAAAACAAAGAGTTCACCAGGAAATCATTTAAAAGACTATTAAAATATCCATGTTATAATCTTTATTATCCTACTTACCAAAATGTTTGATATGGAACATTGCTTTCACTTTATAATATGAAGGAAATAGACAAATAATTGGGATATGAATTGACTCTCTTCCATTACGAACTCTTTTTAGACTGAGGAAGATCGCAAGAATGTTTTCAGGCTCCAGGATCTGGTAGACAAACTACAACTGAAAGTGAAAGCTTACAAGAGACAAGCCGAGGAGGCTGTAAGTATCATTCTGAGGCAGGCGAATATTTATCCTCTTATGGGATAGAAATTCTGCTACTTTGAGGAGAATGATATTAAGTTGTTTTCCACTAATTGTCTGTCTGTATGTCTGCCTATCTAAGCCCCAGAAATTTGTTTGATGCCTTGTGGTTGTTTTTTGCATAACAGCTCAAGTATACAGAGAATTTGTTTGTATTGGCCATTGTAACATCTCTTGTGGACACCTGGATGGGTTCAGAGCAACATCGTTGGGAGAGGGCTTCCCACAACTCAGTGCCAACCCAGAACAATGGATCTGGGAGGCTGCAGTAAACACAATTTCATTCAGATATAAATAATACCTTTAAGTTGCAATTTTGCCAGAGCCAGAAAATGCTGTCACCTTATCAAAGAACGTTTCTTCCCCTGGGGCAATGGCTGAGGTACTTCGGTCTTGGAACAAATCAGGACTTGTGTACATCATAGCAGAACTTGCACATCCTTTGGCCTGTACCTGTTCGGTTTACCATTCTTGTACATTCTGTAGCATGGTGTTATCAGGCTGGTGGAATATTTACACTCCTCCTGTTTTTCAGGGGTGCTTGTACATTTCTTGAAAAGAATTTGTCACAGAAAGTTATGAGCAACTGAGAAAGGGGTTAGAATGGAAGCTATCTGAACTACAGTATACACTACCCACTCAAATTTTAAGTACATACAGTAAATACCATTAAAGTCTTTTTAATATAAAACTCCCTCTTATCTTGTCCCAGAATGTAAATCACCTGTCCAGTAGCTCTTCTAATTATTTAAATCCCCACTATCTATCAGAATACTTTTGATTTCCCTGCAACAATACACAAAAAATAAGGAGCCACTCCGTCAGGGCCGGCTCTGGCTTTTTTGCCTCCCCCGGCAAAAAAGCCGCCGGCCGCTCCTCCCCCCCCTGCGGGGGGGGGGGGAGAGGGCGGCCGGAGTCCTGGGAGGAGGGCGGTGAGCTCCGCTCTCCCCCCGGCAGCCGGGGGGAGGGCAGCCGGAGTCCTGGGAGGAGGGCGGCGAGCCCCGGCCGGGGCTCCGCTCTCCCCCCGGTGGCCAGAGCGCAGGGGGCAGGGCGGCGAGAGGGCAGCGAGCCCCAGCCAGGGCTCGCCGCTCTCCCCCCGGCGGCCGGGGGCAGGGCGCCGGGGGGGAGGGCGGCCAGAGCGCCGGGGGGAGGTCGGTGAGCCCGGCCGTGGCCCCACTCTCCCCGGGGGCTGGAGCGCCGCGCCGCCCCCCTCCAGGTGCCGCCCCAAGCACAAGCTTGGTGGGCTGGTGCCTGGAGCCGGCCCTGCACTCCGTGTGTGTGTGTGTGTGTGTGTGTGTGTGTGTGTGTGTGTTTCACACAGATAGATTTGCACTAGGGAACTAAAACTTTTTAAAGTTTTTTGTGAAAGGGTTATAGTGCTTTTGTTATAACACAACTGATCTGTTCCTTTCATTCAGTTCTGTCTTCCTCTTCCTTGTAAGATGCATCTCACTAGAAAGTACCAATTGCCCTTTTCTTGCAAAAGCATGAGCACACATTCTAATTGTATGAAAGGTAATTTTTGGGGAATCTAATACAAAATCTAGCAAATAGGAGATTTTTTAGACTGCTCATCTAAAGTGTTCCCCTTAAAATGCTTATGAGCGAGAATGGTGTGGCATCTGTCATTTGGATTTCTTCACTGTCCCATCCACCATAGGATAAACTTTTAGTAACAATCATATGTTTACTGTCATTTTGCAAATGCAAAAGACTCCAGCATTATCAGTGAACATACACAGCTAAAGATACATAACTCTTAAATGTTTGCAAAAGTATTTCAATTAGTTTTAAATACATTTTCTAAATTAGAAAATTATGAGGTAAGAAGTGGTCAGTGGGTGACAGAGTTTGGGCCTTCCCCTCGGCAAACAGTTGCATCCAATCAAGTCCCAAATGTGGGAGAAGGGGAACGGTTAGCCTTTTGGTTTTCACAACACTTTCTCCATCCTCAGGAGGAACTATCCAATGTCAACCTCACCAAGTTCCGCAAGATCCAGCACGAGCTGGAAGAGGCTGAGGAGCGGGCTGACATTGCGGAGTCCCAGGTCAATAAGCTCCGGGTGAAGAGCCGCGAGGTTCATAAGAAAATTGAAGGAGAAGAGTGAGGATGTCTCCATGCTGCAAAGTGACTGAGAAATGCACAAAATGTGAAAATCTCTGTCACTTCGCTTTGTAATTATTGTTTATTCTGTCCTCAGTGTCTAGGAAATAAAGATTGTAGAGCACTTTGCATACAAAGAACCAAAAGTGGCTTTTGTGTTGTACTTGTTAGCTCTAGAGTCTTATTAAGGTTTGTGCACTTATATTTTTCTAACTAAACATACACAAAATATTTGTAAACTGTCATCCCTACATTTTTAAAGAATTTGAGCCACCATTAAGATAATCCAATTTGACCTCATGCAAAGACACCTCTACCCGATATAACGCTGTCCTCGGGAGCCAAAATATCTTATTGCGTTATAGGTGAAACCGCGTTATATTGAACTTGCTTTGATCCGCCGGAGCGCACAGCCCCGCCCCCCCCCCCGGAGCGCTGCTTTACTGCGTAATATCTGAATTTGTGTTATATCGGGTCGTGTTATATTGGGGTAGAGGTGTACAAGGCCACAGAATTCACCCAGGAATTCCTGGAGTAGAGGAAATTATTCTTCTGTATGATGTAAGTGAATGCTGTCAACCCATCCAGTCTTGATTCAAAGCCACCAAGCAATGAGGAAGTTACCAAAACTCTTGGTAATCTGTTCCACTGGTTAATTACTCACACTGTGTAATGGCTGAGCCATTACAAACATTGACTCTATCTCCCCTTGTAAGTACTCTCACACTTATTATCAAACTGTCTGTATTGGGCTAGCTTGATTATCACTTCAAAAGTTTTTTTTTTTTTTTCTCTTAATTAATTGGCCTCTCAGAGTTGGTAAGACAACTCCCACCTGTTTATGCTCTCTGTATGTGTGTATATATATCTCCTCAATATATGTTCCATTCTATATGCATCCGAAGAAGTGGGCTGTAGTCCACGAAAGCTTATGCTCTAATAAATTTGTTAGTCTCTAAGGTGCCACAAGTACTCCTGTTCTTCTTTTTGCGGATACAGACTAACACGGCTGTTACTCTGAAACTGTTAACAAGTTGTATCTTATTTCCAATTTGAATTTTTCTAAATTCAACTTCCTGGGAGTTGTGTTACATGAAATTGACCCCACAAATCAGATCTGCTCCCTGTGTAATGTGGCAAATGGCTGGTGCTATTATGATGGGTTCCGTGCTTTCCCTTCCTGTGATGAGTCAGGGCTCTGCCTGTTGCCCCTATTCTTGGGCATTGAGGGATCCGCTAGTGCCCTGGTAGGAGAGAGAAGGGGAGCTGGGAAGGGACCCAGCCCTGTCCTCTACTCCAGGTCCCAGCCGCTTCAGCTTTGTGGGCTTCCTGCCCTCCCCCCCTTGGGCAGGGTTTCTCTCAGTCCTGTGTGCCTGGGGAGTCCCTCTGCTTTGCTTGAGCAGGGTTTCCCTTCCCTTGGTACTCTGATCCTCTGATTAACAAGAGTACTCCTCGAAACTACAGTCATCTCTCCTTCCCCCTCCCTGTCTGACTGAAGCAGGGAGTTTTATTAGGTCTCTGGCAGGGCCTTAATTGTCTCCAGGTGCTCTAATTAACCTGTAGTAGCCTCTCCTCGGTCCACAGGGAATAAGGCTCTGATCATCCTGTGGCTTATGTATCTCCCATCTATCACTCTCCTGCTTCCCTCTGGCCCTGCTGTATCACATATTTTCCCTCCCGCCCTCACCCCCCCGCTCAATGCTACAGGGTTGGGCTACATGGGATGAGAGGCAGTGCTGTCGTGACAGGCCATCAGCATTGCCGTGTTGGTTTTCGGCCATATGCTGTACCTGGAAATGGAAGGGTTGCAGGGATAGGAACCATCTAGTGACTCTCACATTCTTCTCCTTGTTTCTGTGCATCCACTGGAGTGGAGCATGGTCTGTCACAAGGGTGAACGGCCACCCCAGTAAATAGTATCGGAGAGTCTCTGTGCCCCATTTAACCGCCAGACATTCCTTTTCAGCGGCGCTGTACCATTGCTCCCTGGGGAGCAGTTTCCAGCAGAGGTACAGGATTGGGTTCTCCTCCTCCCCCACATCTGCAAAAGGATGGCCCCTAGCCCTACCTCCGAGGCATTTGTATGTAGGATGAATTTCTTCTTGAAGACTGGGGCTATGAGCACTGGATGACTGCAAAGGGCCATCCATAAATCTGTAAATGCATCTCCGTCTTCTGCCACATTGGTCCACTTTACTATATTTGGGCCCCGAGCTTTTATCAGGTCCGTCAACAGCCATGTCCTCATGGCGAAGTGAGGGATGAATCTATGATAGTACCCCAGTATCGGTAGGAATGCTCTGACTTGATTTTTGTGGACCAGTCGGGGCCAAACCTGTATTGCCTCTGCCTTTTACCATTGAGGTTTCACCAACCCCCTTCCTACTACATACCCGAGGTATCTGTCCACGGCAAGCCTGACCACACACTTGGGAGGGCTGGCAGTGAGGCCGGCCTGTCTAAGGGTGTCTAGCACCTCTTCTACTTTTCTAGGTGCATCTCCTATTCAAAGCTATGGATGACTACGTCATCTAAATAGGCGGCAGCATACTTGGCATGGGGTCATAGTAATTTGTCCATTAGTTGTTGGAATGTTGTATGGGCCCCATGGAGTCCAAAAGGGAGGATGGTGTATTGGAAGAGGCTGTCTGGTGTAGAGAAAGTGGTCTTCTCCTTGGTGTCCTTGGCCAGGGGGGATTTGCCAATAGCCTTTGGTCAAGTCCAGAGTGGTCAATCGGGCCTTGCCTAACTGATCAACTAGCTCACCGATGTGTGGTATTGGGTAGACATCAAATTGGGATATTTTGTTCAACTTCCGTAAGTCGTTAAAAAAACTCAGGGTGCCATCAGGCTTGGGGAGTAAGATGCTAGGGCTGGACCACTGGCTGTAGTATTCTTCAGTAACCTCAAGTTCCAGCATCCTCCTCACCTCCACTCTAATTTCTTCCCTTTTGGTCTCTGGTACTCGGTATGGTTTTATCATTATCGTTGCTCCTGGGTAGGTGATGATATGGTGTTGGACCATCGTCGTACGGCCTGGCTGCATGGAGAACATGTCTTGGTTCCGCTGGATCATATCAATGACCTCTGTTCATTGTTCTGGGGTTAGTTCAGGGGATATCCTCACTTGCCCTTGTGAGCCATCTATCTGTCTCCCAGTCGCACCAGGGTTTCAGTAAGTTAACGTGGTACCAGTACCAGCACCCATTCTTCTGCTTTCTCCCTGCTTTTGCCCGATGGTTGTAATAGGTCCACTAGGCCTCTTGTACTTTCTCCAAATGCTCTCATATTACGGGGGTCATTCGGGCTATTCGCTCTCTCATCTGTGCCATGTGCTCAATGACATTCTTCCCTGGGTTAGGCTGTTCTTCCCAATCCTCCTTGGTGATATCTAATATGCCACGTGGGTGGTATCTATATAGTAGCTCGAAGGGGGAGACCCAGGAAGTTTTTGGGAAGTGTAGGGGACAATTGCCTGGTGCAAGTGCTGGAGGAACCAATTAGGGGCAGAGCTCCTCTTGATCTGCTGCTCACAAACAGGGAAGAATTAGTAGGGGAAGCAAAAGTGGATGGGAACCTGGGAGGCAGTGACCATGAGATAGTCGAGTTCAGGATCCTGACACAAGGAAGAAAGGAGAGCAGCAAAATATGGACCCTGGACTTCAGAAAAGCAGACTTTGACTCCCTCAGGGAACTGATGGGCAGGGTCCCCTGGGAGAATAACATGAGGGGGAAAGGAGTCCAGGAGAGCTGGCTGTATTTTAAAGAATCCTTATTGAGGTTGCAGGAACAAACCATCCCGATGTGTAGAAAGAATAGTAAATATGGCAGGCAACCAGCTTGGCTTAACAGTGAAATCCTTGTTGATCTTAAATGCAAAAAGAAGCTTATAAGAAGTGGAAGATTGGACAAATGACCAGGGCGGAGTATAAGAATATTGCTCAGGCATGCAGGAGTGAAATCAGGAAGGCCAAATCACACTTGGCGTTGCAGCTAGCAAGAGATGTTAAGAGTAACAAGAAGGGTTTCTTCAGGTATGTTAGCAACAAGAAGTCAGTCAAGGAAAGTGTGGGCCCCTTCCTGAATGAGGGAGGCAATCTAGTGACAGAGGAAGTGGAAAGAGCTAATGTACTCAATGGTTTTTTTGTCTCTGTCTTCACAAACAAGGTCAGCTCCCAGATTGCTGCACTGGGTGGCACAGTATGGGGAGGAGGTGATCAGCCCTCTGTGAAGAAAGAAGTGGTTCGGGACTATTTAGAAAAACTGGACGAACACAAGTCCATGGGTCCGGATGCGCTGCATCCGAGGGTGCTAAAGGAGTTGGTGGATGTGATTGCAGAGCCATTGGCCATTATCTTTGAAAACTCATGGCGATCAGGTGAGGTCCCAGATGACTGGAAAAAGGATAATGTAGTCCCCATCTTTAAAAAAGGGAAGGAGGAGGATCCGGGGAACTACAGGCCAGTCAGCCTCACCTCAGTCCCTGGAAAAATCATGGAGCAGGTCCTCAAGGAATCAATTCTGAAGCACTTAGAGGAGAGGAAAGTGATCAGGAACAATAAGCATGGATTTACCAAGGGCAAGTCATGCCTGATTAACCTAATTGCCTTCTATGATGAGATAACTGGCTCTGTGGATGAGGGGAAAGCAGTGGATGTGTTATTCCTTGACTTTATCAAAGCTTTTGTGATACAGTCTCCCACAGTATTCTTGCCAGCAAGTTAAAGAAGTATGGGCTGGATGAATGGACTATAAGGTGGATAGAAAGCTAGCTAGATCATCGGGGTCAATGGGTAGTGATCAATGGCTCCATGTCTAGTTGGCAGCCGGTCCTGGGGCCAGTTTTGTTCAATATCTTCATTAATGATCTGGAGGATGGCGTGGACTGCATCCTCAGCAAGTTTGCAGATGACACTAAACTGGGAGGAGTGATAGAGATTCTGGAGGGTAGGGATAGGATACAGAGGGACCTAGAGAAATTAGAGGATTGGGCCAAAATAAATCTGATGAGGTTCAACAAGGACAAGTGCAGAGTCCTGCACTTAGGACGGAAGAATCCCATGCACTGCTACAGACTAGGGACTGAGTGGCTAGGCAGCAGTTCTGCAGAAAAGGACCTAGGGGTTACAGTGGACGAGAAGCTGGATATGATTCAACAGTGTGACCTCGTTGCCAAGAAGGCTAACGGCATTTTGGGCTGTATAAGTAGGGCATTGCCAGCAGATCGAGGGACGTGATCATTCCCCTCTATTCGGCAGTGGTGAAGCCTCATCTGGAGTACTGTGTCCAGTTTTGGGCCCCACACTACAAGAAGGATGTGGAAAAATTGGAAAGAGTCCAGCGGAGGGCAACAAAAATGATTAGGGGGCTGAGGCACAGGACTTATGAGGAGAGGCTGAGGGAACTGGGATTGTTTAGTCTGCAGAAGAGAAGAATGAGGGGGTATTTGATAGCTGTTTTCAACTACCTGAAAGGGAGTTCCAAAGAGCATGGATCTAGACTGTTCTCAGAGGTACCAGATGACAGAACAAGGAGTAATGGTCTCAAGTTGCAGTGGGGGAGTTTTAGGTTTGATATTAGAAAAAACATTTTCACTAGGAGGGTGGTGAAGCACTGGAATGGGTTACCTATGGAGGTGGTGGAATCTCCTTCCTTAGAGGTGTTTAAGCTCCGGTTTGACAAAGCCCTGGCTGGGATGATATAGTTGGGGATTGGTCCTGCTTTGAGCAGGGGATTGGACTAGATGACCTCCTGAGGACCCTTTCAACCCTGATATTCTATGATTCTATGAATCCAGTAGACACCTGGGAAACCTCCTGTATCGCAAACATCAGGTACGGTAGAAGGGTATCCCAGTCTTTTCTGTCCCGAGCCACTACTTTCTGGATCATGCTTTTGAGGGTATGATTAAATCGCTCTACCAGACCATCTGTTTGAGGATGGTAGACTGAGGTTTGCAAGGACTGGATGTGGAGTAGGGTACATATGTCCCTCATTAATTTCGATATGAAGGGAATCCCTTGGTCATTCAGGATCTCCTTAGGGATGCCCACTTTAGTGAAAACCTGGACCAGTTCTTTTGCTATTGCTTTGGACGTGGGGCTTCTTAGGGGGATGGCTTCTGGGTACTGTGTGGTGTGGATGATAAGTATGCTTCGGTGGCTCTAGGACGATCTTTCTAGAGGACCCACTAGGTCCATGGCTATCCTTTTGAAAGGGACTTCAATAACAGGCAAGGACCCCAATGGGGCCCGTAAGTGAGGCCAGGGGCTGTGCATCTGACATTCTGGGCAGGAGGTGCAATAGCACTAGACTTCCACCCATACTCCTAGCCAGTTAAACCTCCTTAGGACTCTATCCAGGGTCTTATCTACTCCTAGGTGTCCTCCAAATAAATGGCTGTGAGCTAGCTCTAACACTGCCCTTGTGTGCTTCCGTGGTACTAAGAGCTGCTCTACTTCTCCCCCCACCCCATATTTGGGCTATGTGGTACAACAGATTGTGTTTGACCATGTAGTATGGCTCTGGGCCTTTGGTTTTCCCCTCTGCGGACATGCCGTTTACCTCCACTACCTCCTCCCTCATGTTTGCATATAGTAGGTCATAGGCTTGGTCCTGCCCAAAATTCTCACATGCAAGACCAATCTGGCCTAATTTTATGGGATCAGTTTCAACTCTGCCCCCTGAGTTGCTCCTATTGATGCTGGGGACTGCCTGCAGGTCCTCACTGGTCCGAGCTGTCTTCTGGCCTCCTGAATAGGTTTGCCTGCCAACCAGGGTGGCTTTCTGGTTCCCCACCAAAATCCTGGTTCCTAACCTTTTATTTAACCTCCTTTCCCACCTAGATTTCTGGGGCTTCCTGGACGGGTGAAAATAATTCTTGGGCAAGTCTGGTGAAAGTTGGGGCGGGGCTATGTGTGGGTGCCTCAATCTCAGTCTGGGGGTTGCTGCCCTCCTCTGGCCCTATTGGGGGGAGTAGGTTCTCAAACCCTGCAAAGTCCCGATTAAGACCGGGTAGGGGAGTCCGGAGACCACCCCTGTGGTCGCCTTGGTAATATTCCCCTGGATCTCAACCCTCACTGGGATCGTGGGGTAGAAATTTACGGTGCCATGGACACACATTACTCCTGTGGTTTTGGCCCACGCCAGTTGTTCTTGCCCCACTAATTTCCCTGAGACCAGTGTGACAGCACTCCCAGAATCCACCAAAGCTATGGTCTCGATGCCATTAATTTTTACCAATCTCATGTACCCACGTGGGGTCGTTGCAACCCCCACCAGGCTGATTAGGCTACATTCCTCCCCGTGATACCCCAGATTGCAGTGCATGGGCTCCTTCCTGTAGGGGCACTGGGCTGCTATGTGCCCCAATTCCCCACACTCGTAACACTGATACCTTACCCTGGTTGTCACCTTCTGCATTGGGCTATTCGGCCCACTCCCTCAACCCCCTTCTCCGAAGCCCCCTGGTCCCTTTAGGGCCTCGGGCTGTTCCTCAGTGCCCCTCCTTCCAGTTATGGCTCTCCTGGCATTCTCGACAGTCCAGGGCCTCAGGATTGGGACTGGCTTCCTGGTCTGTCATGCCTCATCTCCTGGGGTCTGGAACAGTTCAGGGGCTGCCAGCTGTCTCTCTACCAGGTGGATGGGTCATTCTGGCCAACCCAGGCTCAGAGGCCCGAGGGTAGCCCCCAGCACCAGGAGCTCCATCATTTTCTCAGAGCTGAGGGCGTCGGGCCACAGCCACTTCCGGGTCAAGTGGATTGGGTCAAACAGTTGTGACCATGGTGCCTTGTCCTCACTATACAGCCACTCATGGAACCTCTGGGCTCGCAATGCTGTCGTTGCTCCGGATTTGGCCAGGATCTCTGCTTGCAGCTGGGGTTAGTCTGCCACAGCCGCCACGGCCATATTGTAAGCCTCCCCACACAGGAACGGTGCGAGGATGCCAGACCACTGATCTCAGGGCCAGGCCTCCCATAGGGCTCCCCTCTTGAAGGCCAAGAGGTACGCCTCCGCATCATCCTCCTGCATAATTTTCTGCAGGCAGTTGCTGGTCGGTACAGTCCATATCCCATCACAGCCATGGCTCAGCACCGTGAGGGCCTTCATCTGGTTCACCATTTCCTGCAGCATGGTCCTGGGCGGCCTGGCTCATCAGCAGGCAATTGGTCTCCTGCTGCAGCTGTACTGCCTCCTGTTGGGCGGCTGCCTGGAATTTGTATTGAATTCACTGAGTTGTTTCAGTCAAAAATATTTTTTCCAATTAAACATTTCAATCTTTTAAGTCAAAATAACTTTTTGTTTTGAATTTTATTATTTAAAAAGATTAGAAAACCTTGAAAGTAAAAAAGAAAGATTTGGCTGACTTGAACCTAATGTTTTTTTATTGATTTATTTATTTATTTTTGGTTTGGCCACCGAATCAAAAAGCAGCTCTAAAGACAGAGGATCGTGGTTATTTTTCAGGTTTGTGCTGGGAGATGACAAAGTGACAGGTTTATTGTAGTGAG
Source organism: Chrysemys picta bellii (assembly GCF_011386835.1). Taxonomy (NCBI): domain Eukaryota; kingdom Metazoa; phylum Chordata; order Testudines; family Emydidae; genus Chrysemys; species Chrysemys picta. Next base: position 31,477,080 of record NC_088802.1, on the reverse strand, counting down.
CATCATTTCCCGATAACTTGTGATGTACAGACTGACTACCTTTTGCCGTGTTTAGCAACCAGCTGTCAGACTCTTTTCCTGCCCATACTGCTCTTACAGTGGAAACTATTCTTGTGTTCAGGATAGTGATGGCAGCTGTGAAATAAGTATGCAAATATATTTTTAGAAAGGAATCTATCAAAGTGTATTATGAAGTCAATCTGCCCTTCATAGGAGTGTCAAAAACAGAGAACCAGTGCAGAGAACCAGCAAGAATGATCAAAGGTCTCTTGCTTGAAATTTATGTTGTTCACGTATTGGTTAATTTTCTCTCCAACTTTGAATAATTTAAAATACTATTTTCAGAAAGAGAAAAGATCATCATTTTAAGTCAAACACACAGATTCTTTTCTCATGTCATAAAATTTTGAGCACCACATTTTCAAAGCTGAATACAACTGTCTCTGAAAAATACAACAGTGCCTACTATGTTCAAAAAATGAACATTTGCAGGCACAAAACCATACATTGTGCACTCAAATGTAGTTACAAGAATGTAGGTAATTGGGACAAACTGATGGGTTGGATTTTAGTGATGTGTAATTTGTAAAATCATCATATAAATAATACCAACTGAAATGTGTAATTCTGGGCACACCCCTTCTCTGTAAGGTGAATGAAACATCACTGCATAAGATGGCTTCCTGGAGACAAGTATCTTATAGAACTTTTTTCCTGTACTATATTATTACTGGCTTATAGCAATAAATCTGACTGATATTGGTTATTTGGTCTCTTGAATATATTTTATAACAAACCAAAGTGTTGTCAAGCAATTTACTATACAATTTATGAACAGCAATCAATTTGTAAGCACCTACAGGATAAAAGGGTAATAAAGAGTAGTCAAGATACATTTGTAAAGAACAAATCATGCCAAAGAAACTTAATTTCTTTCATTGATGGGATCACTGACCTAGTGGCTGGGGCAAAGCAGTAGACATGATATATTTTGATTTTTGTGAGGCTTTTGACATAGTCCCACATGACATTCTGATAAGAAAACTAGGGAAATGTGGTCTAGATTAAATTACTATGAAGTGGGTGCACAGCTGCTTGAAAGACCTTACTCAAAAAGTACTTATCAATGATTCGCTGTCAAACTGGGAGGACGTATCTAATGGAGTCCCATAGTGGTCCGTCCTGGGGGCATGGGATCATAGAATTATAGAAGATTAGGGTTGGAAGAGACCTCAGGAGGTCATCTAGTCCAACCCATGCTCAAAGCAGGACTAACCCCAACTAAATCATCCCAGCCAGGGCTTTGTCAAGCCAGGCCTTGAAAACCTCTAAGGATGGAGACTCTACCACCTCCCTAGGTAACCCATTCCAGTGCTTCACTACCCTCCTAGTGAAATAGTTTTTCCTAATATTCAACCTAGACCTCCCCCACTGCAACTTGAGACCATTGCTCCTTGTTCTGTCATCTGCCACCACTGAGAACAGCCTAGCTCCATCCTCTTTGGAACCCTGCTTCAGGTAGTTGAAGGCTGCTATCAAATCCCCCTCTCACTCTTCTCTTCTGCAGACTAAATAAGCGGTACTATTCAATATTTTCATTAATGATTTGGATAATGGAATGGAGAGTTTGCTTATAAAATTTGCAGATGACACCAATGGGGAGGATTGCAGGCACTTTGGCAACCAAGATTAGAATTCAAATCAATCTTGACAAATTGGAGAATTGGTGTGAATTCAGCAAAATTAAATTCCAAAGACAAGTTGTAAAGTACTTCAGTTGGGAGGGAAAAATCAAATGCACAACTACAAAATGGGGAATAACTGGCTAGGTGGAAGTACTGCTGAAAAGAATCTGGGGGTTATAGTGGATCACAAATTAAATGAGTCAACAACATGATTCTGTTGCAAAAAAGGCTAATATCATTCTGGGGTATATTAACAGAATGCTTTATATAAGACACAGAAGGAAATTGTCCTGCTCTACTTGGCACTGGTGAGGCCTTAGTTGGAATACCATGCCCAGTTCTGGGTGTCACAAGAGGTGGATAAACTGGGGAAACTCCAGAGGAGCAACAAAAGTAATAAAAAGTTTAGTAAACCTGACCTATGAGGAAATGTTAAAAAAACTGGGCATGTTTAGTTTTGAGAAAAAAAGACTGAGGGGGGACCTGATAATAGGCTTCAAATATGTTAAGGGCTGTTATAAAGAGGACAGTGATCAGTTGTTCTCCATGTCCACTGAAGGTTGGAGAAGAAGTAATGGACTTAATCGACATCAGGATTAGACATTAGGAAAAGCTTTCTAACTGTAAGGCTAGATAAGTACTAGAAGAGGTTACCAAGGGAAGTTGTGGTATCCCAATCAGTGGAGGTTTTGAAGAGCAGGTTGGACAAACACCTGTCAGGGATGGCTTTAGAACTGTGGTTCTTAACTTGGGGTGCACGTACCCCCTGGGGGTGCGAGATGCCCTTTCTGGGGGTGCAAGACATGCCAGATTTTTAGACGGTAAATCATTGAAAACACAAATTAAGCACAGGCACATAAGTACAACTACTTTGTTTCATCAAACCTATGTATTTATTAACATTATACATTTTTAACAATTACTGTAATATACAAACAAAAATATATCTAGGTTTAAGGGGTGTGAGAACATATTTTGATTTTTGATAAGGGGTGCGAGAACATATTTTGAGAACCAAAGTGGTGCAGGCTGCAGTAAAGGTCAAGAACCACTGCTTTAGACAAAAGACTCAAGTTAATGGTCTGTTGATGTAGCAGCCAGTCAATCCAGTTATCCAGAGGGAAGGAAACAACATGGGAGCCTCAGCAGTTGTAGTGCTGGATTGGGGTTGAAAATGCTGACCAAGGTAAAGAGTGAGGCCCTAATTCATTGCTTCTCCTCACCACATGTAGTCATTTAGGTCTTGTCTAGACTGGGACAAAAGGTGCTTTTTCCCCCACTCAAGTTAGGTCAGTTGAGCTAGTTTAACTAGCAGCTAAAAAACTAATGGGTCATTCTTGACATCTGATAGTACAAATGGTTCCTGGATTATTCCCTTACCTCTCTGGCTGTGCCCATATGTTCTGATGGACACGTCTCATTTTCAATGTCTCCTGTTTCTCCAAAGGGTGACTGCTTTCCGCAGCACAGAAGAAGCAAAAACTACATCTTTGTCTGGGTTCCTCTTCTCTTACCAAACTTCTCTCTGGCAGACTGCTGCAGGATGAGTTGCATCCAGGGGAGATAAACATTCTTCTCTGTCTTCCTTACTCTGGGCCAGGATTTCATGACCCGATGGCTGCAGAGGGCGAGCAGCGTTATAAATACATATATCATTATAGCAGTTAAGAACAGAGGTTAAAATGTCTTAAGGCCTGATCTAAACCCCATTGAAACCTCTGGGAGTCTTTACATTGATTACAGTTGGCTTTGTATTAGACCCTAAATTGTCCATTCTCAGAGTCAGAGGCTAATCTGCCATTCCCTCTGCTCCTCACCTGTCTCTCTCAAATATCTGGACTCAAATTTTCACAAGTTGCTGCTGATTTTGGGTGCTCAACAACAGATACTTGGGGCTGATTTTCATTAATGCTGAGCACCCACAACTCTATACAAAGCCCCAGACAGGAGCTGCAGGTGTTCAGCCCTTCTGGAAACTGGGCCTCGCTAGCCACACTTGGTCCTGCCTTGGCACAGGGGGCTGGATTATCTCTTGAGGGCCCTTCCTGCCCGACAGTTCTAGGATTCTAAGGCTTCAATAGGCAGGACTTTGCCAAGTGGTACAGTGAGGACTATTGCAGCTTTGAAGCTACAGTCAGGTCATATTGCTGGCCTGTGGCCTGCGGGGAGGAATTCTTCCTCCTGAGCCCATCCTACAGAACCCCCAGCACACAGCTCCTTTATGCACGGTGCACTGGTTTGCCCCCAGACACCATGATATTTTTTATAAAGCGCCCACACTGAGGCACTCAGGCCCATCCACAAGCAGTGCTATATACGATACAAATAATACAGATAAATTATTTAAAAGGACAAAAATGTTGTATTGTTTAAAATGGGGGGGGGGGGAAGAGATTCCTACACAGAGGCCATGGCAATGAACGTGGAAAACACCTCTGAAAAAATGTGGTTTTCCAATGATGTTACAAACTGGGCAGGGGGGATGAAGTGGAGGAGGACATGTGGTGGAGGGCAGTGCTATCCCCAGTGCCATCACAGTAATCGCACGAGCACTTGCAATGGTGCAATGATGACACACCTTTCAGGTGTGGGCAGGGGAATGCAGATACTCACCAGGACAAAGCTCTAAGAGGAGGTCTTGGACAGTGCCAGAACCTACTTTAAGAATAAAAAAAGATCAATTTAAAGTCCAGCAGCCATCTCATCACATGCATGCAGTGTAAAGAATATCGGGTAGCTGTAATGTGATCAAAGCATCTCTGTGCTGTGAGCAGGTGTGCTGCTGTACTCTGCACCATCTTCAAGCAACTGTGGAGTCCTGCTGACAGCCCTGTAAACAGGGAAGTGAATGATCAGCTCTTTTGCCCATAAGGGCAATGGCTTTGTAGGACAAACAAGTGCACAAAGTTTGCAGCTGACACTTTTTTGTACCTTGTCAGTGTCCATTGAACCGGTGTGGTTGGAAATAACGCCAAGATGTTAGCCTGACACATTCCTTCTGAATAGTCCCTCAGCAAGTGGGGTCATTCAAGGAAGCAAAATCCTCCTCATGCCAACTATCTCTATCCAGCAGCAGAAGTCCTCGGTCAGGGCAGCTGTGATGAACCACAGCTACATTGACCAGTACCTAGAATGCTGGTATTCAAAATAAAGAAAAGGAACAACAATGTAGGTAACTGGGACAAACTGATGGGGTGGATTTTAGTGATGTGTAAAGAGGCGCGTAACTTGTAAAATCATCATATAAATAATACCAACTGAAATGTTTATCTCTGGGTGCACCCCTTCCCTGTAAGGTGAATGAAACATCACTGCATAAGATGGCTTCCTGGAGACTGGCATCATATAGAACCTTTTTCCTGTACTATATTATTACTGGCTTATAGCAATAAACCTGACTGATATTGGTTATTTGGTCTCTTGAATATATTCTATAACAAACCAACGTCTGGCCAAGCAATTGACTATGCAATTTATGAACAGCAAGCAATTGGTAAGCACTCTTTTTCTGATAAATAGGTTGAATGCCTTAAATCGCTTGTCATAAGGCTTATTCTCCAGAGTTGGAGGGTTTTTTGCAGCTCTTCTTTTAACCCTCTCCAGTTTTTTAACATCCTTGTTCAAGTGTGGATACCAGAATTAGACACAGTATCCAGCAATAGTCTCCCCTGCATTGCATACAGGATAATATCACCTCCCTACTCTTAGTCAATATTACTTTTATACAGCTAAGAAGCACATTAAGTCTTTTTGTCACAGCATTGCACTGGGCATTCATGACCCCTACATTCTTTTCAAAGTCGCTGCTTCCCAGGATGCAGGTTCCCAGCCTTTCAGTGTGACCTACTCTATTTGTTCCTAGATCTATAACCTTGCGTATGGCTGCCTTAAAATTAATGTTGTTTAACTGCCCAGCTTTCAAAGTGATCCAGATTGTTCTGCATCAGAGGTTTGTTCTCATAATTATTTAGGGCCCCAATGATCTTTGTGTCTTCAACAGACTTTATTAGCAGTGATTTGAGTTAATCCTGTTGGACCAAAAAACTGATTTCATGTTTTTTCATCTATGGTTCATGCCAGGATGTTTCAAAGGGGGATCACTTTGGGAAACCAGGTGGCATAATCTAAAACCACCAGGATATATTTGAACTTCATGATGCTTTTTGTGAAGGGCCCCACGAGGGCCATGGTGAACTTCTTGAATGAGGTGCTAATCACTGACAACAGGATGAAGGGAGCCTTTGGCACTCCACACAGGGCCATGAGATGGCATTCGGAACAGAAGTCGCAGAATCTTTCACCTCCTGGTGCACCCTGAGCCAGAAGAACCAGGCCAGGACTCGTGCTAATGTTTTCTCATGACCCAGGTGGCCAGCTGCTGGAATGTCATGGGCGAGTCGCAAGACCACGCATTGGTGGCATTGGGGTACCACAAGCTGAGCCCAGAAGGGTTGTGGTTGATCCAGTAAAGGCAGTCACTGGTCAATTCAAAGTGGGGGATACAGCGTCATTTGATGGGGCTCGGTCATGGTCCCATTGATGCGAGCCAGGTGCTCATAGACCTGACTGAGTGTGGGATCCTCCCTTTGGCCCTGACTGAAGTCTGCCCCCAAATTCAAGGCCTCTTCACGAACAGGCTGCCGGGGTGACCTCTTCATCGGCAAGGGCGGTGGAGTTCGCAGTCAGGATCTCGGTTTTCTTGGCCATTCGGGTCGGGGTCCTCAGGCACCTCATCCGTTTTTTCAAAGGCCTCTCTCTCAAAGGCTACTTCAGGATGTTGGGACCCAACATTGGCAGCAAACCCCCTCTAGTCACGGCCCAAGATGACAGGGAATGCTGGTCTCGGCACCAGGCCTACCGTCATGTCCTGTGTCTCTCCTTTCACCGTTATGGTGACACACGCTTTGAGTAGAGCTCACATCCCCATGGATGCATTGTAGCCAGATGACTCCCAGCGATGGGTCTGGGGGCTTGACGTAGTCCTGATGGATGAGAGTCTGTCTGCATCTGAAGTCAATAAGGCCGGAGACTTGGATTCTGTCCACATTGAGGGGAATCATCACCTTACCCAAGGGCTGCTTACAGGTCCTAGACTTCCTGGTCCATTCCTGGCCGAAGCTGCAGTACATCATGGGACAGTCATGTCGAAGGTGCCCAAAGCACACACAGATAAAACTATTTCTGGCCGCCTGAGCCTGTCTTTGGAGTTGGGCAAGTGCATTGGCTCACCCAAGGTCTGAGACTTCCCCACCATGTCTAGGTCTCCAGGTATTCCCCAAGATGCACAGGGTGGATGCCTCAGGGTCCTCTGTCTCTTCAGGCAGTAGGACACTGGTCTGCTCAGGTCCTGCAAAAGGCTCGGATTCCTAGAAGCAAGATCCACTGAACTTCATACTTCCTGTCCTACCCTGGAACTTCCGGCGAGGGGGGGAGAGTTTGGCTCTGCCCATCGGGGGAGGGTAATGGTCTCTCACTCTCAAGTCCAGAGGGAGGCCACTCTGCCTCACTGCAGCTACAAATATAACTAATGCAGTCGGCATGGTTTCATGGAAGGCACGTCTTGTCAAACTAACCTTTTTTTGACAGGATTACAGGTCTGGTAGATAAAGGTAACTGTGTTGGTATAGTATATTTGGATTTCTGCAAGGCATTTGTCTTAGTACCACATGACATTTTGATTAAAAAGGTTGCATTATATGAAACTAACAGGGCACACATAAAATTGATAAAAAATAACCTGGCTCATTGACAGATCTCAGAATGTAGTTGCTAATGGGGAGACATCAATAAGTCTGGCTGTTTCTAGCATGGTTTCCCAGGTATTATTTCTTGGTCGAACACTATTTAATATTTTTATCAACAATCTAGATGATGATATAGAACCTTTGCTGGTCAAGTTTGCAGATGACACAAAGATTGGTGGGACAGCAAATAATGAGGACAGGTTACTGCTACAGAGGGATCAGTCACCTGGTTAAGTGGTCACAATCCAACAAAATGTGTTTTAATACAGCCAAATAATAATACATTTGGAAACCAAGAACACAGGTTATACTTACAGGATGAGAGACTCTGTCTTGGAAAACAAAGCCTCAGAGAAGGGCTCATTGTAGATAATTGCCTCTACATGAACTCTCAGTGCAATGCTGTGGCAAAAAGGGCTAATGAGATTCTTGGATATACAAAAACAGAATATCAAGTAGAAGTAGGTGTGACGCTTTGGGGTTCAATCCAGAGCAGTAAAGAGCCACGTCACCGCCTGCCCTGCAACTCTGGGTACCTTCAATGCTATGCTGCTGCAGCTCATAGCCCTGACACCAACAGCCAGCAGACAAGCATTCAGTCACAGCAAGGCTTCTAAAGCCCAGTTACTCTTTGCAGAATGACACCAGCACCCTCCCAGTCCTGAATTTTCCCCAAATTGTCCAGCCCTCTCACTGAACACTTATTGAAGTTATTAAATTCATTGCTCCTATAAAGAGACATTACACTGCAGCTCATTAATTTAACTGGGGTTTGACAAAACTCTTATTTCAGTCATAGCACCGATTCGGTTTATAGTAAAGTAAAACAAGTTTATTACACAAAAAATCATAGATTTTAGTGACACCAAGTCTAAGGAATAAAGAAAGATAGAAAGGGTGACAAGCAAACAAAAGTAAAAATATGCTTCTAAGCCTAAAACTTAAGTTCAGCAAGTTACAATCTTTGACAAAGCAGATTTATCACCTATAGTCAGTTCCCAGAGACTGCAACCACCTTGGCTGAAGGATCCAACATTCTGTGAATTCAAAAGCTCTGACCCCTTTATTCCCTCAATGGTGGATACCAAAAAGGCTTTCTGTTTCTGTTTATATTTCCCATAGTTCACTGACCCTGCTCCAAGCGGAAGGATGGCTTCCTGCTGGTCTTCTCTTCCTGTTGACTTCCCACCCCTCTGCTGATTTGTATGTAAATAGGGCTTCCATTGTTTTGATTCCACACTGCTTAATTTACATTGGAGACACATAGATAGCTGCCTTCCCTCCTGTCTGAGAGAAAAACAGTCACAGACTTTAAAGCATAATATCAATGAATATCCATAATTCTCATATAAAGTTAATACAGACATTTCACAATGACATTAACCACTTGTGTGTCACAGGCTTTCATAAAAGACCTTACTCAATATACTTTCAGAACACAGTTATATTGTTTACAATCAGTTGATTCAATTGCTTATCATTTGAGGTTCAGACCCCCTGTCTTTATAGCCCAGTAAACCTTTTACATGTATTCTCAGATAAAGTTCCTTTACTCAGGCTGGGAAGAGATGTCTTGTGCTCTTCTCCCCTGCTTGTTAGGTTGATAGCTTTGTTTACCTTGTATGTAAATGTTTTTTTCATTGTCTTTGCCTGATGGCCAGGCTGGTCAGACAAGTACATCCATATTCCTTTGTCGAGAGCAGACTGGGCTTAGGCATTGCTTGCCAAACACATTTTAAGGACATAATTACAGCACATGTCCAGAACTTTTTGTGCACAGCCCATACATACATCATGCAAGGATTTTCAGAACCAGTGTGTTACTAGTTTATAGCTGGTACCTTACAGGCCACTTTCTGGGTCTATATTATGACACCAGTGTGTGAGGTCTAGTGAGTCTGTCAGGCCTGACACGAGATGCTGACACAGAGCAATGAACCACCAGTGGGCCTCTGTGTAACAGAAGGGCAGTGATTATTGCTTGCGTACGCTGCATTGGTAGGATCACAACTAGAATACTGTGTCTAGTTCTGGTGTCCATACTTCAAGAAGGATGTGGAAATTCTGGAGAGAGTTCAAAGGAGCGGCCACTAAAATGATCCAGATGCTGGAAAACGAAGAAGCCTTATGCTGTGAGGCTTAAGGAGCTCAACGTCTTCAGTTTATTGGAGAGAAGTCTGAGAGGTGATATGATCACTGTGTCTAGGCACTGACACATCATGGAACAGAGATCTGAGAGCAGGGGGCTTTTCAACCTTATTGACACTGGCAAAACAAGATCTAATGGCTGGAAGTTGAAGTTTGACAAATTCAACTGTGAAATGAGATGCAATTTCCAAGCAGTGAGGGTAATTAAACATTGGAACTGCTTAGCAGGGGAGATGGTTGACCCACTATTGTTTTCAGTGTACAAGATGAGACAAGATATCTTTCTGAGCGATGTACTTTAATCCAGTTTCTGGGAGAAATTCTATGGTCTGTGTGTGTGTGTGTAAGTAGACTGGGTGGTCCCTTCTGGCTTTGGAGCTTGTGTTTCAATGAGTCACCATATTCATCCTCTTCCTTTATGGGCTGTGGGGAGAATGGGATTGCCTGCATTATCCTCAACATGCTCAGAACACTTGCAGCTCTGCTTTAAGATAATGACAATAATCAAATCTCAGGCTTCAGTCAGTTGCCTGAAGGGGTCAGGAAGGAATCTTCTCTCCTTCCCCCGCCCCACCCAAGGCATAATTGACCTAATGTATTCTAGTTACTTTTGTCTTTCCCTGAAGTATCAGGACTAGCCACAGCTGGAGATGGGATGCTGAACAGGGTGGGCCAATGCTTTGAGGTGGTAGACAATCCTTTTTTTTTTTTTTGCTCACATGCTCAGGATCTAACTGATTGGCAGATTAGGGGTCAGGAAGGAATTTTCTCCCAGATCAGATTGGCAGGGACCTTGGGGGTTTTCACCTTTCTCTGCAGCACGGTTTGTCTGCTGGACCCTATGAACATAACTCACCATATTAATTCCCTGCCACTCTAGGGGCCTAGGCCACTGGTATGGCCTTTGGTGCTGCTGGCACGCCCGGCTGTCTTGGTCTACATCTGTGGCACACAATTTAGCCTCCCAAAGGCTGAAATGTTTTGGTTTAACTAAAATTTTTGGAATTAATACAGGGGTAACTGGATGAAATGTAATGGCCTGTGATACATAGGAGGTCAGACTAAATGATCTAATGGTCCCTTCTGGCCTTAAACTCTATGAAACTATCAGACATACACACACGCACTCCATACAAACACACTCACACTCCATACAAACACACACACACACACTCCATACAGACACACACACACACAGACTTACTGGTTTACATTATAAAGGGAGCATTTTTCTTTTTCTTGCGTCATTACTAGAAGGTCCTCACCACATAACATTGTAGGAATAGGAAAATATCTTCTCAATATATTTTCAGGTTAGGATTAAGACACAGAGCTAGGGATTCCAGCTGAATCTCAGCTTTCTGTTTTTTAAGAGAAAATTCTAGCCCTCGTGTTTGCAAACAAAAGTTTGAGAATATGACCTGAGTGTAACCGATGCAATGACAACTTCCTGCATCTTCAGAGAGCCTGAAACGATAGCTCTGTAAGGGGAAAACACCCCCCTTCATGCTCTGGGGTGCCACAGGAGGGAGGGGAAAGTGCAGCAGGCCTGGCCCACTCACTCAACCAAGCAGATACATCATGGTAGCTGGGGCAAATACTAGAGCTCCCTGCCTCTCCAGGGGCAGAGGGGACCCCTTGTTTCCTCCCTTGCTGTTCCTAAGAGGAAGTGGGCCCTGGTGGGGGCAGGCACCAGGGCATGGTGGGACATGTAAAGGGACCCTAACATGGGAGTGAACGAGTCAAAGTGTGTCACCTTGGCAGACAGGTGAAAAGGGGGAATAGTGTAAATAAGAATCACACCTCACATGCTGTATTTTCCTATTTCTCTATCATTGTCAATGGTAGACGGATAGTGTGATTTGCACTAGACAGCTACAATCTGTGAAGCCTACATTTTGAAGAGAAATCTCTAACTGGTTGAAGTAATCTCCCAAGGTCGGGTGCAGACAATTCCCTTATTTGGGATTATCAGGGACTTTTCCCAGCTTCCTCCATCCCCCAGGCCGGCCGCAGCCTTTCAGAGGGCAATGCGTGTGACTAAGCAAAAAAAATCTCAGAGCAGCTGACTCCATGCAACCTTCAGCCAATCAGGTCTCTCAGTAATTAACAGAGAGTGACAGATCAGAGCTTCAACACATTTACAACTAAAGAGTAAATTATTATTCACCAAAAATAGAGCGGTAGAGTGCTGTGTTGGCAGATGACCGTGTATAAAGAGGCTAGGGCTAAGGCTCCCTTATTCTTTGTCAGCTCAGCATCTCAAGGTAAGTCTCAGATGCCTGCCCACACTCCTGGACTTCGATGTTGCTCAGCTGAAGAGCATGAGGGATCAGGGAAGAGCAAGATCTGTCCCACTCCCCATTTCTGACACTCTGGATACACTCACATTTTGTGTAAGAGAGAATTGTCCCACGCTGCGCACATGTGGCTGTGGTGACAGGAGCAGAAGGAGGCCCCTCAGCACACTTCACCACCTTTTAGCCTGCCACGGGCACAAAAAAGCTAACAGTGCAGGTGTTGATGCAGGACAATATATTTAATGCATCTGACCTTTCCCAGCATCTCAGTTCGCTGGTTCAGCGTTCTAATGTCAATAGTTTACAGTAAAATAGGGGGATACATGCGGTTCTCTGTGGGGCTTGGATCCAAATTGGTAGTCCAGAGGAACTCCTATGTAGTTTAATGGTTAAGAGCAATTATACATGAAATGGGAAACATGCTCCCTTTTCTACAATCCTATTATTCAGCTGTGTAGTACAGTAATACTCAGAGTAGATGGTAAAAGACACTAAGCTACTAGATAACCAAGACAATGAACTCTCTTGGATTTAACTTTCTTTTCCTTTCCTTTCCTTTCAACACCATAAGGAGATACTGAACACAGTTTGCCTCCTTGGGTTACCGAAGGTAAGAGTCATTTTAAATGCAGTGTGTACCTGTGCCGATATCCCTGAGCAATGTGTGTAGTTTACACACAAGATGAAATGCTGTCTGGTGTGCAGTACTGGCCAATCTCTCCAGCTAGCACATGCTGACCTTGTGCTTTGAAGCTCCTGGGCAAGCTGGGAATTTGTTCATGAATTACCAATGGGATTAGTTTTACCAGTGTCAGCAGAATGTACCTAAGCCTTCCTGCCAGCCTAGCAATTCCCACCTTGTAGCAGAGCAGGCAGACCTTAGAAAGGTAAAAGTAAGATGTTGTGCTAATTAGCTCTGGTCCATATTGCCCAGAGAGACAGGTGGCAGCCCTGACACCAACATTGTAAGGAATACACAGACTGGGATTTTGTTAGCAGTAAGTATCTCAGCATACTACAGTCAGGTGCTAGCATCTTCCTGCAAGAGTCTAATCAAACTGACCATTGCTAAATATCTTATGGATCGGTAAAGGCTTGTCTACATGGTCTGCTAGTGCACGGCAGGCGGGGCATATGCACCTGCTTTGCACTAACTGGCCTGTGGACCCTGCTACCATGTGTTAAAAGTTCCTTAGTGCACTTTGATCTACTCTGCTTTGAAACAGCAGCAGATCAAAGTGCACTAGGATCTTTCAGGGTGTGGTAGCAGGGTCCACATGGACAGTCAGTAACCAGCAGGCTATCACACTGTAGATTCTCACCCTGGCTTGGCATGCACTGTAGCCCTTACAGGACAGACTCTTGGATCAGTTACAAGGGCAGACACTTAAGGTCTGACAAAAAATGCAAGGGCAATGTGGTAATGAGGAGCTAGATGGATGATCTAGTAGTATAAACTTGCTATAAATCAAGTACCCTGAAATTGTGTGTCCTCTTTTCATTGGCAAGAACGTGTTCCATGGTGTTTAATATAAGGAATGATTCAGTTCTGGGCAGAAGGGGTGAAGAGAACTGTCAGGAGAATTCAGTATGCATTGGATGAATACAAAATGGGAGTTATAAAACTAAATGACAAAGCCCATTGTCAGAAATGAAACAAAACCCAAAAATGATCTGTGAGAGCCCAGCACGACCAGCACACTGTGTTTTGCTAAGTAAAAGTAAGAGGTTTGTTATATGAAGTAAACAAAACCAGCCGACTGTATTCTGCAGCTTTGTAATTGTTTGCAGCCTGTTGATCAGCAAAGACCATTGACTGTTGTAAGAGGAGCCTGTTAAAGTCTTTCTCCCTCCCCCCTCCCCCTCATTCTGCTTCTGAATGGCGCTGATTGTGTTTGCTAGAGGTCTCGGCCTCCATGCAGCGTGTAGAAGCGTGTGACCTGCCTTCCCAATACAATGCAGTTCTATTCCACACAGGTTCCACTCTGCTTTTAGAAAATAATCACATCTGTCCCTCAGTAAAATGCTCTGAGGAGAATGGAAAGGCCCTTCTGGAAATGGAGCACATTCTTGGCAGTCCAAATGGTTAATTTACCTCCACATTCACCTGTGATCAGACTGGTCATTTGCATGAAGACACTAGGCTGTTCTTGTGTCTGTGTTTTCCCCAGGTCATTCCCTCAGGTGGGGGGGAGTGGAGGTTGCCATGACCCCTCTCCAGCAGAACAAGCTGGGGTCCCTCAATGGTGCCACTGGACCCTGAACAGGGAGCTCTGCTTTGAAAGGAGCTTACAGCACAGTGCAGGAGGTTCTACCCAGAAGTGAATATCTGGCTGCATTAGCTTTGGGGGATTTCCTCTAGAAGAAAAATGCATGTCCGCCTCCTCCTCATACAACAGGTCTCTGGGGCCAGTGGGGCCAGTGTTATGGCAGTGGCCAATCCCTCCACCTTCCCCATAGAGCTAATGGAGCCAGCGCAGCCCTAGGCCATTCCTTTCTTAATGCTCTCCAACCTGCCCACATCTTTCCTAAAGTGTGGAGCCCAAAACTGGACACAGTACTCCAGCTAAGCAGCTGAGGCTTCACCTGTGCCAGCTAGAGCGGTACAATTGCCTCCCATGTCTTGCATGCTATACCCCTGAATTCTATTAGCTTTATTCACAACAGCATCACATTGTTGCCTATCATTCAATCAATGATCCACTGTGACCTCCAGGTCCTTTTTAGCAGTACTACTGTCTAGCCAGTTATTTCCCATTTTGTAGTTGTGAGTTTGACTTCCTTCCTACATATACTTTTTGGCACTTGTCTTTACTGAATTACATCTTGTTGATTTCAGACCAATTCTCCAATGTTCAAGGCTGATTTGAATTCTAATCCTGTTCTCCAAAATGCTTGGTGTCATCCACAAATTTCATAAGCATACTCTCCACTCCATTATCCAAATCATTAATGAAAATATTGACTAGTACTGGATCCTATGGGACTCCACTAGCTATTCATTACATAACAGTTAGTGCTTGGCACAGGTTCCACACAGCACCGTAGTGCTCTGTACATTCACACCCTGACTTGCTGTGCAATAAGTCTCCATGGAGACAAGCCTTCAGACTACAGAATGATGGATTTCAGGATCACGTTTTTTGTTTAAGATAGATTCAGTTTTGCTTTTCTCCCCATTTCTCTGATACCTTTAATTCTCCGAGCCCTTTCTAAAGCAATCATCGGTGGTTCAATTTTTTTGTTCACTAATTCCCCAAAAGTCCTAGAATGTCCGTCATCCAGGCCTACTGACTTTATGAAGATGTTGTTTCTAGGTATTCCCTTATCTGCTTTTGACACCAGACTGAACTTAGGCCTGTAGTGGCCCCAGTGCTGTCAATAAGTCCTGGTAATGGTTTACACAGCCCAGTCCCTAAATATGGAAAAAAGAGAGTGTGCGTTCAGAAGCCCTGGCACTGAAATTGTCCATTGCCAGACAGTGCTGAATTTCAAACACATCCTTGGTTCCCCAGCCAAACTTCAGCCATGAGTTCAGATGCGGAGATGTCAATCTTTGGAGATGCTGCTCCCTATCTGCGGAAGCCTGAGAAGGAGAGGATTGAGGCCCAGAATCGCCCATTTGATGCTAAAGGAGCCTGCTTTGTAATCGATGATAAAGAAATGTATGTGAAAGGAATCATCCAGAGCAGGGAGAGTGACAAAGTCACGGTCAAAACATATGATGACAGAGTAAGTAGGAAATTAAACCATCTGCTTCAAGTCATTTTCATGCAGCTCAGAAAGTTTCCTTGCATAGCTTTCTTCACCTGTTCTCTTCTGGTTTTGCCAGACTGTGACTGCCAAGGATGACCAAGTCTTCCCCATGAATCCTCCCAAATATGATAAAGTCGAGGACATGGTGATGATGACCCACCTCCATGAGCCTGCTGTCTTGTATAACCTCAAAGAGCGTTACGCAGCCTGGATGATCTATGTAAATGGATTTTTAAAACTTGTTTTCTGCATAAAGATATTTAATTCTCATGGGCATATGAGAACTAACAGTCCTCCCATTCTTCTTTGTACAGACCTACTCAGGCCTCTTCTGTGTCACTGTCAACCCCTACAAGTGGCTGCCAGTGTACAACCCTGAGGTAGTGGCTGGCTACAGGGGCAAAAAGCGTCAAGAGGCCCCACCCCACATCTTCTCCATCTCTGACAACGCCTATCAGTTCATGTTAACTGGTGAGTCATTTACCTGGAGGGGAAAACCCTAGTATTTTGCAGCTATGTGCAGGGCTCGCTGCCCAGTTAACAGAGCTCAGCATTTAAGCACAAATATTTAAATATTCATTGGACCAAAGCGAGAGACCACAGCCTGGTGATGAAGGTACTCAGCTCTGAATCAGGCAGCAAGATGATTTGACTCCTTATTTCCTACCTTTCTGGGGAGTGAATTAATCACCAGGCTATAGAGCCATTCTCTTTCCTTCTGGCCCAATAAACATTTAAGAATGTATTCAAAGTTGAACAGCTGCAACAGGCAAGATTAAGAGGCCCCAGCCCCCGTACAGCCTGCTGGTTAGGCTGCTCACTTGGGAGGCAGAAGCTGTGCACTTAAGTCTCTGTTCCAGTGTGGGGATTCAGACCTGGGTCTCCCACATTCTAGGCAACTGCTCTAACTACTGGGCTAAAGGTTATAAAGTGGGATAGATTCGTGGTTTGAAAACCTTTTTCCAAGCTGAAATTATCGGGTCAAGTTTGTGACTAGTTTTGGGTCCACCAAAACTGCATTTTTTGGCAAATTATTTGTCCAAATTTTCCCCCCAGCTCTAGTTTCTAGGCCCAGATTTTTCAGTAGCTCACTGAGTCAGGTTGGAAAAGTCACTTCCCTTCTCTCACCTTTGTTTCTCCATCTATCAAATGGGGAGACAAATAATGGCTTCCCTCATGAGGGTTTAGAACATGGGTGGGCAAACTACAGCCCAGGGGCCACATCCAGCCCTTCAGACCTTTTAATCCAGCCCTTGAGCTCCTACTGGGGAGCGGGGTCAGGGGCTTACCTCGCTCCGCACGTGCCGTGGCTCCTGGAAGCAGCGGCATGTCCCCCCTCCAGCTCCTACGTGTAGGGGCAGCCAGAGGACTCCACACACTGCCCCTGCCCCAAATGCTGGCTTTGCAGCTCCCATTGGCCATGGTTCCCGAACTGCAGGGGTGGCGTCTGCGGATGGGGCAGTGTGCAGAGCTGCCTGGCTGCACCTCCATGTAAGAGCTGAAGGGGGGACATGCCACTATTTCCAGGAGCTGCTTGAGATAAGCACCCCTGACCTCCTCCCACGCCCCATCCCCCTGCTCCAGCCCTGATCCCCCTCCTGCCCTCCGAACCCCTTGGTCCCAGCCTGGAGCACCCTCCTGCACCCCAAGCTCCTCATCCCCACTGCAGAGCCCACACCCCCAGCTGGATCCCTCACCCCCTCCCGCACCCCAACCCCTAATTCTGTGAGCATTCACGGCCTGCCATACAATTTCCATATGCAGATGTGGTCCTCAAGCCAAAAAGTTTGCCCACCCCTGGGTTAGAATCTTATCTGTGTTTGGCTGCTGCCTGGGGACTCCTAGAGGCAATGGGCTTGAGACCACGCCAAGTATCATTATGTTAGCCATCCCCTCTGCCAGAAAGTTTAGCTTTTCTATGAGTTGTCAAGATCTCAGGCTAGGAAGGATATTTTCTGCCTAGAGGAAGAAAGTCTGACTTCCTAAGAAAGAACTGAAGTCTATGTCATATCCTGACGGTTCAGGCTTTGGCACTGCTCTACGTATCTATGTGAGACATAATCAGGGCCTAAGGGGTTAATGTTCAGTGCAGCAGAGAAGGGGGCCATCAAGGAACTGGTTACAGTTCCCCAATTCTCTGAGCTGCCCTAGCTCCAGGGCAGGTTAGAACAGCTTGGGTACTACTCTAATGGCACCAGTTGGCAGCCGTCTCTAAGGGCCTGCCCTGCAACTGAGCACAGAGATGCGCCATATTCCAGATGGGAGCTAGGGACAGAGCAGGGCAGGGAATTTGACTCTAAGCCGATAAATATTTAAACTATTGATAGAAAACCCAGAGTCTTGTAAAAAACTAGCTCCAGCCCAATCAGCTCTGCAACTGGCCCCTTTTGCACATCCAAGCTCCAGTCAAGTGTGGTGTTTCCTCAGCTTCGACCACAGCTTTGGAAATGGAACATTAAAATCACTCCCCCAGGCAGAGTGTCCTGGTTTTGGTGGAGTCTCCAGGGGGTGGAGGTGGAACAGAGTTTGGCTTTAGGATGCAATGTGCACTACGGCCCATTTGATAGCTCTTTGTACCATTTTATTTTCAGACCGTGATAACCAGTCAATCCTGATCACGTGAGTATATTCCAGTACCTGTGAGTAAGATGACAGGATGCGAAGAATAGATTTAATTTTTTTTACAAGTGAATACTTTCCGCCCCCCCCCCCCCCCAACAGTGGAGAATCTGGTGCTGGGAAGACTGTGAACACCAAGCGCGTCATCCAGTACTTTGCAACAATTGCAGTTGCTGGGGAGAAGAAGAAAGATCAGCAGCCTAGCAAAATGCAGGTAGATCTGTAGCATCCCCTTCCAGTGCTTTGTCTCAGCATGTGCCTGTCCAGGGAAAACAGAAGAGTTGGGGTTTGGGGGCTCTCTAGCGGCTGCATTTAGCTCTGAATGCGCTGAGGTTAGTGGTCACTGTTATTTCACCTGGCAATGAGTTCCAGTCATGGTCTGGTGCCTGTGAAGGCTCTGTCTCCCAAGGGCATCAGGCATCCTCTCTTGGTGGATGATATCTATAGCCCAGCAAAACGTAGCTGCTCTGGGAGCTTGTGGTTGTGCAGGGAATGGAGTTGCTCTGAGAGCTTGCGGTTGTGAAGGGAGGGTTGTGGGGTAGCTGGCAGTGGTGCCAATTCATATATGTTTTGGGGGGGGGAGAGGGAGGCAAATTCCGGTCCCTGCCCCCTGCTCCTGGCAGGGATCCTGTTTCAGTCCCCGCTCACCCACCTCCTTGCAGGGACCCCAAGTCTCCCTTGGCTGGGGAGTCTCCCCTCTTACCCACATAGTGCATGAGCCAGGGCTGTCAGGAGTCGAGGTCTCAGCAGACTCCCCATGCTCTGCCCAACAGGAACAGACTCCACACGTGTCAGGTCACAACACCATTTGGCTCAGTCCCACTCTGCTGTGACGCAGGGGTGGCTGGGTCAAATTTCCACACAGCGATGCTCTGGACTGTACCAACAGCAGCTGTACTGGTTTAGTATGGGACCCTTGTGTAAAAGTGGTCAGGCCATGGCCCACCCAGCTCTGCGGCCTACAGAACTCTGAGCAGGGCAGGGACATTTACCCCCTAACTGCCCCTGATTGGCACCACTGGTATCTGGGACCATTCCATGCAGGGTTTCAGAGTCAGGACAGTGACCACAAACTGGATTCTGTTCAGTGAGGAGCCAGTGAGAGAGCAGAGTATCAGGCTGGCAAGTTCCCAGTGACTTTTGCTGCTCTTTCCAAACCAGCTGGAGCTTTCTTGTGGGCACAAGGCTTCATTAGGAAATACAGAGAACTGCATTAACCAGGCCCAGATGGCACCAAGGCGTGGATTGCCATGGTCAGAGAGAAAGGGGCACAGACCAAAGGGTTTTGGCTCCAGGAGTATTTGAGTGTCCAAAGGCAGGGCAGAGTCCAAGGAGACTCTTAGCAATCTGAGGCCGATGCCTTGGGTTGTCAGGCTGTTATGGGGGTAGCAAGTTCTTCACAAGCACTTCCCACTTCCCACCAAGATCATTGCAGGCCTGCCTGAGCTCAGCTTTCACAGCTGCTCTCCAGGTAGGTGCTGATCTAAACTCCAGCTGGGGGCTGTGCAGCATGCAGTGAATGTAAAGGAGAAGTAAGAGCCTCTCAGATGCACAACAACCTGCTCTGCCCTCTGCTGAGTTTATTCAGGTCTGAAATCTTCCTAGGACTAGAATACTGGTTCCTTCTCAACGATACCAGGGCACCTGGTGGCATAACAGCATCTGACATGTAGCGTGCGAATGGGCATTTCTGTTCAGCCTGTCTGCCGCTCTCTACTGATCACTATTTCTTTACCTTGATCATATTCTATACCTTGTTTATCTCCCGTCTCCAGGGTCAGTCCATTCTTTGCCATGTACTGCTGTGCTGCCCCAGGAGTCGCCCAGGAAGCAGCCTATGACTCTGCCTGGTGAAGAATGTACTGCATGGGGCAGGGGTCCAGAGGAGGCTACTCTCCTCCCCCATGCTTCCACCTGCAGTCTGGGTAGCTGGCACCACGGAGCCTGGCACCCTATGCCCTGGGGGAGTCATGGTCGCCATCTGGTCCTCAATTTCCTTAACAGGCTAAGAGCATCTTGTGAGGGGCTTTGTCAAAGGCCTTGCTCAGCTGATACCAGAGTAGCATTTCCTGCTCTGTAATTCCCAGGGGCACCCCGATGCCTCTAATTCTAGCAACAACATTTGCTATCCTTCAACACTCCAGAAAAGGAGCTGATGTTAATGAGATTCCAAATGATTCACTAGCAGCTCAGGTGCTTTATCGTTAAGCTTCTGGTGACCTGGTGCTCTTTAATGTATCGGTTTGTTCCAACATGTCTTCTTTTGAAACCTCCACCCCTGAGCGAACCTCACCCTTATTACCAAAAGGAGCAGGTATGTCCGTGTATCTTTGTGGTGAAGGCTGATGCAAAGCAATTATTTAGCCTCTCGGCAATATCTTTGTTCTCCTTAATTGCTCCCAGGTGGACCAGTGGACCCAGCTCACACCAGCTTCCTGCTTCTGATAAAGAATAGCAACGCTTGAAGTCTGATTTTATATCTTTGGTATTTGCTCCTCAAATTCCATCTGAACCTCCTAATTTCCTTCCTACCAGTGCCTCACTTAGGGCTGCATTTCCATTGTCAGAAGGACTCTCTTCAAGTCAAACGCCATCTTTCAACCACAGCTGGGTCATAACTTGCCTTCCTAGTCCCTTTTCAACTTGGGGCGTGGAGGTACATGCCTGCTGGGACTCTCTTGAGTAGCCTCTGGGCCACAAGGATTTTCATAGAATCATAGAACCACAGAATATCAGGGTTGGAAGGGACTTCAGGAGGTCATCTATTCCAACCCTCTGCTCAAAGCAGGACCAATTCCCAACTAAATCATCCCAGCCAGGGCTTTGGCAAGACGGGCCTTAAAAACCTCCAAGGAAGGAGATTCCACCACCTCCCTAGGTAACGCATTCCAATGCTTCACCACCCTCCTAGTGAAATAGTGTATCCTAATATCCAACCTAGACCTCCCCCACTGCAACTTGAGACCATTGCTCCTTGTTCTGTCATCTGCCACCATTGAGAACAGCTGAGCTCCATCCTCTTTGGAACCCCCCTTCAGGTAGTTGAAAGCAGCTATCAAATCCCCCCTCATTCTTCTCTTCTGGAGACTAAACAATCCCAGTTCCCTCAGCTTCTCCTCATAAGTCATGTGCTCCAGACCCCTAATCATTTTTGTTGCCCTCTGCTGGACTCTTTCCAATTTTTCCACATCCTTCTTATAGTGTGGGGCCCAAAACTGGACACAGTACTCCAGATGAGGCCTCACCAATGTCGAATAAAGGGGAACGATCACGTTCCTCGATCTGCTGGCAATGCCCCTACTTATACAGCCCAAAATGCTGTTAGCCTTCTTGGCAACAAGAGCACACTGTTGACTCATATCCAGCTTCTCGTCCACTGTGACCCCTAGGTCCTTTTCTGCAGAACTGCTACCTAGCCATTTGGTCCCTAGTCTGTAGCTGTGCATAGGATTCTTCCGTCCTAAGTGCAGGACTCTGCACTTGTCCTTGTTGAACCTCATCAGGTTTTTTTGGCCCAATCCTCTAATTTGTCTAGGTCCCTCTGTATCCGATCCCTACCCTCCAGTGTATCTACCACATCTCCCAGTTTAGACTGAAAGTGCAGTCCACACCATCCTCCAGATCATTAATAAAGATATTAAACAAAACCAGCCCCACGACCAACCCTTGGGGCACTCCGCTTGAAACCGGCTGCCAACTAGACATGGAGCCATTGATCACTACCCGTTGAGCCCAACGATCTAGTCAGCTTTCTATCCACCTTACAGTCCATACATCCAGCCCATACTTCTTTAACTTGGCGGCAAGAATACTGTGGGAGACTGTATCACAAAAGCTTTGCTAAAGTCAAGGAATAACACATCCACTGCTTTCCCCTCATCCACAGAGCCCGTTATCTCATCATAGAAGGCAATTAGGTTAGTCAGGCACGACTTCCCCTTGGTGAATCCATGCTGACTGTTTCTGATCACTTTCCTCTCCTCTAAGTGTTTCATAATTGATTCCTTGAGAACCTGCTCCATGATTTTTCCAGGTGCTTTTCCATATTATTTTGATGTGAAGGCCTTAGTGACCAGCATCCCCACTGGTTAAGCAACCCTGCCTCCTCTCCACTATAGGCTCACTACATTAGTGCTTTATTCCTATGCCTTCCCAAAGGTTTTGAAACTTCTTCCGCTTCTAATATTTAAATTCACCGTTTAGTTTCTGAGGGTTTTTTAGCTGAAAGTCTCGGTGGGGTACAGCATGCCTGCGGGACAGCTGTGCGCGTGTGGGATACAGCACGCCTACGGGAAAGCTGTGCGCGTGTTGGGTACAGCACGCCTATGGGACAGCTGTGCGCTTGTGAGGTATAACATGCCTACGGACATCTGTGCACTTGCGGGGTACAACACGCCTACGGGACGGCTGTGCGCGTGTGGGGTACAGCACGTCTACGGGACAGCTGTGCGCTTGTGGGGTATAGCATGCCTATGGGACAGCTGTGCGCATGTGGGGTACAGCACACCTACGGGACAGCTGTGTACGTGTGGGGTATAACACGCCTACAGGACTGCTGTGCGCGTGTGGGGTACAGCACGCCTATGGGATGGCTGTGCGCGTGTGGGGTACAGCACGCCTACGGGACAGCTGTGCGCGTGTGGGGTATAACACGCCTACGGGACAGCTGTGCGCATGTGGGGTACAGCACGCCTACGGGACAGCTGTGCGCATGTGGGGTATAACACGCCTACGGGATAGCTGTGCGCGTGTGGGGTATAGCACGCCTACGGGACAGCTGTGTGCAGTGGCACCTGGGAGCGTGAAAGGGAGTCAGATGCTCCCTTCCACCTTCCACTGGACATCAGAGAGTGGGAGTGGGTAGCTTGATTCCCTGAGGCAGATTTGAAAATCCCAGCATAACCCTGAACTTCCCATTCATTAATGGCGGTGGGCAGGTGGGTATGTGATGGCAAATGTCCATAGTGGGCCCTGGTTCAGCTAAGGAAGTGGCTGGTTCTCAGCAGGTCTCCACTGAAGTCGGTGGGACTACTTGCAGGCTTACAGTTAGGCATGTACTTAAAGGCCTCACTGAGCCAGAGCCAAGAGGGATGCTGTGGAATCTGCAGGTGCTTGGTTTGTACTATTTCCTTTCCAAAGTTCCACCTGAAGCGACTGCACGGTTTAACAGGAAATCTTTGTACTGCACCTAGGGAACCCTGGAGGATCAAATCATCCAGGCCAACCCGCTCCTGGAGGCCTTTGGCAATGCCAAGACAGTGAGGAACGACAACTCCTCGCGCTTTGTGAGTTCATTTCAATTGTTGGAGTGTAGGCAAATAACATATCCCACATGAAATACACTGACTGCTGTAGCTGCTCAGTGCACAGCATGAGTGTTGATTTGGGTTTGTATAATTCACCAGGGCAAATTCATCCGGATCCACTTTGGGACCACAGGGAAGCTGGCTTCAGCAGATATTGAAACTTGTGAGTGGCAGTAAGCTCTTATGGGCAGTATTTGAACAGTATTGGTAATGAATTTGCCTGGGACAATAACTGTCTGACTCTTTGCCCCGTTAGATCTCCTGGAGAAATCCCGGGTAACATTTCAGTTGGCTAGTGAAAGGAGCTATCATATTTTTTACCAGATAATGTCCAATAAGAAGCCCGAGATCATTGGTAAGTGCTGGCCATGCTGTGTTTTAGTTCGATGGCATTTGAACCATGTAGCCATTCTCCTGGGCCTGTGACTCTGAAGCTAATGACACGTTGTTTGTTTTCAGATCTGCTTCTCATTTCCACCAACCCCTACGACTTCCCCTTTGTGAGCCAGGGCGAACTCACTGTCGCCAGCATCGATGACAGTGAGGAGCTGATGGCTACAGATGTGAGTACCATAGCGGGGTAGGGAGCATCTCTTCTCTCTGTGACTGTACAGCACCTGGCACATTGGGGTCCTGTCCATGGCAGAGGCTCCTAGGTGCTTGGTAATACAAATCATTAATACTATGTATAGCAGAGGAATTAGGCATATTTGGATGGTCTGCCCGAAATGCTGGCCATTGACCCCACCTTTCTGCCCCCATCAATCCCACTCCTTGTACTACAAACTACTCATGCTCTTCACAGGCGCTGAGCGCACATGCCTCCCCTGCCATATAACTGGGGCAAAAGGCACTCAGCACCTCCCAGAACTAAGCCCTTTGGGGCATGATCCTATATATGCTTATACACAAGAGGAGTTCCACGGACTTCTCTAAATGCATAGATCCATAGATGTTAAGGCCAGAAGGACCCATTGTGCTCACCAGTCTGCCCCCTCCAGACATAACCATGGTGACTACCTCCAGCCCAATAACAGGGGAGGACACTAACACAAATGCAGTCCCCCTCTCCCCCTGGAGCCCCATATGGATTCTCAATCCCTGGGTCTGAGCACCTCTTTGGCAGTGTGTTTGCGTGTGTGGGGGGGAGAGATGGCCCTTGCCCCTCCCAACATTATCAGACCTTTTCATAACATTGAAAAGGTCACCCCAGAGCTCCCCCTTTGCTACTGAGGTGAAAATCAGCTCATCCACAGACAGGAAGCAACAGGGTCTAGCAAACCCTTTGGCATTGCGTGGGGTCAACGCTATCCCTCACAGAAATCCAATGAGCACCACAAAGTCACACAAGGGATGGATTTGGCCCAATAGCACTGTAATCTTTGCTTCTGCCCCTTTGCAATCCAATCTCATACTGTGTGTGGCTTCGTTACTGCATTTGTGCTGTGGGAAGATGGTTTCAAAGGGATTTTTCCTAATAACTCCTAAACCCTTCTCCTGATTCATGTGCTGGACAACCAGAGTTTTGTCCCCTTTATGTGGCACTGATGTGTCATAGATCTGCTGCCCAACCAGCTCAGACCTTCTCAGCCTGGACACATCGTTACTCATTAGTCGTTTGGCCTCCAGTTTCATCCAAAAACTTATCTTGCTCACCAAACTTTTGTCCAAGGCCCAGCACCTGTAAATATGACACATGGGCCCAAGCGGCAAAGCTCAGGTCAGGATCCACATGTCTCCTAACTTCCAGGCAGATCTGATCTGGGCTTGAAGCCACATCTCCTATCGGAGTGCCTCAGTCACCAGGCTATAGAATCATGCTCACTCACGTGTAGAGCAAGGACTATTTCTGTACTTATACAAAGGGGAACATCTGCAGCAGGTGAGACTGAGAGCAGCATAACCTACAGTCTGCTGGGTAGGTGCTCCCAGCGGGTAAAGCTGAGCTCAAGTTGCTGCTTTAGAGTTAGGATTTGAACGCTGGTATTCCACATCCTAAGCAAATGCCTTACCCACAGGGCTAAAGACACCCCTCACATAGCATGTGCACAAGCCCTTGGTTTGCATCACAGCTCAGGACAGCCCCTGAGTCGAGGGAGGAGTTTGACTAACAGACATTTTACATGGTGCATGAGAATGATGTATTGGAGAAGTGAGAGCTGACCCAAAGCTGCAGGGGCTGCTAGGTCCTGGGAAATGGTGCCACTCAGCCCTCCCATTCCCTGCCTCCCACACACCCGCTTTCCAGTCACACACAGGAACCTCATCATCACTTGGAAGACAGGCTTTTTGTAACCTGAACGGGGTGGAGCTGCTTGGTCTGAAAGGCAGTAACAGCACTAGCAGAATGCAGCTGCAGATCCATCCCCTTCCTGCTCTGCCAGTCATTGTGATTTGTATTACCAAAGCATCTCAGAGTCCTGGCCTGGCCGGGACCTCACTGGGCTAGGTGCTGTCCAAACACGGAACACACGTTCCCTGCCCCAATGGGCAGTTCGCATCTGCTCCATCCACAGTGCAGCCTGCAGTACTGCTGCACCTGGCAGGGACACGGGAAGGGGAGGGGTGTGATGCTGGGTCTCTGATTCATGAGATGGTCTGGTGGGGAAGTGCTGCCAGTGTCCCATACATTGCTGCCTTACTGCTTAAGATGCTATTTCAGCTGCAGTAGAACCTCAGAGTTACGAACACCTCCGGAACTCTGAAATGTTCGTAACTCTGAACAAAACATTATGGTGGCTCTTTCAAAAGTTTACAACTGAGCATTGACTTAATACAGCTTTGAAACTTTACTATGCAGAAGAAAAATGCTACTTCCCCACCCCCTTTTTTTAGATAGTTTACGTTTAACACAGTACTGTTCTGTATTTGCTTTTTGTGTGTGTGTCTCTGCTGCTGCCTGATTGTGTACTTCCCATTCCAAATGAGGTGTGCGGTTGACTGGCCAGTTCGTAAATTTGGTGTTCGTAGGATGACCAGATGTGAAAAACTGTGACGGGGGTGGGGGGTAATAAGAGCCTATATAAGAAAGGTTTCAGAGTAGCAGCCGTGTTAGTCTGTATCCGCAAAAAGAAGAACAGGAGTACTTGTGGCACCTTAGAGACTAACAAATTTATTAGAGCATATGCATCCGAAGAAGTGGGCTGTAGTCCACGAAAGCTTATGCTCTAATAAATTTGTTAGTCTCTAAGGTGCCACAAGTACTCCTGTTCTTCTTTTTGCTATATAAGAAAAAGACCCAAAAATCGGGACTGTCCCTATAAAATCGGGACATCTGGTCACCCTAGGTGTTCATAACTCTGAAGTTTTGCTGTATTACCAGGGGAAACCTGGCTGTGAAGAACCCCGGACATGGTCTTTTTCGCCCCCCAGTGGCTCCTAATGATCATTGCAGTCAGAAAATTATATCCATAAAGCAAATCTCACCTAGTTACTGCTAATTGACAATAGTCCCTGCTGTTTCCTGCCAGGGCAGAAATGTAAGGAGCTTAGGCTGTTTTCACCTGACCACAAGGAGAATTGGAATTAAAACAAAAGATGTTTTTAGAATTGCCGCACTCCCTCCCTCCCAGCGCCTGAAAAGCACCAGGACAGGCATCGGCCAAGCAAGATGCTGGGGGTGGTTGTGTGCAGGGAACCCAACCTAGGGCAAGGCCCATTTTCCTGTCAAAGCCCTGCCCCAAGGGGTTTACAGTTCAGCTGTCTATTTGAACTCTTGTGCTGTTTGACTGTCCTGGTTCCTCTACGCAGAGTGCCATTGAAATCCTGGGCTTCAACCCTGAGGAGAAGGTGGGAATCTACAAGATGACAGGGGCAGTCATGCATTATGGGAACTTAAAGTTCAAGCAGAAGCAACGAGAGGAGCAGGCAGAGCCAGATGGCACAGAAGGTAAAGCTGTCAGGAAGTGCGGCCCCTGGGTTGACATGCTCTGGGGGAATGTTCACAGCAATATTACCCACCTGGTACAGCTATCAGCAGGGGCCATGGGGAATGCCTTTCCTTTCACCTAGCCATGGCCTCTCCAGGATGTGGCTGGTGCATGGGAGAGAAGCATATTGCGGCTGTCCCTGCTTCCTGTTCTATGGACAGAGGGTGAAAGTCAGGTCCTAGTGCTGTCAATAAGTCAGGTCCCAGGGCTGTCAATGGGGTCAGGACTTGTTATGGACACTTTGTACATGGTAGATTGCAGGCCTGCTACTAGCAGGTCAGGCTCTTGTTCAAGATATGGACTAGCTACATGGCTTCCTTCCCAGAGAGATTATACCAGAGGTATGGTCACTATAAGACATTTTAATGCACTGCCTTGAATGGCTGTTGTGAGACATTAGAACAACAAGGTTGTTAGGTAATATCATTTTAATGGACCAACTTCTGTTGATGAAAGAAACAAGCTTTCACACTTATGCGGTCCTGCGCAGAGCTCTGTGGTAGCTTGAAAGCTTGTCTCTTTCACCAGCAGAAGTTGGTCCAATAAAAGGTAGGACCTCACACTAGGGTTACCATATTTGACAAATAAAAAAAGAGGACCCTCCATGGGGCCCTGGCCCCGCCCATTTCCCATCCCCAGCCCTGCCCCAACTCCACCCCTTCCCCGCCCCTTCCCCACCCTAACTCCGCCCCCTCCTCCCTCCCACTCCCAGCCACGCAAAAAGGGCTGCCCGAGCGCTACCAGCTTCATGGTTTGCCGGACAGCCCCCAGACCCTGCGCCCCCGGCCGGCGCTTCCCCAGCGCAGCAAGCGCCCAGCCGGGGGCGCAGGGTCTGGAGGCTGCCCGGCAAACCATGAAGCCGGTAGCGCTTGGGCTTCGGGCAGCCCCTATGCCTCCGGACCCTGTGCCCCCGGCCGGGCACTTCCCCTCCCAGGCTCCGGCGGCGCAGGGTCCAGAGGCATGGGGGCTGCCCAAAGCCTGTAGCGCTCGGCTCGTAAACAGAGCCGAAGAGTCAGGGGAGGAGCAGAGCCGCCACGGCTGGAGGCTCTGCTCCTCCCCTGACTCTTCGGCTCTGTTTAAGAGCCGAGCTGCCCGACCGCTACCGGCTTCGGACAGCCCCCATGCCTCCGGACCCTGCGCCGCCGGAGCCCGGGAGGGGAAGTGCCCGGCCGGCGGCTGGGGTCTGGAGGCAAGAGGGCTGCCTGAAGCCCATAGCGCTCGGGCAGCTCGGCTCTTAAATAGAGCCAAAGAGTCAGGGGAGGAGCAGAGCAGCTGCAGGAGGGGAAGTGCCCGGCCGGCATTTTCCCGGACATATTCGGCTTTTTGGCAATTCCCCCCGGATGGGGGTTTGATTGCCGAAAAGCTGGACATGTCCGGGAAAAACCGGACGTATGGTAACCCTACCTCACACACTTTGTTTCTCTAATGTCCTGGGCCCAACATAGCTACAACAACACAGCAAACAATGAAATTAAGTACTGTATGTTATACAGGCTCCACCCAGTGGCTGAACATTATAATACACAGCTTAACATTCTGTTACAGCTCCCTCTAAATTTTTACCATTCCTATTATTTACAAAATTTACACTATCACATTGTCTTTAAAGTTCAGCATGGATCAGTCTATTAAGGGTCTCTGAATTGTACTTGTTTTCCAAACACATAACAACTTTGGCATCTGGCTGTCCAGTAGCTGCAACAACTGTCTCTGGTTGATTTGGAATCTGTCTTCTTCTTCTGCACATGCCATCTGTAGAGTTTGCTTTGATTGTTCTTTCTGAGGAACAAACTGTAGATGTCGATGGTTTCTGTCGAACTCTCCACAGTTGATCTCGATCACATATGGTCTGGGCACTTCCATTATTTTCCTTTACAAAAGCTGGAGTTGTCCATCCCCTTTCTCCATCCAGCGTATCTACCTCTCCCCCCAGGTTAGTGTCATCCACAAACTTGCTGAGGATGCAATTCATCCCATCATCCAGATCATTAATGAAGATGTTGAACAAAACCAGCCCCAGGACCAACCCCTGGGGCTCTCTGCTTGATACCGGTTGCCAGCTAGACATTGAGCCATTGATCACTATCAGTTGAGCCTGACGATCTAGCCAGCTTTCTATCCACCTTATGGTCCATTCATCCAATCCATACTTCTTTAAATTGCTGGCAAGAATATTGTGGGAGACTGTATCAAAAGCTTTGCTAAAGTCAAGGTATATCAAGTCCACCACTTTCCCCATATCCACAGGGTCAGTTATCTCATCATAGAAGGCAATCAGGTTGGTCAGGCATGACTTGCCCTTGGTGAATCCATGCTGACTGTTCCTGATCACCTTCCTCTCCTCCAAGTGCTTCAAAATGGATTCCTTGAGGACCTGCTCTATGATTTTTCCGTGGACTGAGATGAGGCTGTGTGTGTGTAGTTCCCCAGATTCTCCTTCTTCCCTTTTTTAAAGCTGGGCACTGTATTTGCCTTTTTCCAATCATCCAGGACCTCTCCCAACATGCCATCATATCAGCCAACTCCCTCAGCACCCTCAGATGCAGTGCATCTGGCCCCATGGACTTGTGCATGTCCAGCTTTTCTAAACAGTCCTTAACCTGTTCTTTCACCACTGAGGGCTGCTCACCTCCTCCCCATACTGTGCTGCTCAGTGAAGCAGTCTGGGAGCTGACCTTGTCTTGTGAAGACTGAGGCCAAAAAAAGCATTGAGTACTTCAGCTTTTTCCACATCATCTGTCACTAGGTTGCCTCCCCCATTCAGTAAGGGTTCCACACTTTCCTTGACCTTCTTCTTGTTGCTAACATACCTGTAGAAATCCTTCTTGTTACCCTCCACATCCCCTTGCTAGCTGCAACTCCAATTGTGCTTTGGCCTTCCTGATTACACCTCTGGATGCTCGAGCAATATTTTTATTCTCCTCCCTAGTCATCTGTCCAATTTTCCACTTCTTGTAAGCTTCCTTTTCATGTTTAAGCTCACCGAAGATTTCGCTGTTAAGCCAAGCTGGTCGCTTACCAATTTGCTATTCTTTCTGCACATCAGGATGGTTTGTTCCTGCACCCTCAATAAGGCTTCTTAAAATACCATCCTTCTTGAAATGGACAGCTCTCCTGGACTTCTTTCCCCCTCATATTAGCCTCCCAGGGGATCCTGCCCATCAGTTCCCTGTGGGAGTCAAAGTCTGCTTTTCTGAAGACCAGGGTCCGTATTCTGCTGCTCTCCTTTCTTCCTTTCATCAGGATCCTGAACTCAACCATCTCATGGTCACTGCTGCCCAGGTTGCCACCAACTTCTACTTCCCCTACCAATTCTTCCCTGTTTGTGAGCAGCAGGTCAAGAGGAGCACGACCCCTAGTTGGTTCCTCCAGCACTTGTACAAGGAAGTTGTCCCCAATAATCTCCAAAAACTTCCTGCATTGTCTGTGCACTGCTGTATTGCTCTCCCAGCAGATGTCAGGGTGATTGAAGTCCCCCATGAGAACCAGGTCCAGTGATCTGGAAACTTCTGTTAGTTGTCCAAAGAAAGCCTTGTCTACCTCATCCTCCTGATCTGGTGGTCTGTAGCAGATGCCCACCATGACATCACCCTTATTGCTCTTGCCTCTAAACTTAACCCAAAGACTCTCAACTTAACCCAAAACTCTCAACAGGCTTTTCTCCAGTTTCATACTGGAGCTCTCAGCAATCATACTGCTCTCTTACATACAGTGCAACTCCTCCACCTTTTCTCCCCTGCCTGTCCTTCCTGAACAGTTTATACCCATCCACGACAGTGCTCTAGTCATGTGAGTTATCCCACCAAGTCTCTGTTATTCCAATCACATCATAGTTCTTTGACTGTGCCAAGACTTCCAATTCTTCCTGCTTGTTTCCCAGGCTTCTTGCTTTCGTGTACAGGCACCTAAGATAACTAGCTGACTAGTGCCTTCAGCAATGTTAAGGTGGAGGCGGATCATGTGGCAGTCAGATGTGCCTGATTCTCCATACACAAGAATGTGAGTCGAGTTAAATTTTTGCACTAAAGTGAGTTGGATAGAGTTGGGGCGTGTACTGCTGGTGATGGAAGTGAAGGCCATATGGAGCACTGGAGAGTATGTTATCGCTAGGGTTATAGGCACCGTGAAGGTGGCAATGAATGCTGGAGATTTTTTATTTCATTTCTGATCTGCATGCATTAAGGCTCTGAGTGCCCTCATGCAACCTGAACGGTCATTCAGTGTAGTTTATGCTTGGGTTAATAAAATAATAATAATATTAATATTAATAACCGATAATAAATATAGGGCATGAACTGCTTTCCACTGAAGTCAGTGACAAAACTCCTATTGAACTGTGCAGGAGCTGAGTTGGGCCCAAAGTGGGGAGTTGCTACCAGACTAGAGGACCTGAGAAATCTTTTCTAGACTTTGTCTAAAGCTGAGTTCCTTCCTTTTTGCTAGTGGCTGACAAAATCGGTTACCTGATGGGTCTGAACTCTGCTGACTTACTGAAGGCCTTGTGCTATCCAAGGGTGAAAGTTGGGAATGAATATGTAACCAAAGGACAAAATGTCCAGCAGGTACTGAGCCACTAGCTTTTGCTTTCCATTTTATTCAGACAGTTGTTTCAACTTTAGAGGCTAGCTGAGCTCTAATTCTTGCTATGGCGGTGTCTCTGGCAGGTGCACAATTCAGTGGGGGCTCTAGCTAAGTCGGTCTATGAGAAGATGTTCCTATGGATGGTCACACGCATCAACCAGCAGCTGGATACCAAGCAGCCCAGGCAGCATTTTATTGGTGTCCTGGACATTGCTGGCTTTGAGATCTTTGATGTGAGTTATAGCAATGTTTGCTTATTAATGAAATGTCCTACTTGTCCAAATTAATCAGCACTGCTTTGTGTTTTGAATGTTCAGTTTAACAGCCTGGAGCAGCTGTGCATCAACTTCACCAATGAGAAACTGCAACAGTTTTTCAACCATCACATGTTTGTGCTGGAGCAGGAGGAGTACAAGAAGGAAGGAATCGAATGGGAGTTCATTGACTTTGGGATGGACTTGGCTGCCTGCATTGAGCTCATTGAGAAGGTAAAGTGAAGTGTCTCTGGATAAAGGAAAAACAAATGTTCTTCTAGTCATTTTGGGTCAGGCTGGACACTGTGTAGAGGGAGACTGGTTTAAAATCAAAGCTTTTTAATATCACCCCATCCCGAAACAAGGGGATGATTTCAGGAGAAGTTGGCTTTAAAAATCCCACTAGGTATCTCTCTGCACCTTTAGGTGCCTAAATTCATTTGAAAAATTTTTCCTTCAGAGCCTGCAGTGCATTGACTTTCAGTAAGACTGAAGCTTATATGCATCTAATAGGTCACTTTTGAGAATGGTGCTCTGGAAAATTTACCTGCAGTCTGAATTTGCCTTTTGTTGTTGTTTTTGTTTCTACTTGTTTTTTTACTCCATGCATTTTAAAGTTTAGAAATAAAACTTTGGGGAGAAAATAAGACAATGACCAGGATTTATTTTCCTTTTAAAAAGGGGCTGTGAAGGAAAGGTGAAAAAATTGGTTCATTAGATTTCAAGGTCAGAAGGAACCATTATGATCATCTAATCTGAACGCCCCTTCTCTGAGAACCTCCCCAAAATAATTCCTAGAGTAGATCTTTCAGGAAAACGTCAAATCTTGACTTTAAAATTGTCAGTGATGGGGAATCCATTACAATCCTTGGTAAATTGTTCCACTGGTTGATTACTCTCACCATTAAAAATGTGCACCTAATTCCCAGTCTGAATTTGTTTAGCTTCAGCTTCCAGTCATTGGATTGTGTTAGACCTTTCTTTGATTCTCTGCTAGACCGAAGAGCCGATTAACAAATATTTGTTCCCCATGTAGATATTTATAGACTGTAATCAAGTCACCTCTTCATCTTCTCTTCATTAAGCTGGTGTATCTCTTACCTATATGTCTGATGCTCAGGCAGGGCTGCCCAGAGGTTTTTAAGGGCCCAGAGCAAAATCTTAATCTTAAAGGGCCCCGCATCCTTCAAAAAAATTACCACTAAGACCAGGCCCTGGGAGGGGAAGGATCCTGCACTACACCACCCCAGCAGCAGCGGCTCAGCTCCTGTCCTGCGGGGCTGGGCCCAGCTCCCCACTTCAGGCGATGCGACCTGGCATGCAGGGTCACAGCGCCACTTGGGTTTGGCCTGGCAGCCCTTTCATCATGACAGAGGGTGCTGGGTCAAATGTCTGTATGTGATGTTGTGTCCTGGTGCGCGATGTCACACCATGGCTCTGTTTGGGGGTCCTCTCAAACAGATGGTCCTGGGCAAACTGCCACTCCCTTTGGGCAACCCTGTGCTCAGGTACTATTGTTATGGGCATGATTGAAACGTAGCTGTTTCCCATACACTCAAATGTCATTAACTTATAGTTAAGGTTGCTCCAGTCTATTTTTCACAACAACAAAGAATTCATAAACGACGGCAAACATTCATCTCAATGACAGGTTTCAGAGTAACAGCCGTGTTAGTTTGTATCCGCAAAAAGAAGAACAGGAGTACTTGTGGCACCTTAGAGACTAACAAATTTATTAGAGCATAAGCTTTCGTGGACTACAGCCCACTTCTTCGGATGCATATAGAATGGAACATATATTGAGGAGATATATATACACACATACAGAGAGCATAAACAGGTGGGAGTTGTCTTACCAACTCTGAGAGGCCAATTAATTAAGAGAAAAAAAACTTTTGAAGTGATAATCAAGCTAGCCGAGTACAGACAGTTTGATAATAAGTGTGAGAGTACTTACAAGGGGAGATAGAGTCAATGTTTGTAATGGCTCAGCCATTCCCAGTCCTTATTCAAACCGGAGTTGATTGTGTCTAGTTTGCATATCAATTCTAGCTCACCAGTCTCTCTTTGGAGTCTGTTTTTGAAGTTTTTCTGTTGTAATATAGCCACCCGCAGGTCTGTCACTGAATGACCAGACAGGTTAAAGTGTTCTCCCACTGGTTTTTGAGTATTTTGATTCCTGATGTCAGATTTGTGTCCATTAATTCTTTTGCGTAGAGACTGTCCGGTTTGGCCAATGTACATGGCAGAGGGGCATTGCTGGCACATGATGGCATATATCACATTGGTAGATGTGCAGGTGAACGAGCCCCTGATGGTATGGCTGATGTGATTAGGTCCTATGATGATGTCACTTGAATAGATATGTGGACAGAGTTGGCATCTGGGTTTGTTACAAGGATAGGTTCCTGGGTTAGTGGTTTTGTTCAGTGATGTGTGGTTGCTGGTGAGTATTTGCTTTAGGTTGGGGGGTTGTCTGTAAGCGAGGACAGGTCTGTCTCCCAAGATCTGTGAGAGTAAAGGATCATCTTTCAGGATAGGTTGTAGATCTCTGATGATGCGCTGGAGAGGTTTTAGTTGGGGGCTGAAGGTGACAGCTAGTGGTGTTCTGTTATTTTCTTTGTTGGGCCTGTCTTGTAGGAGGTGACTTCTGGGTACTCGTCTGGCTCTGTCAATCTGTTTTTTCACTTCAGCAGGTGGGTATTGTAGTTTTAAGAATGCTTGATAGAGATCTTGTAGGTGCTTGTCTCTATCCGAGGGATTGGAGCAAATACGGTTATATCTTAGAGCTTGGCTGTAGACAA
The DNA here is from genome assembly GCF_011386835.1 of Chrysemys picta bellii. NCBI lineage: Eukaryota > Metazoa > Chordata > Testudines > Emydidae > Chrysemys > Chrysemys picta. The sequence continues at coordinate 31,441,954 of NC_088802.1, read as the reverse complement.
TGGATCGTGTGGTGTGTCCTGGATGGAAGCTGGAGGCATGTAGGTAAGTGTAGCGGTCAGTAGGTTTCCGGTATAGGGTGGTATTGATGTGACCATCGCTTATTAGCACAGTAGTGTCCAGGAAATGGACCGCTTGTGTGGATTGATCTAGGCTGAGGTTGATGGTGGGATGGAAATTATTGAAATCATGGTGAAATTCCTCAAGGGCTTCTTTTCCATGGGTCCAGATGATGAAGATGTCATCAATGTAGCGCAAGTAGAGTAGGGGCGTTAGGGGACGAGAGCTAAGGAAGCGTTGTTCTAAGTCAGCCATAAAAATGTTGGCATATTGTGGGGCCATGCGGGTACCCATAGCAGTGCTGCTGACTTGAAGGTATATATTGTCCCCAAATGTGAAATAGTTGTGGGTGAGGACAAAATCACAAAGTTCAGCCACCAGGTTAGCTGTGACATTATCAGGGATACTGTTCCTGATAGCTTGTAGTCCATCTTTGTGTGGAATATTGGCTATATTACAACAGAAAAACTTCAAAAACAGACTCCAAAGAGAGACTGGTGAGCTAGAATTGATATGCAAACTAGACACAATCAACTCCGGTTTGAATAAGGACTGGGAATGGCTGAGCCATTACAAACATTGACTCTATCTCCCCTTGTAAGTACTCTCACACTTATTATCAAACTGTCTGTACTCGGCTAGCTTGATTATCACTTCAAAAGATTTTTTTCTCTTAATTAATTGGCCTCTCAGAGTTGGTAAGACAACTCCCACCTGTTTATGCTCTCTGTATGTGTGTATATATATCTCCTCAATATATGTTCCATTCTATATGCATCCGAAGAAGTGGGCTGTAGTCCACGAAAGCTTATGCTCTAATAAATTTGTTAGTCTCTAAGGTGCCACAAGTACTCCTGTTATTCATCTCAATGTCCCACATTCACCTCGAATATCTGAGTTTCATACCCAGAAACCGACATGTGCCAGCATTATTCACACCCACTGTCCAACTTCACACCAAGCATCCAAAATGTACATTCACACAGCCACCCAGCATTCATACTCAATATCCAACACTAACAGTTAACCATACTGCCCAACGTCCAACAGTCACAGAATGACGGTTTAAGGACCACCAGATCACCTCGTTTGCGATATGCAGGAGGTCAGGCCATCAGAACCACCCTCACACTAAACCCAACAACCAAAATTAGAGTGAGGTATTACATTCATGCCCAGCACTCCCACACAACCACCCACATTTATGCCCTGCGCTCAGCCACCATCTAGTATTCTCACCCATTAATCACACCCAACAGCCACTGATCACATTCAACACCCAGTGGCTGCCCAATGTCTGGGTGGTCCTGACACTGACTCTTGCAGCCCCTTTCCACCATAGAGTAGGACTTCATTTGCAGCGGCATGTGGCGCACAGACCCTGCACACCCAGCTAGCAGGGGTATCAATAGCAGTGTAGATGGTGAGGTCTGGCTTAGGAGGCAGAGTAAAGACATGCCTGAATCCTGTGGGTATGTCCCTACACAGCTCTTTACTCGCCCAAGCTAGGCCTCCTCTGTCTACGTTTTAGCAGTGTAGTGTCCTGCTGCCTTCTCCCTGCTGCATGTAGCTACACGTGCAGCCTGCCTTTCACTATGATGTGTAACTACATGTACCCTACACGCTGCTGCCAGTGTAGACAAGTCCTTAGACGAGATCTGAGGCCATTTTACTAAATTTAAAACAATTTAGTCTGGATTACGAGCAAAATTCACAGAGATTTATTTCTATAATACACTCTGGGACAGATCCTCAGCAGGTGTCAATCACCATCTCCAGCATAGTCAGTGGCTCTATGGTGGTTTATGCCATCTCTCCCTAGAGCAGCTTGGATGAAAACTCCATCCGAAGTGGTTGAACCCCCATCATTATCTCCCCAAGCAACGCTGGCAGCATCACTCTGCTGCTCCCCTATATATCTGAATGTCTCAAAATATTCCCATTTGGGCTGAAATGTATGTGCTTGGTTGGAGGGAACTTGAGCAAAATCAGTTTAGAAGCTCTGATAAAATAGTCTCCACATTAAAAAAATACTTTTAAATACTAGAACAATTCCCAAACCATCTGAAAACATCATACTTAGTATGTGGCTGTTCGGCAATGTGGAATCATTGAAATGTTCACCCCCAGCACTCACGGGTGTGAATCTGACCCAGCACATTTGGTGTTTATCATTAAAGTCTTCAAAATTGTTGTTTCTAAGTAATTAACATTAACAAAGGAGATACAGAAGTTACCACACTAACATTAGTGAAGCAAAAGACACCCTACATTTATAATAGCAACCACTATATAGTAAAACTGCAACCTCATCCCTGCAATGCATATACTGAAACCTTCCAGATAGATTCCTCTCTGGCTTTCACTTTTATTTCCATTTCTTGGAATGAAATGACAATAAAAGAAAAAGTCATGGGAGAGGAAAGTTAGTCATTAGCTGTAGTGCACATCACTGACTTTATATGCAAAGATACAAAGATAGATATTGCTGTTCACTTCCCACAGTCACTATTAGTGGCATTGTTAAAGCCACTGAAACAATATCCTATTCTGATCCAGACCATGATAATCAGATGATCACATCCGGGAGGCCAGTTTGTGATCTCTCTCTCTGTCTCTGTGTTGCTGTGTCTTTCAGCCAATGGGTATTTTTTCCATCCTGGAAGAGGAGTGCATGTTCCCCAAGGCAACTGATGTGTCTTTCAAGAACAAGCTCTATGACCAGCATCTTGGCAAGTCCAACAACTTCCAGAAGCCCAAGCCTGTCAAAGGAAAGGCTGAGGCCCACTTCGCCCTGGTGCACTATGCTGCCACTGTGGACTACAACATCTCAGGCTGGCTCGACAAGAACAAAGATCCCCTGAATGAAACTGTTGTGGGACTGTACCAGAAATCATCACTGAAACTGCTGTCCTTCCTCTACTCTAACTATACTGGTACAGAAACAGGTACGCCCTCTTCGTGGTAGTGCAGGCATGTGCTCAAAGTGAGGAAGGCTTAGGAGCCATTGGCACAATTGGGAAAGACAGCCAGGTTCAAGTGCGGCAGACCTGGAGCAAACACAGCACAGGGAATCAGGAGACAGCGCTTTCTCAGGGGCCAGGCCAGGCTGTGGAATAAACTCCCCTGGGAACTAAGGACCATCCCAAACCTTCCCACCTTCCACTCTAAAGACACTTCTCTAACAGAAACATATGGCGACTGGTATAGATATGTATTGTCTTAAAAATCCCGAACAAACACTCCCTTCCCCACTCCCTTCCCCTGAGGAGAGGATGAGAGAACAAGCATGTGACAGATGTGCTCAATGCACAACTGGAAAGCACTCACAGAGCATGGTGAGGAGTGTGGTGTAAGAACCTGTACAGAACTGAGCAATAATAATAATGCCCAGCATTTGTAGAGTGCTTTTTAATGGAGATCAGTCAGTCATTATCCCTGGTTTACAGATGGGGAAAGTGAGGCACAAAGCGATGAGGTGACTTGCCCACAGTCACCCAGAATAGAGGTGGACACTCACCCCATGGGATACCCACAAAGGTTTCTGGTTCTGGAGAACCAGATGCCTCATGGCTGCCCTATGCAGCAGCCAAGCCTCTGACACAGCACAGAAAGATATGAGGGAATGACAGCCAGGGGCGGCTCTAGCTTTTTTGCCGCTCCAAGCACGGCAGGCAGGCTGCCTTCGGCGGTGTGCCTGCGGGAGGTCCCTGGTCCCACAGATTTGGCGTCATGCCTGCGGGAGGTCCGCCAGTCCCACAGCTTCAGCGTACTCACCACCGAATCCGCGGGACCAGCGGACCTCCCGCAGGCATGCCGCTGAAGGCTGCCTGACTGCCGCCCTCGCAGGGACCGGCAGGGCGCCCCCGCGGTTTGCCGCCCCAGACACGCGCTTGGAGTGCTGGTGCCTGGAGCCACCGCTGGTGACAGCTGCAGCCCTCTGCCACTCCAGACACCCTCCTGTCAATAAACAGTCAACCCCAGCAATACAGTTCCTGTCAGCTGCTAGATATATGTACCCTTCCGCCAGGGCTGCCGGCAGCAATAAGATCTGGATTTAATATCTCAGGGTCCCTTTAACATTATAAAACAAAAGCAGCTTGAGCCCCCACCCAGAAATCAGGGAAAACTAACCACCACCCCAGGTTCCTTGATGGGGCATTGCTAGCACTGAGTCTACTTATAACAAGAGAGAACTTTTATTAAGCGCAGAGGGAATACAGCCTTAATTTGGGAAAACACTGCAAGAATGATTACAAATTATGCAAACAATAAGTAAACACCTGCCCCACAGCCCTTTGGACGGAAGTTGTTTGCCTCAGTTTCCCACCTTGCAATGTGAAATTCCAATGAATGAATGTCCCTATAACACCATTCCCTGTTCCATCCACTGCACCCCACACGTTTTGTTGTCTGAGATCATTGAAGTCCTGAATCCAGGGATGCATTCAGATGAGTTCACCTCCCACCCCTGCAGGGATGGTTTGAATGAGGCCGCTGTAGCAGCTTGCCACTGCTGCCACCTCTGCCGCTGTTTGCTGCTGCCTCTACCTCCAGCTGTGGTGGCTTGTTCTGAGCTTCAACCATTTAGCCCAGAGATTACAGGTTTAGTGATTTCACCCCATAGTGGGGAACCTCACTATTGCTACAGCCTTTGAGTTGTCTTTCATGGCAACACTGGCCCCACACCAGATCTAAAGCTCAGTCCCTAGGCCTGCTCACCAGTGTTTTCAGCTCTAGTTATCACTGAGTAGAAACAAGAATCTCCATTGTGTCTTCGTTTCACAAGACTTAAACATGTCCAATTTTTTAAACCTTTCCTCATCATTTTATCAGTTTTGTTGCTCTCCTCGGGACTCTCTACAATTGATCCACATCTTTACTAAAGTGTGGCATCCGGAACTGGACACATTACTTCAGCTGGGGCCTCACCAGTGCCGAACAGAGCGGGACAATGTCCTACATTACCTTTGTTAACATTCCCCCTCCCCCCTATGGTATTAGCCTTTTTAGCAACTGCATCACATTATTGTCTCATATTCAATTTGTGATCCAATGTAACCCAGAATCCTTTGCAGCAGTTCTACCATCAAGCCAGTTACTCCCCATTTTGTAGTTGTGCATTTGATTTTTCCTTCCCAAGTGAAGTACTTTGCACTTGTCTTTACTGAATTTCATCTTGTTGATTTCAGACCAGTTCTCCATTTTGTCAAGGTTGATTTGAATTCTAATCTTATCCTCCAAAGTGCTTGCATCCTCTCTCAGCTTGGTGTCACCCACAGATTTAATAAGTATACTCCCCATTCCATTGTTCAAATTGTTTATGAAAATATTAAATAGAATTGGACCCAGGGCAGATCCTTGAGAGATCCCAGTGGAGATGTCCTCCCAGTTTGACCATTGATGACTACTCTTTGAGTACTTTTTTTCAAAAAGTTATGCACACACCCTATAGTAATTTCATCTAGATCACATTTCCATAGTTTGCTTATGAGAATGTCATGTGGGACTGTGTAAAAAGCCTTACTAAAATCACGATATATTATATCTATTGCTTCCCCTTCCCCCATCCGCATGGCCAGAAACCTGTCAAAGAGGGCAATTAGGTAAGAGAGGCAATATAGGCATTAAACACTCAGCCTTCTCGGTGTTCTCCATTAGTAGTTCTCCTTTCCCACTAAGTAGAGGGCCTACACTTTCCTTTGTCTTTCTCTCTAAGTTATTTTGTGCCTTAGCCTTTCTGATTTTGTCTCTACATGCTTGTGCTATTCTTTTGTTCTCCTCCTTAGCATTCATCCATGTTTCCACTTTTTGTAGGGTTCCTTTTTGATTTTAAAGTGATCACAGAGCTCCTAATGGAGCCATATTCACCTCTTACTGTTTTTCCTGTCTTTCCTTCACATCAGGATAGTTTGATGTTGTGCCTTTAATATTGTCTCTTTGAGAAACTACCAGCTCTAGTGAACTTATTTTTCCCTTAGATTTTCTTCCCATGAGATCTTACCCGCTAGTTCTCTGAGTCTATTGAAGTCTGCTTTGCTGAAGTCCTTTGTCCTTATTCTGCTACTCTCACTCCCTTCTTTCCTTAGAATCATGAAACCTATCATTTCATGATCACTTTCACCCAAATACCCTTCCACCTTCAGATTTGCAACCCATTCCTTCCTGTTAATCTGAATCAAGTCTAAAATGGCTGTCCCTGTGCTTATTTCCTTCACTTTCCAAAACAAAAAGTTGTCCCCAATACATTCCAAAAACTTGCTGAACGTTTTGCTGTATTACTTTTCCAATAGATGACTGGGAGCTAAAGGCTTTTCTTTGTAGAATACTTGCAAGTTAAAGTGTAAAAGCCCTATCTCCCAGCCTTCCTCTGCTGGTGAACTGAGCTGGCTAATTCCCTCAGACTCCCAGATGCCTTCATCCTCCCTGCCACTGGGAGCCAGCACACTTCTTAAAGTTTGGACCCCACACACAGCTGGAATGGGTGTCTCACCTCCTCTCACTCATCTGCCTCTAATCACTGACCTAATCAAAGAAACTGCCAGGCTCTCACTTCAAGAGCCTTGCTAAAATCTGGCACTAACTCCCCTAACTGCAGGGCAACTTTGCTTAGACAAGCCTATATTTCAAACAAACCAAACACAGCAAACCAGTAAACCAGTCCACAGCCCCACAACTCGATGGCAAGATCCCAGCACAGAAAAGGGCTTCTTTTTTGCTCCCTAAAGTTAATCAATAGCAATAAGACATAAGTGCCCCAGCTGCTTTCATCTCACCAGCCATGTGCTGAGAACACTGCTTTTAGCTGCCGCTTTCTGGTCACAGGCTTACAGCAGTGTTGCAAAATATAGAGTCTTGGCTGGCTAAGCCGTACTCTCGTTAGACAGAAAGAAAAAGTTGAGGGTTAGAAAAGAGAAAATAAGTTGGGGAAGGAAAAGAACACGTAGGGAACGAGGGGTGGGGCAGGCAACAAAATCTCATTTCCCAGGTGGTGGTAGGGATTTAGCCGGAGCCAGTAGAGGTGGCAATGTCATCTGGGTCCCTCTCTCTGGCCCCATTGGGTCTGGACATCTCTCGAGATCAGAACAATGAAGGCCTAACAGTGTCATGGTGGATCACAGGGTCCCAGGAGATGGTCGGAGTTGTAGCCATAATAGTGAAGCTCACTCCTTCTGGCTCTCCCATGTCCCAGTCAGCAGAAGTGGTCAATTTCTTCCAAAAAGTGTTTTTTTTTAACCACCCCAAAAGGGAGCTGATTGTGGTTAACTGATTTCTGGTCCCACACTTCTCTTGTTTACCAGACATGATCTTAACCCAGTCCTTGAGTTGTATCAATAGTCTTCCTTGTTTGGACTAATCCAGTCTGTCTGTCTCCCTTTTACACTTTTCCCTATCACCATTTATTGTTATAGGTTATTGTGCCATCTTAGGAACTTTCATTCACTTTTCACAGTTCGGGTAAATGTGGAGGCTCAATCATTACACCATGACCCAGAGAACCCACGCAATAAGAAGAACACAAGCTCCACAGCTGATAGCTAAGTCCATGGCCACTTTTCTGGTGGCCCTCCCTCCATCTTGAGATAACACTGGTGAAGCAAAATGTGGCTGCACACTGCCCTCCACCCCCCTCTGCAAGGGGGAATGTACCAGTACCCCTGTAGAGCACCCAGTGCATTAGTAAGAGCAAATGACTTTGATGGCTTGAATACTAAAAGAATTGAGGCTGCTCCCAAACCTAAAATTCAGACAGCTCCCCGCTAAACTCAAGCATACCAGGCCATTGTGTGCTGTACCACCAAAGACACCTGCCCCATGACATGAGGGCCTTTCCCTCAAAGCCATGCATCCCACTGCAGAGTGTGGCATGCACTAGCTCACAATCAGCCATTTCATTATACAGCAGCACTTCACTTAAAAAACTCCACTGTACGTATTTGGTTCCTTATTGCACAAGGGAAGACCTTGCCTATAGAACATACTATCTGCTCTGACATGTCTGGTGTCTCCTCCCAAGGTGATAGCGGGGGTAGCAAGAAAGGTGCTAAGAAGAAGGGTGGTTCCTTCCAGACGGTGTCTGCTGTGTTCAGGGTACGTGAGTTGCACTTTTCAACACTGCACTGCATGCCCTGTCATTGGACAGGAAAATGCAAAATAAAACTATCTTTCACTGCATTCAGAGCCCTGGTTTCCTCTCTCACAGGAGAATTTGAACAAGTTGATGACCAACCTGAGAAGCACCCATCCTCACTTTGTGCGCTGCCTCATTCCCAATGAAACTAAGACACCTGGTAAGTTATCAAACCAGACTGCAGGTTAGGCCATGGAGCCATGGCACTGAGTAGAGCTGGCTGAATTGTTAGTTGTGAACAGTGTATTGATCTTATTTAGCTCTTTAGCCTGCTTGTGAATTGTCAGTAAGTAACCAGGCATTTAGTGTCATGTAGAACTGTTTGGCAGATCCCTTTCTCAAACACATTCCAATCTGGGATAACTTGAAAACTCTGGTTATGTAAATCACATGGTATTGTTTCTGTTCTTTGGTCAGTGAGTTTCATCTTTTAATGGGCTTTGGCTTTCACCTGAAACAAATTCCATTTAGGCATGCAACACATTTGGTTTCTTGATTTAAATGAATCTTATCTCTAGGCAATAAATTAGCTCCCTGGGAACAAGTCACATGTGCAGAACCTGTGTGAGTGGCCGTGGAATGGAACCAAAAGGAGAGAAATGTGGCTGAATGCTGCAATTGGTCTCAGGTTTAGCCCCAGGAATGGGATTATCCCTTTCCTTCCATTAGATGCCAGGGGTCTGGAGCAGTGTACCGGAAGGGGTGTGTATATAGGGAGGGGTAGCTGGCCAGGAAGGAGTAGGATGAGTGTGGGATACAGGAGTGGGTTGAGTGTGTCACCGTTCAGGGCAATGACACCTGTATTCCCCCTCTGTGGTCCAGCAAGGGACCCACCCTAGGCTTTCAGATCTCCAGCCTTCACATCTCCTGGGCAGACCCATTAGTCTCTCCCTCCGGACCGGGATATTTCCAGGCTTCTTAGGTCCCTCTCTATACTGTGACCGCCCAACAAAGTCAGACTGCCTAAGCCAGCCTGCTCTGCTTTGCTTTCTCTTCGAAAGCTACGAACAGGGTAATTGTCATAGTTAAGTTACCACCCGGCTCTGTCTAGAAAAGCACATTTATTCTTGATATAAAATCATTACAGAGAAAATATATTAAAAACAATAAAAGAACCTACACACATGCTCATAAACTGACCAGAGATCACATATTGTCACACTCCACTAATGACCAAACCTCACACATTCACACTAGCTGCCATGGCCCACTACAGGCCATTCCACTATGTGGAGTATTCCCAAGGCACAGTGTACCCCAGTCATGCCCCCTTCCCCACACAACCCTTATTCCTGACACACCCTGTATGTTAAGGCACTGAGCCAGCTCTGCACACCAAGTGTGGATACCCCAACACTAGGTAGGGAGTTCTCAGCTGGCCTGTTAGGGCAGTTTCTAGGCTAGGCCTGGTTCTGCTATCTTTGAGATGAGCTCAGTCCCCATTAACTTGCAGCCAGTGGAGACTCCCAGGCACTCTTTGCAAGGGGGGTTGTGCCAGCTCTAGTGTCCTGTACAACTCCCATCTTGAGCAGTTGTTACTCAAACTTTCCTATGCAGCTTCAGTGTGATCCTCCCTTCATCTTTGCTTCCTGTCCTAGGCATTGCACAGTCTCATTGTTAGACAGCTGCTGTCTTTTGCCCTTGAGGTGGCTGCATTTCAGTAGAAGGAGAGATTTCTGAGTGCTGATTAGTTTGGGATCCTTTGGAATGAGAAGCGCCTGTGTGCAAGTGTTGACAGTCATTGCTGTTTTATCTTGTTTAAGGTATAATGGACCATCACCTGGTGATGCACCAGCTGCGGTGTAACGGTGTGCTGGAAGGCATCCGGATTTGTAGGAAGGGGTTCCCAAGCAGAATCCTATATGCTGACTTTAAACAAAGGTTGTCTTTAATTATTACTGAGTGACAGTATGGCAGTGCCTATAACCCAATCAAGGATCAGGGCCCATTGGAGTAGGGCCCAACACAGCTGACAGTCCCTGCCCCAGGGAGTTGACAATGTACATGTCAGACAGGATGCAACAGGTGAACGAAACAGACAAGTTCTTATCCTTATTTGTTTTTAGCCTTAGATTATTTCTATTACTGCCGTGTCTAGAGACCTCTCCCATTTGGGATGAGAGGTAAATAGGATCTGTCACACCGCTTCAGACTCTCCCTAGTCTGGTATCCCATCTCCTGTCAGACTAGATCAGATTATTGGTCCATCCAAGACAGTGTCCTGCCACAGAAATGGCCAGTTACTGATGCTTCAAAGGAAGGTGAAAAAAAGTCTTTAATATAATTAATTAGATTTATAAATAGCTCTTATCAAACATCTCTGAGTGTGTATGCAAAAATACACACGTATCACATAGCACAATCACAGTTGGCCAGCATCAAACCCATAACCCAGCATAAGAAACTCAGCCAAGCCCACCCCTGCAGTCAAAGCTTCTGCAAAGAGATGACTCTTGCTGCATGCACTGACAGCCAGCAGACTTGGGCCCTATGGTACAAGTGAATTCTAGTGTCAAGGGCTCCTCATTGAAAATGTCCTGTCCCCTGTACCTGATATTTAATCCAGCAGGTCACAGTTTCCATGCCAACTGCAGAGAAAACTTTGTTCCAGTAGCCAATTGGCTACTTAAATGCAGTTGGGATCTAGTGGGACATCTAAACTGCACTTCAGGACAAGCACTTTCTTTGGTTTTGTTAGCAATTAAAATAGGCAAATAAATCCAAGTATGCAAAGATTCCATATACACCTCTACCCCAATATAACGTGACCCGATATAACATGAATTCGGATATAACGCGGTAAAGCAATGCTCCGTGGGTGCAGGGCTGCGCACTCCGGCGGATCAAAGCAAGTTCGATATAACGCGGTTTCATCTATAACGCGGTAAGATTTTTTGGCTCCCGAGGACAGCATTATATCGAGGTAGAGGTGTATAATGGAGCAGTGCTGTCTGTGGGGGAAATCCCTCAAAATCCCTGCCGAGGAACAACCTGTCCTTAGGCATGAGACAGGACTACCCGAATCAGGCTGTTATCTTGCAGAATGCACAGACTATTAACAGCAGTCACACAATTATACAGGCCATTGTTTATCCAAGCCACAGTGTTTCCCTGGGTGACTTTGTGGGCAGAGAGTTCCACAAGCTATGTATTCATTCTGGAAAAAGTATTTTCCTTTGATGCTTTTAAATTTACTTCCCTTTTAAAGTCATCGAGTGTCCCCTTGTTCTGGTTTATGTAACAGGGTGAAAAAGAAAGGACTGGACAGTTCTCACTGTGTCCTTCCTAACTGCTGGTGCTAATGACCCACATAATAACACAGCCAGCAAATTCCAGTGGGGAATGAGTGAGTTATATGTGGTCCCTGTCATAATGTTCAGTTCACCCACAGTTTGCATAATCAAAGCCCTCTTGATGTTAGACAGTGAATTCAATGACCTCCAAGCAGCGCACCTTCCTGTCGCTCTGCAATGTCCTGCTTATTATAAGTGTACTCCTGACCCTGTCTAAAATCGGTGTCCTGCTGCTTCTTTCCCCACAGATACAAAATCCTGAATGCCTCAGCCATCCCCGAAGGCCAGTTCATTGACAGTAAGAATGCTTCAGAAAAGCTTCTCTCCTCCATTGATGTCGATCACAATCAGTACAGATTTGGCCACAGTAAGGTAATGCTCATATGTAGAGGTGAGCAGGCACCTCTATCTGGAGAGGGGCAGCGTGACACATGACAATAAACAGTGGGGAAAATTCATGAATACTGCACCGAACTAGAGCCTGGGATTTAATTTGCTGTTTTCACACTCCTCTTGTATTCATTTCTTATAAACATTAAGGTAGGAAGTCCAGTTCTACAACTGTTCATAGAAAACAAAACCCAAGTTCACCATCAAACGAGGAAACAAAATCCAGTAGGGGTGGGAGCAAAAGGAGAAGGCTGCCACCTGCAGGGCTGTGTGTGCAGCGGATCTTTGAACTCTGCTGCTAACAGCAATGCCATATTCCACAACAAGAGCCATGCTGGTTGTGCCCGTGTTAGATCTGGTGCCTGCACTGAGCCCAAACATGCCCTTCTGGGAGACTTGTTTCTCCCTCCATGGCTTCCTCTCTCCTTCACTGTGTCTGAGCTGGTGTGCAGGAAAGCAGCACACACCTGACATGCAGGCTCCATGGCTTGGATGTCCCAGACTCATGAGGAACAATGCCTTTTAATGGGTGAGAAAAACTCTAGGCAATTTGCAGAAAACCTGCTTTGCTTTCCCTGCATGTGCTCATGGGTGGCAGGAGCAGGAGCCTTTAGACACAGGGCACTTTGATTTTTGGAAGAGCCTCCCATGGTCCATGGTAATTGCTTTGATATGTTGCAAAGATTGAAAATAAACCCTGGAAAATGGAACATTCCAGCCCCACACACTCTCATCAGCAGCTTCTTGGGATGCAGACAGCATCATCACTGGGGGAGGACAGGCAGGGGGCACAGGGAGCAGTCACTACTACAGCTAACAGCACTTATGGAAGACATCTCTGTATGTTTCTCTGGCAATGTGCAGTCCGGTTTATTGTGTGACTGCTCAGCAGGCGTGCTGAGCTGCAGAAGGGTAGTGTATGGGTGAGCAATAGAACAGAAAGGGCTGTTATGAATTCATGAGCATTGCTGTAGTAATAACATCTCTCTCCCGCTTTGCTTACCAAGATCATTGCTGGCTTTGAACAGAGTCAGAGCAAACTACTTGGCCGGCTCCTAGTCACTTTGCTGCCAGGGGGACGCTAGTGCCCTACCCTAATGTTTCATTAGTGGCTGTCAGCTTGAGCTCCCAACCCAGATGTGGCATTATCATAGGGCTTTGCTTTAGTAATTTGAGATCATGGAGGGCCCTGAGTGACTCATGCTGTTCTGAGAGCATGAGAGCAGAGCTAGAGTGACATGGGGAGCAGGTTCACACTGATTGACATGTGCCGGTATCAGTGCACACTCAGGTCTGTAAAGGGGATCCAGCATTCCTCCAGCTTTTCAGATCTTCACTCCATGGGAATCCTTTCTTTGCTGCTATGTCCTGTGTCCTCTCCATTGGCTGCATACCCGCTTTGCCCCCAAACTAATACTGTATCTCTCCATGATGCTTTAGGTATTCTTCAAGGCTGGTCTCCTGGGACTGCTGGAGGAGATGAGAGATGAGAAGCTTGTGAGCCTCATCACCCATACGCAGGCTGTGTGCAGAGGGTACCTTATGCGTGTAGAATTCAAGAAGATGAGTGAGAGAAGGTAACAAGCAACTGCCTCTCTAAACCTGTATTCCCTGGGCAGGTGGAGTCCTGCAGCCAGTTCTTCTCAATAGCATTAGCTTGAGCAGCATTGAGATTTGGGGAAATCACATTCTAAAGGCCCCACAAGTTACAGTCCAGAAGTGTTTTCTCTGTTTCAGAGCATTTCTTTGTGTTCTATTCAGAGAGTGTCCATCATTGCACCTCCACAGGGACTAGAAGTATCTTGTTTACACCCAGTTACGTAGTGGTTTCAACACAAATCTCCCGCAAAAGCTGTTTAGATGGTACTTAGAGAAACTGTCCTTCTAATACCTGGAATTTATTCCTAACCCAAGTCCCATTGGCTCCATACTCCGCATTCTTTAAGCTGTAGTTTAATGGATTTTCAGGGAATCCATCTATACTCTCCAATACAACATTCGTTCATTCATGAATGTCAAACACTGGCCCTGGATGAAGCTGTATTTCAAGATCAAGCCCTTGCTGAAGAGTGCTGAAGCTGAGAAGGAGATGGCCAACATGAAGGAAGAGTTTGAGAGAACGAAGGAGGAGCTTGCTAAGTCTGAGGCAAAAAGGAAAGAACTGGAGGAAAAAATGGTGACCCTGCTGCAAGAGAAAAATGACCTGCAGCTCCAAGTGCAGACTGTGAGTAACTTCCACTCCTTCAAATACAATGAACTTACCCTTTCCTGCCTGCTTCCCTCCCTACTCCACAACACTCATAGACTAGCGGCTAGATTCCCCACTGCTCTGCACCTGCTCTTGTCATTTACACCCCAGCAAAGTGAATACAAAATGGGCATAAAATGCTCCCAGCAGCAAATAACTCCTGGAGGCATCAGCCATGCATAGGTGCTGGAACTAGGGGTGCAGGGGGTGCTGCCGCATCCCCTGGCTTCAAGTGGTTTCCATCTTATACAGGGTTTACAGTTTGGTTCAATGGCTCACAGCCTGTCCCCCCCGCCCCGCAATATACAAATTGTATATCCCCTGCAGCCATGACACATAGACACAGCATATTCCCAACTGGGGTCTGTGAAATGTGAGATAGAGCACAATCTGCTCCCACATGTGCTGGGGCAGAACCTACAGCAGGTGCTGGAGGGGATACCTTATTAGAGAAGGGATGGGGGGGGCAGAGACTGATCCTCATCAGCTGTCAGGGAGCGACTCTACAGCAGAGACTGAATCTTCATGAGCCAGGGAGAAGGTTGTGAACATGGACTTAAGGACAGTCACAACATGGACCAGTACCCCTCTGTACAGTCACCAGTCTGTTGCGAGTGTACCCAATCACTGGATCCCACGTGCTTCCAAGCCTGCTAGGTGTGGGCAGGGCCAGCGCAACCCATTAGGCGACCTAGGCGGTTGCCTAGGGCACTACAATTTGGGGGGCGGCGACCGCGGCGGTATTTCGGCGGCGGGACCTTCTGCTGCCTCTGTGGGGGGCGGCATTTTGGAGCTGGACCTTCCGCTGCCTAGGGCAGCAGAAAAGCTGGCGGCGCTCCTAGGTCTGGGCAGAGTCTAGTCACTGTTATAGACTCATAGACTCAGACTTTAAGTCCAGAACCGATCATCATGATCGTCTGAGCTTCTGCAAATCACATCCACAGAACCTCACCCACCCACTCCTGTAATAGACCCCTAACCTCTGACGGAGTTACTGAAGTCCTCAAATCATGATTTAAAGACTTCAAGTTACAGAGAATCCGCCATTTGCTCTAGTTCAAAACAGCAAGTAACCCATGCCCCACGCTGCAGAGGAAGGCGAAAACCCCACAGGGTCTCTGCCAATCTGACCTGCGGGAAAATTTCTTCCTGACCACAAAGATGGTGTTCAGTTAGGGTGTGTCAGCAATATACACCAGCCAGACATCTGCAAAATAATTCACGGTAATAACTCAGAGCCCTCCCCATCTAGTGTCCTGTCTCCAGCCACTGGAGATATTTGCTACCAGCAATTGCCAATGGGTCATATGCCATTGTAGGCAGTCTCATCATACCATCCCCTCCAGAAACGTATCAAGCTCAGTCTTGAAACCAACTAGGTTCTTTGTCCCCGCTATTGCCCTTGGCAGGCTGTTCTAGACTTTTCCTCCTCTGATGGTTATAAACCTTCATCTAATTTGAAGCCTAAACTTGTTGATGGCCAGTTCATATCCATTTCAGCATTGCCCCTTGACTTACATAACTCCTCTCCCGCTCTGGCGTTTATCCCTGTGGTGTATTTAAAGAGAGCAACCATATCTCCCCTCAGCCTTTGTCTTGTTAGGCGAAACAACCAAAGCTCCTTAAGTCTCCTCTCATAAGGCAGGTTTTCCATTCCTCGGATCATTCTAGTAGCCCTTCTCTGCACCTGTTCCAGTTTGAATTAATCTTTCTTACACATGGGAGACCAGAACTGCACACAGTATTCTAGATGAGACCTCACCAGAGCCTTGTATAAAGGTACTAAATACTTCAGAAGGTCTCAGTTCACAGCCTTACCAGACAAGCCTGCAGCCAGCAAAGCTGAAGTCTGTAGCAAGGAGAAAAGAACCAGGTATTGGGAAAAACTTTTCAGCTGTCACTCCCAGATCAGTACCTTTTGTAGAGTGAAGAGCCAATAAAGCAGAGTCTTTGTAGTTATTTCCAGACAAATTATATGTTAACGTTGTGAGCCCTGGTCTCTAGTGCACATGCCCAGGCTCAGAATTCTTCACTGAGCACCTCCTTGGGCCATGGGACTGTGCGGTCAAGCTGCCCCAGGTCCTGAAACCAGCCTCTCAGACCTCCAGAGCCCCGCAGCCACGTGGGCTATGTCTACACTACACACCACAGTCAGCGGCGTGTAGGGTGCATGTAGCTACTTGCTGCAGTGAAAAGCAGACTGTGACCACACTGCAGTGTGTAGCTACACATGTCAGTGAAAGGCTCTGGCAGGGTGAGACAGTGGGGAAAGGCTTCAGCAGCTCCCTGCCTTTCACTGCAGCGAGGAAAGGCTCTAGCAGGGAAAGGCCCTGCTGCCCCCTCACTCCCAGAGCCTTCCCCCTCCTCTGCCTCCCGCATCCCAGAGCCTTCTCCCTCCTCTGCCTCCCCCGTCCCAGAGCCTTCCCCCTCCTCTGCCCCCCCCCCCGAGCCTTTCCTTGCTGCCTCCCCCCTGCCGGAGCTTTCCCCCTCCTCTGCCTCCCCCCTCCCAGAGCCTTCCCCCTCCTTTACCTTCCCCGTCCCAGAGCCTTCCCCATCCTCTGCCTCTCCCGTCCCAGAGCCTTCCCCCCCTCTTCCTCCCCCCTCCCAGAGCCTTCCTCCTCTTCTACCTCCCCCGTCCCAGAGCCTTTCCCTGCTGCCTCCCCCATCCTGGAGCCGTTATGTGTTGCAGTGTAGATGCACCCTTACACACACTCCCTCAGAGTCTCACCTTGGCCATGGTCACGCTGGTCTTCTAGTTTAACCCCTTCAGGGACAACATGGCAGTCACTTGACTCTTGAAGCACTGGAGAGGTAGTGAGCTTTGAAAGTACTGAAAGTCCTGAAACTCGGCCCCACTCCTGCCCCATCCCACCCCACGGTCTGATCTCACCCTGCTGCATCCAAGGGTTCTAGGAATGTCAGGCTGGGAAAAGCCCTTCCTGCCTTCTGTTTCTGCTGCAAGTCCTGCCTAGATGAGGCAATAGTTGGCTCCCCCTGCATAGGGAGGCACCTCCTCGAAAACAGCCTCACTCCTTTTCCCATGTGCTGCAGTTGAGAGACAACAGGGCCGGCTCCAGGCACCAGCTTGGCAAGCAGGTGCTTGGGGCGGCCACTCCGGAGAGGGGCGGCAAGTCCAGCTATTCAGCGGACAGTCCCTCACTCCTAGTTGGAGCGAAGGACCTTCCGCCGAATTGCCGCTGCAGATTGCGATCGCGGCCGCGGCTTTTTTTTTTTCTTTTGGCTGCTTGGGGCGGCCAAAACCCTGGAGCCGGCCCTGGAGACAATCACAGCTGCTGGCCCTAGACTGCCCTGCGATGCCTTCTTGCTCAGGTATGTCTGCACCACAGCGGCTGCAGCAACTGAACTGCTCTCTGTCGCAGAGGTGGCTGAACTACGTTCCTCCAAGTAGGAAGTGGCAACCCGGTAACACAAACTTCCCCTTCCCCTCCATGGGCCCGTCTGGGGGAACTGGCATGCTAACTCGTCCAGCTGCTACCTGATCACTGGCACCCGCACACCCCGCAGCCTCCCTCCTGGCCCCCAAACACACCTGTGCCCCCTCAGCCTCCCTCCTGGCCCCGCAGCCTCCCCTCTGCCCCACATCCCCCTGCATCCCCTCTGCCCCCACACACCCTTGCGCCCCCCTCCATAGATGCTGGAACTAGGGGTGTGGGGGTGGTTTTCATTATATCCAGGGTTTACAGTTTGGTTCAAAGGCTCTCAGCACCCCTACTGTACAAATTGTTCCAGTGCCCCTGACCCCCTCAGCCTCCCTCTGGTCCAACATACCCTGCACACAGTTCAGCCCCCCACATCCCCTCGCAGACACACACACCCCACAGCCCACACACACCCCTGCACCCCTCACAGCTCCCCTCTGCCCCCATGTCCCCTGCAACCCCCCTCAGACTCCCTCTGCCCCACATCCCCTCACAGCTGCCCTCTGCCCCCTGCCCCCCAAGTCTCCCTTCATCCTCCTTCTGCCCCCTGGAGCCAGCCCCCACACACCCCTGCACTCCCCACATCCCCCTGCACCCCTTGCTGCCCCCACAACTCC
This sequence comes from Chrysemys picta bellii, assembly GCF_011386835.1. Lineage (NCBI taxonomy): Eukaryota > Metazoa > Chordata > Testudines > Emydidae > Chrysemys > Chrysemys picta. The sequence goes on along the minus strand of NC_088802.1, from coordinate 31,423,777 downwards.
CTGTAGCCCCTCAGCCCCTAAGCCTCCCTCCTTCTCCTGCACCCTCCTCAGCCTGCTCCTCCCCTCCACACCCCATGTACCCCCCTCAGTTGCCCGCTGCAACTCTTTCAGCCTCCCTCTGTCCCCTCCATCCCCCTGCACCTTTCCTCACTGTCCCCATCCCCCTGTCACTGGTCTCTGCTGCTCCTCCCTGTGCTCTGTCCACACCCTGGACCATAGAAGGGCAGCCATTTTGTTTGTGGGCCTGGCATCCGACAAAGGTCAGCCACTGGATCCTAGTGGATTCTGCATCACTGGCCATGTCCAAATCAGGATGGGATGTTGTTCTAGGAGGTCTGCGCTAGGATATGTGGGGCAGTTCCCCAGCTCGTGCGGTGCAAGAGGTGGGACTAGATGATCACAGTGGTCGTTTCTGGCCCCCCACTCCATCTCTCCTGAGCGGTTGCAGTGTCGTTATGGCCACGTGGGTCCCGGGCTCAGAGACAGGCAATGGGGGAGGTGAGATCTTTATTGCACCAATGGCTGTTGGCAGCCGAGCTCCCCAGGCCCTTTTCCAGTTCAGAGAGGTCAGTGTCATTGCAAAATAACAGAGAGTTGGCAACAGGTATCCCTGGGCTTGGGGGGAGTTCAGGGGTCCAGGCTGATCCCATGTCATTGGGGTTGTGGGGGCAGTGTGGGGGGCCAGGCTGATCCCATGTTGTTTGGGTTGGAATGGGGGGCCAGTGCAGAGTCCCAGGCTGATCCCGTTGGAGTGGGGGGGGGTCAGCCAAGGAACCCGTGTTCTGGATCCTGCCATGTCCATTCCAATGGCATGGAGGATTCACCAGCACTGTGTGTGCCATTGCCTCTTTCATTCTTATGCTAAATGTAACATGCCTCCAATATGTTTCCCCAGGAAAGTGAGAATCTGACTGATGCTGAGGAGAGATGCGATGGGCTCATCAAAAGCAAGATCCAGCTGGAAGCTAAAATTAAGGAGCTGACTGAAAGAGTGGAGGATGAGGAGGAGACGAACGCAGAGCTGGCAGCAAAGAGGAGGAAACTGGAGGATGAGTGTTCAGAGCTGAAGAAAGATATTGACGACCTGGAACTGACACTGGCCAAAGTGGAAAAGGAGAAGCACGCCATGGAGAACAAGGTGAGTGGGAGCTCAGGGAGGCAGTCCAGCACTGAGGCCTGCTGCTCCCAGCACTAGGGTTGCCAACTTTCTACTCGCACAAAACCGAACACCCTTGCCCCACCCCCTGCCTCGCCCCTATCTGAGGCTTCACCCGTGCCCCACCCCTTCTCTGAGGCCCCGCCCCCTGTTCACTCCATCCTCCCCTCCTTCTGTCGCTCGTGCTCCCCACCCTCACTCACTCGCTCATTTTCACCAGGCTACCTCAGGGGGTTGGGGTGCAGGAGGGAGTGATGGCTCTGGCTGGGGGTGTGGGCTCCAGGGTGGGGGTAGGGATGAGGGGTTTGGGATGCAGGAGGGGGCTCTGGGCTGGGGGTTAGAGCCGAGGGATTTGGAGTATAGGAAAGGGGCTCTGGGCTTAGGCCGGGGGTTGGGGTGTGGAGAGGTCTGAGGGTTCTGACTGGGGGGTGCAGATTCTGGGGTGGTTCTGTGAATGAGGGGTTTGGGGTGCAGGAGGGTGCTCTGGGCTGGGGGGGTGGAGCCGAGGGGTTTGGAGTATGGGAAGGGGCTCTGGGGTGAGGCAGGGGGTTGGGGCGTGGGGGGGAGTAAGGCCTCTGGCTGGGGGTGCAGATGCTGGGTGGGGCTGGGATGAGGGGTTTGGGGTGCAGGAGGGTGCTCCAGGCTGGGATCGAGGGGTTCAGAGGGCGGAAGAGGGATCAGGGCGGGGGCAAGGGGTTGGGGCCCAGAAGGGGGTCAGGGGTGCAGGCTCCAGGCGGCGCTTACCTCAAGCAGCTCCCAGAAGCAGCAGCATGTGCCCTCTCCGGCTCCTACATGGAGGCGCAGCTAGGCTGCTCTGCGTGCTGCCCTGTCCGCAGGCGCCGCCCCTGCAGCTACAATTGGCCACTGTTCCCAGACAATGGGAGCTGTGGAGGTGGTGCTTGGGGTGGGAGCAGCAGGCAGAACCCTCTGGCTGCCCCTACATGTAGGAGCCGGAGGGGGGACATGACGCTGCTTCCGGGAGCCGCACAGTGCAGAAGCTAGCAGGGAGCCTGCCAGCCCCGCTGTGCAGCGCCGGCAACTGGACCGTCAACGGCCCGGTTAGCGATGCTGACCAGAGCCACCAGGATCCCTTTTCAACCTAGGGTTCCGGTTGAAAACCAGACACCTGGTCACCCTACCCAGCACGCTGGGCGAGGGGTTCACCAAAGGCATGTGGCACTCTAGAGCACTGTTGTTTGTTTTACCCATGCTGAGCTGAAGCGACATCTGACTGAGATACAAGGAACTGGGGAAGGGGGTTGCAATTACTCACCAGCAAAAGACACATCTGAAGGAATGTTAGCTTTTCAGTGGGAAAAAATATAGCCCCTTTCTGACAGAACAGCCGGCTCATGCGGACGATGGGGGCTCGCATGGACTGCCACCTTCCTGCCCATTGTGCAGGTGTCACAGTGTAACACTGACAAACCCCAGTCAGGCAGGATCAAACCTGGGACCTTTGGAGCTAAATGCATGAGTCTCACTGCTCCAAGCCCCATGGCTCCTAGCTAAGGCTGTAGCAGACTCATTAATCTCTAAGTGGTCTCGGTGCAACTAGAGAGGACAGAACACACCCAGGAGGTGCGTGGGTTACAAAAGCAGCCCCCAGTGGCCAGCAGGACACTTTGCAGGTGATAGGTGCTTATAACCAAACCAGCAGAGTTAGCCTCTATGCATGAGAAAAGCAAACTGCCATTGGCTCGAGAGTCTCACTGCGTTAATATGTAGCCTGGCAGATTTATGGTTCCTGCTGGCTGGGCTGAGCCAGTTCCTCCTCTTCCTCTCAAGATCCCTCCTTCATCATTCCACTGGTTCCTTTCCATAGCGCTCCATCTCTGAGCCCGCCTGCACATGCCTTGGTGTGGGGTATTGCCCAGCATGGCCTATTGACAAGGGCACTGCACTAGGGCTCAGGACACCTGGCTCTATGTTCAGTCTGTAGTAAATCACTTCCTCTCTCACTGCATCTGGGTCCCTCTTGCCCTTGGTCTCTGCAGTGTGTAAGATGTTCTGTGGCTCGATTGCACAGAGGGCTGCCTCTCCTAGGAGAAGGGAAGCTTCAGCAGGGATATGACATGAATCTTTTGGGCTGATCGCGTGTCCATACTGCTTCCCAGTTGTGCCCCTAGCCAGTGAAACAGTCACTGCAACATTCACATCTCATAGAGCAACAAAATCCCAGAGGGCCTCAACATCTGTCCTTACAGGGGCATTTGTGGGGAGGGGAAAGAGAGCCCTTGCCCATCTCCAGGACAGGACACAGGCAGAATCAGATTGCAGATAGCATAGAAGTGCCATGCTGGGGCACCTAGCATTACCAGCAAGTATAGCAAGCCTAGAGGAGTATTCCCCACACACACACATCCTGAGTGCCTACAGAGCTGCACTGTAGGAAACACTGCCTATCCCTGTGCAAGAGTTTGGCAAAGGACACCTCCTTATGTGCTCCCTGTGCCTTCAGAGCACTATGCATCCAAATACCACACACTGTACCTATCCCTCAGAATATGGGTGCTGGTTGTTTTCTAGATTAAGAATCTTACTGAAGAGATGGCGGCTCTGGATGAAACTATCTCCAAGCTCACAAAGGAGAAGAAAGCCCTCCAAGAGGTCCACCAGCAAACACTGGATGACCTGCAGGCCGAGGAGGATAAAGTCAACATGCTGTCCAAAACAAAATCTAAGCTGGAACAGCAAGTGGATGATGTAAGGGAAGGTTTTTGTGAGGGTGAACCCCACAGGTAGATGCTGTGGTGGATTAGGGGAGGGCTGGACTATGTGTGGAGAGATGGATGAGCTGTGTTTAAAGCAGGAAAACCCACACAAATAATTTTTAAGCCTTCAGAAAACCATTGGCACACTGGTGTGGTTTGTTTGGGGTAGCTTGTGTTTTATCTGTTCCTCTCAAAGTGCTGGTGTGTTTTGTGTGTTGTTTTAGCTTGAAGGGTCTCTGGAACAAGAGAAGAAGCTTCGTATGGACTTTGAGAGAGCAAAGAGACAACTTGAGGGGGATCTGAAGATGTCTCATGAATCCATCATGGATTTGGAAAATGACAAGCAGCAAATGGATGACAAACTGAAGAAGTATAGCACTGCTTTTTAATCCCTCTGAATTTGGGTCCAAATTTGTCTTTAAAACATTGACTTTTACATTTTTCTTCTTTACCAGGAAGGAGTTTGAAATCAGTCAGTTACAAAACAAAGTGGAAGATGAACAGGCTCAAAGTTCTCAGCTACAAAAAAAAATTAAGGAACTGCAGGTAAAGATTTAGAGCTATTGGTGTCTTCATGCTCATAAAAGCCCACTTTAAAGTTGATCAGATTTTCTGCAGTATTAATGGGTATTTATTCTTAAAACATTCTAGTAGAAAGAATTTCCTGCACATAAATGAAAATATTAACATGACTCAGAATTTAATAAATCACCCAAGTGCACTTTCTCCAGTTACCATGGCCCTTGACTGGTAAGTTACTGTATATACAGTGATATTCTCCTGTGCATATGTACAGTTCTGAATGTCCAGAAATAAAGTTAAAATAAAAAGTAATTTCCAGACAGCAAGCTTTGCTAAGATATGGTTAGGGTTGGAAATGTACATCCCTCAAACAAAACAAACAGTGTTAGAACGTTGCAGTTTTGGAGGAAAATGCCATTGAAATTCAGAAAAATTGGGGTTTAGTTTCCACAAACTACCTTAACTCTGTCCTAATGTCCCACAGAAATGTGAACCATCCTGGTAATGAAGCAATGGAGCTGGTTTGTCAGGGAGAATTTTGTTTCCAAATTTTTTTCTTCTGGAAACACCAACTTTCTCCTGAGGACTTTGTGATAAAGTTCAAAGTAAAATACACTTCTTTCTTTTCTGTATCTCTCCGCCTGTAAAGCTGCTTCAGTACCACATGTCCAAACATACAGGTAATTTAAAGGATGCAAAATTGTAAAAAATACACTTTAGAAACCTTTAACAATTGCTTAAAGAGCTTTTCCATTATCATGATGTAGTAGGGACTAAAAACCACAGCTTCTGCAAAGGAAAATTATGACTCACTCATCCATAAGAATTATTTGAAAATGTCAAACAAATGAGTAAAAGAAAATTGGTTGACATAATTTATTTGGACTTTAAAAAGACTTTGACAAAGACCTTCTGACGAGACTGTTAAGGAACTGAAGCAGTCATGTGGCGAGAGGGAAAGTACTGGCATGGACCAGAAACTGGCTGAGGAGCAGAAAACAAAAAATAGGAATACTGGTCAGTTTTCATCATGAAAGGCAATCAGTAGGACCGCCACGGTTCCATGACTAGGACTGTGTTGTTTATAAATGATCTGCAAAAGGGTATCGGCAGCAAGATCTGCAGGTGATACAAAATTATTGGGTTAGTCAGGGCTGGAGAAACCTGTGAGGAACTTTTGAGGGACCTAACTAAATTAGGCAAATGGTCAACACAATGACAGATGAACTTCAGTGCTGACAAATGCCAGGTAATGCAAATTGGAGGGAATAATTTGAACTATTTGTGTAGCTTACTGGGCTCTAAATGAATTGTAACAACTCAGGGAAGAGATCTGGGCATCACTGTGAATGGCTCAGTGATGACCTCTGCCGTGTGCCGTGGTGGTTAAAACAAAATGAAATGTCAAGATGTATAAGAAACAGGATGCGAAATAACACTGAAAATTATCTAATGCCATTACATAAATCAATATTTGATCTCCTCTGGAATAGTGTGTGAAGGTCTGGCCATCTAAACCATACAGCAGAAATAGAGACAGTTCAAAGATAGGTGTTGGAAATTGTTAGAGGCAAGGAAAGATCGTCGTATGAAGAGAAATTGAAAAGATTGGTATTCTTTCATTTCGAGAGGAGACCAGTGGGGGTGGTGCGGCACAGGTATACAAAATAATGAATGGCAGAGAGAAGGTAAACCAGGCATTCCATTTCATCCTTTGTCATAACTCAAAACTAAGGGACCATTCTTTAAAACTGAAAAACAGCACATTTGAAACCAATACAAGGAAATTGTTGTTAAGTAATGTGCAATTAGCCTGTGGAACTCATTGTAACAAGGTATCATTGAGACCAAGATCTTTGCAGGCTTCCAAAACAAATTGGATATTTATAGAGTAACAAGAACATCCAGAGTGACAAGATTGAGGATACAAATGGAAGTGATATAAACCTTTATGATCCAGGACAGAAATCACCCTTTGAATGACAGGGTTAGGCAAATGTTTCCTCTATGGGCAGGATATCCCATAACTCCCCAATTCAGGATTTCTTTCATCTTCTTCAGAAGTATAGATATTGGTCACTGTAGGAGATAGGATAATGGTCTATTCTGGTCTGACAGTTTCTAGAATAATTTTGCAATATCAAGATTTACCAGAGATAGAGTCAAATCTCTTAACCCATTACAAAGGTACAATGCTGGCTTTTTATTATATAACTTCCTGCCATTGCAGGGGCCTCAGGCTTTGGTGGCATCTCGGTATCTCCTATTCTTTGCCTGTGGCACACAATAATTTAGTCTACTGACTGCTGGAATGCTTTAGTGTAACTAATGTCATTGCACTCAATATAAGAGTATCTGGGTGAAGTTTAGTGGCCTGTGTTATATGGAAGATGAGACTGGATGATCCCTTCTAGCCCTAAACTCTATGAAATCTATAGAGCTCCCATATGTAGCTTTATAAAATATCAGGCCTTCAATCTGCCACTGCTCCAGAACTACATATTGTTTGTCCAAGGCCACAGGCCAGTGTAATTTCTGGTGAGGCCTAAAGTATTTATGAACTTCATCCTCTGGGCCTACAACAATGGAAGTGTAAGTGCTGCTGTTGCCTAACACTAATTCCAAACCTGACACTTCAGAACTATTGATTTCACAAATTAACCCTCACAGGCCCGCATGGAGGAACTGGAGGAGGAGATAGAGGCTGAACGTGCCTCTCGGGCAAAAGCAGAGAAGCAGCGGGCTGATCTCTCCAGGGAACTCGAGGAGATCAGTGAGCGTCTGGAAGAAGCTGGTGGAGCCACAGCAGTTCAGATTGAGATGAACAAGAAGCGTGAGGCAGAATTCCAGAAAATGCGCCGAGACCTTGAAGAGGCCACTCTGCAGCATGAAGCCACAGCCGCTGCCCTCCGGAAGAAGCACGCAGACAGCACAGCAGAGCTTGGGGAGCAAATCGACAACCTGCAACGAGTCAAGCAGAAGCTGGAGAAAGAGAAGAGTGAACTGAAAATGGAGATTGACGACCTGGCTAATAACATGGAGACTGTCTCCAAAGCCAAGGTAGCCGGACAGTGTGTTACTCTTCCCACTACAGTTGTTCTGCAACAATGTTAGATAAGCTAAATCATCTATTTTATATTTTTTAACAGAGTAACCTGGAGAAGATGTGCCGAGCCCTTGAAGACCAGTTCAGTGAAACCAAGTCAAAAAACGATGAACATATGAGGCTAATCAATGATTTGAACACACAGAAAAAGCGTCTGCACACTGAGAATGGTACGCCCAGAGACCACCCGTAAAAGTTCTTTGTGCTGACATTTTGAACATGCTGTCTAAATATCTATGCATTTTTAACATGTACATCACCATGGTAACTGAACACAGTGCTTAGACTGTGGAATATTCTTCCTGTGCAAGTGGTGAAAACACCACCACCATTTAAAAGAAGGCTGGACCAAGCAACAGCATATGAACTATAGGGAACAATCCTGGGACATGGACTTGGTGTATCCTATAATGTATTACTCTTATGGTGCCATGGATGGGCATGGGACTTCACAGAAACATAAATGGAGCGCCTGCCTTGAAGAATGCACAGTTTAGGTTAAGGTGTGAGCAACAGTGGAAAGAACACAACCAGAAATGGTTAAATGAGGGGAAGATGGGGGAAGATCCCATGTGGCACTGAGCAGAGTAATAAAAATGCCTTGAGATTTATACAGATGTATCTCAGTCCTGGGTAGTTTGTAGGAGTTTAAACCACTTTGAAGAAGCAAGTTTTAAGAAAGCGCTGAGGGAGATGTCATGTGACTAGTGTTTCTAGAATCTGATCATGTGAATTTTTTCCATTAGGTGAACTCACTCGACAGATGGAAGAGAAAGAATCCTTGATTTCTCAGTTGACTAGAGGTAAACAAGCCTTCACTCAGCAATCAGAGGAGCTGAAGAGGCAACTAGAGGAAGAAAACAAGGTGATTTCTCCTAAAAGATTTCTGCGATGTCTTGAGGCTCAGCAAATTCTGGAGCTAAAAATCCAGCTGAACCAGTCAGGAAGTCTGTCCCTCTCCAGAATAGGTAGCATACCTAAGAGGCAATAATATAAGTAAAGCTGACATCCAACATTGTCGGAGAGTGAAACTCAAAGGGGAGATTAGAAATGTATACAGAATAATGAATGGTCTGGAGTCCTCTGTTCATTGTTGTGTTTCATAACACAAAAATAAGGGGACAGTCAACAAAATTGAAAGGCAACCAATGTAAATACTTTTTGATGTATAATTAGTGTGAGGAACTCATTGCCACAAGATACAAATGAGGCAAAGAATGTAGTAAGATTCAGGAAAGGATCCCCTGTTTAGGTGGATAATAAGAATGCCCAAATTTAGAATACACAGAATTTGAAAAGTTTGAAAGGATCTCCTCCTGCTTCAGCTGTGAGCCAACCTCTACATGAGGAAGCCAGGGCAAACTTTCTCTAGGAGCAGATTATCCCACATCTGCCTGCTGCGGCATCTCTTCCTCTGACATTCTTGGTACTGCCACTGTGAGAGACAGGATCCTGAGCTAGATGGAGCATGAGTCAGATCCAAACTGGCAGGGCCTCTGCTGAGTAATGTTCCGAAGGACCCCAAGTGTAGATCACTCTGCACACTGGTTCTTCCCTTGACCTAGTGAATTTCACTCACTGGCAGCATGTGTCCTTTTTTATTAAAACATCCAACAGGACTGCAGTTTAAAAATCTGTTAATGTGATGTTTGGACAGCTCTCATTTCATTATACCTCCCAAGGCTAAGAACGCACTGGCCCACGCCTTTCAGTCTGCTCGCCATGACTGCGACTTGCTCCGGGAGCAATATGAGGAGGAGCAGGAAGCCAAGGGTGAGCTGCAGCGTGCCCTGTCCAAGGCCAACAATGAAGTTGCCCAGTGGAGAACCAAATATGAGACGGACGCCATTCAGCGCACAGAGGAACTGGAAGAGGCCAAGTACGTGCTGAGATGGGAGCAGGACTGGAAGTAGGTCTGGATGTGAATGTGGGAGGAAGTGGAAGAAGCAAGGTTGTGCTAGGGAAGGGAGTGCCTGGAACAGTGTGCTTTGGAGTGGGCAGTAATGGATTGTGGGCTGCTTTCTGGGGATTGTGACTGGATGAGGACAAGTGTGCTAGTTCTTGTGCTAGATTTCCATTGTTAACCGCAGCTGAGTCATCATATTTCCCATTGAGTTTACATTATACTTGCTGTTCAGAGTCTGTTTTCTGGATCCTTGCCAGTCCTTTGATCCCTCCCCCACCAGACTCCCTTCTGGTTAATGATGCTGCTGCTCTTCCATACCTCACTTCTCTCCAGCCTCCCCCATCCCTCGGCTGCAACTACCCACATGCCCTTTTCCCTTGCTCTTTATTCTCCTCTCCCAAACTCCAGTCCAGCACCCTCCCTGAGCCAGCCCAGACTTCCTCAGATGCCCCCTGAGCCACGCTGTCTGTCCCAGCTTCTCACATGCTCTTCTCCCGACCTTACAACAAACTCCCTTCTGGCCACCCCTGGCTTCCTTCCAGTCCTTCCCTCACACAGGCTCCCCAAAGGGGCTGGACGTTTCCATTCAGCACTGATGTCTGGCCCTACAGAAAGAAGCTTGCTCAGCGTCTACAGGAGTCAGAGGAACAGACTGAGGCAATCAATTCCAGGTGTGCCTCATTGGAGAAGACGAAGCTGAGGCTGCAGGGGGAAGTGGATGACCTCATGACTGATATGGAGCGATCCAATGCAGCTTGTGCAGCGTTCGATAAGAAGCAGAGGAATTTCGATAAGGTCCTTTCAGAGCAATCCCATTTTTCATTCCATTTTTCCAGGGCCGCCCAGAGGATTCAGGGGGCCTGGGGCAAAGTGGGGGAGCTGCGGCGCTTGTACTCACCCAGCGGCGGTCCGGGTCTTTGGCGGCATTTCGGTGGCAGGGGTCCCTTCAGTCGCTCTGCATCTTTGGCAGCACTGAAGGGCCCCCCGCCGCCGAAATGCCACCGAAGAGCTGGACCGCCGCCGGTCCAGGGCGCGTGGGGCTCCTGCGGGGCCCGGAGCCTGGGATAAACTGCCCCACTTGCCCCCCCCCACCTCCGGGTGGCCCTGCATTTTTCAAAGAAAGTCAAAGTTTTGTAGATCACAGAATGTCATTGATGTTCCCACCCAATTGGAGAGACTAAACTGGCTCCCACACACCTGGAGTCTCAAGAGGGCAGTATACATTTCTGACAGCCCAACACAAGGTGCTGTGCAGTTATGAAAGCTCTACTTTTATTCACAGCTTTAGTTGGGCTCAGTCTAACCTAAGTAAAGAGTGTGCAGATACCATGGTGCTGGGCACCTTCACATACACGTAATAATAACAATATCATAAAGCAGATGGATCATGTATTAGTGCCAATCTATCTCCAGGTAAGAGACCAGAATTCAAACCACAGCAAACAAACAGAGCAACCCACTAAGGACATTAGAAATCATGAAGCTCTAGCGAAGGAAATGGCAGTGGTCAGAGCCTTATATAAGAACATAAGAGCTGCCATACTGGGTCAGACCATGGTCCCTCTTTCCCAGTATCCTGTCTGCAACAGTACCCAGTACAGAGCTTCAGGGGGAGTATACAGAACAGGACAATTATGGATCCACCCCTGTCTGCCCCTCCTGGCATCAGGCAATGAGAGGTTTATGGTCTCCCCAAGCATGTGGTTGCATCCGTGACCATCTGAACTAACAGCCCGTGTGTATTATTTTGCACTTATCAACATTAAATTTCATCTGCCATTTTGTTTCTCAGTCACCCAGTTTTGTGAGATCCCTCTGTAATTCCTCACAGTCTGCTTTGGATTTAAGGATCTTTAATAATTTTGTATTGTCTACAAACTTTGCCATGTCACTATTCTCCCCCGTTTCCAGATCTTTATGGAATATGTTGAACAGAACAGGACCCAGTATAGATCCTTGGGGTCCCTGCTGTTCAGCTCTCTCCATTATGACAACTGACCATTGATTCCAACCCTTTGTTTCCTATCTTTCAACCTCTTACTGGTCCATGAGAGGACCTTCCCTTTTATCCCATGGCTAGTTAGTTTCCTTAAAAGCCTTTGATGAAGGACCTTGTAAAAGGCTTTCTGAAAATCCAAGTACACTATATCCACTGGATCACCCTTGTCCACATGCTTGTTGACTCTCTCAAAGAATTCTAATAGATTAGTGAGGCATGATTTCTCTTTACAAAAGCCGTATTGACTCTTCCCCAACTTATCATGTTTATCTAGGGGGCTGATAATTCTGTTCTTTACTATGGTTTCTACCAAATTACTTGGTACTAAAGTTAGGCTCACTGGCCTGTAATTGCCAGAATCTCCTCTAGAGTCCTTTTTAAAAATTGGTGTTACATTAGGTTACATTCATCTGAACAGAGCCTTTGAGTGAGCCTGTAAAACAATTTTTCAGTTTCCTCCCAAAACGGTAGATAGCCCTGGTAACCCTGCGATCACACAACTATGCACAGGATTTATGGCCAAATTTTTACCCTTTAGGCACAGCTCTATGGTTTTGGAAGCTGCCACAGACTGGTTGGCCCATTAAGGGGAGTTGGGCTCAGTCTTCCCTGTGATGGATCAACTACCCCCACACCCCAGCTGATCCTGATCAACTGGGGATCGGATGGCTTGGGTAAATTCAGACCCACCTGGGAAGGAGTTGAGTGATTTCCATAAAGGGCTGGGAGAGCTTAGTTCGGGATGGGATCTGCAGGAAGGATGTTGTTTCCTGTGACTGGCATGAAAAAAGAGGGCCAAACCCCAGGCACATGGCCCAGATGAAGACTGGGAATAAGGATATGCGGGGAACTAGATTGAGGGAAGGATTCCAGGGAGAAAGTCCAGACAGACAGCACTCAACAAGAGATTAGGGCTGAGAGGTAGCCCAGGAGAGGCATGTCATGTACACCTTGTGCACAGTAGGTTGCAGGGCTACTACTAGCAGATCAGGCTTCTGTACCAGATATGGAATGGCTATAGAGCTTTCTTAGTTCCTTCTCAGAGAAATCTATCAGATGTGTTCACTATAAGATCCTTTAATGCACCGCTAGGAATGACTGTTGTGAGCTTAAGTCAGGTATGTTACATGTGGCACTATCTAATGGATCAACAATATAACACAATATAACAATATAACTACAATATAAGTTGTAGATTAATAACTGTTATAATATGTACACTATCTTTAAACTTCAGTACATATCAGTCAGTTAAGTGTCTCTGAATCATACTGGTTTTTTTATTACATGACTTGAACACGTAACAACTTGGTCATCTGGCTGTCCATTAGTTGTAATGACTGACTGTGATCGGTTTGGAATCTTTGAGTTGTCTTCTTGTTCTGCATCCATCAGCTGTAGAGTTTGCTCTGTTGATTAGTCCTTCTGGGGAACACATTCTAGATATCAATGGTTTCTGTTGAACTCTAGACTGTTGGCCTCGATCACGTATAATTTGGGCGATTAATTATTTTTCTTTATAAGATCTAGGGTTCTCCATCCTTTTTCTCAATGCAATTTGACACAAGCACAGTCACCAGATTCTAGACCTGGAAGTTCTCTAGCTGAGTGGCGTGTGTTGTAAACATGTCTGAAAGCTCTTTTTGCCTTTTTAGCCAATATGATACTTTCTTCATATATGGCTACTTCAGAGATAGTTTCTTGTTCAAAGTTGGAAATGTAGTTCTGAGTTGTCTTCCCACCAGGAGTTGTACTGGACTATATCCTGTAGCTGTTATTGGTGTTAATCTGTAATCAGAAGAACAAAGAATGGATCTTCCTGTTGTTGGATTTTCTTGGCTGTCTGTAAAACTCTCTTAGCCTCTCCATTTGATTGTGAGTAATGTGGGCTACTAGCAATATGATGAAAATCATATTTCGTTGGAAAGACTTAAGTTCTACTGCAGTGAATTGTGTCAATTGTCCATCATTAGTTGTTCTGGAATACTGAAGTGAGCAAAAGTGCATTTCAGTGTCTCAATAATACTGTGACATGTTATATTTCAAGTACATTATTGCTATATACCTGGAAAAAATAGTCCACTGTAAGCAAGTAAAGATGTCCTCTGAATTTCATGGTCTGTCTGATAGAGGTGTTTTACTCTGTAAGGTTCAGCAATGTCTCTTGAGGTTACTTGTACTGGATCTTTTCCAAAAGTTCATTATCACCAAACTCTAGAGTTTCTCACTAGGCCCATCATGGCTGCCATGCTGCAGCTGAGAAGGTTTTTTGTCTTTGATCATATGAACTTGAATGTAAAGCTCTGTGTTTGTAAGTTGTCTCTGTGGTAAACTAGCCCATGCAGTTCAGAGTACCTCCCAGGCTAGTCAGGGCTGTATCAGGTGATTTCACCTACAGGAGGGATTATTGGAAATCCCTTCTGAGATGACTGTCTTGTCTGCTTCTGAGTCAATTTTAAAGTCAATACTCTTTCCATGAATATTCAGTTACACTCTCCAGGCAGGCTCTGTCTCTTCACATGATAGATCCCAGAAACCCAGCTCTTGATTTTATATAATATTAATCAGTTCTCTGACTGCCTAGTGAGAGCAAACAGCTGCAAAAGTCTCTATTTTGTGCATTTATTACATCTTGTGCCTTTGGATAAACATTCATCTGTTGGGCTATGAATTTTTCACATTGAATCATAGAAGATTAGGGTTGGAAGAGACCTCAGGAGGTCATCTAGTCCAACCTCCTGCTCAAAGCAGGAACAACCCCAACTAAGTCATCTCAGCCAGGGTTTGCCAAGCCGGGCCTTAAAAACCTCTAAGGATGGAGATTCCACCACCTCCCTAGGTAACCCATTCCAGTGCTTCATCACCCTCCTTCCGAAATAGCTTTTCCTAATATCCAACCTAGACCTCTCCCACTGCAACTTGAGACCATTGCTCCTTGTTTTGTCATCTGCCACCACTGAGAACAGCCGAGCTCCATCCTCTTTGGAGCCCTGCTTCAGGTAGTTGAAGGCTGCTATCAAATCCCCCCTCACTCTTCTCTTCTGCAGATTAAATAAGCCCGTTCCCTCAGCCTCTCCTCATAAGTCACGTGCCCCAGCCCCCTAATCATTTTCATTGCCCTTCGCTGGACTCTCTCCAATTTGTCCACATCCCTTCTGTAGTGGGGGGCCCAAAACTGGATGCAGTACTGCAGATGTGGCCTCACCAGTGCTGAATAGAGAGGAATAATCACTTCCCTCGATCTGCTGGCAATTTTCCTACTAATGAAGCCCAATTTGCTATTAGCCTTCTTGGCAACAAGGGCACACTGTTGACTCATATCCAGCTTCTCATCCACTGTAATCCCCAGGTGCTTTTCTGCAGAGCTGCCATTTAGCCAGTCCATCTCCAGCCTGTAGCAGTGCATAGGATTCTTCAGTCCTAAGTGCAGGACTCTGCACTTGTTCTTGTTGAACCTCATCAGATTTGTTTTGGCTCAATCCTCCAGTTTGTCTAGGTCACTCTGAGCCGTATCCCTACCCTGCAGCATATCTACCTTTCCCCCCAGCTTAGTGTCATCCGTGAACTTGCTGAGGGTGCAATTCATCCCATCATCCAGATCATTAATGAAGATGTTGAACAATACCGGCCCCAGGATCGACCGGCCCCAGGCACTCCACTTGATACCAGCTGCCAACTAGACATCCAGCTGTTGATCACTACCCACTGAGCCTGACGATCTAGCCAGCTTTCTATCTACCTTATAGTCCATTCATCCAATCCATACATCTTTAACTTGCTGGCAAGAATACTGTGGGAGACTGTATCAAAAGCTTTGCTAAAGTCAAGGTATACCGCGTCCATTGCTTTCTCCATATCCACAGAGCCAGTTATTTCATTATAGAGGCAATCAGATTAGTCAGGCATGACTTGCCCTTGGTGAATCCATGTTGACTGTTCCTGATCACCTTCCTCTCCTCCAGATGCTTCAAAATGGATTCCTTGAGGACTGGCTCCATGATTCTTCCAGGGACTGAGGTGAGGCTGACTGGTGTGTAGTTCCCCAGATTCTCCTTCTTCCCTTTTTTAAAGATGGGCACTATATCTTGTATATCTTGTACACTTAGTCTGAAAGGCTTTGTAATTTGCCTGGAATTTGTCCCTCTTAGCCTCAGGGCTTTTATAATGATGACTTTTAGCACTCATGCTGTGTCTGTTTACTCATGCAGCTTCTAAGCTAGTTTCAGATTTTTCATGTTGCTCCTGCCTTTTGTTCAGTTATTTGACTAGTTCAGACTGCTTTGCTCTCTGTATAGCTGTGGGTAGATTTAAGTCTGTCTTTAATTGTAATTGTTGTGAGAGGTTCTTGTCTCTTAACCCAATAACCTGTATGATATTTTCATGTTTTGCAGTACCAAAAATCACACTTTACAGCCAACACGTTGAAAGCTCTTATAAAAGAATCAATATTTTCTCTTTGTTCCTGAATTCTTTGGTGAAAACGTACTCTTTCATAAACTGCATTTCTCTGAGGTATAAAGTGTGCATCAAACATAGCCCAAACTCTGTCATAGCCATCTTTGTGACTGTCTTTAGTAAAGATAAAAGGCTTAAAGATATTCTGTGTTTACTTCATAGCCTACATTAAGAGATACCTGAATATCTCATTTCCTTATGGAGTTTTATAGCAATGCAAAATACGGCTTCCACTCCATCCATTGTGAAGGTTTGTCAACGCTGAAGTTCTCTGAGACATTGAAGAATGGCATGGTGATGAAATCCTTCAGCCTTTGGTGCTGTTTTCCTTCTGTTTCTGTTCTCCTCTGGTTCTAGTTTACTTCTGACATCATGTCATGTACACCCTGTGCACAGTAGGTTACAGGGCTGCTACTAACAGGTCAGGCTTCTGTACCAGATACGGACTGACTACAGAGCTTCCTTAGTTCCTTCCCAGAGAGATTCACCAGATGTGTTCACTATAAAATCCTTTAGAGAACTGCTAGGAATGGCACTTGCGAGCTTAAATAAGGTTTGTTACACATCGCGCCACCTAGTGACTAAACAGTATAATACAGTTTAGCATTCACTTACAGGACGAAAGACCCTTCTACTGAATGTGTCTTCTAGGTCTTTTGTTTATGCACCCGGCCTGGAGCTGCTGAGAGATGGGAGGGGGCTCATCAGAAGCACAAAAGCGCTGTCCCCTCTCCCATTCCAGGAAAGCTCTTGGATTTGGGTGCCAGGGTTTCCCCATTACAGCAGTTTATTGGCTTGGTTTATTCACACCAAATTCCACATCAGTCTGCGATGCTGAGCAGACAGTAAGACACTGCTGGGGCAGCCTCCATGGCTGATCTAAGCCTGGATATTGTCAATGAACTGCTGACAAATCAGACTATGGTGCCCTAGCTGGTCTTTCGATAGCTTCATGCACAATGAGCAACAAGGGAGACAAAGTTAACCCCTATGGGACTTTCTATGTCCAGTATTCACAATGCTTTTAAATGGAGCCTTTTCATTATAGGAGAGAGGCTGCTAAACACCAGGGATCCCGAGCCAAATCCTTCACGCCCCACCCTTGCTGCTCAGAAGAGTGGTGCCTGGGGAAACGTCTGCATTTCTCATTCTTCACTGCCACTTAGTAGAACTACTGAAAGAATCGATGCAGATTCCCCCAAATGACAGTGCAAGCTCATGCAAGGGACCAGTGGCCTCTACTGCAAAACAAAAGTTCATAGTCTGACTCTAGCAGGACTCCCATAATGCTGCACTCCTTCCTGAGGTCCTTGTGAGATTCGTTGGGGCTGGATGGAGATAGTATGTAACCAGCTGCCAGTGAGGAGGCAGCCAGAGTGAGAGTTATAATGAAAAAGCTCTTAAAAGCAGGGCACATCAAATGGGTCATCTGCAGGGCTGTGGCAAGAGCTGTGTCTGCAACTCCGTCACATCCTGTGTACTACACAAGAGTCACAAAGCACCATGTTCTCCCACTACAAGCTGATTCTCATTCCGCAGGTCCTGGCAGAATGGAAGCAGAAATACCAGGAGAGCCAGTCCGAACTGGAGGCTGCCCAGAGGGAATCCCGTTCCCTGAGCGCAGAGATCTTCAGGATGAAGAATGCCTATGAGGAGGTGCTCGACCAGTTTGAGACAGTCAAACGGGAGAACAAGAACCTGCAACGTAAGTCTAGTGCCTGGCCTTTTGAGACCCACCTCAAATTCACAGAGCCATCTCCATGCTCCTGCCTGCGCCTCCAGAGCATTGCCTACTCCTACCAGCCCAGCAATCATAACCTCCTCCAATCCAGCTGGTCCCAAAATCCCACCGTAAAACTGTGCATGTTCATACGTGCTGTTACAATATTGGTTGAATACACCTTGTGACCTGAGTGCCACCACAATACGCATTTTGATGCAGCCAAATGTAAGGTCATATGTCTAGGAACAATGAATGCAGGTCATACGATCAGAATGGGGAAGCAGTGACTCTGGAAAGATTTGGGGGTCATGGGGCTAATCACTTGAACATGAACTCCCAGTGTGATGTCTGTGGCCAAAAGGGCTAATGCATTAGTTCCCAACTCACACACACCATATGTGTGAGGTCATGCCACATGGAGGATGCCATTTTGCTCTACAGAATGGGGCCCCCCGTGCAGTGTGACCTCGCACATATCATACATGTGCAAGGTCATGCCGTGTGGAGGGTGCCATTTTTAAAGCAAAATATCTGCAAACAGGATAATGCAGGGGAAACTACTTGGCTAATATGATCCTGGGAAGTATAAATAGGAGTATCTCAAGTTGGAGTAAGGAAGCTGTATTACCTCTATATTTGGCACTGATGCAACCACTATTGGAATACTGTGTTCAGTTCTGGTGCCGACAATTCAAGAAGGATATTGATAAATTGGAGGGGGTTCAGAGAAGAGGTATAAGAATGATTACAGGATTGGAAAACCTGCCTTATAATGATAGACTCCAGGAGCCTAATCTATTTAGTTTAACAAAGAGAAGGTGAAGGGATGATTTGATTACAGTCTGTAAGTACCTACATGGGGAACAAATAATTCATAATGGGCTCTTCAATCTAGCAGAGAAAGGGATAACAAGATCCAATGGCTGGAAGTGGAAGCCAGACAAATTCAGACAGGAAAGAAGGTGTAAATTTTTAACAATGAGCGTAACTAATCACTGGAACAACTTATCAAGGTGGATTTTCTATCACTGGCAATTTTTAAATCAAGACTGGATGTTTCTTTAAAGATCTGCTCTCATTCAGCCAAGAATTAATTCAAGGAAGTGCTATGACCTGTGTTATACAGGAGCTCAGACTAGAAAATCACAGTGGTCCCTTCTGGCTTTATAATCTATAAATCTCCTCGTAACCCCCAGTGTTCCTATCCCATCCAGCCTTATTCCTAATGTGACTCATTGGCGGGCAGGAGGCAGATTGTCCATTTTCTGTGTTGCAGAAGAGATTTCAGACCTCACTGAACAGATCGCCGAAACTGGCAAAACGAATCATGAACTGGAAAAAGCAAAGAAACAAATTGAGAAGGAAAAGTCAGACCTGCAATCAGCCTTAGAAGAAGCAGAGGCAAGTATCCTGGATAAGCATTTATGTAATTCAGGCACATTAGAGACGCAAGAGACCTGGTGGTGATGTATCCCTTCCCTCCTCAGATCCCACCATGAGGAGTGCAGTGTAAGAACCTGAACAGGACAGAATAGCTTAGACAATTCCCTCTTACCCACAACCAGTGCAGCACTGCTGACTGCTAGGCGGCAATGTCAGTTCCAGAGTAAGACAGGCTCATTTTATATAATAGAAATATAGGTCTGGAAGTGACCTCAAGAGGTCATCTAGTCCAGGCCCCGTGCTGAGGCAGGACCTAGTATACCCAGATTATCCCTGACAGGTGATTGTCTACCCTGTTCTTAAAATCCTCTGACAGGGATTCCACAACCTTCCTTGAAAGCCTATTCCAGAGCTTAACTGTCCTTCCAGTCAGACTGTGTCCTAAACCTCCCTTGCTGCAGATTAAACTGATTACATCTTATCCTACCTTCGTGGGCATGGAGAACAATTTATCACCATTCTCTTTATAAGAGCTGTGAACATATTTGAAAACTATTATCAGGTGCCCCCTCCATTTTCTTTTCTCAAGACCAGTTTTTTTAACTTTTATCATTTTTGTTGCTCTCTTCTGGACTCTTCCGGTTTGTCCACATCTTTCCTAAATTGCGGCACCCAGAACTGGACACAGCACTGCTGCTGAGGCCTCACCAGTGCCAAGTAGAGCAGGACAATTACCTCCCACGTCTTACATATGACACACTTGTTAATAAACCCCAGAATGACATTTGCCATTTTTGCAAATGCATCACATTGTTCTTTTCAGCCAGTTAGTCCCCATTTTGTAGCTCTACATTTGAGTAGTCCTTCCTATGTGAAGTACTTTGCACTTGTCTTTAATGAATTTCATCTTGTTGATTTCAGACCAATTCTCCAATTTGTCAAGGCTTGTGTGAAATCTAATCCTGTCCTCCAAAGTGTTAGCAACCCTCCCAGCTTGGTGTCACCTGCAAATTTTATAAGCATACTTTCCACTCCATTATCAGTCATTAATGAAAATATTGACTAGTCTCAGACCCAGGGCTGACATTTGTAGAACCTCACCAGATACATCCCTGCAGTTTGACAGCAAACCATTGATAACTTCTCTTTGAGTAAGATTGTTCAACCAGTTTTCCACCCACCGTACAGTAATTTCATCTAGACCACATTTCCCTAGTTTGCTTATGAGAATGTCATGTAGAACTGTGTCAAAAGCCTTGCTAAAATCAAGAGATCCTACCTCATTGTCACTGGCGTTCATTATGTTAGACATCCAATCGCTACTAAACTTTTTGGTGAAAACTGAAACAAAAAAGTCATTTAGCACTTCCGCCATTTCCACATTTTCTGTTATTCTCTTTCCCCCTCATTGAGTAATGAGCGGGGAAAGACTTGTGGTCCACACCTTGTTCAGTGTGCAGGGACTCCCAGACTTTAGAGCATGCAGGGAGCAGTGTGCTTTAATGAGCACCCATGGAGCTGTGCATGGTCTGATACATGCATCTGCACTGGGCAGTGTGTGCTGTTCAGACATGCACAGGCCTTAGCTCTTGCTCTGGGGATGGGAAGGCGGCAGGAGCGTTTCTGGTCAGACCTTTCACAGGAGGCAGAAAGTGGGAGAGGAGAGACAGCTTGTGAGCTCCCTGGGTCTCTTGTCACTAAATGGGAGTTGAGGTTTGACATTAACTATATGCAGATGTGGAGGGGAGATGAGCATCTGCTTTCCTCATGCTGGGAGCTTGGCTGCCTTATCTGTGTATTTCATACTTTCTAATCTTATCTCTGAATGCCCTAGCTTTGGGATGCCGGGGATGTTCTTGGGAGGAGTTTACCTCTAAGTTACTGACACACGCTCAGCTCAGGCTCAGTGAAGTACTTGGTCTGAGAATAACATTTTGTACTTCAGTGCTCTGTCCAGTCCAGTTCTAAATGTCCCAAGTAACTAGGCTTCAACTACTTCCTTGGAGACTGTTCCAATGCCTGGCAAAGCAGTTTGTGTCTGTGGTTCCACACTGCCATAGGAGATTGATTGGGAGGTTTATTGGGGCACTGCACGGAGACAAGCAATGTTCTCTTAACCCCACTAGGGCTCATTGGAACATGAAGAGGGAAAGATCCTGCGTGTCCAGATGGAGATGACCCAGGTGAAGTTAGATATTGACAGGAAGATTGCAGAGAAGGATGAGGAACTTGAGCAGCTGAAGAGGAATCACCAGCGGGTGGTGGAATCCATGCAGAGCACCCTGGACGCTGAGATCAGGAGCAGAAATGAAGCCCTGAGGCTAAAGAAGAAGATGGAGGGGGATCTGAATGAAATGGAGATCCAGCTGGGCCATGCCAACCGCCTGGCTGTAGAGACACAGAAGCACTTTCGGAATGGGCAGGGACAGCTCAAGGTGGGCACCAGTAGAGTTTGTTCTTGTACCTTACCATGGACCTTACCTTGTTTAGCTGTGAGTCTTACTGTGTGTTTCACCCCAAAGGATTCCCAGCTCCAGCTGGACGATGCTCTTAGAGGGAATGAGGACCTGAAGGAGCAGCTGGCTATCGTGGAGCGTCGAAATAACCTGATGCTGACTGAACTGGAGGAGATGCGAGCAGCTCTGGAGCAGACAGAGCGAGCCCGGAAAGTGTCCGAGCAGGAGCTGACAGATGCCAGTGAGCGAGTGCAGCTCCTGCACTCCCAGGTACTTTCTCCCACCCTTCTCAATAGGCAGGTGGGATTGTCTTGAAATGTGGGTGGGATGACTTGTCTTCCAATGTGCCAACAGAACACTAGCCTCATCAACACCAAGAAGAAGCTGGAAGCAGACATGTCTCAGTTGCAGAGTGAAGTAGATGATACCATTCAGGAGGCGAGAAACGCAGAGGAGAAAGCCAAGAAAGCAATTACAGATGTGAGTTCTGCTGCTTGCATCCAACTCTCACTTCTGTTTGCTAGGAAAGGAGCGGGGTGGGGTGAGGTGCAATAACAACTTTGGCCCTCTCTGTACAGTAGTGGAGATTTGGGGGGGGGGCACTCAGGGATGAAGCCTGTGCCAACTAGCTCTCTTTCAGGTCTTTCCCAGGAAGGAATCCTGGAGCCAGGAGTGATGGCTGACCTTACTACATGACACAGGGCAGCAGGTGCTCTGCCAGTTTTGGTGCCCAAATGGCTCCCACTGTCCAAGACCTGGAGCTGCATTCCAGCGCTCCAGCCTGCTGCCTCTGGGCCACAATGAGCAGCTGTTCTGTGCAACCCTCCTCGGGCCTTGAGGAGTCAGGGTGCCAACCCCGTCTTTGCCATCCTGCTCCCTCTCATTTCTCCTCTCTGTCCTCCTGCACCTCCCACGCTGCTGGCAGCATTCAGCCAGACTAAGCCCACAGGAATCAGATGAGCCCGGCATACCATTGCCACAAATTAAGGGGACTGCCCCGTGTCAGCCCCTAGGCCCCTCACTCAGTTTTGTCCTGCCATGTTGCTTGGTGAGATGCTGCTCACGTGGCCCCAGTGCAGACCATGACCTGGTCTCCACAGCTGGATGATTTTCATGGGGTGGATTGCAAAAGAGCCTGAGCTATGAATTTCAGCCCTGAGCCCCGATGAGAACCACCACAGTGCTCAGGGCTGTTTGGATCCAGGTTAGTTCTGGCCCCATCTCTTGTGTTTTACTTAATTGCACTTCCTAGCAGCCAGGTGCCCTCCACAACTAGCGCTAACTGGCTGCTTTGCAGGCATCTCAACAGAGAGGCCAAGGTCTGCATGAGTCACATGGCTGAACTCCCTTCTCCAGGCACTGGTGAGGTAGCATTTGGGAAGCTGATACTGTCTCCGCTGTGCTTGTCCTGTGGAGGAGCAGAACCACCATGGCTGTCAGTGCATGAGTCCCCTTAGCATGGCCAGGCTCACTGGCTGAGGCTTTATCCTCCCTGTGGGGATGGTTTCTGTGAGGAGCTGGGTCCTGGGAAGAGAGCATGAATATAGACACAGAGCTCCCAATGATGGCCTCAGCAGCACAGAGACGATGCTCATTAATAGGACTGTGCACCTAACTAGGCGGCCATGATGGCGGAGGAGCTGAAGAAGGAGCAGGACACCAGTGCCCACCTGGAGAGGATGAAGAAAAACCTGGACCAGACGGTGAAGGACCTGCAGCTCCGTCTGGATGAGGCAGAGCAGCTGGCATTGAAGGGTGGCAAGAAGCAAATCCAGAAACTGGAGGCCAGAGTATGGCTGTGTTCAGACATCGGGGCCAGGCTGGATTTGGGGAACAGAGCCAGGCTGAATTTGGGGATTGGGGCAGGGCTGGATTGCGGGGACTGGGTTTGGTGGTTTGGGGATTGGGGCCTGGGTTTGGGGCTGAGCTGAGTTTGGAGGGACTGGGGTTGGGGCTGGGCTGGATTTGGGCGTTTGGGGATCAGGCTGGGTTTGGGGATTAGGGGTGGGCCAGTTTGGAGATTTGGGGATCAGGGTTGGACAGAGTTTGGGGAAGGGGACGGACTGGGTTTGAGGTTTCTGTGGGGGTCCCTCACTATGGCCACTCCATCATGGCTGTGCTAAGGTGGTGGTGGCAGGCCTCATAGAGGCCTCTGCTTGGGTGGGTAGGGGCTGAATTGTTCCTCCTCTGGGGTGAACCCCAGCTCACTTGGTGCTAGGGACTCCTAATCTCGGGCATGGTGCTCCAGCATGCCCAGAGGGGTGGGGTGGCACTCGACAGCCACGCAGATGGATCTTGGGGGGAGATCATGTGAATCCCATCTCAAGCTGGCATGGGGCCATGGAGGTCTCTCATGGGGATGTGCCTAGGCCCTTGAGCAGGGACTGCTTATCCAGTGTGCCTGGACTTGGCGTTTGCTTTTTTTCTTGTGTCTTGTGGAACATACGTATCCCATTCAGCTGCAATGTGGTGGCAAAACCCGAGTGAAAGAGGCAAATACAGCCTGAGCTCTCCCTGACAACACCTTGCCCCCCTGCTCCCTCCCCTCCCTAGCTGCAGTAGAGCCATGGGCACATCGCTGTCTTTGGCTGTAAGGTGCCAGCAGGCGTGGCACTGAGTAACTCATGCTGCTGCTAATAAGGGCTTGTGACTGGGCCACAACCCATTGGTCCCCATGCCCCAGAGCAATGGCCAGAGGATTCACTTGGAGTCAACAAGTTTCCTGGCCCATCCACAGGCACATCAGGCGTCTCCTACCCACACCTTGGCCATCAGGGCCCAGGGCCGTTATGCACATGCAGTTCTTCCCTTTGCTGATTGCTCTCTTCACCGTCTTACTGTGCTTAGGTTCAGGAGCTGGAAAATGAGCTGGATGCTGAGCAGAAGCGAGGCATAGAGGCCATTAAAGGGGTACGCAAATACGAAAGGCGGCTCAAGGAAATCACTTACCAGGTACCACTGGGAACCTCCGCTCTCATTGAAGCTCTGCTGCTTTCCAAGCACATCCCAGACACTGGCCTCCCCAGCCTGACCATATTACTATTGCATTCCCTGCAGTCTGAAGAAGACAAGAAGAATGTTGTCCGGCTCCAGGACTTGGTAGACAAACTGCAGCTGAAAGTGAAAGCCTACAAGAGACAAGCTGAGGAGGCCGTGAGTGCAGGATCCGCCAATCTGCTGAGCAAAGATTTTCAAAGCTGCCTAGGCCTCAGGACACCCAAATCCTTTCATGTGGATGGAATGGGGGGGCAGGGATCCAAATCCCCTGGCAGTTTTGGAAATCTCCGCCTAAATTCCTAACGGCTTACAGACTTAGGGCATATCTACACAGGGAAGTGTAACTAGCTGGCAGGGCTGTGTGGGGCACAGTGCTGTGCAGGGTGCTAGGAGGGCTGTGGCATTCTCTGAGGCTTGGTGCTGGGTGGGGCATGGGTTGATTGTGCTGGAGATGGCATGGCAGGGCATTGCTGATGCTGAGTGGGGTGGTTGCTGCTGGCAAGGGGCTGGGTGTGGCATGGCAGGGCGCTGCTGGTGCTGGGTCAGGTGTGGGTGGTGATTGTATGGGGCAGAATGTGAGTGCAGATGGGGTAGGCAGAGGGCACTAGGCAGGGTGTGGGAGTTGATAAGAACATAAGAATGGCCACACTCAGATCAAAGGTCCATCTAGCCCAGTATCTGGTCTTCCGACAGTGGCCAATGCCAGGTGCCCCAGAGGGAATTAACTGAACAGGCAATCATCAAGTGATCCATCCCCTGTCACCCATTCCCAGCTTCTGGCAAACAGAGGCTAAGGATGGTGCTGGGCAGGACAGTGCAGGTACACATGGCATTAGCTGAGGGTGCTTTGTGAGATATGGTGCTGACAGTGCCGGGTGGGGTGCAGGCGGAGATGGCACTGGGTAGGGCACAGACACTGATGGTGCTGGACAGGGCCCGGGTACTGAGGGCCCTGGGAGGACATGGTGCTGACGGTGCTGGGGGTGTGTGGGTGCTGACAGCACTGTTTGGCTCTACAGGAGGAGCAGGCCAACACCCACCTGTCGCGGTGTCGTAAGGCCCAGCACGAGTTGGAGGAGGCTGAGGAACGAGCCAACATCGCTGAATCCCAGGTCAACAAGCTGCGGGCCAAGAGCCGCGACATTGGAAGCAAGGTGATCACAGGACTCAAAATTTTTTATTCACAGTGACTTCACTCTGAAAGCACTTCAGAGTTACAGACCTCTGAAAATAACAAAGCCCTGAGACGTGTCCTCCCCCCCATCCTGATCTCACCCCTTCTCCCAGCTCAAGATTTGTCACCTTTTCAGAGCTCCTCCAGCCCGCTTTCTCCTGCACGTCCCCCTACATGGTGCAACGGGTGGCCCTCTGCTAGGAGCAGCCAGCACCCTGCTCATAGAGTCTCTGTCTCCTTGCCATGTACTTCCCTGCCACACTGTAGCCCCCTCCCTCACCTGCAGAGAAAATCATTGTTCGATGCAATGCGCAAGTAGGGGAGAGTCATTCCCAGTGATAGTCCTCCACTGAGGTGTCAGGCACTCTCTGGGATCAGGGCTCCTGTCTGGAATGCAATTCAAGCAGCTGTCGTTGCACATTTATTATTATCATTGTACTTGTATTCAACAGAAAATACAACATGGAGTTTATAGTTTGGTACTGACATATTGCACCCTGCCACAGGGTTGACCTGGGATAACTATCAGTTAGTCTGGCATCAATCCTGAGCAAGATCATGGAAAGGCTCATACTGGATTCAATCAATGAAGAACGACTTAGCAAAACAAAGAGAAAGTTTAGGGGTGACTTGATCCCAGTCTAACAGCCTCTTCAGTCTAGCAGAGAAAGGTCTAACACGATCCAACAGCTGGTAGTTGAAAGTAGACAAATTCCAATTGGAAATAAGACGAACATTTTTAACAATAAGGGTAATTAACCATTGGAACAACTTACCAAGGGTTGTGGTGGATTCTCCATCACTGGCCATTTTAAAATCAAGATTGGCTGTTTTTCTAATAGCTCTGCTCTAGTTCAAGCAGGCATTAATTCGGGGAAGTCCTGGGGCCTGCACTATACAGGAGGTCACAGTGGTCCGGTCTGGCCTTGGAATCTGACTGTGTGATGTAATTAATGCCAATCAATCTGGTTTGATGGCAAATAATTCCTGTCAAATGAATTAATGCTCTTTGTCATGCTCTCAAGGTTTGCTGGTTGGTAGAGGGGACTGTGCCCATGGAATATACTGGACTTCAGTAAGACATTTGACCTAATGCCACCAGCCATTCAGATAAATAGACTAGCAATGTACAAAATCAATGGAGCCCATATTAAAGAGACTAAAAACTGGCCACCAAGAGAACTGGGGGTGCTGTGGACAGTGAGGCTCTTCTGCCCGTTCTCCATCAGGGACTGTTTATCTCACCCCAGCATGGGGAGCACATTTGCTGAAGGCGAGACATGAGCCCCAAAAGCCACATAAATGAGTCCTTCAGCAGGCACCTACACTAGTAGCTGTGTGGCATTTCACTGACCCACATCCTGCCACTCCCACTAGAGGGAGCCACTATATACTTTTCCCCAGGAAGCACCAAGCTAAATTGCATTCCCTGCTGCCTCTGGGACCTCACTGGGCTTCTGGTGGACTGGCTCATCTGTACTGTGGCAATCTGCTGTGCCATGTCAGCCAATCTAAGGGACAGAGAGCACTCAAAATACATGGGGCTGGTCAGCTGCTGTAAATCCTCAAGCTGCTTTGCCTTCAGCAAGGATCTGCCTATAGACCCCTCCTCTCATGCTGCAGGCCTGGAAATCATTGTTTCTTTGCCTGCAGTTTTGCACATTGTTGCCCCTAACTGCACACTTAAAATCATGTTGAGATTCTAGCCCCTCTGGCAATTCCATTATCCCAGTAACTTCTAAAGTATCTTTATTTATTTATCTACAGAAATCGGAGGACTGAGGTCCCAGAGTGTGACTGCAGAGGTCTCCCATGCAATATGGATGTCTGCAGTCAGGGTAGATGTATATTAGCTGATACAAATAAATGGAAAGACATAGGTCTGATCTCTGTTCTGGCCTCCTTTATTTAGCCTGTGTAGAAGAGTTATTATTTGGGAGAAGACCTGTGGGAAATAAAAGGTTAATCTTGCAGGGACACTTGGCATCAAACAGAGGGAAAAGTTAAGGTTGTCTTGGTGAGTGTGTCTGAGTAAGGTTGATTTGCTAGCGGGATGGACAGTATATGTCTCTCTACCTGACAGAAGGATCTCTGATGTACACAAAAGGCTGTTTGGGGGGCCTGGACAGGCATCTCAATTGTCCTCCAGAGTCTCAGCTTTCTTCTTTTTCTCTAGCAATTAGAGACTGACTATGCAAAGAAAACCTTCAGAACTTGAATCAAGTGTAATTGATATAGCAATGGCTCCCTGAGTTTGTGTTGAGCCTGAAACAATAATTCTGAGATATTCTGCTCCATTAATTTCAGTGGAGTAGTAACTCAGATCAATGAAGACACTTCATACACCAACATGGTTAACTTTACTGCTCCTGCCAGCATGTCAGAAAGGCAAGGAGGGATCACACCCTGCACACTTACCCATCACCTGTGAGCGAGAGGAATGGGGATTGGGCTGGGGGTGGGATAGTCAGGGAGCACGATGAGCAGCCTGAAGGGGTGGGTACTCAGCATTCGGAAGCCAGGCAAATGCTGCAGTGGGTTAGTGGCCATCTCCCTGGGCAGTGAGGGGGTTGGATGGCGTCCTTTGCTCTCAGCGACTTGCTGGCACACAGGTGATTTCCCTGTGTTTTTAACGTGTGTAATGAGGAGACAATGAGGGATGAGGAGCTGTAGTGCTCTACATGCCTTGGCCATTCCATCACACAGCCCCCTTTGCCTCTATGACACTCTTCCCATATTACCTGTGGCCTCTGTGCACCAGCTGTGCTGCCAGACCACCTCTGTGGTTAATACCCTGGGAATGGCAGCGCCCCCGACAAGGGAATGCTGGTTTCATCAGTTCTGCACTCCTCTCCCCCGAGTCTGTGCAGGCTTGTGCCGGCTGATCTGTGACTGGGGCACTCCTGCAACCCAGTGAATCTCTGCTGCTGCAACAGCTTGAAGGGGGGTGGAAAATGGGCTGGGGCACCAACCCAGGCAGCCCTCCGGCTTCTCTAACCTGTTTGTGGGGTTGGTCCATCTTCTGCCAGCCACAGCATAGGGGAGGAGAAAGGGTGGGGACTGACAAGGAGCTGTGTCAGTTCTCAGGGTGATCAGGACTAGGAGTTACTTGTTCTTCTTTGAGCAGATGCAGCCGTGTATTCCACTTAGGTGTGTGCGTGCCCAGTGCACCAGGGCTGCAGAATTTTGCCTAGCAATACACCTAGAGCGGTGGTGCTCGCACCTCATGGCCGTAGCCCCTCCCTTGGTTATATAAGGTGGTGCCCCCCCCCCCATCAGTTCCTTCTTACCAGATGTGGATGGAGTTGGAGCTGTGTGGACTTAACCTCACATGCTCTCACTACTTTAGTGTTTTTTTCTAGTTGGCAATACCCTTAGTCTTAGTGTTGGTTGTATTTAGTTAGGAATTCCCTGTGGTGCCCTCACCAGGGTTCAAACACTGTCCAACATGTGGGAGGGAGCGAGCCCTAACCATGATCCCCACATGCGGTGCTTGTTGTGCTTTGAGGCCCATGTCAAGGAGTGGCGTTCGACCTGTAGCTTGTTCAGGATTCTCACCTAAAACAGCACCTGCTTGAACAGGCCTTGTGGCCTGCTTTGGCACCAAGGCCCTTGTCAGATTGGAGGTTGCCATCAGGTTCCAAGAATGCTGCTGCCTTGCGCCTCTCTGAAGAGATGGAGAAGCCGTTCCTTATTGAGTGCACTGAGATCACATAAGACCAACTGAGTTGGCTCCAGATCTCATATGGACTTTCTCTCACCTCTCTCAGGAAGAGCATGGATCGGCACAAGTTAGTGCTGGTACGCCGAATGGCAGAGGTGCCTCTAACCATTCCCTGGTGTAGTAGTAGGATTTTATATTTGTATAATTTAGAATGAAGGATAAAGAATAATAAGATAACAATGTAGCATGTATTAAATGTATTGATGTATGATTTGACCATATCCTGCCAGCCACCCTTTTTGAATAGCAGAAAGGAATGGCCTAATGGGCCATCGGTAGAGATGCATCAGCCAGAATCTCTTTGTGTCTGGATTGATTTCAAGGCAGTAACAGACCTTTGAGGTCACCACTTTGTTGTAGGCTTAGCATTTTAAAATAAGTAAAAGGATGCCATGATTGTTTTTCTTCTGCATTGCAATTTGATGTTCCTGTTCAAAATGTTCTCTGAAAGTGAATTCTGTTTTGTGTGTGAATGAGAAATGGGTGTTAAGAGATATGTGAGAAGGCCATCGCTGAACCAGATGTTCTAGGGAGCACCTCCTGGCACACAAGTGTGCCAGGAGGATGCAACATGTCCCTATTGAAATATCAGAGGCGGGCAGATTGACGACTCCAAAAATGAGACAGGCACCTATCAATGGGGACAAGATAGCTGTGATCAAAACCAGCATGGGATAATTCCCTGAGAGACTTGATGAAAGAACAAGATAAAGGATAAGGACAATTTAAGAAAACAAGTACTCGTCAAACAACAATTGATTACAGCATGACAGTGCAAAACTCATTGGTCCCAATGAAGGAAAATCACTATACAAACAGGGTGCCTTGCCATGAAACTTTGGCTTTGTCCTGCCAAGACTTCCCTGGAGCATTGTGTCGTGACCGACAGAACCTGGCTCCTACCTACTGTGACAAAGTTCCTCCTCTATCTTGGTGGGCAGGGCCGGCCCCAGGCACCAGCCTGGCAAGCAGGTGCTTGGGGTGGCTGCTCGGGAGAGGGGCGGCACGTCCAGCTATTTGGCGGCAATTCAGTGGCAATTCGGCAGACGGTCCCTCACTCCCGCTCGGAGCAAAGGACCTCCCGCTGAATTGCCGCCGCAGATGGTGATCGCGGCTTTTTTTTTTTTTGGGCTGCTTGGGGGGGCCAAAACCCTGGAGCTGGCCCTGTTGGTGGGTCCTGCGCTTCTTGGTGGATTTTCTTGCCTCAGAGATTCACCATGTGGGTTGGGGAACAGCCCAGAGACCTTCCCCTCTGGAAGAACCCACAGTCCAGGACAATTGGGAGGTTTGGACTGGACTCTCACTATCAGCTCCTTGCGCTTCTTGCTCCCAGCTCCTCACACTCGCACCACAAACTGAAGTGAGCTCCTTTTAAAACCCAGGTGCCCTGATTAGCCTGCCTTAATTGATTCTAGCAACTTCTTAATTGGCTCCAGGTGTCCTAATTAGCCTGCCTGAACTGGTTCTAGCAGGTTCCTGATTACTCTAGTGCAGCCCCTTCTCTGGTCACTCAGGGAACAGAAAACTACTCATCCAGTGACCAGTATATTTGCCCTCTACCAGACTCCTGTACCCCACTGGTCTGGGTCTGTCACATATCCCTCCCCCCTGCTCAACGCCAAGGGGTTGGGCAGCTTGGGACGCCAGACAGTGCACACGTGACAAACCATTGGCGTTGCCATGACGGCTCCCTGCTCTGTGTTGCACACGGAACTGGAAAGGTTGGAGGGATAAGAACTATCTGGTCACCCTTGTGTTCTTCTCCTTGTTCCGCTGCATCCATTGAAGAGGGGCATGGTCGGTCACGAGGACAAATCTGCGCCCGAGCAGGTAGTAGCACAATGTTTCCATAGCCCATTTTACAGCAAAGCATTCTCTCTCCACCACTGCATATTTTTGTTCCCTTGAAAGGAGTTTCCGACTGAGGTATAGAATTGGGTGTTCCTCCTCCCCGACCATCTGTGATAGAACGGCCCCCAACCCTACTTCCGATGTATCCGTCTGCAGGATAAACTCCTTGGTGAAATCAGGGGCTATCAGTAAGGGGTTACTGCAGAGGGCAGTCCATAGGTCTGTGAATGCTTCCTCTGCTGCATCAGACCATCTCACCAGATCAGGTCCACAGGCTTTCACTAGGTCTGTCAGGGGGCTTGCCCTTGTAGCAAAGTGGGGGATAAATCATCAGTAATACCCCACCACACCTAGGAACACCCAGACTTGTTTCTTGCGACTTGGTCTGGGCCAATTTTGGATGGCCTCTAACTTGTTCACTAGGGGTTTTACCAGACCTTTTCCCAAAATGTAGCCAAGATATTTGGCCTCTGTAAACCCTACAGCGCACTTGGCAGGGTTTGCTGTAAGGCCAGCTCGCCTGAAGGTATCGAGGACTGCCTCCACCTTCTCCAGGTGGGTTTCCCAGTCTGGGGTATGAATGACCACATCGTCCAAGTAGGCAGCAGCATAACTGTTATGAGGGCGTAATAGCTTGTCCATGAGGCGCTGGAAGGTAACTGGGGCCCCATGTAGTCCAAAAGGGAGGACAGTGTATTGAAAAAGACCCTCTGGTGTAGAGAACGCAGTCTTTTCCTTTGCGTCTTCTGCAAGGGGAATCTGCCAGTACCCCTTTGTCAAGTCTAGGGTAGTCAAGTACCAGGCGTTACCCAGACGGTCCACTAGCTCATCTATGCGAGGTATGGGGTACGCGTCAAACTGGGATACTTCGTTTAGTCGCCGGAAGTCGTTGCAAAATCTTGTGGTGCCATCAGGTTTGGGCACCAGCACGATTGGGCTGGACCATTGACTGTGGGATTCTTTGATGATCCCCAACTCCAGCATTTTTTTTTACTTCTGCTTTTATTTCCTCCCTTTTTGCCGCTGGCACCCAATAGGGCCTCCTTGTTACTCTGGCCCCAGGGTTCGTGATGATGTGGTGATATGTCTCGGTTGTTCGACCAGGTTTTGTCGAGAACACATCTTGGTTCCAGAAGATCATCTCAAACACCTCATTCTTCTGGTCTGGTGTTAAATCGGGAGACACTCTCACCTGTTTGGAAGGCTTGTTTTCCTGGGTTAGGTTTTTTTGGACCGTTGTGCATGCCTCTTATGCATGCCAGGGTTTCAGAAAGTTAACATGATAAATCTGTTCTTGTTTTCTGCGTCCTGGCTGCCGCACCTTGTAGGTTATTTCCCCCACGGGTCCAACCACCTCATAGGACCCGTGCCATTGGGCCAGAAGCTTGCTTTCTGCCGTGGGTACCAACACCATAACCCGATCCTTTGGTTGGAACTGTCGCACTTTTGCCTGGCGATTGTAATGGGTTCGCTGGGCCTCCTGTGCCTTCTCCAAATGTTCCCGTACAATAGGGGTAACCTGGGCTATCCGGTCTCGCATCTGCATTACATGCTCTATTATATTTCTCCCCTCTTTGGGTTCCTCTTCCCAGATCTCTTTGGCAATATCTAGTATGCCACAGGGGTGACGCCTGTATAATAACTCGAAGAGGGAAAACCCAGTTGAGGCCTGAGGTACCTCCCGGATAGCGAGCATAAGGTAGGGTAGTAGGTGACAATCCTTCCTGTCCCGACTTACCACCTTCCTTATCATAGCCTTGCGGGTTCGGTTAAACCTTTCTACCAACCCATCAGTCTGCGGATGGTAGACCGAAGTTTTCAGGGTATGTATATGGAGCAGCGTACAGAGGTCCTTCATTAGCTTCGACATAAATGGGGTTCCTTGGTCGGTTAATATCTCCTTCAGTAGCCCCATTCGGGCAAAGATCCGCACCAGCTCTTTGGCTATAGTTTTAGAGGCCGTGTTCCGCAGGGGGACGGCTTCTGGGTAGCGAGTAGCATAGTCCAAAACAACAAGTATATATTGGTGGCCCTGAGCCGTCTTTTCCAGGGGTCCCACTAGGTCTATGGCTATTCACTCAAAGGGGACCTCTATGATGGGAAGGGGTACTAAAGGTGCCCTCAAGTGGGGACGGGGACTGTGCAGCTGACACTCCGGGCAGGAGGCACAGTACCTCCGCACTTCTTCATGTACTCCGGGCCAGAAGAACCGTCGTAGAACTCGTGCCAGGGTCTTCTCTATCCCCAAATGCCCCCCAAAAAGATGACTATGAGCGAGACTTAATACAGCGTTCTGGTGTTTTTGAGGTACTAGGATCTGCTGTACCTTCTGCCCCTGTACTGGTGCAACCCGGTATAAGAGATCCTTCTTCATTATGAAGTAGGGTCCTGGTCCCTGGGTTTTCCCTTCCACAGAGACCCCATCTATTTCAGTCACCTCCTTCCTAATGTTGTCATACCTTGGGTCTTCTGCCTGGTCCCATCCAAAATTTCCTCTCCTGGGGCTAATCTGCCCAAGATCTAGGGACCCAGTCTCTGTTGCCTCTACTGGTTCAGAAGCATTAGGGTGGGGGTCAGACTCAGGTGCTTCTCCCTCCTGCGTGGCCTCCTTTTCAGCTGCATGGGTCCACCTACCTACAAGAGCGACCCTCTGGCTTTGGATCAGTATTCGGGTTCCCAAGGCCCTAGCTGCCCTTCTTTCCCTATTTGTCCTTCTACCCTGTCTGGGAGTGGAGAACAAATCTGGGGATATTTCAGAGAAGATTGGGGGTTGACAGTCTGCTGTGGATGCCTCACCAATTTTAGGGTCCCCATCTTTCTCCAATCCTCCTACTGGGAGTAAGTTTCCAAACCCTGGGAAGTCCCTCCCTATGAGCACCAGGTATGGGAGTTTAGGGACTACACCTGCTGCTACCTCAGTAGTGTTCCCTTGGATCTCGATTTTTACTGGGACGGTGGGGTAGTAACTAGCTGTCCCATTTGATACATGTTATCCCCGTACATTTAGCCTGCAGCAGCTGACTATGCTTCATGAGCTTCCCTGAGATAAGGGTGATAGCACTCCCCGAATCAACCAGTGCCGTGGTCCCAACCCCATTTAGTTTCACTGGTCTGGTATACATATGTGGGGTTAGTGAGACCCCCACAAGGTGGATTAGGGAGCATGGATCTGTCCAGTTCCCCAGGTTACACTGCATAGGCTCCTCAGCATTGGGACACTGTGCAGCTATGTGTCCCCACTCTCCGCAGGCATAACATCTGTATGGAGCCCGAGGCATTCCCCGGTCTCTTGGTTTGGGCAGTCTAACATCACGATCCTCTTCTCCCTCAGTGCTCCGACTCTTTGTGGCCTCTGATGGGCCTTCAGCCTCTCTCTTTTTCCACCTGGGCCCTTCTGGTGGCCCAGTCACCCGAACTTTAGGGCTTGGTGCTGCTAGTTTAACCTGGGGTGCCTCTTCCTTAACTGGTCGGGTCAGCTCCCTCGCTGTCCTTCGCCTCTCTACCAGGGCAACAACCTCGTCATAGGTGGAGGGTTCGTTCTGGCTTCCCCAGGCACGAAGGTCTGGTGGTAGTCCCCTCATGTATCGGTCGATGACCAGAACCGCTAGTATCTCTTCCGGACTCCGGGACTCTGTTTGCAACCACTTTCGTGCGAGATGGATGAGGTCATACAATTGGGACCGCAGGGTTTGGTCTTCCTGGTACCTCCAACCGTGATACTGCTGGGCCCGCACTGCTGTCATTACCCCAGATCTGGCCAGGATCTCTGCTTTCAGCTGGGGGTAGTCTGCTGCAGCCTCTTCAGGCAGATCATGGTAGGCCTTCTGGGCCTCCCCACACAGGAATGGGGCAAGGATGCCAGACCACTGATCTTGAGGCCAGGCCTCCCGTAGGGCTGTCCTCTCAAAGGCCAGAAGGTATGCCTCTACATCATCCTCCCGTGTCATTTTCTGCAGCCAATGGCTGGCCCGTATGAGCCACGTCCCATCATGGCTGCGATTCAGCTCTGTAAGGGACTTTACCTGGTTTACCAGTTCCCGCAACATAGCTCGGTCTTGAGCAGCCTGGTCCATCAGCAAGCGATTAGTTTCTTGCTGCAGCCGCCCTGCCTCCTGTTGGGCGGCTGCGTGGACACAGGTAGCCTCCTGCTGGGCCGCCATAGCTTGTATCAGTGCCCGCACTACGTCATCCATTGTGGTGAAAAAAAATAAACCCTCTCCTTTTTTTTTTTTTTTTTTTTAGAAAATCACCCTCCTTCTTCTTCCGACGCGCTGTGCACCCCAAGATCCCACTCCTCACACCAGTGTGACAAAGTTCCTCCTCTATCTTGGTGGGTCCTGCGCTTATTGGCGGATTTTCTTGCCTCAGAGATTCACCGTGTGGGTTGGGGAACAACCCAGAGACCTTCCCCTCTGGATGAACCCACACTCCAGGTCAATTGGGAGGTTTGGGGGGAACCCGGGCCCACCCTCTACTCCGGGTTCCAGCCCAGGGCCCTGTGGACTGCAGCTGTCTATAGTGCCTCCTGTAACAGCTGCATGACAGCTACAACTCCCTGGGCTACTTCCCCATAGCCTCCTCCAAACACCTTCCTGAGGCCTTGGCTACACTCACGGCAGCGCTGTGAAGCACGAGTGTAGTCGCGCCACGAGAGCTCTCTCGCAGCGCTGCAAGTACTCCACTCTCCTAGGGGAATAGCTTGCAGCACTGCAGGCACTGATTACACTGGCGCTTTACAGTGCTGCACTCACTGCGCTCAGGGGGGGTGTTTTTTCACACCCCTGAGCACAGCAAGTGCAGCACTGTGAATTGCCAGTGTGGCCAAGGCCTTAGTCTCACCACAGGACCTTCCTCCTGGTGTCTGTTAACGCTCGTACTCCTCAGTCCTCCAGCAGCACACACTCTCACTCTCAGCTCCTTGCGCCTCTTGCTCCCAGCTTCTCACACTCACACCACAAACTGAAGTGAGCTCCTTTTAAAACCCAGGTGCCCTGATTAGCCTGCCTTAATTGATTCTAGCAGCTTCTTAATTGGCTCCAGGTGTCCTAATTAGCCTGCCTGCCTGAACTGGTTCTAGCAGGTTCCTGATTACTCTAGTGCAGCCCCTGCTCTGGTCACTCAGGGAATAGAAAACTACTCATCCAGTGACCCATATATTTGCCCTCTACCAGACTCCTGTACCCTACTGGTCTGGGTCTGTCACACTACTCATGATCAACCTAGCTGGCCACTAGATTGATCCAGACTCTGGACTAGTAACTATAACATCAATGGTGGGACAGTGTGTGTGTGTGCAGTGTGATGGAATGCATATACTAATTGTTGTATCTTCAATAAACAAGGCGCATTGCCTTTTCCCTGAAAAAGATCCTGTGTGCTTCTTATAAGCATTACATTTTTTGGTGGAGAATTGCGAAACGGGGAAGACATGCACTGTGATTGTTGAAAATACTGCTAAATACTGCTAAAAGGTATCCCATACATATAAAGTGATTGATCATTCAGGTGTGCACACTCCCGGTTGCAGAAGTGCCAGGCATACCCCACACATGCACCATGGAGTCACTCCCAGCCACCCCCACCTCTGAGACTTTTCCCCCCCCACCCTGGAGTCACTCTCAGCTCCCGATACATCCCAGCAACCCCCCATACACAAACTGTGGTATCACTCCCAGCCACCCCCACCCCTGAGACACCCCCCCTCACACACACACACTGGACTCATTCTCAACCAACCCTGAGACAACCTCCCCCCCCCACCCTGCACACCCCAGGAGTCACCCACGGCTAACCCTGATACATCCCATCACCCCCCCACACACACACCATGGTGTCACTCCCAGCCACCCCCACCCCAGAGATCCCTCCCCTACACACAAGTCACTCACTCTTAGCACCCCCAATACATCCCATTATCTCCCATGACCACAGACCATAAAGTCACTCACAGCTAACCCCAACACCTCCCCCCCACCTTTGAGTCACAGCCATTTCCCCCACACACACACCCCCTGGAGTCACTCCCAGTCACCCTCACCCCTGAGACTCCTCCCCACACACACCATGGAGTCACTCTCAGCACCCCCGATACATCCCATCACCCCCTCCCCCCCACCACACACACCGTGGTGTCACTCCCAGCCACACCCTTGACACACACTTTGGAGTCACAGCCATCCCTACCCGAGACACTCCCTTCTCCTTCCCACAGCATGGAGTCACCAGCCACCCCTGATACATCCCTTCACCCCCCACCACAGAGTCACTCACAGCTAACCCCAACACCCCCTCCAAACCTTGGAGTCACAGCCATCCTCACCTCTGAGACTCCCATGGACTCACTCTCAGCACCCTGCACCCCCGAGACCCCTCCCTCCCACACCTTGGAGTCACTCTCAGCACCCGGATACATCCCATCACCCCCCCTACACACACTGTGGTGTCACTCCCAGCCACCCCCACTCTCCTGAGACACCCTTCCCCCTCACACACACACTCTGGACTCATTCTCAGCCACCCCAGAGAGAACCTCCCCCCCCGCACATCCTGGAGTCACCCACGGTCACCCCTCCACCAACGCACCTTCCACCCAGACCATAGACTCATTCACAGCTAACCCCAATCGCTCGCCCCCACCTTGGGATCACAGTCATCCCCACACCCGAGACACCCCCCACACACCATGGAGTCACTCTCAGTGCTCCGATACATCCCATCACCCCCCTCCCACCCACCCCCCCCCCCTGTCTAGGGTGACCAGATAACAAGTGTGAAAAATCGGGACGGGGTGGGGGTAATTTGCACCTCTATAAGAAAAAGCCCCAAATATCGGGACTGTACCTATAAAATCGGGACATCTGGTCACCCTACCCGTGTCACTCCCAACCACCCACCCCGGGAGTCACCCACGGCTACCCCCGATACATCCCATCAACCCCCCGCTCGGTGTCACTCCCAGCCACCCCGACCCCCATCCGAGTCACTGCCACTCCCGCAGGCAGGGCCGGGCCCGAGGCGAGCGGCGCTGCCCGCGGGAGGGGCGGGCCGGCGGCGGCCGGGCGGGCTGGGGGCGCGGCCCGGGGGCGGCTCGCGCTCGCTCGCGCTCGCTCCGCACTGCCAGCGCCGGTCGGGCGGGCAGCTCCGCGGCGCAGCATGTCGGGCTCGCGCTGCCAGACGTTGTACCCTTTCTCCGGGGAGCGGCACCGGCAGGGGCTGCGCTTCGCCGCCGGGGAGCTGCTCACCCTGCTGCAGGTGCCGGACGGCGGCTGGTGGGAAGGGCAGAAGGAGGACGGGCTGCGCGGCTGGTTCCCGGCGAGCTACGTGCAGCTGCTGGAGGTAGGAGACTGGAGACACCGAATGCCTGGCGCGGGAGGCTCGGGCCGCGGGGGAGTGCGGGGTAGGAGGCGAGTGTAGGATTGTGGGGAAGGGGGATCAGGAGAGGAGTGCGGGGTTAGGGGAAGGGGGATCAGGAGAGGAGTGCGGGGTTAGGAGTGAAGGGGGTCAGGAGAGGAGTGTGGGGTTGGGGGGAAGGGGGATCAGGAGAGGAGTGCGGGGTTAGGAGGGAAGGGGGTCAGGAGAGGAGTGTGGGGTTGGGGGGAAGGGGATCAGGAGAGGAGTGCGGGGTTAGGAGTGAAGGGGATCAGGAGAGGAGTGCAGGGTTAGGGGTGAAGGGGGTCAGGAGAGGAGTGTGGGGTTGGGGGAAGGGGGATTAGGAGAGGAGTGCAGGGTTTGGGGAGCAGGGGGAAGTGCAGGGTTCGGGGGAAGGGGATCAGGAGAGGAGTGCGGGGTTGGGGGAAGGGGATCAGGAAAGGAGTGCCAGGTTGGAGGACTGCGGGGTTTGGGGAGCAAGGGGAAGTGCAGGGTTGGGGGGAAGGGGATCAGGAGAGGAGTGCGGGGTTAGGGGGGGAAGGGGATCAGGAGAGGACTGCGGGGTTAGGGGGGGAAGGGATCAGGAGAGGAGTGCGGGATTAGGGGGGAAGGAGATACATGAACATCAGCATAGGCACTAGGAGGGAAGGGCTGCACAAGTGGGGCCCCGTGATGGAGCGTACATGAAAAACGCTAGGTGCTGTACGAATCTGTGCAGGTGGCTAGCTCAGGATGGAGCTGTTGCCTTCCCCAGACCCTCTGTCTGGGCACTTGCCACTGGCTCTGCTCACACTCCCTAACCTGTGTGCAGGGCTGAGCCCTGGCAGAGCAGTGTTGCCAGCTTGGGGCCCAGCCCTTCCCAGCACTGGGGGAGAGAGGACACCTGGTGTTAAGGCTCTTGTTAAAGTTGCTAATCACCAGTTGTGTGTTTGTTAATATCGCTTTTCACAGCAAGTCCTGGCAAATTAAGACCGGGATGGGGTGGGGATTGAGGCAGCGGGGGCCAGGGAAGATGGATGTGGGGCTGGGGGAGGCAGCAGAGGCCAGGTGTAATGGATGGGGGGCCCCGGCTACCGCATGGTCGGGGGGTGAGGATTGGCGGCTGGGGGTCAGCACCCGCTGCTGTGTGGTCAGGGCTGGGGATTGGCACCCACTGCAATGTGGCTGGGGGTTGGCACCTAGGGTTGGTGCTTGGGGTCGACACTCGCTGCCGCGTGACTGCGAAAGGGGTAGGTATTGGTGTCCAGGGCTAGCACCAGCTGGATCCCGGGGTTGGCGCCATGTGACCAGAGCCAGGGATTGGCACCGGTGGCCAGCATCCACTGGAGCTCAGGGTCGACATCCAGCAGCAGTGTCCAGTTTCAGTGGCCAGGGTTGGGGATCGGAGTGCGTGGCCGGGGGTTGGCGCCTGGGGCCAGCAGCCGCTACCGGGGATGGCGCTTGGGGTCCACACCTGCTGCCATGCAGCCAGGGTTAGGGGTCAGGATCCAGAGCCAACACCTGCCGGAGCCTGAGGCCAGGGATCTGCACCCAGGGCAGGCAGCCGGGGCTGGGGAGCTGCTGGAGCCCAGGGCCAGCGGCTGGGGGTCACAGTGTGCTGCCGGGGATCAGCACCTGGGGACAGTGGCTGCCGCCGGGATTGGGGGTTGGCGCCATAGGCGAGAGCCAGGGATTGGAGCCTGCGGCTGCGCGGCCAGGGGTTGGCGCCTGAAGCCCCATGGCTGAAGGCCAGGGCTGCGAGGCCAGAGAAGAGCTGGGGGTCAGCGGCCGAAACTCTGCGTCCAGAGCCTGCTGTTGGCGCCTGAAGCCCCATGGCTGGAGCCCTGGTCTGCAGCCAGACTCCCTGAGTCCCCACCACCCAACCACACCAGGGCTAAAGTGTGAGCCCCACTAAGTCCCCCTTCCTCCCAGGTAGAGAGCTCACCTTGCTCCTTCAGCATAGTTCTCCACCTGTCTCCAGAGACAATGCAGGGCAGCGCATCCAGGAGCAACAGGGAGGGAGGGAGAGAGGCCGATGCTTTGACCCCCCATCACCGCCCAGCAGGCTGTCATGGCAGCGGGGAAACCCCCTGGTGGCCTCATGCCAGAAACGCTCATTCCTTTAAAACCCTTTCACCTCTGGTATGTTCCACACCTTGCTGAAGTCATTAGTTGCAGCCACTATGCAATGCAGTGATATCACAATACCCCAGGAATACAGTGCTGGGAGCTCACCAAGGGCATTTATTCAACTCACGTCTGCAGTAAAGCTGTGTTTCACAGTGCTCTGTATGAGACCTTTCCTCCTGGGTTAGGGAGCCTCCCAGTTGCATCTGCTGCATAACTATGTACCCCTCAATGGTGAGCTTGTTCGCATCCAGATCCATGTCCTTTGGTCAGACCTGATTTGCCCTGGGTTCATGATTGTGTTATATAGAGTCTTGGTGTCCATGTGACCTCCTGCTTGGTTAGAAACGTGTGTCTCTTTTCCTGGCTAGTGCTGCATATACTAATAATGACAACCCGCCACTAACACAAGAACGCTTTGGTGAATGGAAACACCCGCTTCATAGCAGGTATTTCCATCTTTGTCACTAACATTGACATTTGCTTCCAGCACCCCAGGTCCAAGCTGTCTTCAGGGCTGTCCAGTTTCAGATTTTAGTCCTGCACTGAAAACCAGCCTCAAGTACACCTCACTACCAAGCACTCATGT
The DNA here is from genome assembly GCF_011386835.1 of Chrysemys picta bellii. Lineage (NCBI taxonomy): Eukaryota > Metazoa > Chordata > Testudines > Emydidae > Chrysemys > Chrysemys picta. The sequence goes on along the minus strand of NC_088802.1, from coordinate 31,382,548 downwards.
TATCTGATTTGCAATAGCTAAAGAGCTGCTGAGAAATTCTCAGAGTTGTGTGTCTGTGTGTGTGGTGGTGTAAGTACAGGAGCTGAGTTGTGCGACCACATGTGATCCTGGGAAGCTCCCTCCTTACCCATGGCCCTGGTGTAGGGGGTGAGCTGAGGGCAGAAAAAGGCTTGGCCCTCAGGACCACTCTCATTTATGCCAAGGACTGTGGTGGCTCCTTTGAAGGGTGTAGAGGTGATGTACAGTGCTTGGGCTGTGCTGTGATATGTCCCCAGGAGCTGTCACCTGTTGTCGGATTGTTTTCTAGGAAGTATTCCCTTCAGAGCCGAATAGTGATGTGATTAGGGGTATAGATTGGCTTCCGTATGAGGAGAAATTAATAAGACTGGGACTTTTCAGCTTGAAAAAGGGGTGACTAATGGGGGGATATGATAGAGGTCTATAAAATCATGAGTGGTATAGATAAAGTAAATAAGGAAGTGTTATTTACTCCTCATAATACAAGAACAAGGGGCCACCAAATGAAATTAATAGGTAGCAGGTTTAAAACAAACACAAGAAAGTATTTTTTCACGCAACCCTCTGTCAACCTCTGGAACTCCTTGTCAGAGGGTGTTGTGAAGGCCAATTCTATAATGGGGTTCAAAAGGGAGCTAGATAGATTCATGGAAGATAGGTCCATCTATGGCTATTAGCCAGGATGGGCAGGAATGGTGTTCCTAGCCTCTGTTTGCCAGAAGCTGGGATTGGGTGACAGGGCATGGATCATTTGATGATTACCTATCTGTTCATTCCCTTTGGGGCACCTGCCATTGGCCACTGTCAGAGGACAGGATACTGGGCTTGATGGACCTTTGGTCTGACCCAGTATGGCCATTCTTATGTTCTTATGTCCTTGAGGTAGTGGAGTGTCTCCTATTTCTGTGTGTTTCATACAGGGTGGAAGACATTTACACAATAGCAGTGTCTCAAGGGGCTTGTTTAAAATTACATTTCAGTGTCTGCTTTTCTGATTTGTGTTTAGCCAGAAATCCCTTATATAAGAAGCAGCAGCAGCATATGCAAATTCTGCTTCACTGAAAATTGTCAGCACTTTTTTATAGGTACTGTCGTCTCCCCTAGCTGCAAATCTTTGTGTGGAGCAGAATGTATGTTCCAACAATGCTGGAGATGGCTTGGGAAGCTGCCTTGGCCAGCAGCCAGCTTTGGACCAAGAACTGCCCCATTATTTTGCCTTCATTGGGTGGCACTTTCACATACTGATGTAAAAAGCAATACAAGGCACTTGTAAGGCCTCTGCGACCTGTTTGTCAGCTGTTTAAGGGTCACCCACTTCTCCATGTTGGCTCTTGCAGAGGGGAGTAACAGCACGGATAATTTCTGTGTGGAGTGGAAAGTGCAGTGGTTATGTGGCTTCATTCCTGCCTTATGCCACTCCATATCCATCTCATTGCCCTCTGCAGCCTCAACATACTGGCTGAGCTGCAGGTGGCCAAGGAAAAGCACGTGGGAGACAGCTTCTGCCCATGAAAGTGACTTAGTTACCAAAGAGTTTAAGACTTATGTAGGATCCTAAGGAACAATGCATGCTGTGCCTGGAGTCTCTGGTGCTTTGGGCAGCAGTAACTCTCTCATTATGTAAAAGCAGCAAAGAGTCCTGTGGCACTTTATAGACTAACAGACGTATTGGAGCATGAGCTTTTGTGGGTGCATGCATCCGAAGAAGTGGGAATTCACCCACGAAAGCTCATGCTCCTGTACGTCTGTTAGTCTATAAAGTGCCACAGGACTCTTTACTGCTTTTACAGATCCAGACTAACACGGCTACCCCTTTGATACTCTCTCATTATGGTGTTTTCAATCCAGGGGCTGACAACACCATACTGTCAGGGAGGCCAGCCATTGCAGCGCGACTGGGGGGATGTATGGGGAGCACAGGCCAGCTGAAATGTATGGCTCTGAGCCTTGACAAGAATTGCAGTCTATCCGTGGGCTTGCTCCGGCAGGAAGTAGAAAGGAAGAGCACGGGACCCCACTGATCTTTCTCCTGACCTCTTTTACCAAAGACAGAGAGAGGATGCAGGTCTGAGGGGAATATATTCAAAAGTGCCTCATTGATGTGGGAGCCTGACTCCCACTGGCTTCCAGTGAGTTCCAGGCTCCTAAGCACTTAAGTCACTTCTGAAAATGGGTCTTGGACTCCCAAGTCACTCAGGTGCTTTTGAAAATGTTCCACTAAGCAACTGTCTGCATGTTCATTGAAGCAAAACCAACGGCCTGGCAAAGGCAGGGCCAGCCTGCCGAGAAAGGTAATCTCAACAGAAGCAGATGTCAGGAATTCAGTCCTGTCTGTCCTGCCCTGCCAGACACAAGGCACAGTAGATTTACCTGCTAAACCCTACAAACCTAGCATAATCCAGGGGAGAATGAGCAGCCATGCTGTGCCCACTGCTATCAGACACTACAGTGTTCTGTGTCTTTTAGCAAGAAAAATGTGGGCTAAATGTCTTTATCAGAGGTGCTTTGATATCATGATGATGGGCTTGGTATAGGAACCTAAATAGCACTGAATTGTCTGGATAGTTCATATAGCAAGACTTAACCTGTTCCTTCTAAAAATTCCACAGGTTAAATTTCCAAAAAAATGTTACACAATATGTGCAAACGATCCAGCCAGTGGCCCAGCTTTGGGTTTCTTAGTATGTTCAAAGGTTTATAGTAAGGTTTCAAACACTTTCACAACAAATCAGTCAAACCCTCTTGAGACTAATCATTATTCCTTTATTTGGCATTCTTTAAAACACCAGCCCCATCCCCATCCTAAGCTGGGGCCCCCTTGAAGGACAACAAAACTTACAGACAAAACCTGCTTTATATTCAGCAGCAGCCAACATGACCTTCTACACAAAGGAACCAATGAAGAAAAAGAATCCACCCTCCCAAAAAATCCCTCTTAAGCCCTAAGAGCCTCATGAATAAAGGTGGTCCTTCCAGTGTGCTCTGCTGGCTCCAGCACCATGAGTCGATGACAGACTATGCAGGGAGAAGGCTCCAATGCAGAGGGCCCCTCATGGAGAACACCCTGTTGGCAGCTCTCTCTTCCACACTGAAGGGAATCCAGTTGGAGCATTCCATTATCTTCAGCTGTGGGACGGTGGCACGGGGGGGAGGTATATCTCAGGGAAGCGAGGAGGTGTATGGCGGGGTGGCACAGGGGAGGTGTATCTCGGGTGGCGCGGGGTGGGTGGCACAGGGGAGGTGTGTGGCAGGGTGACATGGAGGAGGAGTATCTCAGGGAGGGCCACCTGGCCACAGGCAGTGGCAGGAGAGATGGTCTGTCTCCTCCCCTTGCTGGCAGGCTGGGGCTGGAGGAGCAGATTGTCCCTTCCTGAGTCTCTCCTGCAGACTGAGGTTATAGACAGGCCAGTAGCTGGGCCTGGCAGTGCTGTGCTGAGCTGTGCTGACTGGCTGCAGGGAGCTCCTTGCCCCCTGCATTCCCGCTGGTCTCTGTGCGGGGCAAGAGCTGGGCTATCCCAGCTGCCCTCTTGCTGTTCCAGCATCAGGGCTTTGCAAAGGGTCAGAGAATGCTTGCAGTCTGCCTGGCTGTCTTCTGCCTCTCGCTGGCTGCTGGGATTGCTGTTGTCTCCCCTTCTCCATTGGCTGAAGGAGGAGGCTTGCCAGGATGACTGGGGGTTGCATCCCCCTCCCCTCCTGCCTGCTGCTGGGGGAAGTCAACAGCACGGGGCTCTGTGGTAGAGCCCAGGGGCAAGCTACAGTTGCTCAAGGAGTTATTTTGGGGAAGTTCTCTGGCCTGTGCTGTGCAGGAAGTTGGACTAGTTGATCACAGTGCCCCCTTCTGGCCTTAGAATCTATGAATGTTATTGGGTGAAGGAAAGCTCCCTCCATTGCTATCATGAGACAGGGCTGGAGGTGAACGGGAGTACATGTAGGCTGGACTAACTGTACGACTGGCCTTGGCTATGCAGTGTGACTTTGGAGAATTTGGCAGACCCATGCTTGTGTGCAGTTCTGGGCAGCTGCTTTGAGTCCTGCCCTGTGCTCTGGTACTCAGTTTTTTTTTTCTGATCATGTGGGAAGCTAATTATCCCCTGCCAATTCAACCTACAGAATCACAGAGGGCAGCGTATAGAAGGGGGAGTGAGGGCAGGTTATGATTGTCAATTGAACAGAACCGTTATATAGAAATGAATGCAGCGACATCACTACCCATTCCAGAAGCATTAGTTGTAGGGTTTAAGGAAATGAAAGTATTAGAAATGCAAACTCACTAGGGACTGAAATTCAGCTTTGGCATTTATGCAACAGAGATTTTCAGAATGTTGATAAAACCAAACCAAGCCATTTTTCTAAGGATCGTCATGGAGCAAATGCTCAGCACTGGGTGATCATAGGGGAAGATCAGCCCCTGCCCACAAAGGTTACGCTCTATGGGCTCGAGCCTGCTGAGCTGGTTAAGTAGCCAGACGGTGGCACAAGGTCAGCAGTCCTAGGCAGCCTCAGCATAGTGATTAGCTGCCTCTGATACTACCAGGTTTAGTGAAGTTAAGCTACTTTGCTCAGTGTGGATCTACAATTTATGTCAGATTAGAAATACTTACATTTGGATAACCAGCTCAGTACAAGACAAAGTGAAGCATCAGCAGAACTGAGTTCAGATCCCTGCTATGCCACCAACTTATTTCATGAATGTGTCCAAAACACTTGAACTGTCTCTCTTTAATTTTCCTATATGTAAATATGGAGGGAAATAATGCTCAGCTGCCTTTGCTTCCATTGATCTCCTACGGATTTATAAACCAAGTGCTATATTCGTGATAATGTTATCATTATGTTCTCAAAACACATGCATTTCCCTTCACTTTGATAGCACTGCAGCATTCACTTCTTGTGTTAAAGCACAGGCAAGCCAGAGCACAATATATCAGAGTAATGTGGGGGCGGCTGGGCGTGGTGAGGATGACTCCCAGTGCTTTCAGGAATACAGCACAATAAACCTTTGCATGATAGCATGGGTGAGGCCTAATAAGGATTTGTAAGTGGCCAGTAACAACTCATAGCTGTTTTTGCAGTGGCATTCTTGGATTTAACTGGAGATTTTATAGTATATAAATCAGAGCTATTGAAGTGTGATAGAAATACTAGCAGACATGTAGTGGGTATGCTGCAGACCCCAGGAAAATGTGCAAGGGTTTGTTTAGAGAAAGCACACTCCGCACGGAAGCAATGCTTGTAGTTAAGATTGCACAAGCATGTCCATTGTAATGGGTCTTTCCTCAATATCTTTAACTTTAATCTTTCAGTCTGAAACTTTGCACATTGAGCACAAACCATTCAGAGGCTCTCATGTTCAAAGACAGGGGGGAAAATGCTGTTTTGCCATTACAAAAACAGGTTTTGCTCCATATTTTTAAGGGTCTAAGGCCCCAGTAGGACATGACAGACACGTGACATTTGTACAGTTATGGTTCCCATGTCATAGGTGTGGCTAGCACTGGCCTGGTGAAAATTGGTTTGGTTTGGTTTGGCTGAGTTACATGGGTTAGTTAGGTACCAGGTGCATCAACACTGGCTGTTGTTACACTACAATAAAGTACTGGCCACTGACCCATTGACTTTGCATGCATGTGCCTATGTACTCCAGGTGAACAGATCCATGAACAAATATGAAGGGGCTCCTACATGCTGGGTGAAGGTCTCTTTGGGAGACCGCTTACTCCTTCTGTATAAGGTGAGAGCTCTGCAGGAGCCTGGGTTCGTGTGTGCAGAGCTTGTGCAGATGACAGTAAACTACTGCTCTCTTGCAAATAGTTGCACACGGTGGAATTTATTTCTCTATTCACTTTTGTAAACACATTTGGAAACTCCATTAAAAAACTACATGAACATTAAGGTTGCAAAGTGACGCACTTGAAAGTCCGGAAATGTCAAAGATCACTTCTGCAGCCTCAATTCTGCCACTTGTGTGTATGTATTAGGATTAGGGTGCACTCTTTAAATAACTTGATCAGAGACTATTTTTTCCAATCAGATCGACCTGTCTCACTCACAGGGAGTTGTATGGCAATGAAGCTGGGGTGCAGAAGAATACTGCCTCATTCAGCAAGGGTCAGTGAATGCGATAAAGTTCCATTTGGCTGCTGTCTCATTCAGTGCAGTAGGCTGGTGGTATATGGTGGCTACACATTGGACAATAAGTGTACAGATACACATTTAAAACCTGCTTCAGTCCCTGAGCTCTGTCTCCCTTGTGCACTGAATGAGGCAGAAGAAACTAGTATGTGGTCATGCAATTCAAGACTGTATTGTCATGCACGTATACAAAGTGGCATGGGCGACCCTAATGCTGGCCTGTCCTAACTTAGAGTGCCTGAATTTGCAACTTTAACAGCATTAATTGCATCTAGCTATCTATATGTGTAGCCCCCCCCAGTCCACCCAATTACCTCCTTCAGTGCCCATCTCCTTACTGGTTCTGATGGACAGGGCTGGGTTCATCTGGATTCCACCTCCAGTTCATCAGGGTGTAATTTCCTTATTTTCTTCCCATATGAACTTATTTGGTGGTGCCTCCACCCCCCTTGCTCCTTTCTGGCAGGGTCACCGGGGCAGGTTGGAAGAAAAATTCTAACTGCAGGCTACCCCCTGCTTTATAAATTAATGGAGATATCCTATCTCCTAGAACTGGAAGGGACTTTGAAAGGTCATCGAGTCCAGCCCCCTGCCTTCACTAGCAGGACCAAGTACTGATTTTGCCCCAGATCCCTAAGTGGTCAATCCCCTCAAGGATTGAACTTACAACCCTGGGTTTAAGCAGGCCAGTGCTCAAACCACTGAGCTTTCTTGCCACATAGTTAGAGACTCCCAAGAAATAACACCAACACATACAATATATTCAATAGAGTAATAAATGGGTTGTAAATATAACACAACAGGGTAAAACACAACTCTCAGGGTCACCGGTGCCCACACTGTTAACACCCATGAATTTCCCCAGTCACGTGATCTGAGATAGCAAGAGTAAATTTCAGTGTCCCATTGATATGCATCCTTGGAGGGACCCTTGATTGACCTGTGTCAAAGATATCTTCTGTAGCAGCAATAAGCAACTTGGGTGACTTGGTTCAGTCCTGCCCAAGGACTCGCAGGTGGGCTAAGAGGATGAGCCCCTCTGCAGGTTTAATAGGCAGCAGGTAATGAAATCCCCAAACCCTTTCCCCTGGTCTGAAGACACAGTTTAGGGAGCAGGGGTCTCGCAAACAATTTCCCTGACTAGCTAAGTGAAAGATAGTGCACTCAAAATTCCGTGAGTGATCCTTGGGTTCAGAGATGGCTCTGGACTCTTCAGCCACTGATCATCACAGTAGGCAGGTGTCCTCTTAATACAGGAATCAGGCTGCTTCTGTTCCCAAGGTTTCCCCTCTCCACAAAGGGGTGCAGGGCTCAGGTAGTAATTATAATAACTCTGCTAAAATTGCTCTCTCCAGATCTCCTACCCCAGCACTCAGCCACATGCCCGGCCGGCAAGCAGCCCTGAGATAGCACCAGAGCAGCACTTGTCATGTGGTGATGGGTTTATCTAGGCGCTGGAGGGCAACTCACCTGGCTGAGGGGGAGTTTTCCAAACAAAACTCTGTACACTGGGTGTTACCTTGCACAGGGAAAGGACCAAGCTGGCGGGGATTGCTGCCTGGCACCCAGAGGCCGGTTCTCAGGGGACCCTGATGCACCCTGGGTCTCACCTACTCACCCACAGCCAGTCCTGCCCTTTCAGTGGCTGGCTCCATACCCCTCAAAATGGCTTCTCCTCTCTCCCAGTGCTCCTGGGGATGGGTGTCTCTCTGAGGACCTTACTGTTGGTCAGAATAACTCTTCTTCCAGAGCATTTACTTGTCAATCATTCAACTCTAACCACCCAGCCAGACACTGCCCTTCCTCTGAGCAGGCAGCTGGTGGCCGTCCAGGAACCTGCCGTGCTCCCCTGAGTAGCCAGGGCCCCTGTCGCTCTGAATTGCAGCCCTCCTCTCTCTTTCTTGGTTGCCTGGTAGACTGAGTCTGCCCTTGGCCCCCTGCCCCCAGTGACAGTGTGCTACTAGCACACACAGACCCCGGGAAGCTCCTTGGGGGGTTACATATGTAATTTGTATTTCAGGTGGTGTGTAAGTAAAGCTTTAGGGAACAACGGGAGCTGCTGGGTACTGATGAATTCTGAAAATCTGGCCACTCCTTTTTGGTGCAGTCAGTAGGAATTTGATGGAGTTTTGCTTTCTGGATTCATTTGAATTATGTTTGTTTGGTAAATAACTGGCCAATCAGCATTAATGAGATGTAGTAGTCATAGACTATACTATTGCTTTGATCTCTCCCATGGCTGTTTGCTTAGGTGAGCATTTATTTAGTTTGCACAGCAATGGCATGTTATCAGGGCCCTACTTTCCTAAGTATGCACTTATACAGGGCTTGTTTTTATTAGAGCGCGGTGCTTTGGACTGCACTGACTGCTCTCAACTGACACTCTGATTGAGAGTGCAGAGGTAAGCTGTTCTTTTATTAGGGCAAGCTCCCATACTTGTGGTTTTAACTCTGCATTACAGCAGCATGGCATAATAACCAGTTTCTATGGGAATCTTTGGGAATTTTGCATTTGTTTTCACTGTGGACAGAATAAGGCCTGTAACTGAGTGTGGTGAGGAAGTCATAGATTGCGTGTTATGGATTTCTGTACATCTGTCTGTTCGCAGTAAGGTGTGGGGTGTGGGGAGCACCACTGCTGAGCATGGAGGTCATTCATTCAGCACAGCTAGTTTGCACCTCAGGGCCAGTGGCTGTTCAGCGGCTTGCTGCATCACTGCCATTGTGGAGTAACATACCACAGCGACATGTGTTTATCTTGAAAAATAAATGCATGATTTAATGGAGCTGGAATTTTTATGTTTTGCCATTGTGTGGCTGAGTGTAAAACATTACCTGGTAAGGGGGTCATTGTGCAAGAAGCTTTGTGTGTGAGAGAGACCTGGGATGATAGCTACCAGGGCAGTGCTGATGGGTGTGCTTGCAGGGCCAGCTGAGGCCAGCTCTACATTACACACTTCTGCTGGCACAGCTCTGTCAGTCGGGGAGTGATCCCTGACCAGCACAGCTGTGCCAGCGAACCCCTAGTGTAGATGCAATTATAGCAGCAAAACTGCCTCTTTATAGCTTGTTTTGCTCAAGGGATTGGAATAAATTTATCAGTAAAAAGCAGAGTTTTGCTGGTGTGGCCCACACACTTTATGGGTGTGGTGCTCTGTCCCACCTAGTGGCACTGAGACCACTTAGATCTTAGAGAGCGATTAATGTGTCTACAGCATTAGCTAAGGGCCATGTGGCTTTTAGCTCATGCGGTAGAGGCTCATGCACTAAACTCCAGAGATCCCAGGTTCAGTCCTGCCTGCCGATGACCAGAGTCTGTCGATGTTACACTGGTATAAACTATGAGCACTTTGCCAGCATAGTACAGCTGTACTGGCAAAGCACTCCTAGTAATGATGTAATTTATATCAGGAAGAAAGTCCTTTGGCCAGCATAGCTTATACCAGTTCCCTGAACAAAATAAGCTATGCTGGTAAGAAGACATGTAGGGTATGTCTACACTTAAATGCTACAATGGCGCAGCTGCAGCGCCTCAGTGTACCACCTATGCCGGCTCTCCCATCAGCATAGGTACTCCACCTCCCCGAGAGGTGGTAGCTAGGTCAACAGAAGAATTCTTCTGTCAACCTAGTGCTGTCTATACCGGGGATTAGGTCGGCAATAGCTGTGTCTCTCGGGGGGTGGATTTTTCACACCTCTGAGGGACGTAGCTATACTGATGTAAGTTCCTAGTGTAAACCAGGCCGTATGCACGAGAGCTATGTCAGTAAAAACTCACCCCACCCCCCCCAGTGGACATTAGTATGCCAGCAAAACTTTTATGTGGAGACCAGGCCTAAATTACACATCTTACAAAATAAAAAGCACTCAGACAAAGCAGCCTAGAATCCAAAGGCCAGACCTGGGACTGAGCACTTCAACTAGAAGATAAAGAGACCTCTGCACCTGGTTCCTCCATTGCTTGGATCATAGCTGTCTTTGGTCCTAAGAGTACAAGCTTCTGTTGCCGATCAGAGCAGAGCACTGTACACTGATCCCAGTGGTATCTCAGATTGTTTTATAACTTAGCATCTTGAGTGCTGGATGATAACACCTAGGGGGCATAGGAACTAGTAATCTGTATTTTGTAGCAAGGCAGGTGTACATGATGTATAGGAACAAGGGAGTATCCTTTGAAATAGTTTGTGAGCCCTCTAGTGGCCCTTGGCAAGAACTGGTAGTAATCACTGTCCATTCCCAGAAAGCCATTTTATGGCTGGGCTGCTGTAAGGAGAAGCTTCAACCTTGGCTGAAGGTGCCTGAAGCCAGCCCAGGTAGCAGTGTGTATGTACCAAGGCCTGGCATGCTGCACACATTTAATAAACATGGCACTTTGGGCTGCACTGTGCCCATGTGGTTCCGTTATATCGTGTGTTGTGTAAAGACAAGAACTGGCGATGAGGACAGGGTCCTAAGGACCGAACCCTGAAACAGAGAGTGACTGCAAAGGCCTAGGGAATGTAAGAAGGAAACAGCAGCTTGGAACACTGGAACTGGCAATAAACTGCTCATTTAGGAAAAATAGAAAAAGGGTTAAAACATATGATGAATGGATGGCCTGATGCACACAAACAACGGTTTCCATCAGACGTTGCTCCAAAAGAGCAGGAAGTGTATCTCATGGGTGCCTGCTGTGTGTCACTAGAGTGGTACCTACATAGCTCCAGTCCCATGTTCTCCAACAATTATACAAAGGCCATTTGGGAATTGTAAGAGTGGAAGTCCTGGCCAGAGGTTTTGTGTCCTGGCCAGGGATTGGTACAAAAATAGGAAATAGCGAACGCTGTTAAGGTTGTCAGCAAGCACAACACATAACTAAACATGCTCTGTTGTATCATTAGGAGTGGCCAGTTACTCCAGGGCAGTGAATCCACATAGACTGTGCTGGACTGTTTATGGGACAAATGTTTTTGTTTGCAGTAGATGCAATTCTAAATGGCCTGAAATATTATGTACAAATTCCTCTGGTTCCGTGCTGATGGTGGAAATATTCAAACTCTTGTTTTCATGGATGGGGGGTCCTGAACAGATTGTAAGTGACAAAGGAACTAATTCACATCCAAAGAGTTTCAGCTGTTTGTCAAAGGAAATGATATCAAACATGTCACATCAGCTCCTCACCATCCTGTCACAAATGGATTAAAAGGAAATGGAGGAAAGATGTATCCAAACATTCAAAAAGAAGAACAGGAGGACTTGTGGCACCTTAGAGACTAACAAATTTATTAGAGCATAAGCTTTCGTGGACTATAGCCCACTTCTTCGGCATCCGAAGAAGTGGGCTATAGTCCACGAAAGCTTATGCTCTAATAAATTTGTTAGTCTCTAAGGTGCCACAAGTCCTCCTGTTCTTCTTTTTGCGGATACAGACTAACACGGCTGCTACTCTGAAACCAAACATTCAAGCAACTTATTTGGGCTGGGGAAGGTAACTTACAACACAAGATTATAGGAATGCAACCCATGCTACACAAATCAGATGCCAGCCATGTTGTTTATAGGATATAATTTAAGGTCTTGCTGGGACTTGTTAAAGCCTCATCTACAGAGAGACACTGGTAAGAAACAGAGTGATCAAATGGCCACAGCCATCCCTGATTGCACAGATTTCACGAGGGAGAAAAGGTCTCAAAAAGAGATGAGGAAAATAATTAATGGCAACCTGGACTTCTGCAGTATTCTTTTTGAGATGGGATGAACAGTCCTGCACATGGGATCCAGATGAGGCTGCATGTTGATTTATATAATGGCAGTAGAATATTGTCTGTATTGTCTCACTCTTATTTGTTATGCTTGATAACACCTTGTTTCAGGCGTGCTGGAAGAATTTGTATAGTGGGGATGCTGAGAGCCATTGAACCAAACTGTATACCCTGTATATGATGAAAATCACTTCAAGCCGGGGTGGGGCAGCACCCCAAGTTCCAGCACCTATGCCTTGTTTGCTCTTTGGATTGCAGCTGCACAGGATTTTGTTGAACCATCTACAAAGATTCCCAGGTCTTTTTCTGAATTGGTACAGTTTAGAAACCCAGTAAGGTGTCTGAATAGTTCAAGTTTTCCCTCTAATGTTCCTTTATCAAGATTGAATTTAATTAATTTTCCATCATGTTGCCCATTCACCTAGAATCACAGAAAAGCGGAGTTGGAAAGGATCTCCAGAGGTCATCTAGTGACTCGCTCTGGGGCAGGATGAAGTGTTCCTGGGCTATCCCTGAAAGTAGGAGCGGCGCCAGGGTTTTTGCCGCCCTAGGCGGCAGGGCTCCTCCTCTGAGCATTCAGCGGCAGGGGTCCTTCCGCTCCGCGTCTTTGGGACCCGGCAGGTCCCGGAGCAAGTGAAGGACCCACCGCTGAATTTCCGCTGAAGACCCGGAGCGGAAGGACCCCCCGCCGCCGAATTTCTGCCGAGGACGGCAAAATGCCGCCCCCCAAATCCTGCCACCCTAGGCAACCGCCTAGGGTCGCCTAGTGGAAGCACCGGCCTTGCCTGAAAGCTGTTTGTTTAACGTGTTCATAAAAACCTCCAAGGATGGTGATTCCGTAATCTCCCTAGGTAGTGTGTTCCAGTGCTTAACTATTCTTAGAAGTAGAAAGTTTTTCCTAATATCCAACCTAAATCTCCCTTGTACAATTCCTGCAGTCTCTGAGGTGAAATGATGAAGTCTTGTTCTAGAAGCAGCAGCCCCAGGATTTGGCAGGATCCTGGATGCAGGGGGAGGAGAGAGAGGCATGTGAGGTGATTGGGAGGGTAATGGAGATGTTTATGGAGCTCACTGCTCTGGGAAATGGCAGAAGTCTCAGTGTGTTCTGTTTGTGGCAGCAGTGGGACATACAGGAGATGTGAGACTGAACAGAGGGAGAGCTCTGACCTTAAGGATGAGCAAAAATGTCACTAAGGAAGGAACAGCCAGAAGCTGGGCTGATGAATTCAGTGCTGTTCACACTCCCAGAGAAAGACGTCTGGGGCTTCCAGAATTTTTAAAAAAAAAGGTCGGTTGAAGAAATCTTTCCAGCACATGATTGGATGATTTCAGGTTTGCCAATGCAATTGACTGCCTAAGCAGCAGATTTGCTTCCCCTGCACCAGCTGTTTTATAATAGGACTAACTCATTATCTAAAGCCAAGTAATCACTTTCAATAGCAAGATTTAGATGAGAATCCATGATTTACCCTGCTGCAGTATGTGCCACTGGCATTCACAGTGGTAACCCCACTGTCAGATTGGGTTTCTGCTCTGAGCACTGCTCAGATATACCTTTGTGAGTCTGGATAATTACTTTGGGAAGCCACCGCTATGGCATGCATGTGCCAGGAGGGTTAGTGATAATTCTCCAGACTCTGGATGGGGGTCGAGACGATATGGCCTCTAAGGCAGCGGGCCTGGCAGGGTTCATGCTGGCACCATGCATTATCAGTGGGTGCATGTTTAACATGCAGGGCCACAAGGCAGTGTGCTGTTCTGAGGCACTCTGAGGAAGAGGGTGGACTGCACATATCTGAGCAATGCCAGCCTCCAGCAAGTAGCTGTTGTTCATTTGAAGGGGGTGAGTTAATTGAGCTGAGGGGCCTTTCCTCTGAGCAGATCAGTCAGCCTTCTCTGTGTTTCCTTATCAGACTCTGGGCTCTGAAGTCTTTGAACAATAGGGCAGGCTGCCACCTGGATCTGGGTTGTTTCCTGATCCTGCAGCTTTTGTTCCAAAGGCCTTTGAACTAGTGGAAATGACTCTTGTCCTTTACTAGCTTTGTCCCTGGTGTTCATGTGTGTTCTCTGTGTCCTAGTGATGCCGTGGGTATTGTGGGGGCTCAAAGCACAGGCAGTGTCAGAGAAAGGGGAATAGTGGGAGGGGACAGGAGCAAGGACTGTTATAGCCATCTCCCCTGGCAGCCAAGGGCCCACACCAGACTTCTGCACCCATCAGCCACCCAGCCAACAGCAGCCTGTGTTCTGAAGATTAAAGAATTTGGGACCGTGTGCACTATGGAAATCAGGGCTGTTGTATTAACTTAGATGGACTAAATGGGCCCAAAGAGTCAAAAGTGTTAACATGATGCTTTCACTGTCTAACACCGGGGTTGGCAATGTTTGGCACGCAGCTCGCCAGGGTAAGCACCGTGGCGGGCCAGGCCAGTTTATTTACCTGCAAGTTCGGCTGATCGCGGCCCCCACTGGGCCAATGGGGGCGGCGGGAAGCCGCGGCCAGCACATTCCTCGCCCGCGTCGCTTCTCGCCGTCCTCATTGGCCCGGGACGGCGAATCGTGGCGAGTGGGGGCCGCAATCGGCCGAATCTGCCACGTCAGCAGGTAAATAAACTGGCCCGGCCCACCAGGGTGCTTACCCTGGCGAGCCGCATGCCAAACGTTGCTGACCCCTGGTCTAACATTAAACAGTTTTAAACAAGGTTTGGGATTTGGTCTACAGAGACCTCTGCCTACTCAGGACTGGTGAGACACCATGCCCAGCATGGGATGGAGGAGACTTTTACCATGAATGCCTGGGATTCTACTGGCAAGAAATTCTCTGCTTCTGTGAGTGTGTTGAACAAAAGCCATCACTCCACACAGGAATCTGCTGCAGGTCATCAAGTGGAGGTGCTAATGTTCCCACAGGCCAGACCTGGTCAAGAGAGACTGGGTGATCCCCCCGGTAAGGGTTCCTGAAAATGAGAGGGGCCCGTTCCCTAAAAATGTGGTTCAGATCAAATCCAATAGGGATAAAGAGACTGACCTCTTCTACAGCATCACAGGGCAGGAGTGCAGACACCCCTCCCGCAGGCATCGTTTTCATTGAGGAAGAGACGGGCTGAGTGAGGGTGACAGGCATTGGACAGAGAAGACACAGACAAATACCATGACAAGCATGAGGAAACATCCCTTAAACCTTTTATTAAAGATACAGAAAAGAAGGAAACAGCTAAAGCCTTTGAAATGTAAAGGAAGGCTTTTATTTTAACAATCTCCCTTATTCCTTTTCCTTTTATCTGGAGAGAGCCTTTTGAAGGAACCTCCCGTGCCTCTTTCTGGTCACAGGCTTACAGCAGGGTTGCAAATTACACAGTTTTGGACAACTAAGCCAGCTCATATCCCAGGCGGTTGTTGGGATTTAGCTGGAGCTAGTGGAGGTGGTGATGTCATATCCCTCTCTTGGCCCAGACTGGTCAGCACATTTCTCAGGATCAGGATGACAAAGGCCCAATAATGTTATGGTAGATCCTGGAGTCCTAGGAGGTGGCGGGAGTGGGAGTCATGATAGAGAAACCTGCTCCTTCACCTTTCAGTAAGCAATTATTGTGCTCGCTTCTGTCCGTCCATAATTTCCCTCCAAAGGGAGGGCCCCAAAAGGGAGTGATGGGTGGAACAGCTCATCCCCTTGTTATTTTGTTCACCAGGTAGGCCTAATTTTTAACACACCAATTTTCGTCCATTAATTTCTGGACCCACGCTTCTCTTGTTTACCTGGAATGATCTTAACACTGGTATTGGGTTATATCAGGAGGCCTTTTCATCAGGACTAGTTCAGTCTTTTTGTCTCCCTTTTTCACCTTCTGAGTGCACATTGGCTAATCTGAGCCTGCAGAAGAGTCCCGCAGTTAATCCCCAGGGCTGGATTAACCCCTTGGCACAATAGACCTACGTTTAGGGTCGCCAGCTCTGGGATCGTGTGTAGCATGGACTGCATGAGGAGATGACTGCCAAGCTGGAAGGGCATATCAAGTGGGGGCCTGCAGGGATCTGTCCCAGGTCCGGTTCTATTCAGTATCTTCATAAATGATTTGGATAATGGCATAGAGAGTACATAATAAAGTTTGCAGATGATACCAAGATGTGAGGAGTTGCAAGCGCTTTGAGGGACAGGATTAGAATTCAAAATGTTATTAATAAACTGTAGAAATGGTCTGAAATAAACAGGATGAAATTCAATAAGGACAAATGCAAAGTACTCCACTTAGGAAGGAACAATCAGTTGCACACATACTAAAAGGAAAATGACTGTCTACGAAGAGAGTATTGCAGAAAAGGATCTGGGGATTATAGAATCACAAACTAAATATGAGTCAACAATGTAATACTGTTGCAAGACAAGCAAACATCATTCTGAGATGTGTTAGCAGGAGTGGTGTAAGCAAGACACGAGAATTCTTCAGTTCTACTCAGCATTGATAAGGCCTCAGCTTGTGTACTGTGTCCAGTTCTGGGTGCCACTCTTCAGGAAAGATGTGGACAAATTGGAGAAAGTCCAGAGGAGAGCAGCAGCAACAAAAAAGAGGTGTAGAAAACATGATCTATGAGGAGAGAGTGAAAAAAATGGGTCTGTTTAGTCTAGAGAAGAGAAGATTGAGGGGGACATGATAAGTCCTCAAGAACATAAAAGGTTGTTATAAAGAGGATGGCGATAAATGTTTCTCATTAACCACCAAGGACACGATAAAAAGCAGTGGTTTTAAATTGCACCAAGGGAGATTTAGGTTAGACATTAGGAAAAACTTCTGTCAGGGTAGTTAAGCACTGGCACAAATTGCCTAGGAAGTTGTGGAATTTCCGTCATTGAAGGTTTTTAAGAACAGGTTGGACAAACACCTGTCAGGGCTGGTCTAGAGAATACTTATTCCTGCCTCACCATAGGGGCTGGACTAGATGGCCTATGGAAGTCTCTTTCCGCCCTACACTTCTATGATTCCATAGCCCTCTGAGGTCACTTTCCTGCCCACTCAGATGTCCCTCAGAAGCAGGAATGCAGGCCCTGAACCAGGTCAGCTCTGCGGCACCTCTCCTTGGTTGCTGGAGGTAACTCCCAGGACTCTGAGCAGGCAGCCAAGACTTTCTCCTCCTACCTCTCCTCCACGCTGTCCTTCTGCTTCCTCCTTTGTGCCCCTTTGGGCCTCTCAGCGCAGCACAGGGGCAGGAAGGGGAGGAACTCAGGGCCAGTGCTGTGCTTCCTGGCCTTGAGCAGCAAGGCATTCCCTGTTTCCCCTCCCTCTGGAGGCAGCTGAGGCATGAGAGAGATTGGGCAGGGGGTGACAGAAAGTCCAGGCTAGACAAGGACAGGGCAGAAAGAAGCCAGTAGGGAGGGTGCAGGGTGCAGCAGGACAAAAGGAAAGGCTGGTGAAGAGAAGTAGCCCAGGAGAAAGAGTGGGTTTGGGGGCGGGGGGATGAATCTGAAGGGACAAGTCAGGGAAGGTCATATGGCTAATGCACAGCACTGGGGGTTTTGGACTCCTGGATTCCATTCCCAGCTCTGCCACTGACTCGCTGGTTGCCATGGGAAAGTACCATCATTTCTCTGTGTCTCACCTTAAAAGTCTACTTAGAATGATAGTGCAGCCTGACCTCCGAGGTGAGAGACAGCTCCTAGGGGAGCGTGGGTGCAGGTCTGTTGTAATTACAAAGGGGAAAACAAGCTGAATCCAAAAAACTGCTCTCTGCACATACTCATCTCTGCAAAGCTGTCACTCAGTGAGCTACTTGAAACCTAACAGCAGTGATCTATTTAGCTTAACAAAGAGGAAGTTAAGGAGTGACTTGATCACAGTCCATAAGTACCTTCGTGGGGAACAGATAGTGGGGATAGTCTAGCAGAGAAAGGTCAAACACAATCCAGTGGCTGGAAGTTGAAGCTAGACAAATTCAGACTGGAAATAAGGTTTGTTTAGCTTGTTTAGCAGTGAGGGTAATTAACCATTGGAACAATTTACTAAGGCTTGTGGTGGATTCTCCATCACTGACACTTTTAAATCAAGATTGGAAGTTTTTCTAAAAGCTCTGCTGTAGGAATTGTTTTGAGGCAGTTCTCTGGCCTGTGTTATTCATTAAATCAGCTTAGAGATCACAATGGTCCCTTGTGGCTTTGGAATGTACGGGTACGTCTATACTTACCTCCGGGTCCGGCGGTAAGCAATCGATCTTCTGGGTTCGATTTATCGCGTCTTGTCTAGACGCGATAAATCGATCCCGGATTGATCCCGGAAGTGCTCGCCGTCGACGCCGGTACTCCTGCTCCGCGAGAGGAGTACGCAGAGTTGACGGGGGAGCCTGCCTGCCACGTCTGGACCCGCGGTAAGTTTGAACTAAGGTACTTCGACTCCAGCTACATTATTCACGGAGCTGAAGTTGCGTATCTTAGTTCGAAGTGGGGGGGGGGGTTAGTGTGGACCAGGCCTATGAATCTGTGGTGGCCAAGCAGCTGTTGGCTCTTGTGTGTGGATTAAGTAGAGGCTAAGAGTGCTTTCTTCTGCCTGATGGGCAAGCAGGGCTTGCCTGTGCTTGTTGGATGTAGGCGCTCTATTCCATTACCAGTGGAGAAGTGTATCATGTTTTGCTGGGGCCACTATGTGTGTGGAACGTTGCTGCTGGGGGGCCATGACACAGAATAGGCTCCATAGCTGCCTTGCCTTCCGAGTCTGAATGAGATGTAATTCAGGGTGGGCATTTGTTTGAAGTAAATTATTTAAGTTTAGTCCATGGACGTATAAGGAATAAGAGCAGTTTAGAAATCACACCTGCTCAGCAACATGAGTGTGCTGGAGGCAGCTCTCCTGCTCAGTCAGTCCCAACTTGATTCAGTTTTATCCTTTTGGGCTCTAGAGATTTGTAAGAGCTGCCATCAAAGCAGAGTGGAAACACTTTGAGCAGACACTGGGCAATGCCATCAGGTGATTATCACTAAGAACAAACCAGAAGTGGCTCCAGCTGTGAAACTGAATTTGCTTCTTTTTTATCAATCCCATGCTTTCACTTGGGGCCCAGACTGCAGTTCCGTCTGTTTGGCAGAGTGACTCAACTCTGAGTGGGTTTCCTGTTTGAAAACTGCAGGGACAATGTAGTGGGAGGGTGGATCTTGGCCAGGGTGCTTGGGAAGAGGAGGCTTTCAAGTTAACTCTGTCCCCAGCAATATGGAATCTTTCACACACTCTGTGCCCATCATATGCCAGCAATGCCCCTCTGCTATGTACATTGGCCAAACTGGACAGTCACTACGCAAGAGGATAAATGGACACAAGTCAGATATCAGGAATGGCAATATACAAAAACCTGTAGGAGAACACTTCAACCTCCCTGGCCACACAATAGCAGATGTGAAGGTAGCCATCTTACAGCAAAAAAACTTCAGGACCAGACTCCAAAGAGAAACTGCTGAGCTCCAGTTCATTTGCAAATTTGACACCATCAGATCAGGATTAAACAAAGACCGTGAATGGCTATCCAACTACAGAAGCAGTTTCTCCTCCCTTGGTGTTCACACCTCAACTGCTAGCAGAGCACCTCACCCTCCCTGATTGAACTAATCTCGTTATCTCCATACTGATTTATACCTGCCTCTGGAGATTTCCATTACTTGCATCTGAAGAAGTGAGGTTCTTACCCACGAAAGCTTATGCTCCCAATACTTCTGTTAGTCTCAAAGGTGCCACAGGACCCTCTGTTGCTCTGTGCCCGTTGCATGAGATGGCTCCCCAGCAAGTGCAGAACTTGGGAGCTTCTTGACTTTTGTGCATAGAAAATCTTAATCACCCACTGAATTTCCATTGTGAATGTGCATAAGTGTCAGCCAGAGGGCTTCGAATTGCAACAATCCAGCTCTTCAACAGTACTTTACACATAAGTAGCATTATTCATTTGGGGATCTCAAAGAGCTTTACAAACACCATTAATTATGGCTCACTGCTGTACAATTTGCAAATTGGGGCATAGAGAGGTTAGGGAACTTGTCCAAGGTTATACAGCAAGTCACTGGTATAGTGAGAAACAGAATCCAGGAGTCCTGATACCCAACCACCTGCTCTAACCACTAGACATGTTTCTGCTCCATTAATGCTAAGCCAAGGAGTGCTATCTATTACAGGGGAGCAGCAGTGAGCCCAGTATTACAGCTGCTTAACACTTTCCATTAAACAAATTCTTCAAACTGTTTTTATAAAGAGCTCTGGTGCCTCCATGGTTTGCAGCAGAACTTTGCAATTTGGCCAGGGGTGGTTGGGATTCAGGGAGGTGCTTTCCGCTGCCTCCTTGAAAATCTGTGCAGATCTGGCTGACATGAGCAAATCGCCATTTCCCCCATCTGTGTTTTGCTCACTACAGCCTATTCTTGGTTTGCCCACCATTCTGAGCCCATGCACTGTACTTTGCAGCGTGCGACCCACACAGCATCAGGACACAGGCTGAGGGATCTGCCTCCTGTGCTGAATCTTTGCCTCAGCAAAACGCCCTACGGCATAGCGCAGTGATGGCCAGCTCTTGGCCTGAAGGCCCCTTGTTGTCCCCAAGGCAGTGAATTGGAGCCCTTGCAGGTGACTGTTGCTCAGAAAATGTCGATTTGATGATGAATTCAGAATGTGTCCCTGAGATCCTGCCATTTTTAAACTGATGTGTGAATCAGCCCTGGTGCTCTAGGGAGAAGGAAAGAGCACGGACTCTCCCACCACCTCCCTGACTGTCCCTTCCCTGCTATGGCTGACCCCATGGTGCATTGCAGGTGTGAGAGGAGAGTAGCTCTGACTGCTCCATCCCCCACTTCGCTACTAGGCTGGGAATCCGAGGGACAGCCTGACAGAAGCGTGACTGGCTCTGCCTAAGGCTAGGGAATTCCCAAGCAAAGGACAGCTCCCCTCTCCCAAAGCCCCCCGGGCATCAGGAGATGGGGAAAGAGGAGAAGCTGAGACACAACAGCTCCCTGCCCCCTTATCCGAGGCTTAGGGACCATGTTCCCATACCAGATCTGGACTGGCTACAGGCCTTACTTATACACAGCTGGTGTGTTCATCATGAGATCCTTTAAAGCTCTGCCAGGTATGGCTGAGGTTTGTTTAAGTAAGGTAATTTTCACACAGTGCCACCTAGTGGATGGCTAAATGCAGTTTAGCATTCCATTGCATCTTCCTCTTTAAGTTCTGCATTCCTATCGTTTACAACATTTATTCTATCATGCTGTCATTGAGGTTCAGTCTGTTAAGTGGCTCTGAATCATGCTGAATTTTTAATTACACATCCCAAATGTGTAACAACTTGGTCATCTGGATGTCCGTTAGTTGCAATGACTGTCTGTGGTAGGTTTGAAATCCTTGAGTAGTCGTCTTATTCTGCATCTGCAATCTGTAGAGTTTGCGCTATTGATTGCTCTTTCTGAGGCACAAACTGTAGATGTCAATGGTTTCTGCTGAACTCTCCACAGTTGGACTTGATCACATACTATCTCAAGTCTTTTTCTTTACAAGAGCTGGAGCTGTCCATCCATTTTCTCCAGCCAGTTTGACATGAACATGGTCCCCAGATTCTATAGCTGGCAGTTCTCTGATTGAGCAACTTCTGTTGTAAAATAGTTCATTCATAAGATCTTTTATCCCTTTTATCTGATTTCCACCATACTTTGCTACTCTCAGGGTATGTCTACACTACGAAATTAGTTCAAATTTATAGAAGCCGGTTTTATAGAAATCGGTTGTATACAGCCGATTGTGTGTGTCCCCACATAAAATGCTCTAAGTGCTCTAGTCGGCGGACCGCGTCCACAGTACCGAGGCTAGCGTCGACTTCCGAAGCATTGCACTATGGGTAGCTATCCCACAGTTCCCGCAGCCTCTGCCGCCCATTGGAATTCTGGGTTGAGATCCCAATGCCCGGATGATGCAAAACAGTGTCGCGGGAGGTTCTGGGTACATGTCGTCAGGCCCCTCCCCCTCCATCACAGCAACGGCAGACAATAGATTCGCGCCTTTTTACCTGGGTTACCTGTGCAGACAACATACCACGGCGAGCATGGAGCCCACTCAGCTCAGCTGAGCTCACCGTCACCATATGTCCTCTGGGTGCCGGCAGACGTGGGACTGCATTGCTACACAGCAGCAGCTGCTAACTGCCTTTTGGCGGTAGACGGTGCAGTAGACTGGTAGCCTTCATCGGCGATCTGGGTGCTGGCAGCTGTGGGGCTGCATTGCACCAGCCCCTTGCCTTTTGGCAGTAGGTGGTGTATTACGACTGGTAACCATCCTATTACAAGTTGGATCATCGCACATTAGCAGAATCTTCCCTGAGCAGCAGATTGTGCAATAGGCCTGAAGGCCATCGTAATACACTAACTGCCAAGCGCCCAGTATTTGCTGCCAAGCACCCAGAAAGATGTCGAGGGCTATCAGTCACGCTGCACCGTCGTCTTAAGATGTAAAAAATAGATTTGCTCTGTTATCATTTGCTTCCCCTCCCTCCGTCAAATCAACGGCCTGCTAAGCCCAGGGTTTTCAGTTTAATCTTTGGGGGGACCATTCTGTGTGACAGTTGTTTGTGTTTCTCCCTGATGCACAGCCACCTTTCTTGATTTTAATTCCCTGTACCTGTACGCCATGTTGTCACTCGGCCCTCCCTCCCTCCTGCCCTCCCTCCTTCTCCTGGTCCGTCAGATACTAGTTTCGCGCCTTTTTTCTGACCAGGCGCCATAGCTAGCACTGGGATCATGGAGCCCGCTCAGATCACCGTGGCAATTATGAGCACTATGAACACCACGCGCATTGTCCTGGAGTATATGCAGAGCCAGGACATGCCAAGGCGAAACCCGGACCAGCCGAGGAGGTGATTGCAGCGCGGCGAAGAGAGTGATGAGGAAATTGACATGGACATAGACCTCTCACAAGGCACAGGCCCCAGCAATGTGGAAATCATGGTGTCACTGGGGCAGGTTCATGGCGTGGAACGCCGATTCTGGGCCCGGGAAACAAGCACAGACTGGTGGGATCGCATCATGCTGCAGGTGTGGGACGATTCCCAGTGGCTGCGAAACTTTCGTATGCGTAAGGGCACTTTCATGGAACTTTGTGACTTGCTTTCCCCTGCCCTGAAACGCCAGGATACCAGGATTAGAGCAGCCCTCACAGTTGAGAAGCGAGTGGCGATAGCCCTGTGGAAGCTTGCAACGCCAGACAGCTACCGGTCAGTCGGGAATCAATTTGGAGTGGGCAAATCTACGGTGGGGGCTGCTGTGATCCAAGTTGCCAGGGCAATGAAAGACCTGGTGATATCAAGGGTAGTGACTCTGGGCAACGTGCAGGCAATAGTGGATGGTTTTGCTGAAATGGGATTCCCAAACTGTGGCGGGGCCATAGACGGAACCCATATCCCTATCTTGGCACCGGAGCACCAAGCCACCGACTACATAAACCGCAAGGGGTACTTTTCAATGCTGCTGCAAGCCCTGGTGGATCACAAGGGACGTTTCACCAACATCAACGTGGGATGGCCGGGAAAGGTACATGATGCTCGCGTCTTCAGGAACTCTGGTCTGTTTCGAAAGCTGGAGGAAGGGACTTTCTTCCCGGACCAGAAAGTAACCGTTGGGGATGTTGAAATGCCTATCGTGATCCTTGGGGACCCAGCCTACTCCTTAATGCCATGGCTCATGAAGCCGTACACAGGCAGCCTGGACAGTAGTCAGGACCTGTTCAACTACAGGCTGAGCAAGTGCCGAATGGTGGTGGAATGTGCATTTGGACGTTTAAAAGCGCGCTGGCGCAGCTTACTGACTCGCTCAGACCTCAGCGAAAAGAATATCCCCATTGTTATTGCTGCTTGCTGTGCGCTCCACAATATCTGTGAGAGTAAGGGGGAGACATTTATGGCGGGGTGGTAGGTTGAGGCAACTCGCCTGGCCGCTGATTACGCGCAGCCAGACACCAGGGCGGTTAGAGGAGCACAGCAGGGCGCGGTGCGCATCAGAGAAGCTTTGAAAACGAGTTTTGTGACTGGCCAGGCTACTGTGTGAAACTTCTGTTTGTTTCTCCTTGATGAACCCTCCAACCCCCCCCCCCCCCGACCCGGTTCACTCTACTTCCCTGTAAACCAACCACCCCACCCCACCCTCCCCTCCCCAATTCGAGCACCGCTTGCAGAGGCAATAAAGTCATTGTTTTTTCACATTCATGCATTCTTTATTAATTCCTCACAGAAGTAGGGGGATAATTGCCAAGGTAGCCTGGGATGGGTGGGGGAGGAGGGATGGAAAAGGACACACTGCATTTTAAAACTTTAAGTCTTATTGAAGGCCAGCCTTCTGATGCTTGGGCGATCATCTGGGGTGGAGTGACTGGGTGGCCGGAGGCCCCCCCACCGTGTTCTTGGGCGTCTGGGTGAGGAGGCTATGGAACTTGGGGAGGAGGGCTGTTGGTTAAACAGGGGCTGTAGCGGCGGTCTCTGCTCCTGCTGCCTTTCCTGCAGCTCAACCATACGCTCGAGCATATCAGTTTGATGCTCCAGCAGACGGAGCATTGACTCTTGCCGTCTGTCTGCAAGCTGACGCCACCTATCGTCTTCAGCCCGCCACTTGCTCTTTTCATCCCGCCATTCAGCCCGCCACCTCTCCTCTTGTTCATATTGTGCTTTTCTCATGTCCGACATTGACTGCCTCCACGCATTCTGCTGTGCTCTATCAGCGTGGGAGGACATCTGCAGCTCCGTGAACATATCGTCCCGCGTCCTCCGTTTTCTCTTTCTAATGTTCACTAGCCTCTGCGAAGGAGAAACATTTGCAGCTGGTGGAGGAGAAGGGAGAGGTTAAAAAAGACACATTTTAGAGAACAATGGGTACACTCTTTCATTACAAGGTCGCATTTTTCCTCTGCCTGCCGGTTTGGTATGAGAGATCACTCACGCAGTGCCCCAGGCAACATATTTCGGCTTGCAGGCAGCCATGGTAGGCCACAGTCTTTTGGCTTTTTTAACCTTCTTAACATGCAGGAAAGGTTTCAAGCAGCAGCGCATTTCCCATATCAAGGATGAATTGGGTTGGCCATTGAAAATGGGTTTTCAATGTAAAAGGAGGGGCTGCGGTTTCCCGGTTAACATGCGGCACAAACCCAAGTAAACCACCCCCCCCCACACACACACACACGGTTCTCTGGGATGATCATTTCACCCCTCCCCCCACCGCGTGGTTAACAGCGGGGAACATTTCTGTTCAGAAGAGCAGGAACGGGCACCTCTGAATGTCCCCTTAATAAAATCACCCCATTTCAACCAGGTGACCGTGAATGATATCACTCTCCTGAGGATAACAAAGAGAGATAAGGAATGGATATTGTCTGCATGCCAGCCAGCAAACACCGGGACCATACACTGCTATGCTTTGTTATGCAATGATTCCAGACTACGTGCTACTGGCCTGGCGTGGTAAAGTGTCCTACCATGGCGGACGGGATAAGGCAGCCCTCCCCAGAAACCTTTTGCAAAGGCTTTGGGAGTACATGAAGGAGAGCTTTCTGGAGATGTCCCTGGAGGATTTCCGCTCCATCCCCATACACGTTAACAGACTTTTCCAGTAGATGTGCTGGCTGCGATTGCCAGGGCAAATTAATCATTAATCATTAAACACGCTTGCTTTTAAACCATGTGTAATATTTACAAAGGTACACTCACCAGAGGTCTCCTGTGTGCCCTGAGGGTCTTGGGTGAGTTCGGAGGTTACTGGTTCCAGGTCCAGGGTGACAAACATATCCTGGCTGTTGGGGAAACCGGTTTCTCCGCTTCCTTGCTGCTGTGAGCTACCTACAGTACCTCCATCCTCATTTTCCTCGTTCCCCGAACCGTCTTCCCTGTGTGTTTCTCCATTGACGGAGTCATAGCACACGGTTGGGGTAGTGGTGGCTGCACCCCCTAGAATGGCATGCAGCTCCGCGTAGAAGCGGCAAGTTTGCGGCTCTGCCCCGGACCTTCCATTTGCTTCTCTGGCTTTGTGGTAGGCTTGCCGTAGCTCCTTAATTTTCACGCGGCACTGCTGTGTGTCCCTGTTATGGCCCCGGTCCTTCATGGCCTTGGAGACCTTTTCTAATACTTTGCCATTTCTTTTACTGCTACGGAGTTCAGCTAGCACTGATTCATCTCCCCATATGGCGAGCAGATCCCGTACCTCCCGTTCGGTCCATGCTGGAGCTCTTTTGCGATCCTGGGACTCCATCACGGTTACCTGTGCTGATGAGCTCTGCGTGGTCACCTGTGCTCTCCACGCTGGGCAAACAGGAAATGAAATTCAAACGTTCGCGGGTCTTTTCCTGTCTACCTGGTCAGTGCATCTGAGTTGAGAGTGCTGTCCAGAGCGGTCACAATGAAGCACTGTGGGATAGCTCCCGGAGGCCAATAACGTCGAATTCCGTCCACACTACCCCAATTCCGACCCGCAAAGGCCGATTTTATCGCTGATCCCCTCGTCGAAGGTGGTCTAAAGAAACCGGTTTAAAGGGCCCTTTAAGTCGAAAGAAAGGGCTTCGTTGTGTGGACGTGTCCAGGCTTAATTCGATTTAACGCTGCTAAAGTCGACCTAAACCCGTAGTGTAGACCAGGCCTCAGAATGTCTGGGCACTTCTGAAATAGATTCTTTTTGAAAGTTGGAACAGTAGTTATGATTTGTCTTCCCATCAGGAGCTGTGCTGGACTATATCCAGTAGCCACAATTGGTGTTGATCTGTAACTCAGAAGAGCAAAGAATGGATCGACCTGCTGTTGGACTTTCGTGGCTGTCTGTAGAGCTCTCTGTCTCTCCATTCACTTGTGGGTAATGTGGGCTGCCAGTAATAGCACAATCCTATTTCATTCGGAAGGACTTAAATTCTGCTACAATCCATCGTCTGCTACTAGTTGTTCTAGAATAGCAAAATGAGCAAAAGTGCATGTCAGTTTCTTGATAATACTGTGACTTGTTACGTTTTTCAAGTATATTATTTCTATATTCCTGGAAAAATAGGCCATGCCGACCGGGTAATGATGTCTTCTGAATTCACATAAATCTGCAGCTATTCTCTTCCACGGGTCTCTTTGGTCAGGGTGTTGTTATTCAATGTTTTTTGTGTTGTGTTGGTCTGTCAGTTCTGCAATATTCACATGCAGATACTTTATTCTTTATGTTCTTGCTGGTGCCAAGCCACCACACTGACTGGCCCACTTCATGGATGAGGTTTAGGATTTCTCCTCTTATTTTGTTTGGAAATATGATGCAATTGCCTTTAATCATGGGTCCATTTGACTTGCTTAATTGCAATGCACCGCAAAGTACTCTCTTTCAGTTCCTTAGCGTCCTTTATACACATGGGGGGCAGCTTCCTCTAATGTAACTTAGATCTTCCTGAAGTTGCCGGTCTGTTAAGGTTGCTTTTTGTAGCTGGAGTAATCTCTTTTCTGACACTGGTCTGTATGTATCTACAACATTCACATATGCCTTTACATTGTCTTTGAGCTCTAGGTAGTTGAATGTTGGGTTCAAATGTAGAGTGTCTGCTACACCAGATAATTCCCAGGAACATATTTAGCAATTGTGTGAAATCACATTTACCTAAACAATAGATGTTTGGCATCTCAGTCGTGCATTATCAGGTCTTTTCCATTGATGAGGGTTACAAATGGTTTATGGTCTGCTACCAGTGTAACAAATCCAGTCTACATAGATATGTGTAAGAGTTCTCACATGCCCATAAGCTTGCCAGGCACTCCTTTTCAATCTGTGCATATCGTTTTTCTGCTTCTGTGGGTGTGTGAGAACAAAATGCACATGGCTTCCACTCAGAGCCATGTTGTTGCAACTATACATCATCTAGGCCACAGCTGCTTGCATCTGGACTGACCACTGTGGGTTTGTTCACACGTAATACTGGGGAACTAGAGCTATTGAGATCATTTATTTTGCCTGGCTGAAGGCAATTTCTTGATTTGGCCCCCATGGCAAAGATGTGTTGGACTTTAGCAGTTCATTCAGTGGTTTTGTCATTGTAGAAAGATCAGGTAGGTATTGACCAATGTAATTTCCATCCCCAGTATATGTCTCAGTTCTGTATCGGGGGTAGCCGTGTTAGTCTGTATCCACAAAAACAACAAAGAGTCCGGTGGCATCTTAAAGACTAATGGATTTATTTGGGCATAAGCTTTCATGGGTAAAAAACCCACTTCTTCAGTCATGCCTCTGCAGAAGTGGGTTTTTTAACCGCGAAAGCTTATGCCCAAATAAATCTGTTAGTCTTTAAGGTGCCACCGGACTCCTCGTCATTTTTGTCTCAGTTCTGGTACATTAATTGTGCATTCAGTTCTCGAATTGCTTTTACCTTCTCAAGGCTAGGACTGATTCCATCTTTGTTTATTGTTTGTCCCAAAACCTCAATTTGGGGTAGGTGGAAAACACATTTTTCCTTGCTTAGCTTCAGTCCAGACTAACTGATTAGGCTTAGATCTTTGTTGAGGGTTTTGTTGTTTTCTTTAGGATCCACATATCAGAATATCATCCATGAAAACTACTATGCCATTTGTGTCCATTAACAGTTCTGCCATCTTTCTTTGGAAAATTTCAGGTGCACTGGTAATCTCAAAAGGTAATCTTCAAGAGCAAAATCTCCCAAAGGGTGTGATAAATGAAGTCAGTTTAGCACTTTTTTGGCTAAAGGAATTTGCCAGAATCCTCTCGAGGCAGCTAGCTTGGAGAACACTGTAGCTCCTTTCACTTTGGGGAGGAAGTCATCCAGTGTTTTTCTCTCACAACTGCTTCATTAAATATTTTAAAATCCACACAAATAAATATTTTTCCATTTTTCTTTATATTGTGTACCTTTGGGGCACACCATGCTGTTGGTTCAGAGATTTTCTCAATTATGCCAATCCTCTTCATTCTCTTTAACTCAGTTTCCACCCTATGAAGTAATGGGATAGGAATTCTGCAAGGTAGATGTTCATGTTGTCTCTTAGGGTTATTTATACTGGATCTCCATTCAAAAGTCCAATATCACCACATATTCCATTGGGTTCTTCCATCTGTCTCACTAGGCCCATCATAGCTTTCACACTGCAGCTGAGAAGCCTGTTGGTCTGTGATCCTTTGGTCACATGCACTCTGAATGCAAAGCTTTTGTTTATGCAAGTTGTCTCTGTGGTGAACTGGCCCATGCAGCTCAAAACTCCTCCAGAGCTAGTCAGAGCTGTGTCAGGTGATTTAATCTATGAGAAGGGATGCAGCTGTTTGTAAATCCCTTCTGAGATGACTGTGATATAAGCTCCTGCGTCAATTTTAAAGTGTTGCCATGAATATTCAGTTTCACTCTCCAGGTAGGCTGTATGTCATCACATATGATAGATCCCAGAAACAGTGGCTCTTGATTGTCCATAATATAAGTTAACTCCCTGACTTCTTTGGTGCGGCAAACAGCTGCAAAATGTCCATATTTCATGCATTATTACTCTGTGTGCCTCTGGCTGGACATGCATCATCTCTTGGGATATGACTTGTTCCACTCCTTGTGCACGTAGGCTGGAATTTGTCCTTCTTAGCTTGGGGATTCTCTCTCCTTGCCTCAAGGGTTTTATAATGATGACTGTTAACATTCAAATGTCTCTTTACAGTTTCTAAGCTAGTTTCACATTTTTCAAGTTTGGCAAGTTGCTCTCACCAGCTCAGAATGTTTTGCTCTTTGTATAGCTGTAGCTAGGGTTAAATCTCTCTTCAATTGTAGTGGCTGTGAATGGTTTTTATCTGTTAACCCAATAACCCAACCTGTCTCTGATATTTTCATGTTTTGGATTCCCCAAATCACAGTTTTCCACCGCTGTATGCAGAGCTCTTATAAAACATTCACCATTTCCCCATGATTCTTGAATTCTCTGGTGAAAACATGCTCTTTCACAAACATTTATCTGATGCATGTAAAGTATGCATCAAACATAGACAGAGCCCTTTCATAGTCATCTTTGGTAAAGTCAAAGGATTTAAAGAGACACTCTTTTTTCTTCCCTATGGCATACATTAAAGATGATATCTGTATATCATCAGTTTCCTTGTGGAGATTGATAGGAATGTAAAATCTTGCAAAATATCATTTCCAGACTGTCTATTGTGCAGGTTTGTCAAAGCTGAAGTTCTCTGGGGCATTGAAGAGTGGCATATTGATGAGATCCTGCAACCTTTCTTGCTGTTTTCCTTCTGTTTCTGTTCTTAGTTTACTCCTGATTCCATGTCATGTTCCTGTACCAGATATGGATGAGTCACAGTGTGACATTACCCAGGGTACAATCTGGACTGATGGACAGCTATGTCCCCTCAATTCTCCAATATGGGGTGCTTTTTACACTGCTTCGCTGTGAGAGCAGCCACTCCTGGTCTGCTCTCACGCAGCCTCCAGCATGTAATTCACTCTCAGCTATATTGGATGAGTGCTATAGCCAGCCACTCCTGAGTTATACTACAGAGCAACATCAGCAAACTCCCAGTCCCAGACTTGTCCCCAGAAATGTGTGTCTTGTACTGCCCAGCACCCTCCTGCACAATACAAGCTCATATAAAGTCTGTCATTTCATTAATAGAAAATGATATGCACAAAACTTATCTCAAATGAAGTTTCCCAAACACTTCAATCAAAACACACTGTTTTAAATAAAACAATAACACAAGTTTATTAACTACAGGAAGATAGATTTTAAGTGATCGCAAGTAATGAGGCATAAAAGTCCAAATTGTTTGCGAAGAAATAAAAGGTAAAATGCGATTAATACCTAACTTATCAAGCTACATGAATTCAAAGCAAATGTTTCTCTCACCACATGCTTACTGGCTAGATTCCTTTCAGCTAGGACCCTTCCCCCAGTTGAGTGTTACTTCCTTTTCCTTCAGGTGTTGTTGGTGCCGTGAACAGAGAGAAAGGGAGAAGTATTTTGGGGCATCTGTTTCCTTTTTTTAGGGTATGTCCTCACTACCAATGTTACATGGCTGTGTAGTTGCGGCACCAGTGCTGGGAGAGAGCTCTCCCAGCGCTGTTAAAAACCCACCCCCATGAGGGGAGTAGCTTCCCAGCCCTGGGAGCCTGCCACTTCATAGCGCTGAAACTTGCATCGCTCAGGGTTGTTGTTTTTTTTTCCCCACACCCCTGAGCGAGAAAGTTTCAGTGCTGTAAAGTGGCAGGGCAGACAAGGCCTTATCGTTCTTTTTCTTTGAAAATCATCTCCAGCAGAAGTTCAGGAGACAGTCTGTGGAGACAGGAAACTCCATCTGTTTCTTTGCTGTACCTTGTTTCTCGCTCACATCTTATTTCCTGCAAAAGAATGGCTGCTTAACTAGGTGATAGTCCATTTGATTTTGTTGACACCTGGCTGAGGCGTCAGTTTACCTTTTGTCTCTGAGGAACTGGTTTGTGCCTGCTTTTCTAAACTTGGAACATGTCTAAGCAATGTAATACAGTAGAATCTTATAACTTTACATATAATGTTGCTACAGATATTTTACCAGGAGGATAATGATCAGCAAATTATGAGTTTTCAAATGATACCTCACAAGGCATACTATGTACAGAATCCATTATAGTTTTGTAAAAAGGGTGAACATGGGGATACAAACTCTCACACACAGACCTTGTGTATACATACTAGTTGTGTTCATCATAAGATCCTTTAATGCTGTGCCAGGTATGGCTGAGGTTTGTTTAAATAAGGTATTTTATACATAGTGCCGCCAACAGTGGTATAATACAATTTAGCATTCCATTACATATGCCAAGCTCTACAGCTGGAACATAACATACCCCAGCTACTCTGTCACACGAGGGACTGAGGGGACTCAGGGACTGCAGGAAGAGAAAGGACAATCTGATGTTAAAGGCAACTGAATGCTGTTCTGGATAACTGGACCGTTTCCCTCCTTAGCCACACAGTTCCTCTGTGATTTTGGTCAAGTCATGTCAACCCGCAGGTGCAGGTGGCCACTAATTGTGTATTCTTCATTTTACAGTTCAAGACCCTGGGGCCTGATTTCACAGATTAGAGACCCATGAGGAACTAGGGTGATCATCTAGTTTGACCTTCTCTATAACAGAGGCCAGAGAGCATCCCTGAATTAATTCCTATTGGAACTACAGCAGATCTGATAGAAACTGTGATGGGGCAAGGCCAGATGGCTATAGAAAAGTAATGGGAGATAGATATATTAGCCCCAGGCTAAACAAATCCCTGGTACCAGGATAAGTAAATGGTAGCTGCTCCAGGTCAATTAAGACATCTGGGGCCAATTAAGATCTTTCCAGAAGGCAGTGGAGATTGCTAGGTTGATTGGGACACCTGAAGCCAGTTGGGCTGGCTGAAACTAGTTAAAAAGCCTCCCAGTTAGTCAGGTGGGTGCGCATGTCAGGAGCTGTGAGAAGTTGTGCTATCGGAGAGACTGTACGCACCATACTAGATACAAGGAAGGAGACCCTGAGGTAAGGGTGAAGTGGATCTGGAGGAAGTGGGGGCTGCTGTGGGGAAGTAGCCCAGGGAATTGTATGTGTCCTGTTCCTAAAAGGTCAGTTACCATAGCTGATAATATTAGGGTCCCTGGGCTGGAGCCCGGAGTAGAGGGCGGGCCTGGGCTCCCCCCTTTGCCCCCTGCTTAATCACTGAGACTGGGAGACAACAGAGACTGCAAGGGAGGATAGCTTCTCCTCACCTCCCTTGCTGGCTTATGATGAAAATGGCTCAGTAGACAGTGACCCTTGTCCCTAGAGAGAGAAGAGTTAAGGGGAGGGTCACAGTGAGCCTCTGAGGCTAGCGAAATCCATCAGGAAATGCAGGACCCACGGAGACAAGGACAGAGCTTTGTCACAAAACATATCCAGTCTTAATTTAGATACAGTAACTCCTCACTTAAAGTTGTCCCAGTTAATGTTGTTTTGTTGTTATGTTGTTGATCAGTTAGGGAACATGCTCATTTAAAGTTGCGCAATGCTCCTTTATAACATCGTTTGGCAGCCGCCTGCTTTGTCCATTGCTTGCAGGAAGAGAAGTCCATTGGAACTAGCTGGTGGGGGCTTGGAACCAGGGTGGACCGGCAGGCCCCCTATCAGCTCCCCGCTCCTCTAAGTTCCCTGTGTAGCAGCTGCCCATTAGGCTACCAATTGCCGGCAGTTCAGCTGTCCCTCCCCCCACTGCCATGTGCTGCTCCTCCCCTCTGCCTTGGAGTTGCTCCCAGGAGCTCCTGCTTGCTGTGCAGGGGAGGGGGGAAGAGGGGGACTAATGTCAGGGTGTCCCCCTCCTCCCTACTTCTGCCTCCCGCTTACCCCTTCTCCATATAGAGCAGGGGGAGACACAACAGGGCTCAGGATGGAGAGAGCTGGCCGCAGCTGCTGTCTCAACTTCCTGATCTTTTTAAAGGCAATGTACTAGAGTGTGGTGTCAGCGTACTTAAAGGGGCAATACACATCTCTCTCTCTCTCTCCCACACACACAGGGTGTGTGTTTCTGTGTCTGTCTGCCATGCTGTCTCCCCTCCCTCCATTCGAGCTCCTTGTAGCGTGTCAAGTATCAGGGGGTAGCCGTGTTAGTCTGTGATACACTAGTGACCCTATCTCTCGCATGCCAAGGAGATCCCAATGGCTTAGGCCATGATTATCCCTTTTATAGGATTATATGGCCTCTATAAATATTCATGAGGATATTTGGCCTAATCTATCCCTATCTAAACTTCCTCACCCTAACAAAGTTGGGGTGCTCTCCTGTCACAAGTTGTTATACCATTTGCCTCAAGCTTATTAGCATATACATCAATTGATTGGCATAGGATTCTTGTGGATGAACATCTGGAGATGTTCCTATCTTAAAATATCCCAAAGTAGCATCAACTGGTATTTTGCTGTTACCTATTGGGAGTTTAATCATATGTGTTTCTTACAGTATTCTATCTTAAGGTCTAGGTTTACTCCTGGTTAGCTGCTTATGCTAAGGCTTGTTAAGGCCTTAGGCCTCAATTAGTTTGGCTAAGTTACTGTCTTACAGGCCTAGAGGCTTGTAGGCTCATTGTGTTACTGAATTACTTAATACCTATGCCATACCTAGTAAATAGCTATACCTATAGGTTAAGGGCGGAGCCTCACACTGGGGCTGGGTTTTGTGGATTCCAGATAAGCTATTGCCAGCAGGCTGCCGGGCAGAGGATTGGCATGTGGCTGCCTCCATGAACCTTGTATGCCTGGGTTTGAGACTTGTGGGTCATCACATCACCCGCTCCCCAGGAGTGCCCTCTGGGCTACTTGGGTCCAGGTTTCTCTGTGTGGCTTCTATGGAAGGTCTGAACCAGGGAGGGAGCATGAACATTCTCAGCAGGCTCCGAAATGTGTTCATTTGAGCTGTAACCTTCCCGAACAATCAATTACCATAATTTGCCCTGCTTCATCTTACAGTTGAGGACTTTCTGCAGTCTATTCCTCCTGACCGTGTACTTGCACTGGTGGGGATGATGATTGGGCTGTATGGGGTGTGACAAAGTTCCTCCTCTATCTTGGTGGGTCCTGCGCTTATTGGCAGATTTTCTTGCCTCAGAGATTCACCATGTGGGTTGGGGAACAGCCCAGAGACGTTCCCCTCTGGAAGAACCCAGAGTCCAGGTCAATTGGGAGGTTTGGGGGGAACCCGGGCCTGCCCTCTACTCCAGGTTCCAGCCCAGGGCCCTGTGGACTGTAGCTGTCTATAGTGCCTCCTGTAACAGCTGCAACTCCCTGGGCTACTTCCCCATGGCCTCCTCCAAACACCTTCGTTATTCTCACCACAGGACCTTCCTCCCGGTGTCTGATAACACTTGTGCTCCTCAGTCCTCCAGCAGCACACCCTCTCAGCTCCTTGCACCTCTTGCTCCCAGCTCCTCACACTCACACCACAAACTGAAGTGAGCTCCTTTTTAAAGCCCAGGTGCCCTGATTAGCCTGCCTTAATTGATTCTAGCAGTTTCTTCTTAATTGGCTCCAGGTGTCCTAATTAGCCTGCCTGCCTTAACTGGTTCTAGCAGAAAGAACAGGAGTACTTGTGGCACCTTAGAGACTAACAAATTTATTAGAGCATAAGCTTTCGTGGGCTACTGCCCACTTCTTCGGATGCATAGTGCCTCCTGTAACAGCTGCATGACAGCTACATTCTTCGGATGGTTCTAGCAGGTTTCTGATTACTCTAGTGCAGCCCCTGCTCTGGTCACTCAGGGAACAGAAAACTACTCATCCAGTGACCAGTATATTTGTCCTCTACCAGACTCCTGTACCCTACTGGTCTGGGTCTGTCACAGGGGAAATATGTTCACAGTGTATGATTATAGAAGTGAGACTTGGAATACTGTGTGGACTCTAAGAGAATCAGGGAGCTAGAGCTCAAAGGTGGCAAAGTTGATTTGTCACCGAATCTGGTATGGACCAAGAAACTGATAGTCTAGTTTCCGAGAGAGTCTGTCCGTATGAAGGTCCTCTGCTGAAAGCTGTACCTTTTGTCCTACAGAGTGAGTAGGGCCCTTTTGTGTACATTTGCCCATATGACTTTTGTAATGTTCCTTTGCCTTGTTCAGATGTCTCTTCACCTCCTCTTGGAGGCGATGGATATGTTGTATTAGTCTGAGGCAGATGGGCTAGGGGAGGATGTGGGTAATTGTGGGTGCAATCTGGGGTGGGACTCGTAGTTGATAAAAAAGGGGCTGTGGGGGGTGGATGCATGGTGCCCATTATTGTATGGGAACACTGCATAGAGTAACAGTGAAGACTAGTTTCAGAGTAGCAGCCGTGTTAGTCTGTATCCACAAAAAGAACAGGAGTACTTGTGGCACCTTAGAGACTAACACATTTATTTGAGCATAAGCTTTCGTGGGCCTACATCCGATGAAGTAGGCTGTAGCCCACGAAAGCTTATGCTCAAATAAATTTGTTAGTCTCTAAGGTGCCACAAGTACTCCTGTCTTTTTAGTGAAGACTAGTCAACCTGGTGATGGTTGATGTAGGATCGGGTTGATGTTGTTTGACTGAGGATGGTAGGCAGAGAACAAGTGTGCATGGATTCCTAATAAATGTAGGGCCTCAGAAGTGGGCAATAAACCATGGCCCCCAGTCAGGAGGCCATGAAGATAAATAGTGTTGTTTATCCAGAGCTGAGTGGTTTCCTCTGTGGAGGGTAAACCCATTCAGGGAATGAAGTGAGGCATCTTAGAACAATGATCTGTCACCATCAGAATGCTCATGAAACAATTTAATTCTGGTAGTTCCACCACTAAGTCCAAGGAAGTTGCCTGCCAGGGCCAAGATGGGATGTCCACAGATGAGAGGAGATTGTGGGGTCTCTGACATGGGATCTTGTTGCAGGCACACACCTTGCAGGAACCCACAAAGGTCTGCATTGTGGGGCACATTCAGAGCCACCAGAAAAAGAGGACATTAATCATTGAGTTTTATATCACCCTAAGTGTCCTGCCAGGGTGGAGTCATGGCACAGCTGAAAACCTGTCACACACTCAAACCCTGGGAGAACATAGATGCGGTCCCTTATGAACATGATCCTATCCACGGTATTGTGCAGTTCCCAGTTGATAATGGCCATCTTGTTGGGCAAAATGACAGAGGCAAAGTGGATGAGTGTCTGCAGGTTCTAGCACCAAGTAGCATAAAGGTAATTATGGGACTTGAGAATGTGGTTGGGTTCTGTACTGGGCCCTTTATGGGTTGGAGCCATATCTTTGGAAAAAGGTGTCAGCCTTGTCATTTCTGATTCCAAGGAGGTAGGTCAAGGTGAAGTTGAACCAGGAGAATAGGGCCCATCGAAGCTGTTGTTGGTTTAGGGCCTTTGCCCTGTGCGGGTATTCCAGGTTCTTATGGTTAGTAAACACTTGGACCAAATTGTGGGCCCCTTCTACGTAGTGTCACCAGTCTTTGAAGATGGTCTTAATTGCCAGGAGCTCCTTGTCCAAGATCTCGTAGTTTCACTCAGCAGCTTCCTCATGTAGTAGACAACAGGGTGCAATATTTGCCGAGGTTCATACCTTTTGGAGAGGACTGCCCTGATTGCTGTACTAGAGGCATTGGCTTCCACAACGAAAGCTTGCATCACATCTGGGTGGGCCAGTACTGGAACAGTAGTGTAGGCAAGCTTCAGCTGCTCAAATGCATGGTGGGCTTTGAGCTACCAATAGAACTGGGTGTTTTTCCAGCATAGAGCAGTGAGGGACTTGACTTGTTTTGAAAAATTCAAAATGAACCTCCAGTAGAAGTTTGCAAAACCTAAAAAAATATTGTAGGACGTGCACATTGTGGGGGGCAGCCTAGTTGCAAACAGTCTGGATCTTATGTGGATGCATCTTGATTCCTTCTGGGGACAGGATGAAATTTAGAAACTTGGTTGAGGTCTGATTGAATGTGCACTTCTCAAGCTTAACATACAGACTGTGTTGTAGTCTCTCCAGGACTGCGTGGACGTGAATGGTTTGTTGGTCCAGATCATCTGAGAAGATCAATATATCATCTAAGTGCACCACCACGAACTGGTATAGTCAGTCTGGTCACACATCATTAATGAAGTCCAGGAACATCACTGGGGCATTAGGTCAGTCCAAATGGCAGAACTAAATATTCAAAGTGGCCGTAGTGGGTCCGAAAGGCTGTCTTTCATTCGTTCTCCTCTTGGATGCAAACAAAAATGTAAGCTCCCAAGAGATCCAGTTTGGTGAATATGCATGTGGTCCAACAACTTAGGGATCAGGGCACTGGGTAACAGTTACAGATTGTGATCTGATTTTTGGATTGGTAATCAACAATTCAACACAGAGGTGGAGGCTGCCATCCTTTTTTACCAGAAGGACCGGGGCGCTAGCCAGTGAGGTCAACTTGCAAATGAACCCTCAGGCCAGGTTCTCTAGGAGGTATTCTTGCAACACTGCCAGTCAAGCTCTGACATTGCGTGTATCCATCCAACCAGTATCTTTACCCCTGGCTGAAATTCTATTGAGAGTCATAGTTCCAGCATGGGGGGAGGTTTTACACATTCATCTTCTCAAAGATAATCGTTATAGTTGTAGTACTTGCAGGGAGGTTCTGTAGTTCCCCCAGTGGGTGTTTCATTGCAGGTGCCTACACCTACTTGAGCTTTGTTGGGTCTGGTGCAATGTTTGCTGATCCCTGGCCATGCTGTTGGCAAAATTCCAATGGGAAAGTGAACTTCTGTTCTTACCAGTGAATAAGGAGATGCCAGGGATTATGGGAAAATTAAGGGAATGGTATTATTTCTCTGTAATTGCACAACAGCCTCCAGGAGGACAATTGGACCTGAAGACAGTGGGGAACCATCAATAGTTTTGATTGTGTCAGGCATGGCCTTGCAGAGCAGGGGAATCTGTCATGCCTGAGCTGTATCTGCATCCATGAAATTGTTTGCTGCTCCCGAATTGATGAAGACCTACTAGAGGGTAATCTGTCGAAAGTCTCCTTGGGTGTGCAGCTGGATACACACCTGCAAATGAGAAGTCCATGGATTGTGTTCAGGGTGTGTCTCAGTGAGGACTAATGTATGGACAAGGTTCACCTTTCCGTACCTGGGTCAGCTTCTTCCTTAAGCTTCTTGGCGTTTGTACTGGCCAGGCCAAGGCGGCATGGCCAGGATCACAACAGAAGCACAGGTGGCACTGATGGCCACATTCCTTTTTTCAAGAGTGAGTTGCTGACAAGTCTTATCTTCTTGCATGCATTTGGCAGGCAATAGAGAAGCTGAGGTCATGGTACCCGGATAGTTGGGCTTCAGGGAACCCCTTTTCTCCTCCGTTCATTCTTGCAGCCGATTATCTATGTGCAGGGTAAGGTCCACCAAGGTGTCTAGGCCGTAGGCATCCCTATACGGACCAATTCATCTTTCATTTCTTCCTGCAAGCTACGCTGGAACTGATGCAGCTGCTGTCCTTCGTTCTATTCTGTATCCACTGTGAGGCGGTGGAAGTGTGCTGCCCCTGCCGGAGTCCCCTCAGGAGCTCTATACGAGTTAACATCATTTGGAGGAAGATATCCCAGTTCGACAGTACTGGGCTATGGCCTTCCAGCAGAGGGAAGGCCTAATTTAACACATTTATTGTCAGCAGTCTGGTTACCAGAGCCACCTAGAGGCATAGATTTGGGGACACATCAGAAACAGAAGGTGGCTTTGGTTTATGAAACCCCAGAACCATCAGCGGTTCCTGTTGAACCTTTGGGCAAGGATATCACAGGCCCCTATTCAGGGCAAGGTGCTGCAGCCTGAACTGCACCTTGCTTGCCCCTGCAGCCACTGGTTGTCCAAGGTCAGCTGCACAGCTTGGGCCTGCAGTGATTGATTATCCGCCTGGAGGTGGGAGGCCCATTTGGGTAAATCCAGGGCTTCTGGTGGGTCCATTCTTCTCACACTAGGCTTAGTCCTTCAGGGTTATTGTCACGGCCAGGTCCTGGGCAGCCAGAACAAGGAGTCAGAGCGAGAGTCCACAGTCATGAGACAGAGTTGGCTAGATCAGTATATCGGGCGGCCAGGAGACAAACTGAAGATCAGAACCACGTGTCAGGAACCAGACTCGGGCTGGGTCACGATACCAGGGGATCGGAAGGAGACAAACTAGAGATTGGGTACCACAAGTCATACGCCCTGGGACTCTACCAATCGAACCTCCCAAGGGGGCTGGGTTTCACGGGTTTCACGTAAGCTATTGCCCGCAGGCTGCCAAGTGGCTGGTTGGGGCATGGCTGCTCCAGTGGGCCCGGGTTTGAGACCCGTGGGCCATGACAACCCACTGGAAATTCACTGGCTCACTGATGATTCCTCATTTACAGTTACATTTCGAGACCAATAGGGTAGCTTGTTTTTAATCTATTTAATGTGTGCCTTGTTGATTTCATGTATGCAGTGTAGTTGTAGCCTTGTCGGTCACAGGATATTAGAGAGACAACGTGGGTGAGGTAATAGCTTTAATTGGACCAACTTCTGTTGGTGAGAGACACAAGCGTTCTCATGTTAATTTTACATCTTTTTGACTTTTAATGAAAATGCCAGAAGGTACCAAGTCAAACAGTTTACAGAAGTCTAAGTAGATTACATCAGCACTATTAACTTTACAATCAAACTTGTAATTTAATTGAAAGAAGAGATCAAGTTAGTTTCACATGGTCTATTTTCTGTACGTCCATGTTGATTATATTTCCCACATTTAATTCTTTATTCCTGGAGTCCCATATCTGTCATTTCATTGTTTTACCCAGCATAGTTACCAGGTTTATAATTACCCAGGTGTCCTGTTTACTCTTTCTAAGTATTGGTACAACAGTCTTCTGGGACTTCCTCAAGGTTCCACAAACTATTGAAAATCATCATGAACAGTCCTGCAATCCCCTCAGCCAGCTTTTTTTTAAATTCTTGGATGGGAGTTATCTGGTCCTGATGATTTAAAAATGTCCAACTTTAATAGCTGCTGTTTAACATCCTCCTGAGTGGAGTGGAAATGTTTCACCATCATCATATGATATGATTACATGAATTGTTTGTTTCCCAAATACAAACCAGAATTATTTATACAAGACTTCTGAATTTCTGCATTATTTTTCACAGTGTATTTCCATCTAGTAATTGGTCAACATCATTGTTAGGATTTTGTTATTGTTGATGGTTTTTTTTTTTTTTTTACCAATGCAGCCTTCTTTCTTGATTGTGGCTCTTCGGGCATCTAGTAAAATGTTTGCAAATAGTTCCCAATTATCATTCACATTTTTCTGTTTACATTCTCTTTACCAACTATTTGGATTATAATTGTTTTTACCTTTGTGAATTTGGCTCTTTTAAAGCACCAAGTACACCAGACCCCCGCTAGAACGCGGGGTTTTGGATCCATGCGCGGTCTTGCATTACCATGGATTTCAATGAAGGTAATTAAATTTGGGATCCATTCGCAGTCCCGTGCTATAACCGAATTCGCGCTATAAAGACACGTGTTCTAGCGAGGGTCTGCTGTATATGTATTACTGGTTTGGATTTTATTCTCTTGGCAGATTATAAATATGATCTAGTCATGATCATTTGTACCTAAGCTATCATTAAATTTTAGTCCTGTGATCATTTCCTTTTTATCTGTCAAGAGGAGGTCTCGTATAGAATTCTTCCACGTTGGATGCAACACTTCTTTAGTTAGAAAATTGTCATCTACTTTATATTTAGAAATTTCCAGGATATTTCAGTCCGTGCAGCATGAGACCTCCAGCATATGTCACTCAGACTGAAGTCTCCCATGATCACACAGAGGTGCTGAGACTGCTGTCTCACAGACAGTCATATAATCCACTGACAAAGTGTGTCTCATGTCCCCCTCTGTGGGCTAGTGAGCCCCAACACTTGCTCCTTCTGTGCTTAGAGGGGAGTTATGAAAGCTGAAGTTTATGACTATATGCAAGTTATTTGTGAATGTGCAAAATAACTCATTGAATAATGTGCATAAAATGTTACATACAGAGCAGGCAAATTACCCTCATTGCTTTCAGACTTTGGCTGTTGAGCGGGCCTAGATGGCCGAGGCAGAAGTGAAGGTGCTATCCTCATTTAGCAGAGTGTCATTCTTGGGGAGCTCTGTTCTGCCTGACCATCTCTTTCCAAGTTTTTTCCATGGACCTCAGTGGGTTTTGGATCAGGCTCAAAGACTTCACAGTCAGTGGATTTTATTAAAACACTCTAGCTTGTTGTGAATGGGCTTCTCATTGCTCCCTCGCACTCTGTCTCAACAGCCAGCATTTTGATGGGAGTGGGGTGGGGGGTGAGCTCTGACAGGCACTGCTGGTCTGGGCTCAGCTAGCTAAGTGGCACATGCTGCACACTGTGCAAAGCAGTAGCTTCTGGGTCCCCATTCTTACGTATCAATGGCAGCCATTCTTGTAGGGAACTAGGGCTGGTTCCAGCTAATGAAGTGGTTGGTTGACGGGTAAGATGAGGAGCTCTGACAATGAGCCTTTGAGATGGCAACATGGGCATCCTAGTGCAGCTGAGGGGATGAGTGAGTATTCAGTGTTTCACCAGCTGTGCATGGGAGCTGGGACTGACTATGTTAGATGGTAAGTGTCTGGATAAAGGCTCTGAGCCTTTCAATCCTGAGCTGCCAGCAATGAAATCAGACAGCTCCAGTACAAGCCAAGTTTCATGAGACATCTAGAATCCCTGCTGCTCTGCCCATTTCCCCATTCTCACACAGTATTCAGTGCCACCTGGGGGGGACCTGAGGGTGGGCTTTTAGCTGGCTTGGTAGAGGTCCAGTTCTGCTAGGACAAACCCATTGCCTTGCATCTTGGGACAAGGTCTGCCCCATGCCCTATTTCTCACCCACGCTCCTAGCAGAGCATCAGCAGGTTGTATGTATGTGCAGGTCTGATCTAGTAATGAGAGTCCCTGGCTCACTCAGCTGCCCATGTCAGATGCCCATTCGCAGTTTGCAGCTGTTCACATACTCTGCTCCCACACCTATGTTTTTAGGCTGGGAGTCTCAGATTTAGGCTTCCTGGGAACTCATGTGGAGCTGTGCCAAGGTGACATGGAAGTTAGTTTGGTAACTTAAGAACCAGTGCATTGGGAAACTCCTTTACCTACCTCAACAGGGGTGTTTCTGGGGAATGTCTGTCACACCTGCTGCACCCAGGCCTTTCTCCACCAGTGTGATGGGCTGAGACTCACCTTGCCACAGGACCTGGAGGGACAACTTCTTCTTTCCCTGCTTTGGAGTTCTTGACCACTGCACTGATCTGCTTGTCACCTTATCTCCAGTGGGCCCCTGAGGGCTGGGTGGGTCTCGGAAGGGCTACGTCGATCTAAGGAGCTAGTTAGGCTGTGTTCCCAGAATGAACAGCCCCTCCGGGGACCAGAGGCCAATCTTCTGCTCCGAGAGTCCAGGAAAGCCAGGCCTGCCCAGCTAGGTGCCACTACCTACAACTGACTGAAGAAAACTGCTTGCTCTGATGAAGTTTAAAAGGCCTGTGCTATGGGTTTGCTATCTGTGTGAGCTGGCCAGGAAGCAGAGACAAAGGGTCTGTCTACACGACAGCAGAGGTGTGGCCGCAGCCCATGTAGATATACCAGAGCTAGCTTTGATTTAGCCAGAACGAATAACAGTAGGAGTAAAAAGCTACAACAACATGGGTGGTAGCACAGGCTGTCCATACCTGCGCTGGGTATGTATTCAAATGGCTAGCCCATGCTGCCACCCATACAGCTGCGATTTCACTGCTATTGTCACTCAAGATGAAAGCTAGCTTGGGTATGTCTGCAGGTGCTGCAGTCACCCCTCTGATTGCAGTGCAGATACATGCTGAGAGCAGGTGGAAGGTGACATAGGGAGAAAGCCCTTGCCTTCCAGTAGCCTGTTCACTGCCTAAAATAGGGCCAGCAAGGAATAAAGGAGGTGTGGCTGTGGCTGCTGCAGCATGCTGGGAACCCTTTGCCTGGTCTTTGCACAGAGAGCTTGGGCTGGCGAGGCAAAGACTTCCTGGGAGCGAGGGTGTGTGCTGTTCCTGCTCTGGTACCAGCCGCCTCCTCTGATTTGTCAAGTTTTCATTTGCTCCTTTTTGATTTTTTTTTTTAAATAAAGAAACTGCAAATCCGGAGCCAGTGCAAAACTTCCAGCAGGGCCTTGTCCTTTCACCAGCCTCTGTGATAATCCAGTCATTGTAGCTCTTGTTTGTTATCTGAATCAGGGGCGGCAAGTTATATGGGCCCATGGTGCCCGGACTACAGCTATATTCAGGGCCCCGGGCCCCAGCTCCACCAATGTTTGGGACTGGGTCTCTCCCCCGGCCCTGCTTGCTGCCTCCTTGCGCCTCCCCCGAGCGTACGTACCTGTGCCCTGGGAAGCAGGTGGCTACCCAGTGCAGCTCCATGCTGCGCTCCGCTCTGCTGGTTCCTGGCATCAACTGCTGCCCCAGGGTCCTAGCACCCCAACCACTTTTGCCAGGGCAGGCTGATCCAGCCTGATCCTGACCTTGCCCTTCTGTCTCGGATGGACGGACCCTTCCCTTTTCCAGTGGGATCCTCCACCAGCACAGGGGGGCC
Source organism: Chrysemys picta bellii (assembly GCF_011386835.1). NCBI lineage: Eukaryota > Metazoa > Chordata > Testudines > Emydidae > Chrysemys > Chrysemys picta. The sequence goes on along the minus strand of NC_088802.1, from coordinate 31,338,572 downwards.
TCCCAGCCCACAGTCACTGCTCCTGCCCCATGCTTAGCAAGGGGCAGCCCCATCCCCCACCACCAGTGGGGCAGGAGCAGTGACTGCGGGCTGGAGGGTCTCTCCCCCCGAGCTCGCTACTGCCGGCAGAGAGAGGGCTGTGGGGCGTCCTCCTCTCTGGCCCCAGCCCCGGGGCAGCCTGCCTGCACCCCAAACTCCTCATCCCCAGCCCCACCCAAGAGACCACACCCCCAGCCAGAGCCCTCACCCCCCGCACTCCAACCCTCTGCCCCAGCCCTGAGCCCCCTCCTGCACTATGATCCCCTCATCCCCAGCCCCACCCTGCAGCCCTCACCCCTGCACCTCAGCCCTCTGCCTGAGCCCCTTCTACACCCAAAATCTCTCATCACCAGCCCCACCCCAGAGCCCTCACATTTTTATGTTTGTTTTAAAAAATATATATCGGCTTACAAGGCAGGTGGGGGTAGGGGGCGGGACTTGGACCCGTTCTGGGCACCACCAAAAATTATACAAACCTGTTGCCACGATCTGAATATGAGAGTCGCCATCTCACTGTCTTCGGCATCTTCCTGCCCCCAGCGCTGTTCAACCAAAGCCTTATCATAGTGATCATTTAAGCTACTGGTGGAAGATTAACATTTCCTTTAACTAAGGAAACACATCGTGTCTGTTGCTCAGCAGAGATGACCACACGATTAACATTCTGTGACACTGTTTAGTTGCTGATTTATTGCTGACTCTCGAAGCATAGAATGTGTTTGAATGGTTTCATTTCACTCTTGTACTGCAAAATACTTTAAATTGTTTAGTTCCCAGCTAAGTAGCAGGGAAGTGGTCTAGAAGTGGGAACACAACCACAGTGGGCAGGTCTGGGATTGGCCCCTTCCCTGCAGAGGTGTGGCTGCTGTGCTCACACATTCTGGGGATTTGCTGCCACTCGGCAGTCTGGTACAGGTGATCACCAGGTGCCATCCCCAGGGAGCCATCTGTGCACAGAACTCCTGTCACAAAACTGAGGCATCGTGTGTGAAGGAAGTGAGTAACCACATAGCAGAGGGAAGACTGAAAAACCCAAACTGGCTATAGGCCTCTGCTGATTCTAACACACAATTGTTTGTGCTAAAGGTCCAGAGGCAGAGTTGCTGAGCAGCTGCAGCTGCCGTGAGCCATAATTAAAGACCAATGCCAGGATTTTAAACAGTGATCAGCAATTTGGGGAGCCTCATTTTTTGAGATCCCAGATAGAGACACCTTCAGTGCCAGATTTTCAGAGGCCATCTGATAATCAGGCCCACTTAGGACATCTCCAGCTCACTAATCCTTTTTGAAAATCTTGGCCCCAGGTAATATCCTATGTCTTGCTTTGAGTGATGGAGGCTTTGAGGGTGTTTTCTAGGTGATAACTTAACACATTTCCTACTGAAAATGGAAGCTCATCTTCTCCTCACTCTAATGCTAAGGCTGCTGTGTCAGTGAGGGTACTGATGCAGTCACTGACAATGTGGCCTGGATGTAATAGACACTGGTTCTGCTTTGGTTCTACAACCTGGGGCATGGCACACTCAGGGTTGGGTTGGTTCTGGAACCCTCGGTGCACTGGTGCTTCTCCATCATGGAAGGAAGCCCACACGTGGCGGGACAGACTTCTTCCAGCTTCCTGTGGCAGCAAACACCTGTCTCTGGTGCTCCTGAAACTTTAGCCGCCTTTTACTTGAAAGGGGGTGAGTCAGGTCTGGGTATAGGGGGACTTATGAAGGGTCCATGTTGCACAGATAGCCATAGGTTTCTGCCTTTGATTTATGGCTTCATATTGTTTAATTATTTCCACATTTTAGAGTTGCATATTCCTGCTGAACTTGCGTCCTCATGTTCTTTGAGTGATTGCTCATGTCCATTCCAAGTAGGGGTGTGTGTGTGCCGCGTGCACGATCGTCGGAAGGTTTTTCCCTAGCGGTACCCATCACGTCGGCTGTGGAACAACCTGAAGTGGCATCTTCATAACTGTGTATATGGGTCCCTGCCGACCAGCCGCCTCTTCAGTTCCCTCTTACCACCAGTGATGGTTGTTGGAGCAGCTCCTCTCTTGCATTAGCAAGAAATTCCCTAGTGTTCTCTTACTTTTAACTATTTACAGAGAGAAAAGAATACTTAGTGATAATGTTATAGTTAGTGTAATTGCTAAGTTTTAGTTGGGGGTTCCCCTCACCACCACTTCGTTTCCGTCCTGCCTCGGTCTCATGGCTTTAAGCCATGCGGGTCCTGCCTGAAGCCCATGCCGAAGAGAGACCCACACGACTCCTCTCTTGAGAGGGACACCAGTCCAACAGGTGTAAAATCTGCAAGGGATTTAAGCCCAGAACTAAGAAGGAGCGGGACTTTCGCTTAAAGCTCCTTCTGATGGAGTCAGCTCTCCAATCTCAACTGCCTCAGGTGGTGTCTGACCTGGTGCTGGATGCTTTGGTGTGCAGCGCGCCGGTCTCAGTATGGGAAGCCTCAGTACCAAGAAAGGATTCAGCCAAAGTGCCACAGCACCGCCATTCCCCAAGACCGAGGACCAGCTCTAGTGCAAGACACTGCTCGCAGTCGCTGGGGCTGCACAAGAAGAGGAGAGCTGACGGGGTGCTCCCCTGCTAGGGCAGTGGAGCAGGCAAGCACTAATGAGGTGCGTCCTGCATCGGGGCACCCAGCCTTGGACCCGCATAGACCAGTGCCGTCGACTCCGGCCTCTCAGGGAGGTCCGTTGAGTCCGGCTATGGTGGACTCCCTGGTGCGGGAAGATTTGGAGGAGGACTTGGATGCTCCCTCTATGCTGGACACATTTGAGGTGGCCAGGGAGATGATTGCCATGATGACGCAGTTTAACACTCCACTGGCAGGTGAACCGGCACCAGCTCAGGCTCCGGGTCCGGCACCGGCAACATTGTCGGCACCAACGCTGATCCCACATAGGGGTAATCGCCTTCGCCACAGCACCAATCCCGGCACCATCTCAATCTGCACCACCCTGGTCAAATTTGGACTTCTCCTCGGAGTCAGAGGCAGACTCCTGTGGTTCCAGGCGGTGCCAGCACCACTCCCAGCACCGCCTTAGACAAGACGAGGAACAGCTGGTGCCTCCACAATGGCAAGGACCGATGCAGTGGCCCTTTTGGACACCATGGGCCTACCGCCAAGTCCAGGTCCCAGGTTCCAGGTCCCTGTCGGTGATGTCAGAGGTGCGAATCCCTCCTTCAGTCACGTCTGTAGCCTGGGAGCCTCCCCGGGGTAAGGATGCACAAGCCCAGGCTGATGAGAATGTCAGCACCGGCTCCAGCACTGAAGCGGCTGTGGCACCGGGTGGTGCAAGAGGATCCCTGTGAGCCAGAGGGGCAAGAGGACCCAGTGCCTCCGAGGACATCATCTTCGTCCTTCCCAGATGAGGCGGTAGCAGGCACCTCCACGCCTCTGCCCACTGTGGAAACAAGGGCCCATCAAGACCTGCTCAGGAGGGTGTCCCAGAACCTGAGCTTGCAGGCAGAGGAGGTCTCTGAGGACAAGGATCCCATGGTGGATATTCTGGCCCCTAAAGGGCCCTTGAGGGTGGCTCTGCCCCTCATGAAAACTATACAAAATACCACCAAGGTGCCGTGGCACACACCTGCCTCTATCCTGCCGACAGCCAAGGGCATAAAGCGCAAGTACTTTGTGCCTTCTAAGGGGTATGTGCAACTCTTCACCCACCCCAGCCCGGGACTCTGGTGGTGGAGGCAGCAAACCACAAAGAGTATCAGGGGCAACCGGGGCCTACCCCCAAATCCAAGGATGCTAAGAAGCTGGACCTCTTCGGTCGAAATGTCTACTCCACTGGGGGGTTCCAGCTTCGCATAGTGAATCAGCAAGCCGTACTGAGCTGTTATGCTTATAATTCCTGGAGTTCTCTGGCCAAATTCCAGGAATTGCTTCTAGCGGACTCCTGTTCAGAGTTTGGAGCGGTTCTGGAGGAGGGAAAGATGGTGGCCAGAACGTCTCTTCAGCCCACCTGGGACTCAGCTAACTCGTCCACCCTGGCCATAGCCATGAGATGCAGCGCTTGACTATAGGTCTCAGGGCTCCCGCATGAGGTCCACAATACAATTCAGGACCTGCCCTGGTACGTCCGACAGTCCTCTATCTTGGTCTCATCCTCTATGTGGCGAAGTCGACTCTGGCTCCCACTCAAAGAACAGAATTAATCAGGGCTCTCCTGGACTCCACCCAGGCCAGGGCATTTCTGCCTGAGTCTTGTTTTCTAGCTATGAGCACTATCATACAGGGTCTCTACCAGTTCCCCACCACAACGGTCAGAAACTCCCTAAAATTGCTTGGACGTATGGCAGCATGCACTTATGTGGTACAGCACACAATGCTGCACCTCTGTCCCCTCCAGGCGTGGCTGGCCCAAGTGTACAGACCAAACCGGGACCATCTGGACAGTCTGGTCACACTTTCTCCCTAGGCTCTAGAGTCCCTCCGATGGTGGCTTAGTCCACGGACATTCTGTGTGGAAGTACCCTTTTCCAAACCTCAGCCGTCGCTGTCGCTAGTCACGGATGCATCGGTGCTGGGGTGGGGAGTGCACCTGGTGCAACCTCAGGACTCAGGGTCTATAGTCCCAGGAACTATTGCTGTACGTCAACGTCAGGGAGCTACGGGCAGTGCGCCTGTCTTGCCAGATGTTTCAGAACCATCTTCAGGGCAAATGTGTATCGCAGTTGATGGACAACACCACAGCGATGTTCTATATAAACAAACAGGGTGGTGCTCATTCCTCTCCCCTGTGCCAGGAAGCCCTCAGATTGTGGAACTTTTGCATTGCCCACTCAATACAGTTGGAGGCGTTGTATCTGCCAGGTGCACAAAACGAACTGGCCGATTGTTCCATGGCTACGAATAGTCTCCCGACTGGACATCATCAACAATATCTTCCTGAGGTATGGCTCTCCCCAGATAGACCTGTTCATAACATAAGGCAACAGGAAGTGCCAGCAGTTCTGCTCCTTTCTGAATCATAGCCCCAGCTCGTTCGTGGATGCTTTTCTCCTCTCGTGGACAGGGCACCTGCTGTATGCATTCCCGCCGTTTCCACTCATCCACAAGGTCCTTCTCAAGGTCTGGCAGGACAAGGCTTCGCTGGTTCTCATAGCGCCAGCGTGGTCCCGCCAACACTGGTTCTCCACGTTGTTGAACCTCTTGGTGGACATGCCCATGATTCCAGACTTCATTATGCAGGACCACGGCTACCTTCAGCACCCCAACCTGGAATCTCTCCCCCTCACCGTGTGGAAAATCCATGGCTAACCCGTTAGAGCTCCAGTGCTCCGATTTGGTTAGGGAGGTTCTACTTGGTAGTAGAAAGCCCTCCATTCATGCCACTTACTTAGCCAAGTGGAAAAGGTTCTCTATTTGGTCCACACAGAAGGGCACCCCTCCACTGCAGTCCTCAATTCCCTTTATACTGGACTGCTTACTCTATTTAAAGTGACAAGGGCTGGCAGTCTTGTCAATTAAGGTGTACCTAGCAGCTGTTTCCGCTTTCCACAGCGGGGTTGTCGGTATTTGCTAACCCCATGGTTGGACGTTTCCTTAAATGGCTAGACAGACTGTGCTCCCAGGTACAGTAGCCAGTCTCCTTGTGGGACCTTAACCTGGTCCTCTCAAGGCTTGTGGGGCCCCTTTCGAACCTCTAGCAACTTATTCATTGCTTTACCTCTCTTGGAAAGTAGCGTTTCTAGTGGCTAATGTCTGCCAGATGAGTGTCTGAGCTCAAAGCTTTAATGTCTGAGCCCCCTTATACAGTTTTTTTTTATAAGGACAAGGTACAATTGCGGTGGCGCCCGGCCTTCTCCCTAAAGTTGTTTGAGTTTCATTCAAGTCAAGACACCTTTTTGCCAGTGTTCTTTCCAAAGCCACATGCTAATGACAGGGAATGCAGACTCCATTCCCAAGATGTTAGATGGGCCTTGGTTTTTTACATTCAGCGAACAAAGCCATTTAGGAAGTCAACACAACTCTTCATAGCTATTGTTGAGAGAATGAAAGGTCTGCCAATCTCATCCCAATGCATCTCTTCTTGGATCATGACCTGTATCACAACATGCTATGACCTGGCAAAGGTTCCAGCCCCAGCACTGATGGCACACTCCATGAGAGCGCAGGCTTCACCTGCAGCATACCTGGCACAGGTCCCCATCCAGGACATCTGCAGGGCGTCGACTTGGTCATCTATTCATACCTTTACAACACACTATGCCATCCCTCAGCAGGCTAGAGACGATGCCGTGTTTGGTAGAGCAGTGCTCCAGTCTGCAGCTCATTGAACTCCAACCCCTCCTCCGGGGGACTACATGGGCATCACCTATTTGGAATTGACATGAGCAATCACTTGAAGAAGAAAAAACGGTTACCTACCTTTTGTCACTGTTATTCTTCGAGATGTGTTGCTCATGTCCATTCCAAGACCCACGCGCCTCCCCTCTATCGGGGCATCCGGCAAGAAGGAACTGAAGAGGCTGCGGTTCGGCAGGGACCTATATACATGGTCATGAAGGTGCCACTCCAGGGGGCTCCACAGCCGACCCGCCGGGTACTGCTAGGGAAAAACCTTCCGACGATCATGCATGTGGCACGCACACACCTACTTGGAATGGACATGAGCAACACACCTTGAAGAACATCAGTTACTAAAGGTAAGTATCTCACCCTCATTTCCCTTTCTGTCTGGGGTCTGCTATTTGCCAGCTTCTTTCCAGTGGGCAAGTGACAATCAGTAGGCAGGTAGCACATGGTAGTAATGTAAAGGAGTTAAATATATCAGTCAGATGTATGAACTGTCATTGTAAAGTTGGCTCTGAACTTAGACCTTCTGCTTTGTGACCAAAGACTTTTCTCTTTCAAGGAAGATCATCGAATAAAATGTCACATTCTTTTCTGTTGCTCGCAGTATGCAAGGATAACTGCCCTCTGTTCTAGAGCCCTGCCGGCCCCCTGGAAGAAGCTAAGCCTCTGAGGAGTGAGAGGCACAAGTCACAGTGCAAGTTGAAATGATACATGCTTTTTAAACAATATTTTTTGGAGAACAATAATATTAACTGTGTTGCCATGGTGTAATGTGAACGTGGCTAATTAGACAGAGTCAATGTGTTCTGGTATCCATGGCAACTATCAGGCCAAAAATACAGCAACTCAGAATAGTTTTCCCCATATAATGTAGTTCTTGTTTTCCATCACATTGTGAAACATTGCAGCTGCACTGACACAAAGTTCTCATCCTGAATCTCTGCAAACGGAGACAATTGGAATCAGCCTAGAACCTCCCCCATTCCAGTTGGTGAAACAGGCATGGGTTAGAACAGAGTACATTTGCTGTCAGGAGTGCCCTCCCTGAAATAGAGGTGAAAATGGAGCCCGGGTGGTGACGGTGTGTGTGTCCGTCCTTCTAGGGGAAGTGAGCCCTGCACATTGTGAGTGGATGTCCCCCTGTAGGAGAAGTGAGCCCTGCACCGTGTGTGGCTCCATAGGGGAAGTGAGCCTGTGTGTGTGTGTGAGAGAGAGAGAGAAAGAGAGAGAGACAGTGTGGTGGTGGGGGGGTTGGTACAGGGGAGAGTGTACCCAAAGGCTGAGCAATAGCCACTTCTCCTCGTTCCTTAACAAGGGCAGTTTGCAGTAAAGCAGAGGGCATGGTCCCATCCTCAGTCTGAGGCTTCAGAAGAATATAAAAAGCAACAGAGGGTCCTGTGGCACCTTTAAGACTAACAGAAGTATTGGAGCATAAGCTTTCGTGGGTGAATGCCCACTTCATCAGATGCAAGTAATGGAAATTTCCAGAGGCAGGTATAAATCAGTATGGAGATAACGAGGTTAGTTCAATCAGGGAGGGTGAGGTGCTCTGCTAGCAGTTGAGGTGTGAACACTAAGCGGGGAGAAACTGTTTCTGTAGTTGGATAGCCATTCACAGTCTTTGTTTAATCCTGATCTGATGGTGTCAAATTTGCAAATGAACTGGAGCTCAGCAGTTTCTCTTTGGAGTCTGGTCCTGAAGTTTTTTTGCTGTAAGATGGCTACCTTTACACCTGCTATTGTGTGGCCAGGGAGGTTGAAGTGTTCTCCTACAGGTTTTTGTATATTGCCATTCCTGATATCTGACTTGTGTCCATTTATCCTCTTGCGTAGTGACTGTCCAGTTTGGCCAATGTACATAGCAGAGGGGCATTGCTGGCACATGATGTCATATATAACATTGGTGGACGTGCAGGTGAATGAGCCGGTGATGTTGTAGCTGATCTGGTTAGGTCCTGTGATGGTGTTGCTGGTGTGGATATGTGGGCAGAGTTGGCATTCACCCACGAAAGTTTATGCTCCAATACTTCTGTTAGTCTTAAAGGTGCCACAGGACCCTCTGTTGCTTTTTACAGATTCAGACTAACACGGCTACCCCTCTGATACTGTGTTTTTTTTGGTTCAGTTGCTATGTGAACCACATCTAGGCCAAAATGTTCAGGGTCCCACTGATACCGAGTTCCTTGGTGTTTGGGGATTCAACCCAAGATGGCAGCAGCTTGATTTTCAGAGGTGCTGAGCATCTGCAGCTCCCACTGAAATCAATGGAATTGAGAGTGCTCAGGTCCTTAGTGACTAAGGCTTGGTCTACACTACCCCCCTAATTCGAACTAAGGTACGCAACTTCAGCTACGTGAATAACATAGCTGAAGTCGAAGTACCTTAGTTCGAACTTACCTTGGTCCACACTCGGCAGGCAGGCTCCCCCGTCGACTCCGCGGTACTCCTCTCGCCGAGCTGGAGTACCGCAGTCGACGGCAAGCACTTCCGGGTTCGACTTATCGCGTCCAGACTAGACGCGATAAGTCGAACCCAGAAGTTCGATTTCCAGACGTCGAACTAGCGGGTAAGTGTAGCCAAGGCCTAAGGGTGGGCAACCTAAACACTGAGTAAATCAAAGTCAGTGGAATAATATGGCCTTCAATGCCTTACCAAGCTGCATTTCCTACTTCTAGCTGCGAGAGCAAGAGGCTCGGGGAAACCATTATGAACTTGTCTTTTGAACCTGTTCTCCCCTCTGGATCTTCTTCTTCCCCTTGGCATTAGGCTGTAGGTGTTTTGGTATTATGGAAAAAGTGAAGTTTGCGCTTGGAATGTCTGTATTTGTTTATGCTGTGGAATGGCTCTGGTTCTATCACATTGTATCAAGTTCTTCACATGAGCCGCTGCTGTAATAGAGCGTTAGGGATGCAAGGCCCATGCTCACAAGTCAGAAAATGACTGTAGTGCAATCACTTTGTCAGCACCCCCACACTCACATACTTCCCTCCTCTTTCCAGCCTGCAGTGCAGCCTTCCCTGAGTACAGCTCAGGCAGTCTCTCAAGCAGCGAGGACCAATCCCATAGAAGGCTTGGAAATTCAAACTGTGACCTTGACCTGGACTCTGTGTTCAACAGGGAGCCAAGCCAGTGCAGAAAGCATTGTACACTGGAACAAGGCGGCCGGCCTCCAGGGCGGCACGCCGGGCAGCAGAGGTGGCCAGCTCAGAAGAATGGTATTTTCAGATAATTTCAAGGGTGCATTTGTGTGTCTAATGTGATGAATTGCTGCAGAAGTATGCACAAAATGGGTAAGTGCATGTGCAAATGGCCAAATCAAGGGAAGAAATAGCTGTGGTCACTGCACAAGTTTTTCCACCACTGTGTGATACTGAATGCAGCAATAGTTGTATCTAAGCTGGACTACTTCCCATCTTGATGTCTGTGCCGACTGCCGTTGTTACCAGCAGGAGAGCTGCCAGCGACCCAGGGTAGTGTATGGTTTGCTGTTTTATATCTGACCCCCAGACTACAATTTAGAATAGAATCTGACCCTCTCCACAAAATGAGTTTGAAATCCCAGGTCTAATACAAACCTTCTAGAGCTTTGATGTGCAGCTAGTAGCAGATCTTTCTCACTGTACACACCAGTATTCCCTGTGGTGAAGAGCCCAAGGGATTTCAGGTGGAATTGGGGGTAGGGTGAGATTGCTTTGGGGTGCCTTTTTGAGAGAGTGCAGACAGGAGAGTTGTGTGAGGGGGAGGTGCTGTATACAGAGAAAGGAGCAGGCAATGGAATAGAGTGGGGCTGCCAGAAGGGAGTTCCCATAAGGGATCCTGGGCCGTGAGACAAAACTGTCAGCTCTGCACGTCAGCCTTTGGCAGACACTGTCAGATGTTGCAAACGTGTCTGCGGCAGGGCCCTAAGGCTCTTGGCAGAGACCACTTGGCTCAATAGACTCCGTCCAGGTCATAGGTTCGTGAAACCCTCTGAATAATGCAGTGCAGCTTGGCTTTGGAGCTGCACCAGTGAGTGAGCCCGAGTTCTCACCAACACTGGGAAATAGGGGCTTCCCTGCTCGTTCAATGACTTTATGCACTGCTGTTTTAGGGGTATGTCTAGACTGCAGTTAGACACCTGTGGCTGGCCCGTGCCAGCTGACTCAGCCTTGTGGAGCTCAGATTAAGGGGCTGTTTAATTGCGGTGTAGATGTTTGGGCTCAGCCAGGAGCGTGTGCTCTAGGATCCTGTAGGGAGGGAGGGCCCCAGAGCTTGGGCTGCAGCCTGAGGCCCGAAGTCTACACCACAAGCAATGAAAGGGCCTGTTAGCCCGAGCCAGCTGCAGGTGTCTAATTGCAGTGTAGACATTACTGTCATTGTCTGTGAGTCCCTGCTAATGTGAGCTAAGCCAGCGCTCCCCACTCGTTCCAGAAGCCTGCCCTGCTCAGAGGGGTGTTGTGCGAGCCCACAAACCCGCCCCACATGAATGAGGAGTCAGCTGCACAGAGGTGACATGTCTGAGCTCTACAATGAACAAGGACCCTCTAAGCCATTTGGAGAATGGCCGTCTGTCCAGTGTCAAGAGAGCAGAGGTTGCATGTTTTGCTAGCGGAAACTGACTTGCTCATGCTACTCAGAATTAAGGAGAGGTCAACACTCTGTCACTGCAGGCCCTAATGTTTTACTCACTACCGCCGGCACTCGACATTGCTGCATTCACACCTGAGTCTGTTACACTCCAGCATAAAGAGCTAGAGTGCAAGGGTGAAACTGCAGCACAGTAAATCAGTGTCTCTGTGATCCCTCTTCCTGCAATGTGAGTAGTGTTATTAGGTGACATTGTTACAGACTGTTTCATAATGCACATGCCCCAGGTGATGGGGTTATGGTTGCCCAGGCAACCTGAATTCTCACGTTTCCTAACTTTGCAGTGCTTGCCTTTGAAACCTGAACAACATTCCATTAATGTAGATCGGGGTGGGGTGGAGGATTATTTATGTAATTAGCTAATTGCTGTTTTCATATCATATGAAAGTGCACCAACCCCCTCGCCCCTCAAAGGCCATTGGCCTGGTTTGAACTCAGGAGCTTTGTAAAGAACTGTACAGGAGTAACTAATAATCTCTATTGGAAACTCCCTAGGGTAGAGCTTGTCTCTTTATCTATGTATGTATATGTACAGCAGTGGGCACAAGGGGCTCAGTCCTGATGAGCTTTGGTGTGACAACCTAATAACAAGTACACTAGCTGGTGGTATCAGAAGGGCATTATCTTCAGTGGGCCAGCCACCAGAGGGGAATATGTAACACACGGGAATGATAGTTATATAAATAAGATAGCACAGCCAAGCATGTAGGTGTGTCAGATTCCTTCTGAGAGACAGTGTGGCCAAGTGCTGAGATGCGAGTCTGTCACAGCAGAGCTGTAGGCTCTCTTCCTCACTCTGCCAGAAGCACACCCTCACTTCCTTCTCCCATAAATTGTGTGGGTGGATACTTGCTTCCTCCGAGGGTAGGAGTCCTGCTTAGTGCACAGAACTATTAACACTGGTGAGGAGAAGTGGTTAGTCTTGAACTCCTGGCACAGTGTACATCCCCTTGGCCAAAGGGCAAGCACATGAGCACCCATTTTGTCTGTGGCCCATCTGAAGGCTCCCGCACAATGACTCAGGAGGGACGGTGGGGCTGGATTCATGAGCAAGGCAGATAGACCAGGGGTGGCCAACCTGTGGCTCCGGAGCCACATGCGGCTCTTCAGAAGTTAATATGTGGCTCCTTGTATAGGCACTGACTCCGGGGCTAGAGCTACAGGCGCCAACTTTCCAATGTGCCAGGGGGTGCTCACTGCTCAACCCCTGGCTCTGCCACAGGCCCTGCCCCCACTCCACCCCTTCCCGCCCCCCCCCCCCCCCCCGAGCCTCCTGCACATCACGAAACAGCTGATTGGGAAGTGGAGGGAGGGGGAGGTGCTGATCAGCAGGGCGTCCAGTGGGCGGGAGGCGCTGGGAGCAGGGCGGCAGGGAGCTGATGCGGGGCTGCTGACGTATTACTGTGGCTCTTTGGCAATGTACATTGGTAAATTCTGGCTCCTTCTCAGGCTCAGGTTGGCCACCCCTGAGATAGACTGTCAGGAAAGACAGGAGGGAGCCTCTAGGGGGCGCTACTGCAAGTAGCAGCTTTTGTGGTTCATAACTTGGCAATGCAGCCTGATGGTCACGTGCCAGCAAAAGGCCCCTCTCAGGGGCCAGCACTATCCCCTGCTACATTTCACTTTCCTGCTCCAGAATCCTGCGTGCTAGAGAACTCTTTACAAGCCGTGGTTAATGCTGGCAAAGTGACTGATTTCCCACCAGCCTCATCTCGGCAATAGCTGCACCATCGCTGCTAAGATATCTAAAAGATCCAAGGGGAGGCAGAGGCCCAACCTGGAAAACTTCAGCTCCAGTGGTTAAAGTGTGGCAAAGTTCTAAGCACTGAAAAGTATGGGCTGGAATGGGAAGTGTTAGGCAACCCCACCACAGGGGTTGCTACCAGTGCCTCCTAAATTAATAGTGTGACTGGAGAAAGAGGAAGGGGAAGGCAGGAGGGTGAAGTGAGAGGAAGAGCTCTGGGGAAATATGTGCCCTACAGAAAAACACCTTTGCGTAGACAAGGGAGGGCAAGAGCATTTGCGAGGCAGCAAGCAGGGTGAAGGGAAGGAAGCGACAAGTGCTCAGAAGCAGCGTTGCTGGTTCCCAGCACATACTGAATGCCAGTGTGGGGTGGAGAGAGGTAAAATATGGGTTGGACTTGAAGAGGTGGGGCTTGGGGGGAGGGACACATTATTAGCCAAGCTTGGCCCTGCCAGGCACTTGGTCACTTGGCTCTCCCATTGGAGCTGTAGCCCAGCTGTGCCCAGGATGTCACCCATTGTTTATCAGTGTAAGTCTGGTTCAGTCATGGAAATGGTGAATGGCTTGTTAAGGCCCTGGCCTGGTTTACATAAAGGCCATCAGGTTCATTGGGCTTGAACTCAGGCTCTAAGTGAGGGAAGGCTCAGAGTGCCGGTCAGCATCACTTCTGCTTCCACACGTGGCCAGGAGATGCTGTCACTCACTCCCTTTGCATACATCTGTAGGAGACTAAGTGCAGTGAGATGAGTCCAGCTCCAGACACCCACAGCTCCAGCACCATTGCAGTGGGCACCAGTCCAGTCCACCTTTGTGGAGCCCAGTCACTGCACTCCATGGGCTGTCGCAGCAGTCATGTCTGCAGGGCCCCAGGAGCGAGCAGGTTCCGGCAGGCACACAGCGGAGAAAGGAGAAATGGCAGCTCACTGGAGAAAGCTAGCACAGCAGGGCTTGGGGGGAATGCTGGGGCGGGACAGAAGGGGGCTTGCAGGCCTCCTCCTCACCCAGGTGGACTGCGAGGCAGGAATTAGTCAGAGATGTGTCATGGCCGGATCATGGAGGGGTCCCCTCCCCTCCCAACACCAAGCCAAACTGCTGTGTGTCACTCATCTGCTGTGCCTGTCCTATACGCAGGGTGACCATCACACCTGGCCATGCTCCTGAACCAGGGCAGTTCTGTAGCGCCTTCCCTTGTCTCCTGGGGGTGACTCCCAGGGCTCTGAGCAGGCAGTCAAGGCTCCGTCTCCCTCTACTCCATGCTGTCCCTTTGCTGCCGCTGTGGTGCCCCTGGGCCCCTCAGCGTAGCGCAGGAAGGGGGAATCCTAGAATATCAGGGTTGGAAGGGACCTCAGGAGGTCATCTAGTCCAACCCCCTGCTCAAAGCAGGACCTAATCCCAACTAAATCATCCCAGCCAGGGCTTTGTCAAGCCTGACCTTAAAAACCTCTAAGGAAGGAGATTCCACCACCTCCCTAGGTAACCCATTCCAGTGCTTCACCACCCTCCTAGTGAAAAAGTTTTTCCTAATATCCAACCTAAACCTCCCCCACTGCAACTTGAGACCATTACTCCTTGTTCTGTCAAGGGGAGTACCTGAGGCCCAGTTAGGGTGACCAGATGTCCCGATTTCATAGGGACAGTCCTGATTTTTGGGTCTTTTTCGTATATAGGCTCCTATTACTCTCTACCCCCGTCCCGATTTTTCACACTTGCTATCTGGACACTCTAGGGCCAGTGCTGTGCTTCTTGGCCCTGAGCAGCAGCTCAGTGCCTCCCTCCCTGCCCAGGAGGTGGCCATGGTGCCATGATAGCCTCCAGAAGCTGCCACCTGCTTCCCCAAGCCCGGCAGGGTGCGTGAGAGGGGGCTGGGCTGAGGTGCAGTGTGGGGGGTCCACAGGACACAGGCCAGCACAGTCAGTGCAGTGAGGGGGGTCATCTTTTTGGAGCCCAGCAGCCTCTCTGCTCCTTTCTTTGCTATTCTTCTTTAGCCTCTTTATTCCACATCTTCCTGCCCTTCAGCAAACCCAGGCAGCCTGAGATGGGCATGGGCAGAGCTCCCACAGGCTGCTCTAGCACCTCTGCTGGGCGTTTCACTGCTGTATCTGGTGTGTCTGACAGTGGGCTTTGGACTTTCTGTGATTATTTATGCCCGGCCCTGTGCTCCTCAGCTGCAGGGTGGGGCTGGATTATAAATGCAGTGATGGTGATTTCCTCCCACTGAATAGCTGTTTTGGCTGATTTTTTTTCCCCAGCTGCATTTTTCCAGCCTGAATCTCATGTTGTTGTTTCCTGCCCATATTTCTGACCTCTCCACTTTGCTGTGTGGTATGTCTGTCCTGGCTGGAGCTCATTACCCCACACTTTAGGATCATCCATGACTCTTTCTCCCAGCCATGAATTAAGATCGTCATGGCCCTCCCAAGGCACCTTTGCCTTTACTCTTTCCTATTGCCTAAAGCCAATTTATAGGCTGTGCTAGTGTTCCCATTGGTTCGAAGCCAGCCTGAATAATTAAATACTGTACTGAGCTCCAGACACACTGTATTATTCCCTATGGTAGCAACTCTGTCATTTGATTAAAAAAATAAATAAAATGTATCTAGTGTAAACTTCTGCTTTCTAAACTCATCTGCAGTGTATAGTTCATGTTTATTTTTCTTCTCTGTTTACAGACCTTCCTCTTAATCATTATTCTGTTGTGTTTCTTGGCTTGTTCACACAGAAAGTGAAGGCACATTAAAGGTGTGACTGTAAACTGCATTAGGGCCCAGCTATGTTGCTCAGGGGTGTGAAAAATCCACATCTCTGAGTGACATAGTTAAGCCAGGCTAACCCCCCACTTTAGAAAGCATTTGACATAAAATGCTTTTGTTAATTTAGCTATTGCCTCTTGGGGAAATGGAGTACCTACAGCAATGGGAGAACTCCTCCTATTGACATAGTGAGTGTCTACACCAGTGGTTGTCAGCCTGTGGGCGGCCCAGTGAGCACACAACTGCGGCCCATGTGACATCCTCAGGGCCATATAGGTAGTGTGTGTGTGTGTGTGTGTATAGTGTGGATGTGTGTGTGTGTGTGTATATATATATATATATATATATATATATATATATATATATATATATATTGTGTGGATGTGGCCCACATAACACAGAGAGAGCTGCATATGCAGCCCACAATGGTTAATATGTTGAGAACCACTGTTCTACACTGATGCAGTTCGGCAGCATATTAAGGCCCAGCAGAGCTAGAACTTTTGCCTGCCTGGCATAGGTGCTGGAACTAGCGGTGCGGGGGGTGCTGCAGCACCCCCTGGCTGGAAGTGGTTTCCATTATAGACACAGTTTACAGTTTGGTTCAGTGGCTCTCAGCACCCTCACTTTAAAAATTGTTCCAGCACCCCTGCTGCCTGGTAGCTAGCAGACAGCTCAATGCTGCCACTGTAGCTACTTTGCGCCCTACTACTCATGACTATTATGGACACAAACCATGGGAAGTCCCGCCTCAAGGGGTCTGACAGGCAGCAGCCTCATGGCTTCTGTTTGGCTCCCCGCCCTAAACAAACTCAAAGGGCATTCCAGGGAGCTTTCCTGCTCTTGAATGCCTGGCTTTGACCTTGGCTTGATTTGGACTTTGCCTCCTGATCCAGAATCTGAAACCTGACTTGGACTCTGACCTTTGGTATTGATCCTGGCCTGGAACCTGACTGCCAGCTCCTCTGCTACTCCTAGCCTCAGGTCTGACCCTGCTGTGCCCCTTGGTTCTGGATGCCCTTGTTAGGATCCTGATATGCAGTTGGACTGGTGCTGCTGTAGTGGTTTAAATGTAGACATATCCTTAGCTATGTCTACGCTAGAGACCTTAAAGCCGCACAGCTGTACTGCTGCAACTGCACCACTGTAAGATCTCTTGTGTAGCCGTTCTATTCTGATGGGAGAGAGTTCTCCCATCAACATAATTAAACCACCCCAACGAGTGGCAGTACCTATATCAGCAGGAGAAGCTCTCTCACCTACATAGCGCTGTGCACACTATCACTTATGTCCCCAAAACTTATGTCACTCAGGGGAGGTGTTTTTTTTTCTTTATTAAACTTCTTTGTGAACAATCTCATTCAGAAGCAAAGTGGCCTTAATTTGAGGTTTAATGTGCTTTAACTAATGTACTTCACATTAACACATTTTGTTAATTGGGCTTAATTTCCTGTGTAGACAAGAGCCTGAGATCAGATTTACAAGACAGTAAATGCTAGCACTGATTTTCTCTTTAAAAGATTAGTACCATGTGTACTTTACTCTGACCCTGAATATTATTTTATTGTTAAAGTGTAAATATTCCCACACAATAAACTTTGGCCTAGTCTACACTAGAAAAAGTATGACTGTATACAGGTACAGGTATAGCTATATTGGCAAACTCTTAATGGAGCAGGAACTTATACTGGCAAAAAATGCTTTTGCTGGTTTAGCTTATATTAGTCCCCCAATGAAATAAACAATGCCAGCAAAAGAACATTTTGCCAATATAACTATGCCTTCTTTAGGGCTTTTGTTGGTAGAAAAAATGTGTTTAAAAAAATCACACCCCAGCCAACACTATTATACTAGTAAAAGCTTCTAGCATAGACCTGGCCTTTTTTAAGGTTGCAAGCACACATCAGCGGTTTGAGTACAGATTATTTCCCAAGAACTCTAGAAGTAATGGAATTAAAACATGTCCCACCCACCAAAATGTTTGAAATTCAGAGTTAATGTTAGACTTAGAAACTCAAACCTTTGAAAGTATGGAAATTCTGATTTTAAAAATAGTCACCATTTATATATTTCCTATATTCATGATTTGGAACTAAACTCTTTTAATGTTACAAATGTTTTCTTAATTTCACACACATTCTACAAATATTTGTAGACTGTAGACCATTATTTCTGAGCGTTGATCCTAGGCCAATGCAAGTTTCTGGTTCCTGTCATTATTTATATTGTTCTTCCAAACTATTTGTAACCATAGCAAGCTGTAAAATATTGACCTTAAAAGTCAGGTCATTCTGATTACCTGCCTAGTTTCTCACCACCAGGGTTGCTGATTATAATCAGTATTAGGGCTTCTTGCTCAGTTTTGTAGTAAAAGACCAATTCTGCAGAAAAGGACCTCGGGATTACAGTGGACGAGAAGCTGGATATGAGTCAGCAGCGTGCCCTTGTTGCCAAGAAGGCTAACAGCATATTGGGCTGCATTAATAGGAGCACTGCTAGCAGATCAAGGGAAGTGATTATTCCCCTCTGTTTGGCACTGGTGAGGCCACATCTGGAGTATTGCATCCAGTTTTGGGCCCCCCACCACCGAAAGGATGTGGACAAATTGGAGAATGGAGGGCAACGAAAATGATTAGGGGGCTGGGGCACATGACTTATGAGGCGAGGCTGGGATTATTTAGTCTGCAGAAGGGAAAAGTGAGGGTGGATTTGATGACAGCCTTCAACTACCTGAAAGGGGGTTCCAAAGAGGATGGAGCTCGGCTGTTCTCAGTGGTGGTAGATGACAGAACAAGAAGCAATGGTCTCAAGTTGCAGTGGGGGAGGTCTAGGTTGGATATTAGGAAAAACTATTTCACTAAAAGGGTGGTGAAGCACTGGAATGGGTTACCTAGGGAGGTGGTGGAATCTCCATCCTTAGATGTTTTTAAAGCCTGGCTTGATAAAGCCCTGGCTGGGATGATTTAGTTGGTGTTGGTCCTGCTTTGAGCAGGGGATTGGACTAGATGACGTCCTGATCTTACCTAATCAAATCTAATCTTCTATGATTCTATGATAAAAGGGTGCAGAAAGATCTAGAGCCTCAAAAGTTACTTCAAACCTGAATTGCATAAGTGAATATTCCCAGCCAAAACTTTGCTATAGTTAAGATTGTAAACAGACAAACGGTCATCTTTAAAGCAACATATGTATACTGCTGTGTGTGTGTTTTCAACTTTAAAAGCTAAGCAAGGTTGCAGCAGCACCCTAACCTCTGCCTTTTTGGCTCCCTCTCACCTTCACCATGTTACTCTCAATCAGAGGCCACAGAGCCTCACTCAGCTTTGATTACATGGCCTGTCTCTGGGTGGGGTAAGGTGGGCAGAATGTGTATGTACAATGGCTAGCATAGTGGGGTCTAGGTCTGTGACTGGGCCCTTAGGCACTACTGTAATACAGACAATCATACATAATAAGTATTATTTTTATTAATTCTGGAGATCACTTCAGGCACTAGCCCATATGCTGAGAACCCACCTACTAACCAGGTTCTCCCTCCCTTTTTGTCCTTGAGAGAGAAGGTCTCCTGCCCCTTGAGCTTCTCCATGAAGACAACTGTTGGTAGGGGGAGTCAGGGGAAGAAGGGGGCTTGTTGGACACAGCTGGGGCCCTGGGAGCCTGAGTTATAACCATGCAAACCTCTGGGTGTTTCTGGATCTGAATCTAGACATCTGAGACCTCAGTAATTAAGGTTCCCATTAAAAGGTAGGCTAAATCTCATCCCTGTGAATATATCAGCCCAGGACTTCACAGAGGCCGCTTATGCTGTCATGGTGACCAAGGAACTCTTTTTCTGAGGCTGCCATCTTCTGCTCCAGAATCTTATTTTTAAGAAGTCTCTCACTTTTCATAAGGTAAAGAAAAACTTAACAATGTGACCCCAGTGTAAGCAGCCCAGTGAGGCCTGGCGGAGTGTGCAGAGATCGTGAAGCACTAGTTCAGAGAGCTGTGAACTGCCCAGTTCACCTCCGCAAAATGTTAATTCACATGCTCAGTGATAATTTGAATGTAAACTTGAGCTTTTCTGGTGTGGATCAAAGCCTTCCAGGTCACACACACTGTCATGATCTGCATGCTCTGCTGGGAGTGGCAGCAAACGCTGGTGCCATAAATGGGTGGGATTTGGGGGGGTGGGTAGTTTTTTCCTAATTTGACCCATGGTGCCAAAAGGCCAGAGGGGAAGAGAATGGAAACTGGGGGCATATGAGCCTCAGAAGGGGGAGCCAGCCCCAGAGAGCACTGCATGTCTTCCAGTTCCCTGCTGACCAGCCCCGGCTTTTTCCATAACAGCCAGGGCCTGGTCTGCTCTGGAGGTGGGGGTGGGGCCAGGCAGCTTCCTCCCTGGCTGCGGTAGCTGCTGCTGCTCCCTGCACCGGGGGCTCTCTGCAGATTTGGACAGCCATTGCTGCATCACTTACACCTGTCACTTTCAAACTCTTCTTAACAACTACAAGAGCTAGAAACTGTTGTTGTTTTTTTAAAGAAATGAAGCTTAGATTCTGCCACCATCAGATACCATTCTGGGAGCCTGTCATGTGCTTATTGAGCCTGTCTTATGCCAGTCCTGCTCCTGGACTTATCCAAACCACACCGCATAGAGCTGAGCCCTAGCGACCCAGCAGAGCATATATAGTAATGCTTCACATCTGCTGTGAGCAAGCAGAGCTTGGGAGAGGGAGGAGCAGTGCTTTGTTTCTGAAGGAGAGCACTGTCCCACTCTCTAGCTGGGATGGCCTTAGCCCCTCAGTTTTCACTCTCCTGCCCCTCCATGCCTTTCTGGGCATGATGCTCCCACTCAGGGCTGGCCAGATACAAGACAGAGAGAAATACCTCCACATAGAGCCCAAAGAACCCTCGCCCCTCCCCCTCCCTGCCAACATCCTGCCCCCCTCCATCAGCCAGGAATGGATCTGAGATCAGGTTGGCAGCACTGATGCCTGATCTTGTGGCCATGCTCTTGCTGCTGGGCTGCTCTACAGTGCTGGTACCATTAATCAGTCCTTTCCCCGGGAGTCATGAATGGCAGCTGATCCTCCACCGCAGGGCCCACCTCATTCAATGTCCGTTTAAACTGATGGGGGAAGGTGATGATGTAACAGCCAACAAGGTGTAAATGACATCTTGCCTCACCCAAACAGCACCATCTCCTGCCTATCCAAGGGCTTGGCTAAGACCAGCAGCTAACCTAGCTGAAACATCGTAAGACTGAGATGTTAGTGGGGAGAGGGAGGCATTTCCAAACCATCATCGCTATCCACTGAGGGCAGCTATCCACTGAGATTAGGAAGCCAATCTGCAGGCTCTCTGTGCTCTGGGACTCCTCATTGCTTCTGGATACTTAATAGCAACTGCTTCAAACTGTGCTCTTCCCATCTACAGCTGGCAAGGAAACAGTGTTCCCTTTTGGTGGATTTAGTCTTTGGCCGCAGAGATCCACATGTTGGAGATCTCCAGGCTTGGTTACTGTAATTCTCTGTACCTACAGAGGGTCTGTCCACACTGCAATGTAAGCCCAGGGTTAGTAGAACACAAGTTAGTAGACCTTGGGTTTGTTAACCATTGATTTGAGCATCTACACTTATTCGTAACCCCAGGTTAGGAATTGTTGAACCCTGGGCCCCAAACTGGTGCTCCAGTGTCTATACTGCATTGTGCGGGCCTGAGTCCAACCACTCATATCCCAGACTTGCCACTCTAGCTCTTTGTTCATGGTGCAGTGTGGGAAAATGTGATCATCCATCAAACTTGATTGTCCAGAGGACACAGAAAGTTGGCCAGTGGCATTGTGGGATATTTTTGGTGGACCTTCAGGGAATGTCTCCACTGCAATAAAATACCCGTTGCTGGCCTGTGTCAGCTGACGCACGCTGTGGGGCTATAAAATTGCATTGTAGATATTTGGGCTGGAGCCCAGGTTCTGGAGGGTCTCAGAGCCTGGGCCCAAACATCTACAGCACAGTTTTATTCCCCCGCAGCCCAACTCAGCTGACACATGTCTCCCATGGATGTTTTACTGCAGTGTAGACATTCCCTCAGAATCCAGGGGGGCTGCATCTCCACTGCAAAGCAGTAGGACTTGAACCCTGGGTCTGGGCTTGACTGAGGCTTTGATCTGCATCCCCGTGGGGTCCTGGGACCAAGCCCTGGGTTAGCATGACTGGAGTGTAGACAGAAGGGAGTTTTAGGCTTGAGCCTGAGTTCGAGCTCTGGGCTTCCATTGCAGTGTAGACATGCCCAGCAGGACAGCTGGTTATGACCCCAGGAGCCTGTGTGATGAGCAGCACAGACCGTTGAGAGCGCCAGCACTCTGATCTCTGCCTTGTCTCCTTGTGGAGTGTTATGCCAGGGTCTTCCTATCCTGCCATAACAGCTACAGAATAATGGCACCATCTGTCGCAAGGGCGAGGCTCGTTGTGCAGGAATCATAGAATCATAGAATATCAGAGTTGGAAGGGACCTCGAGGTCATCTAGTCCAACCCCCTGCTCAAAGCAGGACCAATTCCCAGCTAAATCATCCCAGCCAGGGCTTTGTCAAGCCGGGCCTTAAAAACCTCCGAGGAAGGAGACTCCACCACCTCCCTAGGTAACGCATTCCAGTGTTTCACCACCCTCCTAGTGAAATAGTTTTTCCTGATATCCAACCTGGACCTCCCCCACTGCAACTTGAGACCATTGCTCCTTGTTCTGTCGTCTGCCACCACTGAGAACAGCCGAGCTCCATCCTCTTTGGAACCCCCCTTCAGGTAGTTGAAGGCTGCTATCAAATCCCCCCTCATTCTTCTCTTCTGGAGACTAAACAATCCCAGTTCCCTCAGCCTCTCCTCATAAGTCATGTGCTCCAGACCCCTAATCATTTTTGTTGCCCTCCGCTGGACTCTTTCCAATTTTTCCACATCCTTCTTGTAGTGTGGGGCCCAAAACTGGACACAGTATTCCAGATGAGGCCTCACCAATGTCGAATAAAGGGGAACGATCATGTCCCTCGATCTGCTGGCAATGCCCCTACTTATACAGCCCAAAATGCCGTTAGCCTTCTTGGCAACAAGAGCACACTGTTGACTCATATCCAGCTTCTCGTCCACTGTGACCCCTAGGTCCTTTTCTGCAGAACTGCTACCTAGCCATTCGGTCCCTAGTCTGTAGCAGTGCATGGGATTCTTCCGTCCTAAGTGCAGGACTCTGCACTTGTCCTTGTTGAACCTCATCAGGTTTTTTTCGGCCCAATCTTCTAATTTGTCTAGGTCCCTCTGTATCCGATCCCTACCCTCTAGTGTATCTACCACGCCTCCTAGTTTAGTGTCATCTGCAAACTTGCTGAGAGTGCAGTCCACACCATCCTCCAGATCATTAATAAAGATATTAAACAAAACCGGCCCCAGGACCGACCCTTGGGGCACTCCGCTTGAAACCGGCTGCCAACTAGACATGGAGCCATTGATCACTACCCGTTGAGCCCGACAATCTAGCCAGCTTTCTATCCACCTTACAGTCCATTCATCCAGCCCATACTTCTTTAACTTGGCGGCAAGAATACTGTGGGAGACCGTATCAAAAGCTTTGCTAAAGTCAAGGAATAACACATCCACTGCTTTCCCCTCATCCACAGAGCCAGTTATCTCATCATAGAAGGCAATTAGGTTAGTCAGGCACGACTTCCCCTTGGTGAATCCATGCTGACTGTTCCTGATCACTTTCCTCTCCTCTAAATGTTTCATAATTGATTCCTTGAGGACCTGCTCCATGATTTTTCCAGGGACTGAGGTGAGGCTGACTGGCCTGTAGTTCCCCGGATCCTCCTTCTTCCCTTTTTTAAAGATGGGCACTACATTAGCCTTTTTCCAGTCATCTGGGACCTCCCCCGATCGCCATGAGTTTTCAAAAATAATGGCTAATGGCTCTGCAATCTCACCCGCCAACTCCTTTAGCACCCTCGGATGCAGCGCATCCGGCCCCATGGACTTGTGCACGTCCAGTTTTTCTAAATAGTCCTGAACCACTTCTTTCTCCACAGAGGGTTGGTCACCTTCTCCCCATGCTGTACTGCCCAGTGCAGCAGTCTGGGAGCTGACCTTGTTCGTGAAGACAGAGGCAAAAAAATCATTGAGTACATTAGGAGACGCAACTTTCCTGGTGACCAGCTTGTGAATCGGGAACTCGCTCCCAAAATACAATGAGGTGCTCACAGAACTTAGAGCAAGGTGCAGAGCCCACTTCAGCTCTTGGCCATGTTGTTCTAGGCAGGGTGTGGGGCACTGCCTAATAAGGTTAAGAGTAGGTTAGATAAATGTCTATCAGGGATGGTCTAGATGGTATTTGGTCCTGCCATGCGGGCAGGGGACTGGACTCGATGACCTCTCGAGGTCCCTTCCAGTCCTAGAATCTATGAATCTATGAATCTATAAGGTTGCTTGCCATGTCCCATTGTAAGATCCTGTTTTCAGTTGCTTATAACTTTGCCAAAGT
The DNA here is from genome assembly GCF_011386835.1 of Chrysemys picta bellii. Classification (NCBI taxonomy): domain Eukaryota; kingdom Metazoa; phylum Chordata; order Testudines; family Emydidae; genus Chrysemys; species Chrysemys picta. The sequence goes on along the minus strand of NC_088802.1, from coordinate 31,314,595 downwards.
AACTATTTGGACTGAAATATCCCATGCTGGGTACCTGCCTCGAGGCTGAATTTATTAGAAAACTTCAGTCAAAATGTTTGAGCTGTTTCCAAAAACAAGGATAAAACGTTATCTTGCCCATGTTAAATTCTGCTGACCTCTTCCCTTGGAAAGCTTTAGTGTCCCCAGGATTTGGCAGGTGGGTGGCTATTGTGTCAGGGATGTGCTTTTGCTGGCTCTGTGGAAAAAAATGCCCATGTTTGGCCTAGTTATAAAGCTTTGAAAATCACAGTCTGTATGTGATCAGTAGAAACTTCTTAGAGTTTAGATTCTGCACTGGGCATGCTCCAGCCTGAGGCTGTGGAGGATTTTCTCTGCAATTGCTGCTCTGGGCTGCTGTGGGCCGGGCTGGGTTCAGATGCTGTAACTGAGGCCTTGGATACCATTTGTGGAACTACCTGTACAGCAGTTTCCTGAATTACAAACACTTGGTGTTTAGTGAGAGGCATGGCATTCTAATGCTCCGGTTTGAAACTGGATGTTGTGGTTTAGCTCTAGTTACAACCTTAATTCCAGCTTCACCAGTGTCCATTTCTTCCTAGCACCACTCTTAAAACACTACTTTTCTTCCAAGAGACAGGAGAACTCAGATTCTCTGTATGCTCACAGGAGCAGAACTCTGTAAAGAGAGTAAAAAACTCACAGCTGCACATGTGCTCTGTCAGCTCCCATTCATGTATATGGGGCTGCAGAGTGAGTGCTGGTTAGCAGCAGATGCTCTCTCCAGGGACTCCACCCCCGAGGGAGGTGAAAGTGAAATATTTGGGTGTGGACATAGATGCATATTCCACAGGCCCAGAAAGACCCACTGGATATGAGGACAGAAAAACTCACTAGGTCAGTGGGCTCTTCAGGACAAAGAAGATTCCTTCCCCTCCCTCCCTCTCCCCCCCAAGCAGCTGTGTCTGGGCCTCCTGGACCCACTAGGTCACTCTGCATCTGCAGAGTGTATAAGACATACAAGAGTCTCAGGGGCTGTTTGGACAGGAGAATGTATACATTTATTTTAACTTATAAAAGCCAAAGCTGCCTCTCTGGTGCCAGATAAAGGGACACTGATAGCATACAGATCTGTGCATTGTATCATTTTACAGCAATAAAAATTAAAATTTAAGTATCACATTTGTCTGAAAATGCTTTATCTATGCGTGGTTCAAGCCGCAACTGATTCCTCTGACTGAAAAACATTGGGGGGAAAATGTCCCTCTCTTTTTCCTGTTTGCTTTGTGCATTTGACAGCACTTTGTTTCCAGTCAGTTTTATTGTTTCCCTGCATAGTCATTTTCCCTCTTTGTGTGTGTGGGTCTTTCACACACAAACAGGGGAAAGAAAATCTCATTTTAAAGTGTAAGAAAATAGAATTGTAGTACCCTGGCAGGTGTCGAACTGGAAGTTACTTTCACTATGTTTTAAAATTGTTTAGATTTCAAGTTGATTTCAAGTTTAATGGGCAACAGGTTTAAAACAAATAAAAGGAAGTTCTTTTTCTCACAGCGCACAGTCAACTTGTGAAACTCCTTGCCTGAGGAGGTTGTGAAGGCTAGGACTATAACAGGGTTTAAAAGAGAACTAGATCAATTAATTGAGATTAAGTCCATTAATGGCTATTAGCCAGGATGGGTAAGGAATGGTGTCCCTAGACTCTGTTTGTCAGAGGGTGGAGAAGGATGGCAGGAGAGAGGTCACTTGACCATTACCTGTTAGGTTCACTCCCTCTGGGGCACCTGGGATTGGCCACTTTCAGTAGACAGGATACTGGGCTGGATGGACCTTTGGTCTGACCCGTTCTTATCCCTTTAAAATATCACATACACAGCATTTTAAAATAAAGAAAGGCAGTCTTAAAATACTGTGGGGCCTGGTAGGTGGATGAGTAAGGATTTGTAGTAATTGGCTGTTGGCACGCAGAAGTTTCTGAAAGCTGTGGGCATCATGTTTGGGAAGCTGCAAAGCACAACATGTCTACAAATAAGGCAATACTTAGAATGTCATATTGGAATGGGCAGCGAATTATCCCAAGCCAGTGGCAATACGAGATAAAAGCCAGATCCTCTGCAAAATGCTTAGCATGTAGTACCCACTGCACCATTTATACGTGGCTGTGCTGAGTTGTGCCATTCTTTTCAGAACAATGTTAACTTGCCATTAGTGTTCTGCACAGTTATCTGTTTTTTCTGGGGTAGCACTTTGTTTTTACTCTGACTCCTTCCACTTTCCTTATCCTCCTTTTTGGACTTCTGAACGGAACATTATAGCATCTCAGCCAAAAAGATGATTTTTGGCTTGTGTACAGAATTTGGAAACAATGTGCATAAGCCATGAGAGCAAATGGCAGCCACTTAAATCATGTCAGAACTCAAGTGGAAAACTGCTGGATGGTGATCAGAATGACACACGTGAGTTGGAGCACAAATATCTCCTGACCCACAAGTTGTTTGGAAAATCTCCCCAAATTACAACCCTGATGCTTTGAGAAATAGCTGAATTCGAAATGGTCTCTGAGCCCTGGGGTTGTGGCAATACTTTTCTGGCAGATGTCCAGGGCTGAACATAGTTAGTCCCCATGCTCAGCTGAGCATTTGTGTATAGAGGTTCAGTCTGCCCTCATGATCCCTTCTGAAAAGAGGCATTACATTAATGTGGACAGCAAAGAGAATCTTAACCAGATTAATTTTCAGGAAGACCTCAAGCCCTGGGCAAGAACATTTGGCTACATTCCTGGCCATTTCATTTTGTCAAGACCAGCTGCAGTTGGAGACTTCACAGAGGTTAATAATGATATGTGCCACTTATCACTTCCAAAGAGGTGTACCTCACAACCCCTTGGGGGCTACCTCCCTTACTGTACTTGAGTGGTGTCTTCTATATCGTCCAGCAGCACAGAATGTAAGAGCCACAGAAGGAATACATTGTTCACTCCTGAGGAAATTGTGCACCAAAAATCAAAAATTCTGTAACAAAATATTAAAAATTCTACGCACAATATTTTCAAAATCTGCAAAATCCTGCATATTTATTTGTCAAAATAACACAATATAATCACACCTTTTTCAATTTAAAGACACTGGATTAGCTAAAACAAGTTGAACTACAAAGAGAGAGAATTTAAGTGAATAGAAGTAATGAGGCATAAAAGTCAGAAATGGTTACAAGTAAAATAATGATAAAATGTGTACTGGGATCCTTCTTCTGTTTAATGGCTCCTTCCTTTGTCCCTTCTCATGCAGTGAATCAATGGGCAGAGAGGAGGGGTGCCTTAAGGTGTTTGCCACTGCAAAAAGGAGGGAGAATTTCCCCAGCTTGGAAAACACTTCCAGCTGAGACGCAGGAGACAGTGTCTATAGGAAAGGATGTTCTCTCCTGTTTTTCCTCACCTGTTGGAGCTTTTTTATTTCCCTTCCTGCTTGATGACTCTGTTTACTAGTTAAATGCAGATTGAGCAGAGCACACATTCCTTTGTCTCAGACAGACCTGTTTGCGTACCTCAGTTTGGAACGTGTGTTTATAACACCACACAGTGGAATCTTGTAACTTCACATACAATGTTGGCCCACATATTTAAGCAAGACAGTATTGACCAGCAAATTATGAGTTTTCAGGTGGTACCTCACAGGGCATACTTTGTACAAAGATCATTACACAGCATGTAGGGGACACGGGTACATTGTGCCACACCCTTCCTAGCAAATCCTGCCATGAAGCGTTGACAGGCTAAAGAGACAAGGAAGGCTACCAAGGGACAGAAAGACTGCATGACTTACCTGGGGTCACAGAAGGGGGAGGAATTGAACTCAGGTCTTCTGAGTTACGGGGCAAGAGTCTTAACTATAAGGCCAACCTCTTTCTCTCTCCAAGGTACTTGCCCCGCCCCCCCAGTAGTATTTGAGTGCCTGATGCGTGTGTGACATTAGGCACATGTGAGGAAGTTTGCAGGAGGATGCGGGAGGGGTGTTTGGAGATGACTCATTCACCAGAAGGGGAGGTTTGAATGTGTACAACAAAAAATATTTTTAGATGTAATTATGAAATTACTACTTCAGGTTTAAATCTACTAATTTTGCAAGCACTGTGTGTGTTTGTGAGAGAGAGAGAGACCCACCAGTTGGGTCCAGTGAACACAGCAAATAGGGCTGTGACCACAGGGCGTTTTCTTCTCCGCTGCACGTATGGCACAGCACAGACTGTGCAATGGCAATCTGAGAGCAGGCACGCCATCGCAACTTTGCATGGGTTGAGGCACTACTGGATTCCCCGCCCAAGCCCCAGGCTATGTGTTGTACTCTAACTGTCCCAGATGTGCCTGCTGGACTACATTAACGCACTAGAGTGCACCAACAGGGTCCCCCTGGGGCAGTTAAAGCACAACACAGAGGCTGTGGGTTGGGTGAGGAATCCAGCACCTCAAACCCCACTGAGAATCACCATGGCTTGGCTCCTAGCAGACCTTTGCTATGCAGTCTGCATGGGAGGAGAAGCAGGAGGGAGTGCTGGAGGAGGATCATCCCAGGAAGGATATCCAGGCCCAGGGCTGGCCAAGGTAATTGTGACACTTCCCAGGAGGACCCAGCATTAAAGCACCTCACTATCACCTGTCTTTAATATGAGGAAGTCTTGTCTGTGCCCATGATGGATCAGCTCCTGGAACCACTAACCTCTGGCAACACAAGCCCAGGCCTCTCTTTCTCTGTAGAGGTTAGTAACTGGTACGCATCAACCTCCCAGCATCCCTCTGGAGTGCACCTCCCTGTTTGACCCAGCACTCGCAGAACTCTGAGATCCGCGATTCCCAAAGGAGTAGGACACAGCAGCTTGTAAGATTCAACTGAGGACCAGCACTTTGCTTTACACACAGCACTTAAATAGATCTATAGTGAACACAGGCATTAATTGTATTATCAGAGAACAGATTCAAATGTTAGTGAGAATATTGGAAACAAATGGTGACATATTAAAACCACAACACGCTTTATAGAGACTAAACTTAACTAATAAGTTATCCTCTGTCTAGAAAAGATTCTCACCCTAAGCTTTCTCCAGCTTTTTCAACCAAGCCAGTTTGAGAATCTTTCATGAAGCAAACTCGCTGTCCCTTTATTTCTTAAGTGAGGGATGCCAGGGTGTCTGCCTTGCCCCCCAAATACACCAGATCAAACCTTTGATGTGCACCTCAAGATAGTTTCTCCCTCCCTCATCTCTTACCCCCTGTTACTGTCTTTCTGAAGTCCCTGCAAGCGCTTCATTAGCATTTGACTTAGAATGTTAACAGTTGCCTATTGAGAACCAGACCATACTCACTGTACATGTAAACAGATAAATGGATAAACATCTCAGGCCTGGAGAGAAACCTCCTTTCACCTTTCCTGGTGGCCAACCCCTGCTGCATACCCTAAGAACATATTTTCTGTCTATATACATAGCACCTTACACAGTATCTGTACATACACTTCTCAATGATATTGATGACCAGTGTGACACCAGCTTTCTTCAAGTGCTTGTTCATGTCAATTCCATTCTAGGTGTGTGTGCACCCACATGCACAGTTGTCGGAGATTTTTGCCTTAGCGGTATACATAGGGTGCAACTGCCGACCCTCTGGAGTGCCATGCTCATGTGTCGGTATATTAGGCACAGCTGGCCCTACACCCTCTCAGTTTCTTCTTACTGCTCGTGGTGGTTGGTCGGAGCACCTCTTTCCTTTGCCTAGCAAGGGGTCAGCGGTTTTCTCCTTTGATTTGTGATTGTAGTGTTTGTAAATAGTTTGTTTTCAGTAGTTAGTCAGGTAGTTGTTAAGCACTGTAGTTAGTAAGTTAGGGTCTGGGCGGGGACAAGCCCCGATCTCCAAATTTTAAGCCCCGCTCCGACTGTAACAGGCCTGTGCCTGTCAGTGACTCCCATAGCAGCTGCCTCAAGTGCCTGGAGGAATCACATGTAAAAGAGAAGTGTTGCATCTGTAAGAATTTTCATCCCAGAACACAGAGAGATCGCAACTTCCGCTTAAGGGCCCTCCTCATGGAGGCTGCTCTCCGCCCGGCCTTGGAGTTGTACCAGCCGGACTTGATTCCCAGTACTTCAGCCTCAGTGCACAGTGCACTCCTGGCACCGGGCTCTACCCTGCACCGCTCCCCTTTGCCGGTGCCCAAGAAGAAATCAAAGAAGCATGATCCAGCACTGAGTAAGAAAAACCATGGGGCATTGGGCAAAGGACACTGTTTGGGCTGCCTGCCCACTCCAGAGCCGCATGGGGTGGCTCCCCTATGGGGCCTCATAGCCCCCCGAGGGATCCCCACCAACCCCAGGGAGCGGTAGGGGACCCAGACTTGTGGAAATAAAGAGGCAAGAGGCTGGACCTTTTTGGAAGGAAAATGCATTCCACGGCCAGCCTTCAGTTTAGGGTCACAAACCACCAAGCTCTTCTGGGGAGGTATAACTTCAATTTATGGGACTTTCTCTGTTAAGTTCAAGGATTCCCTGCCACAGGACTTGGCCCAGGAGTTCAGGGCCCTTGTTGAGGAAAGTATTACAGCAGCAAGATGCTCCCTCCAAATGATGTGGGATGCAGCCGATTTGGCGGCTAGGGTGGTCACTTCAGCGTTGGTCATGAGGTGCAATTCCTGGCTTCAAACCATGGCCCTGTCCCAGGAGATGCAGTCCTCAATCCAGAACCTCCCGTTTGATGGATTGAAGGACACTCGGGCTACCCTCTGCTCGCTGGGCCTCAGTCGGTGAGGAAGCAGTGCCGTCCGCCCCTGCTGCCAAGACCCTGGCAGCCTTGTCAAGGGTCTGCAAGAAGAAGGGATAGGGACCTGAGTTTTAGTCATTGCTGCCCTTCCTCCTCCGGTTCACCTGTGCAACCTGGCCCGGCAAAGCATCATGGGGCCAGAAGCACTCGTTTTGATGGTGTGCTCAAGAGCAATGTCGTAGTCGAAATCCTGGATCCACCTCATTCTTTCCTCAACCATCTTCGTCCCTACCATTCGGTCTGTTGCTGGTCACCTCGGACAGTTGGGTGCTAGAAATTGTATCTCTAAGCTACACCTTGCAATTCTCGGCTGCACCCTCTTCAGGGACCCTTCTCATGAGCAATTCCTTATTCAGGAGGTTGACAACCTCCTACAGCTGGGCGCAGTGGAGCTGGTCCCTTGGGAAAGGAGGGGGAGAGGGCTCTACTCCCGCTACTTTCTGATTCCAAAAGCAAAAGGGGGCCTATGACTTTCCTGCCCAAGGTTGTTTCACAGTTTCACATGAGCCAGGACATGTTCTTGCCTGTCTTCTTCCCAAAGCCTCATAAATCTGAGGAGGAGTGTAGATTGCACTCTCTGGACATCGGGAGACCGCTAGCCTTTTACATCCAAAGGACCAAGCCATTCTGCAAGACGACATAGATTTTGTCACAGTGGCAGACAGGATGAAAAGTCGTCCCATGTCCACCCAGAGGATTTCATCATGGATCACTGCTCATAGGCGCTGACTTCCCCTCTATCTGGGGGGGTGCTCGCTCCCTCCACCCAGGCCCCGCCTCCACTCCACCCCTTCCCCACAAGCTTCCACCCCGCCTCTTCCTGCCCCTGCTTTGCCCCTGCCCTGACTCTTTCTGCCCCTTCCCCCGAGTGTGCCGTATCCCTGCTCCTCCCCCTCCCTCCCGGAGCTGACCTTCACGCCGTGAAACAGCTTTTCGTTTCTATTACCTGCCCTCCTGGCCCTGAGAGGGTGTAGGACTGGTGGGGCCTAATATACCAACGCATGAGCTAAGGCAAAAATCTCCGACATCTGTGCACGTGGGCGCGCACACACTTAGAATGGAATGGACATGAGCAGCACATCTCAAAGAACAACAGTTATGAAAGGTAGGTAACTGTTTTTTCTGTAGAGACTTCACATGACACTCCTGTGTGAACTAGCATGTAAATATCATACCCAGGTATTCTAGTAACCTTCATGCAACCCTTATGCCCTCTGCCAGTTGGCAGCAAGAGATTCCTGGGTCACAGTAATGAAGGGCCCTAGGTGGCTAGGAGCTCAGCTTTCCTAGGGCCAACACTCGTCTCTCCTTGCTTGCTCCCCTGACCCCCCCCCAAAGAAGCGGGGGCCTAGGGGGTCCAGGCCCCCCAACCATAGACAAGGAGGGGAACGGGTCTTGGTCCCACTGGGGAAGGGGAGGAGAAGAGTGAGTTCCAACCAACCTCCTTAACTTTTTTCATAAACATTCCTCAAAGTGTCAGACCAAGGCTGGCATCTCTTCAACAGCCCCCCCCTCCCCCCGTCCCCCACCTTTAAGGATGGAGTCCTGCTCCCTGCCCTTCAGTTCTGGCCACCAGAGAGCAAGCGCTGTATAGAGCCCAGCTTCTCCCCTGTAGGGGGCTGCAGTGAGCGGGCTGAGCCTGCGGAGCCAGTAGTGCGAAGGCTGGAGATAAAGGAAGCAGGGCAGTGGGGCCTGCACAAGGTGCCTGGAGGGCCCTGAAGGATGGAGGGGGGTACAAAATAGAGTACTCTGGGGGGGGGGGGGTTGGTAAGGAGCGAGCCCCCAGTGTGTGTGTGGGGGGTGGATACATCTGGATAGGGAGGGGGCAGAGCTCGAGACCTGTGGGGAGCAATCCTGTATAGAGCCTGGGCAGACAGGGCAGAGCAGAGCACGTATCATTCATACAACCCCATCCCTGCACATGCAGCCCTCCCCAGGGAGAGAAGTCACCCTGGCCAGGGCACTCCTGGAAAGTGCTCCGGTACCGCGGTGACGGGGTTGGTAGGAGAACCCAGACAAAACTGGGGGGCAGCACAGATCACTGGGCCGCCTGGGGAAGGAAGCCTCTCAGATGGAGCACAGCCCTTGGGAGACAGGAGGGGCAGACGTGACGGGGTGGGGGTAATGGAGAATGTCAGGGAAGAGCAGGGGCAGGGCTGGGGCCACATGGGTTAACAGGAGCACGACTACAAGGGCTGATCCTGCTTTGGCTGGGTGCTAAGGTGATGGGGCTGGGGCCATTGCAATATACGATTGAGGGCCAGTCCCCTTTCGCCAGAGGCCTGGATCTCTGAGGGCCAGGGCCACGGCATCTGCAAGGACTGGTCCCATCTCAGTCTAAGGGGACTGTTGCCCCCTTACTAACATTCAGTGCGGGTGTTTTGGTTGGCTAGCTCCGAGCACTAAAAGGGGAAGCGTTGATGGGAAATCAGGAGCCTGAGACTGACAGTCCCCAGGTACAATGGGGAGAGTCCAATGCTCCAGATCAGCCTGATTGACAGGGCAGGCAGGCTAATCAGGGAGTCAGGAGGCCAGAGGGGTCCCGTCCTCCATGTGAACTGGAATGGCCTGAGTCAGACAGAGTGGGGCCGAGCTAAGGAGAGAGCAGGGGCCCGAGCTAAGTTGCTGGAAGCAGAGCTGCAGCCCCAAAGCCAGAGCACAGCTCAGAGAGAGCAGACCTGCCTTGGGAGGAGAGCTGCAGCAACCAGAGCCAGAGAAGCAGCCCAGGGAGCTGAAGGCAGAGCAGCAGCAGCAGCCGTGCTGAGGCAGAGTGGAGCTGGAGCTGGGGCTGGAGCAGTCCGGAGCTGGGTGCGGTGAGCAGCTGGGGAGCGGAGGGAGACCTTGGGCAGAGGGCCCAGTGCAGGGAGACACCTCAGCTAAGAGGCTCTGCAGGCCAGACTTGGAGGGGGATCGTAACCCTGTCAGGGCGGGGGCAATGCTGGGAAAAAGGGTCCTGCCACCTAGAGCCTGAGAGCGTGTGGCTACCGCCAGGGGGAGCAAGTGTCCAACCCCCAGCCTCTCTGCAGCACAGCCAGGGCCTGAGAAGGAGGCCTGGGACCTACAAGGAACAGACTGTGAACTGCCCTGATGTTCCAGAGACACTGTTTGTGATGTTCCCTGCCACAGAGCAGGGTGATCTGTTTTCCTTTAACTTTTCCCATTTTTCCTTATTCTTTTTTTTAAATTAATTGTTAAACAACTTGTATTTGCTTTAAATTGTATGAAATGATCAGTGGGTCAGGGAGGTGCCCAGTGCGAAGAGAGTACCCCGGAGTGGGGACATCCTAGTCCCTGTCCTGGGTGACCACTGCAAGGTTGGGGGTCGAGCCCCCCAGGAATCCTGGGCCCAGCCTTGTTGGGGTTTACGAGGACTCTGCCAGACAGGAGAGTGGAAGGGGAGTCCTCAAGGGCAGGGAGGCCTCTGGGTAAAGGAAGTGGGAGCGAGGACTCAGATCCTTTCGCTAGCCCACTTCACTGGGGTAGTGCAGAAGCCAGGAAAGTTCCCCACAATAGCGGGACCATTCCCCCGCTTACATCAGCATGCTCTGGGGCAACGGCAGGACTGTACCAAAGAGGGTACTGATGTGCACCCATGGGGAGTGTCTTGCTGCTTGTGGTGATGGAGCCAGACCCGATTCTGGCCCTGGAGCCCGTACTCAGGAAGCAGTTTCCCTTTTCCTCATCTTACTGACAGCCCTAGTTTTGGCAGCTCCCCCATGTAGAGCAGCCAGGAGCCAGCAGCCTGCCCCAGCCACAGTGATCATCTGGCCACCCACTGTGCAGCCAAAGTGTCTCCCTTCTGGCCATGCCATTGCTCCGCTGCTGGGGCTGGAGGTTTGTGTCACTGGCTGCCTGGCAGCACTGAGATCTCTGTGCCTCACATTCAGCACAGCTCTGCAGCTGGCCTGAGCTGGGCCCTGTGTCTGCATGCATGCGGGGGTGACTCGTGCAGCACCAGGACTGCTCAACAACAGGCCTATTCTCCGCCGCAGGAGAGCACAACAAAGCCCCTTAGAGACTGGCCCAAGTGCTCTGGCTTGTACCAGGTGATGATGTCAGAGACGGGAGCTGGGACCATCCCCCTGCAGTCTAGTGGATGGCTTTGCAGGGCGACATCCTGGGCCAGTTTGCACTGTGGGCCCTGAGCCCGCCCAGCGTAAACACACCTGAATGGCGTCCAGCTCAGAGCTGGGGTGGTGGGCCCTTCCCCTCACCTCTACAAGGACCTTCTTCCAGGACCTGGGGGCCTTGGCCCCTCCTAGGCGAGGCTCTGAGTTCTCTGCGGGCAGCGGTGGATTCCGGCAGAGGCCCACTCGCGGGCTGCTCCATGCCGTTAGCCCATTTGCAGGTGCCAGTCTGAGGCAGAGCCTGTCCTGATTGGCAGCCCCGATAGAGCAGTCCCAGCACTGGCAGGCCATCTGTCAGCCAGTTAGCAGCAGCTTCACACTTAGTCAGATGTGGCCATGGCGCATGGCCTCCCTTGCCCCTCACTGCCCTGGGGATGTTCCCCTCAGCTGCACACCCTCTCACTTTCTTCTCTGAGATATTTAAAAGCAGGCAGCTTAGGTGTGCCAGACACCAAGGTGGTGAGGAAAGTGTGGGGCTGGTGATGTTCAGCCCTGGCCCTCTCCTGTCTCTCTGTACAAAGGCCTAGTCCCTTGGCCATGTGGTAAGCACAGGGGGGCTGGGCAGTGAATCAAGGGGTTGTCCTACCATCAGCCTGTGCTGGGATCATCTGGCCCTGGTCCCCAGACCCTGCTGCTCTGGGGGGTGTGATGGAGCACAGAACATCTTGTCCAAATCCCCCTCATTTTCCAAGAGCTGAGGAAAATGACAATGCAGTGCAGTGCACACGGTGCACTCAGGGCCTCCCCTGATATATTGTACAAACCGAGTGCTAAATAAACACCCATTGAGACAGGGAGAAATCCATGTTGCACGGAAGACCAGATGAATGGGAAGAAAGCCTGTCTTCTAGTTGTGTGGGGGCAGGGGACTCTCCGTGGTGGGGAGAGGTTTACAAACAATTGAAGGACATAGGAAACCTCTCAGGCACTGTGGGAGGGTGGCTGTGCCATGGGAGGGATGGCAGAGTTCCGGGATGGAACCGGACTGCACTGTGTGGGAGGGCATGCATTAAAAGCCAGCTCCTTCCTCACAGGCAGGCCCACCGCTAACAGGAGGGCAAAGGAGACATTTGCCTCCTGAACAATCTTCGGGGGGGGGGGGGGGAGGGGGAGGGGGAGCAAATTACTGTCAGAAAGGCCAAAATATGTACAAAGTTCCAGTGTTAAGCAGTGGAACAGGAGACTATATAAATTATCAATCACAGCAAAATGCTGACCCAGTAGCCAAATGTTGGTTTTTTGCACTTAAAATGCAAGATTTTCAAGGGGTTTGACTAGCCCTGGGGCTCCTGGAAGGTTGTTTTTTAAATAGAAACATCCAGGGGCTTCAGATTACCCCCCCCCCCCCCCGCAATTGATGGGACTCTAGCCTGGGCCCTGCTCACGGTGATTTAATTCTGTTCAAGCAGTCTCATCCAACCTCCATTCAGCAGAGAGAGCTACCACCCCCTTAGGCTGTGCCACAAAGCCGATGGAGCTGCAGAGGCACTGGGAGCTGCCCCAGCCTCCCCTCTGTGCCTGGGGCCTGAGTGCTGCTGCCAGCTGATCACTGTCCTTCCTGTGTGCAGCGGGTTGAAGGCTGCCAGGGAGAAGCACTGGAGCTGAGCATGTGCACACAGTGTAGTGGGCACAATGAAAATGTCTCTGCAACTGGTGAAAACTTTCCAAACATGAAAAACTTCTGAACGGTGCCTGCTGTGCATGCTCGGGGGAGCCCAGGCTTGTGTGAATGGTGCCCACTGAGCATGCGTTGGGGTGGCCAGGCTGGTGTGAACGGTGCCCGCTGTGCATGTTCGGGGGAGGGGCGGGGGGCAGGCTGGTGTGAACAGTGCCTGCTGTGCGTGTTCGGGGGGGCCAGGCTGGTGCGAACAACGCCAGCTGTGCATGCATTGATGGAGGGGGGCAGGCTGGTGCAAACGGCGCCCGCTGTGCATGTTCGGGGAGGGGGGCTGCGAACGGCGCCCGCTGTGCATGTTCGGGGGGGGCCCAGGCTGGTGCAAATGGCATCTGCTGTGTGAGTGCTGGGGGGCCCAGGTTGGTGCACTTTGGGGGCCCAAACTGTAGTTTTCTATCCCATTAGCTCAACTCACCTGGATTCTTCCCTAGCTCTGCTCCCCCCAGCCCAAAGAGGCTCATAAGTATGAGACTCTGTGTGCACTAGAGCTGATATTTCGCTGGAAATTGTGTTTGTTTCGACCTGACGCTGAGTCCAGTTTTCTTGCTGAAATGAAAAATCCAAATAATTTTGTTTGTCCACAAACAATTTTTTTCTGCTTTTTCATTTCATTTTGGGTTGTTTTCAGGGAATTCACTTTTTTCCCAATCAGCTGAAGTTGGAAACAGAATGCCCGTTCAGAACGATAAGTCGGAGCAATTCATGTCAAACCAGCCAAGCTGAAACTGTTTGCCAGAAACAGGCCTTTTCACTGACAGTTTTTTGCCTAGCTCTAGTCTGCACAGGGTGCAGCTAACTTGGGGAGCTAACATCACCCCGGTTGGCTTGTGTCAACCAAACACCTGCTGAGTAGGGTGCATGTGGCACATAGGCTTGTATCTCAACTCTCCATCATTTCCCAACTAAACCTCACAAACATTCCCTTCAATTCTACACACTGACTGCCCCCCTGCAGTGCTTTCCAGTGCAAACACCAGCTCATCCCTCCCCAGGCAGCAGCCGCCATGCAGATTGTCATCACAGGAAACAGGTTTGTCCTGGAACCCTTCCAAGAGTCTTGGGATCAGATATGAGCATAAAGGATGTTTGATTCCCTGAATACAGGAAGGGAAAGCGAAAGGGGGCAAATAAACATGCTTGTTGTTTGTCTTACTGAAGAGTGATTCCAACAGTGACTCTCAACCTTTCCAGACTACTGTACCCCTTTCAGGAGTCTGATTTGTCTTATGTACCCCCAATTTTCACCTCACTTCAAAACTACTTGCTTACAAAATCAGACATAAAAATACAAAATTGTCACAGTTATTGAAAAATTGCTGACTTTCTCCTTTTTACCATATAATTATCAAATAAACTATTTGGAATATAAATATTGTACTTACATTTCAGTGTACAGTATACAGAGCAGTGTAAACACGTCATTGTGTGAAATTTTAGTTTGTACTGACTTTGCAGGTGCTTTTTATGTAGCCTGTTGTTAAACTAGGGGTATGTCTAGTCTGCGAAGTTGTCAACAAAATGTTTGTCTTTCATGGGTACTTAACCCCTCTCCCCTCGCCCCGTGAAAGACAAAAGTTTTGTCGATGCAAGTGGCAGTGTGAATGCGGCTTTGTCGGCAGGAGCGCTCTCCTCAGCCCAGAGCCCGTACCCCCTCCTGCACCCCAGAGCCCACACCCCCACCCAGAGCCCTCACCCCCTGCTCTACCCCAACTCCCTGTCTCAACCTGCAGTCCCCTCCCACACCAAATCCATTGGCCCCACCCCCCAGCTTGGAGCCCCCTCCTACACCCCAAACCTCTCATCCCCAGAGCCCGCACCCCCAGCCAGAGCCCTCACCCCTTCCTGCACCCCAACTCCCTGTCGCAGCCCAGAGCTCCCTCCCGCACCCTGAACCCCTCATTTCTGGTCTCACCCCGGAACCTACACCCCCATTTAGAGCCCTCACCCCTTTCCGCACCCGTTTCCAGCCCAGTGAAAGTGAGTGAGAGTGGGGGAGAGTGAGCCACCGAGGGAAGGGGAAAGTAGTGAGTGGGGGATGGGGCCTCAGGGAAGGGGCGGAGCTAGGGTGTTCAGTTTTGTGTGTTTAAAAAGTTGGCAACCCTACCTCCATTGCACTGTGAGCCTGGCCTGGGGCGAGGGACCAGGGCCTCCATCGCTCTGTGAGCCTGGCCTGGAGCGAGGGTTTGGAGCCTCCATCGCTCTGTGAGCCTGGCCTGGGGTGAGGGACTGGGGTCTTGGTTGCTCTGTGACCTGGGGCGAGAGACCGGAGTGTCTATGAGCTTGGCCTGGATGCTGAGGGGAACAGGCTTGGGGATGACCTAATGTCTAGTGTGGGAGTGGGGGCTACAATTTCTCTTCCAGAGGCTTGTGGAGGCATGGGGAGTGGAAATTGGGCAAGGAGTTTCACAGGATCTTGCAGCACTTGAAACTTGGGTGCAGCACCAGGTCTGTCTGTGTCTCTGACCCTGTGGTACCACTCTGCTGCCACAGCGTGCCAAGGGATACAGTGGGCAGGCCAGTACCAACCCAAGAATCATACTAACTAGGAGTTGTGTTGGTTGCCATAACAACTGAGAGGATGTGCTGGAAAGCTCACATGACCCGCTCCACTTTCTAAATATAAAACCTGCTTTCACACAGTGTATCTGAGACAAGGGGCCAAATATTGTGTAAGAACAAGCAGGGGAAAAGCAGAAATGCAGAATAGAGGAAAATACTGAGATAGGCACAGCTGGGACCCTGTGCTGGGCTCTGTGGGTGCCCAGGACACTAACCATGGCTGAAACCCTCCACCAGGCTCTGTGGGTGCCCAGGACACTAGCCATGGCTGGGACCCTGCACCAGGCTCTGTGGGTGCCCCAGGTCCCCCTCCTCTTGCCCCATCTGTTGCTTGTTGCCACAGTGAATTTCACTCACATGTTACTCTCTGAGTCCCGGCAACAAATGTCCCAGGGCCATGTGGGCCAACAGCGAAATGGCTGTTTCTTGTGTTTTTCAACCATTGAACATGTCTCCCTTTTTGGCTGAGCCCTGAGCAGGGCCCGCTCCCTTGGCACTGGCGCTATCCAACTGGCACTGGCATCAGGGCTCCTGCAGAGGAGTAGAGCATTTGCCAGTGTTGCTAGGGCTCCTCCTCCTCCTTCCTCCCTGACCCCTTGCTCACTGTTCTGGTGAGGTGACCCACTTTTAGCTTTGCTCTGGGTCACCCAAAGGCATCTGATCTTTCCTCACCTGCATCTGTGAGTTGGCA
Source organism: Chrysemys picta bellii (assembly GCF_011386835.1). NCBI lineage: Eukaryota > Metazoa > Chordata > Testudines > Emydidae > Chrysemys > Chrysemys picta. The sequence goes on along the minus strand of NC_088802.1, from coordinate 31,298,765 downwards.
GGATCTTGGGCTCCCACTGCATGCCTGCTGTGGGTACCAGTGTGAGTGTATCGGTGTCCCTGGGACTGGGTCAGGCACCCTGCATGGGCATTGCATAGCGAAGCACCCCATCCTTCTTGAGTGTGGAACCTGAGCCCGCGATCTCAGTGTGGTCAGGCCCTGCCTATGTGGCTAGAGGTTCCCTGCCCTTTGCTCTGCTGGTGGCTGAGAGCACTGCTCCCTGGGGCTGCGCTTGTTGTTCTCCTATAACTTTTGCTTTGCCTGAGGGTGGGTTTCAGCAGGCCCCGCAACGGTGAGAGAAGGCTCTGGCAGTCAGGCAGTGCTGGGGTAGGGCTTGTCTTTCTCTCTCTGCTTCCTTTGGCTCCGCTGCTGGGGTCTTCTCCCTCCTGCCTTCACAGCACTGCTTCCATGGCGCTGGAGGCATGAAAATACTCAGTGCCTCCAGCAACCGCCAGCCTCTGCTGCCCCAGTCCTGGCTCTGCTGCCCATATGCCTGCCCTCGCCTCTGCTACTGCCACCTCCACACCCAGCTGTCCCCCCACTTTTCTCTGCTCTTCCAGTGCCCCACTCCTGGCACCACCACTCCCATCTCTGCATCACTGCTGCCCTGTGTTGCCTGCTGTTATCCCTGTGCTCATCTCTGCCCCTTTGTTGTTCCCACACCAACCTCTGCACACAGTTGCCCTCATGCCTGCCCCAGCATTCCTGCACACCCTGTGCTGTGCTATTGGCTTATGAGAACTCCAGCCGCAGTGGTCAGCGAGGGAACGGCTCACCCTGTCTGTTGTGTGGGGGCAAAGCAGGATTGGTCCTTGCAGGACAGGACGATGTCTGGCATGTTATCCAATTCCATTTGATTAGCTCTAGCAACCGGGATGGGGCCTCTCTCCCTTTCTTAGGGCCTTCCCTTCCACGCCTAACAGCTCCAGCATGGAAGTGACGTAACCAACATGTCCCCTTCCCTAACTTTGCCCTGTCACTGGGCAGATGGCACAGTTGGAGCTGCAGGCCTGGCTTGTGCTGCTGGCTCAGCCACGGTCGGACTATTTTGAACCAGCCAAACAACAGTGGGAGATCGCAGGGTCCATCTACTCTGCAGCCATAGCCCTGTGGCGGGGGGCCTCGGAGCCTGGCTCAGCTGCCTAGGGCTCACGAGACTTGTGCTACAGAGCTAAAAATAGCAGTGTAGACATTCCCGCCGGGTTTCAGAGCCCAGGCTCCACTGGGTAGCTGCAGTGACCTGCGTTGTGGGGTTGTGAGTGGTGAGTCAAGTCCTTACAGCTCCTCAGCTGGGAGGGACCAGGAACACATGCCAGAGGATGGTTCTTGTTACTCCTAGTCCTACCCCTTGTGCCCGCTACACAGCCCCTCTCCTTCCTGAGTTACACTTGCAGATATTTGTCCCATGCCCTAAGCTTTACATCTCCCCTTGTTATCACACCAGGCTGCCTGGGACAATAGGAGCCAGGGACTTGGATCTGTTTCTCCAGGCCGCTTTCCGCATCTGCTGCCTTGCTCGGAACTGTTCCCAGCTGGTCATTGTTTTCCCAGTGATGAGTTGCCCAGAACAGACCTCATTGTTGCAGGTGTATTTGCACCTCAGCCCTGTACAGAAGGACGAACCTGTCTCTCTTTCCTGGATGCCTTTGTGTATGCACTTCAAATATCCGTTTACGCTGGTGCCCTATCTCTTTGCAAACTCATGTCTAATTGGGTCCTGGATACCTGTTGCTGCCTCCTAGATTCCTCCCTCCCATGCAGTAGGGGTGTGGAGTCTGTTACCCCCGAAGGATCAGCGGCATTTGTCCAGGTGGAATCTTAGAGTGACACTGCTGCTGGGGGTCACTTTGTACTGCTTCTCAGTCCCCACTGAGGGTCAGAGATGCTCCTAATTTAGTGTCCTGTGCAAATGTCACTAGTGCCCTCTCCTAGCTCAGCTGTAAACATGTGACATCAGCTGGCACCTAGCACATGGGGGCGGGGATTGGATGTGCTAACTCGAATTGTGTTTCTTTGGCAAAGCTCCAGCCCCGACTTTGCCAGCATGTGCTGTGAGCTACCGCGACTCTGGTGAGTTACACAGATGTTTCCTCTCTAGGATCCCTCCTTTTAATGTGGGTTTTCCTGTCGTTTGAAAATGGGAAACAGTTTTTCTCTGTTGAGCAAGCTGAACTCATCTCAAAGGGTCACCCAGCTTGGAAGAGCTCAGGGGCCATGTGCAGCACGAGTTCCCGCAGTCAGCTTTTGCTGTGTGAGGCACTTCCACCTTATCATGTCTAGAGAGGGCTCAGGCTGGTAGCTGGGCTGTGAAACTCTGCCGAATGTACTGAGCAATACTGGCTTCTCTGGGTACTGGCGAACATCCAGGGAAGAGTAACTGCAACAGGACCTTGCAAAGAATTCCTGGGTTGGGTGGAAATCCGAGAGGAAGGGCAAGTTCTGCAGGGAGCCTGCTGAGCCAGCTGCCCCACATGCACGCTGGCTCTGCTGCAGGGCTGCCCACATACAGCGCAGCCAAAGTGCTGGGAGTGAGGGGTGGCAGCACAGGCCTCAGCGCTGCAGCTTCTGCTCTGCAAGAGATGCTTTTGTTCAAAAGGAATGACTCTGGGCCAGTTCTCTGGCCTGGTAGACAGGAGGTCAGACTAAATGGTCACAGTGGTCCTTCCAGGCCTTGGAATCTATAAGACTCTATTAGTTGTCTTTGCTTGCTGAGGTTCAGATACCCGTATTAGGGATGGGTGGGTGTGTGATGCCACTGGAGGGCTAATTATCAATCTGTTTTGAGAAGTTACTTGATTTCTTGCCCTGGTATATTGGCCATAATGGAATGCTTCTGCCTGGGTCTCCCTAGCTCGGAGTCTGGTCTCTGGTTATGTGGCTGTGGGAGCCCTGGTGCAAGGTTTCTGTGAAAGTAGTGAGCCTCTCCCCCAGCACCTTCCAGCTATCTCTGTCTCTCAAAGGAGCTGTGTTCAGAAACTCTGACTTCTCTGTTTCCCTCTGGGATTCCTCCCACATTTGCTGCCTCTTTCCCTGTGACATGCTGTGACCTTAGCCCGTGGGGTGGCAAGGGCCTGCCTACACCTCCTGACGGATACCGCATGCCTTGGGGGAGAGGGCTTCTCAGGGATGGCAAATCAGACATGGGGTGATTGTCATTAGATGTCCTGGTGCTTCCCTGATCTGGCTGTGGGCATTTAGTTCCCTGCAAACATTCCCAAGGCAGAAGCGTAGGGGCACAGGGTTGGAAGTTTTAAAAGAATTTTTTCCAAATGATATTTTAGCCCTTTTTCAGTTCTGCAAGTGCAGAGGGGAGTAGGAGGAGTCCCTGCAGTTACATGTCTTTCCTGCTCCTACAACTTTAAAATGCCCCATTTCTTGCAATGACATGCTGCAGACAGTTAGTTCCTTAATGGGCCAATACATTTGGGTATTCCCCTGCAGGAGACAGTTGTCGCTCCCATGCATGAGAGGAAGAGGCGGACTGTCTATTCTTCTCCCAGCACTGCCACACTGTCATAGCCGGAGATTTTAAGGCCAGAAGGGACTCAACCAGACTGACCTCCTGCAGAACACAGGCCGGAGAACCTCGCCCAGTGACTCCTGCATCCAGCCAATAACTTGTGGCCGAGTCAGAGCAGAGCTGTTAGAAAGAGACAGACAGCCTTGATTAACAGACTCCGAGAGATGGAGGATCCACTAGGGCCCTGGGTAAGTTATTCCAGGGGTTAATTACCCTCACAATCAACAATTTGTGCCTTTGCTCCAGTCTCAAATTTCTCTAGTCTCAGCTTCCAGCCATTGGCTCTTGCTCTGCTTTTGTTGGCTAGACAGTTTTCTCCTCGTGTAGGCACTTCTAGACAGTGATTTATAATTCTCATCAATTACCCTGTCAATAATTCTCCTGCCATAGAAGAACTGGAAACCATCATAATAAAAAGGCCTTGAAAAATCATACAAATGAGAGGTGGAAAAGCCATATTAGGTCAGCTGCCGCATCTCCCTCCTCCCCACGTGCCTCAGCCAGGGTTTCAAGGTACACAACCGCTAGTTTTATTGGTGTTGCAAAGCCCAGGAACAATGCTACATACTCTTGAGTGCCATCTTCTGATATCTTTTCAACTAACCTATAAAAAGAACAGGAGTACTTGTGGCACCTTAGAGACTAACAAATTTATTAGAGCATAAGCTTTCGTGAACACCTGTTCATGCTCTCTGTATGTGTGTATATATATCTCCTCAATATTTATTCCACTCTATATGCATCCGAAGAAGTGGGCTGTAGTCCACGAAAGCTTATGCTCTAATAAATTTGTTAGTCTCTAAGGTGCCACAAGTACTCCTGTTCTTTTTGCGGATACAGACTAACACGGCTGCTACTCTGAAACTAACCTATAGTTTACATCTATAAGCTGGCCTGCTGGGTGACTGTAGGAGGTCACTTCACCTCTGTGTTCCTGTCCCTCTCTTGTCTGTCTGTCAGTTTAGACTGAATCTTCAGGGCAGGAGCTGGCTCTTACTCTGTGTTCGTACAGCCTTAGTCCAGCCCTGACCCATGTGCATATGTACCAAAGCTTTACAACAGCGAGGTTGCTGGTCATGTTAACCAGCCCTGTCTCATTATGTCTTGTGCTCCCCTGCCATTCTGGTTCCATCTCGTGTCTCTTGGCAGCAATCTGGGGCGGGGACCATCTTTGTCTCCTGTTTCTGTGCAGCACCGAGCTCAGCAGGACCCTGCTACCTGACCTGGCTTCCTAAGTGCTACAGTAACACAGATACATAATAATAATGAATGATGACACAGTCTTTAACAATGCTAGTTGAGATGTATGCAATGAATGCATGAAGTGGGTGTGAATAGGACAAATAGGCAGTGTGGCTGAAAATTAATGCCTATTTATGTAAATATATGTAATTTAGAATCTACTGTTTTATGTTGGCGCTCGACTGGACTCCTCCAGGCACAAAAGTATCTGAAAGCCATTGCTGCCTTCCCTCCGCCCCCCAGGATGCACCTGTGCATGTTGCACTTCCAGGAGGTGCAGACCCAGCCCCAAATTTCCCCCTCTCCTTGGAGGTGGGATTTACACTGGTGTCAGGCAGAGCAGTCAGGGCCAGGTGCTGTCAGTTGAACTCTTGTCTTTGTCCTTTATGGTCACACCCAGAATGTATGCCGAGCAGGGGAAATCATTTCTTTTCCCCTAGTCGATCCCAGTCATTTATATGCTTTAATAAGCTCAGAGCTGCTTTCGTGTGGGCTTGTTTATGTCATTTGGCATATTTGTTTGTCTCTCCGTATTAGCTTAACCTGATTTGTTTGACTCTCCGTATTAGCTTAACCTAGAAGCAGGACAAAAATTACATGCAGGGGAAGGAGAGATTGTCATTTCAATTTGGGATTCAGAAATGATCAGGAGAGAGTAATTGACAGCACTAAAAAAATTCCTCAACAAAATCTTTGTACAGAAAGACTTAGGGCTGGGAGTACACAGCAGTCATGTAGGGCGGAATACATTTACAGGGATGATGTCATCACCCAAACACAGGCGTTATGAACCCAGGACATTCAAAGTAAGAAACCCAAACATGGATAAAATCCAGAAATGCACGAAAGGCACCCAGACTGACATAACTCTGCCCTGCAGTGACAACATGCGGTTTGGAGGGGGGGAGGGGATCCTTGAGTCCAACATTCTCTGCTGTCAGCAAATACTGTGAATCCCACTAGCAAAAACCACTTCCCCCTCAAGTGGTTGGTTCACAGAGAGGATAACAGTCTACTATTGCTATCAGTTATTCAGTAGCTCAAGTGGCTGAGGTCTGTGCAGCGGATCTAAAGGTCCCAATCTTGCGGATGACGAACACTGTGGTCCTGCCATTTACATTTGTTTGGGTAGAGTATTGTTGGAAGAGGATCAACTAAATGGAGACAAGGGAAGGAGAAGGGGACATTGGAGGGAAGAGCTGGGGAGGGCAACAGGGCAGGGGAGATGGAGGAGGGCAGGAAGAGGGAGGGAGGCTGCAGTGAAGAGACTGTGAGTGAAGTGGTGTGAGGGGGCTGGACCAAACAGTAAATCAGCACAGGACAGAGAATGGCCAGGGTGCAGCAAGTTGTATCATCAGTGTCCAGTGGTCCCTGCTGCAGCACCTACTGAGTGAGGCTGCTTCTGTGCCTTCTCCTCCTGCCTTTTGTGTCTTTGGCCTCTGGGGCTGGCTCCTCTCTGGAATTCATTCTTCCTCAATCCCGCCTGGCTTAGGGAAGGGGGGCACTGCCTGGGCCCTACTGCCCCTCTGGTGGGCTGTCTCCCTTGGGCCGAGGATACGAAGATCTCCTCCTCCTGTGCACTGAGTGGGACAGGGTCCTGTGGAAAACTACTCTGGGAGGAGGGCATTCTGCGCGCGCACACACACAGGGCTGGAGTAAGGTGGGGTGGGCAGCTGTAAATCGGCGGTCGTTAACTTTGCAAATGTCATGGCTTTAATACATTTGATAGTGATCTGAAGAGATGAAATCTCAACCTGAAATCGTTTTGAAAGGTTCCCCTCTCAGCTTAGCTTCACTGGTGTGCGCAGACTGCCACATGCCATTGGGGAGCCGCGTAAAGCAACCAGTGTGAACTGCACTGGCCAGTTCAACTGGATTGACTGCTGTTTGCATGGCCAGAGCATTGTGAATTGCATGAGTGCGCACCCCACTTCCTCTGCCCTCTTGTGCTTGACGTTTCCCTGCACACCCCCTGGAAATTCCCACTGACCATGCCCCCCTCCATTCTTCTGAGCTCACATGTGCTGCATCCCCTGCTGACCCCCTGCCTAGCCTTCCCCACCCTCCTGCCCTCCCTGTGGGGTAGATCTGGTACAAGGGGTAGTGGCTGAAAAGAAATATTTCAGATTAATGGTAATTTTTGGCCATTATTTTTCATAACAAAGTTTCTCTGTCACCAGAGGTGGCACATAAAATCTCCATCAGAGAAACACATGAAGAATTCCCTCTGTCAAAAGACAAGGGGTGATACAGGGCATTACAGTTCTTTAAGTGCCTATTTTACAATGAATCTTAACTCCTAAACTAATTAACAGATTAACTTTAATCCATTCTGTGCTCAGAGTAAGTGCTGCATGTTGCGGGAGGAGACACTGAGTGCTTTGTACATACCCGAGAGGGTGAATCCTTGCTTTGAGTGCAAAAACCAACTAGTGGGAAGGGATCCTGTGGAGGACTAAGCCTTGAAGGTCTAGACCTGCAGCTCCTGCCTTCATGTGTGATTTTATCGTGTTGTTATGGATCATCCTTGCCTCTCCTGGGACTGTTTGCAATATTCAGGTCGTGAGAGTCTGGAATACTCCCTTGTACATAGTACAGCCCTTGTGCATAGTACATCCAAGGCAAACATGCTACTTCTTGGCTATGGGAAGCTGCAAAGCCACGACTTCTTTCTTACTTACTTCTGTCCAGCCCTTGGCGGCACTGCACTGGGTGCGTGGGTGTGCCAGTGTTGGTGGGAGGCTTGGCAGCATGAAGCAGCACAGCACATTCTGCCTGCCTGACCCAGCCCTGCCAGCCTCCCCTCCCCCTCCCCCACCCACAGCTTGTCCGTGATATGCCACTTCCGCCTCTGCTCAGTATTTCACAAGCAGGATGTTTTAAGCAAAGTTGGTTCCTCATGCTTCCAGGCGAGAAATAACCATTCCCCTGAAATTTCTCTGGCATGTGACGTTCCCAGCATATGGACGCCTCCACACAAAATGGCGATTGTCTCTGACTGAAGGGATGTGTTACAGGGGGCGCCTTCACCCTTGTCTTCTTGCCCTGCAGAAACTGTGCTGACAGCACAAGTTGTGCAATCACAGTGCCATTGATTTTGAGTTCTCTCCACCAATACCACTATAGTCCCTGTGCAGCAGCCTATTACAATATCCTCTGTGCTTTAGGCACTGCAGGAGCTGAGGGGAATGGAGGCCTCCCTTTCCTGAGGCCACTGTGTGACTTGGTGCAGCTAGCCCTGTTCCTCTCTCTCCCCCCAGGCACTTCCTTCCTGTGCCTCTTTATCTGACTTGGACTGATGGACTATTTATCCCACCCAGCCCGGTTAGCTAATTACCCCCAATCAGCTTCCTCTCGGACACAGATCGGCAGCTAAGTGATCCCCTGTTCACTCCCTGCACTCTGTTCCAGTGGTTTGACACAGTGTGATGGGTTTTCCCAGGGTGCAACCTGAATTGGGGTACTGCTGAGCTCTCTTTGCCACCAACCTGGGCTCCCTCTCACACTGTGATGTTGTTGCTAAGCCACAAACTTCTGTCAGGTCCTGCATTTACACAGGCATCCACAGGCAGGGACACACTCAAATGAGTTACATGAATGCTTCTCCCAGCCACTCATAAACCAACAATAGAGAGGCTCCAGCCAGTTGCCCCCCAGCTCCCCAGCCTTGCACCCCAGAACTGTACCATCTTGCCCTGGTCAGACGCCTGAGCAGTATACATTTATAACCTAGTCTGCCCCTCCCTCACTGTGGAGAGGACATGCACCAGTTTTTGTTCCTGAGCAGATTTCCCAAGCACTTCAACCAAAACACACTGTTTTCCGTAAAACATAAAACAGGTGGTTCTTCGAGTGGTGCCCTGTGGGTGCTCCACTCTAGGCGTTGGTGCGTCCCTGCGCCACAGATCGTAGATTTTTTGCAGCAGTACTCGGTCGGGTGAAGGGCGCGCACAGGAGCTGTCTCGTGCAGCCATTGGTGCCTCCTGTAGTGCGCACACCCCCGACCGTCCCCTCCGTTCCTTCTCAACCATCCTCGGCTGCAGACGGAGCTCCGCGGCAATGCTCTCCTTGATACCTTCTGGGGGGAAAAGAAAAAGTTACAAGTTACATAGGAACTTCTTATTAGTCTATACACCTCTATCCCGATATAACGCAACCCAATATAACACGAATTCGGATATAACGCAGTAAAGCAGTGCGCTGGGGGGGGGGGGGGGGGCAGGGCTTCGCGCTCCAGCAGATCAAAGCAAGTTCTATATAACTTGGTTTCACCTATAACGCGGTAAGATTTTTTGGCTCCCGAGGACAGCGTTATATCGGGGTAGAGGTGTACTTAGTTACATAGTTTCATTAGTATTAGTCTATACATAGTTCCATAGATTCATTAGTTCCTCTTAGAGGTTTTTCTTAAAAAAAAGATCTTTACTTAGTTCTCAGTTTAAGAATAGCTCTACAGTTTACCACTGCAATTAACTCCCACCCTCATCTATCGAGAGTGGGGGAGAGGCTTAACTGAAGTCAGGCCGGGCTCAACAGGGTTTAAAAAGTGTGACTCCTGCCGTGAACCGATGCTGGTCTCTGATGGCCACGCATCCTGCATCCGCTGTCTGGGAGAAACTCATATCTCCCAGAAATGCATACATTGCAGCAACTTGAAGTCAAGAGCAAGACGTGATAGGGATCTCCATTTGAAAATGCTTCTGATGGAGAAATCCCTCCAACCTCCGCAAGAGACGTCCTCCAGGGATCCCATAAACCGAGATCCCTAAATGATGATAAAGCTCTGACTTCCAAAACTAGCTTTTACTGACAGGGCGGCGCTCCGGGTCTTCGGCGGCACTTCGGCGGCGGGACCTTCACTCCCTTTGGGTGTCTTCGGCAGCACTGAAGTTTCATCTCCGAAATGCCGCCAAAGACCCGTGGAGCGAGTGAAGGTGCCGCCGAAGATCCGGAGTGCTGCCCCATCAGTAAAAGCGCCGCAGCTGGTGGTACCTTTTTTTTATTTCCGCTCCCCCTCTTCCCTCCACCTGGCTACGCCACTGAGCGCAGCGGCACCGCGATCAGTGCTGCCGCCACCGGCACTGACTCCAGACTTGATGCTGGCGAACAAGCCGAATCCGGCACCAGTCAGCGCTCCAATGGTCGACTGCAACCCCAAGGCGGGACCAGTGCAACTCTTACATCATGCTGACATAGCGGTTTCCTCTGCACTGCAGTCACCACTGCTCAGCACCGAACACTCCCCGAGCTACAGAGCATGGTACCATCCTTCATCTCCTGCATCGATCTCCATGCATAGTGGGGAGGAAGGAGATGTGCAGTACAACTGCTTCTCCTCCCAACGTTCATCGCCATCACAGATGAGACCTACATGGAATGCTGTGAAGCCTAAGCGTTAATGCCTCCGAGCATTTACAGCCCTGGTATGCACAGCACTGGCTTTACCTGCTATCGCCTTACCCCATGCAATGGCCACAATGGGGTCCTTGGGCAACATACCAGAACCCATATTCTGGCCCCTCTTCCCCAGCCAGAAGAGGATTCAGAGTATCCATCCTTACCACTCAGAGAAACCTCTGACCCCCCTAAGACAGAGATAGAAGAGGAAGAGATACTATCACAGGAAGACCTGGATGATTCACAACCTGCCCCACACTCATCTTCTGCACCAGAGGAAGCGGTGACGCCATCTCCTCCGACGGTACCAGATGACCTGAAACAGTTCCAAGAACTCTTCAAAAGAGTAGCAAACAGCTAAGAAATTGCCTAACATGAGGTGCAGGAGAAACAACATAAGTTGTTAAAAATCTTACATCATCGGCCAAGATCGCCCTTCCCATGGATGAGGCTATAATGGAGCCTGCGGAGGCCATATTGCAAACACCAACATCGGCACCACCCACCAACAAAAGGGCTGACAGGAAATACTTCGTTCCAGCCAAAGGCATGGAATTTTTGTCTTCACACCCTCAAGCCTATTCTCTGGTAGTAGAGGCTGCCAATCAGTGCAGTAAGTAGTCTCATTTCCACTCAACACCACAAGATAAAGAACACAAGTTACTGGACCTCTTTGGGCATAAAGTTTACTCATCAGTCACTCTTCTGCTCAGAGTTGCCAACTATTCTGCTCTACTAGCAAATTACGACTACTCTAACTATAGTAAAATACAAGAGCTCGTGGAAGACCTCCCCGAGCACAAACGTCCTCAACTCAATGCCATTATTAATGAGGGTCAGATAATAGCCCGCACAGCGCTGCAAGCCTCGATGGATGTAGCGGACACAGCTGCCTGAACAACCGCAACAGCTGTGGTTATGAGAAGAACATCATGGTAGCAAGCTTTGGGAATTCCGAAAGAACTACAGCTAAAAGTGGAGGACCTTCCGTTCGATAGGGATAAACTATGATCGTCTCAAACAGACGACGTACTCCATACCATGAAGGACTCCCGAGTGACGCTGCGTACGCTAGGCATACACCCACCACCTGACAAATGCCCACGCTTTACACCATACCAGAGGTCACAAGACACCTCGTTTAACCGTCAACAACCACGATATTTCACTCAGAACAGACCCAAACAACGGGCTCAGAGATGACGAGCTCCACAGAACCAGGCCTCGTCCAACCATCCATCTACATCTAAGCCACAATTTTGAAGAATTGGTCGAGGGTATACACGACCTCCTGACACCTCTAGCGCCAACAGATACTCCATCCCACAGCTTTGGTCACTGCTTACACCCATTTTACCGTGCCTGGGCTGCAATAACTACAGATCAATGGATATTGGAGATTATACAATCTGGTTACACCATCCCTTTCACAACCACCCCACCACCATCCCCCTTCCCCATCCCTCCTCAGGAACCCCTCTCACGAGAACCTTCTGCAACAGGAAGTAGACTACCTCCTACTGCTGGGTGCTGTAGAACCAGTACCACACCAATACCGAGGGAAGGGTTTTTACTCCAAATATTTCCTGACAGAGAAGAAAGGAGGGGGATGGCGACCAATCTTAGATCTCCGAAAACTCAACAGGTTCGTATGCAACCACAGGTTCAAAATGGTCACTCTGGCCACAATAATCCCAGTGCTAGATGGGGAGGACTGGTTTGCAGCCCTCAACCTCCAAGATGCATACTTCCATATTACCATACATCCTGCCCACAGATGGTTCCTGCAGTTCACAGAAGGACCCAACCACTACCAATACAGGGTCCTTCCCTTCGGACTATACACTGCTCCCTGCATAGTCTCAAAAACAGTCGCGGTAGTAGCAGCAGATTTATGATGCAAAGGAGTCATAATCTTCCCCTATTTAGACGATTGCCTACTCAAAGGTGCCAATCGACAAGAAACGGCATGCATGCTGAAGACGACAATAGACCTGTTTCACCAGCTAGGTCTACAGATCAACAAAAAGAAATCCACACTAGAACCAACCCACTGACTGGAGTTTATCGGAGCCAACCTAGACTCCATACAAGCCAAGACAATATTACCAAACCACAGATTCACTACATTGACAAATCTTATTTCCACAGTGACCATCAGTCCACAAACTTCAGTGAGGACATGCCTTCAGATTCTGGGACATATGGCAGCTACGACTTTCGTAGTAAAGAATGCCAGACTCCATATGCGCTGTCTGCAGCACTGGTTGAGCATGGTCTATTCACCCAGCAAACACTCTCTCAACAGATGTGTGACACTACCACCAAGGGTTATTCTCTCCCTACAGTGGTGGGCACAACCAGGGAATGTATGCTCAGGGATTCCTTTCAACAAGACCCCCGGTCAGTGACTATTACAACAGATGCCCCTCTGATAGGTTGGGGCTCTCACTTGGGTCACCACAATGTACAAGGCAAGTGGTCCATGACGGAAACCTGACTACATATCAATCTCCTGGAACTTCGCGCGGTACACAATGCATGCCGCCACTTCCTCCCACTCATATGACAGACCTCAATCTCTATTCTCACCGACAATGTGGCGTGCATGTTTTACATCAATTGCCAAGGGGGAGCCAGGTCTCACTCGCTATGCATAGAAGCCATGAACTTATGGAACTTGTGCATCCGCGATAATATAAATATCACAGCGTCATGCCTACCGGGCTGCCAAAACACTACAGCTGACAACCTCAGCAGGCACTTCTCACAGGAACATGAGTGAGAAATCCATGACAGTGTTCTCAGCACGATATTCCAAAAATGGGGTCACCCAGTAATCGACCTGTTCGCCTCAGCAACAAACTACAAATGTCCACTCTTTTTTGCTCTAGGGCAGGCCTGGTGCTGGAATCATTAGGGGATGCCTTCCTCATCCCGTGGAACGCGTTGCTCATGTACGCCTTCCCGCCGATACCGCTGATCCCACGGGTCATCCGCAAGATATGACTTGACAGAGCATACATCATTCTCAGTGCCCCACAATGGCCCAGACAGACTTGGTTTCTGTACTTGTCACACCTAGCAGTCTGTGCCCCACAACCGCTGCCCTTACGAACGGACCTCCTATCCCAGAACAAGGGCCTGACACTCCATCCAAACCCAGCAAAGCTCCATCTCAAAGCATGGCTCCTGTGTGGTTCCAACATGGAGAATTGATCTGCTCGGAGAAAGTAAAACAGGTATTACTAAATAGCCGTCGCCTCATCACTAGAAATACTTACCGCCACAAGTGGAGAAGATTCTCCCTTTGGTGTCAGCAAAAACAGCTGGATGCCACCAAGGTGCCTCTATCTATGATTCTAGACTACCTACTAGAACTGAAGGAAATGGGGTTAGCCGTAAGTTCTATTAAAGTACACCTGGCTGCCATCACGGCCCTCCATGAACAGATAGAAGGGGCTTCAATATTCGCTCACCTGATTACACAGTGCTTTCTCACAAGCATACAGAACATGTACCCAGAAGCACGCCAACCTACACCACAATGGGATCTCAGTCTTGTGCTCAAATGTCTCACAAGACCACCCTTCGAACCTCTAGCAACCTGCTCCCTGCTTCATATGTCAATGACGGTCGCATTCCTAGTGGCAATCACGTCTGCAAGACGTGACTGCGAAATAGGAGCGTTGATGGCTGAACCACCGTACATGGTATTTACCAAAGACAAAATCATGTTACATCCTCACCCAAAATTCTTGCCCAAAGTGGCTACACATTTTCATATTAACCAAACCATACACTTACCTGCCTTCTATCCCAAGCCACATAAGGATTCTCGAAAAGCAACGTTACTCATGCTAGATGTCAGACGGGCTGTAGCCTTCGACCTGGACAGAACTAAACCATTTAACAAGTCACCAAGACTATTCGTCTCTACAGCAGAGCGCTCTACAATATCGACCCAGATACTCTCCAAATGGGACTCTTCCTGTATTCAAACTTGCTACCACCTACATAACAAAGAACTCCCTGTGGGAATCAGATCCTACTCAACACGAGCCATGGCGACATTGATTGCATTCTTGAACAATGTCCCCTTAATAGACATTTATAGAGCTGCCATCTGGACATCAGAGCACACTTTCACATAGCATTACGCTATCATCCAAGGCCTTGTTTCAGATTCTATTATTGGCCTCACAGTGCTCTCATCACACACTTATACATACCGTTAACGGTACCAGTGAGAATTCAGAAACCAATATGCTTAATGCACTATCATTTATTTGAGAGAGAATCTCACAAGCAGTTAAGGTTACATAGTAGACATCTTTTTCTATAAGCCGTAGCTCCCCAAGCATAAACCCTCAGTAACAGTATCCTGATTGGCAAACAAAGCAGGTATATCTACCGATTCTAGGGGCAGGTCTTCACTACCCGTCGCTAGTGTAGACGCGATAAAATCGATCCCGATGGCGCTCCCCGTCGACCCCGGAACTCCAGCTTGTGAGAGGCGGAAGCGAAGTCGACGGGGGAGTCTCTCGTTGGAGTCTGTTTTTGAAGTTTTTCTGTTGTAATATAGCCACCCGCAGGTCTGTCATCAGGAATCAAAATACTCAAAAACCAGTGGGAGAACACTTTAATCTGTCTGGTCATTCAGTGACAGACCTGCGGGTGGCTATATTACAACAGAAAAACTTCAAAAACAGACTCCAACGAGAGACTGCTGAGCTAGAATTGATATGCAAACTGGACACAATCAACTCCGGTTTGAATAAGGAAGCTGCTTGCCAGGCTGAAGTCTTTGGCTGGCAGCACAGGTGGTTTTGCCTTTCAGGGGGTGTTGCTGCCATTAAGGCTCCTGGGGTGGTTTTGTTCAACATCTTCGTTAATAATTTGGACGATGGGATGGATTACACCCTCAGCAAGTTTGTGGATGACAGTAAGCTGGGGGGAGAGGTAGATATGCTGGAGGGTAGGGATAGGGTCCAGAGTGACCTAGACAAATTTGAGGATTGGGCCAAAAGAAATCTGATGAGGTTCAAGAAGGACAAGTGCAGAGACCTGCACTAAGGACTGAAGAATCCTATGCACTGCTACAGACTGGGGACCGACTGGCTAAGCAGCAGTTCTGCAGAAAAGGACCTGGGGATTACAGTGGACGAGGAGCTGGATATGAGTCAACAGTGCACCCTTGTTGCCAAGAAGGCTAACGGCATATTGGGCTGCATTAGTAGAAACATTGCCAGCAAATCGAGTGAAGTGATTATTCCTCTCTATTCGGCACTGGTGAGGCCACATCTGCAGTATTGCGTCCAGTTTTGGGCCCCCCACTACAGAAAGGATATGGACAAATTGGAGAGAGTCCAGCGGAGGGCAACAAAAATGATTAAGGTGCTGGGGCACATGACTTATGAGGAGAAGCTGAGGGAACTTGGCTTATTTAGTCTGCAGAAGAGAAGAGTGAGGGGGGATTGATAGCAGCCTTCAACTACCTGAAGGGGGTTTCAAAGAGGATGGAGCTCAGCTGTTCTCAGTGGTGGCAGATGACAGAACAAGGAGCAATGGTCTCAAGTTGCAGTGGGGGAGGTCTAAGTTGGATATTAGGAAAAACTATTTCACTAGGAGGGTGGTGAAGCACTGGAATGGGTTACCTAGGGAGGTGGTGGAATCTCCATGCTTAGAGGTTTTTAAGTCCTGGCTTGACAAAGCCCTGGCTGGGATGATTTAGTTGGTGTTGGTCCTGCTTTGAGCAGGGGGTTGGACTAGATGACCTCCCAAGGTCTTTCCAACTCTAATCTTCTATGATTCTTTGACATCCTCAGGAATGAGAGCTTGGCTGAACTTTAACGGATATGCCAGTCGCTCCCAGTGAGACAGGGGAAAGGCCGAGATGCTGTTGCCTGGTGAAGGAGCAGCCACGGGGAGCATGTCCAGCAGCACTTTCTTAACTTTCCTTCCCGTGAGATGGGAGGAAGGCTGTTAGGTCACTTACTCTGTCTCTGTGCTGTTGACAGTGATTCTTCCTCTCTGTCTCTATTCAGAGTGAGAGAGGTGTGTCTGCACAGTGCCCAGAACAAGTAGTCCCTGATCTAGTGCGGTGCCTGAAAGCAGAGCTGTCATGCTGATAGCACACAGCACTTACCCCACCTGGCAGCAGGGAGGGCAAAGCTGCTCCAGCAGGGCTCTTTTCTTTTGCAGTGTTACATTCCAGCAGGCCAGACATTGTACATGGGACTAGGCTGAGACAGTTCCCCAGCAGGACCGGAGGGGACCCAGAAGGTCATAGCAACTGACAAAGCAGCACTTGTTCGCTTGGCTTATGCAAGGAAAGCAACTGGTCAGTGGCACAGACGTGGCCATTGTGCTGTACTACCAGCACAGCCGCTCTCAGGCTCCCAGAAGCTTTGCATCTGGGCCATCTCGAGTGAATCCTTTAGATTCTCAGCCAAGAATAAACCAGTGCTCAGAGCTTTTCACAGGGCCCTGGAAGCAGGCCCCAGTCTTGCTTGGGGATTCAGTCATGCCGTGGAAGCTTTCCACATCCAGAGCGAGCAGGCAGTGAGCTGACTTTATCTGACAACGAGGTCCTTTGTCCTTTCCCTGCTCGGCCCCTGAGCAGTGCAGAGCTGCAACCAGCCCCAGCTCGGAGAAGATCCCCGCTGGGGAGCCGCTAGCTCCGAAATGGTAAGTGAGGGGTGGAGGTGGTTGGCTTTAACTAGGAGGAGAGCTACTCAAAGGGCCTGGGCTGTACCTGGCAGTGCTCTTCATGGCTCAGCTGGAAGTCTAAATGTAGTCAGAGCCTCCTGGGGCAGGGCCTGGGCAAGGAGACTCTCTCCTAGACTTTCCACTGATCCTGAGAGTCAGTGTGGGGGGATAATTCCTTGTCAGCCGGAGCTGCGGGAACTCTTGCTATGGCTGCCTGAAGCCCACAGCAGGTGTGATTCCAGCTACAGAAATGGTGAACCTGGCAGAACAAGAGCCCAGCAATATTTGCCAAAACAGGAATCAGCTCATGTCAAACAAGACATGTTGACCATAGCCCATTTGGAAGCCTGTCTCCTGCAGGCTGCTCATGAGCAGCAGTGTCCTTCCAGCCGCTAGACTATAGCAAGGCCAAGCATAGGAAGGAGCAGTGACATCGTAGCATCTGAAAACCAAGATTGATAGAAAGAGGGGATGGGAAGTGGAGATGAGGAGCCCTCTCTGAGTCATGGCTGGGAAACCATTCAAGCTAGGAATAGGCATTTTTTGTTTGGAAGATATAACACAGAGTGGTGGCTGTGGTGATGAATGAAAGAGCTGGTGAGGGTGAGCAAAGCATGGCTGGCGAGGGGATCCTAGGAGGAGAGTCAGCTGAGCATACTGCTTATCAACTGGCGCCACAGCTCGTGTTCAGAGCAAAGCAAACAGCTAAGCTCATTATGCGGAGTACCACCAAAAGGCAGCAGCCACCTATGGGGGTGATCACACACTGCACCGACAGTGAAGGCAAGGACGCTTTGCCTAAGGAGCTGGGCAAACTGGGACTTGGTGGCTGTGATGGGTTAGACCCCCCCCTTCTGGGATGCCACCTGATGTACTGGGGTTTCACTGAGCCCCTCCTGCTCCACTAGCCTGGATTCCCTCTCCCTGTTTTGCTGAATTAGGCTCTCCGGCCTCTTGCAGCACACACATACAGGTAGGGCCACACCCAGCTGCAGACACAGAATGAAGTCAGCTCTGTGTGAGAGGATTCACCCGGCACACACGTGTACACCCCCTTTGGGGAATAAACCCAAAATAATACTGTCTTGTGCTGTATAGAAAGATCTGCACAGTGTAAGCTCCGAAAAATTCACCCTCTCCCTCAATGTGAAAAGAAATATGCACAACGTCTTGTCCCCCCCCCCCCGCAGTTAGAAATTGCACAAACTGGGATTAATAATAAACAAAACAAATGTATTAACTATAAAAGGCAGATTTTAAGTGATTATAAGGGATAGCAAACAGAACAAAGCAGATTACTGAGCAAATAAAACAAAACACACACACACTAAGCTTATGATCTTAGAGACTACTTTCAAGAAGTAATTTCTTACCCTAAATGTTATTTTAGACAAGTTGCAGAGTTTCTGTAGCTTAGAGTTCCAGTTATTTCTTTTTACAGACTGGACCCCTGTCTCAGTCTGAACTCACCCCTGCCTTTCCCCTCAGGTTAGTTCCTTTGACCACTCAGATACTTTCAGCAGTCTTTCTTCTTGGGTAGGCAATGGAGGAAAGACTAGATTAGCCCCCTCCCAAGCCTTAAAAAGGATTTACCTAAGATGGGAAACCTTTGTCTGATCCCCATCCCCCTATAGAGGAAAAGTACCAGCAGTGTCCAAGGTGGTATTTTGTATCAGATGATCTTATCACCTGACCTTGCAGTGTCAAAGAAACTATGAAACCAGGTTTATTTGCAATGTCCACAGGAAGGAACTCCAGGCAGATGGGAGATCCACATCTTCAAAGAGTCATTGTCTTTTTCTAATGGCCCATTAAGGCTGATTGCATTTCCCCAAGTACATACACAGTTGTAATTGTTATATAGTCAATATTCCTAACTTCAGGTACAGAAATGATACATGCATACAAATTGGATAATCACATTTGGCAAATCATAACCTTTCCAGTGATATCTTACATGAGCCATCTTGCATAAAGTATATCTTAGTTATGTCATATTCATATCATAACCATATTTCTATGACGAATATGGGGTGTAATGTCACAGTGGCAAAGCCCCTTTAATTTTTAGTGGCCCCACAGTACCTTGTATTTTAAGATCCACTCAAAAGCTCCCCAGCAAGGGAACCCCTTGGCATTCCTTGCATTCGTGACGGGCTCCATGACGTGTGCAGCCAGCAGACACTAGTGGGGCATGAACATGCCACCTCCCAGCCACCGATCAGTCTGCACAGATCTAGTAACCAGCTCTCCAGCCATGTGCTGCTTTCCAGAGCTGCCTGAAGTGGAGACGCTCTTATTGTGCAAACAGTTGAATGTTAGACTGCTTCAAAACCTGCGCATGCTGCAATCAGGAGAGTGTCACAGGAGAGTGCCCCTCACCCCACCCCCTTGCACAGCTGATACAATGGTGCCTCACAGCCCCAGAGCCCACGTGGGAGTCCTCCATCTAGGAGAAAAATCCTGGCTTGTCAGACAAATGGTGTGTCATTGATTTCCTTTGAAACATCACTATTAATTATGCCAAAGAGTTTGCTGTAACTCTCAATAGGCAAGAACCTGGCGCTTCTGGTGGCCTCCTGTCCAGCAGCCGAGCTTTTCTAAATGGAAACATCGGGGACTCATTATGTTTGTGCTGCTGCCCACTCGCACTGGGAGCTCCTTGTTTCTTTTCCAGAGCACACCCATCCCCCATTTACAGTGACACTCCAGGCCAGAGTGGAGAGGAGTTGGGGACAAGAGATGTCTTGTCACTGACTGGCCCCTAGTTAATGGGAAAGGAAGGGCCAATGCTGTGCTAACTGCACCCCAGCAAAGCTAGTGAGCCATGGCCAGAGACCTTCACTTCCCCTCAGGCTGCTCAGCAGACCTGCAGGATGTCCCATAGCCGTCAATCATTCAACCTGCTGAGAGAGGCCTAGGAACAGTATCACCAGCCCCAAATTGCTAGAAATCAGCAGTCAGGCCCCCTAATACTGGCTTAATATATAGGAAATTTTCAAAATAATCAGTGTTGGAGGCTTTTATTCACCTCCTGGCTTTTGAGCCTTTGGGTCCCGCTCGGATCATGTTTCCTGGCTTTTCTTCACAATCAGAGGGGTTAGAAATAGATGTTTTAAAATGGAAGATTCTCTTGTAGTGACCTGATTCCAGGAGCTGGGGCTTTAAGGAAAACATCAAATATCACAAGAACTGGCCCCACTGTGGGGAGCCTCAAACCTTGGTAATGAGGCAGGACTGGGACTGCCCCAGCACATTTGGTCACAAGATGTGGCCCTAAAAGCACCCCAGTGCCTGAAGGCCAGGGCTTTCCGGTACTAGCAGTCAGCCTCAGCTGGCCTGACCAGCTTAGCAGACTCAAGCTCACTGGTGTCATAATCTGTGTTTAGAAGGCATCATGGAAGGTGTCATGTGTACACTGGCAACATGCTGGTCATTACTATTATTGTGTGGTGCATGCACAGGTGATATGTGAAAAATAATAAATATGCCCTGGAAATATGTTCTTAAAATGTGGTTGGCAGGTAGGGCTTAAGTCACCTCACCCTGGACAAATGAATGTGGTTCCACCTGCGTGGCTGTGTCTCCAGTGTAAATTCAGCAAAAAGAGAATATACAAGTATATTTACATAAAAGCTAAATACCATAATCAAATTAGGAAATTGGGGAGGCAGCTGCTTAATTATCTGGGTGGGGAAGGGGACTGCAAAAATTCACAATGTGTTAACTCCCTGACGCCCTCAGGAGGACTGCCTGGCTTTGAAAACAAAGATAAACTTTGAGGATAACAGGCAGACAGAAAAAGGCATTTTGGCATCCTTCATCTAAGGGGACAAAGAAAGGCAGCACTTTGGGCTCTGTGTTGGACCCTGGCTAAGGACTGGCCAGCCATCTGGAAGAACATATGTGGTGGGAAAATTACTTTGCTTTGTTAAGTTAGAGTTGAGTCTTATAAGCTTATTTTTACTTTTGTTTGTTTGTAATCATTTCTATCCCAATTGTTTCTACTCGGTATCCCTGAAACATCTGCTCTTTGGTAATAAACTAAATCTTGTTTTATTACACAACCATCTCAGTGCACCTTATCAAATGGAAGGGTAAGATCCTCAGCCAAACTACCAGGCGGTGGAAGGGTAAGATCCTCAGCCAAACTACCAGGCGGGTGCTGTGTCCCATCTCTTGAAAGGAGCAGAGAACTTGGTAAGGTTTTATGAGTGCTGCAGGGAGAGGGGCTGAGCAGTGCAGAGGAGACAGTTTTGGGGAGAGTCGGGACTGAAGTGCTGTTGGTGGTATCACCCTGAGAGGCGTAACCAGGCTGGTGGAAACCAAGGTGAGGCTGTCGTGCTGTGAGCAGGCTGCTGGCATCAGGGTGCTGAGCCAAAGCTGTACAGCACAGAAGCACCCAGCGTTACAGGGAACACAACCCCCTACTGGTCTGGATTGAACCCCCAAAGCATCACTCACGGTAGTGATGGGCCAGCCCGAAGGAGACCAGAAAGCCTGGAAAAAGGAGGCTGAGACCCTTGGAGCTCTCTTGAATGCCTTGACTATTAAGTTAATTCAGACTGAAATGGCTCATCATCTTGGTTTTTATTTCTAGCCTGCAGTAAAGGTAGCACATGTGTCTCAGAACTCCAACGTGCACTCCAGCTCGCAAGGGAACTGGGGAGCCGCCTCCTGCCCCCTCTTCATGTCAGTCACAGCAAGGGGTTTAGGGATACGACTGACTCATATTGCTCCTCTTTGCCCAACTCTGCGGGAGGGAGCTTAAGTTTGTTCCTTCAAAACTGCTGCCTGGGCCTGTCTTCCACAATGGAAGGCTGTGGGACCACACAGGGGTCACGGAGGATCTCCAGCCGACCTGTCAGAATGTGTTCAGGCTGAGTCTGAGCCCTCTTGGTTTCCTAGCCTTCCTAGTATTTGGGCTTTTCTCCTCCTCAGTCATGGGTATACGGCTGATCAGTGCAGACTGAGAGCGATGCCTATCAGATTGCCGGAGCTGTGAATTAGAGAGCAGGGCTGAAGCTGTTTCACTGCTGCAGTGAGAGGGACTCTTGGCTGCCGTTTGAAGAGAGAACTGTGCGGTGGCATGGTAGGTGTCCTTGCAGCGGAGCCTGGCTGAGCGCTCTGCCTGTACACACAGCCTCATTACTGCACTTCTGCCTGGATCAGTCACTTCTCTGCAATTCCAGGTCATCCCAAATACCAAACCTGGAGCTGCCCAGCCCTCTGCTATATGCTCAGCTCATAGCGACCTTGACCAGCAGCTCTCTGGCCCATGGAGTTACCGTGGGGGGAGATCTGATCCAGGCTTCCTGTCTCCCGGATGAGACTTCAGTATAATGTCCCCAGACCCTGACCAGCTCCTCCACAGCCATGCCAGCTCTGGCCAGCCACCCTGGCCACCACGCTGCCCCCAGTACACAGCAGTGGACACAAGAGTGTGGCTAACTCTCTCTATTCTATCTTGAGTTTTGTTCTATTTGGTGCTTCAGTGAAGGCCCCAGCTCCTGAAATCACAGGAGCCCCAGAGAATGTCAGCTTTTGTCTGAGTGAAAAGTAAGTTTCCAGCACTTGTGGTTGTAGAGAAAACATT
The DNA here is from genome assembly GCF_011386835.1 of Chrysemys picta bellii. NCBI lineage: Eukaryota > Metazoa > Chordata > Testudines > Emydidae > Chrysemys > Chrysemys picta. Next base: position 31,276,299 of record NC_088802.1, on the reverse strand, counting down.
AAACCCTCCAGCATCCACAGGCAAATAGAAACCTCACCGCTATTATTTTTAAATCTCATGGTTTTGGGGTCTGATTGATGATTTTCAAATGCTTTCAGCTGGCAACACTGCAGTGACCATGACAGTGCTGAGCACTTGGCAGCCATGGCTCTCCAAGTGCATCCCCAAAGGCTGGGTGTACTGGCCCCATTACAGATGGCCCAGGGAGGGGACGTGATTCACACAAGGTCACCCAGCACATCAGTAGCAGAGTCACAAACAAGACCCAGATCCCCTGTCCCCCAGGCCTGAGCCCTGGAGACAGATTTTCACAAGAGCTCAGGGCCAGGTTTCCAGGGGTGCTTGGCAGCTCCAACTGGGGCCAGACCTTTGAAAGAGCTCATCTCCCAGCCAGATACCCACCTGCAGGAGATGTTCTGCACGATGCTCAGCATCCAAGGCCAGCCAGAGGGCCAAGCATGGTGCAGAGTCTGGCCTCTGATTTGGGGGCCTTCCCAAGAGTTGGCCGATCTCTCCTCCCCCAGCCTTAGGCTCCACACTCTTTCCCTCTACTGGTTTAACCTTCACTTTCTCGCCCCCACATCATCATCATTTCATTTCTTTTGCCTGCCCCAGAACTTCTAGGACAGTGTTTCCGTCATGTTCTACTCTTAAAGGGACATGCACACCTTCCCAGGCAGAAGTCATCTAGTTTTCCTCCCCTCGGAATGACTGGAAAAGGGGGCAGGAGGAAGTGAGAGGAAAAGGATTGTGTTGGCAATGGAGACAGAAGGGAAGAAGTGCAAGAGCGGGTGCAGCAGCCTGGCTGTAGGGGTGGACACAGGGCTCCACAGAAATGCTGTTAAAGTGACGAGCACCATGTGAGCAAGGGCAGGGCTTGGGACATAGCTATACAACACCCCAGTGATGCCTTTCCCATTAGCAAGGTCCTGTTCCTGTGTCTCCCTAATCCTGGGCCTTTGAAACGCCACCTGCAGCCGTGCATCCAAGGTAGTGTGTTATAATCTCTCCAGCAGGAGTCCGGAAGGCCCTGTGTCCAGGGCTCTCCTAGCTCAGGCTGTCACCCGGACAGCGTTCCCGCCCTTTCGTTTGGGAATGCCATCAGAAAAAGAAAGGCATTTGTCTGGCAGATTTGTTCCTGCTCAGTCTGTTCCACAGGTTGCTGTCTTGTGTGACAGAGCAGAGGGGGGTGATGTGTCCCTCCTTCTCCCCTTAGTATTCCTCCCACAGCTGCAGGTTTGTTATGAGCCCTGGGGGCTGAGAGCCACCAAACAAAACTATAAGAGAACACTCCCCCTCAAAGCCAGAGCCTGCTGGCCCTGGCCAAGTGACTCTGTTTTCACTTGCCCTCGAGGGTAGCGGCAAAGGGCACATGACACTTTTGTGCTGAGAGAGGGAAGGGCTTGATCTAGTAGTTCCCTGTCCTAGGTTTAGGATGCAAACCCCCACACCATGCCTGATATTGGGTGCATTAATCTGCAAGCCCAGAAATGGTGAGCTCTAGTCCCAGCTCTTCCACTGACTGGTGTTAACATTTCTGTGCTTAACAGACATCTTTGTGAGCCCAGGTGTCATGCCATAGGGGTCACGCTCATTTGCCCATCTCCTTGAAAGGAGAGCTACAAAGAGTTACCCCTTTCAGCGCTGAGACCAGAGACCAGGTCCTGCAGAGAGCAGAGCTGCACTTACTCTACTTTGCCACACAGGGGTTCAGAAGGACAGTGTCACCCACCCTAGCTCCACGTTGCCCTCTAGCAGCTAGACCACATGTACATGTGTTTCAGAGTGGTAGCCGTGTTAGTCTGCATCAGCAAAAACAACGAGGAGTACTTGTGGCACCTTAGAGACTAACAAATTTATTTGAGCATAAGCTTTCGTGGGCTAAAACCCACTTCATCGGATACATGCAGTTTTGTTTGGACATATTCTTAGAGGTCCTGTGAATGAGATCTGATTTGGGGCCCACCAGCAGAGCTTGCATCACTGCAGGCTGGAGGATGTAGGGTCAGTGAGGTGGGGCCCCCTCACTGAAGAGCAAGGATTAAATAAATATTCCTCAGGTACCTCATTCACTTGGCACTACCCAGAGGGCTTTCCTGGAGCATGAATCAGGCCTTGAAAAGGGTGTGAGTAATGTGGAGCTCTCATCACATGTAATTAAAGACTGTCTCTGGATGCACATGCCTGGGGGCTGAGCAGAGGGTGCATGGCCCCCTAAGAGCCTCAGTTTTGCCTCTTCTGAGGTTTGAGTGCTTGGCTTTGGAACCTGAACCTTGTGTGAATGCAGATTTGAGACTGAACAGGTCTAGTGGCATATTGCTCTGGTGTTAGCGATGCCTGGGCAGGAACAGCTAAACACCATGCACCATAGCATGGGGCTGAGTCCTCTACATGCATTGTTATGCCTGGTGATCTAGGTTATGGTACTAGCCCTCAGTAGTGCCTTGATGTGACATGCTGGCTGGCACAACCGGGACAAGGGCGGTCAGACCTAGTGGTTGGAGCAGCAGTCGGGCCGAGTCAGGTACTGGCAGATCAGAGTCTGAGACCAGCCAGAGGGTGAATGGAGAGTCAGGCAGGATCAGGTCACCAGGAGATCGGGGTCAGACGCCAGCTTGCAGGCAGCAATTGAAGAGCAAAGCCAAGGACAAACCAGGGCTGGAAGCCAGAGTCTAGGATCTATTGTGAGTAGGTGCTGGAGCTGTCACTTCCTGGTTTAAGCCCTAGTATCAGCCAATCAATGGGCTATAAGGGGCTGCCACTCAGGGCCTGCTGGGCCAAGTGGGGCCAGCTGTGGGGGTGGGCAGGCTGGGCGATGCCCAACATATGCCTTCCTGGGGAGGCACTTCCAGAGCAGGGGAGTCCTGTCCCTCTTGCTCCTCTTCAGCTGTCTGCTGCCACCACTGCTCCTGCCCGCTCCCCCCGCTTGGAGCTGCCCCTGGCCAACCTGCTCCTGAGAGCCTCCTGTGTGCTGTGCAGAGGGTGGGGGGCTGATGTTGGGGAATCCCCATCCCCCTGCCTGTGTACCACGTCTCCGCTGAGCTGGGGTGGGGAGACAGGAGTCCGTGTGTGTGCTGCTGCGCTGCTGTGGGTTAGGAGTGGGAGCTGCTGGCAACTGCTGCTGGACTGAGCAAGCCTTCAGAGTGCTGGGCTTAAAGCAGGGGTGGGCAAACTTTTGGGCCCAAGGGTCACACGGGAATAGAAATTGTATGGAGGGCCATGAATGCTTACAAAATTGGGGTTGGGGTGCGGGAGGGGGTATGGGCTCTGGGGTGGGGCTGAGGAGTTTGGGGTGTAGGAGGGTGCTCTGGGCTGGGACTGAGGGGTTCGGAGGGCGGGAGGCAGATCAGGGCTGGGGCAGGGGTGTGGCCTCAGACCCCGTGGCCCAGCTGGAGCGGCCGAGCCACCCACGTAGTGCAGCCCCCGACCCAGCGCCCCGGCTGGAGCGGGGCTGAGCCGCTTGGTGCGGCTCAGGGGCTGGCTTAAAACGACTCGTGGGCTGGAAACACACACACACTCACACTCTCACATTCCCCCAACACACACACTTGTGTTGTTATTACTTCTTGGTATTTCCTATCGAAATGTGCAAGGCCCATATAGTCTGTGTAATTTTATTCTTTCAAAGTTCGTTAAGGATTACAGTGCTGTTATTTTATTTTTTTGACTGAGAAATAATTTTATTTCTCTCATATGCTTAAATTTAATTCTTTGAGTAGTCAGTTCTAAAATGCCTAACCCCCTGTCCTTGCTGGAGTAATTATCATTATTACTTTTATTATCATATTGTGCTTTGTCATTTATTATTTAAAGTGGTACAATCAAATAATAGTATCCTCCTAGAATGTAAATTTAGCTTGTAGTCATCTTAGCAGTGTCAGTTAAAAAAAACATTAGGTAAACACACAACTTGCAGCCTTGTGCAGATGAAGGTTGCTTATTTTCAAATTGTATTTTTAGTTATATCTGTAAAATAACTTATACTTTGTATGAAAATAAATGCAGTTCCAAGTATGATACTAATAGCAATGATGGAGTCAAATTTGAGTTTCACGTACATGATTGTGATCAGTAAACATAAATGCAAAAATAATTAGAAAAATAAATTCCCTTTCTTAATAAAAGAGTAAAAACCCCTACTCACATATGTTAAAATTAAGTAAATACATTTTTAATGGAGTGAAAAAAACCTAACTGAAATATAGTAGATATAGTGGCAGTAACAGCGTGTGTCTGTTAAGAAAGTAAGCCGATTTTATTTTTCTCTACTAAAGATAGTGTACAAAGTATCAAACTTGTGTTTCTGATATCTGTGTTAAAGCCGCAGAGTTGATCTGTCTAGGTTTGGGATTGGGAATATTTTGCTGTATTATCTCCTGATTGTTCTAAATTTACATATAAACTGAAAATGTGGCTTTAATTGGTGTTTGTATGTATTTTTTCTTTCTTTATATAACAATTAAATACAATGCTCCTGTCAGCTAATTCCTAAATTATTATCTCCAAAAACACTATAGTTTTCGGGAACCTAAGTAGTCCCTGGAATCACGGTTAAAGTTGCCTTCCACCCCACAAAATCTGAAATGGTGCCCCGGTGAGCCAGGAGTGGTTACAGGGCTGCAGGATGGCAGTGGGCTCTGGCAAGATGCAGCCCCTGTGTGACAGTACAAAGCCCACGTTAAGCCACAGGCTGAGTGCCAGGCACCACAAGTCGCAGCAGTAGTGCAGAAGGGTGGCAATACACCATATAGTATGCCACCCTTACTTCTGCGCTGCTGCTGGCAGTGGCGTTGCCTTCAGAGCTGGGTGCCCAACCAGCAGCTGCCGCTATCAGTCCACACTGCCAGTGCTTAATTGGTGCCAGGACTGAGGTCTGGCAGCTCTTTCAATACAAATTAAGCACTAAGGGAAGGCAGCAGGGCCTGAAAGTGTTGAGGTGGGGGGAGGGGGAGAGGGGAAAGCCTAGGGAACCTATGGGGGCCAAGGGTGATGGGGAAACCAAAATACAAGTTCGCCCAGGGCACCATTTTCCCTAAGGCTGGTCCTGCTGCCCAGCCCAGCCTCACAGGCTCCTCCCATGGGTCCAGCCTAAGCCTGCAGTGGTGTCAGCAGCACAGCATCCCTGTGGGTCCAGGTTCCTACACTGGCTCCATGGCTAGCTCACCTTTTCCTGGACTGCTTGGCAGACTTTTCCTCAGTTCTTGCTTGTGCCGGTGTTGACAGCAGAGCTGGAGCCCCAGGAGAATACAGTGAGGTCAGAACTGGGATTCCCTGCTGGGTACATGCAGCAGCCAAGGGTCTGTCCACACAGCAAAGAAAACCTGCAGCTGGCCCATGCCAGCCGACTTGGGCTCGCAGTGCTCAGGTTGTGGGGCAGTTTCACTGCTGTGCGGATTTATGGGCTCTAGGAACCTGTGGGGTAGGAGGGTCCCAGAGCTCAGGCTCCAGCCCAAGCCCACACAGCAATTAACCAGCCCCACAGCCCAAGTCAGGTGGCAAAGGCCAACCATGGGTTTTTCTTTGCTGTGTAGACAGACCCTAGTGGCCCAGGCAGGGACTTCCCCTCTCACAGCCTGGCTTGCTCACTGCCTGCTTTGCACCTTGCTGTTCAATGAGTCACATTGCTCCTCCCCAGAGAGCCTCTGCCTCCCAGACTCCTCCCAAAGTCACGTGCTCTGCACAGCATGTTGTATTAGCATAAAGAGTTGATACAAGACACACAGCAGACCCTCACACTCTGTGCCTCTCCAGGGAACGTCTCCAGGAAATGAGGGGTGCTGCACGATCTTGTTGGAATCTAGGGCACTCTTGACAGGCTGCGGATGGGCAGAGAATAGGGGGGTAGAATTGGCAATTATTAGCTGTGTTTGTTTGTCTCACTCCTGCCCCCAGACCTTCAGATTGTAGGCCCACTTTCCGTATCCATCTCTGTTTAGACTTTGCCTTGTCTGAAAGCCAACTTAACAGGACCCTCTTCTTCTTCCCAGCAGAAACCCAGGAAGGTCACTCCTCAGCCAGGAGAAGATTCTCTGAATTGCCCTCTGCCTCCCGGCTGGCAGAGCTACATGTCTCCCCAGGGCCACAGGTACTATGTGAACACCTTCACCAACGGTAAGCCCCATTCAGGCGCATAGCACCTTGGCTTTGCTGTAATGAAGGGTCTCGCAGGTCTGTTTCTGGGTGTTTCTAATTCACCTCTGGACTGGTCCACACTGGTTTTCAGGGAAACAATGCAAAGAACAAAAGCATGTGAATGGTACAAATAAATTTCATTGACAAATTCCAGCGACATCAAGAGGAACTCCAAGGAAGCATGGTTAAGCACTCACTCTGAAGTGCCAGAGTGAGGGATGTCTGTGCCACCTTAATGCGGACCCTGCAGTGTGTGCTGTAAGAGGCCGTCTTTAGTTCCATAGTACTTTTCTGGCGTACAGGATTCAGACTGGTGCATGGCTGATTTCAGACATGGCCATTATAGTTTTAAACTGAAAACTATTTTTTCCATCAGCTAACAAAAATGTCTGTGTGATTCCAAGTGCAAAGTGTTCCATTGCATAAGGTAGTGATAATGGCAGTCCATGTGTCTTGGCTCTTACAGAGCCCATGTGCTGTGATAATTGGTGCTTTATAGGCAGAGGGATAAATATGGATGTAGAACCACTGATCGTGTGTAGTCACAGTTTGAATGTTGTAAGTTTGTTCTGATCTATAAATGAAAAATGTCTGTGGGTTAAAAGTTCCAAAAGTGGTTATGTGACTTAGGAGCCAAAGTCCTCTTTTCCAAAGGCCCTTAGGCATTTAGGAGCCAATCTTACTGGATGTCAATGGAACTTCAGCTCCTGTGTCACTTGGGCACTTTTGAAAATTTTACCCTAATTCTTAAACTTGCAAAAAGACCCCATTTCTAACCTGAACTGAGTGTGTGTCAATGCAAGGGGTCTGTGGATAGCCTGAACCAGTGGCTCTAAGGGCTGTGAAATAGCTTGGGATAAGCACAGAATAAACTGACAGGAACCCATTCATCTTTCTTGGTCTGAGCCAAATCTCTCTAGATTTGAGCCACTGGCGTCAGAAAGAGAATGATTTTTCAAACATGGTGCTTAGGCCACTCAGGCTGCCACCCTCTCCCAAGAGGGCCTGTGCTCTGGATTGCTGCTTTGGGGACTGCCTTTTTCATTTCCTTTTAAAATCAGCTTTTTTCTTCACTCTAAAATGTTTATGCCAAACATTTCCTCCCTCCTCCCCAATTTGTTCAGGCTCTGTGCATGTGTAACCCACACACCGCCTGGGTGTGGTGTTCTGTCCCCTCTAGTGGCACCGAGACCGCTTAGAGAGAGAGATTAATGTGTCTGCTCTACAGCCTTAGCTAACAGCCATATGGCTTTTAGCTCATGCAGTAGAGGCTCATGCATTTAGCTCCCAGGCTCGATCCTGCCCACTAACGACCGGGGTCTGTCGGCGTTACATATAGCCAGAGATGCTGGGAGAGAATGAGTGGACTTTGCTCCTGCCCCATGCAGTGGTCTGGTCCTCCACGCTGCAGGGGCAGACAATAATAATGAGAGGTGTCCCCAGAGCTGTATCTTTATGTAACCCTTCTGCCCATCTAAGTTGGCAGCAACAAGGGCCGGGTTCTGTATCTAGGGGTTCCGTTTCAATAACGCGATGCAAAACCGGCTCGAGCCCTCACCCAGCGACCAGGGACAATTACATACCACCCCCTGGGTACCTCTAAGAGGCAACACTTCCCCTCTCGCAAGCACGGAGTCTGAGTGTAGCAAAAAATGTTTAATAACATGAGGTAAACGACATCAGCATTAAATTGGAAAAACACCACAAACAGGATTCATAACACAAACCATGAGCAAAAAAACCCACCCCAGCAAATTGGGCTGTGTCCTTTCCCTTTGGTTCTTGAATCCAGCAACCCAAAAATCACCCAGAGTCCCCAAAGTCCAACACCCCCAAAGTCTCTTGGGTCCAGCAACCACCCGAAGTCCCAAAAGTCCAACAACCCCCAAAGTCTCTGTTCCTGGTCAGTGCAGCCCCAGAGTAAAAGGGGGGCACACAGGGTGTTAAGGGGCACCTTACGTGATCCGAGGCCAGCCGTCTCTCTGTGGGGTATCGCCACAGCCTTCACCACGAGCCAGTCCACTTCCTGCCGTCCCACGAACCGCTCCACTCTACAAGCTGCTCCGCTCACCGACCTGTGAGCCACTCCAGCCGTCCCCGCAAACAGCTCCACTTGCCGTTCCTTGGGCCGCTCCAACTGTTCCCACAAGGCTCCGCTGCTCCTCCAGTCGTCCCCACAAATTGCTCCACCAGCTGCTTAGTAATACAGCTTCAGGCTCCCCACTAGTTAACACAGCACTTAATAACTTTAACTCTTTTGTGATTTCAGCTCAGAGTAGAGGAGCCCCAATACTGGTGCACCATTAGCCTAAAGTGAATTCAGCTCAGCAACCTGTAACTAGACTCCTAATAGAATCAAAGTTAGCTCTGATAGTTAATAGGGGGGAGAGAGAGAGAGAGAGAAGATAGTACAATTGGTGTTTCAAACCCTCAGAGAAGGTTGCCTATACCATCAGGTACAAATACCCATCCTCTGTCAATTCACTGGGTTTTGTAACCCATACCCCTTGTCAAGCAAGTGCTACTTAGGTAATGGTGAAGAACTCACTCAGTCCTTCTGTCATACAACAGTTCCACTGGTCTTGATTCACAGAATCAGGGTAACAAAACTTTATTCTTCCTGCCCCAATAACAGAGAAACTGGGGATCCCACACCAGCCAAAGTAACCACTTTCAGTTGCTGTTGTTTCATGCCAGGCGGGTGGGTGTGCCTATGCAAACAAGATCAGCCCCTGGAGTTCTTTTCCATACTCACCATAATTCACCACCAGATGTCAGGGTAGAGCTCATCCTGACTCTGCTTACATTTACAAGGCACCATCCCAGCATTCCTGACAAGCTCCACACAGAGCTAGGGCAGAGCCAGTAGCCTACTTTTCCAGATGGTGAAATGGGGTGGAAAAGTAGCTTCCCAAGGCTATGCAGCAAGGAAGTGTCCGATGGGGTAGTGGAAGCCAGGGCAGTGCTAACCCACACCCCACATGGCCAGCCCACCCTGCATATCCAGCTGCCTATAGTCTCTCCACTCTTCTGTGTGCACAGTCAGGCTGACACAAACTCGTGGCCAACTCTCACACAGCACTTTCTCCACTGGAAATCTCAAAGTGCTGACAAAGGGGAAGCACAAGTAGCCCTATTTTCCAGGCAGCATAACTAAGCATCTCTAAAGCCACTGTTTCTGAGGTCCTGTCAGCTGGTGTCTGAGGCAGGGATCTATTGTCACATCAGAGATATGGCTCCTGGTACCTGCTCTGCCACAAGTACCCCTGCTGTCATTCATCATTCCTCATAAGTTGCCCCATCAGTTCAGGAAGAGACATAACATTTACAGTCCACGCGCAGCACGTGGCTGGAGGATTCCCCAAGCAGCAGTGGTGAAGTGCAGAGCATTGCTAAGACTAGTTGTAAGCATGGGTGGGAATAGAACGTGGCTTCATTGAGTCCGGGGCTCATAGGTGCTAGAACTAGGGGTGTGGCAGCACCCCCTGGCTGGAGGTGGTTTCCATCATATAGAGGGTTTACATTTTGGTTCATTGTCTCTCAGCCCCCCCATTATAAAAATTGTTCCAGCACCTATGTCTGGGCTCTGAGATGCTCAGAGTGGGGTGAAGAAGGCAGGGGAGAGTGGGGACCCTGTTTCAATGCTGTGTGACTCCCAGAACAGCTGAGTGCTGATGGCTGTAGGGCATTCTAGGGGTTCTTTAACTGCACTCCATGTCTGCTGCTGCCAGCGCTGGTGATAAGCCAGAAAACGGAGTGGCCGAACCACGGGTCATGAGCTGCAGGCGGCTCTTTTACAGTTAAAGTGCGGCTCGTGGAGGACCCCCTCTCCATTTTCCACCTACCAAACTGCGGGGGAGCTCGGGGCTTCTGCCCTGCGGCGGGGTGGTAGGGCTAGGGGCGACTTCCTCTCTGACCCGTGGGTGCTTGACCCCCCTCCTCCCCCGCTCCTGACTGCCCCTGCACCACCCTCACCCCACCCCAATTCCACTCCCTTCCCCCATGTTCACGACCCTGCCCCGCCTCTTTAACGCCTCCTCCCCTGAGCACGCCACGTACTCACTCCTCTCCCTCCCTCCCGGAAAGTCCTAAGCGCCGCCAAACAGCTGTTAGACGGCAGGCAGGAAGTGTTGGGAGGGGGAGGAGTGGGGACGTGGTGTGCTCTGGGGTGGAGGAGGCGAGGAGAGGGTGGGGGCGGGGAAAGCTTGGCTGCTGGTGGGTTCGGAGCACCCCCTAATTTTTCCCTGTGGGTGTTGCCGTGGCGCCCTCGTCTCCCTGCCCTCCCCCGCCATGGGACCCTCGTCCCCCTGCCCTCCCCTGTCATGGGACCCTTGTCCTCCTGCCTTCCCCTGCTGCGGGACCCTCGTCCTCTTGCTCTCCCCTGCCATGGAACCCTTGTCCTGCCCTCCCCCACCGCAGGGACCTCGTCCCCCTGCCCTTCCTCGCTGCAGGCCCTCGTCTTCCTGCCCTCTCCCCCGCTGCAGGACCCTTGTCCCCCTGACCTCCCCCTCATCCTCCTGCCCTCCCCTGCTGTGGGGCCCTCGTGTCCCTGCTCTTGCTGTTGCAAGGCCCTTGTCCCCCTGCCCTCCATGCCATGGTCCTCCCTCCTGAGACACAGGTTGGGTGAGGATCTGGCTGTCTGAAAGAGCAGCTCCCTATTCACACACTGCTGGGATAGGGGCTGGTAGCTGGTCACACCAACAGTGAGACTCTGCCGCTCTGGCATCAGAGCAGAGGCCATGGTGGGCTACCATCTGATGGGGTTCATCCAAATAGGCAGCTCTCCTAGTGAATATTGAATGGAGAGGGTGAAAGATGATCTAGGAAAGAAGGAAAAAGAAGTTAAAAACACACAAAGCCAGTCGGAAATCCTGGAGGTGAACTGGACTGAAATGAACTGAAATTGCTTGATCCATTGGCTGTGCTCCTTTACTGGTCCTGGCTGCCTACATACTTTGGTATCTCTAGGACAGGCAGCAGGTAGGATTCCAGGACTGATGGATGGCGTGCTGTTCCACTTCAGAAAATCCTCCTTTCCTCTTTTGCAACATCAGCAAAACGCTCTTATGAAGGGCTGTTGTTTTACAAACTAAGGAACATGTTTGATATGCTGCAGATAAAACACAATCTTTTATTTATTCCCTTTGCAAAATTAGGAACAGAGCATTGTTTGTTATACAAAATATGCAACATACTTGCATGATTTGTCCTTTCATGAACATGTGGAAAATTTGGCAACAGCTTGGCTCATCTTATCCAGTGCTCCGTGCATTTCAGTCTAGTATGTATGGGAAACTTCAGAGAACATTGCCTTGTTGATCACAGTAGAAAACAGGCTGTATTTTCAATTAAGAAGGTTATAGTCAAATTCTATCCTCCTTTCATTCTTGTAGACAATGGATTAAAAAGGTCATAAAATAGTGCAGAATTGTGGACCCATTGTATAGTATATTATATATCACCATGACCACCAAAAACCAACCCTTTTCCCTAAAAACAACTACAAAAATCAACCATTATTTAGATTGCAAACTCAAGTACTTTAAAGTTAGGGGATACCAGATTTAAGGTAGCTCTCAGAGCCTTCATTTGGACCTTTATACTAGGTATTTTAAAACAAAAAGAACAGGAGTACTTGTGGCACCTTAGAGACTAACAAATTTATTAGAGCATAAGCTTTCGTGGACTACAGCCCACTTCTTCGGATGCATATAGAGTGGAACATATATTGAGGAGATATATATATACACATACAGAGAGCATGAACAGGTGGGAGTTGTCTTACCTATCTGAAACCTATTTTAAAACAGTGTTTAATTACATGATCACATATTTTTTCCTCAGTGGGTTTTTAGCGGGGTTTGAATCTAGAAGCTTCAAATCCCCAGCACAGACTTCTGCTACTTGAGCTAAATGAGCAGTAGTCTGTTATCTGTGGCCACTAGAGGACACGCTACATTTGCCAGTTGGTTACACAGCTATTAGTGACAGAGGTGGAGTGTTGAAAATCTGGATTCCTGCATAACCAAGCACAGATTTGGTGCATTTATTCTGAAATGCAATGTTGTGATGTGAATGAGATGTGATTTTGTCCAGTTTGGGACCTAGGTTCTTCTACCAGCAGTTATCTTGTGCTGCCTTTCTGTTACTTTATTTGTGAATTGGATGAAAGATACTCGTCTGCCTCCCAGGGCCGGGATATGGGGTCTTGGTCAGTAATGAAAGCTGGGAACAGGAACATTAACCCTGCTAGGAGAAGTGAGGCCAGAACCCATGTGTGATGGGTTGGATCCCCCTTCTGGGATGCCACGCGATGTGCTGGGGTTTAACTGACCCTCCCCTGCTCAGTCAGCCTGGGTTCCCTCTTATGCTTTGCTGGAATAGGCTTTCCTGCTCCTTGCAGCGCGCGCACACAGGTAAGGCCACTCTGTGAGAGGGCTCCCCCAGCACTCATGTGCCCACTCCCTTTAAGCGATACAAACCCAAAGGTTTTATGAAATTTGCCTGCTCCCTCAATGTGGAGGGAGATATGCACAACTTCTTGCCCCCCCCCCCGTTAGAAATTACACACACTGGATTTTATTATGAACAAGGAATACATTTATTAACTACAAAAGGTGAATTTTAAGTGAATATAAGAGATAGACAGAACAAAGCAGATTACTGAGCAAATAAAACAAAATACTCAAGCTAAGCTCAATATACTTAAGAAACGATACAAAATGTAATTTCTTATCCTAAATATTATTTTAGGCAGATTGCAAAGTTTCTGTGGTTTAGAGTTCCAGTTATATTTCTTTTCCGACTGAACCCCTGTCTGAGTCTGGACCCCCCCTCTCCCGCCTTTCTTTCGGGTGGCTTTATCAGTCTTCCTCCTTGGGCAGACAGACTACGGAGAGGAGGAGTCCCATTTGCCTTCCTCCCCACCCTTAAACAGGATTTACATAAGGCAGGAATCCTTTGTTTCCCAAATTTGTCCCCCCCTTCCTTTCCAGTGGAAAGTTACAAGAAGACCCAGGTAATGTTTAGCATCAGGTGACAAGACCGCTTTACTGTAGTGTCACAGTTACATGCCTCCCAGGAGGGGGAGAGATTAGTATCTTCATGTTTTTGTTGTTCCTTCAGGATGGCTCATCAAATTTGATGGCCTGTCGTCTGGTGGGTGTCTTCCCAATACACACCCAGTTGTAATTGTTACATAGTCCATATTTCTAACTTCAGATACAGAAATGATACAGGCATGCAAATTGGATAATCACATTCAGTAAATCATAACCTTTCCAGTGATACCTTACAAGATCCATCTTGCATAAAGTATATCTCAGTTATGTCATATTCATATCATAAGCATATTTTTGCAAAGCGCATCATCCCCAGAGTCAGAGAGTCTGTTCCGTCACATGGGGGAATGTGGCAAATTGTGTGACTGAATTACCTACATCAGAGGGTTACAGAGGCTTGGGACTGTGTCTCTATGTGTGAGAGAGTAGGGGAGGTTGGAAACCCATGTGTGAACACTGCAGCTCTGACCTGAGAGTGAAGAGGGGCTAGTTTTGAGGTTCCCTGCCCAGTAAATCCCAGCAACAAGAGTAGCTACAACTCAGCCAGGTGTGAGAGTGCCTGCCCCGCCCGTCACTGCTTAGTGCTTCCCTTCTCCAGACACTGGGCTCTCACACAAAGTTTGTGCTAATTTACGCAATGAAAAACTGGATTTCATGCTAGCTCAGATTGCATCAGGACAGCCTCTCCCTGCCACCCAGAAAGCATGGAAATAAAGAGAAAAGTCTCCAGCATTCCTTGCTCCTGGCCCATCACTCCAAATGCAGTCACAGCACTCTGCAGAACCTTAGCTCTGACCTCATGAAATCATAGGACTGGAAGGGTGTGACGAAGTGGGGATTTTCCCTTGTTATTTTGTAGGCAAGTCTTACTGTTGAGCCTATGTGAGTTTTACTGATTTGCATGAGCACTGTGTGTGCCTCAGTTTCCCTGTGTGCTGCACCAATACCTCGGTGGTGGAAATAAGGGTGTGTGACTTTGGCTGAGACCTCTGGGGCAGGTGAGGCTGCTCCAGTTGCCTGCACATATACTATGACCGGTGCCCTTCGTAACCTGAGACCCAGGATGGGGATGCAACCAGGTGACGACCACATGACTCTTTGTCCCGAAAGCGAGACAAAGACAAGGAGGAGCAGCAATGGGGGGAGGTCTGAGGTTGGGTCGCTGAAAGCTGGCAGTCTTCTTGGGGGGACTGGAAGAGGGGGAGTCCAGGGCTTCTGGCCCAGGACTCCCCAAGATGGACTTGGCTGAAGGTCACTGATTTCTGTGATAGCAAGCTCTGTTCTGCACTGTGTTCCTGTCAACTAATAAACCTTCTGTTTTACCGGCTGGCTGTGAGCCATATCTGATTGCGGAGCTGGGGTGCAAGGCCCTCTGGCTTCCCCAGGAGCCCTGCCCGGGCAGACTCGCTGCGGGAAACACACGGTGTGGAAGGGGATGCTGAATGCGCTGAGGTCAGACCCAGGAAGGTTGAATCTGCGTAAGCTTCTTGCCCTGGCGACAGTATGCTCAGAGAGAGGAGGCTTCCCCAGAATCCTGACTGGCTTCGTATGGAGTAGTTCAGAGCATCGCCCGGTGACTCCGTGACACAGCTTCGACCTTCCTGGGCCTGACCTCGGAGCATTCAGCATCCCCTTCCACACCGAGCTGATGAAAACCAGACTCCCTGCCCAGAGCTCTCCTGAAAGAGAAGAACCTAGCCCCATGGTGCAACACAGCAGAGAAGTCCATTTTGCAATCTGGCAATGGCCAGGGTGGGAGGGCTGGTACACACTGAAGATTGGCTTATTTCATTTCAGGCAGTGAGAAAAACAGGTTTTACACTTCTACACTTAAAACCCATGATGATCTGTGGTGTATGATGCAGTATGCTACTTCCTCTGTGTGTGTTTCACCTATCACAGGGGAGGGCAAACTGCGGGCCGGATCCGACCAATCAGGGCTTTTAATCCAGCCCGTGGGATTGCCAGCCCTGTGGTGCAGCAGGGCTAAGGCAGGCTCCCTGCCTGCCGTGGCCCTGTGCTGCTCCCGGAAGTGGCTGGCACCATGTCCCCGCGGCCCCTGAAGGAGTGGCGGGGACAGAGGGTTCCATGCGCTGCTCTTGCCTGCAGGCCCCACCCCCTGCAGCTCCCATTGGCCGGGAATGTGGAACCCGACATTGGGAGCTTCTGGGGTGGTACCCGCAGGTGAGGGCAGTGCACGGCAGAGCCACCTGCCCCATCCCACCCCACCCTCAGGAGCCACTGCCAGACATGCTGGCCACTTCCGGGAGCGGTGCGGCGCAGGGCCAGGGCAGGCAGGGAGCCTGCCTTAGCCCTGCTGCGCACCACTGCCACCCCGGATCCGCTCGAGGTAAACAGTGCCAGGCTGGAGCCTGCACCCCGCACCCTTCCTGCACCCCGCACTCCTCCTACACCCCAATCCCCTGCCCTGAGTCCCTTCCTGAACACCGCACCCCCTCCCGCACCCCGCACTCCCTCACATACCACAAGCCCCTGCCCCAGCCTTGCATTCATGGCCCTGCATGCAATTTCCCCACCCAGATGTGGCCCGAAGGCCAAAAAGTTTGCCCACCCCTGACCTATCAGCTCAGGTGAAGATGGGGGGTGCTATCCAGGCTGCTGAGGTTATTGAGGAGGGGACTCCTACCTCTCATTGTCAATTCATGCTACCCGTCCCCTGCTTACAATTCATTCTCTCCCCTCACTCTATACATGCCTGTATACACCCCCCCCCATGTACATGCACCCCTACACATACATGCACACATGCAGACTCACGCCTACCTGTACATGCACACACACTTCATACAGAAAGAGCCCCACAGCTCAGGGCAGGCTGGCCCCTCCCGTACCTAAAACCCCCAGTCTGCCGGGCAAGAATCCTGCATGGAGCAGCTCTCTTCGTCCCCACTTAAATGGCAGTGCTGAGCCCTGGAAGCCCCTTTCTGAGGGGCCCCTTAGCAGACCCCAGCCCCTGAATGTCCTGGCCTGACCTTACATTTTACATTGCTCTTCTCCCTTTCTCTCATCTGAAAAGAAAGGGCACTCTGTGGCCAATGCTGTTTGTGTGAATGTCTGTGCCTGGCATTGCCCAGCCTCCAGGAGTTCTGCGCCTTCCAAGCTGTTTCTCTGGCCTGGCACACTAGGCACTCCATCCTTAGCTACCGTGGAGAGGTGACGTTTGTGCATCTCCCTCACACATGCCGATGGCCAGGGCTTTCCGTGGCTTTCATCTAACTCCTTGCTGTCGGCACTTAGTCTCTGAGGAAATGAGAACTTGACAAAGATGTGTTGTCACTTTTGGGGAAGGTAATTGTGGTTTCAGAGGCAAATTATAGTACAGCTCTTTTCAGCCTTCAAAACATGGCAGAACCTGCCCATTGGGAGAGTGAATATTATCCTGTCAGCCGATTCCAGCACAAACAAGGCTCCTGTTCTCCCATTCAGGCTTAGCGTCCTGGCAACGTTTGTGACTGTCTGTCAGTGTTACCCATATGTCCCAGTGGCTGTGCTCTGGCAGGGGACGGGGGGTGTCTGCCTGCTCGAACGCTCATTGTCTGTAGCGGGGAATGTGAGGAGTTAGGCACTTAACCGGAAGGAATGAGAACTGCTACAACACATTCATATTCAGAAAAAGCTTTATGAAAAGATTTGTAATTTTCTGTAGGGATTGGAATGGCTCCTTGGGAAGGCACAGGCCCTCGCCAGTACAGCCAGCAGTCTAATGGGCATTCTCAGCGCCACCCCTCAGAGGCTGACCTGGACTAACTCCTGGATCGGATCTGTTGGGCCTTGGAACTAGGGGGCCCCATCTCGCTGCCATTCTGCAGCCAGAACTCCCCCTAGGTCCTGTCTGTGCAGTGTCTGAGGAGCTGGTCCGATGGGATCCTGTTATGGCTCAGTTCGCCAAAGTGGAAGGCTCATTTGTTGCTGCAGCAGGAGCTGCTGTAGGGTGGACGGTTCTGTACAAAGTCCAGCTACCTCGAGCTTGATACGAACACGCGGCATCTCCCTTGTGTGACATTTAGAGACACCCTGATTTGTTACACCCAGTGTTTCATGTGGAAGCTCAAGTAAGGGAGGGAGGATCTCATCGCATGCTCAGTCCCTCCAGCCCCACGCTTAGTTCCCTCAGCCTCACACTCCCTCCCTCCTGCCCCTCGCTCAGTCCCCCCAGCCCCAGGCTCAGTCCCTCCCTTCATTCTCAGTCCCATGCCAGTCCCCACAGCCTCCACTGGAAGAGGGGCCTATATTGGCTCTTCTGTGGCTTGTCTGTGGCCTAGCATAGCTGCGGTGGGGGTGCTAGAGGGATGCAAGGATGGAAAGAGGGCTCAGGTGGGATCGGTTTCTTGCCAGGTGCTTCATTTCTGATGTTATGGAAAAAATCACAGTTGCAGATTTGCTCACGTCATTTCCTCCCCATGTAAACTGAACTAGAAGAGCTGCTCCCTGCACTGGTTCCACGCTGCACCAGTGGGCTGCGTGGTTCCGATCTGGGCCCACCAGCCTGCATGTTCTGGGCCTGTCTGGCTTTAGATGTCAGATGCTGATTCTGTCCCCTCTGACACAAAGTGAAATGAGACTTCAGGGAGCTGCTGGTTTCCTTAAGGTGCAGTCTCTCAACAAGCACTGTTGAAAT
This sequence comes from Chrysemys picta bellii, assembly GCF_011386835.1. Classification (NCBI taxonomy): domain Eukaryota; kingdom Metazoa; phylum Chordata; order Testudines; family Emydidae; genus Chrysemys; species Chrysemys picta. Next base: position 31,258,467 of record NC_088802.1, on the reverse strand, counting down.
TGTGAACTGGAAAAGGTGTTTGACAACGCCCGGGCTCACTCCCAGCTGGGAAGAGCAGAAATTCCTGCTTTTCACACCCACTCGCTCCTGGCTGACTGGCTGGTGGTCAGCCAAGTGAGGTGTAGGCTGGGGTGATGCCTCCAGCAGTGTCTAGCAGTGGACGCTGTTCAGGACTGTAGGCAGCTATTCTGTCTCTGCGAAGTGTTGCACATGCCTGCTTGCTCCTGAGACACAAATGTATCCAGTTTGCTGTACAACTCGGGTTACTGGCTGCTTTTCTGCACTTCAAGCAGCCTGTATATTCTCTCCAGTGTGAAGAGTCAACTAGAAACTCAGTTGTTCTGCCGGAATATCAGGAAATAAATGTCCCCAGGCTGGTTTGGATTGCAAAAACCATTGTGTTATGAGGCATTCAGAAGTTCTTGCATACATAACCTGATGGAAGGAATGTGTGTGGGAAGAACGCATCTGTCTGAGACAGAAGGTGACTTGGCTGGGTGCTGACATTTGGATTCAAACTTGGGCACGTCTCTAGATACTGTGGATCTTTTGGGGGTCAAATCCAGGTAAGCTGGAACCATTTCTGGTCTCTTTTATTTTCCTGCTACCTTGACAGTCACAGTGAAATAAGAAATAACCTGACCAGTGGATGCACCATTTGTGCAATCAGTGCCGAATTCCTAGCTGGCACTATCTGAGCCCAAAGCAGGGAGCATGGTATTATAACCACTATGTTACAGGATGGGGGACTGTATCCTGGAAAAGGACATGGGGTTATGGTGGATAATCAGCTGAACATGAGCTCCCAGTGCAACGCTGTGGCCAAAAGGGCTAATGCAATGCTTGGATGTATAAACTGGAATCTCGAGTAGCAGCAGAGAGGTTATTTTACCTCTGAATTTGACACTGGTGCAATCACTGCTGGAATCCTGTGTCCTGCTCTGGTGCCCACAATTCAAGAAGGATGTGGATAAATTGGAGAGGGGTCAGAGAAGAGCCACAAGAATGATTAAAGGTTGGGAAAACCTGCCTTATAGTGACTGAGCTCCTTGAGTCTATCTATTTAGTTTAACAAAGGCTAGGTCTACACTACCCGCCTGAATCGGCGGGTAGAAATCGACCTCTCGGGGATCTTACTCCACCAGCGGAGGTGGGAGTAAGGGCCGTCGACAGAAAGCCGCAGAAGTCGATTTTGCTGCCGTCCTCACAGTGGGGTAAGTCGGCTGCGATACGTCGAATTCAGCTACGCTATTCACGTAGCTGAATTTGCGTATCTTAAATCGACTCCCCCCTGTAGTGTAGATGTACCCAAAGAAAAAGTTAAGGGATGACTTGATCACAGTCTGTATGTACCTACCCAGAGAACAGAAATTTGGTAATAGAGGGTTCTTCAGTCTAGCAGACAAAACTAACTAGATCCAATGGCTGGAAAATATTGAACAGTGAGGGTAATTAGCCACTGGAACAGTTTACCAAGGATCTTGGAGGAGTCTCCATCACTGACCATTATAAAATCAAGATTGGATGTTTTTTCTAAAAGGTCTGCTCTAGTTCAAAGTAGGGTGTCAGCTCAGAAAAATTCTGGAGGGTGGGGGAGGGATCAAAACTAGATGAATAACAAAGGTGAAGGGTTAAGAGCCAAGTCAGGGCAGAGCACAAAGTGGAGGACATAATAGAGCCTACAGACCTATGAAAAGGTGGGGAGAGCAAACCAAGGTCAGGGGGACAACTGCCCCCTTTCCCCATAATAAATGATACCCATTGTTCAAAAAGCAGTTAATTCACTCTAGCCTGTGTTATGCAGGAGGTCAGGCTAGATGGCCTTTCCAGCCCTACAATCCATGAATCTATGGAATGGGAAGGGAGGAGGGGCCAGACAAGGGGATACAGCAAGGTGACTCATGTACTGACTTCCCTGATGTACTTTGACACTGAATTGATCCTCTCAGGGCCGGCTTTAGCAAGTGCAGGGCCTCATTCCTGGGGCGTCACTTCGGATTGCTGGCTGGAGGAGGGGGGGCCGCAGGGCTTGCCGCGCTCCGGCTGGCGCTCCGGCCGGGGTCACGGGGCTGCCGCACTCCGGCCGGGAGAGTGGGGCCGGGGCTGCTGCGCTCCGGCCGGATGTCCAGCCGGGGTCGCGGGGCTGCCGCGCTCCAGCTGGTGGTCTGGCCAGGGTCGCGGGGCTGCCACGCTGCGGCCGGAGCTCCGGCTGGGAGAGCGGGGCTGCGGGGCTGGCCACACTCCGGCCGGAGCTCCAGCCGGGAGAGTGGGACTGCGGGGTTGGCCGCACTCCAGCCGGAGCTCCAGCTGGGAGAGCGGAGCCGCGGGGCTTGCCGCGTTCCAGCGGCGCTCTGGCCAGGGGTGCGGGGCTCCCGAAGACGACTGCTGCCAGGGTGAGTGCGCGGGGCCCTCTTAGGCGCGAATCGGCCTAAAGCCAGCCCTGGATCCCCTTAATGCAGAGAGAATCTCTTGTGTGCTGGGTGGGGCTGTCCCATGCCAGTGTCTGAATGCTGGATGCAGAGCAGTGTGAGACTGGACACATGCCCAGGATGTGGAAAAGGGTTCTGCTCTATGATTGAGGTGACTAGCTCTGCACGAGGCCCTGATTCAGGACCGCGTATAAACACATGCTTGCGCCCATCCCTACTCAGGAGAGCACTGAGGCTTAACTTTAAGCATATGCTTAAGTGCTTTTACAGTGAATGGTGCCTTGCTCAACTGGGTCTTATGGGTGTGAGTGTACAGCGTGTCTGCATGGTTAGGCCATCTGGGTGAGCAGTGTTGGGAAGCTGGCAGTGTTCTCCAGTTGTGTGGGTGATGGTTTCAGCTGGAAGATATTTGTCAGCATGTGAAGGACTTTCCTGTTGTTGCTCTGATGTGATACAGCTGTGATGCCTCTCACATTAGTCAAGGAATAACGCTCTGGAAACCTTGTCCACCTTGTACTGGATGAATCACATGTTTCTGACAAGCAAGAGTGTATATTGCTGCTGTTTCCTGTTCCAGATTGAGGTCCAGTTAGATTAGGGGTTCTCACAAGAAATTTTTGGTGGCCTCACAGTTACCATAGGGATAATTACTCCAGCCAGAACAGGTTAGGCATTTTAGAACTCACTACTCAAATAATTAAATTTATGTGTAAGAGAGAAATAAAAATTATGAAATGAATAGACCAGTCAAAAAAATCATAGCACACTTTGAAAGAATAAAATTACAGAGAATATATGTGCAAGAAGTAACAACAACAATAGGAGGTGAGTGTGAAAGACTCTGTGTGTGTGTGTGTGTGTGTGTGTGTGTGTGTGACACAGAGACTGTGTGTGTGTGCTGGCTGCTATGAAGTTTCTGAGAGACACCGTGCGCTGTCTCTTTAAGGCACTCATTGAAAGCTTTCCTGCTCCTGAGCCCTGTCCCCTCCACAGAGATGGGTACATGGGCAGAGAGGAGGGGGAGAGACAGAGTGTGTATGTGTGTGCAGGACCGGCTCCAAGGTTTTGGCTGCCCCAAGCAGCCAAAAAAAAAAAAAAAAGCTGCGATCGCAATCTGCGGCGGCAATTCAGCGGGAGGTCCTTCGCTCCGAGCGGGAGTGAGGGACCGTCCGCCGAATTGCCGCCGAATACCTGGACGTGCCGCCCCTCTCCGGAGCGGCGGCCCCAAGCACTTGCTTGCCAGGCTGGTGCCTGGAGCCGGCCCTGTGTGTGTGTGTGAGAGAGAGAGATTGTGTGAGCTGTCCGTGTGCTGTCTCTTTAAGGCACTCACTCACCGCCCAAAGGCTCTTTCAGATCTCAGATCACAGGAACTCTCTCCTGCTCTGAGTCCTGAGCCCTGTCCCCTCTATCCTGGTCTGTGGAGATGGGGTGCAGGGGAAGGGGGACACCCTGACATCAGCGTCTCCCTCCTCCCCTTCCCGCTCTTCACAGCCAGCAGGAGGGTCATTCACTTTTGCTACCTAACAATAATCTTGTTTGCAAATGTGAAATAAAAATCTTCTTTTTCCTAGGCAGACACTTCCAGACCCGAGGGAGTCTCTGAGACTATTTCTGCTCACTTATAATATTATCTTGTAGTCTTTAATAGCTTCCAGTAGATGGCATTGTGACAATGTATTTTTGCTGGGAGCCAATTGCTATTTAACTAGTATGAAGTTGCATACTTCATTTGCTCATGTGTGAACAGAGGGTTGCTCAGTTGATTTTTTTTTCTCTAAGCAAGTAAGACAAACAAGGTTTAAAAATATTTTCTTGGTCACTTCAGTAATTCTCTGAAGGGAATAGGAATTTCTCTTTCTTTCTTTCTTTCTTTCTTTCTTTCTTTCTTTCTTTCTTTCTTTCTTTCTTTCTTTCTTTCTTTCTTCTAGTATGTAGGATTTTGTTTGTTTCTGCTACACACTATTTCATGACCACCTCTGTTCAACAGAGGCAGAAATCCTTTACTCAAACCAGAAGGTATTTTTCCTTGTTACTGTACTTTGCTTATTTTACTATTGCCATGCAAGGGGGAGGAGGGAGTCTTCTGAGTGACCGGTTTTGTTTGTTTGGTTTACTTGGTGCTACTTCTTGTCTTTGCTAGATCAATACCAGGTTAAAGTTATGCAGAAGTTATAGATTTAAGGCTGGAAGAGAATGCTGTCCTCATCTAGTCTGACGTCCTGCATAACACACGCCATAACTTCTGATTGCCCTAGAGCATGTCTTCTAGAGAGAAAGACATCTAGTCTTTGTTCCTTGTGTTCTGTTAGGCTGCATTTTACCTTTATTGCTAGTAAAATCTCCAGTAGGGGGTTTAGGCACTGATTTCAACACGGATTTCTTTACCTCAGTAAGCACAAACTAATGTCTTTCTTCTCATGGGGCACTGGTTTGGATGCACTGTGGCTGAGTTGGTAAGAACATTCCAGTTCTAATCCCAGTGTTTCTGTCACTCATAACCTTTGGAAACTTTCACCTTTGAACTGACATTTTCCGTGTGAGGGTCCCATTATATGCTAAGCACAGAGGATATGAGCTGCTACAGAGGCTTGGCAGTTTAGTTCAAGCTGTAAGAGGTGTTGCTTTTTAACTCGATGTAACGATGCGAGGACTCACCCCTGCGGCGCCTCCTGCTGGTCTCTCAGGGAATTAACTTCCAGCCTCCGGGGCGCCCTCTGTTGGCCGGTGTCTTGCTACCTCTAGTACCCCGTATCCCTCCCGGACCCCGGTGCCCCTTTCCACTGGGGTGCTGCCCCCTGGCAGTAACCCCACAGTCTCCGGGTCTCCCCCTTCCAGGGGAACACCCACCACCAATCCCCCCCTCGCCTCAGTACATGGCTACTGCCCAGTCCCCATCTAGCCCCCGTTCACTTTTTTGCAGAATATAAGCCACTCATCACAGGCAAGGGGGGTTTGGACCTGTTGCCTCTGCCTACCCTTGGGTGCCCCGTGCAACCCCAGTACCTATTCGGCCTTATACTAGGTCTGCAGCCTGGGGGGTTTCCAGGCCGGAGCTCCCCAGCTCCTCTGGCCTTCCCCCAGCCCTGCTCCTACTCAGGTACACTCCCCAGCAGTCAGACCCCTCCCTCTCAAAGGCTAGAAAGAGAGTAAGGAAAAGTGCCTTTGCTTGTCCTGGAGAAAATGAATTGATCAAGTGATGAGCCCTTGAGAGTCACACACTGCACATGCCCAGCCCATGGGGCACAAGTGAGGCATTCAGCTCACATAAGGCAAAGCTGAGCAAGATCGAGCTACAGAAAGAAAGAAATCTCAGTACGGTTATGGTAAGAGACTTGCTGAGATTGTACTGCAAAGAATAAGTATCCCTGTCTCTGCCCAAAGCCTGATGCCTTCCTCAGAGAGTCAGTGGGCATGGGGGGGGGAGGGGGGGCTCCAATGGACAAGTGGAGAGGGAAGGAAATACAATTGGCAGAGCAGTTAGCCTCTGAAAGCCTCTGAAAGGAAATTCATACATTTTAAGGCCAGAAGGGACCACTGTGATCATCTAGCCTGCCCGCCGGAAAAGCATCCAGAATTGCCAGTGATGGAGAATGCAGCACAACCCTTGACAAATTGCTCCAGTCACTGTTAAAAATGTGTGCCTTATTTCTATCTTCAACTTCCAGCCATTGGCTCATGTTAGAGCTTTCTCTGCTAGATTGAAAAGTCCATTAGTAACTATTTGTTCCCAGTGTAGATACTTACAGACTTAAGTCACCCCTTAACCTTCTCTTTGTTAAGCTAAATACATTGAGCTCCTTGAGGCTATGACTCTAAGGCAGGTTTTCTAATCTTTTAATCATTCCCATCTTCTTTGAGCCTGTTCCAATTTATCAGCATCCTTCTTGAACTGTGGGCACCAGAAAGGAGGGGGTAGGAGAGTGAACTTATCATCTGGTTTGTGAGATTTACTCTCCCTGAAGCCACTGGCTCAGATCTAGACAGGTTTGTCTCAGACCTAGATGGGTGAATGGCATTCCCTGCAGGTTATTCTGGGCACTTTCCCAGCCAGACCTCACAAGCTGAAGCTGTGCACTTATATCTGTCAGTGTGAAAGGGGTTTAATTTTATGAATTTGCCAAAATTGCCAGTTAGATTTTAAAGCTGAAGTCTACCAAATGAGGTTTGCAGAATACCAGTTGTTGTGGCACAGGTGGAATGTGGAGTTTTTATAGCATGTTGAGGGGGCCTCAGAAAGAAAAAGGTTGAGATAGCTATAATGGACTGGGGGTACGAAGGCACTTGATCGGGTTTATTGTAAACAAAGCATGGTCCTAGCGACCCGGATCAATTTCTACAGTTATACTAACACAACAAGGAGTCTGGTGGCACCGTCTTTAAGGTGCCACCAGACTCCTTGTTGTTTTTGTAGATACAGACTAACACGGCTAACCCCTGATACAGTTATACTAGCAGGCTATAATGGACCAGGGGCTGCTCTTGCCCGCCCCCTTTCTCCCACTGCAGGCAGGTGGTCAGGATCAATTCCAAATTCCTTCATGTCTTGCTTGCATATGCCTTTATAGCGAAGCTTGGGACGTCCTGTTGTTCTTGTTCTCTCTGATAGCTCCCCATATAGCATGTCCTTGGGTGTGCATGTCCTTCCAGCCTACTTAGATGGCCCAGACAGCGCAGTCATCTTTGCTTTAGCGGGGCTGTCACACTTGGGAAATTTGCCCTTTGAAGAACCTCTGTGTTAGTGACTTTATCTTGCCATTTGGTGTTGAGTATTTGGCGTAAACAACGTAACCTTTTCTCCTGATGAGCATAAGTTGTCCATGTTTCCCCACTATACACAAGAGTGCTGAGGATGCAGGCTTGGTACACTAGCATTTTGGTCTTAATGGTCAGCTTTGAGTTATTCCATGCTCTTTTAATTAGTCTGCTAAAGATGGTGGCAGCCTTTCTAATGCAAACATTTAGTTCTTCATCCAATGAAAGGTTGGTGGTCACTGTAGAACCTGAACAGCTGAACTTTTGGACTACATCTAGCCGGTTTGCATTTAAGGTTATTGAAGGATCTTGTGTAACCCCCTCTCCTAATACAACCGTTTTCTTGATGCTGATGGTGAGAGCAAATGCCTGACAGGTACTTGAAAGGCAGTCCATGAGTTCTTGTAGTAGATCTTCATTATGGGCTATGAGGGCAGCGGCATCAGCAAACAGCTGATAGCACCTTTTTGACTTTGGTCTTTGACTTAAGTCAGAATGGGTTGAAGAGTTTCACATCTCTATTGCTATAGCAAAAAAAATGTAGAATATTGCAATTAATGGCCATGGCACTAAAACGGTTTAAACATCATGCCACAATACTGGCCAGGCAAGTAATGGAAATAACCAGAGAAGTAGGTAACCCAGGCTTTGGAAGAAGCATCCCGGGCTGTCGAGCACTGGAAAGCCCAAGCTCTTTTAGCAGGGCAACAGGCAGTCTAGAGGCATGATATGCTCAAACAAATAAAGCAGGAAAATAAAAAGTTGGAAACAACTGTGGAAAACCTACAAAAGAAAGGTGCCGTCCCCTGTTACCCAACAACAGACTTCATGAGCTTTTATAGTGCCTGAAGGATGGGGACAGAAATGAAAACAGGTGACCCTAGCCAAACTAAAAGATGGAACATGGGATAAATGGAATGGATGCTGCCTTGGGGACATGTGGAATGACCCATGGAGGCCACCATCCAATAGCCCATAGGCAGGGCTACTGCACCGCAATCACCACCTTCTGATGGAGGACCAGGTTTTGGAAAAACCTTCACCAAAACCTAGATCAGTTCCTGTTAAAACAGGAACATCTGGTGAAGAAGAGAGGGGGAGCCCAGAATTGTAAATTGAGGATGGCACCTCACCAATACCTCGATTCACCCTTGAAACCACTCCACAAATAACTTAAAGCAGATTGAAATTATTAAGAGAGAGAGAACAGGCAACTCAGAAATTAGAAAACAATCTGAAACAGTCATGGCTCCACAATGATTGTGAAAGAAGGGATAATATTGCACCCTAATAGACTATACACCTCATCCACCTCGAGCTAGTGATTTAATAGCCAAGCTCGATGCCTTAAAAGTCAATGAATTAAGTGTCCTAGTAGGAGATGCTGGTCCTCCGCCTTCTGAAAATGTTAATGTGTTTTTGGCATGGTTACACAAATGTACACAATTCCTAAAAGCAGTGGGGATTACCATTGTACAGGAGCCAATGCTAGTACAAACTTTGCTAGTATATAACCAACATTATTGGTTTTGATGATGATGTTATTCAAATGATTCAAAAGCATTTTAAACTATCTTGTGGGTTAGCTGCATTAAAAGGTATCACAATAATGTCATGAGAGGCTCCTGCCAAGCTGGCTGACACAATCAAATGTACATTATGTTAACAGCAGGAAAGATGAATCTTAAGGAGTTAAAGTAGTGTTACAAGCACTGCCTTCAGGAGTGGCCATGGAATGAATAGAGGCAGAGGAATGAACAGAGAGCGTGAATGAGTGTCACCTGGAGTACTGAAGCAGGAGAATCAGGATCTTAAAGGAGAGAAATTGAAGTTACAAGCACAACTGCAAGCATGTATGGTTAGTAGAGTTTCTAAGGAAGGAGACGATAAGCCTGTAACAAAGGTTGCTGAAGTGACTGCTCTGGCTTCTGGATTGAATGATCCTGTGGTTAGCGATCAGGTGACATAGGACAGCCCTTGCCGAGACTCAAAATGCATTTTTCAGCAACCCATGACAATAGATGTGTGGGGGTGCCCCCACTTAAGCATCCGAGTCAGGGATGGGCTTGTGTTGTACTTAAAGTACTGCACAGGATCTTTTCAGGGGGAATAAGGCAAAACACCACATTTATTAGTAATACATGTATTTATTAACACTGTATTATATGCATATAATATATTACACTTACGCTTACACACACACACACACACACACACACACACACACACACACAAACCCATTCCGTCTTGTTGTTACCAATTAGTTGCTCCCCTTAACTTCACTGGCCAGGTGAGTTAGATGGGGGAGGGGGTGGAGCCGGGCTTCTGCCGATCCGGATCGATGCTCCCATGTTGACAAGACGAGACCCGGGGTCCTCTGCAAGACACCTTACTTTTATAGCAGCTTTCCTCTCATGCAAATCTAGACCAGATTCAAACTTTGTGTCTGTGTTCATTGGTCCTTTGTGCTGCTTTCTTTTGAGTGTTGTCCCAATGCTGCAAAAAGGGTGTTTTTAAAAGAAGGTGCTTGCTTCTAACCCCCGAGGACGTCAGTATGTCTGCTTGTTTTTAATGAGCCCACTTGACATGCTTTATTGTTTTTGGGTTTGGCTTCCAGCCCCTCTCCAACAGTTGAGGCTGTCTGGAGGTGCTGCCTTTCATGCCTTGCTCATTTACACCTCATTCATTTAACAGGGCAATTGATTAAGGGGGGGGGAGAGCTCTTGTTCTACTGCTAGCAAAAAGAAATTTTTCTTCTATCTTATTCTATTCTTAGGGTCTATAATATTATACCAAGGGCAATGCAAAGTTTCTAAAGGAGGCTTTGATACAAAGTCCCATGAAAACAGAGGTCACACATGGGTAGACCCACCACAAGGTTATATGAAGAGGCACAATGTAAAGTCATATGAAAATTATCAGAGATTTATCTACATTGTCCCCCTTTTGACCTCTCAAGAACAATTCTTGAGTGGTCACCATATAAATCTTTTGTATTTGTTGCAAACCAACCAAACAATTATAACCAGGTGAATATAACTAAAACCATTACAATTGACTAAACACCAGATATAACATAAACACAAATGCAAACAATTATAATTATAATAATTGGAAATACAACAAAACCATTACCATTACAAAAATTGGGTACATTGACAAACAAAATGAGGCCCAAGTTTGATGCTGCAATAGCCATCAAACAATAAAAGTCACTGAGGTTAGGACATTTTTAAGCACACACAACAAATAAGATTTTGTAGGAGTACCACAGTTGTTATGCAAGGTTAAGCTGATTTGGACTTAAACTAACATTCAGTTGCTAAAATGTTTTAGAATTTTCTATTTTTAAGAGTTGTTTTTAGAGGTTTCTAGGGACATGAAAGATGGGGCCATACAATTATGGGCCAAGGTCTTACAGGTTATGGGGGCCCAAGAACTACCCTTCAGGGCTTGGGGAAATAGAACCAGAGTGCATAGAGGAAAATGTGGAATTAACAATACAAGCAAATGTAACTAACAATACAAATGTATTAAGAACAAAAATTAACAACAAAATGACTATTAGAGAACCTAACAACAAATAAACCTGATGCATTGGGGACCAAAGTTTTTTGGACACAAGTGGTGATTGATAAATTGGATGGACATGGGGGAAGTAGAGAGAGGAAAAGACATTTACCCTGTCTAGTGTAGTATCTTCTCTTTTTTTGGACCCAATGCTAGCACAGGACACCACTAGAGACAGACACAGAACATGCAACACAGAACACTGAACACAGACTTTGTCATGACACTATAACCATGGTATTTTATAACTTTTCAGCTGGTACCAGCTCTCCTGATGTTTTGGTTTAGAGCCTGAAAGATAGAAGCTTGGAAACAAATTAGCACAGTGCTTCCACCATGGCAGAACCTGCTTAGTCTCTGCCACAGTGTGTTTGGTACTTGGGGCTGCACAAATGCTAATTAAGTGGTGCATTTCTTGTGAGTGTAAATCCTCCCTTTTTCTCAGTAAAAGGGCGTTAACACTTTATCTAGAAAAAAAATTCTGTTTTAAAATCTCCAGCCATTTTGCCATGGCCTGGAGATCTGAGGCAGAAGCAGGCACTGTTGTTAACTGTTTCAATGGCATTTTGGCCCTGGGAGGAGGAATTTACCCAAATATCCCAAATATCCCCCTTCCCAATCTCCAGAGGGGTCCCAAAGGTCTGCCCCCTTCTGGGGTCTCAAATCTTTCTTCTTTTGATGTTACTGCTGCTGTAAGATTTGAGAGTGCTGTTTTAACTCTTTGTACCCAACCTGTTTTTCAGTTTCTTTATTTATTGCTTGCCTGGGCCCGATCCTGCTTTTTTCAATAAACAGTTTTTTTTCGTGGGCACAAGCCTTGTTTCACTACCAATTTAGCAAGGAGGGTGGGCTTTTCAACTAGCCCCCACCCTTCCTGGTTCCGTTTCTTAAACATTTTCTTTAAAATTGTGAAATTACCACAATATTACTTACAAAAACAAACAAACAAACATAAACCACACTACACTGCCCAAACTCCTATATCCTTCAGAGTTTGGTTTAACAGAACAAGATCTGCATCTTATGTTTTTAACCCACTCTGGGCCAGAGGGAGAGACGCTAAGCTTCCCTCTGTATTACTTGGTTTGCTACCACCGAGGGTTCATACACCAATTATACAAATTCTTTCCCGGATTAGATCCTTCCCCGGATCAGAGTGAGAAACACTAAGTTCTCCTCTTTAACTCAGTCTTGCTACGGCTGAGGGTGTATGTACCTCTATAACACAATTTAAACCTAAACTCCTATATCCTTCAGAGTTTGGTTAATCCTTCCCCGGATTAGAGTGAGAAACACTAAATTCTCCTCTTTAGCTAAGTCATGAACACAATTTAAACCTAAACTCCTATATCCTTCAGAGTTTGGTTAATTAACTGAAAGTTTACACTCTTTTTCCTCTAGTGCCAGGCTTGCTAAAGCTGGCGGTGTGCACACCAGTTTTATAATAACTGTGGATTTTATGCTTGCTCCCCCTTTCGCATTCTCCACCAAAATGTTGTACTTAAAGTACTGCACAGGATCTTTTCAGGGGGAATAAGGCAAAACACCACATTTATTAGTAATACATGTATTCATTAACACTGTATTATATGCATATAATATATTACACTTACGCTCACACACACACACACACACACACACACACACACACACACACACACACACACACACACACAAACCCATTCCGTCTTGTTGTTACCAATTAGTTGCTCCCCTTAACTTCACTGGCCAGGTGAGTTAGATGGGGGAGGGGGTGGAGCCGGGCTTCTGCCGATCCGGATCGATGCTCCCATGTTGACAAGACGAGACCCGGGGTCCTCTGCAAGACACCTCACTTTTATAGCAGCTTTCCTCTCATGCAAATCTAGACCAGATTCAAACTCTGTGTCTGTGTTCATTGGTCCTTTGTGCTGCTTTCTTTTGAGTGTTGTCCCAATGCTGCAAAAAGGGTGTTTCCAAAAGAAGGTGCTTGCTTCTAACCCCCGAGGACGTCAGTATGTCTGCTTGTCTTTAATGAGCCCACTTGACATGCTTTATTGTCCTTGGGTTTGGCTCCCAGCCCCTCTCCAACAGTTGAGGCTGTCTGGAGGTGCTGCCTTCCATGCCTTGCTCATTCACACCTCATTCATTCAACAGGGCAATTGATTAAGGGGGGGGGAGAGCTCTTGTTCTACTGCTAGCAAAAAGAAATTTTTCTTCTATCTTATTCTATCCTTAGGGTCTATAATATTATACCAAGGGCAATGCAAAGTTTCTAAAGGAGGCTTTGATACAAAGTCCCATGAAAACAGAGGTCACACATGGGTAGACCCACCACAAGGTTATATGAAGAGGCACAATGTAAAGTCATATGAAAATTATCAGAGATTTATCTACACTTGCAGATTTTCTATTGGATTCTAATGGGGACAGGAATCCCCATAGTAAAAGACATATTTAGTGCATATCCAGTTACAGACTCTACAAATACAGGAAATATCAGGAAATAAGCAAACACTTACTGTAAAAACACCACCTCTCCAGTTTGGTGCACATGCCATTCAGGAGAAGTGTGCTATAGCAGGGAGAGAAAATGTGATTGGAGCTAAAACAATAAAGCAGCTGGGAATAATCATAGATTTCCCAAACACTTGTATCCGACAAGCCCTCACTGTAAAAGAGGGGAAGGACAATGTTAATCTGATCCCCATGGGGCTTGCTAACTCAAACTGTAAAAGCAATAATACCGAAAAAGCCACCTCCTGTGCCGAAAGGTTGGGAAACCTGCTGGACTGAAATACAAACTGTGTGGGCTGCAGACTCTTTAGATACAAGAAAGGTACAAACTTCAGTTTCACTAGAAGGAGACATGCCTCTACACATTAAACATATCCAATACCTCAGGAAGCAAAGGAATCACTAAGACAAGACATAGAAGAACTGGAAAAACAGAAATTAACCCAGAGGTGCTCAGCGCATAACCAGTAAAAAAGCCAGATGGAACATGGAGATTAAATGTCGACTATTGAGGGCTAAACAAAACTGCTTACATCGGGGCCTCTTATAGTAGCGGCTTAGCCTGAGCTGGTGGAGGTGGTATCCCCCGAAATGAAATGGTTTTCTGAACTGGATGTGGCAAATGGGTTTTGGAGTTTACCTTTGAGTCCAGAATCCCAGTATCGAACGGCTTTTGTATTCCAGGGTACTCAATATTGCTGGAATGTTTTGACTATGGGGTTCTGCAGTGCACCCATAATATTCCATGTTGCTGTAAGGAACATGCTGGAAAAGGAAGGATTGTTACAAACGGGAAAGATAGTTCAGTATCAACAGAGAGTCCAACAAGACAAAAGGGTGCCCCAAGAATTGAACGATCACCACCTAACAGCTGGACACACCAGCAGGTGGGACTTGGGAACGGAGCTGGAGAGCAAGGTGTCAGGTGACTGGAAGAAGGGGGCTTTTTGGAGAGACCCAGAAGCCTGGACCGGGGTGGAGGGGAGACAAGAGGGGATGAGAGAGAGAGAGAGCCAGAGGTGGAGTCCATCACAGCTTGGCCGGCTCATCAGGGCACTGGTTTGACCGGATGGACTGTGACTAAATTTCTGCCTCTTTGTGCCAACCTAAGAACTGTCCAATTTTGTGTGCTATGTGACTGATAAATGGTAACCTTGACCTTGATTCCTGGAGATTTCATCACTTGACCTAGTCTTTAATTAAAGATTAACCTTTAATTCCTGGAGACTCCAGGACACCCCCCGAGGGTTGGCAACCCTAGTCCCGCCCACCAGGTTTCCCGCCCAGGCCAGGTGGAGGCTAGGTCTGAGCCAGCTCCCCACAGCTGCCCACACGGCTCTTACCATGGCTGGGCTGCAGCTCTGAGGGCCTGCCTCCTATCCGCAGCTGGATTGGGGTAAGAGCCACGCGGGCAGCTGTGGGGAGCCAGCGTGGACCAGGCCTCCACCTGCCCTGGGTGGGGATACAGGCCCAAGGCTCCTCTCAGGCCTCCCACATCCTGGGCAGGTGGAAGGTCCACATGGCTCCCCACAACTGCCCAGGCTCACCGGCCGGGCTCCACCAGTTGCTGGCCTGGCCAGGGGGCAGGGCCTCAGGGGGAAGAGGAGGGGAAGGGGGCGGGGTCTGTAGCGAAAAGTGGATGGGCCAGGCCTGTCTACTTTCAAAAGTGGGAGGGCCATGGCCCCATGGCTCACCCTGTTCTGGCGCCCCTGCCTAGGGGTCAAGTTCCCAGCAAGAAACTTTCTCCATCCCATAATGCCATCCATATCCATAATTGTTGTGCCTTTTATAACAAATTCCACAGATGATGTGGAAAAAGCTGAAGTACTCAATGCTTTTTTTGCCTCGGTCTTCACAGACAAGGTCAGCTCCCAGACTGCTGCCTTGGGCAACACAGTATGGGAAGGAGATGAGCAGCCCTCAGTGGTGAAAGAACAGGTTAAGGACTATTTAGAAAAGCTGGACATGCACAAGTCCATGGGTCCAGCTCTAATGCACCCAAGGGAATTGGCTTATGTGATTGCAGAGCCATTGGCCTTCATCTTTGAAAATTTGTGTCGATCGGGGGAGGTACCGGACGATTGGAAAAAGGCAAATATAGTGCCCATCTTTTAAAAAGGGAAGAAAGGAAAGAAAAAGGGAACTACAGCCTCGCTTCAGTCCCCAGCAAAATTATAGAGCAGGTCCTCAAGGAATCCATTTTGAAGCACTTGGAGGAAAGGAAGGTGATCAGGAACAATCAACATGGATTCACCAAGGGCAAGTCATGCCTGACCAACCTGATTGCCTTCTATCATGAGATAACTTGCTCTGAGGATATGGGGAAAGTGGTGGATGACTTTAGCAAAGTTTTTGATACGGTCTCCAACAATATTCTTGCCAGCAAGTTAAAAAAGTATGGATTGGATGAATGGACTATAAGGTAGATAGAAAGCTGGCTAGATCATCGGGCTCAATGGGTAGTGATCAATGGCTCCATGTCTAGTTGGCAGCTGGTATCAAGTGGAGTGCCCCAGGGGTCAGTCCTGGGGCTGGTTTTGTTCAACATCTTTATCAATGATCTGGATGGTGGGATTAATTGCACCCTCAGCAAATTCACAGATGACACTAAGCTGGGGGGAGAGGTAGATACGCTGGAGGGTAGGGATAGGATCTAGAGTGACCTAGACAAATTGGAGAATTGGGCCAAAAGAAATCTGATGAGGTTCAACAAGGACAAGTGCAGAGTCCTGCACTTAGGAAGGAAGAATCCCATGCACCACAACAGGCTGGGGACCGACTGGCTAAGCAGCAGTTCTGCAGAAAAGGACCTGGGGATTACAATGGTCGAGAAGCTGGATATGAATCAGCAGTGTGCCCTCGTTGCCAAGAAGGCCAACGGCATATTGGGCTGTATTAGTAGGAGCATTGCCAGCAGATCGAGGGTAGTGATTATTCCCCTCTATTCGGCACTGGTGAAGCCATACCTGGAGTATTGCGTCCAGTTTTGGTCCCCCCAATACAGAAGGGATTTGGACAAATTGGAGACAGTCCAGCGGAGGCCAACAAAAATGATTAGGGGGCTGGGGCACATGACTTATGAGGAAAGGCTGAGGGAACTGGGCTTATTTAGTCTACAGAAGAGAAGAGTGAGGGGGGATTTGACAGGAGCCTTCAACTACCTGAAGGGGGGTTCCAAAGAGGATGGAGCTAGGCTGTTCTCAGTGATGGCAGATGACAGAACAAGAAGCAATGGTCTCAAGTTGCAGTGGGGGAGGTCTAGGTTGGATATTAGGAAAAACTATTTCACTAGGAGGGTGGTGAAGCACTGGAATGGGTTAACTCGGGAGGTGGTGGAATCTCCATCCTTAGAGATTTTTAAGGCCCTGCTTGACAAAGCCTTGGCTGGGATAATTTAGTTCGTGTTGGTCCTGCTTTGAGCAGGGGATTGGACTAGATGACTTCCTGAGGTCTCTTCCAACCCTAATGTTCTATGATTCTATGGTAGGGGTCTATTACAGACCACGTAACCAGGAAGAAGAAGTGGATGAGGCTTTTTTTGTTTGTTTTTTGTTTTTGTTAGAGAACTAACAAAATCATCCAAAGCACAGGAGTTGGTGGTAATGGGGGACTTCAACTGCCTAGACATCTGTTGGGAAAATAACCTGTGCCCTGCTGTGTTATCCCACAAGTTATTGGAATGCATTGGAGACAATTTTTTATTTGAGAAGGGGGAGAAAGCTACTACGGGTAAGGCTGTTCTACATGTGATTTTAACAAATAGGGAGGAACTGGTTGAGAATTTGAAAGTGGAAGGCAGCTTGGGTGAAAGTGATCATGAAATGATGAGTTCATGATTCTAACGAATGGTTGGAGGGAAAAGAGCACAATAAAGATAATGGATTTCAAGAAGGCAGACTTTAGCAAACTCAGGGAGTTGGTAGGTAAGATCCTACGGGAAGCAAGGGTAAAAACAGTTTCAGAGAGCTGGCAATTTTTCAAAGAGACATTATTAAGAGCATAAGAGCACACTATCCCACTGCATAGGAAAGATAGGAAGTATGGCAAGAAACCACTCTGGATTAACCAGGAGATCTTCAGTCATCTGAAACTCAAAAAAGAGTCCTACAAAAAGTGGAAACTAAGTCAAATTACAAAGGATGAATATAAACAAACAACACAAGTATGTAGAGATAAAATTAGAAATGTCAAGGCATGAAATGAGATTAAACTAGTTAAACATTCTACAAATGCATTAGAAGCAAGAGGAATCCAAGGACAGGGTGGGCCTGTTACTCAATATGTGGAAATGGCAGAAATGCTAAAAGACTTTTTTGTTTTAGTTTTCACCAAAAAGTTTAACAGTGATTGGATGTCAAACATAGTGAATGCCAATAAAAATGAGGTAGGATCATCTGAGACTAAAGTCGGGAAAGAACAAGTTAAAAATTAATTAGACAAGTTAGATTCTTCAAGTCACCAGGGCCTTGAATACTTAGGCAGCTGACTGAGGAGTAAGCTGAGCCATTAGCAAATATCTTCAAAAAGTCATGGAAGATGGGTGAGATTCCAGAGGCAAATATAGTGCCACTCTATAAAAAAGGGAATAAGAACAACCGGGGGAATTACAGACCAATCAGCTAAACTTCAGTACCCAGAAAGATAATGGAGCAAATAATTAACCAATCAATTTGCAGACACCCAGAAGACAATAAGAAGATAAATAACAGCATGGATTTGTCAAGAACAAATCGTGTCAAACCAACCTAATAGCTTTCTTTGACAGGGTAACAAACCTTGTGGATGAGGGAAGCAGTAGACGTGGTATATCTTGACTTTAGTAAGGCTTTTGAAACTGTCTCTCATGACCTTCTCATAAACAAACTAGGGAAATACAACCTAGATGGAGCTACTTTAAGGTGGGTGCATAACTGGTTGGAAAACCATTCCCAGAGAGTAGTTATCAGTGGTTTACAGTCAAACTTGACAGGGATCAGTTCTGGGTCCAGTTCTGTTCAATATCTTCATCAATGATTTAGATAATGGCATAAAGAGTACACTTATAAAGTTTGCAGATGATACCAAGCTGGGAGGGGTTGCAAGTGCTTTGGAGGATAGGATTAAAATTCAAAATGATGTGGACAAACTGGAGAAATGGTCTGAAGTAAATAGATGAAATTCAATAAGGGCAAATGCAAGGTACTCCACTTAGTACAATTAAATGCATACAAAACGGGAAATGACTGCCAGCGGAAAGAGCTGGGGGTCATAGTGGATCACAAGCTAAATATGAGTCAACAGTGTAACACTGTTGCAAAACAAGCAAACATCATTCTGGGATGTATTAGCAGGAGTGTTGTAAGCAAAATACAAGCAGTAATACTTCTTCGAGTGCTGTCCCTGTGGGTGCTCCTCTCCAGGTGACGGTGCGTCCCGGCGCTGTTAATCAGAGATCTTTGGTAGCAGTGCCTGGTCGGGACGCACGCGCTCAGCTGCTGCCTCGTGGTCTCGTTAGAGTCTGCCTGAGCGCGCGCATCCCGCACCCCCCTCAGTTCCTTCTCAACTTTCCTTGGCTGAAGACAGGACTCGGGGCAGTGCTGATCCTCTTCCCGGGTCTCTGAAAGAAACAATTACAAAGAACTTAGAAATAGTTAGTTAGAAACATCCCAGTTGTTTCCCTTCCCTTAGAAAAGTTACTTAGTTTAAAAAACAAACAAACAAAAAAACCTTCCTTTTCCTCAAGTTTGTCTCCCGCTGAGACGCTCTCCCCTGGCATTCCTAGTGCAATAATGCCAAGGGCGTCAGGATTCAAGAAATGTGCTCCCTGTCAAGATTCTATACCACGGTCTGATGGACACTCACGTTGTGTGAAGTGCCTCAGCGAGACACATGTCCGTGCCAAGTGTGTCCATTGTACGAGCCTCAAAACCAGGGCTCGTCCTGACAGGGACCTGTGGCTGAAAATGCTTCTGATGGAGAAATCCCTATAGCCACCTATGGAGACGGGCAATGGCAAGCCCTCTCCCTCATGCTCCCCGACCAGGTCCAAACCAATTGGGAGCATGGCTTCACCCTCTCAGGTAAAGAGGCAGGAAGCCCAACTGTCTCTGTGCAGAGACTTTCACAAGGGTAAAGGGTCTCCTGCGGGATCCTTACCCTCAGTGCTGACAGTGCCGAAGGCAGGCGCCTCCGACCATCCCAGCACCTCAACCATGGCTCCCGCGGAGCGCAGAGGCAGGGACCCGACTTTCTGTCTGGGAAGGTCTCCTCAGCACTGGTCCCCTCGGCACCAAAAATAGAACCGGTGCCGACAGCGCATTCTGCCCCGGTGCTGACAGGAACGTCGACACTGAACCTGCCACTCCAATAGCAGCACTGGACCTCCCGCAGGGCACCTACAAACGACCCATGGCACTGGGAAAAGCCAAACAGAAGTCCGTGCACACTTCTGAGCACAGATCGCGCTCAGCGGAATCACAGCCCAGGGAGCAGCAGCAAGAGTTCCTAAGTCAGGATGACCTCTCAGTGGCACCTCAGCCTAACTCTCCGCTCCTTGACACACAGTGCTCACTCTTTGACCAGCCGCTCTCTCCACCTGACCTGGCTACCTTTACTGACAGTGAGCCTGATATGCAGCAGCAGGCGGAATTCTCCCCACCTGCCTCTCCTCCTCCACTGGAACCTTTTTCACCTCAGATCAGAGCTCACAACCACCAGCCTCAGTTTCCCTACTTTGCTCCCCACCCCCATGGGCAGCGCCTTACTTCTCTTATCCTATGCCTCGGCCTCAGTGGTACCCGTGGCCAGCTCCTACTGCCACTCGCCCTCATGCTTCTTCCACCAGATCACAAGCTC
The DNA here is from genome assembly GCF_011386835.1 of Chrysemys picta bellii. Lineage (NCBI taxonomy): Eukaryota > Metazoa > Chordata > Testudines > Emydidae > Chrysemys > Chrysemys picta. The sequence goes on along the minus strand of NC_088802.1, from coordinate 31,238,386 downwards.
CTTCTGCGCCTCTATCTCCAGCTCCGTCTACTTCTAGAGCGCCTGAACCCACCCTGCAGAGGTGGGCTATGAACCATACCCTGATTCACCGACTCCTAACTCTCCATCAGCTCCAGACAGAGCTCTCATGCCTCCGCCTCCAGAATGTGGACGACTTTAAACAATTCCAAGAACTTTTCAAGAGGGTGGCACTCAGCCAGGACATCCCTTTAGAGGAGGTCCAGGAGACGAAACACAAACTCCTTAAAATCCTCCAACCCTCTGTGCCTTCAAAGATCGCGCTTCCCATAAATGAAGCACTCCTAGAACCAGCTGACACCCTCTGGGAGACACCACCGTCTATCTTACCAACTTGCCAAAAGGCTGAGCGTAAATATTATGTTCCTGCTAAGGATATAGACTTCTTATTCTCCCATCCATAACCAAATTCTCTTGTAGTGGATGCAGCGACACACAGGATGAAACAGCCACACTACCGGCCCACCCCTCAAGACAAGAATCTCAAACACCTTGACCTCTTGGACTGCAAGGTTTATACCTTCTCCACTCTGCAATTCAGAATTGCAAACTATTCCGCCCTACTTGCAAGCTACGATTTTGACAATTACAATAAACTCTTTGATTTTACCTCCCATATCCCAGAGGACAGGAGAGCAGACTTTAAGTCAGTCCTTGTCAAGGGCCAATTGGTCTCCAGAACGGCCCTACAAGCATCTGTAGACATGGCAGACACAGCAGCCCGCACTACCGCAACTGCAGTGGATATGCGCAAATCTTCCAGGCTATCTGCATCCGGTATCCCCAAAGACCTGCAGACCAAAGTGGAGGATCTCCCCTTTGATAAAGATAAACTTTTTTCACACACACACAAAAAAAAAAAACCCGACGAAGTTCTTCACACCATGAAAGACTCTAGAGCGACCCTGCATACTGTGGGCATTTACCCATCCTTTCCCAGGAGACAATGGTATCAACCTTATCAGAGCATGAGCTTTCGTGGGTGAATACCCACTTCGTCGCATGCATGCGACGAAGTGGGTATTCACCCACGAAAGCTCATGCTCCAATACGTCTGTTAGTCTATAAGGTGCCACAGGACTCTTTGCTGCTTTTACAGATCCAGACTAACACAGCTACCCCTCTGATACTTAACCTTATCAGAGGCCATGCACACAACAGTATCACCGGCCTCAGCCCAGACTGAGAGGGGACATGGTAACAGTTTTCAAGTACATAAAAGTTTGTTACAAGGAGGTGGGAGAAAAATTGTTCTTGTTAACCTTTGAGGATAGGACAAGAAGCAATGGGCTTAAATTGTAGCAAGGGCGGTGTAGGTTGGACATTAGGAAAAACTTCCTAACTGTCAAGGTGGTTAAGCACTTGAATAAATTGCCTAGGGAGATTGTGGATTCTCCGTCATTGGAGGTTTTTAAGAGTAGGTTAGAGAAATACTTGTCAGGGGTGGTCTAAATCAGTGGTTCTCAAAGCCGGTCTGCCGCTTGTTCAGGGAAAGCCCCTGGCGGGACGGGACAGTTTGTTTACCTGCCGCATCCGCAGGTTCAGCCAATCGCTGCTCCCACTGGCTGCGGTTTGCCGCTCCAGGCCAATGGGGGTTGCGGCAAGCGGCGCAGGCTGAGGGATGTGCTGGCCGCCCTTCCTGCAGGAAACCCACCCACTGCAGTTACATCCTATGTGTTCCAGGCCTCAGAAATGCTTGGTCTGGCTTGTGTGCTGAGGTGAGCCATCTGTGTGTGTGTGTGAGAGGGGGAGCAACTGTAATGCATTGGGATTTAGCCTTCGGCTGCCCTGCCTTATTGGGCTCTATACAGCTGAGAGTAATGAAAGCTCTTTGCTGTGGCTAACTCAGTCCCTAGCCTGAACTGATTAGTGCCATGTATGGAAACCTGTCATCTATTTACTCTCTGCCAGTTGTTGAGACTCTGCAGGAGATGCTCAGGGTTGTATTGCATCAACCCCAAAGCATGGATGGCAGAGTTCCTGTTCTCCTCTCTGTACCGTACCCCACGGCTATCGCCTTCTGATCCTTTTCTGTGCCCTGGACACTTGGCTCACTTCTCATTCACTCAGGTCACATAGCTTGTGTTCATAATTGTTTCCCTGGTCAGGTCGCTTGGGGCCCGGTCAGGCAGGATGTGTTCCCTCATGTAGCATCTTCAGGCTCCTTTGGCCACTCTCCACCCACTTACCATTGTGGTGACTTCACCTCTGACTGAGGAATGCGGAGTACAACTCCCATGAGAGCCCTCTGCAGAAAGCTGCAGCTCAAGAGGCAATTCCTGGCAGAGCAGAGAGACAGCAAACATCAAGCCTCCAGCTGCAGCAAAATGTGGAATTGAATGGCATCTCAGTAAAACGTCTAACTCCATGCTCGTGGACTCAGAGTCCAAGAGCCCTGATTGAGATGACTGGGGCAGTTCCCACCTCTTACTGCTCTTGTTTCTGCTCAGGCAGGTGACATTGGGGCTGTTTACACTCCATCCACATTTTCATGGTTGTCTCTTACGATTATTTCCCTTTGTTTGGGCCATTTAGTTCCTTTGAGTCTTTATCTCTATGTTGGCTGCTGCAAATGACATTTGATCTGGGGTTCGCAATGGGGGGAAAAATTGACCACATGAGGGAGCCCAAGAAGCACATGTGAATAGTGTGCATATGTGCTTCCTCTCAGCTTTAGGCCCCTCCCCAGCAATTCCAGAAATGACTGTTGGTGGAGGTATCCTGGAATCACTGAGGCGAGGAATGTGACAGGAAGGTCTGGCCCACCTTTGTATGCTCTGAGTCACAGGTTATCTTCCTGCACACACTTTCCTTGCTGAGCTAGTTATTTGTTCCTCTGCTCTGTGCTTCTCCTTGGAGCTGAAGCTGAAGAGGCAGCAGTAGCAGAGCCATGCATCCAGCAAGAGCCAGTACGCCGTGCCAGACCGCACCAGCTTCCGCGGCGGGGATTTAAAGGGCTCTGGGCTCCCGCGGCTGTGGGGAGCCCAGAGCCCTTTAAATCCCGCCCGCAGCTCTGGCGGCTGGGCTGGGGCTGGGATTTAAAGGGCTCGAGGCTCCCTGCAGCGGCAGAAGCTCCGGGCCCTTTAAATCCCAGCCCCAGCCCGGCAAGGCTCCGGGTTCCCCGCAGCTGCGGGAGCTCCGGGCCCTTTAAATCCTGCCTGCAGCTCCGGCAGCTGGAGCTGCAGTGGGGATTTAAAGGGCCTGGAGCTCCGCGGCGGCCGGAGCCCCGGGCCCTTTAATTTGCCCCTGAGCCCCGGGGAGCCATCTCTGCAGCTGGGAGCCCCGGGTTGATTTAAAGGCCCTGGGGCTCCCAGCCACAGCCAGTGCCCCAGGGCCTTTAAATCTTGAGAGGCCCACCTCTTCCGGATGAGGTCATGCCTCTTTCGGATGAGGCCACGCCCCCTCAGGACTTCGGCAGTACCGGTAAATCCCGTAAATTACTTTCACCCCTGCATGCATCCCATAACTCTGTTCCACAAGGTTACTGACATGTATTAGGATGGCTTTGACTTTGAGGCTGGTACTGTCTTGTAGTATGAGTTGTAACCTGCTCTGCCTGCAGTGAATGGTGCCACCTTCCTTGTTTGCCTCTGGGCAGGGCCACCTTTTTGGGTTGCTGATCTGAGGCCAGGTCTACACTACAGCCTTTTGCTGGCATAGCTCTGATGGTGAGGGGTCTGATTTGTAACGGATAGAGCTGTGCCAGCAAAAGCCGCTAGTGTAGCTGCTGTTCTACAGACAACACTGATCCATACAGCTTATTTCACTCGGGGGCTGGAGTCAAGAACCCCGGTGCAGAGCACAGATTTGCCAGCCGGGCTGTGTCCACACAGCCACATCCCCTGCCTGGGGTTTTCTGCCATCTCCCCAGGCTCCTCCTGCACAGACCCTCAGCAGTCAGAGTTTGCTGAATCCCACAATCAGCTGCTCACCTAGCAAACACTCATGAAGACAAGGGACCATGGCTTCCATGAAGCCACTGCCACCAGTCCCAATCCTGGCTCCTTGCAATCACTGTCAGAGAGGGGCAGGACAGAGACCCTAGCTAGGGCTCCTCTCCATACAGTAATTCAGTGTTGCCAACTCCACATAGCAGGAAGTCGCCAGACAAACCCTGAAAAGTCGCTAGATGTTGCTGTTTAAGCACGCAAACAGAGTCAAAAATGTCACTAAACAAAATCTCCACGGAATTTTGTATATAAATCCATTCCATACTCTTCTCACTACATTCTGTTGCACATAAGTCAATGTCATTACATCTCAGTTGAGCATGTCCAGGGCTTCTTGGGCTGAGATCACTGTAATCTCCTGGTGAGGAAAAGAAGACTGTGGAGGCTAATTAAATACTTTGCTAAAGCCAGGTGCACTTTGGTGAGAACAGCACATTAGCCAGGGCTTGTTTTTTTGCAAATATGTTCCTTCTCACTGCTCCCTAGTAGGTGGCACACCCTGTGATGCAGGGAAAAATGGCTAATGAAGTTGGCAGGATGGGGGAGGCAGGGGGAGGCAGGTTAGCCGGCGAGGAGAGCTGCACAGATGGAAGGTGGGGTGGGATCTCTGTGGGAGGGTGGGGGGAAGCATCAGGCAGTGGGTGGCACTGCACTGGCCAAACAGGGAGCTGGCAGTGTGGGGCCGAGGCAGGGCGGTGGGTGACCCATTCATTCTGTAACTGTGACCCATGGCACTGTGCCGTGCTCATAGGGCCCTGGTGCACTCACTGTGCTGTTCTCTTTGAACAGAAACCACGTGGGAACGGCCGAGCAGCGTGCCTGGGACCCCCAGGAACCCCGGGAGCCAGAAGAGTGCTGTGCCTGCAGGTACTGTTTCCTCGGCTGGGCCTGCTCTGGAGGTTTGCCCAGGCTGCCGGGAGGGTGAGGCATTTCCGGCTGGGAAAGGAGCTCAGCGTCCCCGGGCTCTGGCCTGACAGGCACTTCCCAGCTCAGGCATGACTGGCGGGCTCCAGGGCAGTGGCTGGTGCCCCTCTCACCATGAGCGCCTTCCCAGCCCCGAGCACAGCTGATGTGGCTCTGCCCCCGGCAGAGAGCCAGCTCAGCTACAGCTGCTGCCCCAGGTGCGGCGCAGAGGCCACAAGGGGTGCAGGAGGGAGGCAGGGTAAATGCAATCCCCACAGAGGACACAGCCTGGGTAACCCAGGCCTGCTGGATGTGGTGCTCTGTCTTCCTCTAGTGACACCTAGACTAGTTAGGGATTGATGCTACAGCCTTGGCTAAGAGACCCGTGTCTTGTGACTCAGGCAGTAGAGGCTCACACATTAAGCTCCAGAGGGCCCAGGTTTGATCCCAGCCACCACAAACCGAGGTCTGTTGACCTTACACCTGCATGGGGGAAAGGCCTTAGCCCAGCTCAGCGAACATGCCAGCCCGCCAAGGAGCTGCACAGCAGTGTGAGAGCGAAGGTGTGTGCCCTGCTTGGGGAAGCCAAGGACAGGCTCATGGCTCAGCTGCTGGGCAACAGCCCATCTCCTGGTGACAAGGCCTCTGTCAGCTACAGCATCTGTGTGGAGGGGAATGCTGCACGGGGGAGGGGAAGAGAGCCCTGCATAGGGGAGGGAAGGGGAGCATTGCACAGGTGAGGGGAGCCTCGAAGGGAGGGGAGCACGGCCCAGAGGAGCATCAAAGGAAGGGAGTGCTGCATGGGGGAGGGGAGTGTCAAAGGGAAAGCTGCATTGGGGAGGAGAGGAGAGCAGTGCACACAGGGGAGGAGAAGACAGAAGTACCTTTCCTCTGGGCTGGCTCCCACCCCTTCACAGTGAAGAAGGCTGACAGCAGAGTAGGGAGCTCCTGGGGGCAGTATGGGGAGTCCCTACAGAGGCCAGGCTGTGCCCTGTTAGAGGGGGCTGGCCCACACGTAGCCCTACCACCCCCAGGGAAGGGTAAGTTACAGCAGCAAGCAGTCTGGTTCCTGCAGCAGCCCTCAAGGGGAGTGCAAAGCTGTTCGGGCCAGTTGGGTGTAGTGGAGCCTTCTGAGGGCTCCCCCATTCACAGTCCCTCTGCATAGGGGCCGCTGAAGAGCAGACAACGGGTCTGGGCAGATGGTGGGCCCGGGGCAATGCTATGCTTGGGGTAGCTGTGACTCTGCTGAGCAGAAAGGGGAGCCCCACAATCCCCTCCCACACCAGGAACCAACTGAAGCGCGCACAGCTCTGAGGAGGGGCTGAAAACAGGCAGAGCCATTGGATCATGTTATATCTTTCTCTGCTAGATTGAAGAGCTCATTATCAAATTTTTGTTCCCCATTATAGACTGTAATCAAGCCCCTCTTTACTCTTCTCTTTCTTAAACTAAATAGATTAATCTCCTAGAGTCTGTCACTCTAAAACATGTTTTCCAATCCTTTAATCATTCTGATGGCTCTACTCTGAACATTATCCAATTTATCAACCTCCTTCTTCAATTGTGGGCTCCAAAACTGGACCCAGGATTCCTGCACCAGTGCCAAATTCAGAGGTAACACAACCAATCTACTTCTGCTCGAGATTCTCCCATTTATACATCCAAGGATCCCCTTCTACAGATCTACATTAGCTGGGGATCTAGTCCATTGACTCCAATGGAGCGATACCAATTTACCTCAGTTGAAGATCCGGCCTTCACTTTGCCTGTAGATTCTGCGTTATGTGAGTGTGCCATGCAGGCCGCGTCGCTCCAGGGCGGGGGACAGTTTGAGGCTGCAGGTCGGATGTTTATTTGGCACTGGTGAGGCCACATCTGGAGTATTGTGTCCAGTTTTGGGCTCCCCACTACAGGAAGGATGTGGACAAATTGGAAAGAGTCCAGTGGAGGGCAACAAAAATGATTAGGGGGCTGGGTCACATGACTTATGAGGCGAGGCTGGGATTATTTAGTCTGCAGAAGAGAAAAGTGAGGGTGGATTTGATGACAGCCTTCAACTACCTGAAAGGGGGTTCCAAAGAGGATGGAGCTCGGCTGTTCTCAGTGGTGGCAGATGACAGAACAAGAAGCAATGGTCTCAAGTTGCAGTGGGGGAGGTCTAGGTTGGATATTAGGAAAAAACTATTTCACTAGGAGGGTGGTCAAGCACTGGAATGGGTTACCTAGGGAGGTGGTGGAATCTCCATCCTTAGCGGTTTTTAAGGCCTGGCTTGACAAAGCCCTGCTGGGATGATTTAGTTGGGGATGGTCCTGCTTTGAGCAGGGGGTTGGACTAGATGACCTCCTGAGGTCTCTTCCAACCCTATTCTTCTATGATTCTTTGAAACTCACTCAGTAGAGCCCCACCCAGACAGCCACCAGAATGAGCTCATTTAGTTCGGAGGGCTGCACTTCCAGTGCCCGTTTCCTGGCACCTCGGCCGTGAGCCCCAGAGCTGTCAGCACTGCACTCTCTGCAGCCCATGCTGACCTGACCAGCTGCTCGCTAGCTGGTTGCAGTCCCATCAGCAGAAGGGAGGGGAGACTTCCCTGGCACTCACCAGCACAGGCAGGGGATCCGTAGAGCCACACCTTCCACCCAGACCCACCCACCTTTAGGCTCAGAGCAAGTAGAGCTAGTTTGCAAAGGTTTCAAATCCTGTATTCTTCATGGGAATGTAGGTGACTCAATTTGTCTCCTATACGCAGGGGAGGGGCTCAGCCCTAGCACCTCCCCTACCTTATACCAGGGTTCACTCTTCAGGAAGTGCAGCCCATGACTGGGAGAGAGAGCGGAGGGAGAGGAGTAGCTGGGGATCCAGCTTTCGGGCAGGGACTGGCCACAAGCACCCTACTCCCGAGACGGGTGGGTAGAAAGCAGCCAGCAGCAGAACTCCAGTGGGGCAATGGCAGTTGGGGAAGAAGGGGTGTTGTAAATTCTTGAGCACCAAGTAACTTTATCCCCTAAAATACTAAAAATGTAGAATGCAGCTAAACAAGAAAAGGTAGGGGCCAGATCTGATTGGCTATCTCAATGCCCACTCAAGGAGGTGATGCCCTCTACCGTAGGCACATGGGGTTCTTCGCAGGCATTAGGGGAGGCACTGCGTGATGAAAGACAAGCAATATACTCCCAAGGATTAACTGCCAATCTCCTGTAACTAAGGAAAGGAAAGGAAGAAAAAGATAAACAAATCTCATCCCAGACAGAACACAAGCAATCAGAAAACAAAGGTTCCTTCAGTTACACGTTCCTCTTGTGTCTGTCTCGGAGAGCTGTCCTCAGAGATTACACCTTGAAGTGTGGGCCTGGTCTGTGGGATGCTCTCCTCTGTGTAAGTTAGGACTAGAGTGCATTATTCCCCAACTCAGCAATGAGTCCTTACTCAGAGATGGGCATAGGGGCTTTGTCTAAGGGTCAGTGAATCCTGCTTGGTTTATCATGGATAATCTAAACAGTCGATAAATAGGCAGAGGTGAGTGACCTGAACTAAATCCTATGAAATTGGACAAAGTTAATAAAAGAACCAATTCAAAAAGCAGTGTGGAGACAGGCAAATTAATAAATATTAAGAACTTTAAATTTAAATTAAATCTGTTTACCAAGGTTAGCTGCTGTCTTCTCTCCCGGTGTATGCGGACTGAACAATCTGATGTTTAACAGGAGAAGCTTTTAGTACCTTAAACTACCATATCAGAGGAGTAGCCGTGTTAGTCTGAATCTGTAAAAAGCAACAGAGGGTCCTGTGGCACCTTTAAGACTAACAGAAGTATTGGGAGCATAAGCTTTCATGGGTAAGAACCTCACTTCTTGCATCTAAGAAGTGAGGTTCTTACCCATGAAAGCTTATGCTCCCAATACTTCTGTTAGTCTTAAAGGTGTCACAGGACCCTCTGTTGCTTTAAACTACCATAGTATTTCCATATTCCATTAGAATTATTGCAAGAACAATTTAAATCTAAACCCTTGGCAGTGCTTTTGCAAACTCCATTTCACCAATAGTGCTGAGGTCTCTGAGATATCACCGTGTGCAGAAGCTGTGCTGGACTGAAAGTTACCTCTTGGTGCTGTGTTGTAGCTTCTTGGTTCTTCTTGGTTGTCTTGCTGCTCTTTGTTTGCTTCTTGAGGTGTTGGCTTGGAGGTTTGATGAGCATACATTAACAGGCTGAGTTTGTGTGAGAATGAACATAAAAGCTCAAGAGAGTGTAAGTGTGTGTAAGAGCATAAAACCATAATCAGAGAGGGAGTCTCTCACTTCAGAGGAATTATACTCCTCTCTTGCCATGATCTGACTGGAGCTGGACAGCACATCTCTTTCAAGGGCTTGACTGGACTCAAGTATCAGCCACTGTCACCTTTCATTGGCTCAACCCCTTCATGGGCTGATCTTGGTAGTATCTTCCATTCTCAGGTATGCATGTGCAGCAGGGCTGTAACTCTTTTATTCATTCCATTTTCTGAGCTATCCCACTAGTTCCATCAGGTTTTAATAGGAGTTTAAATTCTGTTTCAAATGAATACAGACACTGCTATTTCCTATATTTCAGCCCTTAACATCATTTTTAAAAACAAATTATTCTTAAAGAGAGTCTTTAAACTTAAATGGGGATCAAATAAAACACTGTCTTTTTTTTCTTAACTGTCCGTGGAGAAGTTCTTCTTGTCTTCCTGAATTTGATAAGGAGTTGCTTAAGCCCTGGCAGATAACTAATTAATTTCCTAATGAATATAAATAATTGTATACTCAAGTGGCTTCTTATATTAGTTCTCAATTCTAGCAAGGTCATTTTATTCCATATTTGTACAGAAAACATCTCAATATTCATATAACTTGTATGGAGTGATTGAATTTAAATACAAAACATTTGCAAATAAACATCTCAAACAAAGCTTATATCATCTTAAGTATTTGAAAGACAACTCAAAGGTTCACCTTCAAGAGAAACATTAGTTAGAAGTAATCAGTCTTCTGTAAAACATTTCCCAACCATAAATGTTCTTAAAGTTTGAAGAATGAAGGCTTTAGAAAACATATAAAAGAAATCCGTTTCAGGGAGGATATTTCTAGAATTCTTTGTGTGGGTTTAAAACTAAAGGTTTTTCTCTTTGCAAAGAGGAAGGGTGAATAGGGTGCTTTTATGACTTTGTTTATGACTCTGGTAGCACATCTTAAGCATCACTCGTCTTTGTAATATCCTGAATAAACCAAATCTCTTTATAACTTGGTTTTTTTAGATAAAGTACACATGTATGCCAGCCTTGTGTTTTTCACAAGGAGAGGTGTCTTATCCTCAGGGAAGACTCTCTTTGTTAGTTGTTTGTCTTTTGACCAGTTGTTCCTAGATTTGCAGCCTGCGATTTATAGGTAGAGCCCTGTGCAGATACAGATATAGGTAGAGCCCTGTGCAGATACAGCATCCGATCCGCTAACCGCAAAAATTATCTGTGGATATTCGCATCCGCAGATTTGCAGGGTTCTACACTGAGGGCCAGGCTGAGGCTCTGAGGCATCCCCCCCCGCCGGAGCCCAGTCGGGGAAAGCCATGGTGCAGCTGTGGGGGACCCCACCTTTCTTGGGTGGGAGGCCCAAGCAGCCCCTCGCCAAGTGTCCCAGCCCCCCCACCTAGTGTCCCTGCCCCCCATCCCCCTGCCAAATGTCCCTGCCCCCCTGCCCAGCATCCCTGCCCCCTAACCCTCCCACCCAGGGCACGTGGAGAGACCTAGGCTCCCCAGAGCTGCCAGAGTGGCGCTCCTGGACCCGTCTCGAGGGGTGTGGGGGGGTGTCAGCTCAGAGCCCAAGCAGCCTCCGGCTTGTGTTCCTGCCCCCCCGGTCCACTGCCCAGGGCAGGTGGAGGATCCGAGTCAGAGCCCTACTTTGTATCCGCATCCGCGCTGCTATCTGTCGTAATGGTCTGTGGATATCCATAGATATAAAGTGGATGCCTGCGGATTTGCAGGGCTCTATTTATAGGACATTTACAATTTGCAATTAAAGGTTCCTATGAAAGGCACAAATCCAATAACTATCACGTAAGTACCTCTTTCCAACCTGGCTAGGATGTTGTCTCTTTCTGTTTGTCTATCTGGTCTATTCAGATTGTAATATCTTTGGGGCAGGGACAGTCTGCTTCCCTGTGTATTCTGTGCACAGCACAAAGGAGTCCTGACCTCACTCCATGTGCTCCCAGAATATAAACAGTGACTCATTTCTAATAGCACAGCAGCTCAGAACTGCAGGTTTCTCTCTCCCAACACCCCTCCCTCACTCCCAGGACATTATGCAGTCCCAGTTTAGGTGCCACTTTGAGTTCCGTGGCAGCTCATACCATCAGCCTGACAGGGTAATGGCAGAGCTCTAATAGCCCTGCAGCTGCCTGACTGACATTCAGTCCCCCAGGAGCCCTCCAGTGAGTCACATCCCAGGGGAACAGCCCTTAGTAGTAGAAATGGCTGTTTCCACAAACACCTTCTGGAGCAATCATCCCGGAGTGTGGTGGAGCCAGGAGCAGATGCTGAGGGCTATGTACATGGATTCCTCCCTCACTCGAGACAGGATCAGTGTACTCTATCCCCATTTCTCAGGCTCTATGCAACAGGCAGCTGCAGACATCCGTCCCTTAGGGAGACATTCGGATTTGGGCATGGACCCAAGCTACATGCTCTGAAAATGAGGATCCGGGATGTATGAGCCCCTGAAAACTGAGGGTGCAGAGTCCTTTGCACTCATTATTTGTTGTCAGGACTGGTTTCTGCTTTATACTTAGTGTCGGCTTTTCAAGGAGTAGATGCAGTATCCAGCCCCAAGCAGCCACAAGTCAGGCCTCAGAAAATCAGGGAATGGGCTTTCAAATCATGCAGTTTTAAAATATAATCAGCGTTGGATTGTTGTCCTTTGCCTCTAGTTTTTGGGGTGCTGGTTTGCAGAACAGAAGTGGAACTAGTATCTGCCACATGGGGGGCTGTTGGGAATTGATTCAAGTTCTAGGGCGTCTCCCTTAGACCTTTCTACAGCCGTCTAACTCTGCTGACTTCAGTCTGCCCTGGAACAGTGAGAGGAGGCCTGGGCCCAGAGGCTAGACACACTACTGGGTTGTGGGTTGGCACTGCCCCATCCAATTCTATTGAGTCAGGCCCATGCCTGTTTAGAGGTCTGTTCAGTTCAGGCACCTCTGGGGTAAGACGGCACATAGGGAAGGCAAGTATCTTGTTACAGGGTTCTGAGAGTTTACCTTTATGATAAATAAAGTGACTAAGAACCATTGAAAGTCTGTATTTAAGTATTTGCTGCCTAGAGCAGCCCTTCTAACCTCCTCTGTGTGTTCCTTACAGCGAATGGATATCACACCCCTGTGACACCCATGCATCAAATGGAGCCTGGTCATATGAGTCTCCGGAAACCCAGCGGGGACCCCCAGGTAGGTTTTGGGGAACATTCTGAGCAGGAGTGTAAAGGAGTAGGGTAGTTTGTGAGTCCTCCAATGACACTCACAATCAGGGCCAGCTTTAGCAAGAGCGGGGCCCGATTCTGGCTGAAGCTCCGGCCAGGGTCGTGGGGCTTGGGTCCGGCCCGGAGCCGAGCTGCGGGGGCTGGAGCCGAGCCGAGCCGCGGGGGCCGGGCCCGAGCCGAGCCAGAGCCGCGCCAAGCCGCGGGGGCCGGAGCCGAGCCGCGCCAAGCCGCGGGGGCCGGAGCCGAGCCGCGCCGAGCCGCGGGGGCCGGGCCGAGCCGCGGGGGCCGGGCCAGAGCCGAGCCGCACCGCGGGGGCCGGGCCGGGCCGAGCTGCGCCGCGGGGGCCAGGCCAAGCCGCGGGGGGCGGGCCGGAGCCGAGCTGAGCGGGCCGGGCCAGAGCCGAGCCGCGGGGGCCGGGCCGGGCCGAGCCGAGCCAAGCCTAGCCGCGGGTGCCAGGCCGAGCCAAGCCAAGCCGAGCCGCGGGGGCCGGGCCAGGCCGGGCCGAGCCGAGCCAAGCCTAGCCGCGGGGGCCGGGCCGGAGCCAAGTCGCAGGGGTCGGGTCAGGCCAGAGTCGAGCCGCGGGGGCCGGGCCAGGCCGAGCCGAGCCGAGCCGAGCTGTGGGGGCCGGGCCGGGCTGAGCCGAGCCAAGGCGTAGCCGCAAGGGCCGGGCCAGAGCCGAGCCGCGGGGGCCAGGCCGGGCCAAAGCCGAGCCGCGGGGGCCGGGCCGGGCCAGAGCCGAGCCGTGGGGGCCGGGCCGGAGCCGAGCCGGGTCAGAGCCGCTGAGGCCGGGGGTGCTCGGCCGAGGCCGGGCCGGCGCACTCGGCCAGAACCGGGGCCAGAGTGAGCTGCTTGGCCGGGGCTGGACTGGGCCGCGCCGCGCCTCCCCGGAGCCCTTCTCGCGCCCCCCGCCACCTCAGTTTACCTGGTGCTGCCAGCCTGCCTGCCCGCCCCTGCTTCTTTTCAGACTTCCCGCGAACCTCTGATTCGCGGGAAGCAGGGGACGGGGAGGAGCAGGAGGCGGAGTGTTCAGGAGAGGGAAGGAGGAAGAAGTGAGCTGGGGGTGGGGTGGAGAGCTGCGGCGTGGGGCCCTCTTAGCGCGGGGCCCGATTCAGCCGAATCAGCTGAATCGGCCTAAGGCCGGCCCTGCTTACAGTGAGCATGCTTTAGAAGCCGCCAGAACCCAGTCAGAGCAGCAGTGTGTATGTAGCTGGACCAGGCATGTTTGTCTATAGGCAGGAAACAGTGGAACCCCACTGTACCGTGTACCATGAAAAAACTCATACAGATACAGACAGACATCATCTTCCTTTCCAAATGCAACCAGATGGACATCATACCAAAAGGGACTAAAGGTAAACAGCTGCTACTCTGAAAACTGTATCGTGTGGTTTCCTCATGTTTCCACCACCTCCCCTGCTAAGCTGTTCCAATGTTTAATCACTGCTAGGAAATGACATCTTATTTCAAGGCTGAATTTGTCAAACTTCCATTTCCAGCCATTGAATCTTGTTAGGTCTTGGTCATCAAGTCTGAAAACACCCTGCTCTCAGATCTCTGTACCATGATGTGTCAGTGCCTAGACACAGTGATCATGTCATCTCTCAACCTCTCTTCAATAAGCTGAGTAAATGGAGCTCCTTGAGCCTCACATGGAAAATCTTGTTTCCCAGCTCCTGGATCATTTGGTGGCCCTCCTTTGACCTTACTCCAGAACTTCCAATCCTTCCTGCAGTGTGGACACCAGAACTGGACACAGTATCCTAGTAGTGGTCCTACCAATGGTCTGTCCACAAGCAAGATTATTTTCCTTTAATATTCCCCTTTTCTTACATTAGCCCTTTTTGCAACAGCATTGCACTGAGAGCTCATGTTGAGGTGATTGTTTGCAGTGACCTCTAAGTCTAAGTTGTTACAACACACAGCACAAGGCCCTGCTCTGGATCAGGGCCTGAGGGCATTACTAGAATAGAGAATTAGTTGAATTCTCCAAAGTGACACATCCCATCAGGATCAGTTCAGTACTGCAGGAATTCAGAGCTTGGCCTTGTGGGCAGTACCATGGGGCGCAGCAGGTTCAGTGGCTCTGGGGGGCTGCACGGGTACAGTGCTTCAGTGGATGGGCACAGTGCTCAGTTGCTGGACATAGAGGGTACAGTGGCAGTGGTGGCACAGCCAGGAAGGGGCCCAGGGCTCAGTGGTGGGGGGGTAGGGGTGCAGTGGAGGGATGCAGGGGCTTAGTGGAGGCGCGCAGCGGGGAATGGGCACCAGGGCTCAGTGGAGGAGAGTGGTGGCTCAGGGGTTCCTTGGTGCCCAAGGCTGCTCCTCAGCTCCTGCCCGGCCTCCCCCTCATCCCCGCATCGCTCCCCTGCCCACTGCCCCACCTTTCTCGGCCAGACACTGACATCTTTCAGTGATTCACTGCGCAGCTCGGGCCAAGCACACTCGCACACCCTCCCGCCATGGAGCGCATGCTGATGATACCTCTTTCCTCTCTCTGCAGAGTCCGGGGTCCCCGCGTGTGCCCAGGAGGCTGGCCAGGGAGAGCTCGAGGACGGTAAGTACAGCCAGGACAGCCGGCAGTGTTGCAGGCAGGGGGTGAGGCCTGGACAGTGATCCCTGCCGCTGTGCCGAGGGCCAGCAGTATGTGGGCCAGCTTCAGGGGCAGGGCAGAGCAGCCTGGGATAGCAAAGAAAGCCCCTGGCGGGTGGGGTGGCCCTGGGGCAGCCAGTCAAACCAGAGGGCACATTTCTAAAGCTCTGTCTGGGGGCTCCCTGCTCTGTTTTTAAGGGGCACTGAAGAAAAAACTTTAACAAAACGGCCTGGGTCAAACATGTCAGGCCAGTTCTTAGCAAAGTGGCCACATCACAAAAATGGAATTGACACTAATTGCAATCCTGTGCGTACTGCCAACAGAGGCCCCGAGTCTCAATGAGCAATAGACATTGAACTGCTCGGAGCCCTAGCAGTGCTACCTCCAGGCAGAGGTGAGGAACATTGGTAGCGAAGCCTGTTCTGCCTGTGTAGAACCTGTTCTGTGAATGAATGGAAATCTTCATTCTTCCGGGCTACCAGGCCAGCATCTTTCACCGGCACTGAAGGTCACACCCCGAAAAACAATACAAATCAAAGTGATACAATTTCACAAGAGATATCTGTGCCCTGAAATGTCATCCATACCTATTGTGTGAGGACTTCTGCCAAGAGTGGCCCACGTGGCCTTCATTCTCTACCCTTTTTCTGCCATTATATATGCTTTTAAGCATGTACATGCACTGAATTCCCCAGACTTAGAAGAAAAAGAGTGATTCCGTTCTAGCACTGATAGAGCTGAAATGGACCCTTTCCTTTGCTTCCAACTTTGTTGGTTTTGTCAGATAAAGTTAAGGCTCACAATAATTGGATTCATCTTCTGCTGCTCTGGGATTTGGAAACTGATTAGTTCATCTGTATGTTACATGGTGGCAGAAAACTGTCTGAGATCCAAAACTCTTTTTCTAAATCTGTCTTCAATAAAAAATCTAGAAAAGAAGTTCGAGCAATTAGTAAGGAATGCTGACTCTGCAAAATAACTATTGCTGATAAACAGCTGGTAAGGAAGTACTTGGGAAATGTGAATACCTACTATACAAATCAGCTGTTCTGGGTGATGTGTCTAACAAGCTTATTGATCCACTACCATTTATTTTTTAAAACTCAGGGACAATTCAGGAGGTAATGAAATACTGGAGAAATGGAAATTTAGCACCTTATTTTCAATGAAGAATGATTCTGCCAATTACCACCCTAGAAGTGGAACTTCTCTCTCTAGCTGAAAGAGAGTAATGCAAGGGCATTAATATCTGGAAACGCATCCAGTTTGGTGGAGATTTCTGGAAGAAGGTGCAGGGATTGCTAGTAGGATCAGTGTTAATTAACATCTTCATTACTGAACCACATTGAATAGTTTGCAACTTTGCATTACAGAAAAGGGTGTTATTAATCTCCCTAGATGAAACTTTGTGACCATATCTGGGCTTTAGTGTTCAGTTCTGGGCACCTCAATGCCAGAAAGATATTTAAAAGTGGAAGGAATTCAGAGAACAACACCACAACTGCTTGGGGCTGGATGGGATTTACTTAAGAGGAAAGATTAAAAGAACCAAGTGAGCTAAGCATTGACTAAGGGAGAGGGGAGGGAGCATGCTCATAACCTACAAATATTGGAAGAGTATAAAGCCCAAGGGAGGGAGAGGAATTATTTGAAGTCATACATTGTACGGGCGTAACTAGGAGTAATGGGAGAACAGTCTATTGAGCTGCCCTTCCGTCAATGAGGAGTGTTCTTGTGCCCATGTACAGATTTGTTACAGGCCATTTTGGTGGCCATTGGTGAGTCACTGAGGCTCGATGGAAGTTAATTCAGTTGTCTGAGTGCCCATATGATGCATCCCTCTGCTGTGGTAGCCCAGTCACCTCCATCAGTCCTCCCACTGCTGTCCCAGAGTGCATCAGTCACTGAAAAAGTGGCCAGTCTGGTCACCTTTCTGTCCAGCAGTCACCTAGCAGCCATGCATGCTGTGTGGAGCTCACTTGTAAGCCATTTCAGAGCAAGGAACCTCTTTGTCCTGCGCAGTGCTTCCCAAGGTCTGGTAAATGCCCGGGCCCCTGCTTGCACCACTGCTAAAGTCCTCACCTTCATCTGCCTGGGGCTGCTGGGCATGCCCATTGCCAACTGGGAACGTGGCATAGAGAGGCCAGGAGGTAGCCACTGTCCACACTGGGAGTCGAGCGCTCTGTGGGGTTGGCAGAAGGGATAGGACCAGATAGGGTGTAAAAACACACCTAGGACAACAGTGAAACACCAGGAAATTCCCCCACAGTGTGTTCATTCTACTGTGAATTACACCTGGTCCTCTGCAAGTATCCCACCAGTCAGCCCATCTTGGTGATCGACAGCCCTTACTGTTAACAAATTGCACTTTATTTCCTGTCTCAATTTGTCATTAAACCCATACCATAATATACAGGTGATAATTTTGAAGCCCTTCAAATTTCTCTGGTATTTAAGCAGTACTGTGGGCTCTTATGCCACTTTAACCAAAGATACAAACAGTGCTAAAATCTTTAGTTTACAAGCCAATTCAAGGCTTCTTCCTCTTGTTGTCTATGAACTGTCAATTCTCTTGTCAACAAAGTCTGTGTGATTTAGGCTGAGCTCTTTGAAACACTCAGGGTTTCATCTTACAAATTGTACAACTCTTAGTATGATGAGTTTCTCCAGCCTCCACATTCTCAACTGAGTTAGTGATTAGACATGATTTCTAGACAACTAAGACAAACGATGAGTGAAATACAAGTAGATGTCATACATTTTAGTCATTCAGAGGGTTTTAACTCAGTTACGTGCTTTCTGGGAAGCATTTAGTTTAACATAACCATGTTGTCAGTTGATGAAACAATATATGTATAACTAGGCTTGGCAGACTTTGTTTTTTTTATATATTTTTGACAGATCATAGAATCATAGAATATCAGGGTTGGAAGGGACCTCAGGAGGTAATCTAGTCCAACCCCCTGCTTAATCCCCAACTAAATCGTCCCAGCCAGGGCTTTGCCAAACCTGACCTTAAAAACCTCTAAGAAAGGAGATTCCACCACCTCTCTAGGTAACCTATTCATATGTACGGTGAAATGGACATTTACTAATACAAATCTAATCCTTCCAAGACTGTATATAGGTCATTTTGCTACTTATCAGTTGGAACTGGCCTGAAGCTGGCTTCTCCAGCACATCTGCACAGTTGCAACGACTGGTTCCTTGAGTTAGCTAGAGAGTTCATTCATTCAGGTAATTCACTAAGGGTGTTGTGATACCAAGTTCTTGTCTCTTCCAGATTTTGCAGCAGTCTCCCTAGATCAGTGGTCCCCAACACGGTGCCCGCGGGTGCCATGGCGCCCGCCGGGGCATCTATGTACGCCCGCGTACTGGCCGGCGGAGAAGCATCCGCTGAAATGCCACCAAGAAGCAGCCTCATCAAGAGGCGTCGCCGCCAAAATGCAGCTGATTTTCGGCGGATTTTTGGCGGCGACGCCTCTTGATGACGCTGCTTCTCGGCGGCATTTTGGCGGCGACGCCTCTTGATGTTGCCGCTTCTCGGCATTTCGGCGGATACTTTTCCGCTGGCCACGGTCCTTCATGGCTCGTCGTCCAGCACCCGCCACACTGAAAAGGTTGGAGACCACTGCCCTAGATGGTACTTTACCCGATAGGGTTAATAGGTGCTTGTCAGTGATAGGCTTTAGTTGTTAACAGCAGGACATATGTTCACTGGGCTAGGTGATGAATCTTTCTTGTCCAGCTGATTCTGGTGCATGGAGCACCGTGCTGAACAACACAGGGCATATTATACGTGATGCAGCAAAGCACAGTCAAATAGCGACCCAGGCTCCTGCCAATGATTTGAAAAGTCTATACAGGTTATAAGCTGTGTCGCTTCTCATCATCATGATAATAAAATACTGATGGAATAGAATTGCAAGATACTAATACATCATCTTGCTTCTCTCCAAATACAGAACAAAAAAAAGTTGTGGAATACTTCTGCCTTTTGTGCATCGTGGTTGATAATTTTATGTCCTTATCCTATCATAATGGCACTGTACCAGGGGTAGGCAACCTATGGCACATGTGCCGAAGGTGGCATGCGAGCTGATTTTCAGTGGCATTCACAGGTCATGCCCACCGCTCCGGGGGGCTCTGTATTTTAATTTAATTTTAAATGAAGCTTCTTAAATATTTTGAAACCTTATTTACTTTACTACAACAATAGTTTAGTTATATATTATAGGCTTATATAAAGAGACCTTCTAAAAAGGTTAAAATGTATTACTGGCACGTGAAACTTTAAATTAGAGTGAATAAACGAAGATTTGGCACACTACTTCTGAAAGGTTGCTGACCCCTGCACTATACCATTGTTTGGATTTCATTTGTTTTTGACACATTTAAAGAATTGCTTCTTACTGGCCATAGATTTTTCATTGATATCTTTATCAGTAGTTTGCATTTCCTAACTGCTGATGAGTAGTCATTGCTACCAGCTTCCTCATTTTTCAGTTTTGTTTATTTATATTTTAATTGCTGTTTTAATTTCCCTCTGAACCAGAATGATTTTTTAACCAAAGAAGCCGTCTTATATCATTGTAGAGTTGTGGGACTTGGGGGCATCTAACAGAGCATTTTTATGTCTGTTGCTGATATCACTGCTCTACAGCCAAAATGCTTCTGAAATAAATGTAGTCAAACTTTACTAATTCTGGGTCACTGAGAACGAAAATGATGCTTAAAATTGTTGATTGGCTCTAGTTTTCAAGATATGCTATTGGGTCAATATATATGACCCTTGACTTGGGAACGGCGGAGGATAAGTGAGTTATAAAGGGAAGGGATCTCAATTTAAACCAGAAATGACTAAAATACATCTTTGACTGGATCTATGAATAAATCTATGACTGGGTTTGGACAGTACTTGCTTTTTAGGCAAAACAATGAATGATGCAATCTGAAGCTGGTATTGCGTCATCCATGATATGAATTGCATCATGTTATTCCTAGAAGTCATGGATGATGCAATCATAATGAAGCTTACATCACTCTGCTGAACAAATTGCCCTATATCAGCTCTAGAAATCATACAGTGTCGTGCTCTCTTATTTGTCAGTGTTTGATTTTGCAAAGGGACACATTTCTGTTTAGCCAGAGTGAGCAGAGATGCCTCGTACTTGTGTGAACAGTGCAGATAACTTCTGCTATGTTTGTGGTGAAGTGACCTTTGCATCACAAAAGCGCAGTATAACCACTATGGTTAAGAAAGCCTATCACTTTTATTTTGGCTGCAAAATTGGAGATCAGGACAAGAGGTGGGCTCCACACATATGCTGCAACACTTGTGCAACCAATCTTTGCCAGTGGTTGAACAGGAAAAGGAAATCTATGCCTTTTGCAGTGCCAATGATTTGGAGAGAGCCAACAGATCATACCAGCAATTGTTACTTCTGCATGGTGCCTCCAGTTGGGAAAGGTGTGTCAAAGAAGAAAAAGTGGACTGTGCATTATCCAAACATTCCATCAGCTATACTCCCACTACCCCACGTAGAAGGACTGCCGGTTGATGCACCAGAATCATTCTCACTTGAGTCAGACGAGGAAGAGGAAGAGGATGAAACTTCTGGTCCTGAACCATCAATGTCACAGGACCCACATTTTCTCCCATCCTCCTCCTCTGAACCACACCTCATAACACAAGGTGAACTGAATGACCTTCTCAGGGATTTGGAACTACCCAAGAGTAAGGCAGAGCTGTTGGGCTCCAGACTACAGCAGTGGAATCTCCTGGCAGGTGATGTTAGGGTTTCCATGTTCCGTGACCGTCAAAAGGATCTTGTCCCATTCATAGAATCATAGAATCCTAGAATATCAGGGTTGGAAGGGACCTCGGGAGGTCATCTAGTCCAACCCCCTGCTCAAAGCAGGACCAATTCCCAACTAAATCATCCCAGCCAGGGCTTTGTCAAGCCGGGCCTTAAAAACCTCCAAAGAAGGAGACTGCACTACCTCCCTAGGTAACACATTCCAGTGCTTCACCACTCTCCTAGTGAAAAAGTTTTTCCTAATATCCAACCTAGACCTCCCCCACTGCAACTTGAGACCATTGCTCCTTGTTCTGTCATCTGCCACCACTGAGAACAGCCGAGCTCCAGCCTCTTTAGAACCCCCCCTCAGGTAGTTGAAAGCAGCTATCAAATCCTCCCTCATTCTTCTCTTCTGGAGACTAAACAATCCCAGTTCCCTCAGCCTCTCCTCATAAGTCATGTGCTCCAGACCCCTAATCATTTTTGTTGCCCTCCGCTGGACTCCTTCCAATTTTTCCACATCCTTCTTGTAGTGTGGGGCTCAAAACTGGACACAGGATTCCAGATGAGGCCTCACCAATGTCGAATAAAGGGGAACGATCACGTTCCTCGATCTGCTGGCAATGCCCCTACTTATACAGCCCAAAATGCCGTTAGCCTTCTTGGCAACAAGAGCACACTGTTGACTCATATCCAGTTTCTCGTCCACTGTGACCCCTAGGTCCTTTTCTGCAGAACTGCCACCCAGCCATTCGGTCCCTAGTCTGTAGCAGTGCATGGGATTCTTCCGTCCTAAGTGCAGGACTCTGCACTTGTCGTTGTTGAACCTCATCAGGTTTTTTTTGGCCCAATCCTCTAATTTGTCTAGGTCCCTCTGTATCCGATCCCTACCCTCTAGTGTATCTACCACGCCTCCCAGTTTAGTGTCATCTGCAAACTTGCTGAGAGTGCAGTCCACACCATCCTCCAGATCATTAATAAAGATATTAAACAAAACCAGCCCCAGGACCGACCCTTGGGGCACTCCGCTTGAAACCGGCTGCCAACTAGACATGGAGCCATTGATCACTACCCGTTGAGCCCAACGATCTAGCCAGCTTTCTATCCACCTTACAGTCCATTCATCCAGCCCATACTTCTTTAACTTGGCGGCAAGAATACTGTGGGAGACCGTATCAAAAGCTTTGCTAAAGTCAAGGAATAACACATTTCCCCTCATCCACAGAGCCAGTTATCTCATCATAGAAGGCAATTAGGTTAGTCAGGCATGACTTGCCCTTGGTGAATCCCTACTGACTGTTCCTGATCACTTTCCTCTCCTCTAAGTGCTTCATAATTGATTCCTTGAGGACCTGCTCCATGATTTTTCCAGGGACTGAGGTGAGGATGACTGGCCTGTAGTTACCCGGATCCTCCTTCTTCCCTTTTTTAAAGATGGGCACTACATTAGCCTTTTTCCAGTCATCTGGGACCTCCCCCGATCACCATGAGTTTTCAAAAATAATGGCTAATGGCTCTGCAATCTCATCCGCCAACTCCTTTAGCACCCTGGGATGCAGCGCATCCGGCCCCATGGACTTGTGCACGTCCAGTTTTTCTAAATAGTCCCGAACCACTTCTTTCTCCACAGAGGGCTGGTCACCTTCTCCCCATACTGTGCTGCTCAGTGCTGTAGTCTGGGAGCTGACCTTGTTCGTGAAGACAGAGGCAAAAAAAAAAAAAGATCTTCATGGAAGGTGATCTTGTAGCCTGCAACAACATCGATGGTGTGATGGCAACCCTCAACATCGTTCACGATCCAGATGAGTGGAGACTGTTCATTGATTCATTGAAGACGAGTCTTAAAGCTGTTTTACTGCATGATGGCAATGTTTTGCCATCAATTCCAGTTGGTCATGCAGTCCATATGAAGGAAACCTATGACAACATGAAACAACTTTTGAGGTGCATAAACTACGACCAACATCAGTGGCAGCTTTGTGGCGATTTGAAGATTGTTGCTCTCTTGCTTGGTCTGCAGACTGGATACACAAAGTACTGCTGTTTTCTCTGCAAATGGGATAGTCGTGCAAGAGATTCCCACTACATCAAGAAAGATTGGCGACTCCGACAGTCATTGGAGCCAGGGAGGAAAAGTGTTCAGCATCCACCACTTGTTGAATCAAGGAAGATTTTGTTACCACCCTTACACATCAAGCTGGGTCTGATGAAGAACTTTGTCAAGGCCATTGACAAAACACAAGCAGCTTTCAAGTACCTCCATGGAAAATTTCCAAGGTTAAGTGAAGCTAAGATAAAGGAAGGTGTCTTTGTTGGTCCTCAGATTCGTGAACTTTTTCGAGATGATGCATTTGACCATGCACTGCGTGGCAAGGAAAAGACAGCATGGAAAGCCTTCCAGTTAGTGGCAATAAATTTTCTCGGAAACAACAAGGCAGACAACTACAGGTTGTTGGTGGAAAACCTCCTCAAGGCATACAAAATCCTTGGTTGCAACATGTCACTAAAGATACATTTTTTGCACTCTCATCTAGATTTTTTTCCACCGAACTGCGGAGCAGTGAGCGACGAGCACGACGAGCGATTTCACCAGGACATTGCAACAATGGAGAAACGCTATCAGGGCAAATGGAGCCCATCAATGCTTGCAGACTATTTCTGGACAGTGACAAGAGATGCTCCATTTAATGAATACAAGAGACAAGCCAAGAAGCGCCGAGTAGACACTGAATAGGACTAAACTATGTACATAATAATTTTTTGCCTTTTGTTTCATAATAAATTTTATTTATATAACCCTTTTGCTGATTTTTAAAGTGTTACATAAACAGGACAGGTGAAATATTATCATGTAAAGCAACCATAAACACATGAAAAGACCTAGGTTTACAATTTATGATTAAAACTCTACTATCTACACAATATACATAGACATAAAATGTAAAAACTTAAATATCTTAGAAATAGTAGCCAATCCGTTGTTTTAATTGTCATATTTGAATTCAGCACATCAAAATACATAATAGATAGCACATTTTATCTCTGAAGCAGACGACTTCTCAAAAATTGTAGACCAGTGTATCGTGTGGATTATAAAGACCTGGCCTATTTGCAAGATTGGGAAAGTCATTCTCAGGGGTTGAGGACTGTGGGAGGTGCTTGTGAAAATACAGGTGGTCTAAAAGTCAGTTGTGACTGAAGAATTTGGAAACCGCTGCATTAGAGGATTGTTGCCTGAAGGACTGTGGAGAAAAGCTGGTTTGGGAGATGGCAAATGGCTTGCGATACAGGACTCGGGAGCATGGTCCAGGGTTAAGGGGCAGTTTGGGGAGAAGCATGGAGATACTTGTGGAAGGAGTGCACAAAGAGGGAGTCAGAACTGTCCAAGCACAAGATGTGCACAGGAAAGTTTCAGGGACCTAGCAAAGAGACGCAGCTGGGCATAGCATGGGACGAGAGGCCCTGGAAAAAGCAACCTGCTCTTTCTATTATCTTTGATCAGCACCTGGAGGCACGGGACCAGTTGCTTACTGAGCTTGCAAATGAAGTTCCTTGGAATGTCTCTCTCCACCTGTGCAAGAGTAGTTAAAGCAAATGTGTCACCCCCAGCAGCTGGCTTCCTTGGCAGTAAGGACAAGAAGAGACAAAGCAGCCTTGGGTTTCTTGGAAAATCAACATCTCCTGAAGCCCATTCCCAGTATGGAAGCAAGGAAGGGAAGAGGCCCGACAGGCTGAACCAGCAGTAGTGGGAAATCTCTTAACCATAGACTCACTCCTGTTCCCATTGAAGGCAAAGGTGAAACTTTTGTTGATCACGGTGGGAGTCAGACTGAGCTCAGTGTGCAAGAGTATATGCGAGAGGAGGGGCCTGTCAGTAAGATAAACCCAGGCAGGGTTTGCGCTCAGTTCCCTTCATGGGATTCCAGGGATGGATGAGGTTTGGAATTGGCTTGGTTCTCAGTCTGTGGAAGCCAGGGGTCCTCCCCCACCTCTGCCTCCATGGCTCCAGCATACAGTAGTCTCATGCTCCTGTGGGGTTTGGAGGGCCAGCGTGCCCTGGTCATTGTGGCTTCCATTCTCACAGTGCCAGGGACGTCACACTATAGACCCAGAGGCTGTAGAAACTGTGACTATAGCTCGAGGATGGCCAAACCGCGGCTTTTACAGTTAAAGTCCGGCTTGCGGAGCCCCGCCCCATTCTCCACCTACCAGACTTGGGGGAGGGAGAGGGCAGCTCGGGACCTCTGTTTTGCAGGGAAGTGGTGGGGTAGGGGCTTCTGCCCAGTGGGGAGGGAGGTCTCGGGGCTTCAGCCCCGCAAGGTGCATCTGTTGGGGATCGGGGCTTCAGCAGGAGTGAGCTGAAGCCCCAAGCCCCGGCAGGCGCATCCTGTGAGGCAGAAGCCCCAAGGTCTGGCAGGCATGCCTCGGCTCTTGAACTTATGAATATGGTTGTATGCGGCTCGGAGGGTCAGTAAGTTTGGCCACCGATGCTATGGTGTATTGCAGTGGTTTTCAAAAATTTTAGGTTGCACACCTTTCCAAATAATGGAGTCTACCACGTACCCCCTTCTGAGAAAGTGTCATAATATACCTATGATTGCCAAATCTTACTAAATAAAATGCATTGTCCACCATTGTGGGATTTTTCTCATGTACTTCCTGATAACCCCTAAAGACACAAGTACCCATTTGAAAACCATTGGTGTATTGCATTATGTTAGCATGTGACCATGTCATCCAAGTTGCATTGTGATAATGCATATGCACAATGGCAGAGTAGAAGGTGTGCACACACCCTTGACACTGGTATTTCCTGCCTTGTGGGCAACTCCCATTGTAATCACAGGATTGAATTCATTTTGGGATTGTCATTTAATTAAAGAAACATCCTCATTTTGTCCCCAGAGGACGTTTCACTTGAGTAGTATGCCATGCCGACCCAGCAGTGTCTGTCAGGAGCTCCCCATTTGACTGCACACCGGAAGCAACACTTTCATTTTGCCTTTTGACATTTTACTGCTTTTCCCAAGTATTTTTCAAAGGTCCTTCCAGTCTAATCCACTTTGGAGATCAAAGCAAAGAGGGAAAAAGTGCAGTGTTAGAAATCAGTTCCAATAGGGTGTTAAACTATTCTCTATCTGCTGTAAACGGTCCAGTGTACAGGGACTGAGGGCTGCTGGCCAAATCCTCCTTTGTTCTGGGTGTAGAGGACAAAAGAAGAAAGGCTTAACTCCAAGAGATTGGCCAGCCCAGTCCTAGGATCCTCTGAAAATCCCTCCAGCTGATATGATTTGATCCAACAGCAGCTCCTTGAGGTAGAGGTAAAGAAGACAATACTTTTGCATTTCAGAGTTATTGCTGAGTCACTTGGCAGGAATTTGTCTCTGTAGAGCCCTTTAACAATTCCAAAAATGAACAGACTTTCCACATTACATAAATGTAAAGAGACTGTACAGTGCCTTGCCTTAGAGCAGTCACATAGCTGTGCTTAGCACAGATCACACAGAGAAGCCTTTCGAGAAGCTGGAGTACTTGGGGATGGGAAAGGGAGGAGCAAAAAACCCATTGCTAGAGGTAAACAGTTGTTTTCTGCAAAAAGCCAAAGGTGTTGACCAGGACTGTACTGTTAGACATGTACTGTATAAAACCTCTGGAGTTTGTTTTCCGTTGCGGTGCTGCTCTGTGGAGAATTGTTCCCATTTCATGATATGATACAAAAGAGACCTTTTAAAAATGATTTTAAATATATAATTTAGCCCCCTGGGATCCCTGTGATAGAGGAAAAGTGCGTGAGGGGAAAGGGAGAAAAAGGACAAGTTGGAAGAGATAATTGAAGAAGGGGTCATTGGCACTGCAAAAGCCTATGAGCACTGAGCAGTCCCATTGATTTTGCTGGGGCTATTCATAGACGGATACACTGAGTACATATAGAACAACATATTATATAAATCTCTTGGATACCACAGTGATCAGCAAGACAAGACAGAGATTAGAGTTTATGGCTGCAATCTGCTTCCTTTCCGCAGCTTTGCCCCATATTTAATCTTACACTTTGTTTTGTTATTATAGGGTTGCTCAGTAGCGGCGTGCACAGCCAAGCACTTCACTTGTTAATGTAGGGTTGCTCAGCAGTGCTATGTGCTGCCCAGCACCTCATTTATTATTGTACGGTTGCTTAGCAGTGTGCACAGCCAAGAGTTTGTGAGTGCTAGACTGTGCACATTGGTTTTCAATTTTAGGATAACTCATCCAAGAACAATTGAACCCAGTGAATTTGGCAATATATCTGAGTATTTTCTCACCACACCTGACCAAGTCTCTGTACTTTCTATTGAGAGGAAGCAGTTTTCTTGTTGATGTTTTTACTATCAAATCTTACTGCAAGACACAAGGAAAGTCATTTGTAAGTATTTATTATTTTTTAAAACTCAGACAGCTTGAAAAGAAATCCCAGGACTCCTCCATCATCCACAATGGCTTTGAAAACAGCACTTATAAAAACAACAAAGGACTTCTTTTCCCCAGTAGCTGAAGATCTATTTACTGTGGTACAGACCTGTTTCTCCTCCCTTTGTTTAATGGAAACTCACTTTGTCTGGATCCTGTGTGTCTCATCTGCATGTCCAAGTGCCCATCACTGTTGCTGTGACAGCACTGAGGAGAATCTCACAGCAGGTTCTCTTCCGAATGAGGCCGTATCTGCACATGCGCTACAGTGGCACAACTACATCACTGCAGCTATGCCTCTGTAGTGCCACAGTGTAGACACTTCCTAAAGCAACAGAAGGGGTTTTTCCATCCGTATAGGAAATCCACTTCCTAGAGCAGCGGTAGCTAGGTTGATGAAAAAGTTCTTCTTCAGTACCACAGTCTGAAAGGGCAGAAACCCAGCAATGCGTCTGCACTCAGAGGTCAGGAGTCCTGGGCAGAGTTCCAGTCCAGTGGTGAGTCTTGAGTGCTCCTGGTCATCTTCGGCGCCAGTAACCTTTCCCCAGCAAACTCCTCCAGTGTCCTCTTCTGCTGCTCTCTGCAATGCCACACAGAGCGACAACCTCCCCCACTTAACTAGCTAACAGCCTCTCTCCTTATTCCGAATGCAAAGTCACAAGCTCCAGTACTCACGGTCCCACACCACTTGGGGCAGCAGTGATACTTGGTCCAGCTCTGGTGTGTCCTTCTCAGGACATTCCTCCCTGGCACAGTGCTCCTCTTGGCTCCTGTCCTGGGGTGTCCCTGGTCAGCCGCTCTGTCCCTCCTGGGCTCTGGGCTGGTTCTTGGCTGCTTCACTCTGTGAGGGCCTGCTTGCTGTAGCCCTTCTGTCTGGAGTCCCAGACACACCACCCTGTCACTCTCCCTTTCTCACTGCTCTTCCCCCTGTCCCCCGCCCCCAAAAGGCAGCACATCCTCTGCCTGGAACAATCAGCTCTCCCACCCTCAGGACAAAGATTTAAAGGGGCCATGCTCTCTAAACCGCAAGGGGGTTACACAAGTAAAAGGTACTGTGTACATCCTCTGAAACTAGATTGAACCAAGAAACTTCCTATCTTGTTTTTCTGGTACTGTGGTTTACCTCTTATCTCTTTGCTCTGAACACATGCATTTCAGGTATCAAAGAGCATGAAGGCACCTCCTAGGTTTGTACTAGGGTAGAACAATCACATCTCTTGTCCTCTTCCTTTGGGACATTCCAATTCAGGCTAGTGAGAGTAACTCCCTTTCTGTTGCTGTGGTAAACCAGACATCTGTCCTGATCTTGTCAGCTTCCCTATTTGCTTAAGCCAAAACTTACTTCAGTGAATGCAAGGGGATATGGGATACTTAGCATAAGAGAGCAAGGTTATGTAAAAATCATAGTCCATTTAGGCTATATAACTGCTGTAATATTTGTGCTTAATGCATACTAATAACTATATGGTGTGGATAACACATATTATTAATATGATATGTATCTATGCTAGCTAGCATATATTAGTCAACAGGTATGTACGCCCTGTCACAATTTCCATCTCTGAGATTTGTCAGGCACAACTTGGGCCATGTCTACACTACAAAGTTAAGTCTACTTCATGTAAGTCAACATCGAGCCTCCAATTTAAGCAAGTTGATCTTGCATGTCTACACTACGTTCATTGTGTCGGAGGAATGCATCCCCATTAGCAGGGCTTGCATCGATGCATGGAGCACTGCACTATGGGTAGCTATCCCACAGTGCACGTAGCCAAGTGGAATTTTGGGTTGGGCTTGCACTGGCTTATGGGACCAAACATTGGCGTGGGTGGTCATGCGAACATGGTATTAGCCTCCCATGATGCACTTACCTCCCTCTCTCCCTCCCTCCCTGAAATCAACTGCAAACAAACCAAGCCTTTTTCGCACCTTTTTTTGTAAGCTTGGGTTACCCGTGCAGATGCCACAGCATGATAAGCATGGACCCTGCTCAGCTGTACACTGTTGTTGTAAGCATTACAAACACCTCGCGCCTTATCCTGCAGTATTTACACAGCTAATACAGGAGTCACCACATGGAACAATGTGATGCCATGCAAGCAGCCCTGCTGGAAGACATAGAGCGGAGCAATTCACAGTTGCTGGCGACAGTCATGCATCACCTTGACACGGTTGAGCGCCGTTTCTGGGCCTGGGAAACAAGCGCTGACTGGTGGAACCACATTGTTATGCAGCTATGGGATGATGAGCAGTGGCTGCAGAACTTTTGAATGCGTAAGGCCACTTTCCAGGAACTGTGTGAAGAGCTTTCCCCAGCCCTGAAGCACAGCAATACTAAAATGAGAGCTGCTCTGACAGATGAGAAGCAAGTGGGGATTGCTCGGTGGAAGCTTGCAGCGCCAGACTGCTACCAGTCAATGGGGCATCAATTTGGAGTGAGTAAATCTACCTTGAGATCTGTTATGATCCAAGTTTGCAAGGCCATCAACAGACTTCTGCTAGGAAGGGTAGTGACTCCGAGCAAGGTGCAGGACATACTGGATGGTTTTACCATGATGAGGTTCCCTAACTGCAGTGGGGCAATAGATGGAATGCATATCCCTATCTTGGCACCAGACCACCTTGCCAAAGAGTACATAAACCAAAAGACATACTTCTCAATGGTGTTGCAAGCGCTGGTGGATCATAGGGGCCATTTCACCAACATCAACATGGGATGGTTGGGGAAAGGTGCATGACACGTGTATCGTTAGGAACACAGGTCTGTTCAGAAAGCTGCAAAGAGGTACTTTCTTTCCAGCCTGCAAAATAACCATTGGTGATATTGCAATGCCAGTTGTGATCCTGGGAGACCCAGCCTACCCCTTGCTCCCATGGCTCATGAAGCCGTACACAGGCAGCCTGGACAGCAGTAAGGACTGGTTCACCCATAGGCTGAGCAAGTGCAGAATGGTGGTGAAATGTGCTTTTGGACGTTTAAAAGGTTGCTGGT
Source organism: Chrysemys picta bellii (assembly GCF_011386835.1). Lineage (NCBI taxonomy): Eukaryota > Metazoa > Chordata > Testudines > Emydidae > Chrysemys > Chrysemys picta. The sequence goes on along the minus strand of NC_088802.1, from coordinate 31,208,199 downwards.
ATTGTTTGCTTACTATGTTAGACCTCAGTGAAAGTAATATCCTCATTGTTATTGCTGCCTTCTGTGTGCTCCATAATATCTGTGAAACAAAGAGAGAAAAGTTTCTGCTGGGGTGGGGGGTTGAGGCAGATCACTTAACAGCCAATTTTGAGCAGTCAGACACCAGGGCAATAAGAACAGCATGTTGAGGAGCTCTCCATCTCCATGAGGCTTTGAAAACCAGTTTCAGCAATGAGCCAGAGTAATGTGACACTTATCTGTGTTCCTTACCAAACTGTCCCCTCCATTGCGTTTTCTCCCCTGTAAACTCCACCTCACCAACCACTGGTGTTGAATGAAAAAATAGCCTTTTCTCCTCAATCCGTTAAGTTATATTATGCACACAAACACACAGAGACAGCAAAGAAAAGTAAGATAACCTGGGGCAAAAGCGCCGATAACACTGTGGTGGGAGAAACAAGGAAAGCTTGCTTACAGGTGCACTGCAATAACTATTAAAGGTCTGGGAATGGGCGCCTTCTGGTCCTTGTACCCTCCCCTGGTGTTAAGTGCAAGGGATACCGAATTCCCCCTCCTCCACCTCATAGGATGTTTGGGGGAAGAGGATGTAGAACTGGGCGATTATGGCAGCAGATTCAGCATAGGCTGCAGAGGGACTCTAGCATCCAGCTGCCTTTCTTGAACCTCAACCAGAGGCCTCAACATGTCTGATTGCTCCTTCATAATCCTCAGCATCTCTTCTTGCATGGCACGTCTTGTTCCCTGCATGCTCTCCTCTCCTCCCTGTCCATGTCCAGGTTCTCGGACAGTGCAATCCTCCATGCTCTGAGCTCCGTCTTGTCACTCTGGAGGTGTGCATTAACTCATTGAACATGTCCTCCTGAGTCTTCTTTTTTGCACCTTCTCATCTGGGAACATCTCTGTCCCAGTGTGCGTTGACAGACAAGTTTTCAGCTGCTAGGAATGCAAAGCACCAAGGTAGCATTGACAGTGCATAGATTATTTCTGGTGCAAGGTTAATTTTTTTTAATTAAAAAAACCACCCCTCAATACACTTCACTGCAGGCCACAATGTAATCACAACCGCTGGCTACTGCAAGAGTCGGTTTGCTGCTCCGGCCATGGTGAGTAAGAACACGAGGCATGGGCAAGAGGTCTTGTGCTGCTGCTTTTGTGAAGACATCCTTGGATTCCCTTTCCCCTGGCAATCTGAGGAGAGGCACTGGTGTAAAGCCCCCCAAATAGTTTGCTTTTACAAAAGCAGCATCGGGTTGGGAGGGGGACAAACAGGAAGCTGCCCTCCCCACCTTTTTTTTTCAATGCTGTTTGCAGTACATGGTTATCTCTTCCAACCACAACCACAGCACGTTTGGGAAAGCATCGTTGTGTGAGCCAGATTTCACCAAATGGGGTGGATTACTTGTTGAATTGTTTGCGGTTTAAGGGCTAGCATTGAAAACTTCCCCCGTTTCCCCTCAGTGACCCTATGCACTATCACTCTCCTGAGAGTAACAGAGCAAATGCTGCAAGCGTCTGGGTAGAGACCTGGTCCTTTATGCTACAATGCCATGTGCTGCAATGATGCCAGCAGAGGTAATACTGGAGTGGCGTGGGAAAGTGTCCTACCATGGTGGACGAAATAAGGCAGCCCTTCCCAGAAGCCTTCTGCAAAGGATTGTGGAGTACCTTCATGAAGGCTTCCTAGAGATCTCCATGGAGGATTCCTGGGCCATCCCTGTACACATAAACAGTCTTTTTTCGGAGAGCACTCTCTGTGTAGCTGGAGTGGCCACTGATACCTACTACCCCTACTTTTTTGTTGAGATTAAACATAAAAAATAATTGCATGTAACCCCTACAGTTTGATTGGTAATGTGTACTCACCAGACGTGCCTTCCCTGGCATCATGCTCCACCGCCAACTGGTCCTGGGAAGGGATGGGCTCCAGGGTTAAAAACAGTTCTTGGCTGTCAGTGAGAGGGAATCCTCCACTTGCCTGCCTCACATTCTCCTCCGCCTCCTCCTCTTCCTTGTCAGCAAAGTCCTTCTCGTTGTTGCTCGAGGTCGCCCAGGGTTCCTGGGAGGTATCCACAGAGTGTTTTGGGGTAGTGATGGGGTCGCCGCAGAGAATCACATGCAGCTCCTCATAAAAGTGACATGTCTGTAGGGCAGAACCAGAGCAACTATTCGCCTCCCTTGTCCTCTGATACGCTTGCCGTAGCTCCTTTATTTTCACACGGCACTGTTCTTCTGTGTAGCCTTTTCCCCCATGCCCCACACAATCTTGGCATAGATGTCAGTGTTTCTTCTGCTGGATCGGAACTGTGCCTGCATAGACTCTTCTCCCCACACAGCAATAAGATCCACCATCTCCTGTGTACTCCATTCTGGAGTGTGTTTGGGGCCTTGCGTCTCCATGATCAGCTGTGCTGAATGAATGGACTATAAGGTGGATAGAAAGCTGGCTAGATCGTTGGGCTCAATGTCTAGTTGGCAGCCGGTATCAAGCAGAGTGCCTCAGGGATCGGTCTTATTCAACATCTTCATTAATGATCTGGATGATGGGATGGATTGCACTCTCAGCAAGTTTGTGGATGACACTAAGATGGGGGGAGAGGTAGATATGCTGGACGGTAGGGATAGGGTCCAGAGGGACCTAGACAAATTGGAGGATTGGGCCAAAAGAAATCTGATGAGGTTCAAGAAGGACAAGTGCAGAGTCCTGCACTTAGGATGGAAGAATCCCATGCACTGCTATAAGCTGGGGACTGACTGCTGAGCGGCAGTTCTGCAGAAAAGGACTTGGGGATTACAATGGACGAGAAGCTGGATATGAGTCAACGGTGTGCCCTTGTTACCAAGAAGGCTAATGGCATATTGGGCTGCAGTAGTAGGAGCATTGCCAGCAGATTGAGGGAAGTGATTATTCCCCTCTATTCAGCACTGGTGAGGCCACATCTGCAGTATTGCATCCAATTTTGGGGGCCCCACCACAGAAAGGATGTGGAAAAATTGGAGAGAATCCAACGGAGGGCAACGAAAATGATTAGGAGGCTCGGGCACATGATTTAGGAGGAAAGGCTGAGGGAACTGGGCTTATTTAGTCTGCAGAAGAGAAGAGTGAAGGGGGATTTGATAGCAGCCTTCCACTACCTAAAGGGGGTTCCAAAGAGGATGGAGCTCGGCTGTTCTCAGATGATTTAGTTGGTGTTGGTCCTGCTTTAAGCAGGGGATTGGACTAGATGACCTCCTGAGGTCTCTTCCAACCCTGATCTCCCTAGTCTTCTATGATTCTAGATTAGGTATTCCTGAATAACTCCATGTATGGACATTCTTATTCCGGAATCAGAGCGCTTTGTTCCTGTTACACTTAATCTGCTTTCAGAGTGGATTAAACTAAAGAGGAACAAAGTGCTCTTATTCCGGAATAAGAGTATTCAGACATGGGGTTATTCCAGAATGGTTACTGCATTTTGCATTTACACCCCACCTCAATCGGAATTAATTTTCAAGTGTAGACAAGCCGTAAAAGAGCTGCTAGGTTATTGCTCAAACCCTTGGCCTTCCTTACACTTTCTTAGTTGCTGTTAATTGCTGTGCAATAGCCACTGTCTTGGAAACTGCTCTGTGTGGGCACCTACATGAAGCCTAGTTGACTTCAGAGTGGCCTATAGAGCATTTGGCAGGTCTGGGGCTTTCATCTGAATGCTCTTTGGGCACATGTATTCCTGTGCAATAGGAATAACAAAAAATGTGATTCTGTCAAACACCAAAGTAACCACGTGTGGCTGAGGTGATGTGCAATTTGTAAAACCCTCAGTGCTGCCTGTTTCTCGTGGTTCTGTTTATTCTTTAGATGTTTGCAGTTTTCTTTTCATCTGTGTTCCATTGTTTCATTAGAGATACAGGTTAAACGCACTGGATGACAGTTGCCAGAATCTGGCTTCTTTCGTTTTTTGAAAATGGGTACCATATTTGCTTTCATCTAAGCTGTCACTACCTCTGAGTTTTTCCAAATATCATTGTCTATAATTCAGCAAATTAAACAGCTACTTCTCTGACAGTGAGATGCATGTCATCTAGACTTGCTGGTTTGGAGGTGCACAAATTCCACTCACTTGCTTCTTATTAATTCACTAGCATTTCATTGTTTTTTACCTGCCCTGTCTGACAGGCCTTTTGCTTGTTTTTTGCAGATAAACTGTGTGACTTTTCCCCACCCAGACACAATGCAAGAACAGCAGTTGCTGAAACCCACTGAATGGAGCTACTGTGATTATTTCTGGGTAAGTAGGCAGCCAGCCACATGCCACTCGCAGCAGCTTCTGAGTTTCAGGAAGAGCAGAACAAATTGCTAGGTTTGTGTTACGGAGCAAATCAGAATTCAGTGTGGCTGAAAAAGACACACTAGCAAGGAGCAGCACCAACTCTGCTGCGTCACTTCTGCAGGGCCTTTAATAAAGCACAGGGGACGGTGTGGTGCTAGAGGTGCTCTCCAGAACAAAGAGAAAACAAGGGAAAGGCTTAAGGGAGGGAACATCGCTCCTGCAGGAAGAGTGGAGTGTTTGTTAGCCTCAGTCCCAACCACCAGACCAGGCTGCACTGAGGAGAGAGGGAGCAGCTAAGGTGCTGATGTAACTCCGACAGACCCCGTTGTCAGCGGGCAGGATTGAACCTTGGACCTCTGGAGTTTAGTGCATGAGCCACTACTGCATGAGCTAAAAGGCATATGGCTGTTAGCCAAGGCTGTAGAGCAGACTCATTAATCTCTCTCTAAGTGGTCATTCAGCCCACGTCCTCTTTTCATGCTGATGATTCGCAGAGCTACCTCTCTGCTCTGGACCTGGCCAAAATGGAACTCCTGATCCACCACCACCGCCACCAGCACAAGCCCTTCTATCTTCTCTGTCATGATGGACAGCACCACCACCTTCCCTGTCATTCAGACTAGCAACCTTGATTCTATCTTTGCCTGAGCCCTCTCTGTTGACCTACCCATCAGCCACGTCACTTGCCACTTCTTCCTGCACAGCTTCTCTAGGATCTGGCCTGTCATCATGGCCAAAACTCTCATCCAAGCCCTGATCATCTTGCTTTTTGATTACTGCAGTCTTTACTGTATATGTGAGTACAGCATGCAGCGCAGTGAGGCAAAAAGCATAGCAATTCTGAAAATATCCCCTATGCCCCAGAGACATGGGGGGTGGAGTTAGACATTAATCGAAAGTATAGGGAAGAGGGAAAGAAAAAAGGTGAAAATGAAACACAGAGAGAGGGGGCTCCAAACTGCTCCAAAGTCAATGGAATTATCCTAGGGATGAACTGGGCCAAGTAACGAAACAAACAATGATTGAAAGAATGAATGAATGGCATTATTATTAGCCCATGAAATGAGGTGGTCTTTTACATACTAAAGGGGCTATCACACTGGGTACATTCTATCAGGCACTGATGGAGTAGATGCTCAGCAGAGGGGAGGAAGTCATTTAATGGTCTTCCGAGGCGCATTTCAAAGTGTTTTTAATGTTCTGATCAGCAGCTTAGATCCCAGGAGGAGCCTCCTGCGAAGAAAAGCAGCTGTTCCCACCCCTGGAATGACATCTTTTGGCAGCATTGCTGTAGTTAGGATTCTAGGAGCCATGACATGTCTTGTGTTGTACACGTCCTAGCTGCCATTTCTCTTCCAGGCTGATAAGAAGGATCCGCAAGGGAACAACACAGTATCAGGGTTTGAAATTCTGCTCCAAAAGCAACTCAAGGGGAAACAAATGCAAAAAGAAATGGCAGAGTTTGTTCGAGAAAGGTAATTGGAAGCTTTCTGTTGAGTTTAATATTTCTTGTAATCACTTTATTTCCATGAATCGAGCACGTAGCCTGAACTCTGGAAGTTGTGCATATTTTATGAAACACATACAGATATTTAATTTCATCACTATCCATCCAAACTCTCCAATTTTTGCCAAAAAATGTTCTCCTTCGGTGCATCTATTAGCTTTAGACTTCCCATGTCTCTTTAAGGTTTGTGAGTCACTTAACTTGGTGGAATGAGGATAATCAATGGGACATAGTAATACCAGGGTACGAAACATATAGGAATGGCAGAATAGGTCGTACTGGTGGGGGAGTGGCACTACAGGTGAAAGAAAGCATAGAGTCAAATAAAGTGAAAATCTTGAATGAATCAAACTGTACCATAGAATCTCTATGGATAGAAATTCCATGCTTGAAATATGAGACAATTTAGATGCTAAAGGAGCACTCAAGGAAGATAAGGCCATTGCAAGAAGTTAAATGAATTCTTTGAATCGGTCTTCACTTCAGAGAATGTGAGGGAGATTCCCACACCTGGGCCATTCTTTTTAGGTGAAACATCTGAGACACTGTCCCAGATTGAGGTGTCAATCAAGGGGATTTTGGAACAAATTGATAAATTAAACAGTAATGAGTCATCAGTACCAGATGGTATTCACCCAAGAGTTGTGAAGGAACTCAAATGTGAAGTTGCAGAACTACTAACTAATATATAAACTATTGCTTAAATCAGCCTCTGTACCATATGTCTGGAGGATAGCTAATGGTAATATCAATTTTTTAAAAGGGCATCAGAGGCTATCCTGGCAATTATAGGTCAGTAAGCCTAACTTCAGTACCAGGCACATTGTTTGAAACAGAACTATGACACACAGATAAACAGGATATGTTGGCAAAAAATAAACATGGTTATTGCAAAGGGAAATCATGCTTCACCAATCTATTCAAATTCTTTGAGGGGGTCAACAAGTACATGGACAATGGTGCTCCACTTGATATAGTGTACTTGGACTTTTAGAAAACCTTTGACAAAGGCTCTTAAGCAAAGTAAGTAGTCGTGGGATAAGAGGGAAGGTCCTCTCATGGATCAGTAACTGGTTAATAGGAATCAACAGGTAGAAATAAATGGTCAGTTTTCACAATGGAGAGAAGTAAATAGCAGGGTCCACTAAGGACCTGTAATGGGATGAATGCTTTTGAACATATTCATAAATGATCTGGAAAAGGGGGTGATCAGCTAGGTGGCAAAATTTACAGACAATACAAAATTACTCAAGAAATTTAAGTCTAAGCTGAATGTGAAGAGATACAAAGGGCTGTTATTGAACTGGGTGACTGGGCCACAAAATGACAGATGAAATTAAATGCTGGTAAGTGCAAAGTAATGCACATTGGGAAAAAACATGTTATCACTCAAGAAAGAATTGGAGTCATTGTGGATACTTCTCTGAAAACATCCACTTAATGTGCAACTGCAGTCAAAAAATCTAACAGAATGTTAGGAACCATTTGAAAAGTGATAGATAATAAAACAGAATATTTCACAATGCTCCCATGCTCTAGGTGCCCCTAAACCTCTGACTGACAGAAGCTTGGACTGGACAACAGGGATTGGGATCGCTCAATAATTGCCCTGTTCTGTTCATTTCCTCTGAAGCATCTGGCATTGGCCACTGTCAGAAGAGAGGCTACTGTGCTAGATGAACCATTGGTCTAACCCAGTATGGAGAGTCTTATGTTCTTCTAATACCACTATATAAATCCATAGTACCCCACACCTTGAATACGACATGTAGTTCTGGTTGCCCTACCTCAAAAAAGATATATTAGAATTGGAAACGGTATGGTGAAAGGCAACAAAAATTATTAGGGGTATGGAAAAACATCCATATGAGGAGAGATTAAAAAGACGGGGACTGTTCATTTTAGACTAAGGGGGGTATGTTAGAGGTCTATAAAATTATGAATGATATGGAGAATATGAATAGAGAAGTGTTATTTAGCCCTTTCCTAATACAAGAACTTTATTAAATTAATAGGCAGCAGGTTTGAAACAAAGTACTTCTTTACACAATACACAGTCAACCTTTGGAACTCTCTGCCAGGGGATGTTGTTAAGGCCAAAAGTATAATTGAGTTCAGAAAATAATTATATAAGTTCATGGAGCATAGATCCATCCATGGCTATTAGCCAGGATGGTCAGGGATGCAATCCCATGCTCTGGGTGTCCCTAGACCTCCAACTATGAGAAGATGGGACTGGACAACAGGGAATGGATCACTCAGAAGTGCCTCAGACGCATTTGGCACTGTCCACTGTCAGAACATAGGATACTGGGCTAGCTGAATCATTGGTTTGCCCCAGTCTGACCATTCTTATGGGTCAACAATATCTTTTATCAGTGAGTTCCACAGGTTGATTATAATAGATAAAAAGAAACACTCATGAGTAAGGCCCCACTGGAAAATCTGATGATTTACTTTGCCGTGTGGTGGTTTTGTCCATATTTAATATATGTTCACTGCTGTCTGTTTTCTGTAGGATAAAGATTGAGGAAGAATATGCCAAGAACTTGTCCAAACTGTCTCAGAACTCACTGGCTGCTCAAGAAGAAGGGTAAGGAGCCTTTGCACAAAAGGCATTTCCCCTAACTTAGGCACATGCTCTTCTCTTGAGGCCCTCCATAGAGCAATGGGTGATTCAGACTATTATCCTGGCTTTGTTAGTGGGGGGTAGAACCTTCTGGAGCAGTAGTCCATTGATTGACAGGGCCAGTATGTTTTTAAGAGCAGTTGTGCAAAATATTAAAAATTTTAATCATTTATGTTTAATATTATAGCTGTTCTAAACTATAGCAATTCTTGGGGTTCAGCACATGGCAGCACTGCATTGCTGGAATCACAGAGGGATCTGTGCATTAAATGAAGTTGCTGATTGCTGTCCCTCAGGGGACCCAGTAGCATCAGGACAGAGGGAGATGCAACAGCATCTTCTAATCCTGGGTTCTTTCCTCCCGTGGAGCAAAAGGAGAGAGCCTCTCTCCTTTGCGCTGTGTCTGCCCTGGGGAGGAGGTAGGATGCCCAGAAGTGATATGCCAAAGAAGGCAGGGGAGGGCTCATGTACACTGCTTTAGTTTCCCTGCACTAGCACGTTTCTGTGCCATTGACAGAAGTCACTGATGTGGAGGCCCCGTCACTAGATGTGTTCAAGAGAAGACCAGGAGAATCTTTTGGGGGCTAGAGTACAGGGGTGCTAGGAGTTGGTTTCACAATTAATGGTCTCTAATTATAAATCCTTATAATAGAATTCATTTAATGAACAAAAACCATTTAAAAGGGGTTAAAGTTCGGCTGTCAATTAATCGCAGTTAACTCACGCAATTAACTAAAAAAAATTAATCGCAATTAAAAAAATTAATCGCAATTAATTGTAGTTTTAATTGCACTGTTAAAAATAGACTACCAATTGAAATTTATTAAATATATTTGGATTTTTTTCTACATTTTCAAATATATTGATTTCAATTATAACACCCTACACAAAGTAGACAGTGCTCACTTTACATTATTATTTTTTATTACAAATATTTGCACTGTAAAAATGGCAAACAAAAGAAATAGTATTTTTCAATTCACCTCATACAAGTACTGTAGTGCAATCTCTTTATCATGAAAGTGCAACTTACAAATGTAGATTTTTTGTTACATAACTGCACTCAAAAACAAAACAATGTAAAACTTTGGAGCCTACTTCTTGTTCAGCCAATCGCTAAGACAAACAAGTTTGTTTACATTTACGGGCGGTAATGCTGCCTGTTTCTTATTTACAATGTCACCTGAAAGTGAGAATGGCACTTTTGTAGCTGGCATTGCAAAGTATTTACGTGCCAGATAATATTTAAAAATAAAGACGGTACAAACGATTCAAGGAGTCAGGTGTCAGTCATTGGGGGGAACATACAGAGTATGGGGGGATGTTGTTATGTTGGGGTTGGCAGCTCACATAATACATACGGACTGTAGTGTCCCCAATGGGGGGGTGGGTGGTGGGCGAGATCAAGACCTAGTTGATAATCGGTGAGGGTCAATCATCCACACATGGGGTACAAATAGCCATGGGCACAAGTAGGTGGGTTGGGTGATGGTGATGGGGCGACCCTCACGGGGTGGGATCCAGGGGAAAGAAGCCCTGCAGGGTGGGGGGGGGGTTGATAGGTCCCATCCCCCTTGCGGGCAGGTGAGGTCTCCCCGGCTCACTCCTTGGCATTGACGGTGGCCGGTGAGGTTGGGTGGGTTCAGGGCTCAAGAGACAAGGCCCATCGGGGGGGGGGGGGAATATAGGCCACTTCCCCCTTGCCGGTGGGCAGGGTCCCCTTGGCACACTCTCGTTATCGGTGGTGGCCGATGGGGTTGGACGGGTTCAGGGCTGGGGCGGGGGGGGGGGGGAAGGATGGGACCCCTCCACCTTACAAGTGGGCAAGGTCTTCCTGGTTCGCCCTCAGCACTGGAAGCGGCCGGTGGGGTTGGGTGGGAAGGGGCTCAGGGGGTAGGATCTCTGCCCCCTTGTCGGTGGGCAAGGGCTCCCCGGCTCGCTCTTGGCATTGGCGGCGGCCAGTGAGGTTGGGTGGGCGGATTTGGGGCTCAGGCCCAGCGGGGGGGGGGTGGTAGATCCCTTGTGGGTGGGCGAGGTTTCCCTGGCTCGCTCCCGGAGTTGGCGGTGGCCGGTGAGGTTGGGTGGGTTAGGGGCTCAGGGGGTAAGGTCCAGTGGGGGGAGGAGGGGGGGGTTAGCGAGTCCCTTCTCCCTTGCAGGTGGGCGAGGTCTAATCGGCTCGCTCTTGGTATTGGCGGTGGCCGGTGATGTGTTCCGTGTAAATGCTGCCTGTTTCTTATTTACAATGTCACCTGAAAGTGAGAATGGCACTTTTGTAGCTGGCATTGCAAAGTATTTACGTGCCAGATATGCTAAACATTCGTATGCCCCTTCATGCTTCGGCCAACATTCCAGAGGACATGCTTCCATGCTGATGATGCTCGTTAAAAAACTAATACATTAATTAAATTTGTGACTGAATTCCTTGGGGGGAGAATTGTATGTCTCCTACTCTGTTTACCCACATTCTGCCATATATTTCACGTTATAGCAGTCTCGGATGATGACCCAGCACATGTTCATTTTAAGAACACTTTCACAGCAGATTTGACAAAACGCAAAGAAGGTACAAATGTGAGATTTCTAAAGATAGCAACAGCACTTGATCCAATGTTTAAGAATCTGAAGTGCCTTCCAAAACCTGAGAGGGACGAGGTGTGGAGCATGCTTTCAGAAGTCTTAAAAGAGCAAGGGAATGGTTTAATGGTAAAACATAGTAGTCAAGGAAAGCCAAGCAATGGTGGGTAAATAGTATAATGGCTAACGGGGTCGGGCTGGAGACTCTTGCCTATATGCTCGGGGTCTTACTGATCGCCACATTTGGGGTCGGGAAGGAATTTTCCTCCAGGGCAGATTGGCTGAGCCTCTGGAGGTTTTTCGCCTTCCTCCGCAGCATGGGGCAGGGATCTCTAGCAGGAGGGTCTCTGCCGATTGAAGTCACTAAAAACAGGATTGGGGACTTCAACAGCAGAGTCCAGGGAAGGGGTAGGGACGGTTTTATGGCCTGCAGCATGCAGGGGGTCAGACCAGATGATCATAATGGTCCCTTCTGACCTTAAAGTCTATGAGTCTATGAGTCTATGAGTCTATAAGTCAGATGCGGAAACTACAGAACCCAAACCACCAAAGATGAAAATCAACCTTCTGCAGGTGGCATCTGACTCGGCTAATGAGAATGAACATGTGTCAGTCCGCACTGCTTTGGATGGTTATCGAGCAAAACTCATTATCAGGATGGACGCAGGTCCCCTGGAATGGTGGTTGAAGCATGAAGGGACATATGAATCTTTAGCACATCTGGCACATAAATATCTTGCAACGCCGCCTACAACAGCACCATGAGAACGCCTGTTCTTACTTTCAGGTGATAGGCACATGATTGTGGGCAGCATTATGCCCTGCAAATGTAAACAAACTTGTTTGCGCGATTGGCTGAATAAGAAGTAGGACTGGGTGGACTTGTAGACTCTAAAGTTTTACATTGTTTTATTTTTGAATGCAGTTATTTTTTTGTACATAATTCTATATATGTAAGTTCAACTTTCATGATAAAGAGATTACACTACAATACTTGTATTAGGTGAATTGAAAATACTGTTACAGTACTTTTCTTTTTTACAGTGGAAATATTTGTAATAAAAAATAAATATAAAGTGAGCACTGTACACTTTGTACTCTGTGATGTAAGTGAAATCAATATATTTGAAAATGTAGAAAATATCCAAAACTGTTTAAATAAATGGTATTCTGTTATTGTTTAACAGTGCGATAAATCGTGTGATTAATCACGATTATTCTTTTAAATTGTGTGATTAATCGTGATTAATTTTTTTAATCGCTTGACAGCCCTAGTTTAAAGTTAGGTAAGCGGAACAGCCCTCCAGGCAAATACTTCAAACAAAAGAAAGCCAAGTTATGGGACATCTCTTATCTGTGTCCTAACATGACCCAGCACCTTTCTACTGGCAGCGAGAGATTCCACAGCTTCACAGAGAGCTTCCTTCTTCTTCCAGTGCAAGAAACACCTTTACCCACCACACATTAATCCCCTTCACTGTGTAACACCACACCTTGATTACAAGCTGAGCAGCAGCTTCTCCAATTCAGCACTGCCATCTGTGTGCCATCTGTGTGCAGACTCAGTGTGTGGTGTGTGTTTCTGGGGAAGTCTAAGGTTCTGTGCAGGTGGGGTTGGATTCTGTGGAGAGCATTGATGTGTTCATCTACCTAGCTGCACACAGAGTTCAAACGGCTGCAACAAACTGGATGTTCTTCAGTGAACAGAGCTTGCCACCTCCAGCATGAAGTCCATGTCTCACTTATGGATGCAAAAATGTCTTTGTACTGAGACAGAATTCAGGATCTATCAAACTTGTGTACCGCCTGTATTGCTATGCGGGTCAGAAAGCTGGACCTTCCTACAGGCAGACTTGGAGCAGCTAGAGGCATTCCATAAAGGAAACATTTTTAGTTTATTTTTACTCATCATCTGAATACTAAATTTACTTGAAATCCTCTAGAAATTCAGTCTTCACTCACAGATTAGGTGTTGTAAATTTGGGGAGGGTACACTTATCTTCATACAGAAACAAAAACAAATCCATAGATTGAATTCCTGCTTACAATGAAAGATGAAATTCAGTGTTAATTTGAAAATATTAATCTGATCCTACCATTATTTGGCTTTTTGCCTTCTGGGCACTCTGCTACTGTTGCTCTCTTGACTGCCTGTAATTGAAGGTTTTTATTTCCATCATTTTCACTGTGGAAAGTGGGACACTGTGTGCACTTCGGTGATTTGCCTGGAGATCTGACAATGTTTTCAGCGGCAGGTGTCTTTAAGACGGAACTGAGGGCTATGAAGCAGACACGCAGCTAAACCACTTTTGTACATAGGGTTTCAGAGGTCTGCAGGCGCCGGGATTCTAAACATTGTGGATGATAGAAGGTTTTTACATTTTCCATTAGCTAATGTGAGGGAATTCTATTGGGAGGGGGCTGTCCAGGTCTTTGTGTCTGAGATGTGAGAGGTGTGAACTGGTACTACTGTCTTAATGCTGGAGGGGACAACAGTCTGATTGATTAAGCTGTAGTAGTTGAATGGTGCATACATGTATATTGAGTATGATACAATGCAGGGGCTGATACACTGCACAAATGAAAGGTTGCCTCATGAATTCCAGTGGGGGCCATGCATGGGTACAAGGCACAGATCAGGGCACTGACCAGTGATGCATTGTGTTTTTCAGCACCTTAGGCGAGGCCTGGGCCCAGCTGAAGAAAAGTCTGGCGGATGAGGCAGAGGTTCATCTCAAATTTTCCTCTAAGGTAATCTGCAAGCTCCTTTGTTCACACAGAGCATTCTCCAGGAGTTTGGTAGTGGTCTAGCCTTTGGGGGATATTAATAAGGAAAATATGAACATACACAGGTGGTCCAAATGGCAAACATCTGAGAGCACTAAGGAAATCTGTCAAAGCTGTGTGTTTTCCTATGCTCTCTGCAACACTGTTCTAACCCGTTAGATCCCACTCTGCTGCCAGAGCTGGGAACAGAACCTAAGAGTCAGATGGGGGAGTATTATTATTATCACCCTGTCCTACAGAGAGGGACACTGACACCAAAAGGCAAAGGGTACCGATAGCCTTGGCTGTAGCAGCAGGATTCAAACTCACAGGCCAATGTGTGGCCAGCTCATGTGCAGGGGTTATGTGGGGGGGGACCAAGACACCTCCTTCCTCTTGCACACCTGATGAGAGGGCTGGAAAACACTGCAGGCCATTTGCTCAGTGGAGCACAGAGCCACCTCTGTCCAAGTATGTTGAGCAGCATGCGATTTCCCAATGCAAAGGGAAAGAGGCAGAGCCATAGTCCCACTCCCTTCTTTCCTCCCTCCCTCCCACTCACTGTTGTCCAAGGCCACCTGCAGTGAGGGATGCACTGACAGTCTGTGTGGTCCCAGTTCACTGGAGAACTCAGGGTGTGACTGTGATGCCTGCACTGCACCTGGGAGAGGCAGCTTCCTGCCACCTTCGAGCTGGGGCGGGGACAGTCTTGTGGTTAAGGCACAGGAGGTTTGGGTTTAATTCCTGGTCCTGCCACTGGCTCCCTGGATCACCTGGGGTAAGTCACTCTCTCTCTCTCTGGGCCTCAGTTCCCATCAGAAAATGGGGATAACAGCACTATCCCCCCAGGGCGTGGGCTGGGGAAATCCGTTACCTGTGTACGAGGCACTGTGACGGTGGCTGTTACAAGTATCTCTATTGGAGATTAAAGGTTTCAGGCTTTCCAATGAGAGAGGATAGCAAGAGCTTAAGAATTTGTGACCTTTGAGAAATTGCTCCTATGCTCCCTTAACTGATGGGTTGGGGTGGAGGCAGCTTTGCTCCAGGCTTTCTTTGGGAAGGGAAAGATCCTTAGTCCATTCTGCCATCATGCTGCTAAAATTACATCTCTGGCTAAGTATGAGCACCGCATTCTCGTCCATTGTGAGCAAGCCTTTCAGGAGAAACAGCTAACTTCATCCAGTCCTGTTATGCTCCTGATCAGCGCTTGGCTGTTTGCACTTCCCAGTGCCCCTTTCTATTGTCATTCCCAGCTCCAGAGTGAGGTGGAGAAACCACTGCTCAACTTCAGAGAGAACTTTAAGAAAGACATGAAGAAATATGACCATCACATCGCGGATTTAAGGAAGCAGCTGGCTAGTCGCTACACAGCAGTAGAAAAGGTAAGAGCAGAGAATGAAGCAGAGTGAGCTTTGGTGGGATAATCTCATCTGGGTGACAAGAAAAAACAACTCATGGAATGCTTCTCTTCAGCTTCTAACTACACAGGAGAGAACTCTGCCAGAGGCTGTGTGTGGTCTCCCGTGCTAAACTCCTAAAGTCTTGTTCTGTTCTGGTGATTAATAGGAAACCAGAGAGGCAGCGTCATATCTGGAGATATTTTTGTTACACTGAATTGTGTCTCTAACCCAACCCTTCTCACTCTCTAAGTTAATATATTGCTATGGCATTAGGTGAAAATATCCATCCTGATGCATGCTCCATGGTCACATTAGCCAGACAGGGCCTGGCAGGGATGTCAATCTAACTTGGGTCACCTAAGGTCACCAGCAAAGCCTCTGCCTGTTGTACACACACCTTCAGCAGACAGCTGAGGTCATGCTCCACCCCTTCTCCTGACTGACTCTCTGACTGGAGAAAGGGCAGGAAAAGCCAGGTGCCAGCACTGTTTGTGTCCTGTATGAAGCCGAAACACAATACTGCTGAATGATCCAGGTGTTGGTTGTTAAGTCCCTGCTGAGTATTCTCACAGGAATCAAACTATATGCTGGAGTGCACATCACATTGCCTTCCCAGACAGCCAGGGACACAGCACATGGAAAACTGTCAGTCTGCACTGCTTACATGGAAAGCACTTTTCCCAGCTGTGCTAAGTTCTTTAGACTCATGTCTGAAGCAAGCATTATCCAACCATTTATCCAGAGGGATAATTAAATCAGTGGATCAGAAAACAAATACAGACCCCTTGGGTGGCATCTGCTCAGCATGACACAGACAAAGGAGATAGCCTTCTGCCAGGCTCCATTACCATCAGCTTCAATGCCCTCTAAGCCCAACACCAAATATTCCTCTCTCAAAATCTTTCAAAGCTGCAAAATTAACCCATCAGTAATTGCCTGTGAAGTCGATGTAGAGAGCCATTATTCCAGAGCTGGGATGTCGGTGTGTAACTCAGCACATACACAAATAGCAGCCTCCAAATTACGTCAAAATCTCCAATATGTTACAGGGGGCAAAAGAGTGTTGGCCTGATTTTTAACTAAACAGGCAACATCTTGTGCAAAACACGTCTAACTTGTGTGTTTAGGTAACCTCAGCAACTGTGCATACAGAAAGGGTAAATGTATTCACAGGTGGGTAACATGATAATGTGTGCCTACAGTTTCCTCACCTGCATGTACAGTGGCAGTAATTATACTCTCAAATTAGGTCTGTTAACATGATGGAGCAATTTAAATCAAGGTGATTGATTTAAATCATTATTTAAATCACTTGATTTTTTAAATAAATTGTTAATTTAAATCAGATTAAGACTATGTAAAAACTAATTTAAAATTTTGTTACTGCAACTTCAGATTAAAATGTTAAAAAAAAAGAAAAGAAAACAGAAAAAATCCCTGAAATTCTATATCAGAAAACTAAAGAAAAGTTCAAGACATCCACATTCACAATTGAAGACTATAGAATAAGAAGACAGTAAAGAACAAGCACCATGCAAATAACAAAATCTGATCAACACATTAAAAATAAGGATTTGAATTTAAAAATCAGTTTGTAATCATGATTTTTAACAACCCTGGTCTTAAATGCTTAGACCCTGAAAAGCCCTTTGCTAGAGCAGGTGAACTGAGCCCTTTTTTGCTTGCTGTCCAAGATATACTTTTTCTTCCCTGGCTGTCTAGCTTTATATTTTATCTCTGCTACACAGAAACAGGCTGATATAAAGCACTCTGTAGATTAAACTCATTCTGAATTGCACTGTGAAAGCCTTTTTGTATATGAATTCATTTGGCACATTGAAGGAGCCCAGATCTCCAACAATTTTTTTTTTCAATGGACAGTATTGCAAGGGCTGAGTGTCTGGCTTGCTCCATTGGTGACTGGAGATGATTCATATTTTTGGACTATCTGCACTGCTTTCATCATTGCCTCACAATCATTCATGAATTTTATCCTCACAACACTGCTGTGGTGCAGGGAAATGCTATCCCTGCTTTTACAGAGGGGAACTGAGGCACAGAATATATTGAGGAACTTGCCTAAGGTCACCCAGGAAGCCTGTGGCTGAGTCAGAAATTGAAAGCAGATCCCCTGCATCTCTGTGCAGTACCGTAGCCATTGGACCTCCCTTCCTGTAATTACTCTCACCCATTGCAAGAGGCGAGGGCATGAGCAAGAAGCTGTGGCACACCCCCCAAGCCTTGTACTTACATGTCATAGGAATGTAGGCATTGCCAGGCTGCATCAGACCTGAGGACTATCTAGTCTAGGATCCTGTCTCTGATAGTGGCCAGCACTTGCCACTGCAGAGGAAAGTGCCAGAACCCTGCAGTAGCAGATGTGGGGCAATGACTCCCCATGAAAGTCTCCTCTTAGGCCCTCATACTCAGAGCCTGGTAGCAGGAGGGTTTGTATTCCTTTCAACGTTCTCTCCTTTTAGTATTTACTATGATAACTCTGGATATTTTTGTAATATAAAAAATGTCCAATCCCCCTTTAAATCTTGGTAAGCTTTGGGCCTCAGTGACATCCAGTGGCAGTGAGTTCCATAGGCTGATTACACATTGTGTGAAAAAGTATTTTCTTTTATCAGTTTTGAATTTTCCACCTTTTAATTTCACCTGTTCTTGTGCCCCAAGACAGAAATATTAGACCCATGGCTTCTCCCTCCCTCCTGCAGTGCCCCATCTCCCTTCAAGCCCCAGACCTGACCCAGATCGCCAGTTTCTCTGCAGGGTTTCCCTTCATCACGGGGAAACCCCTTGCACTCTGGGCCACCAGATTTCAGTTTGCCAGTGTGTCTGCACTATGTGGGGAGGGCAGCAGCCCTTCGTCTGATGACACGAGTGCACATCTGTCAAATTGGGGGTGGCAGTGTCCCCCCCCTTAGCAGCTGCTGGAGATGGGGACCCCAACCAGCCACCCCAGAAGGTAACAGGAACAAAATGGAGAGGCCTTTGTGTCCCTAACATAAGACCCGTGGGTAATGGGGCAGCAATTAGGACTATCAAATGAATCTGCTGTTTAATATCGCTAACCCTTATAACACGAGTCCTCGCTACATCGGACTAAAGCTGAGCAATAATCAGTTCATCAGTTTGTTGGTCAAACCAAAAACCCAACCCCAGTTCATTTCAGATCAACCCAAAATGAAAATTCTTTGGTTTTCTCAGTGAAACAAACATTTTGGGTCATATGAATGTATCACTTAGATTCTGGGTATTTTAAACCACTTTTTCTATTAAAAGCAAATGAAATTTGGAGATGCCATTCACAAAGCCACTAAAGGAAGAGGTACCCCCCACTCCAGATCCTATAGGATGGTGGTTAGGGCTCTTGCTTTTAAAGTGCAAGACTTAAGGTCATAGTCTTGCTCTACATCAGGCACAAGGGACTAGAACTTGGGTTTCTAGGGTTATAGCCAAGGGCCACATCCACTGAGCTATCGGATATTCTGGGGCTGGGGTGGGCTCTTGCAGTCTCTCCTGCTAAAGCTGTAGCACTTTGTTTAATATTAAATATGTATTGAGCCAGAGAAAGAGCAGAAGAGTGACTCTGTAAGCCCAGTGATCTGGGGGGCATGTGGGTTCCAGTCCCTGCTGCAATGAATAGTTGATTAATTATACAGAATGGAACAGCTTCAAGAGGAAATTGAGACCCACCCCCCGCGGACCCAAGAGTCCAGTGCTTAGAGTACTCACCTACAATATGGGAAACCCACTTATTGTACTCACTACTAGCTCCAGCTGATTTAAAACTACATTTTTGGCTAATAAATGATTCATCCAGAAAATTTCACCGAGCTCTAATGGGTCATTGACTATAGGGTAACACCCGGGTTCTTGTAAGTTGTCATTTCTTCTCATGAAATTGCCTGGCCAGGTCCCCAGTGTCTGTGGATTGTTAAGCAGACCACAGAGCCATCAAGAGCAGTCCTAACAAGGGCTCTGTGCCACTTGGTGCATGATCACCTGTGCAGCTTGTATTGTCATTGCCATAGAGGGTTTTCAATCTAAGTCAGGAGGGACAATTCCCTCAGCTTTTCACTTGGCTTCTTGGTTAGCAAACGAGAGGTTTCTGTCCTCAAACCTAATCACTGCTGAGACAGGCTGGCTGAAGCTGATGAGAACCGGGCTTTAAAGGACACATTGGGTGACATAAAATGTCCCCAACATACATATCACTACAGAGTACCTACTTTCTGTACAGGGATGATTTCATTTGGGAGGAGACGGACTCTATAGACATCATGAGGCAGCTGGAAGTTCTTCTCCTGTAAGGCATGTCTGGTGTGCTTTGTTTATTACAGGCCCGGAAAGCCCTGACAGAGAGGCAGAAGGATCTGGAAATGAAAACCCAGCAGTTGGAGATAAAGCTCAGCAACAAGACAGAAGAGGAGATCAAGAAAGCGAGGCGGAAGTCCACTCAGGCTGGTGAGTGGGTGAGGCTTGAGGTTCATATCTGGTAAACTGAATTAGGGAAGCCAGTATGTTGCAGTAGATGAGTTGGGGTGCAAAGGAGGCCAGAATGAGAGATGAGGCTGTCGGGATGGGAAAAAAAAGATGTTCCTGGCGAGGTGATGAGCAAGCAGCAGCAGAATTTGCATGTATGGGGGAAGGAAAAGGGGGGAGGAAAAAGTAACCACCAGATTGTGGGTCTGAGTGGTGTGGAGGATGGGGATGATGTCAACAATGATAGAGAAGCGGGGAACCGGAGAAGATTTGGGAAGGAAGAGAAGGAGCTTGATTTTGGCCATGGTAAGCTTAACGGATGACAAGACATCCAAGAGGCGATATCGGCGAGACAGGCCAAGCTAGGAAATTGGATGGAAGGAGAAACGTCAATGGTGGAAAGAGATTTGAGAGTCAGCAGCGTAGAGCTGGCTTTGAATGGGGCCCAATCTGGCAGTCAGTCTCTGAACATGCCTACCAGATTAGGCCCCACAGGTATCTTCCCGCAGGTATCACCCGGTTCATGGATTGCAGTAGAATTTAGGCAGAAGTGCGCATACCCCAGTGCAGAAATTTAGGCAGCTAGGGAACTGTTATAGCAAAAAGTTAGGTGCCACGTGAATTTAACACCTGCAGGGTTCAGTGGCAGCTAAGTAGGGGTTTTGTGGACTCAGTGGTGCCTAACACTACGACTTAGGCACCTAAATCTGAGGTTTAGGCATCTAAGTACATTTGAGTATCTGGGCCTTATTCTTCATAGCTTTCACAATTACTGGCCTTTACAAAACTATGAATATGTTGGTTGATTCTGTCCACTAGGTGGCAGGAGAGAGCCTTGGGATGATCCATTTGGGACAACACATGATCTGAGAACATCATCAAAACAATGTTGTTTTTTTTATATAATAGTTTATTTTTGCCTATCTGTAAATCAAACAGATCCTCTGGCTCCTGTTGGAGTTGATAAGGAGCACAGAGGCAGCAGCAGAAGCTGTCCACAGACAGCCTTGCAAGGGATGTGGCTGCATCTTCCAAAACTTCCATAAATCACTGACTTTTGTACCCAAAATAGCTGTCAGTGGTGCAGGTATCACATGCTCCACTGTCTGCAGATTGGCCATGTTCTGAGTGAAACACTGGATCCTCCCTGGCCGCCCATGTGTCTAGGGGCCGCCAGGATCTGGCAGCCGCTTCTGGTAGCCACGCGGAGCCAGGGCAGGCAGGGAGCCTGCTCTAGGCCCGGGCCCCCGCCGCCAACTGGACTTTTAACGGCACAGTTGGCGGTGCCGACCAGAGCCGCCAAGGTCCCTTTTCGACCAGGCATTCCAGTCGAAAACCGGATGCCTGGCAACCCTATTCCCTCCACACCTATCTCCCCCATCCTGAGAACCCCCCACCCACCACGCCTCGGGTCTGAACCCCCCCACCCAAGCTCTGAATGCTGCCACACACTCACACGCTATTGCCTGCATACACACGTGCACCCACCAGGCTTGGGGCTCTTCCCCATTCCCTGGCACCCACCACTAGACTCCTCCTGGATCTGGCAGAGCAGGAGAACAGGCAGAAAGGGACGTGTGCACATGATCTGGAGTTGCCCCACAGAAGCCTGAGCTCCCTACTCTGTGCTTTCTCTTCCTGGGATCTATGCTGCAGGGCCAGGAGCCCCATTGGCAGCCAGCTGTGCTGCAATGTGCAGTATGGCAGCCACGCCACAGGGGGGGCCTTCACCACAGTGACCCCGCATCCCTAATGAATAGCTAATTAATCCGGAAAGCAGATTTACTCTTTCAAAGAAAGGCTGGGCCTCAGCCCATCTAACCTAACCCAAGGTTTTCCTGGTGCTCAGCCCCAAGATGTCTGAAAGAGCCAAATCCGGAGAGGTGCTGAGTGCCTCCAGCACAGGCTGGGCTCTGCTGCCTTGGCAGAAACCGCAGCTAGTGCAAGTAAAATCCATGATCTGGAGGTAGCTAGCTAATTGCCCCCGGAATGCTGCTCCATTGCCAAGGCCCTGGACACTGTCTGAGACAGAGCGCAAGGAAAATGGTGCTGGAATACATAGAATGCAGCTTATTCATTGCTGTGTATAATAATAACTCAGTGCTCGCCCCAGGCTCTGTGTCTTTTGATGTGTCACAGCAAGAAATGAAATGGAAACTCATATAATAAATTGTTTACGAGCTGCCCATCTTACCCTGATAATTACAGCTATGGCTGCCTGCCAACAAGCAAAATAACATCCCCTTCCATCAGTCTTCTCTCCAAATGCTAGGGGAAAATACAGCTCTTACAGTATATGCAGAAGGCCAAAAATCCAGGCTCTGGTGGAGCAGGGGGAAGGGAATTCCAGAGGCCAGTGTATTCCTAAAGAACAAGCTGCCCCTGCCCCTGGAGCTCCACTGCTTACAACCAGCAGTTTGGCACAGGGAGAGGTGGTCTTCCAGGCTCCAAACCTGAGAGCATAGGCGCCAACTTTCCCTGGCGCCGGTGGGTACTTGCCCCCCTGCCCAACTCCACCCTTTCTCCACCCCATCCCTTTCCCAAGTCCCCACCCCAACTCCGCAACCTCCCTGCCACTATTGGACCCCTTCCCCAAATCCCCGCCCTGGCCCCACCTCTTCCCCAAGCACGCCACGTTCCCCCTCCTTCCCCCTCCCTCCCAGCCTTGTGAAACAGCTGTTTCGCAGCGGGAAGCGCTGGGAGCTAGGGGGGAAAAGCGGGCACGCAGTGCGCTCAGGGGAGGAGGCAGAGGTGAGCTGGGGGGGGTGGGGAGCTGCTGTGCACCCATTGATTTTTCCCGATGGGTGCTCCGGCCCCGGAGCACCCACGGAGTCGGCGCCTATCCCTGAGAGTGCTTTGAAGATCCAAATGGACATTTTGATCTGTACTTGGAACCTGCTAGGCAGACAGTGCAGCTTACAAAGCACATTGGTAAAGGCACCCCCTAACAAGCAGGCTGTTGTATTTCTGCACAAGCTTCATCTTCCAAGCAGTCACACACGATAGTCCCCATACAGAGAATATTAGAGTAGTCTAGTCTTGCAATCTTAAAGAGGCTGGATGGTCTGGTGGTTAGGATGCTAGCCATGGCCTGGGGAGACCCAGGTTCACTTCCCTGCTGTGTCACGCATTCCCTGTGTGCCTTTGGGCTAGTCACTTAGCCTCTCTGGGCTGCAGTTCCTGCTCTGTGAAATGGTGGGAATTGCACTGCCCTCCCTCACGGGAGTTGTGCAGCTACCTTCATCAAAGACTGTGAGGTGCGGAGGTGCCATGTTGATAAGTGACAAAGGAGTGAATAAGTGTTGCAAAGTCTGCATGTGAAAGGAAAGAGCTGACTCACTTTAACAGGCATAGATGGGGGGGAAAAAGCACATTTACCACTGTGCAAACCTTGAGCAGCAATGGCAAATCTGCCCCATAAGTACCCTGAATTGTCAACCTGTATCACTCGGAGCAGCTCTGCTCCCTCAGTCACTGGTCCTGATACAATTCTCACCAGTCCTTTCAGGGTTTTCCCTTAACATTACCACAACTTGGTTCTCCTGCAAACACTGGGTTGCTGTACTACTGTTGGGATTGCATCTGCTACAGACCTGGGGCTGGGTGCCAGCAAAACACTGTCATCTGCGTTTCTTCACTAAAACACTTAGGAAACTCCTTTCTGCATTTAAGTGGGAGTAGAGAGAGATCGCTGCTGTAGCCCGTCATGTCATGCTTTCTATAAGGAATAGTGCAAATACTGTGGCAGTGTTACCAACTAAAAAAGGCAGCTGGGTGATTGTAGTCTAAAATGCCATCAAGGGCTTCTATGTTTACCTGGTCTCAGTAATTTCCATATTCAATGTGCTCAGATCACTAGGAAAATGATCTTGAACTTCCAGGCCTGCCAACTCAATGTGTGGTGACCTTCTCACAAGTGAGCACACTCTGCAGGCCAGATTAGACCCTAAATTCTTCTTCAAGTAGATGCAGACGTATATTCCACTTAGGTGTGCTATTGGTTCAACCTTTCGTACCCTTCCTCCCTATCGCTCTAGGCATCAGCAAAGCAAGCACGTGCTTGGGGCAGCCCATTTGCAGGGGTAGCTGGGATCCAGCATGGGAGCTAAGAACCAACAGGGGGCCCTGGGAGCTGTAGTTCCTTGGTTAGCTCCCTGCCTATAGAGCCAGCCCTGGAGCAGGGAAAGAACTACATTTCCCAGAATTCCCTTGGCCACTACCAACAGGAAAGAGAGGGAGGGAGTGAGGAAGCTGAGACTTCATGCTACAGCCCTGCTATGAATGGAGAGCTGCACTGGGAAGGGTAGGGATACCATATTTTAACATTCAAAAAACAGGACACTCCACGGGGAGGGAGGGTAGCCCCACCTTGCCACCATCCACTCCCTCCGACTGCCCCCCACAGAAACCCCAACCATCCAACCCCCCTGCTCCCTGTCCCCTGATCACCCCCTCCTGGGACCCCTGCCTCAACTGCCCCCCAGAACCCCACCCCCTATCTAAGCCTCCCTTCTCCTTGTCCCCAACTGCCCGCTCCTGAGACCCCCCCCCCAAGTCCCCCCCTAGGACTCCACCCCCACCTGTCCCCTGACAAACCCCTGGGACTCCCATGCCTATCCAACTGCTGCCTGTCCCCTGAGTGCCCCCCCGAACCACTGACCCATCTACCCCCCTTCTCCCTGCCCCCCTGAACCTCCGCCCCATCCAACCCCCCTGCTCTCTGTCCCTTGACTGCCCCCGGAATCTCTTACCCCTTCTCCAACCTCCCAGCCCCCTTACCGTGCCACTCAGACCAGCGTTTCTGGCTTCGCGCAGTGCCAGACACGCTGCTGCATACATGCTGCCGTGCTCCCCTGCGGAGCCACAGCCCCCGCTCCCCCCAGCACCTGCCTTCCAGATTTGAACACCTCAAAATTCAGGAATGCTCAAGCTCAGTTTGGGCAGCTGTTACTTCATTTCTCCCAAATCAAATATACTGATCCACTGTAACTTGCTGTAGAAAAAGTAGGATAAAATTGAGCAATAAATGCTTCCCAGTGGTTATTAGGACTGGAATTGCTATTTTCAACAGCCATTGCCTTTTTTGTTTGTTTGTTTGTTTGTTTGTTTGTTTGTTTGTTTGTTTGTTTGTTTGTTTAAAAGGAAGACAGTGATATTGCATTGGCAAATTCCCCATAGAAAGAAAGAGTAGAACAAAAGAATAATAAAGGCACCTCAACTTTTCCTCATTTATGGAGGACAGTCTTATAATATGCATCCAGATATCCTCCAATCACACAAGCTGAAAATTGTTTCACTTTACTGCATTTCTGTAACCATATGGGAACCAGTCCTGTCTGTGTTCTGTGCACATCTAAAATTCCTGCCTGAATGACGTGCCCTGGGAGCGAGTTACCAGTGACCCAGGGCTGCGGCGGAAGGAGGGTGCAGGTGGGGGGCGGGGAGAGCCCAGGGCTGGGGCAGCAGGAGGTGTGGGGGGGGGCAATGGTGGGGGGGTAGGGCAGAGCCCAGGGCTGGGACGGCTGGGGATGCGAGTGGGGGGATGAGAGCCCAGGGCTGGGGCGGCAGGGGTGTGTGTGTGGGGGGGGGGGGAGAGCCCAGGGCTGGGGCAGTAGGGGGGTGCGGGTGGTGGAGGAGAGCCCAGGGTTTGGGCGGCAGGGGGGGTGCGGTGAGGAGTCCAGGGCTGGGATGGGGGGGCGGAGGGGAGCAGCCAAAATTTTTTTTGCTTGGGGCAGCAAAAAACCTAGAGCCGGCCCTGATCCCAACCTGCCCACTCAGAACCAGAGCCGCACCCTCCATCTTGTGCTCAGCTCCCTGCACCTTACGGCATGGTTGCTGCATGATTGGGATGAAGAAGATTGGTCTGCGGGATGTAACTGATGTAGTCTTCTATCCAGGACAACTTTGAGTACCTGCTACATCTTCAGAAATTGGGCCTTGTGCTCAGTTCACTGAGAGTGCCTCTGGCAGCAGTATCAGAGTTTCACCCTCCCAACTCCCCTATTCAGGGAAAATCATTTTTTTCCAATGCCATGATGACGAGATTTGTAAAAGGACTTCTCCAATTACGTTCTCCAGTCCTAGAGCCTGTTCCCTTGTGGAACCTAAACATGGGTTTGGCCGCTCTTTCTGAGCCTTCCATTCAAGCCCCTGGCATCCTGTCCACTGCCCTTTTTGTCTCAGAAAACCACATTCCTGATAGCCATTACATCTGCAAGGAGAGTGTGTGCGGAATTCTCACACATCTCCACCGACATGGTAACTTTATGACCACACTCAAAGTTTTTAACCAGAGTGGTCTCAGTTTCATTTGAACAAGGTGGTATAGTTGCCTGTGTTTTTTTCTAAGCCGCATTCATAACCAGAGGAGCAGCGCCTTCACACATTAGATGTCAGAAGATGTCTGACCTTCTGCCTGGACAGGACTAAACTCTTCCATGCTTCGCCTCATCTGTTTGTGTCGGATACAGACCGTATGAAAGGACAGGCAATCTCCTCTCAGACAAACTCTAAGTGGATAACTCCCTGCATCAAGACTGCCTATGAAACAGCTTCAGCTATGCCCCCTCAACAGGTCCAAGCCCGTTCTGCGAGACCACAGGCTACATCACTAGCATTCTTAAGTGACATCTGAATATTGGATATTTACAGGACTGCTGCATGGTTGTTGATACAGATATACATTCACAAACCATTATGCCATTACTGTGGCATCCAGAGTAGATGCAAAATTTGGGAAGGTGGTCCTGCAGTCTGTTTAAATAGACTCTGAGCCCCACCCCTGGGGGTACTGTTTGTGAGTCACCTAAATAAAATACACAGCTGCACCTACTCAAAGAAGGAGAAACGGTTACTTACTATAATTGTATTTCTTCGAAATGTGATGCAGACGTATTCCACGACCCACTCTCCACCCCCTCTGCATCAGAGTCTCATCTCTGGGCATTCGGTGTGAAGGAACTGAAGGGGGTCAGATCGGTACCGCCTCATATGCCAAGGGGACAGGCTATGGCCATGAGGCATGAATGCCACCCTTCTACAGGTATTGTTAGATAAAATTATTTGGCTTCAGGTGCTCTGGGCATGCACACACCTGAGTGGAATACACGGCTGCATCACATCTCGAAGAACCACAGTTACAGTAAGTAACCGTTTCTTCCTGATATATTTTTAAAACTCGGCCATCTAGTTTCAGCAGAAAACAGGGATTATACCTCATGTTAAACCCATTTTCAAATGCAGTCTTAACTGTGAAGTTGCTACCAGGCGAATCCAGAATTCATTGTTCTTCTTCGAGTGATTGTTCACATCCATTACACATGAGGTGTGCGTGCGCCGCGTGCATGGACGTTGGAAACTTTTTCCCTTAGCGGCTCCCGTCGGGTCGGCAGGGTCCCCCCCCTCCCGTCAGAGCAGCACCCCGCTCTAGGGTATATATATCCCTGCAGACCCGACCCCTTCAGTTCCTTCTTACCGTCCGTGGCGGCGTTGGAACAACTGTCTCTCGTCTGAGAGTGTCCCTTAGCATAGTCATTAGTGTTATCTGCAACAGTTATCAGTTCTTTAGTGGTTAGTGTTAAGCTTAGTAGTTAACAGTTCTTTAGAAGTACTTGAAGTTCTTGTTGTAGGTGTTTGGTCAACCCCGGCACCGGCCTTGGGCGGCGGGGCATGCCGCACGCCCAAGGCTTCAAGGCTTGTGCCACGTGCCGTAAGCCTATGCCATTGAGCGACCCTCACGACTCGTGTCTCCGTTGCCTGGGGGAAGCTCACCAGAAAGAGCGCTGCAAGATCTGTAAGGCCTTTAAGCCCAGGACTAAGAAAGAAAGAGACTTTCACCTCAAGCAGCTGCTGATGGAGACGGCGTTGCAGCCCTCCACTTCGATGGCACCATCTGCCTCAGTGCGGAGCGCCCTGGCATCGGTCCGGGACCCAGCGCCGGCGGGTCACCCGAAGCCCACGGCACCGATCCAGCGGGGGCATTTACGGCAACGGTCGTCTTCGCCGGCAAAATTGAAGGGCCAACCCAAGGCCCGAGGACGCTCCCCGCATAAGAGGGCAGCGCCAGCGAAGACCTCGAGTGCGCCTAAGGCCGTTACGGCCCCGGCACAGGTCCCGGTGTCAGTGGCTCCGGCGCCGAAAGGCCCGTCAAGCCCCGGGATAGGCGCGTCAAGTGAGGAAGAAGGGCTGGAGGAGCTCTTGGAACAGCCCTCCACTCCGGACACTTTTGAGGCAGCAAAAGACCTCATTGAATTGTCCGTTGAGGGCCCTCCACAAACTAAGGACGCTCCGCCGAGACTGCCATCCAGAGGCATCACCGTCGCCATCTCGGCACCGTTCACGGCACCGGTCCCGGTCGAGTTCCGCCTCGGGGGACTCCCGGTTGCCCTCCGCGCAGAAAGCGCCACAGCCATCGGGCCTCAATAAGCAATCGGCACCGACCCAGCAGCCATACTCGAGTCGGCACCGGGACGCGTCGGTTACACATTCCCCGAGACCGGCCACCCGTAGCCATTCCCGGTCCCGTGGTCACCGGTACCGATCCAGGTCCAGATCGGCGAGACGCTACTCCAGGTCCTGGTCGCGGAGACACTACTCTCCAAACCCGGACCGGCACCGTTCCACGGCACCGCCGTGGCCCTCAAGATCACCATCCGTGGTGTCGGAGACCGACTCGGGCCGGTATGGCAGGTATGCCCACAGGGCACAGGCCAGTAGAGACCACGAAGCCTCTGGTCATCCTCAATGGGGCCAGCCAGGCCAATGGCCATTCTGGACACCTTGGGCCTACCACCTTGGGCCTACCACCAGCAAGGCCCCCCATCTAGGGCCTCGAGATCTGGGCCATCAGGGTCCCGCTCTCCGCGGTACCGCCCGCCCTCTCACAAGGAGGCAACGATCTCTAGACCGCAGGAACGGGAAGGAGTGGACTCGGCACCGAGCACGGTACCGTCTCAGTCCCACGCCATGGGACAGGCCTCAGAGGAGCAACCAATCGATGACGGGTTGCAGGAAGGCGAGGATGGGCGAAAGGCCCAGACCTCTTCCTCCTCGCCGGACGAGGCCGTAGCGGGCACAACAGTGTCTGGCCCTCCCCCGATTGATCATCAGGCGCATCAGGACCTGCTCCGCCGGGTAGCCCTCAATCTGGGCTTGCAGGCAGAGGAGGACCGTAGAGCAGGAGGACCCCATGGTCGTCATCCTGAGCCCGGAAGGCCCCTCCAGAATCGCTCACCCGATTATACGGACGGTCCAGTCTAACTACAAGACGGTATGGCAAACGCCGGCCTCCAGTGCACCAACTGCAAGGGGCGTGGAGAGGAAATACTTGGCCCCATCTAGAGGGTTTGACTTCCTCTTTTTGCACCCGTCTCCTTGTTCGCTGGTAGTCTCTGCGGTCAACGAACGAGAGCGTCATGGCCAGCAAGCCCCTGTGCCCAAGGCCAAGGAGGCGAAACGCTTGGACTTATTCGGGAGGAAGGTCTACTCGTCTGGGGGCCTCCAGCTGAGGATCGCTAATCAGCAGGCGATTCTAAATAGACACAACTTTAATTCTTGGGCATCAGTCTCCAAGTTCAAAGAATCTCTGCCTCCGGACGCACATCCAGAGTTCATGGCCCTAGTGGACGAAGGGATGGCGGTGGCCAAAACTTCATTGCAGGCCTCCCTTGACTCCGCTGATGCAGCGGCTAGGACAGTCGCGTTAGGGGTAGTGATGAGGCACTCGGCATGGTTACAGGCTTCAGGCCTTCCGCCAGAGGTGCAGACCACCCTGCAGGACCTTCCGTTTGAAGGGTCAGGCTTGTTTTCAGACCAAACGGACGCCAGGCTACATAGCCTCAAGGACTCGCGAGCGACCCTAAAGTCGTTGGGAATGCATACCCTGGTGACACAGCGAAAGCCCTTTAAGCCCCACCCACCACAGAGGCAGTACCACCCTCGCCCTCAGCACGAACTGTACCACTGTCGTGGCAGGGATAACAGGCGGAGACGCAACAATACGCCTAACCAAGACCAAGGTCATGGCCAGGGCAAGCCGCAGCCAGGAAATAAACCAGGCTTTTGAAGTTACGCTCGAGGACAGCGTACCACATCCCATTCCGGATCCACCTCTATGTTTCAAGGACTGTCTGTCCCATTTCTACCGTGCATGGTCGTGCATAACATCGGACCGCTGGGTCCTGCGCACAGTGAAGGCGGGCTATACCCTCCAGTTTTCCTCGCCCCCTCCCTTCCATCCCCCTTCCCCGTCCCTCTTCAGGAACCCCTCTCACGAGCAACTTCTCATGCAGGAGGTGCAGACCCTCCTCACAGTGGGAGCAGTGGAAGAGGTCCCACCAGACCTAAGGGGAAAAGGATTCTACTCCAGGTACTTCCTGATTCCCAAGGCAAAAGGGGGCCTCCGTCCCATTTTGGACCTGCGCGGACTAAACAAGTTTCTGGTCAAAACGCGTTTCCGTATGGTCTCCCTTGGAACTATTATCCCATCCCTGGATCCGGGGGATTGGTACGCTACCCTCGATATGAAAGATGCGTATTTTCACATCGCCATCAACCCGGCCCACCGGCGGTTCCTGCGCTTCACCATCAACCAGCGCCATTTTCAGTTTACGGTCCTGCCCTTCGGCCTAGCATCGGCACCGCGAGTGTTCACGAAATGCATGTCCGTGGTAGCAGCCTTCCTTCGGAAGAGAAGGATGTGCGTGTACCTGTACTTGGACGACTGGCTCCTCGCAGGCAGGTCAGAGGCCAAGGTCCGCTCCCACGTGACGCTGGCCTTACAGATGTTCGGCAGGCTCGGCCTACTGGTCAGCGTGCCCAAGTCCACGTTAACTCCCACGCAGAGACTGGACTTTATAGGTGCAGTCCTGGACTCAGTGACGGCGCGGGCAAGTCTCCCAGAGTCGCGGTTCTTGGCAATTCAAGGGATCGTAAGCTCCGTCCAGAAATTTCCCACGACTACGGCAAGGTGCTGTATGCAGCTCCTGGGACACATGGCAGCCTGCACTCACGTAGTCAGACATGCCCGCCTAAGGCTCAGACCTTTGCAGCTGTGGTTTACCCAAGCATACCGCCCCAACAGAGACCCCTTGGATCTGGTGGTGACAATTCCGGCTTGGGTGTTGAGCTCCCTCCGCTGGTGGCTCGATCAACAGCAGGTTTGCGAAGGGATCCCCTTCGCTGCCCCACAACCCACTCTGACGTTAGTAACAGATGCATCGGACCTGGGTTGGGGGGCGCATCTGGGGGAACTGCGGACCCAGGGGCTGTGGTCCAGGGAAGACAGGTTGCTTCACATCAATCTGAAGGAGCTGAGGGCGGTTCGCCTCGCCTGTCAGACCTTCCACGCCACCATAGAAGGTCACAGCGTGGCAGTTCTGACGGACAACACTACCGCCATGTTCTATATAAACAATCAGGGCGGGTCCCGGTGCTCTCCCCTCTGTCGCGAGGCGCTCCGTCTATGGGACTTCTGTATAGCCCATTCGGTCCATCTAATCGCAACGTATCTCCCAGGGATCCAAAACAGGTTAGCAGACCGCCTCAGCCGATCCTACCACATGCACGAATGGGCTTTGAGGCAGGATGTCCTGCATTCAATCTTCCGGAGGTGGGGGTTTCCCCGGGTGGATCTTTTCGCCACCAAGGACAACAGGCAATGCCCTCAGTTTTGCTCTTTCCAGAACCTCAGCCCGGGGTCGTTGGCAGATGCCTTCGCGATTCCATGGGGAGGGAGCCTGGGGTATGCCTTCCCTCCATTCCCGCTCATCCACAAGGTCCTCCTCAAGACCCGCAGGGACAAGGCGACAATCATCCTCATCGCCCCGGCATGGCCACGACAGCATTGGTTCACAACCCTGCTGGAATTGTCCATAGCCAACCCGATTACCCTCCCCCTCCATCGCGACCTAGTCACACAGGACAGGGGTCGCTTGCTCCACCCGAACCTATCGTCGCTACATCTCACAGCGTGGTATCTCTCTGGCTGAACGATGCGGAACACAGGTGCTCTCACCAGGTACAGCAAATTCTCCTTGGTAGTAGGAAGCCCTCCACAAGAGCGACCTACCTGGCCAAATGGAAGAGGTTCTCCCACTGGTGCGAGCCTCAGCACATACAGCCTCCGCAGGCCTCAGTTCCATCAATCCTGGCCTACTTACTGCACCTCAAGCATCAAGGGCTCACCCCCGCCTTGATTAAAGTACATTTGGCTGCCATATCGGAGTTCCATCTGGGGGAGTTGGGAGTGTCAGTGTTCTCCAACCCCACAGTAGCCCGATTCCTCAAGGGACTGGAGAGGGTGTTTCCCTATTCGCGCCCACCGGTCCCTGCGTGGAGTCTGAACCTAGTCCTAACTAAGCTCATGGGGCCCCCCTTTGAACCCTAGCCGCTTGCTCCCTCATGCACCTCTCGTGGAAGGTGGCGTTTCTCATGGCCATCACATCGGCCAGGAGGGTATCGGAATTGAGGGCCCTCACTTCAGAACCCCCTTATACAGTTTTCCATAAGGATAAGGTGCAACTAAGGCCGCACCCTAAATTCCTTCCAAAGGTGGTCTCGCAGTTTCACATGGGGCAAGACATTTGTCTACCAGTGTTCTTCCCTAAGCCCCATGCGAACCCTAGCCACCGCAGCCTGCATACCCTCGATGTTCGGAGGGCATTGGCGTTTTACCTGAAGCGGACCAGGTCGTTCTGCAAAACACCTCAGCTGTTTATTGCCGTTGCGGAACGTATGAGAGGCCTGCCTATCTTGACACAGCGCTCGTCAGCATGGATTGTGCGTTGTATACGCACGTGTTATGAGCTCGCCAACGTACCAGCCCCAGAGATCCGGGCTCACTCGACTAGGGCCCAAGCGTCCTCGGCGGCTTTCTTGGCGCAGGTTCCGATCCAGGAAATCTGTAAAGCGGCCACCTGGTCGTCCGTGCACACGTTCACAGCCCACTACGCGATCCACCATCAGGCCAGAGAGGACGCAGTGGTTGGCAGGGCTGTGCTACAATCAGTTATACCTTGACTCCTACCCGCCTCCAATAGTAAGCTTGTGAGTCACCTAATGTGTAATGGACGTGAACAATCACTCGAAGAAGAAAAAACGGTTACTTACCTTCTGTAACTGTTGTTCTTCGAGATGTGTTGTTCACGTCCATTACATTTCCCACCCTCCTTTCCCTCTGTCGGAGTCTCCGGCAAGAAGGAACCGAAGGGGTCGGGTCTGCAGGGATATATATACCCTAGAGCGGGGCGCTGCTCTGGCGGGAAGGGGGGGACCCTGCCGACCCGACGGAAGCCGCTAAGGGAAAAAGTTTCCAACGTCCGTGCACGCGGCGCGCTCACACCTAATGTGTAATGGATGTGA
The DNA here is from genome assembly GCF_011386835.1 of Chrysemys picta bellii. NCBI lineage: Eukaryota > Metazoa > Chordata > Testudines > Emydidae > Chrysemys > Chrysemys picta. The sequence continues at coordinate 31,175,145 of NC_088802.1, read as the reverse complement.
ACAACACATCTCGAAGAACAAAAGTTACAGAAGGTAAGTAACCGTTTTTTTTCAAATTCTCCTAGTTTCAGTTTGTCATAAGTTGTTGTTTTAAACTTTTTATTGCTGCTTTCACTTTTCATCTTAACCAGGATGTATTTTGAACTGAAGTTGCCTTCTTTCATGACTGCAGAATTGTGGCTTTTTGGGCACCTAGTAAAATGTTTTTAAAGGAGTCCCAATTATCGTTCACATTTTTATGTGTAAATCCGTCCCGCCCACCCACCCACCCGCTTAGTTTTGCTAATAAATGTTTTCAGCTTTGGGAAACTGGCTAACTGGCCCTTTTCTAGCACTGAGTATATGGTGAGATTGTTTTCTGTTTGCACATAACAAATCTAATACAGATGTGCTCTAGTTCATCCGGAAATTATGGCTGTTCTGTGCAGGGGGGGTCAAACTAGATGACCTAATGGTCAATTCTGGCCTTCAAATGTATGACTATAAATGAAAAGTAATCTGTCACTTCCCACTCCATTCCTTTATGAGGACTAGGAGGATGACTTACTGATATCTTGATCTTTCAGGAGATGACCTGATGCGTTGTGTGGATCTTTATAATCAAGCCCAATCCAAGTGGTTTGAAGAAATGGTGACCAGCACTCTGGTATGTATCAGTGTGTAGCATTTTGTGTTTCTAATACTACTCTTTTTTTATTTCTCCTTGTGACGAAAGCCCTACAAGATAATCTATCATGTTGATCACCCTAGTATCTCTCTATTTACAGCCACAGAAGAGATAACAGACTTTAACCTGCCACTATATTGCTCATCCAATAAATCAAGCATAGTGTCATTTGGGGAGGAAAAAAGAAAACATTTTCCTCGCAGTCTGAGTGTAAAGGGGCAGTAATTTGAAGCTGCTTGGGTGTTAGAAATGGTGGCAGTAGGCCAGGAAAAGTGGGGTAATGGGAAGAGGGCAGAGCAGTAAAAGATGCATGCTAAATTGTGAGTACATTTATAAATTAATAATGTTTGCAATCATTTTTTATCCCATGGTTTTGCAATTTAGCACATAAGTATCCCCAGCACATAGTGTGAGATAATTGCTGGTAATTCTGCTTCTCTGAAGGCATCATATCACAGATCTCTCACTCTTGGGGCTCATACTTCCAGGGTTACTCGTGGGAAATGTCCTGGCATTTATGTATTTAGTACTCCTGGGGGCATTCTGCGCCTAATATTTTAAAATTCTGCAAAATTCTGCAAATTTTATTTGTCAAAATAACACTACATAATCATACCAGTTTCAATTATTTGGGTAATTTATTTCAAAATTCCTGTCAGCAAGTATGTCTGTAACAGTACAAAGACACACAAAAATTCCCCCAGGAGTAGAGTTAAAGAAACCCCTGTGACAACCCAGTTCCTGTTTCTCTGCCTCCTTTCCCCCCCTCAGAGCCCAGCCAGGGGACCAAACACCCACAACCCCTCCCCGCCCCAGAGTCCAGCCCCGGGGGCCCCCGGCCCAGATACCCGCACACACACCCCGAGCCCAGGGATCCAGAAGGAGAAAAAGCCTGATGCTCCGTCCAAGGCTTGCATGGAGTTTCCTGTGTGCCACCCTCTCCTTCCCTCAGGGCATGCTGGGAACCCTCTAGCTCCTCAGCAGTGTCTTCTATGTGCGAGCTGGGCTCTGCTGGGTCCAGCAGCCCCTAGTGGTGGCTAGCAGTGGGGGAAAGGAAATTCTGTGCACACCATGTTAATTTCTGCAAAATTCTGCATTGCGCTGTGGCGCATAATTCTCCCAGGAGTAATTTAAGGCCTTCTGAAGCACCTGTACGTGGGCTCCAGGGCTCTTCTCCAATCCACCTCACATGCTCCCTATGGGCATGCTCCAAACAGTGGTACCTCAAGGGCTTTAAAGTTTGCAACCAGTTCCTTTCAAGAATGGGAACTAGGAGCTCTCCTGACAGGCAATTAAAAAGCTACCCATTTTTTTCCTTCAAACAAATACAAAAGAATGAGCTGGGCAATTCAGAACTGAGTGCCCAGTGGGCAGACCCAGCATTCAACACTCAAAGCTCACTAACTCCCAGGGGAGGCAGGTGGGTGAGTGAAAATCCTGAGAGATGATCTCTTCAGGGAAGCAGATTGACGGACAGTAAGTAATTCTCTGTCTCTCCTACTGTGGGGCTGGATTGATTCGTCTCTCATTTACACTGGGGCAAATCCATAGACCTCCACGGCGCAATGACTCTTGCTATGCACTGGTGTAAATGAGCAGGATTCTCACTCCTGGGGAGTTGATAGAGCTCACAAGTCCGGCAGCAGCAGACTGAGGCCACTGCCCAACTAGCAACAGGAAAGATTTGTTTTAAATCAAAGTAGGTTGAGAAATGTCCCCATAAGGCTGTATCTTCATACACATAAAGACTCTTGACTGAAATGCAGTTCAGTTCCACATGAAACCCATACTCAGATTTTGATTTTTTTTTTTGTTTAATTTTCTTTATTTAATGTCCTCAGGGAAGTTTCTGTCTAAGGGCATGCCTACATGGCAGCTGGAGATGTAATTTCCAGCTTGGATAGATGTACATACACTACTTTTGATTGACCTAGCATACTAAAAATAGACATGTAGTCACCACTGCTCAAGCAGCAAGATGGGCTAGCTGCACCTAGGCCCTGGGCGGAATTGTATGTGGTGTGGCTAGCCGGTCCTACTGCCCGTGCCACTGCAGCTACACCACTCTTTATAGTGCACTAGCTCAATGAAAGCCACTATGGGTATTTCTGTCCATGCTGGAAATTATACCTTCAGCTCCTGCACAGAGGTGTCCTTATCCACATGCAAATCAGTCACATGATCCTCCTCACAAAGATTTGTTTGGTTCCTTTTCGAGTGATGGTCCCTATTGTATTCCACTGAGGGTTTACACATGCACATGTGTCCAGAGCCAAAGAATTTGAAAGTAGTGTCTGTTGGTCCACACATGCGCCCTTGCTCCACCTCATGGTTTCATCCAAGGCATTAAAGGGCGAGGTGGACTGACCACGCCCTCAGTTCCTTCTCACCGCCCCCCACAGTCCAAGTTGGAGCTGCTAGTGTCCCCTCATCTCTCACTGACACATTTAAAAAAATTTTTAGAATTGTGCAGAGTTTTTCTTGTTGTTTTTACTTGTAGTTCTAGTGGTTTTCGTGTTAATTTGGGGAATTAAGAGACTTTGGGGATCTGTTTTTTCACCAGTCCCCCCCTCCCCACCCAGCACCCACAAATGGGTACTGAATTATTCCGAAGATGCCAGGGTTCAAGATCTGCGCATCCTGCCTTCATTCATTCTTGGTCAACAACAAGTGCCAACTCTGTCTCTAGTGCTTGGGAGAAGCCTACAGTTCATCCAGGTGCAGTATCTGCCTGTCCTTCCCAAGCCGTACCCAAGAGGGCTGTGCTCTCTGCCTCAAGAAGCACTTCGTGGAGGTGTCCGTGAGGCCTCAATTGGATCCATGCTGGGGAACCCTCCTGTACATCAGTCTGAGAAACCCAGGAGCACGCCTCCACCACGGAGATTGAGTCTAGTTCAGCCAGTACCAGCACTATGGACCCCATACCAGTGCCTAGTTGGGAGGGAAGGAAGCATGCTCATAAGCATGGCAGTAAGTCTTCTTCCAGGCCCAAGAAGGGTGATGCCCATGAGTTCCACCCATGGAGAAGTGGCATGTTCCAATGCACAAAAGCATGATAAAAATTTGCACAGGTTGGCAGATCCATCGGTACCAACCAGAAACCACGCATGCCTTCCAAGTTGGCACCCCCTAAATCAAGGCAACCATCGATTCCAAAACAGCCCTCCATTCTGGCTCCAGTTCCAGCTTTGGAGCGTATCAACTACCTGAAGGGAGGTTCCAAAGAGGATGGAGCTAGGCTGTTCTCAGTGATGACAGAACAAGGAGCAATGGTCTCAAGTTGCAGTGGGAGAGGACTAGGTTGGATATTAGGAAACACTATTTCACTAGGAGGGTGGTGAAGCACTGGAATGGACTACCTAGGGAGGTGGTGGAATTTCCATTCTTAGAGGTTTTTAAGGCCTGTCTTGACCAAAGCCCTGGCTGGGATGATTTAATTGGGGTTGGTCCTGCTTTGAGCAGGGGGTTGGACTAGATGACCTCCTGAGGTCTCTTCCAACCCTAATCTTCTATGAGTCTATGACAGGATGATGTATCTCTTGCTCATCTGGGAGTTTTGGATGGCATTGGAAGTTCTTTCTTTGGAAAGGTATTTAACAAAGAGACAGCATATAACAGGTACATGAAGAAACTTGCCAGCATTAGTGCACCTGCTCCCCTATCCCCAAACTGCATTCCACTGTGCTTCGCAGTAAGTGGCCACCAGAAATGCCCCGTGAATATGGTTTCTCATGATGGAACGCAGATTGGGGAGTCATTGTAGGAGACAGAGCTTTCTTCCTGACAGAACAGGATTGGGGAGTCAGCCAACCAGTATGTTCTTATGTTCTTGTTGTTTTTACTTGTAGTTCTAGTGGGTTTTAGTGTTAATTTGGGGAATTAAGAGACTTTGGGATCTGTTTTTTCACCAGTCCCCCCCTCCCCACCCAGCACCCACGAATGGGTACTGAATTATTCCGAAGATGCCAGGGTTCAAAATCTGCGCATCCTGCCTTCATTCATTCTTGGTCAACAACAAGTGCCAAGTCTGTCTCTAGTGCTTGGGAGAAGTCTACAGTTCATCCAGGTGCAGTATCTGCCTGTCCTTCCCAAGCCGTACCCAAGAGTGTGTCAGTGAGAGATGAGGGGATACTAGCAGCTCCAACTTGGACCATGGGGGGTGGTGAGAAGGAACTGGGGGCGTGGTCAGTCCACCTCGCCCTTTATTGCCTTGGATGAAACCATGAGGTGGAGCAAGAGCGCATGTGTGGACCAACAGACACTACTTTCAAATTAATATAAGAACATACTGTGTACAGATGTGGTCTCCTCATTTAAAAAAAGATATACTGGCACTAGAAAAGGTTCAGAAAGGGCAACTAAAATGATTAGGGGTTTGGAACGGGTCCCATATGAGGAGAGATTAAAGAGGCTAGGACTCTTCAGCTTGGAAAAGAGGAGACTAAGGGGGGATATGATAGAGGTATATAAAATCATGAGTGATGTGGAGAAAGTGGATAAGGAAATGTTATTTACTTATTCCCATAATACAAGAACTAGGGGTCACCAAATGAAATTAGTAGGCAGCAGGTTTAAAACAAATACAAGGAAGTTCTTCTTCACGCAGCGCACAGTCAACTTGTGGAACTCCTTACCTGAGGAGGTTGTGAAGGCTAGGACTATAACAGCGTTTAAAAGAGAACTGGATAAATTCATGGTGGTTAAGTCCATTAATGTCTATTAGCCAGGATGGGTAAGGAATGGTGTCCCTAGCCTCTGTTTGTCAGGGGATGGAGATGGATGGCAGGAGAGAGATCACTTGATCATTGCCTGTTGGTCCACTCCCTCTGGGGCACCTGGCATTGGCCACTGTCGGTAGACAGGATACTGGGCTAGATGGACCTTTGGTCTGACCCGGTACAGCCGTTCTTATGTTCTTATGTTATGTTAACCAACCTGGCAGGCATGTGATGGTGCTGCTAGGAATGTTTTTTCCTTGGTATAAAGGCCTGACAGGTCTGACAGGCCAAACTCTCCCAGCAGCATCAAAAAGCAAGCAGGGACCACGTTCAAGGGGCTTGGATACATCATCAGAATCCAAGAAACACAGTGGCCTGAGGCTAGGCTGACCCTCAGTGGGAGCAGAAAAGGATAGGCTCTGAACTAACAGTCAACTAAAATCTCGATTGTGTCCATTCCTGGCCACTCCTGGCTGGCTGAGTTATGGGAAGCTATTGTACACATAGCCATTTCCCCAGTGAATGAGCTCTCTGGGCATAACCCATGTTGCCAGACCTCCAGAGCAGTGCTTCCAGGGTAACTTCTGAAGCTAGCAGCACAGTAAGCAGAGCTGCAGCCAGGAAACAGGGCCTCCTTGTCCCTGTCCTGCCCCTGCCTCCAGAGACAGCAGCCCTCCACAGATCCTGTAGTTCCTGCCTTTCCTCATCTCCAAGGACTCTCACCTTCGGCAAGGTTCAGAATTGTCGAGGAACTGCACAAGTCTCCTTCCCTGCTGCACTGGTTCCTTGCTGGTTCCCCCACCAGCTGCACTGGACACAGGCCAGACCTGCTGTTGCTGCTGCTGCTCCTGCACTAAGTGTACTTACTGAGACACTGTGCACACAGCCCGACTCTGAAGCCCAGACCTGGGGCAGCTGCCCCAGCTGTTGCCAGTGGTGGGAACTTTGACCATTAGCAAACCCTACGCTGGGCCTGCCACTGATCAAGATATGGGCCTATTTTTCTCTCACAGGAGCTGGAAAGGCTGGAGGTGGAGCGGGTGGAAATGATTCGGCAGCACCTTTGCCAGTACACACAGCTGCGGCACGAGACAGACATGTTCAACCAAAGCGTGAGTCTACTCTTTGTTTAGGTCCCTTTGGTCCAAGAGCTGTAGTGAGGCTCTGCTGAACTCCAGCCTGGTTGTGTATACAGTGTGCTAAATTCCACTGTCTAATGGAGACTGAGATGTAAGTGGTGCCAGTTTGGGAGTCTGTGGTTGTGCACCTACCATGTATCTCAGAGACATTCAGAACCTGGGGGCGAGACAAATGGAAGAACAGAGAAGTGGGTCAGAAGGGGCACATCCACTGGAAGGTTTCATCGTGAAAGCCCTGTGGTGCAGGGTGTGGCTCAGAAGTGCTTGACAGGAAGGCATAAGGCAAAGCAGCCCCTTACTTTAATTTACACCTCTCCTAGATAGATGCTTCTCACTCTCCCAATAGCACACACAGCTCCACACAGTCCTTCATTGTTGCAAGAAAGATGGCAATCACAGCAACCATTATTTCAAAATGAAAATGTAAAATCTTGTAAAACTGGCACCTTTTCAAATACTTGCATATGTGGTATGGATTCTGATGTGCATGGTATTCAGTATATTGTGATATATTTGAGGCTATATATTCACATTACAGAAATCATACAATCATAGCCATATACATCATAACATATATTGATAATTGTCATAGTGCAGGTAGTCCCAGCGCTCTCCACTGCGCGCAGGCTTAGTGCCATGGGTGAGCCCTGCCTTGGTTTCCCCTTACCCAGGCAATAAACAAGTCCAAGCAGGCCTTTGGGAACCACAGAGCACCTTCTTCGGCGGGTCTGTTATGAAATAGAAAAGAACCACACAAAGCATAAGCAAAATCTTCAGTCAGCTCTTCCACTGGAAACCCTCTGCCTCTGGGTGTAACTAATCTTACATCCTGGCCCTTTAGCCATGGAGCACTCGCACGCTGAATTCCTTGCCTGGGGCGTGGGCCTTTGCGGGGCGTTCTGCTGGCTGCCACTCTTCCCCGACCATGCTGCTCTTTGCTGAGTAAGTCCCTAGTGGCTCCCCAAGAGATCCCATGCCCAGTTCATTCTCCTGGGCTGCTCCTGTCCCTTCCCTGGGAGAACTTTTTCTCTGGGACTGCTCCTCTCTCCAGGAGCCCCTCTCTCTGAGAGCAGCTTCCCCAACCAAACTCAGGTAGCCTTTTTTATTAGCTCCAGGTGCTTGTTTATTAATTAACCACTAAGCAGCCACCTAGGACAGTGAATTACTCCCAGATATACCTTCAGAAGGCAGTCACTGGGCAAACTGGGCCGTGACTCTCCTTAAAGGGCCAGTCACCCCATGATAATATTTAAAAGAATGTTATTATGGTTGAAAAGTCAAGCATCTAAAAGTTAGGAAATACCAGAGTTACAGCTGCCTGTGCAACCTTAATTTGGATCCTTGTGCATATGCATTATGGTACTCTCTAATTACATGACTACATATTTTATTCACAGCATGATCATGTAGTTTATCCTCAGTATTCAACATGTGCCTCAATTACTACAAACCATCTAAACATTACACTCAGTTTTTATTTCTTCAGGGTCTTTCTGTGGTGCTCATCACCATAGCATCTCAATCTCACAAACATTAATGAATTTACCTTTACAACACCTCACAGGCAGGGAAGTACTAGTAGCCCCATTGTATGAATGGGGACAGGAGGCACAGAGAAATTAAACTCAAACTGCAAAAGTCCCCAGTAATTTTGGGTGCCACAGTGATTGGGTGATCAAGTTTTCTGAGTTGTTGAGCTATTGAATTCAGTTGCAGTTGCAAGTGCTCAGCACTAGTGCAAATCAGGCCTCAGATGTCTGAGGCTGGTCACCCACAAAATAGGAACACATAATTAGTGGCCACTTCTGAAAATTTTCATTTTAAGTAGTTTGCCTAATATCACATAGGAACTCTGTTGCAGAGCCGAGGAAAGAACCCAGATTTCACAAGTCCCAGGAAGACTGCTTTAAACACATGTTCCTGTTTTCCCTTTCTGCAATTCACTGCCACAGTCACTGCATCCTTTCTATCTTCTGCTATGGACAGCCTCCTTCACTACACAGCCCTGCCTCTTAACATCCATCCCGTGCACCATATGAGGCAGGTGTCCTGTGAAAATAATAGTACCTGATCATGCAATTAAATACTTTTCCATAATGCAAACACACAAGGGGCCAAATTAAGGTTGCACAGCCAGTCTTAATTCTGGGATTGGAGTCCTTCATTTTACAACTGTTTGACAATTCTTTTAATGTAATTTTTGTATGGAATTCCCTGGCTGGTCACGTGTTTTAAGAAAAATGGATCAGCACATGTGCAACTATTTGCTAAGGAGCAGAATACTATCAATCAATTATTCCTAGCTCTTGGAGGGATGGGTGATCTAGTAGTTAGATCAGCCGATTGGGAATTAGGATTCCTGTGTTCTGTTGTATAAAATGATGTGTACATTTATCAGTGAGTTTGTAATGGTAAACAAAGAAGAGAATTTTACAGAAAGGAAGATGAAACACATAGATGTGGAACTTCCTTTGTGAGAAGTATAGGTCAAGAATTGGGGTTCTATTCAAGCTGTCCCAGAAGCAACTGTTCTAGTCTTTAGTTATCCTGTCTGTAAAATATGGGAAATAATTCTTAACTCCCCATGCAGTACAGAGAGGAGGTGCTCCTGCCATAGACCAAGGCGTGTTTTGATTTGCAGGAGCAGGTATTTTGCCTGAAACCCATATGGAAACACAGTTCCATGCAATCATTCCAAAACAATACAATGTGACAAGATTGAGCAGTCATTGAACAAGTTCAGCTGCAAATGGTGATTTTCCACATTTTAGAACTGTGGGGAAATGTAGTCAGCAGAGGGCAGAGCCTCGAGGAAAGGGGGCGTGGTGTCATGGCAGGGACGGGGCTAGGATGTTCGGTTTTGTGCGATTACAAAGTTGGCAACCCTACTGTCACACTAGGAATTGGATGCAGCATACACTGGACTTGCCTCACCAATGGTATGATTCCTCTTGCAAAGCCTGTATTTTGTCTGACCTCCCATTTATGGATCCAGCTAATTGAGAGGAGGCTGTTACTCCTGCGACAGTGACACAGCTAATTCAGTTGCAAGGAGATCTTGCAGCAGGAATTGCTCTGTGTTCTGATATGTGCTTTTGATACTTTGCTTCTCATTCTGATCTTTTTAGACAATAGAGCCTGTCGATCAGTTACTTCAAAAAGTGGAGCCTGCCAAAGACAGGGAACTGTGGGTACAAGAACACAAAACTGGAGATATCAGACCTGTGGACATGGAAATATAGACTGATCTGATTAGTGATATGTGATGGGTTCGCTGGTTTAACCAGGCTAATGGGTCCTGTAAAGGTTCAGAAGAGGTACAGGACGACAAAAAGGTTGCTCTGCTACCAGATACCTTGTATTTATTGTCTGTAGGGAGTATCTCTGTCACATTTGATCATCACATCAGTTCCCGTTGTGCTATGCCTTAAGCTCCCAACATTCCAGGGTTAAGAAGCCAGATGTCTGTTCTTCCTGTCAGAAGTTTCCAGCTGCCAGGGATGTGCTGCTGCCAGGAGAAACCGAGGCCTTTGCTTCCTGGTACAGAGAGAGCTCTGTTCTTCAGTGACTGTGCACTACACCCATTGCATGACTCTCTTTGTGTAGAATGTAAGAACAGCCATGCAGCAAGCCTCTGCCATGGAAGCAGACTAGTGATTTGACTATGATGCTGGAAGCAAGGAGCTCCTGAACATGGATCCCAGCACTGCCACTGCTCAGCTGGATGGCCTTGGGCACATCACATAACTTTTCTGGTTCCTCCATTTATAATAAGGGGCTCATAATACTTACCTACCTCACAGGGGTGTTGTGAGGGTACATTGATTTTGTATAATACTTTTTAGCACAACTACCTTGCTACGGTAGTATGTCTGAGTGCAGGGAGGTACGGGCTTTTCCCCAAAGCAGTAAACAAGGCGAAAGGCTAGGAGAAAACCCCACAGAGGAAAGACACCTGTTCAAGCCCTTCCTGTTTTATAATCCCACTCAGAGACATATAGATCCTCGATCATCTCCATTTCTCTTTGAGGCTAATAGAAAGTAAGATTGAAAGGGACCTCTTGCACTATCTGTTTACCAGGAAGGACTCGGTTGTGCTGTAGCTACCTCATTAATTGTCTGGTTGACTTAAGTGACAAAAAGAGGACACCTACCATGGAATAAATTTGATCTTCAAGTCCATTCCTGCCTATATAGTGTGATGTCTTACAGTCTCTGCTTTCTGCAGGATCTTCTAACACTCCCTTTGGGAGGTCATTTCCCAACCAAATGGATCCAAGTTTAAATTAGCCTTTGTTTAATTTCCTCGAAATAACTCCTAGTTTGTAGCCTTTTGGATGCCCATGCACTCCATGTCTCTCCATCCCTTTCTCGCTTTCCTTGGTGTTTACACCCATCAGATGTCTGCAGATAGTTAGCAGGTCTATTCTATTCTATTCTGTTTAGGTTTTTATACTGCACTCATCACTAGTATCTGAGCTCTTTCCAGCAGTGCATTAACAAGTGCAGCTACACATCTGTCACATGTTGTTTGTTCTCGCATCCTCCCCCAGAAGGAGAAACATGCAGTGAAGTGTCTTGTTTTGGTAGTTTTTAAAAAAATCTTATTTATTAAATATCCCTGTCTCTACATGTTTATATTGGAGAAGGCAAGGTCAAAGTAATGTGCCTTGCACTTGGAGCTTGAAAGTGGTGAGGTTATAATAGTCATTACTTCCTGGGGGAGTTCATTCCACAGTCTTGGACTGGCCCCAAAGAAAATTCTGTCTCCTGCACAAATAAGCTTGACTCTTTTGTTGAGTGTTCCACTGTGCCAAAAGAGCGTAGCTAACCATGGGCTTCATCTTGGAGCTGTACATGGTCTTTTTGGGCCCTGACCATGCAGTGCTTTGAAGATAAGGACCTAGACCATGAACTTGATTTGAAATTCTATGGGAAGGTCACAGTGTAGAGCAGGAGGACAGGCTCCCGATAGCCTGTATTGCAAAGGGAAGACACTGCAGTGTTTTGCACTAGTTGGAGTTTCCAAACAGCTGAAGGTTTCATGCCCAGGTATATCACATTGTTGTAGTCCAGCAGTGATAAAGGCACAAATAACAGGCTAGGTTTTCATCTGCCAGGATGGGACAGAGATTACTCACAGCTGTTGTGATGAGAGAAGTCAACATTAGCGAGGAATCCATGAGTACTTCTAGACTACAGACTGAATTGACCAGTTGTGGATATGTACCTTCAACCGAAGAAGACTTCATTGGGGCTGCAAACTCTTCAAAATATTTTCCTCTGCCAAATAGATTTTCTAAGGCACCAAGCACGTGCATATCTATCTGACTTTCGGTGTAGTTGAGGGTGCCCAATACTTTTGAAAATCAGGCCCTTAACCTGTCCTTATAATGTAGCCCCTTGTCCAATTTTGTTGCTTTTCTCTGAATTTGTTCCTGTTTCGCACTGTCAGAACTAGGGACAGAATGCTTACCAATGCCATTTGATATTTATAGCTCTTCGATGTTATATAGCTATGTAAGTTTGACATTATCTTTGAATTACAGTTTTTTCTTGTCTCCAGTATTATTCCTGTTAAACTTTGCAGTTAACCCCTTTTTGACATTGCACAGGACTGCAAGTTCCCTTTTTTAGATTCAGCAGAAATCTTGGTTATGGCTCTTTTGGTCCTGCCACTTGATCATCACATTGGTAACTGGAACAGGTTTGGAGAAGGGCTATTAGGATGATCAGGGGAATGGAAAGATGATTTTAGAGGAAATTAAAAGAGCTTGGCTTGTTTAGCCCAGCAAATACCTTCACACTTTCTCCCACACCACCCAATATGCATAGGAGCACCCTGTAAAAACCTGCAATGCCTTTACACTGTCCTCCTTCAAATGCCACCTTACAGCTCTCCTCTGCCATCATGCCTACAAAGCTAGTGCACCGGCATGCTGGGACTGTAGCTTAGCACTCTGATCAGAATCATCTCCCTGTTACCGTGAGTTGTTGGGCTTTCTGCTCCTTCCTTGCCTGTGAGAAAGGTGTCAACTCCTGAGGGGTGGGGGAGAGAATTGCCTGGTTCCTGCAGCAGCCGTGATTGGCTGCTCTTCCCCAGGAGGCAGACAAATGGGGCCAGACAGTCAATCAGAGAGAAATTTTCCCTAGATGGTGTTAAAAATGTGTGCCCCTCAGCCACCTGTCTCACTATTTAGAAATGTTATTTCCTGGAGATACACCACTGCACATTCTGAGCACTGGCTAGACTAGAACCCAGTTCCTCTGACTTGCCTTGCTGCTCTAATGGGTACATCACATTGTGATGACCTGCCTTTCCTGCTGTTTCTCTGATCACTCCCCATCCTCATCAATTGTTTGGTTTGATTATTATTACATTGGTTTTCTGCTTTAGTGATGTGTCCTTCTGTTACCTTTACTGAGCACTTTAGATGACAGGCACTGGAAAAGTCAATAAAATGTAAGGTAATGTTTTCAAAAGTACAATTTCAAAAGTACAATTTCCAAAAGCCAAAAAACTCTGGCATTTAGGAACCTAAGTCTTACTGCAGGTAAATTTGAAAATGTTGTCTATTAGCACAAGAGTGGCTTTCTTCCAGGCCTCTTGTACTATCCCAGTTTCCAAGCTTTAGTACAAATTAAAATGAATAATTTGGAGAACTCTTCAGCCAACTCTTTTAAAACTTTTGCAAGCAAATGATCAGTTTTGCAGATTTTGTGCAACATTTGTTTTAGTTACTGTTGAAACAGAAAGTGTTTCACCATAATTATATAAATAAATAACTACATAATCCAACTTCATTCCAAATGCAGGACATAAATATTTATTGAACACTTCTGCCTTTTCTGCATCATTACTGACTATTTTAGTACTCCATCTAGTAATGAAACCTACATCACTGGACATAAATAAATTAAAATTATTCTAACCATATTGACCATAGATTTTTTGATAATACCTTTAGCTTCTCTTATCAATTATCTGCATTTCTTAACTTTAATTTATATTTATTATTATCAATTTCCCCTTTTTTATTCATCATTTTTTTTCCTGTTTCACATCCCTTCTTAAGCTAGTGAAGGGTTTTATGGGTATTTGTTTTTGTTTGCTTTTTAACTGAACAGCCTTTTCTCATGACTGAAGAATTGTGGACTTTGGGACATGTAGTAAAGCATTCTTAAATGAGTAACTATTTTAATGCATACATTTCTATTTAAGTTTTTTATTCCCAATCAGTTTTGCTCATAATTAATTTACCTTTTGGAAACTGGCCCATTTAAAATGCTAAGTATATATACATATTACTAGTTGGGATTGTATTATTTTTGCTCATAAATATTTCAGGCAGATCATGATAACTAGCACTTTTTATGTCAGTAATAAATTAATCTTCGAGTCAGAATGAGGACAGCAATACTTTTTTGTGTTAGAAAATTGTCATGTTTAATTTAAAGAGACTCCAAAGAAGTTTTACTGTTGGAACTAGAAGATCTCCAGTTTATGATTTGTGTATTTGTTTCCACATAAAGGACAATTAGTGAGAATTTCCCAGCATTTCTCAGGATGCTCTTTGTCACATGCCTTGTTTTTCACCCCAGAGGTGATATACTGTTCTTTTAGCTAAATCTGAAACAAATGCAGGTATTCTGAGCCACATCCATCAGCGGTGGGTCCCCAGCCTCTTGTATCCAGCTGACTGTCAGTCTTGGGTTTTCAGTAGCCACTCTTCTCAGCTTGTTTGTCCTCTAGCTCACTAAGGGTGGAATATTTATTACCATTGTCTAGGTTGAATGGCTTTGTATGCTCCTCTTCATTTCTCCCACATTGTTCAATCTCATTCACATCTTCTCCCTCCATAGCCTCAGACACTTCCTTTCCCCTCACAACTGCAGCGTAATCTACCCATTTTAACTTCTTGATGTTGTCAGCAAACTGAGCTTGTCTGAGTCCTTCACATTCTACCACAGGATGCAAAACAGTTTGCATGTCACACACACGTAGCCTTTTCGGTCTTCATACACCAGCCTGCCATGTATTTTTGGGCAGCCATTTATTGATGTATCTTACTTAAAACAAACCATCTTTTTAAGGCCTATCTTTCTCACTCTTTGAATTCCTTCTGGAACCAACCCATTTGCTGTTTCCAGTTCATTGCTAGGTGGATGTGCTAAGCCCTGGCTTTAACAAAGAAGTCAGATCTGCCTCTTCAGTGACTGACAAGCCCCCTGCTGTTCTCACAGATGAAGAGCTACCAAACAAGGCTGCTGAAAGATTCCCAACCTGCTCTAAAAGCTCTCAGCTCCATAGCCAGCATTTCTGTGCAGCCACTCAGCGCTCAGGTTGCTGTAAGCCTGCGAGAACTCACCCTTAGGAACACTGGGTCGGTGATTGTGACAGCCTGAGAGCTCTGGAGGCTGCATTTTTCAAGACGAGTTATTCTAAAAAAGTCATGAAGTCATGGAACAAAATCCTATTAAAATAGCTGTTTTCTCCTACCAAAGTAATTTTCTCATATACAACTTTGCCTGAGTGCACATCTGGAGCAGCTTCCCTGGAACAGCTGTAACTTTGTTTGCAATGAGCACTAGAAGCAAACCTTCTCCATTGCAGCGTATAAAAGAGGAAAATGTTTGCTTGCTCATGGGGTTATTGTCTCATTGTGTTTCACTTTGCTGTGCAGTTTCACACTGCTTTGTTGCTGCTTTTCATTTGCATGTTTCCTACACAACAGTGTTACCGGTGTGCTTAACTATTCTCTGGCAGAAAGTTACATTCCCAACACCCTATTTTAACAATGTATCCGATATTTTCAATGGGAATTCTGACTAAAGCTTTTAGAGAAGGTTAGGTCAATGGATTCAAACCAGCACTAGTAATAACTGCTCAGACTGAGAAGGGTACTACCCAACCTCTGCATTTCAGCAAGGTTTTAAAAAATGGGTTAATTGGACTCCTCGGTCCACATATAGAAATACATGGCCTGCTCTCCAGAAGTGCTGAGCATTTACAACTCTCTTGGAAGTAAATGGGAGGTAATAGGCAAAGAGAATCTTTGGAAATCAAACTACTGATCTAGGTGCCTAAATAAGGACTTGGTCCTAATTAAGGCTTCCATTTAAATAAAAAATTGTGACCTTTCAAGTCACCAGCAGATGTCTTCCCACCCCAGTACAAAAACACCAGTTCTGCTACTAATTATGAATGAAATTGTGGCCAAAACAATGCTGTAAAGAATTCAAACTGTACAAGATCCATAATGTGCCCATAGAGAAATACCCTACTGTTGTTCCAGCTCCTTTTCACCACGGCATGTGAACTGGCTTGCCTGATACTCAGTAATATAGTGATTCCCTGGTCACTTCTCAAGGGTTCATCAGGATACTAATGTATGGCAACACCCAAGTCATGTCCAAAGATTTCCCAGGTTCCTGGGAGGGCGGTGATGTCCAGAATCACACCAGGCCACCACATGACTCAGGGTCCCACATACACAAACCCTACCCCAGGCATCCTCCAAGACTTGGGAGCACATGCATTCTTTCTCTGACATAATGAGGACACGTTCTTTTTCATTTGCATGTCTTTTCTTTGGGGATTTCTTCTGCACACCTGCTATCTGTGCAATGGTCATTACGTCATGTTTTAAAGTAGATCTTATCCATAAAGGTATGTGATTTCTGTTTCTGAATGCTCAGCTCCTAATTGTTATTTTAGACACATTTCCACCAGAGCTTTATCTGTTTCCAAGCATCTTGTTCTTCAGTTTAGATTTTCAGATGTCACTGTCATGTTTATATTGCACTAATGTTCAGAACAAGATGTCATGCTTCTTGGATACATTTCTAAAAGTGACTGGTGCTCAAACTATGCTTCAAGCTCCAGTGGTTGGAAGTGCAATTACGCCTTTTTGGGCTATACACCATAGACTCCACTAATCCTTCCAAGTCTGTTCACCAATGGGACCAACACTTGGCATAGTTTGATTTCTAATTTTTAATCCCATGCACTCCACAAGGCAGAATCCTTTTGTGCCTGTCTAAAGATATGATTCTAATATGCGTACATTACTAAAGTCTTGTAAAGACCTTTTAAATAACATTTCAGGTCAATAGCATAAGAAACAGAGAAAATATTTACTCGGATTTGAAACAGAGATGTGCAAATATAAATTCCCTCAACTTATATTAAGTTGGACTATTTTTAAAATATGGTATGAAAGACAAACTCAGTAGGAATGCAGACAAAGCCTACCAGTTACTATGTTCAGATTCCCTGAGCTTCCAGGAATACAATTTGAGCAAATTGGTTTCATTTCTGCAGATTTCTTAGGTAACTGAACAATGGTTTGAACCTCAACTGCAATTCCACAAAAATACAATTAGTAACTCCCCCAAATTCTAAGTGCCTCTTTCAATTGTACCTGCTACAGTTACACAAGTATAAAAATGCATAGACCCACCTCATGAACTTCCACAGCTCAGGAGCAGCCAGTGTACAGACCTCGGCAGCTTTCTCAGTTCCCCTTTGATGCTCCCATACTGTCACTCAGTGCAGACCCAAACCCATTTGATGTTACCTCACTGATTATTAATGTCAAGTATGGACATCAGAAATGCTTGCCACTGAAATTGAGGGGATAGCAAACTCTAGTCATGCTAAAGAGAAGGCCCATCCACTGCCTCTTCGTCTTGCACCAGCCTCTGCTTCCTTCTCCGCTGCTCTTTGTTGGGTCTATTCCTTGTTTTGGGAGGGATCCGATGAGCTTTCTAGTGCACATTCATTTCAGTGGAAGTTGAGGTCATTCAGCATTTCACATGATCAGGAGCTTTGTCACACTTGCCTTGGAAGGGTAGAGTCCTTCATGCCACTCAAAGAGAAATGACCCTCTCCTAAAGGGCATTCAGAACAACCTCCTACGCTAATCTTCCAACAAAGGAGCCTTCTATACAGGGGTGCCATTGAAACAAGCTGCAAACGTCACATAATGGGTCTGAATAAAGGCCACACTGGACCCAAGCAAATGCTGTTTTCTGATGAGGTCCCTGTAAATGAGGACTCGTCTCTCTGGGGCTGTCACTGTGTCAAAGTGACTCAGCATGGGAGTGGGGTCACCATGTGTATTGGCTGAGGACTGGGACTGGCGTTTGAAGAGTATTTCTTGGGGTACTCGGGTTTGCAAGACGTCACTGTCTAGTCATTTGGATTTAGGAAGGTTTGTCCTGAGACTTGCCGCTCCTTCAGAGTAATGGGTACTAGGGCTGCGATTTTTAAAGCTGCCTTGGGGGTTTGCCCAATTTCCATTCACTTGGTCATACACAGAGAGAACAGCATCTAAGAGCAACAGTATCAGTCTGTTCTGGACAGAGCAGGTGGCAATATCAAACAAATGGAATCTCCTCTTTTTAAAATTGCTTTCTTTGTTTCAACAGTCCAAAAGAAGGTGGGAAATGCAGTGAGTAGTTTGGCAGACAGTCTAACTGCAGTTGTTCAAAAGCAGATCAGATCAGTGGTGAGCCATGTTCTAAAGCAGTTTTCTAATCAAATGAAGTTGCCTATATGGTCCTTTTGCTAAATACTGACTAAATTTTTAAAGTAACAATTGTCTTTTGCCAGTACTAATGACCTCTTTTTTAAATGTGTTTAATCAAAATTTTATATCTTTCCACAAATATTGTCTGAATAGACCCGTAAATAACTTATGTAACATAAGATCTGTATCTGAATAACAATAGTAAATCTTTGATCAGTGTGTAAATTGTAATGTGGTCATTGTCCCATAAAAACATATGATCGAATCATTTTGGCTGAAGAATTGAATGCTCAAGAGGTTTAAGGACCTTAGCTGGGTTAATTGGCATAGCTCCACTGAAGTTAATAGGGCGGTGCTGATTTACACCAGCTGTGGATCTGGTTCTTAAGTGTTGAAAGCATTTGCTATACATAATTTTTCTGTCTTGCAAAAAGTTTAACTGTATTTTCCTGCATTATTCATGAGTGTGTATGCACCTCAGTGCTTCATCTCATCCTTTGTAAAATAAATTGTACAGAGATACATCGGCTGACCGTGGTGTTATATTTACCAAATTGTTGTTTTAAATTAAAAGCACACTGTCATAACAATTACACACGTGGCTGTATCTCCTCCACCTGCTGCTCCAAAGAATTTCTGCTATACGATGGGGCTCATCAGTTGAAAGTGACAAAGGAGGAGAAAGACCTGGTTGTATTAGTTGATTATAGGATGACTATGAACCATCAATGTGATGCAGCTGTGAAAAACGCAAATGCAATCCTAGGATGTATCAGGCAAGGTATATCCAGTAAAAATAGACTCACCTTGGTGAGACCTCTTCTGGAATACCGTGTACAATTTTGGTCACCCTTGTTCAAGAAAGATTAGTTCAAACTGGAATAGGTGCAGAGAAGAGGTATCAGGATGGTGAATCTATTTTGTGAGAAAAAGCACGTAAGTTGTTTAGCCTAGCAAAATGAAGGCTGAGAGGAGATCTGATTGCTGTCTATAAATACATCTGGGGAGGGGGTAAACACCAGGGAGGGTGAAGGGCTATTTAAGCTAATGGACAGAGTTGGCCCAAGAATAAATGGGGATAATCTGCTCATGAATACATTTAGGTTGAAAATTAGAAGGTTTCTAATAGACCTTGGCAAAAAAAAGTGGTGAGTAGTTTATTTGCGGAAATATGCAGTTTTGGTTGACCGAAAACTATTCGTGAATTTGTGTCAAGTTCACCAAATAGTTTCATCTGAACTGAAAAATTTAAATGTTTCAGTAATAGCAAAATGAATAATTTTTGTTTTGACATTACTAAAGCATTTTGATTTTTTGGGCTAGAGTCACAAAACCGCTGGAGGAGGCAGTAGTGTTCTTCTTATAACTTCTAGCCCAATTGTTAGGGCACTCACCTTGGATGTGGGGGATCCAGGTTCGCAGAAGAGATTTCAACGTGGGTTTTCTACAGTGCAGGAGAATGCCCTAGCTACTAACCTATGGGACAGTCTAGCTTCACAAGGGTCTATCTCAATCACACCTGTTGAGGCTGTTCAACTTTTTAAAAATAATTAGCGTCATGGAAGCAGATACTTGAACTTGGGTCTCATAGCTCATAGGTGAATGCCCTTAGCACCAGGCTATAGAGTCATTCTTTTTTTTCAGCCTTGGCTGAGTAAATATTAGTCATTCATATTGTGTGATTCATAATGAAGTGCTATATTAGATTATCCCATACCCCAATGGCTAGGATACTCTTCTGCAATGTGGGATACTTAAGTTCAAGTTCCTTTCCCATATCAGATGGATAGGAATTGGCTCCAGGTCTCCCTCCAACAAGGTAAGTTCTGCAACCAATGGGCTAAAAGCTATCAAGAAGAAACCTCCACCCCCACCTCTTTTTCTGGCCATTCAGTGAATGTAGGTCTCCTTTGCTGTTGTTAAAAAGCCCAAAAACAAAGCAAAAAAAAAAAAAATCAAGTCACATCCAGCTTGTCATTCAACCCGTCTCAACATTTTTCTTTTTTTTTTCAAATACATAGAAATGTATTTCTTTTTAAATGACTTTTCAATTTGCCAAACGTTTTGAACATTTTTGTTTCCAGTTTGACCCAGAATGAAACCTTTTTGAACTTGCCAGCTGTGACACTCCCTGGAGTGCAACATGGCCCATTGAACTGCTGTATCCCCTTAACACTCCAGCCAGGGGTGCCTTTCACACTGCTTTGCTGGTAAACAGCAATCTCCTTCAGGCTCTGCTCACACACTGCCACTAGCATGTAAAAATCCCTCCCAGCAGAATACATGAATGCTCTCCCAGCCAGCCATGAATTACGTACAGGACAATATCTGCATATTCTTAGTCCCAGCCTGGCACCCCAGAAATGTGCATCTTAAATGTGCTCAGTAGACCCCTGGGCAGTATAAGCTCATAAATAGCCTGACATTCCAAAGGGTAATGTTTATGCACCAGCCTTTGTTATCTCAAGTAGCGTTTTCCCAAACACTTCAATCAAACACACTGGTTTAGATAAAATAATAGAATAAGTTTATTAGCTAGAGAAAAATAGATTTTAAGTGATTATAAGTGATAAGGCATAAAAGTCAGAATTGGTGACAAAAGAAACAAAGAGATAAAATTGCAATCTAATGCCTAAACTTTCCTAAAGTCAATAGTTCTAGAAGCAAAATAGGTGTCTCACCATTAGCTGCAACACATTTCACAGCCTGCATCTGCTTCCGTGTTCTTCAGGTGATGTCATGGAGATGGAGAGGAAAGGAGAGGAGAGAGGACCAGAGGCCTTTTTTCCTCTTCTTATATGCTAACCCTTTGTACTAGAAAAGTCTTTGCTGGGTCATGGGGTCAGGCAGTTCTATTGCGTATGTGAGCTGCCAACTGTCCGTCAGTTAAATTGTAAATACTTTGTTTATACCTTCCCCGCCCCCTTGCTGGGGAATGTCGGATTAAGTAGGTAATAGATCTTTAGCACCTGGCTGGCGTGCAAGTGTGTCTTTGTCTCTGGGAAATTGGCTTATGGGTGTTACTCAGAATTACAACACATTTCAGTAACACTCATATTGCAAAATCTCATAATTTTATGTGCATTGTTGTTATACACATTTCAACAGGATAATAATATGCAGTAGATTATGAATTTTCAAATGATACCACACAAGGCGTACGTTGTACAAAATACATCATAACCATGTGGGGTACAGGGCATCACACCAGCAAACCGACAACTCCATTGTCCTATTTCTAGTTTCTAATAATCAGATGAGTCAGGTTCTGGAGCAGCCATGCAATAGGAGTGGGGGTTGCCTGCAATAGCAGAGATTGGACTTGATGACTTCGGGGGTCCCTTCCAGTCCTAAGTTCCTAATGGCCAATTTGAGCACCCAAAAAATTAGAAGGGGCATCTTGTGTGTTAGTCATGCTCTTCTGCTATGTTGAGATTTTCCTATCAGAAACTCCATAGAAATTATGACTTAAAACATAGAAACACTAATGTCACCTTCCGCTTTTCTAAATTGCTGTCTCAGACATTCTACAAATAAAAAATAAGTTTTATAAACTGGTCCTACTGAAATATTTACACCAAAGACAAACATTTCTGCTGAACCAGCCAAAAATTCATGCGCTCCTGTTTGTAATGATTTTACTTACACAAGTTGCTATGGAGAGAGGACATGAACTTTCAACTTCAATTTTATTTTCATTTCCTGATGTCTAATATAGAAAACCAAACACTCAACCCTTCTGAAGGTACTACATAAATTATACCCTTTTATATACAGAGCTATGACTTGTTTTAGACCCAACAAATATATTAACACTACATCAGTTTAAACAACTTGTTTCTTTAAGACCTAAACTGTCCTTTAGTTGTCAGTTGTTTACATGTATCCTAGCTGACCTCTCCAGTGTGAGCTGTCTCCTCAGATGACATGAACATTTGACACGTTCTGCTCAGAGTTTCAGGCCTCAGTATCTTTTCCCTACTATGAGGTCACTTTTTGGAACATCTCTTTCATGGGGAGGAGGGGCAGGAAAGGATGTTGCTGTGGCAGAGGCACAGGCATGGGAAGAGCGCTCACACTGCTTGTGTAAACCATTTTGGGTCATAGTCTCAAAGTAAAAAGTACAGACTTTTGCATATCTATAATTACAGGCACAAGAGGGACTTTGCAGGCTCAAATTGGTCCAAATACAGTTGAACACCTAATTGTATTCATAAATGACCAGTTTGCACATGCTGTTGTAGTAAAAGCACATACCAAAGAAATGTGTATAGACCATGGGCCTTTTCATTCTGAATGTTGTCCCATTATCTCTCTGTACTTCATTTTATTTATCTGTATTACAGAAGAGCTCTGTGCACCTTGCAAGGTTGTCTCTTTCATCAGTAGAAGTTGGACCAGATGTCCCGATTTTGGGGTCTTTTTCTTATACAGGCTTCTATTTTAACTGAGGGCTTATCCACATGAACACTTAGTTTCCAGCACATGTAACTCTACCCCACACTAGCCTGCCACGCCCTAACTGTCCATTAATGCTGCTGACTCTACTGCTGTGCACGGTAAGTTCTCTAGTGCACTTTGAAACTAGAATAATTAAAATGCACTAGGGACCAGTTACTGTGCAGCAGCAGGGTCCACATGGCCATTTAGTGGGCAGCAGGTAGATTTACACCCCCTCTTGCTGCAAACTATATGTGTAGACAAGCCCTGAATAACAACTAACTGATCATAGGGTTTGGCCCTGATGTTTATAAAGGTCTTTGAGATTCTTGAATGGAAGTTGCTCTATAAGTGCAAATATCAAATGTGGCCAGAGGGCCGTCGTCCGTGATGTGTGGTATTGTCTGTCTTTGGCCACAGCCTAGGGTTACCATATTGCAGTCCTGGAAAAAGAGGACACTCCAAGGGGCCCCAACTCCGCCCCTTCCCCGCCCCAACTCTGCCCCTTCCCCAAAGTCCCCCGCCCCGACTCCGCCCCCCTCCCCTGAACGCTCCGCCCCCTACTCTTCCCCCTCCCCTGCTTCCCGCGAATCAAATGTTCGGAGAACGGCGTGGTCTCTAGTAGTCAAAGACCCTTCTTCCCCATCCCCTCCAGTCTATGTCTATCCTATTGCTGTCTAACCCGCCCCAGCTCCTCATCTGATTTCAACTCCCCCACTACCGCTCTGGATTCCTTGTCCCAGTTTCCTGGTCCTGTCTCACTCTCCTCTCTCCCTGCCCCCATCCCTCAGATGGGATGTTCATTCCAGATTGGCAAAATTATAAGACTTCCCAACATTTCAACATTTCCCATTCTACATTTTCGGTTGCTGAACTATAGGCTAGTTCTGCCCACAACAAAGCATATTCAGAACTTCTGATTAAAGGGATTATAAGTGTAGCAACCTCCATCATAGCTAGTCACCAAAGATTGAACCCGAGCCATCCAGACTTAAAAGCCTGAGCTTCTACTACTTGAGTTCAAGATATAACTCCCTTAGCTGGTACAGTTATCCTCTAAAAATCCACCAGAGGAGGGCACAAAACACATGTTGGACAGTGAATTACAAAAGTGCCAAATATTATTATTAGACCTGCAATACTTTTCACAATGAACATCAGCGGGGGATAAACTGGGAGTTTAAGAATATTTGGAAAACAATTTTAGAATAACATTCAGTGCTGTGGTTTAAAAGAAAAAAACTGTTAAAACTCATAACTTAGCAGCATTCAGTGTTTGAAAAAAAAAACTTCTAGGAGGGATACAAGTTAAGAATGTTGAAACAGGAAAATGTTATGCTTAGTTACCACTTGGGCAAAGCGGCGTGCTATGTAATACTTGCAAGATTTCACAGTAATGTTTTACAATATATAGCAGCGCAATGCTGATTCCATTGATATTGTTGAGCAATTCATGCTGATTTTATTTCAGCCCACATCTTAATAGTTTTGAATACAAGATCACAATTTTCAGCTCAGTTGGTCTGAACATGCAGAGCTTTAAAATTGCTATACTCTAAACTGTATATTAACTACAATTTTATAAACCTGCATGTCAGAGAACTGTGTGCCACTACTACTAGACAGTGGCACAAGGCAATTCAGTGTGAATCACAGAAATGTAGGACTGGAAGGGACATCAACAGGTCATCTAGTCAAACCCCTGCACTGAGGCAGGACTGAGTAATAACAACTAGACTATCCTTGACAGGTGTTTGTCTAACCTCTTAAAAAACTCCAATGACTGCTATTCCATAACCTCTCTAGGTAATTTGTCCAGTGCTTAACTACCTTTACAGTTAGGAAGTTTTTCCTAATGTCTTAACCTAAATCTCCCTTGCTACAATTTAAGCCCATTGCTTCTTTTTCATGCATGTCCTGAGTGGGACGGAGGTGGGTCAAGGCAGTGGGATTGGGGGGAGGGAGGTCGAGGGAGTCGGTGGGTGTGTGGAGATGGACCGGGGGAAGCAGGGTGGAGGAACTGAGGGGGACAGGACTGGGACTGGGGGGGGGGCTGAGGGGGATGGGACAGGACGGAGATGGGGGGAGTAGGGTAGGGGCTGAGGGGAGCATGAATGGGACAGAGTAGAGAGAGCTGTGTAGAGTGGGGTGGGGCGGGGCGGGGGAGACAATGGGGCTGGGCTGGGGAGGGTTGGGGGGTTGGGGAGAGGGACAGGGTCTGGAGGGGATGAGACAGAGGGGAGCAGGACTGGAATGGGGTGAAGTTGAGGGGGTGGGACAGCAGGGGGAGCGATGGGGGTGGGATGGCGGGGGAGGCTGAAGAAGAGATTTGGGGTAGGGCAAGGCTGAGGGCAGTGGGTTGGGGGGAGCAGGGGGACTGTGGGGAAGGCTGTTGGAACGGGGGCAGGGACTGAGGGCAGTGGGTTCGGGGTGGGAGGTACAGGGGGAACTGCGGGGGAGGCTGAGGGAACAGGGTGGGGGCTGAGGGCAGTGGGTTGGGTCTACACTGGCACCTCTCAGCATTGCTGTGCCGGGCAGCAGACCTGCACCAGCGCTACCCTGGCGATGGAAGAGTCCTCAGTGGAAATGCAGACTTCATGACACAGACCCTCCTCGTCACTTCAAACCTGGCGCTGCTCTGGTCAGTCGCTAGGCTCTTGTCACTTTCAAACCCATGCAGGGTATCTGGCTCTTTTTCAGTGCTCAGGTTAAGAAAAGCCTCTGCATTTTGTGAGGGCTTCAGCATTCACTTTCCTACTTGACAAACTGTCTGCCTGACACATTGCTCCCAGGGCATTCATCTTTATTCATTATCAGCAGGTCCATCAGATTAACGAGCAACACAGGGGGAAGCAACACAATGGTGTCATGGATTTTTAATTTTTCAAACCACTTTGGCCTCAACAGGGATAACAGCAAATCTGGACAGAGCAGATGGGTGTCAGGATGGGGTTGGGTATTTTATTTTTTTTAAGTGAAAATGTTTGGGTCTGAGCAAAGGCTGCAAGCTTCCCTTTGGAAACCTATGCTGATCTTTTGCCCCAGGGGCTAACGACAGCCTGGAATCTGGGACAGATTTCCACATCCATGCAGGGTGAGATGATCGGGGGATGGCGGGGTGAGGGACTGTGGGGGAGGCAGAGGGAACAGGGTCAGGGTGGGGGCTGAGGGCAGTGGGGCTGAGGGGAGCCCCGCCAGAGGGACCTGCCAGGGGGCCAGGTGAGTCCAGCAGTGCTTACCTGGAGTGGCTCCCAGGAAGCATCCAGCAGGCAGGTCCCTCTGGCTCCTTCCTACGGTTGGGTCGGGTCGAGGGGAGGGGGGCAGGAGAGGGGGAAACCCGGACATATGGTAACCCTACCACAGCCGCATGTAGGAGCCTCTCATTGGCCCCAGGTGTGAAGGCCGGCTGCACGTTGACTCTGGCCTGTTCAAAATCAGAAGAGCCCATGAACGTCATGGCAAATCAAAGCCAGGTACATGCATGGGCAAGTGAGTTACAAGAAACTGGTTTCTGACAGCTGCAGACCACTCTTCAAGCCACATCGGAGGTGCAGAGAAATCAGGGCAGGGCAAGTGGGCCCACAATGAGTCCATCAACAACAAGCATGTCTTGGGTGGTCAAAGAGGTCTGTGTAAAGTGGTAGGCTCGGGTTTGCTTTGAAATTCTCAACCAGCCTGGTTCTAACATCAGCATGGTCCATCATCAGTTTAACACAACACAGTCAAAACTGGATCTTCCCTCCCAGGGCCTCTTCTCTCCCTGCTTCGCTGTCACTGTTAATATCACCGGCCTCCTTGTCCCTAGCTCATAGGCTGGGAGTCCTCTTCAGTACTTCCCAATCTCTTGTCCGCACTCCATTCAGGCTTTTTCCAAATCTTCTTCCTCCATAACATCTCCCAGCTCAGCTCTCTGCTTCCTGTGCAGCCGGCTGAAACTCTTCTGTATTGACTGCTGTCGCCTCCTGCTCTCCAGCCTCCTCAAACCCCTGTTGCTCCACTTCAGGAAATACAAACCCAAGGGTAGCTCCCCACAGCTGCCCATATGGCTCTTACCATAGCCAGGCTGTGGCTCCCCAGCTGGAGCTGGGTCCAGGTAAGAGCCGCGTGTGGCGCAGCAGCTTTGGGAAGTAGGGTTGCCAACTGTTTAATCGTTCAAACCCAAAGACCCTTGCCCTGCACCCTGCCCCGCCACTTCCCCTCACCCCCGCTCACTCCATCCCCCCTCCCTGTCGCTCACTCGCTCTCCCCCACCTTCACTCACTTTCACCAGGCTGGGGCAGGGGGGTTGGGTTCAGGAGGGGATGAGGGTTGGGCTCTGGGAGGAAGTTTGGGTGCAGGAGGGGGTTCAGGGTGCAGGCTCTGGGAGGGAGTTTGTGTTCGGGATGCGGGTTCTAGGCTGGGGCAGGGGATTGGGATGCAGCAGCAGGACAGGGGGTCGGCGCTTACCTCGGGTGGCTCCTAAAAGCGACCGGAACATCCCTCTGGCAGCAGCTCTTAAGCCAGGGGGCCAGAGGGTCTCTGTGTGTGATGCTGCCCACAGGCACCACTCCCGCAGCTCTCATTGGGCACAGTTCCCGGCCAATGGGAGCTGCAGAGTCCGTGCTCGGGGTGGGGGTAGTGCACAGAGACCCCCTGCCCCCCTCCGGGTGCTGCAGGGATGGTGCTGGCCACTTCCAGGAGCGGCGCGGAGCCAAGGCAGATAAGGGATCCTGCCTGAGCCCCGCTGCGCCGCTGGACTTTTAGCACCCATAATCCCCCAATTTGGCTGAAGTAGCCTCCAGGAGATAGAGCGTGATTCCAGGAGACTCCCGGCGAAAGCAGGAGGGTTGGCAGCCCTACGCCATGGACCCTCCTGCCTTGCGTGGTGTGTGCAGCGCAGGGACATGGGCCAGGGGCTGCTCTCGGCCCCTGCATCCCAGGCAGATGGAGGGTCCATGGCATGGCTCCCCACAGCTGCCTGAGCTCCCCGGCTGGGCTCCGGCTGCTGCCACCTGATGGGGGGGCGGGGCCTTTGGGGGGAAGAGGAGGGGCGGGGGTGAAGCTGGGCCTCTGCCAAAATGTGGACAGGGCAGGCCCATCCACTTTCAAACATGGGAGGGCCCTGGCCCCCCCCATTCTGGCACCCCTCCAACCCACTGCTGCTAAGATCATCTCCTTGCCTGCCACTCTGACCCCATCGTCTCCTTTCAATCACTGTGCAGAGACCTGTCATGCAGCTCAGGAAACACACACACACTTCAGGACTGTCACAAATTCCCATGTGACCAGCAACACGTCATGCATTTTTTTTCAAACACAAGAGCTTCCCTTGCACAACATAGTGAAGTCTGGGAAGAGGTGCATCAACCTACCAGCCAAGCACCCATGAGTTCTAATTCCAGCTGTTCTCCTGACTTTTCTTAATATTTCTGTGCACTGCACAACCCTTACTAACCAATCCCTCTAGCCTTACCTTAATGGAGGCAATCATCATTCACTCATTTCACAGATAAGGTAACAGCTCTTGGACAAGGCCACTGTAGGCAAACTGGGTAGAGAACCCTGGTCTCTAATATGTCAGAGCTGAGTCACAACCACTTTACCAGATGCCTTTGGAGAGACAGGGCCAAACTATCTCCTGCTCTAACTCACAGTAACACAGAGTGGATCTTAGTCCAACATGAGCCTCTAGGCACCATGTGGAGGATTACGAGTCTGCTGCTATCTCCACACTCCTATGCTGGTGGCAGCAGTTCCTGTGTTTACACTGAGCAAGCCTATGGTCAGCCTTTGTAAGTGACCCAAATAGTGTCATTGCTGCTGCTGACGATACTGTCTTTACCCACTGGAGCATTCCCTGGTCAAAGAGCAGGAAGAGGACCCAGGACTCCTGACCAGAGCTGGTCAAAATATTTGCAATGGAACAAATTTTGTCAGAAAATGCGGTTTTGTCAAATCGAACTATTTTTCAGGAACATATTGATTTTGACATTTTTTATGGCAACTGTCAAATGGTTTGTTTCACCTTTATTGTTTGCTAAAAATGAAGTGTTTTATTATGACTTTATTGGCTCTATTTTGTTTAGCTATTTATATATTACTTTAATATAATATAATGTAATATGTTAATACAATATTAACATTAATAAAATATTATATTTAATAGTTGGTATTATACTGTTTTGATGTTATGGAAACATATTTTTACTTTGTAAAAACAATATGACATTATCAAAATAAAATGTTTAGATGTTTCCAAATTGATTTTTTCAGAATTTCAGTTTTGCTCAAATTTCATTCTGATCCAGCATGAAAACAGTTTTTGAAATGTCAGAATTTCCCATCGAGTAGAATTCTGTTTTCTGTCCCGCCTGATCCTGACACACGACATTCCTTGGGTTCACAAAGAGATGTCTAACCCCGTGAGTGTGCAGTGTGGCCCCGGCTAGGGGCTGAGCCTCACAGATCATAGAACAACAGGATTCCCTCACCAGGGACTCCTATAGTTGACATGCTAGATGTCTGTGCTGCTGGTCTTAAGACTGTGGATTCAAACCTGCCTCCTAGCCATGTGTGAGGAAAATATATGTAATTATTGTGAGAGCTCTGGCATAATTTTTGAAATTATTATATATTGCAGATATTTAGAGGTGAACATGGATGTTGTGCTAATGTTTTTTAAAGTCTGTATTTTGGTTAATGGGAGCTTTAAGTTAAGGGTGTGACTGTCCCTTTAAGAACAGTGTGGGACATCACTAACATGCTAAGCAGGCTGGGCAGGACCCAACTTTTTGTTTGTTTGTTTATACAGCACCTCACACAATGAGGCCCTGGTCCATGGCTGAGACTCCTAGGCACTATGGTAATACAAACAATAATACTATGATTTGTTGGAGGAGGTTGATCACATTGATGCTCCCTGTGTGTTGATGTTCCTCAGTGTGTGTGTGTGTGTGTGTGTGTGTGTGTGTGAGCGGATCCTACCTATGCAAGCTCCAGATAGGTAAGAACTTGATTTACTAACCAGACAGCAGCCTCACCCGCCAAGCATCACAGTAGTGTTTCTGGAAACTGGCTGCCTGTGACATACCAGGGCACAATCCAGACTGATGAGTTGATGAGTAGCTGTGTCACCTCTGCCCTGTAACCTGGGGTGCCCTTTACAATGCCTTGCTGTTCATAAACAGCCTCCAGCATGTAAATCACTCCCAGCCATGTCTGCGGGTGCTGCAGCCAGCCAGCCACACCTTGGCTCTTACTAGCCTTAACAATTACCACAAGGTGAGCCCAACACACTCCCAGTCCCAGATTTCCCCCAAAAAACGTTTGTCCTGCCCTGCCCTCTCCTAGACAGTACAAATACATTGAATCTGTTATTCCTTTAAGGGAATAATATGCACACAATTTGTTACCCCAAATGTAGTGATCCACAGACTTCAGCTTGAACACACTGGATTAGATAAAACAATGAAAAATGTATTAACTACAAAGAGAGAGATTTTAAGTGAGTACAAGTAATGAGGCATAAAAGAAAAATACAGATAAAAGGCTTAATAATGCCTAACTTATCAAACTATACTAGATTCAAGCAAAGTTTCTCACCACATGCTCCAGCAGATTACTTGCCAAACTCTCAGGTCAGGACCCCTCCCCCAGAGTCCAGCACTTGCTTCCGTTGTGTCTTCTGGTGCAGTGAATGCAATTGGGAAGGGAGTGCCTTGGGGTGTTTGTCCCTCCTTTTTATAGTTTGAGTTCCCCTCTTGAAAAACATTGCCAGCTGAGAACCAGGAGCCAAGGAGAGCCTATGAGGAAGGATAGTCTCTGCTGTTTTTTTCACCTGTTTGAACTTCCTTTGTCTTCCTTTCCTGCTTGATGACTCTGTTCACTGCTTAAATGCAAATTAAGCTGAGCACATGTTCCTTTATTTAGGACAAGCCTGTTTGCCAACTTCTGTTTGGCTAGGGCTGTGGGGTTTGGAACATGTGTTAATAACACCATACAGGGGAATGTTATAACTTCACATACAATGTTGCCACACATATTACCAGGACAATATTGCTCAGCAAATTCACTGCTCTACAGCCAAAATGGTTCTGAAATAAATGTAGTCAAACTTTACCAATTCTGGGTCACTGAGAATGAAAATGATGCTTAAAATTGTTGATTGGCTCTAGTTTTCAAGATATGCTATTGGGTCAGTATATAGGACCCTTGACTTGGGAATGGCGGAGGATAAGTGAGTTATAAAGGGAAGGGATCTCAATTTAAACCAGAAATGACTAAAATACATCTTTGACTGGATCTATGAATAAATCTATGACTGGGTTTGGACAGTACTTGCTTTTTAGGCAAAACAATGACTGATGCAATCTGAAGCTGGTATTACGTCATACATGATATGAATTGCGTCATTTTATTCCTAGAAGTCATGGATGACACAATCATAACAAAGCTTCCATCACTCTGCTGAACAAATTGCCCTGTATCAGCTCTAGAAATCATACAGTGTCGTGCTCTCTTATTTGTCAGTGTTTGATTTTGCAAAGGGACACATTTCTGTTTAGCCAAAGTGAGCAGAGATGCCTCGTACTTGTGTGAACAGTGCAGATAACTTCTGCTATGTTTGTGGTGAAGTGACTTTTGCATCACAAAAGCGCAGTATAACCACTATGGTTAAGAAAGCCTATCACCTTTATTTTGGCTGCAACCAATCTTCGCCAGTGGTTGAACAGGAAAAGAAAATCTATGCCTTTTGCAGTGCCAATGATTTGGAGAGAGCCAACAGATCATACCAGCAATTGTTACTTCTGCATGGTGCCTCCAGTTGGGAAAGGTGTGTCAAAGAAGAAAAAGTGGACTGTGCATTATCCAAACATTCCATCAGCTATACGCCCAGTACCCCACGGAGAAGGACTGCTGGTTCCTGATGCACCAGAATCATTCTCACTTGAGTCAGACGAGGAAGAGGAAGAGGATGAAACTTCTGGTCCTGAACCATCAATGTCACAGGACCCACATTTTCTCCCATCCTCCTCCTCTGAACCACACCCCATAACACAAGGTGAACTGAATGACCTTGTCAGGGATTTGGAACTACCCAGAGTAAGGCAGAGCTGTTGGGCTCCAGACTACAGCAGTGGAATCTCCTGGCAGGTGATGTTAGGGTTTCCACGTTCCGTGACCGTCAAAAGGATCTTGTCCCATTCTTCTTCATGGAACGTGATCTTGTAGCCTGCAACAACATCGATGGTATGATGGCAGCCATCAACATCGTTCACGATCCAGATGAGTGGAGACTGTTCATTGATTCATCGAAGACGAGTCTTAAAGCTGTTTTACTGCATAATGGCAATGTTTTGCCATCAATTCCAGTTGGTCATGCAGTCCATATGAAGGAAAGCTATGACAACATGAAACAACTTTTGAGGTGCATAAACTATGACCAACATCAGTGGCAGCTTTGTGGCAATTTGAAGGTTGTTGCTCTCTTGCTTGGTCTGTAGACTGGATACACAAAGTACTGCCGTTTTCTCTGCGAATGGGATAGTTGTGCAAGAGATTCCCACTACATCAAGAAAGACTGGCCACTCTGACAGTCATTGGAGCCTGGGAGGAAAAGTGTTCAGCATCCACCACTTGTTGAATCAAGGAAGATTTTGTTACCATCCTTACACATCAAGCTGGGTCTGATGAAGAACTTTGTCAAGGCCATTGACAAAACACAAGCAGCTTTCAAGTACCTCCGTGGAAAATTTCCAAGGTTAAGTGAAGCTAAGATAAAGGAAGGTGTCTTTGTTGGTCCTCAGATTCGTGAACTTCTTCGAGATGATGCATTTGACCATGCACTGCGTGGCAAGGAAAAGACAGCATGGAAAGCCTTCCAGTTAGTGGCAATAAATTTTCTCGGAAACAACAAGGCAGACAATACAGGTTGTTGGTGGAAAACCTCCTCAAGGCATACAAAAGCCTTGGTTGCAACATGTCACTAAAGATACATTTTTTGCACTCTCATCTAGATTTTTTTCCACCGAACTGCGGAGCAGTGAGCGACGAGCACGGCGAGTGATTTCACCAGGACATTGCAACAATGGAGAAACACTATCAGGGCAAATGGAGCCCATCAATGCTTGCAGACTATTTCTGGACAGTGACAAGAGATGCTCCATTTAATGAATACAAGAGACAAGCCAAGAAGCGCCGAGTAGACACTGAATAGGACTAAACTATGTACATAATAGTTTTTTGCCTTTTGTTTCATAATACATTTTATTTATATAACCCTTTTGCTGATTTTTAAAGTGTTACATAAACAGGATAGGTGAAATATTATCATGTAAAGCAACCATAAACACATGAAAAGACCTAGGTTTACAATTTATGATTAAAACTCTACTATCTACACAATATACATAGACATAAAATGTAAAAACTTAAATATCTTAGAAACAGTAGCCAATCAGTTTTAATTGTTTTAATTGTCATTTTTTAATTCAGCACATCAAAATACATAATAAATAGCACATTTTATCTCTGAAGCAGACGACTTCTCAAAAATTGTAGACCAGTGTTATCAGTTTTCCAGTGATACCTCAAAAGGCGTATTTTGTACAAAGATTATAACAGTGGTGTGTAGGGTGTGACTACAGGGGTGTATTCTGTTACACTGCTGTGAGGTGCTGCTAATGCACTACAGAACGTTCCACATGGAGGGCACCAGCCTGAATCTAGCCCAGCTCATCTGGAATTAAACATTGTCCCCATCTAATGGGTGTTTGGTGGGCTCTGAGTGAGACATGTTTGGTGGGTCTCACATCAGCTCCCATGTCACAGACTGTCCACTGTGCTTTTCACTAATAGGCCAACTCAGCAGTGAGGCCAAAAATGGCTGGGGCCATGGGACGCCCAGAGAAACCCCCCAGATCAGAACTGATGCTGAGCCATGATGGTCATGCAGTGTATGGAGCAAGCATACCCTCTAGGTATAGGCTCCATTCGCTTGGGCTGCACGAGCACCAAAGCCATACAATATATGTAAAGCCAAACTTTACTGGTATATGCAAATTAATGGTATATATGCAAATTAGATCATTAGATTATTTACATAAGCCGTCATACACAAAGCTGCAGAAAATTTGGCACATCAAGCTCAGATTTCTTGTTTTCACTTTTAAGGCTCTTTTCACCTGTCTCCTATTTATCCAGTCTATAAACTCATGACACCCCCATGGATTCCAGGAAGGGTTAGCATCCGTCACCCTCAGGGTGCTGGAGAAGGAGGCACACTATTGCTGCTCTCCTGGTTGGCTGAAGAGTCAGTGCTGGTGCCTTTCTCTCCCCAGCACCTGTGAGTTCCTGAGTGATTATAGGGTGTATTTGTAAATTGAGACTACACAGTTTACAGCCCTCTTCCCCAAACACAGGTAAACCAGATTAGAGATTTCAAATGATGCTTGAACTAAGACCTCATTTGCAAGAAAGTCACTGTTTTCAAGACAGTGTGGTGGTTTATTTAGAACTGGGGAGCTTGTAATGCTTCTTTAAAAATGAAGTATGTGGGTGGTCAGCTGGATTTGACATGCACTGTCTTCCTTTGGTAGGATAAATAATATGTTTATTTTCCAATGATTAAATTTGTTGATTAATATAGTTACCAACTTGCCTTTTAACAGAATTCATGTAATATTGAAATAATGCAAGAGATTGTTTTTACCAGGCCTCCTGGGTCTGATTATATAAGATCAGTTGATTTCTATAAACAGAAACAGGCAGAATGATTATACATGCATGAGAGAGAAGAAATGCCACTCACTATAAACTGTGGCCAGCAACATCAGAGGCTGCCTTCTTCCCCAGGGGAATATCTTATCCTGCTCCAAAGAAGTAGTTGAAATCACAATTTTTGATGAGAAATAATAATATGATCATAAGCTTTTTATTCCTCAGTCACTTCTTCTGGGGCACACAGATAAAATACATTCATAACCAGAGGAAATAGAACACTTTTCAAAGTCTAAAACCACACATTTAGGAGAAATAAAGCTTTTTTTTAAAGTGGGGCAGTAATACTGAAATTAATGGCAGATTTGCACAACCTAGGGCATACCACAGCAAAAACACTGCTCTAAAGGCTGATGTGGTGTCCCTTAAGGGAGGATGGCATTTGAGAACAGACACCCATTTAGGTGAAGCTCCAGGAGTATGTCTCAAAACTAGCCAGGGCCTACATTAATCTGGGCTTTAAAACAAGTAGAATTATCTTAAAATCACTCAATCGTTAATTTTAATATAATTAAAAATACAAGATCAGTGCCATGTACATTAGTTGAAATAAAGGCTGACAGATTTCTAAAAGTAATCAATAATGGGGAGACATCATCCAGAGGGCATGTTCCAAGTGGGGTACCACAGAGATCTGACTTTAGCCCAGTGCTATTCTGTAACTTCAACAATGATGTGGAAGAAAATACAGAATCATGCTGGTAAAGTCTGCAGAAGGCACACAAAAATTGGCGCAGGGGCAAATAGTGATGAGGACAGGTCTGTTATACAGAGACGTCTTGATTTCTTGGTAAGCTGGATTCATTAAAACAACATGTTTTAAAACAGCCAAATGCAAGATCTACAACTAGGGAGGGAATGTAGGTCATACTTACAGAATGGGGGACTTCACCCTGGAAAGTAGTGACTTGTGAGTGATGCTGTGCCGAAGAGGGCTAATGCAACTCTTGGAGGTATGCACAGGTAAAATTGAGTAGGAGTAGGGAGATGTCTGTCCCCAAAACTTTATTTGGGGTAGGTGGAAAATGCAATTTTTTTTGTTTAGCTTCAGTCTGAACTGGCTGATTAGGCTTAAAATTTGGTGGTGTTTTTTCCATCTAAGACTCATATACCAAAATATTGCCCATGAAAACTATGTCCATTTTTGTCTGTTAACAGTTCTGCCATTTTTCTTTGGAAAATTTCAGGTGCACTGGTAATCCCAAAAGGTAACCTTCAAGAGCAAAATCTCCCAAAGGGTGTGATAAATGAAGTCAGTTTAGCACTTTTTTGGCTAAAGCAATTTTCCAGAATCCATGCAAGGTATCCAGCTTGGAGAATACTGTAGCTCCTTTCACTTTGGGGAAGAAGCCATCCACTGTTGGGAGAATATATTTTTCTCTCACAACTGCTTCTTTAAGTCATTTAGAATCCACTCTGTTTTGTATTTTTTTCCCATTTTTCTTTTTAACTGGTACCATTGGGGCACACCATGCTGTTGGCTGAAAGATTTTTTCTCAATAATGCCAAGCTGCTCCATTTTCTTTAACTCAGTTTCCACTTTATGAAGTAATGGATAGGAATCTGGTGAGGTGTATGCACACTGTACAGTTCAGCATTGTTATTTGTACCGGAGCTCAATGGTGAGCTGGAGCCGGTTCGCAGGGAGCGGTTGGAGGGGGCAGAGGTTCTGGGGGGGTGATCAGGGGATGGGGAAGGGGGGGGGTTGGGTAGGCGTGGGAGTTCCGGGGGGTCTGTCCGGGGGTGGTGGATGGGGTTGGGGCAGTCAGAGGACAGGGATCAGGGCGAGTTGGGTAGGGGGTGGGGTCCTGGGGGACAGTTAGGGTGGGGGTCTTGGGAGGGGGTGGTCAGGGGACAAGGAGTTGATGTGTTGCGGGTTCTGAGGGGGGCAGTTGGGGGCAGGACATGGGTTGGGGGGGGAGACAGGCACGTGGGGCTTGTACTCACCACGCGGGTCCCTACTGTGTCTTTGGTGGCACTTTGGTGGCGGGGAGCGGGGTGTCTTCACTTGCTCCGGGTGAAGGACCCGCTGCCGAAATGCTACTGAAAACCCGGAGTAAGTGAAGACACCGGCTGAAGTGCCGCCGAGGACCCGGTAGGGAACCGGTTATTAGGATTTTGGGAGCTCATCACTGCCAGAGCTCCTTTCAAAAGTCCAATATCACCAAATATTCCACTTTTCTCACTAGGCCCATCATGGCTGCCATGCATGGCAGAAAAAACTGTTGGTCTGTGATCCTTTGATCCTATGATCCTTTGAATGCAAAGCTTTTGTCTTTGCAAGTTCTTTCTGTGGAGAACTGGACCATGTAGTTCAGAATATCTCCAAGGCAATTCATGACTGTGTCAGGTGATTTCTGCTTTGAGAGGGGTTCAAAGTGATTGTAAATCCTTTCTGAGATGTCCACTTCTGAGTCAACTTTAAAGTCAATATTCACTTTCATTCTCTAGGCAGACTTTGTGTCATCATACATGATAGATCGAAGGGATATTGATTGTAATATCAGTTAACTCCCTGACTGCTTTGGTGCAAACAGATCCAAAATCTGCATATTTTGTGCACTTATTACTTTGCACCTTTGGTGAAACATACATCTGTTGGACTAGGAATTTTTTTGTGCATTTGGGCTGTAAGGCTTTGGTGTTTGACTTGAATTTGTCCGCTTATCCTGAGAATTTTCTCTCCTTGCCTCAGTGTTATTATAGTAATGACTTGTAGCACTCATGTTGCATCTGTTAACAGCTTCTAAAGTTAGTTATTTGTTTTTCAAGTTTGGGAAGTTGCTCTTGGTTTTGCTGTCTCACCATCTCAGACGGCTATTCAAGTAGCAAAGCAGTACACAGAGTAAGTCTATTTTTATTTATAGCTGCTGAGAAAGGTTTTTATCTGTTAACCTGTTACCAGCACAATTTAGAGCTTTCTCCCCCCCCACTCTGGGTGCAATGGCCCTCTACAGGTTAATGGGACCTTTTCCCAGTAAAAGAACCTTTATCACACAATAAATATTCTTAAACATGTACATGTATTTATTAGCAATCAACAATCAGCAGAATACACATGTAAGCAGAGTCAGGATGAGTTCTACCCTGACATCTGGTGGTGAATTATGGCGAGTGTGGAAAAGAACTTTAGGGGCTGATCTTGTTTGCATAGGCACACCCACCCTGCCTAGCATGAGCCCAAGGCAGCCCAAAATGGTCACTTTGGCAGCTGTGGGATCCCCAGTTTCTCTGTTATTGGGGCAGGAGGAATAAAATGTTGTTACCCTGATTATGTGACTCAAGGACAATGAATCTGTTTTGTGACCCATCACCTAAGTAGCACTCGCTAAACAAGAGACATGGGTTCCAAAACACAGTGAATTGAGAGAGGTTGGGGCCAGGTATGTGTACCTGATGGTCTGGGCCCCTTTTGAGGGCCTGGAACACCAATTGCACTTCCTCCTCTCTCCACTGTTGAATAACAGAGCTAATTTTGATTCCATTGAGAGTCTAGCTAGAGACTGCTGAGTTGAATTCACTTTGGGCTAATGGTCCACCAGCACTGGGGCTCCCCTACTGCAAGTTGAAATTGCTAAAATTACTGCGCTGAGATCACTGAGTACTGTGTTAACTAGTGGGGGAGCCTGAAGATATATTGCTAAGCGGCTGGCAGAATGGAGCAGTTTGCGGGACGATTGGAGCGAAGCTGAGCAGTTTGCGGGGACAGCTGGTGGAGTGGAGTGTCTGGCAGAGTGGAGCAGTTTGTGGGAGGGTTGGCGTGGCTCACGGAACAGCGAGCAGAGCAAAGCAGTTTGTGGGGACAGCTGGAGCGGCTCATGGGACGGCTGGAGGAGTGGCTGGTAGAGCGGAGCCATTTGTGATGAAGGCTGCAGCAGAACTCCACGGAGAGGCGGGGCAGTCGGCCCCGGAACACGTAAGGTGCCCTTTAATACGCCATGTGCCACCCCCCCATTTCCACCCAGGTTGGGGGGTAAAACTCTGCAGATAAACTTTTGAACTCTGGGGCGGCACTGACCAGGGACAGAGACTTTTGGGTTGTTGGACTTTGGGGTGATTGGACTTAAGACCCTGAGGGGAAAAGGACACTGCCAAACTTACTTGGAGATGGGTCTTTTGCTCATGGTTTATGTTATGAATCCTATTTGTGGTGTTTCCCAAACATGATGCCGCATTGTTTCCCTCCTTTATTAAAAGGCTTTTGCTACACTCAGACTCCGTGCTTGCGAGAGGGGAAGTCCTAGAGGCACCCGGGGGGTGGTATGTAATTGTCCCAAGTCACTGGGTGGGGGCTCGAGCTGGTTTTGCATTGTGTTATTGAAGCGGAACCCCTAGATACTGAACCCGGCCCTTGTTGCAGCCAACTCAGAGGGGCAGAAGGGTTACACACACACTAAGGCCTTGGCTACACTTACCCGGTAGTTTGGCGGCGAGCGATCGAACTTCTGGGTTCGACTTATCGCGTCTAGTCTGGACGCGATAAGTCGAACCCGGAAGTGCTCGCCGTCGACTGCGGTACTCCAGCTCGGCGAGAGGAGTACCGCGGAGTCGACGGGGGAGCCTGCCTGCCGAGTGTGGACCAAGGTAAGTTCGAACTAAGGTACTTCGAACTTCAGCTACGTTATTCACGTAGCTGAAGTTCCGTACCTTAGTTCGAATTAGGGGGTTAGTGTAGACCTGGCCTAAGTGTTTAATGCTCACCTCTCCCAATAAAACACATTATGTCTCCCAATGGTCAGTCAGGATCCGATCTCCAGGGCTCCAACTTCTACACAGTCTAGTTGAGCAGAGGTTAAAAATCCTAGCAGCTTTGGTCTTGAGCTGTATCCCAGAGTTAAGTTCCAATGAGCTTGTTTTCTGACCCTCGTGGTATAGTTAAAATGAGAGTTCTTCTTATCAATACCTTAACCAATTATTTTACTCAAAGCATGTCTATGCAAAAACCATTAACCAGTCATTTTCTCTGTACAATGCTCTGGGCAACGAGCTCTTGCCGGGCAGCCCAGCTGCAGAGCCAGGGCCTGACCTGGTGCTCTGTGCTGTACGGTGGCTTGGCTGGCTCCAGCCGGGTGGCATGGCTGCCTATCCTGGTGCTCTGGGCAGCATGGCTGTAGTGACGCCAGCCACCAGTGCTCCAGGCAGGGTAGTAAGGGGGCAGGGAGCAGGGGAGGTTGGATAGAGGGCAGGGGAGTTCGGGGTGGTCATCAGGGGGCGGGGGTGTGGATAGGGGTGGGGGTGGTCAGAGGGCAGGGAACAGGGGGGTTGAATGGGGGCAGGGGTCTTGGGGGGGCAGTCAGGAATGAGAGGAGGGATTGGATGAGGTGGCAGGGGACAGTCAGGGGCAGGGATTCTGGGGGCGGTCAGGGAGAAGAGGTGGTTGGAGGGGCAGGGGTCCTGAGGGGGCAGTCAGGAATGAGAGGAGGGGTTGGATGAGGTGGTGGAGGGCAGTCAGGGGTGGGGGCCCGGGGGCAGTCAAGGGACAGGGAGGGGTGGATGGGGCAGGAGTCCCGGGGGGCGGGGGGGCTGTCAGGAGGCAGTCGGATAGGGGGTGGGGACCTGGCCACGCCTGGCTGTTTGGGGAGGCACAGCCTCCCCTAACTGGCCCTCCATACAATTTTGGAAACACGATGTGGCCCTCAGGCCAAAAAGTTTGCCCACCCCTGTTATACTGGCTGACAACCAGCCTGTCTCTGATATTTTCATGTTTTGCAGTTCCAAAATCAGTTTTGGGCCAATGCATGCAGAGCTCTTATAAAACATTCAATCTTTTCCCCTAGCCTTTGAAATCTCTGTTGAAAACATGCTCTTTCATGAACGACATTTCTCTCAGATATAAAGTATTCATCAAACATAGCAAAAACTCTTTCATAGTCATCTTTGTGACTGTCTTCAATAAAGTCAAAGGATTTAAAGATATGCTCTGTTTGCTTCCCTTTAGCATAAATTAATGATGATACCTGAACATCCTCAGTTTCCTTATAGAGTTTCACAGCAATTCAAAATCTTGCAAAATGCTGCTTCCACTCTGTCCATTCTGAAGGGCTGTCAAAGCTGAAGTTCTCTAGGACATTGAAGAGCAGCATGGTGATGAGATCCTGCAACCTTCATTGCTTTATTTCTTCTATTTGCTTTGGTGCTGTTTTCCTTTGGTTTCTGTTCTCTTCTGGCACTAGTTTACTCCTGACACCATGTCATGTACACTGTGTGCAAGGTAGGTTGCAGGGCTGCTACTACCAGATTAGGCTCTTGTACATGGATATGGCGCTCCCTTCTGAGTGAGATGCATACCAGATGTGTTGACTAGAAGAGCCTTCAATGCTCTGCCAGGTATGGCTGTTGTGAGCTTAAGTAATGTATGTTTGCAGTGTTGTTTTAGCCATGTGGCTCTATTTCACTGACATAAGTCAGTCCACCTTGTCTGTCCACATAAGGGCTATTACACACATCGTCACCTAGTGGCTGAACCATATAATACAGTTTAGCTGTCCATTACAGGCACCATGCTTTAAACTATTGTTTAAGACTAGGGCTGTCAAGTTATTAAAAAAAAAAAAAAAGATTAATCGCACGATTAAAAAAAATAATGCGATGAATCGCACTGTTAAAGAATAATAGAATACCATTTATTTAAATATTTTTGATGTTTTCTCCATTTTCAAATATATTGATTTCAATTACAACACAGAATACAAATTCTTGTCTAAAACTCTGATTTGTAAAACGATTTGCAGGCAAGCTCAGCAGACTGAATATCTTCTAATCAGAATTGTGTTTTTCCAGGTTCAAAACATGACTCAAATGTATTCTTTATTGATGTATTATTCCAGTGGATGATTTCTGAACACTTTCAAAATTCCGTGAGATAATCTGACGGTATGAACCATGGTTGGAGAGCTAACCCTTACAGTTGTTTGATTAGTTTGAAATGTGATCAGGAGATAGCTCATCTCCAAGAGCAATAGCGCTGTACAGGCAAACTCATTTCTGCCTGCAAACAATGCCTGTCAGGTTCCCAAAGTCACTGCTGTTTCTTAGTAACTTAGTAACTTAGTAACTTAGATAAAAATTAGGAGGAAGTTTGCAGCACGGAGCTGTCCACACACATTCCTTTCCCTGGAGAAGCCTGTCTAGAGGTGCCTTCCAATGTCATAGAGCATTACGTGACATGTGACTACCTTCTGGCCAGATCGCAGCATGCTGTACAGTGCATGCATGTGTGGCCAACTCAAGTGTGACGATGTACAATTGGTCAGGGGCACAAAATTCCTCTGGGGCCGCAATGGGGAGAGCAAACTCCTCTGGCCCTGGGGCTGTAGAGGGTGGGAGGGAGAGCCAAATCCACTGGTGCCAGGGCCTCAGCAGGGAGAGGCAGCAACTCTGGCCACCAGGGGGGAGCCAGCTCCTCTGGCCCAAGGGCTGTGGGGGAGGGAGGGACAGCCAGCTCCACCGGTGCCAGGGCTGCAGCAGGGAAAGACAGCTCCTCTGGCCAAGGGGTGATGGTGGGGGGAGAGGCAGCTTCTTGACGCAGCTAGTCCTGGAACCCACAAGAGGAAAGGCAATTCTTGATTTAGTCCTAAGTGGAACACATGATCTGGTCTAAGAGATGAATAAAGCGGACAGCTTGGTAATAGTGACCATAATATAATTAAATTTAACATCCCTGTGGCAGGGAAAACACCACAGCAGCCCAACACTGTAGCATTTAATTTCACAAAGGGGAATGACACAAAAATGAGGAAGTTAGTTAAACAGAAATTAAAAGGTAAAGCACCAAAAGTACAATCCCTCTGAGCTTCATGGAAACTTTTTAAAGACACCATACTAGAGGCTCAACTTAAATGTTTACCCCAAATTAAAAAAACATAGTAAGAGAACCAAAAAAAGTGCCACCATGGCTAAACAACAAAGTAAGAGAAGCAGTGAGAGGCAAAAAGGCATCCTTTAAAAAGTGGAAGTTAAATTCTAGTGAGGCAAATAGAAAGGAGCATAAACTCTGGCAAATGAAGTGTAAAAATATAATTAGGAAGGCCAAAAAAGAATTTGAAGAACAGCTAGCCAAAGACTCAAAAAGTAATAGCAGAAAATTTTAAGTACATCAGAAGCAGTAAGCCTGCTAAACAACTAGTGGGGCCACTGGACGATTGAGATGCTAAAGGAGCACTCAAGGATGATAAGGCCATTGCGGAGAAACTAAATGCATTGATCTTCACGGTTAGTCTTCACGGTTGAGGATATGAGGGAGATTCCCAAACCTGAGCCATTCTTTTTAGGTGACAGATCTGAGGAACTGTCCCTGATTGAGGTGTCGTCAGAGGAGGTTTTGGAACAAATTGATAAACTAAAAAGTAATAAGTCACCAGGACCAGATGGTATTGACCCAATAATTCTGAAGGAACTCAAATGTGAAATTGAAGGACTACTAACTGTAGCTGTAACCTATAATTTACATCAGCTTCTGTACCAAATGACTGGAGGATAGCTAATGTGACACCAATTTTTAAAAAGGGCTTCAGAGGTGACCCCGGCAATTACAGGCTGGTAAGCCTAACTTCAGTACCGGGCAAACTGGTTGAAACTATAGTAAAGAACAAAATTGTCAGGCACGTAGGGGAAGAGTCAACATGTTTTTTGTAAAGGGAAATCATGCCTCACCAATCTACTAGAATTATTTGAGGGAATCAATAAGCATGTGGACAAGGGGGATCCAGTGGATATAGTGTATTTAGATTTTCAGAAAGCAAAATAAGTAGTCATGGGTTAAGAGGGAAGGTCCTCTCATTGATTAGTAACTGGTTAAAAGATAGGAAACAAAAGGTAGGAATAAATTATCAGTTTTCAGAATGGCGAGAGGTAAATAGTGGTGTCCCCCAGTGGTTTGTACTGGGCCCAGTCCTATTCAACATATTCATAAATGATCTGGAAAAAGGGGTAAACATTGAGATGGGAACATTTGCAGATGATACAAAACTATTCAAGGTAGTTAAGTCCCAGGCAGACTGCGAAGAGCTACAAAAGGATCTCTCAAAACTGGGTGACTGAGTAACAAAATGGCATATGAAATTCAATATTGATGAATTCGAAGTAATGCACATTGGAAAACATAACCCCAACTATACATATAAAATGATGGGGTCTAAATTAGCTGTTACCACTCAAGAAAGAGATCTTGGAATCATTGTGGATAGTTCTCTGAAAACATCCACTCAATGTGCAGCAGCAATCAAAAAAAATGAGCAGAATGCTGGGAATCATTAAGAAAGGGATAGATAATAAAACAGAAAATATCATATTGCCTCTATCTAAATCCATGGTTTGCCCACATTTTGAATACTGTGTGCAGATGTGGTTGCTCCTTCTCAAAAAAGATATATTGGAATTGGAAAACGATCAGAAAAGAGCAACAAAAATGATTAGGGGTATGGAACAGCTTCCATATGAGGAGAGATTAATAAAACTGGGACTTTTCAGCTTGGAAAAGAGATGACTAAGGGGGGATGTGATTAAGGTCTATAAAATCATGATTGGTGTGGAGAAAGTAAATAAGGAAGTACTATTTACTCCTTCTCATAACACAAGAGCTAGGGGTCACCAAATGAAATTAATAAGCAGCAGGTTTAAAACAAACAAAAGGAAGTATTTTTTTCACACAACGCACAGTCAACCTGTGGAACTCCTTGCCAGAGGATGTTGTGAAGGCCAAGACTACAACAGGGTTAAAAAAAGAACTAGATAAATTCATGGAGGATAGGTCCATCAATGGCTATTAGCCAGGATGGGCAGGGATGGTGATCCTAGCCTCTGTTTACCAGAAGCTGGGAATGGGTGACAGGGTGTAGATCACTTGATGATTATCTGTTCTGTTCATTCCCTCTGGGGCACCTGGCATTGGCCACTATCGGAAGACAGGATATCAGGCTAGCTGGAACTTTGGTCTGACCCAGTATGTCCGTTCTTATGTTCCTCCCACCGTGGGAAGCACAGAAAGCACATCTCCAAAAGAGG
This sequence comes from Chrysemys picta bellii, assembly GCF_011386835.1. Classification (NCBI taxonomy): domain Eukaryota; kingdom Metazoa; phylum Chordata; order Testudines; family Emydidae; genus Chrysemys; species Chrysemys picta. The sequence goes on along the minus strand of NC_088802.1, from coordinate 31,130,888 downwards.
CCAAATTTTTATTCTTGTACACACCACTGACCTCCTCGTTAGCTTGATGCCTTTGTTTATCTTTTATGTAAATGTACCTTCATTGTCTCTGCTTGGCAACCAGGCTGGTTAGACAAGAAAATACTTTTTTTTTTTAATGATCCAGACATGCTGATTCCCCAACCACCCTGTGAGCTTTGATAGTTCAATGTACTACATGTGTAAATTGCTATTCCATTGTCACTGGTTGTTGTCAGTTGGCTTGCGTAGTTGTGTGTGTTCTTTCAGTGTGCTGTCCAGTCTTGTGCGGATAGCTAGTTTACCAGACCTCGATAGTACTAGCCAGTGTTGTTAATTGCCGAAGGCTGGAATGTCATTGCATTAGTACTGCTGCTCAGGCTGCCCAGTGCTTCTGTCCTTGGAGCAGCCAATAAGGTAGCCAGCTCATTCAGCAGATTTCAGTGTTACTCATAAAGAAAGACCACAGGCACAGTTCAGTGACAAAGGCACTCAGCCAAGTTTATTGCCTCCTAGACACAGTATTAGTGCCCTGACTCTGTGGTTACCGGTACACAGACACGAATGCCTCGTAGCAAGGCATGGCTCAGTGGGCAGCAGGAGTCCCCTAGGCCACACAAAGAATTAAGGCAGAATAACCTGACATTTATAGGCTAAAACAAATAACTAACATACACATCACCTTATGTATTTCACGACATCTGTTTGTTACCTCCCTTTGTTCCTGAAATCTTGAACAAAACATCCCTATTCATTATTCTGTCAAACCATCTTATCTTGTACTAGATTGAGATGTATCTGAACTAACTGGAATAGATTTATGTAAATATGCCTAGTACACTAGCAACAACTTTGCCAAGTTCATGTACTGGGCAGTGAATTTGTACATGTCTGCTTTAATACACGGCCTGACTTTGGTTCACAGCCTCTGGTTCAGGCCTCAGCTCTTGTACCAGGCCCAGTGCTCCAGGCTTTCTCTCACCCTCCTTAATTGGTATTCAAGACCTGGGCAGACCTGTTTCTACCTTGTTCAAATATAGAGTTTAAAACACAATATCAGAGGACAGGCACAACTCCACATGCAGCATTGTCACATGTATTTCATGATGATATTATTGACCAGTGTGTTGTTAGTTTTCAAATGATATCACAGAAGGCATTGTTTGTACAAATATCATTGCAGTACTGTATAGGGTGTGAATACAAGGGTGCTTATGGTCTCATCCCTCTATCCACTAGGCCAGTAACCCTGTCAAAGAAGGAAATTAAGTTGTTTTGGCAAGATCTGGTCTTAACAAATCCATGCTGGCTTTTCCTTATAATCCTGTTATCCTCTAGCTACACCTCTGCCCCGATATAACATGATCCAATATAACACGAATTCGGATATAACACGGTAAAGCAGCGCTCCGGGGGTGCAGGGCTGCGTGCTCCAGCAGATCAAAGCAAGTTCGACATAACATGGTTTCACCTATAACACGGTAAGATTTTTTGGCTCCCGAGGACAGCGTTATATTGAGGTAGAGGTGTACTTACAAATCAATTCTTTAATAATTTGTACCAGTATATTTCCAGGTATCTAAGTTAGGCTGACTGGCCTATAATTCTCTGGGTCCTCTTTCTTCCCCTTTTTAAAGACAGATACTATGTTTACCCTTCCCCGGCCCTCACCCAACCTCCAGGAGCTCTCAAAGATGATTGCTAACAGTTCTGAGATAGCTTCATCTAGCTTCTTAAGTATCCTAGGATGAATTTCATCAGGCCCTGCTGATTGAATACATCTAATTTATCTAAGTGGTCTTTAACCTGTTCTTTCCCTACTCTGGCTTGTGTTCCTCCCCCCCTTGTCAATATTAATTGTGTTAAGCATCTGGTCACAATTAACCTTCCAGTGAAGACTGAAGCAAAATAGGCATTAAACATCTCAGCCTTAGTGCTGTCATCTCTTATTAGCTTTCCTTCTCTGTCGGGGAGTGGACCTACACTTTCCTTTATCTTTCTCTAGCTCCTAATGTACTCATAGAAGCTCTTCTTATTGCTTGTCATGTCCCTTGCTATGTATAACTCATTTGCTGCCTTAGTCTTTCTGATTTTGTCCCTATATGCTTGTGCTATTCTTTTGTACTCTTTGCTAGCAATTTGTCCACTTTTTGTAAGATTCCTTTTTGATTTTCAGGTCGCCAAAGGAAGTCCTGATGCAGCCATATTGGCCTCTTTCTATTTTGCCTATCTTCACAACAGGATAGTATGCAGTTGTGCCTTTAATATTGTCTCCTCTAAAAACTGCCAGATCTTCTGAAGTCCTATTTCTCTTAGATTTTCTTCCCATGGAACCTTACCTCTGCATTTGTCTTTTTTCTGGACTGTTTGCAATAGTTACTCTTAGAAGATTTGCCTCTTTTAATTTACTATAATTACAGTCAGGAGTGCTGGAACAATTTGTACAGTGGGGGTACTGAGAGCCATAGAATCAAACTGTAAACCCTGTATCTGATGGAAACCTCTTCAACCCAGGGGGTGCAGCACCACCTCCAGCACCCTTCGTTATGGCACCTATGATTACACTGTCAAGTATCAGGGGGTGCTGGAGGTGGTGCTGTTACACTGTTATCATTTTATTTCACAAATGAATAAAAATACAATTAAAATACACACATTTAGAAGCAATAGTAAAATTCAGTATAGCCAGACTTCTCAAAAGCTGGGAATTCTACATACAAACTATTTAGAAATAGTTGAGTAAACAAGGTTCCTTTAATGAGCTTAATATTAACATGATTTTAAATACCATTATATCGGCTCCTTGGATATTGCTGAAACTGCAACAGTGGGTCTGCAGAGCCAGCAGCATCTGCTTTCCTCAGGGCCCCTTGCTCTACGAGGTCCATGGAGTTATGGGACTGGAATTGTTTGAATAGGGAATTAAGTGCCAGGATTATGCTGGGTTATTTCATGGGAAACTGACAAAAAGTGAAACAGAATCTGATCCTGAAGGGGCAGCTGAGCAGGGGCTTTGGAATTTGTTTTAATGTTGACTTAGTAAGAAGTGACTCGAAAGGACAGAAATGTGTGAAGGAGGGGCTGTGCTATGGCATTCGTGCTAGAAAGTGATTTAAGATGAAACTCTGTATTTAAAATCAGAACAAGCTGGAAGTTTCAGATATTTCTTTCCCATTTAGCATTGGATTGGTTTGTGAAATACTGTGCCCAAAAGAACAAAATATGCGGGAGTTTGTAATTCTTTGCAAGTTCATTTCCAGCTCAAAGTGAAAGTGTATCCAAAATCATTATTACACTGCAAGTACTCTGAGCTCCCAGCCTGAGCACCTGTCATATAATCATCTTGGGCCTCTTTGTGTATAAGGAATTAGATCATAATTAAATGCTGGCAATGAACTGGAATGTCCTTAGGATTAACTATCCATCTGTGTGCTTCAGCTGCAGATAGCAATAACTGTTGAGGCTACACATGTCACTCTAGTTTTTGGCGTTATCATGCATATTGATAGGCATAGAATGTATGAAACATCTGGGGCACCTCCCCCTTCTTTTACATGGCTGTCTGGACAGTGCACGTGCCTGATGGAAGGGGGAAAGGAGGGAGGTTCAGAAGAGAGGCAGCCACGTGCTTCACGCGGACTGTGAAGCTGCTTGTCAGTGAGGTAAGTAGGGAAAGACGGTGAACAGTGCAATGAGAGATCTGCCAGATGCTTACTATTTCACATTTGGGGACAATGTATACCTTCAAGTCTGCGGCACTGCTATGATACCCGCATGGCCCCACAGTATGCCAACATTTTTATGGCTGACCTAGAACAACGCTTCCTCAGCTCTCGTCCCCTAATGCCCCTATTCTACTTGCACTATATTGATGACATCTTCATCATCTGGACCCATGGAAAAGAAGCCTATGAGGAATTCCACCATGATTTCAACAATTTCCATCCCACCATCAACCTCAGCCTGGACCAGTCCACACAAGAGATCCACTTCCTGGACACTACAGTGCTAATAAGCGATGGTCACATAAACACCACCCTATACCGGAAATCTACTGACCGCTATACTTACCTACATGCCTCCAGCTTCCACCCAGACCACATCACATGATCCATTGTCTACAGCCAAGCTCTAAGATACAACCACATTTGCTCCAATTCCTCAGACAGAGATGAACACCTACACAATCTCTATCAAGTGTTCTTAAAACTACAATACCCACCTGCTGAACTGAAGAAACAGATTGACAGAACCAGAAGAATACCCAGAAATCACCTACTCCAGGACAGGCCCAACAAAGAAAGTAACAGAACGCAACTAGCCGTCACCTTCAGCCCCCAACTAAAACCTCTCCAGCGCATCATTAAAGATCTACAACCTATCCTTAAGGACGATCCCTCACTCTCACAGATCTTGGGAGATAGGCCAGTCCTCACTTACAGACAGCACCCCAACCTGAAACAAATACTCACCAGCAACCACACACCGCACAACAAAAACACTAACCCAGGAACCTATCCTTGCAACAAAGCCAGTTGCCAACTCTGTCCACCTATCTATTCACGGGACACCATCATAGGACCTAATCACATCAGCCACACCATCAGAGGCTCGTTCACCTGCACATCTACCAATGTGATATATGCCATCATGTGCCAGCAATGCCCCTCTGCCATGTACATTGGCCAAACCGAACAGTCTCTACGCAAAAGAATAAATGGACATAAATCAGACATCAAGAATTATAACATTCAAAAACCAGTCAGAGAACACTTCAACCTCCCTGGTCACTCAATTACAGACCTAAAAGTCACAATTCTCCAACAAAAAAACTTCAAAAACAGACTCCAACGAGAAACTGCAGAACTGGAATTAATTTGCAAACTGGACACCATTAAATTAGGCTTGAATAAAGACTGGGAGTGGATGGGTCATTACACAAAGTAAAAACTATTTCCCCATGCTAATTTTCCCCCTACTGTTACTCACACCTTCTTGTCAACTGTTTGAAATGGGCCATCCTGATTATCACTACAAAAGTTTTTGTTCTCCTGCTGATAATAGCCCACCTTAATTGATTAGTCTTGTTAGAGTTGGTATGGCAACACCCATATTTTCATGTTCTGTGTATATATATCTTCCTACTGTATTTTCCACTGCATGCCTCCGATGACATGGGTTTTAGCCCAGGAAAGCTTATGCCCAAATAAATTTGTTAGTCTCTAAGGTGCCACAAGTACTCCTTGTTCTTTCTCCTCTTACTGTTCTGTCACAGCGTCACTGTTCAACTTCTGCTTCTGGGGGGTGAGGAACAGCATTGTTCCCTCCTTGTGTGGATTTGTTTAGCTTGAATACTGTACATGGCTACCCCATTTGCAAATCTGGATCACTGTGAACAACAGTGTGGGAATATGTCCACACAACACACACACAGAGCCAGTGACCACACTAAACAAATCCATATGAAACACCTCAAAATAAATCCAAAAAATGTTTCTTCAATAGATGTAATTATTCTTCTGAACTCCATAAAATTAAAAACTAGATTAGCATATGCCAAAAATGCCAGTCATGCCAAACAATAAACAAACCCAAAGGAAACATGCCAATATTCATATCTGTCAGCAAAACTGCAGGACAGAGCAGCAAACAAAATACAGATGATGTGTCATGATTTATGTAAAGGAACCAAACAGTTCTCTTCTCTATTGTATTAAAAGCATGGTAGAAATGTGCAGATAAAGACACAGGGATGATCTGTGAAATCTGCTATGTGCATCCACAGGGTCCCATTCATGACCAGAATGCAACTTGCTTTCCTTGGTTGCCAGATTAACCGAAAACAATATCCCTCCTGTCTTTTAAACACCATAAAGATTGAGAGGAAACGTACCACCAGATCTGCAGGAACCCTCAGATTTTGCTTTGATTTCCCTCGTGTGTTTAAGAGATAACTTGGGATGGGGCGGGGAATGCTAACGGCACGGCAATCCACAGTCAAGGTGGGTGAGGTAATCTTCAGCTCTGTTTAAGCTTGGAAACTTGTCTCTGTCATCAGCAGAAGTTGGTCCAAAAAAAGCTATGACCTCACCCACCTTGTCTGTCTAATATGCTGGCACCAACATGGCTACAACAATACTGCATAGCCCATGGGAAGAAACTTCCCATTCTTTTTCTCCTGTTGCAGGAACACAGCTTGTGGGGGTGGAAGAGGTCCGTTCTGAAGGTGCCTTTATTATGCTGTCCTTTAAAAGAGCCTTCTAAATATCACTTTCTTCAAAGACTTCCTCCATTGTCTCCCCAGTTGTGACTTCTCCTTCGCTGCTTTCGGACACACTTGCCCTGGGGTAGGGCTCTCCAGTAGGGCCTGACTCTGAGCTAAGATCTGCTCTTCCCTTCAACAGCACCTGCTGGAGCTGCACAGCCCAGGGCTCACTCACTTCCATGCACAACCTGTTATTGGCAAAGTGCTGATGTTTTTGCTTCTTTGAATATTTCCCAAGATATTTGATGTTTTCCCCAAGGAAGCACTGCATGCAGCCAAATGGATCAGCCAGCAGGAAGCGGGACCATTGCTTTTTGAGTTCTGCTTTCACCTGTTGGAAGAAGAAAACAACCTGACACAAGGTATTTCTGTGTGATGACTTTCATGCAGGCAAAACATGCTGGGCTGACAGCCCTGCAGACTGGCATTTCAGCTACTCACAGAGCAGTGTAAGAACAAGCAAGCTGCAGTGTCTCAGCCCTAACTTGGTGTGAGCGCTCTAGGGGACAAAGTGGAGGTCAGCCCCCAGGGCCAACTCAGACCTGGACCTTCTGATTCACCTGCTCTCTGTGAAGTAGCTGTTGGGACGTAGCTGCCTGTCTAACAGTAAGTGTGTGGAGACCAGCAACTCATGTAAAATAGCCCACTTAGCAGCTGGCTACCATGAGTGAAAGATGAAAGACTGCATGCCTCTGTCAATCCCCTAAAATAGCCAAGCCCTGCTCCATTCACTACACTATAGAGGGCGTGACAATGACTCCTATGTTTATATCTCCAAACACTTTCCTTTACGGGGACTTTTTGTTTTGAAATGCTTAGTACCACTGGGGATTGCTGCAGGACTTTGAAATTGGGCAGGATATAGTCCTGGGGCCAGAGCAGTGATGTCTGGGCAGATTCGTGTGAGTTGAATGCTCTGGTCTGTGGTTTGTATAATACAGCTGCCCTGCCCCAAACCCTGAATACTGTATAGTCTGCTGCATGCATTGTCCCAGTGGCAGCACTGCACATGGAGCTGTAACTCCAGATAGCACATAGACAAAATGGATCCACAGCCCTACCACAAACAGCATCAGTGTACCCTTTGGCCTAGGGAAAGTCCACTTCATCCGGAGCTGGCCAGCCAAGAGTTCAAGTCTTACTTTTGCAGAGTGATATTAATATTTCTGTGCAATTTGGAACCCTTGTCATTGAGCAAGGCCTCCTCTTGTGCAGGCAAGTATCTGCCTGTCTTACAGGAGTAGCTGAGCGGTTGCTCTATGCCACTTCTGAGAAAGCTAGGAAGAGAATTCCAGCCTCTAATACAGAAGCTCCAAGCCTTACTCTCTCACCATGATGCTTCTCAGGAAGAGGTGATCAAATGAACATGCTCGTCAGTAAAATAGGTCTACTGTTGCATAGGTAACCCAATGTATGATGTCCCTCACAAGTGGCTAGGCCAAGTGGATGACTACTACCACTGACTGCTAATAGAAGTATCCTTTATTTTAAGTGGCAGAGATTAGGTGCTGTGGAACTGATGGGGCTGGTTTGCTGCTCATGATCTAGGCAGGAGTTGTTAGTGTTGCACATTATAGAATTTCTGTTTTCCGTTTAAAAAAAAGAAACCATATAAAAGCTACGCTAAACAAACATTATTATGGTTTCCAAGTCAAGAATAAAAGTTGCCTATACAGCCACACAAAAGGGGACAAATTAAGGTTTCACTTGTCATATCCTAAGTCGAGTGTTTGACTTTGCAACTTTAATAGTGTTCTTTTAATGTAGATTTTGGGCTTGTAATTATAGGTGGCACAGGTAGTGATGCCTAAAGTTAAGGTTGCCTAACACTTCCTGTTTTCAGTTGCCTATGCTAAACTTTAACTTTTTGGGCAGAATTTTTTCATGCAGGATGTCTGCTTCCGGCTGAATCATTTTGGAAAGTTTTAGCAACAACGGTTCAAGCGTGTCTGATGAGATTAGAAACCCAAAGACAATGTCACCTGAAGATTATTCTTCAGCTTCAGTTAAGAAGGATAACGACTGTTAATCTTAAAATAAATAAATAAATAAATAAATAATATCCAAAGCCTATGCACAGCATTTACTCAGAATAAGTGATGTAATCTGGGGAGGATTTTTCATATGTAACAAAGATGTTAAGTCCCTGCTTTAAATGAGAAACAAAACACAACCTTAACTATGAAGCAGGAAGTGGTGCCGTCGTAACAATATCTTGTTTAGAGCAGGGTGAGAAATGATTTTTCCATACCATGAACATTTTCGAGATACTGAAAAATGTTCTTATTCTGAATTGGGATGAAATGTCAACACCTCAAAGTTTTGCAAGCCAAGAAAACAAAACATTATTTGTTTGGGTCAATCAAAACATTTAATTTTGATAATTTTGAAGAGTTGTTTTGATTTAGACATGTTACTAAACTTTTGAAACAAAAGGTCCATTTGACAGGAGAAAACAAATTTTGCTGGTTAAAAAAATGTTAAAACAGGACATTTTGACAATTTCAAAACTTTTTTTCAAAAATGTTTTGAATCAGGAGATTTGTGAAAACTGACCCTGTTTCACACACACACACAAATCCCGCCCACCTCTAGTCATGTATTCCTCATTTAACCAAAACTAATAATAATAATGACATCTGGCTCTTATATGGCATTTTCATCTGCAGATCTCAACATGTGTTACAGAGGAGGTCAGTATCATTATCATTTTCAGATGGAGAAATAGAGGCATAGAGCAGTGATTGACTTGTCCAAGATTGCACAGCAGGCCAGTGGCAGACCTGGGGGTATAACCCAGGTCTCTGGGGTCCCAGTTCATTATGACTGTGGGTCAGATTCTGGTCTTAGTTACTCCAGTGTAAATCTAGAGCAGTGTCTCTCAACCTTTCCAGACTACTGTTCCCCTTTCATGAGTCTGATTTGTCTTTCATACCGCAAGTTTCACCTCACTTAAAACTACTTGCTTAAAAAATCAGACATAAAAATACAAAAGTGTCACAGCATACTATTACTGAAAAATTGCTTACTTTCTCATTTTTTCCATATCATTATAAAATAAATCAATTGGAAAATAAATATTGTTCTTACATTTCAGTGTATGGTATAAAGAGTCATTGTTTGCATGAAATTTTATTTTGTACTGACTTCACTAGTGCTTTTTTAATGTAGCCTGTTGTAAAAGTAGGCAAATATCTAGATAAGTTGATATACCTCTGGAATACTTCTGTGTACCCCCAGGGGTATGCACACCCCTGGTTGAAAACCACTGATCTAGAACAACTCCACTAGTTTCAGTGGAGTTACTCTGCATTTACATTTACCTTAGTGAAGGCTGAATCTGGCTACTGTCTCTCCTGATAAAAAGAGGTTACTGCCTATTTAGGAGAATGCACTCATGCAAATCTCAGTGGTCAATACGGTATTGTTTTATTGTCATTCTGTTCATTGCCTTGAAAATTCTACAGAAATCAACTAGTAATACACACTGTGGTGCCTTACCTCTCCGTTAACAAAGCAGTATAAAATTGCTACAAGGAAACCCTATAGGAGAAAGAAAATGAGAAGAAAATTAGATTATGGAGGAGACACTGATTCCTATAGTCTTAATTTAAGGGTGAAATTACTTTTAAAATCTTCATAATACTAATCCCAGAACCATAAATCTTGTTTCCTTAAATAATTTTCTCATATACAATAGGTTTGTTTTAAAGGATTGCTAATATGACCAACGGAATTGGTTAAGTGGTAAACCTTCTAATAAGTGTGGAAAAGCTTTGTATTTGACATACTTGAGGCTATTTTGTTGCCAACACTCAAGAATGGAGCTTATGAACAGTTTAGCCTCAATGTAGTATCTTCTGCACACTACTTCTAGTGCAGTGGGTGCCGTTCTGAGGAGTTCATAGTATCTTATTAGTTCAAAAGGCCTTGGACAATGCCATGATATCCAGGAACTTGATGGAAAGAAGTCTTCCTCAGAAACTGGACATGGAAGGAAGCTCTGGCTTGCTTTGCTATTACACCTATAGCCTTGAAGCTTCCTCTTTAGTCCCGAGGGATTTCACCAACTTTAAAATGCCTAGCAGTGATGTGACCTCTGATGATTATTACAAGGCTGGATGAACTCTTCCTAGTGGATGTTCAATAGGCTGCAGTGTTTGAATCCACCTACTGGATCCCATGTGCAATTGACTTTGTGGATCTGAGCAGAGTCTTGGCGTTGGCTCTGGGAGTGTAGGAACTCTCAAGGTACAGATCCTCTGTCTAGCACCCCTTGTGAGAGATGGGACTCGATTCCAATGTCGTAGGCCCTGAAAGTAGTGCCAGCTCTTCCAAGCCTCCCCAGTAGTTCTTGCACATTCATAGAGTTCCACCAAAGCATTGGATCCTCTGGATTACTGTTTCCTCCTTCACAAGCTATATGACAGCGAAAGCAAGGGACACAAAAAAATCTTTCCAAAGGAATTTCTAAATCATACTCAACTCACAGACAGAGTACAAGAAAGAACCCAAAACCCCTGCCTCAGTCCGGAACCTTTCCTGTACCTCAACCCCCACATCCCCAGCTCCACCCCACCCCAGCGCCCACACCCCCAGCCAGAGTCCTCACTCCCCTGCAGCCCAACTCCCAGCCTGGAGCCCTCTCCCACACCCTGAACCCCTCATTTCTGGCCCCACCCAGATCCCGCACCCCCAGCCCAGATCCCATACCCCCACTGCACCCCAACCCTGTGCCCCAGCCCAGAGTCCTCTCCTGTACCCCAAACCCCTCATCCCCAGCCCCACCCCAGAGCCCGCACCCCCAGCCAGTTCCCTCATCCCCCTCCAACACCCCAACCCCCTGCCCCAGCCTGGTTAAAGTGTGTGAGGGTGGGGGAGAGCGAGCAATGGAGGGAGGGGGGATGCCGTGAGCAGGGGTGGGGCCTCGGAGAAGGGGCAGCGCAGGGGTGTTTGGTTTTGTGCGATTAGAAAGTTGGCAACCCTGCCCCAGCCTTGCCTAAGCCCTGTCCCAGTCTTGTCTTTGTCCTACTCTAGCCTCGCTCCAGCCTTGCCTCCACCTCCTGATCCTCCCCAGACCCTCGGACTCTGACTACCTGGCTTTGACCTCTGGCCTGTATCTGGACTCTGGCTTCAGTATTCACTTGGCTTGTCCCGGGAACCCGACCCTATGGTCTCAACCTCTGGGCTGCACCTGGACTGTGCTGACAGTTCCAGTTCTGGTTTATCTATGGATTCTGATCTTCATTTTTACCCTGGCTTGTCCCCAGATCTTGATTGTAGCACCACCCTTGGCCCAGGCTCAACCCTATGACTAGTTGTGACCTATGCTTCAACCACTAGACCTGACTGTTGGAGGCAGTGCCTGACAACCATGGCTACTCTACTATTTTTAACTCTTGATTAGAGCTAGCAGGAGTATGTCTGTGTAAGATGGGAATCACACCCCTCGCTCATAATGTAGACAGACTAAAATGGCCAGCGAGAGAGCCTTCCTTTTATAGGTTCCAGTTCCTATTGTCATGTGACTGTCTTCAGTGGCTTCAAGTCCCTTGTCAAGTTTATAGTTTCATATATTCCAAGGCCAAAAGGGATCACTGTGATCATCTAGTCCGACCTCCTGTAAAATACAAACCACAGAACTTCCCAAAAATAATTCCTAGAGCAGAGTTTTTAGAAAGACAGCCAACGTTAATCTGTTGTTTAGTTACAAGCCCACCTGGAAGAACTGATTTTCCTGGGTGGCAGATAACTCTCTGTCCTAGGACGCTTCCATTTGAACAGGTTAACAGCTCTTTATGGCTCTGCCTTGTTCTGCTAGGGAATGGCTATTTCAGATGTCATTTGTTCTTAATGACTGTTCCATTCAGGTTTGCACCCTTGTCCATCTAGCCCAGTATCCTGTCTTCCAACAGTGGCCAATGCCAGGTGCTTCAGAGGGAATGAACAGAACAGGTAATCAGCAAGTGATCCATTCCCTGTTGCCCATTCCCAGCTTCTAGAAAACAGATGCTAGAGTCACCACCACCGCCCATCCTGGCTGATAACCATTGATGGACTTATTGTCCATGAACGCATCTAGTTCCTTTTTGAACCCTGTTATACTCTTGACCTTCACAATATCCTCTGGCAAAGAGTTCCACAGGTTGACTGTGCATTGTGTGAAGAAATATTTCCTTTTATTTGTTTTAAACCTGTTTTAAACCTGCTGCCTATCATTTGGTGACCCCTAGTTCTTGTGTTATGAGAAGGAGTAAAGAACACTTCCTTATTTACTTTTTCTACACTAGTAATGATTTTATAGACCTCTATCATATCCCCCATTAGTCGTCTCTTTTCCAAGCTGAAAAGTCCCAGTCTTATCAATCTCTCCTTATGCAGAAGAAGATGGTCCATACCCCTCATAATTTTTGTTACCCTTTTCTGTACCTTTTCCAATTCTAATATATATTTTTTGAGATTGGATGAACAGATCTGCAAGCAGTATTCAAGATGTGGGTGGGCGTACCATGGATTTATATAGAGGCAATATGGTATTTTCTGTCTTATTTATATTTGATATATTTTTATATAAGATAGGTGAGGTAATATCTTTACTGGACCTACTTCTGTTGGTGAAAGAGACAAACTTTCAAGCTACAAAAAGCTCTTCTTCATGTCTGAGCAGAGCTGGTCCTCACCCACCTTGTCTCTCTATTCCATTCAGGGACAGACATCTAGTGCCAGACCCTTCACCTTAACACAAAAATTATGATGCAAGGACACAGGCAATGATATCAGTAAGTGTATAAACATACACTTAAAAAAAGTTCAGAAAATACACCTGGAATTCGTAAGTTCACATAGACAGATCCCCAAACTGTCCCTGTACTATATCCTTATCTTCAAACATATTCCAGAAACCCTTATTCTCAATTGGGCATGTGAACAATCATGTCTTCTCCTGTGGATAGTATCTGTCATTAAGATTATTCATTTAAGCTGCAGAGACTTTTGATATAGCCTGTGCAGTTTTGCTTCCTATGGTTCTTTCATCCAAACACCTTAAATAAATAACTAAATGCTTCCCCTTATCTTATTACACCCCAATTCTCCTCTTTCGCCACAACCTCACAACATTCTATCTTCCCTTCTTTCATAGAATCATAGAATATCAGGGTTGGAAGGGACCTCAAGAGGTCATCTAGTCCAACCCCCTGCTCAAAGCAGGACCAAATCCCAACTAAATCATCCCAGCCAGGCTTTGTCAAGCCTGACCTTAAAAACCTCTAAGGAAGGAGATTCCACCACCTCCCTAGGTAACCCATTCCAGTGCCTCACCACCCTCCCAGTGAAAAAGTTTTTCCTAATATCCAATCTAAACGTCCCCCACTGCAACTTGAGACCACTGCTCCTTGTTCTGTCATCTGCTACCACTGAGAACAGTCTAGATCCATCCTCTTTGGAACCCCCTTTCAGGTAGTTGAAAGCAGCTATCAAATCCCCCCTCATTCTTCTCTTCTGCAGACTAAACAATCCCAGTTCGTTCAGCCTCTCTTCATAAGTCATGTGCTCCAGACCCCTAATCATTTTTGTTGCCCTCCGCTGGTCTCTTTCCAATTTTTCCACATCCTTCTTGTAGTGTGGGGCCCAAAATTGGACACAGTACTCCAGATGAGGCCTCACCAATGTCGAATAGAGGGGAATGATCATGTCCCTCGATCTGCTGGCAATGCCCCTGCTTATACAGCCCAAAATGCCATTAGCCTTGTTGGCAACAAGGGCACACTGTTGACTCATATCCAGCTTCTTGTCCACTGTAACCCCTATGTCATTTTCTGCAGAACTGCTTCCTAGCCATTCGGTCCCTAGTCTGTAACAGTGAATGGGATTCTTCCATCCTAAGTGCAGGACTCTGCACTTGTCCTTGTTGAACCTCATCAGGTTTCTTTTGTCCCAATCCTCCAATTTGTCTAGGTCCCTCTGTATCCTATCTCTATCCTCCAGCGTATCTACCACTCCTCCCAGTTTAGTGTCATCTGCAAACTTGCTGAGAGTGCAGTCCATGCCATCCTCCAGATCATTAATGAAGATATTGAACAAAACCGGCCCCAGGACCGACCCTTGGGGCACTCCGCTTGAAACCGGCTGCCAACTAGACATGGAGCCGTTGATAACTACCCGTTGAGCCTGACGATCTAGCCAGCTTTCTATCCACCTTATAGTCCATTCATCCAGCCCATACTTCTTTAACTTGCTGGCAAGAATACTGTGGGAGACTGTATCAAAAGCTTTGCTAAAGTCAAGGAATAACACATCCACTGCTTTCCCCTCATCCACAGACCCAGTTATCTCCTCATAGAAGGCAATTAGGTTAGTCAGGCATCACTTGCCCTTAGTGAATCCATGCTGACTGTTCCTGATCACTTTCCTCTCCTCTAAGTGCTTCAGAATTGATTCCTTGAGGACCTGCTCCATGATTTTTCCAGGGACTGAGGTGAGGCTGACTGGCCTGTAGTTCCCCGGATCCTCCTTCTTCCCTTTTTTAAAGATGGGCACTATATTAGCTTTTTTCCAGTCATCTGGGACCTCCCCCGATCACCATGAGTTTTCAAAGATAATGGCCAATGGCTCTGCAATCACATCCACCAACTCCTTTAGCATCCTCGGATGCAGCGCATCCGGCCCCCTGGACTTGTGCTCATCCAGTTTTTCTAAATAGTCCTGAACCACTTCTTTCTCCACAGAGAGCTGGTCACCTTCTCCCCATACTTGTCACCTTCTCCCCATCATCAATGCCACAATCTTCTTTACCCCATATTACATCAGGGCACAATTGTACAACCAATCTCCCATATAATTCTAATTACACGAGTCCTTCTTAAAGAATTTATCTCCCCTAATGAGAATGCCCCAGACACTGAGGAGGGAGGGAGGACTCTGTGTTGGCTACAACAGAACTCTTCTGGGAACTCTTCTTAAAGGGCTCTTCTCTTGCTGGAGAAGTCAGTGCTACTAGGGGAGTGAGGCATATAGTGTCAGCTGATGGCCCCAGGAGCCCTATAAAGCCCATTTTAAAGGGCCACTGCTAAGCTGAAAATGCATCTGCTGCTAGCATAGAGGTACCACAGTTTCCCTGTCAGTCCTTCTGAATGGCCGAGCACCCTCGTTAAAAAGCCCATCTCCTGCTGGAAAAGCTGTTGCTGCTTAGGGAGCTGTGTGTGCAGTGGCACATGGCAGCACTACAAATCCTCCATATGTATTGCTATAAAGAAAGAGGCAGTGGACTTGATCCTCAGCTGGTATCAATTACCATAGCTCCCTGAAGTCAACAGAGCTATGCTAAAGTACACCAGTTGAGGATTTGGCACAATATATTTGCCTGTATGCAAAAGTAGACAGAATTAATTGATTGTCATGTTTACTGTTCACTCCACATTTGATGATTTTTTATGCTCAATTTCTCACCTTTAGTGTTGCAATATCAGTTATTTTTCTCAGTGAATAATATTAACATTTGGGGGTTAGACTAGATGACCTTGTGGTCCCTTCTAACCCTATGATACTATATATCTAGAAATCTCTCTACTATGGCCATGAGTTTCTGAGCAGTAGTCTCTTTAAAAGTAACATTATATGGGGGAGATGAAGTTAGAAGTTCAGAAGGAATACTTATTGGTTTCTGATGAGCCTATTGGGAAGCAGAGATTTGCATGTGTGGTCTCAGTATTGTTCACTTTTGATGTAAATTACAGACCGTGTCTATTTTTAAGCCATCATGAACCAGTAGTTTTTTTCTGTGGGTAACAATTCATGTTATACAACACTAAACTGAGATGATTGGATCTCCCCACTCTCTAAAGCAGAGATGCTGCTAGTACTGTCATAGCTACAGCAGAGCTGACTTTTTAATATTTAATTTTGTGCTCTTTCCAATTGTTTGAGTTAAAACTTCCATCTCACATCCCAGAGGTAATTGTTTTTCCTTAACAAAACAGTTTAGAAACAGTTTAAAACTACTTAGGATTTTTAGAGACTAAACAGATGGAATTGGTTCTAGTTTGTATGCTATTCGTTGATCCTTTTACAAAGTAATGTTTTCATTAGAAATAAAAACAAGAGAGAGAGCAATTGCAGTAAATACAGATTAAGTCCTTTAGCTATTTTGAAAAACTGTTTTATTTTTAAAAAGTGAAATGTCTGCTAAGTTGCAGAAGCCTAGCAAGTTCCCCTAGATGAAAAGATGTTCTTTTACTATTCACCATTTTTCAATCTTGTCATTTAAAATCATTTAAGGTTGCCTAAACATAACATTCAACCAATGCAACCCTTAAAAGTAAGGAAATGCTAAATTATGGGATGACTCTTAACTGTTGTGCCATTATCTGAGTAAACTATGACCACGTAGATCATTGTTACCACCACTGTTATATAATTGTAACAAATCTTGTACAAAATGTGGCATGTAAGATATCTATGGAAAGGTTATTATAAAATATTAGGGTTGGAAGGGACCTCAGGAGGTCATCTAGTCCAACCCCCTGCTCAAAGCAGGGCCAATCCCTAGACAGATCTTTGCCCCAGATCCCTAAATGGCCCCCTTAAGGATTGAACTCACAATCCTGAGTTTAGCAGGCCAATGCTCAAACCACTGAGCTATCCCTCTCCCTTGAAAGCCATGGTATGCCCACATCTTGAATACTGTGTGCAGATGTGGTTGCCCCATCTCAAAAAAGATATATTGGAATTGGAAAAGGTTCAGAAAAGGGCAACAAAAATTATTAGGGGTATGGAACAGCTGCCGTATGAGCAGAGATTAATAAGACTGGGACTTTTTTAGCTTGGAAAAGAGACGGCTAAGGGGAAATATGATTGAGGTCTATAAAATCATGACTGGTATAGAGAAAGTAGATAAGGAAGTGAAGTGTTTTTTACTACTTCTCATAACACAAGAAGTAGGCGTCACCAAATGAAATTAATAGGCAGCAGGTTTAAAACAAATAAAAGGAAGTATTTCTTCACACAATGCACAATCAACCTGTGGAACTCCTTGCCAGAGGATGTTGTGAAGGCCAAGACCATAACAGTGTTCAAAAAAGAACTCATGGAGGATAGGTCCATCAATAGCCAGGATGGGCAGGAATGGTGTCCCTAGCCTCTGTTTGCCAGAGCGACAGGGCATGGATCACTTGATGATTACCTGTTCTGTTCATTCCCTCTGGGGCATCTGGTACTGGCCACTGTCGGAAGACAGGATACTGGGCTAGATGGACCCTTGGTCTGGCCCAGTAGGGCCATTCTTATGTTCTTAAGGGGATTCATGTCAGAATCGCCTCTGAAGACTGCACTGATTGTGAGGGGATGCAGGACTCACTGGCTGAGAAGGGACATATGCAGGCGAGAGGGTCAAATTTCCCATTTTAGTCTGTTCAGGAAACTGCCAATTTGAAATTGTTTTTGTGAATTTATTGATCCATCCAGTGTAACTCTTATCATGTTAAGCCAATATATGTTGAAGGATAATAATAAATAAAACCAGGATATCTAGTCTATATGGGAACATCCTGTCTCTAAGGAAAGATACTGTAACAGAGTACTTACTTGAAAGGAGCTCATTGTTAATTGAATGAAGAGTCTTATATGTCTTGACAATCCTTCAACTTGTTCATCAGTGATGAAGGTAAAGACAAACTCATGGATCCCCAGTAAAGGTATTAACACCAGAGTAGATCTTGCCAATCTTAAAAATAAAGTGTTTGAATATTATATTTCTTAACATCCTTGATGTGAAGCTGAATATCCAACTATGGAGAAATAACTACACTAGTAGGTCCCTCAGGGCTCCAGTTTGGGGCTGATATAAGAACTTCACTAATGATCTGGAGGAGAAAATAGCAGGTACTGGGGGACTGCATATACAATAAAAGATATATCAGGAAAAAGAAACCAAAAGCAAATGAGACAGAGGTGAGATTAGATTTAGGGAACTGGCAAATACCTATTAGAACAGTGGTTCTCAAACTTTTGTACTGGTGACCCCTTTCACATAGCAAGCTCTGAGTGCGACCCCCTTTATAAATTAAAAACACTTTTAAATATATTTAACACCATTATAAATGCTGGAGGCAAAGTGGGGTTTGGGGTGGAGGCTGACAGCTCGTGACCCCCCATGTAATAACCTCGCAACCCCCTGTGGGGTCCCAACCCCCAGTTTGCGAACCCCTATATTAGAAGAATGTTATCTGAAAAGTGATGTGAAAGGAAGGGTTTGGGGGTGGGTTGTAGTGAGGAATTAGGGATAGCAAACTGGCCACAGAGGCCAACATTATTAAACTATTAGTTAGGCAGTTAACTACAGTACACCTAAATATAAACGCACCTAAATATTGGCCTCTTTCTAGAGGTGCTAAGCAATGTTCCCTCTCATTTTTTTTCATCCATGTGCTGAATGAATTTTGTTATGTGCACCAAATTATTGAGGTAATGTGTGGATGTGTGCCACCAATAGAAACAAAAAACCTAGATATCATATATTTTTATAAAGTTAGCATAGAGATAATTACTTCAGCCAGGACAGGTTAGACATTTTAGAACTCACTACTAAAAGAATTAAATTTAAGCGTAAGAGAGAAATCAAAATTATGAAATGCATAGACCAGTCAAAAAACTCAAATAACAGCACTTTGAAAGAATAAAATTACAGAGAATATATGTGCATTGCAGGAAGTATCAAGAAGTAACAATTACAACAACAATAATATAAGTATGTGTTGGGAGGTGAATGTGAAAGAGAGTATTTGTGTCTGTGTCACACACAGTGTGTGTGTGAGCCAGAGACTTGTGCATTTTACAAGTTAACCAGGTACTCATTTCACTCCACAACTGCGGTTGCAAGTCCACACCAAGTCTCCAACTTGAAAAGAATGATGACAAGTCTCACATTGTCAATCAACTTGCACAGCTTGGAATTTGGCTACACATGACTGAGGCTGCGAGTTTGTCACAGAGGTCACAGAAGTCATGGATTCTGTGACTTTCCATGACCTCTGTGACTTCTGCAGTGGCTGGAGTGCCTGGCCCTGGGGCCACTTGAGGAGCTCAGGCAGCCTTTGGGCCAGTGGCACCAGCCGCTGCTGGAGCAGTCTCGGGACAACCTCCGCCCCCACCAGCAGCAGCAGGAGTTGGGATGTGGGAGGGGGCTCAGGGTTAGGGGATGGGGTGTGGGAGGGGGTGGGAGTTCCCGACAAATGGGAGCTGTGGAGCTGGCGCTTGGGGCAGAGGCAGTGTGCAGAGCTGCCTGGCCTCACCTCCACCTAGGAGCTGAGGGAGGGAGATGTCACCGCTTGTGGGGAGGCATGGAGCCAGGTACGGAGCCTGCCAGCCTGCCAATCCCCCCCTGGGGTCCTGGGCTGCGCACCGCCACCTGTCTCCGCACAGCACAAGTGGGGGTCCCAGGCCGCCCCTCCAGCACCCATGGCACCCCCAGGCTGCCTCCTCAGCACCTGCGGTACCCCCTAGGCCAACCCCCCCAAGCACCCATGGCATCCCCAGGCTGCCCCTACCCCCAAGATTTTGTTTACTGCCCGTGACCTGTCCATGACTTTTACTAAAAATACCCGTGACTAAAACATAGCCTTATACATGAGGCAATTTCAAAACATAGCAGGTTCCAACAGGTTCACAAAGATGGTTTAAGAAAAGAGTTGCAGGTGATTACTGTGTAGTATCATGTGGTGTGTTCCTGTAGACAAGCCAGAAATTGTCCAGTTTCTGCTGATGACTCAGAATAGACTTGTTAGCTTTTAAGGCATGCTTAAGTGTTTGTACAAAGCGTTCCACTAGTCCGTTTGTAGCAGGATGGTAAGGAGCTGAGCGTATGTGCTGAATTCCATTTAAAGCTAGAAACTGCTGAAATTCTTCAGAACAGACTCGAGGTCCATTGTCACTCATTAACTGTAACGGTAATTAAAAATGGCTAAACAAGGTACGAAGATGTCCAATGGTCTTAGCAGCTGTATAGAAGTCATTCTGAAAACTTTGGGCCATCCTGAATTGGCATTTACTATGACTAAAAACATATAACCATCTAAAGGTCCAGCACAATCCACATGAATACATGTCCAAGGAGTCTGAGGCCATAACTAAGGATGTAGATGAGCTGGGCCAGCAGCATGCCGAATTTGTTGACATGTGGTACCACACTTCACCTTCCTCTCAATGTCTTTGTTAGTCCCTGGCCACCAGACATGACTCTGGGCTATGACCTTCATCCATACAATGCCAAAATGACCTTTGAGAAGAGCTTCCAAAACCTTAGATTGAAGTGATTTTGCAATGATCACTCACATTCCCCATAATATGCAACTGTGATTCACAGATAATTCATGTTGATATGACATGAACTGTATAAACCGGGGATTCTTATGATCCAACACTGTACCCTGTAGTACCATCCTTTTCCTTTGAGAGAGCATGTCATGCATAGTGATGAACTCCCTTCAGTCCCTTCAGAATCTCATCCATGGATTTCTGGAACAGGGCAGGTGCCAATGTGATTCCAAAAGGCAACCTGTTGTAATAAAATAAGCCTTTATGTGTGTTGATTGTGAGATATTTGTGAGATGCCAGAACAATCTCCATTTGTAGGTATGCATTGAGAAAATCCAATTTACTGAAACACTGTCCACCACTAAGAGTGGCAAACAAATCCGCAATATAAGGTAGTGGATATGGGTCTGCACATAAAACTGGACTCAGTGTCACTTTGAAATCTCCACAAATTTGGACTGAGCTTTTGGTTGGACCCAGGCTTTTCTGGGCTGTGTGTGAGGAATTAGCTTTATTATTTATCATAACAACATAAGAATAGCCATACTGGGTCAGACCAAAGGTCTATCTAGCCCAGTATCCTGTCTTCCAACAGTGGCCAATGCCAGCTGCTTCAGAGGGAATGAACAGAACAGGTAATCATCAAGTGATCCACTCCCTGTCGCCCATTCCCAGTTTCTGGCAAACAGAGGCTAGGGACATCATCACTGCCCATCCTGGCTAATAGCCATTGATGGACCTATCGTCCATGAATGTATCTAGTTCCTTTTTGAATCCTGTTATAGTCTTGGCATTCACAACATCTTCTGGCAAAGAGTTCCACAGGTTGATTGTGCATTGTGTGAAGAAATACTTCCTTTTATTTGTTTTAAACCTGCTGCCTAGGTGACCCCTAGTTCTTGCGTTATGAGGAGTAAATAACACTTCCTTATTTACTTTTTCCACACCCATCATGATTTTATAGACCTCTATCATATCCCCCTTAGTCGTCTCTTTTCCAGGCTGAAAAGTCCCAGTCTTATTAATCTCTCCTCATATGGAAGCTGTTCCATACCCCTAATCATTTTTGTTGCCCTTTTCTGAACCTTTTTCAATTCCAATATATCTTTTTTTGAGCTGGGGCAATCACATCTGCATGCAGTATTCAAGATGTGGGTGTACCATGGATTTATACAGAGGCAATACGATATTTTCTGACTTATTATCTAGCCCTTTCTTAACGATTCCCAACATTTTGTTTGCTTTTTTGACTGCTGCTGCACATTGAGTGGATGTTTTCAGAGAACTATCCACAATGACTCCAGGATCTCTTTCTTGAGTGGTAACAACTAGTTTAGACACCATCATTTTGGGATTATGTTTTCCAATGTGCATTACTGCTAATAAAAGTTCATTGTTCAAGACTAAAGCTTGACAAGAGAATGGTACAGATATGGCTCCTTGAGGATAAGTATGAGACTATTTATAGCCTGTGGTTGTGGAATACACATGTACTAGTGTACACAAGTGCCCACAACAAATTCATGGTTGCTAATAACCTTTCCATGCCTTGCAGAAGGGAATTGCCAACTTTATAGGGGTTCTTCAGCTCCTCCTCTGGATCTGCAGGGAAATCCCCATTTGATTGACTGTCCTTCCCTATTCCCCCACCTCCTAGGGAAAGACA
This sequence comes from Chrysemys picta bellii, assembly GCF_011386835.1. Classification (NCBI taxonomy): domain Eukaryota; kingdom Metazoa; phylum Chordata; order Testudines; family Emydidae; genus Chrysemys; species Chrysemys picta. Next base: position 31,108,653 of record NC_088802.1, on the reverse strand, counting down.
ACCAATCAGAAATTCTTCATGTGCTGAAGGACCATCTGGAGTTCCCTTCCCTCTGCAAATATAGGATGGAGCACTCGAGAAATCCTCCTGCCTCATGTGCTCAAGGGAAAATTGGGAACAACAGCTCCCTGTCATTCTGTGACGCTGTCTGGAGCTGCCTGCCCCCCAACCTGGGTAGGGGAGTCAAGTGCTATCACTAGACCTTGGAAAAGGTGATGAAGAGGTCCCAGGCACACAATGGGACAGGGCAGCAGAATCAGCTGTGGGGCTCTGCAAAATGGTAGGGGGAATGAATTAATGGTGTGTGTGGAGGAAGTGAGATAGAGCAAAATGAATTGATGTTTGGTGTGTAGGGAGAACTATTAGTAGGTCCATGAAAGGGAAGGGCAAACTGAATTGTGTGTGAGAGGGAAGAGAGTGTGTGTGGGAAGGGAGAGAGTGTGTGTGGAGACAAGAGGGATGGTTAGTAGGGAGCCAGAATTTGAAGCTCCCTTGATTCATCTAAAACTTAGTTTCTAAGTTTTGGGGGGGGTTTGTTGTTGTTGTTGTTTTTTTAACAAAAATTCAGAGCTGCTCCTGTGCTGTGGTCTCTGTCATGGAACAAAGCAACACTCACAACAGACTCAGGATCAGCTGGAGCAGCGTCAGGCTTTATTCTGAGAACACCTAGTGAATTAGGAGCCAGACAGCCATTGCATTGAGCTAACACTGACTGGCATTTGATGAGTTCTTACATAGTAGGTGAGGGAGGCCTCTGGTGAACGAAGACCAATAGGGAGTAAGTTATACTAATTCAGTTATAACCTCTCCACAGGCTGCATTTACACTTCCCTTAAGGATGCCTTCCAGGCATCTTGGGTCTGGACTTGGCGGAGTAGGTTTGATGAAATTCCCTAATCTTAACAGGGGCATGGATATGACTGGTGGGTTCCTGTCACTGGTTAACCAGCCCATAATCCTCCCAATCCACAAGGTACCTCATTTCCCCCCAGACTATCTAGAGTCAAGGATCCTTTGTACATGAATTTTTTCATGGCCTTGGATGATAAGTGGTGAAGGTGGAAGCTTGACTCGTCCAGGAAAGGGATTGCCAGTTTATGACTTTAACAGCAAAATGCAGAAGACCAGATGAGCTAGGCTGAAACAGTTTGACCATGACACGGTTGATTTGCTGGATGATTTGCTGGACCCAGGTGTTCATGATCTAGTTTATGTGAGGGATGAATGGAGGTGAAGTTTCATGATGATAACCATACCCAGTCAGCAATGATGAAATGAAGAGCTTCCCTACAGTGTCAGTCTATGCAATATTTGTAGGCACTTTTGGCTGAGTTGAGATGTTTTCTCAGTTCCTCTTGAAGATGGTACAAATGCTGGACTAGGTCAGTGGGTGTGGGGACATAAGACACCCTTGGTAAGGATGGATGGAAATGCAGATGGAAGCCATAGTTAGTGTAGAAGGGGCTGCAAAGGGTTGAGAGAGTTGTTATAGGCAAATTTGGCAAAAAGAAGGAGAGACTCCCAGTAGTCCTGGTGATAACTGATGAAACAATCAACAGAGAGTCCTGTGGCACCTTTAAGACTAACAGATGTATTGGAGCATAAGCTTTTGTGGGTATTCACCCATGAAAGCTTATGCTCCAATACATCTGTTAGTCTTAAAGGTGCCACAGGAGTCTCTGTTGCTTTTTACAGATCCAGACTAACACATCTACCCCTCTGATACTTGATGAAACAATGAAGATATTGTTCAATTATTTGGTTAACCTGTTTGATCTGCCCATAGATTTTAGGATAGTAGGCAGAGGAATTATATAGTTTAACATTCAGCAATTTAAAAAGTTCTTGACACAAATGGGGAACAAATTGTGGGGCCTGATCAGTGATGATGCTAGATAGTAACCCATGGAGTTTGAAGACACAAGTAAAAATGACCCAGGCTGTCCCTAAGCAGGGGAAACTATGGGACATGGGATAAAGTGGGATATTTTAGTAAGGTGATAGGTGATAACTAAGATGGTTCTACTGATCTTTAAGCTGGGTAGGTCAATGATAAAATCTATGGCGATGGATAACCTAGTGACCGAGGATGTGGAAAAAGCTAATGTACTCAATGATTTTTTTGCCTCTGTCTTCACGCACAAGGTCAGCTACCAGACTGCTTCACTGGGCAGCACAATATGGGGAGAAGGTGACCAGCTCTCTGTGGAGAAAGAAGTGGTTCGGGACTATTTAGAAAAACTGGACGTGCACAAGTCCATGGGGCCGGATGCGCTGCATCCGAGGGTGCTAAAGGAGTTAGCGGATGAGATTGCAGAGCCATTAGATTATTTTTGAAAACTCATGGTGATCGGGGGAGGTCCCGGATGACTGGAAAAAGGCTAATGTAGTGCCCATCTTTAAAAAAGGGAAGAAGGAGGATCCGGGGAACTACAGGCCAGTCAGCCTCACCTCAGTCCCTGGAAAAATCATGGAGCAGGTCCTCAAGGAATCAATTATGAAACACTTAGAGGAGAGGAAAGTGATCAGGAACAGTCAGCATGGATTCACCAAGGGGAAGTCGTGCCTGACTAACCTAATTGCCTTCTATGATGAGATAACTGGCTCTGTGGATGAGGGGAAAGCAGTGGATGTGTTATTCCTTGACTTTAGCAAAGCTTTTGATACGGTCTCCCACAGTATTCTTGCCGCCAAGTTAAAGAAGTATGGGCTGGATGAATGGACTGTAAGGTGGATAGAAAGCTGGCTAGATCGTTGGGCTCAACGGGTAGTGATCAATGGCTCCATGTCTAGTTGGCAGCCAGTTTCAAGCGGAGTGCCCCAAGGGTCGGTCCTGGGGCCGGTTTTGTTTAATATCTTTATTAATGATCTGGAGGATGGTGTGGATTGCACTCTCAGCAAGTTTGCCGATGACACTAAACTAGGAGGCGTGGTAGATACACTAGAGGGTAGGAATCGGATACAGAGGAACCTAGACAAATTAGAGGATTGTGCCAAAAGAAACCTGATGAGGTTCAACAAGGACAAGTGCAGAGTCCTGCACCTAGGACGGAAGAATCCTATGCACTGCTACAGACTAGGGACCGAGTGGCTAGGTAGCAGTTCTGCAGAAAAGGACCTAGGGGTCACAGTGGATGAGAAGCTGGATATGAGTCAACAGTGTGCTCTTGTTGCCAAGAAGGCTAACGGCATTTTGGGCTGTATAAGTAGGGGCATTGCCAGCAGATCGAGGGATGTGATTGTTCCCCTTTTTTCGACATTGGTGAGGCCTCATCTGGAGTACTGTGTCCAGTTTTGGGCCCCACACTACAAGAAGGATGTGGAAAAATTGGAGAGTCCAGCGGAGGGCAACAAAAATGATTAGGGGTCTGGAGCGCATGACTTATGAGGAGAGGCTGAGGGAACTGGGATTGTTTAGTCTCCAGAAGAGAAGAATGAGGGGGGATTTGATAGCAGCCTTCAACTACCTGAAGGGGGGTTCCAAAGAGGATGGAACTCAGCTGTTCTCAATGGTGGCAGATGACAGAACAAGGAGCAATGATCTCAAGTTGCAGTGGGGGAGGTCTAGGTTGGATATTAGGAAACACTATTTCACTAGGAGGGTGGTGAAGCACTGGAATGCGTTACCTAGGGAGGTGGTGGAGTCTCCTTCCTTGGAGATTTTTAAGGCCCGGCTTGACAAAGCCCTGGCTGGGATGATTTAGTTGGGAATTGGTCCTGCTTTGAGCAGGGGGTTGGACTAGATGACCTCCTGAGGTCCCTTCCAACCCTGATATTCTATGATTCTATGATTCTATGATAACAAGGGCTGGCATGAGATCCCCGAGGTGTTTCAGATGGGGGTGGGAGGTGGGGCAGTCTTTGTTCAAGAGCAAATATTGCAGGATTTAATATATAACTTGATGAAAGGTTGCATCTTTGGCCACAAAAATATAGAGAAACTAGTCTATGTGTTTTAAAGTGGCCAAAGTCGGCAGCTAAAGGAGAGTCATGGCAAAGTTTAAACACTTCAAGCCACAGGGACATAGATATGGACCTTGAAATAAAGGATCCCATCTTTGATGAGGAAGCTGGGGTTAGGATGTTGGTCACTGGCAGCATTCTGAGTCAGCATGAACTTTGTTGCAAATGGGTCATTAGATAATGAGGATCAGATGAAGGGCAGCAAATTCCTATGTACTAAGGCATTGGCAAAATTACAGTATATAAGGATTATAGAATATTCTTGAGTTTTTTCTCCTAATATTCCCCCTTAAGACACAGTGTGGTAAGCTTGGGTGTCTGAATAGTATGTCAAAATAAAGTAAAATCTGGAAAAAAATAAAGACCACTGGTTTTGATGTTGATTCAGGGTCTTCATCGCATGTAGATATTCCAAAATGTTGTGATCTGTATATACCTGGACCAGAAATTGGGTGCACATGGAGTCGATTCTGGGTCCATGTTGTTATGATAGTACAATTCTGATTGCCACTTTGAACATGTTTGCCTCAACTTAAAGGGTTTCACCAGATCTGAGCACCAGAATAGGTGTTGACAAAAAATTATCCATTAAGTGGTCTTAAAAGACTGAGTTGCCCATGTCCAGGCTAATCAGGTATTCTTCTGGAGCAGTGCAATCACAGAGGACACCAGTCTTACAAAATCCTTAATAAAAATTGGTAAAAATTTGCAAATTCAAGGAAATGTTCAACTTCACACACATTTCGTGTCTGAACAACCAAAAGGCATCACCAGATACTCAAAATGACCATACCACGTCTAAAACATGCACTTCCATTCATCACCTTTGTGAATTTGAACCAAATTATAAGTGCCTCAGAGGCTTGGTAAACAGCATTGTGGAGCACAATCTGTCAAATAACTCAGTAATAAAAAACAAGGTGTATCTATTCCTAATGGTGATTCAACTCAAGGCATGATAATTGATGCAAACACATAGTCAGACATCTTTCTTCTTCACAAATAATATAGGAATACTGGACAGAGAGGTCAACGGATAGATGAAATTTTTTTGCAAGATTTTCTTGAAGGTGTTTCTGAAGAGCCTTGAGCTCTTGTTCCAGCAGCGTGTACATTCACCCAATGGGATCCTGGCTCCTGGCTGGAGATCAATAGGACAATTGTAAGGATGATGAGGTGGTAGAATGTCCACATTCCTTTTATCAAACATGTTTGCTACATCTTGGTATTTTGCTGGGACCACAGGGACTGGGTTGGGATCTTTGGCCCTAACTATTCCAACAACATAGTCTGGATGGGCATTGGTTGGTAGTACCTTAATTGTTACCACAATTATGGACATCAAAAGTGTTTGAAGCACTATGTTGATGTTGGCTAATGTGTTGGGAACAATACACAATAGACCTAGTTGTGTCGCCTTCTGGGGTTTTGGTACTTGGTCCCACAAGGCACAACTGTCAGAAGTAACTTGACTTGAAACGCGCTTCTTGTGCCCTCCATGAAATATGTGGATCATTCAGTGTAAATCAAGTAATACTGAGGACAATCGGAAAATGCAGCAATTTGACTAAGGTGACTTCATCGTGATCCTGAATCATGACTTCAAGATGGGTGGTCTCTTGGTTAACCAGGCCTGAAGAAAGCAGGGCACCATCAATGGACTCAACATAATCAGGAGCAGGCTTACATTAAATTGGGACTTTATGTCCATGAAATTACTGGATGCACCAGAGTTAACAAGTGTGTGTTGTATAGGGTTGGACATTGGAGGTTCCTAAGCTTATGCTAGGTTTGAATTTCAAGGGACAGGTAGCCACAAAGTGGCCAGACCCACCACAGTATGACAAAGACCATTTTGGTGACAATGCTTCTTCTCTTGACCAGTGAAATGAGTTCAAGTTGTGTCAACCCACATAGTTTCAATCACGATTAGCTTGTGATGCCTGCAGAAATATCATCACATAGAAACAAGTTTGCTGGAATGAACTCTTTCTCTCCTGATGTCATTCAAATAAGCAGACATCAATCCAGATGCATAAATTGACAAAGGAGAATAGAATCACTGATGGTTTCATCCAGGCCAACTCATCCTTATCAGGTGTCAAAAGTGGGCAGTGTAGTCCGAAATGGACCAGCAACCCTGTTTTATGGAGTGAAGGGAGGCTTTGGCTACATGAGTGTAGTTTGGGTCATCAAATATAGTTAAGAAAACACAGATGAAATCATCAAAGTTACTCAGCATGGGACTGTACTGCTCCAGCAGCAGCAATACCTAATTCAGAGCTTCTCTGGTCAGTAGGCTATTTATAAGCCCTACCTTGGTCTAGTCTGTAGGGTATATAAGCAGCCAGAGCAGATAAAGTAGATGGCATTGATTCAGGAAATCACAAAATTTCTATCTGTCATAAACAAATTTACGCAGCAATGGGACTTAGGGCCCCTATCGGATGGTACTGGGGATTGAGAAGCCTGGAGAGCAGTATTCTGTACCTGTAGTTGCAACATTTGGTTCTGGAAGCTTTGGAGGTTATATCAGCCACAGGTATGTTAGTGTTTTGCATTCCCTAGTAGAAATCACGAAGGGAGGAGATGGGTTAGTCAGTGGTTTGCTCAAACTATCATGGAACAGATAACACTCACAATCGAGACAGGTTCAGCCGAATCAGTGTCAGGCTTTATTCCAAGAACACAACACAGCACCTAATGGATAAGAAGCCAGGCAGCTGTTGCGTTGAGTAGTCAGACTAGCACTCGCTGAGTTCTTATATAGCCAATGTGGGTGGCTGTTGGAGGGCAGCAACCACTAGTGGGTAAGCTATACTAATACAATTACAAGCCCTGCACAGACTGCATGAGTTCCTTACAGTCTCATATGCCAAGTAGTGCACAGCCTAGATCTGTACCTGGATTGGAACCCTCCCCAGGAAAGCTCAGCCAGCTGCAGGAAGTGATGGCGGTGATTCAGTAGGTGGCGCTCTGAGTCCTTCCCTCTGAGTCCTTACTGATCCCCAATACCACAGCATGGCTCTAGGGCATGCTAAGGGATGCAGGTGACTCTGAAGGGGTTGTCCTGCCCACCCCCCAGCCTCTCCAGGACCCGGGCTTAAGTCTTGAGCCCCCCAGATGTGAGAAGCTTCAGGGGGTGATGTATGTTTTGAAAGAGGCATAAAAATTGGGTCCTAACCACTTATCACTAAAGATCCCTTATCACTTACTGCAAAACAAAGTGTGGTTACAGCTAGACCTGGTATCTACAGTCAACCTCCCTACATTTCCTCTAGAGTTTCAGTTGGCAAGTCATTATTCTTCTCTTCCTCTCCTAAGACACTTTACTTGATCAGAATGGCTGCCATGTCTTACCACTTTGGTGGCTGTGTATAATTATATATCCTGCGTAGCACTTTAGGAACTTTCTGAAGGAAAGGCGCCATGGTAATACAAATGACTAGTAGCACTTTGATATTTATCACATACCTGTATTTGTAATCATGAAAGCTCATATGGTGGGCTTTGAGTTTGGAAATTAACAACTTTAGAATTTTTAGGAAGATGCAGAAATTAACCTTAAAAGAAAATATATATTGATTAGTTACAGTAAATGTCACTATACAGTAATATACATTCAATATATTATATAATACAATATAATATATATTCAGATGTATATAATATACATCTGCAAAACTAAAAGAACATGAAAGCAGTCACAAGTTAGGAAATGTCAGAATTATGTTTGCCTGTGCAACCTTCATTCTTCACCCTTGTGCGTATGTATTATGAGACAATCTTTAGATATACTATTACATTTTAGCTTTTCCACATGACCCCTGCCTCATTCAGTGAATTCAATGTTTACTTTTATCATCTTCTTGCAATGTGTGGCCCCCAAGCCTCATTTAATACACACCACCAAAACCCTGAATTCAGTACAGAATTATTAGTTTCCTCATGGAGTTTTCTTTGATATTCATCATCATACTGTCTATGAAATGAGTAGGTGGTATCCCAATTTTACATGTGGGAAATTGAGGCAGAGAGAGATTAAGACCAAAATTGTTAGAAGTATCCACTAATTTCAGGTGCTCAACTTGAGACACCTAAGATCAGAGTTTTCAGAGTCCTTAGCATTATATAGCACTTGGGCAAATCTGTCCCTAAGGGCTCAAGATGGGCACCCGGAAAAAGAAACAATTAGTGGCCAGTTGTGAAAATGTTGGTTTAAACGACTTGCTAGCGCCACACAGGAACTGTGTGGCAGAGGCAGGGATAGAATCCAATTCTCCAGGGTTGCATTCAACATCCTTAACGAGCAAACCATTCTTTCTCTTCCTGAAGCCCCCTGCCTCATTCACCACACCCAGGAGCGCCGCCAGCTTTTCTGCCGCCCTAGGCGGCGGAAGGTCCCACCCCGAAATGCCGCCCCCCACAGAGGTGGCAGAAGGTCCCGCAGCTGAAATACTGCCGCGGTCACCGCCCCCCAAATTGTAGTGCCCTAGGCAACCGCCTAGGTCGCCTAATGGGTTGCGCCGGCCCTGACCACACCACTTCCAATTTCTGCAACAAATGAGACAGGGGTCCTATGGACAACAGCCTCTTTCACTACACTACTCTGATTCATCCCCAGGGCAGAGCCATCCTGTGCACTGAATGAGGCAGGAAAAAAAATGTGCTCATGTAATTAAAGGTGGCATAGGCAACCTTAATTCTGGAATTTCCTAGATTTAAGTGCTTGACTATATAACCATAATGTTCTTTTGCCATAGTTTTTTGTGTGTAATTTACTAGGTTTTTAAAAAGCAAACTGAAAAGACAAAATTCCATATTGTGGAACTATACTGACATCCACATGGTTCATCAGCAGAAGGGTTCATAAAAAAACCCACTCTTTTGATAGGAAATTGTTTTTTTAACTAAATAATTTTTTTTGCAAAAATTGTCTGCTTTCCACAGAAATTATCGATGTTTTATCAGAAAAGAGAATGCCTGAAAACCAAAATATTTCAGATTTTGATATTTCAATGAAAGTCTGAATTTTCCTCAGAAAATTTAAATGAAAAGAACAAAAATGTTTTGTTGAAATTTCTCTCAGAAACAAAACCCTTTTTCTAACTGACTAATCAGCAGGTTTGGAATGTTTAGATCCACTACACAGACTGCTGCCACTTGAGCTAACAGCGTAACCGATACTTGTAGCAGGTTGTCATCCTCTATGTGGACCAGCCACTAGAGGTTGAGGAGACAAATGCTTTGCCAGTGGGTTTCACAGCTGTTTGCTGACATCAGAGGGATGTAGAAACTCAAGACTACTAGCTTCAGTTTCAGGATTTGGAGGGGAGTGGATCCTTCTGCTCCTCTGCTCCCTTTCTGTTTCTATCCACTTCTCCCAACTTGGCTCCTGCTACCCTTCCCTCAGCTTTTATCCACCCCAATTCTGCCCCCATCTGTTGCTATCCACCTCACCCCTGGCTCCTGTCCCTCTTCCTTCTTTCCTCCTATCCACTCTATCACCCTTCCCCCTAACAGTCTTGGGAGTATCTGCTCTCCCTTTTTGCAGCCTCCCCTGACCTTGGCATTTCCAGTGTGGGCTGCCCCAGTTAGGGACTGGTCCTGCTTTGAGCAGGGGGTTGGACTAGATGACCTCCTGAGGTCCCTTCCAACCCTGATATTCTATGATTCTATGATTTTATGCCTATAGGCAGTTTTTTGTGGTTAGCATAACTGACAAAATAGAGTGTAGGTGGGGATCCTGGGTCACATTTGCTTGCCTGCCCATCATGAGAGAACGAACAACTGACCTCAAGTTAATAGGTACACCTCATGTTTTTAACATTGTGACATTTTGATATAAAAGTGTTGGGATTGTTTGCAAATTTTGTTGCTAAGCAGTTAGATTGACACATAATTTATTGACATTAATTGTGTAGGTATTGGAAGCATAAATATAGCTTGCCGAATTTCCCATATGGAAAAAGATGGGCTGATGTTGCCTACGTCCATGTGAGCCAAACAACCTCGGGGTATAAAAGATTTAGAACTTTCCTTGATTCTTTGGGTGCATCCAGTTCTAGAACATCACATTGCCTGATCTGGGACTAGTCTCCTGATGTGCTCCAGACTGTTTTCTTCTCTTTGTTTTCCATGGCTTCAAAGGGGGTGTAAGCAGCATGATACCTTTTTGTTTAACAGCAATTATTTTGTGCAATTACTTATCCTGTTTAATTATATTAATGAGTGGGAATGACTAAAGCATTTGTTTGGATCTGTTGTGAATCACACCAAAACCTGAAAACAATCTGTGTAACCCATTCTTGGGAGGAACCTGTGATAATCAACAAACTACATACAGTCAATAACAGTGAATTACACCTTTTTAACTGACCAGGTTACACAGTATTCAAATATGTGAGCAAATATTCACCATGTCCACTGAAGGTTGGACAAGAAGTAATCAGCTTAATCTGAAGCAAGGGGGATGTTGGTTAGATATCAGGAAAAACTTTATAACTATAAGGATAGTTAAGTACTGGGATAGGCCTCCAAGGGAGGGTGTGGAATCTCTGTTTGTGACCCAAAAACCTCTTGATGCCAACTGGCAGGGGCACCAGGGTTACTGGGATCCCCTGGGTTGACCAAAAGAATGTCATGTAAGGTCTCTACTAAAAGCCTGTGTTACACTGGTCATCATAACCATTGTGAGATATATGTATGGAAGACATGTGAGGAGTTATGTATATATACTGAAAATTATGTTCTCTAGGCCTTGTAGTCAAAGGTAGATCATTCAGAGGTATTGTGTGCCTAATAACAGAAAACTCTTAGCATACTGCTAATGAAGCTTGCGGGGACTTCAGAAGGAAATTAATAGGAAAAGGTAACCAGTGGTGGGGGGACCCTGTTTAAAAGTGAAGACCAAAGGTCTGGGCTAGTATGTCTGGAGGTTCAGAGAGATACCCTGGCATCATTCAGTCTGTGAAGACAAGCTGCCAGCAGGATTGATTTTATGAACAGGGGATCTCAGCTGAATACTCTAGGAAAAGGACTTGGGGTAAGCTATCCTATAGAAGACAGGGGGATGTCCTGTGAGTTAAGTTTAGGCTCTGGAAATATGTGATGATTTTGTTTTATATGTAACCATTTGTTTACAATATTCTTAATTTCAATAACTTGAATCTGTTCTTTGATAAAAAACTTATTCTTGTTTTCACTATAAATATATCTAACTGCAGTTTGTGTTTAGCGGAGTGGTGATCCTAAGTTAAACTAGTATGCTCATGTGTACTTCTCCTTTGGGAGCAGTGAATCTGAGAGCTCTATGAGTGTTCTATGGAACGGGGGCTGGGCATGCCCCCAGCCTGGGCTGGGCGGCGAACAGCAGAGGCTAACAGCGGGAGTTTGCCTGGGAGCTGTCCAAGAGGAGGTACGCTAAGTGCTGCATTAGGGGGGCTGTGTTGGCGGGCCTTGAGTGGGCCTGACTGGTATATAAGGGCAGTCAGCAGCGAACCAGCTGAGCGGCGAACAGCAGAGGCTAACAGCGGGAGTTTGCCTGGGAGCTGTCTGAGAGGAGGTACGCTAAGTGCTGCATTAGGGGGGCTGTGTTGGTGAGTATCTGAGTGCCTGCTGCTGGGACAGTTGGTCAGTTTGACCATGTGCTTGATTGCTTGCTTGTTTGTTTGAAAAGTGTGAATTGGGAGTGCTTTGTTCCAGGTGGGCCTTGAGTGGGCCTGACTGGTATATAAGGGCAGTCAGCAGCGAACCAGCTGAGCAGCGAACAGCAGAGGCTAACAGCGGGAGTTTGCCTGGGAGCTCACTTGGGGAGAGCGCACTGAGGCTTTTATCTGCAGGTTTCTCTGAGTAGTTCCTGCAACAGAGGACGGTGATATGGAAGGTGAGCGATCAGCTGTTGTAACCTGCACAGGTTGTGCCATGTTTGTCTTTCTTCCACAGGACAGAAGCGACTTTGTCTGTACAAAGTGCAAGCTGGTCTCCATGTTGGAAGAGAAGGTTCGAGGGCTGGAGAAACGAGTGTCGACTCTGCGTTGCATAAGGGAAAATGAAGATTTCCTGGACAGATGTCAGGAGATGCTTCTACGGCCACAATGTTCTGAAGATTCAGAGCAGGCGCAGCAGGGACAGAAGGATTGTGAGGAGGTTTGGCAGCATGTGACCTCCAGAAGGAGAAAGAGGAGCGTCCATGCACCAGCAATGGAAATACAGGTGAGCAATCATTTCCATATTCTCTCTACAGGTACTAATGCGGAGAGTGGACTAGATGACCCATCTGAGGGAAGGGAGCAGAAGGAGACTCCACCGATTGGAAGGCAAAAGATGCACTGTCCTAGGGATGGGGGTTCCACGACCACCACTCCCAAGAGGAGGAGGAGGGTGGTGGTGGTCGGGGACTCCCTCCTCAGGGGGACTGAGTCATCTATCTGCTGCCCCGACCGGGAAAACCGAAAGGTCTGCTGCTTGCCAGGAGCTAGGATACACGATGTGACGGAGAGACTGCCGAGACTCATCAAGCCCTCGGATCGCTACCCCTTCCTGCTTCTCCACGTGGGCACCAATGATACTGCCAAGAATGACCTTGAGAGGATCACTGCAGACTACGTGGCTCTGGGAAGAAGGATAAAGGAGTTTGAGGCGCAAGTGGTGTTCTCGTCCATCCTCCCTGTGCAAGGAAAAGGCTGGGGTAGAGACCGTCGAATCGTGGAAGTCAACGAATGGCTACGCAGGTGGTGTCGGAGAGAAGGCTTTGGATTCTTCGACCATGGGATGGTGTTCCAAGAAGAAGGAGTGCTAGGCAGAGACGGGCTCCACCTAACGAAGAGAGGGAAGAGCATCTTCGCCAGCAGGCTGGCTAACCTAGTGAGGAGGGCTACGTTCACCGGGGGAAGGAGACCAAAGCCCTGAGGTAAGTGGGGAAATGGGATCCTGGGAGGAAGCACAAGCAGGATAGCGCAAGAGAGGAGGACTCCTGTCTCATGCTGAGAAAGAGGGACGATCGATGAGTTATCTTAAGTGCCTATACACAAATGCAAGAAGCCTGGGAAACAAGCAGGGAACTATGATGTGATTGGAATAACAGAGACTTGGTGGGATAACTCACATGACTGGAGTACTGTCATGGATGGATATAAACTGTTCAGGAAGGACAGGCAGGGCAGAAAAGGTGGGGGAGTTGCGTTGTATGTAAGAGAGGAGTATGACTGCTCAGAGCTCCGGTATGAAACTGCAGAAAAACCTGAGAGTCTCTGGATAAAGTTGAGAAGTGTGAGCAACAAGGGTGATGTCGTGGTTAGAGTCTGCTATAGACCACCAGACCAGGGGGATGAGGTGGACGAGGCTTTCTTCTGGCAACTAGCAGAAGTTGCTAGATCGCAGGCCCTGGTTCTCATGGGAGACTTTAATCACCCTGATATCTGCTGGGAGAGCAATACAGCGGTGCACAGGCAATCCAGGAAATTTTTGGATAGTGTAGGGGACAATTTCCTGGAGCAAGTGCTGGAGGAACCAACTAGGGGCAAAGCTTTTCTTGACCTGCTACTCACAAACAGGGAAGAACTAGTAGGGGAAGCAAAAGTGGATGGGAACCTGGGAGGCAGTGACCATGAGATGGTCGAGTTCAGGATCCTGACACAAGGAAGAAAGGAGAGCAGCAGAATACGGACCCTGGACTTCAGAAAAGCAGACTTTGACTCCCTCAGGGAACAGATGGGCAGGATCCCCTGGGAGAATAACATGAAGGGCAAAGGGGTCCAAGAGAGCTGCCTGTATTTTAAAGAATCCTTATTGAGGTTGCAGGAACAAACCATCCCGATGTGTAGAAAAAATAGTAAATATGGCAGGCGACCAGCTTGGCTAAACAGTGAAATCCTTGCTGATCTTAAACGCAAAAAAGAAGCTTACAAGAAGTGGAAGATTGGACAAATGACCAGGGAGGAGTATAAAAATATTGCTCAGGCGTGCAGGAGTGAAATCAGGAAGGCCAAATCACACTTGGAGTTGCAGTTAGCAAGAGATGTTAAGAGTAACAAGAAGGGTTTCTTCAGGTATGTTAGCAACAAGAAGAAAATCAAGGAAAGTGTGGGCCCCTTACTGAATGAGGGCGGCAACCTAGTGACCAAGGATGTGAAAAAAGCTAATGTACTCAATGATTTTTTTGCCTCTGTCTTCACGCACAAGGTCAGCTCCCAGATTGCTGCACTGGGCAGTACAGCATGGGGAGAAGGTGACCAACCCTCTGTGGAGAAAGAAGTGGTTCGGGACTATTTAGAAAAACTGGACGTGCACAAGTCCATGGGGCCGGATGCGCTGCATCCGAGGGTGCTAAAGGAGTTGGCGGGCGAGATTGCAGAGCCATTAGCCATTATTTTTGAAAACTCATGGCGATCAGGGGAGGTCCCAGATGACTGGAAAAAGGCTAATGTAGTGCCCATCTTTAAAAAAGGGAAGGAGGATCCGGGGAACTACAGGCCAGTCAGCCTCACCTCAGTCCCTGGAAAAATCATGGAGCAGGTCCTCAAGGAATCAATTATGAAACATTTAGAGGAGAGGAAAGTGATCAGGAACAGTCAGCATGGATTCACCAAGGGGAAGTCGTGCCTGACTAACCTAATTGCCTTCTATGATGAGATAACTGGCTCTGTGGATGAGGGGAAAGCAGTGGATGTGTTATTTCTTGACTTTAGCAAAGCTTTTGATACTGTCTCCCACAATATTCTTGCCACCAAGTTAAAGAAGTATGGGCTGGATGAATGGACTGTAAGGTGGATAGAAAGCTGGCTAGATCGTCGGGCTCAACGGGTAGTGATCAATGGCTCCATGTCTAGTTGGCAGCCGGTTTCAAGTGGAGTGCCCCAAGGGTCGGTCCTGGGGCCGGTTTTGTTTAATATCTTTAAATATCTTTATTAATGATCTGGAGGATGGTGTGGACTGCACTCTCAGCAAGTTTGCAGATGACACTAAACTAGGAGGCGTGGTAGATACACTAGAGGGTAGGGATCGGATACAGAGGGATCTAGACAAATTAGAGGATTGGGCCGAAAAAAACCTGATGAGGTTCAACAAGGACAAGTGCAGAGTCCTGCACTTAGGACGGAAGAATCCCATGCACTGCTACAGACTAGGTAGCAGTCTAATGGCTAGGTAGCAGTTCTGCAGAAAAGGACCTAGGGGTCACAGTGGACGAGTCAACAGTGTGCTCTTGTTGCCAAGAAGGCTAACGGCATTTTGGGCTGTATAAGTAGGGGCATTGCCAGCAGATCGAGGAACGTGATCGTTCCCCTTTATTCGACATTGGTGAGGCCTCATCTGGAATACTGTGTCCAGTTTTGGGCCCCACACTACAAGAAGGATGTGGAAAAATTGGAAAGAGTCCAGCGGAGGGCAACAAAAATGATTAGGGGTCTGGAGCACATGACTTATGAGGAGAGGCTGAGGGAACTGGGATTGTTTAGTCTCCAGAAGAGAAGAATGAGGGGGGATTTGATAGCAGCCTTCAACTACCTGAAGGGGGGTTCCAAAGAGGATGGAGCTCGGCTGTTCTCAGTGGTGGCAGATGACAGAACAAGGAGCAATGGTCTCAAGTTGCAGTGGGGGAGGTCCAGGTTGGATATCAGGAAAAACTATTTCACTAGGAGGGTGGTGAAACACTGGAATGCGTTACCTAGGGAGGTGGTGGAGTCTCCTTCCTTGGAGGTTTTTAAGGCCCGGCTTGACAAAGCCCTGACTGGGATGATTTAGCTGGGAATTGGTCCTGCTTTGAGCAGGGGGTTGAACTAGATGATCTCTTGAGGTCCCTTCCCACTCTGATATTCTATGATTCTATGCCAGAGGGACACCCGGAGAACTCGGGGATTGGTATATGCCTGTTGCTAACGTGTACAGAGCGAGCGAGGCCTGGGGAGGCGGGGGAGGCAGTGCTTGTGTTGCCAGATGCTGGTGGAGTCAGGGAGCTGATCCACAGCAGGCGCAGACAAAGCTACCTCACACTAACGGCAGGTGATGGTCAGGTGCCTCACAACCCTGGGTACACCAGGGAAACATCATGGTGGCAGAGTCAGCAGGACTTACACCCAGTTAGCTGGTTAGCTAAGGATCACACTCTAGGCACTTATGTACCAATAATATAGATACTGAGAGATTCTCAAGTGAGGAGGTTGGGAACAGATCTGTTTATTTTGAGTAAGGAAATATAGCAGCAGGAAAGGCAGGATGAGCATGGAGGCACATCCTAGGTACACCAAGAATAAATTTGAAGAGTTGGGTTCAGAGCACTGCTTATTTGCTGCCAGAAAAAATGTGGAAGGGTTAAAAGCCCCACTTGTTGACTCTGACAAGAAACAAGAAGGGCAGCTGAATTCCTCTAAAGACTAAGAAAAGTCCTAAAGACTTAGAAAACCAGCCTGGCACCATTCTCAGTGAGACAGCTATTAAGTTAGAGCTGGCCAGGTCGGAGGTAGCAAAGGTGCAGAAGGAACAAGAAGTCCAGATGTGGGCAGCCAAAGAGGAGTGGGAGGCAGAAAAGCAAAAGCAGGAGACAGAAGAAGCAGCCCTAGAAGCATCCCACCAAAGAGCACCAGAGCTAGAAGACAAAAAGCATGAAGCCTAAGAAGCAGAAGGCCAAGAAAAAGAGAGAGATTCAGCATTCCCTAAGCATGTTGGACTTACAAAAATAAACCCTTCAACCCAGGGGTAATCCCCCCCAGGGATCACACAGCTGGAGGAGCTGTGTCTGTGTTACAGGGAGACAGATTGCAATGAGGAATATTTAACCTCTGTTGAAAGAATATGAATGGTACATAAAATCTCTGATGAGCAGAGAATGACTGCCCTATTGTGAGGAATCAAGATCTGCAGGAAAGCTAGCCTCTGGGCAACCTAACGAGTGCAGCTAGCTTGTAGTAGGCTGTTCATTTGGCTACACCACATGATTGGTTGGAACAGTCAGTAGACTGGCTCTTTAGCCCAGCAGTTCAGTGGCTGCTCAAAGCATTTGCCAATGGCTGAAATAGCTCCTGCGCCTGCTTGTTCCTAATCCTGCTTCATCCTTGTTCCGGCGTTGGATCCAGCCATGCTCCTGACTTGAATCCAGCCCTCACTCCAGGTAGTCCAGTTCTGATCCTTGTCTCTGATTCCTGACTTCAGACTTCAACTCTGACCCTTGTCCCTGGTCTCTGACTCTGGTTCTGGCCCTGGACTTTGATTCTGGCTCCTGACTCTGGCTCTGACCCTTGGCTTGGCATTTGGTCTCTGACACCAATTCTGACCCTGGGATCTGATTCCTGGCTACCAACTGCTGTTCTAATGACTAGGCCTGGCACCTACTCTGACCACTGCCCCCATCCCGGTTACTGACAGTTTGAACAACCCAACTGTGACAGAATGTACCCCTGCGTCCACATCCTATACACTATTGTAATAATCTTTATACAAAGTATGTCTTGTGAGGTATCATTTGAAAACTCATAGTTTTCTGGTCATTATTGTCCTGATAAAATGTGTGTGGCAACATTGTAAGTTAAGTTACAAGATTCCGCTGTATGGTGTTATTAACTCGTGTTCCAAACTGAGATGGACAAACAGGTTTGTCTGATTTCAGAGTGGTAGCCGTGTTAGTCTGTATCAGCAAAAAGAACGAGGAGTACTTGTGGCACCTTAGAGACTATCAAATTTATTTAAGCATAAGCTTTCATGGGCTAAAACCCACTTCATCGGATGCATGCAGTGGAAGATACAGTAGGAAAATATATATACACAGAGAACATGAAAAAATGGGTGTTGCCATACCAACTGTAACAAGGGTAATTAATTAAGGTGAGCTATTAGGTGAGCTATTATCAGCAGAAGAAAAAAAACTTTTGTAGTGATAATCAGGACGGCCCATTTCCAACTGTTGACAAGAAGGTATGAGTAACGGGGGGGGGAGGGGGGATAGAATTAGCATGGGAAAACAGTTTTACTTTGTGTAATGACCCATCCACTCCCAGTCTTTATTCAAGCCTAATTTAATGGTGTTTAGTTTGCAAATTAATTCCAATTCTGCAGTTTCTCGTTGGAGTCTGTTTCTGAAGTTTTTTGTTGGAGTATTGTGACTTTGAGATCTGTAACTGAGTGACCAGAGAGGTTGAAGTGTTCTCCGACTGGTTTTTGAATGTTATAATTCTTGACATCTGATTTGTCTCCATTTATTATTTTGCATAGAGACTGTCCGGTTTGGGCAATGTACATGGCAGAGGGGCATTGCTGGCACATGATGGCATTTTAGCTTTATTTTCTCATAAACTTTTCTGACTTTTAAGCACATCCTAATAAGCACAGCTGGCTAGTAATAGGCTGTCTAATTTGCCACACTGTGTGATTGGTTGGAAGGAAAGGTCAGCAGATTGGCTCTTAAGCGCAGCAGCAATTAAGCATCTGGTCAAAGCATTTGCCTATGGCTGTGATAACTCCTACACTTGCTTGTTCCAGCCCTAACCCTGCCTTGCCTCACTCCAGGTAACCTAGTTCTGATCTTTGGCTCTGACCCTTGGGTCTGGTGTCCGGCCTCTGATTTTGGGTCTGACCCTGCGCTCCAATTCCTGCTACGAACACCTGCTCTGACCACTAGGCCTGATACCTGCTCTAGCCACTAGGCATGATTGCCCATGTCCCAGTCACTGACACCTACTCTCCAAATTTACTGGTAAAACTTTACAAGTATTTAATGATATGGATATTAGTGAGTCTATGAAATATGTTCAATTCAAGGAGAATGCATCAAAAAGGTTTCAAATTACTCCAGAGGCATATTGCTTCAAATTCAGAAACCTCAAAAAAGTTGATAAATTAGCTCATGGGGAATGTGTGCATAAAATGGTGGATTATTTAAGAAAATAGATAAAAAGTAAGGGGGCAGAATCTCATGACAAGTTAGTAGATCTAATTGCTCAGGAGCAGTTCTTTGAGGTCATAGAATAGAATTATAGAACCATAGGGTTAGAAGGGACTGCAGAGGTCATCTGGTTTAACCTCCTGCCATGATGCAGGATTTGTTGTGTCTAAATCATCCAAGACAGATGGCTATCCAGCCTCTTTTTGGAAACCTCCAGTGAAGGAGCTTCCATGACTTCCTTAGGCATCTGTTCCATTGTCCTATTGTTCTTAAAGTTAGGAAGTTTTTCATCTAAAACTGCTGTGCTGTAGTTTGAACCAATGCTGCCCTGTGTGGCAAGAGAGAACAACTTTTTTCCATCTTTTTTATGGCAGCTTTTCAAGTATTTGAAGATGGCTATCATGTCCCCCCGTGATGGGGTGTACAAACCCAACACTAAGCAACAAGGGGTTAAGGGATTATTTTGGGATCAGCCAGCCCCATCCTGCCACACCTGCAGCAAATGCTCCACCTGATGGAGGAATTAAAAAGCAGGGAATTAGCTCATTTGGGTGATAGAGTAGGAGGTGAGCAGGCCTGTAGCCCACAGCTCCAGCAGAGAAGAGGGAAGCCTAAGACTCTGCCATAGCTGCCTAAAGGGACCTTCCCTGAAGGAAGACAACCAGAGAGGGAGGTATCCTATGGACCTCGGACATTGGTGACCCCCACTTACTTATTGTGGTTTGGGTTTTCCCAACAGGGAAAAGCCTGGGACTAAGCTGACCCTGGGGGAGAGGGGTGGACAGAGGAAGAGGCCCACCGAGGACAGCCTTAAGCAGCCTTAGTTGCCAGACTACTGGTAGCCCAAAGGGCCCTGGGTCAGAGCCCGGTGGAGTGGCAAGGCCTGGACTCCCTTCCCCACAACCAACTTGGCAGTCAGGAGTTGCAGCCATGACCACTAGGCCATACTCCCCAAGTGAGGACCATTTACACCCCCCCTTTATCTCCTCTTTTCCAACACCCAATTCCTTCTGTGTTTGCTCATATGGCTTGCATTCCATCCCTTTGATCATCTTTGTCATTCATCTCTGGATCCTTTCAAGTTTCTCTACCTCCTTTCTATACATTGGTGACCAAAATTGGACACAGTACTCCAGCTGAGGTCTAACCAGCACAGAGTAAAGTAGTACTATCACCTCCCTTGACTTTCATGCTATGACTCTGTTAATACAACCCAATATTGTATTTTCTTTTTTTTTTGCAGCAGCATTGCATTGTTGACTCATTGTCTTCTCTGAGGAAGTGAGAGCTGCTGTATTAGAGAAAACTCCAGAATCAGTGGAAGCAGAAGTGGCTGGCTTGTACATACAAGTGAGACTATTTAGGGACCATAAGTCCTAAAGGGAAGGGCAAAAACCTGGGGGTTCCTGATTCATTCCTGGAAAAAAGGATGGAGGGGAGAGCTGTAAATCCACACCACACCAGTACCACTCTCCCCCTAATTACTGGATCCAACCCAAGAGGAAGGCGCAAGAAAGTGTTACTTATATGAGTCCCTTGATCACATGAAAAGGCAGTGCCCTACGTAAGGGGATCCAAATTCACTCATTGATCTGTGCAGGTTAATGCAGCTACCTTTAGGCAGAGACTTCAGTGGTGGCAGAAAGAGTTCTGGGTAGCTTTATCAGGTGAGACAGACAAGGAATTTATTAAAAAGGCCCAGGTACACAGTAAACTGTGCCTAGTGTGGTGAGACACTGGTACTCAGATTTCCCTGGTCAGGAGAATGATATGGTTCCCAGGGGAGGAGGTAAAACCACTAGCTTCAGGACCATGTAAACCAGGGTGCCTCTGGCCTGCATCAAACCAGAGTGAGGAGGTCTAAGCAGTACTTTTAAAGTGGGAGCATTTAGGAATTTACCAGCTGATGTGTTGGTTGGAAATGACATAATATCATTGCCTAAAGCTGTTAACATTGTGACCTGTAGCTAAAGAGAATATGCCCCTGAGTTTACAGTGGTAATCTCTGACAAGGGAAAGGCAGATGATGGGGGAGGAGAAGCTTCTACCCCCTTATTAGCAGAAAATAGCAATGTGCCTTAAAGGAAAGGGGAGGAGGAATCTTCCCCCACCTGTAACAGCTCTCCAGGCGAGCCAGAGCTGAACAGTTTGCTGCAGAGAAAAATGCAGTCCCCTCTCTAGATAGCATAAGGGAAATCGTTCACAGTAAGGCCCCAGATACAGTGAACAGGGGAAGGTTCTTTATAGAAGAGGGTAGGCTGTGCCAGAAGGAAATCCTGGGGAACCCTGCAAACAATTTTGATTGTGCCCTCAAAACATTGTGTGGAGTTAATTTCATTAGCCTATGAGTGTGCTTTTGCACATCATTTGGGAACAGAGGACATATAAAATGTTAAAGAAAAAATTGTATTGGACCAATATTCAAAATCAGATAAAGGAATACTGCTGGACTTCTGACTCATGTCAGAAGCAGAGAAAAGCCTGTACAGCACTGCAAGGCTCCCTTGCACCTACTGTCAACAATCAAAGAAGAATTTTGGGGATGGCCATGGATATTATAGGACTGTTAACTCATCCAACCGAAGGGGTAAATAAATATTTATTAGTCATGGTGGATTTTCCCACCAGGTACCCAGAGGCAGTGCCCTGTATAATGTAGAGGCCAAAGCAATGGCTATGTCACTGTTCTCTCCATTTAACAGAGTAGGTTTCCCAAGAGATTTTGTCATATTGTGGGTCAAACTTCGTATCCCATCTATTTAGTGAGTTATGGAAGCAATTAAAATCCACCCCATATCATCCAGGGATTAACAGTTTAGTTGAGAGGTTCAATCTATGTTAAAAATGTATGTCAACAGAAAGGAGAGTGACAGATGTAATGTTACCCTTACTTGTTATTACCTATTTGCTTATTGGGCGGAGCCTCAAGATGCCACAGGGTTTGCCCCATTTGACCTCGTGTATGGTAGAAAAATCAGAGGGACATTAGATCTCATCAGAGACTCCTGGGAGGGTGGCATTGAGGCAGAGAGGGAACCAGTGGTTGCAAATGTTAGGGAAGATTTAAAAACTATGATGGGAATACTCACAAAAACTAAGTAGCTCTGAAAGAATGGTGTGACCACAGTACTTGGGACTGATCATTTGATGTGGGAGATTTGGGGCTGTTGTTACTCCTTGTAAAAATGTACAAAATGCAAAACTCATGGGAGGCTCCTTTTGAGGTCATGGAAAGGGTTAATGTTGCTACCTACGATATACAAAGGGCCTACAGCAAGGTTATTCCATAGACTGTGAATGTAAACAGATTTTAACTAGAAATGTATCTAAGTGCTGTGCATTAAGTGGAGTGGCTATCCTGAGTTAAAACTAATAAGCTGGTGTGTACTATTTCTTTGGGGATAGCAAAGCTGAGACTTCCGAGTCTTCAGTGGATCAGGGGGTGGGCAGTCCAGAAGGAGACTTTGATGATTCAGGGGTTGATGTGTGCCTATTGCTAATCTATACAGAGAAAGCAAGGCCTGTGGAGGCCTGGAAGGTAATGCTTGTGTATTGTTGCCATCACTGGAGGCTTTTAGGAACAAATTAGACAAACACCTGTCAGGGATGGTCTAGATTTACTTGGTCCTTCCTCAACACAGGGAGATGATCTCTCTAGGTTCTTTCCAGCCCTACATTTCTATGATTCTATGAGCCCAGGTCTAGGGGACAGGCCCATGGAGCAGCTGGAGTGTTGTGTTTCCTGTGAGCCTGCATTGCACATAAGGATTGGCTACAGCTCAAAGGGAAGGAGGTGCCTTTTTGTGTGACTAAGGTGCAGACAGGGGTGTCTGCACCAAAGTGGGATGCTCTACTGAAATCAATTTGCCAGTACCGCCCTAACATCTTGCTTCTGCAAAGTTAGTGATGAATTCATAGAAAGAAAAACCCTCACACCAAATAAACAATGAAACAAAAAACAACTGATTTCACTGACTCTTCAAGTGCACATGTCCTGTTGGACATTAGT
This sequence comes from Chrysemys picta bellii, assembly GCF_011386835.1. Taxonomy (NCBI): domain Eukaryota; kingdom Metazoa; phylum Chordata; order Testudines; family Emydidae; genus Chrysemys; species Chrysemys picta. Next base: position 31,085,809 of record NC_088802.1, on the reverse strand, counting down.
GTTTGTAGTACTTGTCCCTTCCTCCATTTCTGTGTTTATTACACTCACTCCATGTTGTAGATTCTTTGGGGCAGGGACTGTGTCTTTACATCAAGTGACCACTGCACTTTGGTTCTCATTATCATCTGAGCCAGAATATAATTTCTTGGAAAGATAAAAATAGACAACCACATCTGTATAATATATAAACAAAAGATAAAATAATCCTTACTGTAATGGAAAGTAACATTGGCCCTCGGATGATCCACCAGATTCCCATATGGTTATTTGTATCCCAGCACCTAAGGATTAATTTAAAATATAATTATATTAGATTCCTAGAAACAAGTTAATTTAGATTTTAAAAAATCACATTAAAATGTTAAAGGGTTAATTGTTTTTTATTTATTTGCTATTCCTTAGAAACAATAGAATGAAACCACAAGATAAGAACATAAGAACAGCCATACTGGATCAGACCAAAGTTCCATCTACCCCAATATCCTGACTTCTGACAGTGGCCAATTCCAGGTACCCCTGAGGGAATGAAGAGAACAGGTAATCATCAAGTCATCCATCCTCTGTCGCCCGTTCCCAGCTTCTCGCAAACAAAGGCTAGGGACACCATTCCTGCCCATCCTGGCTATTAGCCATTGATGGACCTATCCTCCATGAATTTATCTAGTTGTTTTTTGAACCATGTTATACTCTTGTCCTTCACAACATCCTCTGGCAAAGAGTTCCACAGGTTGATTGTGCGTTGTATGGAAAAAATACTTTTGTTTGTTTTAAACCTGCTGCCTATTAATTTTATTTGGTGACCCCTAGTTCTTGTGTTATGAGAAGGCGTAAATAACACTTCCTTATTTACTTCACACCAGTCATGATTTTATAGACCTCTATCATATCCCCCCTTAGCTGTCTTTTTTCCAAGCTGAAAAGTCCCAGTCTTATTAATCTCTCCTCATATGGCAGATGCTCCATGCCCTTAATCATTTTTATTGCCCTTTTCTGAATGTTTTCCAATTCTAATATATCTTTTTTGAGCTGGGGCAATCACATCTGCATGCACTATTCAAGATGTGGGCGTACCATGTATTTATATAGAGGCAATATGATATTTTCTCTCTTATTATCTATCCCTTTCTTAATGGTTCCCAACATTCTGTTAGCTTTTTTGACTGCCGCTGCACATTGAGTGGATGTTTTCAGAGAACTATCCACAATGACTCCAAGATCTTTCTTGAGTGGTAACAGCTAATTTAGACCCCATCATTTTATATGTATAGTTGGGATTATGTTTTCCAATGTGCATTACTTTGCATTTATCAACATTGAATTTCATCTGCCATTTTGTTGCCCAGTCACCCAGTTTTGAGAGATCCTTTTGTAGCTCTTCACTTGGACTTAACTATCTTGAGTAGTTTTGTATCATCGGCAAATTTTGTCACCTCACTGTTTACCCCTTTTTCCAGATCATTTCTGAATATGATAAATAGGACTGGGCCCAGTACAGACCCCTGGGGGATACCACTATTTATCTATCTCCATTCTGAAAACTGACCATTTATTCCTGCCCTTTGTTTCCTATCCTTTAACCAGTTGGCAATCCATGAGAGGACCTTCCCTTGTTGGGCTGAATTTTTGTCAGCCTTCAGTGTGAGGAAAGATCTGGAATAAAAGCCTTTTCCTCCCTACCGGAACTTCCTCCATAGCCCTTTTCTTCAGAAGAGAACCCACTTCCTCCATGAGCAGTGTCACAGGACAGGGGATCACTGAAGGATTATGGGAAGGGGGTTTGTAGGCAACACAGACTAGAACTGAATACTGCAACCATTCTCAATAACATCAGCTCCCTTCCCAAGTCAGTGGTTATTCCACAACATGTCACCAGGAAACAGAACATCCAGATGGTCTCCAAAGGGCAGGGAATTCGAAGGGGAAGAGAGGGAAGCAAAATGAAAGACTGGTGCTGTCAGGTCACTCCATCAAACCTGAGGTCTACCACTGATGACAATGGCTGACTTCCTGAGAAACTATATCTCTGATGACCTCCCTTGTTGTTTTGTTGCTTATTACACTCTAGATGAGACTGAGATTGAGGCTTCTAGTAATAAAAAGAATCCATGGCAGCTAAGGAATAAGGGATACTGGCACTGGTACCTGAAGGATGAAGGAAAGTTGGATCTCTCCTTTTGTGCACAGGAAGGTGGCAAATGTCATAAGGACTGTATGGATCTTTTTTTCCCTCAGTCTTTTCAGGACTTTTTGGTTTTGGCAGTGAATATCACATCCCCATCAAAGGGAAGATTTTTGGCCTTTGATTGTGCCTCCAAGAAGAGAGCCCATGAACTGATGCCCATTGACACAACTCTCACTGCTCTGTCATGAGTCAGAAAGATCATTGATCCACCTTGCTGATTGCCTTTTGTTCCTCTGGGAAAGAACCCAGCAAAGGAATGACCCATTCCAATAAGGTAGGAATATACCTGGCCACAATGTACTTTGTAGATCCCAAAAGTCCCAGATCCTTCCTGATCTCATCTACAGGTCTGGAATGGGAAACTTTCAGATCCCTTGTTTATTTCAGAGCCACTGAAACTATGGGTTTGGAACAGCTGTGAGGAAAAAATATTTGCATTCCCGGTGGGGTACCTGATATAAACTTTACCAAAAGTCCTTGACTAGTTGCAGTAGTCTCTCATTAACTGGGAGAAATATTTGCCCTCACTAGATTGCGGGAAGTGTATTGAATGGCATGTCATAGACACATCAACTTTAAGGCCAGAAGGGACTATCACAGTCATCTAGTCTGACTTCCTGCACATCGCAGGCCATAGAACCTCATCCTGTAATGGACTCATAGCCTCGTGCTGAGTTACTGAAATCCTCAAATCTTGATTTAAAGATTTCAAGTGACAGTAAATCCACCATTTACTCTAGTTCAAACCAGCAAGTGAACCATGCCCCATGCTGCAGAGGAAGGCAAACCCCACACCCAGGTCTCTGCCAGTCTGACCTGGGGGACAATTTCTTCCCAAATACAAATATGGTGATTATTTAGACCTGGAGCATGTGGGTGAGACCCACCAGCCAGACACCTGGGAAAGAATTCTCTGTAATAGTTCAGATGGGGAGGGATCTGAGGCCTGGTCCACACTAACCCCCCACTTCGAACTAAGGTACGCAAATTCAGCTACGTAATAACGAAGTACCTTAGTTCGAGCTGGAGTACCGGCGTCGACGGCGAGCACTTCTGGGATCGATCCCAGAAGATGGATTGCTTACGGCCGGACCAGGAAGTAAGTGTAGACCTGCCCTGAGTTATCAACAGTTCTAGCCACAGAGGCAACAATTATACACAGTAGTTCCTGGAAATGTCTAAAGTTATTAGGAAGACACAGTATAGACACCAGGGCTATCCTCAGCTGAGGAGAAGGACGCTGAGGTGGCCTGGCAAGTGAGAGGAGATTCTGCATCATGATGTGACATAGGTGTTGTTGAGGTGGCCTGGTAACTATGAGTGCATTCTGCATCATCTGCTGTTCTAAGATCTGGCTGAAAGCAGTTCCTCCATGGTTGATCTAGGCAGAGATGGTTTTGGAGGAACGGAGTGCTTGTCTGGAGGGGTCCTTGGCAGAGAGAGGAGTGAACCTGAGTTGAGACAGCAATGTTGCTGGGAACATGTGGTAAGGAATTCATGTTGAACCAAATCTTGTTAAATTTAGCTACTAGAAAGTGTTTTATCTTTATTTCTCTGTGTATAGCTTCTTTTGAGCATCTTACTCCTAGTAATGAGAAAGAAGGAATCTGACAAGAGAGCCATGTTGTGCAGGAATTAGAGAAGATCCTGAATGAAATTCCTGCAGTGAGATGACTTAGTACTGGAGCTTCAGTGGGAACTAGCAGAGAAGGAGGAATTATGGACTGAAGCTCTTCAAATCTGAGAACTGTCCAGGTGGACCTTTGTGATTGAAAGCACCCCTGTATTCACACCCTACACACCATTGCAATAATCTTGGTACAAAATATGCCTTGTGAGGTGTCATCTGAAAAAGAATAACTTGTTGGTCAATAATATCATGGTGAAATGTATGTAGCAACATTAAATGTAAAGTTATGATGTAAGCGCCTGTTAAAATCCACAAAGTCCTGAGTAGGCAAAAGTTGTTAAACAGATCTATCCTAATCAAAGGCATGTATGTTTATCTCAATTTACATATAAGTAGTAAACAGGGTCCTTGAGACAGCAAGAGGGGGAAATGGCAGGAGACAAGACAAATCCACATTTCAGCAAACAAAGGGGAGAAGAGAGAGCATGCAGCCACCTTCCACACCAGACTCCACATCACCTTCTTTACTGTTTGAATAAACTTTGCTTTGAGGGGTAATCCTCAGAAGAATCCACTTCAAAGGGTGACTGGGCTACAAAAATGAGGCACAAAAGCATCCAAGAGATCTCTCCCAGTCTCACCCTATTTCTTTTTCACCTAAGAAGACAAAGGAACCAGCCTATTGACTCCAGGTGGGATCCTGACCTGAGAATATGGTCAGCAATGTTGCTGGGAACATGTGGTAAGGAATTCATGTTGAACCAAATCTAGCTTGTTAAGTTTAGCTACTAGAAAGTGTTTTATTTTTATTTCTCTTGTAATAATAATATATGGAGATATACCTATCTCATAGAACTGGAAGGGACCCTGAAAGGTCATTGAGTCTAGCCCCCTGCCTTCACTAGCAGGATCATGTACTGATTTTGCCCCAGATCCCTAAGTGGCCCCCTCAAGGATGGAGCTCATAACCCTGGGTTTAGCAGGCCAGTGCTCAAACCACTGAACTATCCCTCCCCCCTGTTTCTGACTTCAATGCCTTATACTTGTACGCACTTAAAATCTCTCTCTCTAGTTAAATAAACTTGTCTTATGTTTAATATAAAGTAATCCAGTGTTTCTGTTTAAACTGAACTGTTTAACTCCATTTAAAGTAACAAATTGTTGAATATTGACCCCTTACAGGTCAATATCTGAACTGCCCAGGAGAGGGCTGGACAGTGCAGACCACATGAAAATTTGGGATTGGGAGTGTGGTGAGGCCACCTTGCCCACATGGACAAAACTCTTGATCATCTCTCACCTTGACTACTGCAAGCTCCATCTCCCTGTCCTTGATGTTATGAAGTTGGGAAATGCCCACAGCCAGCCTTTCGGTAGGGACAAAGGAGCACCCATCGCCAGCCAGATGGGTGTTGATGGCCTATCAAGAAAGAATCCACTATCCCAGAGGCTCCTTAAAGAAGGCACATATGCAATGGAGACTGCTTGACCAATGGGGAATGCCTGACCCCCATGTGACAGCAAGGATCTTTCTAGCAGCTAGAAGAAGTTATAAAAAGGGAGACAATAACATCATCTCTTGGCCTCTCCCTTTCCCACCCCTCGCCATCAACACCTGGAAGAACACCTGGAAGGAAAAGACTTTGAATGAGGGACTTTGGTCCCAGGCTGGAGAGGGGTCTAGCCTGTATATTGAGGAACTGTAAGCTGACTGTAACATCTGTTAGGGTGAGAAACTGTTTGATTCAAATTTTGCTTAGTCTGTTTAAGTTAGAATTTAGACTGCAAATTTCTTTTATTTCTTACGTAACCAACTCTGATCTCTATGCCTGCTACTTATAATCACTTAAAATCTATCTTTCTGTAGTTAGTGAATCTGTTTTATATTTTACCTAAACCAGTGTGGTTTTGGTTGAAGGGCTTGGGAAATCCCAGCTCAGATTACAAAGGCTGGTGTATGTCCGTTTCACACTGAGGGAGTGGTGAACTACATAATGAACTTGCACGGCCCAAGGGAGCCTTGAGCAGTGTAAGATGGTACATTTCTGGGGTGCAAGGCTGGGGAGAGATGGGGGGAACTGGCTGGAGCCTCTCCATTGAAGGTTCATGAGTGGCTGGGAGATTATTCATGTAACTCAGTTGGGTGTGTCCCTTCCTGCATATGTCTGTGTAAGTGCAATGTCTGTCAGAGGCTTGTAGCTTAACATTAGCATCACAGTGTGAGAGGGATAACCCTCCAAGTGGCACCCCGTGGACCCCTCACAATGCTATATCTCGAACTGAAGTTATGGACTTCATGGAGGAGTCACTGGCTGGAATTTTCTGGCCCATGTTATGCAGGAAATCAGACTAGGTGATCATAATGGTGCCTTCTGGCCTTAAATCTATGACTCTATGAAAGTACATTCAAAGTGCTTCCTGGCCCATCATTTGGATTATGTCATAAGAACACAGAATTGGACGGGACTTCCTGGCTCATCGAGTCCAGTCCCCACCTATCAAAGGCAACCATGTCACTCTCTTGTCTTTAAATTCCCCCACTTACTCCCCTCTTCCACCACAAACACAAGTCCTTCACAATTTAGACCTCTCCTCCTATCTTTTCTGATGCCTTCTTACAAAGTTGACTCTTGCCTTCCTCCACCAATGATCCCAGGCTCCATCACCTCATTCTCTGATCATCCCTTTTGTGACTTTTTAAAGGCTGCCCCTTACACATGGGAAAAGCTCTCAGTCACAACCTATAAACCTTGTCATCCTTTGCATCCCTGCTCGAAACTCACCTCTGCTGTGGTGCATACAGGAAAGTACAACTGGATAATGGTTAGGCAAGTGGGAAGCTGTGATCACTGCTCCTGACTGGCTAAGAATTACACATTGTACTTGTTAGTGTCTCTGTTATCCCCAACCAACTTGCTTGCTTGTCTCATGAACCTGTTTCTTGTCTTCTAGACTTTTGGGGGATATGGACAGTCATTTGCCATCTGTTTGGACAGCTCCCAGCCCAATGGCACCATAACCAAGGGTGGCTCTTGTTGCTGATGCAATATATGTTAAATCATAGCAATAATAATATTCCAGACAAAGTTGTCCATGTACCGTAAATACTCTGCTATTGTGTATAGAAGCCTCATAAACACTGGAAGTGATATGATAGAAATTGAAGGAAAAGAGCAACGGCTAGTGTGGCGAGTGCTTTCTTTCACTTTAATATTACAGCTGCCATTGTCTACAATATAATTAAAACCCCGATGAAGGGAAGATTGGAGTTTGTCAATAATATGTTCACTATACAAACACATTGATTTAAAAAAAAATAGAGATGATGTTAGCCACAGCCTGTGAACTTCTTATTTTCTCAGAAAAATTGCTGCATTTAAAGGTAACAAATCTTTAAAAGCAGAGAAAGGATAATGAAAGCCCTTATTTGTATGAATAATAAAGAACTTAAAAACTGACTTTGGGAAAACAAATAAGGATTAAGAAATATAGATTATAGGCTGGTGTCACTACAAGGCAGGGCCGATTGGGGGGGGGAGCCAGTACAAATTACCAGAGCCCGGCAATCCGGAAGGGGGCCCGGCTTCCCCCCCTTCTCATCGGCCCTGTTTAGCTGGTCTGCCCTTGCTGGGGGGGCCCAAAACATTTTTTTCACCGGGGCCCGAACCCGCTCTCAGCGGCCCTGCTACAAGGACAGAGTTAAGGTTGCTTTGGTGGAGCATTTGCTTATGAAAGTGATGGATTGTGCACGTGTGTAGAAATGGTCTGGGTGAAGATTGTGCTTTCTATAAACTATTGAATCATTGCTGTGTCTGACATTATTGCAGATTTGTTCATTTCCAAATGCTTGGTTTGTGGTTGTTACGCATAAACAAACTTAACCATTGCAAAATGCAGTGTTTTTGTCTTTTACCATGAAAGCTTGGTTGTGATTCTATAGTTAAGGTTTAGTTCAGTATTGCCATTAAAGCAGACATGCAGCCATTTTGAAATGTATGAAGTACATGGCATATTCTTCCCAAAATTACAGCACTTACTCTTTGAGTCCAGAATAAATTTTCTGGGAATTTACAAGTCAGTCCATGAATTAGTTTTTCAGTTAAAATTTTTGTCCTGAATGATTTTAATAAGGGGATAATGCAGACCCTTCATACTTTGCATATAATTGACATCTTTGACTACTTTTGAAGAATTTTCTTGAGGGCTAGTGATCATATATGCCATTCTTTATATTGGACCTTTTTCAAAATGGCAGTCCTCTCCCACTGTTTTCAATAAGACTCAAACCAAATACTGCTTTCAGGGGAGATAGTGTCCCCATTCTTCAAGATGGTCTGCACCTCCCACTGTTCCCAATGGGATAAAGCCAAACTTCCCTAAGAGATGATATTGGTGCCTTATGCTGTTAAAGGTGTCCAGGAAAAGTAGCATGTCTGTGCATACTAACTTATAAACAATCAGAAAACCCATTAAAACAAACAAATCAATCTTATAAGATCATCTTTATATAGTAACTTACCCTGTGTCTTCCAGTTTTGATCTGGCTATTCCCCAGGAGGCCACAAACAGAACTGGAATAACTGTTGAAAAGAAAAAGGGCAAATTAGAACCAGGTTTGTAAAATGTTCAATACAAAACACAGACATGTTACAGCTGTGCCTGATGATCCTACATACAATGATTTCATTCTTTTCAGGATCATTGCGACCCTTAGAAATCCCCAGTGCCAACTGACAGAGTTCATTATGCTGTGTCAGCAACGCCTATTATGTCTGACAAGCTTACTATACCTAACACACTGTTTTCATAATATTTATCCATACAAAGTGTCTTGTAAGGTATCAAATGAAAGATGGTGACACACTAGTCATTAATATCATTGTGAAATATATGTACTGAGACTATATAAGGAGTTATGTATACCTACTGAAAATATGTTTTAAAATCTGTAACAAGGCAGAGTTGACAAACAGGAATTCTGACAGATAAAGCATGTCTTTGATATAAATTAAGGATTGAAAGTCAGTACAATGGAAGCTCCATCAGCATACAGAACCCACGGGGGATGCAAAATCAACAGGGAAGAATACACTAAAGAACAAACAACTGGGGTTCACTTCAAAGGGCTATAGCTGGGGGACAAGTAAGACATTCTGTGATCCATTCATGGAAGAAACTCATGGAAAGGTATGGGATGTTCATGACAGCTTTGATCCTAGTTTTGACTGAAAACCAGCAGCTCTGTCAAAGACTAAATCTTTGTGAGAAAATCTACTTTATTAAATAGGAAAGGTAACCATTAAGAAGTGTAGACCTAGAATTGTGTTTTATGTTTTGTTTATATGTGTAAACATTTCAGTTTCAATTTATTATCCTTATTCACTATCTCTTAAAACTTAACCTTTGATAATAAATTTATGACTATTTCACTAGAAATATATATCTGTGAAGTATTGTTATAAAGGACCTGATTGTGAGTTGTACCAGTTGAGCTATGTGCACACTGTCTCATCAGGTACATCTTACCTGGTAATTTCTGTGAGTGTCCAGTGACAAAGGCTGGAAACTGCAGGGAGTGCTCTGAGGACTAGGGGGTTGGTGTAGGTTAGGGTGACCAGATGTTCCGATTTTATAGGGACAGTCCCGATTTTGGGATCTTTTTCTTATATAGGCTCCTATTACCTCCCCACCCCCTGTCCCGATTTTTCATACTTGCTGTCTGGTCACCCTAGTGTAGGTCTATCACAAGCTCACACAGAGAGGGTAAGGTCTGCAGAGACCTGGAAGTCAGTGCTTGAGTGTGGCCAGAAGCTGTTAGTTTCAGGGAGCTGAGCTACAGCAGGCAAGACAAGACTTTTTCATAACAAGGGCAGGTAGTGGCAAAATACTTCACAACTCTGTGTACACCCAGGGAGCATTACAACCATCTCAGGAAATTACACAGTGAGATTCTCTCTATTCAGCACTGGTGAGGCCACATCTGGTGTATTGCATCCAGTTTTGGGCCCCCCACTACAGAAAGGATGTGGACAAATTAAAGAGAGTCCAGCAGAGGGCAACGAAAATGATTAGGGGGCTGGGGCACATGACTTATGAGGAGAGGCTGAGGGAACTGGGCTTGTTTAGTCTGCAGAAGCGAAGAGTGAGGGGGGGATTTGATAGCAGCCTTCAACTACCTGAATGGGGGTTCCAAAGAGGATGGAGCTTGGCTGTTCTCAGTGGTGGCAGATGACAGAACAATTAGCAATGGTCTCAAGTTACACTGGGGGAGGTCTAGGTTGTTATATTAGGAAAAACTATTTCACTAGGAGGGTGGTGAAGCACTGGAATGGGTTACCTGGGGAGGTGGTGGAATCTCCATCCTTAGAGGTTTTTAAGGCCTGGCTTGAGAAAGCCCTGACTGGGATGATTTAGTTGGGGTTGGTCCTGCTTTGAGCAGGGGGTTGGACTAGATGGCCTCCTGAGGTCTCTTTCAACCCTAATCTTCTATGATTCAACTTTCTTGTGTCTTTTGTTGGTTACATAACAAAGACAATATGAAGACACCTCACAGACACAGCTGAGTCTCTAAATATACACAAACATGCCAGGCCTAGCTAAATACACACTGCTGCTCTGAGTGGGTTCTAGAAGCTTCAGACACAGAACACAGTGAGTGCCACTAGTAGCCTCACAAATTATTTAAAGGAAAACAACCTTGTTCCTGGGTAGGTAATTATAGCACCTCTGTAGTTTTGACCTATTCTTCAGTGGAGCTATTCTGGAATCATTTTCTTATAGCTATTTCTTAGCAATCTGTGTTGCTTTCTCTGATAGTCCACTCCCTTTTGGGTGGTGGGGGCTGAAAGGAATATGCTTGAAATGTATCCCAAAAGCACACAATTCTGAACTGTCAAACTGTAGCCCCATTATCAGTGACTGCTTCTTCCCATTGTCCAAATGAAAAAGACACCCTTTACATTTTCTATGTCCTGATCACTTGTGAATCTAGTGAGAAGTAGATTTTTTTACTAATATAGAAAAATTATCGATGGGTCCCAGATTGGTATGATCCTTTGCTTCATACAGCACTAGTGCTATTAATATCCAAGGCCTTCTGGAAGATGCTATAGATTTGAGATGTTCTTTGAGTTGCGTCTTTGTCATTATTTTGCATGGCTTGCATGGTTCCAAACTGTTTTTTTGGTCCTGCCCGATGCCAGTTAGTAATCAGTATCAAGAAAACAGTTGTCATGTCATGAGGTACCAATAATCCACCTAAAATCTATGTCAAAAATGAAGCTCTGGACAATGTGGATCACTTCTGCTATCTCGGCTCAATTCTTACCAGCTCATTTAACATTGATAGGGAACTTGATAATGGAATCGAGAAAGCTTCTGTTACCTTTGGCAAACTTACCTCACGTGTTTGGAATAACAAATTGCTAACCCTGAACACAAAGTTGTCTGTTTATCAGGCTTGTGTCCTTATTACCCTCCTTTATGTTTGTGAAAGCTGGGTTACGTACTACAAGCAGGAGTGGCGATTGAACAGTTTCCATCTCCACTGTCTTAGAAAAGTCCTTGAGAGAATGGGGAGGATCCTTGAGAGACAGCCTACTGTTTATGCAGACTGCGCTGGACATTCGCAGGCTCTGCTAGCTAGGACATGTGGAGCGCATGCCTCAAGATCCTCTGCCAAAGGCTGTGCTCTATGGTCAACTTAAGAACTGCCCGCAACGCAGAGGAATGCCAAAGCTCCAAAACAGCAACAAGGTCAAGCAAGGCCTCAAGAAATTCAGCATTCCCACTGACCAACTGGAAGAACCCTGCTCACAACTGCTCAGTCTGGAGAAGCTGGGTCAAGTCTGGTGCAGTCATCATGGAGAGCCACCAGAGAGCCCAGGCGGAAGTCCACAGGCAAGCCAGAAAGCAGAGTGTGCTCCAAACTCCATCTGGTGACTGGACCTGTAGCCACTCTGGGAAAGTGTGCTGCTCGCCCATCAGGCTCTTTCCCCATACCATTGCTAAGCACCAATGATGGACTGACTTTGTCGCATCTCCTTTCATCTGTCAAGATGTTGGACGGCCATCATAGGCCTGGTCACCACCCTGATGTTAGGGCTGGTTCCTGGCATTCTGTGGGGCCCTGGTGTCCCTTAGATAGCCGTTCCAATATGTTGTTCTTCAAGGACTGTGGGACCATAATACAGTTGCCACAGGTAAGCAGTAGTTGATTACTATGCTCTTACAAATTTGTGCCTTATTTTCAATTAAAACTTTTCTGACTTCAGTTTATGGCCATTGGATGCCATATGCCTCTGCCTGCTAGATTAAAGAACCCTCTAGTATGAGCATTCTTCTCTCTCCATAAGTACAGTAGAACCGCATTTATCCAACCCTCCATTAGCCAGCTTTCCATATTAACCAAACAAGCAGTTCACTCAGGTCCAGAAGCAGGCAAACTCTCCTGTGGCTGCTAGATGGTGCTGCAGCCTCATACTTTCTCATTCTCCAGATTATCCAAATTTTTGGTTATCTGATCTGACCCTGGTCCCAATTAGATCAGATAAATGAGGGTCTGCTGTACTTAGAGGTTGTGGTCAAGTCACCTCTTTAATGTCTCCTTCATAAACTACAGAAATTGAGTTCCTTTAGTCTCTTACTTGAAGTCAGGTTTTCCAGATTTTGTATTACTGTGATGAAGCAGAGACACTGCTCACCAGCACAGTAGGGGTTAAAGAGAGCCTTTGGGCCCAGCTACCCCTGCCCCATTATACTTGCAGTCAATACCAGGCCTGGAGGAGGGAGAAAGGGAGGGAGCCTGGCTCAGTTTGGGACTGACTGGTGAAGGGGCAGGATCTAGCTGTCTCCCTGCCTGAGACACAGGAGTACTAGTCTGCCAGCCAAGGCAGCCATCTGGCAGTAAGCACTGTCTCCCCAGCCAAGGGACACTGCAAAGTAGATGTAGGAGTCTCTGGCACTGGAGATAACTGAGTGAGCAAAGCTCAGAGACATTGTGGGGTTTGGCTTCATCAACTTGTGCCTGCTCCACCTGAAGGAGTCTGGAACCGCAGTAGGGCACTGCCCAAGATCCACAAGAGGGTGCTATGGGAGGCAAGCCACCCAGTGAACTGGACTAGAGGTGCCATGCCTCAAACTTAACAGACATTGGTGGGAAGTAGCCCAGGGCAGTGGATTTGGACTTCCTGCTGGGAGGGCTCCCCCTGTTCAGGGGTTGGGACCCGGTGGAGAGAGAGGCTCCGGGTCCCCCTATTCTCTCCCACCTTAAAGACTGAGGCTCCTCAACCAAGCCAGGGGCTGAGAGCCCAGCGCTCCTACAACTGGGCTGCTGAAACTCTCCAAGTTCCCTGTTACAATCTTCTTAGTAACTTTCCTGCTCCCGCTCCAATTTTTCAACATTCTTTCTAAAATGTGGATACCTGAACTGGAGACATTCAGTAACTGTTCCAATTGCAAGCTCTTTGGAGGAAAGGATTAGAATTCAAAATTATTTTGATCAACTGGAGTAATGTTCTGAAATAAATAGGATGAAATCCAATGAGAACAAATGCAAAGTACTACACTTGGGAAGGAATAATCAGTTGCACAAATACAAAATGGGCAATGACTGCCTAGGAAGGAGTACGGCAGAAAAGTATCTAGGGTTTATTGTCAATCACAAATGGAATATGAGTCAACGATGTAATACTTTTGCAAAAAACCCAAACATAATTCTTGGATGTATTAGCAGTAGTGCTGTAAGCAAGACACGAGAAGTAATTCTTCCACTCTGCTCAGCATTGATAAGGCCTCAGCTGGAATATTGTGTCCAGTTCTCGGCATCACGCTTCAGGAAAGATGTGGACAAATTGGAGAAAGTCCAGAGGAAAGCAACAAAAATGATTAAAGATCTAGAAAACATGACATCCGAGGAATGATTGAAAAAATCAGATTCGTTTAGTCTGGAGAAGAGAAGACTGAGAGGGGACGGGATAACAGTCTTCAAGTACATAAAAGGTTGCTTTAAAGAGGAGAGTAATAAATTGTTCTCCTTAGCCACTGAGGACAGGACAAGAAGTAATGGGCTTAAATTGCAGCAAGGGAGATTTAGGTTAGACTTTAAGAACTTCTTATCCTGTAAGGGCAGTTATGCACTGAAAGAAGTTACCTAAAGAGATTGTGGAATCTCCATCATTGGAGGTTTTAAAGAGCAGGCTAGACAAACACCTGTCAGGGATGGTCTGAATAATTCTTAGTCCTACCTCAGCGCAAGGGCTTCAACTAGATGACCTACCAAGGTCCCGTCCAGCCTACTTTTCTATGATTCTATGACTGTGACCTCTGGATTTAAAAGAATGAGCTGCTATTGCTTCAGGTAAAGGACCAGGTCTGTAAGCTCAGAGGTAGTAGCAGACTCATAAGCCTTCATAAGTGGAGTAGCCACAGCAGTGGTCATAGTGCCACCCAGTGAGCATGGATTAAAATTGTATCTTCTGAAGTCAATATAAGTCATACAGAAAGAGAAGTGTAACATTCTGTCATTATAATTTGTCATCACTAATTTAGGCCCGGAATTGTGTTGCTGAGCATTATGGTTCCTAACATTTAGGTGGCTAGAAAATCACAGGAACACACAGCCGTCCACAAAGCCTGAGTTAGGTGCTAGGCTCCCAATATAATGAATGGGGAGAGATAGGTGCCTAAGAATGTGATCCACAAAACTAAGTGCGCTATATGGGGAGCCACCTAAGCTAGCCAATGAGAGATGCCAACAAGAGAGGTGTGTCCGAAGCCCCACCCTTCTCACACAGTTGGATGCCTAAGTCCAGGCTGCAGTGGGGTGCTTATCTCTGCTAGTGATTCACAGTTGGGAACCCCTCTCCTGGAGTTATGTGGCTCAGGCACCTAAGTCATTTATTTTGAGGATGAGTTAGGCACCTGCATCAGTCCACACAAAACAGCTGGAGGAGGAGCTCTCCCGTTGGCATAACAAAACCACCTCCATGAGTGGCAGAAGCTACGTCAGTGGGAAAAGCTCTCCCAACGACATAGCACTGTCCACACCGGTGCTTATGTCAGTGTAATTTATGTCACTCAGGGGGGTGGTTTATTCATATCCCTGAGTGACATAAATTATGCCAACTTAAGCTGTAGTGTAGACATAGCTTTAATCCAGTGGTTAGAGAACTAAAGAACATAAGAATGACCATAGTGGGTCAGACCAATGGTCCATCTAGACCAGTATCCTGTCTTCAACAGTGGCCAGTACCAGAGCTTCAGGGGGAATGTATGCAACAGGGCAATGCTGAAGAGATCCATCCATCTTCCCCTCCCAGTTCTGGCACTCAGAGGTTTAGGATTGCCCGGAGCATAGGGTTGCATCCCTAACCACCTGGACTAACAGCCATTGATAGACCAATCCTCTTGAACTTATATAGTTCTTTTTTGAATGCAGTTATACACAACATTCCATGGAAGTGAATGCCGCAGGTTAATTATGCTTTGTGTGAAAAAGTACTTCAGCTTGTTTGGATTAAACCTGCTGTCTATTAATTTCACAAGCTGACCCCTTTTTTGTATTGAAAGGGTAAATAATACTTCTCTATTCACTTATTCCATACAATTCATGATTTTATAGACTTCTATCATATCCCCCCTTAGTCATTACTTTTCTAAGATGAACAGCTTTAATCTTTTTATAATCTTTTTAAGGCTGTCAAGTAATTTTAAAAAATAATCACGATTAATCGCAGGATTAAAAAATAATAATCGTGATTAATCACACTGTTAAACAATAATAAAATATGGTCTATTTAAATATTTTGATGTTTTCTACATTTTCAAATATGTTGATTTAAATTACAACAAGAATAAAAAGTGTATAGTGCTCACTTTATATTTATTTTTGATTATAAGTATTTGCAGTATAAAAAAAAAGAAATAGTATTTTTCAATTCACCTCATACAAGTATTGTAGTGCAATCTCTTTATCATGAAAGCTGAACTTACAAATGTAGAATTTGTAAAGTAAAAAAAAAACTGCATTCAAAACTAAAACAATGTAAAATTTTAGCACCTGCAAGTCCACTCAGTCCTACTTCTTGTTCAGCCAGTCGTTCAGAAAAACAAGTTTGTTTACAGTTGCAGGATATAATGCTGCCCGTTTCTTGTTTACAATGTCACCTGAAAGTAAGAACAGGCATTCTAATGGCACTGTTGTAGCCAGTGTTGCAAGATATTTACGTGCCAGATGCATTAAAGATTCATATGTCCCTTCATGCTTCAACCACCATTCCAGGGGACATGCATCCATGTTGATGACAGGTTTTGCTTGATAACAATCCAAAGCAGTGCGCACCAGTGCATGTTCATTTTCATCTTCTGAGTCAGATGCCACCAGCAGAAGGTCGATTTTCTTTTTTGGTGGTTTGGGTTCCGTAGTTTCCGCATCGGAGTGTTGCTCTTTTAGGACTTCTGAAAGCATGCTCCGCACCGTGTCCCTCTCAGATTTTGGAAGGCACTTCAGATTCGTAAACCTTGGGTTGAGTGCTGTAGCTATCTTTAGAAATCTCATATTGGTACCTTCTTTGTGTTTTGTGAAATCTGCAGTGATAGTGTTCTTAAAATGAACAACATGTGCTGGGTCATCATCCGAGACTGCTATAACATGAAATATATGGCAGAATGCGGTAAAACAGAGTAGGGGACATACAATTCTCCCCCAAAGAGTTCAGTTACAAATTTTATTAACACATTATTTTTTTAACGAGCCTCATCAGCATGGAAACATGTCCTTTGGAATGGTGGCCAAAGCATGAAGGGGCATATGAATGTTTAGCACATCTGGCACATAAATACCTTGCAATGCCAGCTACAAAAGTGCCATGCAAATACCTGTTCTCACTTTCTGGTGACATTGTAAATAAGAAGAGGGCAGCATTATCTCCCGCAAATGTAAACAAACTTATTCGTCTTAGTGATTGGCTGAACAAGAAGTAGGACTGAGTGGACGTGTAGGCTATAAAGTTTTACGTTGTTTTGTTTTTGAGTGCAGTTATGTAACTAAAAAAAAAATCTACATTTGTAAGTTGCACTTTCACTACAGTACTTATCTGAGGTGAATTGAAAAATACTATTTCTTTTATCATTTTTACTGTGCAAATATTTGTAATAAAAATAATATACACTTTGATATCAATTACAACACAGAATACAATATATATGAAAATGTAGAATAGCATCTAAAATATTAATAAATTTCAATTGGTATTCTATTGTTTAACAGTGCGATTAAAATGACGATTAATCGTGATTAATTTTTTTATCGTGATTAATTTTTTGTGTTAATCGCGTGAGTTAACTGCGATTAATCAACAGCCCCAAATCTTTTTATAAAAAAAACTATAATCTTTTTGTTTCTCCTCCTATGTAAGCTGTTCCATATTCTTGATAATCTTTGTTGAGCTTTTCTGAATCTTTTCTAGTTTCACTCTATCTTTTTTGAGATGAGGTAACCAAAGCTGCACATAATATTCAAGGTCTGGGTGCACCATGGATTTAAATAGTAGCTGCATAGTTTTTGTCTTATTTTTCTATCCCTTTCCTAACAGTTCCTAACATTGTTAGCCTTTTTGACTGCTGCTGTGCATTGAGCTGAAGTTTTCAGAGATCTAATCACAATGACTATAAGATCTCTTTCTTGAGTGGTAACTTCTAATTTAAAGACCAGCATTATATATGTGAAGTTGGGATTATTTTTTCCAACATACATTACTTTGCATTTATCAATGTTGAATTTAATCTGACATTTTATTATCCAGTTACCCAGTTTTGTGAGATCTTTGTAACTCTTCACAGTCAGCTTTGGACTTAGCTTTGGAATAATTTTGTAACATCTGAAAACTTTGCCACTTCACTATTCACTGTCTCTTTCATATAATTAATAAGTACATTGAACAGCACATGTCTCAGTACAGATCCTTGGGTGATCCTGCTGTTCATCTATTTCCATTGTGAAAACTGACCATTTATTCCTACCCTTTGTTTCTTATCTTTTAACCAGTTACTGATCCATGAGAGGACCTTCCATGGTATCCCATGACTACTTGCTTTGCTTAAGTGTCTTTGGTGAGGGTCTTTGTCTGAAAATCCAAGTACACTATATCGACTGGATCACTCCTGTCCACATGCTTGTGGACAACCTCAAAGAATTCTAGTAGATTGGTGAGGCATCATTACCTTTTACAAAAAACATGTTCACTCTTCCCCAACAAATCATGCTTATCTATGTCTGGTAATTCTGTTTTTTACTATATATTCTACCAGTTTGCCCAGTACTGAGACCTGTAATTGCCAGGATCTCCACTGGAACTCTTTAAAAATTGGTGTTACATTGGGTACTTTCCAGTCATCTGGTGCAGAGGCTTGTTCAATTCCACCAACAATGAGAGAAAGGCTTTGAACAGGGATCCCCAAACCTCTCAGAAGGGTACTGTAGCCATTGAGTGATATGATACTCTGATAAGGTACTCCATCTGTCTCTCCTGTTCCACTTTGGATAAAAAACTGAATAGGTAATGAAGCACGGGGACTGGACCTTGGGTCTCCCACCTTGCAGGTGGGTGCCCTTAGCAGGTTATAAAGTCATTCTCATTCTCTTGCCCATTGACTTTTTAAGTATTTATACACCATGGAAAAGCTTCAACTGGAGAGACTGTGGGAACACCCCATAAGGACATTCCATAGCTCTGTGGTTTCAGCATCCTCCTGAGAGTGGAGAGAGACCCTGAGCCAATCCTTTCTTCCCATCAGGTAGAAGGGGGAACTGAACCTGTGTGTCCTGTATCCCAGGCAAGTGTTCTAGCCACTAGGCTAAAAGCCCCCACCATCTCCTTCTCTTGGAGCAAGATTTTGAATGGGACCCAATCCAGTAGGTGGCCTCTGAGCACATCTACTGGATCGGGCCCCACATGTGAGAAAGGCACTCGTCTTCCTGTCTTCCCCATGTTTGTGGACCACACTGGGGATTAACTGGGAGACAGGCATCCAGGCACTGAGAGGGAGACAGCAGCGTGCATGCCCAAAGGGAGAAACATAGTTACCTAGAGAACTTTTACTCTAAACATTCAGGTGCTGAGTGAGTTTAGGCCCCTATAGGGTTAGGGGGCAGCTGAGTGGGAGCTTTATGGACTGCAGTGGAGCCTAGGTACCTTTGTTGATCTGGGCCTTACTCAACCTTGAAACCTGCCAATGCGTGATATAAGCTATCAACATGTGGGACAAATGATTGAAATGCAGAACATTGTTGTATGTCACAGCACAGCTAATTGATTATGCATTTTTAAGTATAAAACTTGTTTTAAAGGATGTTTTCTCACCATGTGAATTAAATACATCAATTTTTTAGAAAAGAAAATTGGAAAACCAAATTCTGCTGTATGCAACCATAAGGTCTCCTCTACCCCCAATGGTAAACAACAGGGCTTGAGCCCTTGACCTTTAGATAGGGAGGTCAGACTTCTAATTCTTAAGCTGATATAAAGCCATTGATTGTGAGGCCAGAAGGAACTACTGAAACTATCTAGTCCAAGGGTGGGCAAAAGTTTTGGCCCGAGGGCCACATCTGGGTGGGGAAATTGTATGCAGGGCCATGAATGTAGGGCTGAGGCAGGGGTGTGTGAGGGAGTGCAGGGTCTGGGAAGGGGTGCAGTGTGCAGGAAGGGGCTCAGGGCAAGGGGTTGGGGTGCAGGAGGGGTGTGGCAGGAGGCTCAGGGCAGGGGGGTAGGTGGCTCAGGGCAGAGGGTAGGGATGTGGGGTGCAGGAGGGGTTTGGGGTGTGGGCTGTGTCTTGGTGCCGCTTACCTCAAGCGGCTCCGGGGTGGCAGCAGCACACAGTGGGGCTAAGGCAAGCTCCCTGCCTGTCCTGGCTCCGCGATGCTCCCGGAAGTGGCCAGCATATCCGGCAGTGACTCCTGGGAGTGGGGCAGGTGGCTCCGCCATGTGCTGCCCTTGCCTGTGGGTACCACCCCCAAAGCTCCCATTGGCCACCGTTCCCCATTCCTGGCCAGTGGGAGCTGTGGGGGGCAGTGCCTGCAGCTGAGGGCAGCGCACGGAGCCCTCTGTCCCCCCGCCCCAGGGACCGCAGGGATGTGGTGCTGGCCACTTCCGGGAGTGGGGCGGGGCCAGAGCTGGCAGGAAGCCTGCCTTAGCCCCGCTGTGCCATGAGGCTGGCAATCCCGTGGGCCGGATTGAAAGCCCTGATGGGTGCGGGCCGTAGTTTGTCCTCCCCTGATCTAGTCTGATCTCCAGTAATACCTGCATCAAGCCTGTGACTTATTAAACCTTAGTAACTAGTAACAAAAAAGATGTCACACCCTTTATCAAGTATTCATGAAACTATACATACTGAAGAACTATACACAGTGATTTCATACTTCATGTTGCTTTATTACATTTTAAAAAGAGATCTGAATTTAAGAAACAATGAGACAGTGAAAATATTTTGTTAACATGATGTTTTTTGAAGAAATTGTAACTGAGGTCAGATTGTCTGCTTTCCCTGGCATTACCAATTCACAACTTACAACAAGCAGTCCAGGTTTAATCTCTAACTCAAAACACACTGAGAATTTCATCATTCCCATTAAAATAGAAATGCTGGTGCCACTTCAACTATGCTAGCCCTACATTCCATTATAATGTGCAGACACAGAGTGACTATATGAAATGGAGATTTTTTGGATAAATGTCATAATATGATGATGTGTTAAATGGAAAATCTGGAATTGCTTTAATACTTGATTGACATACAGAAAGTGTGTGAATGGATTTTCTGCTTCTTTTATGTACTGGAACATTCTTGTTATGAAAAAGGGGATGATACCAGAGTAGTGTAATCAGGTGGGGGGAGGAATAGTGGGACCCAACCAATATCTTGTGGAGGCAAGATTGTGGCCCACCTATGTTCCTTCTGTGCACATAAGCAGGGGGAGAAGGTGCGAGTGGAATCCAGAGGGGAGGCTGGAGCGAACGCCGCAGAGCATGATATCAGGCTGGCAACCAGGGAGAAGCCAGCAGATCTTGGCTCAGAAACCTGGCCCAGAAGAGGGGCAGGAACATGTGTACCAGCTGCAGGTGCAGGCAAGCCTGCCGATGTGGGGGGGGGAAGGGGCAATTGCCCAGGGGCCTGGGAGATTTAAAAGGGCCCGGGGCCCCTGGCTGCCACGACAGTTGAAGTAACGGCAGCAGTAGCTGGGAGCCCCACGCCCTTTTAAATTGCCCGGGCGGGGGGGGGGCGCACATGACTGCTCAGCGCTCCATGCTTTGGAGGGCCCTGCAGGCCGGTGCGGTCAGTCCCGGAAATAACAGTATTGTGCCCTGGGCCCCGCCCCACCATGGACGGCCCTGGCCCTGGCCCTGTGGCCTGGAATTGCTCTCAGCGGGCCTAGGTGTGGGGAATGGGACAGTGCACTGGCACCTGGGCAGGAGCAGGAGGACATTGGCGCAAAGGGTGCCAGCTGCCAGGGGCGGGGACAAACTGGTCACCAGGTGCCAAGGAAGTTCCATAGGAACAGCAGTAAGAACTACTGGGATGCCCCTTTCCAGCCTGAAGCCAGCCCCTCTGCCCAGTCTCAGTAATTTCCCTGGCTATCCCTCCACGCCCCACATTCACAGGATGCTTTCCTCCAGTCCCCGGATGTTACCAGGGAATTTACTAATTTCCAGTGTGTGCAGACACCTACTGAACATTACATATTATGTTGTTACAAAGTACATTATTATCACATGATCAGTTCTGGACACCTCATTAGCATAGGGAAGTTAACAAATTTCAGGGAGTTCAAATAATCAGCTTTTCTCTTTCTTTCACAAAGTACCAAAACTTTGTTTACCTATCATTTATTTTCTGATATAAAAGAAGACAAATAACTTATTTGAAATTGTTTACTTACCCCATCCTATCACAATATATCTTTGCAGCAGTAGGCTTTCAGAAAGCACAGCAGTCCCCAATAATGTGTGGAGATAAATTCCTTCAACTAAAAGCCAAAAACAATTTGCACCAACAAAGTAATGCAAGAAAAACTGGGAAGTCCTGCAAATGGTTAAAATCTGCAGAAATAAGACATCAGGAAGTATTTAATAATAGTAATTAATTACACATTGTAGTACTGTAAAATCTCTGAAAAATACTGTTGCTCTTATGTCATAGTTTATATTATTTAAAAATTAACAATTATAATAAATATTTGGTTCAGTCAGACACCCTTCTGCAGCTTTAACTGAGTTGCTGCACTTCCATGATGAGGTCCCAGCTGTGTGAACATTGGGAATAGAAGCAAACCTGTGATGTCATCTACAGCCAAAACCAGCTAATCAGAATATATATTTGACTCCAACATGCTAAAAAACAGTGTGTGAGTGTGTGTTTGTGTTAAAAACTCTGTGTGTGTGTGTGTGTGTATGTGTGTGTGTGTGTGTAATTCCAAAAAAAACAACCAAGCGCCTCATGTGGGCCAGGCATGCTGTGGGGATTCACACACACACACACACCATGATTTCTTAGAAGAAGACGCTGCATGACTAACAGGAAGCTTGGGGAGGGACTGGACCTCTCTGTCCTTGTCTATGAAGAAATGTAGGGAAATCTCCTTCCACTGCTCTAGCATTAGTGCAGCTCAGCCATTTCTAGTGCAACCTTTGAGAGTGTTTATTCTTTTAGGATGATTCCTAAGTAGGTTCTTTGAAACTTATTGATGGACCCTAATACCAAGATAGGGGGAACTCCAGGAGAAGTCCATACAAGGAGCAGCCATATTATCTGATTAAGGAGCTCTTGCATGAGCTGAGTAGATTGTAGGGAGGGAACCTATTGGTTTTCAGGCTCTTTGCACAGGTACTATGGAAGAGAACGGTTTGGAAGAGTCATCTGAGGGAAGGGATCAGAAGGAGACCCCATTGACCAGAAGGCATGGGATGCATTGTCCTAGGGACGGGGGTTCAATGACCACCACTCCCAAGAGGAGGAGATGGGTGGTAGTGAACTCCCACCTAAGGGTCCTCCATCTGCCATCTAGACGGAGTCATCTATCTGCCATCCAGACTGGGAAATTCGAGAAGGGTGCTGTTTGCCTGGAGCTAGAACTCAGGATGTGATGGACTGTCTGCCGAGACTGATCAAGCCCTCGGACTGCTACCCCTTCCTGCTTCTCCAGATGGGCACCAATGACCTTGAGTGGGTCACTGAAGACTCTGGGAAGAAGGATAAAGGAGTTTGAGATGCAAGTTGAGTTCTCGTCCATCCTCCCTGTTGAAGGAAAAGGCCCAGGTAGGGACCATCGAATTCTGGAGGTAAATGCGTGGTTATGCAGGTGGTGTTGGAGAGAGGGCTTTGGATTCTTCGACCATGGGCTGTTGTTCCAGGAAAAAGGATTGCTAGGAAGAGATGGGATCCACCTAATGAAGAGAGGGAAGAGCATCCTTGCAGGCAGACTTGCTAACCTAGTGAGGAGGGCTTTAAACTAGGTTCTCTGGGAGATGGAGACCTAAGCTTTGAGGTAAGTGGGGAAGTGAGATACTGGGAGGAAACACAAGGAGGCTGCCTGATTCATACTGAGAAAGCAGGGCAATCGGCTAGCAGAGCAATCGGCTAGTTATCTTAGGTGCCTGTACACAAACTCAAGAAGCCTGGGAAAGAAGCAGGAAGAATTGGAAGTCCTGGCACAGTCAAGGAACTATGATGTGATTGTAATAACAGAGACTTGGTGGGGTAACTCACATGACTGGAGCACTGTCATGGAAGGGTATAAACTGTTGAGGAAGGACCGGCGGGGGAGAATGTGGAGGAGTTGTACTGTATGTAAGAGAGCAGCTGATTGCTCAGAGCTCCAGTATGAAACTGGAGAAAAGCTTGTTGAGAGTCTTTGGGCTAAGTTTAGAGGCAAGAGCAACAAGGGTGATGTCGTGGTGGGCATCTGCTATAGACCAACAGACCAGGAGGATGAGGTAGACGAGGCTTTCTTCAGACAACTAATAGAAGTTTCCAGA
Organism: Chrysemys picta bellii; assembly: GCF_011386835.1. NCBI lineage: Eukaryota > Metazoa > Chordata > Testudines > Emydidae > Chrysemys > Chrysemys picta. The sequence goes on along the minus strand of NC_088802.1, from coordinate 31,061,970 downwards.
TCACAGACCCTGGTTCTCAGGGAGGACTTTAATCACCCTGACATCTGCTGGGGGAGCAATACAGCAGTGCACAGACAATCCAGGAAGTTTTTGGAGAGTGTTGGGGACAACCTCCTGGTACAAGTGCTGGAGGAACCAACTAGGGGCTGTGCTCCTATTGACCTGCTGCTCACAAACAGGGAAGAATTGGTAGCAGAAGTAGGGGTGGGTGGCAACCTGGGCAGCAGTGACCATGAGATGGTTGAGTTCAGGAACCTGACAAAAGGAAGAAAGGAGAGCAGCAAAATACAGACCCTGGACTTCAGAAAAGCAGACTTTGACTCCCCCAGGGAACTGATGGGTAGGATCCCCTGAGAGGCTAATATGAGGGGGAAAGGAGTCCAGGACAGCTGGCTTTATTTTAAAGAAGCCTTATTGAGGGTGCAGGAACAAACCATACCGATGTGCAGAAAGAATAGGAAATATGGCAGGCGGCCAGCTTGGCTTAATAGAGAAATCTTCAGTGAGCTTAAACACAAAAAGGAAGTTTACAAGTGGAAACTTGGACAGATGACTAGGGAGGAGTATAAAAATATTGCTCAAGCATGCAGGGGTGTAATCAGGAAGGCCAAAGCACAATTGGAGTTGCAGCTAGCAAGGGATGTGAAGGGTAACATGAAGGATTTCTACAGGTATGTTAGCAACAAGAAAGTCAGGGAAAGTATGAGACCCATACTGAATGAGGGAGGCAACCTAGTGACAGATGATATCGAAAAAGCTGAAGTACTCAATGCTTTTTTGGCCTCAGTCTTCACAGACAAGGTCAGCTCCCAGACTACTGCACTGGGCAGCACAGTATGGGGAGGAGGTGAGAAGACCTCAGTGGTAAAAGAACAGGTTAAGGACTATTTAGAAAAGCTGGACATGCACAAGTCCATGGGGCCGGAGGCAATGCATCTGAGGATGCTGAGGGAGTTGGCTGATGTGATTGCAAAGCCATTGGCTATTATCTTTGAAAACTCGTGGTGATCGGGGGAGGTCCCAGATGATTGGAAAAAGGCAAATATAGTGCCCATCTTTAAAAAAGGGAAGAAGGAGAATCCAGGGAACTACAGACCGATCACCCCCACCTCAGTCCCCAGGAAAATCATGGAGATACATCCTCAAGGAATCCATTTTGAAGCACTTGGGGAGGAGAGGAAGGTGATCAGGAACAGTCAACATGGATTCACCAAGGGCAAGTCATGATATACTTTGACTTTAGAAAAGCTTTTGATATGGTCTCCCACAGTATTCTTGCCAGCAAGTTAAAGAAGTATGGATTGGATGAATGGACTATAAGGGGGATAGAAAGCTGGCTAGATCGTCAGGCTCAACATGTAGTGATCAACGGCGTAATGTCTAGTTGGCAGCCGATATCAAGCGGAGTTCCCCAGGGGTCGGTCCTGGGGCCGATTTTGTTCAACATCTTCATTAATGATCCGATGATGGGATGGATTGCACCTTCAGCAAGTTTGCAGATGACACTAATCTGGGGGGAGAGGTAGATATGCTGGAGGGTAGGGATAGGGTCCAGAGGGACCTAGACAAATTGGAGGATTGGGCCAAAAGAAATCTGATGAGGTTTAACAAGAACAAGTGCAGAGTCCTGCACTTAGGATGGAAGAATCCCATGCACTGCTACAGGCTGGGGACCGACCGGCTAAGCAGCAGTTCTGCAGAAAAGGACCTGTGGATAACACTGGACAAGAAGCTGGATATGAGTCAACAGTGTGCTCTTGTTGCCAGGAAGGCTAACAACATATTGGGCTGCATTAGTAGGAGCATTGCCAGGACATCAAGGGAAGTGATTATTCCCCTCTACTTGGCACTGGTGAGGACACATCTGGAGTATTGCGTCCAGTTTTGGGGCCCCCACTACAGAAAGGATGTGGACAAATTGGAGAGAGTCTAGCAGAGGGCAATGAAAATGATTAGAGGGCTGGGGCACATGTCTTATGAAGAGAGGCTGAGGAACTGGGCTTATTTAGTCTGCAAAAAAGAAGAGTGTGTTTGGAGGGGATTTGATAGCAGCCTTCAACTACCTGAATGGGAGTTCCAAAGCGGATGGAGCTAGGCTGTTCTCAGTGGTGGCAGATAACAGAACAATTAGCAATGGTCTCAAGTTGCAGTGGGGGAGGTCTAGGTTGGATATTAGGAAAACCTATTTCACTAGGAGGGAGGTGAAGCACTGGAATGGGTTACCTAGGGAGGTGGTGGAATCTCCATCCTTAGAGATTTTTAAGGTCAGGCTTGACAAAGCCCTGGCTGGGATGATTTAGTTGGGGTTGGTCCTGCGTTGAGCAGGGGGTTGGACTAGATGACCTCCTGAGGTCTCTTCCAACCCTAATCTTCTATGATCACCACAGAAAGAAACATGCACTACTAGAGGTATCCAATTGCTATCAGGTACTCAGCATGGCAGCTGCAGGAAACATCTCTGCAGATTCAGCTGGGAAAAAGCAAGAGAGAACAGCACATGACATATCTGAGGATAGCTGCTCAGCCCACTCTGTGACTAGTGAGGAGAGCATTACATTGACAACAAAAGAGGCTGATGCTAGGGAATGAGTAAGTAATTAAAAAGTATGTGGGACACAAATGAACTCTTATCAATGGTATACACCCATTATCAATTGGAGATGGTAATATGGTCAATAATGATGCACAAAAGGCAGATGTGTTCAATAAATTGTTCTGTTCTGTATTTGAAAAGAAACTGGATGACGTATTCAGATCTCACAGTGATAATGGAATACTTTATATTCCAACAGTAACTAAGGAGTAAAACAGTGTATACTAAATTTAACATTTCTAAATCTGCAAGACTGGGCAATTTGTATACAAGAGTTTTAAATAATTTACAGAGGAGCTCTGTGAACTAATGATGCTGATTTTTAACATGTCTTTTAATACTGAGAAAGTTTTAGAGACTGGAAAATAAGCCAATGTGCCAATATTGGAAAAGGGTAAACAGGATGACCTGGGTAACTATAGGTCAATTAGTTTGACATTGATCCTGGGCAACATCATAGCATTGCTGGCAAAGGATGCAGTCAGTACTGAATTAAAACATGGCAACACAATTAATGCTGCTCCACATTCTTTTTTTTTTTAGAAAATATGTTTTGCCCAACAAACTTGACATTTTTTAATGAAATGACAAGTTTGATTGATAAAGGTAACTGTTTTGTTACCTTAAAATAGGAAAGGGAAAAGAAAAGAGCTACCAAAATGTCTTAAAAACCTACCTTACAGTGAGACACTTGAAAGTTCAGTCTATTTAGCTTATCAAAGAGGTTAGCAGGTGATTTGATGACAATCTGTAAGTACCTATGTGAAGAAGAGATTTCTCATAGTAGAGGGCTCTTTGATCTAGCACACAAAGGCAGAACAAGATCCAGGGTCTGGAAGATGAAAATAAATAAGTTCAAACTGGAAATAAGCCAAAAATATTTAACTGAGAGGGTAATTTACCATTGGAACAACTTAGATAGAGGTGTGATGGATTCTTCATCACTTGATGTCTTTATATCAAGACTGGATGTCTGTCTAAGGTTTGCTCTAGCTCTGTCAGAAAATATAGGCTTGATACAGGTATGACAGAATGAAATTTATGTCCTATGTTCTGCAAGAAGTCAGACTAGATGATTATAACAGTCTTTTCTGGTCTGAAAACTATGAATTTATGAATAATATAATCAATTCAATAGCTATGTTATTTTTAGTACTAATAATCAGTTTATTTTATACTGAGTTTTTAAATTTTTCACTGTATTGACATTGCATAATGATTTTATAGAAGTTGGAAGAGGAAGCTAGAAGTTTTGTTAGCTGTTTAGGGAACAGTTGGAGCTTTTCCTAGAGAGGTGTGGGATGCAGCTTGGGGTTGTGGGAGAACCACATTAACAGGATTTTTCTGCTAAAAAAATCAGAGCTGAAATAGTTATAAGTGTTGGTTATAAGTGAAATAATTGTAAGTTATAAGTGAAATAATTATAAGTGTTATAAATGTCACTGCTGGAATGAGTGAGGCAGTTCACACCTCTCCAGGACATTGTTCTGCAGGCTCAGGAGGAGAACACTTGATTGATTGGTTACCCTCAGTTTTCAAAAAAATTTCTGCCACTATAAGGACTAGTAACATAATGTAATTGTCCTCACTGCATCCACTGTCTTGTGCTTTCTTATGATTTCCATTTTCCAGTCTCTTTCCTGAACATCTTCCTGAATGCTGAGGCCACATGCCTCAGTGTCATCATCACGCCAGATTCTAGAGCAGAATTCTGATGTGTACACTCTGGTTCATTGTCTTCTCCCTATCCTTGCCATCTGGGAATCCCAAGTAATCATTCTGTGGAGGATTCCTGTGACATGATTTGCATCTACAGCAGTGAAAGTACATTGCAATGTACCAGAATTGCACCACCACGACCTGTGACTCTCAGAGCTGCTGCACCCTTCTTTCCTGGCATCACAGTGCCTCAATTTGCAGCATTGTACCAGCATATCCTTGGACTAATTTTCCTTGTGCCAATCTGGTGCACAAATAGATCTTCTCTGGTGTCATTCCTTTTGATGAAACCATTGCACAACTTCCAAGACTTTTGTTTGTTGGTTGATATTGAAGGATGGTTACTAATTTTGAGAGTACGGCTATACTAGGGAGTTTACAGTGGCACAGGTCTCTAATGTAAGCTCTTCTCCAGTCCCTGTGAGCAGCAATAGCTATGTCAGCGGGAGAAGCTCTCCTGCCAACATAGCGTTGTCCACACCAGTGCTTATGTCGGTGTAACTTACGTTATGCCGACATAAGCTGTAGTGTAGACATAGCCTGAAGGATGTATTGATCATGGGCACAACCACTGTGGGGAGCCATGTCCCTCCTGACAATTTGCTCCCTCCAGTGATGATCCCCCCACCCTGGCTAGATGTCTCATCCAACCAGCAGTGGGGAGTGAGAGGGGATAGAATAGAGCAGGGATCCGGCTCTTTATCAGGAAAGCAGGGGACCAGATAGTTGTTCTCAGGAGGTGAGGAGGGGAAGATGGGAGTGTAGCGGCTCAAGCAGAGGGAGCAGAGGGTAGGAGCCACGCTGTATTTGCAAGAGGGGAGCAAGTGAGGAGCGCAGTAGCTGAGTGTAGGAGGAGCTGAAACTAGAAGCCCAAAGCCTTCCGTTGTCAGTTGTTGGCTGTGTGTGTGTTCTCTCTGTGTGTTGCACTGGCTCTGGCCAGGTCGTCGGCCTGGCAGACCTCAATCGAACTGCCCAAGAAGACCACACACTCGGTTCAGTGGTGAAGGCGCTTGGCCAGGTTTATTGTCAACGAAGCACAGTAATAGCATCCTATAGATTCTACAGGGATATTAAGACTTGTCTGCCCATTATAATGGACCAGCTCAGTAAGTGGTGTGACTTTTTGCTTGCCCCTCAGTCAGACAAAGGGTTAAGGGCAAGTCTACATGATAGCACTACATTGGCACAGCTGCACTGATGCAGCTGCACTGCTGTAGCACATCTGGTGAAGACGCGCTATGCCAATGGGAGAGCTCTCTCCTATTGGCATAATTACTCCACCTTGGCGAGAATTGGAAGCTATGTCAGCGGGAGAGTATCTCCTTCCAGCATAGCGCTGGTGTGGACAGCACAAAATTTGTGTCACTTTTTCACACCCCTAAAGTTAGATCAACGTATGCAGTAGTGTAGACCTGCCCTAAGACAATGCATTCCAACATTTATAGATTGAGACAAACAACTTATATATCATCTTACTTGTTCCAAGACATATTTGTTACCTCCCTTTGTAACTTTCTCTTGATGCTTCAGACAAAACTTCCCTATTCATTACCTGTCTTTGTAGTTTTACACCTGATGTTTCAGACAAAACATCATGATTTATCACTTCTGTCAAACGATCTTATCATGTGGTAGGTTGGCGTGTTTTCTCTTAGCCTGCCGAAATGCATTTACATATTCAGTGTGTTTTAGCAACGCTAGCAATATCAGTGCCAAGTTCATATACCAGACAGTGAACTTGCAGGCAAGTATCTGCTTTTGACAGGGCCTGACTTTTGCTTATAGCATAATTTTTTGCTGACTTTGGTTCAGGCCTCGGGCCTTGCACCAGGCCCCCGTGCTCCAGGCTTTCTCTTCCTACTACACTTTCCTCTACCCAGGAGAGAGATACCAATTGATTTGAGTGGAGGAGACTTCACAGCAATTTTATTTGATTGGGGGGGAGATTAGGAGGTGCTGGAAGGCTGGCAATCCAGTGAAGGCACAGTTAAGATTGTGGTCTGTAATGTATGGTAGTTGTGGTTGTCATGATGTCTAGAAACAATATCTCTAGGTTTCCACATAGTTTGAGTTCCAGCTTTGTCTCTGTTCTTTACCAGGCAACACACTCAGTCGGGTGCAAAGTATAGCACACAGACATATAGTCATTGAAAAATATACTTGCCAGTACAAATACCATTATAGTGGTAGTTTACTTTTGGGCAGCAATAAGGTCTATGGGTGTGGGAGTTGAGGGTATGTACCACTAGGTCTGGTCTACATTAAAAAAAATACCCCTAAAATAGTTAGATTGATAAAAGCATAGTTTGCATGTAGTTATACCAGTAAAAAGTTACTTATAATGTTATAGCTTATTTTGCCTCCTGAACCAGAATAAACTACTTAAAATAAGCACTTTTATACTGGTATAACTGTGTCTGTACTGGGGCAAGGAAAGGTTTGATTATTTAACTAGACTGATATAGAATTGGCAAAACCATCTAGTGTAGACAGGCTCTTAGACTGTCTTAATTTTTCATTTCTTTCTTTGTGTGGTTTCATATCTATCTATCTATCTATCTATCTATCTATCTATCTATCTATCTATCTATCTAGTTCAAACAGGGATTGTTTGAGAGAAGTTCTATGCAGGTCAAACTAGATGATCAAAATGGTCCCTTCTGGACTTAGAATTTATGAATATGTTATTTGACAGGCAATCTCAACTGTTGTACAACAACGCTTTTTGAATGTATAAGTATTGTATATATAAGTGCTGAGTAAATACAAAGAATGCCATATATAAGCAAGTAGAAATATACAGTTTTGCTCCTAATATTGTAGGTTTAATAAAATTGTTGTTATGCATTATTCAAGGTCTCTAGATGACAATTATCAACACTATTAACCAGCACAGTGTGCTTACTATAATTTTTTCTTATGATCATATCTAAATCAAATAAAAATCAATTCTGATCCAGAATTTTACCCTAATTCTCCATGAACGCGATTTCCTGCAAAATTTCAATTTTTATAATTCACCTTTTAACATCTAAAACCTGTTTTCCTAAGGGAAACTGTTTTGCAACTTTAACTTTTGCAGCACAAATTATACTATTAACAATGAACTAAAATAGAATTACCTCAGAACTGAAGTAGGAAAGCCATCCAATTTCATTATTTGGTCTTTTTGAATAAGTATTATGGTATATGATATCTTTTATAAGAACTGCTGTGGCTCGCAGGATAAAGGAAGCAAATAAATTTATATGGATGTAGTTTCTAGTGCAGTGAAGTTTTCTGTGGAAGTACAAAAAGAAATGTTCCCTTTTATGAATCCTTTAGAATAAATTTCATTATGAACAATATCATTGTATTCATATTATTGCCCTCAACAGATATTGCTCAAGAATTACATTTGCATAGTAAATGTGTATAGTTACATCTGACATGGAATTATAAGCTCAGTTACTTGAAAAAAGAATCCATATGTTGTTAAATTCCAGAATACAAGACATGTTCTAGTAATGTTGGTTGGCACTAACCTGAGGAGCAGAAGTGTAAGTAGAGCTAATACAAGGGAAATGAGAGACAAGCAGTATCCAATGGTGTACAGTAACTGTAGGGTGGAAAGTAACATGTGTTCTTCTTCCTAATCATAGGAACAACAGAGAAAAATAAATAAGTCGCACAAGTGTGGGAGTCAGCCTGGCCCAGCAGATAGGGCACTGGACTCAGAGTTAAGACATCAGGGTTCTATATTTGTCCTACCCAGCTGTGTGTCCTTGAGCAAGTCACTTAACTGCTCCAAACTTCAGTTTCCCCATCTGTAAATGACCCTCCTCAGTAACACCTGTGAGATCAACAGGTGGGAACAACTATGGAAAGCCAGATATAATTAGCAGGTTTTAAAATTTGAAATAATTTAATATTTGGAATAGGCACATAAGGTCTAATTTTGAAAATTTTGTATGCACTACTGTGAGCCTAATTTCTGCCAACAGCCACCATGATTACATATGCAAATTGGGCTCTAGGGTATGAAGATAGCCAAATAAATTAATAACTACTAATGCTGGGCAGAAATTTTTCATTAAAACAGTCTTCTATCTGAAAATGCCATTCTGTTGAAACTAAAATTGTTCATGAAATCACAGCAATTTTGATGACAATTCCTGTGTAAATTTTTTTAAATGTCTCCTGTTCATGTTGTGAGGAAACAATTTGAAGACTTTGAAGAAGAAAAGAAGATAAGCACTCAGTGTACTAATTAGAGCAGCAAGCTTCTTTCAATATCTTAGAAATATGATTGCAAGATAACACAAACCTAATAATAGTAATTAAAAATGGAAAAAAATCATTTTGAATCTAAATTTTGAAATTTCCAAAACTTTCCCCCCAGAATTTCCATTTTGTAGAACAATTCTAAATATTTGTTTTGCTCTGATTCAGAATGAAACACATTTTGAAGTGTTGAAATTTCCTGTGAAACAGAAATTCTGAGTTTCAACCAGCTCTAATTACACTGCTCTACAGCCAAAATGGTTCTGAAATAAATGTAGTCAAACTTTACTAATTCTGGGTCACTGAGAATGAAAATGATGCTTAAAATTGTTGATTGGCTCTAGTTTTCAAAATATGCTATTGGGTCAGTATATACGACCCTTGACTTGGGAATGGCGGAGGATAAGTGAGTTATAAAGGGAAGGGATCTCAATTTAAACCAGAAATGACTAAAATACATCTTTGACTGGATCTATGAATAAATCTATGACTGGGTTTGGACAGTACTTGCTTTTTAGGCAAAACAATGAATGATGCAATCTGAAGCTGGTATTGCGTCATACATGATATGAATTGCATCATGTTATTCCTAGAAGTCATGGATGATGCAATCATAACGAAGCTTCCATCACTCTGCTGAACAAATTGCCCTATATCAGCTCTAGAAATCATACAGTGTCGTGCTCTCTTATTTGTCAGTGTTTGATTTTGCAAAGGGACACATTTCTGTTTAGCCAAAGTGAGCAGAGATGCCTCATACTTGTGTGAACAGTGCAGATAACTTCTGCTATGTTTGTGGTGAAGTGACTTTTGCATCACAAAAGCGCAGTATAACCACTATGGTTAAGAAAACCTATCACCTTTCTTTTGGCTGCAAAATTGGAGATCAGGACAAGAGGTGGGCCCCACACATATGCTGCAACACTTGTGCAACAAATCTTCGCCAGTGCTTAAACAGGAAAAAGAAATCTATGCCTTTTGCAGTGCCAATGATTTGGAGAGAGCCAACAGATCATACCAGCAATTGTTACTTCTGCATGGTGCCTCCAGTTGGGAAAGGTGTGTCAAAGAAGAAAAAGTGGACCGTGCATTATCCAAACATTCCATCAGCTATACGCCCAGTACCCCACGGAGAAGGACTGCTGGTTCCTGATGCACCAGAATCATTCTCACTTGAGTCAGGCGAGGAAGAGGAAGAGGATGAAACTTCTGGTCCTGAACCATCAATGTCACAGGACCCACATTTTCTCCCATCCTCCTCCTCTGAACCACACCTCATAACACAAGGTGAACTGAATGACCTTGTCAGGGATTTGGAACTACCCAAGAGTAAGGCAGAGCTGTTGGGCTCCGGACTACAGCAGTGGAATCTCCTGGCAGGTGATGTTAGGGTTTCCATGTTCCGTGACCGTCAAAAGGATCTTGTCCCATTCTTCTTCATGGAACGTGATCTTGTAGCCTGCAACAACATCGATGGTGTGATGGCAGCCCTCAAAATCGTTCACGATCCAGATGAGTGGAGACTGTTAATTGATTCATCGAAGATGAGTCTTAAAGCTGTTTTACTGCATAATGGCAATGTTTTGCCATCAATTCCAGTTGGTCATGCAGTCCATATGAAGGAAAGCTATGACAACATGAAACAACTTTTGAGGTGCATAAACTATGACCAACATCAATGGCAGCTTGGTAGCGATTTGAAGGTTGTTGCTCTCTTGCTTGGTCTGCAGACTGGATACACAAAGTACTGCTGATTTCTCTGCGAATGGGATAGTCATGCAAGAGATTCCCACTACATCAAGAAAGATTGGCCACTCCTACAGTCATTGGAGCCTGGGAGGAAAAGTGTTCAGCATCCACCACTTGTTGAATCAAGGAAGATTTTGTTACCACCCTTACACATCAAGCTAGGTCTGATGTGAACTTTGAAAGAACTTTGTCAAGGCCATTGACAAAACACAAGTAGCTTTCAAGTACCTCAGTGGAAAATTTCCAAGGTTAAGTGAAGCTAAGATTAAGGAAGGTGTCTTTGTTGGTCCTCAGATTTGTGAACTTCTTCAAGATGATGCATTTGACCATGCACTGCATGGCAAGGAAAAGATGGCATGGAAAGCCTTCCAGTTAGTGGCAATACATTTTCTCGGAAACAACAAGGCAGACAACTACAGATTGTTGGTGGAAAACCTCCTCAAGGCATACAAAAGCCTTGGTTGCAACATGTCACTAAAGATACATTTTTTGCACTCTCATCTAGATTTTTTTCCACCAAACTGCGGAGCAGTGAGCGATGAGCACGGCGAGCGATTTCACCAGGACATTGCAACAATGGTGAAACGCTATCAGGGCAAATGGAGCCCATCAATGCTTGCAGACTATTGCTGGACAGTGACAAGAGATGCTCCATTTAATGAATACAAGAGACAAGCCAAGAAGCGCCAAGTAGACACTGAATAGGACTAAACTATGTACATAATAGTTTTTTGCCTTTTGTTTCATAATAAATTTTATTTATATAACCCTTTTGCTGATTTTTAAAGTGTTACATAAACAGGACAGGTGAAATATTATCATGTAAAGCAACCATAAACACAAGAAAAGACCTAGGTTTACAATTTATGATTAAAACTCTACTATCTACACAATATACATAGACATAAAATGTAAAAACTTAAATATCTTAGAAGCAGTAGCCAATCAGTTGTTTTAATTGTCATATTTGAATTCAGCACATTAAAATACATAATAAATAGCACATTTTATCTCTGAAGCAGACGACTTCTCAAAAATTGTAGACCAGTGTTACTCATTTGAAATTACGTAAATTCTGCATGAAGCACAATAACCATTTGTGCAAAATGGGCAAACAATTGAACATGCATTTTTGGGTGGGCAGTTTTGAAAATCAGGTCTATCATGTGCAGTCATTTTCAGCACCACTTACATAGGTTTTGTTTCTAAACTCAAGATGAAAATAAGGATGAATTAAAAGGAGAAATTAATGTGTGAGCATGTCAAGTGATATGGAACAGGACATCTGAGCAGAAACCAGTGAGCACCCATTTTCCTTTAACATTTTATTTCTTTCGTGCCTGTTTCTGATGCATTTTGTAATTATTGGAGATGCTCAATAAATTACACCAAACTCCTAAGGTGCCAGTAGTGTTACAGGTCTACTGCAACTCAGAGGCAAGTGGTACAGTGCTTTGGCAGCCAGGTGTTGTGGGCATTAGCCCTGGTGGATCACAGTAACCACTCAGACACTTGGCAAGTGAAAGGCTATTTTATTAGGGTTGGCAGGAAAGGGGAAATACCTCAGGTACAGAGGCTTAAATGGTTACACTCCAAATTGAGCAATAGTGGTAAATGTTTGGGTCCCTGGGACAGTCCAACTGAGAGTCTTTATTCAAGTAAAAAGAAGCTTGAGGTTTTCCAAGACAGGCTGTTATTGTCTCTGATTGGGGCTGCTCTGCATTGGCTCTCCACCCAGCCCTTGCGCTGTTCCCCCATAAGTCCCACACAGACCCACACCCATCTGTCACATCCAGCAGCCACAGCCAGTTCCACACATAGCTCTGCACATAGTTTCTGGGGTGTTCCTCTTTGCATTCAGCTTCTCTGCAGCTCCTGGCTAGCCACGCAGCCACCACTTCCAAACAGAGTTTGGCCACTTCTGTTTGAGGACGTTTCCCCTTACCTGGCCACAGGAAGGGGAAGTGGGAGGGAGCTAATGCTGCTTAGCCAGCGGTTCTCAAACTTTTTGTATTGGTGACCCCCTTTTGAACACCAAGCCTCTGACTGCGTCCCCCCTTAGAAATTAAAAACACATTTTTTTATATTTAACATTATGTTAAATACTAAATTTAAACCCTATTGCTTAAAATGAATTTACCTTTTCTCATTGCTTTTAAATTAAGACTAAAGCACATTTTTATCAAATTAAATATAAGTGGAAAAGTTATTTTTAAGTAGAATTTTATTTTAATACTTGACAGCAATTAATGACCTGAAGCATCGAAAAATCAGTGAGATGGATGATGCTGTTTATTTGATACAAGAAGTTTTATGGTTGGTGTTGTTTTAGAAAGGGCGCATCTGATGTCGTCCTTCACATCAAGCCGGTTTTGAGATTCCGTCTTTATTGTGAGAAGGCTGGAGAATCCACTCTCGCATTGGGTATTCACTTGCAACTGAGCACCAGAACTGGTTTGGAGGCAGCTGTGTGAATTTTTCTTTCACTTCATCATCATTGATCATGTCGACAAACTGTTCCTGTAAATGAATATTGTCAGTTGGTAACTGGTCAGCTGTCACACTGAAAGGGTTCTTCACCAGAATGAAGTGCTTCTGGTAGCGCTGGGAAGTAGTGTGAGAACTCTTCATGAAGGGCTCTCAAATGTTCACTGATCGCTGATTTGAGAGCACTATCAATGTTAACTTCCTCCTCCTCACTGAACGAGGAAAATGTCGGAAATATGCCATATCTGTCTGTGTCCAGCTTCCTGCACCACAGATCCAACTTCATCTGGAAGGCTTTGATTTTATTAGTCTGGTCTATTAATGTTGAATGTTTTCCCTGAAGTGACAGATTGAGATCATTAAGGCTACCAAAGATATCAAGTAGGTATGCCAAGCAGAGAAGCCATTTCTTGTCACTGAACATTTTGTTCAGCTCTTGTTTCTGTTTTTGCAGAAAAAACTCTGCCATCTCTTCATGAAGTATAAAAACACGCTTTAATGCATGTCCCCTAGAAAGCCATCAGACTTGAGTGTGGAAAAGTAGAACTTCATATTCACCACCCATTTCATTGCAGAGCTCTTGAAAGAGACGACTATTCAGAGCATGAGCTTTAATGTAGTTCACTGCTCGTATAACAACATCCACCACAGCATTAAGGCATATTGGCAATGTCTTTGCAGCTAGGACTTGATGATGGATTCCACAATGAGTGACAATCACATTAGGTGAGACACACTTTACCTTCTGCTGAAATCCAGACTGTGCACCCATCATTGCTGGAGCACCATCGGTACAGATACCACAAAGATTTTTCCATTCAATGCCATTGCTTTCAAAAAAGGCATTTACCTTATTGAAAATGTCCTATACTGTTGTGGTTGTTTCAAGTTGTTCACAGAATAAGAACTCATCCTTAACATCTCCAGCATTCACGTACCGTAAGAATGCTATCAGTTCTGCGTAGTGAGTAACATCAGTAGTTTCATCAAGTTGCAGGCTGAACATACTGAAAGCAGAGTATTTAATTTCATGCACAACTTGTTTTTTGATATCTTCAGACATCTCACATATTCTGCGTTTCACAGTATCATGAGACATGGAAAGCATATTCAGTTTTTTGCAGTATCATTGCCATCCATAAGTGCCATAAGGGGTCGGGGCTCGCAGCCATGCATTTCGGTCGGGGCTCACAGCCCAGCGCAGGGGTCGGGGCTCACAACTTGGGGCTGCATGCTAGGGTCGGGGCTTACGACCCCACACACAAAAGGGTCACGACCCCCAGTTTGAGAACTAATGTGCTTAGCTGACCCATCACGATGTATTTACTTTTCTAGCTCAAGTAAAGCTTCTCTTCAGGATAAAAAACTGAAAAATTCTACAGACAGAGAACATCTCCATAGTACGCACTACTCACCAAACCCCTATCTGGATTGCAATGATTTATTGTCCAGCCTGGTAATCGTATCTTCTTCTGAGCAATTTCAGTGTTTCCACTGATGGTTCAAGTGCATTGGCTTGGATGTTATCACTTTCATCATTGTCATATAGCTGTTTCTAACTAACTCAAGTTGGTGACCATACCCTTAAGAGGGCATAGTGGTGGAGCCTGCCATGATATGCTTTCTGGTATTTTTCCATGATGCAGAAGAAAATACATCTGCCACTTTGTGAGAGGAAAATAGGATAGGGATAATAGAGCCAGCAGGGAGCAATGTCGGTGTTGGAGCTTCCCAGCATACTGTCTTTAGAACTCCATCTCCATGTTGCCACACAGCAACAAAAGTACAAGATCCAGCACCAGGGAACAGAATGAGCTGACAACATGTGTGTGGGAGTTTTTCACCTCTGAATTAGATGAAAAAAAAAGGTTGATTTCTCTGCTGTTGGTCAATACTAGCCGTGGATCTGATCCAACCAATTGATATTGTACCCAGGTAAAAGTAGGTCCAGCAGAAACAGAAGGAGCAGGTACAGATGAACCAGGATGAACAGGAGCAGAAACAGGGCTCAGGGGACAGTATATCAGAGCAAGTGCATCCTACTGTGATACAGTGAACCAGTGCAAGCAATGAAAACAAGTACCCATGGGAGATCCAGCAAACACTTGCCAAGAGCAGAGCAAGTGTACAGCATAGAATCATAGAATCACAGAAGATTAGGGTTGGAAGAGATCTCAGAAGGTCATCTAGTCCAACCCCCTGCTCAAAGCAGGACCAACCACAATTAAATCATCCCAACCAGGGCTTTGTCAAGCTGGGACTTAATAACCTCTAAGGATGGAGATTCCCTAGGTAACCCATTCCAGTGCTTCACCTCTCTCCTAGTGAAATAGGTTTTCCTAATATCCAACTAAACCTCCCCCACTGCAATTTGAGACCATTGCTCCTTGTTCTGTCATCTGCCACCACTGAGAACAGTCTAGATCCATCCTCTTTGGAACCCCCCTTCAGGTAGCTGAAGGCTGCTATCAAACCCCCCTCACTCTTCTCTTCTGCACACTAAATAAGCCCAGTTCCCTCAGCCTCTCCTCATAAGTCATGCGCCACAGCTCCCTAATCATTTTTGTTGCCCTCCGCTGGACTCTCTCCAATTTGTCCACATCCTTTCTGTAGTGGGGGGCCCAAAACACAATACTCCAGATGTGGCCTCACCAGTGCCGAATAGAGGGGAATAATCACCTTCCCCGATCTACTGGCAATGCTCCTACTAATGCAGCCCAATATGCCATTAGCCTTCTTGGCAACAAGGGCACACTGTTGATTCATATCCAGCTTCTCGTCCATTGTAATCTCCAGGTCCTTTTCTGCAGAACTGCCGCTTAGCCAGTCGGTCCCCAGCCTGTAGCAGTGCATGGGATTCTTCTGTCCAAAGTGCAGGACTCTGCCCTTGTCCTTGCTGAACCTCATCAGATTTCTTTTGGCTCAGTCCTCCAATTTGTCTAGGTCCCTCAGGACCCTATCCCTACCCTCCAGTGTATCTACCACTCCTTCCAGCTTAGTGTCATCCACAAACTTGCTGAGGGTGCAATCCATCCCATCATCCAGATCATTAATGAAGATGTTGAACAAAACCGGCCTTAGGACAGACCCCTGGGGCACTCTGCTTGATATCAGCTGCCAACTAGACATCAAGCCATTGATCACTACCTGTTGAGCCCAATGATCTAGCCAGCTTTCTATCCACCTTATAGTCCATTCATCCAGTCCATATTTCTTTAACTTGCTGGCAAGAATACTGTGGGAGACCATATCAAAAGCTTTGCTAAAGTCAAGGTACAGTAACTCCTCACTTAACATTGTAGTTATGTTCCTGAAAAATGCAACTTTAAGTGAAATTATGTTAAGCAAATCCAATTTCCCCATAAGAATGAATGTAAATGGGGGGGTTAGGGTCCAGGGAATTTTTTTTTGCCATACTCTACAGTACAGTACTATAGTTGGGAGGTGCCCCCACTTTATCCCCCACAGGCACAGCCCACTGGCACTGGAGACAATGAACCAAGGGGAAACAGAGGCACAGAAAGATTAAGTGACTTCTCCACCATCACACAGCAGGGAAGCAATTGTGCTGGAATTAGAACCTGGGTTTCTTGATGCTTAGCCCTATCACCTGTTCTCTGAACCACACTGTGCTTAGTATGGTGAGAGAATTCCTCAGTGGAGATTGTCACGTTATCTGATTAAAATATGAGCATATAGATCATTGTTGCAACCACTGTTATATATTTGCAACAGATCTTGTACAAAATGTGGCATGTAAGATGTCTATGAAAACATTATGATTTGCTGGTTATGATTATGCTATCTGTATATCTTTATCATTTTTGTATTTAAAGTTATGAATATTGGCTTTATACCTGGATTTCAAATGTTTGCTCCTGGGGTAACGCCCACAAGATAGTTAGCCAGCACAGCTTGGAGGAACTATTCAAGTTAAGTGGCTCATCAAGAGACACTTGACTGACAATGGACTATGGGAGACACCCATCTACACTGAAGGGACTGTCCTGCAACAGGCTGTTTGAGTTACAGGTAATGGCTTCTACTGTATCCAAACCTTCATGCATGGACATGTGACTTGCCCACATGACTCCAAATGCTATCTTGTCACCTGTAATTTTCCACTAGCTGTGCTGAGGCCTTTGATTGAAACAATGGATTTCCCTCCACATGGCAGAAAATATAAAAGGCCCCAGAAACTCCTCCATTTTGCCTCTTTCCTGCTCAAAACTCTGGAATATGTACTATACTAATGGGAGCACTCTTACAAATGGACTGAGGACCTTCCAATGATGATTTGGAAGCAGCCAGAGACTTGACTTAAGCCAGGAGTTTATTCTATCACTGCTACAAGCCTGAACCAAGAACCTTGCATTTATTGTATGTATTTGATTCTTTTAACCAATTTTAACTCTGATCTTTCTTTCTTTCTTTCTTTCTTTCTTTCTTTCTTTCTTTCTTTCTTTCTTTCTTTCTTTCTTTCTTTCTTTCTTTCTATAAACCTTTAGATTTTAGATACTAAAGGATTGGCATCAGCATGATTTTTGGGTAAGTCCTAAGTTATATATTGACCTGGGAGTGTGGCTGGTCCTTTGGGATCAGAAGAACCTTTTATTTGAAGAGACTGGTTTTAAAGAACCACCCATCTCTTAAGTCTAGTGTTTTTGGTGGTAATACAAGAACTGGAATGCCTGAGGAAACTGCCTTTATGACTTCTTGTTAGCCAGTTTGGTGAAACAGAAGTTTACTTTTGTTGCTGGTTTGGTATATCCTATGCGGGATTAGCCACCAGTCTTCGGGGGGGTTCTGCCCTATTTCTCAGCAGTTAGTCCTGAATTTGGCACTCTCAGTTGTGGCCCAAGAAAGCACAGTTACAGAGGTGTGCAACTGTACGCTGTCCTCAGCATGGGCCACAAGATCTGCACTCAGGTGTATATTAAATGGGTACAAAGGGCACAAACTGCATGTGGTTGATCAGTAAATGTTTTCAGGACATCTTGTGAACAAGAGGTTGGGTGCTACAAAGATGAGTGTTACTGGCTTGCGCAATAAAATATCACTGTACAGGCAGCTTTCTGTGCAGTCATGAGTAAAGGCCAGTAACAGCACTGCATGTTGTTAGCCCGGGGATCATACTGCACAAGCCATGATGCTCACTGTACAGAAGCGCTCTGCACTGTGATAATACTGCTCTCTGCTATTAACAGGATTTGTAGTAACCCTGGCCCAGGCACTAGCCCATGCAGCTGTGATGCAGCAGCATATAATGTTGTCCTGGAGAGAGAAACAGCCAGTGAGAAGGCAGCTCGAGCTGGGGAGGGGGCTCAGAATCCACCCAAAGGGGGCAGTTGGAAAAAGCTGTTAGAGAAAGAGAAGAATCAAGATGCTGAGCTAGGGATGAACTGGTGCTGAGGGCGACGGGAGAGCTGAGCTAGGGATGAACTGGTGCTGAGGAGCGGCGAACAGCAGAGGCTAACAGCGGGAGTTTGCCTGGGAGCTGTCCGAGAGGAGGTACGCTAAGTGATGTATTAGGGGGGCTGTGTTGGTGAGTATCTGAGTGTCTGCTGCTGGGACAGTTGGTCAGTTTGACCGTGTGCTTGATTGCTTGCTTGTTTGTTTGAAAAGTGTGAATTGGGAGTGCTTTGTTCCAGGTGGGCCTTGAGTGGGCCTGACTGGTATATAAGGGCAGTCAGCAGCGAACCAGCTGAGCGGCGAACAGCAGAGGCTAACAGCGGGAGTTTGCCTGGGAGCTCGCTTGGGGAGAGCGCACTGAGGCTTTCATCTGCAGGTTTCTCTGAGTAGTTCCTGCAGCAGTTGAGGAAGTTCTTAAGAGGACGGTGATATGGAAGGTGAGTGATCAGCTGTTGTAACCTGCACAGGTTGTGCCATGTTTGTCTTTCTTCCACAGGACAGAAGCGACTTTGTCTGTACAAAGTGCAAGCTGGTCTCCATATTGGAAGAGAAGGTTCGAGGGCTGGAGAAACGAATATCGAATCTGCGTTGCATAAGGGAAAATGAAGATTTCCTGGACAGACGTCAGGAGATGCTTCTACGGCCACAATGTTCTGAAGATTCAGAGCAAGCGCAGCAGGGACAGAAGGATTGTGAAGAGGTTTGGCAGCATGTGACCTCCAGAAGGAGAAAGAGGAGCGTCCATGCACCAGCAATGGAGGTGAGCAATCGTTTCCATGTTCTCTCTACAGGTACTAATGCGGAGAGTGGACTAGATGACCCATTTGAGGGAAGGGAGCAGAAGGAGACTCCACCGATTGGAAGGCAAAAGATGCACTGTCCTAGGGATGGGGGTTCCATGACCACCACTCCCAAGAGGAGGAGGAGGGTGGTGGTGGTCGGGGACTCCCTCCTCAGGGGGACTGAGTCATCTATCTGCCGCCCCGACCGGAAAAACTGAGAGGTCTGCTGCTTGCCAGGAGCTAGGATACATGATGTGACGGAGAGACTGCCAAGACTCATCAAGCCCTCAGATCGCTACCCCTTCCTGCTTCTCCACGTGGGCACCAATGATACTGCCAAGAATGACCTTGAGCGGATCACTGCAGACTACGTGGCTCTGGGAAGAAGAATAAAGGAGTTTGAGGCACAAGTGGTGTTCTCGTCCATCCTCCCTGTGCAAGGAAAAGGCCGGGGTAGAGACCGTCGAATCGTGGAAGTCAACGAATGGCTCCGCAGGTGGTGTCGGAGAGAAGGCTTTGGATTCTTCGACCATGGGATGGTGTTCCAAGAAGGAGGAGTGCTAGGCAGAGACGGGCTCCACCTAACGAAGAGAGGGAAGAGCATCTTCGCCAGCAGGCTGGCTAACCTAGTGAGGAGGGCTTTAAACTAGGTTCACCGGGGGAAGGAGACCAAAGCCCTGAGGTAAGTGGGGAAATGGGATCCTGGGAGGAAGCACAAGCAGGAGAGCGCAAGAGGGGAGGACTCCTGTCTCATGCTGAGAAAGAGGGACGATCGATGAGTTATCTTAAGTGCCTATACACAAATGCAAGAAGCCTGGGAAACAAGCAGGGAGAACTGGAAGTCCTGGCACAGTCAGGGAACTATGATGCGATTGGAATAACAGAGACTTGGTGGGATAACTCACATGACTGGAGTACTGTCATGGATGGATATAAACTGTTCAGGAAGGACAGGCAGGGCAGAAAAGGTGGAGGAGTTGCGTTGTATGTAAGAGAGGCATATGACTGCTCAGAGCTCCGGTATGAGACTGCAGAAAAACCTGAGAGTCTCTGGATAAAGTTGAGAAGTGTGAGCAACAAGGGTGATGTCGTGGTTGGAGTCTGCTATAGACCACCAGACCAGGGGGATGAGGTGGACGAGGCTTTCTAGCAGAAGTTGCTAGATCGCAGGCCCTGGTTCTCATGGGAGACTTTAATCACCCTGATATCTGCTGGGAGAGCAATACAGTGGTGCACAGACAATCCAGGAAGTTTTTGGAAAGTGTAGGGGACAATTTCCTGGTGCAAGTGCTGGAGGAACCAACTAGGGGCAGAGCTTTTCTTGACCTGCTGCTCACAAACAGGGAAGAATTAGTAGGGGAAGCAAAAGTGGATGGGAACCTGGGAGGCAGTGACCATGAGATGGTTGAGTTCAGGATCCTGACACAAGGAAGAAAGGAGAGCAGCAGAATACGGACCCTGGACTTTGACTCCCTCAGGGAACATATGGGCAGGATCCCCTGGGAGAATAACATGAAGGGCAAAGGGGTCCAAGAGAGCTGGCTGTATTTTAAAGAATCGTTATTGCGGTTGCAGGAACAAACCATCCCGATGTGTAGAAAGAATAGTAAATATGGCAGGCGACCAGCTTGGCTAAACAGTGAAATCCTTGCTGATCTTAAACACAAAAAAGAAGCTTACAGGAAGTGGAAGATTGGACAAATGACCAGGGAGGAGTCTAAAAATATTGCTCAGGCATGCAGGAGTGAAATCAGGAAGGCCAAATCACACTTGGAGTTGCAGTTAGCAAGAGATGTTAAGAGTAACAAGAAGGGTTTCTTCAGCTATGTTAGCAACAAGAAGAAAATCAAGGAAAGTGTGGGCCCCTTACTGAATGAGGGAGGCAACCTAGTGACCGAGGATGTGGAAAAAGCTAATGTACTCAGTGATTTTTTTTGCCTCTGTCTTCACGAACAAGGTCAGCTCCCAGATTGCTGCACTGGGCAGTACAGCATGGGGAGAAGGTGACCAGACCTCTGTGGAGAAAGAAGTGGTTCAGAACTATTTAGAAAAACTGGACAGGCACAAGTCCATGGGGCCGGATGCACTGCATCCGAGGGTGCTAAAGGAGTTGGCGGGTGAGATTGCAGAGCCATTAGCCATTATTTTTGAAAACTCATGGCGATTGGGGGAGGTCCCAGATGACTGGAAAAAGGCTAATGTAGTGCCCATCTTTAAAAAAGGGAAGAAGGAGGATCCGGGGAACTACAGGCCAGTCAGCCTTACCTCAGTCCCTGGAAAAATCATGGAGCAGGTCCTCAAGGACTTAATTATGAAACACTTAGAGGAGAGGAAAGTGATCAGGAACAGTCAGCATGGATTCACCAAGGGGAAGTCGTGCCTGACTAACCTAATTGCCTTCTATGATGAGATAAGTGGCTCTGTGGATGAGGGGAAAGCAGTGGATGTGTTATTCCTTGACTTTAGCAAAGCTTTTGATACGGTCTCCCACAGTATTCTTGCCGCCAAGTAAAAGAAGTATGGGCTGGATGAATGGACCGTAAGGTGGATAGAAAGCTGGCTAGATCGTCGGGCTCAACGGGTAGTGATCAATGGCTCCATGTCTAGTTGGCAGCCGGTTTCAAGCGGAGTGCCCCAAGGGTCGGTCCTGGGGCCGGTTTTGTTTAATATCTTTATTAATGATCTGGAGGATGGTGTGGACTGCACTCTCAGCAAGTTTGCAGATGACACTAAACTAGGAGGCGTGGTAGAAACACTAGAGGGTAGGGATCGGATACAGAGGAACCTAGACAAATTAGAGGATTGGGCCAAAAAAACCTGATGAGGTTCAAGAAGGACAAGTGCAGAGTCCTGCACTTAGGACGGAAGAATCCCATGCACTGCTACAGACTAGGGACCGAATGGCTAGGTAGCAGTTCTGCAGAAAAGGACCTAGGGGTTACAGTGGACGAGAAGCTGGATATGAGTCAACAGTGTGCTCTTGTTGCCAAGAAGGCTAACGGCATTTTGAGCTGTATAAGTAGGGGCATTGCCAGCAGATCGAGGAACGTGATCGTTCCACTTTATTCGACATTGGTGAGGCCTCATCTGGAATACTGTGTCCAGTTTTGGGCCCCACACTACAAGAAGGATGTGGAAAAATTGGAAAGAGTCCAACGGAGGGCAACAAAAATGATTAGGGGTCTGGAGCACATGACTTATGAGGAGAGGCTGAGGGAACTGGGATTGTTTAGTCTCCAGAAGAGAAGAATGAGGGGGGATTTGATAGCAGCCTTCAACTACCTGAAGTGGGGTTCCAAAGAGGATGGAGCTCGGCTTTTCTCAGTGGTGGCAGATGACAGAACAAGGAGCAATGGTCTCAAGTTGCAGTGGGGGAGGTCCAGGTTGGATATTAGGAAAAACTATTTCACTAGGAGGGTGGTGAAACACTGGAATGCGTTACCTAGGGAGGTGGTGGAGTCTCCTTCCTTGGAGGTTTTTAAGGCCCGGCTTGACAAAGCCCTGGCTGGGATGATTTAGTTGGGAATTGGTCCTGCTTTGAGCAGGGGGTTGGACTAGATGACCTCTTGAGGTCCCTTCCAACCCTGATATTCTATGATTCTATGATTCTATGACGGTGAGGTGATAAAATACCAGAACAGAAGAATAAAAGCAGGGGCTTGGGAAGTGAGAAGGAGGGAAGAAGGGCAATAGGAAAGGTTTCAGGTCAGGAGAAGCAGGAAAAAACAGACCCGGGTATATGAGCAGACACTATTAGAGAAAGGAAGTAGAGGGAAATAAAATCTACAGACATACTGGACAGAGAGTACCAAGGAAATATAATTGGTCAAAAAGGGAAGTGATCAAAAGCTGTGTCAGATGAAAACAGACCATGAAAACAGTAAATGAGAAGCGCACCCCCAAAGGACCTGAAGTATGTGAGCAGAGAGAATGACTTTGAACATCATTGAAGGAATAAAGGTGCAAAATGCACAAATGAGGGTGCACCAGTTGAAGAAACCCGCTTGTGGATAAACCCAGTGAAAAGAGGCACAACCACAGAAACATCGAATCTAATGGGCACTTCAAGCCAAAGAGAACCAAAAAACAGGACAGCAAGAATGGAGCTGAAAAGTTGATTCTTCTCTGAAGTGACAGAGTCTATTGTTCAATAATCTTTTTGTTCTTAAAAATAACAATGTATTTGGTATTAAGTGCACAGAGTAAAGACGAGTATCATATGCAAGCTCACAAAGGTTAATGTGTTGGTAACATAGTTTATTATTATTATAAGTAGTAAGTACTTTGCAATGTTCTATATTATTTATGCTTCTGAAACTTTTTGGGGGGTTTCCCTTATAAAGTTCTAAAAATTTAAAATGATCCCTTTTGTCTTGGTTTTCCTTTGCCTCTCCCCATAGTTAGCATAGCCTAACCTAGCTGGGTGACTGCAGAGTCTCATCATCAAAAGTCCAGTGCCAACAAGGTTTGGGTTTGTTTGTGATTTTGCCTCCATTTTTTCTTTGCATGCAGCTGCCCACTAATGACTGTGAGGCTCAGGGATGAAGAGAATGAATTGAAGAGGGAAATTTGTTCCATGTTCACTCCAATTAGTTCCACAGCAATTTTGCCCAATATGTTTCCTTTTAGCATGTGGGATTCTCTGAGTCTGAGTAATTTACTCTATGAGTTTCAATTTTTACTCATTATATTAGAGTTCAGTAAATGTAGTGATCCCAAAACTGACCTAGGGATAATTTGCTGAACCCAAAGCACTCAGGATTTTTTCAGTCCTAATCCCTGTTCAAAATACAAGCAAAGGTTTCCATATCATTATCTAAATAAGTCTCGCTCTCTTCTGCAGCTATTCAATGGAAACATCTGATCAATTATTCAAGAAGGGATTAAGAAGATTAAAGTATTAAAGCATAAAAGAAAACATCATACTTACTTGTGGGGTGAAGTGATTCTTCTCAGAGCACTCTGAATCATCGCGCCAAATATCTGTTGAATTCTCTTCTGTTTGCCAGATTCCCTGGTCCAAGCAGACTCTGTATACATTTCCTGCACTTCCTGAAAGTAAACAGAGCCTCAGTCTGAAAGGTCAAGACATATATTTCATTTTTCATGTGCTTTACAAATTTCACCCTTTCAGCAAAGCTAGGGAAACCCCAGTAGAGAAATCTTTGCTTTGGCCTTTGATGATTCTTTATAATGTCTATTTGGGAGAAAATCATAGAAACTTAGTTTATGAATATATTATCAAAAGAAATTCCCATAATTTACCCAGTATTTTCAAAAAGCAAATATAGTGAGTACATCAAAAAGATAAAATTACATTTCAGATCATTCTTTCTTCATCCTTTAGATTCTTAATCTGAACACTTCCTATTACATACAGACAATACATTTCATACCACCACCAGAACTCTGGGCAAAGAAGATGATTTAGTAATTAAATAACTATCCTCTCATGCTCTGGCACATCAGCTTATGGTGCCTTATCACAGAATGTAGGGGCCAGGTCCTCAGCTGGTGTGAAATGGTGTAGCTCCATTGGCACAGGGCAGTGTGGGAAGCAGGAGGTCTGGTTGAAGGAGGTGCAGGGCAGTGTGGGGAGCAGGAGGCCTGGCTGAGGGAGGTGCAGGGTAGTGTGGGGAGCAGGAGGCCTGGCTGAAGGAGGTGCAGGGCAGTGTGGGGAGCAGGAGGCCTGGCTGAAGGAGGTGCAGGGCAGTGTGGGGAGCAGGAGGCCTGGCTGAGGGAGGTGCAGGGCAGTGTGGGGAGCAGGAGGCCTGGCTGAGGAAGGCTATGATGTTGTTTAATTAAAATATAACCATGAAATCATTATTGCTACAACAGTTATATAATTGCAATTAATCTTATCCGAAGCGTAACACATGGCCAGAAGGGGTTAAACAGCTTG
This sequence comes from Chrysemys picta bellii, assembly GCF_011386835.1. NCBI lineage: Eukaryota > Metazoa > Chordata > Testudines > Emydidae > Chrysemys > Chrysemys picta. The sequence continues at coordinate 31,037,063 of NC_088802.1, read as the reverse complement.
CAGGCTAACCAACCCAAAGCCGACATTTAAAGACACGTTAGAAAGGGAAATTAGGGCCATTCTATTGCTAGGTAGGCTAGAACTTTGAAATGCAGATCTATATTGTTAGAAGTTAGAAGTAATACTAATTGTGTGTATTAGGGCTGTCAATTAATCGCAGTTAACTCATGTGATTAAAAAAAATAATCACGATTAATCGCAGTTTTAATCACACTGTTAAACAATAGAATATCAATTGAAATTTATTAAATATTTTGGATGTTTTTCTACATTTTTATATATATTGTATTCTGTGTTGTAATTGAAATCAAAGTATATATTATTTTTATTACAAATATTTGCCCTACAAAAATGATAAAAGAAATAATATTTTTCAATACACCTCATACAAGTACAATCTCTTTGTCGTGAAAGTGCAACTTACAAATGTAGATTTTTTTGTTACATATATGCACTCAAAAACAAAACAATGTAAAACTTCAGAGCCTACAAGTCCACTCAGTCCTACATCTTGTTCAAGTTTATTTACATTTATGGGAGAAAATGCTGCCCGCTTCTTATTTACAATATCACCTAAAAGTGAGAACGGATGTTTGCATGGCACTTTTGTAGCTGGCATTGCAAGGTATTTACCTGCCAGATATGGTAAATATTCATATGCCCCTTCATGCTTTGGCCACCATTCCAGAGGACATGCTTCCATGCTGATGATGCTTGTTAAAAAATAATGTGTTAATTAAATTTGTGACTGAACTTCTTGGGGGAGAACTGTATGTCCTCTGCTGTTTTACCTGCATTCTGCCATATATTTCATGTTATAGCAGTCTCGGATGATAACCAAGCACATGTGCATTTTAAGAACACTTTCACTGCAGATTTGACAAAACGCAAAGAAGGTACCAATGTGAGATTTCTAAAGACAGCTACAGCACTCGACCCAAGGTTTAAGAATCTGAAGTGCCTTCCAAAATCTGAGAGGGACGAGGTGTGGAGCATGCTTTCAGAAGTCTTAGAAGAGCAACACTCTGATGCGGAAACTACAGAACCGAAACCACCAAAAAAGAAAATCAACCTTCTGCTGGTGGCATCTGACTCAGATAATGAAAGTGAACATGCCTCAGTCCGCACTGCTTTGGATCATTATCGAGCAGAACCCATCATCAGCATGCACGCATGTCCCCTGGAATGGTGGCTGAAGCATGAAGGGACATATGACTCATTAGCACATCTGGCACATAAATATCTTGCAATGCCGGCTACAACAGTGCCATTAGAATGCCTGTTCTCACTTTCAGATGACATTGTAAACAAGAAGAGGGCAGCATTATCTCCTGCAGATGTAAAGAAATTTGTTTGTCTGAGCGATTGGCTGAACAAGAAGTAGGACTGAGTGCACTTGCAGGCTCTAAAATTTTACATTGTTTTATTTTTGAATGCAGGTTTTTTTGTACATGATTCTACATTTGTAAGTTCTACTTTCATGATAAAGAGATTTCACTACAATACTTGTATTAGGTGAACTGAAAAATAGTATTTCTTTTGGGTTTTTTACAGTGCAAATACTTGTAATCAAAAATAAATATAAAGTGAGCACTGTACACTTTGTATTCTGTGTTGTGATTGACATCAATATATTTGAAAATGTAGAAAAAATCAAAAATATTTAAATAAATGGTATTCTATTATTGTTTAACAGTGCAATTAACACAATTAATCATGGTTAATTTTTTTAATCGTGCAATTAATTGCGATTAATTTTTTCAATCGCTTGACAGCCCTAGTGTATATCTTAAATGTAAAAAGGGAATATTAACATTTAGATCAATCTTGTGTGAAATAATGTCATTGTCTATATGTCTCTTTGAAGTTTGTGATAGACAGCCTAATGCATAAATTTCTCTGTTAATTTGTGTAACTAATTACTGGTGGTGTTTAGGAAGCAGAAGGTTACATCAAAAGCCTATTGTTTACCCAGGTCTGTGTGGTCAAGTGGATGCTAGAACACCTTATTAAAAGACCCTTGTGTCCTGATCCTGTTTATCTCAGATCTGCTTGAGCTTCATCAGGGGAAGTTTAAGTCACAAGATGAGATCCCAGTTTAGCTAGCACACCCTGGGTATGATATTGGACACTGGACTATAACTTATGAACTAAATTCTAAAAGAACTCTTTGCAGCTACAAAGCTCACCATCTCTGCTATGAATCTGAACCTGAAGAATTGAATTCATGTCTGAATGTATATTGATCTTTTAACCATCCTCTCTCTGTTTTGTTTTTTAATAAATTTTAGTTTAGTTAATAAGCATTGGCTGTATGCAAGTATTTGGGTAAGATCTGGGATATGCAATCACCTGGGAGGTAATGTGTCTGATCCTTTGGGATTGGTAGAATCATTTATTTTATATGATGAAATAAGATTTTCAGAAATCTTCATCATATTTGACTTGGGTACCTGGATGGAGGCCTGAGACTGGCACTTTAAGGGAATTGTGTTATTGACTTCTGAATAACCAGTGAGGTAATAAAGAAGCTGTTTTATGCTGGCTTGGTAAATCTAAGTAACCACAGCTGGCCCACGCTGGGACACCGGTCACAGAGGTGCAGGAGGCACAGCTGAGGGATGATCAGGGGAGTATGGGAAGCAGGAGGCCTGTCTGAGGGAGGTTCAGGAGGCCCGGCTGAGGGAGGCACAGGGGAATGTGGGGAGCAGAAGGCCCAGCTGAGGGAAGCGCAGGGGAGTGTGGGGAGTAGGAGGCCCAGCTGAGGGAGATGCAGGGGAGTGTGGGGAGCAGGATACCTGGCTGAGGGAGGTGCAAGGGGATGTGATGTAGCAGAGAAGGAGAATCGGATAGGAAAGGTAGAGGAAAATGTGGGGAACTTAATTTTTGGGACAGGTGGGGGCAGAAAACTGTTTGGAAGCATGGCTAGGGAATGGGAGTGGGACATCTGCCTAGCCTGTGTAGCAAGTGGGGGTGACGAGGGGCGATGGAGTGGCCGCTGCACACACCACAGGAATAAGGAAGGGTTTGTGGAGTCCCTTCAAGCTGTGAATAGAAGCTACAGCTTTGTGTGTGTGCTGAAGGTTGAATTTTGATTGTGAACTGAGGGGCAGGCAGCTCCCCCCAATGAGGAAAGAAATCAGAAGGCAGGCAGTCAAAAATGTGATTTTTTAAAAAATCTCATGATTTTAGGCATCTGACTTGTGATCTTCGAGCACTTGGGGTTGGCAGTGGTGGGGAGCCATGCAAGATCTAGATACAGCTACAGAGGAGCTTGTGCCATTTGAAAATATACCCATGCTAGGAGGCCCCTCCATCCCCAGGGGAAAGACTGAGGCTGGGCCATATTGGAAAATAGATGTTCCCTGAACATGATGGCCGTGCAGCAATGAAAGAAGCAGGGTGAGAATGAAGCAGCCCTCTAGGCATCCTCTTAAAAGGTCAAGAACACCTTAAAGCAGAGGTGTCAAACTTTGTCAGCTTGGGAGCCAAGTGTTATTAATCATACAGTTATTGGCCCACAGTCACTGTCATGGAGTGGATCTCTGCCTAGTTCTGTTTCCTTACAGATGGCTAAGAAGCGCAGAAGAACCAGAAACTTCCCACAAGTCTGCTTCTGCGTATCCCCTGGCCTAGTTGAGTCTACAGTGGACATAGAGTTGGCAAAGTTGACTCTTGTACCTCATTCCCTTCAACTCCTGGAGCAGGGTTAGTGGCAGGGGCAAGGACAGGTGAGGGAGTGGGGAGGGGTATGTCGGATGCTGGAAGAATGAGTAGTTGGATCGTGCTGTGCCCCAGCTATTCCAAGCCACAATGGGTACATCTACATGGACATTAAAAACCCACAGCTGGCCCATGACACTGACTTGGGCTCCTGGGTCTCATACTAAGGGGCAGTTTAATTGTAGTGTAGACATTCAGGCTCAGGATGAAGCCCAGTCTCTAGGACTCTGTGAGGTGGGAGAGTCCCAGGGCTCGGGGTACGGCCCAAGCCAGAACATCTACACTACAATTAAACGGTCCCTTAGCCCAAGCCCTGTGAGCCCGAGTCAGCTAGCAAGGACCAATTGTGGGTGTCTAATTGCAATTTAGACCTACCCTATGTGATCCTTTGGGGACTGTAGCCAATGGATGCAAATTAGGGGGCTGCTCTTGATGGGGCAGGCGGGCAGGGAATTGTAACTGTCTGTTATGTCCCAGCTTCTCCTCCTTTCCCACCTTTTGAGCTGCCCAGGGGTGTGTTGGGAAGGGGAGTAGTCTTTGCTAGGGGCCCCTAGGCTCAGGCAGAGCAAGCTGAGCTCCTGCCCTGCTCCTCCTTGGAAGCAGGAAATGGAGCCGTTAGAGCTACTCTCCTCTCACCCCTGCAATGCAGCAAATGGTCAGTGGAGGCATTGCTGAGCAGCTGCAGTAGGGAGGCCAGGCTGTGGCTCAGAATGCTCCTGGTGCTGCAGGGGAGGTGCTGCTCAATATCCCTGCCTTGTATTGACCGGGCTGGTTCAAACAGGTCAGTTTAAAAGTTGCAAGGCACGTTTTCAGTTCATAATCAAATAAAATGTTCTTATCATAAGGCATTAGTGCCCCATGGTGGCTGAGCATGGCACTGCAGGTGCTCCCTGCCTCAGTTTCTCTCACTATGGTTTTCTGACACTCCCAGGGATTCATGTGCCTCAGCCCTCCAGCTGGGTCACTGTCAGAGTTCAGTCCCCTTCTGGAGGTAACAAATATCCAAGCAAAACATTCTTTTACTCTTCTTGGGCCTTCTTCATCTCACCCTCTGGTCTCAGTTCCCACACCCTTCGGGGTTATCTTTAAGTTACTCTGGCTCTGGGATAGGAGCCCTGACTTCCAGGCTCTTTCTCTGGAGTCCTTCTCATAGTCTCAACCCCCATCTGGGCTACAGCACTGATGCCTAGGCTGATTCCCTGCAGTCCCTCCAGACCCTACTCCAGGACCTTCCATGGGATCCCAACTTACTCCTGTTCTTCACTGACACTGAGTTCCCTCAGGCCATTTATGAGACACACATGTTTCAGGCAGTCACCTGACCACAGCTAGTCCTGCCCCTTAAGCGGGGAGGCAGGCAATTATGGCACAGGCAGGGCTGATTGAACAGGGCTGACTAGCCCTCAGCCTCCAGACCCTTATAGGGCTGGCCATCCTGTAACACTTCTTCTCACCACAGCCGCCTTTGAGGGCCACAATTTAAAGCCATAGGTTGAACACCCTGGCCTCCAGTTACCACCACAGGATTCCCTGAGGGTCAAGGAAACTGCTGGGGGAAGGGTCAGCATCATGACAGCATTAAGGGGGAAAGGAGTTAGACTAGAATAGAATAATGGAGATATCCCATCTCCTAGAACTGGAAGGGACCTTGAAAGGTCATCGAGTCCAGCCCCCTGCCTTCACTAGCAGGACCAAGTACTGATTTTGCCCCAGATCCCCAAATGGCCCCCTCAAGGATTGAACTCACAACCCTGGGTTTAGCAGGCCAATGCTCAAACCACTGAGCTATCCCTCCCCCCGGTTCTTAGGAGGGTTCTTAAAGTCGTTCTTAAAAGTCAATATCCCAAAGTGACTTTTTGGCCTTAAAGTGACTGAAACATAGCAAAGAGGGGTGGGGAAGGGTGCAGGCAAGGTCACTGCTCATCCCTACAGGGCTTGAAGAATGTTGCAATGGGATGACTTTGGTGACTAGCCAGGAAGGAGGTGATGCAGAATAGGCCCAAGCAATCCCCCAGGCAATTCCAGGACAGTAGAGCCTGCGCTGACAACTCCCTCCTGCAATGAAGATTCCTGATATGAATCTTTTAAAAAAAGAGAAATCACATTACCGTTTTCCAGCCAGGGTAAATATGAAGGACAAGGAACAGACACATTTCCTGGAAGTGAATAAGGCCAGCAAACAAGCTGATCAAATGTCCCTTTGCAATATATTCCTGTAGAGAAAGAGAGAACTAATGTTTAGTTTTTAATAAAGATTATTCAGGCAGCTGGTAACCATGGAGACTGTCATGCCTGATTCCAGGCAGCCTGTAAGCACAGGGATCCATTATATATAGAATGGAGGCCATGGTTATAGCATGGGGGTTGTATCCTGGAAAGCAGGGACTCTGAAAAGGACTTATGGGTCATAGAATCATAGAATATCAGGGTTGGAAGGGATCTCAGGAGGTCATCTAGTCCAACCCCCTGTTCAAAGCAGGACCAATCGCCAACTAAATCATCCTAGCCAGGGCTTTGTCAAGCCTGACCTTAAAAACCTCTAAGGAAGGAGGTTACCACCATCTCCATAGGTAACTCATTCCAGTGTTTCACCACCCTCCTAGTTAAAAAGTTTTTCCTAATATCCAACCTAAACCTCCCCCACTGCAACTTGAAACCATTACTCCTTGTTCTGTCATCTGGTACCACTGAGAACAGTCTAGATCCATCCTCTTTGGAGCCCCCCTTCAGGTAGTTGACAGCAACTATCAAATCTCCCCTCATTCTTCTCTTCTGAAGACTAAATAATCCCAATTCCCTCAGCCTCTCTTCATAAGTCATGTGCTCCAGCCCCCTAATAATTTTTGTTGCCCTCCGCTGGACTCTTTCCAATTTTTCCACATCCTTCTTGTAGTGTGGGGCCCAAAACTGGACACAGTACTCCAGATGAGGCCTCACCAATGCCTAATAGAGGGGAATGATCACGTCCCTCAATCTGCTGGCAATGCCCCTACTTATACAGCCCAAAATGCCATTAGCCTTCTTGGCAACTAGGGCACACTGTCGACTCATATCCAGCTTCTCGTCCACTGTAACCCCTAGGTCCTTTTCTGCAGAAAAGTGAACAAACAACTCAACATGAGCTCCCAGTGTGATACTGTGACAGAGGGCTAATGCAATGCTTGGATGTATAAAGAGGGAGTAGTGAGTAGGAGTAGGAAGTTGATTTTATCTTTGTATATGGCTTTGATGAGACCAGTGCTGCTATACTGCACTCAGTTCTGGTGTCCACATTTTTAAGAGGATGTTGAAAAATTTGAGAGGAAGCAGATTTCCACAAAAATAATTCAAGAGTTGGAAAAAATGTTATAGTGAGACTTAAGGAGCTTGGTGTGTTTAGCTTATAAAAAAATCAAGAGGTAACTTGATCCCAGTGTGTAAGTACCCTCAGAGGAAGAAAAATTCCTAGTTAATAAATAGCTCTTCGATCTAGTGGCGGAAGGCAGAACAAGAATCAGTGGCTGGAAGTTAAAGCCAGATAAACTGAAATTAGAAACAAGGCACAACATTTTGTCAATAGTGAGGGTTATTAACCATTGGAAAAAACTACAAGTGATATGGTAGATTCTTAATCTGTTGGTGTGTTTAGATCATAGAATCATAGAGCCATAAGGTTAGAAGCATGGATGGAGTGTGAAGTTTCCCCTTGGGGAAGCTAGTCCTGGACCCCGCCTCTTCCGGCTGAGGCCATGCCCCCACTCACTGCTCTCAGCCCCCACACCCATGACCTCAGCCAGGGCAAGAGGGGGCTGAGAGCTTGGTCGAGGCCACAGAGGGGGGCTGAGAGCTCAGGCCTGGCTGCGGTCGAGCTCTCTGCCCTGGCTGGGACTGAGGCACAGCTCTTGGCCCCGGCCAGAGCTCTGAGCCTGAAGCCCCTCCCCCATTCTTCCCCCTCCGTCTGCGGCCCCACCCATGACCCCACCCCATTCCACCCCTTCCCTTGCAGCCCTGCCCCCATTCCACCCATAACCCCGGTCCTGTTCCACCCCTTCCTCCCATGGCTCTGCCCCCTCTCTGCCCCTTCCCCCAAGGCTCCACCCCTCACTCACTCCTTTACGCCCCCCACATCCCCATGCTGTGGCCCTGAAACTGGAAAAGCTCTGTGGCCACAGCAGGGAGCAAGAGCTCCTCCAGCCCCTGGCCATGGTGGGCGGGGGGGCAGGGATATTTTTCCAGGGCCTCTGGATACGGGCCCCATGGGCCCATGTGGTAATCCACCACTGCCCGCCCCCCGTCAGCGCAAAGTTTGGGGAGCTTATCCTCCCCCAGCCTCCATTATGCACCGACCATGGTTAGAAGGGACTGCCAAGATGCAGGATTTGTTGTGTCTAAACCATCCAAGACAGATGACTATCTAGCCTCCTTTTGAAAACCTCCAATGAAGGTGCTTCCATGACCTCCCTAGGTGTCTGTTCCATTGTCCTGATCAAGACTGGATGCCTTTTAGGAAGATCTGGTTTAGCCAAACACAAGCTATTGGGCTCAATATTATGAAATTCCCTGATGTGTGCTTAACAGAAGGTGAGACTAAATCAGTGGTTTTCAAAGTGCGGGTCGTACCCAGTATTGGGTCATGGAATGTAAGGCACTGGGTCGTGGTGGCTTTGGTCAGCACTGCCGACCGGGCCATTAAAAGTCCCATCAGTGGTGCTGCCCAGCTAAGGCAGGCTAGTCCCTACCTGTTCTGACACCATGCTGTGCCCCGGAAGTGGCCAGCAGCTGGTCCGGCTTCTAGGCGGAGGGGCCACGGGGCTCCGCAATCTGCCCCTGCCCAGAGCACCAGCCAGTGGGAGCTGGGGGAAGAGGGAGGTGCCTACGGGCAAGAGCCATGTGAAGCTGGGCGCAGCGCGGTCCACGGTGCCATGACATGCAGGAAGCCTGCCTAAGCAGCCACATTGCACCGATGACCGGGAGTCACCTGAGGCAAGCCCGCATTCCAACCACTCACTCCAATCCCCTGCTCCAGTCCTGAGTCCCCCTGCAAACACAGAGTCCTCATCCCCAGCCCACCCCAGAGCCTGCACCCCCGGCCCAGAGCCCTGACCCTCTATCGCACCCGAACCCTCTGCCCCAGCCCTGAGCCCACCCCAAAGCTCCATGCCCAGCTCTGCTGGGTCATAGGCATCAACAATTTTCTTCAACTGGATCGCCAGAAAAAAAGTTTGAAAACCACTGGACTAAATGATCCTATGCTCTCTCCTGGCCTTAAAATCTATTAATCTACCTGGTAATTATAAGTACTGTTACATGTCTCTGAGCACCATGTAACTATGGAGATCTGTTATATCTATTACTGGGCACATAGTATCTATGGAGCCTAGCATTTTTGTCCATTGTTTGGACAACTAGCAGCAGTTACTGTGCACCTGGTAATCATGAACCTGTTCTCTCTGTCTGTGACCATCCAATAAGCTCAGCACCGCTATGTCTGTCGGGTAACTGGTATTGGATTGGTCTTGTAACATATGTCTTTGGTATGATGGGTGTAGATGGAGATTCAATCCAGGAAAAGTGTGGCAAGAAACACTGAACCACCAAAAGTCTTCTGCTGCAGGAAAAGTGGTGTCTGGACATCTGCACTGGGGTATACATAGGGGCTAAAGTTCATAAAATGATTTTTAAGGGATAGTTGTCAAATTATAATGGGGTTCTGGCAGCCATTGGGTCCATAGCCCTTAAAAGGGGACAGGACCATCCTGACGGACCTTACTGATCATAGCACTTTACAAACTCAAAGTAAATAACGGTGACAATTTTTGGCCCAGTGACGTAGGCATTGTTATCCCCTGGGGAAACTGGTTGTGATAGGCACTAGCCTCCCTTCCACAGGAGAAGGAGCCAGGGAGCAGGGAACTAGTTGTTTGCAAGCAGGCTCAGCTGTACAGGAACAGGTGGGACCTGTATAAAGCCAGATAGCTGGCAACAGACAGGGGCTGCTGGGAAAGGGCAGTCACTCACTGGGAAGAGGGAGTTGGTTTGGAGCTGGTTCTCTCAGAGAATGGGGGTGGGTGGGGAACCAGGAAGAGTAGGAGGCAGTCCAGAGAAGGAGCAGTGAGGGCTGAGAGGGTAGAGCCCAGAACTGCTGAGCTGAGGGTCCCTGAACTGGAACCCAGAGTAGAGGGAGGGCCCAGGTCGCCTTACTGGCTACTGGAGAAATGGCACAAGCTGGGCAGCACTGGAGAAGACCATTTGCATGCCATAGAAGGATCTTGGGTCACCCTGGAAGGGGGAAACACAGATGGTGACCCGGCTGGAGGGCCAAATCATGAAGACGATGCTATGGTTCCTGGAGTGAGGTGGGTCCACAGGGTGAGAGGAAGACAGGAGAGGTACCACCTGAAGAGCTCCTGACAAGGAGTTTTGTGCACAGATGGTGCTGTTACCCACATTACAAATTGCTCTAGGATCGCCCCCAGATAGAGAGAGCCTGGCTTCACAGGGCAGTCCAGCCTCAGGAAACCTGTAGTGATAAGTTTTCAAGTCTAATAATTGGTTTGCTTTGGTTTCCATTTTTAAGGCCGTCTCTACAATGGAAATTGGTGAAGATTCACATTTTTTTCTTAATGAAAATAAAAAGTGTGTTTAGTTCCCCAATCCAGTGGGTGCTTGGAGGTATCAGGGACTATGGCTTTCTGGTTCCCAAAGGCTGGCTGTGCTGTGATCTAGCCTAGTTCTGCCTCATTAAAGTTCCAGGGACATAATCCAACAAGACATTTTAGAAGTCACATTAATGTATTTCTCTGTGAACTATTTCAGTGATATATTACTGTGTAGGGGATCTCTGTGTTCCAAGAAAAGCACAGCTCTAGCTATGGCTACCTCTGCTCTTGGAGCTAGGGGTGAGATTCCCAGCTCACAAAGACCTACTTGCACTAGCTCTCATTGAGCCAGCACACTAAAGATAGTAATATAGCCACGGTAGCATGGGCAGTGTTGGCGTGGGCTAACAGCCAAGTTCATACCAGTGGGGTTCAGGAGGGTTTTTATTCTGGGTGGCTATCCCATGCTGCTGCTGCCTGTGCTACCATGGCTACATTACTATTTTTAGTATGCTAGCTCAATGTGACCTTGCATAAGTATATCCATGTGAGCTGGGAATCCCACCCCTAGCTGTAAGGGTAGATGCACCCTCTCCATATGCATCAAAACCCAAACACTGTTTCAAAGTCCAACTAAGTTTAGTAGACGACAATGTCATATTGTTTACAAAGCATAATCACTTAGGGTGCGTCTACACTGGGGAGTTTAATGCAAAGCTTTTTGATGTGCATCAGATAACTTGCATTACGTAAGTCATATAAATAGCATGCACACAGAATGCCTGTTCTATTTTCAGTTCACATCATGTGAACACATGGTGCAAGTTTGCTGCGAATTGAGGGTGTAGGATTCTTGGGGGTATCCCAGGGTCCTTTGCTTTACCACTGAGCAGCATGCATCCAGGGATTGTTTTTGCTGTGAAATGTGGGAAGCCAAGCTCCTGCTCCCTGCTTCTGTGGGGGCAAGTGAAAATATACAGAGCTTCCTTGGGCTATATTACAGCTCTCAAAGCTGGATGAATTCAGCATTGGACTTTACCCATTGCACCAACAAGCTGATGATGCAGGAGCAGAAGAATATTTTATGGTAGCAGCAGCTCTGGCAGCAGGAGTACCATCTGCAGTGATGGCAGCAGGTTGACACAGAATAATGGGAGAATCTGAGCTGTTGGAATGAGAAGACCAGGTCCTGGATCACCGACAAAGGGTTCAGCACCATTTCTGGGCTGAAGAAACCACCATGGATTGGTGGGAGAGGCTCATTCTGTAAACCTGGGATGACCAGCTCTTCAGTGACAAGAGAACTTCAGGATGGGGAGGGTTATCTTTTTTTTATATCTGTGCGGAACTGGCCCTGGAACTGCAGCGGCAGTGTACCAACGTGTGGTGCCCAGTATCCATGGAGAAGCAGGGTTGCCATTGCCATCTGGAGGCTGGCCAGCCCAGAATGTTACTGGTCTGTGGCCAACCAATTTGGTGTGGGGAGATCAACTGTTGGGGCCATTCTCATACAGGTCTGCTATGCCACTGATAAGGTGCTGTCTAACCAGGTCATGCAGATGGGTAATGCTCAGGAGATTATTGATGGGTTTGCATACATTGGGTACCCAACCTGGTTTTGATGTAATTGATGAACCCATGTGCCTAACATTTGCCTGCCCTCACCCCAGTTGAGCACAGAGTTTGTAAACAGAAAGGGGTTTTTGTCCATAGTGCTCCAAGGACCGGTGGACCACCATGGCAGGTTTACAGACATAAATGCAGCAGCATCTGGTATGGTCCACAATGCTAGAACCTTTCAGAACTCTCTACTATTCAAATAAAATGGAGAAAGACTGTTTACTCCCTGAAGCACCGGGGGCATTAATGGTGTGGAGGTTGGTCTGGTTATTCTGGGAGATCCAACTTACGGCTTGGTGCCTTAGCTAATGAAGCTATACACAAGCTGCTGGGACAAAAGCAACATTTTAATTATTGCTTTATAGCTGCACAATGAAAGACAGATGGCACTGTTTGCGGAATAGGTTGGAAGTTGCAGAAAAAAATGTTCCAATATTATAGGTGGATGTTGTGCTTTGCCCAATATTTGTGAGAGGAAGGGGGAAAGCCCTGATGATGGGTGGGAGTCTGAGGTGCAGGGACTTGCTCGGAGGTTCAAACAGCCAGCAAGGAGCATGAACAGCCATGGGAATGCTGTCAGGGATGCCTACTGTTTGCATTTTGAGTGCCTGCCGTGCCTGAAAAAGTTAGCCTGTGTGTGGGGTGCACTGGGATGCAGACATTGTGAGTACTGAGGGATTGCATGTGGGTGGTTGAAATTTACTATTCCCTACGTGCTCTTGTAAAACCCTATGAATTATTTTCGCTGTATTTAAAGGATTCTCTGTGCTAACTGCAATGATGACCCATAATGGATGTATTGTAAATGGTTTTAATATGAAACAATAAAAAATACAAAAATGTTAATCAAAGCAATGGAAAAATAATGTCTGTTTGGTTAGAAAACCAGTCTTTTAAAGTAATCAGCTATACACAAACCTTTAATTACTGCAACAGTGCACATAAAATTTAGAATGCAACAAGTAAGAACATTCCAAGTGCAACAGAATGAGAAGAGGGGGAACAGTTACAGGTGAGTATAGGCCTTGCCTCTGACCCTTCTTATCTGCACGGGTTCTGGGGCTGAGTGCCTCAGCTCAAAATTCTCAGGGGCTCTGCAGGGCTCAAAAGAGCTGGACTCCCAGGCAGATGCGCTGATTTCCCGCGTTCCTGGGGGGTACTCGACCTCCACCCCACCCCAGGCCCTGCCCTCGCTTCTTCCTCTCCCCCTCGCTCCCACCCCACCCCGCCTCTTCCTGCCCCCGCCCCACCTCCTCCCTGCCTCTTCCTGCTCCCACTCCTCCCCAGCGCCTCCTGTACATCACTGAACTGCTGAGGGGGGAGGGGGAGGAGCTGATCCGTGGGGCTGCGGGTGGGTGCTGTGCACCCACTATTGGCGCCTATGCCAGGTACAAATGTTCTCGATGCCCAGAGGTGGGATTTGAGAGGTGAATGGGACCTGCGGGGAGTACTGCTTTTGGGATGCAGAGGTTAGGAGTTGCTGCTGGTGCCAGTAGCCACCATTATCCACAGGCTGAAGGACGTCTGGGTCCCAAATTACAGGACTGCAGGAAGCAGCAAGATTAGCAGGAGGGCATTCTGGATAGTATCCACGAGTTGCCTCTATATCTCCGTCCTTTTCCATGCTCTCCTTCATTTTGGTGATGCTATCCTTGGCCACAGCCACACTTTCCCTTGACCATTGACATGATCTCCTGGGAGAGCAACTTCTCCCTCCCTCTGGATCCTCATGTGCAAGCTTCACCTCTCAGACAGCCTGGTTCGACTCTGTGACTCAGTCATTTAAACATCTCATCCCGACTCTTCCTTTTTCTTCCCCTCAGGTTGGCCATCGTGTCAGCAGTTCAGAGAGGACTGTCCTGCTGTTGCAGGGTGCTGTGGCTATGGAAGTGAACAAAACAACAAAAAAGTTGTTTACTGTTCATATTCAGACAAGGCATGATAGCTTTTTTAGTCAATATGTGTGACCGTTCCTCCCTGAGACTCTTCCCATTCTTCTGGGAAACTCAGAGATGGTAGGTAGGTATGGACCATGGTGGGTGCCTTTGGATTTTAGTCTACTGTATCTGCTTTCATGCTCTTGGGGTGGGAGAGTTGGTTGGAGCTATGTCCTGACTCTTGATGGCATTACACTGAGGTGGGGAACTAGTCTTATTAAAAAAAGACAAAGAATAGACTGGTGAGAGATGCTGTGAAGTTGTTTTCCACAATGGTCCCCTCAGAAGGATTGCAGTAGTGGAAAGGGCTTGCAAGCCCTACGAGAGGACATGGGCATGAGGTTATTCCCTATAATTTGCAAAACAAACAAACAAAAACCCAAGTAATTTCTCAGTCTTAATTTCTGCTATATCTCCCCTGGAGAAAATGAAGAGAAAAATAAATAGGTCCCTGCAATGATGGTCAGCTACATGCATGTTACAAGGCATTTGCACTTCAGTGGGGAGTAAGTATTGTTTGTGCCTTGCCTGGGCCTGCAATGTGCATTTATACCTCATGTAAATTACAAAAACTAACCAGATTTCTTTTCCTATAAGCACTATCTCAATAAATTATTTAATGTTTTACAAATAAATGCTTTTGCTATTTGAATCTGGTGTGGGAGGAGGAATGGGGTACAGACTGTGACTGCACCATGCTGGCAGATGCCATTTGGAAGCAGCACAAGGTGAAGGGTGAGTGAAAGACGTGGGCTCCTAGCTTACATCCACCAATAAATAATACATTGTAAAGATAGGTACTTACATGCTGACATTCCCTCCAGAGGATCTGACTCTTTGGTTCCTGCTTGGTTTTGGGCTGGGAATCCGGCTCAGCTGATGTAGGGTGGGAAAGAGAGTCCTTTGTAGCAGACTGGGACTGGCTTTCCAGCTGGCTATCCTGACCCACAAAGAGATCCTAGCTGTCAGGGGCAGCTCCTATCCAGCATCCTTCTGCTCATCCTCCCATGGGTCGAGCGGGTCATGCTTGGTAGGGGGAGGTGCAGGCAGCAGGTTCAGAGTAATGCCTGGGACAGGTTGTACTGTAATTGTGTAGAATGCTATACAGTTCTTCAAAAATGGACAGGTCACACGTCCCCTGCCAGATTGTCTCCTTTCATCCCTCATTTCAGTGTGCTTTCTCCTGAGATGCTTGTTCTTTATCTGGCACTGGCAGGTGTCCTGGTTGTGACCCTTTGTGGACATCTGCTTTACAATGTCCGTAAAAAGGTCCTATTCCTGTGCCTTCCCATAAGAGGTTCCTGAACCAATGCATCTCCCCAGATGGCAGTGAGATGCAGTGCCTCAGCACCGCTCCAAGCAGCTGTGCAAGGCATGTTATGGGGCTTCTGGAGTGGTTGCATCACCAGAATAATGATACACTGGGATTGAGGGGCAAACAGGCAATATCTGACTCTGTGCCACTTTTTATAGGGAGAAGCGTTATCCTGAAAAGGACCCCCGTGGAGGGAGGGCACACAATGGACAGGTCAGTAACAGTCGAACTGCAAAGCACTGTGGGATAGCCATTGGAAACATGAAAAAAGTGGAGCACAGCAATCACATGCACACAAACAAAAAAAATGAACAATTTCAATTTGAAGCAAACCTAATCCACTTTGCAAGAGGACTCCAGCATTCCAGACAAATGCAGAGTTAGTGTGCAGTGACGAGTTGCATTGTATGTACGCAATGTAAGCAGAGTCTGAATGAGCTCAAGTCACAAGTCACTTTGTTATTGGGGCGGGGTACTAAAGGGTTATTATCCTTGTTGTGTGAATCAAGAGAGGCAGAACTGTGCAAGGCATACTCTGATGGAGGGACTCATGCTCAACTAAACTGTACTTGCTAGGCAGGTGATGTGAGTGCCAAAATCCAGTGGAGTCAAGAGAGGGTGGGGCAGGTACTTGTACCTGGTGGTGTGGGCCCTGCCTAAGGATCCGAGGCACCATTTGACCCGGCATCTCTCCACAGTGTAATAACAGAGTTGATTAAGACTCAACTGGGAGTCTTGTTACACACCACAGAGCTGAAATCACTGATAACCAGGTCTAAGCATTTGGCCTGCTTTGGGACGGTGTCTCTGATGCACGAGACTGCCCAGTCCACACTAGTAGTGAGGCTCCACCACTAACAGCTGAAATCATTGAGAGCCGTGTTAAGTGGTGGGACCTTGAGACATTCCAAAGGGTTCAGAGTGAAGTGGCTGGTGGAATGGACTGGCGAGTGGCTGGCAGGCAGAATGGAGCAGCGAGCAGGGTAGCTAGTGGAACAGCTGGTGGAGTGGTGAGTGGCCGGCAGGGCAGAGCGGCTAGCAGCTGACAGGCCAGCTGATGCCAAAACAAGCGCCTGGACAGCAGAACAAGCAAGGTGCCCCCATTCCCCACTAGAGTGGGAGGTGAGCTCACCCAGATGCACCTCTAAACTCTGGGTCTTCACTGATCAAGGACGATAGTTATGAACGGGTTGTGGCGGACAGAAGAAGGGAAGGGTACATTAAAGAACTTTTGGTTGCTGGACTTAAGAACCTGAAGTAAAAGAACACTGCCCAACATACTCTCAGGTGGGTCTTTTGCTCTTGGTTTTATGTTTGTGAATCCTGCTTGTGGCGTTTTCCCAGAAGGAATGCCGGGTTACTTCTCTCCTTTTCTCTCTCCTGTGTGCTTGCAAGAGGGGGAATATTGCCTCTTGGAGGTGACCGGGGGTGGTATGTAATTGTCCCAGGTTACTGGGTGGGGGCTCAAGCCAGTTTTGTGTTGTATTGTTGAAAAGGAACACTAGATATTGAACCTGGCTGTTGTTGCTGCCAACTCCAACTGGCAGAAGGGTTACATATGCAAATTGTTTTCAAACTAGATTAATGTCATTTGATCCAGTATGAAACCTCGTGTGTAGACAATCTCTTAAAACAAAGCAAGATAATTGAACCAGGTATGTCATAAATCTTACACGGCTACATAAACATAAACATACTGGGTGAAATCCTGGCCCCGCTGAAGTAAATAGAAGTTTTGTCATTCACTTCAGTGGGCCAGGTTTCCATCAGTTTCCATGGGGTGAGCGGTGATGCCAGCTATGCATGGGGGGGCAGGCAGGGCTTGAGCGAGCAGTGACGCCAACCTCACATGTTGGGGGGGAAGGGGAATGCTCAGGCCAGTGGCTCAGGCCAGCCCCACATGAGGGGGAGGGCCCTCAGGAGAGTGACTCGGGCCAGCCCCACACAATGTCCCATTTTCCCTTTGGGAAATATGGTCACCCTCCTTAGTTTATTATTAATAGTAGTACTAGTAGTGTGGAGAGACCCCACTGTGCTAGGACTTTGTACAAAGAGACATTCTCAGCCCCAAAGACCTGAATCTCTACCCATTGTATTCGGTGGAAAATCTCCTACTGAATTAAATGGGATCGGGCTCAGGACTTGCATAGACAAGAAACAGAAGGATGGAGGTGAAGGGATGCAATACAGAGTGATCAGTGACGGGTGGCAAACCTTGTTAGTTCAGTGGGTTCTAACTGCTTTCCTTAATTAGGGTCATTTATAAATCCCAATTGCTGGAAATTCACCTTGCTCCACAGTTGTCCAGCATTTGTCTGGGGTTGTGAACAATTTGTGGAGTTTCAAGCTGATTTCACTTATTTTTTTGGCTAAGCGAAAGGTCTTAAACATAACTTGATGGCATTCCTCTGTTTTTCTATTTATAGTAGGCCTTTCTGGCCTTAAATCTTGAAATCTATGAATAAAAATATACCTCTGCAATATTGTTCAATAAATTTCTATTTACACATTTAATATGGTTATTTTGAAGTGTTACCCCATTTTTAGTCAGGTTTCTTACCAGTTTCTACTGCAGATTCTTGTAATGTTTTCAAGCAATCATTTTTATAGTTAAGCCACTTCGTCGTCGTTTTCGCCAGCAGAGAGCCTAAGACCTGTACATACAGAAAATATTGTAAATGAAGAAACTGAGTTTGAACTTTGTATTTTTCTAGTTGGGATAGTTTTCTGCTACTTTAACAGTTGAAATAAGTAATATACAAAATTCAAGAGTTGTCACTTTTTCTGTGGCCAAGAAATACACTGTCACACTGTTATGTTCTCCCCCATGCCACACATTTTTGTCAAACTTCCAACTGGACACTGAATATATAGCCTCTGTAGAAGTTGTGTGCTATGACTCATAAATCCTGGAACATTTTCAAGCAGTTAAGAATTAGATTATATGCAGAGGTTGATTAAACTTTGTTGAATATTTATGTTTTCATTGGATTATTTGATTGGTATGACTGGAAATAATTCATGGGGCTGTTTGTTTATTAGCGTATTTTACGGATTGTCAAGAATGCCCAGAGCATTGGCTGAGAGCTCTTTCATTGCAGTTTAATATAATTGTGAAGAAATAAATAAGTAATACCATTTTGTTAACATCACCTTTAAAGAGGTAAATCCTCTCCCAACATATTCCTCCCAGACTCCAGACACTAATTCTTGTTTCAGCAGACCTCCCAAGCAACCCCTCACTATCCCTGTTTCAAGTGAGGCAATTGAAAAACTAGCAAAGACTCATCTCCATTTTCATAGATTTCAAGGCCAAAAGGGAGCATTGTGATCATCTAGTCTGACCTCCTGTATAACACAGGACATAACATAACATAACATAAGAATGGGCATACTGGGTCAGAACAATAGTCCATTGAGCCCAATATCCTGTCTGCCAACATTGGCAGATTCCAGATGTTTCAGAGGGAATGAACCGAACAGGGCAATTATCAAGAGATCCATCCCCTGTCATCCACTCTCAATTTCTGGCAGGTGGAGGTTTAGGAACACCCAGATGATAGTGTTGCATCCCTGACCATCTTGGCTAATAGACATTGATGGACCTATCCTCCATTAACTTATCTCATTCTTTTTTGAACCCAGTTAGTTATACTTTTGGCCTTCACAACATCCCCTGGAGATGGGTTCCATAGGTCGGCTGTGCATTGCGTGGAGAAATACTTCTTTTTATTTGTTGAAAACCTACTGCCTATTAATTTAATTGGTGACCCCTGGTTCTTGTGTTATATGAAGGCATAAACAACTCCTTATTCACTGTATCCACACCATTCATGATTTTGTAGATGTCTATCATATCTCCCCTTAGTTATCTCTCTTCTAAGATGAACAGTCTCAGTCTTTTTAATATTTCCTCATATGGAAGATGTTCCATACCCCTAATACTTTTTGTTGCCCTTTTCTCCACCTTTTCTAACTCTGATATCTTTTTTCAGATGGGGAGACCAGAACTGTATGCACTATTCAAGGTGTGGATGTCTTATTATCTATCCCTTTCCTAATAGTTCCTAACGTTAGGTTTTTTCACTGCTGCTGCACAGTGAATGCCTGTTTTCAGAGAACTCTCCACAATGACTCCAATATTTCTTTCTTGAATTGTGACCGCTAATTTAGACCCCATGATTTTGTATAAGTAGTTGGGATTATTTTTTCCCCAGTGTGCATTACTTTACACTTATCCCATTGAATTTCATCTGCCATTTTGTTGCCCAGTCACCTAGTTTTCTGAGATCCCTTTGTAAGTCCAAAGCAGACTGCAAAGAGTTAACTATCTTGAGTAATTTTGTATCATCTGCAAACTTTGCCATCTCACTGTTTACCCCTTTTTCCAGATCATTTCTGAATATGTTGAACAGCACTGGTCCCAGTACAGACCCTTGGAAGACCCTGCTATTTACCTCCTTTCATTGTGAAAATGGACCATTTATTTCTACCCCTTTGTTTCCTATCTTTCAGTCACATACTGATCCATGAGAGGACCTTCCCTCTTATCCCAGGACTATTTACTTTGCTTAAGAGCCTTTGGTGTGGGACCTTGTCAAAGGCTTTCTATATTCACTGGATCACCCTTGTCCACATGATTGTGGACCCCCTCAGAGAATTCTATTAGATTGGTTTGGCATGATTTCCCTTTACAGAAGCAGTGTGGACTCTTCCCAAAAATATCATGTTAATTTATGTACACCTCTACCTTGATATAACGCCACCCGATATAACACGAATTCGGATATAACGCGGTAAAGCAGTGCTCCGGGGGGGGGGAGGGGAGGGCTGCGCACTCCGGTGGATCAAAGCAAGTTTGATATAACGTGGTTTCATCTATAATGCGGTAAGATTTTTTGGCTCCCGAGGACAGCATTATATCGAGGTAGAGGTGTATGTTAATTCAGTTCTTTACTATAGTTTTGAACCAATCTGAAGTTAGGCTGCCAGGATCGCCTCTGGAGCCTTTTTCAAAGTTAGCTATTACATTAGCTATCCTCCAGTCATCTTACATAGAAGCTGATTTAAATGATACATTACATACCACAGTTAGTAGTTCTTCGTTTTCATATCTAAGTTCCTTCAGAACTCTTGGATGAATACCATCTGGCCCAGGTGATTTATTACTGTTGAATTTATCAATTTGTTCCAAAACCTCCTCTACTGACACCTCAATCTGGGACAGATCCTCAGATTTGTCACTTAAAAAGAATGGTTCAGGATGGGGATCTCCCTCATATCCTCTGGAGTGAAGACTGATGCAAAGAATTCATTTAGCTTCTCCACAATGGCCTTGTCTTCCATTAGGGCTTCTTTAGCACCTTGAGCAATCAGTGGCCTACATCTGATGTACTTACATTTTTTTGCTGTTAGTTTTTGTCCTTAGCTACTTGCTCTTCAAATTCTTACTTGACCTTCTTTATTGTACTTTGACACTTGACTTGCCAGAGTTTACGCTCCTTTCTATTTTCCTCAGTTGGATTTGACATCCAATTTTTAAAGGATTCCTTTTTGCCGCTAATTATGTCTTTTACTTTGGCGATTAGTCCTTGTGTCTTTTTTTTTTTTTTGGTCCTTTCACTTTTTTTATTTGGGTGTATACATTTAGTTTGAGCCTCTATTCAGGTGTTTTTAAATAGCCATCATGAAGCTTGCAGGCATTTCACCCTCGGGATTGTGTGTATCTATATGTAACTCTTTTGGGGTTTAGAAAGCATGGCCCCTTTAAATCTTTGTCCTGAGGGAGGAAATGCTGATTGTTCCAGGCAGAGGAAGTACTGTTTGGGGGTAACGTGGAGAGAGGGGGAGCAACGGGGTGGCTGTGTCTAGGGCTCCAGACAGAAGGGCTGCAGCAAGCAGGCCCTCATAGAGTGAAGCAGCCGAGAACCTGCCCAAAGTCCAGGAGGGACAGGGCGACCGATTGGGGACACCCCAGGACAGGAGCCAAGAGGAGCACTGTGCCAGGGAGGAATCGCTTAAGAAGGACAAACCGGAGCTGGACCCAGTATCACTGCTGCCCAGAGTTGTATGGGGCCATGAGTACTGGAGCTTGTGACTTTGCATTGGGAATAAGGAGAGAGTCTGTTAGCAGTTAAGTGGGGAAGTTGTCTCACTATGTCTATGCAGAGAGCAGCAGAAGAGGGCACTGGAGGAATTTGCTGGGGAAAGGTTACCGGCACTGAAGACAACCAGGAGCACCCAAGACTCACCACTGGACTAGAACTCTGCCCAGGACTCCTGAACGCTGCGTGCAGATACATTGCTGGGTGTCTGCTCTTTCAGACTGTGGTACCATTGGGCTTGTGGGGCCTTGTGTTGAATGGAACCCTGTTTTACTGCTCTTCCTCATCTTCTCCCCTATTGTTTTTCTCCATTCATCCCCCTGTGAATAGATATTTCCCTTTCCTATATTCATTGTACTCTCCAGTGTGTGTGTACACCTTGGGGGTTTTGGAACAGGTGCCCCTGGTGTGGAAGGGACTTTCCCTGCTGTGTTCCTTTCCTGCGCACACCTTTTCTTAGCCAGAGCTGGCTGCATAGCAGACTCCATCTTGGCCACAAGGGTGCTAAAGTTACATATACAAAAACAGGTGGAGAGTTTAAGATGACGGGTGGATCCAACAAATGGGGGGAGCAAAGGTAACAAGACTACAACTGCTTTTCCAATGCCCTTATTCCTGGAAGGAACTACCTGTAAAAATCCACAAAACTATCCTCCTTCAAACCCACCTCTGCAGAGATGCCTGCAAGATACCTGATAACAGTTAGGCATTTTGAAGGCCTCGGGTCCAGGTACATGGCTGCAGTGCATGCTCATAGTGCATGGTTCTCATCTGGCAGCCAGGCCACCTGCTCTCGTAGCACGTGGTTATCTGTGGTGTGCTGTGCCAGTTGGACCCATGGTGCCATGTTTTCATCATAAACCTGTTCTCTTGCTTGTGGAGAGCTTGGTTCTCTGTTGCAAGCTGCAATACTTGGACTCAAAGCTGGGGAGCTCCTCCTGGGAGCAGTCAACCTGTTCAGGCATTTCTAGTACCCTCTGGGGCATGCTGGGCAGGGAGTGGCCCACTGCCTCCATGCTCTCCTAGGGTAGGCCTTCACTGTGAGCTAGGCTGGTCCAGGCAAACTGTCAGCATCCTGTGAAGTGCAGTTTCCATGTGATTTTCAGTTCTTCAGTGTGTGCTGAGGGTAATAGCATTGTTGAATGTGTCAGAAAGGGTTTTAATGGGTTGGTGGTGTCATAATGGCAGTGAGTTAATGCTTAGAAACTGGTTTTGTCCTGGGTGTGAATGTTGCCTTAATATATCTTTGCTTTTTAGTGTTTCTTTCTCAGAAATACCCCTTAGCAACCATAACTCTCAATTAAGGAAGGTTTTTTGTGTGAATTTCCTAATCCCCCAAAATTAGTGTATGCAAATAAGATTTTTAATGACCCAGGATTGGAGACAGCTTGAAGATTTTGAGAGTGGGTCTAAAAGGAAAGTGGAGGTGCAGTGCTGAGCAAATAATGCTTTGACCAGTGCTCCAGCTTTGTCTGTCTGGTGCTAAAAGCTTGCCAGCATGAATAGCTTTCAGTGCTGGAGAGAGGGGATTTGAGCTTTCTTTTCTGGGAGCATAAAGTTTGAAATAGCTCAGAGAGGACTGTTTCCCCAGCTCCTTGTTTTCCCCAGCACTGCTCCCAGGCCAGCTTCAAGCTCATGAGTGTGAGCCACCCATGCTTTAAATCCCCTGGAGTGGAAAGACTAATTATTCTTCACATGATGGACTTGCAAGATAAGGAGAGAATATTTATAAGAGCCATGAGAAAGGAATGCTTGTTTCCAGGACAAAAAACATCTTGGCTTTTCCCTGATGTGGGCCCCAAAATGCAGGCGACCAGGAGAGATTCTTGGGACATCAATTGGTCAATGAACTTCATCTTAAGAGGCAAGGAAATGGAGATGACGCATTCGTAGAAAAAGCGGCTCCATTTAATAGACACAAGTTTGGTTTACAATAAACAAACAGGGGTAAATGACCAAGGAAATACAGGGAAAGCTCTCAGAACTGCTACCTGGATCCTCTCTTAGTCCCAGCTGTAGCTGCACATACTGAGAAAGGGGTTCTGGATGGCACCCTCCACAGGAGGGGCAGGACTCTTAAAGGTGCAAGGACACAGATTCATCACATTTTCTGCTTCAGTTGAAAGCTTTCATATATAGAGAAATTGAAACAGCAGTAGCTGGTAACTGTTGACATCATAAACTTCTGTGAGACATATGACTTAGTGCTGCATGACATTCTGATTAAAAGAGCAGCACGATACAAAATCAGGTTTCAGAGTAGCAGCCGTGTTAGTCTGTATCCGCACACTGGCCTCTCAGAGTTGGTAAGACAACTCCCATCTGTTTATGCTCTCTGTATGTGTGTATATATATCTCCTCAATATATGTTCCATTCTATATGCATCCGAAGAAGTGGGCTGTAGTCCACGAAAGCTTATGCTCTAATAAATTTGTTAGTCTCTAAGGTGCCACAAGTACTCCTGTTCTTCTTTTTGCGGATACAAAATCAGTGCAGCATATTCTAAATATATTAAACAGCCTCCTAAGCTATAGATCTCAAAAGGTAATTGTAAATCTGGAGCCATCATCCAATGACGGGTTTTTTAGTCGAGTTCCCTAGGGATCTGCGCTTGACCTAATGCTATCCAATATCTTTATCAGTGATTTGGAAGAAAACATAAAATCATTAGTGGTGAAGTTTGCAGATGACACAACTTGTGGTGGAGGGTCTATAATGATAAGCACAAGTCAGCTACAAAGAGCAATGTGAAAGCTGGGCTCATTTGAACAATATTCATTTTAATAGGACCCACTGCAAGGTCATACTCCCAGGAGCCAGGTTACACCTCTGGGACAGCAATGACTCAGAAAAGGATTTAGGTGTGAGGGTGTAAACCAACTGAACACAAGTTCCCACTGCAATGCTCTGGTTAAGAGGGGCTAATGAAATTCGTGGATGTATAAGCAGGGGAATATCAAGTAGGGAGGTAGTATTATTGCTGTATATGGCATTAGTGAGACCATTACTGGACCATTATTTTGCATAAATAATATTGACAAATTGGAAATGATTGAGAAAAGAGCTACAAGAAAGATTTGAGGTCTGGAAAACCCACCTTATAGTGAGAGACTGAGAAAGCTTATCCAAGAAAGGGTTGTCACAGTTCAGAGCAACTGCACCTACATTCCCCTTCTATGGTCCAGCAAGGGCACCAACTCAAAACTCCCGGCTCCTCAGACATCATCTCTTTTGGGCGGAGACCCCCATCTCACTGCCTCCAGATCAGGGTACTTCCAGACTGCACAGCTCACTGTCTATACAGTGACCTCCCCAGCAATGTCAGGCTGCCTAAGCCGGCCTGCTTTACTTTTTTCTTCAGAGATGGTACACAGTGTAATTGTCACGGTTAAACCACCACACAGATCTTTCTATGCAAGCACATGTATTTTTAAAGAGAAAAAGATCTCTCGTTAGTAACTCAGTTACCCCGTTATACAGTGTCTCTTTGAACTGTCCTCATGTAATGGGATGAGCCGACAAAAGGTCCCCTCCTCTGGGTGAAACTTCCAAGACAACAAACTCCTAAAATACTTAAACCTAATTCAGTAGGGTTTAACTTAATTCAATAAGGTTTGTCCAGGATATTTCAGGAGGTTGTCGTATCTGTTACAAAAGTGAGAGTGACTTGATCACAGTCAGTAAGTACTGACATGGGGAGAACTTTTCTGCTAGTAGCGGGCTCTTTAATCTAATAGACAAAACCAGAACAAGATCCTGTGTCTGGAAGCTGAAGATAAATTCAGGCTAGCGATAGGGCACAGATTTTTAACAGTGAGCATAATTAACCTTTTGAACCAATTAACTGGGACCTGGTGTATTCTTCATCACTTGGAATCTTTACATCAAGACTGGATGTCTCTTTCTAAAAGATATGGTCTAGCTCAACCAGAAATTATAGCATTGATGTGGGAATCACTGGGTAGATTTTCCATCCCATGTTATGCAGGAGGTCAGATCATAATGATCTCTTCTGACATTAAAATCTATGTGTGAAAGCCTGGCCCCCTTGAAGTCAATGGGAGTTTTGCCACTGACCTCAGAGGGGTCAAAATTTTGCCCTGTGAATCTTGTTAAAATGAAGGTGAAATCAAGTAATACAATTTATTTGGAATATGCTACTTCATGCTGGAATATTCTTTATTTGGAATATGCTGAGAAATTGTTGGCCAGTCAGACTGAACTATCACAGGCTGTGGACAACAAAAATGTACTATATATGCTCCGAAAAAGATCTCAAAATTTAAATATTTACTAATATTTGTAACCATTCCCTTAATCTACCTGTCTATCGGAGGACATGGATGTGATAAATTACAGTTGCCCCTTCCTCACCAAGTCATGTTTCAAGCTTATTACAGTATTATAAATGAATCAAAGCTGATGTTATTACTGAGAATATGGATGGAAAATATACCAGGGATGAAATCCTGGCCCCATTGAAGTTAATGAGTTTTACCTTTGACTTCAACGGGCCCAGGATTTCACCCCATATGTCCTCATGATTTGAATGTCTTAGAAAGTACAGTGATGATTCCGTTTTAAGTGAATCTGTGTGAAATCATTTCTGTGGTTAGAATTGTCTAAGTGCAATATGACTTTTTCTCTCAAAAATTCAAAGCCTTAGTGATACTTATTGACTTTGTATTATTCATTCATACAAATTTTAGAAGCAAAAGTAAAACAAAACTCCATGAAACATATTCAACGAGATATGCTCCTGTCGGCAGTGGTAAATCTGTCAGTTATATTCAGATAGGAGAAAATTTAACTTTCTTTTTACTCATAGTAATCTTAAATCTGCGTTTTAATCTGTCAGAACAGAATGAAATTTACCATTATACTTTATTAAACTGTTAAAAAAAATCTGCCCAGCTCACTACAGATATAGCATTTAAAAAAAAAATGAAAATGTCCTTGAAGTGAATTTTATGGCAACCCTTTGATAAGAAATCTTTCAAACTCTTCTATATTCTACATATGTCAATAATCTATGGTAAAAATTAAGATGAGATCTTATTAAAATCTTTCACTGTATTTAGAAGAAAATGTAGTGTATTGCAGAGATGCAAAAGAACTTAATGTAAATACCATCCGCATTTTTTCTGCCTTTTGCAAACAGACTACGGTTTTAAAATTGATATTCAGGTTTGGTAGTTAACACAATGTATGTTAATATTAAAACAGCCTTTATAAAGGAAATTCAAAAGCAATGTATTCAATATATAAAAACCAGCATTAAAATAGGAAAACATTAATATATGACCTGGATAAGAGCAGTAAATTGGGAAATAACATGCTAGGGCTTATAAATCAATACCACGCTTTTTGCATTTTGAAATGCTTAACAAATTGCTAAACAAGTACCATTTATGAATATATCACACAATTTCTGAACATTAAAATGCAAGGTGAAAGGATTGTCTAGGTTTTAAAATCAATCATTGATAATTAAATTTTTTCTTACCTGCTTTACCACAAACACTGTCATAACAATAGAAACAGATCCAAGAGATGTTCTGGAATAGAACCACATGTTGGAACAGAGACCAGAATATGTGGAGATACCCATAGTGACAGACTTGGTTGAAGAGTTACGCGCTGTACGATAGAGCCAATTCCCCACCCTGTTCTGTGAAACGTTTAATGCCTGCACTTTTAAAATTACAGACAATTTCACAAATGTGACTATTTCCTGGATCTGAATTTAATCAAGCCAACAAATCTGTTGAAACAGTTTTGAGACTCTGACTTCCTTTCGTTTCTCTGTGTAAAGACAAAGGGAATTTACTCTAAACTTCACAAGCATGTCTGCTTTCTGTTGTTTGTCAGCCAATGAGAATTAGCAAAAGTATTAAACATTAAGAGCTGATCCTGTTCCCATAGAACTTGATGGGAGTTTTGCCATTTGACTTTAGTGGGAGCAGAATCCAAACCCTTATACATTCAAAAACCTACTATGCCGTTAAAATACAAACCCTAGGTAAATACAAATAAAAAGCTTTGCACAGAATGTCTGGCGATCCAGGACACAGATTAGATGGTGCACTGGAGGCAGCTACGCCAGGTTTATTTTGATCCTCATGGAGCACACATCACCCAATCTGCACACTGAGGGCAGGATGGTGACATGGACCATGTGTTGCCACCTCTTGCAATTTTATTATGAGTCTTGGGATGTCCTTCTTATAGCCCCACTGAGCAAGTGGGCATGGAGGGTGGGGGAGAGCAGGAAATAGATGGAGCTTTGGCTCCCCTCTGCAACTTACTGGTCAGTGTAGCTGAGTCAGATCAAGGAGCTGGGTTAGTAATTTCCTACTGGGACAGGCTGGCAATAAATTACTACCCCGAGGGAGGCATTGTGACCCTGACAGCTGTCTCTGAGGCCTGAGTCTCTTGGTGCCAGGGATGCTGGAGCTATTTTTATAGTGGGGGGCTGAGAACCATTGAACCAAACTGTAAACCCTGTTTATAATGGAAATCACTTCAAGTCGGAGGTGAGGCGGTACCCCCCGCATTCCTAGTTCCAGCACTTAGCTTGGTGCTCCTCCTGGCTAGCACAGCGTGTCACTATCTCCTGCTCAGGGCTGTGCCTAGAGTCAGGGCCTAGCCCTGAATGATGCAGAGAACATTCAGCACCTATAGGGGGAGCTCAACCTGCTAAACCAAATTAAGAGCTGTGTCTTCATTGCTATTCCAACCTGAGTTAGCTGTTGTAGCTGAGATCACACCTTTCTTTGCAGTGTAGACATACCATGTGTCTCCTCTCTCGTACACAAAGGGAAAGTCCCCAGTACCTGTCACTGCCATCCTGGACCTAGAGCTAGCTGACTGGCCCAGAGTCATCCTGGTGACCCCCCAGCCAATCTCCTCTCTTAGTTCTGGAGTGACAACCTTCCCCTTCAGTCACCAGTATCCCTGCGGTCTCCATTCCTTTTCTCCCAAAGAGATTCTGTTGGCCAGTTAGCCGATCTCCTCTCTCCATCCCAGCCCAACAAAGAAAGGGGTGGCATTGGTGGGAATTTAGGAGGGAAATTCCCCCTTCCTAGACAATCACAGCTGTTGGGGGTTGGCCTTACAGACCTTAAGTGCAAACTGTCAGGTGACTGTTAGAGTGGGTTACTCCTTCTTTGCTAACTGAGCAAGTGCTGCTACCCTGTCAGACCCAGAGGTGAAATCCCCACCCCAGAGTATGATACAGGCATACCATGCTAATGACAGATCCAGATACACTGTTTTCACTTATTAAAGAGAACCTTCATATCTGGGTAACAACCCTCTCTGTCCTTTACACCACAATGTACAGGGATGCTTGGAGCAGAGATGGGAAGTTCTCATATGGACTCGCTTGCCTCAGAACTTGTGAGTCTGAAGCTGGGACCTGATTCTCCTAGGGACTGAGGTGAGCAGTGATCCCTCATTCCCTAGTATATCAGCCCCCAGGGCTGTCCACTGGGGTTTCCCTCCTGCTGGGGTGGTGAGTGAGCACCTCCTTGGTGGTCAGGATGGGCCTGGCCCCCTGCAGAGTGAGTCTTACTCAAGCAGTAATTCCTTGGCCATGGTTACCCATTCTTCCCCAATCCCCACCCCCCCACACTCCTGAGTCCTGGCAATCTTTGTCTGTGTGTCTGTCCCCTCTCCTACGCCATGTGCATATGAGGAAACCATTTCCCTCCTCAGGGACAATCTCTTACCCCACAGAGGGTTTCCTGTCTTTGTCTCACCTCTTGGTGAGTTGAAAGTTGGGGTGTCACTTCAGTGGAGATGGGGAAGTGGACTTGCCTCCCTGACCATTGTATCTGTAGCTGTAGTAGGATGTTGTTCTCTATGACAGGGGATGTGTTACACACTTTTCCAGGGAGTTTCACAGCTCTTTGCTGACAACAGAGGAGTGATGAAACTCGGGACTCCGCTGTTCAATTTTAGGTTCTCTAAGGGAGTGTGCTGTAGTAGTCACAGACTTTTCTGCCCCCGTCCTTCCATCCCTCTCGGATCTTGTCCACCCCATCTCAGCTCCTGTCTTTCTTCTCTTCTCCTCCTATCTACACTCTTCCCTAGCTCTTGTCCTCTTCTCCCATGGCTATGTTTAAGGGGCATCATTTCAGATTTTGGGGGGCAACTTTAACTGTGATTCCAGAGGCTACTTGGGCACCTGAAAACTCTGTTTTTTTTCCAGATAATAACTTAGATACAGTGCTCCTCTCAGATAATAATTTCTAATTCCTATATAAAGAAAGAAAATGTAATAAATATTAGACCCACTCAGCTCTAATAGAAACATGTTCTGACATCTTGTGTCAATCCACTGAAGGGACACTGGTTAGGTTTAAAATTGTAATGTGTATTCTTATTTTGTTACTAATTCTTGAATACAACAATTGAAACAATTGTAGAAAAATCTAGATTACTGTCTATCACTTTTTTGCAGTTCACCAAGCTTGGAATAGATCAGTCAACTTTTGGAAACACCCTAGTAGGGCAAGGCCCCCATGAGTTTATACTGCACCTGCCTGGAGCTCTAGGGGGGTTACCCCACTACAGACTAGAAACTGACTTTAAACAGGAGTGAAACTGACACTCTCAAGTCACTTTCATAGTATTGCCCAGGGCTGGCTCTAGGTTTTTTGCCGCCCCAAGCAAAAAAAAATTTTGGCTGCCCCCCATCCCAGCCCTGGGCTCCTCGCCGCACCCCCCTGCTGCCCCAGTCCTGGGCTCTCCCCCCCCAGCCACACCCCCTGCCGCCCCAGCTCTAGGCTCTCCCCCCCACCACCATTGCCCCACACGCACACCTCCTGCCGCCCCAGCCCTGGGCTCTCCCCCACCCCACCTGCACCCTCCTTCCGCCGCAGCCCTGGGTCACTGGTAACTCATTCCCAGGGCAGGTCATTCAGCAGGAATTTTAGATGTGCACAGAACACAGACAGGATTGGTTCCCATATGGTTACAGAACTGCAGTAACAATTTTCAGCTTGTGTGATTGGAGGATATCTGGATGCATATTATAAGACTGTCCTCCATAAATGACGAAAAGTTGAGGTGCCTTTATTATTCTTTTGTTCCACTCTTCCTTTTAAACAAACAAACAAACAAACAAACAAAGGCAATGGCTGTTGAAAATAGCAATTCCAGTCCTAAAAACTACTGGGAAGCATTTCTTGCTCAATTTTATCCTACTTTTTCTACAGCAAGTTACAGTGGATCAGTATATTTGATTGCCCAAGTTGAGCTTGAGCAGTCCTGAATTTTGAGGTGTTCAAATCTGGAAGGCAGGTGCTGGGGGGGGGGGCGCTGTGGCTCCGCAGGGAAGCACGGCAGCATATATGCAGCAGCGTGTCTGGCGCTGTGCAGAGCCAGACACCCTGGTCTGAGTGGCATGAGAAGGGGTAGGGGGTTCCGGGAGGGCAGTCAAGGGACAGGGGGCGGGGGGGTTGGATGGGGCGGAAGTTTGGGGGGGCAGTCAGGGGCAGGGAGAAGGGGGGTTAGATGGGTCAGGGGTTCGGGGGGCAGTCAGGGGACAGGCAGTGGTTGGATAGGCATGGGAGTCCCAGGGGTTTGTCAGGGGACAGGTAGGGGGTAGGGTCCTAGGGGGGAAGTTGGGGGTGGTCTCAAGAGGGGGCAGTTGGGGATGAGGAGAAGGGAGGCTTAGATGGGGGTGGGGTCCCAAGGGGCAGTTAGGGGCAGGGCTCTCAGGAGGGGGCAATCAGGGGACAAGGACCAGTGGGGCTTAGATAGGGGGTGGGGTCCTGAGGGGCAGTTGGGGCGGGGTCCCGGGAGGGAGTGATCAGGGGACAGGGAGCGGGGGGGTTGGATCGGTTGGGGTTTCTGTGGGGGGCAGTCGGAGGGAGTGGATGGTGGCAGGGTGTGGCTACCCTCCCTCCCCGTGGAGTGTCCTATTTTTTTAATGTTAAAATATGGTATTCCTACCCTTCACAGTGCAGCTCTCCATTCACAACAAGCTGCAGCATGAGGTCTCAGCTACCTTACTCCCTACCCCTTCCTTTCCTGTTGGTAGTGGCCAAGGGAATGCTGGGAAATGTAGATCTTTCCCTGCTCCAGGGCTGGCTCTATAGGCAGGGAGCTAACCAAGGAACTACAGCTCCCAGGGCCCCCTGTTGGTTCTCAGCTTCCATGCTGGATCCCTGCCGCCCCTGCAAATGGGCTGCCCCAAGCATGTGCTTGCTTTGCTGGTGCCTAGAGACACCCCTGGTATTGCCAACCCCAAATGTTCAAAAATCATTAATCAGGCTCACCAGAAATCATGAGTTTGGCTTTAAAAATAATGAGATTATATAAAAATAATAGATTTGATGTTCTTTTTATTTACATTCTGCTTTTTGAGCCTTTACAGTGCACTGGGGTCACATTTTGAAGCTTTCTCCACAACCACAAGGGCTAGAAACTTTATTTCTCTTTAATAATGAAGGCTGATATCATCACATATCCACTTGACTCCAGGAGCTGGGGCTTTAAGGAAAAGAATAATTATCATGAGACTCATGACAACACTGCCTTCTGTTTAGAGGCTAGTTACTTTCCAGAAAGGTCTTAAACACAACACTACAGTGCTTGAGTTGTAGTTTTCACAGGAGAATATTTAAAACCAAACACCAAGAAAATTCCACGTTTTAAAGTTGTGGGGAAAAAATGAGACTTCTGAGGCATCTGAGGGCCACTGCGGGCAGAAAAGGAAAATAAACAGCACAGGAGCTCTGGGCAGCTCTTCCTCTTGAAAGAAAGTTGGAAGGTCAAATCTTCTAGATATTAATCAAGTAAAACTATTGCCATTAGTGCCTCCACTCATAGATATTAGCATCACAGTGAACATGTGATAACATGTGTGGTCAATAACTATACACTTCATATTTAAATATCTGAGCCATCTTACCCAGAGTTACACATCATATATGCATTGGCTCAGGGACTACATTTTCCCACTAGGTGCCTTTGAAAATCTAGCCTTTAGTCTGTGTGTCCTAGGGTGACCAGACAGCAAGTATGAAAAATTGGGTCAGGGGGTGGAGGGTAACTGGCGCTTATATAAGACAAAACCATAAATATTGGGATGATCCCTATAAAATCAGGACATCTGGTCACCCTAGTGTGTCCCTCAGTGCCCCATCTGTACAATGGGGATAACAGCACTGCTCTACCTCACTGAGGGGCTGTGATGTGAGGCACTCAGATACCATGGTGATGGGACCACATAAGTACCACAGGTAGAGTGGGAACTTCTCTATATCACTGCTATCCCTTCCCTGGGTTTTGGCCCCTTCTTTTCACCTACCCCCCTCACCTCTCCCTGTTTTCTGAATGTAAACTTGGATCAGAGGGCTTGGCTGAATTTCTTCTGAGTCCCCTGCATTCTCTCTTCAAACCGCCCCCGCCTCCTGCCCACCCTCTCTAATTGGCACCCTTGCTATGTTTGCGCTGTAGCTCGGAGCGTGCTTCCCAGCACAAGTAAAAAGATATGTGACAGTTCTGCTTGAGCTAGTGTGCTCAAAATAGCAGTGTAGGCGGGTAGCAGGGGTGGCAGCTCAAGTTAGCTGCCTGAGTACAGATCTGCGCAGACCCTCTAGGTACATACTCGGTGGCTAGCCCAAGTCACTGCCTGGGCCACTCCCAGCTGCACTGCTACTTTTAGCGTGCTAGCTCACACAGAGCTAGTGGCTGGGCACTTCCACTGGGAAGCACGCTCCCAGCTGCAGTGTAGATGTATCCTATGATTCTATATACCCATGACTCCCTCATCCCCTGTTCCTATATGCTCCCCCCCTTAACTCCCTCCCTCCCGCTGCTCCAATCCACTCCCCTCCCCCTCCTCCTCCCCCTCCCCCGCTGGCTCCTGTACCTTTGATCTTTCCCACCTCTCTCTCTGGTACCCTCTGGTTCCTGCAAAGCCTAGGGTTACCATATTTTAGTTTTAAAAAAGGAGGACACTCCACGGGGCCCCGGCCCCGCCCCAACTCCGCCCCTTCTCCGCCCCAACTCCACCCTTCCCCAAAGTCCCTGCCCCAACTCTGCCCCCTCCCCTGAACGCTCCGTCCCCTGCTCCTCCCCCACCCCTGCTTCCCGCGAATCAAATGTTCGCGGGAAGCCTGAAACAGGGAGGCAGTAGGTAAGCTGGGGCTGGGGCTGGGCGTGGCCCAGTCCGGCCCCCCTGGCCGAGCGGCTTCCTCTGGCGGCCGGCCGGCACAGGCCAAGGGGCTCTGGCCCCGGCGTCTCCCGCCCGGCTCGGCTTGGGCCCTGGGGCGCCAGCCCCTGGCCGAGCACCCCCGGCCGAGCACCCCCCGGCCCAGCACCGCCGGCCCCGGCCCCAGCCCGGCCCCGGCTGAGCACCGATGGCCCTGCCCCCGGCCCGGCCGAGCACCGCCGGCCCCGGCCCCAGCCCCGGCTCGTCCCCGGCCGAGCACTGCCGGCGCCGGCCCCGCACCGCCGGGCCCTCCCTCCCTATTTTCCCGGACATGTCCGGCTTTTTGGGATTTCCTCCCGGACGGGGATTTGAGGCCCAAAAAGCCGGACATGTCCGGGAAAATCCAGACGTATGGTAACCCTAGCAAAGTTGTCCCCCATTCCTCACCCCTCTCCATTACAGTCAGGCTGCTTTTTTCTCTCCCTCACTGCCTGGGCAGAACATATTTCCCTCATGTCTCAGTGTGATGGGGTGTCTGAGTAGGAAAGTGCCAGCTGGCCCTGTGACAGGCTGCACCTGAAGGAGAGTCAGGGCTGAGAAGCACTAACTGATGATGAAGCAGGCTGGGCTGGTATCTAACCAGAAAGTGAGAGAAAGAACGGGCTGCTGGAAGAAACCCTGCAATCACTCCTTAGAAAAGAGGGGAGTGGCTAAGAGACCAGTAGAAGTCATGGGGGTGTGTGTGGAAAAAACCCTGGGATCCTGCCTGGGAATACAGACTCTGGCAAGAACCTGCGAGAGGGGTGTGTGGTGACCTGGCTCAGCGAGGTTAGGCTAACTGGGAGGAGACGCAAGACAAAAGGGATCATTTTAAATTTTTAGAACTTTATCAGGGAAAACGCAAAAATTGTATCAGGAGCAGAAATAATATAGACCATTACCAAAGACTTACTACTACTAAACTATTGTTACCCACTCATTAACCTTTGTGAGCTTGTACACACTGTGCAGTTAGTACCAACTGCATTGTTATTATCAAGAACAAAAGAGAGGATTGAACAATAGACTGTGTCACTTCAGAGAAGAATCAACTTTTCCTCTCCTTGGCTTTAAGCCCAGCTTCACTCTTGCTGTCCTCTTCGGCTTGAAGTGCTCCTTAGATTCGATGTTCCTGTGGCTTTACCTCTTTTCACTCTTTTCTCTTTTCACTCCACAAGTGAGTTTTCTTCACCTAGTGGGCCCTCACTTGTCCATTAGGCACCTTTGAACTGTATTCCATCAATAGATGTTCCAACAGTCATTCTCTCTGTTCATGTACTTTAGGCCCTTTGTGGGGGGATTTCTTGTTCACTATTTCAGGGACTGTTTTCATCTCACACCACACAGCTTTTTGATCACTTCACTTTTTCACCAATTATATTTCTTTTCAGGGTTTTTTCCCCTTGGTACTCTCTCTCTGATAAGCCTGTAGATTTTATTTCCCTCTACAGCCCTTCTCTAATAGTGCCTGCTCACATACCCACGTCTGTTTTTTTTTCTCCTACTCCTGACCTGAAACCTTCCATATTTTCCTTCTTCCGCCCTTCTCACTTCCCAATCCCCAGCTTTTATTCTTCTGTTCTTCTTTTATTTTATCACCTCACCTCCACCTCCAATGCCAGTTCATTCCTAGCTCAGCATCTCAATTCTTCTCCAACAGCAACTTCCAACTATACCCTTCAGGCAGATTCCAAGCCCCCTCCCCAACTCAAGCTGCCCTCTCCTTGGCTGTCTGTCTCCCCAGGGCAACATTCAGTGCTGCAGCATTGTCACTGAAGCAGGTGCTAGTGCCAGGGTGCAGGTTACTACAGATGGTAGCCACAGGGAGCAGAGAAGCTCCAGTAGTAATCCTGGGTGGTCTAAAAGATAAGGAAAAGTAGGAAGGAGGCCATTGAAACCGTGACAAGATCTGGGATTGAGTTGTTAGTCATAGGGTCCCAGGGCTGGAACCTGGAGTAGAGGGCGGGCCCGGGTTCCTCTACCAGCCAATGGAGAAGAGGCACAGACTGGGCAGTGGAGCAGGTGACAGACAGTTTGTTGAGTAGAACTTTGATCCCCCACAATGGAAAAACTATAGTGACCTAGCTGGAGGACCAAGTCATGAAGAGGGAACACCCCAAGTCATGAAGAGAGAGCGTGACCTGACTCCAGAGAGAGAGAGATGAGCCACGAGGAGGTGCCTCAGCAGTGATTAGCAAACCCCATTACACTCAGTCTCATAAACAGCTTAACCATTTTTGCTGAAATTTTCCAAAAATATTCTGCCTGAGTCAGACACCCAGCACTGGCAACTTCAGCCCAAACAGCTAAAGTTTGACAAAGCTATAAGCAACTGAAAACAGGGCTTATAATGGAACATGTCCGACAAACTTAACTACAGGCAGCATACCAGCTCAGCCTGTGAAAAACAGACAGAACTAACCATTGATGTTTTGTGGATCTACCCTCAAGCCTTCTGTATGAGTCACATGCACTGAGAATAAAACGACACATTTGTCTCTTTTTAACTTCAGTTCAGTATTCTCACTTACTCTCAGAGCATGTTTTACCCTGACCCTTATGGTCTGTCTCAGACGTCTCAAATTCAGCTGTCATCCAGTGACACTTCTGCCTCCAGTGACACTTTCATGCTGAGACGTGTATTGAACAACACAAGTATTGTTATTTAAAAATTACATAACCCTACCACAACATAACCCAGAGCCCAGAGCCCAGCTGTCATCCAGTGACACTTCTGCATCCAGTGACACTTTCATGCTAAGACGTGTATTGAACAACACAAGTATTGTTATTTAAAAATTACATAACCCTACCACAACATAACCCAGAGCCGGTTGGTCACTGCAGCTCGTTTTCTGTCCCTTACGACGAAGACCACCATTCAATATGAAGGTGACTGCTTTGCTCTCTGCAGCCACACCTCACAGGCTTACACAGCAACAGCTGCTCCAAACAAAACTTTGCAGAACCCATTGGAAGATTCCTGCAGCACTTGCAATGTCAAATAGGAGGAGATGAGAGCAGTGTCTGTCAAAGTTGTCAAGGTAGAATGACACTTTTGGGAAAGGAGAAGATTGCTGCTGCATCTTCCATGGTGGAGAGAGTAGATGTTTCCAGGCTTGCTGCTTCCTGAAACTTTGTAAGTCTACTCAGATACTCCAGAGGGACAGTCACTGTGTGACAGCCAAAAGGCAGAGGGCAAGAGGCACCCAGATATCTGGTAATGAATTGCAGCTGGCTTAACCAGTTCAAGTGTACCTCAGTTCTTGAATGTATGAAATGTATCTGGTAAGTGTCATGCAAGGTCTCCATGAAGCTCATGACTCACTGGTTATTAATATAACCACATAATGTAGGTGCAAGCAACTGACCAAAGTTATGGATATAAACTGAAATTATAATTTTTAAGATGTGGTTTGTCAGCCAAGCAGAAATTGCCCCACCTCAGGAAAGGAATGTGGCTTCTCTACCTAGGAATTACTTCTATAGTATTTTGAATCACAATCAGAATGTATTTACATTTTGCATAAAAAGACCCATCAAACTCGCAAAGGGTGGAGGTAAACCTCACATTATTATGGAGGAAACAGACAATCATATGTCTAATGTTCATTCAAATTGCACCAGAGGGGGCAGGAACTAAAAAAAATTGCATTTTAGCAGACACAATTCTAGCTGGTAGGAAGCACCAGGAAACTTCCTTCAAGACAGACTCCATGTTGCCTACCTCACGGTTGGAAATAGACTTTTTATCCATTTCAAAGCTTCATTAGACTATCAAAGAGAGGGACCTGGAAACCCCAAGTTATCTATCAACTACGAAGACAAAGGTACCAGCCCTTTGGCTTGGGGGGATAGATCCTGACCCAGGAGCTCAGTCAGCTATCTTGATGGAAACATGTGGTGAAGATTTTACCTTGAACCCAGACTAGCTTGTTAAGTTTTAGTTACTAGAAAGTGTTTTATCTTTATTTCTCTTGTAACCATTTCTGACTTTAATCCTTTTATTTGCATTCACTTAAAATCTCTCTGTGCAATTAAATACACTTGTTTTATTTTTAATCTAAACTAATCCAGTGCTGTGTTTGAACTCAACTGTCTGGTAACTCCAGTTAAAATAACAAACTGTTGGATACTGACATTTTAAAGGAACAACAAATCTTAAAATTCCCCTGACTGTTCCAGAACAGGACTGGACATTTCAGAAAACACATGCATATTTGGGGCTAGGAAGAATGTGGAGTCACCTTACCGGGCATTAACCAAGACCGGTGGAGAACAGTGGAAGTCTATGATGTTGCAGGAAGGCTCCAGGACCCAAAGCGTTGGACCAGGGCTGCCAGTATATAGACATAGAGTGCTTGCTCGTTGCTGACTTGTTGCAGACAGCTTCAGTAGCAAGGCATTGTGAGGTCACAGAGTAAGAGGTGACACATCTCTTCACTTGTTTGGATTGTACCCCAGCCAACTTTTCCTTTTCCTGGAGAAGGGTCAGGATTGGCATCAGTGCAGAAGGAATGGCACATCGGGCAGTTCAGCCCTCTGCACTGCTTCACCAAACTGTATTCCATGGAGGCACTTTGCAGTACTGGGGGAAGCCTGCAGTGGCTCCATTAATGACAAAGGCACACACACACTTCTTGCCTTTGTAGTCGGTAT
Organism: Chrysemys picta bellii; assembly: GCF_011386835.1. Taxonomy (NCBI): domain Eukaryota; kingdom Metazoa; phylum Chordata; order Testudines; family Emydidae; genus Chrysemys; species Chrysemys picta. The sequence continues at coordinate 30,998,918 of NC_088802.1, read as the reverse complement.
GGTTCCAGGCTGATTTCCTGTCCCCCTGGGCTATGGAGCACTCCCCTTGCTCTATCTCAGGGATAAGACTCATCTCCTTAAGAATCCCCCTATAAATAACATTCGCTCCTGCCATAATTAGTATTAATTTAACAAGATGTTCTGAAGCCTGAGCTGCCCTCCCTAGTCAGGAACGTTGTCTGTATCACACACCTGTGCCTGGGATAGCCCACGAAAGCTTATGCCCAAATAAATTTGTTAGTCTCTGAGGTGCCACAAGGACTCCTCACTGCTTTTGCTGATACAGACTAATCCCTGAGTCTTGTGATTCAACAGACATGCTCCCAGTATCCTTTCCCCCCTTTACATTTCCTGCATAGGTTTCACTGGCTGGACAGAGCTGCTGTGTCCTGTTTTCTTTCTTGCCAAACAATGAGCCAACGATTTCTGCTTATCATCTTAACTACCAAACTGGTACAATTCACTGGTGGAAATCCAGAACTGAAGAGTGAATTTCAGTGGATGCTTCCCTATACAACCAGATGAAAAGCATTATCACTGACTTTTTCAGCACACTTTAACACTGATGCTAACCCTGCAAGTAGGCAGATTTCAGACATGGGCATGGACAGACGGCAGAGAGCCTCAGCAGCACTCTCGCTCAGTTTTCTCTCATTAATCTTCTCTATCACAGCATTTAGCAGCAGTTACTGGTGCGAAGGGACAAGAAAAGTTGCAAAACCTTTCTGTACAGATCAGAGGAAAGGGACTCACTGCATCCGCTTCAATAGCTCTGATCTGAACAATAGCAACGCCGTTCAGTATATCTGGGAGACAGGCGATGACAAGTTCATTGACCGAAAGTTTCACGCTGGCATCTGGTATTCATGTGAGGAGATTATTAATGGGGAAGGTGAGTGACAGCCAGACACATTTACTTCAAAAAGTGTTTAGCCAAAATGCTTCCTGATTATCTCCTGCTCCCTGTTCTCCTGCTGCTGTAGTGCTGTATGTTTTGTTGAGGGAGAAAGGTATCAGCACAAGGGTGCCACTTCTCCAGAGGGAGAAGATCCAAAGCTTCAGGAAGGATCGGAAAGAAACATGTTCAAATAAACCCTTAGAAATACTGTTATGAAGTTTAGAACGGCAGACTGCAGTGCAGATTCTTGATTTCAGTGATTAGCATTAGATGGTTAGATGAGCATTAACTGGCTAGGGCTACCACCATTAGAAATTAACAAGATTTGCTCTTCCGGTGAGAGCAGCAAGTTAAAAGGCTTTTAATGAGAAAGGTTTTAAATTGTTTTTTACTTTTCTGATATTATCTGTGAACTGGATTAAAATAAACGTGTCTGATGGGAATAATCTCTTTAGATCCTTGATTGCAAAATAGGAAGGGCAATGTTATTTCTTATTTTAAAATGTCATGTTAATGTACATATCATGTTAATTTACAGCAGCTCTTGCAAATACTACAGAAATGTGAGGAGTGTTTCCTAAGTAAAGAATTTCAAGAGAAGCCCTGATTTTGTGCTAAGAATGACATTTTATTGTAAAAGAAATGGATTCTGTTTTCTGGGTTTCCTCATTATCTGTGCCTCCCACTAAGGAGATGAAATTTGATCATTTTCTTTTCATCATGATGCTGTCACTCCTAAACAAAGGCAGAAGGTGCATTTTTTCCCCGCTGAAGAATAACTTGGCCATTTATTAATCATAAATGGTTGTACATAACCTATCCCCACTCTGAGTAACACTAAACACCGAGATGGCATAGAATGAAATTAGTTTGCATAAAATGAAACTGCTGATTGACCTTGGATCTTTGTAAAATAAGGCTGTTTATTTAGTACAAGTATGGTGTGCACTATAAGTCCAGATATCCAAGTTACTACAGTTTCTGCCCTTGTAGTCCCAAAGAGAGAGAGAGAAACAGAAAAAAGACAATAGAAGAGTCAGATCACTCCAGACCTATAAACGTCAAACCCTCGGCAACTAGCAGCCATAAATCTGGGGATCCCAATTCTGCTGTGCACTGGGCTTGACATCTTACATTGTAAACAACAGTGATCAGCAGAGAAGCCCCTCTGCTAAGACAGAACAAAGACTAGGAGATGGGAAACAGAGACATTCTGGAGGGGGTGATCCCTATAGATTGCAGAGGGGAGAGAGCTTTTATATCTTGTGCTGTGAGTGGCTGAAAAGACGAGCTGATTGGAATCAATTTAATGAGCTTTGTTCAGGGGGCTGGGATGGGGGTTTGAGTCTGACTTGTGAGCGCAAGAGGCTGGAGCCAAGTTTACACAACTCTATCGGAGCAGGAAGCAGGGGCATTCTATCGATCACCTGGAGGGGAAGCAAAGTGACAGAGTTTGGAGGGGCCACCACCTGTCAAGGGAACTCTGTTTTCACAATGAACCTTTTGAAAAATAATTTGGGAGTCTTCACCTAAGTTCCCCCCCAGCTTCGTCTCTGGCCCCTGATTGAAAGCGGGAGGGATTCTCTCACCTACCTCCAAACAGTGAGGCCACCCTCCCTTTATTCTTTTCCACTTTATGCCCTTGGGGCCCAACTCCTTTGCCACTGTATGTCCCCAGCACCCAACTCCTCTGCTGCTGCTGTTGCTTTACCCAGGCTGGAATGGCTGCTATGTTAGCCCAAGCAAATGCTTCAACACACAGATAGGTGGCACTACAGAGCAAATCCATTCCCTGAATTCACCACTAGATGGAGAGCTCTGCTCCACTCTCATCCCAGCCCCAGTCCTCCCTGTTCTACTTAGGGTGATCAGATGTCCCGATTTTATCGGGACTGTCCTGGTTATTAGGGGCTTTGTGTTATATAGGATCCTATTACCCTCCATGACTCCCCATCCCGATTTTTCAAACTTGCTATCTGGTCACCTTAGTTCTGCTCCACAATCCCCTGTGCATTCTTTTCTTCCTTGTTAGAGGATTGGCCCTTTTCCATAGAGTACCCTGGGGGTGGCTATCGCCCTACCAGCCCAATCATGCACACACACCATTCAGCCAGGACGGGGCTCTAGAGGAGCAGAAAGTGGGTGTGAGTGTGTGGTGTCAGTGAGGAAGGGGGCTGTATGAAGACATCTGGATTTCCTAGCTTTTGTTGGAGTTGCTGCTTAGGGGGCCAAGGCAGAAGGCCAGGCCAAATCCCCCTGGGCCACAGGAACTGTCCTTTCATGAATCAAGGTGAACTTTCTTTTCTTATTCTGTGCACTTAGCAGGACAGTGCCAGCCCATTCCTCAAACTCTGGGCCTCGCTTGTCACCATTAGCTGCATCCACTGTCCAGTCTCAACTCCTCTCTATTGCAAAAAGGTGTGCACATGTTATATGATCATACACATTTCATTTTTTTGTTAAAAATACTATTCATTTTTTGGTCAAAAACTTTTGGTTTGGGGTTTTTCAGTTTTCCAATCAAACTCAAACATTTTAAAGGAAAACAGACATAGTTCATGAAAAATTCCATTTTGTTTAAAACCCAATTCTCAGTCAAAAACAAGTTAACACAAAATGTTCAACTAGCCCTCGTAAAGACATACCTGTGTTTAGGGTTAGGCTGGTGAACCACAGTTATGAAGGGAAGGGAAGCTGGGGAAGAGGGGTCCATTTTCTTCTCCACATCTGGGACATCACAAACTACATCACAAGAGATGGGGACCTGGCCTCTCCCATGCTCTCTACAGTGGTCTCTTATTGATTAATAAAGAAGTAAAGGAGGGCAATCAGCCCTCTAATCAGCATGCCAATCTATTTTATGGAAGATAGATCTTGTCAAAATAACTTGATATCTTTTTTTAATGAGGTTACAAGTTTGGTTGACAAAATTAATTGTGTTGATGTAATATACTTAGACTGCTGTAAGACTTTTGACTTGGTACTGCATGGGATCTTGATTAAGAAACTAGAATACTAAACAATTAACATGGCACACATTAAATGGATTAAAAACTTGCTAACCTACACGTCTCAAAATGTAATTGTAAAGGAGGAATCATCATCATCAAACTGGTGTGTTTCTGGTGGGGTCCCGCAGGGATTGGTTCTTGGCCCTATGCTATTTAATATTTTTACTAGTGACTTGGAAGAAAACATAAAATCATCACTGATAAAGTTTCAGATGACAAAAAGATTGGGGGAAGAAGACAGGTCACTGATATAAAGTGATCAGGATCACTTGGCAAAGTAGTTACAAGCAAACAATATGAGTTTTAAGATGGCAAATGCAAACGTATATACAACAAGTACCAAAGAATGTAGGCCATCCTTACAGGATGGGGGACTCTATCCTAGGGAGCAATGACTCTGAAAAAGACTTGGGGATCATGATGGATAGTTAGCTGAATTTGAGCTCCCAGTGTAATGCAGTGGCCAGAAGGGTTAATGGGAGCCTTGGATGCATGAACAGAGGAATCTTGAGTAGAAGTAGAGAGATATTTTACTTCTGTATCTGATGTTGGTGTGACCGCTTCTGGAATACTGTGTCCAGCTTGATGCCCACAATTCCAGAAGGATGTTGATGATTTGAGAGAGTTCAGAGAAGAGCCACAAGAATGATTACAGGATTAGAAAACCTGCCTTATAGTGATAGACTCAAGGAGCTCAATCTATTTAGTTTAACAAAGAGAAGGCTAAGGGGTGACTTGATTAGTCTACACGTATTTCGTGGGAAGCAAATATTTGATAATGGGCTCTTCAATCTAGCAGACAAAGATATAAAACAATCCAATGGCTGACAATTGAGGATTGACAAATTCAGACTGAAAATAAGACATAACATTTTATCAGTGAGGGTAATTAATCATTGGAACAATCCACCATAGGCCATGGTGAATTCTCCATCACTGGCAATTTTTAATTGCATGTTTTTCTAAAAGATCTGCTCTAGTTCAAAGAGGAATTAATTCAGTGAAGTTCTTTGGCCTGAGTTATGCAGGAGGTCAGACTAGAAGATCACAGTGACCCCTTCTAGCCATAGAACCCACACCACCCCTCACCCCCCCGTCCCCTTTCCCAACATCCACATTGTACGATGTTCTGAAGTGCAGGAATGTTTGAGTGGTTCTGCTTTGTATTCATTTGTAGTGTGGGTGTACTAAGCTGCTTGAACCAGAACTGCTGAACAGCTCTTATAAAACAGATAAAGGAGCTAGCGAACAGAAGCAAATGGAAGTTTTGTGAGGGAGTTCTCCAGGTAAAGGAGGAGCAACTATGTGACGCTTGGAGTGAGTTTGTTGTCTGTTTGTTTGTTGTTGTGTGCTTGTTGCTTGCCATTTGCTGCTTGATGGAAGTTTATAGTGTGGTCTGTCTGAGAAGCTGTTTGCTGAGCCTAGCAGCCTGTTAGGCAAGGCTGAGAGCTTCCTAATAAGGTTTTAGCCTGCCATCCTTTGATCCCTACTTCCTGTAGATTCCCTTGATAAGGGGGCATGGCTACTGAGGAACAGGGGTTTAAAAAGCCAGCCCCTAAGCGACCGGAGGAGCTAGCAAACAACGGTGTGTTGCAAAGGAGTTTAGAGATGGAACGTGAGAGCCAGACACATCCAGCAGTCTCTAAATTTAGGCAATAGTGCCTCCATGATTGAAAGAGGGCTCTAACCTGCTGCTTCTGGTTAAGCCAGTGGCTAGCCCTCCTGCAGCTTTGCAAGGGGGGAGTGTGACCAAAAGTATCCCTGTATTCACACCCTACACACCACTGCAACAAGCTTTGTGCAAAATATGCCTTGTTCGGTATCACTGGAAAACTAATAACTTGCTGGTCAATAACATGGTGAACTGTGTGTAGCAATGTTGTATGTCAAGTTATGAATCCCCTGTATGATGTTATTATCACATGTTCAAACCCACACAACCCTACCTAGGCAAAAGTTGTTAATGAGGTTTATCCTAAATTTTACCTTAATTTATAAATAAGTAATAAACAGGGTCTTCAAGACAGCAGGGGAAAAAGATGGCAGGAGACAACGCAACGTTGCATTTCAGCAAACACAGATGAGGAGAAAGAGCATGGAGCCTCCTTCAACACCAGACTCTATGTTGCCTTCTTTACTGCTTGAATAAACTTTACTTTACAGGGTAAGTCTCAGAAGAATCTACTTCAAAGGTTCACTGGATTATAAGAGAGAGGGGCAGAGAATCCCAAGTTATATCTCTGTCTTTCACCTACGAAGACAAAGGCATTTTTGGGCCATTGGGAGAGATTCTGACCATCTTGCCAGAAGACTGTGGGCGAGAAAAGCCATCTTAACAAAGCCTGGAACCAAAACTTGGAAGATTAAGTTTCAGACTTTTAGATGCATGTTTTCACTTTTATTTGCTTGCAAACATTTCAGTCTTAGAATCATAGAAACATAGAATTGTGGGACAGGAAGGGACCTCGAGAGGTCATCTAGTCCAGTCCCCTGCACTCATGGCAGGACCAAGTATTTTCTAAACGGATAGGTGTTTGTCTAACCTGCTCTTAAAAATCTCCAATGATGGAGATTCCACAACCTCCCTAGGCAATTTATTACAGTGCTTAACTACCTTGACATTTTGGAACCAACCTAAACATCCATTGCTGAAATTTAACCCCAACACTTCTTGCCCTACCCTCAGAGATTAAAGAGAACAATTTTTCTCCCTCTTCTCCCTTTTCTCCCTCTTAAAACAAGCTTTTATGTACTTGAAAACTGTTATCATATCCCCTTTCAATCTTTTCTTCTCCAGCCTAAATAAACCCATTTTTTTATGTCTTTCCTCATACGTCACGTTTTATAGATCTTTAATCTTTTTTGTTGCTCTCTTTTGGACTTTCTCCAATTTGTCCACATCTTTCCTGAAATGTGGTGCCCAGAACTGGACACAATACTCCAGTTGAGGCCTAACCAGTGCGGAGTAAAGCATAAGAAATACTTCTTGTGTCTTACTTACAACACTCCTGCTAATACATCCCAGAATGATGTTTGCTTTTTTTTTTTTTTTTGGCAATAGTGTTACACTGTTGACTCATATTTAGCTTGTGGTCCACTATGACCCCCAGATCCCTTTCCGCAGTACTCCTTCCTAGGCAGTCATTTCCCATTTTGTATGTGTGCAACTGATTGTTCCTTCCTAAGTGGAGTACTTTGCATTTTCCCTTATTGAATTTCATCCTATTTACTTCAGACCATTTCTCCAGATCATTTTGAACTTTAATCCTGTCATCCAAAGAATCTGCTCCCCCTCACAGCTTGGTATCATCCACAAACTTTATAAGTTTGTCATTATATAAATCATTGATGACGATATTGAACTGAATCAGACCCAGAACTGATCCCTGCAGGACCCCACTCATTATGCCCTTCCAGCTTGACTGTGAACTACTGATAACTACTCTCTGGGAATGGTTTTCCAACCAGTTACTAGCTGCACCTAGATTGTATTTTCCTACTTTCCTCCTTCCCCTCCCCCCAGTGCCTCCTGCCCACTGCTGAACAGTGGTGGGTGGGAAGTGTTGGGGGAGAGAGGTGGAGCTGATTGGCGGGGCCTGCCAGTGGGTGCTGAGCACCCATTCTTTTTTTCCCCATGGGTTCTCCAGCCCCAGAGCACCCACAGGGTCGGCAGCCAATCTTTAGTAAACTAATTAAAGATTTATTAATAAAAAAAGAAAAGAAGAGCAGGTTAAAATGAATCATATACATTACAGCTGATTTCAGAGTCTCTAGATCAGGATAGTAGCAGTGATGTTAAATCTGCTAGCCTGCAATAAGTCTCTCTGGATCAATCCATCTTGTGGATGTTACCCAGGAACACAACATGTTTGAGATACCAATACATTGAGAAGATTTATAGCTTCATATACAATGACAATACAGGCATATAAACAGGATAACATTGTTCAACAGATCACAACTTTTCCATTTTCCCTTGATACCTTACAAGGCATACTTTGTATAAGATTTATCACAGTTGTGCAACTGTGTTGATACATCAGTGATCATACCTTAGTGTAAGCATGTGTGGCGCTCTGTACCTCAAAGCAGCACCCTGGAACCCACATCTTTCTTTTTCTACAGCATCAAAAGGTGCATGGGAGATGGAGTTGTGGGTGCATGGGGGTGAAGTTGGGAGTGCCTAGGGGATGGGGGTGCATGAGGGTGAAGTTGGGATACAAAGGGGATTTAGGGATGGGAATGGGGATGAAGTTAGGGTGTATGGGGGTGAGGTTGGGAAGACAGAGTCCAGCACTAGCTTGGACCTCTCTCCCCTCCTACCAGAGACTACAAATCTCCCTGAATTTATTTGAAAATGTTTGTCATTATGCCCTAACCAACAAGATCTGTTACTGATCACTTTGAATTGTAACAGTTTCAGTACCTAGGGTATTTGCAACCTTTCCATTTCCTGTCAGTCCTAGTCAAATACCCTTTCCCTTAGCCACATGTCTGAGTGGTTACTGGGCTGCACAAGGACTGGTGACTCCAAGGCCTAGCTGCTTAAGTACCTACAATGTTTGCTTCCATTGTATTTAATTTAGATGGACTAAATGGGCCCAAAGAGTCAAAGGTTTTAACACAACTCTGGCAATGTCCAGCATTAAACAGTTTTAAACAAGATTTGGGGTTTGGTCTGCGGAGACCTCAGCCTGCTCAGTACAATGGCAAACAACCCATTAAAAATCTTTTTGTTAAAGATACAGAAAAAGGAGAAAGCGTTAAAGCATTTGAAATGTAAAGTATTAAGTAAGTTTTCATTTTAACAACAACCCTTATTCCCTTTCCCTTTATGTAGAAAGAGTCTTTAGAAAAACCGCCTCCCCTTGTCTGACAGTCATTTAGATTATATTAAAAATGGTAATAGCTGTTTTTTGGGGGGAAAGAGAAGTTAGTTGAGGAGGGATAGAGCTGTTGTTGCTGTGGTTGTCCAATCCCACTTCATGGAAGATAAAACAAGACAAACACAGGAGTGAAAAAGAAAAGAACAGCAAAGATAGAAAATGCAGCTTCTGCATCTGGTGTTGACTCTCACTTGCAACCTCACTGATAGAGAAATATAGGCCCAGCAACATAAGCATGGCACATGGTGTGATCAACCACACCGAGGCTTGGGAAACTTGTACCAGCATCACGCTGTTTAGGGAATTGATTTTATTTGCCTTTCTGGTCACAGTGTTGCAAAATATACAATCCTGGCTAAAGGACACTGTGTGCGCGCGCGGGCATGCGTATGTGACAAAGTCTCACATCCCAGGTGGTGTTCGGGATATAACTGGAGCCAGTGAAGGTGATGATGTCATCTGGATCCCTCTGTCTGCCTGGTCTGATCAGGACAGCTCTCAGGATCAGGATGACAAACACATAATGGTGACATGATGGATCCTGGAGCCCCAGGAGACAGGGAGTGTGGCAACCATGATGGTGAAGATTGCGCCTTCCCCTTTTTTTCAGTCAGCAATTGTCCCCTAAAATCTTTTTTTGAGGACCCCAGAAGGGAGTGATGGGTGGAATACCCCATCCCTTCATTATTTCGTTCACCAATTTGGCCTAAATTCTGACACACCAATTTTGGTTCATTAATTTCCAGTCCCACACCTCTCTTGTTTACCCAACTTGATCGTAACACAGTCCTTGAGTTATATCATTTGGCCTTTTGTTTGTACTAATTTGTCTCCCTTTTGCACCTTTTCTCATTAACATTTATTGTTATAAGTTATTGTGACACATTATAAACTTTCTCATAGTTTTTACAGTTGAGATCACAATTCAGATAAATTTGTCGGCCCAATTATTACACCACCTCTGGGTTGTGGGACATGTCACACTCTACTGGCACCCTAGGTTTACTGAGCAAGACCATTGTAATCATTGGGGTTGCTAGTGCCATATATAGAAATTGTATCACCTCCCTATTGGTACTCAATATTCCCCTGTTTATTCACCCAAGTATTGCATTAGGCATCTTAGCCTCACACTGGGAACTTCTCTGCATTTGTTTTCCACTATGCCATCTAAATCCTTTTCGGAGTCATTGCTGTCTTATCTTCTGGTTCATGGGTGTATGACCTTGCATTAGGCTATATCCTATGCAGTCTGAACTGCTCTTTATAACTGATCTGTCCTTATTATCATGTTCCACTCCACCATTTTTGAGTCACCTACAAACTTTTTCGAAAGTGGTCTTATATTTTCTTCTAGATTGGGTCAAAAGAAACCTGATGAGGTTCAACAAGGACAAGTGCAGAGTCCTGCACTTAGGATGGAAGAATCCCATTCACTGTTACAGACTAGGGATCGAATGGCTAGGAAGCAGTTCTGCAGAAAAGGACCTAGGGGTTACAGTGGACGAGAAGCTGGATATGAGTCAACAGTGTGCCCTTGTTGCCAAGAAGGCTAATGGCATTTTGGGCTGTATAAGTAGGGGCATTGCCAGCAGATCAAGGGACGTGATCATTCCCCTCTATTTGACATTGGTGAGGCCTAATCTGGAGTACTGTGTCCAGTTTTGGGCCCCACACTATAAGAAGGATGTGGAAAAATTGGAAAGAGTCCCGCAGAGGGCAACAAAAATGATTAGGGGGCTGGAGCACATGACTTATGAGGAGAGGCTGAACGAACTGGGATTGTTTAGTCTGCAGAAGAGAAGAATGAGGGGGGATTTGATAGCTGCTTTCAGCTACCTGAAAGGGGGTTCCAAAGAGGATGGATCTAGACTGTTCTCAGTGGTACCAGATGACAGAACAAGGATTAATGGTCTCAAGTTGCAGTGAGGGAGGTTTAGGTTGGATATTAGGAAAAACATTTTCACTAGGAGGGTGGTGAAGCACTGGAATGGGTTACCTAGGGAGGTGGTGGAATCTCCTTCCTTAGAGGTTTTTAAGGTCAGGCTTGACAAAGCCCTGGCTGGGATGATTTAGTTGGGAATAAGAACAGGAGTACTTGCACCTTAGAGACTAACAAATTTATTAGAGCATAAGCTTTCGTGGACTACAGCCCACTTCTTCAGATGCATATAGAGTGGAATAGATATTGAGGAGATATATATACACACATACAGAGAGCATAAACAGGTGGGAGTTGTCTTACCAACTCTGAGAGGCCAATTAAGTAAGAGAAAAAAAACTTTTGAAGTGATAATCAAGATAGACTGTACAGACAGTTTGATAAGAAGTATGAGAATACTTACAAGGGGAGATAGAGTCAATGTTTGTAATGGCTCAGCCATTCCCAGTCCTTATTCAATCCTGAGTTGATTGTGTCTAGTTTGCATATCAATTCCAGCTCAGCAGTCTCTCGTTGGAGTCTGTTTTTGAAGTTTTTCTGTTGTAATATAGCAGTCTGTTTTTGAAGTTTTTCTGTTGTAATATAGCCACCCGCAGGTCTGTCATTGAATGACCAGACAGGTTAAAGTGTTCTCCCACTGGTTTTTGAGTATTATGATTCCTGATGTCAGATTTGTGTCCATTAATTAGTTGGGAATTGTTCCTGCTTTGAGCAGGGGGTTGGACTAGATGACCTCCTGAGGTCCCTTCCAACCCTGATATTCTATGATTCTATGATTTTTTAGTCTCTAAGGTGCCACAAGGACTCCTTGTTGTTTTTGCTGATACAGACTAACACGGCTACCACTCTAATTTATAATTGTTTGGGAACCTGGACTCAGAATGTCCTGAGTTTTATGCAGTTACTATAATAAATTTAGTGTTTTATTCACTTAGTTTGGGCTGGAAAATATAGCGCATGGTATAGTAAAACAAGTGCTCCTCTTGGGGCAGTTCTAAACTAAAACCAGCACGTATGTTTATACATGCATTCAGTGAAATGTCTTTCACGACAATTTGAATACAGGAGGACATTTTGCCTTTCTTTGCATTGTAGTCATCTAGTTCTGCATTTTATTTTTAAACTTTAAATTTGTATGTGTCTTTTAGGTGAGAAATGTAGAAGTTTTATCAGTCTGACTCCACCTGCAGATCGAGGTAAATATATATTTCCAGTACTTCAGGGCTCTGTAACCTTCCTACTTTACAGTTAGCATTCTAAATATTTTCTCCTTTGTGCCTTTGGAAATATCCCCTTTAATCTCTTACGAAGGCTTTGGGGGCTTTATTTGGGTTTTCCAAACTCCAAGATGAAGCCCAAATCTGATAAAATATAAGGGTGGGAGTTTCGAAAGCATTGGACCTGATTTTAAAGGTATTCAGACATCCAGTGGGGTGAGAAAAGCTGTTTTGTTCAACTCTTGCTTAGTCTAAAAGTTTAGGATTTAGAATGCGTGTTTACTTTTTATTTTCATAAGGAACTATCTCTGTTCTTTAGGCCTACCACATATAATCTCTTAAAATCTATATTTGTGTAGTTAACAAACTTTTTTTAATGTTTTATCCTTACCCGTGAGTTTGTCTACTAACACGTCAACTCCCTTCTCACCTCAGTGGTGGATAGATAGTGCATTAGCTGAGCAGGATTAACAGGGTACTCTGAATTCTGCTTAGTGAGGCTCAGGGAGGAGGCATAGATGGCTCTTTGCTAACTTCCTGCCTCACAGTCCTGGGGTAACTTCAGGAGTGCTCTAATTTACCCTGGCTGGAACAACTCCCAAAGGGCTCTTCTATCAGCTCAGGCTCCCCACAGTGTAGTGAGCTCTGGCCATGCCTACTCAGACTCCTGGAGGCGAGAAGTGGGTATACCTGGCTATGCCAACCTCCCTTTACACAAGGGGAATTCCAGCTACCCTGTAAGAGCAGGATTCCTTCCCCTTTGAGCCACGGGACACAGTGGCAGAGTTCAGGTTATTTTCTAATGAACAATGGGTTATCTTATGCTTGTCCATGTATGTAGCACTTGTAGGAAATAAGTCTACACAAATATCTCTTCACCTTCCATTAACTGTGGATTTTTGCATTCTGATGTCTAATCTAACTGCCATTTTAGGCACCAAAATCCCAGAATCAGGTCCCACTGGGATTCACAAAACCCCCACTCAGCTGATCCCGAATGCTGTAGGTGCCTAAACTCACTCAGTGCCTCTATTCTTGCAGTAAAAGCTACCTGGGTTTCTGTTTCTGTGCTCTGCGCAGTGCAAACCCATGCTAGGCGTCCACACATCTAAGTTCCAGAGCAAGTCACAAACTGGGGGAAAATAGGTGTTCCTCCACCTAGTTCGTCTGCGGGGCCCTATCCAGTGAGTGCTCAGAGCTTTGCCTATCGGATCAAGCCCCTACAGGTGAGCTTACACGGAAGAGTGGTGCGGGGTGGGGGAGGAGGAGGAGGAATTCCCTCATAACTTTTAGCCCAGGGGTTAGGGCACTCACCTGGGAACCCCCCACTTCAAATCCCACGGTCACCTGAAAGGAGGGAAGAGATTTGAAAAGTGATCTACCATCTCTCTGGCGAGCATCCTAGCCACAGGGCCATGGACTATTCTACTATGGTGACTTCCCCATCTCTCCTGTTGAAGCTGTTGCATTGTGGATAATAACTAAAAAAAAAAAAAAAAAAAAAAAAAGGGTATGGGAGTAGGGGGACTGGATCCTGAGCTACCCATCTCATAAGGGAGCACGCTAACCAACAAGCTACAGAGTCATTCTCTCTCTCTCTGTCACAGTCTCTCTCTCTCATTGGCAACAGCTTCACAGGAGAGACTGAGGGAGCCCCTAGATCAGAATCTCTCTCAGCCCAGGGATTAGGGCATACATCTGATAGATGGCAGATCCCTGTTCAAATTCCTTCTCCCCCACAGGCGGTCTCCCACATCCCAGGTGAGTACCCTAAGCACAGGGCTAAATGTTAGCAGGGATGTCTTTCTTGCTAAGATGGTGTAGGCACTTACTGACAAGAAAGGGTTTGTAGCTGAGAATCCCAAGCAGAGCTAGGCACCTCCCTGAAGCCCAACTTAGGCACCTATCTCTGCCCCACCCCTGGCTCTGGCATCTCTCATTGGCTAGCTTACGCAAGGAGCCCCCTAGCATGCTGATGTTTGTGAATTGCAGTCTACAGTGCCTGTCTCTCCCCGTTCACTCTATAGGAAGCCTAGGTTCCGAACTCAGGCTTTGTGAATCGCAGGGATTTTCTAGGCACCTAAAAGTTAGGTGTGGTGATGCTCAGTATGACTGTGTCTAAGTTCCTAGGTGAATCTAGCCCGAGGTGTCTGAAGTCGGGCATCAAAATTAGTGAACACTTGCCACTTTTGACCTTAATCTTCTTGTGCCTCAGTTCCACACAGATAAAGTGGGAGTATGTACTGGGGTCTACAAACCCCATATTGAGCGTAGACAGAGGGAGAGGAGAACCTCTCCTGTTTACAAGCAAGCAGCTTGATCCCACCACCCCGCAGCTGCCAACCACGGAGACAGGCACCCACAGCTGCAACCAATAAAGGAAACAAGACCTGATATCAAGGAGAGAGTTCAGAGATGGAAGGGGGGCAGAAAGGCCTGGGATAGTAAAGGGGAGACAGCCCTGCACCAGGCTGTCTCCAAGAAAGAACCAAGAGACTGAAGCAGACTGCAAGCCCTATAATCGAAGGCCTGCTAGTCTTAATTAGAGATGAAAGTCTAAGTATTGACCTGATTGAAGAGATGCTATGGGTAGTCAGCCAGGAGAAGCTGGAGCCCCTTGAAAGACCACACCAATGACCACCACAAGGTAATATCATCCCCTCTCTCAGGGGTGCTGTGAAAATACATTCATTAATGTTTGTAAAACATGAAATGTGATCCTATGGGGATAACTACCATAGAATGCCCATGAGGAAATTACCAATTGTGTGTTCAGTGTAGGGCTTGAATGGTGTGTGGTAAATAAATAAGGTCTGAGGCCTCTAAATAAGGAGGACAAAAGAAATATTCAGTCATTGAGTATCATCTGTGCCATGCACTGAATAAGCTAAATTAAGTGGATAAATCTAATACTAGTTAATGCTTTAAAAAATCTAGAAGAAAATACAACCTCCTTCTTCAGGGCTTAAGCCTATCTTTAACTATTAGGGATCAGGATGAAACCTTCCTAGGGAGGGGCAGATTATCCTACACCTGCCCATTGCAAGGTTTCTTGCATCTTCCTTTTCAGCAGCTGTTATTAGCCAATGTCCAAGACAGAAGACTGGGCTAGAGGGATCTAGGGTCTGATCCAGTCTGGGAATTCCTGGCTTAGAGAATGAACTAAGGTTGGTGGGATGTGGAAACAAAATGCATAATAAAAATGATTTCCTCTTCCCTTCCCTATGCTTTGAGGCAAACCCACAGCCAGACCAGGGCTGCTCACTCACCTGACACGATTCACTTCTCCCACAGAGCCTGCACTGACTCAGCTCTCAGGCATGCTGCAGCAGCCTATCCCTGAGTAGGCTCTGGGTCAGATGACCTCAGGCACAGGTATTTCACTCAGCCCAGCAGAGCTGTAAATTAGTCTGTGCAACAGCGCTACCTGGCTAGAAACCCTCCTACTGCCTCACAGAATCCCTAAGCTTCCAGCCTGACCCTAGCCTCACTTGAGTCTTGTTCTTGCCTGCTTCAGTCTTGTCTATGGCCTGCCCTGACCCTGATCCCCAGATTATTGCACTAATTCCAACCCAGCTTTGACTTTTGTCCTGCATTGAGTTCTAACAATGATGCTGATTTCGCTTGTCCATGGATGATAATCACAATTCTGACCCACGGTCTGTCCCTGGGCCCCAGTTTCAGTGCTGCCTTCAGCCTGGTCCTAACCCTATGTTCAGCTTCAAACCTTAGTACCAGTTCTCACCCACTGATCCAACTGCCAAGCCTGACTGCCTACAATCCAGAGCCTGATAGTTTGCACAGACTCCACTGTAGTGGACCCTAGGCCTAGATGGACCACCTGGGTGCTGCAGCCCGAGAAATGTCATCCCTACTCTAGAACCAATTGCCCAGCTAAAGTTAGAGAACGCTTCCCTCCAAGTGCTGGTTCAGACCCTTCCAGGATCTTTTGGCCCACCCATGATAGAAGCCCTGGAGTGTGGTTCAAAAATTCCCTTGCCAGAGTGGTTTGATGGTGACTGCCACATGTTTTGAGGTTTTATTAACCAGTGTCACCCACACGATCAGATGAAGGTGGGATTTGTTATCAATGTACTGTCTAGAGAAGCCCTAGAGTGGGCCCCACCCATACTGGAACAGGTCAACATGATGCTTGGCCATTTTGAGTACTTCATCCATTCCTTCTTGTTAATATTCAGTGACCCCAACCAAGTATGCAACATCAAAGCAGCCCTATAGTTCCTCAGCCAGTGTTAGTGACCTGTCTCCACCTATGCAGTCCACTTCTGGAGCCTGACCACTGGTATGGTTTGGAATGATGCAGCCCAAATCTATAATTTCCATTGGGGATTGAATGATGCTGTAAAGGAGGATCTGGCTCTTGTTCCTCCCCCCCCACCGTGCTGAGTTGGTACCCTACATCAAGCTTTGCATAAGAATCAAGAACCAGCTGCTTGAGCATTGCCTGGAAAAGAAATAGGCTTCTAACCATTCTCAGCCTAGTGTCAAGGGCCCCATGCATGTCCTTTGCCCAGTTCCAGACTTGATCCCATGCAAACTGATAGCACCACTGGGTTTATCACAGACCAACAGAAGGATTACTGGTGCCGAAATGGCCTTGCCTGTACTGCAGAGAAAGTGGCCACTTCACCTCAGAGTGCTCTCACAATCCCAGACTCGCTACAGTGCCAGAAAACCACTCGATCCAGCCCCGGTAGAGGAGTCATGGTTGGACCTAATGCAGAGAGCAAACCCCCAAATGGATCTACTCTGCAGCCTACATTTGCCCATGCACCATTGGAGCACCACCAGCCACACCAGCAGATCCCCCTCCAGCTCTGGGTCCCAGCCACACCTGAAAGACTGCAAGCCCTATAAGCCCTGTACCCTGCTTTCATTGATCAACTCTGGGTTTTCCAGAAACTTTATGGACTTCACCTATGCTGGAGCCAACCATTTGCCCAGGCAAAGGAAGCATGTCCCAGAGCAGGTGAAGACTATTCATGGTAGTATGCTGACTTCCGGCCAGTTTCCTAAAAAACAGCACCTCTCCAGGTCAAGATAGGAGACCACCAGGAAATTATGCAGTTTGACATTCTCCTGCTGATCATGAGGTCCTAGAATGGGTCAGTACAGCAAAGATCTTCATCAAGCTTAACTTGCATGGTGCATACAACTTGGTCTGCATCCGGGAGGGTGACAAATGGAAAACCGCTTTCTGCATCAGGTATTGCCACTGTGAGTACCTGGTTATGCCCTTTGGCGTCTCCAAAACCATGGCCACATTCCAGTATTTCATGAATAATATCTTCAAAGATATTGTAGACCAGTTCATTCTGATCTACTTAGATGACATCCTCATCTTCTTAGAAAACCAGACTCTGCATGACCAGGATGTCCAAAAGTGCTGGAACACCTCAGGAAAAATGACCTGTATGCCAAACCAGAAAAATGTGAGTTTGACTGCACCACCATTGATTTCCTGGATTACGTCATCTTGTCTAGTGAGATCACTATGTATCCACATCACCATTGTGGACTGGGCCTGTGACATCAAATGCTTCCTGAGATTCACAAACTTTTACTGGAGGTTCATCACCCAGGTAATGTCCCCCATTACCTAACTCTTCCATAAGAATTCCGCATTCATCTTGCAGTCAGTGGCCCAGTGTGCTCTTGAACAACTAAAGAAGGCCTTCATCTCTGCACCTATATTGAAGCACCGAAACCCATCCCAGCCTTTTGTTGTCAAGACAGACACTTCCAATTATGCCATTGGGGCAGCACTGTCAGAATCCCAGAGTGTCACCAAGCATTCTCCATCCATCAGGACCACCTTTGAAGAGTGGCATCACCTCTCAGAGGGTGCATATTTCCCCATCCAGGTATTCACCAACCATAAAAACTCAGAACACTTGTGATCCACGAAGACCAAATCCAATGGTCCCTGTTTGTTTCTTTGTTCTTGTCTGAAGTTCATGCTGCATTATTGTTCTGGAGGCAAATGGCAAGCCTGATGTATTCTCCCACAAGAGGGAGTACCTTGATGGCAAGGAAGGACCATCTGAACTTTCCACCATCCTGAAGACCCACCATTTCACCAATGTATTTGTGAACATGGACCTCTTATCCCTTGTGAAATCCTCTCTACAGAGCTACCAGTTTGCGAGTAAACAGATGTTGCACAATACCAACCCCGACCCAGGCTTCTCTGTTAGAAATGGAGTACTTCCATTCAAATACTGTGTTTATGCCCCCACAGGCCCGTACCATCTTGCAACTCTCTGACTATGCCACAACTCCCCTCTGGACAGCTATTTTGGACATGGAAGACTACAAAACTGATTGTGTGACATTTCTGGTGGTCTAGACTGCACACCTCTGTGAGATCATACATTGACTCATGTGAAGGTTCCCATGCTGTATGAAGGTCCCCCATACTAAGCTACTGGGCTACTTGATCTCCCTACGTATTCCATCCCAATCCTGGGAATCAATATCAATGGATTTTATTGTGGAGCTCCCTAACTCCAGAACTGTAGTCATAGATGTAGACCTCCTATCCAAGATGTCTCACTTCGTGCTCTGCTGTAAGATTCACACGGCCGAAATGACAGCCCATGTTGTCTTAACCCATTCAGCTTGCAAACATGGTCAATCTTCCAATATCATGTCAGACCGCAGACCGGATTTTGTCGCCCACCTTTGGCAGGAACTCTTCTGCCTCTTAGATGTTGACCTACATCTCTCCACTACTTGTGATGCCCAAATGTATGGGCAGTCAGAACAGATATGTGGTGGTTTCCACCAGGACAACTGAGTCCAACTCTTACCCTTCGCAGAGTTTGTCTATAACAATTCTAAACATAAGTCTACGCAGCAAAGCCTTTTTTTCTCCAGCTACAGTTTCCACCCTAGGTTCTACCCATCATGAACCTCAACTTCCCACATCCCTGCAGCCTCTAATCTGGTCGAATACCTCCTTCATATCCAGGAGGAAGTAAGCTTGACACCACCAAGGTAGACTATAAGTGGTTTGCTGACCACCACTAATAGACCAAACCTCCCATCAGTGTTGGCTTTATACAAAACACTTGGACACCTCATGTCCCTCACACAAACTTGACTACTGGTACCTTGGTCCCTTCCTTGTCATTGAGCAAATTAAGTTGGTCACTTTCTGCCTCCAGTTACCCCCCACCGCGACATGTTCCATGTCTGCCTACTGAAATAGCACACCCACAACTCCCTGTCAGGATGAACAGAAGCTGTTTCTCCTCCAGTCATGGTGCAAGGTCAGGAATAATAACTGGTGAATCAGGTCCTCAGAGAAGCTCCTATACCTAATAGATTGGGAAGGTTATGGCCCAGAGGAGCACTCATGGGACTGGGAGCCAGTGAACAACATCCGTGGCCCCAACGTGATCTGTGACTTCCATCAGTCCCATCCCAACAAACCAGTCCCAGGAATGCCTGGGATGCACCCTCATAGGAGGGTAAGGTCAGGCAACCCCACAACCAGACCAGGGCTACTCATTCAGGTGATATGACTCACCCCTCCAACAGAGCCTGCAGTGACTCAACCATGCTGCAGCCTGGAGCAGGAACTGGGTCAGATGACCCCCAGGAACAGGTATTTCCCTGACCCCACCAGAGCTGCAAGTTAGTCTGTGCAACAGCACTACCCAGCCAGGAACTCTCCTGATGTTTCATGTGTCACAGACTTCCTCGGCTTCCAGCCTGCCTTCAATTCTGTCCCTGTTCCTGCCCCCCAACCTTTCCTGAAGCTTCCTTCAGCCTTGTCTGTGCCCTACCCTGACCCTGATCCAGCCCCGTTCCTGACCTGCTTCAGCTCTGCACACACCTCCTGACCCCAAGACCATTGCACTGACTTCAACCCAGTTTTGACACTTGGCCTGCATCCAGCCTCTGACCACAAACTTGAATCAGCTTGTCTACAGACATTGATCACAGTTCTGACCCACAGCCTCCCCTGGTTTCCATGCTGCCCTCAGCCCAGTCCTGAACCCATGTCTGGCTTGGACCACCACAACCAGCACCAGACCTGACTGTCTAGAACCCAGAGTCTGACACATGGTCTCTCTTCCAGAATGCAAACTAGGACACCCTCACCCCCCCAGTGAATGGTAGTGTCCCCTCCAAGTTTCCACCCATAAACCCCACTGTTGTCCCTTGTGCTTTCACAACTCATGCCTACTGATGCCAGCGGCAACTGGAAGTATCCAGCATCTCTGAAGATGGGTACTTCCCCTGCCCCAATGCTGTTTCAGCTTTCTTGCCCCACAGAGAGTGCTCTCAGGACGGCAAAGAGATTAATTTCATCAGGTAACCCCTAGATCTTGT
This sequence comes from Chrysemys picta bellii, assembly GCF_011386835.1. Classification (NCBI taxonomy): domain Eukaryota; kingdom Metazoa; phylum Chordata; order Testudines; family Emydidae; genus Chrysemys; species Chrysemys picta. Next base: position 30,978,600 of record NC_088802.1, on the reverse strand, counting down.
ATTTATGTGAAGGGGTAAATAACACTTCCTTATTCACTTTCTCCACACCATTCATGATTTTATAGACCTCTATCATATCTGCCCTTAGTCATTTCTTTTCTAAGCTGAATGGTCCCTGTCTCTTTAATCTCTCCTTGTATCGAGTATCAGGGGGTAGCCATGTTAGTCTGTATCCACAAAAACAACAAGGAGTCTGGTGGCACCTTAAAGACTAACATTTATTTGGGCATAAGCTTTCATGGGTAAAAAACCCACTTCTTCAGATTCTCCTTGTATGTAAGCTGTTCCATACCCTAGTCATTTTTGTTGCCATTCTCTGCACCTTTTCCTATTCTGATATATCTTTTAGTTTATATTAGTTGCAGTTAGACCGTTTTTAATCCATTTAATGTGTACCATGTTTATTTTATATCTTTTGAAGTTTTTAATCAAAATATCCCTGTAGTAACAATTCAAATGCCTTATAGAAGTCTATGCATATCTCATCAACACTACTACCTGTATCAGCCAAACTTGTAAACTCAACAAAAAAGGATTATCAAGTTAGTTAGACAGGATCAATTTTCCATAAACCCATGTTGATTGGCAATAATTATATTACCCTCCTTTAAATCTTTATTAATCAAATCCTCTATCACCTGCGCCATTATCTTGCCTGGGATAGTTGTGAAGCTGACAGGATCATTACCTGGATCTTCCCTTATTAAATACCAGCACCACATTAGCTTTCTTCCAGTCTTCTGGAACTTCCCCAGTACTCCAAGACTTATTGAAAGTCAGTATTAATGGTCCAGTGAGCTACTCAGCCAGCTATTTTTAAAATTCTTTGCTGCAAGTTGTCTGGACCTGTGCAACTTTAGTAGCTGCTGTTTAACATCCTCTTGAGACATTAGTGGAATGGAAATAGTATTATCATGTGATATGACTACATCATCCGTTTTTTTTCTCAAATACAGAACAGAAATATTTATTCAATACATCTGTGTTTTATGCTTTATTATTGATAATTCTACCATTTACATCTATTAACCGACCAATACCATTGTTTGGATTCTTTTTGTTCCTAATATGTTGTAAAAATTCCTTCTTAACTTTGCTGGCCATAGATTTCAGCTTGTCTCCTTTTGCCACCATTATCAATTTTCTACAATTCTTAGCTTCTGATTTATTTTCATTACTATCAGCTTCTCCTTTCTTCCATTTGTTATATATTATTTTTAACTTTATTGTAGCTGTCTTCACTTACCCTCCAAACCAGATCAGTTTTTTGACCAATCCTGTCTTCTTCCTCCATTGTAGGATTATTGCTTTCTGGGGATCTAGTAAAGTGGTCTTAAGCAATTTCCAATTATCAGTCACATTTTTCTGATTAAATTCCTCCTCCCAGATGATTTGGTTCTAAATTTATTTTTGCTTTGTGAAATTGCCCCTTTTAAAGCACCAAGTATATGTATCACTGGTCTGGCCTCTGTTCTGCTTGCATGTTATAAATGTGATCACTGGTAACTTACTTACCATTAATTTTTAGTTCTACGATCAGTTCTTCTTTATCTGTTAAGATGGAGCCTAATGTAGAATGTCTCTTTGGTATCTAAGTATGTTTAAAGTCAGAAGTTGCCTGGGCACCCTCACAGATAGAAATGAAGAAGAAAGAAATGTACTAAATGTCTGTAATGGCTGCTAATATCAGTGCTATTGATTTGTCTTTCCAGGTGTTTTGTGGCTGTCTATTGTAGCAGAGCTACTCTATATCATTTTGCTTCTAACTGGAGCCACTTTGATGTCAATAGAAGTGTGCTACTACACTACAATCATTGATGGATTAAAGCTCAACGCCTTTGCTGCGATATTCACTGTACTAGCAGGTACAGTTTAGGATTTATATATTGTAACTTTTCAAGATGTAACTTTGAGTTGCAATGCTAAATGCTTTTGTGGTAAAAATTTTAATTTATGGACCAGATCCTTAAATCAAAGAGTTTTGCCTGAATGAGGACTGCAGGCTGGGGCCCTGGATTTTTTAATACTACTGTAAATGGCATCATTCGTTACATCTAGAAAATGCAACACAGAGAAATCCGACTTGGTTTCAATAAATATGCCCTTCCATACTGAGATCCAGATAGCAGAGCTGGACCCAGCATAGTTTTGTGGAAACTAGGTCTTGTCAAACAATATTGATATCATTTTTCAGTGAGATTACAAGTTGGGTTGACAAAGATGTTTACATAATAAATTTCTGTAAGACATTTGACTTAGTGCTGATTACAGATTTAGCCCTATACAAAATGAATGTAACACCTGTTACATGGATTAAAAACTAGGGAACTGATATATCTCCAAAGTAAATGTAAATGGGGAATCGTCCTCCTAAAGGAATGTGTCTAGGGTTTTCCCAGGGATCAGTTCTTGGCCCAGTATGATCCAATCTCTTTATCAATAATTTAGAAGAAACCATAAAATTATTCCTGGTAAAGTTTGCGAATGAAACAGTAACTGGAGGACTGGTACATAATGATTCATAAATAAAAAAAAACACAGTGGACCATTAGATCATCTAGTCTGACCCCTTGTATAACACAGGGCACAGGATTTAATCCAGTTACTCCTGTACTGAGCCTATTAATTTGTATTTTACTAAAATATGTTTTCCAAAAAAGCATCCAGTCATAAGTTGAAGACATCAAGAGCTGGAGAACCCACCAGTTCCCTTGGTATTTTGTTCAGTGGTTAATCACTCTCATTATTAAAGATTTGTGCTTTATTTCTAATTTGAATTTGCCTGCATTGGTTCTTGTTTTGCCTTTCACTGATGGATTAAAGAGCCCTTAGTATCTCTTATTTTCTTCTCTTGAACATACGAAAACATCCTAATCAAATCACCTCTTGTTCTTCTTTTTGATAACCTAAACAGATTGAGTGCTGTCACTGGAAGACATTTTCCCCAGTCCTTTAATTATTTTTGCGGATCTTTTCTGCATCCTCTCCAAATTTTCAACATTCTTTTAAAAATGTGGACACTAGAACTGGACACAGTTTTCCAGTATCTGTTCCCCTAATGCATATACAGAGGTAAAATCACCTCTCTACTTCTTCTCACTACTACCCTGTACATATATCCAAGGATCTCATTAGTCCTTTTTGCCACAGCATCCCACTGTGTGCTTATGTTGAGTTGTTTGTCCACAGTGACCTTTTCAGAGTCACTGCTTTTCAGGATACAGTCCCCATTCTGTAGGTTTGGCCTGCATTCTTTACTCTTAGAAGAATGACCTCATATTTAGCTGTATTAAAACACATTTTGTTTGATTGGACCCAGTTTACTAATGAGGCCAGATTGCTCCTCATGACTGCCTGATTATCATCATTATTTACCACTTCACCAATGTTTGTGTCAGTGATATTTTATCAGCATTGATTTTTATATTGATCATTGATATAAATATTGAATAGCATTGGGTCTCAAACTGATCCCTGTGGAACCTGCTAGAAACACCGCCACTCAGTGATGATTCCCCATTGACGACATCTTTTTGAGATCGGTCAGCTAGCCCGTTCTTAATCCATATAATGCATGCTTTATTGTCATTGTGTAATGCTAACTATTTAACCAGAATGTTGAACAGTACTAAGTCAGACACTTAGACTTCTGTAAGGTGCTTAACATCTACACAATTATCTTTATCAACCAAATTTGCAGTCTCATCAAACAATGAAACCAAGTAGCATCAATTATATACTGTCCTTTACTTTCAGCTTTCCCATGATTTTGCTGAGGATTGAGGTCAGGCTAACTGGCTTATACTCACCCATGTCATCTCACTTTTCCTTTTTGAATACAGGCACAATATTAGTACTCTCCCAGTCTTCTGGAATTTCCCCATTTTCAAAGATAGATTAAAAACTAACATCAGAGGGCCAGACATCTCTTCAGCCAGCTCCGTTAGGACTTCTGGGTGCAAGTTATCTGGGCTTGCTGATTTAAAAATATTCATCCCTAGTTGATGATGTTCAACATCCTCCGTGGTTAAACTGGAAAATATTTCATCACTTTACATGATATCAGGACACTGTCCTGCTTCTTTCCAAATACAGAACAGAAATATTTACTGAACACATGTGACTTTTTTCTGCTTCATTGTTAACAATTTTACAATCTTGATCTAGTAATGGACCTTGTTTAGTACCTGTTAGTAAATAATAATACCTTTAGTTCTTTCTTTCTGTATATTTGATTAATTTATATATTTACTATTCTTTAGAATCTTTATCTTAAACAAAGAGTATGTCTGAATTCTAAGGCCCAGAACACAGGTCTTGACCAATAAGTAACTCTATTTAGCAATTTATTCATGATGGCTGTATTTAATAACTCTAGGGCGCTTTCATGTCGATAAAACACCAGATATTCTTCTAAACCATCTCCTTAACATATAAATAAAATGCTGACATAAGCATATATAGACTAGGGAAACTAATAAGAGATTATTGTTATAGCAGATGTTTTCTGTTGGGGAAATCAACATGGAAGAATGATTGTGGGGTAAGAAAGACTCACTGAGAGATATTAAATTGAAGAATTGTTAGTGCTCTCAGCTGTAAATAATCATGCCTTCACACATGAGTCAGGTAAACTGAGACTGTACAGAAATGACATCACAACATGTGTTTCTAGGAGAATATTCTTGGCAACTAGGTTTCCTTTGTCTGAAACCCTATACAGTAAAAGCTGTGTTATCCAGCACTTTACTAACTGGAAAGCTCTATAAACCAGCATTTCTGATCCTCATTGAAAGTCTGGTTTAGAGTCCGGCTGGCACAGGGCCAGCAGGCTCCCTACCTGGCTCCATGTGGCTCCCTGGAAGCATGTCTCTACTGCTCCTAGGTAGAGGAATGGCCATGAGGGGGTCAGAGTGCGGGAGGGAGTGCACGGCTAGGTGGCTCTGCCCCCACCCCACCCTGAGTGCTGGTTCTGCAGCTCCCATTGGCTGGGAACCGTGGCCAATGGGAGCTGCGTGGGGTGGCGCCTGCAGGTTCCCAGCCTATGGGAGCTGTGGAGCCAGAGCTCTTGGTGGGGGCAGCGTGCAGAGCTGCCTAGCTGGGCCTCCACCTAGGAACAGCAGGGACACGTTGCCACTTACGGGGAGCTGCCCGAGGTGAGCGCCACCTGGATCCGGCACACCAACCCCTTAGCCCGATCCCCCTTCTGCACCTAACCTCCCTCTCAGAGCCCACACCCTGCACCTCCTCCTGTGCCCCAACCCCCAGCACTTAGGCCCCTCTCACAACCAAACTCCCTCTCTTAGTTAACTGGCATTTTTTACTTACTAACATCTCGTATCCTCCTAACATGCCAGATAACAAAACTTTTAATGTATAATGATAGTGATATGAAAACTTAAGTTGAGGGAATGAAAACTGTGCATCACTTCCAGATGCAGGAAAGACACATATCCAGCTCTTAGTCTGACAACAAAGGGTTGTAATGTATCTATTTATTTCTGTATAGTGCTGTACTCTAATCTCTGATTAATAATCTTAGATTAAATAATTTCAACTGAGCCTGTTATTTCGACAATCTCGAGTCACTAACTCAGACATGCAACAACCTTTACAATTATTAGTGTTTCTTTTGTTCCTGGTATACTTAAACTCCTTATTGTCTTTGGTCAAAGACCAAAGCCATTTCCCCTGATTAAATTTAGCCTGCCCAATCAATTTTCTACATTTCTTATCTTCTAATTAATATTGACTACTATTTGCTGCTCCTGTTTTTCCCTTATATAAATTTGATTTCTTCATTTTCCCCCTTAACCAAGATAGGCTTTTAACCAAAATTGTCCTCTTTATTGCGATAAAGGCAGCTCGGATATACAGAGTGATCTGGATCACTTGATTAGCTAGGCTTATTTGAATATGTTTTAAAACAGAAAAATGCAACATCATACATCTAAGAACAAAGGATGTAGGTCACATTTTCAGGTTGAGAGCCTGTATCCTGGAAAGCAGTGACTGAAAATTATGGGCCCATGGTGGAAACCAACTGAACTTGAACTCCCACTGTGATGTTCTGGATAAGAAGGCTAAACTGATTCTTATATGTGTAAGTAGGGGAATGTCGAGTAGTAGTAGGGGAGGTATTACCTGAGTACATGACTTAGGGTATGTCTACACTACGAGAGTAGTTCGATTTTACTTAAATCGAATTTTTGGAATCGATATTGCAAAGTCGAACGTGTGTGTCCACACTAAGGACAGTAATTCGACTTTGTGAGTCCACAGTAACGGGGAAAGCGTCGACATTGGAAGCGGTGCACTGTGGGTGCACTGTGGGCAGCTATCCCACAGTTCCCGCAGTCACCGCTGCCCATTGGAATTCTGGGTGGAGCCGCAAATGCCTTCTGGGTAAAAAAAAATGTGTCCAGGGTGCTTTTGGGTAACTGTCGTCATCCGTCCATCACTCCCGCCCTCCCTCCCTGAAAGCGCCGGCGGGAAATCAGTTCGCGCACTTTTCTAGTCAGTGACAGCGCGGACGCCACAGCACTGCGAGCATGGAGCACGCTGCGACCATCGCTGCAGTTGTGGCCGCTCTCAACGCCTCGCAGCTTATCATCCACCTTTCCCTGAGGCAGATGCAGATAAGTCAGGCGAGGAGGCTACGGCACCGCAGTGAGGGCCTGAAGTCTGAGAGTAGCACAGACCTTTCAGAAAGCACGGGACCCAGCGCCGAGGACATCACGGTGGCAATGGGTCATGTTGATGCCGTGGAACGGCGATTCTGGGCACGGGAAACAAGCACTGAGTGGTGGGACCGCATAGTGCTGCAGGTCTGGGATGAATCCCAGTGGCTGCGAAACTTTCGCATGCGGAAGGGAACTTTCCTTGAACTTTGTGAGTTGCTGTCCCCTGCCCTGAAGCGCAATGACACCTGGATGCGAGCAGCCCTGACTGTCCAGAAGCGAGTGGCCATAGCCCTCTGGAAGCTTGCAACGCCAGATAGCTACCGGTCAGTCGTGAACCAGTTTGGCGTGGGCAAATCTACCGTGGGGGTTGTTGTGATGCAAGTAGCCAAGGCAATCGTTGATGTACTGCTGTCAAAGGTAGTGACCCTGGGAAACGTGGAGGCGATCATAGATGGCTTCGCAGCGATGGGATTCCCAAACTGCGGTGGGGCCATAGATGGAACTCACATCCCTATCCTGGCACCGGACCACCAGGCCAGCCAGTACATTAACAGAAAGGGCTACTTTTCCATGGTGCTGCAAGCACTGGTGGACCACAGGGGACGTTTTACCAACATCTACGTCAGATGGCCGGGCAAGGTTCATGACGCTCGTGTTTTCAGGAACTCTGGTCTGTTTAGACGGCTGCAGCAAGGTATTTACTTCCCGGACCACAAAATAACTGTTGGGGATGTGGAGATGCCTATAGTCATCCTCGGGGACCCAGCCTACCCGCTAATGCCCTGGCTCATGAAGCCCTATACTGGCGCCCTGGACAGTGAAAAAGAACTCTTCAACTACCGGCTGAGCAAGTGCAGAATGGTGGTGGAGTGTGCTTTTGGCCGTCTCAAGGGGAGATGGAGAAGCTTACTGACTCGCTGTGATCTCAGCGAAACCAATATCCCCATTGTTATAGCAGCTTGCTGTGTGCTCCACAATCTCTGTGAGAGCAAGGGGGAGACCTTTATGGCGGGGTGGGAGGTTGAGGCAAATAGCCTGGCTTCTGATTACGCACAGCCAGACAGCCGGGCGATTAGAAGAGACCAGCGGGACGCGCTGTGCATCCGGGAGGCTTTGAAAGCTAGGTTCCTGAGTGAGCAGGGTAACCTGTGACTTTTAAGTTTGTGTACAGAGAAGCTGAACCTGCCCCCGTTTCTTTACCCAGTTAATGTTGACTATCCTCTCCAGTTACATACCCCCTTCACCCCCTTCCAACACACGTTTCGAAATAAAATCAGTTCTACTTTGTTAATGAACACTGTTTTCTTTATTACTGTTTTCGCGGGAATTTTTTTAAACTGGGACGCAGACTGTGGTGGGGAGCGGGTGTAGTGTGGTGACGCAAATGAAGCTTCTAAACTCAAGGATTGACAGGCTCTGCTGTGGTGGGCTGGTTGTTTCAACGGAGCCTGTCACCCCTCCTGATCGGGACTGTGTGTATGGGGGGGCTATGTGACTTTGTGGCAGGGGGAGGACGGTTACAGATCTCCTGCTCCGTGGCTCTGTGATCCTGCATAAGGACCGCCGCTTAAGATCTGTAACTGCCCTCCCCCGCCACAAAGTCACAGAGCAACCCACCCCCCACCACAGAACATGAAAACCACCTCACAGACTGACCAGGGTAACTAGTCACTGCACTGTGTATGTGCCCTGCTGCTGTACCTGCCCCCGCCTATGTACCCTGCCAAAGGTGACTGTCCTGTCCAATTACCAACCCCCTTTCCCCTCCTCCTCCAAAAGAACATGATGGAAACAGTAGTTAACAGAAACGTATTTTTTATTATCAACTACACATGGAACTGGGAGGTGAAACTTGGACGGGGGCTTGTGTCAGGCGGGAAGGAAAGAACTTGTGAAATTTTGGGGAATGAGAGCCTTCTACTACTAGAGCTCTCTGCAGGGGTGGAGTGAGAGTTAGCACGGACTCTGCCGCCCCTCCTTCTTTGGACTTTGGGTGAGGTGGGTATGGGACTTGGTGGCGGGGGAGGGCGGTTAGAGATAGACTGCAGCGGGGCTCTGTCCTCCTGCCTCCGTTCCTGCAGAACATCCACAAGGCGCTGGAGCGTGTCTGTTTGCTCCCTCAGTAGTCCAAGCAGCGTTTGAGTCGCCTGCTGGTCTTCCTGCCGCCACCTCTCCTCCCGATCCATGTTTGCTTGGTGCATTTGGGACAAATTCTCCCGCCACTGGGTCTGCTGTGCTGCCTGGGCTCGGGAGCAGGCCATAAGCTCCGAGAACATGTCCTCCCGTGTCCTCTTCTTCCTACGCCTAATCTGCGCTAGCCTCTGGGAGTGTGATGCCAGGCTAGGTTGTGAGACAGTCGCAGATGTGGCTGTGGGAATGGGAAAAAGGGAGTGAATTCCTCAGAAAGATAAATGTAGTTGTGAACAAAGAACATAGTCTTTCTCTGTGAACAAGACCATGCACAGCACCTATCACATGCGCACTCAGCACAAGGTCGAATTCTCGGCCTTCGCATTCAGTGCCTGGGGTCTTGCACAGCACATTTGAGAAGCGGGGCAGGACAACGGAATTTCTGTTGCAGGCAGACATGGTAAGCCGTAGACTTGTGGCAGCTTAAAACTTTAATATTAGAAATGGCCTCCTTTCACATTGAAAGCAATGTCAGTTCCTGCTGCCAGCAATCCGGCAAGCAGGAACTCTGCCCCTGTCCCACCCCCTCGCGGCTGTCCCCGGGAACGATCCCTGTAGGCTGCCCCTCTCCCGCCTCCACCGCGTGGCTGCAAACCAGCGGTTACAGTTCTGTAAAGGAACGGGCAAGCAGTCCCAACACTAACATTCCCCTACCTAATTCAAAGCAGGTCACCATGAGCGACATCACCCTCATGAGGATCTCTGACAGCGAGAAAGAGAGAATGCTCCGGGAAAGCCTCCAAAGACCAGGGCCGTATGCCACCCTGCTGTGCAGAGCAATGATTCCCGAGTACTTGATTGTCTCGTGGCGCGGCAACGTGTCATACTACGGAGGACCCAATAAGGCCGCTCTCCCCAGGAACCTGATGCAACGGCTTTCCAATTACCTCCAGGAGAGCTTCATCGAGATGTCACAGGAGGATTTCTGCTCTATCCCCGGACATATAGACCGCATTTTACTCTAGCTGCACTAGCAGTGACTAAACAGTAGAGCGGCTTGGGCAGGACAATCATGCAAAACCGGACATTGTTAGATTTTTTTTCAATAGTTGCACTGCCCATGACTGAACCGTTAAGCGCCTAGGGCAAACTAATCACGAGAAACCCATTTTTGTTATTGTTAATATTCCTGTTCTGTTAAAAATAAATGTTTAGATGTTTACAACACTTACTGGCTGATTCTTCCCCAGATTCTGTGTCCGGGGTAACAGCTGGGGACGGTTGGTAGGGGATCTCTGTAAGGGTGATGAAGAGATCCTGGCTGTCGGGGAAATCAGCGTTGTGAGCGCTGTCGACTGCCTCGTCCTCCTCATCTCCTTCCTCATCTTCCCCGTCCGCTAACATGTCCGAGGAACCGGCCGTGGACAATATCCCATCCTCAGAGTCCACGGTCAGTGGTGGGGTAGTGGTGGCGGCCGCACCTAGGATGGAATGCAGTGCCTCGTAGAAACGGGATGTCTGGGGATGGGATCCGGAGCGTCCGTTTGCCTCTTTGGTCTTCTGGTAGCCTTGTCTCAGCTCCTTGATTTTCACGCGGCACTGCGTTGCATCCCGGCTGTATCCTCTCTCTGACATGTCTTTAGAGATCTTCTCGTAGATCTTTGCATTCCGTTTCTTGGAGCGCAACTCGGAAAGCACGGACTCATCGCCCCACACAGCGATCAGATCCAAGACTTCCCAATCAGTCCATGCTGGGGCACTCTTTCTATTCTGAGATTGCACGGCCATCACTGCTGGAGAGCTCTGCATCGTTGCCAGTGCTGCTGAGCTCGCCACAATGTCCAGACAGGAAATGAGATTCAAACTGGCCAGACAGGAAAAGGAATTCAAATTCAAATTTTCCCGGGGCGTTTCCTGTGTGGCTGGTCAGAGCATCCGAGCTCGTACTGCTGTCCAGAGCGTCAACAGAGTGGTGCACTGTGGGATAGCTCCCGGAGCTATTAGCGTCGATTTCCATCCACACCTAGCCTAATTCGACATGGCCATGTCGAATTTAGCGCTACTCCCCTCGTCGGGGAGGAGTACAGAAGTCGAATTAAAGAGACCTCTATGTCGAACTAAATAGCTTCGCGGTGTGGACGGGTGCAGGGTTAATTCGATGTAACGGCGCTAACTTCGACATAAACGCCTAGTGTAGACCAGGCCTTAGTGAGACCATTATCAGATATTGTGTCCAGTTCAGGTGTCCTTGTGTTATGAAGTTGTTGAAATGTCAGAGTTCAGAAAAGAGCTACAAGAATGATATGCGGACTGGAAAACCCACCTCGGACTGAAAATCTACAGAAGCTCAAGCTATAAAGAGAAGGTTAAGAGGTGATTTGTTTATAAATATAGTTTATAAGCATCTACATGAAGAGGAGATTTCAGATAGTAGAGGGCTCTTTAATCGATCAGACAAAGGTATAATGAGATGCAGTAGAAGCTGAAGCTACATAATTCAGACTAGAAATAAGATGCATGTTTTTAACAGTGAAGATAATGAACCATTAAAGCAACTCACCTAAGAATGTGGTGGATTTTCCATTATTTTGAGTCTTTAAATCAAGACTGGATATGTTTCTAAAATATGTGCTCTAGTTCAACCAGAAATTATGGTCTTGATGCAGGAATCCCTATATGAAATTCTCTGGCCTGTGCTATGAATGAGGATCAGATCTGATGAACATAGGGTGTTCCTTAAAAATGTATGAATCTATGAAAACTTTAGTCTGTTAGTTGGTGCTGACCTTTTTCTGAGAGATCCTGATTTGTGTTTTCCCAGAGTGACCATGTAGGCTTGCAGAATGTGTAAATTTCTTTGAAGATCTTCTTCTATGGGTGATAGTACGTCTGTGTCCTTTAGTAGGATACCCAGGGTAAGAGATTGTTTCAACAGGGTTTGTAGTTCATTGACAGGTCCCTGTGTACTCTGCAGAACAATGTCACCAAATTATGTGGTGGTAACCCCCAAATTCCACAATTTTTCTAATTTATTCTATCACAATGAAATACTCTCTTTATTGCTATCCCTATCCCCACCCGCACCCCCACAGCTCTGAAAAGGCTCATTGGCAGAACATTTGTCCCTGCATATTTTGGCCAATGATTGTTTGCAATTATGTCTTTTTCACTTTATTCTCCAGTCAGTCAGGCTGCCCAGGCCATTGTGCGGTTGTCTAGGTGACCCCACTCAGAACCTCCTTGTTCCAGAGTGTGCAAGGAAGGGGGAGCTTGTAGCCAAGTTTAGTAGTAAATTTCCCTGCTCCCTAGGCCTCCCATTCTGCACTACTCTCTAGAGAGTTAGGTTATGGAGTCTTGACTGAGATGAATGTGGCAGATCAGAACTCTGGCAAGGGGTGAATTTTGTGGAAAATACTGGGCTGCAGAATGCATGATGTGTATTTTTTAAGAGATTTGGACTGAAGTTATATATCTCTGTTTGACTCTCCTTTCTGGCTTGAAGGCCTCTCTTTGCATAGTGCTTATATGTTATCTTGCATTTGTTATATGAAATGTGGATTTGATGAGGTTCTGTGTTTTAACACCAGTTTTATTGTGCCTTGATCCTACACACAGTCAAATGGTAATGTTTTCAAAAGTACCTAAATGACTTAGGAACAGATTTTAAAGGCACCTAGAGATACAGATAGGCACCTAGTCAGATTTTCAATAGATCCTAGGCACCTAACTTCTACTGGTACTGGAATCAAGTCCTGCTGGGTGCCTGTCTGCATTTTTAAGCACCTAAATACATTTAAAAATCTGACCCAAAGGTCTAGATCCACAAAGGGACTTAGGCATTGCAATGCTGAGCGTTGCAGCGCCTAACCCTTGGGTGTCCTTCCACCAGCTGGAATCCAAGAGCCCAAGTTAGACATTTGGCTCCCATACAATGCATAGGGAGAGTTGGGCACCTAAGAATGGGATCCACAAAAGCCATCTTGCTAAATTGGGAGTCACCTAAACTAGCTTGTTACCCAAGGTTTTAAGAATCCAAAACAGTGGTAACGTAACTGTTTCACTCCAACCGGTGTCAGGAATAAATCAGTGGCAACACAATGCTCCGGCTGCTGGAAGATTAATACAAGTAAGCATTCTGTTATCTAAAACTACATTTTATTAGATTTAAGTGCACACAGACCCAACCAATAGGTTTAGAATATCCCAAATATTTACCTAAAATCTGGGATGGTATTGAGTAAACTGCGGAAGTTCAACAATGGCCGGGTACTTCCCCGCCAGGGAGTGAGTTGTCAGGAAAAATGCATCTCAGGATAGCTTCAGAGGACTGCTTCAAAGTACACTCTATTATAGAGTCCTTTTTATAACTAACTTTTACAAAATACACAGATCATAGTGACCCCTACCGAGTCATCACTTCTCCTAATGTCAAATTACTTATCAACAAACATTCCTAACAATCTTAGTCATAATAAGCTTCTGTGTCAAAGGTGCCCCAAACCCAAGGTTCCCATCCACTTAGTTTCTTTTGGTCTTAACTTGTTGATTCTTTTTCTCCCTTCCTGATTAGCAGAGACTGCAAGTCTAGAAATGTATTTGAACATGCTTTCGGAAGCTCTGCTTGTTCAAATTAACCCTTAACTAGGTGGTGGTCTATTTTATTAATTCATGGTGGCTGTATGCTGGTTCCAATTAGCTAATCAAAATCTGGGGCACACATACCCCTCAATTCCAGGGCAACAAGCTAATAGAAAATGCCAAGAAAAGGAGTGTGGTTTAAGCCCCACCTCTCAAAGGGACTTAATCATCTATCTCTGGGATCAAGTATCAGGAGGTTGCCTACTCTGTCCCCATATCTACTCTGGCGACACCATCAGAGGACCCAACCACATCAGCCACACCATCAAGGGCTCATTCACCTGCATATCCACTAATGTTATATATGCCATCATGTGCCAGCAATGCCCCTCTGCCATGTACATTGGCCAAACCGGACAGTCCCTCCGCAAAAGAATAAATGGACACAAATCGGACATCAGGAATGGTAACATACACAAGCCAGTAAGTGAACACTTCAGTCTCCCTGGTCATTCTATTACAGATTTAAAAGTCACTATCATTGAACAAAAAAACTTCAGAAACAGACTTCAAAGAGAAACAGCAGAACTAAAATTCATTTGCAAATTTAACACCATTAATCTGGGCTTGAATAGGGACTGGGAGTGGCTGGCTCATTACAGAAGCAGCTTTTCCTCTCCTGGAATTGACACCTCCTCATCTATTATTGGGAGTGGACTACATCCACCCTGATTGAATTAGCCCTGTCAACACTGGTTCTCCACTTGCGAAGTAACTCCCTGCTCTCCATGTGTCAGTATATAATGCCTGCATCTGTAACTTTCACTCTATGCATCCGAAGAAGTGAGGTTTTTACCCACAAAAGCTTATGCCCAAATAAATCTGTTACTCTTTAAGGTGCCACCAGACTCCTTGTTGTTTTTATCTCTGGGATGGTGCAAGGTTTCTGTCTCTGGTTAGGGTTTGGAGCTGTGAACCCTCTCCTAGAGTTAGGCACACCTAAAATGTTTCTCTTGTAAAAAATACTAGGAGAAAGAGGCAGCAGTAACTTCGGGGCTAACAGGTATTCTTGCATGGGGCTTTCTTAGTATTTCTTGTTGAAGCTGTTCCACTATATATTATGTAACCCTTCTGCCCCAATGAGTTGGCAGCAACAAAGGCTGGGTTCAGTATCTAGGAGTTCCGTTTCAATAACGCAATGCAAAACCGGCTCAAGCCCTCACCCAGTGACCTGGGACAATTACATACCATCCCCCGGGCGCCTCTAGGAGGCAATACTTCCCCTCTCGCAAGCATGGAGTCTGAGTGTAGCAAAAGCCTTTTAATAAAGGAGGGAAACAATGCGGCATCATGTTGGGGATACACCACAAACAGGATTCATAACACAAACCATGAGCAAAAGACCCACCTCCAAGTAAGTCTGGCAGTGTCCTTTTCCCCTCAGGGTCTTAGGTCCAATCGCCCCAAAGTCCAACAACCCTGGTCAGTGCTACCCCAGAGTTCAAAAGTTTATCTGCAGAGTTTTACCCCCCTACTCTGAGTGGAAATGTGGGGGAGAGATATGGGGTGTTACAGGGCACCTTACATGGTCCGAGGCCGACTGCCCCACCTCTCTGTGGAGTTCTGCTGCAGCCTTCACCACAAATGGCTCTGCTCTATGAGCCGCTCCGGCCCGGCCCTCCAGCCATCCCCGCAAACTGCTCAGCTCTCCTCCGCGCCACATTCCATGGGCCGCTCCAACCGTCCCACAAACTGCTCCACTCTGCACGCCGCTTAGCACAATATCTTCAGGCTCCCCCACTGGTTAACACAGCACTCAGTGATCTTAGCTCAGTAATTTTAGCTCTTTTAGTGATTTCAGCTTGTAGTAGGGGAGCCCCAGTGCTGGTGCACTATTGACCCAAAGTGAATTCAGCTCAGCAGCCTCTAGCTAGACTCCTAATAGAATCAAAATTAGTTCTGCTATTCAACAGTGGAGAGGAAAAGGCAATACAGTTGGTCTTCCAGACCCTCAAAATGGGCACATACCTGTCCCCAGCCTCTCCCTATTCACTGGGTTTTAGAACTCATGTCCCTTGTCTAGCGAGTGCTACTTAGGTGATGGTGAGACCCTCTGTCATAAAACAGTTTCATTGTCCTTGAGTCTCATAATCAGGGTAACAACACTTTATTCCTCCTGCCCCAATAACAGAGAAACTGGGGATCCCACAGCTGCCAAAGTGACCATTTTGGGCTGCCGTGGGCTCATGCTAGGCGGGGAGGGTGTGCCTATGCAAACAAGATCAGCCCCTGAAGTTCTTTTCCACACTTGCCATAATTCACCACCAGATGTCAGGGTAGAGCTCATCCTGACTCTGCTTACAATTAAATACCCATTGGCCCAGAGAGAGTGTAAGAATTACTCTATAGTTAGGCTTGGGAGAATTCAGTTTTTATTTATTTATTTGAGGTAATTTTAATGGATAATATCAATGTTATTTTAAAGTATTTTTTCAATGTTTTTATCAATATAAATTTTCACAGTTGCACAAAATTGTAGGGGGGGGTCAGACAATCGGGGGTAATTATTTGATGACAGTAGATGCTGAGATTCAAAAAGCTAAAGCTTTATAACTCTTAAAACACACACTGTCAGCATCATGTGACAAAATATACAGAGTAAATAGCATTAACTGAAATTCTAATTTCTCAAGCAGCTTTTTTCTTACTTTGCTTACCCGTACATTTTGATTATTATAGATAGAAATATTTGTTTGCTGGTTTAGGTGTGTAGGATGAAATCAACATTTATCCATAAAAGTCTAATCTTTCCAAACCTATCTCTAGTCCAGTGGTTAGGGAACTCACCAGAGAGTTATAAAACCCGTTCTGAAATCCCTTCTCCCAGGGTTGATTGATTCAAATCAAAGTGACTTAAATCAGCAAGCAAAATTCCTTGATTTAAATAATTGATTCCAATCTTGTTTTGCATTTGTATTTTTTAGTTTATATAATTTTAAAAAGAAGTTGATCCTATTTGTTGGTAACAAAATAAGTTGATTTGCAACTAAATATAGCCTTTGCACTACATTTGGAACTTTTTTTTGCTAACCAGGAGGAAAGGCACATTAATTTAGCAATTATATAGCTTATTTTTTAATATTTTTTTTATGTTAGAATATGGTAAATGATGCATTTCTTATTTGCTAAATGATTTTTTACTTGTGATTTGTGTCAAGTTCTAACTGGATGGAAATTGGAATTCAATTTAAAAATGCACAAAAAAAGCTTTTTTGCTGCTGATGCTGTTTAGTTAAATAAAACTACCTTAAATGTGCTGGATATGGGGGAGGGACGAAGTAATTTTATCAAAGCATGTTTTGTATTTAAAACCAAGGGATGTATTAAATGCAGAAAGGATTATCTGCAATTAGTGAATTGAACTGATTGTTTCTGGTCATCATGTGCTGCAAAGAATTTACAATTAATAGATCTCATCCTGTCACACCTCATTTTTATTCATCGATTTGGAAGAGGAAAACAAACTTGCCTGCTTTTTCAACTACCAATTGGTTTCTTAACTTTGAATAAACTAGTCATTGAAATTAGTGGGTTGAATAAACTGCAGAAGAGACTAGTACCGTCAAAAGCTATTTCTCCACTTCTAAAAAATCTGGTTCTGGGTACTCACAGTGGCTTCCACCAGTTCAGTGGTTTGACTTTAACATGTTTGCTGCCAACGTTTTAAACTGCTTAATACTTTTTAAAATTTAAATTATTTTAATAGGTTTTATAGTAACTTTAGGCCTTCATGTGTGTTATCAAAATTTCAAATATAATTTTAAATAGATTTATTTTTAAAAGAAAATTTTGTAAATAAAAATATCAGATTTAAATAAAAACACTGATTTCCATAAAAATCCTTTTTTTTTTTTTTTTTAAGAAACCATTTGTTTTTTATTCACCCTGCCTGTTACACATCAGGCAGAGGGTGGAACTGAACCTGGGTGTCCCATATACCAAGTGAGTGCTGTAGCCCAGGGGTTCTCGCAACACATTTTTTGGTGGCCTCAGAGTGCGGCCACCAACTCTCACTGGTGCCCTCATTGACAATTTCCCCCTAAAATACTTAATTAACTTTAGGAAAAACAATTAAATATAGACACATTCACATCCAAATCATTGTAATGTATATTTGTAGGGTTTTTTGGCAGACTCAATAATAAAAATAATGCTGCCTCCCTCTTCAGTCCCCCCACCCAGGGCTTAGACGGGGGTTTGCTGTGAAAAGTGATATTTATATATTTGTTAATATCACAGCTCACTTAGTAGCTACCTGGGAGGCTATGAAAAGTGATATTAACAAACATACAAGTATCACTTTTCACAGATAGCTAGTAAGTCTGCTGTAAAAGTCTGCATGTTTGTTAATATCACTTTTCTCAGCAAGTCCCAGGACCCATTAAGCCCTGGATTGGGGGCGGGGGGGAGGCAGCAGGAGCCAGAGGCAATGGTGGGATGGATGCAGGCCCTGGGGAGGCAGCTGGGGCCTGAGGCAATGAGGGGGATGGATACAGGGCCGGGGGCGATGGGGGTGGGTGA
Organism: Chrysemys picta bellii; assembly: GCF_011386835.1. Taxonomy (NCBI): domain Eukaryota; kingdom Metazoa; phylum Chordata; order Testudines; family Emydidae; genus Chrysemys; species Chrysemys picta. The sequence continues at coordinate 30,960,628 of NC_088802.1, read as the reverse complement.
TGAGCCCCACTGTTTCATAGCCAGAGCCAGGGCCTGATGTCTGCTGCCATGCGGCCAGAGCTGGAGCTCAGTGACCACGGCCAGAACCCAGAGCTGGGGACAGGAACTTCATTGCTGTAGCCAGGCATTGGAGCCTGCTGCCACACAGCCAGAGCTGTAGATCAATGCCTAGGGCTAGTGCCTGCCGCCACAGTGCTGGGTGCTGGAGCCCATGAGTGTGTGGCTGGAGTCAGCACCCACCGCTGTGAGATTGGAGCCAGCACTCACTGCTGCGTGGCCAGGGCCAGGGGTCAGCTCCTGCCACCATGTGGCCGGAGCCCGGGAACAAAGCTGTGGGTTGGTGTCTGCTGCTGTGCAGCTGGAGCAGGGGATCAGTGCCAGGGGCTTGGTTTGCACAGCCGGAGCCTGGAGCCAGCGCTCACCACCACATGGCCAGTACTGGGGGCCAGAGGCCGACTGAAGCTCTGTGACCAGAGCCAGGGGTCAGCACCTGCTTCCCTGTGGCCAGAGCAAGGGGTTGGTGCCCAAAGCCCCTGCTTGGAGCCCGCTGTCATGCGGCTGGGGATTGGCACTTGTGGCCAGCGCCTGCCACTGCATAGCTGGAATCCGTGACTGGAGCCGGGAGCCAGCACCTGCTGCCACACAGCTGGAACCAGGGGCCGGAGGCTGAAGCCCTGCAGCTGGAGGCCAGGGCTGCATGGCCAGAGCTGGGGAGGTCAATACCCGCTGCACCTTGATTGGAACCCAGGACCACATGGCCAGGTTCCTGAAGTCCTGCCGCTGGAGCCTTGCCACCCAATCCCCTTTCTCCCAACATGGGTCAAGAACTCACTTTGCTCCTGCAGCATTGTGCCCCATCTCTCTCCAGAGGTGGTGCAGGGCAGCGCATCCAGAAGCAACATGGAGGGAGGGGGAGAGGCCAATGCTTTGCCCCCCCCATCGCTGTCCAGGAGGCTGTCATGGCCACACAAAAAGCCCCTGGTGGCCATGTGTGGCCATGGTAGCCACCTTAGAGACTAACAAATTTACTCCCTGAGAGGCAGTAGCTAGAAACTCTCCCGTCAACCTAGCACTATCTACATGGAAGGTTAGATCAGTTGCTCAGGGCTGCAGATTTTTCACAACAGGTCTCCTGCCACACTCTTTGCTTATTTTCACCCCTAGTTGTGTTGTGCCCAATTTGGATTGTGGCAGTTTGGGGCAGGGATCTCTTACAGTACACTCACATTTATCTGAGTGGCCTGGGGACATCCAAGCAGATAACCAAGCAGTTGGATAAACAGATGTGCTATTTTGAGTTTCAGTTTCACTGATATACAAATATGGGGGACAAAGGCAGTAATGTTGAAGTTTGCTTAATACTTTGCACTTGATTAAAGAGTAAAAAAAAACACTTTGAGTTTATTAAAACACCAAAATTGCATTAAAACCACAGTGGACGTAATTGAATTCTGAATGACTTAGCTCTTACTATACAGTTTCTGCTTTAGATTCAACACAGAGCTTTTTCTTTTCAACATTGTCCTGCCAAGCTGCTGTTGCTGCTGAAATGGACTTAGGTCTCAGTAACAGTAGGTAACCACTCAGAACTGCTACACAGATACAAAGCCATTGATTAGCAGTAAAAGGCACTAAGAGGTAATTGAGAAGTTATTGGTGATTAACATAGGGATACATGAGAGACACCCTGTGGAATCGGATAACAAGGAAATTTGGATAACTGGAATTATGCTGTATATTTTGTCAGGAAAAACCTGACAGAATAAATGAATAAGTCACTAGGGAGGTGCCTGGCAGTGACTCCATAGTGTGGGTTGTACCACTGTAAAATGGGGTCTGAGCTCCCTGGCTTTTCTCTAAAATTAGGTGATCATTTGGTGGAAAGTTTCACACAGGGTTCACTTTTATGCCCTTTTGTGTGTAGTTTTTCTTTGATTTTCTCCTCAGGAGTTTTTAATGGAGGACTTTCCGTTTGAACTCTGGCTGAAATGTGTCAACAGCAGCTCTCTGTCACAGCAAATTGCTCTCAGCACAAAAGGTGGCACAGAGGTGATCCTGAGTAGAGCAAGTGCAATGGGGGAGGGTTATTTAAAAAAAAAAAAAAAGTTGAATGTCGGGTCATTTTTGCTATTAGTTAACTGACAGTTTAGACTTTGTACCACAACCCTGGTTGAGAGCTGTGTGAACATAACATCTCGGTCAGGAGCTGCACTCTTTTGCCAGAAAATATTGTATCCATCATGAGCTGCACTTTGGCTCCCAACAGACCTGCCCCTCTGATATCATAAACCTGCCAGTTCTCCAGCGTGCTGCAGAAAAAGCAGGGAGATGATACCTAATTTATAATGTGAAAAAGAGGCAGAAAAATAATTAAAAACAAACAAACAAAACCTTCACCATAAAGAAGCAACAAAGGATTTTTAAAATGATTGGATATTTTAATTTAATAATGAGCTGAGATTGATAATGTTTGATTAAATAATTGCATTTGAGCCTCTTATTTGACAATCAAAGATTAATACAACACTATATGGAAAGAATAGATACATTACTCTCCCCCTCCCCCCTTGGTGTAAGGCAAAGAGCTGGCCTCTGTGTCTCTCTCTTCTGTAACTGGTGGGGTGCTAGCAGTCTGCATTCCCCAACCCACTTCCAAACCCTCTGTCTTTTTATCAGGGATTAAACAAAGAAATTCCATTTTGGAGGGGAAATTGCTTTTCTGTGGGTAATTTCACTTTGTGTTCTGTTTTTGATGTTTTCATTTTACCTAATTACTTATGGAATTTCTTTTATGGTAGCAGTAAATTACATGCTGGATAAGATAAAGGGAATTCTAATCCAGTCATTATTACTGATAGCTGTGACTATTGGCAGTTCTTAATCAGTTAAAAATCATCTTTCAATGGATCCTTATTTCATCCATTACAGAAAACGTCTGCACTAACAACCACCTCTTATCAATCACAGAACATAATTACATCATAGGCACCCCTTATCAATCACCAAGTCTTGTTTACATCATACTTCTGCAGACATTTTTTTTTAGTTTGAGGGGTCTTTTCCCACGACATCTATAGTAGGGTTACCATATTTAAAAAATAAAAAAAGACACTCCACGGGGCCCTGGCCCCGCCCCTTTCCCATCCCCGCCCCGCCCCAACTCCGCCCCTACTCCGCCCATTCCCCAAAGTCCCCGCCCTAACTCCCCCTCCTCCCTCCCAGCCACGCGAAAAGGGCTGCCCAAGCGCTACCGGCTTCACGGTTTGCCGGGCAGCCTCCAGACCCTGCGCCCCCAGCCGGCGCTTCCCCAGCACAGCTGGAGCCCGGGAGGGGAAGCCCCCAGCCGGGGGCGCAGGGTCTGGAGGCTGCCCGGCAAACCCGTGAAGCCGGTAGCACTCGGGCCCCTATGCCTCTGGACCCTGCGCCCCCTCCTGGGCTCCAGCTGCTCTGCTCCTCCCCTGACTCTTCGGCTCTGTTTAAGAGCCAAGCTGCCCGAGCCAGCGCTACCGGCTTCGGGCAGCCCCCTTGCCTCCAGACCCTGCGCCGCCGGAGCAGAGCAGCTGGAGCCCGGGAGGGGAAGTGCCCGGCCGGCGGCTGGGGTCCGGAGGCAAGGGGGGCTGCCCGAAGCCGGTGGCGCTGGCTCGGGCAGCTTGGCTCTTAAACAGAGCTGAAGTCTGAGTCAGGGGAGGAGCAGAGCAGCCGCGGGAGAGGAAGTGCCCGGCCAGCATTTTCCCGGACATGTTCGGCTTTTTGGCAATTCCCCCCGGACGGGGATTTGATTGCCGAAAAGCCGGACATGTCCGGGAAAAACCGGACGTATGGTAACCCTACGTGACTGGCGCAGCTCCAGCCCCAGGGGGACGCAAATCCGGACAATGCCGGCTCCCCGCAACGCGCTGGCGTCCACAACCCCCCCGGGGGCACCCCCCAGCCCTGCAATGGCTGCTGAGCGGCGCCCAGAGACACCTCCCACCCAAAGGACAGGGGCCTGCGCCCCCCCTCCCCCGACGGCTTGCTGCCTCATAGGGGCAGGTTGGTCGCGTCGCAGGGGCCGCTGGGAGTTGTAGTTCTCGGCCGCTCCCCTCTCCCGGCTCTCCCCGGCCGGACTACAGCCCCCAGCATGCCCTGGGCAGGAGCCGAGTGTCGCACCGAGATGATGTCACAGCGGGCGACCCACACACACAAATTCGGAGATCCTAGCCTCCCTATTTCCCCAGACATATCCGGCTTTTTGGCAATTCCCCCTGGACGGGGATTTGGGGACCAAAAAGCCGGACATGTCCGGGGAAATCCGGACGTATGGTAACCCTAATCTATAGTCCCACAGACTTGGAGGGATGAGCATTAATGAGGAAAAATACAATACTCAATCACATGAATTTCCTGAATACAGGTCACTCAGAGGTTGAGAACCAACAGTCTGTGCCTTGGAATTCAAACACTCTTTGCTAATATCCTAAAGATTCTGGAAGAATAGTTAATATGCAAAATAATTCAGTATACAACAAAAAGAGGACTAAAAAACGCTAATATTTACTAGCAAATACTAACACATTTATTCCCTTTGGAGGTAAAATTCTAAATCCGGTGGAGTGTAAGAGGAATGCAGAACCCTGAAGGGTATTCTGGTGAAGCAGTAGCTATACCATGGTTAGGAGTAGAGAGCTTATTTTACCTCTGTATTTGGAACTGGTGCAAATGCTGCTGGGATATTATGTCCAGTTCTAGTGCCTACATTCCAAGAAAGATGTTGATAATTTGGAGAGGGTTCAGAGAAGAGCCCTAAGAATGATTAAGTGTATAGGGAAAAAATGCCTTTATAGTGACAGACAAACAGAAAGTTAAGAGGTGACTTGATTACAGTCTGTAAGTACCTATATGGGGGAAAAAATATTTAACAAGGGGCTAGTTAGTCTTGCAGAGAAAGATAAAACACCATCCAATGGCTGGAAGTAGAAGCTAGACAAATTGAGATTGGAAATAAGGCATAAATTTTTAATGGTGAAAATAATTAATTCATGGAACAATTGACCAGTGGTCACAGTTGATTCTCCATCACTGTCACTGTTTAAATCAATATTGGATGTTCTCCTAACAGATATGCTTCAGGTTTCAGAGTAGTAGCTGTGTTAATCTGTATCCGCAAAAAGAACAGGAGTACTTGTGGCACCTTAAGAGACTAACAAATTTATTTGAGCATAAGCTTCAGGAATTGTTTTAGGGAAATTCTCTGGCCTGTGCTATAAAGGAGGTGAGACTAGATGATCACAATGGTCCCTTCTGGTCTTAGAATGTACGAATATATGGTTAAGGGTTTTTTGGTGCAGCAATAGCTGCACCACAGTCAGGTGTATACTGGTGGAGTGGTAGCTTTCCCGTAGTTAAGGATATTCTGGTAGAGTGGTAGCTGTATGCTAGTTACAGATACTATGGTGGAGCAGTACTCACACCATGCTTAAGGATAGTTTGGTGCCACAGTAGCTGTGCCATTGTAAAGGGTGTTTCTTGTGGAGCAATATCTATGCCACGGTTAACAGTATTCTAGTGGAGCTGTACCTTCACCATAGTTAAGTGTATAGTAGTGGAGATTACCTGCACAATAGTTAAGGGTATTCTGGTGGAGTGGTAGCTTTACCATAGTTAAGGATATTTGTATGGAGTAGCTGTGCTATGGTTAGGGGTATTCACATAGAGTGGTACTTGCACCATAGTTAAGGGTATTCTGGTGGAGCAGTAGCTGCAATCTAGATAAGCATATTGTGGTGGAGTGGCAGCTGTGCCACAGTTAAGGCTGTTCTGGTGGAGCAGCACCTGAGCCATAACTAAGGGTGGAGTCATAGCTGTACCATTGTTAAACGTATTCTTGTGGAGTGGTAGCTATGCCACAGTTAAGGGTAGATACATTTATAGTGAAAACAAGTAAAAGTTTATTTAATAAAGTATAGAAATTCAAATGATAGCAAGTACAAGAGTATTGGAAATAAATGGTTACATAGCAAATAAAATCATAACATGCATTCTATGGCACAGATACTTTTCTGTCTCATAGCTGTGATCTTTCGTTCATGAGACAAACTTGCTGTCAGCTTGCCTCCTAGATGAAAGATTCAGGGTGTCTGTTTGCACACCCAGGTATATCAGAACAATCCATTGTCCTTATTAAGAAACAGGATCCCCCTCTTCTGGTTGTATTTTCCTGTGGCTTTCCTCTCTTGTCAATATTGCAATCTCCTGATTAGCCTCAGGCTCAGGATGCCAATGGACGTGCAGGGTGAATGGACAGTGCCCATTACACAATGACCAGTAAGGGTCTGTTACCACCTTCCTGAAAGGAACATTCCTGAAATATGTCATCTCCTGGTTAACCTGCCTTAAAAACATAAATTTCAGTATAGACCTGTAACTCCTTAAATAAGAACATAAGAACAGCCAAACTGGGTCAGACCAAAGGTCCATCTAGCCCAGTATCCTCTCTTCTGACAGTGGCCAATGCCAGGTGCCCCAGAGGGAATGAACAGAAAAGGTAATAATCAAGTGATCTATCCCCTGTCACTCATTCCCAGCTTCTGATAAACAGAGGCTAGGGATGCCATCCCTGCCCATCCTGGCTAATAGCCATTGATGGACCTATCTTCCATGAAGTTATCTAATTCTTTTTGGAATCCTGTTATAGTCTTGGCCTTCGCAACATCCTCTGGCAAAGAGTTCCACAGGTTGACTGTGCATTGTGTGAAGAAATACTTCTTTTTGTTTGTTTAAACCTGCTGCCTATTAATTTATTTTAGTTCTTGTGTTATGAGAAGTAAATAACACTTCCTTATTTACTTTCTCCACACCAGTCATGATTTTATAGACCGCTATCCTATCAGCCTTAGTGGTCTCTTTTCCAAGCTGAAAAGTCCCAGTCTTATTAATTTCTCATATGAAAGCTGTTCCATACCTCTAATATTTTTTTTGCCATTTTCTGAAACTTGTCCAATTCCAATATGTCTTTTTTGAGATGGGGTGACCAAAACTGCATGCAGTATTCAAGATGTGGGTGTACCCTGGATTTATATAGCGGCAATATGATATTTTCTGTCTTATTATCTATCCCATTTTTAATTATTTTCAACATTTTGTTTGCTTTTTTGACTGCCACTGCACATTGAGTGGATGTTTTCAGAGAACTGGCACAGTCAAGGAACTATGATGTGATTGGAATAACAGAGACTTGGTTTCGTAACTCACATGACTGGAGCACTGTCACGGATGGATATAAACTGTTCAGGAAGGACAGGCAGGGAGAAAAGGTGGAGGAGTTGCACTTTATGTGAGAGAGCAGTATGATTGCTCAGAGCTCCAGTATGAAACTGGAGAAAAGCCTGTTGAGAATCTTTGGGTTAAGTTTAGAAGCAAGAGCAACAAGGGTGATGTCGTGGTGGGCATCTACTATAGACCACCAGACCAGGAGGATGAGGTAGATGAGGCTTTCTTCGGACAACTAACAGAAGTTTCCAGATCACAGGCCCTGGTTCTCAACCACCCTGACATCTGCTGGGAGAGCAATACAGCAGTGCACAGACAATCCAGGAAGTTTTTGGAGAGTGTTGGGGACAACTTCCTGGTGCAAGTGCTGGAGGAACCAACTAGGGGCTGTGCTCCTCTTGACCTGCTGCTCACAAACAGGGAAGAATTGGTAGAAGAAGTAGAAGTGGGTGGCAACTGGGGTAGCCGTGATCATGAGATGGTCAAGTTCAGGATCCTGACAAAAGCAAGAAAGGAAAGCAGCAGAATACAGATCCTGGACTTCAGAAAAGCAAGGAACTGATGGGCAGGATCCCCTGGGAAGCTAATATGAGGGGGAAAGGAGTCCAGGAGAGTTGGCTGTATTTTAAAGCAGCCTTATTGAGGATGCAGGAACAAACCATCCTGATGTGAAGAAAGAATAAAAACATATGGCAGGTGACCAGCTTGGCTTAACAAAGAAACCTTCCATGAGCTTAAACACAAAAAGGAAGCTTTCAAGAAGTGGAAAGGTGGACAGATGACTAGGAAGGAGTATAAAAATATTGCTTGAGCATGCAGGGGTGTAATCAGGAAGGCCAAAGCACAATTGGAGTTGCAGCTATCAAGGGGTGAGAAGGGTAACAAGAAGGGTTTCGACAGGTATGTTAGCAAGAAGAAGGTGGGAAGTGTGGGACCCTTACTGAATGGGGGAGGTAACCTAGTGACAGATGATGGGGAAAAAGCTGAAATACTCAATGCTTTTTTTTGCCTCGGTCTTCATAGACAAGGTCAGAACTGCTGCACTGGGCAGCACAGTATGGGGAGGAGGTGAGCAGCCCTCAGTGGTGAAAGAACAGGTTAAGGATTATTTAGAAAAGCTGGACATGCACAAGTCCACGGGGCCAGATGCAATGCATCTGAGGGTGCTGAGGGAGTTGGCTGATGTGATTGCAGAGCCATTGGCCATTATCTGTGAAAACTCATGGAGATCAGGGGAGGTTGGAGGAGAGGAAGGTGATCAGGAACAGTCAACATGGATTCACCAAGGGCAAGTAATGCCTGACCAACCTGATTGCCTTCTATGATGAGATAAGTGGCTCTGTGGATATGGGGAAAGTGGTGGACATGATATACCTTGACTTTAGCAAAGCTTTTGATACGGTCTCCCACAGTATTCTTACCAGCAAGTTAAAAAAATATGGATTTAATTAATGGACTATAAGGTGGATAGAACACTGGCTAGATCATCTGAATCAATGGGTAGAGATCAATGGCTCGATGTCTAGTTGGCAGCCGGTATCAAGCGGAGTGCCCCAGCGGTCAGTCCTGGAGCTGGTTTTGTTCAACATCTTCATTAATGATCTGGATGATGGGATGAATTGCACTCTCAGCAAATTAGCAGATTACACTAAACTGGGGGGAGAGGTAGATAAGCTGAAGGGTAGGGTTAGGGTCCAGAGCGACCTAGACAAATTGTAAGATTGACCAAAAGAAATCTGATGAGGTTCAACAAGGGCAAGTGCAGAGTCCTGCACTTAGGATCTAAGAATCCCATGCACTGCTACAGGCTGTGGACCGATTAGCTGAGTGGCAGTTCTGCAGAAAAGGACCTGGGGATTACAGTGAACAAGAAGCTGGATATGAGTCCATTATACTCCAGCTTACACCTTCAAAATAAGAGTTAAGTGAGGCTGAGGTGGGACATTGACTTTGTGCTCTCACTATCCCTTGCAGAATGACCTGAAATGATAACCATCATCTTCTTCATCACCATCACCTTCCCTCTCATCACTGGTGGCCATCATTCTGGCACCTCCCAAGGACTACATTTCTCTCTCTCTCGCTCTCACTCTCCTACTGCCCATAGGCTGGGATGCAACTTGATAATATGTTATGCTGATGCCACTATGTTTGATGCATATTCAGTAGGCGTTTTCCCCCTTTTCCTTATTTGTAGTTCCTCCCCTTACTAACGTCGGAGTCTCCTTCTCCTATAGATTAGTATATCAGTGATCTCAACTTATTATCATATGCATTAATTCATTGTTGTTGCCCTCTTGTGCTTAGGTATCAGCAGATGTAGCTCATGTACCTGTTATTGTTATGTACACCAATTCGTTGCCTTGATACTCTTGTGGTTGGACTCATGTTCCTGTGGTCTGAAATTCCCCTTAAACGCTCTATTTTCAGCTTCCCAATATTTGGGTTTTCCATTGGGCCATTTATCTGTTCCAAATTTCATAGGCCTCAAGCCTTATGCTAAAACTGCTGAAGCTAATGTCTTACAGGATACAGGCCTATAGGTTCCTTGCATTACAGCTGAATATAATGAAGGCAAGCTAACCCTATGAGCTACACTACTCAGGATGAATTTCATATAAGGTTTTCAAAGCAGCTTAAAGGAGTAAGGCACTCCACTGCCACTAAAATGCAGTAGGTTTTGTACACGTTAACTCCCTTAAACACCTTTTAAATATCCCAGCCTCATTCCCCAGTGTACAGTGAAGGTTTGCATGGTGCTGTAGAGGTGACCGTAACAACTCAGTCCCTGATAGAAGGGGCTTCCCATGTATGAGTTGCTAGTTTGTGGAGCAGCACCAGCAGTGTGGTGGGTGTTACATTCTCTTTACAATGCAAAGTATTTTTTTAGCTATTTTTAGACCTTTAAATACTTCACAAAACATTCTCCATATTCAGGAATAATCTCTAATAAAGTGTCAGAAATGGTTTTTGCATGTGTTTATTTTTTAATATATCTTACAAAGTTATATTTTTCTAGGTCTCTTTGGCATGGTCGCTCACATGATGTACACAACTGTATTTCAAATGACTGTCAATCTTGGTCCAGAAGACTGGAGACCACAGATGTGGGATTATGGCTGGTCCTATTGGTAATTTTTGCATTAAAATATCTAACTGTTTCATTAACATTTAAATTGCTGTCTCTGCAATTCTTGTCCTCAAGTAACTAATGGCTCTGACTTGAGCTTTCCACTGAGGATGTAACACAACAACCAACTTCTTTATTTGTAATTTTTGTAGTCTTGTCTAATGGTATAAGGTCCCATAGTTCCAGGACAGCCAGTACCAGCACTACCCAGGGCATGCAGGTGCCATGGCTCCCACTCCATCACCCACCTTCAAGCACAGGACACTGTTGGGGGGCCTCCCATCCCTCTTCACCAATCAGGGGCCTTCTTGCCCCAAAGGTCTTATTATCTATTGTTACTATAGATGGGCTTTTTAGCACCCTTTATTATTAGGGTCTGACCCAGTATGGCCGTTCTTATGGTCTTAACTTCCCTCCAAGATTTTGTTAGTGTTGCAGTTCTTGGACCTCCACTGTTAGCTGCATTAGCAGAAAGTTCAGCATGCTGATTTAGCAGACCTCGATGTTGTTAATAAAGACCACAGCATGGGTGGTCGGTATAAGAGGCCAGGGGAGGCTAAGCATCCATAAACAGGGGAGGCTAAGCATCCGTAACAGGATGCAGCGCACATCCCTTTGGAGGCTCACCAGCCCGCAGCCAAAGGGGCCCCTGAGCCATGGTCTCACCCAGGATGGAGTGGGGGTGGAGTGTGGGCAGGGCCTTGGGGGGAGGAGGCCAAGCAGGAGTGGGCCTTGGGGAGGAGCCAGTGCCCCTCCCTACTTATAGGGATCTTCCAGCGCTCGCGCCCAGCCTCCCCAAATGTAGGAGTCAAACACCGCTCATGGACCACAGGCTTGGTGGTGAAACCATTTAGCCAGGTTTATTGTCAGGAAAGTAAAGTACTAGTTCTCTGTCCAATTGGGCCAGAGGGACACTAACACATGTATGCCTGTGACAAGGTAAAAGCTCAGGCAACATAAGAGGATGCCGTCCCCTCGACTGAAGCGAACATGACCCTCCTATTACTTCTTCTTTTATACATTGATAGAAACAACTCATGTATTGGAATGGTGTCCCTAACCTCTGTTTGTCAGAAGCTGGGAATGAGCAACAGGGGATGGATCACTTGATGATTACCTGTTCTGTTCATTTCCTCTGGGGCACGTGGCACTGGTCACCATCAGAAGACAGGATACTGGGCTAGATGGATCTTTGGTCTGACCCAGTAGGGCCATTCTTATGTTCTTATTACACTCTAGATGGTGTTAGTTACCACTCTTATAGTTCAAACAAAACATCCTCATCTGTTATCCTGTCATTCCATCCTTATCTTACAAGGAGTCAGTGTGTTCCTCTACAATCCCTTGAGAATTTGTTTACTCATTTACTTTTGAAGTCTGGGTGTTTCTGTACCATCCTCTTAGGCCAGGAATGTGCTTACTTGGTATTAGCTAATACTTGGTGCATTGCTATTCTGCCAACTCCAGGCCTACTCTGGTTCACAGCCTTTGGTTCACACTGTTAGTTATGCCTAAGGCTCTAGCAAGGCCTACACAAGACTAATTGAAAAATCAGTTTTAATAGTCCAATAAGCTCCTCAGCTGGCTCTTTTAACAGTTTTGATGAAAGTAATCTGCACCTGCTGATTTAAAAATGTCTAACTTTTGTAGCTTCTGCTTAACATCCTCCAGCAATACTAGTGGAATGGAAAGAGTATTATCATGTGGTATGGCTACATCATCTGTTTTTTTCCCCAAATACAGAACAGAAATATTAATTGAATATCTCTGTCTTTTCTGCATTATTATTGATAATTCTACCATTTCCATCTAGTAATGGACCAACATCATTGTCAGGATTCTTTTTGTTCCTAATATATTGAACAAATACTTTCTTTATTGTCCTTAACGCTGCTGGCAATTGATTAATTTTTTTGTCCCTTTGCATCACTTATCAATTTTTTACAATTCCTAGCTCCTGATTTATATTTTATATTCACTGCTATCAACTTCCCCTTTCTTCCGTTTGTTATTTATAGAAGACAAGGGGGCCTTGGGGAGGGGGCAGAAAGGAGCAGGTGGGGGGCTCGGGGAAGGGGAAGGAGAGGAGCGAGCAGCGGGCAGGGGTTCCTCGGAGGAGGGGGAAGAGAGGATTGAGCAGCAGGTGGGGAGTCCTCAGGGAAGTGGTGGACAGGAGCAGGCAGTGAGGGGGAGGTCTTTGGGGAAGAGGTGGAGTTGGGGCATAGCTTCAGGGGACAAGACCAAGTGGTAGCAAGACTTTGGGGCAGAATGGGGGTGGAGCATGGGCAGGGTGGGAGGAGGCTGAGAAGTGGCTGGGGCTCAGGGTGGAGCAGGGGGAGGGTCCATGGTCCAGGTACCAGTGGCCCCTCCCACTTCTAGGGAGCTTCTGGCACTTGCGCCCAGCCTCCCCAGATGCAAGAGTCTTGCATCTCCTATGCTGGGCACCAAACGTGGGGCTGAGGATTGCACTGGGTGGCAGGATGCCTAAACGGTAGATGTTGCAACACTCAGCATTGCAGTGCCGAAGTTCCTGGATCTAGCCCTTATACACTGTAATTAAGTCACCTCTCGATCTTCTTTTTGATAAGCTGAACAGACCAAGCTCTTTAAGTCTCTCATTGTAAAGTATTTTCCTCATCCCTGGAATAATTTTTGTGGTACGCTTCTGCACCCTTGTGGAGTTCCTTGGTCAGTTTTGTGAGGCAGGGACGGAGAAGGCAAGTAAATGGCAGAAACATGCCACTGAGCCCCATTCCCTGTCAGTGCAGCTGAGCTGCTTTATAGTCCTCTGCTACTCACTGTAAGCAGGGTCTGAACGAGCTCTCTCCTGCCATCTAGGGCAGGAGGAAAAGATGGGGGAAAAGGATGTCAGGAGCAGATTGTATTTGCATAGACACCCCTATTCTGCCTAGGTAATCAGCAGAGAGATATGCTGCCAAAGTGATCAATTTTTGCTGTTTCTGTAAAGATTCGCTTTAATATTGAATGCTGAGACAATGAAATATTGTTCTTTTTATTGTATGAGTAAAGGGCAGCAAAACTGGACTCAGCATGCCCTATTGAGGGGGGTCGCCCTAAATTGGATCTCACTTGTTACTCAGGGACTAGTGACGCCACATCCTAGTGAAAGTTAGAGAAGATGGGCACAGGTATCCTTTCCCTGTGGTGTGGCTCTGTTTAGTGGGTCTTTAGATTTGTTTGATTCTTTCTTGTCCAGTGCGTAAAAGCAAAGCTAACTAGACTCAATTGTTGTTAGTGATTACTGGAGTTGCATGTACTGATATTCAGCTCCTTTGGAGCAGCTTCTTAGCCCACCTGTGGAGATAATGGTGCAGTGAAAAGACAATATAGAAGAGCTAACAGCAGAGATGTTCCCCACTACCCAGTGAAATCAGCAGAAAGTTGAAATCAGTGAGAATTGGGCTAAGTGGTGGAACATCAGAACACAGCATTGCAGAAAGAGGCAGCAGGCAGGGTAGAATGACCGTGGCAGAAACTGCAGTGATGTTGATGAGCAAAGGTGGAGGTGTTACTCAACTACGCTCTCCCCTTGGGGCTGGGAGGCAAACCCACCCAAATACACTCCTGGACTCTGGGGACATTTTATAAATGGAGATAGCCTATCTCCTAGAACTGGAAGGAACCTTGAAAGGTCATCGAGTCCAGCCCCCTGTCTTCACTAGCAGGACCAAGTACTGATTTTGCCCCAGATCCCTAAGTGGCCCCCTCAAGGACTGAACTCACAACCCTGGGTTTAGCAGGCCAATGCGCAAACCACTGAGCTATCCCTCCCCCCAGCATTGCTGACCTTGGACAACAAACCGTGAATGGCATGCAGTGGAAGAAAAAGAGGAATGGCATGTTAGAGACACATCCATCTGTTGGACTTTCACATCACAAGGTGGAAAACAGAGCCAAAGGATTCTGCCCAATAGTGGGGCAGGGGGGTTATTTATTGGTTGTATACTTTCAAGTAATTGTTGCAGTGTTTTCTCAAATCAATGCTTTGTTTAGTTCTTTAATAAAAGGTTTCTTTTGTTATATACATTTTGAGTAAACCATTAATTTGGGAAAACAATTTTGTTATATTTTTGGGAAACTACACTGTCTATAATGGCTGTATACACGTTAGAGGAGTGGAGCAAGGGGATGAATATTGGCCCTAAGACCTGCCTTCTAGTAGAGAAGTAGTAGTAGTAAAAAAATGAGCCATGACATGGGGCCTGGATGGCAAAAAGGAGCTGGACCAAAACCACTGTCCAACACATGCAGTGGGCCCCATGGGGCTAACCCACCCTATTCAGCATGGCTCAGAGTGAGACTGAAGAGGAGGACACTACCATGGTGTATCTTAGAATGGAGAACAGATTCTGGTCTCTATCTACTGAACTTTTTTGTCTTTAAACCCCACAGCAGAAGCATTTAGCCCTGTTGCTAGCACACCCATTCCACCAGTGCAACCAGCCTATGGCAATGAGTCTGCCCCACCAGCATTCCCATATCTCTTGAAAAAAGACAGGACTCTGATGATACAGCTAGGTTGTTGGGCAGGGGGACATACAGGTGGAAGGTGTCCCTGATGCTCCAGACCCTCCACTATTGGAGCAAGAGATGCAGAGGCCTATGCCAGTGTCTGAGGGACCATCAATGGAACTGTTACCATCCCTTGCCAAGGAGAAGTCCTCACTGACCCTGCAATCACTATTCTCAATAATAGTGATAAGGTTATCAGGCCAGTAAACAGGTTAACTTATGAGCACCTGGGGAGGTTAGAGAAGAACTGATACATGTAGCTCACAGGTTTGAATCAGCAACAGTAGTTTTCTTAAGACTCTATGCGGAGAGTTCGTGGACCTGGTACAATATGGAGTGTGATTTTGCAGGACAACAAATTCTTGGCTGGGAGGAGAATGTAAGCAGGATCTGAATGAGTTTACCCTGCTGTCTAGTGAAGAACTGGGGGGAAAAGCCTCAGGAGCAGATTTTTATTTGCATAGACCCTGCCTAGGTGATAACCAGCCAAATCTGCTTGTCTACGTGATCAAGTTTGGATATTTTGTGTAAAGATTCACTTTAGTATGAAATGTTGTTATCCTTATTGTATGAGTAAAGGGCAGCACCACTGTACTTCATATGCTTCAATTGAAATTGGACCTCAGGGGGCAGGGGGTAATGATGCCCAATCCAAGTGAAAGTCAGGAGTGGAGGTAACGTTTTTTTACCTGATGGTGCGGTCCTGTTAAAGTGTCTTAAAAGTTATTTGATCCTCTTCCTATGATGTTTTGGGGGTTTATCCATCCTAGTAAGGGGTTCTTTCACTTCTTGCCCTCTAACCTTGGGTGCTTCTGTGCTGTATAGCTTTAATTGAGACCTCTGACACCAGGATCCTGCTCACAGCATAATGGTCTCACCCTGGCTTCCACCAGCCCAGTTACTCCTTACAGAGTGACCCTAATAACACTTCTGGTCCCAATTCTCCCAAAACCATCTCCCCTGCAGTGTCCAGTTCCTCTTACTGGAGACTCATAGAGGTAACCTCGCGTTCACTGCTTCCAAAGAGCCAGTATAGATAACAGCTTGGTAGCTCAGCTGGGGTTATACACTCCACCCTACTACACAGCACTGAAATGATTTGTAGTAAAAACTAAGAATAAGTTTATTAACAAAGAACATTGTGACAGGATGCACCTGGCCCTTTGTTCCCTGACCGGAGTCCCTGCAATCCCATTGCCGTATTGGCAAACCGGGAAGGAGTAGTGAAGGTGAGTCCTGCAGGCCTACCTAGAAAGGCTACACTGAAGCAGCCAATCAGAGCCCAGTATGCTCAAATAAAAGGAGCTGCAAGGTTGAACAGCTCAGTCTCTGGCTAGGATTAGAGGGGTGCTCTGCTCTGCTACAAGGTGTTTGGAGGGCTGCTTTTACTGGACCAGAGAGAGAGAGAGAGGACCTAAGAACTGTAACCCTGAGGTGCTGGTAAATAGACAAGGTGGAAAGAATCCCAGGGAAAAACAGCAGCAACTAATTAAAGGAGGCAGCATGTGGCTGCTCTGTGTAGGATTCCTGATTTAGGACCTGGAGTGGTGGGCAGGCTTGGGTTTCCCCACTGGGAAAGTGGCCCAAACAGTGAGAAGGGGACATGGCTTTTTAGAAGCCTGATCTAAGGGTGGGATTTAAAGGGCCCAGGGATAGAGCTGAATACCCTGGTGAGGGCTAACAGTTTGTGAAACTTTTATAACCCCTGGAAGGGAGTTACTTTTTGATTATGTGACTTGTCTGGAGGGCTGAGCCACTGAAAACCTATCTAGTGAGGTCAGCAACCTACAGGGAGCACCAGGAGCAGGAAAAGGCCTGCAGTACTAAATGGAGCAGCAGGTGGTGCTCAGGTGAGTGTCCCTCATTACAAACACAGATTTCAGTGATTTCAAGTAAGAGTGAAAGAGCTATGAAAGGGTTACAAACTGTCGAAGAAAAACACAGTTCTCACTCTTTGGTTGGTTGCAGCAAAGTCAGATACTTTATTTTCTCAAGCAATTGCGTAGAGGGAGAGAGTGCACTAGGACACAGGGTCTCCCCCTCCTAGGCAGGTCTCTCTACAGGTAAACAATTACAGCAAGCCTTTTGTTACAGACAGTAATGAGCAACAGCTGCATTTTGTTTATATATAGGTCATCCTGAAATCTTATTTTTCTCACTTATTTAGACTCTAGTCTACATTCCATATTATCTACACATTATCTACACAAGGTCGCAACAACTTCTCACACAGTTCTTTCCCACTCGCCTCACACAATCCTCGCTTCTACAAATCTCATGTTATTAGGGTTACAGTTAGCCTGACTCTTGCTAACAAACTGTCATGCATTGCAATCCCCTTCCTGTCAGTTCTTTCTCTGCTTCCACAAAACAAAATGAAAATAACATGCTTTCTAGAGTCTAAAACTTAATTCTAGCAAGATATAGCTTTGCTTAACATAAGTTATCCGCATGCTCCAGCTTGTTTCAGCAGGAGGGACCCTTCTTTCATAGATACTCACTTATGCCAAGAATCATTTTGTTCTAAAACACAAAACTATGCTGTTTAATGTTCATACAGTTGAAGGCGAGCTTTGAACTTAAGTACTCAGTTAACTCTGCTTCATCTTGAGCTGTGTAGTTCTACAGTAGCTGTTAAAACCTTCCACTAGGAATCTGTTCCCCCATTTAATCCATACTTTATAGCAATAAATAGATAGCTTGATCACTTTTGCTACAATGTATTTGGGAGACACAGTAGTATGATGTGGATAAACTGCTGTCACTTTCTAACAAGCCTTTTTGTTGACAGTCTTGCATGGGGTTCCTTCGCTTGCTGTATGGCGGCTTCTGTCACCACCATTAACAGATACACAAAAACTATTTTGGAATTCAAGCGCAAACGAAAAAAGCTGGAGAGAAGATTAAAGAATAAACGCAAGTTTCCAGATCCTGGAGTTCCTGAGAAAGCTTGGAATATGTATGTCAGCTCTTTTCATAACACTACAGAGGACTTGGTGCATCAGTTAAAGGACATACATAATCCAGCCAGCATTTCAATGTTTGTAGATTTAAACAATATCCCTGAGCCACACTGTGAAGAGTATTGCTAAATATGTTCTATGATATTTATTACATTTTTTAAATTATCTGTGTAGCATTATTTTTCGTAAAGATAAATGCTTTTATCAATGCTTCAAGCAAGACATAGTGTTTGTGGAGCTGATCCAGATAGAGTGGTTCACAAAAGACAATAAGCCATATTCTCCATTGTCCTGCATCTTGTACAGTCATTTATACATGTGTAAAGTGGGTGTGAACACTACTACATCAGCATAACACTGGCTTACACCCGCTTTACTAGTGGAAATGACAATACCAGGACCATGGCAACAAAGAATCTGGCCCACAATTTGGTCCAGAGCTGAAATAGGTTATTTATCATTAAAGATGCAACCTCCCAGCCAAATTCAACACATTTCAGGCTACACTGATTAGTTTCACCCTGTGATGGAGGTCATGGGGAGCCACATTGAGGTAACTCAAATACTGTAAGGAATGGGGCAGACAATCCCCAAAGCTGGTGGATATTCCAATACTTAAATTTACCAAGCCAGCACAAAACAGCTTCTATAATATCTTGCTAGTTACCCAGAAGCAAGCAACAGAGTTCCCTTTAAGTAACCCAGCCTTAGGCCTCCACCCAGACACCCAAGTCAAATATGATGAGGATTACTAAAAATCTTATTCATCATATAAGAAAGTTCTACCAATCCCAAAGGATCAGACAATTTACCCTCCAGGGTAAATGAATATTCCAGATCTTACCCAAATACACGCTTACAGCAAATTCTTATGAACTAAACTAAAATTTATTAAAAAAGAAAAGAGAGAGAGTATTGGTTAAAAGATCAGTATACATACAGACATGAATACAGTTCTGAGATCAGATTCATAGTAGAGATGGTGAGCTTTGTAGCTGCAAAGAGTTCTTTCAGAATTAGTCCACAGATTATAGTCCAATGTTCATATTCAGGGTGATCCAGATGGGACTGGAGATCTCAGTTTTACGACTTAAGCTTCCCCTGCATGAAGCATCAAGCAGATCTGAGATAAAAAGGATCAGGTCCCAAGAGTCTTTTATATAGTTTTCTAGCAGCCTTTTGACCACACAATCCTTAGGCGAACAACAGGCAATCATCCAGACTCTGAAGTAGACCTGTTTCCTAAGCATCACTGGTAATTAGCTACATGGATTAACATAAGGCAATTTATGCATTAGGCAGTTTTTCACAAACTTTAAAGAGACATACAGACAATGACGTTATTTCACCCAAAATTCATCTAAATGTTAATATTCCCTTTTGATCGCTGAATCAATAGTTATAGTAATAGACAGGAACTGTCTGTTTACATGGCTAACATCTAACAACATATAAGTAAACACGTACAATTAGCATCACCTCTAATTCTCTAACAATACAGGTTTGCATTTCAAAGTTCTAGCCTATCTAACATGGAATGGCTCTAATTACCATTTACATACTTTTCTAACATGTCTCTAAAGGTTGAATTTGGGTCATTTATCCTGCAGGAAGCTTAACCCTTTCTGGCCAGAAGGATGGTGGTAGAATTCGAGGCCTATGGACAAGCTGGAAGTGATGGGGTGAATGAGAAACCCATGCAGTGAGTGCTGGTGTTTTTGTGCCAAATGACCCCGCTATCACTATGCTGATGTGCATGTTGATTGGGAGTCAGTTTACTGAAGACCACATGATACAGTGTCTGTGACGGTATTCCAGGCACAGAGGTCTGTGCAAAGTTCTGGTTCCCCTTTCATCTTGCAGAATTGGAAGGAGCAGTGGAAAGGATTGAAGTCTTGGAAAGATTTTCTTATGAGGAGAGACTGTTTAGTATATAGAAGAGAGTATCAAGAGGGGATGTGTCAGAAATATACAAAATAGTGAATGGTCTAAAGATGGTAAATCAGGTGCCTTTATTTGCTTATTTGCAGAAGGGGATATTCTATTCTATTGAAAGGCAAAACATTGAAAACGGGTTAAAATAAATATGCTTTTACTTAACACATAATTAACGTGTGGATATTTCTGTCATAAGATATCCCTGAGGTGAAGATCTTTGTAAGAGTTTTAAAAAATTAGATGTCCCTAGGTATAATGATTACATCCACAATAACATTTGGTAGGGAAAAGTGAAAGCGAGATGAACCTTCATATTTCAGAAAATAAGCCAGCTGCTAACTGAGAAGGGTTAGGAAGGAACATCCTCTATGGGATGCTTATTTCATAACTGTCTACTACAGAAGTTTCTTGTACCTGTCTCTGAAGCTGATGGTGCTGGTCAGATCAAGACAGGAAACTGGACCAGATGGACCCTGGGCTAATCTGCTCTACCAATCCTTGTATACAGATTGAATGGTCCCATGGATTCTTACATGTTTTTAAAATTGCAGATTTGGAAAGATGAAACTTTTTTTTTTACTTTGTGAGCATTAATGTGAATGAGAAGCAATTAAATGTCATGCCTGAGGATAGATAGAGGTGGATAGAAAGCTGGCTAGATCATCGGGCTCAACGGATAGTGATCAATAGCTCCATGTCTAGTTGGTAATAGTGTTGATGTCATAAACTTAGACTTCTCTAAGGAATTTGACTAGTATTACACAACATTTTGATTAAAAAACTAGCACAATTTAAAATTACTGTGGCACACACTGAATGGATTAAAAACTGGCTAATTGATAGGTCTCACTGTATGATTGTAAATGGGTAATCATCATCAAGCAGGCATGCTTTCAGTGGGGTACCACAAGGATCAGTTCTTTGCCCTATGTTAGTTAAGGATTTTATCAATAACCTGGAAGAAAACACAAAATAATCAAGATAAATTTTGCAGATGACACAAAAATAGGGGAAATGATGAATAAGGAGGAGAACAGGTCACTGACAGAGTGATCTAGATTGCTTGGTAAATTGGGCACAAGCAAACAATATGTGTTTTTAAACAGTTAATGTAAGTGTATGCATCTGGGAACAAAGAATGTAGGCCATACTTACAGGATGGGGGACTCTATCCTGGGAAGCAATGACTCTGAAAAAGATTTGGGGGTCATGGTGGACAATCAGCTGAACATGAGCTCCCAGTGCAAAGCTGTGGCCAAAAGGGCTAATGTGATCCTGGGATGCATAAACAGATGCTCAAATAGGAACAGAAAAATTATTTTACCTCTATAGTTGGCAGTGGTGCAATCGCTGCTGGAATACTGTGTCCAGTTCAAGAAAGATGTTGATAAATTGGAGAGGGTTGCCTTTTAGTAATAGACTCAAAGAGCTCAATTGATTTAACTTAACAAAGAGAAGGTTAAGGGGTAAGTTAATTACAGAGTACAAATATCTACAGGAAGAACAAAATTTTAATAATGGACTCTTCAGTATAACACAATCCAGTGGCTGGAAGGTGAAGCTAGACAAATTCAGACAGGAAATAACTTTTTTAATCGTTAGAGTAATTAATCATTGGAACAATTTATCTAGAGTCATGGTGGATTCTCAGTTACTGACAATTTTTAAATCAATATTGGATGTTTTTCTAAAAGATCTGCTCTAGGAATTATTTTGGGGCAGTTCTATTGCCCATGTTATATAGGGGGTCAGATTAGATGATCAGAATGGTCCTGTCTGGCCTTGGAATCTATGAATCACTTATTACAACAGGGCTCAACCTGGCCTGCACTTCTTACAGTGCATGTTTGCATGTGCGCTCCCCCATACGCACATTATTTGGGTGCTAACACTTGTGGTGATGATACAAATAAACTGCTTTGAATGGATACTTTTATCTCAGAGCTTCTTTTTTTTCCTCAGGAAAGCACTACAAGGAACAAAGTGAAGGTGGCTAGTGCTTTAGATGTAGATTTTCATCCACTCAGACATTTCAGTTAACCTTGACTTTGAATTTCCCTGGTTTAATGTTTGTTTTTTTATAGCTACAAAAGTTATTGTAACGGTTATTTTCTCTAATTTTACTAATAGGTACTTTGGGATAGATCCACAGAGACTGCTACATTAGCCACCTAACTCCCCTGAGATCCTCAACCCCCCTGTTCAGATGCTGACTATTCATGCAGATACATAGTTTCTGCCAGCAAAATGCCCAAGGTGGCTACATTTTTTCCAGTGGGTATGCACGTGTAGCTCAGTGCCTTAGCACAGACCTAAGCCCCAGTAGGATTCTCAAACGAAGTGTGCCTCTGCCTATCTCACCTACAGAGCCCAATCGAATAGGCATGCTCAGAATATGTCCACTAGATCAGGCCTGACACAAAACACAGAGACCGTGTGGTGTGTTCCAGAATACCCAAGAGCCCAGGGGTTAGGGCAGTTAGCTGGGATGTGAGACACGCACTTCAAGTCCCTGCTCCATATTAGAGCAGGCAGGGGCGCCGACTTGCCCTCTGCCTGATAGGTGCTTGACCACCCCCCATCCCTGGCCCCCCCCCTGCCCCATCTCTTCCCGCCCCTGCACCGCCCTCGCCCCACCCCCATTCCACCCCTTCCCCCAAGTCACCACCCCTGCCCTACTGTCGCGGATTGTGGGGGAGTTAGGGCCCTGCACCCCTCTTCCCGAGATTCACTGCGACTCTCAACCAGCCAGTAAAGCAGAAGGTTTATTTAAGGACAGGAACACAGTCTCAAGCAGAGCGTGTAGGTACGACCAGACCCCCTCAATTAGGTCCCTCTGGGAGGTTCAGGGAGCTTAGACCCCAGCTTGGGGTTCCCTGCGTTGCACCACCCAGCCCCAACCGAAACTAAACTCCAAGCCCCTCCCGCTGCTCCTCTCCTTTGTTCAGTCTCCCGGGCAGAAGGTGTTAATTCTCCCCACCCCCGTTCCTGGCTCAGGTTACAGCTCAGGTAGCTTCCTTCAAGGGAAGTCCCACATCCCCACTGCAACCCCCCTGCAACATTCCCAGGTCAAATCTGCCCTGCTCCCTGCTCCGTCACACCTACCTCTTCTCCACCTCCTCCCCTGAGCGCACCACATCCCTGTTCCTCCTAGAAAGTCCTAAGCACTGCCAAACAGCTGTTAGGCAGCGCGGGGAAGAGCTGTGGTAAGCGCTGGGAAGGAGGGGGAGGAGCGGGGATGTGGCACGCTCAGGTGGGGGGAGAAGGAAGCGAGGAGGGGGGAGCTTGGCAGCTGGTGGGTGCGGAGCACCTGCTAATTTTTCCCCTTTTGTGAGGTGGTGTTTAGGCCACATCCCTTTCCTCAGCATTTCCCACTGGCTAGCTTAGGTGGCTCCCTGCTCAGCATGCTGGCTTCTCTGAAGCCCATGCTTAGGCACCTAACTCTCCCCATGCATTTTATAGGGAGCCTGGGTGCCTAATTTAGGTCTAAGGATTCCACTGGTTTGCAGGGTGCATATGAGTTAACTGTTGCAATGGTCAGTGTTGTGAGGCCTGTCACTTTGTAGCTCTAGTTCTTTACTCTCAACCTTAATTTCAGCTTCACAGACAGTTTTGCCTGGGATTTCCTTAGACTTGAGTTTCTTTGCATTTGTTAAAAGAACAGGAGTACTTGTGGCACCTTAGAGACTAACAAATTTATTAGAGCATAAGCTTTCGTGGACTACAGCCCACTTCTTCGGATGCATACAGAGTGGAATAAATATTGAGGAGATATATATATACACACACATACAGAGAGCATAAACAGGTGGGAGTTGTCTTGATGATAAGAAGTGTGAGAATACTTACAAGGGGAGATAGATTCAATGTTTGTAATGGCTCAGCCATTCCCAGTCCTTATTCAATCCTTTGTTGATTGTGTCTAGTTTGTATATCAATTCCAGCTCAGCAGTCTCTCGTCTGGTTATGTGGACTCTCTCCTCAGACCCTACGCTACCAGCACTCCCAGCTATCTTCGAGACACCACTGACTTCCTAAGGAAACTACAATCCATCGGTGATCTTCCAGAAAACACCATCCTGGCCACTGTGGACGTAGAAGCCCTCTACACCAATATTCCACACAAAGATGGACTGCAAGCTATCAGGAACAGTATCCCCGATAATGTCACAGCTAACCTGGTGGCTGAACTTTGTGATTTTGTCCTTTTCTCCCCTTGTAAGTATTCTCACACTTCTTATCAAACTGTCTGTACTGGGCTATCTTGATTATCACTTCAAAAGTTTTTTTTCTCTTACTTAATTGGTCTCTCAGAATTGATAAGACAACTCCCACCTGTTTATGCTCTCTATATGTGTGTATATATATCTCCTCAATATTTATTCCACTCTGTATGCATCCGAAGAAGTGGGCTGTAGTCCACGAAAGCTTATGCTCTAATAAATTTGTTAGTCTCTAAGTTGCCACAAGTACTCCTGTTCTTTTTGCGGATACAGACTAACACGGCTGCTACTCTGAAACTTTGCATTTGTTATGTGTTCACTACATATGTGGGGTAGGGTTGCCAACTGTCTAATCACACAAACCCAAACACCCTTGCCCTGCCTCCTGCCCCTCCCCTCCCTGAAGCCCAGACCCTGCCCTGCCCCTTCTATGAGATCCCTCCACGCTCACTCCATCCCCCCTCCCTCCGTCACTTGCTCTCCCCCATACTCACTCACTTTCACTGGGCTGGGGCAGGGGGTTGGGATGTGGGAGGGGGCATGGGCTCTGGGCTGGGGCCAAGGGGTTTGGAGTGTGGGAGAGTACAATAATGTTCAGTAGATTATGAGTTTTTCAAATAATACCTCACAAGACATACTTTATACAAAATGTATCATGGTTTTGTTTAAAGGATATACATAGGGGTACAGTCTATCACAGAAAGTTCTTTTAATCTAACAGAACAAGCCCCCTACAAGGGGAATGTAAGTCTAAATAAATTCAGACTAAAGAGATAGTAGACATTTTTTTAAAATGAGACTATTTAACTGGTGGAAGATCTTACCTAACAATATGAGTAATTCTCAAGATTTTTTTTCTTTCTAAAAAAAGATAAATCAGAAATTATTCCCTTACATAGGAATTTGGCATCCCTACACCTGCTTAGCAAGTGTGGTTCAGTTTAGGGTGACCACCTCATTCATGGTATGCTAAGTACAGTTCTGCTGCCCTTTATTCATACAATAAGGATAACAAAATTTCATTATCCCTGCATTTAATACTAAAATGAATTGTAACCCCAAACCAACTAAAAGGGATCACTTTGGCAAAGCAGCTCTATCTGCTGAGCATCTAGGCAGAATAGGTGTGTCTATGCAAATATGATCTGCTCCTGAAGTCTCTTCCCCCCCCCTTCACCACTAGATATTAGGGGATAGCTCATTCACACTCCGCTTATTCTTGCTAGCATAGTAGACAATCAAAGCATCAGACTTTCTGAAGAATTCTGTCCTGTCCAGATAGAACTGTATAGCTGTACAAACTCCATCTTTCTCCTCTACAGTTAGAAGGATAAAACATTTATTTTGCTTAAGATGATATGGAGCTATGGTAGGAATTTTGAAGTAATTTGAAATACTATTTTGTCAGGAAAAGTCTGAAGAAAGTGTTCCTTAATTGAAAGGCCATTTAACAAATTGATCCTTTTGGCCCAAGTGATTACCACAAGAAAAGGTACTGAAAAACAAGGATGTGGTAGTCATGGGTTTGAAGGCTTTTCCAGCACTAAATTCAGCTTCCAGTTTATGAGAGGAATTCTGATAGGAGGCAAAACCTTCATTACTGCTTTAAATATACATGGAAATATGCTGATGTGAAGGCCAATTTCTTTACCACATGACACGTGCCAAGGAAACTAAGACAAACTCAGTTGATAAAGCACAACAACAGGGAATTGTGGGACAGCTTTAGCAGTCCTTTGGGTGCCATTAGAATTAAGAATCTGTTTCAACAAAATCAACATATGGGGTCCCGCATCACACAAACAATTTTGCAAGGGACTTCCCCAGGTGAAGGAGGCGCACTTATGTGATCCTTGGGGTAAGTTTGTTATCTGTTGTATGTATTTGTGTTTGTTGTGGTGTGCTTGCTGCAGGACTGAAATAGACCATGTGGTTTGTTTTTTGGGGGGACTGTGTGCTGCCCGTGTGGGTGCTGAGCCTAGTGGCCTGTTAGGCAAGGCTGAGAGCTTCTTAACGAGGCATTAATCCCTAAGCCCTTTTGCACCCATCAGCCCATAACCAGGGGGCGGGGCTACTCAGGAAGACTAGGGCTTTAAAAAGCCTGCTCCTAAGCAACCAGAGGAGCTAATGAACAGGAGCAGCTAACAGGGGAGTTTTGCATGGGAGCTTACAGGGGAAGTGGGGGGCTAGATACATGTAACATTCCTTAAACTTCTTTAAACTTAAAGTCAAAAACATCCCCTGATATAAACAAAACCTCAGCAAAGGAACTAACTTCAGGAGTAAAAAGAGAATGCAGGCAGAAGTCCAGCAACAGAGTGGGGGCTATCCAGTTTATTGCACCCAATGCAGCATGTATGCTTACCTGCCCTATGGGCAGGTGGTGTATATTTGCATTTGGTGCAAGGAGCTCCTGGCCCTCAGAGACCATGTATGGGCTTTGGAGACCAGGATGGCTGAGCTGGAGGAGCTACGAGAGACAGAGAAGTACATAGATGAGACTTTCCGGGACACAGTAGAATGGTCCCACGCCCAGTCTGACAGCCTCTATGCTGTTGAGGAGGATGAAAGTCCCAGGGAAGGAGAACATCCAACTGGAGCAGAGTGAAACGATCCAATAAATGGGACACTCCTCCCAGATGAGGTTGCGGTATCATCTCACATTAAGGATACCTCTCCGGGGAAGGGAACTCCAGTTATTAGGAAGAGACGGGTATTAGTAATGGGCAATTCAATCATTAGAAACATAGATAGCTGGGTTTGAGATGATCGGGAGAACCGCATGGTGACTTGTCTGCTGGTGCGAAGGTTGTGGATCTCTCGAGACATCTAGATAGACTTATGTGTAGTGCTGGGGAGGAGCCGGTGGTCATGGTACATGTAGGTACCAATGACATAGGGAAGGGTAGAAGAGAGGTCCTGGAGGCCAAATTTAGGCTGGTAGGTAAGAGATTGAAGTCCAGGACTTCCATGGTAGCATTCTCTGAAATGGTTCCAGTTCCACGCGCAGGGCCAGTTAGACAGGCAGAACTGCAGGTCTCAATGTGTGGATGAGATGATGGTGTAGAGAGAAGGCATTTACATTTATTAAGATCTGGGGAACCTTTTGGGAAATGGGGAGCTTATACAGGAAGGATGGCCTCCACCTAAACCAAAAAGGAGGCACTTAAAATTAAAAAAGTCATTAGCAGTTTGTAAACTAAGGGCTGGGGGAAAGCCAAAGCGCGGAGGAGCACATGATTTGGACAGAGACATCCCTTAGGGGAGACTCTACTAATGGAGATTGTCTATGTCCTAGTAAGGAGGAGAGGATGGAAGATGATAAAATACAGGGAGGATCTGATGAGAAACAGTCAAATGAAAAAAAGTCCCATCCAATTACATTGTGTAATGGGAGACAGCTAAAAAGTGACAAGTTTTTAAAGTGCTTATATACCAATGCTAGAAGTCTAAATATTAAGATAGGTGAACTAGAGTGTCTTGTATTAAATGAGGATATTGATATAATAGTGTAACCCTTCTGCCCCTCTAAGTTGGCAGCAACAAGAGCCCGGTGATCAGAGTGTATCCGGGCTGGGAATCCATAAACTGAGAAATATTTTTCCCACATTACTCGAGCAACAGTGGTGGCCCTGTGATCACCTGTGGGATATGCCTGCGCATATCGCGTATAATGGTCAGTCACTACTGGAATGTTCCCAATATTCCTCCGGTCTACTTCTAAAGACAAGAAATCAATGCATACCAGCTCCAGAGGCTTGTTGCTGGTGATATTCTTCAGATATACAGCCCTCATGGGCAGAGTTTTCCTTTACACACATGGAGCGCAGGTCTCACATTTCCTGCCAACATCTTCAGCCCTCCGGGGCCAATAGAACCTACTACGAATAAGTTCCAGGGTCCTCTCCATCCCTAAATGTCCAAAGTCATCATGCAGGGCCCTCATGGCCAGGGCTCTGTACTCTTTCGGCAGCACTAGTTGAGTCCGTTGCTTTTGTAAAGAGTCTGTGGTCACTCGGTGTAGCACTCCCTGAATCAGTTTTAGTTTGGTCCATTCTCTCAATAGTAGTTTACCCTCCGGGTTAGGTGGGACAACCATGGCTGGACTTCGCCCCTCCCTTTTGGCAAGTAGTGTATCACGAATGCCAATATCTTGCAGCTGTGCTTCCTGCCAGTCAGCCGCATTGAGCATGGGCAAAGGAGATTGGTCCAATGCAATATAGTTCACTGAAGCAGAAGGCACGCATTCAGGTGGCAGCCCAAAGCTTCTGCAGCACATCCAAGAAGGCTCTCATGGACCTCTGGCTCTCGGCGACTCACACTGCAAATAGCTCTCACTCCATTTGTGGGTATCACAGCAACTCCTTGTGCCTGTGGACGCCTGGACAATGCATCTGCATCTACATTGCTTCTCCCTGATCGGTATTGAATGCTGAAGCCATAGCTAGCCAAAGCGGCCACCCATCTTTGCCCTGTAGCATCCAGTTTAGCACTTCTTAACACATAAGTTAGTGGATTGTTGTCCATCCACACCTGGAACTGAGCACCATACAAGTAGTCTCAAAATTTCTCAGTGATGGCCCATTTCAAGGCCAAAAACTCCAGCTTGTGGGTGGGATAGTTTCACTATCAGACAGTCCTCGGCTGGCAAAGGCTACAGATTTACATTTGCCTTCCACCTCCTGGTACAGTACTGCTCCCAGACCCTCCAAACTGGCATCAGTATGCAGGATAAATGGCTTGCTTGGGTCAGCAAAGACTATGACAGGAGCATGAGTTAGGCAAGTAATGATTTCTCGAAAAGCCCTTTCACATCTCTCATCCCACCGTGGCCCAAATGGTTCGAAGGGGCCATAGTGTCTCTATACAGGAGGCTTTGGGGACCTCCCCTTATTCTTGGTCTTAGATTTGTTCTTGCTGGACTGGTATCCCTTGGTAAGATCATTCAGAGGTTTTACAATCGTAGCATAGTTTTTCACAAATCTGTGGTAGTAGCCACTAAACCCAAGAAAGGTCTTGAGTTCTCTGTAGTTACTTGAACATGGCCATGTAGTGAGTGATTAGTACTCACACCCTCTTGGGACATGATGTGACCCACATACTTCACTGAGGTCCTGCAGAACTGGCATTTGTCAATTGAAAGCTTCAAACCATAATCCTCTAACCTATCAAGCACTTTAAGAAGTCTTTCTTCATGCTCCTCCAAGGTTCTTCCAAACACAATCAGGTCATCCAAATAAACTAACACTTGCAGTAAATTCATGTCTCCCACAACTTTCTCCATAAGACATTGAAATGTGGCAGGTGCTCCAGAAATCCCTTGGGGCCTGCGTTCGAACTGATAAAACCCTAATGGGCAGATGGAGGCTGTCTTCTCCTTATCTTCTTCACCCAGAGGGATCTGGTAGTATCCACTCCGAAGATCCAACACAGAGAACCACTGGCTTCCCAGCAAACAGTCTAAGGCATCTTGGACTCGGGGCATGGTGTACTGGTCAACCACAGTATGGCGGTTTAGGGTGCAGTAGTCAATACACATCCGGATTTTCCCATTCTTTTTATGGACCACCACAATGGGTGAGGCGTATGGGCTGCGGGACTCCATAATGATGCCATTCGCAGCCAGCTCCTGAAGATGTTGTCGCACATCTTCCATCTCAGAGACGGCAATCCTCCTAGATCTCTCCCTGAAAGGTCGAGAGTCATGTAATCTGATGTTGTGCTCTACTCCTTTTGAACATCCCACTCATGCAATGAGAATACCTTGGATCTTTCACAAAGTTTCCTCCGCAGACGATCTTTCCACTCCTCGGACAATGGTGAATCTCCAAAGTCAAACTTTGCTGGGTCCATTGTCGGAACTTGAGTCTCACACTGGGGTTTTACAATTGATTCAGGCTCGAAGAGGTCTGCTATCTTTTGCCCTTGCTTCACAACAACATCTCGACTTGTTTAATTAGAAATCAGTATAGTCACCTTTTCCTGGGCTTCAGCAGGTAGGGTTATGACTCCACTGGGGACCAGCACTCCTTCCAGGAGCTCTCCTTCAACCGGCTGCTCTACCATTGCTAATGTCCCTTTACTGCCTTTCAGCCTGGTACTCATGACAAGCACTTCCTGCTCCATCCTTGCAGGCACTACTAAGAGGGTTGTGCCCATGTACTTCAGTGCCCCAATCGGTAGCTCAGATGTCTCCTTTTTAGCGCTCTCAATCTTCCTATAGGCTTCAGCACAAAGCTTATGGATCATCAGGGTATTCAGGTACTGGTCCCCAGCCCGTCGTCTGCTGTAATCCGCGAGCACCTTGAAGAGACTGGAGTTGGTCCCTATCAGCACAGACACATCAGAGGTCCCTTTAGGGTCAGGGAGCTGTGTCTACCTCTTCCCTTACCCCAGCAACCTCCTCTGGGAATTCCAGGGGCACTATGACATACCCTTGGTAGGGGTATTCATCCATGCTGAGGTCACACAGACCAACGCCAGTTAGTGACTGTATAGGTAGGTGCCTAAGCATTTGTTGGTAGAATGACTGAAATATAATAGTCACTTGAGATCCAGTGTCAAGCACAGCTTTACACTCCGACCCTTCAATCCTCACCGTGACCTCTGCTCGAGGCCCTATCAGTCCTGCGGGGATCCCAGCTGGACAGTCTTTTCTGGGGGAATCTTCAAATCCTGCAGGCCTGGGTGATTCCTGTCCCCAGACCCTCTGGCAGCTACCGGATCTCTCCCAACTGATCCTCAGCTTTCCATACACTAAGGAGGGGTTTTCATCATTATGGTACGTGGCAGCACTGTGCCCATCCTGACCACATCGGTAGCAGAAGAATTGTCCTTTCCACCTTCGCCTGGGTGGGACGGTGGCTCTAAATGCTGACTTCTCCATCGCCACAGTCTGAGGCTCCTTATTCCTGGAAATCTTAGCTCGGTCAATGATGCTTTGCAGCTCCGCTATCCGTTCTGTCAGGACCTGCATTTGTTGGGCCAGTTCCTCTGTGGTGCTCACCATCAGTACACTGGCCATTTGCAGTGGTGTTGTGCTGGCTGGCTCCAATGTTTGAGCTTCCCAAAACTTGCTGGCAGCCTGCCTTTCTTCCTCTTCCCTGACTTCCTTTATCAGCTGGGAGTAACTTGCGGGATGTTCCTGCCGTTCTCTTAGCCGGAGATGAAGTAGAATCGGGTTCTGATACTGAGTCCCTCTTACAACTTGAGCCAGTCTGGTCTAATCCATCTGCTCAGCAGTCACTGCTCCCCTCATGACAGCTCTCTGAAGCAGTCTCTCCAGCCTCTGTATATAGGCTGAAATCTTCTCGCCCCTTTGCTGTCGGGAATTAAGGAACTTACAGTAACTGTCTTCAGGGCCCTCTACGCTCCCAAAGGTATGAAAGCGCCTCTAAGCAGTCCTTCACACTGACCCCAGGGTCAATGAGCTTCAGGGTGCGAATCACATCTAATGCTGGGCCACTAAGGCTCTCTATTAGACATCTTCACTTTTCTGCATCGGGTACGGCCCACTCCCGCAGCATTTCAGTGGTATGCTCCAACCAGGGTTCAAACTCCTCTTCCCCAGCAAATAACCTTAACTTATGACAATAGTTTGATGTAGCATGGGACAACACAACCTTTTCCAATATTTGCCCCAGTGCTTTTGCCCAATCATTAGTTGAGGCTGCGGCCCCTGAGCTAGAGGCTGCAGGGCCGGGGCCCAACAAACCTGACATATTAGCCATTATACAAACAGTAATTTCCTCAAAATATAAACACAATTGTTTCCCAATGCAGTGGAACACTCAACAGGTGCTTGCGAGGGGTACTGATCCAGGGATCCCGGATGAGCCCCCCAAAATGTAACCCTTCTGCCCCTCTAAGTTGGCAGCAACAAGGGCCGGGTACAGTATCTAGGGGTTCCGTTTCAATAACGCAATGCAAAACCGGCTCGAGCCCCCACCCAGTGACCTGGGGCAATTACATAACACCCCCCTGGGCGCCTCTAAGAGGCAATACTTCCCCTCTCGCAAGCACGGAGTCTGAGTGTAGCAAAAGCCTTTTAATAAAGGAGGGAAACAATGTGGCATCATGTTGGGGAAACACCACAAACAGGATTCATAACACAAACCATGAGCAAAAGACCCACTTCCAAGTAAGTTTGGCAGTGTCCTTTTCCCCTCAGGGTCTTAAGTCCAATCACCCCAAAGTCCAACAACCGCAAAGTCTCTGTCCCGATCAGTGCTGCCCCAGAGTTCAAAAGTTTATCTGCAGAATTTTACCCCCCCAGCCTGGGTGGAAATGGGGGGGGGGCACACAGGGTGTTAAGGGGCACCTTACGTGGTCCAAGGCCGACTGCCTCACCTCTCTGTGGAGTTCTGCTACAGCCTTTACCAAGAATGACTCCGCTCTACCAGCCACGCCATGCCACTCCGCTCAGCTCCTCCAGCCGTCCCCGCAAACTGCTCTGCTCTCCATTCCATGGGCCGCTCCAACCATCCCACAAACTGCTCAGCTCTGCCAGCCGCTCCATGAACCGCTCCAGCTGCCCCCCCAAATAACTCCGCTCCGCTCGCTGTTCCATGGGCTACTCCAACCATCCCACAAACTGCTTGGCTCTGCCAGCTGCTTAGCAATATTTCTTCAGGATCCCCCCCTAGTTAACACAGTACTCAGTGATCTCAGCTCAGCAATTTTAGCTTGTAGTAGGGGAGCCCTAGTGCTGGTGCCCCATTGGGCCAAAGTGAACTCAGCTCAGCAACTTCTAGCTAGACTCCCAATAGAAGCAAACTTAGCTCTACTATTTAACAGCAGAGAACAAGAAGTGCAATTGGTGTTCCAGGCCCTCAAAGGGGGACCCATACCATCAGATACACATACCTATCCCCAGTCACTCTCAATTCACTGGGCTTTGTAACCCACACCCCTTGTCTAGCGAGTGCTACTTAGTTACTGGTGAGTCCCTCTGTCATACAACAGTTCCACTGGCCTTGATTCACAGAATCAGGGTAACAACACTTTATTCTTCCTGCCTCAATAACAGAGAAACTGGGGATCCCACACCAGCCAAAGTAATCACTTTCAGTTGTTGTTGTCCCAGACTGGGCAGGTGGGTGTGCCTATGCAAACAAGATCAGCCCCTGAAGTTCTTTTTCCACCCTCACCATAATTTACCACCAGATGTCAGGGTAGAGCTCATCCTGACTCTGCTTACAATAGGCATCACAGAAACTAGGTGGAATGAGGATAGTAAATGGGATACAATAATACCAGGGTACAAAATATATCGGAAGGACAGAATAGGTCATGCTGATGAGGGAGTAGCACCATATGTGAAAGAAAGTGTAGAATCAAATGAAGTAAAAATCTTTACAAAATCAAACTGTACCATAGAATCTCTATGGATAGTAATTCCATGCTTGTTACTGGTTTGGTTGAATTTAGTTATAGACTGTTTTCTGACTGTCTGACCTGAGATTGGCAGTCTTAGTTGTGCGCTACTCCAGACCAAAGTATCATTTGAAAACTCATAATTTGCTGTTTGGTATTGTCCTGGTAAAATATGTGTGGCAACATTGTATGTGAAGTTATAACATTCCCCTGTATGGTGCTATTAACACACATTCCAAACTCCACTGCCTTGCCCTAACAGAAGCTGGCCAACAGGTCTGTCCTAAACAAAGGAATGTGTGCTCTGCTTAATTTGCATTTACAACAGAGTCACCAATCAGGGAGTGAAACAAAGAAAGCTCCAACAGGTGAGAAAAAGCCAGCAGGGAACATTCTTCCACATTACATGCATCCGATGAAGTGGGCATTCACCCACAAAAGCTTATGTTCCAATACATCTGTTAGTCTTAAAGGTGCCACAGGACTCTCTGTTGCATTCTTCCACATAGTCTCTTTATGTCCTACTGCCCAATTGGAAATGTTTTTCGGTGTGGGCGGGGGGGACCTGAAACTAAAGCAAGGAGAGACAAACACACCAAGGAACCCCCCCCCCCTCCATCACATTCACTGCATCTGAAGAGAAAATGGAAGCAGACGTTGGACACTGGAGGAGGGGTCCTGACTTCAGAGTTTGGTCAGTAATCTTTTAAATCATGTGCTGAGAAACTTTGATTGAATCTAATATAATTTGTTATATTAGGCATTAGTAAATATTTTATCTTTATTTTTCTTGTAATGGTTCCTGACTTTATGCCTCATTACTTGTAGTGTACTCAATTAAAATCTCTCTCTTTGTAATTAAGAAACTTGTTTTACTGTTTTATCTAATCCAATGTGTTTAATTGGAAGTGTCTGAATAACTATTTGAGCTAATAAAATGGCATAGTATTCCATTAAAGGAATAGCGAACTTAAAATATTTGTACTGTCTAGAAGAGGGCTGGGCAGCACAGAACATACATTTCTGGGGGAAATCTGGGACTGGGGTATGTTGGGGTCACCCTGCTGTATAACCCAAGCTGGTGAGAGTCAGAGTGTAACTCAGGGGTAGGCAACCTATGGCACGCGTGCCGAAGGCGGCACATGAGCTGATTTTCAGTGGCACTCACACTGCCTGGGTCCTGGCCACCGGTCCGGGAGGCTCCGCATTTTAATTTAATTTTAAATGAAGCTTCTTAAACATTTTGAAACCTTATTTACTTTACATACAACAATAGTTTAGTTATATATTATAGACTTATAGAAAGAGACTTTCTAAAAACGTTAAAATGTATTACTAGCACGCAAGACCTTAAATTAGAATGAATAAATGAAGACTCAGCACACCACTTCTGAAAGGTTGCTGACCCCTGGTGTAACCCAAGTATGGCTGGCAGGCTCCAGTTGCACACAGACACTCAGGGTGTGACTTGCATTCTGGAAGCCTGCTTGTGAGCAGCCCAGGTGGAACCTACTTCAAGGCATTGCAAGGCACCCAAGGTTGCAGGGCCAGGGTGACACAGCCTAGTCTGGAATGTACCCTGGAATGTCACACACACAGTTATTATTGGGGCATTTAGTGCACTAAATGAGCTAAACCATATATGGATCTTGAAAGGTATGTTTTAGGGGGTGTTGATCATCATAGCAGTGAAGATATATTTGTAGGTTTTGCAGCTGTTGTTTTGGTGGGATCTGGTGGGTCCCAGTCTTTAAGAAGCTTGTTTCTGATGATGAGATTCAAAACATTGGGAGGGAGGTGTTTGACGGCCAGAAGAAGGGGTTCAGGAAAGGTTTATTTCAGAATGTGGTCCCCATCAAGGATGGGTTGTAATTGTTTAATGATACCCTATATGGGTTCGAGTGTGGAGTAGCAGGTGAGAACTAGGGGTGTCCTGTGACTGCAGGGGTGTTAACAGGCCATTTCACCTTGAATGGTCCCTTAGAATATGTATTAACTACATATACGAAACAATTTGTTCCACCTTGTATTTAGCAGTGACACTCCGAGTACATTTCCCAAACCCAGAGGCAAGCTCAGTGTAGCTTCAAAGCTTTTCTTCTTCACCAACAGAAGTTGGTCCATTAAAAGAGATGACCTCACCCACCTTGTCTCTCCAGGATAACAGGACAGTTG
Source organism: Chrysemys picta bellii (assembly GCF_011386835.1). Classification (NCBI taxonomy): domain Eukaryota; kingdom Metazoa; phylum Chordata; order Testudines; family Emydidae; genus Chrysemys; species Chrysemys picta. Next base: position 30,925,043 of record NC_088802.1, on the reverse strand, counting down.
AATGCACGTTCATCTAATTATCACACCAGTCTCTCTCCTCCTACCAGTTTAGAAAGCAAATATCTCCTGAGAGAAGTGCAGAGATTGAGCCACAAGGCAGCTGCAGCAGGTACAGCTACACTGGATGGGGTGGGGGAAGAAGTAGGGAGGAAGTTGAGTACAGACACAGGCAGCTGTAGCAGGGACTGACTGACAGACACTGATGATGTAATCAGACTGCTTTCTGCAGTGTTCCTTTGGGCCAGTCTCTGTCCTGTATTGATTGGCTGTTTGGCTCCAAACACCACCCCCTCAAACAAAACCATTAAAACAATCACCCCTTGTGGCAGTAACATGCTGCTTGGAGGCTGTCTTTCTGGTCTGTCTGCTTGGAGGTTGTAAGTAGGTTATAGTGGAAATGAAATTAGTGGTGGATTTGGCTAACATAATGCTTTGGGGGAATGAGGAAGGATGTGTCATGCCCATGGCTGCAGGTTTGGAATCAATTTAAAATGCACAGAAAATACCTGTACAAAATGGGCAGGATATGTCTGCATGGGTACCCCAATTAGTGGAGACCTTTTTGGAGGTTTCCAAGTTCAAACTTGAATATTGTCAAATGCACACCTACATTTTACTTGTAGGAAAGGACTCACTGCCCAGAGGCAGTCACATGAACATAAGGAATCCATACATCCAGTTCAGTAGTGGAGGCATTGTTAGAGATGACTGTCATAACTACAGCAAAGCAATTGAGGTACTATCTGTTCTGCAGATTGGGGGTGCTTAATGCTATTGACTCCAACAATGGGAGTGGATTTGTGGAGTCAGTTGTCAAAGAAGTGTGCAACCTGCTGGTCAGTGATCAAAAGTTTCACATTCCTTGTCATCCAGCAGCAGCAGGACAGGTTAAGCAAATGAATAGAACCATCAAATCAAAAAAAAAAAAAATTGCAACAGGCAGCAACTGGAATGAAGTATTACCACTGATACATGGCACATCAAACTTAAGGAATGCAAATCCACAGGATTTCCCCCTTGCTAGGCCTTAATGGGAAGGACAATGAGATTGTGGGAGGATATAACTAATATGGTTCCAGTTCATCTGGTTACAACGGCCCTGTCAGAAGCCTGGGTTCAGATGCAGATTTTACAGGTTCAAAAGATCATGGTAGCAACTGACAAGGCAAAATTACAGAAAAACAAAGAGATCCCGACCACTACCCCCAAGAGCCCTGTGGACACTTTGGGGGAGCATGAGTCATGTGAACAGCAAGGAGGAGGTGGAACAGGAGGAAGAGTATGGGGGACAGGTGATCAGGGGAATCCAGTGCTGCAGTGAGCCCAGACCTGTTTTTGACTCCTGGGCAGTCCAGCCCATCCCTATGGTCCAGCATGGGTGAGCCTGATGCAAGGGAAGGAACCTCTGATAAGTATTCAGTTTGCTTTGAAATTGCAGGGATGGAACTCCCAAAGTAGCAGGACACATATGTTGATTACTCTGAAGCTAGAAGAGATAGTGAAACAACCAATAGAAAAGTTGCTATCTGCTTCTCATTCCCCTATTGAGTTAGAAAGAGGGGGCCATGCGGAACAGTTTGTTTATGTGCATCAGGATGTCCCATGAATCGTCCATTAAGATCTCAATGAAACCTTCCTGGAGGAGGTCTGAAATCCTTTGTCAAATGTTTCTGGGGAGGGATGCTTTATTTCTTCCACTATGGTAGGACACTTTCCCACATCACTCAGTGGTTACTTCAGCATTGCAGCACACAGGCTAGCATCATACAGCCCTGGTCTGCAGCCAGACACCTGCAGGAGCTGTTCCGTTTCAGTCTCTGTTACCCTCCGGAGTGCGATATTAACTAAAATCACCACTACCTCTGGAAAATGGTGCCAGTATCCAGTTCAATTGCCCTATACACATATATTCATGCCCTTGAGCTATCCCCCAACTCACCCCCTGGCCCTCAGGCTGTACTCACCATAGCTGGGAACAGAACATGCTGCACAGGGATTGGTTCCTGCAAAGTAACCAAGCCAATCCAAAAACATGTAATGCAATGTATAGTAAATGCAATGAGATGTATAATGAATATAAAGTAAAAGGGTTTCTGTGTAACTTTGGAACTGATATACCCTGCATCCATCCCACTGGGTCTGAGTCTGATCAACTCAGCCTAGCATTGCTGGATGCCAAATAAAAATACCTGAGTGACAATGCCTGGAGTTGAACTGAGTACTTGGGAAAATGAGTGGAAGAGGTCTCGGGGGAGCCCCAGCAGGGGTTAGCACTCTTCCCTCCATCCTCTGTCTGTCTTGTCTAGTTATAGACTGTCCAGTATCTGGAGCAGGGGCTGTCTCTCACTCTGTGTCCATGCAGCACAGTGGGGCCTTAGGTGCTACTTTAATACAAATAACAGAACCACTTTATCTTAGTCACGGGCTCTGGGAGAGGTGCAATCTTTAAAGGCATTTGTGCTAGTCCCTGCTGTAGTCTGGCAGCAACCTGGCTTTACTGGCAGCTTTATTGTTCACTGAAAGGGAAGCTGAAAATGCTCACTCTTGAAACACAGACTTTATTCAGGCCACAAACAGAAAAAAGAGCTGAACAAAATCATTTCTCTTCTACCCTCTGCTTTTCCTTAACACCAGACGCAACGATGGCAAAAAACAATTCCGGAAAGAAAGTGCGAATGTAAAGAGCTGCCTTGGGGATGGCGTTGGCCATAAACACCTCCTGTTTCTTTCTGCTCACTGTGCGCAGAACTTCCTCAGCAACCTCCATTGGATGCACGCCATATGCCAGCTTTCTGAAAAAGACTGTAAATCAGACCAGAGAGGAGTGAGCAGCAGCCAGATGGTGTGGAGCAGGACAAAAGTGTAGCCGCACTGAGGCAGACCTGGGGAGCGATGGAGCAGCAGACAGACCAGCTGTGAATTAGTGCTAAGAAGACCCCAACCTGCTTCCTGAATCCCTAGTTCTTCCCACTCCCACCCTCCATCTGTCCCATCCCCTCCTCTCTCCCTCCATCCCCAGCTCATTTAATCGTTTTACAGCTCTCCTCTAAAAAGATCTCCTTCTGTTCCCTCTTTCTCCTGGCTTCCTTTTTCCCATACACATAATCCTTGTGTGAATTGGAAAGTCTACAGGCCTTTCCAACATTGAGCACATCTTTAATGTTTTTAAAACCCTGAAGAAATTTTCAGACAAGAAGCTTTGTTTAAGAAGAAGGTTAAAAGCATACTTCAGTGGAGTTCAGGTAACATTACCAGTTGCCACCACCAGCACCAGCACCTAAAAATATTACACTTAGAGCTATAGAATTCCCGTAAATTAAGGAAAAACCCCTTAGAAACTGTTAGAAAGTCTGGAAATGCAATTAAGGTACCCAGGTAACTCCTCACTGCCACATAATAATCACTTAGCATTCACTCTCCTCTCAGGAGACATGCACACCCTACACAACCCTACATGTTTGTCTTTGTTTCTTTGTTAGGAATAAAAGCCTGGTTCTGAATGTCCTTGTACCTGTTGTATAGAGCTCTGTGATGTCAATGGAATTACTTTTGATTCCAAGAGAGAGCGATCAGAGTCAGGCCTTTGGTGTTTTATGCATAGTTCTGAATATACATTTTATGTGATATATTGTCAATATCAAAAGAAGCCGGCAATCGGGGGATATTATTGTGGAGGGATACTTGGGGGTGGGGGGAAGAATATGTTTATGAATTAGGACTGTTAAACGATTAAAAAAATTAATCACAGTTAATTGAGAGATTAAAAAAATAATCACAATTGCAGTTTTTATTGCACTGTTAATCAATAATAGAATACCATTTATTTAAATATTTTGTATGTTTTCTACATGTTCAAATATATTGATTTAAATTATAACATAGAATACAAAATATACAGTGCTTACTTTGTATTATTTTATTACAAAAATTTGCACTGTAAAAAAGATAAACAAAAGAAATAGTATTTTTCAATTCACCTTGTACAAGTACTGTGGTGCCATTTCTTTATCATAAAAGTGCAACTTACAAATGTTGAATTATTATATTTTTACATAACTGTACTCAAAAATAAAACAATGTAAAATTTTAGAGCCTACAAGTCCACTCAGTCCTACTTCTTGTTCACCCAATCACTCAGACAAACAAGTTTATTTACATTTACGGGAGATAATGCTGCCAGCTTCTTATTTACAATGTCACTGGAAAGTGAGAACAAGCATTTGCATGGCACTGTTGTAGCTAGCGTTGCAAGGTATTTATGTGTCAGATATGATAAACATTCATATGCTCCTTCATGCTTTGACCACCTTCCAGAGGACATGCTTCCATGCTGATAGAGGGTTCTGCTCAATAACGATCCAAAGCAGTGCAGACAAATACACATTCATTTTCATCATCTGTGTCAGATGCCACCAACAGAAGGTTGATTTTCCTTTTTGGTGGTTCGGGTTCTGTAGTTTCTACATCAAAGTGTTGCTCTTTTAAGACTTCTGACAGCATGTTCCACACCTCGTCTCTCTCAGATTTTGGAAGGCACTTCAGATTCCTAAACCTTGGGTCAAGTGCTGTAGCTATCTTTAGAAATCTCACATTGGTGTCTTCTTTGCGTTTTGTAAAATCTGCAGTGAAAATGTTCTTATATTGAACAACATGTGCTATGTCATCATCTGAGACTGCTATAAAATGAAATATATGGCAGAATGAGGGTAAAACACAGAGCAGGAGGCATACAATTCTCCCCCAAGGAATTCAGTCACAAATGTAATTAACACATTTTTTTTAATGAGCATCATCAGCATGGAAGTATGTCCTCTGGAATGGGGGCCGAAGTATGAAGGGGCATATGAATATTTAGCATATCTGGCACATAAATGCCTTGCAATGCTGGCTACAAAAGTTATCTCCTCTAAATGTAAACTTGTTTGTCTTAGCAATAGGGTGAACAAGAAGTAGGACTGAGTGGACTCGTAGGTGTTAAAGTTTTACATTGTTTTGGTTTTGGGTGCAGTTATGTAAAAAAAACAATAATTCAACATTTATAAGCTGCACTTTCATGATAAAGAGATTGCACTACAGTACTTGTATGAGGTGAACTGAAAATTACTATTTCTTTTATTTATCTTTTTTACAGTGCAAATATTTGTAATAAAATAATATAAAGGGAGCACTGTACACTTTGTATTGTGTTGTAATTGAAATCAATATATTTGAACATATAGAAAAACAGTATCTTCAGTATCTTCATTGATCTGACAAAAGCATTTGATGCAGTCAACAGAGGAGGATTATGGATGATCCTCAGCAAATTTGGTTGCCCACCAAAACTGGTAAAGATCATTCATTTATTCCATGAGGGGATGCAAAGTCAGGTACTTTTTAATGGAGATCTGACTGTCTCCTTTCCCATTTCAAATGGAGTCAAACAAGGCTGTGTCCTTGCCCTGGTATTATTCAATCTCTTCTTCACCCAAGTTCTCAACCATGCTACAAACAGGCTCAACAGACGCATATACATCAGATACAGACATGACGGTTCAGTCTTCTAATAAGAGAAGCACTCTTTGCGGATGATTGTGCCCAGGCCCTTTAAATTGTCCCCGGAGCCCTGGGGTAGCGGCAGTGGGGCTCCAGCGGTGATTTAAAGGGCCCAGGGCGGTAGCGGCGGCAGGAGCCCTGGGCCCTTTAAATCGCCACCCGAGCCCCGCCGCCGCTACCCCAGGGCTCTGGCAGTGGGGCTCTGGCGGCAATTTAAAGGGCCCTGGGCTCCAGCCCTTTAAATTGCTGCCTCAGGAAGCTGGTCCACCCCAGTATGGCGCACCAGCTCTTGCTGGCAGGGGTGGCAGGTTTGTAGAAATTTTGGTGGTGCCCAGAACCTGCCCCTGCCCAAACTCTGCCCCCCCAACTCCACCCCCAACCTGCCCAAGGCTCTGGGAGGGAGTTTGGATGGGGAAGGAGGTCTGGGGTGCAGGCCCTGGGCTGGGGCAGGGGACTGGGGTGCAGGAGGGGTGCAGGGTGCAGGCTCTGGGAGGGAGTTTGGGGATGGGAAGGAGTGCAGAGAGAGGGGGTGCAGGTTATGGGAGGGAGTTTGGGGATAAGAGGGGGTGCAGGGGTGAGGGCTGTGGGGTGAGGCTGGGGGTGGATTTGGGGTGTGGCTGGGGATGAGGGGTTTGGTGTGTGGGAGGGGACTCAGGGCTGAGGCAGAGAGTTAGGGTGCATGGGGATGAGGGCTCTGGCTGGGGCTGGAGATGAGGGAATTGGGGTGTTGGAGAGGCTCAGGGCTAGGACAGAGGGTTGGGGTGTGGGCGGATGAGGGCTCTGGCTGGGGGTGTGGGCTCTGGGGTGGGGCAGGGCTGGGGATGAGTTTGGGATGCAGGCAGGCTGCCCTGGGACTGGAGCCAGAGAGGAGGACTCCACCCAGCCCTCTCCCTGCCAGCAGCAGCGAGCTCTGGGGTAAGGACCCCCTTCTCCCCCCTGGCAGCACACTCACCCCCACACTGTCACTGCACGTGCTCATAGGGCCCCTCTCAGGTCCAGGAATGCCCCTCGCCTCCCCTGTGGTGGGTGCCATGCCGGAGGGGCTGCCATCACATGCCTCCTCCTGTGCTGCTGCCCCTCACTGCAGCCTCACTGGGGGTGGGGGATGGGGCTTTCCCTTGCCCAGAGTGGGGCAAGAGCGGTGACTGCGGGCAAGGGGGGGCGGCTGTAATGGTGGAGGATCCTACCAGAAAATGAAAGGGTCTGAGGGGGAAGGGCAGCCTGCCCTGGCAGTAGTGGGAGTGGCACTAGGACCCTGCGGTGGCAGTTAATGCAGGCAGGCAGCATGGAGATTTAGGGAGAGACACAGAAGGGAGGTGCATGGGGGCAGCAAAGGGGGGCCAGCCCACAGTCAGGGGAGGCGCGGGGGGGCAGCAGGTGAGGCCAGGGGGGAGACCCGGCCCTGAACATTCGTGGAGCCGGGCCCCTGGACCCTCAATATTGCTGGAGCCAGGAGGAGGAGTCAGAGAGGGAGAGAATGCTCCATTTTCTTGCCGGTAGCTACTGCACCTTTTCTTACCGGTCCTCTGTACTGGCCCGTACCGGCTTACTTTCACCTCTGTTCATACCACTACTATAGCTACCAAGACACTCACCAATGACTTTGTCTGCCCGATCTGCTCACAAGCATACGTGTCACACTTTGGACTTCAGAGTCACTCCAGAATCCACAAAAAGAGCTAGCATGAAAACATCATTGTCGAACCAATGGACTACACAAAACAATGCATGTGAAGACACACTGTGTGGAGAATGCCATTTTGCTCTTCAAAATGGCATTTTCTTTGCTGTCTGTGGTCGCAGGAGGATAAATCACTAAAATAGGGTCATATTGGCAAAAAGTTTGGAAGCCACCGCATTAAGGCAAAGTACATTGGGGAGCTTGAGTCATCAGAGCTCAGACCCATCAAATTCATCTCACACACGGACCACCAAACACCCAGTTTTTAGCCCACCTGACATGAGGAAAAGCCTGAAAAGGTGAACTGAGTGAAAACTAAAGACTGAGACCAGATGGTAAAGAAACAGACCCAACATTTAGTACTTTTAAGTCATTCTCATGATTTCTAGGGGCCTGGCTCAGTGCTTTGGGTTGGCGATACAGGATCAAATCAACTGGCTGCAAAAGCTTTCCCAGTCGAATACTCCTCTGGCAGAATGGTGAGTAAAGTTGCATGGTCTTTTCTGTCACCCAAGCTGAACTCATTCACTGTTTCTTCTCAATACCCCAATTATATTCCTTCTCCACTGTTCTTCCCTTCCTCACCTGCCCTTCTTGCTGGCCTTCTCTTCCATGCTCCCATCACACCTTTCCCCATCTCCACTTCCTTTCCCCATCACAGCCCCCTCACTTTCACTTCTCTGCCTGGCACCTTTCTTTTCACACACTCCATTACACTCTCCCCTGTTTCTCCCTCCTCTCCCTACACTGCTCACATGACTTATGCAATCTCTCTTTTATTCTGCCCCCATCATCTGTTCTCTCTGGGGGCTTGTCTCAATGAACACTTATAGTTTGTCTAAGGACGGGAGTGGGCTTCAGAGCCCAGGCTCCAGCCCAAACTGCAACTTCAAAGAGCTGTCAATACATCTATTTTTAGAGCTGTCCACCTGGACTGAGAAGCTCACTTCCACAGGCTGGGTAGACATACCCTTAGTTCTCAGCAAGCTGGGATGCAAATCTACCCTGCAGTAATGTGTGGACTCTGCTGCCATGCACCAACATTTCTCCAGAGCTTTTTGATCAGCTCTGATCCACTTTAAAACATGGTCCTCTTGTCTCCCTTTATCCACCCACCCCCTACCTCACTATCCTCCACTTCTACTACTCCTTTGGCTCTCATTTGTTCTTCGAACCTTACATTTCCAAATGGAGGCCTCCCAGTTGCCAGGCTCTGGTTGAACATGGTATGAACGGATGAATGTTGGACTCACGGTGCTGATACAAACATCAAATTCTTCCACTTCAGCTCTAAGACAATCAAAAAATCCTTGTGCAGCGTGCTTAGAAGCAGCATCTAAGAGAAAAGCAATAGGAGAAACAGCCTTATAAAATGCAGAAACACTGACTTATGCCTTGACATTTCTGCTTCGTAACTCTGCCTGCACATGGTAACAGTTTTCCAGAGAGAGGAGAGGAAACCAAAGTCAACGATCGAAGAGATTCACTCTGCAACTGAGGACAGGTGAAATGGACACCCAGTGGTACATCATACAGACACAGTTATGAAAGCACTGATCATCATTCCATAGCTAAGTTGAGCATAGTTTAGTTGAATGTAAGGTTTAAACCGGGGATTTAACCGCTTTGGTTAAATAGATTGTATCTCCCCAAACTTATAGCGCTTATTCTTTGCATACAGAATAATTTTTATAAGAATTTACAAGGAAATCTGTTAATCGGTGTCTGAGTTAAAAATAGTTGCCAGCTCCAGCCATTTCATCGAATAACCCAATTTTGAGCCCTGCTGGAGCTAGGCTAGCATTATTGAGAAACACCAGCCATCACACATTTCCAGTCCAGCCTGTACCTCCGATTGGCTTCTGTGCTCAGGAAGTAGGGGCAGGGGGCAGGCAGAACTTTCCCCCCTGCCATGGGAGCCAGAGAATACTTTTTGTGTAGGAGAGCAGGGAGAAGGAGCAGAAATATCCCAGCAGTTCAGGGCAGCTCTCCATGTAATGGGTCACTCTGCTACCTGCTCTTCTGTCCCCGAATCCTGCAATACCAGGCCTGGGAAAAGGAGGAGGGGGAGTGAAGAGAGGCCAACTGGAGCTGACCCTCCAAGGCCTGCAAGCAGGCTGTGAAGATCCCCCAAGAGCTGCAGCAGAAGCAGAGGTATAGGCTAGAGGGGGCACAGGACAGATGCTGGGCCTGGGTGACTGTCAGATATGGGGGCAGAATTGATTTGAAGTCTGAGGAGCAGAATTAATTGCTGAGCGGGGTGGGGGTGCAGACATTGGGCAAGCATTGACATGCAGTGGGGGCATATAATTAGTGGCAGGGCTGGGGATTAGGTAGGTGTCAGGGTGGGAGAGCCAGAATTAATTCATGGGATTTGGGGGTCTGAAGAAAAGCTGAATATTCTGCACCATCAGACAGCAGCGAGGGCTCCTGCTGCTGGGAACAGAATCACCTCCCTCCATAAATCTGGGAGAGTTGGTGTGACTGAATACACCCCTGTATTTACATCCTACACAGTATTCTAATAATCTTTATACAAAGCATGCCTTTTGTTGAGATTCCCTCTGAGACCTTTTCCACTTGGCTTATCCAGAACCCCTTTTCCAGTTCTGGGAGAACACTTCATCCAGTTCTCTGGGATCCAAAACACTCAGTTCTATTCTGGATTTCATCATTCAGGTTCCTTTATTTGACATACAGCAAAGCTACTCTGTGTTTATCAGACTCGAAGGTAGGGGTGGGTATAGGGCATACCACATATCCAAAGTTACACAGAAAACCTCTTCCTTTATATGTATTAACACATTACTTGTATTTGCTTTACATTAAATCACACATTTTTTATTGGATTGGTTACTTTGGAATGTAAAGATCAGGTTCCCTGTGAACAGCGCATGGATAGAGCATGCTGTACAGGGATTGGTTCCTGCAAAGTAACCAATCCCTGTACAGCATGCTCTATCCATGCGCTGTTCACAGGGAACCTGATCTTTACATTCCAGTTTTATTTTGTCCGTTGTCATTAGCATCAGGGTGCTACTGCTTATCTTAGTTAGCACTATCCTGACTCTAGCATACAGTTTGTCAAGCCCCCATTCACCTTTCCAGTCATGCCCACCTAGAAATGAGGCAAGTCACTTATGTTAAGCCAGACCTACACCTTGTATGGTATCATTTGAAAAATCATAATTGGCTGGTCAGTATTGTCCTGGTAAAATATGTATGGCAACACTGTATGTGAAATTATAAGATTCCTCTGTCTGGTGTTATTATCACATGTTCCAAACCCCACAGCCCTGCCCAGGCAGAAGTCAGGTCTGTCCTAAATAAAGAAAGGAATGTGTGCTTGCCTTAATTTGCATTTAAGCAGGAAACAGAGTCATCAAGCAGAAAGGAAAACAAAGGAAGTTCAAACAGGTGAAAAAAAACAGTAGAGACTGTCCTTCCACATAGACTCTTTGGCTCCTGGTTCTCAGCTGGATGTTTTTGAAGAGGGGGACTGAAACTATAAAAAGGAAATGCAAACACCCCAAGGCACCCCCCCACACACACACACTGCCCATCACATTCACTGCACCTGAATAGACAAAGGAAGAGGTGGTTGGACTCTGGGGGTGGGAGGGAGTCCTGACCTAATGAGTTTGGTCAGCAAGACTGCTGAAAGCATGTAGTGAGAAAACTTTGCTTTGAATCTAACATAGTTTATTAAGTTAGGCACCAGTATGTGTTTTATCTTTATTTTCCTTGTAACCACTTCCGGCTTTAATGCCTCATTATTTATACTTACTTAAAATCTAGCTCTTTGAAGTTAATGAACTTGTTTTACTATTTTATCTAATCCAGTGTGTTCAAGTTGAAGCATCTGGGTACCTTCATTTGGGGTAACAAATTGTGTGCATATTATTCTGTTAAACGAATAAGGGACTTAACATATTTGTACTGTCCAGTAGAGGGTTGGGCAGTATAGAACATACATTTCTGGAGGAAAACTTAAACCTGGGAGTGTGTTGGGGTCACCCTGCAGCATAACCTAGGCTGGGAAGAGCCAAGGTGTGACTGGCTGGCTGGAGCACACACAGATGTAGCTGGGAGTGACTTACATGCTGGAGGCTGTTTGTGAGCAGTCCAGGTTGGAGCAGCAAAGCAAAGCAGAGTAAAGGGCACCCCAGATTACAGGGTGGGATGACACAGCTACTCATTGATCTGGATTGTATCCTGGTATGTCACAGCTGGCAACTCTAATTATCACATACACATACTGGGATGGGGGAAGGAATCAACAAGGAAAAGACAGATCCAGAAATTTGATATAATCATTTTTTTAAAGTTTCATGATTTTTTGGGATCTGACCTATAATTTTTTAACCTTTGGAGCTCATGATACTTCAGCAATGTGTGTTAGTAGGACAGTAGAAGAAAGACAGAAACCGAGCCAAACAGAACTGTCCAGACAGGGGGTGTCTTCACTGCAGAGTTAGTTGATCAGCACTTGGGCCTGAGCACCCCAATTAACCTTGTCAGGGTGGGAGCAGCCACACTGCAAACCATACCCAAATTACTGTGTCCTTACTGATGCTGCACTTCTCTGTGTGTTTCTGGGGACAGAATGGTTTTTAATGCTGCAGTCAGCTGGATCACTTTAAGTGAATTATGGGGAAACTTGTGTGTTGTTCTGGGCACACAGGGACTTGTGAGAAGACATTGGAAGACTATCAACACTGGAGAATTAGCCGGCATCCTCAATGCAAGGTGAAAGCAGCACCCAGGCTCTAGCCTATAGCCTGCTCTGAACCAGGCTGGCCCAGACTGAAAGCACTTCCATACTCATGAGAGAGTGTTTGTGTGTGAATGGGAGGAAACACCCACATAAATTAACTTTGCATAAACTTAATGTGTTAATATGTTAATTTGAAAATAGGTACCTCTCCAGTCTGGCCAACTGATTGCACATCCTGCTTCTTTGTAGATTGCTATAAATGAATGTGTTGGTTAGGCTGGTACCAAGGAAGGGAAATTGTCTCTTCCAAGCCTAGAAAGAGGACCAGAACTCTTTGTTGAAGAGAGCAAGGTTCCATGAACACTGCTCCTGTATCCAACCCTGCCTGTACTAGAACCCCATCCACTTGTAATGTAATCCTAGGGTTACCATATTTTGAGTGTCCAAAAAGAGGACACTCCACGGGGCCCCGGCCCCGCCCCCAGCCCCACCCATGCCCCCCGCCCCAACTCCACCCCTTCCCCAAAGTCCCCACCCCAACTCCGCCCCCTCCCCTGCTTCCCGCGAACATTTGATTCGCGGGAAGCCTGAAGCAGGTAAGGGGGGGGTGGGGGGAGGAGGCGTCTCCAGCCTGGGTCGGCTCGGGCCCTGGGGTGCCAGCCCCGGGCCAGCCCCCGGCCCGCCCAGCACCGCCGGCCCGGCCCCGGCCCCCGGCTCAGCACCGACGGCCCGGCCCCTGGCCCCCGGCCCAGCACCGCCAGCCCGGCCTCCGGCCCGGCCCCAGCCCCCGGCCCAGCACCGCCGGCCCCGCATGTCCCAATTTTCCCGGACATGTCCGGCTTTTTGGGATTTCCCCCGGACGGGGATTTGAAGCCCAAAAAGCCGGACATGTCAAGGAAAATCCGGATGTATGGTAACCCTAGTAATCCCATCCGGCATGTAGGAATTTACTGAGTTCACAGTGAACAAGCCAGACTCCAGTGAGGGCTTTCTGCCCCTCTGGCCCACAGGATCTCCTATGAGGTATCTGGTGCCAAATGGTGACTTCTTCCTTTGCCATTACACAGATCCCTGCTTGTAGAGGATGTCCCTTGGTGAAGCATATTGGGATATGATGCCTCCTTTTCTAAAGGCCCATTACACAGCTTCCTCCAAATGGCAAGGATCTGGCTCCAGCGGTTTGTTACTCCAGAAGCAAATGCCCTCATGTTTTGGTTCCCCACATGATGTCACTCCTTTAGTCATCACTACTCCCTTTACAGTGCCTAAGCTCCTTCCTGTCCCCAGCTCTGGGTGAATACAAAACACCATGACATCTGTGTCTTATGTGGATGCTTGTTGAGATGCTCATCACCATATATTAATGAAATTTAAGGCCAGAAGGGGCCATTATGATCAGCTAGTCTGACCTCCTGCATAGCACAGGCCATGGAATCCTGTGACTCCTACACTGAGCCCAATAACTTCTGGTTGGACTATAGTGTGTCGTTTAGAAACAAATCCAGTCTTGATGTAAAGACTGCAACTGAATGGGAAGCTACCACATCTCTTAGGAAGCTGTTTCAGTGTTCCAGTTACTCTCACTGTTAACTATTTGTACCTTATTTCCAGTGTGAATTTGTCTAGCTTCAACTACAAGCTGTTGGCTTTGGTTCTGGCTTTGTTGGGTAGATTAAAGAATCATAGACTTTAAGGCCCGAAAGGACCTCTAAGTAATCTAGTATGACCTCCTGTATATAACAGTTCACCAACTCAATCCAACAACAGAAATTAAATCAAAATATTGTAGCCAACAGGAGACTAAACTATTGTGAGTCACAGGGAGAGAATTGGAGGAAACAAGGTACACCAGTGCCCAAGGCCCCTGCAATGATAGGGAAATGATTTAGTGAGAGATATCCAGATGATCCTGGCAAGAGACCTGTGCCCAAATCTTTCATGATCCAGTTAAACCCTGAGAATATGAGCAAGAACCAGCCAGCTAAGCATCTGAGAGAGAAAATTCTCAGTGCCACTTCAGGGCCCTGGCCTTCCCCATCCAATGTCCCATCTCCAGACATGGCCATCCTGAAGCTTGAGAGCAAGGAGAAAAAGAAACAAACAAAAAAGCCCTCCAAAACCAGAATACACTGAGGGGAAAAAATCCCTTTCTGGCCCCTGCAAGTGACCAGCTGAAGCCCTAAAACATGAGATTTTAGGACATAAGACATGAACCAAATGGGACCCCCAGGGCTGCTGAACCAGTCTTCCCCCCATCATACAACTGCACTTATAAATGTATCCAGCTTGCTCTTAAAACTAATGAGGTTGTTTGCCCCACAACTCATAGTGGGAGGCTATTCTAAAACCTCACCACTCTGATGGTTAAAAACCTTCTTCTAATTTCCAGTTTGAATTTGTTCCTGACCAGTTTACACCCATTTGTTCTTGTGACAACATTGTATTTTAGCTTAAATAGTTTTCATAGCTCTATTTTTAGAGAGCAATCAGATCCCCTCTCAGCCTGCTTTGTGTTAGGCTAAACAAGCCAAGCTCTGTGAGTCTCCACTCATAAGACAGGTTCTCTGTTCCCCTGATCATTCTAGTAGCCCTTCTCTGCACTTGTTCCAATCTGATTTCATCTTTTTTGAACGTGTGACCAGAATTGTACACAATATTCCAATGGCGGTTTTACCAGTGCCTTGTGCAGTGGCATTGATACTTTTCTATTTCTACTGGAAATCCCGCATTTGATATATCCCAGGATTGCACTTGTGTTTTCTGCAGCCACATTACATTGGAGGCTCATTATCATCCTATGATAAACCACAATATGCAGGTCTCTCTCCTCCTCTGTTGCTTCCAACTGGCTCAGCTTGTAGCAGAAATTCTTAGTGTTAAACCTTAAATGCATGACCTTGCATTTCATACTATTCAATTTCCTCCCATTTCTGTTACTCTGGTCTTCAAGGCCATCCAGTTCTTTCTGCATATTACAATCTTCCTCTGTGTTGATGATGCCTCTTTGTATCTTCAGCACATTTTATTGTACACTCCTACTTTTTGTGCCAAAGGTCATTAATAAAAATATTAAATAAGATTGGTCCCAAGACCAGTGCTTGAGAAACTCCACTGGTAGCCACCCTCTAGTCTGATTATTCTCCTTTCAGCACAATCCATTGTCCTCTCCTGTTTAGCCAGTTCCTTGCACATCTTATAATTCTTATACTGATCCCCATCTTCTCTCATTTAACTAATAACTTCCCATGTGGCATTGTATTGAATGTTTTACAAGAGTCCAAGTTATAGAGAACCTTCCTCTGTCACATATAGGACTCCTTAAAAACCTGCTGAGCAGATCCTGGCTGTGGATTTCCAACACGGGATACCCCATGTTGCTAGAAGTCCTGTTGATTCCATGTAGATGATGATTTCTTCAATGAGGCCACAAAGACTAAAAACGACACTCTGTGGCTTCTCTTTCCTGGCTGGTAATGGCCCCTGAATCTCAGGAATATGTCTGGCAGGGGGGTTTAATGCACTACATGGGACACCTGGAAATTCATAAGCACTGCAAATACCTTCTCACTTATGGTTCTAATACTCAAGGCATGTCTATGCTACAAACACAGCTGCAACTACTCTACTGTTGCACTGTGGAGTAGACACTTGCTACAGTGAAGGAAGGGGATTTTCCATTGCTGTAGTAAATCCACCCCTTTAGAGGTGGTAGCTGGGTCAATGAAGGAATTCTTCTGTCGACCAAGCAGTGTCTACACTGGGGGTTAGATAAGCTTAACTACTTCTCTCAGGAGTGTGACAAATTCAGAGTTCTGAGTACTGCTGCTAAATCAATCTACCTTTTAGGTGTAGAGCAGGCCTCAGAGAGGTGATGACCTTGTCTACTTCTTGGCAGCTGAAAGGAAGCGCTCATAGAGTGAGGAGGCAGGCACAGATGAAGATCATAGAGAGATCAGACTCCTCAAACAGTATAGCACCTGATACTCCTCCTTAACTACTCAGGTACTAGGTAGTAACTTCTCAGTTCCTCTTCCACACAATATCACCATGATCTGGTCTTCCCACATCAAAAACATCACTTCAACACCACCAACACCCACCTCTCTATCTGCTGCCCCCTCACCAGTTTAGCCTTCACTTCCAGACTCTTTGAATGTGTCTCTTGCAGTTCCTGTCCTCTAACTCTAGCCAGGATAACACCAGTCTGGCTTCAGCCCTCTCCACTCCCCTTAAACTGCTCTTGCCTAAGTTTCTGAGAACAGCTTCCTGGGGAACTTCCAGGGCATCTCTTCATTCCTCATCCTTGCTGACCTCTCAGCTGCATTCCACACTGCTGATCACACTCTCCTTCTTCACACCTTGTTTGCTCTTGGCTTTTGTGACCCTTTCCTCTTCTGGTTCCTGTCCTTATCTTTCCCAGGTACAAGTACTTAGGGTCCAACCCTGTGTTCAGATTACTAAAGAGTTAACATTATTTTAACCTGATACTTGTCCAGGCTTCCTACCTGCCACACCACACTAGGGTAGACAGTAAAGCAGTCACCAAAGGTTTGAGTATCTTAATCTGTCAGTCATACCTGAGCTATAAACATTGCACCCTGCAAGATACGCTTGGATCCACTAGATTCTGAAGAAATATATGGCTAATATAATGCAAGTGATTTTTGTAAAATATATTTGAGTAGCAAATGTGGAGGATAATTATTTATTGGAAGGAAAGAGGAGAATTATGAAAAGCTGGTTTAGAAGACTTATAACTAATTTCTGGCAACAGTCCTCCCAAACAGTGGGCCAGATCTTCAGTAGGTGTAAATCAGTGTAGCTCTATTGGCTTCCGTGGAACTATGCCAATTTATACCAGCTGGGGATCTAGCCCATTACCTCTGTTCCCTCACTGCCTCGTAAGAATTAATCTTGAAATGTATGTAATAAGTATGTAACTAAAATGTGGTTCTGGTAAATGTTGTATTATTATCTCAGATCTATACATTGCTGTTATTTCCAGAAGCATATAGATTCTGGGGTATTTTTATGTACCCCATCAATAACACTAGTGGGGCCATCAGCCCCTGTCCTGCAATCTGATGCAGGCATGTGCACCCATGGGAAGCCTCATTAATTTCCGTGCCCACCCACTGCAGGATCTGAGCCTGATTTGATATTTCCCAGTTGTCCATGGCCATCGTTGTTGTGAATTAAAAAAACTATATTAACAACTGCATAGAACATAATGACAAATTTAAAAAATAAATAAAGCCCAATACCACACTAGCCACTTTGCAATTTATTCACCCCAGAAGTCATAGAGATGATTTGCTGAACCCTACTCCAAATTAGCATATTTAATGAGCTAATATCATAATCTTCATGTCATAGGTATAGTTCACACTTTACAATGTAAATTTTGTCTTGTAATGACTTACAAGCAGCACGAAATGGGACTCCTAATTTTCCTTGGATATTATTTACTAGGACAACTTGGCCAGTTCTTCTTGAGATCATGTTGGGAAGAAGGGCTGAAAAAACAAAAACAACAAGAAGGAAAAAGTGAAAAAAAAATGAATCTGAACTAAGCAGAGATACAGAAATTCTGTTGTAGCCCTGTTGGTCCCAGGATATTAGAGAGACAGGTAATATATTTTATTTGACCAACTTCAGCTGCTGAAGGAGGCAAGCTTTCAAGCTTTACACAGAGCTCTTCAGGTCTGGGAAATGTACTCAGAATGTCACAGCTAAAAACAACCTGGAGCAGATTGTTTAGCACAAATAGTTAACACATATTTCAAGGTACCATTCAAGGGAAAGTGGCCAGTTAACATCCCTCCAGTCATGGCGGGGAGGGAGGGAGAGATTAGAAAGGCTGGGGAGGGGGATTAGTTGGTTATAGATTGTTCTAATAAAAATAAGCCATACATTTAGTGTCTCTATTCAGTCCATGATTTTTAGTGTCTAGCAAAGTTATGAATTTAATCTCTCAGGCTCATCTTTTGAAGGTGTTGTGAAGGTTTCCTTTCAGGATGAGGACTGAGGGATCAGATATGGAGTTATCGTTTTGTGAAAAGTATTTGCCCATGGGTGGTAGGGTGTTTTAATCTTTTATTATTTTTTTTCTGTGAGAGTTCATTTGAGAACATAGTGATTATCTAATTTCACCCACATAGTTGTTATTGGGGCATCTAGTTCACTGCATGAGGTACACCACATGTTGTGATAGGCATGTGTAGGACTCAAAGATCTTGAAAGGTGTGTTGTGGAGGGTGTTGATCATTGTAACAATGGAGATATGTCTACACATTTTGCATCTGTTGTTCTGGCAAGGTCTGGTGCCACTTTGAGTTGGTATTTCCTGGTCTGTGGGGACTGGCTTCTGATGATGAGCTTGGAGAGGTTGGGCGGTTTTTTGAAGGCCAGAAAAGGGGGTTAAGGAAGGATTAATTCAGGATGTGGTCCCCATCAAGTATGGGTTGTAATTAGGGCTGTCAATTAATCACAGTTAATGCCTGCAATTAACTGAAAACAAAATTAACATGTTAATTTTTAATGTATTAATCACATACCTCTGGGTGGCGAGGGAGGTGTTGGAGGCAGGGGGAAGGGGTTGAAGCTGCAGCCCACAGCTCCTCAGGCGGTGCAGGAGGCTGAAGCCCCAGCCTTGAGCTCTGTGGGTAGCGGGGTGATAGAAGCCCCAGCCTGGCCATCCAGAGGTGGGGGGGGGGGGCTGAAGCCCCGAGCCCCACACCCTCAGAGGAGCTGAGCCTGGACCCTGGAGCCCGAGCAGGGCTGAAGCCCTGAGCCTCAAGCCAGGCTGATGCCTGGAGCCCTGCATACCGAGTAGGCTGAAGCCCTGAGCCAGGATGAAGCCCAGAGCCCTAAGCCTCAAGTGGGGCTGAAGCCTGGAGCCCTCTGCCTTCAGCAGGACTGAAACCCTGAGCCCTGCACCCAGTGGGGCTGAAGCCCCCTCCCTAAGCCCCCTAACACCCTGCGGCTGAAAATGGGAGGGTCCACAATTTTTTATAGGGGGGCATCACTTTTTTTTAAATCCAAACGAGGTCGCCAGCACACAAAATTTGAGAAACACTGCCAAGGAGAACAGGGGCCTGGCAAGCTCAGTCTCCCTGCACCAGCCTCTCTGCCCCTGCCGCATGTCAACCCTCTGAGGTAAAATCCACCCTCCTTTGCAAGCAAGGGCTCACTCAGCTGAAGGGAGTTATGTAATAAATAAATAAATAATAAATAATTCTACATTTCTAAGTTAAACTTTAATGATAAAGAGATTGCATTACAGTACTTGTATGAGGTGAATTGAAATACTGTTTCTTTTGTTTATCTTTTTACAATGCAAATATTCGTAATAAAAATCCTTCTTGATCATTGGTATGATGGGTATAGCCCACTCACTGTGTGAAACCAGTGACAAGATTCCAGTGTTCACTGAACGGTCTAAATCAGCTTCCTCCAGAGGCTTTAGAGCATAAGGCACAACTCTGGGCTTGCAATATTTCAACTGAGTGTCAGATTTAGCAGTGAGCTTCCGTGACCTTCTGCTCATCTGCCCAGGTTCTTTTTTAAAATTTTTGGAATGTCTGTCCAGTATTTCTTGAAGATTTTGAGGTGCTTCTGTGATCACCTTGATCTCGGTCCAATTCACCTTGAGCATCACAAGCCAAGGTCTGCCAGATTATGGTGGACACTTCCCTTCAATCATATACAAGGGTAAATGACTGATTGTCCATCTAGCTGGATTTTTGCCTGGAGTATTCCTTCTAGGACTAAATTTTCTCCAGTATAAATCCTCAAAACTGCAGAGGTTTCTTCCAGGGGAACTTGTGACAAAGTCTGGTGATAGGCAGAAATCAGTGAAACAGCAGCTCCAGTATCAAGCTCCATTCTTGTAGGAACTCCTTCGATCAAGGGTGTAACCTAGATACCATCTCAAAATCCAGCTTCTGATAACACATGCAGTGCTAGGTCTTGGTCAATGTCACTACAGCTCTTGTCTTTTTCCACATGATGAATTCCTGATTTCAATCCTTTCTTAGGTTCAGTCTTCAAAGGTGTCTTCTTTGATGTTCAGTTACTCTGTGTTGCTGGTCGCTGAATTGTTTGACAGGTCGCAGTGAGGTGTTTCTTCTTCTGGCACTTTCTGCCAATAACCTGAGGTGCCCAGCAATCCTTCTTAGAGTGTGTAGTTTGTGCATAATGGCCCTCACAGAAATTCTTTGTGTTCCTTTGGTTTTCTGTTGCACCGATGCAGGAGGAAAACTCGGTTCACACACCTTCTCTGAGCTCTTCACTGCAACTTCTAGTTCACATGGCCTTCTTGAACATAAACATTGATAAAATCAGTACCTTTCTCCGGACCTAGTCATTGTATAATCCAGAGACTAATTGGTCACACAGGGCATCAGTTAATGTTTGTCCAAACTGACAATGCTCTGATAACTTCCTTGAAGCAGCAACAAACTGTGCTACTCATTCCCCACTTCCCTCATGTTGCTGATGGAACTGATATCATCCTGCTATCATCAACGGGGTAGGACAAAAATGTTCCTGTGTTGCTGGAGTAATTGCAGTGTCCGTGGCAGTTCCAGGTACAGCTGGAGATTATAGGTCATGCAGCAGTTCGTATGCCTTTGGACTTGTCACTGTCAGCCAGGTTGAAACTCTGTCCTTCTGGAATGGAGTTGCAGGTTACAGATTGCTCAAAAATTTCAAGTTATACCACCCATAATTTGAAGTTTTCATCAAACTCACTAACATTGCCCACAAAAGGTGCCATTTCTCTGTTCCCTTGTTGGACTTCACCCCTTTTCCATAGGGATTTTTTTCCCCTGAACTGTGTGAGCTGGATCACCCTCTATTGGCTGTGTGCTTGCATGCTCCTTTGGCTATACTTGGGCTCCCTCTGCTGGCTATAGACCCTCAGTGCAAGCTAAGCTGTTTGCCTGCTTGCATGAGGTCAGTCAAGATGGCTGCTTGCTTCCACTTAGCTATCTTGTTTGAACAGTCCCAGCAGTAACTGTAGTACTAGGGTTACCATATTTTAAAAAAACAAAAAGAGGACACTCCATGGGACCCCGGCCCTGTCCCAACTCTGCCCCTTCCCCGCCCCCACCCCAACTCCGCCCCTTCCCCAAAGTCCCCGTCCCAACTCCGCCCCCTCCCCTGAACGCTCCTCCCCCCTGCTCCTCCCCCTCCCCTGCTTCCCACGAATGAAATGTTTGTGGGAAGCCTGAAACAGGCAGGCAGCAGGTAAGCTGGGGCTGGGGTGGTGGGGAGGAGGCGCGGCCCAGTCTGGCCCCCCTGGCCGAGCGGCTCTGGCCCCGGTGTCTCCAGCCCGGCTTGGCTCAGGCCCTGGGGCGCGGGCCCTGGTTCCGGCCGAGCGGCTCCGGCCTGCCCCGGCCCCAGCCCCAGCCCGGCGACTCCAGCTCGGCTCGGGCCCCAGGGCTCCGGCGCCAGCTGAGCGGCCGAGCACCCCCAATCCCGGTTCTGGTCGAGCGGCTCTGGCCTGGCCCTGGCCGAGTGGTGCCAGCTGAGCATCCCCAGCCCTGGTCCCAGCGGCTCTGACCCGGCTCGGGCCCCGGTTCCGGCCGAGCGGCTCCGGCCTGCCCCGGCCCCAGCCTGGCGACTCCAGCTTGGCTTGGGCCCCGGGGCACCGGCACCGGCCGAGCACCCCCAATCCCGGTTCTGGCCGAGCGGCTCTGGCCCAACCCCGGCCCTGGGCGAGCGGCGCCGGCCGAGCACCCCCAGCCCCGGTCCCAGCGGCTCTGACCCGGCTCGGGCCCCGGTTCCGGCCGAGCAGCTCCTGCCCGGCCCTGGCCGAGCGGCGCCGGCCGGCGGCCAAGCACCGCCGGCCCCAGTGGCTCCAACCCGGATCCAAGCCCCACGACCCCTCCCTATTTTCCCGGACATGCCTGGCTTTTTGGAATTTCCTCCCGGACGGGGATTTGAGGACCAAAAAGCCAGACATGTCCGGGAAAATCCGGACGTGTGGTAACCCTAGTAGTACTTTTATGTTATGTTCGATCTTGATTTTCCTACTTTCCCCCCCTGGCTGGCTGGTTCATGCTGTCCAGGAGCAAAAACAGCAGTCTGTCACCTTATGCCTCTATGACAGGTTTCAGAGTAGCAGCCGTGTTAGTCTGTATCCGCAAAAAGAAGAACAGGAGTACTTGTGGCACCTTAGAGACTAACAAATTTATTAGAGCATAAGCTTTCGTGGACTACAGCCCACTTCTTCGGATGCATATAGAATGGAACATATATTGAGGAGATATATATACACACATACAGAGAGCATAAACAGGTGGGAGTTGTCTTACCAACTCTGAGAGGCCAATTAATTAAGAGAAAAAAAAACTTTTGAAGTGATAATCAAGATAGCCCAGTACAGACAGTTTGATAAGAAGTGTGAGCATACTTACAAGGGGAGATAGAATCAATGTTTGTAATGGCTCAGCCATTCCCAGTGCTTATTCAAACCGGAGTTGATTGTGTCTAGTTTGCATATCAATTCTAGCTCAGCAGTCTGTCGTTGGAGTCTGTTTTTGAGCTTTTTCTGTTGTAATATAGCCACCCGCAGGTCTGTCACTGAATGACCAGACAGGTTAAAGTGTTCTCCCACTGGTTTTTGAGTATTTTGATTCCTGATGTCAGATTTGTGTCCATTAATTCTTTTGCGTAGAGACTGTCCGGTTTGGCCAATGTACATGGCAGAGGGGCATTGCTGGCACATGATGGCATATATCACATTGGTAGATGTGTGCCTCTAGGTGAACTTAACCCCTTTTTTTTATAGTATCAGGTCAGGCAGAAGCAGCACTGAACACAATTGGGATATAAATTCCTAGTTGCTATGGTTGCCAGGTGTCCAGTTTTCAACCAGAACACCTGGTTGAAAAGGGATCCTGGCTGTTCCGGTCAGCACTGCTGACCAGGCCGTTAAAAGTCCAATCGGCGGTGCAGCGGGGCTAAGGCAGGCTGCCTGCCTGCCATGGCTCTGCCCAACTCCCAGAAGCAGCAGCATGTCCCCCATCTGGCTCCTATGTGTAGGGGAAGCCAGGGGGCTCCACACGCTGCCCCCACCCCAAGTGCTGGCTCGGCTCTGCAGCTCCCATTTTTTGGGAACCACGGCCAATGGGAGCTGCAGGGCAGCACCTGCGGACGGGGCAGCACGCATAGCCGTCTGGCCACTCCTCCATGTAGGAGCCCGGAGGTAAGCGCTGCCCGGAGCCTGCACCTCTTACCTCCTCCTGCACCCCAAGCCAGACATGCCAAACCAGTGAAAAAAACGCAGAAATTGGGCTTGTTTTTGGCTTAATTGGCTTGTGAGTTGCTTGTTGGCTAGTTTTTGGATTGTAACTTGTTCCTTGTTTGGCTTGTAGCTCATTGCTTCTTTTTTTTGATCGGCTCCCAGCAAGCAGGGGCAAGGTACAAGCAGGGGCTAGAGGAGGAGAGAGTCGGGGTGCACAGCGGGCCCACCACAGTCCCAGACTGAGCACCAGGGGGATCTAGTCACATAGAGTGTTGGGGTTCTTAGAGATTGGCTTGTTTTGAAATGGGATTAGCTTGGTTTTTGGCTTATTGTGAAAATCTGGGTGTTTATTTGCCGCCTGAAAGTTGGCAGCTGTGCCCCAACCCCCTGACCCAGCTAGGAGCCCCCTTCCGCCCTCCGAACCCCTCGATCCTAGCCCGGAGCACCCTCCTTCACCCCAAACCTCACATCACCAGCCCAAACCCCCAGCTGGAGTCCTCACCCCCCCCCCCACGCACCCAAACCCCCTGTTCCAGCCCTGATCTCCCTCCCACCCACCAAACTCCTTGGTCCCAGCCTGGAGCACCCTCCTGCACCCCAAACCCTTCATCCCCAACCCCACCCCAGAGTCTGCACCCCCAGCCTGAGCCCTTACACACATCCCAGCCCCAACCCCCTGCCCAAGCCCACAGTACCCTCCTGCACCCCAAATCCCTCATCCCTGACCCCACACCAGAGCCCGCACTCCCAGCCAGAGCCCTCACCACTCCACACTCCAACTCCCTACCCCAGACCAGAGCCCCCTCCTGCACCCTGAACCCCTCATTTCTGGCCCCACCCCAGAACCCACACCCCAACCCCCTGAGCCAGCCCACTGAAAATGAGCGAGTGAGT
Source organism: Chrysemys picta bellii (assembly GCF_011386835.1). Lineage (NCBI taxonomy): Eukaryota > Metazoa > Chordata > Testudines > Emydidae > Chrysemys > Chrysemys picta. The sequence goes on along the minus strand of NC_088802.1, from coordinate 30,900,962 downwards.
GAGAGCAAATGACATAGGGAGGGGGGATGGAGTGAGTGGGACCAGGGCCTCAGAGAATGGGCAGGGCCTCAGAGGAGGGGCGGAGTAGGGATGGGGCAAGGGTTTTGTGCAAGTAGAAAGTTGGCAACCCTACTACTTGCCAATGTTCTATTTCTAGATCCAGCAGAGAAGGAAATAGACAGTCAGATGCAGGGGGAGCTGATGGACGCACAGCTGTGGGCTGTGCTGGCTTTATGGTTCTGGCTGCAAAATTGAAACTAAAGAATATTTAGAAAAAATAAACGATACAGAAAATTTGAAGCGTTAGTTATTGATCATTGGGGGTAACATACAGAGTATAGGGGTATGTTGGTGTTTTGGGGCTGGGCAGCACACATAGTATATACAGACTGCAATATCCCCCATGAGGGGTGGGTAACCGGTGGGCGGGATCAGGAAACAGTCGATAAGCGGTGAGGGTCTATCACCCATACGGGAGGTAGAGACGGTCATGGGTATAAGAAACTAACACTAAAGTGAGTTTTTGCCCTGTGGAGGGGGGAGCACAGAGCCCCTGAACATTTAAAGGGACAGGATATCACAGGATCACTTGCTGCTTAGGATGAGATAGCGCCAGAATTTGTATGTTCTTTTCTGTATGTTGATTAGCATCAATCATTGGTGGAATTCCTGTACACTTGACGTATTTGTTTACAGAATTTCAGATGTAGGATATTTATCTGTCTTAGGTTCTTATCTGGCCTCCATTATCATAGTTACTGTGCACCTCACTGAGACATTCTATACCTTGGGGGAGCATCCTGGAACCCCCATATTCCTCATTTTTATATAATTGTGATATTATATATAAAGCATGCCTTGTAACGGATCAGGGGAAAGGTTATGATCTGCTGAAAGTCATTTTTCTATCCATATATGTATATCATTAATGAATATGAAGTTATGAGAATTTTGTTGTATGGTTGTCACTAAAACATGCTGTAAATTGGGGAATCAGCCAGATATTAGCTCCCCAGAGGCAACAGCAAGGAAAGTAACCCACGCCCGGGTGGGGTGTGAAACAACCCATCAACAGCCATTGTCCAGAAAGGGAGCTACAATTCAGTGACTCACCTGCATGAGGCCACACCAGGGGAATTGATCAACCTTGCCTGGAGACTCAGGCCTTGTCTACACTGGCAAGTTTCTGTACAGTAAAGCAGCTTTCTGTGCTGTAACTCCTGAGGTGTACACACTGCCAAGCCACTTAGTGTGCAGAAACTGCACAGTTGCAGTGCTGTAAAAAAGCCATCCCAACGAGAAGGGTTCAGCTTTCTGCACCAGGGCTACAGCACCGCGGTGCCAGTATAGACACCCTGGTCGATTACAACACTGCAATTGGCCTCTGGGAGGTAACCCACAATTCCTGTTCTCGCCTCTCTGATCATTGGTTTGAACTCTACAGCCCTGCCCTCAGGTGACCAACCGTGAGCCCCACCCCTTAAATTCCTTGGGAATTTTGAAAGTCCCCTTCCTGTTTGCTCAGTGGTCTCAGCACATCTTTCCAGGTGACATGCCTGCTCCATGCACCAGGCAATCCCCCATTTGGAGCAATGCCGAGCTACTGGACCTCATCAGTATTTGGGAAGAGAAGGCTGTCCAGTCTCAGCTGCACTCCAGCAGTAGGAATTATGATACCTACAAACAGATTTCATGTTGCATGACAGAAAGGGGCCATGACCGGGACACACTGCAGTGCAGGGTCAAAGTGAAGGAGCTGCAGAACGCCTACCACAAGGCATGGGAGGCAAACTGCCGCTCCAGTGCTTTGCCCATGAACTGCTGGTTCCACAAAGAACTGGACACGATAGTTGGTGGTGACCAGTAGCGTAGCTAGCAGGGTGCAGCGGCTGCTTCCCCTCAGCAAATTTGCCAAAAGCTGCGCCTTTCCAAAGGCGTCCGGAGGAGCGAGGGGGGGCTCAGGCTGGCTAGCTGGCCGCCAGCAGCATGTGGCCGGCAGCCATGGGGGGGCGGCAGGCACACGGCTGGAGGAGCGAGGGGCGGGGGGGACACGCAGGCTGGCCACCCTCAGAGCAGCCAGCAGCCACGGGGGGGCGGTGGGCGCGTGGCCGGAGGAGCGTGGGGGGGGCGCAGCTTAACATAACCATTACACTGCCAAGCTGACCTGGGGGGAAATTCTGTCCCTACCCCAGATCTTGGGATTAGATGGACTCTGAGCATGTGCGCAAGCCTCACCAGGCAGGCATCTGTACTAGCTACTGATGAGACCCTTGCGCTGTTCTGCTGCTCACACCACAAAGCCAACAGATGCTCCAGCCTGGAGCGCAGCATGCGGCCCACAGCGCAGCCGGCTGCCGTGGCCAGAGGAGCGGAGGGGGTGTGGGGGGGGGGCACAGGCTGGTGGTCGGCAGCCATGGGGGGACGGTGGGCGCGGCTGGAGGAGCCGGGGGGCGCAGCATGGCAGCCGGCAGCCATGGCCGGAGGAGCGGGGGGGAGCCGCGGGGGTGGCACGGCAGGGCTGGGGGAGCCAAGGGGGGCGTGGCCAGAGGAGGAGCCAAAGGGGGGCACCTTTTTTATGTTTGCTCCCCCTCCTCTTAGAAGCTGGCTACGCCACTGGTGGTGACCCCACCTCCACTGCGAACATTTGGTGGCTTGCGTGCCAGTCGAGTGGACCGAGCCAGGAGGAGGAAATCTTGGATGAGGATGTGGACGGGGAGGCGGACCCAGAAGCGGAGGATGACTCAGAGGTCAGAGATGCATGCAGCCAGGAGCTCATCTCTACCCCAGAGGAGGCTAGCCAGTCACAGTGGTCGGAGCTTGGTGAAGTGCAAACAGGAGAGGAGGATCCTGGTAAGTGGCTTTGATTTTGGAAATCACTGAAGCGAGTTGTTGGGGGCAGGAGGGTTGCAGAAAGCAGGCTTGTGTCTGTGTGATGCGTGTACCACCACATGCCTTGTCTGAGCGGTGGAACAGGGTATTGATTGACTCCCTACTTCACGGGAATCTACCTCATGGAAACTCTCATGGAGATACTGAGCAATCTGCTCCTGCAATCTGGTTCTTTGGCAGAGCTGCTTTGTATCTTGCGCCATTAAGGGTAACTTTTCTATGCCACTCTGCTGTCACTGGGGAGGGACCATTGCTGCACTCAGGCAAGCCGCATAAGGGCCAGGGCAGAAGCTGCAGTCTTGGAGAAGACCCTCCCTTGATTCCCTGCTCACCCTCAGCAGCGAGATATCTTCCATAATGAACACAGCCTGTGGAAAATGTGGGCACAGTAATGATTATAAGCCCCCCCCCTACAGTGCTGGCTCTCCCCAAGAGCCACGTGCCCAGTGTACAGCAGGATCTCAGAAGAGTGATTTCCCCTGCCCCTGAGGTAACTCACCATTTTGGGGGTCATGTGGCTCATATGTGCTTGCCTGGGGTCAGCCAGTTAGTGACGGGTATGTGAATAGTGGCTGTGTTTTAAATCACTGAATCAGTGGTCTGTGTGTTGCAAACAATACTGCTTCTGTTGCATTTTGGCTTCACAGATATGGCCTTGGGAGTCCAGCCTCCCTCTTTGTTATCACCAGCTGAATGGCTGTGCAGAATTAGAAAGCAGCTGAGAAAGGAGGACTGTCTAAGTGATGTCATGATGCACTCTGCCACCAAAAAACAAGAATTGAAGGAGTGGTTGGACAGTGAGAAGAGGAACCGAAAGGAGAACACGGCGCGCCAGAATGAAGCCACGGAGCGGCTCTTAAACGTTATGAAGGCCAAGCAGACACACTCAAGGTGCTACTAGCTCTGCAAATCAAACAGTTCTGCGCCCACCCTCCCCTGCAGCCGCTGTTGCAAAACTCTTTCCCATGCACCCCCCAGACACCACCAACACACTCTTGTCAATCTCCTGACTCCAGTCTGTAACCGCTGCATTCCACTCCTGCCTTGTTACAGTCCAGCCCTGCGGACTCCCAGTACCCACTGCATTCAACACCCATCCCTCTGCAGTTTAGCTCTGCTGAAGAACAGTACCCACTGCACTGTACTCCAAAGGACAAGGTTGCATATGATACCTGGACATACACAAATCTTTAACTGTCCCAGGACCCCACCCCTTCCTGGGACCCTCCCTTTCCCCATCCCCCACAGTGCTGATGTGTTTTTTGTTTGTCTATTTCCTCCAGTTATTGTTTTTTAATAAAAGAATTGTTTTGGTTTAAAAGCAATCTTTATTCCATTAACTGAAAGCAAACAGAGCCCTGAAAAGCAACAGGCAATTTTATTAAACCATCACAGTTCATCATCCACCCCAATCCCAATCACCTCCTAACATTACAAGCACTGCGCTCCTGAGCATAGCAACAAATATTAGTGGCTTTCAGCTTCAAATTGGTGCCTCAAGGCATTCCTGATCCTTATGGCCCTGTGCTGCACCCCTCTAATAGCCCTTGTCTCTAGCTGTTCAAATTCAACCTCCAGGCGCTGAGCCTCAGCGGTCCAGCCCTGAGTGAAGCTTTCACCCTTCCCTTCACAAATATTATGGAGCATACAGCATGTGGCTATAAGCATAGGAATATTGTCATCAGCCAGGTCCAGCCTCCCATATAGGCAGTGCCAGTGGGCCTTCAAACAGCTAAAAGCACACTCAACAGTCATTCTGCACTTGCTCAGCCTGTTGTTGACACACTCCTTGCTGCTGTCAAGGTTACCCATGTATGGCTTCATAAGACCCGGCATTAAGGGGTAGGCAGGGTCTCCCAGGATCACAATGGGCATTTCGACTTCCCCTGCGGTGATCTTCAGGTCCGGGAAGAAAGTCCCTGCTTGCAGCTTCCTGAACAGGCCAGTGTTCCGAAAGATGCATGCGTCATGCACCTTTCCGGACCAGCCTGTGTTAATGTCCATGAAACGCCGATGTTGATCCACAAGCGCCTGGAGAACCATTGAGAAATACCCCTTCTGATTAATGTACTTGGTGGCTAGGTGGTTTAGTGCCAGAATTGGAATATGCGTACCATCTATCGCCCCTCCGCAGTTAGGGAAGCCCATTTGCGCAAAGCCATCCACAATGTCACGCACATTGTGCAGAGTCATGGTCTTACGGAGCAGGATCCGATTAATGGCCCTGCACACTTCCATCAACACGAGTCCAACAGTCGACTTTCCCACTCCAGGCTGGTTAGTGACTGATCAGTAGCTGTCTGGAGTAGCTAGCTTCCACTGTGCAATTGCTACACACTTCTCCAGTGACAGGGCAGCTCTCATTCTCATGTCCGCAGGGCTGGGGCGAGCTCATCACATAGTCCCATGAATGTGGCTTTCCTCATCCGAAAGTTCTGCAGCCACTGCTCATCATCCCAGATGTGCACGACGAAGTGATCCCACTACTCAGTGCTTGTTTCCCGAGCCCAAAAGCAGTGTTCCACTGTGGTCAGCACCTCCATGAATGCCACAAGCAATCTTGTGTCGTAGCTACTACGAGTGGCGAGATCAATGTCACACTCCTCTTGCCTTTGTAGTTTAAGGAATAACTCCACTGCCACTCATGACGTGTTAGTCAGAGCAAGCAGCATATTGGTCAACAGTGCGGGATCCATTCCTGCATCCCGAAGAGGCAGAGTGCACAGTACAAAAACCGTTGAAAGATGGCGTCAAATGCGGACGGAAGCACAGGGATTGCTGGGATGTGAAACAATGCATCACAGGGCATTGAGACAGGACCCAGGATGCCCCACAACCCCCTCTGCCTTCCCACAACTCTTAGTGGCAAAAGAAGAAGAGATGCTTTCTGGGATAGTTGCCCAGAGTGCATTATTCTGAATATCGATGCAAGTTCCACAAGTGTGAACATGCTATTGCACAGGCAACTGACAGTGTGAACACACAACAGCGGTTTCCCTTCAGCGCTCTCTGAGTGGCAATGTAAGCACATGGGACTGAGGCTATAAAACAGAACAGAGCAGGCCCATGCTTCGCCTTTCTTCTGCCCCCACCTATGCTGCAAGCAACAAAGACACTCAGAAGAAGACAAGACTCCAAACGAGGAGATTGGCCCAGGTTCAAGGGACAAACCTGTATATTAAGGACTGCAATATCCAGTGGGGTGAGAAAAACTGCTTAATCTAGATGTTGCCCAGTCTAGTAGGGTTGAGAATTTAAGTCTGCGTGGTTATATTTTATTTTATTTTGGTAACTAACTCTGACTTTTTGCCTATCATTTAATATCACTTAAAAATTATCTTTTATAGTCAATAAATTTGTTTAACTGTTTATCTTTACCAGTTAGTTTGTATGAAGTGTGTGGCAAAACTGCTCAGGTTTACAAAGGCTGGGGTATATCCACTTTCCATCAATGAAGTGGTGAACCAATTAATAAATTTGCACTGTCCACCTTGAGCAGTGCAAGATGGTATATTCCTGGGGTAAAGTGCTGAGAGCTGGGGGGATTTGGCTGGTGCCTTTCTCTGTGTGATTCATGAGTGGCTCTGGGAGCATTCATGCAATCTAGCTGGGTGTGGGGCTCCACATGCTGTTGTGCTGAGTGATAGCAACTCCTGGAGGTGTTGCTGCTGGTCACTAGCAAGGCATTGTGAGAAAGAGTCCAGGTTGGAGAGAGTTAAGGGGGCATAGCGGTCCCACAGTCCCAGGCTGCACCTGGGGATCCCGTCACACTTACAATTTTTAATATATTTATTCTCACAATGCCCACACAAGGTAGGAAAGTGCTAGTATCCTTTTTTACCGATGGGGAACCAAAGTACACAGAAACTAAGGACTAGATTCACAAAGGGGATTTAGGTGTTGCAAAGCCTAAATCCTAGGCACTCTAGTGCCCAGTGGAATTCACAGCCCTGAGTTAGTTGCCCAAGCTCCCTATGCCTTGTATGGAGAGAGTTAGGTGCCTAAGAAAGGGATCCTTAGAACCCAGCAAGCTGAGCAGGGTGCTAGTTAAGCTAGCCCTCAGTGAAATGTAGAAGAAAGGGGTAGGGTTTAGGACCCAGATCCATATCTCTCCTGTTTAAGCTGTTCCACTTTGTATAAAATAATTCAATATTCATTGGGTCAGATAGACAGCAAGGAAGTGAGAGGTTGACTCTATAGTCCAGTGGTTCGAACACTCCCTTGGGAGGGTCATGTTCAAGTCCCCACTCCAATGGCTCTCTGCCATGGCTGGGTTGCCTGAGCCTCTGCCCCTGGCACTGATGGCTGTGGTGTAGCTGGGATCTTCTTTTCTATTTAGTGTAATTTTGAGACCCACTATTTTCCTCCCATCTCTTTCACATGAAGAGATCTGGCAATTGAGAGATCCTTCTGCAGCCTCTGCCAGAGCCTGACTCCAGCTCGCAGCCTTCCCAGGGGCGTATACAACAGCTTAGTGTTTTGGAGAACACACTTTCAAGTATACATTGTCTGATGGCTGGGCTGAGGAAAACCAGACTGTTTTTTCCTTAAGAGTGAAAAATGTTAAAAAGTTAAAAATGAACGTGAGCAAGTGACTGGCAGTTCTAGAGGTGTCCTCCCTGCAATAGAGCTGATAGCAGTCTCGAGATGCTTTGCCTGGGATGATGAGAAAGAGGAACAGGATAGAACCAAGAGCATCTGAATGATACTTTGGTTGCTCTTGGGACAGCAGACAAAGAATGAGGGAGGGAAGGAGGAGAAAGGTGGGAGAAACAGAAAGCAGCAAAATATCTGGCACTCTGAGGTACCTTTACAAAATCCCTCTGCTCTAAGGGCTCGATCCTTTATGGTGCTCTCACCCCAGTCCACTAAAACACTTAAACATGTGCTTAACTTTAACCATATGGGTAGCCACAGTAAAGTCAATGGGACAACTCACATGCCAAAAGTTAAGGATGTGCACAAGTGCTTTGCTGCATCAGGACCAGAGTGCTCAGCCCCTTGCATGATCGAGCCCTAAGTGCCAAATTTGTACACAATTATGTGCTGGATGCACTCTTGTCATGGCTAAGTTTTAGCCTGGCTGCATGCACTCCTTACTGATTTATGACAGTTGATGTCTTTACAGCAGAGCAAAAGCACATGCCTAAAGGGGTCACTGCAAACATACAACTGGGTGTTTTGAAAATGGGGCCATGATATCACTTATTGTTGATAAACACTCTTCTCTTCAAACTCAGGGGGCCTGATTCTGTTCTCACTTGCTCCAATTTCACACCACTGATTTTCAGTAGAGATTCTTCTGATTTATACTGATGGAGCTGAAAGCAAAATTTGACCCAAGCCATACCATAACATGACACAATGACTTGGCACCCAATCTTTAAATAGCACTTTCAAAAGAAGAAAAAAATCAGAATACCTTTTGTTAGTGTTATAGGTCCAAAATAGTTGGCATCCATAATCTTTTTATCGAGTTCCAATGAGATACTCTGCACTGGTCCTTTCACCTTCATACTAGCATTGTTGATCAGTATATCCACACATCCATAGCAATCCAATATTTCTTTAGCTACATCTTGAATGCAGTTTATGTCTGAGAGATCCAGAAGTACAAGCTTTGGTGTAAATGTCTTTTTTTTTAAAAAAGGAAATAGTATTTTGTTATTTCAGACATACAAGGTTACATGAAAGGAGACTGTGTCTGCTCTGTTTTAAAGTGTATTTACTGTCATATGCGAAGAAAGTGCTCTCACCATCATTTTGAGAATATTGTTTTTCCTTTTTACCCACTCTCCTAGATTCATTTGTATGTAAAAACTGTGCCAAGCACCAGATCATTAATATTTTCCCTCCACTTCTGTACACTTTGACAAGGCACAAAGCAAGGAGAGGACATACTTACCACACTGGGGTCTGCCACACTGATTAAAGCATTATACAAGGCTTCTAACTTCTCCCATGTCTTTCCACACAACACTAACCTCGCTCCTCCAGAGTGAAAGACTCGAGAGCATTCTGGAAAATAAATATATTAATAAGGAACAGTAACAAGTCAGTTGGAGTAATTTCACTTTGAAATGATTATTCTGCTGTTGATGAAATTGAATGTTTTTTTCAAACTTCATTAATTTTGGAAAAGCAAACAATAAAAAACAAACGACGAAACATAAAACCCCTTCACGGTACAGGAAATGTATACATGAACACTAAGTACAAAACAGATTAACATCTTTTACAATATTAAAAGCACGCAGAATGGTGCACTCTAGCCCCATGATCTAATCAAACTCTAAATAGCCAAGGAGCTTGCAGGTCATGGCTTTGAGGCTACATTTACACTGCAATGAGGATGTAATTTGCAGTTCATGGAGCTGTACCAGCACTATCTTGAATCTAGCTAGCTCAATCTGACACAGATGCCCATTGGTGGTTCTCTACTCTGTGTCAGCAACTCTTGTCAGGCCTGACTGACTGTACCTGACACACTGTTGTCAGAATATGTATCTAAAAGGTGTCATGTAAGGTATCATATGCAAATTGGTAACACACTAGTCTCAAAACTCATTGTGTGGTGCATGTATAGGGTGCGTACAAAGAGTTATGGATATGTATTGGAATTATGTCCTTAAGAAGTGTTTGGCAAGCAATGTCTAAGACGAGTCTGCTTTAGACAAAGGAATGTGGATTTCCTTGGCTGACCTGCCTGCCCATCAGGCAGAGACAATGAAAATACATTTACAAACAAGATAAACAAAGCTATCAAGCTAACATGCAAAGGAGACTATAGCATGACATCTAGCTCAGTGGTTTGTGCATTGGCCTTCTAAACCTAGGGTTGTGAGCTCAATCCTTGAGAGGGCCATTTAGGGATGGGGGGGGGGAGGGAATTGTTGGGGATTGGTCCTGTTTCAAGCAGGGGTTAGAGTAGATGAGGTCCCTTCCAGCCTTAATATTCTATCTATATTCCAGCAGAAGAGAAAAGCTTTGTTGGGGCTTACTTTTCAAAGAGTTATTGAACTACTAAAGAGAGGGAGAAAGAACCCCTAGGTTATCATTCACGTAGAATCAAAAATCAAGTATTTTGAGTTCCATATGTTGGGTCCTGGCTAAAGCTATATAAGCCAACCATGCTGGAAGAAAGACTACGGTGAGAAAAACATCTTTGAAGAAAAGACTCTAGTTTGTTGGGGTTCTTTTCTTAGAAGCATATTTTTACTTCCATTTGTTTGTAAACATTACTTGTTCCTTATATTTGGCATCACATAAACCTATGTACTTTTGTGAATAAACTAAGTTAATAAGCTGCTGTGAACTGTCTCTTTGAAGGCACAACATATTTGATAAGGTTTGTGGATGCAAAGTAAGAAGAGCAGAACACTGCAGAGAGAGGCATCTATGAGGAACTTGGGAATTGAGGTTCACTGACTATTATATGCTAGGCAAGGCAGGGCCGGTGCAAGGATATTTTGCGCCCTAGGTGAAACTTCCACCTTGCCCCCCTTCCCCCCCCCAGCATCACTTATTTAAAAACTTTCAAAAATGAATACTGCATAATGTGGCATTGTTAATTAGAATTAATACATGTTCAGCTTGAAAATGTATTCATTTAATTATTCAGTCTACATATTTAATGAAAATAAATGAATAACCTGACAGTGCTGACATTGTTATTGTTTTCACTTTGCACAACATAGCATGGCTCTTAAAATAAATCACATACATTATACACAATACACTGTCACAAAGTAACACATGATAATTTAGAATTTATTTTTCCGCGGGGAAGGGAAGCAGACCGGATTCAGTCAGTGACGGTTCGAGTTTGGCTGGGAGGAGAAGGAAGCAGACTGGGTTCAGGTCACTGGGGGATTGGGTTTGGTGGGGAGGGGAAGCAGACCGGGTTCGGGTTTGGCTGGGGAGTGCAAGGGGAGCAGACCGGGTTCGGTCACTGGGAGGATCGGGTTTGGCTGGGGAGGGGAAGGAAAGCAGACCGAGTTTGGGTGTGGAGGGGGATGGCGGGCAGGGTAGGATTCAAAGAGCTGCAAGGTGAAATGGGCGCTCTCCTCTCCAGTCCCTGGCATGCAGCAGCAGTGGGCCAAGTGCACTTGCAACAGGGCAATGGGAGTGTGTGGCCTGCTTTGCCTTCACGAGTTCGTCCTGTGCCCAGGTTGGGGAGTTGAATGCTGGGCTCTCGCTCCAGCAGGGGGGCGTGGGGCAGGCAGGACTGTGAAGGCAGAGAGGGCGCGGCCCTCACGCCAAAGCAGGGTCGGGAGGGTAGAAAGCTGGGGTCCAGGGAGGTGGGTTAAAGCAGCTTAGCCGCCCCTCCACGCAAGAGAGCCTGCAAAGCTGCCAGCCATGGCCTCCCTCCCTTCTCTCCCTAGGAAGCAGAGCCTCTGCCCTGGAAAACCTACAGCCCGCTCTCTGAGGAGCTGCCATGTGCAAGCCGGCCCCGCTTGCACCACACTGACAGCACAGCTCAGCCCCAGCGGGGGGGTCTTACACTTCCCGCGCAAGCTGCTCCACTCTCCTTCTGGCTGCTGCTGTGCAATCTGAAAGACAGAGGAGCTAGTACTGTAATAATGGACCTACCCACACAGCAATCTGTACAGTTATCGATTCACAATCAAAGGACTTCCCTGGCTTTCTAAATGGCAGGAGTCGGAGAGCAATTCATTGGGAGCGTGATTCTTATCTACGTCCTCCCTACAGTCTGCGATCTGCAGCCTGCGTCTTGATTGCTATCTGGTCCTATTTTTAGGCACCGCTTTTCAGCGCCCCCCAAATCTTGGCGCCCTAGGTGGCCACCTAGTTTGCCTAGTGCTTGAACTGGCCCTGAGTCAAGGTTATGACTGGCAGAGCCCTGAAGAGTTTGCTGGCAAGGAAGACAGGCTAGAGAGTCAGGAAGCTGACAATACGCAGAGCTTAGCAGCAGCGAAGTCCTCACTTGCTGAAGCAGGGGGTGTAACACAGTTGTGGGAACCTTGACGGGTCATCACACTGACTAAAAATTGCAGTGAGACTCCAGTGCCACCGGCTTCAGCTTGGGCTGCACAAGCCCACCGGCACCCCTGACACCAGTACAGGCCCAACCATTAGGACTGACCATCCCCACCATGGTTTCTGACATTTCCAGAAATTCAGGTTGCTTGCTGGTGCACTGGAAAAAGACTACAGTCGTGCCTGTCCTTTGCTCTACCTGCATCTGGAGTGTTAACACCTGCTGTGAATTATAAATAAGATGAAATCTGATGACTGAGCAGAGATCTGGTGATAAATAACACACAAACTTTCTTTTGGGTGACAATCCAAATCAATCAGCTGGCCACTTCCTAAAACTGGGTACCTAATTAGTAATGAAGTGTACATGCTTTAAAGATTGTCATAGATTACACTCTGTGGCCTTCTTTTGTAACAGGTTCCAACCAAAATGACTGTAAAGTAGCTTTGAAACTGAACAAGTTAATGTTAACTAAAACTGTGAAACACTGTACATGTGGCTACCATAGTTACTGGTTTCATATTGCCTTCCAAGTTCTAGTATACAGATATAAAATGAGACCAAGTGTGCAAACTTGCTGAACAGCACTAGGTTGTCATAAATGCAGGAATTCATCTTATGTAGTTAGGAGTCAGATACTGGGGCTAATATAGTTCATTGGGAAATAGATTAAAAGGTTTGACTGCTATAAATCCATGGGAAGGAGATGTTGGTGAATTGACAAGTAAGTAATTGGCCAAATTGTCTTGTGGTTCAGCTTTGGATTGTTTTTCTTCTGTTGTGTTAGCGACACCAGAGTTGATAAACAATTGACACAACTAAAGCCCTATTTGACTCTTAGTCAAGAATCTAAACAAAGTCACCTTCCCAACATAGTAATTGAGTATACGTGTGATTTGATTCTGAAAAACTTAAATGGATATATTGACCAATTTTCTACTTTATGTTAGGCAAATCGTAGTCCAATACTATTTTTGTTTTCTCAATATACTATTAAGCTGCCATTAAGGATATTTAATATAACTCTATAAAGCTAAATTCAATTCTCACGTCCTTAGGAATTAAAATTAAAAGAACCTTAGGAAAAGTGGTATAGGTATCAGCTAAGCAGTTGCTTAATTAAAGTTTGTTTTCTGCCCTGTTTTTCTAGCAACTGGGTGGCAGGGTAGCTGAAAGTTAGGTGCTGCAATGCTGAGCACTGGAACACCTAAATCCCTTTATAGAGCTAGCCCCATCTTCCTGTGCACTTACACACATGTGGCACCATGATGGCTGGGGACAATATCCGTTCATGATGAGCTGCATCCCTGGTGCTGGATTATTGCAATAGCAGTAAATATGGCATAGATTCTCCCATGTTCCTTTTCAACTGGGATTCCATGGAACAGCTGTTAATAAACAGTATTTTGTTTTTCAGGGCAGATGCTGCTGCAAGGTGGTCCCATGCCAAGTGAAGGATTAGAACCAGTGTACTGTACTGCAAGCTAGTGTCTCATTCAGCTTTCTGCGTCAGACTTGGCCCTGTAAAATGGACTTGTCCCTCACCTCATGCACAGTGACAATTTCAAATACTTTATAGGATAGCACACTGCTGGAATGACCTGGTGTCATTGCCCATTTAAAGATGCAAGCCACATCAGTAATGCAGAAAGACAGATTTGATATTTGAAACAGGATTCTCTAAGGAAGAGCTCACCACACCTAGTCATGAAGAATTGTATTGTTTCTCTCTGGCTTTGCAGGAAAGCCATATTGAATTACATTTGTGCCTACTAGATTCTGTTTCACAGAGCTGTGTGTTTGCAGAGGATGCAGACCTGCTTTCTGTATTACTGCCTTGTGTTAAGAAACCAACTGTATAAATAGCATTAATGTTGGGTCTTCCAGTTTATGTACCATGCAGTGTGAGAAGTGGCTTTGGGATATGGAAACTGCTGAGGGAGCAGGGGTGGGAGTGGAGATGTTGATCTTCCAGCAGACTGGGCACACAGAAGAAGGATGTTTGCAGCTATTTGTCTGAAGGAATTGGTTGTTCTGAGTATGTGCTTGCTTGGCTGGTTTTGCATGGGATGCTGGCCTAAGTCTCTGAAGAGGGTTCTCTAAATGCTTTTCAATGCACGTTCTTATATTTTGTGTGGCAGGACTGTAGGGTAGTGCAGACACCTGGCTAAGATGCTAGATATCAGAGTTCACGACGGAGGTAACGTTGCTCCCAACTCCATTCCCTTTCTCATGGCAACTGTATTCCCTGTTTATTTACACATACAATAGCCTGGTTTCCTTTTCTACCACACAGATAATTCCCTGAAGAAAACTTCTCTGAAAACAAAAATCCATTCCAAACATCTCCCATTTAGTGTAGGAAAAAACTGGAAAGAAAAAACAAAGTGTAAAGGCTGTGGTTCTTGTAAACCAAACCAAACCAAATCACAAAGGCACAATTTTAAATATTAAAACATTCCTTTAGAAGGCATGTTCTACAGGTAATATGAGAACGTATGAGCAAAGAGCAGCAGCTGTTCTGTCCCCAGAGAGGATGGAAATGGCTCAGCCCTTCTACACTGGAGGGAGTGGTGAGGCCCCAGAAGGGGGGAGGGATAGCTCAGTGGTTTGAGCATTGGCCTGCTAAGCCCAGGGTTGTGAGCTCAATCCTTGAGGGGGCCACTTAGGGATCTGGGGCAAAATCAGTACTTAGTCCTACTAGTGAAGGCCAGGGACTGGACTCAATGACCTTTCAAGGTCCCTTCCAGTTCTAGGAGATAGGATATCTCCATTAATTTAAAACACAAACAGGTGAAGTAGTTTTTTAAAAATGAAATAAAGGTCTAATATACTAATAATCAACAAACCATTAAAAAGGAATATAAATGAATATTTATAGATTTTTCAATTAATAGAGATTAAAATATAAATAAAATGATGTGTAAGTGCAATGTGATACATCTAAAGCAAGTAACCAAGACAGACATGCATCTAAATGAACCGCTATGCTAGCTTTATGTGACTATATAGCATGAACTGAGATACAGTGACCCAGTGGCACTGCTGATACTTACTCTCTGCTGCAGCACACACAGATGTGCCTGTGCCATTGCAAAGCCACTCAGTTAGGCCCAGATCCTGCAAACCTTTGTACTGTATTGAAGCCCATGGGACTCCTCATGCTTAAAGTTAAGCATACATATAAATGTTTGCATGATCAAGGCCTGATGGAGCTGGAGTGGTACAGACCTTATGGGTTATATTGGTTATATGAATCATCTATTTATAGTGACATGCTGCCACCTGATAGTGACTGTACATGTAATTAGATCTCACAGTGACAGCATGCTAAAAATAACTCCATCTTCATTTTCCTCTCAAACTTCTTATTCAACTGAGATAAATATATACATTAAAAATGTAGTCCATTTAAATCAGCAGCAATTCCTCTAAAGGGGAACAAAGAGTGCACATTCCAAAATTGTAGTATGTGTTTCTTTTTATATTTGCTTTCTCTCCATTTTGCAGGTGAACATATCCTATATAAGGTAACAGACGTATAAGGTCATCTGACAATGCCCATGCTAGATACAATGATTCTTTCTCTCTATAAAACAGTGAAAAAAAAACCAAACCCGACAACTTACCCTTGCCCAATCCAGAGATGGCATCGGTAATCACTACCACTTTGTTTTGCACAGCTGACTTTGACATTAGCCGACCAACTGCTCGGTAAATATATATAATTCCACTGATTCCAAAAAGGAGCAAAGGAAGAATAAGCACAGCAAGGACACCCATTTTTACCTGAAAGAAAATAGACCAGGTTAGAGTCACAATAGAAATGAGCCATTCTTCATATTTTTCAAGATATCTTTTAAAATGAATCCTTGTCTCCATTCATGGAAAAGATAAGCAGAATGTATGGATTATATTAGACAGCAGCAGCCACAGCATGTCACCAGTTTTTAACTGTTTCAAGAGAAAACTTAGCTTGAAAATCAATGGTATAATGTGGCCCTATTTTTATCAGATCGGCTTCATTTTCCTTCTCACTATTACACATTATAGTCAAAGCCTTTTGTCATTTTATTCATGACAGTTCTCTTCTAGAAACAGAATTTTACAGTTGCAAGAGTGAATTCAGTATAACCGAAGGGATGTAAAATTATGTTACATTAATCTCTGATACATTTTCCTATCGTATTGGAACTACATAGATAAAGGTTTATCATTGTTATACCCAGATATACACATTTCACATATTACAGAAGTACTGAGAAGAGAATAACTTACTATGAATATGCAGCAGTCAAGGAGCAGATAAGTAACTAATTTATTCTAAGATTTTAATCAAATTCGTTCAGCATTTCTGGAAAGCAGTCTATGTACTGAGGCTACTTGTCTTGAGGGAGAACAGCTATGTATAGTTCTCAGCTGCATAAGAGATTTTTTAAAAAGTAAATATAGTATCTACAGCACGATCCACATGCCTGACCTATTTAGTTTCACAGGGCTGGAAAGTCTTTTTAGAGCTCTTTGCACTGTCCTAATTCAACTGCACAAAGAAGCTTCAATGTTTTTGTGTCTTGCCTTTATGATAAAATGGAAATATGTTCCTTGGATCACCTTGTTGTTTGGTTTAGGCCTTCAACTGATATTATGCATGAAAACAATTTGTACAAGCCCAATAACACTATAAAGGTTCTAGTGTCTTTTTCTTTTTCAAAAGTTGCAGTGGAAATAGTTTGTGTTTGTTCAATCTGAATATTCACTCCTCCATCTACGATCTAATCGCCCAGCTAGCTGTTAGGAGAGAGTTCATTCAGAGCCAGGCCCTTGGCTTCAAACAAAAGTTCTTAACCAAGACAATATCCGTCTCGCCACCAATTGAAGATCTACAGTGCAGTGGTTCTAACATCTCTCCTGTATGGATCTGAGATGTGGACTCTTTATAGATGTCATAAAACAATCCTGAGAAGGGAAAAGCTCAGGGGGCACTGATAGGAGAGGGGATAAATTCAACAGAGAGAACTGGGCACCTGAGTTGGAATGAGCTGTGATATGGATTAGAGAAGAGTTAGGGAAACTCAGAGAACTAAACCAATGGAAAACAAGTGCTAGGAGCCGTGGGAAGCGCCACCAGGACCCCACACTCCGAACCCCCTCCTGCACCCCAACTCCCTGCCCCAGCCCAGAGTCCCCTCCCACACCCAAACTCCCTCCTTGAGCCTACCCACCCCAACACCCTGCCCCAGCCCAAATCCCCCTCCTGCACCCCAAACCACTCATCTCTAATCTGCCCCGAGCCCATACCCTCAGCCAGAGCCCTCACCCTCCTCCCACATCCCAGCCCCTGGCCCCAGCATGGTGAAAATGAGTGAGGGTTGAGGAGAGCAACTGACAGAGGGAGGGGGGATGGAGCGAGTGGAGGCTGGGCCTCATAGAAGGGGTGGGACAAGGGCGGGACCTCAGTTAAGGGGCGGGGCGGGGGGGTCCCCGAAAAATTTTAAATCAAAATAGGGGTCCTCGGATTGCTAAAATTTCAGAACTGCTGGCTTATACTAAAAATACCTGTGATAAAAATCTTGGGGGGGTCACTGGAGGTGTGTGTGTGTGGGCCACTGTGGGGGGGCACCTGGGGCCAGTGGCACCAGCTGCCAGGGGCCGTGGATCACGGCTGCTTTGGCAGGCCAGCCGGGGACAGCTACCCGGGGCCGTGGACCATGGCTGCTCCAGATGGCCAGGGACCGCTGCCTGGGGTCATGGACCATGACTGCTATGGCCGGCTGACTGGGGATCGCTGCCAGGGGCCACGCACTGCAGCTGCTCCGGCTGGCCGACCAAGCACCCCTGCTGGGTGACGCCAGAGCAGTGGGTGGTGTGGCTGTACCCAGGGCCAGTCCAGCAGTGGCTTGTGTGGCTGTCCCGGGGACCACCTGAGCAGCTGACCCAACGCCAACTGCTTGGGCAGCTCTGGGGTCGGACACATTGACCCCTGCAGAAGTCACGGAGGTCACGGAAAATCATGGAATCTGTGACTTCCACGACCTCCATGACAGACACTGAGCCCTATACATAAGACTTCAGATTCCATATATCAGATTCTTAGCAGCATTGGTGAGTTGGCTGGCTTGAAAGTCCCTCTGGAACACATCCAAAGCTTGGATGGGTCATTCAGTCCTTTGTTTAATGCTTCAGTTTGTAGAGTAGTTGTTCCAGAGATAAGAAGCAGGATTGAAGACAAAATGGAGAAGATGCAGCTGCCTTTTTATATTCTTTGCCATGTGGCTTGTACTTCCTTTGTCCCAAACACAAATTCACAGCAGATGGACATGGAAAAGCACTTGCAGTCTGCTGTCCACAGGCATGTCCCTATATGTCCTGCTGACTCATAGGTGTAACCCCGCCTTCTCTCAATGGGATCATTGTATAGCTGATTGCCTTTGATATGCCATTAAGCAGGCTGGATAGCGCTGATGTCAATCTGTTCAGGGGTGTCACCAGAAACACAGCACAGGTTTGAGATACAGCTATACCACACATATTTATAACGCACGATACAAAGATGATACATTGACTTCAATAGATCTTAGCCAACTGATAACTCCTGAAGATGTGGCCAGTTACAGAGCAGCCTGTGTAACTACCTGCATCCTCAAGAGTATCTCCAATGAGTGCTTCCTTCCCACGGGATTAACTTCCTTTTCCTGGTCCCAGGAAGCTGCTCCCCAGGCGCCCTCAGTCAGTCCCCAGATTCCCTTCCTGCAACTGAATAGACAAGTGGCCAGAGAGCCATGAAGACTGGAGGTCTCTGTTTATCCTGGACCTTGTATAGGTGCAGGAGCCCCAGGGCTGGCTGCCCCCTGCAGAGTGCCAGGACTATTCTAGAAGTGGGGACCCTGGCAGGGGAGCAGAAGTAGTACTCAGGCCAAGAACAGGCACCAGAGAGAACCTGAGGCCAGGTGGGGAGGGGACAGTTGCAGTCAGCAGATGTAATTCTCACCCTCTTCCCTACACTCCTCCTCCATTTTGCCCCTTTTCATTTTCTTTGGTGGCGCTTCCAGCTCAGTAACTGCCCCAAACTTGTTTTTCCTTTCTTCTGTGCATGGGTTCAGAGCCCTCTCCCCTCCTGTGCTGCTGCTGTTCCAAGCATTCTGGGAATAATGACATTGGCACCAATAGCTGCAAATGGCACAGACTGAGGAATTCATCCCTCCAGTCTCCTCCCCACTGTTCCTGGATGCCACAGAAAAGCAGGCAGAACTTCTCTGATTAGGGTGACCAGACAGCAAGTGTGAAAAATCGGGATGGGGGGTAATAGGAGCCTATATAAGTAAAAGACCCAGAAATTGGGACTGTTCCTATAAAATTGGGACATCTGGCCACCCTATCTCTGATAGGGATAGCAAAATAAAATAACTCTTGAGTCTGCTCCCCTTAGGCTGGGGGTGAGGCTGATCGTCCTGGCAATGAGACCCCAGATAGAATATCACTCTGTTCCTATGATAAAGGCTGATATTTCCCCTTCATACCAGCACCATTGTATGATAACCCTGAATACATTCTTTATTCTTTCACTTTCACACTCACCTCACCAGCTGCAGTTCAAAGGGAGCATTCACCTGCTGAATAAAGTCATTAGAGTTAAAATCCTGAGAACAGATGAACACCGTACACTCAGATGAGACAATCTGTAGCTTAGAATAAAAGTTGAAAGACTTCACTAACAAGTTAACTTCTGAATTGCCTTTAAATTCCAGGAGCCTGAAACTACTGAGGAATTTCTAGTACATTCAGGATGTCCCTAAAGAGTTCTCCCATCGTCCCCCTCCCTGAGACTTGTAAGCTGAGTCTGTGTTCTGTTCAGGAGGAATAGTACCATATCAAGCTGAGCACAGGACAAAGGATCTCCCCGGTACTAGTCAGTGGCACTGGAACCAGGGGGTTGGGAGGGGCCATATCCCTTCCACTTTTTGCCACAGTGGGCCCCACCCCCTTCTCCTCCTCTTCCCCTCGAGGCCCCGCCCCCTGGCCAGGCCAGCATGGAGCCCAGTTGAGGAGCCCGGGCAGTTGTGGGAGCCATCTGGACCCTCCACCTGCCTGCATTGTGCTGGGGCTGAGAGCAGCCCCTGACCCATGTCCCCAGACGAGAGCAGGTGGAGGTGGAGGGTCCATGACTCCACGCGGGCTCACCACAGCTGCCCACATGGCTATCCCTGACTCAGCTCCAGCCCAGGGGCTGGAGGAGGGGACCTTGGAGCCACAGCCTGGACATGGTAAAAGCAGACGGGCAGCTGTGGGGAGCCACAGCGCAGACTTTCCAGCTGCCCTGGTGGGCAAGGACACAGGCCAGGGGCTGCTCTCAGCAGATTCACTGCATTACAGGCAGGAGGAGGGTCTGCCGTGGCTCCCACAGCTCACAGGGGAGGGTCTGCCGTGGCTCCCCACAGCTCACAGCACAGCTTTTATCATGGCTGGGCTGCAGCTCTGAGGCACCCCCCTCCCCGTGCCCCCACTAGATCCAGGTCGGGGAGAGCCTCCACCTGCTCTGAGTGGGGGCTGGGGAACAGGGACACAGGCAGGGGCTGCTTTCGCCCACCCCGGGAGAGGGCAGACGGGTCTGGGTGGCCTCCCTGGCCATGCTCCAGCTTCTGGCTTCTCTGGGGGCAGAAGCCTCTGGGGGAAGAGGAGGGCTGGGATCTTTGGGGGGGAAGGGGACAGGCCTCACTGGTGTGGGCCCCCACTTTGGGAAAGCTCTCACACCCTCGGTGCTAATTCCTGTTCTGTCCCTCTGGGTGAAACCCACCCACAGTCTGGAGAGCCACTGCAACCCTCTGTGACGTTACTGACATAACCTATGGCCGTATAGATCATGGTTGCAGCCACTGTTATATATTTGCAGCAAATATTGTACAAAGGTTGTCGTGTGAGGTGTCTATAAAAAGGTTATGCTTTGTTGATTATGTTGATGCTATCTGTATGGTGTATCAATTGTTGTTGTTAAAGTTATGAATATTGGCTATGTACTTGTATCTCAATGTGTTTTGATTCTAAGAAGCCTCAGTGAAGCATTTGGTCAGCTTCTTAAGAAAGGGCTATTCTCAATAAGTGCCCAATCAAGAAACACTTGGCTGACAATGAACTTTGGGAGATGCCAATCCACATCTGAGCTTTCCTGGGAACGTTCAAACTAACATGTAAACAATGGCATCGGCCTGTAAAGAACTGAGTCAGCATGGACATGTGGCTTGCCCATGTGACTCCAGGCTCCATCTTGCTGCTGTGATCTTCCACAGGGCAGAGGATATAAAAGGCCATGAAAACTCCTCCATCTTGTCTTCAATCCTGCTTCTTACTTCTGGAGGAACCTTGCTACAAACTGAAGCTCTGAACAAAGGACTGAATGACCCATCCCAGCTGTAGATGTACTCCAGAGACTTGATTTGTGCCTGCAGTTTATTCCATCACTGCTACAAGCCTGAACCAAGAACTTTGCCATTACTGTATGTAATTGATTTCATTTAACCAATTCTAGCTCTCATCTATATCTTTTTCCTTTTATGAATAATCCTTTAGATTTTAGATTCTAAAGGAATGGCAACAGCGTGATTTGTGGGTAAGATCTGATTTATATATTCATAGAATCATAGAATATCAGGTTTGGAAGGGACCTCAGGAGGTCATCTAGTCCAACCCCCTGCTCAAAGCAGGACCAATCCCAACTAAATCATCCCAGCCAGGGCTTTGTCAAGCCTGACCTTAAAAACCTCCAAAGAAGGAGATTCCACCACCTCCCTAGGTAACCCATTCCAGTGACGTGGGTCTGGGTCTTGGTCCTTTGGGATCAGGAGAAGCTTTTTTCTTTTACTGGGGTATTGGTTTTCATAACCATTCATCCCCATAGCGAGTGGCACTGGTGGTGATACTGGGAAACTGGAGTGTCTAAGGGAATTGCTTGCGAGACTTATGGTTAGCCAGTGGGGTAAAACCAAAGTCTTCTCTATTTGGCTGGTTTGGTTTGCCTTGGTGTGCAAAGGAACCCCAGCCTTGGGCTGTAACTGCCCAGCATTAAGCAATTTGTCCTGAATTGGTAGTCTCAGTTGGGTCCCACCCAAGGCAGCATTGTTACACCCACACCATGACAATCCCTATCCTGGGGCTGCAGGGAGGGAAAGCACACCATAGAAGGGGAATCCAGCATCACCAAGTGGTGCAGAGGGGCTGCAGTCAGCCTTCTAATGCTGGAATCCTATGGCTTGGCCCCAGGATGGGGGTGGCTTTCACCTTCCGCTGGGTGCTGGGGAAATCAAGTACTGGGGATCATGGGATAAGAGAGGAAAGTACGGGGAAGTGTGGTGCTGCCTCTTATCACTTACCCCTCTGCCCCTTCTCCCTGCCCCCTCTGCATTCAGAAAGCTCCACTGAGAGGGTCTGATTTCCACAGGCTCTTTTGTGGGAGGCTTAAAGGCTTCAGGAACCCACCTCTGCCTCCTCAGCATCAGCCTCAAAGGGTCTGTCTGTGGTGGGAAAAGTGGCTGGGATTAGCTAGCAAATCTCCCCCTCCCCCACTTTTCTTTGTCTAGACTGACCCCAACCATCTTCTATATTCTTATTCCCCCCCATTAGCGGAGTGATTGTTTGAGTCCGTGAGTTCCCCCTTTGGGGAGAGATTAAACATTTATTTTTTTGTACATTGACTCCCTTAGAGACCAGAATTAAATAGATTCTAAAAGTGCTGGAGCCAGGATAGGAAAATGTGGTGTTTTGGGTTCTATGTTAGTCAAGGGTGATGGGAAGAGTGGGAGGGATTCCCTCCTCCCCCCTTCACTGTAATTCTCCACCCTGACACAACAGCCTCTGGCTGAGCCTTGGAGATTTTATCCTCTCCTCATTCTAACCCTCCCCCCCCACACACACACACACCCCTCCCAGCACGGCACTTCCAACAGTGTTCTTTGCTCTCCATGCTTAGGAATCACACTTTGATTTCTTTGATCCTGACATCCTCCTGAGGGCTAGAGGTGAAAGTTTCCCAGACCTGGAGGGGGATTCAAGTGAACCCTAACAAGCCCTTTCATCTCCAATGAGATATTACCCCAGAAGCTTTCTGGAATCTACACTCCCTTTGATCACAACCTTTCTCAGTCAAGGCAACAGGACAGGGCATTGCTGCCTGTGCCTGCCGGCTGAGTTGATGAACGGTAATGGTCAGAGATCACACCAGCATAGAAGTATATTAAAGGCAAACCCTAAGGAAATAAAGGCAAATCCTTAAATTATCCTCCATATGTCCCGCGTCCCACTAAAATAAATCCAACCCACAGGTCACTTGGGCACAAGTATCAATGTCAGGATGCTACATTGCTAGCCCAGTAAATTAAGCTGCAAAATAAATGATGTTTAAATGACCTCACTCTATTTTTTACAATTCTCTATTAAGAGATAATTGATACATATGTACACCAGGCAGGGTCATTTGGAAGCCGAAGACTTTATGCTTCCAACCCACAACACTGTCAAGATTTAGCAAATTAGGACAAGTCAGCAAATAAGAACACCCTTACCTATGAGCAACTGCGCTAATGGTAACAATTCGCTACCTCTTACTACTACTGGTAGCAAATTACATCAGATAGCAGTTTTTTACAATACCAGTTTTTTTAACAATCCCTTACATATGAGTAACAGGTACAGGTAGCAAATTCCTACAGGCAGCAGTTTCTCGGCTCCCACACCCCTATATTCCCCAGGTATCGCTGTCCCAGCCCTCCCCATGGCATGGGCTTCATGCGCCCTGAAAACAATGGGAGCTGGTGGCAGCTTTCCTGGGCACATGGCAGGGAATCGCAGCCAACTCAATCGCACCCTCCCCCTGCAGCCAGGATGGAACCAGGAGGCACCCCTCCCTGGGGCCACCGGGGGTGGGGGAAGGTTTCTCTTACCTTCCCTCCAAGCACTGCCCTTCCTGGGAGCAGGGGCTGGGGCCCAGGAAGGGGGGGTCCTGGCCAAACTGGGGTCTCTGCTCTGGGAGAGGCTTTTCCTGCAGTTATTGAAGCTTTTACCACAGTCCAAGTATTTATGGGTTCTCTCTCTTGTGTGGATTGTCTGATGTGAAGCAAGGTTTGTTCTTTGAATGAAACTTTTCCCACAGTTGAGGCATTTATAGATTCTATCCCATGTGACTCCTCTGATGCTTAGGAAGGTATGAGCGGGGATTGAAGCTTTTCCCATCATCCAAGCATTTATGGGGTTTCTCTCTTGTGTGAATAGTCTGATGTCTAATAAGGTTTGAGTTCTGACTGAAACTTTTCCCACAGTCCAAGCATTTATAGGGTCTCTCTCCTGTGTGGATTCTCCCATGATTAATAAGATGTGAGCGCTGACTGAAGCTTTTCCCACAGCCCAAGCATTTATAGGGTCTCTCTCCTGTGTGCAGTCTCTGATGCACAATAAGATTTGCGCGCTGACTGAAACTTTTCCCACAGTCCAAGCATTTAAAAGGTTTCTCTTTCATGTGGGTTCTCTGGTGTACAGTAAGGGCGGATGGTACATTAAAACTTGTGCCACACTCAAGGCATTTATGTGGTCCCTTTCCCATATGAATTCTCCCATGGCTAATAAGGCTTGAACTCCGACTGAAACTTTTCCCACAGTCCAAGCACTTAAAGGGTTTCTCTCCTGTGTGGGTTCTCTGATGTGCAATAAGGGCTGATGGTACACTGAAGCTTGTCCCACACTCAAGGCATTTATAGGGTTTCTCTACTATGTGGGTTCTCTGATGTTTAATCCGATCTGATGTCTGATTGCAGCTTTTTCCAACATTCAAGGCATTTATACGGTCTCTCTCCCGTGTGCACTCTCCGATGAGTAATAAGGTGTGAGCTCACACTGAAGCTTTTCCCACAGTCCAAGCATTTATAGGGTTTCTCTCCTGTGTGGGTTCTCTGATGTACAATAAGGGCAGATGGTGCACTGAAACTTTTCCCACACTCAAGACACGTACAGGGTTTCTCTCCCTTGTGGACTGTCCTATGGTTAATAAGCCCTGAGTGATGACTGATGCGTTTCCCACAGTCCAAGCATTTATAGGATTTCTTTTCTTTGTGATTTGTCTGCTGGGCTGTGGTTTCATTGGGATCCTTTCCTCCTCCTCCACATTTGATTGATTCATCCAGTTTCTTAGTTTGGTAGTTCCCCAGCTTCCTCTCTGACCTGTGGCAATTACTCCAGACATTTCTCTGTTCCAAGCACTGGGAAAAATTCCCTTCAGCTCTTCTCAAAAAGGTCGCCTGGAGTTCCACTTGATCAGGACCTTCCTGCTGTGGATTCCCCTCACTCATTGTCTCATAACCTGCTGGGGGAGAGAGAGAGAATCCAGGCAGGAGTTAGTGCCTGGGCTGATAGGAAGGACAGAAAAGAGTGAAAACAGAGTAACTGTTGGGGAGACTGAGAAATTGGATTCTCTCTCCACATCCCAACCGAACACTCACAGGGGGGTGAAGTCAGGCAGAAAACTCCTGACAGCTAACAGGGTGGGTGGGAAGGCATGAGCGATATCTGCCATGATGATGCGACACCTTCTGATCAGAGCCTCACCTGTGTGAGATGAGGCAGAACTGAGGGGGCTCACACCACATTTTGGGGATTTTTAGCTTTTTCCTCCATTTGCCATATAGTTTCTGTGTTAGTGTCTCTTCACCTGCGTGCATACCTCTTGGGATCTTCCTTTCCTCAGAGTCCTGGAGATCCGGGATCCACGGCTCTTCCCCTGCTTCCAGCCGGGCGATCAGGTCAGGTTTGGGAATGGGGAGTCCTGCTCAGGGGGTGAAAACAAGCATGATCTGAGTGCACTGAGGATTGGTGGAGTATTTGTCACAAAGGGCACATCTTGAGTTTAAACTGACCCCATGATTTCCTGGGGGGTTGTGGGATCTGAACAGATGGGAACATGGTAACTGAGCCCCCTTGGGAGAGGCAGATGTCTAGGGGAGGGGGGAATTGTCACACCCTTACTAGGAGTTTTCAGGATCTGTGGGCTCTGGGGAACTTGCTGAGGCACAAACAGCTCTGGTGTTAAACCTCTGCCTATGTCTAAACCACCAGAGCCCAGAGCCCTCCCCACATATGGAGCTAGTCCCAGGAAGGGAGGTGCACAGAGATACTGCGTGTGAGTGAGAATTAATGCAGATAGGATAATACACTGCTTCAGCTCCCATGAAAGCTGGAGGGATGGGGATGAGTTAGCATGTCCATTAGGTTCATGACTCCCCTATCCCATTAGAGGGGATTTGGAGGTGAATGGCTCTCTCACTTTGGAGTTGTGGACTATGTGACTTATTTCCCTCTAATCTAAGGCTGGGTCTACACTACCCGCCTGAATCGGTGGGTAGAAATCGACCTCTTGGGGATCGGACGCGACAATCGATCCCCGAATCGACGCTCTTACTCCACCAGCGGAGGTGGGAGTAAGCACCATCGACGGGAAGCCACAGAGGTCGATTTTGCCGCCGTCCCTACAGCGGGGTAAGTCGGCTGCGATACGTCCAATTCAGCTACGCTATTCGCGTAGCTGAATTTGCGTATCTTAAATCGACCCACCCCGGTAGTGAAGATGTAGCCTAACAGACCAGGGAAGAACCTGACCAAATGTAGAAATGCAGACCCCATGGCTTCAGATAGCTGAGGGGAAAGAAATCCTTACCCAGCGAGGTGACAGTCTCATAATTCTCCTGCATGACATCCCTGTAGAGGGCTCTCTGACCAGGGTCCAGCAGAGTCCCTTGCCCCTCGGTGAAGTACACAGCCACCTCCTCGAAGGTCACCGGCATCTGAAACAACAGGTGCTCCCCACTCAGTACCTGCTGCCCCAGACAGAATCCCACTATTCATGAGGGAAGAAGCTCAAAAAGAGGACAGCTCTGGGAGGGCAAGGGGAGAAGAATCCCACCCACTCTGCTCACAATCTTCCGGGGGGGATTTTTAAAAATCTAAAAATGTCCGGGATTTCCCCCCGGTCGGCTATTTATAGACAGAAAAGCAGCAGCCAAGCAGCGCTGGGCACCCAAAGCCCCTTCCTGGCTCCCCCCATCCCCTGCAGCCTTACCACGCTGTCCGGCCCCGCAGCTGTCTTCCCCTTCCTCCTGTTCCCTGAATGCTCCGCCCACCTGCTCCTCCCCCTCCCCTGCTTCCCGCGAATCAGATCTTCGCGGGAAGTCTGAAAAGAAGCAGGGGCAGGCGGGAGGCAGCAGCAGGTAAGCTGGGGCGGCGGGGCGCGAGGAGGAGAGCTCCGGGGAGGTGCGGCCCTGGCTGAGTGGCTCCCTCTGGCCCGGGCCGAGCGGCGCCCGGCGGCCCCAGTGGCTCCGGCCCAGCTCGGGGCCCAGCGGCTCTAGCCCCGGTTCCGGCCCCAGGGCGGCAACCCTGGTTCTGGCCAACTGCACCAGCCCGGCGCCAGCCGAGCACCCCCAGCAGCGCCGGCCCGGCCCCCAGCAGCGCCGGCCCCGGCTCGGGCCCCAGCAGCACCGGCCCTGGTTCCGGCCAAGCGTGCCAGCCCAGCCCCAGATGAGTACCTCCGGCCCGGCCCCAAGCCCAGTAATCCCGGCCGGAGCTCTGGCCGGAGTGCAGCCCGATTCCTGGGCTCTTTAAAGCCAGCCCTGGTCAGGGGACAGGGAGGGGGGGCTGGATGGGTCGGGAGTTTGGGGGGGGGGGCTGTCAGAGGGGCAGGAGTGTGGAGAGGGGTTGGGACAGTCAGGGACAGGGAGCAGGGGGGGTTAGATAGGTCTGGGGTTCTGGGGCGGCTGTCAGGGGGGCAGGGGTGTGGAAAGGGGTTGGGACAGTTAGGGACAGGGAGCAGGGGGGGTTAGATGGATCTGGGGTTCTGGGGGGGCTGTCAGGGGGGCAGGGGTGTGGAGAGGGGTCGAGGCAGGCAGGTAGCAGAGGAGGTTGGATGGGTCAGGAGTTCTGGGGGTCCTGTCAGGGGGCGGGGAGCAGTTGAATAGGGCATGGGAGTCCCCGGGGGTCTGTCTGGGGGCGGGGGTGTGAATATGGGGTGGGGGTGTGGATAAGGGTCGGTGCAGTCAGGGGACAGGTAGGGTTGTAGGGGGTTCTTAGGAGGGGGCAGTCGGGACAAGAGGCAGGGAGGCTTAGATAGGGGGTGGGATCCTAGGGGGCAGTTAGTGGCAGGGGTCCCAGGAGGGGGACAAGGAGCGGGAGGGGGGGTTGGGAGTTCTGAGGGAGGCAATCAGGGGGTGGGAAGTGGGAGGGAGTGGATGGGGGCGGGGCAGGGCTAGAGTGGGGCTCCTCCCCCCATCCTCTTTTTTGCTTGTGGAAATATGGTAACCCTAGCCCAGACCCCAGAGAGACAGTCACAGGGGACATGTTTCCCAGTGACACTGAGTCCAGCTGGGCTTCACTCTGGTAAGAGACTGATCCAGGGAGCAGCTTGTAAGAAGCGTCTCTTTTATTCACAGCCTGCACCCAGTATTTCAGCTCCACCCCAGCTCTGGTGATGCCGCTCGGTCCTGACCCACAGGCTGCTCCCCACCTGCTATTCCAGCCCTGGGAGATCCAAACCCCCACTCTGCGCCTCGGTCCTGAAACCCAGACTGCTCCCGCCTCCAGCCAGTGCCTCTATCCCCGCACCCAGCCCCTGTGGCGGGGGAAGGGTATGGGGGGGGGCGCGGGGCGTTTCCATGGGCGGCCGGACGTGGGCGCTGACCGGGAACCGGCTCCCGGGTTCGGGGTGCGACGCGGCCAGACCGAGCCTCACTCACGCTCCCGCCCACCCACGAGGGCCCCGGCCAGGGCTGCGTTCGGGCCCCGCCTCCCTGCACCCCACGGGCTGCGGAGGGGCCGAGGGAAAATGACGTGTCAGCGGGGCGGAAATGGAAGCTGCGCCGTTGGAGAGAGGCGGGGCCGGGCTCTTGCCGGTGTCATATTCAGCCTCAGCCCCGCGCCCAATGCGGGCACCGCTCCTCCCCCAGCGCAGGATTCCGTAGAGCGGTCGCCACCCCGTGCTCTACCTGTGGCTGCCAGGAGTTCCTGGGACCGGACTCTGACACCTCCCCACAATTCCCCTCAGCCCCATCTCCAGGACCCCTCCCCGAAACCCCGCCCCCTGCCTTGCCCTGGCCGGGCCTGTAACTGGGGATGCGGAGGCCGGGGGGAGCAGCCGGTGCAGGGTGAAGAACTGGCGGCTCCCCGGCTTCCATCGCTACCAGCAGCCGGACTGAGATGTGCGCAGGGGACTGCAGCTGGGAGCAGCCTGGGGCCAACCCCCTCCCCCCCTGCAGCCCGGGGGGCACCGCTCCCTGGGGGGATGGGCAGGTTTCTTACCTTCCCTCCAAGCGGTGCCCTCCCTGGGAGCAGGGGCTGGGGCCCGGGAAGGGGGGTCCTGGCCAGGCTGGGGTCTGTGCACCGGGAGAGGCTCCTGGGAGCAGCGGGACTGTCCCTGCTGGAGATTCCCCTCTCCGGGGTCCCAGCAGCAGCCGCCGGGGCTCGGAGATCTTGCAAGGAGCGTAGGCTCCCCACAGCGCCCCAGAGTCACTGCAGGGAGAGCGATTCACTTCCTGCTGCCTGGACTGAGTGACCCCAGTGATCGCTCCCAGAGCAGCATCCCAGCTGCTGCTGGGTCCTAGCGATCAAGGGATTGCACTGCAGCCCCCCTGCCCCAGACCCTGCCTCCTGGGGCCCCACGTCCCCTGGGCAGGGACAGGTTCTCTTAGCATTAAGGGGGTGTCATAGAATCATAGAATATCAGAGTTGGAAGGGACCTCAAGAGGTCATCTAGTCCAACCCCCTGCTCAAAGCAGGACCAATTCCCAGCTAAATCATCCCAGCCAGGGCTTTGTCAAGCCGGGCCTTAAAAACCTCCAAGGAAGGAGACTCCAACACCTCCCTAGGTAACGCATTCCAGTGTTTCACCACCCTCCTAGTGAAATAGTTTTTCCTGATATCCAACCTGGACCTCCCCCACCGCAACTTGAGACCATTGCTCCTTGTTCTGTCATCTGCCACCACTGAGAACAGCCGAGCTCCAT
Source organism: Chrysemys picta bellii (assembly GCF_011386835.1). Taxonomy (NCBI): domain Eukaryota; kingdom Metazoa; phylum Chordata; order Testudines; family Emydidae; genus Chrysemys; species Chrysemys picta. The sequence continues at coordinate 30,871,052 of NC_088802.1, read as the reverse complement.
CCTCTTTGGAACCCCCCTTCAGGTAGTTGAAGGCTGCTATCAAATCCCCCCTCATTCTTCTCTTCTGGAGACTAAACAATCCCAGTTCTCTCAGCCTCTCCTCATAAGTCATGTGCTCCAGCCCCCTAATAATTTTTGTTGCCCTCCGCTGGACTCTTTCCAATTTTTCCACATCCTTCTTGTAGTGTGGGGCCCAAAACTGGACACAGTATTCCAGATGAGGCCTCACCAATGTCGAATAAAGGGGAACGATCACGTTCCTCGATCTGCTGGCAATGCCCCTACTTATACAGCCCAAAATGCCGTTAGCCTTCTTGGCAACAAGAGCACACTGTTGACTCATATCCAGCTTCTCGTCCACTGTGACCCCTAGGTCCTTTTCAGCAGAACTGCTACCTAGCCATTCGGTCCCTAGTCTGTAGCAGTGCATGGGATTCTTCCGTCCTAAGTGCAGGACTCTGCACTTGTCCTTGTTGAACCTCATCAGGTTTTTTTCTGCCCAATCCTCTAATTTGTCTAGGTCCCTCTGTATCCGATCCCTACCCTCTAGTGTATCTACCACGCCTTCTAGTTTAGTGTCATCTGCAAACTTGCTGAGAGTGCAGTCCACACCATCCTCCAGATCATTAATAAAGATATTAAACAAAACCGGCCCCAGGACCGACCCTTGGGGCACTCCACTTGAAACCGGCTGCCAACTAGACATGGAGCCATTGATCACTACCCGTTGAGCCCGACGATCTAGCCAGCTTTCTATCCACCTTACAGTCCATTCATCCAGCCCATACTTCTTTAACTTGGTGGCAAGAATACTGTGGGAGACCGTATCAAAAGCTTTGCTAAAGTCAAGAAATAACACATCCACTGCTTTCCCCTCATCCACAGAGCCAGTTATCTCATCATAGAAGGCAATTAGGTTAGTCAGGCACGACTTCCCCTTCGTGAATCCATGCTGACTGTTCCTGATCACTTTCCTTTCCTCTAAATGTTTCATAATTGATTCCTTGAGGACCTGCTCCATAATTTTTCCAGGGACTGAGGTGAGGCTGACTGGCCTGTAGTTCCCCGGATCCTCCTTCTTCCCTTTTTTAAAGATGGGCACTACATTAGCCTTTTTCCAGTCATCTGGGACCTCCCCCGATCGCCATGAGTTTTCAAAAATAATGGCTAATGGCTCTGCAATCTCACCCGCCAACTCCTTTAGCACCCTCGGATGCAGCGCATCCGGCCCCATGGACTTGTGCACGTCCAGTTTTTCTAAATAGTCCCGAACCACTTCTTTCTCCACAGAGGGCTGGTCACCTTCTCCCCATGCTGTACTGCCCAGTGCAGCAATCTGGGAGCTGACCTTGTGCGTGAAGACAGAGGCAAAAAAATCATTGAGTACATTAGCTTTTTCCACATCCTCGGTCACTAGGTTGCCTCCCTCATTCAGTAAGGGGCCCACACTTTCCTTGATTTTCTTTTTGTTGCTAACATACCTGAAGAAACCCTTCTTGTTACTCTTAACATCTCTTGCTAACTGCAACTCCAAGTGTGATTTGGCCTTCCTGATTTCACTCCTGCACGCCTGAGCAATATTTTTATACTCCTCCCTGGTCATTTGTCCAATCTTCCACTTCTTGTAAGCTTCTTTTTTGCGTTTAAGATCAGCAAGGATTTCACTGTTTAGCCAAGCTGGTCGCCTGCCATATTTACTATTCTTTCTACACATCGGGATGGTTTGTTCCTGCAACCTCAATAAGGATTCTTTAAAATACAGCCAGCTCTCCTGGACCCCTTTGCCCTTCATGTTATTCTCCCAGGGGATCCTGCCCATCTGTTCCCTGAGGGAGTCAAAGTCTGCTTTTCTGAAGTCCAGGGTCCATATTCTGCTGCTCTCCTTTCTTCCTTGTGTCAGGATCCTGAACTCGACCATCTCATGGTCACTGCCTCCCAGGTTCCTATCCACTTTTGCTTCCCCTACTAGTTCTTCCCTGTTTGTGAGCAGCAGGTCAAGAAAAGCTTTGCCCCTAGTTGGTTCCTCCAGCACTTGCACCAGGAAATTGTCCCCTACGCTTTCCAAAAATTTCCTGGATTGCCTGTGCACCGCTGTATTGCTCTCCCAGCAGATATCAGGGTGATTAAAGTCTCCCATGAGAACCAGGGCCTGCGATCTAGCAACTTCTGCTAGTTGCCAGAAGAAAGCCTCGTCCACCTCATCCCCCTGGTCTGGTGGTCTATAGCAGACTCCAACCACGACATCACCCTTGTTGCTCCCACTTCTCAACTTTATCCAGAGACTCTCAGGTTTTTCTGCAGTATCATACCGGAGCTCTGAGCAGTCATACTCCTCTCTTACATACAACGCAACTCCCCCACCTTTTCTGCCCTGCCTGTCCTTCCTGAACAGTTTATATCCATCCATGACAGTACTCCAGTCATGTGAGTTATCCCACCAAGTCTCTGTTATTCCAATCACATCATAGTTCCCTGACTGTGCCAGGACTTCCAGTTCTCCCTGCTTGTTTCCCAGGCTTCTTGCATTTGTGTATAGGCACTTAAGATAACTCAATGATCGTCCCTCTTTCTCAGCATGAGACAGGAGTCCTCCCCTCTTGCGCTCTCCTGCTTGTGCTTCCTCCCAGGATCCCATTTCCCCACTTACCTCAGGGCTTTGGTCTCCTTCCCCCGGTGAACCTAGTTTAAAGCCCTCCTCACTAGGTTAGCCAGCCTGCTGGCGAAGATGCTCTTCCCTCTCTTCGTTAGGTGGAGCCCGTCTCTGCCTAGCACTCCTTCTCCTTGGAACACCATCCCATGGTCGAAGAATCCAAAGCCTTCTCTCCGACACCACCTGCGTAGCCATTCGTTGACTTCCACGATTCGACGGTCTCTACCCCGGTCCTGCATAGAAGCCACAGTATCAGTGGGCAGAAAGGAGACTGGCAGATCCCCAGGGCGGGGGAGAAGAGGGGTTTCTACAGAGATTGAGGATTGTTCTAGAGAGCCCCCCAATATCAAGAGGAAGATGGGGGGGGGTGATGGGTCTTGGTCCTAGAGAGGTTGCCTGGGACCAGGAGCTGCAGATGACGTTTCTTGGTGACACTGACTGTGTGTGATTCACTTTGGTAGCAGACGGGCACAGGGAGCAGATTGTCAGAGATGGTCTCTTGTCTCCATGTCAGGCTCTCTGCTCCCCTAACTCGTGCCATGGAGTTGTCACTTGTCAGTGATTTACCACCAGGTTTGTATGGTGATGGGCAGAGCCAGATTAACCCATCACTGGGCTTTAGGCAAAGGTCCTCATGTCACCCCCTCCCCCAGGGTTCCCCTCTGCCCCTCCTGGATGCATCCCCCATGGAAGCCTCACTACAGCTCCCTGTCAGGCACCTGTATTTATTTTCATGTTTACTGTGTTTATTAATGTTGTTGATGCTGTTGTGCTCATGGAACATTTAAAGGACTTGGTACTTTCCAGAAGAGACTGGCTCTGTGGAACTTTTTGCAACACTTTATAAGGGCTGTGTGCCTGTCAGCAGTGGCTGTCTGATAGAGAGGCAGCCAGTAACTATCTATTTGTGCAGGGTTCAGGAGGTTTCCTTCACCACAAATCATCGTCATAATCGATCCGAGTCATCTTACGCCTGAGACTTACTTGTTGTGTGTGACCCAGTGAACTTACCATCTGTTCCTGTGCTCCTGATCTGCTGAAGGTCCTGTGCTCCTCCTGTCCCCGGCAACTGCTTGAGGCAGTGGTAGGTCCAGGACCCACCTAGCCCAGCTGCAGACGGCTGCTTACTTCCATCAGATGCTGTGTGTGTCCATCATCATCCCATCGGTCCGTTGGGACCTTGGTTTTTTGGGGACCTGCAAGTACAAACTTTTGGTTATTGCCAAGGGTCATTTGGGGACCAGGCTTCAGGCCCACTGTTGGGGCAAATCACTGAGTTATTTACTGTTTTTATTTTCCTTTCCCCTTTGCATTCCCTGGTATTGTTAAGTTCCCTAAATAAACCTTGTTTGTTTTGGAAGATATTTCCTTGTTAAGTCTTCTGTTTACCTACTTACCTGGTCAGCTGAGGGAGGTTATTCCCCAGATAATAGATGCTGGTAGCCAGTCAAAGAACCTGGCCCTGTTACAAAACATCTGGGTAACACCCCAATCCCATTGTGAAGATGGGGGGCACTGGGGCCAAAATTGAGTGAGTGGCCTTGTGACATGGGTTGCAATCCCACTCAGTCAGTTTTGGCCTGGTGGCCCTCCCCCGAAAATAGGTCGTAGTTCTGGGCCTAACCTGAGTGGGCAGTGGGGCAGCTAGCACTGCGCCTTCCCACTGCTGCCGTGGGGCCGGCAACTGAGCCTCTCTCTCTCTCTTTCTCTCTCACACACACCCCACCTAGACATATGACACAGAGAGACCTAGACACAGACCTAGTTTACCTGTTCCTTAATCCAGCCCTGACTACACCTGACCCTCCAGGGTGGGGGTCTGGCGGGGAGGGTGTGGGGAGTTGATTCAGTAGCTGTTGTGTCCAGAGGGGTCTGGTCCCTGCTCAGAGAGGAGGCTGCGCTCGATCTGTCCCTGTTTTCCATCCTGGTCACAAGCTGCTGCCTCCTCCATTGGGATCTGGGAGCCTGAATGGAGCAGCTGCTGCTCTCCCAACACAGTCTGTGCTGGGGACGGGGAGAGAACTTCATATAAAGCCCCCTCTGTGCCCAGTCCAGATGGAGACGTTCACTGGGCCACAGAGAGAGATTGACACTGCAGGACGGTGATTGGGGCACCCGCCTGTGAGGGTCCAGTCCCATTTCCCAAGGACTCTGTAATGACTCACCCAAAGTTTGTGCAGTGTCTCTGTAGCCATGTTGGTCCCAGGAGATTAGCAAGATAAGGGGGGGTGAGGTTATAGCTTTTATTGGATCAAGTTCCGTTGGTCAGAGACACAATTGTTCAAGCTACACAGAGCTCTTCAGGTCAGATATTACCTTACCCAAAGTGTGACAGGTTCAACAGGGGAGGCTGAGGGGGCTCCACACCAGAAGATCCTATGACCCCTGGGTTAGAGCACTCTCCTCGGGATTTGAACAGGGGGTTCCCACAGCTGTTTCTCCCCATTCGGCAGTGGGGGGAATTGACCATGGTCCCCCACACAGCACGGCTGCTCTCATGCCTGGGCTAAAACATTAAGGGAGGAATTGCCCCCAGAGGCAAGTAGAATTAGGGGGGAGGGATAGCTCAGTGGTTTGAGCATTGGCCTGCTAAACCCAGCATTGTGAGTTCAATCCTTGGGGGGGGCACTTAGGGATCTGGGGCAAAATCAGTACTTGGTTCTGCTAGTGAAGGCAGGGGACTGGACTCAATGACCTTTCAGGGTCCCTTCCAGCTCTATGAGATAGGTATATCTCCACATATTATTATAACTAGCCACCTGCCTAACTCATTCTCATGAGAAAAGAGCATGGGCACCTAAGCCACAGGACTACAACAAAGGGGTTCCCAGCTGTGCATTCACAGTCAGAGAGAGGCACAAAATCCAGGTTGCAGGGAGGGGCTTATCACTACAAGAGGGGTGGGGGTTAGGACATCCCTCTCTCTCCTCAGCATCAATTAGGTGGCCCTCTGCCTAGCCTGCTGGCTTTTGTGGATCCTATTCCTAGGTGTGTATCTCTCCCCATACATTGCATAGGGAACCGAGGTGACTAACTCAGGCATGGGGGATCCTCTGGTTTTTCCAGTGATTTTCTAGATGCCTAAAAGTTAGCCATTACAACACTAAAGTACCTGTGTCGACCTAGGCTTCAGTGGCTGCCATCAGCCCAGTTGTTGATCTGTAGAGAATTATAGACCTGGTGGAAGCTGATGGGTCTACTGACCAGATGGTAGGGGACCCATGTGTCCTATATTTCCCCTTTTAATTTTCAAATGTTCAGCAAAATCCTCAGTTTTCTGCTGATGATTTATAACAGAGAAAGGGCAGAGACAATAAATGCTCTTCAGCACAACCCAGAGCAATGGGAGAATAATCTGGAATGAGACAACCCACCCCAAAGGGGAAACTTGACAACTCTACCATTCACTCTGCTAATAGGATCCGTCTCAATGAGATGCAAAGGGTCGGTCTAGACCAGGAAAAGGGATGGGAGTTCAGTCAGGGACCGAGGGAAATGTGCTAGCTAAGCCCAATCATGTTTGCTAGTCTGCTGCTGAAGCGGACGTGGGATCCCCAGGCCTCTAGGCTCTCTGGAAATCAGTCCCTCTCAATGGTGTTTTGGAATGCAGAGGGACAGGGGAAAAGGGCCGAAGGGGTGAATGAGAAGGGTCATGAACTCCCCTGTGCTCTCCCTCTCTTCTTATTCTATGATCTGCAAACACCAGATAGCCCCAGTACCCAGCTCCCTCTTATTCCCATCTCTACCAGCCCCAGCCATTCAATCCCCCCAGTTCTCTGCCCAACATCATACATCCCGGTCCCTTAACGTTTGATCCCCCAGAACCCAGCACATGGGGGATTTGGGGACGGGAGGGGGGGGGGGGAGGAGTTACAAGTTTCAGGGATGCTCATTCTTTAGGCAACAGCTCCAGGTAAGTGGGGGAGCCCAGCCCAGTGGCTGAAGGAAGATGGGAGATGGGAACAGGTGTCTACGATGAACATGGGGTATGGTCCAAGTGTTCTTCTCCAAATCCCCATGGAAGGGGGAATCACATTGGGAAGGGAAAGGGGGGAATTTCAGCCAGGGAAAGGGAGTGTCTGTAGGAGTTTCTCTCTGTTCCTTCCCCCACCTGTGGCCCATCAGCTCAGCAGTTAGGCCTGCAGCAGGGAGAAGGGGGTGATCAGGGTTTCTCCTCCTCTGCCTCAGGTTGGAAACGGGACCCCAGAGCAATAGTTCTTGGTATTTAATGCCCTATTTGGATGCATGGGGCAGTTCTGCCCACTCAGAGCCGATGTTCGGTCGGGACACTGGACAAAAAAGCAATTTTGCCCTCCGCTCCGACGCTCACGCCCCCCCCTGACTCCGCCCCCTCCTTCCCCCATTGGATCTCTCCATGGAGGGAGGAGGTTAGGAGGAGGGAGGAGGGTCGGGCAACTACCAGGAGCGTGGGAGGGGAAGGGAAAGTTGCCGCGGCTGCCGGGGGCTAGCTGGGCATGGCCCGGGCTGCGTGCAGGCAGCAGCCGGGGCTGGCTCTGGCCCGGGTGGGATGCGTGGGCCGCCGGAGACACGCGGCGAAGAGGGGCTGCGGGGGCGAGACTTGTCCCAGGCAGGGAGGCCGGCGGACAGGGGCGAGGGGCCAGCCGGGGTCCCCATAAACTTCCCCGCCGCTGCCAGGGAGCCCCGCACCTCTCTTGCTCGGCTGTGCTCCAGCGGCTCGCCCCGCCGGGAAGGAGCCGCTGGAGCGCAGCCAAGCGGGAGAGGTGCGGGGCTCCCTGCCGGCGGCGGGACGCGCCGCATGTGCCCACGGCGGGCTGGGGGGCGGGAGGCTCTGCGGGGCTGGGAAAAGCCCTGGCTCCTGCCCGTTGCCCAGCCTGGAGCCCCGGGGAGCCCCTCAGGAGACCGGCCGCTGCTGTGGCTCGGCTGTGCCAGCTCTGGCCCCCTGCACGCCCGTGCCGCGCTGCCCCCAGGGTCCCCGGCTCACATGCACTGTCGCTGCCCCGCGGCCAGCCCCGGACTTTGCTTCACAGTGCTTCTTATCGGTGTCCCCCCCCCAGCCCTCTTTATCCCCAGCCCCTTCTGCATCGGGGCCAGCTTTTGCCCTGGGGTGGGCAGCATGTGCGCCCGGCGCGGCTGGGGCCTGCTAATGCCTCCCGCCCCTGCGAAACTGCTTTTTTTTTTTTGCTCCGCCACCATTTTTTTTTTGCTCTGCCCCCCCTCCGCCCCTCCCCGCGTCCCGATATTTCATCCCTGTGATCTGGTCACCCTAGCTCAAAGCAGGACCAATCCCCAACTAAATCACCAATCCCCAACTAAATCAATCAATAAATAATCACCCTGAAAACAAACATTCTCCCCTCTCCTCTGCATCATGCTCTCTGCTCTGTCTTAATTAGTTTGCATAAAACACCCTGAACTGCCTCAGACAAACTGTGTGTGGGGTTAGTTGCATTTTCTCTGTCTTTGTCACAAATTGTTCCTTTTCCTTCTGTTTGTGGTGTTGGAACCTTTAAAACTGGAATCCATTTTCTGGGGCTTGTCTGGACTGAGCTGTGAAGTGCAGATTCAGAAATAATAAAACAAGATTTCCCATGTTAAACGATAAAATCACTCTTCATCTTAAGGCTCTGTCATGTCCTGGTGCAATCCAGACCGGGAGCAGACATGCCACTCGCGATTTCTGAGTAAGTGCCTGTTTATTTTCCTTTCCTGCCTGCAGTGGACCTGAGTTACCTCAGAAGTCTCAATTTTTTTCTCAACTTTAAAATGTGGAATTTTCTTGGTGTTTGGTTTTAAATACTCTCCTGTGAGAACTGCATCTCAGTCACTGTAGTGTTGTGTTTAAGAGCCTTCTGGAAAGTAACTAGCCAACTCTCATGATTTTGTCATGAGTCTCATGATAATGATTGTTTTCCTTAAAGCCCCAGTTTCGGGAGTCAAGTGGATATGTGATGATTTCAGTCTTCATTCTTAAACAAAAATGAAGTTTCTAGCCCTCGTGGCTGTGGAGAAAGCTTCAAAATGTGACCCCAGTGCACCCTAAAGGCTCAAAAAGCAGAAAGCAAATAAAAAGAACTCCAAAACTATTATTTTTACATAATCTCATGATTTCAAAGCCAATCTCATGATTTTTGGTGGGCCCGATTCATGATTTTTGAACATTTGGGGTTGGCAATACTGTAAAAGTGACTTGAAAGGGTCAGTTTCACTCCCTTTTAAGGTCAATTTCTAGTGTATTATTTGCAGTGGGGTAACACCCCTAGAGCCCGAGGCAAGTGCAGTATAAACCTATAGAGTCTTGTCCTAGTAGACTGTTTCCAAAAGTTAAATGATCTGTTCCACGCTTGGTGAACTGCAAAAAAGAGATAGAAAGTAATCTAGATTTTTCTACAGTTGTTTCAATTGTTGTAAACAAGAGTTAGTAACAAAGTCAGAATATACATTAATATTTTAAACCTAACCAGTATCCTTTAAGTGAGTTGACACGAGATGTGAGAACATGTTATTATTAGAGCTGAGTGGGTGTAATATTTATTTAATTCTCTTTTTTTATATAGGAATTAGACACAGTGCTCCCGTCAGCTAAATTCTAAATAGCCCCTGGAATCACAGTTAAAGTTGTGTCCATTCCCCACCCACCCCAAACTGAAATGGCACCCCTGTGCTCCTGCCCCCCCAAAAAAGGGGAAGGGGTGGAATTCACCAGGCAGAGATAACTTTATTTTAAACTGTGATTCATAGGAAATGGGCAGGATTTGAATACCTTGGGAGGAATCATTTAATAATCAGAACAGAAACCAGGAACAAAATTGAAATGGCTAAATTTCTCCTGAACTAAAGCATTAAAGTGATGAATTCTCTAAATAACAAATGACACCATCACTTTCAATGGAATCTACAAATCTCACTGTCAAACAGTTTGTCATGTAAGACCAGTTCCTCAAAGGTTTTTAGGTGCCTAACTCCCATTGATTTCAATGGGAATTAGCTGCCTAAATATGTCTGATCATCTGGGCCTTTTTCCTTCTCACTTCTATTCATTTTTTCCCCTTCAATTCCCAGGTTCCCCACTCCAGTCCCCACTGTCTTCTACCCACTATTGCCTCAGAGTTCAAAAATGGTGAGCCAGGCCACCAAAAATCGTGGGACTGGCCTAAAATTCAGGAGAATTTAAAAATATGCATTTTTTAAAAGATCCTGGCTTGGGTCCCCTGCCAAATGTTCCAGAGATAATTTCAGTTTGAAAATATGATAAATAAATCCTGATATTAAAGACATTAATATAATAAATACTAATACATAATACATAAAAGTATAATAAATACCAATACATAATATAATCAATAAAATAAATATATTTGGCCCATCATATTAATATTTATAATTATCAAAGTAATTAATGATCATTAATTCAATACTCTCCCAATATCCCCAGCCCTCCCCTCTCCCTTTTGAAACCAGCTTTCTGAGATTTCCCTTCACCTCTCTCCCATTTCTCCCTGCCCCCTTTCCTCCATAGCCCTTTTTCCTGACAGCTATCTCTAACTTTAGATTTTGGATAACTTAAGAAATTATTATTAATAAGAGTAATGACTTTGGATTTTAATTACAGATTAGTTTCATAGCAAGTTGCCTATCATGGCTATTGGTGTAACTGCATCTCTGAGCTCTGAAAAGCCTCCACTGTATGAAACAATAAAACAAATATTGTTTTAAAAAATGTCTAAAGAATTGTTTTAACAAAAGAAAGAACAATACATACAAACAAATATATGTACAACAGAAATAAACTTTATAAATACAGGGGAATGAATTTGGGAGGGGGAAAGCACATTCATTTGCCTTTTAAAAACACAAACACTGATCTTGTCTGTCACAGATCCAGTGGCGTAGCCAGCTTCTAAGAGGAGGGGGAGCAAACATAAAAAAGGCACCCCCCCTTTGGCTCCTCCTCTGGCCATGCCCCCCTTGGCTCCTCCTCCGGCCGCACCGCCCCTCCCCCCCTTGCTTCTCCGGCCGCGGCTGCCAGCCGCCATGCTGCGCCCCCCCCCCCCGCTCCTCTGGCCGCCCCTGCCCCCCCCCCATGGCTGCCGGCCGCCAGCCTGCACCCCCCCTCACTCCTCTGGCTGCGACTGCTGGCCGCGTTGCGGGCCAGCAGCCTGCGCCCCCCCTCGCTCCTCCAGCCGCTGCTGCCAGCCGTGCTGCAGGTCGCATGCTGCGCCCCCCGCTCCTCCGGCCATGCTACCCCGGCTCCTCCAGCCGTGCCCGCTGCCCCCCCATGGCTGCCGGCCACACTGTGGGCCACCAGCCTGCGCCCCCCTCACTCCTCCGGCCGCGCCCGCCACCAGCCTGCACTCCCGCTCGCTCCTCCGGCTGCTTTTGGAAAGGCGGGGGAAGCGGCTGCTTCCCCTGCACCCCGCTAGCTACGCTACTGCACAGATCAGTGTATATGTGACCGTGATGTCTGTATTCTCCCCCAGGGTGGAGTGGTAGGCATAGGGCACCAGCCATTGACACTATGCGCAGTGTGTGTTTGGGGACTGTAGCATCATGCTGGAATGCAGTTCTGGATGGGTTGCAGAGGGCAATACCGGATTTACAATGGCGCCACTGGTGCCGGGCCCACGGTTGAAAAGGGCCCCGGCCCGCTCTTCTCCACCCCCCGCTCTCTCCTGTTGGGTCAGAGAAGCTTGATGCTGCTGGCAGCAGCCTGGTTCCTACCCCGCCCCTTTCCCCAGCATGCTACCTTCCCTCCCCCCCTCCCTGCCGCAGATCAGCTGGATCAGCTGCTTGCCAGCAGGAAGGGGGGGGGAAAGAGTAGGAAGCACCCCCCTCACATACCCCGAGCCCCCTGCCCTGACTCCTGCACCCCCCCACACACAGCCCCCTGCACCTCCCACACACATCCAGCCCCCTGTCCTGACCCCTGCACTCCACTCACACCTCCCCAGCCCTGACCCCTGCACCCCCCACACCTCCCCAGCCCCCAGCCCTGTCTTCTGCATCCTGCATTCCTCCTCCTGCCCCCCCAGTCCCTGCCCTGAAACCTGCACCCCCCTCACACATCCCCAGCCCCCTGTTCTGACTCCTGCACCCCACCACATCCCCACCCCCATCCTGAGAACCAAACAGGAGCTGCCCCACGTAAGCGCTCCACACCCCAACCTCCTGCCCCAACCCTGAGCCCCCTCCCTCTCCCTCCCCCGAGCTCCAAACATTTTTTTACAATATTTGGAAAGATCATTAAGTGGTCCATCGAGACCCTCCGTGATTTTCAAGTGGTCTGTGGAAAAATAAATTAGACTACAAGAACAATCAAGGTACCTCACTTTATTTTCATTTACTTGCTATTACTTATAGGAGGAGGATGAAGAAAAAAAGAATAAAAAACGGGGGCAGGAGGAGATAAGAGAGAACGTTCTTTTTCTTGGCTGGGTCCCAAGGAGGAGCCCCAAAAATGAAGCTGAGCACAGGGCTGGGGGGCCCCACTAACTAAATCCACCACTGGCTGTCACGTCACCTGGGCTGGGGACACTGTCAGGGCCAGTGTAACCACTAGGTGAACTAGGCAACCGCCTAGGGTGCCAAGATTTGGAGGTACCCAAACATTTTTTTTAACACTACAGTGGAGTCACATCTTATGCGGGGGTTAGGTTCTAACGTCACTGCGTAAGAGGAAAATCGCATATAGTGAAAATTACCATAAGATACAGTATACACAGTATACACTAGAACAGGGGTCCTCAACATACGGCATGCATGCCGCTGAGCCTGCTGCCGACCTGGGGTTCTGTTCACTCAGCCGGCAGCGGGCTGAGCAGGGCCAGCAGTGGGCCGGCTCCTGTCAGCTGGGGTCCCGGCCGCCGGCCCTGCTCAGCCCACTGACGATCTGAGGTTCTGGCTGCCGGCCCCTTGCCAGCCAGGATCAGCCCCGCTCACCCTCCTGATGGCCTGGGTGAATGGCAGGAGGCTGAGCAGAGTCGCCGGCTGGGACCCCGGCTGGCAGCTGAGTGAACGGAACCCCAGGCCTGCAGCAGGCTCAGCGGTGGCTGGGACCCGCAGCCTGCCATTAAAAAAAAAATTAGCTCGCGTGCCACCTTTGGCACGCGTGCCATAGGTTGAGGACCCCTGATCTAGTAGTGTATACTGTGTATACTTAGTTTATGGTAATTTTCACTATACGCGATTTTCCTCTTACGTGCTGACCTTATAACCTCACTCCCACGTAAGATGTGACTCCACTGTATTCATTTTTGAAAATTTATAATAAGCGATGCTCGTGGGGGGGGAGGGGGGACAAGGTGGAAGTTTCGCCTACGGTGCAAAATATCCTTGCACCGGCCCTGGATACTGTGTCAGCTGATCCCCACAGTCTCCAACCTACCTGGGCAGTACAGCAGACATGGCCATGCCCACTAGCTCCTCTCCACTCCCTAGCCCCCCAACCACTTCCCCCCCCCCCAAGGCTTAGCCCTCTTACTTTTAAAAATGATTGCTTGTCCCTCTCTCCCCCTCAGGCTTTTCTGGCAGCCCTGTTGCCAGGTATCCCGTTTTAGACTGGAAACTCCAGTAGAAAATGGGACCTGAGTGTCCGGTTAGCAGTGCTGACTGGAAACTAAATGTCCGGTTATAGGAGTAAACACATTAGCCTCCGCTCCTCCCACTCCCAACACCCACCCCAGAGGGCTGGAGGAGAACCTGTCTTGCTGCTGTGGGAGGAGGGGCAGCTCAGTGCAGAGAGAGACAAAGAGAATGGGCTAGAACCAGGTAGGTACCCGCTCTATGTGGGCAGGGGCGGGGAGGATCCTGTTTACCCCCCCACCGGCCTACTGCGCTTGCAGTTTATCCCTGACCCTGCCTTGCTCCAGAGACCAACCCTAGCTCCTGCCCCACTGTACTTTTACCCCCGGCCCTTTTTACAATCATTCCCCAGGAGGGCCCACAAATACGTTTGGCGCTGGGCCCACAAAAAGTTAATCCGGCCCTGGCAGAGGGAGGCGAGCTCAAATGTGTTGCACCTGAAGTCAGCCAGGCTCCTCAGCATGTCTGTTTGCTCCTTCAGAAGCGCTGTCATCTGCTGCGTATCATGCTCATTCTGCTGAGCTTTTCTCCTGTCCTCAATGTCCCTGTCCATTTTGTGCGAGACCATGATCTCCATGCCTCCTGCTTAGTGTTCGCTGCTCCAGAGGCTTGCATGATCTCTGAAAACATGTCATCCCGCATTCTCTTCCTTCACCTCCTTATCTGGTTCAGCTTCTCCACTGGTGTGGAGGGAGAGGTGAAGGTTGCATTTGCAGCTGCAAAAGCTACAATGTACAGAGGCACTATTGTGAATGCATAGTTAAGCTATAGGACAAGCTTGCTATATTGAAATCACTCCCTTAATCCATGGAAGTTTAAAGAAGTATATTCTCACTTTGGCCAGGTATTCATGGATAGCGTTGGCTATCCCAGCCATGGTGAGTAGGGCCCAGGCGGGGGTGGGGGTAGGGAGTAGGGGATGGGCTGGCACAAGACGGGGGGTCACCGTAGTGTTTGCGGTTTGGGCAACTGAACTGAATACAGGCATTGTTTCCCACAGGCAGTGGTGACTTTAGCTGATTTCTCACTCCTGAGGGTAACAGAGGTGGAAAGGGAATAGCTGCTGCACAATCCTGGTCCATATGGTCCTAGCCTGTGTGCTCCAATAATGCCTTCTGAATTAATAGATGAATGCCATAGGAAATTGTCCTACTATGGCAGGAGAAATAAGGTAGCCCTTCCCAGAAACCTTTGGCAATGGACTACAGATTACCTCCAGGAAAGTTTCCTTGAGATCTCTATGGAGGATTCACGGGACATCCCAGTGTGCATAAACAAACTGTTTTGCAGAGTCCCCTTTGCCTAGCTGTGCCGGGCAATGAGAAGCAGACAACCACTCTACCTCCACTAGTTATTTCACTACCTCTTGTAACACAACTAAAGAATAGTAAATGAGAAGATGTGTTCCTACAATATCAATGCAAACTGCATACTTACCAGAGGTTCCTTCCCTGGCATCACGGTTGCCCATGCTGGACTGCTCCAGGGTTACAAACAGCTCCTGGCTCAGCATGACAATGGGTCCCTTGCTCGCCTGTGCCCCATTCTTCTCCTCTTTCTCATCCAATACCTCATCCTCAGGGTTGCCCTGCAGTGGCCTCTGACTCCAACTCCAGGGGCCCCTTGGTGGTGGAAGTCGGGTCATTGCAGAGGATAGTATGCAGCTCCTTGTAAAAGTGGCGGATCTGTGGTGCTGCACTAGAGCAGCTGCTTGCCTCCCTTGCCTTCTGGTATGTCTGCCGCAGCTCCTTGGCTGTGTATCTCTCTTGTAGCCCTTCTCCCCCATGCCCCGAGTGATCTGCTTATCAATGTCCATATTTCTATGGCTGGATAGGATCTGTGGCTGCACAGCCTCTTTCCTCCACAGACCCAGGAGATCCACCATTTCCTGTTTGCAGTCCAGGCAGGGACACATTTGGATAGTGTAGCCAGCATGCTCAGCTGGGCAGTTGCTACATGAGGTCTCCATGCCAAGCAAACAGGAAATGGAATTTAAAAAATTCCTGGTTCTTTAACAGGGGAGGGGCTTGTTCCGGTGCACCTGGCCGCTGGACAGCACAGTTCAAAATGGTGACCAGAGCGGTCACAGTGGAGCATTGTGGGACACCTCCTGAAGGCCACTAAAGTCGACATAAGCAATGCAATGTCTACAGTGTTGACCTAACTATGTCAACTTAAGAGCTACGTCTGTCACGGAGGTAGAGTTAATAAGTCAACATAGAAGGTGAGTTACATCAGAGAGAGAAACTCTGGAGTGTAAATGCTGACATTATTAGGTCAACATAAGCTTGTGACACTTAGCTGTGTTGGTGAGTGTCTGTTGCTGGGACAGTTTGTCAGTTTGACCGTGTGCTTGATTGCTTGCTTGTTTGTTTGAAAAGTGTGAATTGGGAGTGCTTTGTTCCAGGTGGGCCTTGAGTGGGTCTGACTGGTATATAAGGGCAGTCAGCAGCGAACCAGCTGAGCAGCGAAGAGCAGAGGCTAACAGAGGGAGTTCGCCTGGGGAGAACTCACTGAGGCTTTCATCTGCAGGTTTCTCTGAGTAGTTCCTGCAACAGCTGAGGAAGCTCTTAAGAGGAAGGTGATATGGAAGGTGAGCGATCAGCTGTTGTAACCTGCACAGGTTGTGCCATGTTTGTCTTTCTTCCACAGGACAGAAGCGACTTTGTCTGTACAAAGGGCAAGCTGGTCTCCATATTAGAAGAGAAGGTTCGAGGTCTGGAGAAACGAGTATCGACTCTGCGTTGCATAAGGGAAAATGAAGATTTCCTGGACAGACGTCAGGAGATGCTTCTACAGCCACAATGTTCTGAAGATTCAGAGCAGGCGCGGCAGGGACAGAAGGATGGTGAAGAAGTTTGGCAGCATGTGACCTCCAGAAGGAGAAAGAGGAGCGTACATGTACCAGCAATGGAGATACAGGTGAGCAATCATTTCCATGTTCTCTCTACAGGTATTAATGCGGAGAGTGGACTAGATGACCCATCTGAGGGAAGGGAGCAGAAGGAGACTCCACCGATTGGAAGGCAAAAGATGCACTGTCCTAGGGATGGGGGTTCCACGACCACCACTCCCAAGAGGAGGAGGAGGGTGGTGGTGGTCGGGGACTCCTTCCTCAGGGGGACTGAGTCATCTATCTGCTGCCCCGACCGGGAAAACTGAGAGGTCTGCTGCTTGCCAGGAGCTAGGATACACGATGTGACGGAGAGACTGCCGAGACTCATCAAGCCCTCGGATCGCTACCCCTTCCTGCTTCTCCATGTGGGCACCAATGAAACTGCCAAGAATGACCTTGAGCGGATCACTGCAGACTACGTGGCTCTGGGAAGAAGGATAAAGGAGTTTGAGGCGCAAGTGGTGTTCTTGTCCATCCTCCCTGTGCAAGGAAAAGGCCTGCGTAGAGACCGTCGAATCGTGGAAATCAACGAATGGCTACGCAGGTGGTGTCGGAGAGAAGGCTTTGGATTCTTCGACCATGGGATGGTGTTCCAAGAAGGAGGAGTGCTAGGCAGAGACGGGCTCCACCTAACGAAGAGAGGGAAGAGCATCTTCGCAAGCAGGCTGGCTAAACTAGTGAGGAGGGCTTTAAACTAGGTTCACTGGGGGAAGGAGACCAAAGCCCTGAGGTAAGTGGGGAAATGGGATCCTGGGAGGAAGCACAAGCAGGAGAGCGCAAAAGGGGAGGACTCCTGTCTCATACTGAGAAAGAGGGACGATCGATGAGTTATCTTAAGTGCCTATACACAAATGCAAGAAGCCTGGGAAACAAGCAGGGAGAACTGGAAGTCCTGGCACAGTCAGGGAACTATGATGCGATTGGAATAACAGAGACTTGATGGGATAACTCACATGACTGGAGTACTGTCATGGATGGATATAAACTGTTCAGGAAGGACAGGCAGGGCAGAAAAGGTGGGGGAGTTGCGTTGTATGTAAGAGAGGAGCTCCGGTATGAAACTGCAGAAAAACCTGAGTCTCTGGATAAAGTTGAGAAGTGTGAGCAACAAGGGTGATGTCGTGGTCGGAGTCTGCTATAGACCACCAGACCAGGGGGATGAGGTGGACGAGGCTTTCTTCTGGCAACTAGCAGAAGTTGCTAGATCGCAGGCCCTGGTTCTCATGGGAGACTTTAATCACCCTGATATCTGCTGGGAGAGCAATACAGCGGTGCACAGACAATCCAGGAAGTTTTTGGAAAGTGTAGGGGACAATTTCCTGGTGCAAGTGCTGGAGGAACCAACTAGGGGCAGAGCTTTTCTTGACCTGCTGCTCACAAACAGGGAAGAATTAGTAGGGGAAGCAAAAGTGGATGGGAACCTGGGAGGCAGTGACCATGAGATGGTCGAGTTCAGGATCCTGACACAAGGAAGAAAGGAGAAAAGCAGAATACGGACCCTGAACTTCAGAAAAGCAGACTTTGACTCCCTCAGGGAACAGATGGGCAGGATCCCCTGGGAGAATAACATGAAGGGCAAAGGTGTCCAGGAGAGCTGGCTGTATTTTAAAGAATCCTTATTGCGGTTGCAGGAACAAACCATCCCGATGTGTAGAAAGAATAGTAAATATGGCAGGCGACCAGCTTGGCTAAACAGTGAAATCCTTGCTGATCTTAAACGCAAAAAACAAGCTTACAAGAAGTGGAAGATTGGACAAATGACCAGGGAGGAGTATAAAAATATTGCTCAGGCATGCAGGAGTGAAATCAGGAAGGCCAAATCACACTTGGAGTTGCAACTAGCAAGAGATGTTAAGAGTAACAAGAAGGGTTTCTTCAGGTATGTTAGCAACAAAAAGAAAGTCAAGGAAAGTGTGGGCCCCTTACTGAATGAGGGAGGCAACCTAGTGACTGAGGATGTGGAAAAAGCTAATGTACTCAATGATTTTTTTGCCTCTGTCTTCACGAACAAGGTCAGCTCCCAGACTGCTGCACTGGGCAGCACAGTATGGGGAGAAGGTGACCAGCACTCTGTGGAGAAAGAAGTGGTTCGGGACTATTTAGAAAAACTGGACGTGCACAAGTCCATGGGGCCAGATGCGCTGCATCCGAGGGTGCTAAAGGAGTTGGCGGATGAGATTGCAGAGCCATTAGCCATTATTTTTGAAAACTCATGGTGATCGGGGGAGGTCCCAGATGACTGGAAAAAGGCTAATGTAGTGCCCATCTTTAAAAAAGGGAAGAAGGAGGATCCGGGGAACTACAGGCCAGTCAGCCTCACCTCAGTCCCTGGAAAAATCATGGAGCAGGTCCTCAAGGAATCAATTATGAAACACTTAGAGGAGAGGAAAGTGATCAGGAACAGTCAGCATGGATTCACCAAGGGGAAGTCGTGCCTGACTAACCTAATTGCCTTCTATGATGAGATAACTAGCTCTGTGGATGAGGGGAAAGCAGTGGATGTGTTATTCCTTGACTTTAGCAAAGCTTTTGATACGGTCTCCCACAGTATTCTTGCCGCCAAGTTAAAGAATTATGGGCTGGATGAATGGACTGTAAGGTGGATAGAAAGCTGGCTAGATCGTCGGGCTCAACGGGTAGTGATCAATGGCTCCATGTCTAGTTGGCAGCCGGTTTCAAGCGGAGTGCCACAAGGGTCGGTCCTGGGGCCGGTTTTGTTTAATATCTTTATTAATGATCTGGAGGATGGTGTGGACTGCACTCTCAGCAAGTTTGCAAATGACACTAAACTGGGAGGCGTGGTAGATACAGTAGAGGGTAAGGATCGGATACAGAGGGACCTAGACAAATTAGAGGATTGGGCCAAAAAAAAACCTGATGAGGTTCAACAAGGACAAGTGCAGAGTCCTGCACTTAGGACGGAAGAATCCCATGCACTGCTACAGACTAGGGATCGAATGGCTAGGTAGCAGTTCTTCAAAAAAGGACCTAGGGGTCACAGTGGATGAGAAGCTGGATATGAGTCAACAGTATGCTCTTGTTGCCAAGAAGGCTAATGGCATTTTGGGCTGTATAAGTAGGGGCATTGCCAGCAGATCGAGGAACGTGATCATTCACCTCTATTCGGCATTGGTGAGGCCTCATCTGGAGTAGTGTGTCCAGTTTTGGGCCCCACACTACAAGAAGGGTGTGGAAAAATTGGAAAGAGTCCAGCGGAGGGCAACAAAAATGATTAGGGGGCTGGAGCACATGACGTATGAGGCGAGGCTAAGGGAACTGGGATTGTTTAGTCTGCAGAAGAGAAGAATGAGGAGGGATTTGATAGCTGCTTTCAACTACCTGAAAGGGGGTTCCAAAGAGGATGGATCTAGACTGTTCTCAGTGGTACCTGATGATAGAAAAAGGACTAATGGTCTCAAGTTGCAGTGGGGGAGGTTTAGGTTGGATATTAGGAAAAACTTTTTCACTAGGAGGGTGGTGAAGCACTGGAATGGGTTACCTAGGGAGGTGGTGGAATCTCCTTCCTTAGAGGTTTTTAAGGTCGGGCTTGACAAAGCCCTGGCTGGGAAGATTTAGTTAGGAATTGGTCCTGCTTTGAGCAGGGGGTTGGACTAAATGACCTCCTGAGGTCCCTTCCAACCCTGATATTCTATGATTCTGTGTGATTCATGAGTGGTTTTGGGAGCATTCATGCAATCTGGGTGTGGGGCTCCTTGTGTGGTTGTGCTGAGTGATTAGTGTCTGCAGAGGTTTGCTGCTTTTCTCTAGCAAAGCATTGTGCGAGACAGCCCAGGATGGAGAGAGAAGAGGGCACAGCAGTCCCACGGTCCCAGGGTGCACCCCAGGGATCCTGTCAGAAAGCTGCCTTATGATGACCTAACTCTGTAGTGTGGAACAGGCCTTAGTGTGCTTTACTTTCCCCTATCTCCCCACCCCCCCATCCAGTTTCAATGACAGAGTCTGACCCATGATCTCAAGAGTCCTCCCAGATCATAGAGAACAGTGATAAAGGGGCTGCACAATCCCCGGGACAATGAGATTGGCTTCTCCATCTCAATCACTCCCAGCTGTCTATGGTTTGACAGTCCAGACCCCATGGAACTTCCAAGGTCAAAAAAATTGCACAGAAGAAAGTCTGCATAGAGACAGGTGTCTACATAGAGACTAGACAGACTGATTTCAGGGTCCCCAGTGGGGTGTTCCGCCCATGTCTCAGTGACACACTCTGAGCTGGGATCTTGCCCCCACCCAGAGACAGGGGTGGATTCTCTCTCCAGTGAAAGAGGCTGGCGGGAAAGTGAAGATCGGGGTCTCATTATCAGCATCAAAAATTGTCACCTGCCCCCTTTCATAGTCCAGACAAACCTGGATCTTGCTGGGGACCTGGCTCAGGGTCAGGGGAGGTGAGAGCTTATTACCGATCCACCTACCGCATCACAGCCCAGATCCCCCCCTCAGGGTTATTTCTGATCCCTCCCGTCCTCCTCACAGACTCTCTGGCCACCCCCACAGCCCCGCACATCCCATCCTCCAGCTCCACCTCCCAGCAATATCTCCCCGAGGTGAACCCCTCACAGCCCAGCACACCGTGCTCAGTGTCAAATCTGTCATGATTGTCAGGTAGATCCTGCTGTGTGAATCCCCAACTCACACTTTTCCAATCCTCAGACAGGATGAGTCGGGGATGAGCCGTGTCTGGATCCAGAGTCACATTCACTGAGGAGAGAGAGAATCAGAGCATTAGAGGCAGAGCTCAGTCCTGGGGGAGGCTGGGGCCATTTCTCACACTCTCCAGCAATAGCCCTGTTCTGGCTGGGACAGTCCTGGATACTGGGATCCTGAGACTGAGCAGAGATCTCACTGCAGTTTCTCATTCTCTTTAATGGGAGCTGCTCATCAGTTTCTCATTTTTTACAGGGGCTGCAGCTCCCTGCTCCCCCTGCTGGGGCTGCTCCATTCCCAGCAGCTGACACAGACAGGAAGGTCTCAGAAGCTTTTAGCGAGGAGAGAGCAAGGGAGGCAGGTACCAGCTCTAAACCCCAGAGGGAAGCTCCCTCTGCTAAATGCAGCCTCCATTCCCAGCCAGCGAGCAGAGGAAGGTGCAGCATTGGGGAAGAGCCACTGAAGACCACTGATTAGGAGATTGCACTGGGTGGGGGACAAGCCACTTTTCTCCAGTTAAGAGCACAGAGTGTCTGGAGGGGGCAAGGACAACAGAGATGAGATTTCAGGCTCTCACATTTATAATGGCGTTCCCACTTTTAACTCACATAACTGTCTTTTAATTAGCCAGAGAAACAGACTGAGAAGGACAGAGACACACTCAGGTCTGTAGTATAAACTAATTTCCCATTTCCTCTTTCATTCTGGCATCTCACAGCACTGGAAACCACAGCCACTAAGCCTCACAACCATTGTGACACTGTATGGAATATGTGGGACACTTTCTGATATTGTTGACACCAATATTGTAACATTGCACAGAATCTGACCAGTTATGCTGTGTAAGGTATCTGCGAAAATTTTATAATTTGCCAAGTATGATGATCTTGTTTATATGTTTGTATCACATTTGTATTATGAGTTATAGATCTGTAGGGTATATCTGTATTTCCAAACTTGTGCTGTGTTTCTGGGTGACACCCTCAGACAGATTGGCATCAGCACTGCCTGGCCTGTTCGATGGCCCATCAAGGTTCATCAGTTGTAAAATAAATCTATTGAAAGACCAGGGACTATACCTAATGAGTCAGCAAGACATGTAGGAGCATGTCTATGGACAGAACTCTAAGGGTTTTCCATGCCGTGTGCTGTGGAGCTTGTGTTTGGGACACAGGAAGTACAAGACACATGGCAAAAAGAATCATCTTCATTTTGTCTTCAATCCTGCTTCTTACTTCTGGAGTGACTTTTCTACAAACTGAAGCTCTGAACAAAGGACTGAATGACCCATCCATGCTTTGGTTGTGTTCTAGAAAGACTTTCAAGCCAGCAAACTCACCAGTACTGCTGAGAACCTGATATATAGACTTTGAAGTCTCTATATGTATTTGCTTGCTTTACCATTAAACAACTCTCTTCTATAACAAATCTTTAGTTTTGGACACTAAAGGATTTGCTGGCAGCGTGGTATTTTGTGTAAGACCAAACCTATACTGATCTGGCAATGTGGCTGATCCTTTGGGGTCAGAAGAGCATTTTGTATAGTGAGCAGAGTTTTTTAAATAACTTCTCACTCTACTGGACCTAGGTGCTGAGTGGGTAGGGATACAAGACTGGCGAGCTGGGAAATTGGATGTTGTCTCCTGTTTGTCCTTGAGTGGCTTAGGTAAAGCACTGAGGTAACTCAGTTAGGTGTGTGGCATCACCTGCTGTCATTGGGTGATAACAGGGCCTGGAGGGGCTGGCTGTGTATCACCAGTAGAGCAGAGTGAGAAAGGCCAACTCAGCTGAATTGTTAGGAGACACAGCAGTTCCAACGACTGCCAGACTGCACCCTGGAGAGTGACAACCTGTCATAAATGGGACCAGACGCAACTGAATAGTGTAGCTCTCCTAAATGTGCATCGAGACAATGTCAGGGAACTAGATGTAAATAAGATTATTGACAGTTTCATCCAGAAAACTACAGTGAGACATACTGTCTTTAAACTGGGACGTTAGTGAACACATCTTCTAGGTGATTGCAATGATTTTAATATACTGTAATTCATGATAATGTAATTATGTAGTTCATAACAATTTAATCATTATTAAAATAGTAAAGATACCAATGACAGGCACATTCAATAACTAGAATATGAAAGAAGTGTATAAATATGCTGAAAATAGCCTCCCCCAAAACTGGCAGAGCCCCGCCCCCAACACACATACCTCTTCAAAAGCACCCACCAGCAAAAACAAAAGTCAATGTCTATGGTCTACACCAGTGGTTCTCAAAACCGGTCCTCCGCTTGTTCAGGGAAAGCCCCCTGGTGGGCCGGGCCGAATGGGGCCGGGGGGGGTTGCTGCACTCCTCCCGGCACTCCGGCAGGGGATTGGGGCCGGAGGTTTCGCCGTGCTCCTCCTAGCGCTCCGGTCGGGGGATCGGGGCCGTGGGTTTTGCCGCGCTCCTCCCGGCGCTCTGGCCGGGGGAACGTGACCGGAGGTTTCGCCACGCTTCTTCCAGCGCTCCGGCCGGGGGAGTGGGGCCGGGGGTTTCACCGCGCTCCATCCGCTGCTCCATCCCGGGGAGCGGGGCCGTGGATTTCGCCACGCTCCTTCCGGTGCTCCGGCCGGAGGATTGGGGCCGGGGGTTTTGCTGCGCTCCGCCCGCAGCACCGTTCCGGGGAGCAGGGCCGGGGGTTTCGCCGCGCTCCTCCCCGTGCTCCATCCCGGGGAGCGGGGTCAGGGGTTTCACTGCGCTCTTCCCGGCGCTCTGTCCGGGAGATTGGGGCTGGGGGTTTTGCCGCGCTCCTCCCGGCGCTCCGGCCGGGATAACGGGGCCGGGAGTTTCCCGCGATCCTCCTGATGGAGTGGGGCCAGGGGCTTGCCATGCTCCGCCTGGCGCTCCTCAGTGATGAGCAGTCATTTTTAGCACCATTTTCAGGGAAGATTCTGCATGCAAAACGCCACATTCCTCAGGTATGACCTCACCACCCCTACATAGCAGCCGCATGCCAAATCCCCTCCCTGTTTCCTGTGGCCCCACCCTTGAGTGAAGGAAAACCACCCAGGGCAGTAGCTGTTCCCGTCTGGGTTCCTCTGCAGGTGGCACAGCTGCCTTGGTGTCAATATAGAGCCAATACTTATAACTTTAAATACAAAAATAATATATGCATACAGATAGCATAATCATAACCAGCAAACCATAACCTTGTCTTAGACACCTTATTTGACCTCCTTTATACCAGATTTGGTGCCACTACAGGACCTTGGTTGCAACAATGATCTATATGGTCCCAGATTATATCAATAACATCACAGGGTCTCATTTCAGCCACCAGAGAAAGTCCCCACCTGTGCTGGGCACGAAGGGAGCTTTAATGAAGGTCTCTCCCCAGCACAGACCGCACTGGTGGAGCAGCAGCTACTCAGGTTCCCAGATCACAATGCAGGCAGCTGCATCTGCCCAGGGAAACCAACTCCAGATCTCCAATACCATGATCAAAGAGAGGCAAGGTGGGTGAGGTAATAACTTGTATTGGACCAACTTCTGCTGGTGAAAGAGATATGGGTTTGAGCTACACAGAGCTCTTCTTCAGGCCAGAGAGCGGCAGACACCAGCCTCTCCTCCCTCAGTAATACTGAGATCCTGCTGGTGGCAGCAGCTAATGACTGTGCCCCCCTGGGCTCCCTGGGCAGCCGCAGGGACAGCCAGGCAGATGCTGATCCCATTCGCCCATCTGGACCTGCTATTCTGGGGGTGACTCTGAGCCCTGAATCTGCACAGAAATCCAAGAGGGGCCCTGGTCTGTCCTGTCATACCAAACAGTCCCAGTCAGGAGCCAGAGCCCAGAAATCATGAGTTTGGCCTAAGAAAATAATGCAATAGTGTGTCTGTTGGGGGCCAGTTCTGTGGAGATATTCACCTTGTAGGTTCGGAGTTAGTCCTCTGCCCCCTCCACCGCCAACAACAGTTTGACCATTTCCAGTAAAAACAAAATCCCCCGTGGCTGCTGGGTGGGAAAAACCTCGGCCCTTCGCCTGCACCATGGGCTGGGGGAGCTGCCATTGTAGCTCTCACCATCCCTTTACTTTATCACTAGCCTCTCTCCCCCTCCCCCAGCCAGTGTCCTCTGTCACTCTTCCTCCAGCCCCCCCGTTTCATCCCCCCCCCAACTTTCTCCCCCTCTTCCTTTCCCACTGTCCCACACTCACATTTTCTTCTCTCCCAGCCCTGTTCCCATCCGCCCCTTGATTCTCCCACTGCAGCTTGATTCCCAGGAATTGCCTCATCCTCCCTGCAGTGCACCCACTGCCCCCCCCCCCATCCCATCCCTGTTCCCTCCCTCCTGCCCCCTCACACATCCCATTTCATCCCTCATTCCCCTCTGGCCCACACTCCCCCTGCCCCTTTTCAGCCCTCTTCTGGATCCAACGCCACTCTTACTCCTCAGGTGTCGCTGTCCCAGCTGTCCCCATGGCACAGGCTGGAAAAGGCTGCCAAGTCTCACAAGATACTTAGGGCTAAATTCACAAGGAAACATAGACACATAAATCTGGGTTTAAGGGTCTAATCTCACTTTCAGGCTCCACTGATATTTCTAAAATTCCTGCCAAACTCTTTAGGTGCCTAAACTCACTCAGTGCCTACATTCTCAGGGTAAAAGGTCCCAGGGACCCTTAGTTTCTGCTTTAGAGCATGCACACTGCTGCTTTTCTCCAGGCTGCTGGATGCCTGTTTCCTGCCTAAGCCCCAGAGTGACTCACAAACTAGGGATGATGGGGAGGCAAATGCTTATCTTGCTTGTGTGGCCCAGTCCTGTATCCATGCTCAGAGCCTGCCTACTTGATCAGACCTCATTCAGAATCTGGTCAGAGGATGAGGACATGGTATTTCACCACCCATTGTAACTTTTGACCCAGTGGTTAGTGCACTCACCTAGGAAGTGGGAGACCCTGGCTCAATCCCCCCATCAAGCAGAGAAGGAGAAAGGAGCTGAAAAAGGATCTCCCACATCCTAGGGGCTCACCAGTGGGCTAAAAGTTCTAAGGTAGGCACCATCCTCCTCCTTCTCTGAACATTTTAGGTGGAGTTAGGCTCCTGCCTAGCTCATTCTCACAAGGAGGAACAGCTTAGGTGCCTGCGCCACCTGACTCCCGGAGTTGGGTTCCTATTCATGGATCACTAGACAGAGCTCGGCATCTACCTGCAGTGGGGAATTAGACACCAAACTCTGAGCCATGCGTTGCTTAGGACACATGCTCTGTCGGCATCTCCCATTGGCTAGCTAAGGCGGCTCCCTGCCTAGCATGCCAGCTTTTGTGAATCACACACTAAGGTGCATATCTCTTCCCATTCATTGTACAGGGAACCTAAGTGCATAATTCAGGCTTTGTGGGTCACAGAGTTAATCCTGTGACTTTCCAGGTGCTTATAAATTAGGTATCGTGGCAATTGGTATCACACCATCTAAATGCCTTGCTGAATGTAGCCACTAGGCCTTGTCCTCACTGCTGAAAAAGGGGATTTTTTTCTTTTTTCTTTTTTAACCTTTGGGTAGCTAAGGTGCGGGAGCTATTCTGAGGTAAGAACACAGTGAGGACAAGGCACTTCTGTTTTAACAGTGAGGAAAAGGCTGGAGAAAATGTTTCTGAAATATGACCAGAGGGCAATGGGCTCAGCTGTGTGTGCCAAAGTACAGAAACTTTGTGCTGAAAATGTGTTTAATATGTGTGTCATAACTATAAAGGGAAGGGTAACAGCCCTCCTGTGTACAATACTATAAAATCCCTCCTGGCCAGAGACTACAAAATCCTTTTACCTGTAAAGGGTTAAGAAGCTCAGATAACCTGGCTGACACCTGACCCAAAGGACCAATAAGGGGACAAGATACTTTCAAATCTTGGTGTGGGGAAGGCTTTTGTTTGTGCTCTTTGTTTTGGGGGTTGTTCGCTCTTGGGACTAAGAGGGACCAGACATCAATCCATGCTCTCCAAATCTTCTGAACAAGTCTCTCATATTTCAAACTTGTAAGTAACAGCCAGGCAAGGCGTGTTAGGTTTATCTTTGTTTTCTCAACTTGTAAATGTTCCTTTTGCTAGAGTGTTTATCTCTGTTTGCTGTAACTTTGAATCTAAGGCTAGAGGGGGTTCCTCTGGGCTCTTTGAATTTGATTACCCTGTAAAGTTATTTTCCATCCTGATTTTACAGAGATGATTTTTACCTTTCTTTCTTTAATTAAAAGCCTTCTTTTTAAGAACCTGATTGATTTTTCCTTGTTTTAAGATCCAAGGGGATTGGATCTGGACTCACCAGGAACTGGTGGGGGGAAAGGGAAGGGGGGAATGATTAATTCCTCCTTGTTTTAAGATCCAAGGGTTCACCAGGGAATTGGTGGAGGAGTCTCTCAAGGCTACCCAGAGAAGGGAGTTAGCACTTGGGAGTGGTGGTAGCAAAACCAGATCTAAGCTGGTAGTTAAGCTTAGAAGTTTTCATGCAGGTCCCCACATCTGTACCCCAAAGTTCAGAGTGGGGAAGGAACCTTGACAATGTGTAACAGTGACAATGGGGGGAAGTCTGAATAAGGAACAATGGGAGATTTTCTGCCTAATGGCTTGTATTTAAAACGTTACTCTCAGTGTCCTGTGTACATTAAATGTTTATTTACTACAGAAACTGAGCGGCCTATGTGATGCTGGCAGACCAGGTGCCAGCTCATGCCAAGGCCCCTCAGCCTCACTGCCCCCTGACAAGGGGGAGGGATAGCTCAGTGGTTTGAGCATTGGCCTACTAAACCCAAGGTTGTGAGCTCAATCCCTGAGGGGGCCACTTAGCAATCTGGGGCAAAATCAGTACTTAGTCCTGCTAGTGAAGGTAGGGGGCTGGACTCAATGACCTCTCAGGGTCCCTTCTAGTTCTATGAGATAGGTGTATCTCCATATATTAATCTCACTTATAACACCTGCATCCTACCTTTTAGGGTAACATTTAAGTATCTGCTTGGTAACTATAAAAGTGTTTGGCCTTGGCTACACTTGCGAGTTACAGCTCTGTAAAGCCGCCCCCAGTGCTGTAACTCACTCCCCATCCACACTGGCAAGGCATTTGCAGCGCTGTATCTCCATGGTTGCAGCGCTGCATGTACTCCACCTCCCCGAAAGGAATAGCGAGTATTGCGCAGCCGCTGCAGCACCAGTGTGGTCGCCCAATGCGCTGTGAATGGCCTCCAGAATTATTCGGCAGTATCCCACAATGCCTGTTCTAGCCACTCTGGTTATCAGTTCAAACTCTACTGCCCTGGCCTCAGGTAACCAACCATGTGACCCACCCTTTACATTCCCCAGGAATTTTAAAAATCCCCTTCCTGTTTGCTCAGCCCAGCGTGGCGTGGAGTGCTATCAGCGAATCTTTCCAGGTGACCATGCCTTCACGCGCCAAGCGAGCCCCAGCATGGAGCAATGGCAAGTTGCTGGACCTCATCAGTGTTTGGGGGGAGGAAGCTGTCCAGTCCCAGCTGCGCTCCAGCCATAGGAATTACGATACCTTTGGGAAGGTATCAAAGGACATGATGGAAAGGGGCCATGACCGGGACACCCTGCAGTGCAGGATTAAAGTGAAGGAGCTGCGGAGTGCCTACCGCAAAGCCCGCGACGCAAACGGCCGCTCGGGTGCTCCCCCCGTGACCTGCCGATTCTACAAAGAGCTGGATGCGATACTTGGGGTTAACCCCACCTCCACTCTGAGTACCACCATGGACACTTCAGAGCCGGTGGGGGGGGAGGAGGAAGAGGAGGAGGAGGAGGAAAATGGGAGTGATGGTGGTGGGCCGGATGGAGACACCCTGGAATCCCCGGAGCCATGCACCCAGGAGCTCTTCTCGAGCCAGGAGGAAGGTAGCCAGTTGCAGCAGCTGGTACTTGGTGGAGGACAAACAGAAGAGCAGGTTCCCAGTAAGCGGGTTTTTTTTTCAGGAAGGAATTTTTTTGGTGCGGGCTCATTGGGAGAGGAGGGTTAGGCATGCATGCCTAGATGCGGAATAGTGCATTGATGTGGTTTATCACATCGCGGTAATCGGCCTCGGTAATCTCCTCAAATGTCTCATCCAGAACATGTGCAATGCGCTTGCGCAGGTTTATGGGGAGAGCCACCGTGTTCCTTGTCCCAGCCAGGCTAACATGTCTGCGCCACTGTGCTGCGAGGGGCGGGGGGACCATTGCTGCACACAGGCAAGCTGCATATGGGCCAGGGCGGAAGCCGCATTGCAGTAGAAGACCCTCCCTTGCTTCCCAGGTCACCCTCAGCAGCGAGATATCGTCCAGGACAAACTCCTGTGGAAAATGTTGGGACAGTGTTCAGTGTAGGTGCCCCCTGAAGCTGTTGGCTCTCCCCAAGGCACAGAAACCCAGAGGACAGTGCAGCCCTGAAACAATCAGTCCCCCTTACTCATCATTTTGAGGCTCCCGTGGGATATGTGTGCTCTGTTTCGGATGGGAAAATTATGCTACTGTGTAGACCCTGTGTGTTTTCTACTCCTTAAGTGCGGGGGGAATCATTACTCTGTCTGGTATAAACAATGCTGCCTCTGTTAAATGTTGCAGTTTGCCTATACAGCTGCATCAACCTTGAGACCTCAGCTGTCCCTCTTATTGCCTGCTCAGAGACTGCAAAGACTCAGGAAGAGACCGCGAAAAAGCAAAGAAGACATGCTGCAAGAGGTGATGTGGCAATCTATTAAAGAGAATGAGAAAGCACAGAACTGGAGGGAGAGAGAAAGCAGGATCCACCAGGAAAACGCAGCGCACTGGCGGCAAAGCACCGCACACCGGCAGCAAAGCACTGATAGGCTCATAAGCATCCTGGAACACCAAGCAGACGCTATCCAGGAGCTGGTAGCCATGCAGAAAGAGGAGCAGTACCGCAAACGCAAACTCCACCCCCCCCTACAGCCCTTGTCCCAAAACTCTTTCCGTTGTGCCCCACTGTCACCTCCAACCCACTTTCCCCAACTTCCGTGTTCTTCACGCTACCCACTGCCTCCAACACCAGTATCTTCACCACCCAGCCCTGAAAACCATGACCCTTACCCTCTGCACTCAACCCCCATCACCATGCAGTATAGCTATCCTGAAGTGCAGCACTCACTGCACAGCACACCAGACAGGACATACGTGAATATGTGATTGTACCGTTCCCCACTCCACCCCCTTGTTTCTTTTCAATAAATGAATTCTTTTTCTTTTCAATAAATGGATTTTTTGGCTTTGAAAACATTCTTTATTATTGCATAAAGTAAAAGACTCCTTAGCCCAGGAAATAAACAGGCACTGCAAGTCTGCTTGTCTGCTAAGCAGACACTGATTCCTAAAGATTGGAACTACTGCACTTCACTCCCGTGCAGGGTACCAGATATCACTGCTGGTTTTCAGCCTCAAATTGCTCCCTCAAGGCATCCCTAATCCTTGCAGCCCTGTGCTGGGCCCCTGTAAAAGCCCTGCTCTCTGGCTGTGCAAATTCAGCCTCCAGGTGTTGAACCTCAGAGGTTCATGCCTGAGTAAAGCTTTCACCCTTCCCTTCACAAATATTATGGAGGGCACAGCACGCGGATATAACCGCGGGGATGCTGTTTTTGGCCAAGTCCAGCTTCCCATACAGAGATCGCCAGCAGGCCTTTAAACGGCCAAAGACACACTCCACAGTCATTCGGCACCGGCTCAGCCTGTAGTTGAACCATTCCTTGCTGCTGTCAAGGCTCCCTGTGTAGGGTTTCATGAGCCACGGCATTAACGGGTAAGCGGGATCTCCAAGGATCACAATGGGCATTTCAACTTCCCCTACCGTGATCTTCCGCTCTGGGAAAAAAGTCCCGGCCTGCATCTTCCTGAACAGCCAAGTGTTCTGAAAGTTGCGTGCGTCATGCACCTTTCCGGGCCAGCCTGTGTTAATGTCAATGAAACGCCCATGGTGATCCACAAGCGCCTGGAGAACCATATAGAAATACCCCTTCCGATTAACGTACTCGGATCCTAGATGGGGTGGTGCCATAATAGGAATGTGCGTCCCATCTATCGCCCCATCACAGTTAGGGAACCCCATTTGTGCAAAGCCATCCACTATTTCCTGCACGTTACCCAGAGTCATGGTTCTTCTGAGTAGGATGCGATTAATGGCCTTGCAAACTTACATCAACATGATTCCAACAGTCGACTTTCCCACTCCAAACTGGTTTGCGACTGACCAGTAGCTGTCTGGAGTTGCCAGCTTCCAGATTGCAATAGCCACCCGCTTCTCCACTGGCAGGGCAGCTCTCAATCTCGTGTCCTTGCGCCGCAGGGTGGGGGCAAGCTCCTCACACAGTCCCATGAAAGTGGCTTTTCTCATCCGAAAGTTCTGCAGCCACTGCTCGTCATCCCAGACTTCCATGATGATGTGATCCCACCACTTGGTGCTTGTTTCCCGAGCCCAAAAGCGGCGTTCCACGGTGCTGAGCATGTCCATGTATGCCACAAGCAATTTCGTGTCGTACGCGTTACGCGGCTTGATAGCATCGTCGGACTCCTCACTCTCACTGTCACTTTGGATCTTAAGGAATAGTTCGACAACCAAACGTGACGTGCTGGCGAGATCAGTCAGCATACGCCTCAGCAGTTCGGGCTCCATTTCCCGCAGACAGATCGCGCTGCACAGAAACCGTTGAAAGATGGCGCCAAAGGTGAACGGAAACAAAGGGATTTCTGGGATGCGAAGCGATGCATCACGGGGCATTGGGACAGGACCCAGAATGCCCCGCACCCACGCCCCCTTCCCACAACCCATGGTGCCAGAATGGGAAAAGGTGCTCTGTGGGATAGCTGCCCATAATGCACTGCTCCCAATAGCGCTGCAATTGCAGCAAATGTGGCCACGACAGTGCGCTGGGCAGCTGTCAGTGTGGACAGACTGCAGCGCTTTCCCTACTCAGCTGCACGAAGTCAGGTTTAACTCACAGCGCTGTACATCTGCAAGTGTAGCCAAGGCCTTTGTTATGAAACCAGGAACGCTCCCCAGTCAGAAGAGAAGCATTCCCAAGTGTGAAATACTAGTGTATCACAGGAGGTGTCATCTCCTGTCCAACACAAGAAGGTTTACAGCCATCAGACAAGCTATTGTGGAAAATTGTGGACAAAAGACTTAGTTGATTGCTTCCCCCCACACCCATGTAGAGGAGCTGGAGGCCCAAACACTGATCCCATCAGTTAACAATGCCTAGCCAGAATGATCTCTATGCTGCTTGGATGCTGGTGGGCCGGGGGGGGGGGGGGGGGGGGGGGGGGGGGGAGATGTTTTAGTGTTTTAGGCACAAAGGCCTTGGCTATACTTGCAAGTTACAGCGCTGTAAAGCCTCCCCCAGCACTGTAACTCACTCCCCTTCCACACTGGCAGGGCACTTACAGAGCTGTATCTCCCTGGGTACACCGCTGTAGGTACTCCACATCTCCAAGAGGAATAACAGCAGCAGAGGAGTGGCTATGACTCATGGGTGTACCTTGTCAAGTGGCCAATCCTCTTCATTGTTATGACCGGCTGCAGGAATGCGGAAGTGCCGGTTTCAAAGCTCTTACCACAGAGAAAAGCTAACAGTTTGCAGCTTGCTTTGAGTGAGTAAATGAATGAGCAGGGGGCCGGGAGTTCAGAACTTGCAAAATAGAGAGCTGACATGCTCCAAAAAGCACTCTTTCTTCCCCCACACTCTCTGTCACAATCCATCCCCCATTTTGAGAAGCACGTTGCAGCCACATGAATGCTGGGATAGCTGCCCATAATGCACCGCTCCCAACACAGCTGCAAATGTTGCAAGTGTGGCCACAACACTGTGCTGTCAGCTGTCAGTGTGGACAGACTGCAGCGCTTTTCCCTACTCAGCTGTACGAAGACAGGTTTACCTCACAGCACTGTACAGCTGCAAGTGTAGCCAAGGCCAAAGTGAGACAGCTGCAGCTACTCAGCTTGGGCTAGTTCTAAAGGACATACAGAGCTTGCTTATCATAGAAGCTTCTATTATCTTTTGAAACTTACGATTGTAACTCGTTTGTGTGTATACATTTGCCTGCTTTAACCTTTGAAATAACTCTCATTTCCTTCTTTTAGCCAATAAATCGTTAGTAATTTGTTACAGGATTGGTTACAAGTGTTGTCTTTGGTTTGAGATCTGACCTGCAATTGAACTGGGGTAAATGACTGGTCCTTTGGGAGAAAGCAAATATTGTTGTGATTTTTGACACAATGGATCATCTATCACAAAGGCAGGCTTGCCTGGGTGGCAAGAAGGAGTATCCAAGGGGACTGTCTATAACTCTATGGTAAAGCTGTTACAGTGTTTGAGGAGTTCACACTTGATACTTGGTTGTAGAACACACAGTCAGCCCTCAGGTCAGTACTCACATTTCTGAGCTACTCCTAACAGTGTAATCTACAATGGAAAGAGACTAATAAAGAAATAACAACACCTTCATTCAGGAGGTTACATACAATAGCCCTGCAGTGTAATTCTGTAGAATGCTTTTCCAAATAATAAAAATACCTTTCTTTGCATCGAAATCTAAAATAGAGATTTCTCAATGGTAGCAAATTGTGACAGCGGCAGCCTTATTGTGTGTCATAATTCGCTACACATGGACCAAAGGATGGAAAGGGGGTAGCAAATTATGACAGTCATTCCCCCATTCATCTCAACTTGCTACCAATGGATCAGAGGATGGGAAAAGACAGAGGTAGCAAACTGTGACAGACATACCTCTCTCTGTCACAACTTCTGGCCTCTGGACCAGGAATTGGGAAAGATAAAGGATGGGGAGAGTGAGGGGAGTAAATTGCAATGAGAATTTCCCATCCATCAGAATTTATTACCCCCTCCTGAAGATGAGGAAAGGAAGAGGAAGGAAAACTGTCACAGGTGTACCCTCATCCATCACAATTTGTTACCCTGTATCAGGAATGG
This sequence comes from Chrysemys picta bellii, assembly GCF_011386835.1. Taxonomy (NCBI): domain Eukaryota; kingdom Metazoa; phylum Chordata; order Testudines; family Emydidae; genus Chrysemys; species Chrysemys picta. Next base: position 30,837,328 of record NC_088802.1, on the reverse strand, counting down.
AGAAAGATAAAAGAAGCAAACTCTGATAGGCATATACCGATTCATCACAACGAGCTACCTCTGAATCAGAGGATAAAGAAAGGTCTGGAGCAGAGGCAGGGGTGAGGGATTCTTCCTAAAGTGGGGAAACCATGAGGCCCTGCCCCTTCTGTAGACCCACCCCACACCTTCTCTCCCACTTGAGACCCCGCCCCCCCAATGAAGCTGGAAGGTGCAGCTGGGCCAGGCAGCCTGGGCCCCTCCACCTGCCAGGGTGGGGGGCCCGAGAGCAGCCCCCAGCCCATGTCCCTGCCCCCCCCCCCGGGCAGGTGAAGGGTCTGAGGCACCCCACAACTGCCTGTATGGCTCTTACCCTGACAAGACAATGGTAAGAGCTGCCAGGGCAGGTGTGGGGAGTCACAGACCCTCCATCTGCCTGGAGTGGGGGGCGCGAGTGACGGGGACATCGGCCAGAGGCTGCTCTTTCATACACACACACACACACCCATCCTGGGCAGGTGGAGAGTCCATGTCTCCCTACAGCTGCCTGGGCTCCCCATGGCCTCTCTTACCTGGGCTGGGCTCCAGCTTCTGAATCTGGCCTGGCCAGGGGGCAGGGCCTCAGGGAAAAGAGGAGGGACTGGGGGCTAGACCATGGAGAAAAGTGGACAGGCTGTGTCCCTTGGGCCCGCCCCCGTGTTCTGGCACCCCTGAAGGGGATGGGCAAAGGTAGAAGTAGAAAATTGTGACAGGCATATCCGATATCCATCACAAGTTTCCACCCCTGTACTAGGAGATAGGGAAAGGCAGAGGATGGGGAAAGGTGAGAGATAGCAAATTTTGATGGGAATGTCCCCATCCGTCAGAATTTACCAGCCCTGGACCAAAGGATAGAGAAAGGCAGAGGTGGTAAAACTATGATAGACTAACCCCGTCCATCACAGTTTCTTACCCCTGGACCAGAAAATGGGGAAAGGTGAGAGGTACTATATTGCGGTGGGAATGCCTCCATCCAGCACAACTTACTGCCCTGGGACTGCAGGATGGGGAAAGGCAGAAGCAGCAACTTGTATGGCAGCAAAAGGGAGAATACACAGATGTCAAACAGCTACCAGTCAGGGTGAAGGGTAGCATGTAGTGCCAAAGAGAGAAAGAGAGAGAATTGGAGGTTTTTTTCCTACAGCCCAGTGATGAGTTAATTTTATCCTACAAGTAACCAGAGGAAGCTGGCGGCATAGCACTCGCAATTCCACGCCCTTAACTAGGGGAACAGCCCTCGAGGCTCAGACCAGGGCTCGCAGACAGAGACATGTGGAGAAAAGAGACCCAGTGCAATCGGTCTCGCTAGGACCCAGAAGGCGCCGGGCGGAGCGATTCCCGGGGTCACTCAGCCTGGCAGCAGGAAGTGAATAGCAGTCGCTGCAGTGACTCTGTTGCAAGACCCCCGGGCCTCGGCTGCTGCCGCTGGGGACCCCAGAGCCCTGGCTGCAGGCGGGGGAGGAACAGTCCCACTGCTCCCCGACAGACTGTCCCAGTGCAAAGACCCCAGCCTGTCCCGTCGCCCCCTTACTGGGACCCAGAGCCCTGCTCCCAGGCAGAGCCCCACGTGGATAGAAGGTGAGACCTGCCCCCCTCCCCAGGGAAAGACGCTCCCGGTGCAGCCTGTCTGCAGGGGCAGGGGGATGCCCCAGACTGCTCCCAGCTGGGCTGACTGCGATTCCCTGCATTGGGCAGAGGAAAGCTGGCTGCCAGCTCCCATAGTTTGCAGTGAATGTGAGGGATTAGGGGTGGGATAGCAACATGTGGGGAGCCAGAGGGGTGTGGGAGCTGGAAGGGGGTTGAAGAGGGGCAGGGGGCTCTGAGAGCCAGAGGGCATTGAGGGGAGAACAGGGATGTGTGAGGGGACAGGGATGCTGGGGGCGGGATGGGACTATGGGACTGCTGAAGGGAGGCTGAGGGAATACCCAGGAATCAGGGGGAGAATTGTGGGTCTCAGGGGAACAGAACTGGAATAGAGGGAAACTCTGAGTGGGGGGGAGGATAAAGAGAAGGAAAGGGGACAGGATGTGGGGAGAGGGGCTGTGGGGAAGCTGGAGGGAGAATATGAGAGCAAGTGGAGACTGGCTGGGGAAGGGAGAGCCAGAGGATAGGAGAAGAGAGAGGGATGGTGAGAGATACAATGGCAGCTACCCCAGCCCATGGGGTAGTAGAGGAAGAGGGGGCTGCCCCGTCTAGGGTGACCAGATGACAGGAAGAAAATATCCGGACACAAGGGGGGGGGGGTCACTGGCGGAGCAAAAAAAACCAAAAATCGAGTGCTGCCGGTGTAACGACACAAACAGCTCCCTCTCCCAATTCCCTATTGTGGCCCAGTGCTGCTGGCAGTCGGGGGCGGGAGCTGAGAACAGCCAAGTGCTGCGGGCAGTCAGAGGAGATTATGCACCCTCCCTTAGCTATGCATACCTTCAGCCTCTGGTTTTCAGGAGGGGGGGGGAAAAACCAAGGGAAAACAGCTGAGTGTTGCGTTTTGTGCTGATACACCCGCAGTCAGAGGAGAAGAAAAAAAAAAAGCCAAGAACAGCTGAGTGCTCCCGGCGGAGGAAAAAAAAAAAAGCGGAGTGCAGCGTCCCGACTGAAGATCAATCGGGACGCGGGACAAATACCTAAATATCGGGACGGTCCCGATTTTATCGGGACGTCTGGTCACCATAGCCCCGTCCAGCACCCAGGGGGGAATCTTATTCCTTAGAAATGGTCAAACATTAGGGAGTGGGCAGGGGACTTTTCCCTAAGGGATCAGAATTTACAAGGTAAATATCCCCCTCCCATACCCTACTCCCAATTTAGACTTCCATATTCTTAAAACAATCTCATTATTTTGGGGGTCTGACTCCTGAATGTTAAATGTTTGGGGTTGACAGGATTGAACAGGGCCCAGGGGGAGGATCAGAGTGTGAAATGGACTAAAATTAATTCAGAAACCTCCCCAATTGCCCTACTCACCCTGACAGCCTGCAGAATAAAAAATACATTTTGCTCCAGATCATCCCATCTTCCTAGGGGCCGGGGAAGGGAAATGGCTGTGAGGAAGCCAGCTCAGGTAGGGGATATTTTGAGGAGAGCTGCTGGGGAGGGTTGTTGTAAAGGGGGAGGGGCAGGAAATACACAGGGTGAGGCAGGGAGAGGGACAGGGTGTGATAATCCTGCTGGGACATGCTCAGCCTAGGGCCTGATTTATGAACAGGCCCATTGTGGGTGGAGTTAACAATCCTCCGTTTCTGAAAGAGGAAACAACTCCCTGGATAGGGCAGGGGAAAGAGACCAGAGTGCTGGAGCTTGAACCTTCTAGCCAGAGATTGCAGTGAAATACAAAGGGAAGGTGTTGGGATTCCTGTCACTGTTCCGTGCCCAGAGCTCTGCTTCCCCCATCAGCCTGTGCCTAGTAGGTAGGTGTGTGGTAAATGAGAAAACCCTGCCCTCCTCTGTCTGCTGGGAAGAACAAGGAGCCTTCACCACCTCTCTGTTCCCTGGAGCCTCCTGGCCACTCTGAACAGGGTGGGGTGGGATTCCGCTCTTCTGGCCCTCCCAGAGCTGTCCTATTTTTGTGCTTCTTCCTCCGTGAATAGTGGGATTGTGGCCGGGGCAGCAGGTACTGAGTGGGGAGCACTTGTTGTTTCAGATGCCGGTGACCTTTGAGGAGGTGGCTGTGTATTTCACCAAAGGGCAGGGGGCTCTGCTGGACCCCAGTCAGAGAGCCCTTTACAGAGATGTCATGCAGGAGAATTATGAGATTGTGACCTCACTGGGTAAGGATTCATTTACCCTCAGCTATTTGAAGCCATAGGGCCTGCATTCCTGCATTTGGTCAGGTTTTTCCTTGCTCAGTGAGATTAGAGGAGAAAGGGTCACATAGTCCACAGCCCCAGTGTGAGAGAGCCATTCACCTCCATACCCCCTCTAATGGGATAGGGGAGTCATGAACTTAATGGACATGCTATTTTATCCCCATCCCTCCAGCTTTCACAGGAGCTGTGTATTATCCTATCTGCACTAATTCTCACTCACACACAGGATCTCTGTTCACCTCACTTCCTGGGAATAGCTCCATGTGTGGGGAAGACTCTGGGCTCTGGTGGTTTAGACATAGACAGAAGTTTAACACCAGAGCTGTTTGTGTCTCAGCAAGTCCCCCAGAGCCCACAGATCCTGAAAACTCCTAGTAAGGGTGTGACAATTCCCCCCTCCCCTAGACATCTGCCTCTCCCAAGGGGGCTCAGTTACCATGTTCCCATCAGTTTAGCTCCCACAACCCCCCAGGAAATCATGGAGTCAGTTTAATCTCAAGATGTGCCCTTTGTGAGGACATACTCCACCAATCCTCAGTGCACTCACATCATGCCTGATTTCACCCCCTGAGCAGGACTCCCCATTTCTAAACCTGACCTGATTGCCCGGCTGGAAGCAGGGGAAGAGCCGTGGGTCCCAGATCTCCAGGTCTCTGAGGAAAGGAAGATCCCAAGAGGCACATGCACAGGTGAGGGGTCAGTGACACTGACACACAAGGTATATGGCAAATGAAGGAAAAAGCTGAAAATGTGGTGTGAGCCCCCTCAGTTCTGCCTCATCTCACCCAGGTCAGGCTGTGGTCAGCAGGTGTCATATCATCATGGCAGATATCGCTCATGGCTTCCCACCCACCCTGTTAGCTATCAGGAGTTTTTTCCCTGACTTCACTTCTCTGTGAATGTTTGGATGGGATATGGAGACAGAATCCAATTTCTCAGTCTCCCCAACAGTTGTTGTGTTTTCCCACTTTTCTATTCCCCTTTGTGTCCTTTGTACTAGCCCAGGCAATGACTCCTGCCTGGATTCTCTCTCTCCTCCAGCAGATGAGACAATGAGTGAGAACAAGGAGGGGAATCCACAGCAGGAAGGTCCCAAGGAAGTGGAACTGCAGGGAACCTTTTTGAGAAGAGCTGAAGGGAATTTTTCCAAGTGCTTGGAACAGAGAAAAGCCTGCAGTAATTTGCGCAGGTCGGAGAGAAACCTGGGAAACCGCCCAATAAAGAAAGTGGATGAATCCATTGAATGTGAAAGAGGCGGCAAGGATCTCAAGGAAACCACAGCCCAGCGGACAAATCACAAGGAAAAGAAACCCAATAAATGCTTGCACTGTGGGAAAAGCTTCAGTCAGCGCTCAGTACTTACTAACCATAGGAGAATCCACACAGGAGAGAAACCCTATAAGTGTCTTGCATGTGGGAAAAGTTTCAGTCAGCACTCAGGACTTACTAACCATAGGAGAATCCACACAGGAGAGAAACCCTATAAATGCTTTGACTGTGGTAAAAGCTTCAGTCAGAGATCAGGTCGGATTACACATCAGAGGACCCACACAGGAGAGAAACCCTATAAATGCCTGGACTGTGGGAAAAGCTTCAATGAGAAATCAACTCTAATTAAACATCAGAGAACACACACAGGAGAGAAACCCTATAAATGCCTTGAGTGTGGGACAAGTTTCAGTGTACCATCAGCCCTTGTTGTACATCAGAGAACCCATACGGGAGAGAAACCTTATAAATGCTTGTACTGTAGGAGAAATTTCAGTCGGTGCTCAAGCCTTATTAGACATAGGAGAATCCACACAGGAGAGAAACCCTATAAATGCTTTGACTGTGGGAAAAGCTTCAGTCAGAGATCGGCTCAGACTAAACATCAGAGAACCCACACAGGAGATCAACCCTTTAAATGCTTGGACTGTGGGAAAAGCTTCAATGAGAAATCAGTTCTGATTAAACATCAGAGAACCCACACAGGAGAGAAACCCTATAAATGCCTGGACTGTGGAAAAAATTTCAGTGGACCATCAGCCCTTATTGCACATGAGAGGACCCACACAGGAGAGAGACCATATAAATGCTTGGACTGTGGGAAAAGTTTCAGTCGGTGCTCAAGCATTATTAGACATAGGAAAATCCACACAGGAGAGAAACCCTATAAATGCCTGGACTGTGGGAAAAATTTCAGTGGACCATCAGCCCTTATTGCACATCAGAGGAGCCACACAGGAGAGAGACCATATAAATGCTTGGACTGTGGGAAAAGTTTCAGTCGGTGCTCAAGCATTATTAGACATAAGAAAATCCACACAGGAGAGAAACCCTATAAATGCTTTGACTGTGGGAAAAGTTTCAGTCAGGACTCACACCTTATTAGACATCAGACAATTCACACAAGACGGAGACCCCATAAATGCTTGGATGATGGGAAAAACATGGGAGAGAGACCCTATAAATGTTTGGACTGTGGGAAAAGCTTCAGTTGGCGCTCAATCCTTATTAGACATGGGAGAATCCACATGGGGTAGAAACCCTATAAATGTTTGGACTGTGGGAAAAGCTTCAGTCAGCGGACAGGCCTTATTAAGCATGGGAGAACCCACAAGGGGGGAAATTGTGAAATTGTCAGAACTCACACCTTATTACACATCCAGACAGTCCACATAAGAGAGAATCCACATAAATACTTGAATGGTGGGAAAAGCTTCAATCCCAGGTCATACCTTCCTAAACATCGGAGAATTCACATAGGACAGAATCTATAAATGCCTCAACTGTGGAAAAAGTTTCATTCGAAGCTCAAACCTTGTTTCACAGACAATCTACGAAAGAGAGAGAGCACATAAATACTTAGATTGTGGGAAAAGCTTCAATGGCTGCAGAAAAAGATTCATTCTAAGCTCACACATTAGTCCCCATCAGATAATTTACAGAAGAAAGAGCTTGAATGTGGGGGTGCCTTCATTTGGTGCTCGCACGGCATCAAGCATCAGCAAATCCACCCAGGGAAGAGCCCTCTCGGATGTCTTTATCTTGGAAAATGCTTTAGATGGAGCTAACACCATACTGGACGTAAGAGACTCCTCCACACAGGAGAGAAATTCTCTCAGTTCCCTGACTAGGGCTGACCAAAGTAAAAACTCCATTTCCTAATTCCCACACACAGCAGTGGCATTTGGCTCCCAGGTATCCAGCTGCCCATGTCTGGGGGCAGGTTCCAGCAGCAGCTGACCCTGAGCTGATCAGCAACCCTCTGTTTTTGCCTGGTCTAAGCAAACCCCAGGCAGAGGAGAAGTCCTTATCAGCCCCTGCTGCAGCCCTGGCTGCTGAACTGATGGGCCTTCCTGCCTCCTGGTAACTTGCTTGGGGAAGGGAGAGAGAAACACTTCCAGAAGCTCCCTGTGCCTGGATAAAGTTCCCCCCTCTCCCTTCCCAGACGTGATGCCCCTTCCATGGAGATTAGGAGAGGGATACTTGGGCCAGGCCTCACATTCACTCTGGATGCCTGTCCCCACCTCACCCCCATTTCCCAGCAGTCCTGGCCTGGTTTCCCCCACTTACCTGGAGCTGGTCCCTGCAGAGTGAATGTCCCTGGGGCTGGCAACTCTTCCCCTCCCTAAATCCCTGAAAGTGCTGGGTTCTGGGGGATCAAGTGTGAAAGGACCAGGAGGGATGGGTTTTGGATAGGAACCTGGGGGATTGAATGGTTGGGTCTGGTGGATGTTGGAAGCAGAGGGTGCTGGAGAAATCAAATATTAGGGATCATGGGCTAAGAGCGGAGAGTACCGGGAAGAGAGGTGCTGCTTGTATCACTCACCCCCTCTGCCCCTTTTTCCCTGCATCCTCTGCATTCAGAAAGCTCCATTGAGAGGGACTGATTTCCACAGGGTCTTTTGTAGGAGGACTAAAGGTCTAGGGATCCCACCTCTGCCTCCACAGCATCATCCTCCAAGGGTCTCTCTGTGGTGGGAAAAGTGGTTGGGATTAGCTAGCAAATCTCCCCTGACCCTCCTCCACTTTTCCTAAACTAGACTGACCCCAACCATCTTACACATTCCATCCCCCTTTAGCAGAGTGATTGTTAGAGTCACTGAGTTCCCCCTTTGGGGAGAGATTGTCTCATTCCTACATAGTCTCACATTGCTCCAGGTTATGCAAAATAAATAAATAAATTATTTTTTGTACATTGACTCCCTTAAAGACCAGAATTAACAGATCCTAAAAGTGCTGGACCAGGGATAGGAAAATGTGGTGTTTTGGGTTCTGTGTTATTTGAGGGTGATGGGGTGAGTTGGAGGGGTTCCCTCTTCTCCCCTTCGCTGTCACACTTCACCCCGACACAGCAGCCTCTGTCTGAGCTTTAGAGAGTTTATCCTCTCCCCATTCTCTCCACCTCCCAGGATGGCTCTTGTCACAATGTTCTTTGCTCTCCATGCTTAGGAATCACACTTTGATTCTTTTGATCCTGACTCAGACTCCTGAGGGCTAGAGATGAGTGTCCAAGACCTGGAGGGGGAATTCAAATGAATCCCAAAGCTCTGTTTGAGCTTTCTGAGCTTAAACCCCTGTTTCCATCTATTGATAAAGTGGCTTCTAGGCTTTTTCCAGCCAAGTCCAGAATATTTGTGGAGGGATAGATTTTAGGTTTGGCTTTTTTTTCTTTTTCTTTTTTAGATCAGGACAATGCTAAAACTTTTGTAAATGACACAACCAAATAATGAGGAGGTGCTGAATACAGGTTTAGCCAGTTCAGAGGAAAATGGATACATTTGTTTTCCTTCTTTTGGGAGTTATGATTCTGTGGGATTTCTCTTTATCTAACCTGAATGTGTTCTGTAGCCCATCTGGTAGTGCTGGATTTTCTCTTTTCTGAAGGGTGTTTAGTCACATACTTTGATATTAGTTTAGTTTGACAGGGTGTAGCACAGTTTTATTCAGGACTTTATGAGACAAACGATCATTTGCCAGAAGAGTCCTTTTTTATTTTATTGTAACCTTTCTTTACCCTTTGTCATGAGATTTTTGTGTGTTTGAACAATGAAAATTATCACTATCTCTCAGCACGAATACCAAGGATGAGAGCTAGATTCACACTCTGAGAGGCCGAAACTGAACGGGGCATGGAGTTACTGCCTGATCCCTACAGAGATGTGAGATGCAGTCAGGAGCGGGAGAGGGTGGGGAAACAGAGCTGGGAAACTGCAGACTTTTCTCTTGAGAGCCAGACAGCTGATGCTGAAAACTGAACTTGCTGTGCCAATGCCAGAGAGACACAGGAATTGCCTTGTGAGTGCTGGGTGAAGTCCCTGAAATATAAAGGGTTACAAATGATGCCCAGAGATGAATTATAAGTGGAGCAGGCAGCATCTCCCGACTGCTGAGAGGAGAAGCCTGGGGAGAGACAAGAAGGAAACTGGGGAAGCCAACAGGTCTGGACTAGCCTTGAAGCCAGGCTGACCCCCATCATAGAGGCCAGACGGAGATGAGCCTGACAAACCAGTTGGTCACCCCTCCCCATCTACCAGTGTCCTGTGTGGGGATGACAGAGACGCTGTCTATCCCACTCACACCACACTGTATCTGTCTAATCGCAGCTCCTTGGATTCCCTGCTCTCTGAGTGTTTGCTTTGTGTCTTGGGGATTTGGGCATAGCAATGTGCTGGGCTGGGGAAGTAAAGTACCATGCTGAGCTGGGCTGGGGAAAGGAGTCTGTCTTTTTTTTGTTCTTTGGAATAATAAAGTAAAATTTAGTTTCTCACACTCCAAGTGTAGTTTGTTTTGCATTAAATACCCAGCAGATTCAGAGTGGAGTTTAACAGTAAAAGCAATGCTAACATGGTCTGGTACGGAAATACACAGTGAGGTCACCCATACAACCTCACCTCTGCCCTGTCATAGGCTAAATTTTAGGCAGTATATTCACAAATTGATATACGTATAATATGGCTGAAGTGATTCTACTCTCTGAACTGGGTTTCATCCCAAGATCCCCACTCTCTCAGCCTTACCACCTGCCTAATTCTAACTCAGATCCGTTTAAATCAATGGGGCTATTTGCTGTAGTAAAATTAAACATTTGAATAAGGTTTTGTGGGACTGGGAGTTTAGATTGCTGGGTTTGGGAACCTCTCTCTGTTGATGCTTGGCCTGTTCCTCATATCACAACTTTCCCCAAATTAATTCATGTCTGATTACCAAGTAATTGTGTCTGAGTTAATACCTTTAATTTTAATACAGCAGCAGTCAGAGGCTCCACAGAAGACTAAGACCTGGTCTACACTGGGGGGGAAGAGGGGGGGAAATATCGATCTAAGTTACGCAACTTCGGCTACATGAATAACGTAGCTGAAGTCGACGTACTTAGATCGACTTACCATGGTGTCTTCACCACGGTGAGTCGACTGCGGCTACTCCCCCATCGACTCCACCTGCGCCTCTCGCGGTGGTGGAGTACAAGAGTCGACGGGAGAGCGCTTGGAGGGTCGATTTATTGCGTCTAGACTAGACACGATAAATCAACCCCCGCTGGATCGATCGCTGCCTGCCGATCTGGCAGGTAGTGTAGAAATACCCTAAGGCCATATTGTTCTAGGTACTGTATATACACATCATGAGAGACAGCTCCTAAGGGAATGAGCTTACAATCTCAATATGCAGAACAGCCAACATAATGATTTTTTCAATGTCAGAAGTGACTCTGTAATCTAAAGGGCTACGAGTGATGCCCCAAGTGGAATGGTGAGGGGAGGGGGCAGCACCTCTCGATTGCTGAGAGAATGAGGTTCTGCACCTAAAGCAGGTATTCAACTTCTGTTATGTGTGAAATATGCCAATTGTTCTTTCCCAGAATTACAGCACTTACCCCTTGTCAAGGCTGAATCCCCAGTCTAGCACTTCGAGTGCAGAAGGTAGGGGCCCGCAAGGATTCTAAAAATTAATACTTGCCACTCCAGGCTTGTATTAAACTCCCAAGGTTACAGCTTTTCTCTGACCTTGGCTTGGTAAATGCTGCCACCACCCAAATGCAAAATACCCCCTTTGACCCAGGAAGGAGCACTTGGGAATTCCTCCCTGTGGGGTACCCTCAAGCCCTTTTATCCTCACCCCCACCCTCCGGGGAGGAGCTGAGAAAGAAAACAAAGGAAATTAGCTGTTGCCACCAGCTAATCAAACAGCATATGCACAAACCTCTTAGGACACCAAAATCCGATCCTGTTCTTAAAAAGAGTAAATTTTATTAAAAACTAAAAGGAAGAAAATATATTTGGAACTTAGGCTTTTGCTAGATTTTAAAAGAGCAATTACAAAAAATTAAGCACCCAAAATAGCTTTTTGGGGGTTCAGCTTAAAGGTTACCAGCAAACAAAAGCATCTGGGGTTAGCACAGAGGAGTCCACAAGCCTTAAAAATAAACAGAAATAAACCTAATTGCGTCTTTCTAAACATTACTAATTTACTTACATATTTGGGTTGTTAAAAGTAGTTCTAGATATGATCTGATGATTTTCATATCTGGTTCAAACTTTACACAGTATGTCTGCTGCCCCGTCTCTTCAGCCCAGAGAGAACAACCCCAGACAAAGGGAAAGTTTCTTTCTCAATTTTTAAATTGCCTGCCCATTGGCTCTTTTGGTCAGGTGCCCACTTCCTCTTCTTTATCTGGGGGACTTTTTAACCCTTTACAGGTAAAGCAAGTAGAGAACAGCTACCAAGAGGGATTTTACAGCTAACTGGCTGGGACTGGGTGTCCATCATAGAATAGAATCATAGAATATCAGGGTTGGAAGGGACCTCAGGAGGTCATCTAGTCCAACCTCCTGCTCAAAGCAGGACCAATCCCCAGACAGATTTTTGCCCCAGATCCCTAAATGGCTCCCTCAAGGATTGAACTCAAAACCCTGGGTTTAGCAGGCCAATGCTCAAACCACTGAGCTAAACCACTGAGCTATCATCTCCCCCTCCCCCTTCATTTATCACATTTTCTGAGAAAAGTAAATCTGTTACTGGCTTTAGCAATAATCATTAGCAATGGGTCTGTTCAGCCATTTAGCACCGACTGTCAGATCCTGCCATATAGTGCTTCCCCTCAAAGCACCATACTATTCTGAGTAAGGTATTTTAGTGCTTGTGGACCCAGATTATGTTAAACTGAGGTTTAGGTTTTGGGTAAGTTTTTCAAAAGCCTCTTTTCAAATATGACTTCAGGTTGGACTTTTTTTAAGGTATTAGGCAGCTGAGGCTGTAGATAGGGGCCTAATGGGGTTGTCAGAGCAGGTTAGGAAGCAGGGGTAGCTCCTGAAAAAGATTTTGGTGCCGGGCTGCTACTTTCACTTTAGGTACCAGAATCTGCCATTTAGAGGCCACTGATCCTCAACCGCCTCCCGCACTGAGCTGCTGCCGAACTCTGAAGGTGTCTAAAGATCCTATGCACCTAATTTTCCGTCATTTAATTCCCCCTCATGCCAACAAATCTGGTAATGGACATGCATACAGCTGCCTCAGACTATGCACACTGATCCCTATTTCATACCTAAGCCCCAGCACACTCCTCACACTAAGGCTATGTCTACACTACCACAGTAAGTCGACCTAGGCTTCACAACTCCACCTACGTGAATAATGTAGCTGGAGTCGACGTACCTTAGGTTGAGTTACCGCGGGAGGTCAATGGGAGAAACTCTCCCCTTGACTTACCTTACTCTTCTCGGCAGGGGTAGAGTACAAGGGTCGACTGGAGAGCAATCTGCTGTCGATTTTGCAGATCTTCAGTAGACCCGCTAAATCGACTGCCGGTGGATCAATCTGAGCGTTGGTCCCGGCTGTCGTGTAGATGTAGCCTAAGTGTTCCCTGGCCTATCTCGCATGTGGCTGCCCCACTGCCCCCTCAGGTTTGTCCCAGTTCCCTACCCCATTTCTGAGGGGGAGGGGGCCTGAGGCCAAATTTGGTGCTGCAACCCACATGGCACAATGCCACTCGCTCAATTTTGGCCCCAGAGCCTCCCCTCCCCCTTACATAACTGTGCTGGGACATTATGGCCTATGCAGAGTGCGCAGAGCAGCAGCCCCGGAACCGGACCACCTGGTGCTTCACCGCCCACATCCAGGTGCAGCATGGGGAGCTGCCGACAGTGCCCACATGGGGGACCCAGACAGGAGAAGGACATGAGTGGGTTTTGCCAACAGCCCACAGATGGGTTAATCCAGCCCTATGAATAACCAGAGGAACCTGATGGCAAAGCACTGACAGCTCCATGAGCCGAGTTAGGGGAGCAGAGCTTGTAACTCCGGCCCAGGGCTAGTAGCCAGTGAGCCTGGTGTGGAGACAAGAGACTGTCTCTGACAATCTGCTCCCTCTGCCCATCTGTTACCAGAGTGAATCACACACAGAGTCAGTGTCCCCGAGAAATGTGTTTCCTACTGCTCCTGGTTCTGGGCTGCCTCTCTCGGACCAGGACCCATCACCCGCATGACCAGGTTGATATTGGGGATGCTCTGGAACAATCCCCAGTCTCCACAGAAACCCCCCGTCTCCCCCTTCCCTGGGATCTGGATGTCTCCTTTCTGCCCATTGACACACCAGCTTCTATGCATGATGTCCCGTTAATGCTGAGAGAAGCTGCCCATTCCCAGGGGACATGGGGCCCCCAGTAGGCAGGTTCTGTGGCAGGGGGGCTGCAGTGCAATCCCTTGATCGCTAGGACCCAGGAAGAGCTAGGATGCGGCTCTGGGAGCAATTGCTGGGTTCACTCTGTCCTGGGGGCAGGAAGGGGGTACAATATGAATCGCACTTGCTGCAGTACCTGGGGCACTGCGGGGAGCCCACGCTCCTTGCAAGGTCCGCAAGCCCCGGCGGCTGCTGCTGGGGACCCAGGAGCCCTGACTGCAGCCTGGAGAGGCAAATCTCTAGCAGTAACATTCCCGCTGCTCCCCAGGAGCCTCTCCCAGTGCAGAGACCCCAGCCTACCCCTTCTCGGGTTCCAGCCCCTGCTCCCAGGGAGGGCACGGCTTGGAGGGAATGTAAGAGAACCTGCCCATCCCTACTCCCCCTCCCCCCCCAGGGAGCGGTGCCTCCTGGTGCCAGCCTGGCTGCAGGGGGAGGGTTTGTCCCCAGGCTGCTCCCAGCTGAGCTGGCTGCAATTCCCTGCTCTATGCCCAGGAAAGCTGCCGCCAGCTCCCATTGGCTCGCAGCAAAATGTATATTGGCTTCTTTGTTCATTTCTTTAAGTTGCCTTTTGCTTGTCTTGGAGCTTTCCATGGGGTCGGGGGTGGGGCAGAGGACTAAGCCCTAAGGGCTCTGAAGCTAAAGGCGAATATCCCCACAGAACTTGCCCACAACAGACACACTATTTCATTATTTTCTTAAGCCAAACTCATGATATCTGGGCTCTGGCTCCTGACTGGGACTGTTTGGGGTGACAGGACGGACCAGGGCCCCTCTTAGATTTCTGAGCAGGAATCAGGGCTCAGAGTCACCCCCAGAACAGCAGGGGATAGAGCTGGATGAGCGAATAGGATCAGCATCTGCCTGGGTGTCCTGGGGGGCTCAGTCATTAGCTGCTGCCACCAGCAGGCCTTGGGTATTGCTGAGGGAGAAGAGGCTGGTGTCTGCCTCTCTCTGGCCTAAAGAAGGGCTCTAAGTAGCTCAAACACGTGTCTCTTTCCCCAAGCAGAAGTTAGTCCAATAACTAACCAACTGGTCTCTCTCTGCTCATGGTATTAGAGCTCTGGAGTTGGTTTATGTGGGTCAGATGCTGCTGCCTCCTCCATTGTGATCTGTGAGCCCAGACTGAGAAGCTGCTGCTCGGCCAGTGGGATCTGTGCTTGGGAGAAACCCTCATTAAAGTGGGGATTTTCTTTGATGGCTAGAACCAGGCCTCTGGGACAGCTTTGGTCTCTGCAAACATCAACTATTGAGCCGAGACTCCAGGTCAGTGGTTCTCAACCTGCAGCCCGTGGGCCACTTGCAGGCCCAATGAGCACACAGATGCAGCCCAGGTGACATCGTCAGTGCAATACAGGGAGTATTGGATGCAGCCTGCTCACATAACACATTATGGGCCACCTATGTGGCCCACAATGGTAAATAGGTTGAGAACCTCTGCTCCAGGTGATGGGAGACACCTGGGTGAAAGTGCTGGGGATGGGCAGGGCAGGAAAGTGATTCTGCGCAAATGGCCTCTTTCGAGGGACCTGTTGGTGAAATTGTACAGGAGGGGAGGGGAGAAAGCAGTGCTTAATTTATGCCAGGGCTGAGCTCCAACACCTCTAGGCTTGGTAGTTCCTAGTCCCTGAATGTCTGGGCTTGCAGCGTCAGTTATGAAAGTAAAAATTTGCCTCAGCCCCTGTTTCATTGCAGATAAAGCACTGGGAAAACAGGAAAGAGACTGAAGGGGCAGCAGGAGCAATAAGTGGAGAAAGAGGTTCCCAGCTCCCAACCCTGCCCAGATCCATTCACTGCCTCACCCTGGGCAGATTGACTTTCCTGGGAACAAGGTGAGGAACAGAGAGAGGAGAAGCCAATTCTTTTCACTGCTGAGTCAGTGGTGGGGGGACGTGCTGCCCTCAAGGACAATGTCAGGGTGAATCTCCCAAAGTGGCTCTTTTGATCCTGCTTTTTTATAGCATTTGCTTCAGAGACTCTTTTTCTGGGAGGGTTTAAAATTGTCTCAGTGGGAGCTTCTGTCTGCAGAGGAAGAGCCAGCGGCTAATCAGGGAGTGAAATGGACTAAAGCTCCTTCCGAAACCTCCGCAATTTCCCTTCTCTCTCTGACAGGCTGAATATTAACATCCATTTCCAACTCCAGATAGTCTCATCTACCAGGGGAGGGGCAGGGAATTGGCTGTGGTGGAGCCAGCTTAGGTAGGGGATTTTCGGGAAGCTGCTGATAGGTTTGCTCTACAGGGGGAGGGACAGTAAATACACAGAGTGAGGCAGTGAAGGGGACAGGATGTGTTAAACCTGCTGGGACATGTTCAATCTGGACCTGATTTTCTGAACAGGCCCACTGGCAGGGGGTGAACATTCCCCCATTTCTGAAACAGGAACAAAACTCCCTGCACAGGGCTGGGAACATTTCCCACTGCCCAGTGCTGGAGCCTGAACTCACTAGCCAGGAGATTGCGTCTGATGATGTCTCAAGGTCCCTTCCAGCCCTACATTTCTGTGATTATAAGAAACATTAGAGGAAGCTGTTGGGATTCCTATCCCTGTCACCTGCTCGGAGCTCTGCTCCCTATATCAACCTGTAGCTAATAGGTGCGTGGTAAATGAGAAGACCCTGCCCTCCTCTGTGTACTGGGAGGGACAAGGATCTTTTACTTTCTTGCCACCCCCTGAAGCCTCCTGGCTGCTCTGATTGGGGGAGATTCTGCTACTTGCCATCCCAAGAGCTTCCTTCCTCCCTCCCCTGGGACAGCAGGTGTTCAGTAGGGAACATTTGTTGTTGCAGATGCCGGTGACCTTTGAGGAGGTGGCTGTGTATTTCACAGAGGGGCAGGAGGCTCTGCTGGACCCTGGTCAGACAGCCCTCTGCAGGGACGTCATGCAGGAGAATTATAAGAATGTGACTTCACTGGCTAAGGGATTCCTGTCCCCTCGGTTATTAGAAGTGGTGGGGTCTGCATTTCTGAATCTGGTCAGGTGCTTCCCTGGTGAGTTAGACTGGAGGTGAACAGGTCCTATAATCCACAGCTGAAATGTGAGACAGGGGTGTCAAAACCTAGTGGACATTAACTCATCCCCACCTCTCCAGCTTTCAAGGGGCCAGAAGCCGTGTATTGTCCTGTCTGTACTGTTTCTCACTCACACCAAGTCTCCATTTCCATCTATTGGTAAAATGGCTTCTGGGTTTTTTCCAGCCAAGTCCAGAATATTTGGAGATGGGCAGATTTTAATTGTCTTTTTGTTTGTTTGTTTTGTTTTTGCATTAGGACGATTCTAAAATTTTTGTAAATGACACAACCAAATAATGAGGAGGTGCTGAGTACAGCAGGTTTAGCCAGTTCATAAGAAAATGGATACATTTGTTTTCCTTCTTTTCTGGAGTTATAATTCTGTCGGATTTCACTTTATGAACCTGAAAGTGTTTTGTAGCCCACCTTGTAGTGTTGGTTTTTCTCTCCTCCCAAAGGCTGTTTTGTCACATACTTTGATATTAGTTTAATGTGACAGGAAGTAGTACAGTTTTATTGAGGACTTTCCGAGACAAATGATCATTTGCCAGAAGGGTCTTTTTTATTTTATTTTTACTTTTTTTTTTACCCTTTGTCAGGAGATTTTTGTGTCGTTTGAACAATGAACGTTATCAATATCTCTCAGCATGAACGCCGAAGGTGAGTGCTAGATTCATACTGCTGGAGTCCGAGACTGAATGGGGCATGGAGGTATGGCCTGATCCCTGCAGAGATGGGATACACAGTCAGGAGGAGGAGAGGGTGGGAGGTGAGGGGGCACAGAGCTGGGAAACTACTGACTGTTCTCTTGAGAGCCAGACAACTGAAGCTGTGAAGTGTGAACTTGCTGCACCAATGCCAGAGAGAGACAGGAATTTCCTTATAAGTGCTGAGTGAAACCATTCTTGAAATCTAATGAGCTACACATGATGCCCCAAGAGGAATGATGAGGGGAGGGGGAAGCATCTCCCGATTGCTGAGAGGATAAGGCTGGGCAGAGGCAAGAAGGAAGCTGGGGAAGCCAACAGTCTGACCCTCATCTTTGAGGCCAGAATGAGATGAGGAGCTTGACAGGCCAGCCAGTGACCCACTCCCCATTTACCCATATCCTGTGTGGGCACGACAGAGACTCTGTTGCCCCACTCACCTCACTCCGCATCTCTCTAATCTCAGCTCCTTGGATTCCCTGCTCTCAGAGTGTTTGCTTTGTGACTAGGTCCCAGCATCTCTCCTGGATTCTCTGCATTTTTCTGCCAGTTTGTAAAAATTTCATATTCTTATATTTCATTTAGTGACACATCATAATTTACTGTCAGTGAAAGTTGCTGCTCTAATGGGCCTGAAATTAGAATTCATCTACTTCTCCCAGCCTCAGAGCAGGTGCAGCACAGGCTCTGCCAGTGAAACCTACTTCAACTGTGGCCTGGAGCGACCACCTCTGGGGATAAAAGGGGAATTGAGTCTCTATGGCCAATTCAAATCTTGGCCTCCATGCTCTGAGGGACAGGAAGGTCTCATATTAAGTGTTATAGAAATCTGTTCACTAGGAACTAGACTGATACACCAACTCCCCCCTCCCCAGCTTATTCCACACAGGTCTCCAAACAGTACTTGGGTGGGAAAGATTCTTGACCACTGCTGTCCTGGGCTGAAGGGTAACAAGTGCCCCAGCAGTGAAAGGCCCATATTCCATCCCCGCAATCCTGAGGCAGCCAGTCCCCAGGGATGTGACATCTCTAGAATATAATTTAGGTTAGTCTTTCCCATTCAATAGGTAATTCCAGAGTCTTCTATAAAACAGTGAGAACCTCAGGATGAAGTTGATCAGAGAGATTTGTATCCAAAATGTGACCTCAAATGTGAAGAACTCAAATGTGAAGTTGCGGAACTATTAACTATGGTTTGTAACCTATCCTTTAAATCGGCTTCTGTACACAATGACTGGAAGTTAGCTAATGTAACACCAATATTTAAAAAGGGCTCTAGAGGTGATCCCGGCAATTACAGACTGGTAAGTCTAACGTCGGTACCGGGCAAATTAGTCGAAACAATAGTTAAGAATAAAATTGTCAGACACATAGAAAAACATAAACTGTTGAGCAATAGTCAACATGGTTTCTGTAAAGGGAAATCGTGTCTTACTAATCTATTAGAGTTCTTTGAAGGAGTCAACAAACGTGGACAAGGGGGATCCAGTGGACATAGTGTTGGCCATGGATTCCCTGAGCTAATGGGGCTTTTCCATTTCTAATATTAATGTGTCTGTGAGTCTGCAAAGGACAACAGCCATTCACATTTAAGCAGTGCATACAATGAGTTACACCAGGGATCAGTAACCTTTGGCATGCGGCCCATCAGGGAAATCCGCTGGTGGGCCGGAATGGTTTGTTTACCTGCGGCATCTGTAGGTTCAGCCGATTGCAGCTCTCACTGGCTGCGGTTTGCCATTCCAGGACAATGGGAGCTGTGGGAAGTGGCGGCCAGCGCATCCCTCGGCCCGCACCGCTTCCCGCAGCCCCAATCTGCCCCACCCCACCTTTTCCTACCCCAGCCCTGCCCCCATCCCCCAAATCCCCGCCCCTGCCCTGCCTCTTCTCCGCCTTGTCCCCTGAGCGCACCGCATCCCCGCGCCTCCCCTTCCCTCTGAGAAAGTCCTAAGCACCGCCAAACAACTGTTAGGTGGCGGTGGGGGGGGAGGGAAGCACTGGGAGGGAGGGGGAGGAGTGGGAACTCAGCGCTGGAGGGGAGAAGGAGGCGAGGACGGGGAGCTTGGCTGCCAGTGGGTGCAGAACACCCACTAATTTTTCCCCGTGGGTGCTCCAGCCCCGGAGCACCCACGGAGTTGGTGCCTATGGGCTCCGAGCGCTGGGAGCCGTATTCCCAGCGCTCGGAGCTATTCCTCTCATGGAGGTGGATTAACAGGAGCTCTGGGAGAGCTCTCTCCCAGTGCTCGTTCATGACCACACTCACACTTCAAAGCACTGTCACGGGAGCACTCGCATGGCAGTGCTTTGAAGTTTCTAGTGTAGACATAGCCTAAGGCTGCTCTGGCTCCATGTAATACAGTATCACCAGCATTCATGACTTTGTCATGAGTCTCATGAGCTTTACTATTTCTTTAACACCCAGCTCCTGGAAGCATGTGATTAGCTGAGTATCTTGGCTGCCATTTTCTAAAACAAGGATGTTTCTATCGCTTGTGGATGAAGAAAAAAACTTGAAATTGTTCCCTAAGTGCAGGGCCAGATTAATGCAGGGGCTTTAGGGGCTGCAGCCTAGGGCCTCAGACTAAGGAGGCCCCCGCAAAAATAAATCCATAATTATATACATCAGTGGTCACCAACCCATTGATCGCAATAGACTGGTCGATCCTGGAGCCTCTGCCAGTCGATTGCGATCTCTGGGCCTCTAAGACTCCAGTGGCGCAGCAGGGTTCAGGCATGCTGCCTGCATGCCATGGCCCGATGCTGCTCCCAGAACCGGCCGTCTGCTGGCATGTCTCTGCAGCCCCTGGCGGAGGGGAGGGAGGAGGAGGCAATTCCACATGCTGCCCCTTCCCCCAGCACTGTCCCTGCAGCACCCATTGGCTGGGAACTGGCCAATGGGAGCTGCGGGGGTGGCACTTGTGGGTGCGGGAAGCACACGGAGACACACAGTTCCCCTCCCTCCAGGGGTGTGCAGAGACGTGCTCGCAACCTGCCACTTCTGGGAGCGGCGTGGGGCCACGGCATGCAGGCAGCCTGCCTGAGCCCTGCTGAGCCACAGGCTGGGAGCCTGTGCCAGGCTCCCTGCCAGAGCCAGCACTTCGCACCCCCTCCTGCACCCCAACGCTCTGCCCCAGTTTGGAGCCCCCTCCTGTACCCAAACTTCCTCCCAGAAAGAAACTAATATAACAGTTGTCCTAAGGTAAGAAGTAGGCTATTTTGAATTAACTTAACTATATTCTACATGTTTTAAAACTGAAATGTAACCACAGAATGGCTTTATGTTAATTAAAAGGCAAGTTAATATAGTGTTAATAGCCTCAATGCCATAATTGTGATATTTTTGTTTTAAATTAGGAAAAAGACTTGTATACAGGGTCCTCACAAAAATCTAGTAGCCCTAGGCCCACAGGAGAGTTAATCCAGCCCTGCCTAAATGCAGCTTCCAATTTATGAGATTAAAAAAAAACAAACTAACAAATAACCCCCTACATTTTTATTTATTTTTATTTATTTGTTCACATTTTTGCTTTTGTTTGTTTGTTAGCTTTTGGGTGTCACTCTGGTTATATTTTCAAGATTTTCGACTAAACCGTGAGTGCACAAGACATACAATTTTTTGTTTTTAGTGAAAGCTTCTATTCTCATCTGAGCACAGCACTCCGAGAGCTGGGACTTTTAGAAAAGCACCAGTTATTGAAAGAATTGGAATAAAATCATAAGAGCTGGGGACAATGCTATTGTGAGACATTTGCTAATGTGGAAAGGGCTGCACTGCTGTGTAGATAAGCTATAAAGCCTCCATTTTCATAGTACCTGAGGACCTCAAAACACCCATATGAGGCAGAGAACAAGGGCTATTATCCCTTTTTTATATAGATGAGGAATGTGAGGCACAGAGCATGTAGGGATTTACTTATGGTCCCACAGAAAATCTTTAATAGAGCAAGGAATGGAACCTGGTTTCTCTACTCCCACTGTACTGCCTTGAACAGTGGACCATCATAATCAGCACGGTCTGCACTGATCGTCCCCCTTGTTGTAAGTCTCTGTAGAGAAGCCCAGGACTCAACAGACCATGGAGACTAAACTCATCTATTCCCCAGGTCAGGGCTGAGGCCCAATGGTTGAGGCAGCATGTGTGAGGGAAGTTGGCACCTGGACCCCAGCACTGCACAGGATATGGGATGAACAGCGAACTCCAGTCTCCAAGGCTCTCAGGCCATTTGTCCATTCTGGCTGCAGGAGCAGATCTGGGGATAGACTGGGGGAGTCTGGTCGTATGAGGCCAGAAAAGGGAATTAAATTGTGATGGAAAGGAATGATTACCAGAGATGCTGGTAGGGAGACAGTTAGTTACATGGGCTGTTCTGTGACTGGGTAATGTGGCAGCTATTTAATGCATTACACTGTGGAACTGATACATTGTTGCAGATGGATGGTGTGAGCTGAAGTCATTTTCTTTGAGGAGAAGGTCTCAGGTGCTGCTCTTTCCTTGCAGGACCCATTGTTTGATATCCGTAGTCATCAGCCAAACACATTCACCCTGCTGTGTTTCTTGTTCCTGGGCCCTTCATCCTGGAATGACTTGGAATAGAGCAATGTCAGTATGAGAGTCAACAGGGAACCTGAGGAGCAGCCCTCTGGAACCAGAGAAGGAAATCCAACTGCAAGAGGCAAGGACCGGTGACACTGCTGGGGATATAGCTAGTTACATGGGCTGCTCTACAACGGGGTACAATGTTGGGCGAGATTCTCACATGGTGCAAATTCGCCTAGAGCCATTGAAGTCACTGAAGGTACATGGATTTACACCAGTGGGGAGTCTGACACATCATTACCACTATTTTATCACATTGTTCTTGGACACATACTTGCATCTGTGTAGTGGGAGCTGCTACATTGATGTAAATTAACTTTCCCAGGCCCAGAGGCCCCCTGGCAGCTGGCTGCCACATCCTAGCCATTTAAATCAGGAGCAGACAGGAAACAAATTCAAATCCCTGAGGAGGGTACGGGGAGGGAGGGGACATTCAAATTTTTTCACAGTTTGGACCCAATTTTAGAGACTGTCTCCTGGAGAGCAGGCCCCCTCCCACTAGCACTCTGGCCACGACAGCAATGGGTGATATGCACAAGAAATATAAGCTGCCTATTTGGTATCTCTGAATCTGCCTGCGAATGCAATTGTTCATCTGGAAAAAAAGTAGAGAGTCAGCCCCACTTCACCAGCAAAGGTCTGAAGCTAACAAATTTTGCAGGATATTCAGTATTTGGGTTGATGCTGCCTGCTGTCCCACTGCACCTCAAAGGCAGGCAGGGTTCCATAGATACAGTGTCCCACCAGATACTCTGTGAGCTCAGTACACAGTGCCCAAAACTGGGATCCAGGACACAATGGCATCAAATGTCACCTGTACAGGTAGCTGTTTAAAATTCCATGCACTTCACAAACATCTCTACTTATTGACCAGCAAGCGGCATGGTCACAACTCTAGATGGAAGTCAAGTGGATACCTTCTTCCCTCTTTTTACCAATGCAAAGCTTTTGATACGGTCTCCCACAGTATTCTTACCAGCAAGTTAAAGAAGTATGGGCTGGATGAATGGACTATAAGGTGGATAGAAAGCTGGCTAGGTCATCGGGCTCAATGGGTAGTGATCAATGGCTCCATGTCTAGTTGGCAGCCGGTATCAAGCGGAGTGCCCCAAGAGTCAGTCCTGGAGCCAGTTTTGTTCAATATCTTCATAAATGATCTGGAGGATGGCATGGATTGCACCCTCAGCAAGTTTGCAGATGACGCTAAACTGAGAGGAGTGGTAGATATGCTGGAGGGTAGGGATAGGATACAGAGGGACCTAGACAAATTAGAGGATTGGGCCAAAAGAAATCTGATGAGGTTTAACAAGGTCAAGTGCAGAGTCCTGCACTTAGGATGGAAGAATCCCATGCACTGCTACAGACAAGGGACCGAGTGGCAGCAGTTCTGCAAAAAAGGACCTAGGGGTTACATTGGACAAGAAGCTGGATATGAGTCAACAGTGCACCCTTGTTGCCAAGAAGGCTAACAGCATTTTGGGCTGTATAAGTAGGAGCATTGGCAGCAGATCAAGGAACATGATCATTCCCCTCTATTCGGCATTGGTGAGGCGTCTTCTGGAGTACTATGTCCAGTTTGGGGCCTCATACTACAAAAAGGATGTGGAAAAATTGGAAAGAATCCAGCGGAGGGCAACAAAAATGATTAGGGGGCTGGAGCACATGATTTATGAGGAGAGGCTGAGGGAACTGGGATTATTTAGTCTGCAGAAGAGAGGGTGGTCAAGCACTGGAATGGGTTACCTAGGGAGGTGGTGGAATCTCCTTCCTTAGAGGTTTTTAAGGTCAGGCTTGACAAAGCCCTGGCTGGGATGATTTAGATGGGGATTGGTCTTGCTTTGAGCAGGGGGTTGCCTGGAACTGGGGCACAGGCCTGGGACAAACCGAAGTGGGCAGTGGTGCAGCCACATGTGAGATAGGCCAGGGAAAACTTAATTTGAGTAGCGTACTGTGGCTTAGATATGAAATAGGGATCTGT
The DNA here is from genome assembly GCF_011386835.1 of Chrysemys picta bellii. Taxonomy (NCBI): domain Eukaryota; kingdom Metazoa; phylum Chordata; order Testudines; family Emydidae; genus Chrysemys; species Chrysemys picta. The sequence continues at coordinate 30,813,553 of NC_088802.1, read as the reverse complement.
GTGCCTAGCCTGAGGCAGCTGTGAGCATGCCCAGAATCAGATTTTTAGGCACCTGTGGGATTTTAACAGCAGAAATTTAGGTGACTAGGATCCTTAGACACCTTCAGTGTTAGGCAGCAACTGGGTCGGGGTTTGAGATTCGGTGGCATTTAAATGTCAGATTCAGGAACCTAAAGTGAAAGTAGGAGCTAGGAACCTAAATATTTTTGTGGATCTAGCCCCTGGTGCCCAACCCTCTTTGACAACCCCACTAGCCTCCTATCTGCATCCTCGGGTGCCTAATACTTTTAAAAATCCAACCCTAAGTCATTTTTTAAAAAATGCTTTTGAAAAACTTACCCAAAAGCTAATGGGCTTTAAAAATCAGTTTAATATAATCTGGACCCACAAGCATTAATATAACTTAACCAGAACAGCATGGGGTTTTGAATGGTATCACTCCACGGCAGGGTCTGACGGTGCTAAATGTCTGAACAAACCCATTGTTAATGATTATTGCTAAAGCCAGTAACAGATTGACTTTTCTTAGGGTACGTCTTCACTACCCGCCGTATCGGCGGGTAGCAATCGATTTATCCGGGATCAATATATCGCGTCTCGTTAAGACGTGATATATTGATCCCCGAACACACTCACCGTCGACTCCGGAACTCCAACAGAGCGAGCGGCGGTAGCGCAGTTGATGAGGGAGCCGCAGCCATCGATCCTGCGCCATGTGGACCCCAGGTAATTCGATCCAAGATACTTCATCTTCAGCTACGCTATTCATGTAGCTGAAGTTGCATATCTTGGATCGATATTCCACCCTCCCCCCACAGTGTAGACCAGCCCTTAGAAAATGTGTTCTGCACTCTAGGAGTAAGTGCTGTAATTCTGGGGAAGAACAATCTGTATTTTTCACACATAACAGATGTTTAATACCTGCTTTAGGTGCAGAGCCTCGTTCTCTCAGCAATAGGGAGGTGCTGCTCCCTCTCTGCATCATTCCTCGTGCGTCATCACTCGTAGCCCTTTACATTTCAGGGTTGCCTCTCACATTTATAAACTCATTACATTGGCTGTTCTGCATATTGAGACTATAAGCTCTTTCCCCGAGGAGCTGTCTCTCACGATGGGTATATACAGCACCTAGCACAATATGGACTTAGTCTTCTGTGGAGCTTCTGGCTACTGCTGTATTACAAATAATCATGGTATTCACTGAGGCCTGGTCTACACTAGGCGTTTATGTCGAAGTTAGCGCCGTTACATCAAATTAACCCTGCACCCGTCCACACTGCGATGGTATTTAGTTCGACATAGAGGTCTCTTTAATTCGACTTCTGTACTCCTCCCCGACGAGGGGAGTAGCACTAAATTCGACATGGCCATGTCGAATTAGGCTAGGTGTGGATGGAAATCGACGCTAATAGCTCCGGGAGCTATCCCACAGTGCACCACTCCGTTGACGCTCTGGACAGCAGTGCGAGCTCGGATGCTCTGACCAGCCACACAGGAAAAGCCCCGGGAAAATTTGAATTTGAATTCCTTTTCCTGTCTGGCCAGTTTGAATCTCATTTCCTGTCTGGACATCGTGGCGAGCACAGCAGCACTGGCAACGATGCAGAGCTCTCCAGCAGTGATGGCCGTGCAGTCTGGGAATAGAAAGAGAGCCCCAGCATGGACTGATCGTGAAGTCTTGGATCTCATCGCTGTGTGGGGCGATGAGTCCGTGCTTTCCGAGCTGCGATCCAAAAGAAGGAATGCAAAGATCTACGAGAAGATCTCTAAAGACATGGCAGAGAGAGGATACAGCCGGGATGCAACGCAGTGCCGCGTGAAAATCAAGGAGCTGAGACAAGGCTACCAGAAGACCAAAGAGGCAAACGGACGCTCCGGATCCCATCCCCAGACATCCCGTTTCTACGAGGCACTGCATTCCATCCTCGGTGCGGCCGCCACCACTACCCCACCAGTGACCGTGGACTCTGAGGATGGGATACTGTCCACGGCCGGTTCCTCGGACATGTTAGGGGACGGGGAAGATGAGGAAGGAGATGAGGAGGGCGAGGCAGTCGGCAGCTCTCACAACGCTGATTTCCCCGACAGCCAGGATCTCTTCATCACCCTTACAGAGATCCCCTACGAAGCGTCCCCAGCCGTTACCCCGGACACAGAATCTGGTGAAGGATCAGCCAGTAAGTGTTGTAAACATCTAAACATTTATTTTTAACAAAACAGGAATATTAACAATTAAAAGAATGGGTTGTTCATGATTAGTGTGCCCTAGGCGCTTAACGGTTTAGTAATGGGCAGTGCAAGTTTTGAAAAGAAATCTAGCAATGTCCGGTTTTCAGTGATTGTCCTGCACAAGCCGCTCTACTATTTATTCCCTGCTACTGCAGCTACAGTAAAATGCGGTCTATGTGTCCGGGGATAGAGCAGTAATCCTCCTGGGACATCTCGATGAAGCTCTCCTGGAGGTAATTTGAAAGCCGTTGCATGAGGTTCTTGGGGAGAGCGGCCTTATTGGGTCCTCCGAAGTACGACACGTTGCCGCGCCACGAGATTATCAAGTACTCGGGGATCATTGCTCTGCACAGCAGGGCGGCATACGGCCCTGGTCTTTGGAGGCTTTCCCGGAGCATTCTCTCTTTGTCGCTCTCGGAGATCCTCATCAGGGTGATGTCGGCCATGGTGACCTGCTTTTAATTAGGTAGGGGAATGTTAGTGTTGGGACTGCTTTCCCGTTCCTTTACAGAACTGTAACCGCTGGTTTGCAGCCACGCGGTGGAGGCGGGAGAGGGGCAGCCGAAAGGGATCGTTCCTGGGGACAGCCGCGAGGGGGTGGGACAGGGGCAGAGTTCCCGCTTGCCGGATTGCTGGCAGCAGGGACTGACATTGCTTTAAATGTGAAATGAGGCCAGTGGTAATATAAAAGTTTTAAACTGCCACAAGTGTACGGCTTACCATGTCTGCCTGCAACAGAAATTCCGTTGTGCTGCCTCGCTTCTCAAATGTGCTGTTCAAGACCCCAGGCACTGAATGCGAAGGCCGAGAATTCGACCTTGTGCTGAGTGCGCATGTGAAAGGTGCTGTGCATGGTCTTGTTCACAGAGAAAGACTATGTTCTTTGTTCACAACTACATTTATCTTTCTGAGGAATTCACTCCCTTTTTCCCATTTCCACAGCCCCGTCTGCGACTGTCTCACAACCTAGCCTGGAATCACACTCCCAGAGGCTAGCGCGGATTAGGCGTAGGAAGAAGAGGACACGGGAGGACATGTTCTCTGAGCTTAGGGCCTGTTCCCAAGCCCAGGCAGCACAGCAGACCCAGTGGCAGGAGAACTTGACCCGAATGCACCAAGCCAACATGGATCGGGAGGAGAGGTGGCGGCAGGAAGACCAGCAGGCGACTCAAACGCTGCTTGGACTACTGAGGGAGCAAACAGACACGCTCCGGCGCCTTGTGGATGTTCTGCAGGAACGGAGGCAGGAGGACAGAGCCCCGCTGCAGTCCATCTCTAACCGCCCTCCCCCGCCACCAAGTCCCATACTCACCTCACCCAAAGTGCAAAGAAGGAGAGGCGGCAGAGTCCCTGCTAAGTCTCACTCCACCCCTGCAGAGAGCTCTAGTAGCAGAAGGCTCTCATTTCCCAAAATTTGAAAAGTTCTTTCCTTCCCGCCTGACACAAGCCCACGTCCAAGTTTCACCTCCCAATGCCATGTGTAGTTGATAATAAAAAATTCGTTTCTGTTAACTACTGTTTCAATCATGTTCTTTTGGAGGAGGAGGGGAAAGGGGGTTGGTAATTGGACAGGACAGTCTCCTTTGGCAGGGTACATAGTCGGGGGCAGGCACAGCAGCAGGGCACATACACAGTGCAGTGATGCAGTGACTAGTTACCCCGGTTAGTCTGGGAGGTTGTTTTGATGTAATGTTGGGGGGGGGGGGTTGCTCTGTGACTTTGTGGCGGAGGAGGGCAGTTACAGATCTTAAGCGCCGGTCCTTAGGCAGGATCACAGAGCCACACAGCATGAGATCTGTAACTGTCCTCCCCCTGCCACAAAGTCACATAGACCCCCCATACACACAGTCCCGATCAGGAGGGGTGACAGGCTCCGTTGAAACAAGCATCCCACCGCAGCGGAGCCTGTCAATCCTTGAGTTTAGAAGCTGCATTCGCGTCACAACACTACACCCGCTCCGCACCACAGTCCGCGTCCCAGTTTTAAAAAATTCCCGCGAAAACAGTATTAAAGAAAACGGTGTGCTTTAACAAAGTAGAACTATTTTTATTTCGACACGTGTGTTGGAGGGGGGGTGAAGGGGGTATGTAACTGGATAGGATAGTCAACATTAACTGGGTAAAGAAACGGGGGCAGGTTTAGCTTCTCAGTACACAAACTTTAAAGTCACAGGTTACCCTGCTCACTCAGGAACTTTGCTTTCAAAGCCTCCCGGATGCACAGCGCTTCCCGCTGGTCTCTTCTAATCGCCCGGCTGTCTGGCTGTGAGTAATCACCAGCCAGGCTATTTTCCTCAACCTCCCACCCCGCCATAAAGGTCTCCCCCTTGCTCTCACAGAGATTGTGGAGCACACAGCAAGCTGCTATAACAATGGGGATATTGGTTTCGCTGAGATCACAGCGAGTCAGTAAGCTTCTCCATCTTCCCTTGAGACGGCCAAAAGCACACTCCACCACCATTCTGCACTTGCTCAGCCGGTAGTTGAAGAGTTCTTTTTCAGTGTCCAGGGCGCCAGTATAGGGCTTCATGAGCCAGGGCATTAGCGGGTAGGCTGGGTCCCCGAGGATGACTATAGGCATCTCGACATCCCCAACAGTTATTTTGTGGTCCGGGAAGTAAATACCTTGTTGCAGCCGTCTAAACAGACCAGAGTTCCTGAAAACACGAGCGTCATGAACCTTGCCCGGCCATCCGACGTAGATGTTGGTAAAACGTCCCCTGTGGTCCACCAGTGCTTGCAGCACCATGGAAAAGTAGCCCTTTCGGTTAATGTACTGGGTGGCCTGGTGGTCCGGTGCCAGGATAGGGATGTGAGTTCCATCTATGGCCCCACCGCAGTTTGGGAATCCCATCGCTGCGAAGCCATCTATGATCGCCTCCACGTTTCCCAGGGTCACTACCTTTGGCAGCAGTACATCAACGATTGCCTTGGCTACTTGCATCACAACAACCCCCACGGTAGATTTGCCCACCCCAAACTGGTTCGCGACTGACCGGTAGCTGTCTGGCGTTGCAAGCTTCCAGAGGGCTATGGCCACTCGCTTCTGTACACTCAGTGCAGCTCGCAACCGGGTGTCACTGCACTTCAGGGCAGGGGACAGCAACTCACAAAGTTCCAGGAAAGTTCCCTTCCGCATGCGAAAGTTTCGCAGCCACTGGGATTCATCCCAGACCTGCAGCACTATGCGGTCCCACCACTCAGTGCTTGTTTCCCGTGCCCAGAATCGCCGTTCCACGGCATCAACATGACCCATTGCCACTGTGATGTCCTCGGCACTGGGTCCCCTGCTTTCTGACAGGTCTGTGCTACTCTCAGACTTCAGGACATCACCGTGGTGCCGTAGCCTCCTCGCCTGACTTTTCTGCATCTGCCTCAGGGAAACCTTTATGATAAGCTGCGAGGCGTTGAGAGCGGCCACAACTGCAGCGATGGTCGCAGCGGGCTCCATGCTCGGAGTACAGTGGCATCCGCGCTGTCAATGACTGGAAAAGCGCGCGAACTGATTTCCCGCCGGCGCTTTCAGGGAGGGAGGGCGGGAGTGATGGACGGATGACGACAGTTTCCCAAAAGCACCCTGGACTCATTTTGTTACCCAGAAGGCATTGCCGGCTACACCCAGAATTCCAATGGGCAGAGGGGACTGCGGGAACTGTGGGATAGCTGACCACAGTGCACCGCTTCGAATGTCGACGCTTTCACCGTTAGTGTGGACGCACAAAGTCGAATTACTGTCCTTAGTGTGGACACACACGTTCGACTTTGCAATATCGATTACAAAAATTCGATGCAAGTAAAATCGAACTACTCTCGTAGTGTAGACAAGGCCTGAGACACAATTATTTTGTAAGCAGAGAAGTATGAATTTGGGGAAAGTTGTGGTATGAGGAACAGGCCGAGTATCAACAGAGAGAAATTCCCAAACCTACCACTCTATACTCCCAGTCCTGCAAAACCTTAGTCACTTGTTTAATTGTCCTACTGTCAATAGCCTCATTGATTTAAATGGGTCTGAGCTAGAGTTAGGCAGGTGGTAAGGTTGAGAGAATGGGGGTCTTGGGCTGAAACACAGCTCAGAGATCAGAATCGCTTTAGCTCAGCTTTGTGCCACAGGCCGCCTGTGTGTCCGGGGTCCCAGCGTGGTGGTTTCTGAGCTGTCCCGCTGCCCAGAGCAGAGGGGTCGGGGTCCGGGTCAGCGCTGCTGGTCTGCCCCATGTGGTGAGAGTCTGGGGTCAGGGCTGCTGGTGGGCCCCACAGGGTCTGTGGTCCAGGGGTGCTGGTGGGCCCCACAGGGTCAGGAGTCCAGGGCTCCCGGCCAGCCCTGCGGGATTGGGGCCTGGTGCAGCTGCTCAGCACTGCAAGCTCCAGGGTCTGGGTCCAGAACAGCCGGCCTGCCCCATGTGGTGGGGGCTGGGGCAGCCATCTGGCCCCGCAAGCTCTGGATCCCAGTCTGGGACAGCCAGTACACCCTGCAGTCTGGGACAGCTGGCCCAGCCCCCTGGGGTCTGCGGAAGCCAGCCAGTCCCATGGGGTCTGGGGCAGCCGGCTGGCCAGGGCAGCTATGTGCTGGGGTCCAGAGTCTGGGACAGTCACCTGGCCCCATGGGGAGCCAGCTGGCCTGCCCCGCATGGGTCATGGGCAGTTGGCCCCGTGGGGTCTGGGCAGCCACGTGCTGGGCTCCAAGGCGGGAAGTCATGTGCTGGGCTCCAAGGAAGTGGGGTCTTGTTCCTGGGCGCAGTGAGGGTCAGGGTCGGGGCTGTCGCTGCCCTGCAACGAACCCCTGCGGTCCAGGTGAGTATACTGCCTGCAGCTGAGCCTATGACAGGGCAGAGGTGAGGTTTTATGGGTGACCTCACTGTACATTTCCATACCCGACCATGTTTGCATTGCTTTTACTATAAACCTACCTCTGAATTTGGTGGGTATTTAATGAACAACAAGCGACACTGGGAGTGTGAGAAAATAAATTTGACTTTATTATTCCAAAGGACAAAGACAGACTCCTTTCCCCTCCCCCACCCCAGCTCAGCAAGGTTAGGGTTACCATATTTCAGCAAACAAAAAAGAGGACGGGAGGAGCCCCGCCCTAGCCCCGCCCCTGCCCCTCCCACTTCCTGCCCCCCCAGAACCCCCAACCCTCCCCCCGTTCCTTGTCCCCTGACTGCCCCCTCCTGGGACCCTTGCCCCTAACTGCCCCCCAGGACTCCACCCCCTATCTAAGCCTCCCTGCCTCTTGTCCCCTGACTGCCCCAACCCTTATCCACACCCCCACCCCCAGACAGACCCCTGGGACTCCCACGCCCCATCCAATCACTCCCCACCCCCTGACAGCCCCCCCCAGAACTCCCAACCCATCTAAACCCCTCTGCTCCCTGTCCCCTGACTGCTCCGATCCCTCTCCCCACTCCTGCCCCCTGACAGCTCCCCCCCAGAACTCCCAGCCCCCCACCCCCCTGCTCCTTGTCCCCTGACTGCCCCCTCCTGGGACCCCTGCTCCTAACTGCCCTCCAGAACCCCACCCCCTACCTAAGACTCCCTGTTCCTTGTCCCCTAACTGCACTCTCCTAAGACCCCCCCCAACTACCCCCCAGGACCCTACCCCCTACCTGTACCCTGACTGCCCAAAACTTTCTCCACTCCCCCCAAAAAGCCCCCCCCCCTGAACTCCCGACCCCCCCCCGTTTCTTGACTGCCCCCTCCAGAACCTCCCTGCCCCTTCTCCTGTCCCCTGGCCCCCTTACCCTGCTGCTCAGAACAGGGTGTTGGGCTCTGTGCGAGCCGGACACATGGCTGCGCTCCCCAGCACAACACACAACCCGGTCCCTGGCCCTGCACAGTGCTGCCGGACCGGGACACTGGGCTGCAAGGGAGGAGGAGCTGCCGGCTCAGAATGCAGGGAGGGAGGGAGGGAGGGGGGAGGAGGAGCTCCTCTACAGCTGCTCCAGAGTCCAGCCCGTGACTTTCCTGCAGCCCTCCCAGCCGCTCGCTCTGCTCTGCCGGGGAGGGGGGAAATCCCGGACATTTTGAGTGATTTACAAATTCCCCCCGGACGCTATTTTTAGCACAAAAAGCAGGACATGTCCGGGTAAATCCGGATGAATGGTAACCCTAAGCACGGTACTTTTCATCCCCAGCCCAGCACATTGCTGCACCCAAATCCCCCATGCACCAGCAACAAAGCAACATTTACAAACTGGTAGAAAAGTGCAGAGACTCCAGGCAGGTCCGGATTAACTTTTTGTGTGCCCGGTGCCAAACATATTTGTGGGCCCCCATTGGGGAAATAGGGCACGTGATAGGGGGCTGTCCGCAGAGTGAGGGGCCGGTTGGGGGCAATGAGACGCAGCGCAGCAGGAGTGGTCCCACTCAGCCCAGCACAAGGGCACTGTTTACAATCCCCAAACTACTAGACGCACACTGGCCCGTCCAGCCCTGTGCTGCCAGCGTGACCCTTCCACACTGCCCCCCTGCCCAGTGCCCTGCCCTTATGCCAACGCCCCCTCACGCAGAGACTTCCCCCACAGATCCCTATGCCCAACACCCCCTGCCTAGAGACCCCTCCCCGCTGACCTCCCACCACAACTGCAGTCTGGGTGCAGGCAGCTCAGTGGGGGATCTGGATGCACAGGGAGGTGCCAGGTGCAGGGGCAATGGGAGTCTGCAGGGGGGACCAAGTGAAAGTGGTTGGAGCTCAGTGGGTGGGGGTGGGGGAGTCTGGGTGCAGGGGAGGTGGGGTTGTTGTACTTAAAGTACTGCACAGGATCTTTTCAGGGGGAATAAGGCAAACACCACATTCATTGGTAATACACGCATCAGTCAACACTGTATCATGTGCATATGATCTATATTACACTCATGCACTCACATACACACACACAAACACACTCTGTCTTGTTGTTACCAACTAGTTGCTCCCCTTAACTTTACTGGCCAGGTGAGTTAGATAGGGGAGGGGTGGAGCCGGGCTTCTGCCGATCCGGATCGATGCTCCGATGTTGACAAGACGGGACCCGGGGTCCTCTGCAAGACACCTCACATTTATAAAAAGAAGAACAGGAGTACTTGTGGCACCTTAGAGACTAACAAATTTATTAGAGCATAAGCTTTCGTGGACTACAGCCCACTTCTTCGGATGCATAGTGGGCTGTAGTCCACGAAAGCTTATGCTCTAATAAATTTGTTAGTCTCTAAGGTGCCACAAGTACTCCTGTTCTTCTTTTTGCGGATACAGACTAACACGGCTGCTACTCTGAAACCTCACATTTATAGCAGCTTCCCTCTCATGCAAATCTGTACCAGATTCAAAATTTGTGTCTGTGTCAGTTTGTCATTTGAGCTGCTTCCTTCTGGGTGTTGTCCCAATGCTGTTCACAGAGGGTGTTTCCAAAAGAAGGTGCTGGCTTCTAACCCCATCCCCACCCCAGGCCGTCAATATGTCTGCTCTTCTTTAATAAGCCCACTTGACAAGTTTGATTGTCCTTGGGTCTGGCTTCCATCCCCTCTCCAACTAGCTGTCTGGAGGTGCTTGCCTTCCACGCCTTGCTCATTCACACCTCATTCATTCAACATGCCAATTGATTAAGGGAGTGTGGGGAGGGGGAATCTTGGGGTAGGTCTACACTTACTTCCTGGTTCGGCGGCAGGCAATCCATCTTCTGGGATCGATTTATCGCGTCTGGTCTAGACGCGATAAATCGATCCCGGATCGATCCCGGAAGTGCTCGCCGTCAACACCGGTACTCCAGCTCAGCGAGAGGAGTACGCGGCATCGACGGGGGAGCCTGCCTGCCGCGTCTGGACCCGCGGTAAGTTCGGACTAAGGTACTTGGAATTCAGCTACGTTATTAACGTAGCTGAATTTGTGTACCTTAGTCCGAAGTGGGGGGTTAGTGTGGACCAGGCCTTATTCTACTCCTAGCAAAAAGACATTTTTCTTCTACTTTAACTATCCTTAGGGGCTATAACATTATACCAAGGCTTAACACAAAGTTTTCTATAAGTTTTTCTACATAGGGATCTGATACAAAGTTCTTATATCAAAGGACTTGATACAAAGTTGTATGAAAATAGCTTAATACAGGGTTATATGAAGAGGCATAATACAAAGTCATATGAAAGTTATGTGAAGATGCTTAATACAGAGATTTATCTACAGGGTTCATTTGGGTGGGGATCTAGGTGTAGTGGTTGGGGCTCAGTGTGGAGGGTGTCTAGGGGGACTCATCGGGGTGGTACAGATGCAGGGGAGGTGGGGCTTGTCAGGGTGAGAGTTTGATGGGCCTGCTTAACAGGGGAGCACCAGCAGCTGCCAAGGGGATCCGCATGCTGGGCCCCCGTTTCCCCTATCCCAGGGATCGGTAACCTTTGGCACATGGCCCACCAGGGTAAGCCTCCTGGCGGGCTGGGCCGGTTTGCTTACTTGCTGCATCCACAGGTTCAGCCGATTGCGGCTCCCACTGGCTGTGGTTTGCCGCTCCAGGCCAATGGGGGCTGCGAGAAGCCATGGCCAGCACATCCCTCGTCCTGCACCCCATTAGCTTGGAGCCGCGATCGGCCGAACCTGCAGACGAGGCAGGTAAACAAACTGGCCCAGTCCTCCAGGGGGCATATCCTGGCGGGCCGAAGGTTGCCGATCCCTGCCCTATCCCCTTCTCTTCCCCATTCCATGCCCCTTCCCCACCATTCCATCTCCTCCCCATCCCACCCCCTTCCTTCCCCACCACTTTGTCCCCCTGCCCTGCCTGCCCCACCATGGGCACTCACTGTTGTACAAGATGAAGGATGGCTCCCAGCACTCAGAAAGGAGCTCAACCAGCACTAGGACCCAGAAGGTGGTGTCCAGCTGCAAAGTCCTGGGAGCTGAGCAGCACCTTCTTTTTTCAGCCTGACTGTGCAGCTCTGCAGACAGAGTAGGTATGCTCGTTCCACCCCCCCTCCCCAAGGCCCCACCCTGCCTCTTCTATGCCTCCTCTCCCCAGGTGAGCATGCTGCAGCTGTGCTCCTCCCCCACCCTCCCGCTGGCAAACAGCTGATCAGCGGCAGGGAGGGCGGGAAGGAAGCAAGCTGTGAGAAGAGGCAGGGGAGGGGGAGCTTGGCTGCCCTATTGCAGCAGGAGCCTCACTGCCAGGAGCACCAAGCTTCTGCCCCCCTCAGGAGAGAGCGGGGGGCGGAGAAGAGTGGGCCTGGTCAGGACCCCCCTGAAGTGTGGGCCCGGCTCCATGGCGCCAGTGACTCCATGGTAAATCCACTACTGACTCCAGGAGAGATGCTGGGACCCAGTCACAAAGCAAACACTCCGAGAGCAGGGAATCCAAGGAGTTGAGATTAGAGGAATGCAGTGTGGGGTGAGTGAGGAAGACAACATCTTTGTCTCCCCACACAGGACACTCTAGTAGATGGGGAGGGAGTGACCAGCTGGGCTATCAGGCTCTTCTATGATGGGGGTCAGCCTGGCTTCCAGGCTGGCTGAGGCCTGTTTACTTCCCCAGCTTCCTTCTTGTCTCTGCCCAGCGTTGTCCTCTCAGTAATTGGGAGACACTGCCCCCTCCCCAGTTGGGGCTAGGGTGACCAGATGTCCCGATTTTATAAGGACAGTCCCGATTTTGGGGTCTTTTTCTTATATAGGCTCCTATTACCTCCCACCCTCTGTCCCGATTTTTCACACTTGCTGTCTGGTCACCCTAGTTGGGGCATCATTTGTAACTCTTTAGATTTCAGGGATAGCTTCACCCAGCACTCACAGGGCAATTCCTGTCTCTCTCTGGCATTGGTGCAGCAAGTTCACAGTTCTCAGCATCAGCTGTCTGCCTCTCAAGAGAAAAGTTTGCAGTTTCCCAGCTCTGTTTCCCTCACCTCCAACCCTCTCCCCCTCCTGACTGTTTCTCACCTCCCTGTAGGGATCAGGCAGTAAGTCCATACCTTGTTCGGTCTCAGCCTCTCGGTGTGTGAATCTAGCTTTCACCCTTGGTGTTTGTGTTGAGAGATAGTGATAGTTTTCATTGTTCAAACACACAAAAATCTCCTGACAAAAGGTAAAGAAAGGTTAAATAAAATTAAGAAGGACTCGCAGACCCCTGGGAGCAGAGATGGGGTGAGGAGGGGCCTTTTGTGGAGAGTCACTTTTCTGTCCTGCCCCAGCACTTTCCCCCAGGTCTATCTCCTCACTTGGAGTCTCTGGCTTAGGAGTTGATATGGCAGAGCTCAGGGCAGCTCAGGGTGTAGTTCCAGCCTCACGAGAAAGTCCCCTCTTGGCTGGACAAAAGCGGGGGTGGCTTTAATGAAGGTCTGTCCCAGCACAGACCCCACTGGGCAGCAGCAGCTACTCAGCCTGGGCTCTAAGAACACAGTGGAGGCAGCACATCTGCCTCAGGAAGCCCAGCTAACTCTAGGGCTCTGGTATCCTTAGCAATTGCCAGAGCCCTCTGGTGGGGGCAGCTAATGATCGAGCCTCCCTGTGCTGGGAACTCATTCTAACATTATCACACACTTTTTCACAGGCGGCCAACCTCCTGGCTGACATCTCACTTCTGTGGGTGAGTAGGGAAACCAGGGCACAACTACTGTATGCTTGCGGCTTTCACCCTGGTCTGTATGCAGCTCAGCTATATGCCACTTTGGTCCCAGCACCAGTGATTGCTAAATGGCATGGTACAGTTTCCTACAATGGGGGAACTAACAAGGCTGCAATCCCTTGGAATCTGCGGCAGAGGATTAACAAGTACCTCTTGGAAACTTTCCAGAGCCTCTCTCTAGAGCATTCCCTGCAGGTCTCGATGTCCATCGACACCCTGCTTGGCCATGCAGATTAGCTACACAGGGCAATGTCCAGCTCACAGAAAACACTACCTGCCTCCCACTTTTCAATTCCCTACACAAGTCACAGCAACTTACCCGGCATCTCATCTGCTTCCTGCTCCCCATAGAGCACTTCTGGAGTGAAGAAAAGTTCCTGGCTGCTTGCCCCACCGGGTAACCCTGCTGGGAGCTCCACATCCTCTTCTAGCTCCATCCAGAATTTCAGCCTCTGGGTTACCCCCTTTCTGCTGCTTCCAAAGTATCTACGGGGCAATCGGCGATGGAGGTGGGGTCATCACCGAAGATAGCATTCAGCTCCTTATAGAAGCGGCAGGTCTTAGGTACACCACCGGAGCAATGGTTTGTCTTCCGCGCCTTATGGTACACCTGCTTCAGCTCCTTTATCTTGTCTCTGCACTGCTGCATGTCCCGATCATAGCCCTTTTCGCACAAGCCTCGAGAAATTTGCCCATATGTGTCCCGATTCCTACGGTACAGTCACAGCTGCGACTGAACAGACTGCTCTCCCCATATACAGATCAGATCCAAAAGTTCAGCGGTGGTCCAAGCGGGAGTGCGTTTGGTGCGATAGCCAGCCATGCTCACCTGGGAAGCCAGTAAGCAGGAAATGAGATTTAAAATCCCTGGGGCTTGCAAGGGGGAGGGGTGGGTTGGCTGCAGGGCAGCGGAGTTCAAACCGCTGACCAGAGCAGCAGCATGGGAATTATGGGACACTTTCTGGAGGCCAATAAAATAATAAATAATAATAATAATGAAAGGCATGGTGTCTACACTGGCTGTTTGTTGACAGTAAAGGGAGGGGAAAAGTTAAAATTCTCTTGTGGGGTGGAAGTTTTTTGTCACCAAAACTGGGCGTTTTTTTTTTGACAAAAGTCCCATTGCAGTGTGTATGCTATCGCTGTTTTGTCACCAAAAGGTTTTGGCGACAAAACTTGCCTTTCATAGACAAGGCCTAAAAAGGAACAAATCAGAATTTTCTTTCATGCTTTATTTACAGTAAATACCCATCAGAGTGAAAAGGAGCTGAGAAGCAGCTTCAATACCCACAACAATGAAAAAGAGACCCTTAGATTTTGGAAACAATTTTTTTAATAGTGCTAAAATGGCAACAAAATCAAGGAAGTAACATATGAAATTAATGAGTTACAGTCTCACCTAGCCGGGTGGAAGTGGGGGGGACTGAACCAGAAAGAATAGAAGAAACAAAAGGAAAAGATAAAGTAAAACAAAATGAACAGTGTGTCCTGGAGAAAGGGTGAAAGGGGAAACAGCCAGAGGCCGTGAGAGGGGAAGGGATAAACTCAGGGGAAAGAATGGAGAACGCGATGGGGAATGATCTGTGATAGGGATCAGAGGAGAGTGGAAGAGACACACAGAAATCAATAGGGATGGGAAATGAATGCTAGAAAAATGGTGAGTAAAAATGAACAGTATGAAAGAAAAGGGAACACAAAAGGGACAAAGATTTATAAAACATCACTGATTTGTACAAAACGCTCCCTGCTGCTGCGGAGCTTCCAGCTTCCCATCCTTGGTGCTACATGGAGGGAGGGAGGAGGAGCTTCCATGGGTTCATAGAGATGAAGAGCCGGGGTCTGGGTAGATGGAAGTCCTCCAGGGTCACAGAGACTTGGATGACGGTAGCTAGAGAAGCCCATTTTTTCCTTCTTATCCCTCCACCCCCCATCCCCATTTTCAATGACACTGTCTGAGCCCAGATCCACAGAGTCATCCTGGATCACAGAGAACAGTGACAAACAGGCTGCAAAATCCTTGGGGCAATGAAGTTGGCTTCTCTGCCTCCATCACTCCTTGCTCTCTATGGTTTGACAGATCAGAGACCCCTGCCTCAAGACAGTAGAGACTACACTGTATGAAGCTAGAGAGGCTGGTTTCAGGGTCCCCAGTAGGATGTTCCCCTTCGCCATGTGTCTCAGGGCCACAGTCTGAGCTGAGATCCTGGCCACCCCACCCAGAGCCAGGGGCGGATTCTCTCCCCAGTGACAGAGGCCGGCGGGAAAGCGAAGATTGGGGCCCCATCACCAGCATTGAAAAATGTCACCTGCCTCCGTTCACAGTCTAGATAAATTCCGAGCCTGCTGGGGACCTGGTTGAGAGGTAGGGGGGGTCTCAGGGGAGGTGAGAGACTGGCAGTGACCCCAGCAGCACTCCACAGCCCAGATCCCTCCCTCAGGGTTACGGCTGATCCGCCCTTTCCTGTTCACAGACTCTCTGGCCACCCCCACAGCCCAGTATAGCCCATCCCCCACTGGAACCTCCCAGTAATGTTTCCCTGAGGTGAAACCTTCAGAGCCCAGCACACAGAGGTCAGTGTCAAATCTCTCAGGATTGTTGGGCAGATCCTGTGCTGTGTCTTCCCATCTCACACTTTTCCGATCCTCAGACAGGACGAGTTGGGGATGAGCCGTGTCTGGATCCAGAGTCACAGTCACTGGGGGGGAGAGAGAGAATCAGAGCGCGAGGGGCTGAGCTCAGCCCTAGGGGAGGCTGGGACCATTTCTCACACTCCCCAGCAGCCATGTTCTGGCTGGATCCCAGGGAACTGCCTCTGTTCTGGGCACCTGAGGCTGAGCAGAGAAGTCACTGCAGTAGTTCCTCCATCTGTGTAATTGGACCCACTTCATTAGTTTCTCATTTAGTTGCAGAGGCTTCAGCTCCCAGCTCCCCCTGCTAAAGCTGCTCCATTCCCAGCAGCAGAGAAACAGCCAGGAAGGTATCAGAAGTTTTTGTGAGGAGGGAGCAGAAGAGGCAGGTATCAGCTTTAAACCCCAGAGGGAAGCTCCCTTCCCTAATGCAGCCTCCACTCCCAGGCCAGGGAACAGAGAGGATGGTACAGCATTGGGAGGCGCTAAAACTGGAGAGTAGGAGGCAGCATTGTGTGGGGTTGCCCCATTCCCAGCCCAGAGAGAAGGGAGGAGCTGCCAGCATCAGAGGGAGAGCATATCCCCAATCCAGGAAGCAGTGGATAGCTCCAATGAGAGAGACCTGCCCACAGGAAAGGTAGGATATAGGAGAAGAGTGATGGGGAGACCCCCTGCACCGGGGTAAAGCAAAGGGATGCAGGGCCGGCTCCAGGCACCAGCAAAGGAAGCAGGTGCTTGGGGCGGCCAATGGAAAGGGGCGGGTCTTTGGCAGTAATTCGGCGGCGGGTCCCTCAGTCCCTCTCTTCCTCTTTGAGCTGCTGCCTAAGTGCTGCAGAAGAGGAAGAGAGGGAGCGAAGGACCCGCCGCCGAATTGCCGCCGAAGCATGAAGCGGCACAATTGTGCTGCCGCTGGAGTGCCGCCGATCGGCTTCATCTTTTTTTTTTCCTGCTTTGCCGCTTGGGGCGGCAAAAAAGCTGGAGCTGGCCCTGGAGGGATGTGTCAGTGCAGAGAACTCTGTTCGGGTGCTGGGCAGTGAGAGTGTTTCTGTTCAGCAGCGTGGGCATGAACTCAGCACTAAGGTTGGTGTCAGGAGTGTTTGTGTGACTTCAGCTTGGGATCTCCTCACTGTTTCATGTGTTATTTTTAAGGCTGTGAATGTCATGGCTGGTGTTCGTTTGATTGGTAACTTTAGTTACAATCTCATGCAGATGTATTCACTGGAATTTTCTCATAATTTAAAGATAATCTCCCCTGCAATCTCACCCAGTCTGAGTGATCCCAGGGATTCTCCTCTTTTTGTCTCCAGTGTAGATGGCAGAGTGGCTGGAGGGGGAAAGGATTAAAGAGACAAGAATTCAGGCTTTTGTAGTTATAATAGCATTTGCACTCTGACCTCATAGAACTCTGTTTTAATTATGGTAAAGAAACAGACAGAGACACACTCATGTCTTTAATATAAACCAATCTGAAACGTACCTCCATTATCCAGTTCTCCAGAGCACACACAAGGTCATTACAAGGGCCAATCAGAGGAGGGGCCAGGAGAGCCATTTAGCCTGGGGCTCAAGCTCAAAGGGGGCCTCAAATTTAGACACTTATTATTTTTTTGACATTTGATAAATTTCAATTTGTTTTTATGCACATTCCTATTGGACCAAAATGTGACACACACTCTCAGCTTACAGTGGCAAATTTAAGCAAATAAAAGATGTGATTTGGTAAAAGACATAATTTTTTTGTTAACTGATATAGATTTTTTATTTTTATTATAGTTAGGGGCCTCAGAAAGCTGGAAGTGGCCCAGGCCTCTCTGGACCTCTGAGAGGGCCTGGTCATTACAGCATTAAAACATAGCCCCCATACCAACTAAAAATAGTATTGCTGTTGTTGCAACTTAAAATGTTCATTTCTGCATTTTTAAAAATGGATACAATTTACTAGAAGTAACTGTTCAGGTATGCTGTAAATAAAGAAGGCGGGAAATTTAATGCTTTTCCTGGAGGGGTTAACTTGTTTAAAAGAAACTCCGCATCTTAAAATAATGGATAGAAAGCTCTTTGCCCATTCTACTGACTATCTGAATTTTTTACTATTCAATCTGGCCCCAGTCCAATTAGATCAGATAAACAGAGTTCTGCTGTATTTCCTTTCTCAATCAGGCATTTCCTAGCAATGGAATCAACAACCATGAGAATCCAGTTGCTTTGTTTCATTCACTTACTGACTTTTGTCATAACCTAGACCCAGATCATACAAAGACTTTGGTATAAAAGTAAATTTACCCACTTTGGTCCTTTTGATACTAACGGGATGTTCAGAATTTGCAAAATTCTGGCTCTAATTGTGAGCTGTTGTGTCTGTTTACCCAGTGTCTCTACAGAGAGCAGAACGATGGGGCCCTCGGCCTGCATAGGCAGAAATAGGAATAATAATAGAATCATATTATCAATGTGGAAATGGGAGACGGTTGACTCAATGGGCCAGATTCACTCCAGTACTGGCAAAAGAGGAGAGGGGAGGCAGTTTGACTCTGCTATTCAGTAGCTGCAGGGGCCGGTGCAGACTTTGGCACAGGCTAAAGAAGTTTTGAAGTCCAGTGAGAGTCCCTATTACAGCGGCCCTCATGTTTCTTGGCTAGCAGAAAGAGTAGGCACAGCTTTACACTGCCCACATTCCTCTATCCCTTGTCCACCCCCTCCCTCTTCCACCCGCCCTCAACAACCCCACTCCATTCCCAGCCCTCTCAGGAATGCTCCTTGTAACTGCAGCTGCTGTGGAGGAGACACAAGAGGCTCCTGTGCTGGAGGGATTCCTCATGGTGTGGGAGGGGCTTTTTCCTTCCCTACAGCCCATGTGGCACAGACTAGTTGCCATATGGGACCAGGGCATAGTGATGGACTATGATTTAACAAGTGGCCTATAATTTAGGGTCCAGATTTTGGTCCCAATCTTTAGGCACCTGGGGTCTGGTTCTCAGAGGGGCTGGGCATCTGCAGCTCCCATTGATTCCACCTGCAGCTGTGGATGCTACACAGCTCTGCAGCGCATGCCCTGCAGTTCTCTACTTAGAAGAGAAACTCAGGTGGCCAAAATTAGGTCATTTTACTAAATTTGGGCATTAATATTCTGACCTTTAGAAAGTCATAATTAATGTGAGACATCCTGTTGCCTCAGCCCCTACTACATCTGCTCAATTTGTCTGCTTTCCACTATATATTATGTTAAGAATTGAGAATAGGTACAAGGGTCATTTTTTTATGCATAAGTTTGGACAGCCCGAGATTGTGCGTTTAGACTGACTGTTTTGGCTTTGTCCTGGTTGGCAGTTTGCTTTACATAAGGGAAATGTTGCCTTAAGTGACCTTGTGATTAAGTGATGTGTTCATAAGTCGTTATGTGGAACAAAGAGATGATTTGACCCCACAATATGCTTAAGGACAACAGACACCCAAAATATACTGCCCAGGAGCAGTTAGCAAAATCCAAAAAACCCAGATGCAGAGAAAAGGGACAACGTGACCTATACATAATCAGTGGTAATAAACCAATCAGAAAAGAGAATAATAATATGAAAATAACTTGGACAGAAAAAGCTCTACCCATTATAAAGTTCATGCATGTGTATTGTATGAGTTATATAAAATAATTAATATTCATAACACTCAAAAGTTATTGCAAAAGAATAAATATATATTTTGGACATGTATAATATATCATACTTCGTAAAAGGTAGTTAGAGCATCATAGGAAAAATCCACTGTGACCCGCCTATGCCCCAGAAGACAAAAACTGGCCAGTACTTCTTTCTGTATGTCTGTCATTTCTTACTCCAATACTAATTATAATTGTGAGGCATGCTTTTTGTACAAATAAAGGTTTGAATTCATAACCCTGAGTGTCTTGGACCCCAAGTGCATGGCAGTCTCACCAACAATTAAATAGAAGCATAAACTAATTATGAACTAATTAGCCAGAGCCATTCTCCTGCCATAGTCTCAGAGGCTTATCCCAATTTCCCTACCCTAGATCCCTTCTCAGTACCTTTGAATTTCCTCAGAGTCTTCATTAGAGCAATAGTTTTCTGGAAGAAGTCACTGAGTCTCTTTTCCAGTTCAGGAGAAATCTCCAATGGCTGCTGGAACTTCCCCTTCTCACACCTGGACAGAAACCGTTTAACGTGGTTATATTTCATTTAGTGACTCGTTATTAGTTCTTGCTAGTGAGGTGCTGCTCTAATGGGCCTGGAGTTAGAATTGCTCTACTTCTCCCAGTCTCAGAGCAGGTGCAACACAGGCCATGGCAGTGCAACCTCCCCCACAAAAGTCCCATTAATGTTCTTCAACTCTGGCCTGGAGAGACCAGCTCTGGGGATAAAAGAGAAATTGAGTCTCCATGGTCAAGTCACCCCTTGGCCTCCACCCTCTGATGGACAGGAGGTTCCCATGTGAAGTGTTGTAGAAATCTGCCCACTAAAGATTGATTCACCAACTCCCTCCAGCCCAGCTCATTCCATCCAGGTTTCCAAACAGTCCTCAGGTGGGAAAGACTTGATCACTGCTGCCCTGGGTTGAATGTTAACCAGTGCCCCAGTAGTGAAAGTCCCATATTCCATCTCCCTAATTCTGATGCAGCCAATCTCCCAGATATATGACTTCTCTAGGATATCATTTAGGTTCATCTTTTTCATTCAATAGGCAATTCCAGAGTCTTCTGTAAAAAGGTGAGAACCTCAGGATTAAGTTGATCAGAGATATTTATATCCAAAATGTGACCTTCTCCCCACATTTTGCTGTAGAGCCCTGGGGAGATATGTTGCTAACATCATCTCCAAATTCTTTCCCAGCATTATGAAGTGTGAGGGGGAGTGAAAGAGAGCCACCTACCTGCTCAAGGTGCTTCTGACATCATTTTGGAGAGAGAGAGAGAGAGAGAGAGAGAGAGAGTTTCAGTCCCACCTGATCCACGCTTAACATTCCAAGGAAGAGATTTTGCAAGTATGGGGAAAAGAGGCCCTGGCCTGGACCCAGGACCAATGGATTCCCTGAGCTAATGGGGCGTTTCAATCTCTAATATCTGTGAGTCTGTTACTGCAAAGAACAATAGTCATTCATAATTTAGCCAAGCACACACTGAGTTACACTGTGGTCTCTAACTGCTGGACTCCTGTGCCCATGTTTTAGGAGCAGTCCTGTCCCTGTGTTGGGATCTGGATTATTTCTAACACCGCAGGAATTCAGTTGCTGGTTTCTGATACTCCCCCTCCATCTCACTGATCAGCTCACTGAGACGGGAAATCTCCTCAGAGAGTTTGGTGATATTTTCATTCTGTATCTTCTCAATCTCCTTGTCCAGCTTTTCCAGCTGGGCCAGCAGGAGTCGCTCTTGTTCCTCCAGGAACTGCAGCAGTTGCTGAAATTCAGAAACGATCTTCTGCCTCTCCTTTTCTATCTGTTTCTGTAAACCAATAGGGAAAGGGCTGGTCAGGGATATGGAGGCAACATGGAGTCATGGGTGGTGGGTGAAGCTTCCCTTGGGGAGGCTAGGCCCCTGCCCCGCCTCTTCCAGCCAAGGCTCCACCTCTTCCAGCTGAGGCCATGTCCCTGGTCTCTGCTCTCAGCCCTCCCCCCCCCCCCCCCATGGCCCTGGCTAGAGTAGGGGGAGGAGAGGGTAGCTGAGAGCTTGGTCGGGGTCATGGATGGGGGCTCAGAGCTCGGCCCTGGACAGCGTTCTGAGCCTGTCCCCTGTTTTGCCCCTTCCGCCCGCAGTCCCATACATAGCTCCATCCCATTCCGCCTGTTGTCCCAAGGCCATGCCCCACTCCACCTCTTTCCCCTGAGGTCCTGCCCCCACTCACTCCTTTCTGCCCCCTTCTCCCCCTACGAGGCGGGGAACAAGAGCTCTTCCAGCCTTGGCACCATGGGAGGGGGAGACTTTTCTGCAGTTGGCCACAGTCCCTGGGCATTGGCCCTATGGGCCCATACAGTAATCCACCACTGCCTTCCCACCCTCCCCTGGGCGAGTGAGGTTTGTGAAGGCTTAGCTTCCCCCAACCTTCATTATGTGCTACCCGTGCCTTGGGTCTGATGAGTTTGCCTTGATGGCCTGTTCCACTTAGCAACCAGCGAGGCCTACTGAAAAAATATACTAGGTGAAACAGTCAGGCGCTTGGTTGCTTGACCTTGCTAGATAAGAGAATGCTTGCAGAGGCTGGGAAAAATGCTTGCAGATGCTTTTTGAAGTAACTTGTATTTCTTTGTCTAACCATGAAGCTTATCAAACTATAACAGTTATTCTTTGTTTCTCTCTTGTATGCTGGGAAAATATAGCTGGGAAAATACAGTGATGATGCGGCAAAGTGGCTAATAAAGACAGTTTGCATCTGCAGAGAGGAGGGGGGCTGGTTCTAGGGATACGGGCAGTAGTTCTCTATTATATTGCATGCCTACAATAAAGAGCTTGATAGTTGGATATTTGCTGGTCGTTGCCTGTCTCTTTGCGGTCGGACAATGAAACCTGAGCCGTCCGGGATAAAAGAAATCCCCGACAAATTTGGCGACTCCGCCGGGACTCGTCCGACTCTCCGGCGAGGGGGTCCGTCTCCGACGCAACGCAGCGCGCATCCTTCGATTGAGAGGAGCCTTGCCTAGGAGTCGGATCTCACGTCGGCGATATGGTGTTGTCTCATGAACCAGCCTGAGTCCGTTTAAATCCAGCAACATCATGGGGGGAGGGATAGCTCAGTGGTTTGAGCATTAGCCTGCTAAACCCAGGGTTGTGAGTTCAATCCTTGAGGGGGCCACTTGGGGATCTGGGGCAAAATCAGTACTTGGTCCTGCTAATGAAGGCAGGGGGCTGGACTCAATGACCTTTCAAGGTCCCTTCCAGTTCTAGGAGATGGGATATCTCCATTTAAAAAAAACAAAAAACATCCACCTGCCCTTTGAGCAGGAGTCACAGGAACTAGGTAAGTGAGCGCTCGGTACAGAAAAATGGGACAAGGTGGCAGTAAATGCCCAGGGAACACCCCATTATCTCCCATTCTGAGAGATTGGAAGGATATATCCAGGACGGCCGGATTGTCCAAGGCTAAGATGAGAAATTTGTGTCAGATCCAATGGCCGTCATCTACCTTTCATTTGTCACCGACTAGAGACTGGCCGGAGTGTGGAACCTTTTCCACAGATAGGATGAACTCCTTAAGGGATATTTTGGTTGATCTTAGGCCGGGACAAATTAATTATTTGTTTGTGTGGTATAATTATAAACCCACGGAGGGACGGGTAGCTTTTGAAGCTGTTTGTATGGAGAGCTCTTGTAAAAATCCCCCGCCATATGCCCAGAGCCACACCGGGATAAGGACGATTTTGTTTCTGTTTGTCCCCCTGTCCGGCGGAGTTTCAGGCTTCAAAAACAGCAGGTTAGGGACAGGTCAGGGACAGAGGAGAATCAAGGGGGGGGGGGCTCAGGGTGATGTTCCCTCATCTTCAGAGGGATCAGGCAGCCTCACCCCCTCTGTGCAGCCTTCAGCTAGCCTTCTTCAAACTTGGCCAAGGGCTGCTTCTCAAACACTCCCAATATTACAGCAGCCCTCGTCCTCGCGGACCCCCACTAGATTACTTAACTCTGTGAGGGAGGATGTTTCTGAGACACCCCTGATATTACAAGCCCTGTTGAGAACTTATCCAGTTCCACTGGTCGCTGGGGGACATGCGATGGTTTTTACCCATACCCCGTTTGCAACTTCAGATTTGCTTAATTGGCAGCACACTATGCCTCGCCTACGAGACAATCCCGAGGAAGTGGAAAGAATGTTCCACACAATCTTTTCCACTCATGTGCCCACTTGGGCAGATGTAAATCAGTTATTAGACACTCTCCTGACAGAGGAAGACAAAAAGTAAAAGAAAAATCTGCAGTCCATTTGAGCAATTCTTGGCAGACTGCTGCCCATAAGTGGGATCCCAACAATCCAGCTCAAAAGACAAGTTTGGATAATTTTTTGAAAGCTGTTTTGAAAGGCATTAGGGACGCAGGGGAAGCTACTCCAAATTGGAGTAAGGTGACAGCTTGTGTTCAGCGTCCAGATGAGCATCCCTCTGACTTTTGTGCCTGACTGATTTGTGAACTTAGAAAGCATGGGAATTTGGATCCTGAAACCGATCATGGAAAGGATATACTTAAATTGGTTTTCATGTCACAATGTGCAGAGGATATTGCTAAGAGATTTAGAGAGCATCCAGATGGTATGCAAGGGAAAAGTTTGCCTGAGGTAGTTAGCATCGCTACTAGAGTGTTTAATGGAAGAGAGGAGAAGAAAGAAAAAGAAAAAAGGAAGGAAAAGCAGAAGGATATAAAGAAGCAAGTGTCACTGTTGGCAGTAGCAATGACTGGGGGAAGGGGAAGAGGATGGAACAGAGGTGGATGGAATGGACGGAGAAGAGGAGGAGCAGTGAGAGGCAGAGGACGTGGAGAAGGAGTTAGAAGTAGTGATTGTCATTATTGTGGTGCAGAATGACATTGGAAGAGAGAGTGCCCAGTGTGCCCTAAGAAGGAATATAAGCCAGAGGCAGCAGGGCAGTTCGCAGAGGACAGCGAATGAAGGGAGGTGCCGCTCCCCTGGAGTCCTGAGATTTATGAGGCTGGACTTGTGCAATTTAAATGTGATGCCCGGTTCCCTATTATTCCCCTTAAAATAGGGAATGAGACTTTTGAACTGTTAGTGGACACCCGTGCTACTCATTCAGCTATTCCCAAGGGAGCGGTCCCAAAAGGAAATATTGAAAAATGTGTGATAGGAGTTACTGGAGAGACAGAAGGATGTTTTATGACCAGCGAATGCATGGCCACTTTGGGCCCTTTAAATATTCAGCATTCCTTTTTGCTTATGAATGGGCCAGTAAACTTGCTTGGGCGAGATTTGCTGTGTAAATTGCATGCTCAAATTTTTTGTAATCTGGATGGCATCATTCTAAGGTTCCCATTGGAAAAGGCATATTTATTGGCAGGGCTGGAATGGAAGTTCAAGGATCTAGTAAAAACCTCCCTGTGTGAGTGCAAAACGAAGTTAACCCTATAGTGTGGGGAGGAAAACATTCAGTGGGACTAGTGAAATCAGCTCCCTTTTTAAATCTGACAGTGAAAAGTGACAAGCCGTCGCCTGCCCAGAGACAAAACCCTTTGAAACCTGAAGCTGTTCAGGGGCTAGGGCCCCTCATACAGGATTTGAAGGAGAAGGGAATTCTGGTGCCAAGCGTCTCCCCTTGCAATACCCCTATTCTGGCTATTAAGAAGCCTCAGCCTGGGCCAGATGGAAAACCAGTGTATCAAATGGTTCAGGACTTAAGACTGATTAATCAATATGTGATCCCAGAACACCCTGTAGTGCCAAACCCTAGCACCATACTGGCAATGGTGCCGCCAGATGCAAACTGGTTTACTTGTCTGGATCTGGCAAATACTTGTTTTTCTGTACCGGTTGCCCTAAATAAACAGTATTCACTTTGCATTCACTTGGGGAATACTAGGTGCAGCCGGGCAAAGGGGGGAGAAACAGGAAATTCCACCCCCAGGGCAACTTACATGGACTAGAATGCCCCAAAGGTATGTGGAGGCATCAGGGGTGTTTGCTAGAATTTTAGCAGAAGATTTAAAAAATGTCCAGCTACCCCACGGCTCTACTTTGGTAACTTATGTTGATGATATCTTAGTGGCATCAAAAACACAGGAAGATAATGAAATTGATTCCATCTATCTACTTAATCAGTTGGCAATGAAGGGACACAAAGTCAGCCCCACAATATTGCAATGGGCAAAACAAGAGGTGAAATATTTGGGGTGTACTTTAGGGCTGGAATTCGTTGCATAAATCCCCAGCAGGTAAAAGCAATTTCCTTTTCCCACAACAAAACGAGGAATGAGAGGCTTTATTGGAATGATTGGATTTTGTCGTTCATGGATAGTGGCTGCAGGCGAATTATTGAAGCCGTTACATGAGTTAACTAAAGAAGGGGCAGAGGAGCCTTTACATCCAAATGCTGAGCAGTTAAGAGCCTTCAGACTACTCAAGGAGTCCCTTGTTCAGGCCCCCGCTCTAGGGCTCCCTAATTATAATAAACCCTTTGACCTGTATGTACATGAATCTAAAGGAGTGGCATCTGGAGTGTTAACACAATTATTTGGAGGCTCTCCTCGACCTGTTGCTTATTTGTCAGGACAATTATACCCTGTAGCTCAAGGCCATCCAGGCTGCCTAAGGAATGTTGCAGCAGCTGCTCTCATTGTGGAAAAAAATCAAGAAATAGTACTAGGACACCCCCTCACAATGTACACACCTCATGCTGTGGCCAGCCTGTTAAATTCACAACAGCATAAGCATCTGACTAACCAACGATTGTCAAAATATGAAATTGCTCTCTCAATGACTCATGGGGTAACCCTCAAATGATGTGCCACGTTAAACCCAGCTTCTTTGTTGCCCCAAGAGGGAAGTAGTGGATATGTGCATGATTGTTTGCAGGTTTTGGACTTAATTTCCACCCCTCGCCCTAACCTTACTGATGTTCCCCTCCAAGATCCTGAAATGGAGTTGTTTGTGGATGGATCTGCCTTTGTCCGTGAGGGAATCAGACACTCCGGATACGCAGTTACTGATAGCAAGACTGTATTAATAGGGAAAGCTCTTTCACCCGGGGTGAGTGCCCAGGCAGCAGAGTTGAAAGCCCTGACTGCAGCCTGCTTCTATGCTAAAGGAAAGAGGGTCAATATTTATACGGATTCAAAATACGCTTTTGGGGTGTGCCACGCCACAGGTGCAATTTGGAAGGAACGAGATTTCATTACCTCGTCTGGAGCTCAGATTGCCCACGGAAAGGAAATTGCTGAACTGCTTCAAGCCATTCAGGCTCCTAGGGAGATTGCGGTGATATACTGCAAAGCTCATACCAGGCAAACTGATCCAGTTGCAATGGGAAATCGCTTGGCTGACAGGGTGGCCAAGGCAGCAGCCCTACAAGGGGCCCAGTTAGACCTGATCTCTCCCTTAGCTCAATGACAATTACAAGCTTCAGATACTGAAAAGGCAACATGGGAAAAGTGGGGGGCCCAACCTAATTCAGTGGGAATTTGGGAATGTGATGGTCGTCCTATCCTACCTAGAAGCTATCAGCGTGAGGTGCTACAAAAGGTTCACCGTAACACCCACCTAGGAGCGAATAAAATGGTTCAAATCATTCTTAGGCAGTTTGTATCCCCTAGATTAAGTGAAATGGCTAGAAGAGTAGTGGAAAGTTGTATTCTTTGTCAGCAATGTAATCCTAAGGGAACTTGCCAACAGGTGCCACCTGGTGGGCGCAGATGGGCTCATAGGCCCATGCAGCACATTCAAATTAATTTTACTGATTTACCTTCCTCAGAAGGAAAGAAACATTTGTTAGTGATCGTAGACAGGGCCGTAACAACAAAGAACGTGGCCCCCTCCGAACGGTGGCCCCCTCCGAACATATGTCCGGGCGGGGCCCCTTACAATGCAGAAACTGGAATGCAGTATTTATTTTGCCACTTTTAGGGACCCCCTTCCTTGCGGGGCCCCCTTCGGTCGGAGGGTACGGAGGGCGCTCGCTACGCCTCTGATCGTAGATCGACTTTCAGGATGGGTAGAGGCCTTTCCCACTGCCCAAGCCATTGCCAAAGCAGTTTGCAAGGTGCTTCTTAATGAGATCATGCCAAGATTTGGCCCTCCTGAAAAAATTTATTCTGACCAGGGAACGCATTTTACAGCAAAAATTTGCAAAGAACTCACTGAAGCAGTTGGGACAAAATGGGTTTTTCATGCCCCCTGGCACCCTCAGAGTTCAGGCCAGGTGGAGCGTATGAATGGAACTCTAAAGAACACCCTAACTAAGTTGTGTAAGGAACTTAAGATGAAATGGACGAAAGTTCTTCCTTTGGCTTTGTATATTGTTCGGACTACCCCGAATTCTAGGACTAAGCTAGGACCCTTTGAGATACTTTTTGCACATGTACCCCCTTCCTTTACTTCTTTGGTTTCAATGCCTAGTGACACTGATCTGACTTGTGAAATGGAAGTTTATGTAAAAGCATCGCAGCAGCATTTAACAACATTACAACAGTACTCAGCACAGTCTCAATCTTTACCATTGTGGAAAGCTGTTCATTCTATTTCGCCAGGTGACCCAGTGTGGATCAAAACTTACTTCAACCCAAGTGGCCAGGACCGTTCGAGACTATCCTGGTGAGCCCTACTGCTGTTCGGGTCAAGGAACTTCCCACTTGGATTCATCATACCAGAGTAAAACGGAGCCTCGCTAGGGAGCCCGACCTGGTAAAGGGTTCCCCAGAAGCAGATGGCGTCGGACTTCGAGGGAGCCATGCACGTTCACCCCACTGCGAACCGGGTGGGCCAGAAGCAGGCGACCTTCTTGCTCAGGACAAATGGACTGCTACCCCTTTGGGCAACCTATGGCTCAAATTCAAGAAGAAGTATACTGGTGCCCATTCCCCAAGGAATGGCAATGAATAGTTGCCTGGGGAGTTGGTGGACTCATTTGTGTATTGTTTGTTGTTTTTATATGTGGGTTACTACTGCTTTATATAATTATAAAATGTGGGTGCTGTCTAACTGCTCAATTGTGCAAAACAGCCCCTAAGGTCAGTCAACCTTATCATGTAATCTAAGTTGTGTTCCTCGAGTCCCCTTAGTGGGTCCTCTAGGAACAAAGCGGGGACTTGATGAGTTTGCCTTGATGGCCTGTTCTGCTTAGCAACCAGCGAGGCCTACTGAAAAATATACTAGCTGAAACAGTCAGGCGCTTGATTGCTTGACCTTGCTAGATAAGAGAATGCTTGCAGAGGCTGGGAAAAATGCTTGCAGATGCTTTTTGAAGTAACTTGTATTTCTTTGTCTAACCATGAAGCTTATCAAAATATAACAGTTGTTCTTTGTTCCTCTCTTGTATGCTGGGAACTTCCCCATACACGTTAACAGACTTTTCCAGTAGCTGTACTGGCCGCGATTGCCAGGGCAAATTAATCATTAATCATTAAACACACTTGCTTTTAAACCATGTGTAATATTTACAAAGGTACACTCACCAGAGGTCCCCTGTGTGCCCTCAGGGTCTTGGGTGAGTTCGGGGGTTACTGGTTCCAGGTCCAGGGTGACAAACATATCCTGGCTGTTGGGGAAACCGGTTTCTCCTCTTCCTTGCTGCTGTGAGCTACCTACATTACCTCCATCCTCATCTTCCTCGTTCCCCGAACCCTCTTCCCTGTGTGTTTCTCCATTGACGGAGTCATAGCACACGGTTGGGGTAGTGGTGGCTGCACCCCCTAGAATGGCATGCAGCTCCGCGTAGAAGCGGCAAGTTTGCGGCTCTGCCCCGGACCTTCCGTTTGCTTCTCTGGCTTTGTGGTAGGCTTGCCGTAGCTCCTTAATTTTCACGCGGCACTGCTGTGTGTCCCTGTTATGGCCTCTGTCCTTCATGGCCTTGGAGACCTTTTCTAATACTTTGCCATTTCTTTTACTGCTACGGAGTTCAGCTAGCACTGATTCATCTCCCCATATGGCGAGCAGATCCCGTACCTCCCATTCGGTCCATGCTGGAGCTCTTTTGCGATCCTTGGACTCCATCACGGTTACCTGTGCTGATGAGCTCTGCGTGGTTACCTGTGCTCTCCACACTGGGCAAACAGGAAATGAAATTCAAACGTTCGCGGGTCTTTTCCTGTCTACCTGGTCAGTGCATCTGAGTTGAGAGTGCTGTCCAGAGCGGTCACAATGAAGCACTGTGGGATAGCTCCCGGAGGCCAATAACGTCAAATTCCATCCACACTACCCCAATTCCGAACCGCAAAGGCCGATTTTTTCGCTAATCCCTTCGTCGAAGGTGGTGTAAAGAAACCGGTTTGAAGGGCCCTTTAAGTCGAAAAGAAAGGGCTTCGTCGTGTAAACGTGTCCAGGCTTAATTCGATTTAACGCTGCTAAAGTCGACCTAAACTCGTAGTGTAGACCAGGCCTAACAAAGTGACAGAACAAGGAGCAATGGTCTCAAGTTGCAGTGGGGGAGGTTTAGATTGAATATTAGGAAAAACTATTTCACTAGGAGGGTAGTGAAGCACTGGAATGGGTTACCTAGGGAGGTGATGGAATCTCCTTCCTTAGAGGTTTTTAAGGTCAGGGTAGAGAAAGCCCTGGCTGGGATGATTTAATTGGGGACTGGTCCTGCTTTGAGCAGGCGGTTGGACTAGATGACCTCCTGAAGTCCCTTCCAACCCTGACACAGAAGTAGTTTTGCTGCAAACAAGTCTAATCCTAGCGGTATTTGGCATGGACCATGTCAAGGCTGCTTCCCCACTTTGAACTTTAGGGTACAAATGTGGGGGCCTGCATGAAAACTTCTAAGCTTAACTACCAGCTTAGATCTGGTCGCTGCCACCACTCCCAAAGCTAATTCCCTTCCCTGGGTAGCCTTGAGAGACTCTTCACCAATGCCCTGGTGAATACAGATCCAAACCCCTTGGATCTTAAAACAAGGAGAAATTAATCATCCCCCCTCCTTCCTCCCACCAACTCCTGGTGGATCAAGATCCAACCCCCTTGGATCTAAAAACAAGGAAAAATCAAACAGGTTCTTAAAAAGAAGGCTTTTAATTAAAGAAAAAGGTAAAAATCATCTCTGTAAAATCAGGATGGAAAAATAACTTTACAGGGTAATCAAACTTAAAGAGCTCAGAGGACCCCCCTCTAGCCTTAGGTTCAAAGTACAGCAAACAGAGATAAACACTCTAGCAAAAGGTACATTTACAAGTTGAGAAAACAAAGGTAAACTAACACGCCTTGCCTGGGTGTTTACTTACAACTTTGAAATATGAGAGACTTGTTCAGAAAGATGTGGAGAGCCTGGATTGATGTCTGGTCCCTTTTTGTCCCAAGAGCGAACAACTTCCCAAACAAAGAGCACAAAGAAAAACCTTCCCCCCCCTCCCAAGATTTGAAAGTATCTTGTCCCCTTATTGGTCCTTTGGGTCAGGTGTCAGCCAGGTTACCTGAGCTTCTTAACCCTTTACAGGTAAAAGGATTTTGGAGTCTCTGGCCAGGAGGGATTTTATAATACTGTACACAGGAGAGCTGTTACCCTTCCCTTTATAGTTATGACAGACCTGCACTGTCTGGAGCTCTTTTGTGTGTGGACTCAAGGTGTTTGGGGGTCCACACAGTGTTTAACACAGTGACCTCCTCTAGTGCAGGCTGGTATTTGAATGTAAGCCCTCATGGAGCAACACATGAGTACAGCATCCCAGTGGGAAATCTCCTCTCCCTGTTAGGCTTGAGACCTTTATCACAGCGTCTTTACCTTTTAATGGCCACATTTCATCACTGCTCAGTGCTGCTGGGGATGCAGCAAGGCCTAGTGGTTAGGGCCCTGATCTAGTCCTTGAGAGACCTGGGTTCTATTCCCAACTCTATCACTGACCAGCTGGGTGACACTGGGAAAGTCACTGCCCCTCTCAGTGCTTCTGTTTCCCCTCCCACCCTTTGTCTGTCTTGTTTAGAATCTAACCTATGCAGGGCAGGGATCGTACCTCACTGGGTTTTGTGCAGGGCCCAGCACAATCATGGTCAGATCTCATTTGGTCTGTTGGGGCTACAGAGACGAAAATACTACTAATAAAAAGCATGTTACAAATCAGTAACAACAACAGCTTGTAATTTCCTAGTCTCCACTCTGAAGAATATAAGAATGGCCATCCTGGGTCAGACCAAAGGTCCATCAAGCCCAGTATCCTGTCCTCTGACAGTGGCCAATGACAGGTGCTCCAAAGAGAATGAACAGACAGATTATCATCAAGTGATCCATGCCCTGTCACCCAATCCCAGCTTCTGGCAAACAGAGGCTAGGAATACCATTCCTGCCCATCCTGTCTAATAGCAATTGATGGACCTATCTTCCATGAATCTATCTAGCTCCCTTTTGAACCCCATTATAGTATTGGCCTTCACAACACCCTCTGGCAAGGAGTTCCAGAGGTTGACAGTGCGTTGTGTGAAAAAATACTCTCTTGTGCTTGTTTTAAACCTGCTACCTATTAATTTCATTTGGTGGCCCCTTGTTCTTGTATTATATGAAAGAGTAAATAACTTTTCCTTATTTATTTTCTCCACACCAGTGATGATTTTATAGATCTCAATCATATCCCCCCTTAGTCGTCTTTTTTCCAAGCTGAAAAGTCCCAGTTTTATTAATCTCTCCTCATACGGAAGCCGTTCTATACCCCTAATCATTTTTGTTGCCCTTTTCTGAACCTTTTCCAATTCCAATATATCTTTTTTGGGATGGGGCGACCACAACTGCACGCAGTATTCAAGGTGTGGGCGTACCATGGATTTATATAGAGGCAATATGATATTTTCTGTCTTATTATCTATCCCTTTCTTGATGATTCCCAACATTCTGTTCGCTTTTTTGACTGCCACTGCACATTGAGTGGATGATTTCAGAGAACTATCCACAATGACACCAAGATCTCTTTCTTGAGAGGTAACAGCTAATTTAGACCCCGTCATTGTATATGTACAGTTAGAATTATGTTTTCCAATGTGCATTACTTTGCACTTGTCAACATTAAATTTCATCTGCTATTTTGTTGCCCAGGCACCCAGTTTTGTGAGATCCTTTTGTAGCTCTTCACAGTCTGCCTGGGACTTAACTATCTTGAGTAGTTTTGTATCATCTGCAAATTTTGCCACCTCACTGTTTACCCCTTTTTCCAGATCATTTATGAATATGTTAAATAGGACTGGGCCCAGTACAGATCCCTGGGGGACACCACTATTTACCTCTCTCCATTCTGAGAACTGACCTTTTATTCCTACTCTTGGTTTCCTATCTTTTAACCAGTTACCAATCCATGAGAGAACCTTCTCTCTTATCCCATGACTGCTTATTTTGCTTAAGAGCCTTTGGTGAGGGACCTTGTCAAAGGCTTTCTGAAAATCTAAATACTCTATATCCACTGGATCTCCTTTGTCCACATATTTGTTGACCCCCTCAGCGAATTCTAGTAGATTGGTGAGGCATGATTTCCCTTTAGAAAAACCATGTTGACTATTTCCCAACAAATTTTGTTCATCTATGTGTCTGACAATTTTGTTCTTTACGATAGTTTCAACCAATTTGCCTGATACTGAAGTGAGGCTTACTGGCCTGTAGTTGTCAGGGTCACCTCTGGAGCCCTTTTTAAAAATTGGCATCACATTAGCTATCCTACAGTCATTTAGTACAGAAGCTGATTTAAATGATAGGTTACAGATGACAGTTAGTAGTCCTGCAATTTCACATTTGAGTTCCTTCAGAACTCTTGGGTGAATACCATCAGGTCCTGGAGACTTATTACTGTTTAGTATATCAATTTGTTCCAAAACCTCCTCTAATGACACATCAATTTGGGACAGTTCCTCAGATCTGTCACCCAAAAAGAACGGCTCACGTTTGGGAATCTCCCTCACATCCTCAACAGTGAAGACCGATGCCAATAATTCATTTAGTTTCTCTGCAATGGCCTTATCGTCTTTGAGTGCTCCTTTAGCATCTCGATCATCCAGTGGCCCCCCTGGTTGTTTAGCAGGCTTTCTGCTTCTGATGTATTAAAAAAAATGTTTTGCTATTACTTTTGGAGTCTTTGGCTAGCTGTTGGGAAGGGAACTTTGGCTAGCTAAAGGGAACACTCTCACATAGACTGGCCTATAACTCATGTGATTTAAACCTCACTGGTCATTTAACAACTTCTGTTCTGTAGAAAGTTCCCTTATGGCACCAGTGGGAGCAGGGTTTGAAGAGGAACCAGCTTCCCAGAAAGAAATTCTCTCACATCAGACATCTTTAATTCTTCAGGGCTTTTTGCCTTTCTTGCCACTCTGCCATATAATTTACTTGTTATACACAGGCTTTACACAGCGGAATAATGCAGTTACACTGGGTTCCCTCCACATCTTTTAGCTCAAATGACCCGAAGTGGGAAATGGTTTGGAAAAGAATTCAACTTCTAAGAGAAAGGTTTCTTGCATTCTACATCTGTAAATTCCTCATGCTGCATAATTTATTTTTTATAGCATGTTTCATACAATGGAGGCTTTACAGAGCTCAGAGATGCAGTTACACCACTAGCTGTGATAGGCAACTTGCTATAAAATTAATCTGTAAATAAAATCCAAAGTTATTACTCTGATTAATAGCTTAAAAAGATATCCAAAATCTAAAGTTACTCAACTTAAAAGCAATTCCTTACATTGTACTCCTAGGCAGTCTCCTCTAAGGGAACCACCATGTGAGCTCACGACAGATGGCAAATCAGTCAGATAAAAGTTTGATCTTCTTCACAGAACAGTTTCAAAAGCTCTTGGTGTTCCCTGCACACCCTCTCCCCTCCCGAGCCTTTTGCTGCCTCTAAACTTGGCTGTTTCTATGTCTTTCATGAGCTGCCTGTTTGACCTGAGGTTTCTCTGTTGCAGTTTCTCTTTACTGAGGGCCAGTGGCAGATTAACACACTGGCCCATGGGGTCTCAACCAACTTGGGGCCCCCAGGAGCACCGGAACCTGTGTAGGAGGGAGGAGGGCCACCAGCACCAGAATTGTGGCGCAGCCCTCTGCCCCTCCTGTTCCCCAACAGGCCCTGCCCCCTGGCCAGGCCAGAAGCTGGAGCCAGGCTGAGGTAAGAGCCGCCCAGGGAGCCCAGGCCACTGTGGGGAGCCCTGGACCCTCCACCTGCTGGGGGGGAGCAGCCCTTGGCCCGGGTCACACACCCAGGGCAGGTGGAGGCTCCAGAGCTCCCCACAGCAGCCTGGGCTCCCTGGTTAGCTCTTAGGGATCCTTGGGGGGAGAGCAGGAGCAGGGGGCGGGGCCTAAGGCCCACCTCAGTCCCTCCCATGACCAGGAAGAGGCTGGCACAGTCCCTGGCACAGTGCCTGCCTGAGGATAAGGAGGCAATGCATGGTGGAGGCATGAGGGGTCACATGCCCCACAGATTTCTGGGGATTCTTCTGGTGGGGACAGCCAGCAGCAAAGAGGCAGTACTCCGCCTGGCAGCAGTGCTCTCCCTGGTCCTTGCAGCTTGGGGAGGGAGGGAGGAAGCAGCAGGAGCTGGTTGCCAGCTGAACTCCTCCCCTGCCACATGGGGCTATTTCACCTTCCCTGGTGCTGAAGTCCCAGTGCTGCTGCCTGCTTTGCAGACGGTCCACAGAGGTGAGTCGGGGCTGGAGGCAGAGGCATAGTGTGGGACTCCAGGAGCAGGGAAGGCAAAGCAGCCCCATGTGGTGGGGGACGGAGCTCAGTCAGCCAGCGCCTAACACAATGGGGTCCTGGTCATTGACTGAGGCTCCCAGGTCCTATGATAATACGGCCAGCCACCCTGCTGTTTCCTCCCTCCCCAGGTTGCAGGAACACACTGATACAGCTACTGCCGGGGGGTTTGCTGCCTCCTTAATGCTGGGTGTCCATGCCAGAGGGGTCCTGAGAAATCAGAAATCACGTGACTCCCAGAATCTTTCATTTGTGCCCCCCACTAGCCACAGATATGTGTCACCTCTGAAAGTGGGGGGCTATGGCTGCCCCACTGGTTCTGGTTCCCCTCAGCCACCGGAGTGTGGTGGGCCCAAATATTCTTTGTGCCCAGGGCCCCAATCAATCTTAATCTGCCTTTGCTGAGGGCAGGAGATGGCTGTATCGGATCCCTCCCAGCACAGGCTGAGCAGGCTTGGCTATAATTGTGCCCACATGCCAGAGTGATGGATTCTGTGAAATACTCCAGACAGATGGGACATGTAGCTTCATCCTGGAGACTTTCCACCCAGTTGTCTGCAGCCATGGCTCCCTCTGGGCAGTGTAACAGGGTAAGGTTCAGGTTCCTGAGCTCAGAAATATGCCCCACCTGCAACAACACTGGGTGTTTCCCTTTGCTGTTTGCTAAAGGTCAAACACCAAAGAACTACACTGAGCATGTGGAGAGAGAGAAGCTCAGGGGTTTGAAAGCTAGCTAACAATGACTCACAGACCTGAGAGGTTCAAAGGACAATTCTGCAGCCATTGAACCTGAGTAATATACAGAAACAGCATTCAAACATGACGCTGGGTAGAAATTTGAATTTTTTAGAAGGGTCATAGTGCTACAATCTGCCTTTGTCAAAGGGCTATTTTTCATTTGGGGTAAATGCAATCTGAGTACAGCAGAAAATTCAGAAAGTGCTCAGATTATGTTTGAAAAGAAAATAAATGACACATACAAAAGCTTGTTTGGAGGGAAGGGAAATTTGTATACTCATTTATATACACTGCAAGCTATTTGGGGGCAGGGACCTCAGTATATGTAAGCTGCCAGCACAGATTTGTGTATCATGTTTATTTTCTTGGGATGGTAAACTGGGCCTTCTTCCCCACCTGCTTCACATACAGAGCCCCCAGCTTGGGAGAGGGGGATGAGGATCCCATAGCAGTAGTTGTTGGAGTGAACATCACATTGAGATGCGTAGGGCAGTTTCCTCTTCTCAGAGCTATTAACTCAGGCTCTCTACAGACTCAGTCACAAGTCACTATATCAGTTATGCTTGTGACATATTTTCAAACTTTTCTTGTCAATCATATCGGCTAGAAAGTTACTTTTTGGTTACTGATTTTTTTAATTCTGAAACCTGAGGATCTGTTTTAATCATGTGACTCCAGAGATGGGTCTCTAGGGAAGAGCCCAGAATACCTGCACTTAAACCCACTCATGTATAGACGTTCCAACAGGGGCAACTGATTCTTCCTAAAGGTGGAGGGGCCACAAGGCCCACCCTGTCCCGCCTCTTCCCCTGAGCCCCTGTTCCCGGTCAAGCCAGAAGCTGGAGCCAAGCTGTGGAGCCAGGGACCCTCCACCTGCCTGGATTGTGGGGGCCCAAAAGCAGCCCCTGGCCCATGTGTCCACCTCTTGGACTCCCCACTCTGCACAAGTGGAGGGTCTGCAGCACCCCACAGCTGCCTGCGTGGCTCTTACCATGGTCCGGCTGCAGCTCTTTGGCCCCCAAGGCCCCACCCATGGGCCAGGCTGGAAGCCAGAGCCAGGTCAGGGGAATAGCCACGCAGGCAGCTACGAGGAGCTGCAGACCCTCCACCTGCCCTGGGTGTGGGACCTGGGGGCCAGGGACATGGGCCGGAGGCTGCTCTCGGGGCCCCTCCACCCAGGCATGTGGAGGGTCCATGGCTCCCCACCACTCCCCGGGCTATGTTCATGATTAATAACAACACCCTGCTGGCAGTGCCTGGGCTGTCAGGGGTGTGGTGGGAGCATCTCATTCCCTCCATTCCTGGCCTGGCAACAGCATGGACACATCTTGCTTTAATCCTGAGTGTGAGGAAAGTGCCTCACACAGAGCTCTAGTCCCCTTGTCTCCCTAATGAACAGTGCAGGATTGACAAGCTGAGGCAGCATCAGTGGCTAGAGGTCCCTGCAGGGGGGAGATTTAGGTCGATCCAGAGATCAGGGGAGAAAATCTGGGAAACTGGGAGATTCTGGGGCTCTGAAAGACTTAGTCTGAAAAGGAAAGGATTAGATTAACCCAGATCCACAGTGTTTCCTACCTTGTATTTCGGGGCAGCCTCCTCCATGAGAAGCACCATGTGAGTTCTGTGCTCGGGGGATCTCTCACAAACCACACACACAGCTTCCAAGTCCTCTTCACAAAACAGATCCAGGGATTTGGCGTGTCTCTCACACAGATTCTCTTTTCCTGGTTTTATATCTAGTTGTTTGATTTTTTCCACTATATTTGCTAGCTGATAGTTATTCCGGAGAGTCCCTTTCCGGATTCGGGCTCTGCAGTTGGGGCAGCACACAGGGTCATAGTCCCCCTTTGTCCATGTACCACAGTACTGAGTGATGCAGCCTCGGCAGAAGTTGTGCCCACAGTGTATGGACACTGGGTCTGTCAGATATTCCAGGCAGATGGGACATTTGGTTTCCTCTTGGATTTCCTGTACAGGAGTCACTGAGGCCATGGCTGCTGGGATCTCTGGTCTTCTGTTCTCTCTGCATCAGAAATGGTTTTGCTGATAATGGGAGGTGCCTGTCCCACCTCATATCAGGTGCAAAATGAAGTGAAGAAAAAGGAGAGGCCAGAAGGAGGAGCAGGAGAAAGATAAGAAAAGAAGGAAGCAGGAACTACATAGGCAAGGAATGGGAGCAGTGGGGTGTAAAGTAGCAGAAAGGGAGTGAAAGGAAAAGGGGGGAAGGACACAACCAAACAAGAACACAAAAGCTTAAACTCAGGGTCTGTCTACACATTACATGTCCAGGGAGTTGTATTCCAGTGGCTAGCACAAGCTGCCATCTTGCTGCTGCAGCCACATTGCTATTGGTAGTGTGTTTGCTCCAGCAGAATCAAAACATGTACATCTACACAAACTGTGCTGTGTAGACTTGTCCTCAATCAAACTAGGACATTCTTAATTCACAACGAGGGCATCCACAGCCAAACACAGACTTGCATTGAAACAACAGTAAGTGGGAACTAAACATAACTGAGTTATTTAAGTGACTGTCGGGGTTCCCCCCCCCCACTCTGAACTCTGGGGTACAGATGTGGGGACACGAATGAAAGACCCCCTAAGTTTATATTTTACCAGCTTAGGTTAAAACTTCTCTAAGGCACTAATTCCTTAGAGTGATATTGCTGCCACCACCAAGTGATTTACACAAAATATTCAGGGAAGGGTCACTTGGAATCCTTATCCCCTTAAAATATCCCCCCAAGCCCCTTCACCCCCTTTCCTGGGGAGGCTTGAGAATAATATACCAACCAGTTGCCTTAGCAATGTGAGCACAGACCAGACCCTTTGTCTTCAGGACACTGAATTCAATCCGGTTCTTAAAAGAAGAACTTTATTTATAAAGAAAAAAGTAAAAGAATCACACCTGCAAAATCAGGATGGAAGGTAACTTTACAGGGTAATAAAAAGATTTAAAAGACAGAGGATTCCCCTCTGGGCTCAACTTCACAGTTACAAAAACAGGAATGAAACTACCCCTGTAGCATAGGAAAATTCACAAGCCAAAACAAAAGATAACCGAATGGATTTCCTTGCCCTACTCACAGTTTCTGTGGTTTTAGAGGGATTATTCTAGGTATATTTTTAGGAGATATTGTACCTGCTTGGCTTCTCCCTCCGTCCAGAGAGGGAACAACCCACAGGACAACAACAAAATCCTTCCCCACCAGATTTGAAAGTATCTTCTTTTCTCATTGGTCCTTCTGCTCAGGTGCCAACTAGGTTATTTGAACTGCTTAACCCTTTACAGGTAAGGCAATCCAGTACAGCTGCCAAGGATACATAAAGGTTGCTACCCTTCCCCCTATAGCCATGACAGTGACAATGTGTGGGCAGAGGAGCCTTGGCTTGGCTGTGTCTTGCTGAACTTCTAGCCACCCACCTGGGACCAGACGGGCTATAGAGGCTCCATTGGTTAAGGTCAGTTTGTGTGCGCTAGTGATAAGGCATGAAAACAGCAACAACTCAGTAATCAGCAGTAACCCTTGAGCTGAAGGGTGATTTTATGGTAAATCTTTTAAGATTTATGAGATCGCAGTCTAAAGGTTACAGCCCAGCCCATTCAAAACACCAGCTAAGAGCTAGAAAGAAGATTTTAGTTATAAACTTTGTAAAACTCCATAGACAGAAGGGAAAGTAACAATCCTACCCACCCCTGCCCCATTCCAGCTGTCCCAGTCTCTTCCCATAATTTTTTCTCCTTGGGCCAATACTGAGCTCATAATCACTATGTGTACTGATTCTCCTGGGGGAAAATACAAGCCAGGGATCCATGTTTTTGGTTTGTCTGGGGAGAGAAGTGTCAGCTCTGAGAGAAGGAACAATAAGGACTGCTCAGCACACAAAGCTAGATATTCTGAAGTCCACAATAAGCAGCAATCTACTCCTCTGCACAGGCAGTTTGCTGCTGGAGCTCCCCGCAAATGTTTCCCACCACGCATTTGCTGCCATAGGTCTAGATTCTGACCCAGGTTCTACCATTGCTCCTTTGACCTGAGCAGTTAGCCAATGTTTGGGGCCTCGCTCCATTCTTCCATGTGGAGGAGAAATTGATTATAGGAATCACGTATTTCTTTGGTGCAGTCATTATTATTTA
This sequence comes from Chrysemys picta bellii, assembly GCF_011386835.1. Lineage (NCBI taxonomy): Eukaryota > Metazoa > Chordata > Testudines > Emydidae > Chrysemys > Chrysemys picta. The sequence goes on along the minus strand of NC_088802.1, from coordinate 30,773,935 downwards.
CAAACAATGTCCCACACATTCCTGTGCCCTGACGACAGTATAAACAAACAGCAGCAGGCAGTTTCCTTACTCAGAAATCCACACCTGCTTTTCCAGGGAACCCTGTGCCTGTAGCAAACTCTGTCTCAGTTTCCTGCCAGGATCAGACTCATGACTGCTTCTCTTGGCTTTCAGCACACAGAAAGCTGCCAGCCAGTCCCTCAGACACTGTATTTTCAGCTAGCTCCAGGGAACTGCCCCTTAGGCTTGACATACACTTAAAACATAGGCGCTGATTCTGTGGATGTTCTGGGGCTGGAACATCTATGGGGAAAAAATGATGGGTGCTGAGCAGCCCCCCATCAGCTTCCCCCACCCCCCAGCACCTCCTGCCCACCAGCAGGCCCCGCAGATCAGTGCCTCTCCCTCCATCCCCGCACCTCCCTTATTATAGAGGACCACTGAGATGAGTAGAGTTAAGGCTGAGACCAGCTTTCCGTTTAAAACTTGACTATTTTTAATCAACACTTCCTCAGATTGCCTTGATATTTGGAGTGCCTTGTGGAGGAGCAGGTTCGGACTAGTGGCCCAAATTTGAGGCCATTTGATGAAAGGTTCCCAAGATTACTTTTGAGTGAATTCTGTGCCAATGCGCACACACAGAATTCATTGCCCCCAGAGATTTTTTTTTCTCCTCAGAATATAGATTCTGCTGGAGAGGTGCTGCAGTTACACCTTTTGCCCACCAGGGGTTTCCGCAGTGCCAGAAGAGAGGGCAGCCAGCTGGGCGGAAAGGCTGCATTCCTCACAGCAGGACCAAGTAAGGAGGGACAGAGTGGGGCACACGGGGCTGCTGGGGTGTGTGTGTCACAGACTGGGGTTCAGAAGGACTCGGGGGAGGACAGACTGGGGTGTGGGCTCAGGAGCTAGTGGGGTGATTGCATTGAGCCAGGGGCTGAATGGGAGGGGGCTGCAGGGATACGTGGGGATAGGGGAGAGGGGTTCTGGGACACATAGGGATAGGGAAGGGGGCTGCAGAGACACACAGGGATGTGGGACAGGGGCTGCAGGAGCACACAGGGACAAGAGCAGATTTGCCTGCCTTAATGGGAGAGGCTAGGGGTCAGCCAGGGTCTGCATGGGAGAGACTCCCCAACTCCCTAACAATCTCTCCCCCACCTGCAAAAGAAACCTGTTCCATACTTCTCCCACCCACACCCAACAACCCTCCAGGTTCACTCCCAGGCTTCTTCCCTCTCTCTCAGCTCTTCTGTTACCCCTGACTCCACAAGCCTTTGTACTGCTTCTGAGGAGTGCAGGAAATATGTATCTGTATTGTAGTTTAAATGAATTATTACTCAAAGTTATGTATTAATATGCCTAGTAAGGAATCTATTTGTCAAAAAAAAATTATTGAATCTTTTTTCTTGTTGTCTGTATGGTTACAGATGTACTTATTGACAGGTATTTTGAAATAAATTAACAAAATAATTGAAACTGGCATGATTATAATGTATTATTTTGACAAATAAAATACACCTCTACCCCGATATAACGTGACCCGATATAACACGAATTCAGATATAACACGGTAAAGCAGCGCTCCGGGAGGGCAGGGCTGCGCGCTCCAGCAGATCAAAGCAAGTTCGATATAACGCGGTTTCACTTATAACGCAGTAAGATTTTTTTGTCTCCCGAGGACAGCGTTATATCGGGGTAGAGGTGTATGCAGATTTTTTCAGAATTTTAAAATATTGTTTGCACAATTTTTTGGTGCAGAATTCCCCCAGGAGTACAAGCTACAGTTCCCTGAATAAAACAACTTTTCCAAAAGTGGATGGCTTCTACCAACATTTTTGTGTCCACTAATAGGGAAAAGCCCAGGGCTGAGCATTTTGCATCTGTGTTTCACTCACTGGAGGCTTACCCCCATTGGACCCACTAGCCTTTTCTGATCACCGTTGGCTTCTCCTGATAAGACCAGCTCTCAGATTCCTATGGCTGCCGCACTAAAGTGATTATACTGAGCATGTGCAGAGAGAGCCCTGCAGGGTTGAAAACCAGATGCATCTCATAGACTCTGGGTGCCTCTGAGGGACTGCAATGGCCACAGAATCTGAGTGTCACCTAGACATTATGAGCTCAAATCCAACCCCAATCAGAAATTAAAAAGAGGAGGGATCTTGTTCCAATCTGCCTCTGAGAGGTTTGTTTATTGGGGGGAATGTAGCAAGGTGAGGGAGATTATGGAGAGGGGGATAAATGAGGATGGCTGAAGGGGAGGGGAGAGTGGTTGGGGGCTCAGATGAGGTGGGGAGGAGGGGAGGATTACAGTAGTGGGAGAGGTGGGAGGAGTGACATGGAGGAGGGGCTCAGACACCTGCAAAGGGGCATGGTTCCCTCAGATTTAAAAATTTTATTAAGATGATGTTAAAAAAAACAATAGTGAACAGAGTTTGAGCATAGAAGTTTCTGGTTATCAGGGAATAACATACAGATTATCGAGGGTGCAAAGTTTGGTTTAAGATAAGGTGGCATGAGGAATACATAATCTGCAATATCCCCGACTGGGGGTAAAAGGTTGATGGGTCAAAGTACAGACATTGAGATATGAGGGTATGAAGCTCATAAAGTGGCTATGTTCGGGTGTGGATAATAATGAGTGGATATGATGATGAGGATGGATTGACCCTCATTTGGTGAGATTTAATGTTCAGGGAGTTTATGGTGCCAGTTCATATGATCTAACGGAGAAGGTCACTTGGTCTCTTTCTCGTAGTGGAAGAATGATGTCACTCTGGCTCACGCCTCCTGGTACTGTCGGTGGCCGGTGATGTGCTCGATGTAGATGTCCCTGGACCATCGGATGGCGTCTGAGACCATGAGGCGCCGCATGAGACGTGCGTAGCATTGACCGATCCCGCAGGTCCGCAGCACACGCTCGTTGCAGGGGTCCCAGGCGCCCAGGGCTCCAACAATCAGGGCGTCCATCTGTACCTCATAGCCCTTCGCTCTCAGGGTATCAGCCAGGGAGGCGTACTTTTCCAGCTTACGAGCTTGGGCTTCGCAAAATGCCAGGGTCCTGTTCTCAAAGGAGACCGTGACGTCGACGAGAATGATTTTTTTCTGGGCCTCATCGGTGACGACCATGTCAGGTTGTAGCTGGCTGTCAGTACCGGCGATGGTGCAGATCACGGAGATCTCCCCTAGGCGTGGCGCAATGGCTTTCACCAGGCGGTTCTGGATGGCGTTGTGGCACAGCTGCCAGGCTCTGGAGTGGGGTTTGCAGGTGCACAGGACGTGGGGCAGGGTCTCGTTGGGGTAGCCGCACTTCCTGCAACGCTTGTCTCGGTTCCCATGGCGGACGGCTCCATTGAGCGGGACGCAGTTGAGCCGGGCACGGTGGATGAACCACCAGTCGGTGAAACGGGTGAAGCCACCCCTGGCGAGGAAGTGGTTGCTAGCGTCCCACTTGCTGGTCAACTCAAAGGCTTTACCCTGGTCCGGTTTACGCTTCAGGGCTTCCAAGTACAGCAAGCGGATGGCGGCCTTCAGAGTCCTCTCCAGCAAGACCCTGGCCATCGGGGTGACGATTGTGTTGTCGTCCGACCTGATCTGAGGCACTCGGACTCCCAGCTCCTGGCACTCCTTGCACCACTGCCAGCAGCAGCCGATCCGCTTCTCCAGGCGACGCGTGGCGTTGCGAGTGCGGGACCACAGTGAAGCGATGTCGCGCCCATCCCGACCGAATTCCCCATCCAGGGAGCCGCTCAGGAAGGTGGCGATGTCTTGGTTCGAGGGGGCTCTGCCGATCCGCTTCTCTGTCGCATCACGCAGGGCGTTCGCAGCAATGTTCCTCACCGTGGCGTCAGGACATGTCAGCAGGCGGAAGGCGTGGGTGATCACCGCGATGTCACACAGGTCACCCATGCAGGGGACGTTGGCGCCGCCGTGCCTGTGGGCGATGTAGACCAGCTCGTTGCTGGCTCTCTGGGGAAGGAACAGCCACTTCTTCACCAGCTTCCGGATGATCTTGTCTGCCTTGTTGAGGGGCACCTTCGCCACGGTGGATCTCCTTAGGGTGAACGAGATGTGTGAGATCAGGAAGGTGTTCAGGGCGTTTATCTTCTGCCACGGTGCCAGCAGGGAGGCATCAATCTTGGCGGCATCCTGCAAGATCTCCTGGATGGTGTCCTCGGGTGTCTGCCGGACATGGAACTTTGTTGGCGTGCCCAGGTGCTGGTATGCCTGCCCCTCTGCCAGGGGGATGACGGGCTCACCCTGGATCTGGAACTCCATTGTCTGCACCGAGTCCCTTTTGCTGCCATCAATGTTCAGAGTTGCACACTTCTTCGCATTGAAGTGGAGCCCCATCCAGTCAGTAGCTCGGCTGGTGGCATCTAGCATACCTTGGAGGCTCTCTGGGTCGTCCGCGGTCAGGACCAGATCGTCCGTGTAGGCCAGAATGCTGAGTTTCTTGCCGTGCAGGTCGAAGCCGGTCGGGCCGCTGGAGATGGCTCGGATGAGCGGTTCCATGGCCAGGTTGAAGATGATGGGGCTAAGGGGGCATGCTTGTTTCATACCGCGGTGGATAGGGATGGCGTACGTCTCTCCGTCCGTGGCACGGATTGGTGGTGGTGCAGTCCTTGTAGAGGTCCCAGAGGATCTGGATGAAGGTTTCTGGCATCCCGAACTCTCCCAGGGTGGCAAAGATGTGATGGTGGGGTATGGACCCAAAGGCGTTGGTCAGGTTAAGCCATGCTACTGCGCACTGCCTCTTAGACCTCCTGGCCTCCTGGATGGCCGTCTGAAGGAGGAAGTTGTGCTCGTAGCATCCCTCGCAGGACATGAAACCCTTCTGCACTGAGCTGACGGTGCCCCTGCACACTGACCAGTCTGTGATCCTTGCCACGAGGCAGCTGGCATACAGCTTGTAGATGGTGGAGCAGAGGGAGATGGGCCTCCAGTTGCCAGGGTCGTCTCGGTCGCCTTTTTTGTGGATGAGCACGGTCATGGACTTTTTCCAGGAGCGGGGAACGCGATGGAACTGCTTGCATTTGTTGAAGATGGCAGCGAGCACCAAGCAGCCAGGGTCTCGCTTCTTCAGCAGGGGGTAGCGGATGCCATCTTTTCCAGGGGCGGTGTTTTTGGTTCAGGTGCTGCGGGGACGGTTTGCAGCCTTGTTATCCCTCGGACTGTGGAGGTGTTCAGCTGGGTCTTGTGGCGGGGGTCCTGGTGTGGTGGGGAGGGCAGCTCTCGGTGTCTCCGAGGCAGCACTGGATCTTCTGGGATGGAGTGGGATTCTGGAAGCACCGGTGCTGGGCTTTGTCGGGGCACGGTCGTGTTTGGAAGCGCTGGGGATGGTTCTGGTTCTTCTGCAGGCGGCATCCAGCTGGTGGGTCCTCGGTGGGGCATGGGGTTTTTGGCAGTCAGAGGCTCTTTGGGTAACCTTGGAGGAGGTGTTGGGTCTCCCGGGGGCGGGGTCTGGTTGTGGGATCTGGGGGCTACGGGAGGCTCCTCCGTTGGCTGGATCTTGCCGTGCAGCCTGGGGAACGATGCTAGTTGCTCCTACAGCAGGGCGGCATGAGGTTACCTGTGGGGGAGCGCTGCAGCGTCTCGCGTCCATGTTGTGCCAGATGGTTTTTATGAAGTCGCTGAGGCATCTGGTGAGGTTGTTGACCTGAGAGGTGGCGGTGGTCCCCCTCACAACAGGGTCCAGCGTGGGGATTCTGGAGACGGGACCACACACACAGAATGGGAGAATGTGGGACTGACAGGCCCCATCCACCCCATATCCCAAATTGCTCTGCTATCCCCTGCCATGTCACCCCTCACATCATCCACCCTCCCTCATTCCCCCCTAATTCCCATGGAAATGAGGCAGTCTGGAACCTCAAGGTACAATGCACCTCTTTGCTTTGATAACACACTCATGGGAGACTCAGACCCAGCTCCCCTCATATCTCATATCATCTATGAATCCCTGATGCTTCTCAAACTAATCCCTAGATTTCCTCACATCACATACACACCTCTGCCAACATGGTGGTAGGTGGGGGAACAATTCCTGATATTCCCAAGGCCCAGAATTATCACTCAGTAGGTCACAGGTAGAAAGGCAGGAGTGCTGACAGAATTTACACATGCCGTCCTGATGCCCAAGAGATTCAGAAGGAAACTGGCATCCTAACTGATAAGTGCGTGCTGATGGAGGAGCAGTAGCCAAGGTGGCATGAACATTTCTGCTTAAATGAGGATTTTTCAAAATGCGTTCAAATCCATGTGCAGGGGCAGATTGCCTAGGAAATGGCTGAGATATATCAGGGTCAGAGTTGGAATTAGCTGTGAAATTTTGGAGTTATTTCATCATAGGGGTTAGGAGTTAGTTACCCTAAAATTACCTTTATTCTGCAACTCAGCCCAGATCCACAAAGGGACTTTGGGATATTCTGCTTGGGTCTGTCTCAGTCTTTCCTGTTAAAGCTCTTCCACAGTTTAAATAGGTTTCAGAGAAGCAGCCGTGTTAGTCTGTATCCACAAAAAGAACAGGAGTACTTGTGGCACCTTAGAGACTAACAAATTTATTAGAGCATAAGCTTTCGTGGACTACAGCCCACTTCTTCGGATGCATACCGAAGAAGTGGGCTGTAGTCCACGAAAGCTTATGCTCTAATAAATTTGTTAGTCTCTAAGGTGCCACAAGTACTCCTGTTCTTTTTTCACAGTTTAAATAGTTAAATATGCATTGGGACAGAGGCAATGAGAATGATTCTGCAGTCCTATCTTTAGGGCAGTCACCTGAGAAGGGATTTAAACTGGGATCTCCCACCTCTCCAGGTCAGGCAGAGAAAAGAGTTAGACTGGGGTCTCCCACATTACTGGGGAATTCCCTAACCACTGGGTGGAAGGTTCTAAAGTAGGTTATGCTGATTTAGGAGTGCTCTAAGCACACCTGCCAGACCAACTCTCCACCCCCCACAAGCATCTGGGCTCTAGATGCCTGAGTCCCTCTGTGGAGCTGGGCATTCCTGGTTTGCCAAGGTTTGTGTGTAGGTAATGAAATGTTCCTGCTCTGGAGGGGCACAAGGAGCGCAGGCTGGGGCTAAGGGCCTTCAACTTTAACTTCATGTTAAATTCACAAGCAAAACTTTGCTATGTTCATGTTATCAGTAGAAAGCATGGCCCAGCTCTACACAGGTACTTGACAGGTTTCAGAGTAGCAGCTGTGTTAGTCTGTATCCGCAAAAAGAACAGGAGTACTTGTGGCACCTTAGAGACTAACAAATTTATTTGAGCATAAGCTTTCGTGGGCTACAGCCCACTTCATCAGATGCATGCAGTGGAAAATACAGTAGGAAGATAAATAGATACACAGAGAACATGATCCATTGTCTACAGCCAAGCTCTACGATACAATCGCATTTGCTCCAACCTTGCAGACAAAGACAAACACCTACAAGATCTCTATCAAGCGTTCTTACAATTACAATACCCACCTGCTGAAGTGAAGAAACAAATTGACAGAGTCAGAAGGGTACCCAGAAGTCACCTACTACAGGACAGGCCCAACAAAGAAAGTAACAGAACGCCACTAGCCATCACCTTCAGCCCCCAACTAAAACCTCTCCATCGCATCACCAAGGATCTACAACCTATCCTGAAGGACGATCCCTCACTCTCACAGATCTTGGGAGACAGGGCAGTCTTCGCTTACAGACAGCCCCCCAACCTGAAGCAAATACTCACCAGCAACCACACACCACACAACAAAAACATTAACCCAGGAACCTATCCTTGCAACAAAGCCCGTTGCCAACTCTGTCCACACTTCTATTCAGGGGACACCATCATAGGACCTAATCACATCAGCCACACTATCAGAGGCTCGTTCACCTGCACATCTACCAATGTGATATATGCCATCATGTGCCAGCAATGCCCCTCTGCCATGTACATTGGCCAAACCGGACAGTCTCTACATAAAAGAATAAATGGACACAAATCAGACGTCAAGAATTATAACATTCAAAAACCAGTTGGAGAACACTTCAATCTCCCTGGCCACTCGATTACAGACCTAAAACTCGCAATATTACAACAAAAAAACTTCAAAAACAGACTCCAACGAGAGACTGCTGAATTGGAATTAATTTGCAAATTGGACACCATTAAATTAGGCTTGAACAAAGACTGGGAGTGGATGGGCCATTACACAAAGTAAAACTATTTCCCCATGCTTATTTCCCTCCCCTCCCCCCCACAGTTCCTTATATCTTCTTGTCAATTGCTGGAAATGGGCCATTTTCATTACCACTACAAACAGTTCTTTTTCTCTCCTACTGATAATAGCTCACCTTAACTGATCACTCTCGTTATAGTGTGTATGGTAACACCCATTGTTTCATGTTCTCTGTATATATATATATATATTCCTACTGTATTTTCCACTGCATGCATCTGATGAAGTGGGTTTTAGCCCATGAGAGCTTATGCTCAAATAAATTTGTTAGTCTCTAAGGTGCCACAGGTACTCCTGATCTTTTTACAGGTACTTGAGTGTCTAAACCTCATATTTAGGCCCCTAAATTCCAATATTAGGTTGTACTGATGCCTCATCTGGAAGCGTCTCTCCCATGTAAACACCAGCATGAGCCACAAACCAGGGGAAGACAGGCATGACTCCCCTGCCTATAATCCCTGTGAGGGTTGATTTCGTAGGCATGCTCTGAGCACCCTTGCTGCACCAGGTGCCATTAACATCAAGGAGAAAACAGTAGTGAAGGTGCCCTCATTATAGTTTTCGGTTCAGTGGTTAGAGCCTTCACCCAGTATGTGGGAGATCTGCATTCAATACCCCCCATCTGCCCTCTGGGGAAAAAGGAATTGGACAGGGGCCTCCCACCTCTTGAGAGCATGCCCTAACCACAGGGCTATGGGATATTCTGATGTGGGGATCCCTCAGCCTCTCCTGTTGAAGCTGTTCCACTTTGGATAAATGATTGAAGAGTCATTGGGGAAGAGAAAGAGAGAACGACAATTGCTCTATTACCTGGTGCTTAGATCACACACCTGGACAATGGGAAACCTGGACAATGGGAAACCCCTATAGGAAACCCCTATTCAAATCCTTTCTCCCCTTCAGCAGTGAGAGAAATTGAACCATTGGTCTTCTACATTCTAGCTGAGGGCTCTGACCACTGGGCTAAATCTTACATGGTGGGCACTGCCACCTCCTCTTCTGGCCATTTTGTGTGTATTGAGGCAGGCACCTGTGGTGTTGTGAGGATTCTTGGAGTTGCAAGCTATTGTTTTAAGAGCAGAGGTGGGGAGTGGTTCCCTGGTCATTTAAAAAGGGGTTCTGTAGCAACCCTGTGAGCAGACACTGAGGCCGTGTCTATGCTACAAAATTAAGTTGACATAAGTTACTTTGACAGACAGCCACCACAGTAATTAAGTCGGTTGTGCATGTCCACACTATGCTCCTTGTGTCTATGGTGTGCGTCCTCATTAGCAGTGCTTGCATCAATGCAGAGAGCAGTGCACCATGGGTACTTATCCCACTGTGCAACTTGCCACCATCTAGCACAAGGTCTTTTGGGAAGAGTTTGCAATTCCTCATGGGGGCAAAACATTCACGCAGGGATGAGTGGGAACATGGTGTGAACGTCCAATGCAGTTTTCTTCCTCCCCTAATTTTATCTACAACCCATAATATTTCACGCCTCTTTTCAAAAGCTAGCAAACCCACACGTCTGCCATCTCTAGAGAAGCCTGGATCCCGCACAGCTCTGCACAATTGAGGTGAGTGTTGTGAACATAATGCACCTGATCTTGCAGTATTTCCAAAGCCACCAGAGGAGCCACCACATGGAATATGGCAATTCCTTTCAAGTACCCTTGCTGGAAGCCATGGAAAGAAACAATTCCAAGTTGCTGCTGGCAGTTGTGGAGCAGCTGACTATGGTGGAGCACCAGTTCTGGTCCTGCCCCAGAAATAAGCACTGACTGGTGGGATCGCATTGTTATGCAGGTATGTGATGAGGAACAGTGGTTGCAGAATTTTTGGATGTGCAAGGCCACTTTCCTGGACCCATATGTGGAATCATAGAATCATAGACTATCAGGGTTGGAAGGGACCTCGGGAGGTGCATCTAGTCCAACCCCCTGCTCAAAGCAGGACCAATCCCATACTAAATCATCCCAGCCAGGGCTTTGTCAAGCCTGACCTTAAAAACCTCTAAGGAAGGAGATTCTACCACCTCCCTAGGTAACCCATTCCAGTGCTTCACCACCCTCCTAGTGAAAAAGTTTTTCCTAATATCCAACCTAAACCTCCCTCACTGCAACTTGAGACCATTACTCCTTGAGAACTCGCCCTAAACCTCCCCCACTGCAACTTGAGACCATTACTCCTTGAGAACTCGCCCTAGCCCTGCAGAGCAGTGATGCTAAAATGAGATCTGCATTGGCAGTGGAGAAGCGAGTGGCAATAGCTCTGTGGAAGCTTGGAATACTGGACTGCTATCAGTCAGTTGGGAATCCATTTGAATTTGGGAAATCCACCGTGGATAAATCCACCCAAGTGTGCAGGGCCATTAATCGCTTTCTGCTAAGAAGGACTGTGACTCTGGGCAACGTGCAGGATCTGGTTGTTTTTGCCGCAATATGGTTCCTGAAATGCAGTTGGCAACAGATGGCATGCGGATTCCTAGCTTGGCACCAGATCACCCTGCCTTAGAGTACATCAACAGAAAGGGCTACTTTTCTATGGTGTTGCAAGCACTGGTGGATCAGCAGGGACGTTTTATCGACATCAATGTGGAAAAGTGCATGACACATGCATCTTTAAAAACACAGGCCTTTTCGGAAAGCTGCAAGCAGGGACTTTCCTTCCAAACAACAAAATCATCCTTGGAGAAGTTAAAATGGCACTAGTGATCCTGGGAGACCCAGTCTATCCCTTACCCACATGGCTCATGAAGCCATATACCGGACACCTGGACAGTTGTAAGGAGCATTTCAACAACAGGCTCAGCACATATAGAGGGACAGTTGAATGTGCCTTTGGCCATCACAAAGGTTGCTGGTGGAGCAGTTTACTCACTAGGTTAGACCTCAGTTTTCTTTTTGTTTTTTGTTTTTTTGTTCCTCAATGTAACTTGCTTCAACAAAACTCTGTAGTGTAGACAAGGCCTAGGTTAGACCTCAGTGAAAAAATATACCCATGGTTATAGCTGCCTGCTGTGTGCTTCATATCTGTGAAGCAAAGGGGGAGAAGTTTCCACTGGTGTGGAGGGCAGAGGTGGATCAGCAGCTGCTGATTTTGAGCAGCCAGATATCAGGGCTATAAGAAGAGCTCAACGGGGAGCTATGTGGCTCAGGGAGGCTTTGAAAGACTGCTTTAATAATGAGCCACGGTAATGTGCGTTGCTTTTCTGTGTGGTGCCTGCCAATGTGTTTTTAGCACCCTGAACCACACTGTGAGAGCTGTCTCTGTAGTAATGTAACCTTACAAATGTACTTCTTGCTGTGATCTCAGAATGATATCACACACACATACCTGCTCTAAGCCTTAGACACCACTCCCCTCCCAGAGCCGGGGAGAGAACCCAGGAGCCCTGACTCTCAGCTCCCCTCTCCCTTTAACCACTAGACCTCACTCCCTTACCAGAACCAGACAAGTGTCTGACCTGCCAGCAGCATGAGCTGTGGGGGGATGCCCCGCACTGGGGATTCTGCATCTTGCTGAGTTGGGGCCTCTGGGTGCTCAGAGCTCATCCTCTCCTGGCAGAGGAGCCCCTGGATTCCAGCTTCTCCAGACACCCCATGAGGGGGTCAGCCAGCAAGAGCTACCTGCCCCACCGGCTGCCCTCTAGGGGAGAATGGGGGGCATACTCCATTCAGCCCCTGGACTCTCCAAGGGGTGAGGAACTGCTTGATATGATGGATCTCCAGGGACTCGGCTGAGACCTGGACACTCATTTCACACAGGGGCCACCCCACAGTCTGCAGTATGTGAGTGGAGGCTGGTGGTTAGAACAGGGAAGGGCTGGGAGCCAGGATTCCTGGGTTCTATCTCTAGCTCTCACTCCCTGTGTGACATCATTCATATCCCTCTCACTGCCTCACTTTGCTTGTCACCCTTCTTTCCCCTGGGCTTTGAACTAATAAAGATGAATTAAGTTTCCATAAAAGGACTTTTATTGCACACACATACAAACAAATATATGTACAACAAAAATAAACTTTACAAATACAGGCCAATGAAGTTGGGAGGGGGGAAGTGCATTCATTTGTCTTTTAAAAACACATATACTGACCTTGTCTGTCATAGATCAGTCTATGTGTGGCTGTGATTGTCTGTACTCTTCCCCGGAGTGGAGTGGTAGGGAGAGGGCACCAGCCCTTCAAACCATGTGCAGTGTGCTATTCGAACCATGTGTGCGTGTCTGTGTGGGGGGGGGTGGGGGAGGGGGTATCAGTCTGGAATGCAGTTCTGGATGGGCTGCAGCAGGAGGTGAACTCAAATGTGTTACACCTGAAGGTCAACCCGACTCCTCAGAATGTCTGTTTTTGCCTTCAAAAGCGCTATCATCTCCTGCTGCATGTCACACTCATTCTCCTGAGCTTTTCTCCTCTCCTCAATGTCCCTGGCAATTTTGTGCGAGAGAGCAATCCTCCATGCCCTCTGCTCAGTGTTCGCTGCCAGGGCTGGCTCTAGTGTTTTTGCCGCCCCAAGCACCAAAAAAAAAAAAAAAAAAGCTCCGAGAGGGAGTGACGGCCCCGCCGCCGAATTGCCATGGAACAGCCGGACGTGCCACCCCCCTCTTCATTGGCCGCCCCAAGCACCTGCTTGCTATGCTGGTGCCTGGAGCCGGCCCTGTTCACTGCTCCAGACATTTGCATGATCTCTGCAAACATATCATCCTGCATGTGATGTTCCCCTGGTGTTATCCAGACTGGTGATCTGCTAGGTCACTCCAATCCTCGACTCTGGGAGCCAGCCTTATCCTGCTCTGCTGTGAGAACCCCCACTCCTGAGCTGTTCATGCTCAGCCTCTAGCATGTAAGCTGCTTGGATTGTGCAACCAAACGACACTAGCCAATATCTCCAGTCCCAGACACAACCCTAGGAACCTCCGTCTTGCAGTGTCCAGTTATGCCTGCTGGACGCTGTAAGCTTATATGAGTTCATCAATTTAACAAAGAAATTGATATGTACCAGGCTTATTATCCCAAGGGGAGTCTCTGACATGCTTCAAACCAAACGCACTGCTTCAGGTAGAATAAACAAACAGATTTGTTAACTACAAAAGATAAATTTTAATTGATTATAAGTCAAAGCACAACAAGTCAGATTTGGTCAAATGAAATAAAAGCAAAATGCATTCTAAGCTGATCTTAATACTTTCAGTGCCCTTACAAACTTAGATACTTCTCAGCACAGGCTGGCTGGTTGCCCTTCAGCCAGGATCTCTCCTTTGATTAGCGCTTCTGTCACTTGGTGGCGATGTCTGTAGATGGAGGTGGAAGAAAGAGAGAGAGCATGGCAAACGTCTCTCCCTTTTATCATGGTCTTTCTTCCCTCTTGGCTTTGCCCCCCCCTTCAGGGTCAGGTGAGCATTACCTCATCGTAGTCCCTGACTGACCACGGGAAGGGGGATGACTTACTCGAGAGTCCAACAGATCCTTTGTTGCTGCCTAGGCCAGTGTCCCTTGTTCCTGTAAGGCTGGGCTTGGTTCTTCCCATACATGCCCTGATGAGGTGTGAACTGCGCCTCTATTCCTGGAGAGTTTTGCCTGGGCTTGATTTAAGCCATGAGGACACATTTTCAGCCTCATAACTATATACATTAAATTACAACCTATAACATTACTATAACAACAATGCTCAGTGCATCATGAGCCTTCCGAAGACACCCGACATGACAAACTTTGCATTGGACACCACACAATCATTTTAGAAGGATTAACGTGGGGGTGCTGGGTGTTCCCCTGAGGTACAGAGTGTCACACAAACCCAGCAGTTTCCCAACTTGGTTCTCCCACCTCCCACCCTCTCCTCCTCCTGAATGTATCTCACGTCACTGGAGGAATAAGGCAGTAACTTAGTTCCCGATTTCAGTCTCTGCCTCTCGGAGTGTGAATTTAGCTCCCACCCTCAATATTTGTGCTGAGTCATATTGATACTTGTCATTGTTCAAACAACACAAAAGATCCCATGACAAAGGGTTAGACAAGGTTAAAATTAAATTAAAAAAAATACTATTCTGGCAAATGATCGTTTGTCTTGTGAAGTCCTCAATAAATCTGAGATACATCCTGTCAGACTAAACTAATATCAAAGCATGTGACAAAGAGAGAAAAACCCACAATCCAGGGTGGGCTATAAAACAGTTTTACATTCATAAAGTGAAATCTCAGAGAATCTTTTAAGACTCAAAATTAGGAAAATAAATTTACCCATTTTCTTTCATGTCCACCATGGATTCCGAGCCAATGGGAGCTGCGGAGCTGGTGCTTGGGGCGGCACCTGTGAACTGCGGGCGGGGGCAGTGCATGGAACCCCCCTGGCCTCTCCTTTGCACAGTGGGAAGTTGATATGAAGGACAAATCCAACAGGTTCCTTTTTAGATAAACTTTCCAAAAAGTTCAGCCAGAGGCAGACACCCAGCATAGAAAATTTCAGCCTGAATGATTAATGCTCATGGGTAGAGGGACTGGGTCTCCGTTAGAAGAACAGACAGCCTCAGAGTATGGCACAGGCACATAGAAGTTAGATGGGACGTGGCGCTGATAACAGGAAGTGAAATGTGTCCCCCTCTTCATGCTTTGACCAAGACAGAAAGCGAAAGTAGAAAAGGAACTGGAATGCTATGGTGATTTTCAGTCCCTATCAGACCCTCATTCTGGTTATTATTATTAGACAAGGTAGGTGAGATAATCTATTTTATTGGACCAACTCCTGCTGGAGAGAGACAAGTTTGGGAGCCACTCAGAGCTCTTCATCGGTGCTGGGAAAGATTCTCCCAGCATCACAGAACAATGGCAAGGAGAAGCGGATTGTAATTAGAGACTGGGATGACTGGAGATGGAGAAATCCTCTTTTCTTATTATCAGAGGGCTATTGCTCCCTATCTCAGCGACACTGTGAGGTGGGATCACCAGAGTCCTCTTGTACCATAGAGGAGAGTAATAAACAGGCTGAAAAATCCCTGGGGCAATGAGACTGGGTTCTCTACCTTGATCACTCCCTGCTCTCTATGCTGTGCCAGTCCAGAGACTCCATTGAGTATCCAGGATCATAGAGACTGCAGGATAGACAGTCTGCAGAGTCAGCAGCCCTCCAGGGTCATCGAGACAAGGGTGTCTGTTACTAGAGAGGCTGAATTTAGGGTCCCCAGAAGGATATCTCCCTCCCCGAGACACAGTCTGAACCAGGATCCTGCCACCACAAGACCCCGTCCCTATGGCAGCCATTGAAGTTGATTTGTGGAAGAGCAAAGAAAGCACTTAGAATTGTCACATGATGGTGCTAGTGTGAAAGAGAAAATATCAGTTCTTTAAATATGTAAGGGGTTGTCCCCTTACTAACATTCAGTGGGGGTGTTTTGGTTGGCTAGCTTAGGGTTACCATATTTTGAGCCTCCAAAAGGAGGACACTCCACGGGCCCCCCCCCAGCCCCGCCCACGCCCCCCCGCCCCAACCCCGCCCCTTCCCCAAAGTCCCCACCCCAACTCCGCCCCCTCCCCTGCTTCCCGCGAACATTTGATTCGCGGGAAGCCTGAAGCAGGTAACGGAGGTGTGGGGGGAGGAGGCACGGCCCAGTCTGGCCCCCCCCCCCCGGCGTCTCCAGCCTGGGTCAGCTCGGGCCCTGGGGTGCCGGCCCCGGGCCTGGCCCCCGGCCGAGCACCCCCGGCCCGCCCAGCACTGCCAGTCCCCAGCCCGGCCCCCGGGCCCCCGGCCGAGCACCCCCGGCCCGCCCAGCACTGCCGGTCCCCGGCCCGGGCCCCTGGCCGAGCATCCCCAGCCCTCCCAGCACTGCCGGTCCCCGGCCCGGCCCCCGGGCCCCCGGCCGAGCACCCCCGGCCCTCCCAGCACTGCCGGTCCCCGGCCCGGCCCCCCGGCCGAGCACCCCCGGCCCTCCCAGCACTGCCGGCCCGGCCCCCAACCCCCGGCACCACACCACCGGCCTGGCCCCCGGCTCGGCACCGCACCGCCGGCCTGGTCCCCGGCCCGGCCCCCGGCCCCCAGCTCGGCACCGCCGGCCCGGCCCCTGGCCCGCCCCCTGGCCCGGCATCGCCGGCCCGGCCCCTGGCTCGGCACCGCACCGCTGGCCCGGTCCCCGGCCCAGCCCGGCCCCCGGCTCGGCACCGCCAGCCCGGCCCCGCCGGCCCGGCCCCCGGCCCGGCCCCGCCGGCCCCGCATGTCCCGATTTTCCCGGACATGTCCGGCTTTTGGGGATTTCCCCCCAGACGGGGATTTGGAGCCCAAAAAGCCGGACATGTCTGGGAAAATCCGGACGTATGGTAACCCTAGGCTAGCTCCCAGCACTAAAAGAAAGGGGAAGGATCAATGGGAAATCAGGACCTGAGACTGACAGTCCCCAGGGGCAATGGGGAGAGGACAACACTCCAGGTCAGCCTGAGTGACAGGGCGGGCAGGCTAATCAGGGAATCAGAAGGCCGGGGGGGGGTCCCGTCCTCCCTATGAGCTGGAATTGCCAGGGTGAGACAGAGCTGGGCCGAGCTGAGCTGCAGAGCAGAGCCCTGCAGATTCAGAGGGGCCAGAAAAGCAGCCCAGGGAGCAGAGCTGCAGCCACAGAGCCAGAGAAGCAGCTCAGGGGGGGCTGGAGGCAGAGCAGCAGCATCAGTGCTGAGGCAGAGTGGAGCCGGAGCTAGAACAGTGGAGCTGGGGCTAGAGCAGTCTGGAGCCGGGTGCAGTGAGCAACTGGGGCCAGCCAAGGGGGGACCCTGGGCAAAGAGCCCAGTGCAGAAAGACACGCCCAGCCAAGGGTCCTTGCAGGCCAGACTGGGAGGGGGAATCTTAACCCGAACGGGGGGCTGATGCTGGGAAGAAGGGTCCCACCACCCAAAGCCTGGAGGTGTGTGGCCACCACCAGAGCAAGTGTCCAACCCACAGCATCCCTGCAGCACAGCCAGGGCCTGAGAAGGAGGCCTGGGACCTACAAGGAACACTGTGAACTGACATTCCAGAGACACTGTTTGTGATGTTCCCTCCCACAGAGGGGGGTGATGTGTTTTCCTTTAACCGTTCCCATTTTTCCTTATTCTTTTAACAATTAATTGCTGATTAAATAAATTGTATTTGCTTTAAATTGTATGTAATGATCAGTGGGTCAGGGAAGTGTCCAGTGCAGAGTACCTCAGAGTAGGGACACCCTAGCCTCTGTCCTAGGTGACCACAGCAGGGTTGGGGGTCGAGCCCCCCAAGAATCCTGGGCCCAGCCTTGTTGGGGTTACAAGGACTCTGCCAGACAGGAGAGTGGAAGGGGAGTCCACAAGGGCAGGGAGGCCTCTGGGTAAAGGAAGTGGGAGCGAGGACTCAGATCCTTCCGTTAGCCCATTTCACCAGGGTAGTGCAGAAGCCAGGAAACTTCCCCACAATAGCGGGACCATTCCCCCACTTACACATAGAAACACACATAGTGATATTCTTTCTGGGGTCTCAGTGCCAAGAGATCAGCATTAGGGTGGGGGGAGCAGAATGGGAATCGGATCCAGAGAGTTCTTTTATTTCACAGTCCATACCATAGGTGCAGTTTGACATCTATATTTGGGGAGGCAGCTCCAGTCAGGCCAAGGTAGGGTGACCATATTTCCCAAAGGAAAAATGGGACACTGTGCAGGGCTGGTGTGAGCCCTCCCTCCCCATTCAGGGCTGGACTGAGCCACTCACCTGAGCTCCTCTCCCGGCATGGGGGGCAGGCAGGGCTCAGGCAAGCTGTGACACACATACTAGATAGAAAGAAGAACAGGAGTATTTGTGGCACCTTAGAGACTAACAAATTTATTAGAGCATAAGCTTTCGTGGACTACAGCCCACTTCTTTGGGCTGTAGTCCACGAAAGCTTATGCTCTAATAAATTTGTTAGTCTCTAAGGTGCCACAAATACTCCTGTTCTTCTTTTTGCGGATACAGACTAACACGGCTGCTACTCTGATACTAGATAGAGTGGACATATTTCCCAAAGGCTGGAGCTGGCGTTACTGCTTGCTCAAGCCCTGCCCATGCATGGGACTGGCATCGCCACTTGGCTCCCCTGACCATTCCGCCACACCCCACTTTTTTTTTTTTTTTTTTTTTTTTTTTTTTACAAAAGTGGGCATTTGTCCCATTTGCTTTTGCCAAAAAAGTCGGGATGGCTTGGACAGGGCTTAAAAGAGAGACGTTTGGTTACCCTAGGCCAATGGGGCTGTACTTGGGGCAGGGGGGCAAATTCTGCATCTGTTCTCTTGGACTTCTGGTTCTTTGCAGATGGCAGCAGGTGTGAGGGGAGCTGGCACTCAGGCTCCTGTGCTGCACAGGCCATGGGCTACAGAGAGAACTCTGATCTCCAAAGCTCTCAGGTGACTTGTCCAGTCTGGCTGCAGGAGGGATCTGGGGACAGAGAGAGGGGGCCTGCGAGTGTCTGGGGAGCAGCCCCCTAGGACCAGAAATGGAAATTCGGCTGTGTTGAGAAAGGAGCGCTTGCCAGGGATGTGGCTAGTTACACAGAGCTGGCATGCACTGCATACAATGTAGCAGCTATTTAATGCATTACACTGTGGAATTCGCACATTCTTGCTGCTGGATTGGGTGAGCTGAAATTATTTTCATTAAGGGGAAGGATGTCACTGCTCCTTCTTTTGCTGGAGAATGGATTGCTTGACATTTGTAACCATCAGTCCCCACCAGGGCCGGCCCACAACATTTTGGCACCTGAGGCGGGGAGCTCAAATGACGCCCCCATGCCCCTTTGCTTGGACCAAAACTTTGAAAGGTCTCAATTCTGCCTTCTTCCTGTTCTACTCCTCTCATGGTACTGCTCTGCTACCTACCCCAATAAAGGAGAACAGCTTAAAATGCCTTGTTCCAAAATTTTAAGTAACACTTAACTTTCAAACGCCTGAACAGCAAATGTAACTTTTCTTGTCTACATAGTAAACACTGGCATTTTAATCTGTTTGAATAATCAAAGTGGTACTTTCCGTGCCTTCTTGGTTGCAAAGATCTGAACTGCTTCCTGAAGGTCCACAGTCGGGGCCAACTCATGCTCTATTGAGATGGTTGCAAGGCCGACCAGCCTCTCCTGTGTCAAATCTACCTTATCTATCTATCTTTATCTATTGTGGAGCGTAGATGTGTTTTTATTAAAGGGTATTATGTGTTTTATTACTTCATATTCATAGTTTCAGATACAAGAATTATACAGTCATACAAATAGGATGAACACATTCAGTAGATTATAAGCTTTGTTATGATACCTTACAAGAGACCCTTTGCATAAAGCATATTCCAGTTACATCATATTCACACTTATAAACATATTTCCATAAAACATATGGAGTGCCACGTCACACATCCATATCACAATTTCCAGCCAGTAGCAGTTACTGACATCCTGGTAGGATTTTTTGTTGAACAATCACAACTTGCTGCCCCACAATTGCCCCATCCCCTGGCCCTGGGGTAAAAGTTGTGATGGATGTGGGCACTCTCATCGCAACTTGCTACTCATGTGAAATCTCTGTTTTAAATTTGGACACAAATAAAAAAAGATTCTAATTTGATATATTTTTCTAAAGTAGAACAATTTTGTTTTATTTGTGTCCAAATTTAAAACCAAGATTTCACATGAGTAGCAAGTTGTGAGAGGAGAGGCCACCCTCCATTTCAGATTACAACTCCTAGACCAGGTGAGGGTAGCAACTTGTGAGGTGGGGACCCTCTTCTATTGCAAGCTGCTACCCCTGGAGCACAGGATGGGCAACCCAGGAAATCAGTCAATGTTGAAGTCATATGGTCACAAAGAATAAATTTGTGCTATTAAAAAAAGCCAACAAAACTTCAGTATTAAAAACAGTAAATGACAAAGTCACAATAAATACATAAGTGTTATAAGAGTAAAAAAACCTGTTTAAAAGTAAATAATTTGAATGAAGCTGCAGTGACATTGGGTTACAGGAACCAGATTCAGACAACCAGAACAGTAGATGACACAAATTTGTGAACAGCTGCAAGGCCGTATGCAGACACCTCCCTCAGATGGAAACTGACAAGGAATTCTTGCAAATACCAAAAGATGAAAATTATGATTTTTTTTAGGATGGGGAGTGTTTGTGTGAGTGCATGTGTATGTGTGTTTGCACGTATCGATGTGTGTGTGTACATGGATGGGTTTATGGCAAAGAGATTATGGGAGGAGCTGGTGAGAACAGCTGTTAAGTTTTGGGTGAGAGAAATCCTTTGCATTTAAAATTATTAGCGTGGTAAAGGTTAGGAATTAGTTTGTGATTTTATATTTTATTTCCTTTTCTAACCAACTCTCATCTTCCATACCAATACTATTTAATCACTTAAAAACTACCTTTCTATAGTTAATAAATCTGCTGCATATTTAATTTAAACCAGTGTGTTTTTGACTGAAGTGTTTGGGGAATCTACTCAGGTTTCAAAGGCAGATGCATGATCCATTTCATTGTTAAATTGATGGATTTATGAGCTTGTACCACTCTGTGGCCTTGGCTACACTTACCGGCAAGTTCGACGGCTGGAAATCGAACTTCTGGGTTCGACTTATCGCGTCTAGTCTGGACGCGATAAGTCGAACCCGGAAGTGCTCGCCGTCGACTGCGGTACTCCAGCTCGCCGAGAGGAGTACCGCGGAGTCGACGGGGGAGCCTGCCTGCCGAGTGTGGACCAAGGTAAGTTTGAACTAATTCGAAATAAGGTACTTCGAACTTCAGCTACGTTATTCACGTAGCTGAAGTTGCGTACCTTAGTTCGAATTAGGGGGGGTAGTGTAGACCAAGCCTGTGAGTAACTGAATGGTAGAAAGGCAGCACATTTCTGGGGTGCAAGGCTGGGACTAGAGATATGTGGGTGCCACCCTATATGGAATTCAAGAGTGGCTGGGCATAGCACTCTGGTATATGTCTGGAGGTGGCTTGCATTCTAGAGGCTGGGGTGAGTAGCAGAGTGGCAGCTCACATAGCAAAGCAGGGCATAGTGACACAATACTGGAGAACAGAATGATCCAGCAGTCCAGATTGTACCCAAAGCAAGTCACACCCTCTCCTAGCCCTGCCTCCATCTGTTTCAACCTCCTCTGTCTGGACTGTTCTGGTCTCTGCACAAATATTGCCCAACCCTCCCCTCTGAATGGCCCCTCTGCCCCCTCTAGCCACAGTTACAGCAGGAAGCAGATTCTTATGGTCCGTGAAAGCTTCAGCAGCTGTCACTGACCATGTTCACATGGCTCCAGCCTGCTCAGTGACCCCACAGCAGAGGCACTGACCGCCTCAGTTCCCAGGGAGTACTCAACTCCTGCTTTACCCAAGGTCCCTGCCTCCACTCCACAAGCCCCCATCCTGCCCCCTCCTCCCTAGCACTTCCCCACCAGACCTTTTCCTGCCCCTGCTCCCAACCCACCCCACCTCTCCCCTCCCCTCCCCTTGCCTCTTCCTGCCCCCACTTCTTCCTTCTCCCCCTCCAGGGCCTCCTGCACGCTGCTGAACAGCTGATCACTGGGAAGCGCTGGGAGGGACGGAGAGGAACTGATCTGTAGGGACTGCTGGCAGACAGGAGGGCTGGTGGGGAAGCGGAGGAGCTGATATGCAGGGCTGCCGGTGGGTGCTGAGTACCCACTATTTTTTTATGTGGCTGCTCCAGCCCCAGAGCAGCCATGGAGTTGGCACCTATGACTCACAGTAATGAATTCAGAAGGGAACATTTTCTAGAATTGCCCCAGACAGGCTGTCTGGCCACCAGGGGTTTCAATACGTACCTGGGCTCCAGTGCATAAGCCCTGCCTCCCCACCCCAGTAAAAACCTACTGTTCCCCTTATGGAGGAATTCCCCCCCCCCCGTATAAAATATGGTGCAATAGTTGGTCTCTGAGTTTTGGGGGGGGGCGGTTTCCTGCTTTGACTAAGGCCTTGGCTACACTCGCGGATTCATAGCGCTGCCATGGCAGCGCTGTGAAGCGCGAGTGTAGTCGCGCCGCCAGCGCTACGAGAGCTGTCTCGCAGCGCTGCAAGTACTCCACTTCTCCGAGGGGAGTAGCTTGCAGCGCTGCGAGGGAGCGTGCAGCGCTGCAGGCGCTGATTACACTGGCGCTTTACAGCGCTGCACTCGCTGCGCTCAGGGGGGGTGTTTTTTCACACCCCTGAGCGCAGCAAGTGCAGCGCTGTAAATTGCCAGTGGTAGCAAAGGCCTAAGGGTTGCTGAGAAGAGAGTGCCACAGCAGGGGAGAGGGAGCAGGACGGAAATGGGGGAAGAGACTGGAAGGGGCAGCAGGAGCAATAAGTGGGGAAGGAGATTCCCAGCTCCCAGATTTGCCCAGCTTCCTGGGCCATGCGATGGGGAATGCGAGGGGAGGTTTCCAATGTCTCTGTGCAGATGCCCCAGGCATGAGAATGTTTGGGTGGCTTCTTCCTCAGAGGGAACCTCACCCCTTGGAGCCCTGCCTCCACAAATCCTTCGCCCAGGGGATAAAATCCCTGGGACTTAACCATGTGCAGCCCCCAGTAACTGATGGGCCCTGCCCAGCTGCAGTCCTACCCTGGCCCTGGAGGCTGGTGAGCCTAGATGTCTCCCCACCCTGCCCCAGAGCAGAGATCCCTCCCCTTTGGGAGGTGCAGGCAGCAGTGGGATCCCCCATCAGCCCTGCCCAGCTGCATGGAGACAGATTGCTCTTTACCTTGGGGAGAGTCAGACACATGCAGGACCCTGAATCAGTCTCCCTGGGGCTGGGAATCTGTCCAGACTCAGGGCCTGAATGAAGAGATGGTACAGGTGGGGCTAGACAGTCGGTACCCTCTGTCTCCAGGCTCAGTGTCTCCCCAAGTTCTTTCGGTCCCTGGGAGCTGCCAGGATCCCTGGGCTTCCCCCAAGCTCAGTGTCTCTCTGCATGCCCTGGAGTGAGCAGCGCTGTGTCATCTCCACCCAAAGGCACGACCCACTCTTGGGCCTGGGGAGAGAACCCCCCCACCCATCCCAACAGCCTGGCCTTATGAGGGTGTGTTCTGCCTCACCCCACTCTGCACAGAGGAGCTGCTGCAGACTTGTCAAGGCAGCTCCATCAAGTTCACTTTGTCTGATTTTCCTGTTCACACCCATGTGAACCAGGAGTGACAGGTTTAGTTTCACTTCTTTGTTCACATAAAAGTGCTGACAATAGCAATGGGCCCTTTCCAGAGGTGAAAGTAAGCTGGTCTGGTCCGGTACGGCATGCCAGACTGGACCGGCTTCTCCAGTGGTGATTTAAAGGGCCCGGGGCTCCAGCCACTGTGGGGAGCCCCAGGCCCTTTAAATCCCCGCCAGAGCTCTGGCAGCTGGAGCCCCAGGGCCCCGGCAGCTGGGCTCCGGCACGGATTTAAAGGGCTGGGGTTTCCAGAGCACTGGGCCCCTTAAATCCCCACCCAAGCCCATCTGCTGGAGCCCCGGGGCCCCGGCAGCCGGGCTCCGGCAGGGATTTAAAGGGCCTGGGGCTCCCCGCAGCGGCCGGAGCCCCAGGCCCTTTAAATCAGCACTGGAACCCTGGCGCTGCTACCCTGCAGGGCAGGAGCACCAGGCCCTTTAAATCCCCACCCAAGCCCAGCTGCCAGAGCCCAGGGGTAGCGGCGGCAGGGCTCCCATGGTGATTTAAAGGGCCCGGAGCTCCGCGGTGGCCGGAGCCCCAAGACCTTTAATTCACCCCTGAGCCCCGGGGCTCCCTGCCGCCTCTGCAGCTGGTTGCTCCAGGGTGATTTAAAGGCCCTGAGGCTCCCAACCACAGCCAGAGCCCCAGGGCCTTTAAATCTGGAAAGGCCCCGCCTCTTCTGGGTGAGGCCATGCCTCTTCCAGCTGAGGCCACGCCCCCTGCTCAGGACTCTGGCGTACCGGTAAGTCCTTTAAGTTACTTTCACCCCTGGCCATTTCCCTTCTGCCAACTGCCTCCTGCTGCGGGTTGAGTTGGGAATAGGTCAAGCTTAGTCAAATTACAAATGATGAATATAAACAAATAACACAAGTATGTAGAGACAAGGAACAAAATGAGATCAAACTAGCCAGAGACATAAAGGGTAACAAGAAAACATTCTACAAATACATTAGAAGCAAGAGGAAGACTAAGGACAGGGTAACCCCGTTATTCAAAGAGTGGGGGCTGAAAACAATAACAGAAAACATGGAAATGACTTTTGTTTCGGTTTTCACCCAGAAGTTTGGTGGTGATAGGATGTCTAACATAGTGAATGCCAGTAAAATGAGGTAGGATCAGATGCTAAAATAGGGAAAGAACAAGTTAAAAATTACTTAGGCAAGTTAGATGTCTTCAAGTCACTAGGGCCTGATGAAATGCATCCTAGAATACTCAAGGAGCTGACTGAGGAGATGTCTGAGCCATTAGCAATTATCTTTGAAAAGTCATGGAAGACAGGAGAGATTCCAGAAGACTGGAAAAGGGCAAATATAGTGCCAAACTATAAAAATGGAAATAAGGACAATCCAGGGAATTACAGACCAGTCACCTTAACTTCTGTACGCAGAAAGATAGTGGAGCAAATAAATAAGCAATCAATTTGCAAACATCTAGACGATAATAAGGTGATAAGTAACTGTCAGCATGGATTTGTCAAGAACAGATCATGTCACACCAACCTGATAGCTATCTTTGACAAGGCAATAAGCCTTATGGATAGGGGGGAAGCCATATATGTGATATATCTTGACTTTAGTAAAGCTTTTGATACTGTCTCACATGTCCTTCTCAAACAAAATAGGGAAATGCAACCTAAATGGAATACTATAAGGTGGGTGGAAAAACTGGTTGGAAACTCATTCCCAGAGAGTAGTTATCAGTGGTTCACAGTCAAGCTGGAAGGGCATAAAGAGCGAGGTCCCTCAGGGATCAATTCTGGGTCTGGTTCTGCTCAATATCTTCATCAATGATTTCAATAATGGCATAGAAAGTACACTTATAAAGTTTGTGGATGATACCAAGCTGGGAGGGGTTGCAAGTGCTTTGGAGGATAGGATTAAAATTCAAAATGATCTGGACAAGCTAGAGAAATGGTCTGAAATAAATAAGATCAAATTCAATAAGGACAAATGGGCAGGGTGTGGGCATAGCAGGGTGACAGGGTCTCATCCCCAGTGTTAGGTAGGAGATGGGCTTCCACATGCTGCATCATCTGAAGTTTTCTCATGGTATTAATGGCTAGAACCACCAGAATCGGGGCCTCCTTTCCCACTTCTGATCTGCATTCCCTGCATGCCGTGGGCATCTGCTAAATTCCCCCAGGCCTGCAGGAAAGCAAGCAGCAGAATACCTGTCCCAACTTTCAGGGTCTCTAAGGTTATGTCTACACTGGCAGAGTTACAGTGCCAACAGTTACAGCGCCGCTCAGAGAGCGCTGAAGGGAAACTGCTGTTGTGTGTTCACACTGTCAGCTGCCTGCACAACAGTGTGTTCACACTTGCATTGGTATTTAGAGCGGTGCACTCTGGCCAGCTATCCCACAGAGCATCTCTTCCTCTTCTGCCGCTAAGTGTTATGGGAAGGCGGAGGAGGTCGCGGGGCATCCTGGGTCCTGTCTCAATGCCCTTTGATGCATTGCTTCGCATCCCAGCAATCCCAGTGCTTCTGTCCACATTTGGCACCATCTTTCAATGGTTTGTGTACTGTGCACTCTGCCTCTTCGGTCTGCAGGAATGGATCCCTCACAGTTGACCAATATGCTGCTCGCTCTCACTAACATGTCACAAGTGGCAGTGGAGTTATTCCTTAAACTACAAAGGCAAGAGTTGTTCAACATTGATTTTGCCATGCGTAGTAGCTACGACACGAGCTTGCTTGTGGCATTCAGGGAGGTGCTGACCACAGCGGAACGCCGCTTCTGGGCTCGGGAAACAAGCCCTGAGTTTTGGGATTGCATCGTGATACACGTCTGGGATGATGAGCAGTGGATGCAGAACTTTCCGATGAGAAAAGCTACTTTCATCGGACTGTATAATGAGCTCACCCCAGCCCTGCAGCGCTAGGACACGAGAATGAGAGCTACCCTGTTGCTGGAGAAGCACATGGCAATTGCACTGTGGAAGCTGGCTACTCCAGACTGCTACCAATCAGTCGCTAACCAGTTCGGAGTGGGAAAGTCGACCGTTGGACTCGTGTTGACGGAATTGTGCAGGGCCATTAATCAGATCCTGCTCCATGAAACCGTGACTCTGGGTAACGTGCATGACATTGTGGCTGGCTTTGCACAAATGGGCTTCCCTAACTGTGGAGGGGTGATAGATGGGACGCATATTCCAATTCTGGCACCAGACCACCTAGCTACTGAGTACATTAATCTGAAGGAGTATTTCTCTATGGTTCTCCAGGCGCTTGTGGATCACCATGGGCATTTCACAGACATTAATGCAGGCTAATACGGAAAGGTGCATGACGCATGCATCTTTCCAAACACTGGCCTGTTCAGGAAGCTGCAAGCAGGGACTTTCTTCCTGGACCAAAAGAGCACTGTAAGGGAAGTTGAAATGCCCATTGTGAGCCTGGGAGACCCTGCTTACTCCTTAATGCAATGGCTTATGAAGCCATACACGGGGAGCCTTCACATGCAAAAAACAACTGTTCAAACTGCCAGAAAATTCAAAGCAAAGAGGTGATTTCTCTGGGTGTTTCAGGTCACCTGGAGGTATTTACCTGTAGGCCATGAATCAGAAATCTGCACATCTCTTCAGATACCTGCATAAAACATCCTGACTGTAAACAATAAGCTATTGTGGGTGTCTGACTCACAGCCCAGAGAACCGGTCTGAGTGGTTTGCGAACAATTGTACAGAGGTGAAAAGTTCATTCAGCTAAATGTTTCCCCTAAGACTCTACAGCTCCAAAATGCTTCACCAATAAGTATTTTTCATTATTACCATATCAGGAACAGTCAATTAATTAACTACATGAAAAAAATGTTTTTAGAAACATTTTTCTATACATAAAGGCCCCTGACACACCCCAAACACAGAGAGCAAGCACACACAAATGCATAGAAAGTTACACACAGGTGTGTCCTCTTTCTGACACTTAGGGAAGCTATTTCAAAGGTCACTCCCCACCAGCTGTATCTATGTGTCCCCCTTCCTCTGCCACCACAATTATTTTACTACCACATGAAACTTTCACATTCCAAACTCGCAGCAACATTCTGCAGAAAAGCATGATTCCACAGCCAAAAAATTCACCCCGGCCATGCAATTATCATCCAGAATCTGAGCTCTTGGCCTGGCCCACTGTGGCACTGTACAGGGGCCATTAAAACCAGTGTCTGGATGTGGAAGACTTTCCCCCATACGTCAAAGGGCCCCTTGTAAGCCCCACGATAAGGGATGTTCTGGGAGTGCAGCAGGGGGCTAGTGGGGCTAGGAGGGAATCTGCTGCAGGCGAAGGGGGTGGGTCCATACTGTTAGCACTATGGGCTTTTTTCACAGTTCTGCCTCCTATACGCAGCCCACATTGGGCTCCTGTGACTTGGGGTATCTCCCCTGGACTACCTTACATTACACTGGGGGATGTTTTCCCCCCTCCCCCCTTAAACAGCCTTGGATCCCAAAGGTGCAAAAGTGGTGTAAAGCAACCTTTTCCATCCCTAGAGATGTGAGTTCTGTGCTGTACGTACCAGAGGCTGGCACAGTATCATACCCTTTGTTTCCAGCCCTTGTGGTTGCAAAGACAAGCTTGAAAAGGAACTGAGTGTAAGTAATGCAGTGACACTTGCTTGAGTCTGCAAACAACCTGAAACAATAGCACTACCAAATGGGAACTTCTCCATTTCTCACAGCTCATTGGGCTCGCGATGCCATGGAATTCAGCATTTCTGTTACAGAATTCACAGTGTTCCTGGAGCAGTGTGGTGGAAAAAATAACCATTCGTTGTGTTTGGATCTGTCATAACTATAAAGGGAAGGGTAATAGCTGTCCTGTGTACAGTACTATAAAAACCCCTCCTGGCCAGAGGCTCCAAAATCCTTTTCCCTGTAAAGGGTTAAGAAGCTCAGGTAACCTGGCTGGCATCTGACCTAAAGGACCAATAAGGGGACAAGATACTTTCAAATCTTGGGGGGGGGAAGGCTTTTGTTTGTGTTCTTTGTTTTGGGAAGGTGTTCGTTCTCCGGGAATGAGAGGGACCAGACATCAATCCAGGTTCTCCACATCTTTCTAAACAAGCCTCTCCTATTTCAAACTTGTAAGTAAATAGCCAGGCAAGGCGTGTTAGTTTTCCTTTGTTTTTCTCAACTTGTAAATGTACCTTTTACTAGAGTGTTTATCTTTGTTTGCTGTACTTTGAACCTGAGACTAGAGGGGAGTCCTCTGAGCTCTTTAAGTTTGATTACCCTGTAAGGTTAATTTCCATACTGATTTTACAGAGATGATTTTTACCTTTTTCTTTAATTAAAAACCTTCTTTTTAAGAACCTGATTGATTTTTCCTTGTTTTAGATCCAAAGGGGTTTTGGATCTTGATTCACCAGGAGTTGGTGGGAGGAAGGAGGGGGGATGGTTAATTTCTCCCTGTTGTAGATCCCAGGGGGGGGTTGGAACTGATTCACCAGGAGTTGGTGGGAGGAAGGAGGGGAATGGTTAATTTCTCCTTGTTTTAAGATCCAAGGGGTTTTGGATTTGTTTTCACCAGGGATTTGGTGAGGATTTTTCAAGGCTTCCCAGGGAGGGAATCCATTGATGGTGGCAGCCGAACCAGAGCTAAGCTGGTAGTTAAGCTTAGAAGTTTTTCACGCAGGCCCCTACATTTGTACCCTAAAGTTCAAAGTGGGGATCTCAGTCCTGACATGGTGAATAGCGGTGGGATCATTTTAAACCCAAAAGCCAGTGAGATTTTTTTTTTTCCTTCTAGCTGCTTGGAAAGCAGAGCTGGAAGTAGATAGATGCATATCTTATCTCTCCTTGCCTGAAGGCAGAGGTGTTAAGTTTTTTTTACAGGTCCTTTGTTAAGAGAAGGGTTCAATTAGCAAATGACTGGTAAAAGGTATTTACAAGCTGAATTGTTTTTTTTTCTTTTTACATCCTCGGGAGTAGCTAGTTAGAAAGTTACTGTTAACTCTGCAGCAGCCAGAGCTGAGAGCTTCCCAGTTTGTCAACTGCAAAGGGGGTTACCCAGCACAAGAAAACAGGAAAATGACTACCAAAGAAGTAGCTAACAAAATAGAACTGGCCAAACTAGAAGCAGAAGAAAATGAAAGAAAACATCAGAGACTGCTTCAATTAACAAAACTCGAGACAGAGCAGAGAGAAAGAGAAGAAAAAGCCAAAGAGGAGGCCCACAAGAGAGAGATGGAGCTGAAAGAAAAAGAGATGGAGGAGAGAGAAAAAGAAAGGAAGCATGAACTGGAAGTAGCAAAGGCTAAGCAGGATGCACCAGCCAATGCTAACAACCCCCCTCCAGGTACCACTTCCCATCCCAGAAAATTCCCCATCTACAAGGCAGGCGATGATACTGAGGCCTTCTTAGAAAATTTTGAAAGGGCCTGCCTTGGATACAGCATCACTGCAGACCAGTACATGGTAGAGCTGAGGCCGCAGCTCAGTGGACCCTTAGCAGAGGTGGCGGCTGAAATGCCTAAGGAACACATGAACAGTTATGAACTTTTTAAAAACAAGGCCAGACTCAGAATGGGGCTAACACCCGAGCATGCCCGTCGGCGGTTCAGAGCCTTAAAGTGGAAACCGGATGTGTCATTTACCCGTCATGCCTACCACATTGACAAAAATTGTGATGCCTGGGTATCAGGAGCAAATGTTAAATCTCTGGAAGATCTGCTTTCCCTAGTAAAAATGGAGCAGTTTTTAGAGGGTGTTCCTGAGGAAATAGAAAGGTACATCCTAGATAGGAAGCCCAAAACTGTAACTGAGGCGGGGGAGATTGGAGCCCAATGGGTGGAGGTGGCAGAAAAGAAAAAAACTAGTAGCAGTTGGAGCGAATATCAGAAGGGCCAAGCCGAAACAAAACCTTACCACCGGGGACAACCCAAGGCCCCACCCACATCCCAAGGGAAACCCCAGACGCCTTCTCACCCCACCACACCAGTCTCCACCAACCAACCTCGTCCCGGTGATACCTTAGCAGGGCGATGTTTTAAATGTAATGGACTGGGACATATAAAGGCTCACTGCCCCAAGAACCCCAACCGATTACAGTTCATTACACCCCAATCACACCAAAGATCCCCAAACCCAGATGCCTCTCTCATACCCTCGGAGCGAAGGGAAACCTTGAGAGTGGGCGGAAGGAAGGTTACCGCTTGGAGGGACACTGGGGCTCAAGTGTCAACTATCCACCAATCCCTAGTGGACCCCAAACTCATCAACCCAGAGGCTACAGTGACAATTCAACCCTTCGTGGCACAATCTGTAACCTTGCCTACAGCCACGTTGCATGTCCAGTACAAGGGCTGGTCAGGAATGTGGACTTTTGCAGTCTATGACAATTATCCCATTCCCATGCTGCTGGGGGAAGATTTGGCCAACCATGTGAAGGTAGCCAAGAGGGTGGGAATAGTCACCCGCAGCCAGGCTAAGCAAGCTTTCACCCCCATCCCTGTTCCTGAGCCGTCCACCAGGGCCCCGTCTGTGTTACCGGAGACCCAGACAAAGGTGGTGGAACTGGATCCTCTGCCAACGACTGCAACAGCCGTAGTGGATCCAATCCCAGAGACCCAGCCAAAGCCAGTCCCAGAACCGGAACTGGCAACGCAACCAGCACCAGAACCATTGCCAGCCCTGAGTCCAGCGCTTGCAAACCCGTCTACAACTCCAATGCCAGAGGGCACCAGCGAGCCTGAACTGGCAGAAGCAGCAGATAACCCTACCCAAGAGGCTCAGCCAGAGCCTGAGTTACCACATAGTGCACCAGCGGACAGCGGTTCACAGTCAATGGAAACAGCCCCAGCACCTGCATCACTTCCAGAGGGACCAAGCCCCAGTCCACAGT
This sequence comes from Chrysemys picta bellii, assembly GCF_011386835.1. Taxonomy (NCBI): domain Eukaryota; kingdom Metazoa; phylum Chordata; order Testudines; family Emydidae; genus Chrysemys; species Chrysemys picta. The sequence continues at coordinate 30,742,748 of NC_088802.1, read as the reverse complement.
CCAAGGAGGAACTGATGTCTCCAGCATCAAGGGAACAGTTCCAGGCCGAGCAGGAAGCAGATGACAGCCTTCAAAAAGCTTGGGCGGCGGTGCGGAGCACCCCACCGCCTCTCAGCTCTTCTAACCGATCCCGGTTTGTTGTAGAACAAGGACTTTTATACAAGGAGACTCTTTCTGGTGGGCACCAGGAAGACTGGCATCCTCAAAGGCAGTTGGTAGTTCCCACTAAGTATCGGGTAAAGCTCTTGAGCTTAGCCCATGATCATCCCAGTGGCCATTCTGGGGTGAACAGAACCAAAGACCGGTTGGGGAAGTCCTTCCACTGGGAGGGAATGGGCAAGGACGTTGCTAATTATGTCCGGTCTTGTGAGGTGTGCCAACGAGTGGGAAAACCCCAAGACCAGGTTAAAGCCCCTCTCCAGCCACTACCCATAATTGAGGTCCCATTTCAGCGCGTAGCTGTGGATATTCTGGGTCCTTTCCCAAAGAAGACACCCAGAGGAAAGCAGTCCGTACTGACTTTCATGGATTTTGCTACCCGTTGGCCGGAAGCAGTACCCTTAAGCAACACCAGGGCTAAAAGTGTGTGCCAGGCATTAACAGACATTTTTGCCAGGGTAGGTTGGCCCTCCGACATCCTTACAGATTCGGGAACTAACTTCCTGGCAGGAACCATGGAAAGCCTGTGGGAAGCTCATGGGGTGAATCACTTGGTTGCCACCCCTTACCACCATGAAACCAATGGCCTGGTGGAGAGGTTTAATGGAACTTTGGGGGCCATGATACGTAAATTTGTGAATGAACACTCCAATGATTGGGACCTCGTGTTGCAGCAGTTGCTTTTTGCCTACAGGGCTGTACCACATCCCAGTTTAGGGTTTTCACCATTTGAACTTGTGTATGGCCGTGAGGTTAAGGGGCCATTACAGTTGGTGAAGCAGCAATGGGAGGGGTTTACGCCTTCTCCAGGAACAAACATTCTAGACTTTGTAAGCAACCTACAAAACACCCTCCGACATTCTTTGGCCCTTGCTAAAGAAAACCTAAAGGATGCTCAGGAAGAGCAAAAGGCCTGGTATGATAAACATTCCAGAGAACGGTCCTTCAAAGTAGGAGACCAAGTCATGGTCTTAAAGGCAATCCAGGCCCATAAAATGGAAGCGTCGTGGGAAGGACCATTCACGGTCCAGGAGCGCCTAGGAGCTGTTAACTATCTCATAGCCTCCCCCACCTCCAACATAAAGCCTAAGGTATACCATGTTAATTCTCTTAAGCCCTTTTATTCCAGAGAATTAAACGTTTGCCAGTTTACAGCCCAGGAAACAGATGACGCGGAGTGGCCTGAAGGTGTCTACTACGAAGGAAAAAAGGATGGTGGCGTGGAAGAGGTGAACCTCTCCATGACCCTTGGACGTCTGCAGCGACAGCAGATCAAGGAGCTGTGCACAAGCTTTGCACCAATTTTCTCAGCCACTCCAGGATGGACCGAACGGGCATACCACTCCATTGACACAGGTAATGCTCACCCTATTAGAACCCCACCCTACCGGGAGTCACCTCATGCCAAAACTGCTATACAAAGGGAGATCCAGGACATGCTACAGATGGGTATAATCCGCCCCTCTAAGAGTGCATGGGCATCTCCAGTGGTTCTAGTTCCCAAACCAGATGGGGAAATACGCTTTTGCGTGGACTACCGTAAGCTAAATGCTGTAACTCGTCCTGACAACTATCCAATGCCACGCACAGATGAGCTATTGGAGAAATTGGGACATGCCCAATTCATCTCTACTTTAGACTTAACCAAGGGGTACTGGCAAGTACCACTAGATGAACCCGCTAAGGAAAGGTCAGCCTTCGTCACCCAGGCAGGGGTGTATGAATTCAATGTACTCCCTTTCGGGTTGCGAAATGCACCCGCCACCTTCCAAAGACTTGTAGATGGTCTCCTAGCGGGATTGGGAGAATCTGCAGTTGCCTACCTCGATGATGTGGCCATTTTTTCTGATTCATGGGCAGAGCACATGGAGCACCTGGAAAAAGTTTTCGAGCGCATCCAGCAGGCAGGACTAACTGTTAAGGCTAAAAAGTGTCAAATAGGCCAAAACAGAGTGACTTACCTGGGGCACCAGGTGGGTCAAGGAACTATAAATCCCCTACAGGCCAAAGTGGATGCTATCCAAAAGTGGCCGGTTCCAAAGTCTAAGAAACAGGTCCAATCCTTCTTAGGCTTGGCTGGATATTATAGGCGATTTGTACCCCACTACAGCCAAATCGCCGCCCCGCTGACAGACCTAACCAGAAAGAAACAGCCAAATGCAGTTCAGTGGACTGATGAGTGTCAAAAGGCCTTTAACCAGCTTAAGGCAACACTCATGTCTGACCCTGTGCTAAGGGCCCCAGACTTTGACAAACCGTTCCTCGTAACCACAGATGCGTCCGAGCGAGGCGTGGGAGCAGTTTTAATGCAGGAAGGACCGGATCAAGAATTCCATCCTGTCGTGTTTCTCAGTAAGAAACTGTCTGAGAGGGAAAGCCATTGGTCAATCACCGAAAAGGAATGCTACGCCATTGTGTACGCGCTGGAAAAGCTACGCCCATATGTTTGGGGACGGCGTTTCCAACTACAAACAGACCATGCTGCGCTACAGTGGCTTCATACCGCCAAGGGAAATAACAAAAAACTTCTTCGGTGGAGTTTAGCTCTCCAAGATTTTGATTTTGAAATACAACACATTTCGGGAGCTTCTAACAAAGTGGCTGATGCACTCTCCCGGGAAAGTTTCCCAGAGTTAACTGGTTAACAATTGTTCTTGGAATGAAACATATTGTTAGTTTTTATATAATCAGTAGTATGTCTAAAGGTACATGTGTCTTATTAACTCTGTTTTCTCCTAGAACTCCAGGAAGAAATCACAGCCAGTGTGGAACCGAACATCCAACACTATCTGTGATTTGGGGGGCGTGTCATAACTATAAAGGGAAGGGTAATAGCTGTCCTGTGTACAGTACTATAAAAACCCCTCCTGGCCAGAGGCTCCAAAATCCTTTTCCCTGTAAAGGGTTAAGAAGCTCAGGTAACCTGGCTGGCATCTGACCTAAAGGACCAATAAGGGGACAAGATACTTTCAAATCTTGGGGGGGGGAAGGCTTTTGTTTGTGTTCTTTGTTTTGGGACGGTGTTCGTTCTCCGGGAATGAGAGGGACCAGACATCAATCCAGGTTCTCCACATCTTTCTAAACAAGCCTCTCCTATTTCAAACTTGTAAGTAAATAGCCAGGCAAGGCGTGTTAGTTTTCCTTTGTTTTTCTCAACTTGTAAATGTACCTTTTACTAGAGTGTTTATCTTTGTTTGCTGTACTTTGAACCTGAGACTAGAGGGGAGTCCTCTGAGCTCTTTAAGTTTGATTACCCTGTAAGGTTAATTTCCATACTGATTTTACAGAGATGATTTTTACCTTTTTCTTTAATTAAAAACCTTCTTTTTAAGAACCTGATTGATTTTTCCTTGTTTTAGATCCAAAGGGGTTTTGGATCTTGATTCACCAGGAGTTGGTGGGAGGAAGGAGGGGGGATGGTTAATTTCTCCCTGTTGTAGATCCCAGGGGGGGGTTGGAACTGATTCACCAGGAGTTGGTGGGAGGAAGGAGGGGAATGGTTAATTTCTCCTTGTTTTAAGATCCAAGGGGTTTTGGATTTGTTTTCACCAGGGATTTGGTGAGGATTTTTCAAGGCTTCCCAGGGAGGGAATCCATTGATGGTGGCAGCCGAACCAGAGCTAAGCTGGTAGTTAAGCTTAGAAGTTTTTCACGCAGGCCCCTACATTTGTACCCTAAAGTTCAAAGTGGGGATCTCAGTCCTGACAGGATCAGAACAGCCTGAGGCCCACTTTATTACAAGCATGCAGGGAGACACAGCCAGCCTAGCTGGTTTGTCTAACAAAGGAACACAGAAGCTTATATAGCTTAAAACCACATTTAGTCAAACACACTTTTTATTCGTAATAGCCTTTTAAACAGAAAAACAGCTCCTTATTAGGAATACAAAAGCAACAAGCTTTTCTGTTTATTATCAGGTTGTACTTTTGCAGTTAAGGCTTCTAGTGATTACAGTTACATTTCACAAGACTGGCATTTTTCATTCTTTCTCTTCTCCTGCCACTTGTACACAGTTATTTTAATTAAAGTTATCTTGGTCAAAGTTTGGGCCTACTCAGTTTTTCCTTACAGCAGGTTGCCCAACATTTTATCTTTTGCAGACAGCAGTGAGGGGAGCCACCCCACCCCTAGCCAGCCAATGCCCCAGTCAGAGAAGGAATCTTCCTTCACCCTTTCAAACATGCAATAGTCTGACCAACACCGAAGAAACCCATCCTGGAAACTTCAGTTCTCACCACTATTGCCCATCGTCAAATCTCCTACTCCTGAGCAAGCTGAGAGGGGAGCTAGCAAAAGGCCCACCACAAGCTCATCTAGCTGAAGCTAACACTCTGGACATGGCTCCCACTCTGGATTGAGGACATGGAAGTGAAAATGCTTTAGGAGCACTGAGGGACAATCTCCTTCTGGCAATGGACAGGGGGCTAGAAACTGACCAAGGAGCTATAAACTCATGCTGACGTGATGCTGTAAATGAGTAGCATTCCCACCTGGCTCCAGAGCCTGCACACGCTGTGTGGGGTCAGACTCACCCCTTCCCTGGGACTTTGCTTTATTCACAAGGTAACTTAAAATAATGCAACGCGAACTCCAGCCCCAGCTTTTCTCTCAATCTACCTTTTCCTAGGGCTCCTCCTGTAGTGCCAGAAGAGAATGGGCACAGCAGGTCCTGGAGTAGCTGTCAATGGGACATTCTCACTGAGATAGAGCGCTCACAAAGGCTGAGGTCCTTGGCTGGCCCCTGGATGTCCAGAAGGAAGGGCCTGTGCTCTAACAGAACTGAGCATAGGAAGGACAGAGGGTCAAGGTCATCCCCAAGGCAGACATCCCGACTAGTATGGCTCATGGAATTTCACTACAGGCCAGAGTTACAAAGGTATGGCAGTATCCATAGAAGCAGACAGACACCTAGTGGGGTTCTCAAAAGCACCTCAGCAAGTTATGTGCCCAAGGGCTATTGAAACCAATGGAAATTAGGCACCTAAGAGTTATTGAAACCAATAGGAGTTAAGTGCCTAAACTGTGTAAGCACTTTTGAAAATCCCACTAGGTACCTATCTGCATCTTTAAGTTCCTAAATAACTTTGGAAATCTGGCCTTACAGACCTTCCTGCTTGAGGGGGGAAGAGGTGCTAGAGACCCTGGTATAGAGCTAATCTGACTTAGGTTTGTGCACTGCAGTGTGGATGCCAGAGTCCTAGATTTGAGCATGGGTCAGAAAATTCTTAATCTAGGATTAAACTGCAGTGTAGAAGGTCAAGACCAGCATTCCCTAACACGGGTCAGTTGACTCATGTCCCAGTAACCCTGGGGTTAAATTGGAGCGTAGACATACCCTATGTGTCCTGGAGAGTGACAGCAGCACAGCAGATCTTCACAGTGGATGGATTTCTTCTTGCATGTGACCAGCATGTAAAAGAATTGTTACTGTGTGGACTGATCTACTGAGCAACAATACACTGCTTGGCCCTGTCTCTGTGTGGTAGGACTCATAATACTTAGTCCAACCACGAGTGCAGGGGACTGGACTAGATGACCTCTCGAGATCCCTTTCAGTTCTATGATTCTATGACTTGTAGCACACAGAGCTTGGATGTCTTTTGTTGTATGGCTGCTTCCATAGCACTGCTGGGAAATGTTCCATGAATTTGGTTACACCCATGAGTGTATGTTTATGATCATTTGGACACAAAACAAAGACAAACACCTCCTTTGTTATTTGTCCCTAACACCACCAGGGAAAGAAACCACAGGGGTCAACATTAAGAAAATAAATAGGTATTACTGTGAAAGATTGTTTCTCAGCCAGCACTGTGAGCTTGTGGTCAGGGGTGAAAGTAACTTAAAGGACTTACCGGTACGCCAGATTTAAAGGCCCTGGGACTACTGCTGTGGCTGGGAGCCCCAGGGCCTTTAAATCACCCCGGAGCTCCCAGCTGCTCAGAGGCGAAATAAATGGTGCGGGACTCCGGCTGCCACGGAGCTCCAGGCCCTTTAAATCACCACGGGAGCCCTGCTGCTGCTACCCTGGGGCGGCAGGGCTCGGGCGGGGATTTAAAGGGCCCAGTGCTCCTGCCACTGCGGGGAGCCCTGGGCCCTTTAAATCCCCACCCAAGCCTGGCTGCAGGAGCCCCAGGGCTCCGGCAGCGATTTAAAGGGCCAGAGGCTCCAGCCACTGCGGGGAGCCCCGGGCCCTTTAAATCCCCGCCGGAGCCCGTCTGCCAGGGTCCTGGGGAGCTGCCGGAGCTCCGGCACTGATTTAAAGGGCCCGGGGCTCCCTGCAGCGGCTGGAGCCCTGGGCCCTTTAAATCATCGCCGGAGAAGCCGGTCCAGTCTGGCACGGCGTACCAGCTTTTGCCAGTACGCCATACCAGATTGTACCAGCTTACTTTCACCTCTGCTTGTGGTACATGAAACTATGTAAGTACCATGAATTTTTTTTCTCTGTATTGAATATTTATATCCTGCTCCAATTCTCAATGGTAGTTCATAGACAGACATTTCTCATTTTCATCCCTGACTTGGGAACAAGGTACGGTGCTATTTTGCTGGGCTGCACCCACCAGACAAGCTCCACCTACTGGTGATTAGAGTCGGTGACATTGTTTGGATGAATAATTCATTTGCCAAAAAATGCCATTTTGGTCAACCTGAAACTAGTTGCAGACTTGACACAAATAGCGTTTGGCTAGTCACAAAGGATCTGGAGAAGGAGGCAGTTTCATTGTGCTAGCCCCATCTCCCCAGAACCATTTAGCCTAGTTGTTCAAACACTCACCTGAGATGTAGTAGCCCCAAGTTCAAATTCCCCTTGTGGAACTACAGTCAAAGACTCTTGAATCACTGAAAAGTCTGAAAAAATCAGTTTCAATTTACCCCAACCTGTTTTATTGGAACTGCCAATGAATCTGTTTTTCACCAAGTCTCACATGTTACATCAAAATGAGGAACTCCACAGAATGGAATGTGCAGATGTTTAAAATCTGCTTCCATGTGCTCTGCTGGATGCCAATGGACTCTTCAGGACTTAGGGTGGAATGTGCAATAGGAGTTATGCTCCTAACTTCTATTTAGGCTCCTAACTCCAACCTATTTCAATCGTTGATTTCAATGGAAGGTAGGAGCTGAGGTAGAAATCAGGAGCCTAACTCTCTGTGAGCATTCAGCCCTAACTTCCACTCAGTGGGGCTCTGATTAGAGCTGCTAAAATAAAATAAAATTAAATACATTTTTTTAAATCAAATTTGAAAATCAGACCTCTTGTGAACGTTTTCACAAGTTTTCCTACTTTTTCCACCAGTTCCAGTTTGGATCCACACATGGGCTGGGCTCGGCTCAGGCTCTAGCATAAGGCCCTATCTACTAGAGTTGTGTGATGGTTTCAGATCTATCTACCTTTCATGGTAAAATGAACAGAATGTAACCAATGTCTGCCTGAGTCTGTAGCCAGCCTCCAGGAGTGAGGTACAGCAGACATTACAACCAAGGTGGAAGCCTAGTAGCCCCACTGAGATTACATGAGCAGACCTAGCCCACAGCTGTTAGGTGGCGGGCGGGAAGTGCTGGGAGGGAGGGGAGGAGCAGGGGGATGGGAGAAGGAGGCGAGAGGGGGGAGCTTGGCTTCCGGTCAGTGCCTATGCTTGGTGCCATATGGGCTGGTTGGTGAGGGGTTTGGTGCCTTTCTGGATTCTGCTGGATTGGTTTCTCTTTGATGTGGGTCGAATGCCCCACTTAGCTCCCCTCCTTCACTCTGACCTGTACACTACAGGGGTCAGATTTTGTGTCACAAAAGTAATATTGCACTTGCAGTAGGTTTTATAATTATCTTTTGGGACTTTGGTGATTCTTGGGTTGCTGGACCCAAGAGACTTTGAGGGTGTTGGACTTTTGGGAATTTGGGTGATTTTGGGGTTGCTGGTTTCAATAACCAACGGGAAAGGACACGGCCCAATTTGCTGGGGTGGGTCTTTGCTCATGGTTTGGTCTATGAACTCTAGTTGTGGTATTTTCCCAATTTAATGCTATGTCGTTTACCTCATGTTATTAAACATTTTCTGCTACACCGAGACTCTATGCTTGCGAGAGGGGAAGTATTGCCTCTTCGAGGTGCCCAGGGGTGTGTGTAAGATTTTCCCAGGTCACTGGATGGGGGCTCGAGCTGGTTTTGTGTTACGCTGTTGGGAGGGGACCCCTATGTACTGAAACCGGCCCTTGCTGCTATCAACTCGGCCTGGCAGAAGGGTTACACGTGCATGACATTGGCTGGCTTTGCACAAATGGGCTTCCCTAACTGCGAAGGGGCAATAGATGGCACTCATATTCCAATTCTGGCACCAGCCCATGTAGCCTCCGAGTACGTTAATCGGAAAGGGTATTTCTCTATGGTTCTCCAGGCGCTTGTGGATTACCATGGGCATTTCATAGACATTAAAGCAGGCTGGTCTGGAAAGGTGCATGACGCACGCATCTTTCAGAACACAGGCCTGTTCAGTAAGCTGCAAGCTGGGACTTTCTTCCCAGACCAGAAGATCACCATAGGGGAACTCAAAATGCCCATTGTGATCCCTAGAGACTCCGCTTACCCTTTAATGCCATGGCTCATGAAACCCTACACAGGGAGCCTTGACAGATTTGCGTATATCCTGTTATCATACTCAGCCTTCCTGTCTGGAGTGCTGTGCAATGAGTGCTGCACTTCTGGATCGCTGAAATGCATGGTGATGGGGGTTGAGTGCAGTGGGTAAGGGTCGTAGTTTGCAGGGCTGGGTGGTGAAGCTACAGGTGTTGGAGGCAGCTGGTGGCGATAAGAATCCGGATGTTGGGGAAAGTGGGTTGGAGGTGACATGGGAGCACAAGGGAAAGAGTTTTGGGACAAGGGCTGCAGATGGGGGGGGGGCGGGCGGGCACGGAAGTGCTCAGCCTGCATTGCTACGAGCGCCTGTATCGAGTCTGCTTGGCGCTCCATAATGCTTAGCAGCCGCTCCGTACTTTGTTGCTGGTGATCTGCATTCTGCTGGCGGAGCCTCCTTTCACTCTTCCGCCACTCCTGCGCTTTTTGATTTTCATTAAGGGACTGCTGCATTATTTCATGCAGCATGTCCTCTTTGCTTCTACGTGGCCGCTTCCTAATTATTTGGAGTCTTTTGGCCATTCATAACAAGGCCGAAAGACTCCAAAAAGAAGAGATCTGTAAAGCCAAAATACAACCCTTAACAGAGGCAGCTTTGTTCACACCAGACAGAGCAATGATTCGGCCTTATTGAAAGACAAGCACAGTTTATGCAATAGCAGAAATTGCCCATCCCAAAGTGAGTGCACATAACCCACAGGAGCCCTAAAATGGTGAGTAAGCACAGGGGCAAGAAGGACTGATTGTTTCACGGCCATACTGTCCTCTGGGCTTCTGTGCCTTGGGGAGAGCCAACAGCTGCAGGAGGGCCCTATACTAAACGCTAAGAAGATTTTCTACAGGAGTTCATCCTGGAAGATATCTCGCTGCTGAGGGTGACCCGGGAAGCAAGGGAGGGTCTTCTACTACAATGCGGCTTCCACCCTGGCCCATATGCAGCTTGCCTGTGTGCAGCAATGGTTCCCCTGCCCCTCACGGCACAGTGGCTCAGACATGTTAGCCTTACTGGGACAAGGAGGACAGTAGCTCTGCCAAGGAACCTGCGCAAGCGGATTGCCCAGTTTCTGCATGAGACCTTTGAAGAGATCACTGAGGTCAATTACCATGATGTGAGAGAGCACATAACGCCCTATTCCACATCTAGACATGCATGCAGCCCTAACCTTCCTCGCCCCAAGAGCCCACACCGAACAACTTCCTTCCCAAAATAAAAGCCACTTACCAGGCACCTCCTCTGTTCTTCCCCAAGCACCGGCCGCTGCGACTGGCTACATTCCTCCTGGAAACATTTCCTGGCTGCATGCATCTAGGGACGCCAGGGTGTCTCCCTCCTCCTCAGCACCTTCACTCCTGCTTTCCTCCTCCTCCTGCCTTGTTGAACTGGGTTCTGACTTGTCCATGGTGGTCTTCGGAATGGAGGTGGGGTTGCCCCCAAGTATTGCGTCCAGCTCTTTGTAGAAACGGCAGGTCACGGGCAGCACCAGAGCGGCGGTTTGCCTCGCAGGCTTTGTGCTAGGCATTCCGCAGCTCCTTCACTTTAACCCTGCACTGCCGTGCGTCCCAGTCATGGCCCCTTTCCATCATGTCCCTTGATATCTGCCCGAAGATATTGTAATTCCTACTGCTAGAGCACAGCTGGGACTGGACAGCTTCCTCCCCCAAACACTGATGAGGTCCAGCATCTCGCCATTGCTCCATATTGGGGCTCGCCTGGCACGTGGAGGCATGGTCACCTGGAAAGATTCACTGAGAGCACTCCATGCCTTGCTGACCAAACAGGAAGGGGATTTTCAAAATTCCCAGAGAATTTAAAGGGCGGGTCTGATGGTTGGTCACCTGAGGGCAGGGCAATAGAGTTCAAAGTGATGACCAGAGTGGCTAGAACAGGCATTGTGGGACACTTCTGGAGGCTGATCAGAGTGCATTAATAGACCAGGGCATCCACACTGGTCCAGCCAGGGCACATCAAATGTTATGCTTCTCATTGAGGTGGATTACCAGGAGCGCTCCAGCTGCGGAGTCTGGGCGCTCTACGTGCGTTGCCAGTATGGACGCATCATGAATTAGGGTGCCCGGGGCTGCTTTAATGTGCTCTAACTCGCAAGTGTAACCATGTCCTAAAAAGAGGGAGGGGAAATAGAGGCACAGAGAGGGGAACTTACATGTTTAACCGAGCTGAGAATAGAACCTAAGTATCCTAAGGCCCAGGGTAGTGCTCCCATCTCAGTAGTACCTTGTACTGATGAAGTATGGCCATTAGGAGGGAAAGACGCCTTGGTTAGGGTCCCAGGCTGAGAAGGGAGATGAGGTTTCCCATGGGATGTTGAATTTCTGTCCTGCTCCATGAGGGTTTAAACTCAGATGCCGGCCTGCACTAGAGGAGGTCACTGTGCTAAACACTATGTGGACCCCAAGGACTTTGAGTCCACATACAAAAGGTCCATGCCAAGCACCACTGGGATTAGACTGGATTGCAGCAAAACTAACCCCTGGGTGGTGCTACCCTGTGTCAGGCTGAAGAACAAGCCGAAGTGGTTCCATTAGTCCTTACACTGCTCTCCCACAGTGCGACATTTTGAAATCTCTAGAACCCATTGCTTCAGAGAGCTTTCCTGGGAGCTGGGGAACAACTACCCAGGTGGCATTGCAACTGGAAGGGTTCAGGACAGTACTAGGGCAAACCAACCCCAACCATTCTTAACAAAAATCAGCACATCTAATGGGGTTTGCCCTAGTGCTCAGGCCAGTTCTGTCAAACCAATTCAGTCCCCAGGGCTTCAGGGCTGACTTCTGGAATCTCCCCAAATCTACTGCTCCTGGGTGCTTTGCTAGGAACTGTGGGGTAGCTACACAGAAGCATTGCCACTGAAAGGGTTTAGGGCAGATTAAGGCAAACTTCAATCATCCTGAACACAAATCAGCACTCTAACAGGGTTTGACCTATTGCTTATACCAGTTCAATACACTCCCCATGGGGTCAGGGCTGGAGTTCAATGGGAGTGGGGGCGGCTCTAGGCACCAGCAAAGCAAGCAAGGGCTTGGGGCAGCCCATTTGCAGGGGCGGCAGGGATCCAGCATGAGAGCTGAGAACCAACAGGGGGCCCTGGGAGCTGTAGTTTCTTGGTTAGCTCCCTGCCTATAGAGCCAGCCCTGGAGCAGGGCAAGAACTACATTTCCCAGCATTCCCTTGGCCACTACCAACAGGAAAGAGGGGGAGGGAGTGAGGAAGCTGAGACCTCATGCTACAGCCTGCTTTGAATGGAGAGCTGCACTGGGAAGGATAGGGATACCATATTTTAACATTCAAAAAATAGGACACTCCACGGGAAGGGAGGGTAGCCCCACCCTGCCACCATCCACTCCCTCCGACTGCCCCCCCCCCCCCAGAAACCCCAACCCATCCAACCCCCCTGCTCCCTGTCCCCTGATCATCCCCTCCCCTCCTGAGACCCCTGCCCCAACTGCTCCCCAGGACCCCACCCCCTATCTAAGCCCCACTGATCCTTGTCCCCAACTGCCCCCTCCTGAGACCCCCCCCCCAACTTTCCCCCTAGGACTCCACTCCATACCCGTTCCCTGACAAACCCCTAGGACTCCCATGCCTATCCAACCGCTGCCTGTCCCCTGACTGCCCCCCCAACCCCTGACCCACCTAACCCCCCCTTCTCCCTGCCCCTGACTGCCCCCCCCGGAACCCTCTACCCCTTCTCCAATCCCCCAGCCCCCTTACCATGCCACTCAGACCAGCGTGTCTGGCTTTGCGCAGCGCCAGACATGCTGCTGCATACATGCTGCTGTGCTCCCCTGCGGAGCCACAACCCCCCCGCCCCCCTCAGCACCTGCCTTCCAGATTTGAACTCCTCAAAATTCAAGAGTGCTCAAGCTGTTTGTTCAGCTGTTACTTCATTTCTCCCAAATCAAATATACTGATCCACTGTAACTTGCTGTAGAAAAAGTAGGATAAAATTGAGCAAGAAATGCTTCCCAGTGGTTATTAGGACTGGAATTGCTATTTTCAACAGCCATTGCCTTTTTGTTTGTTTGTTTGTTTGTTTGTTTGTTTAAAAGGAAGACAGTGATATTGCATTGGCAAATTCCCCATAGAAAGAAAGAGTGGAACAAAAGAATAATAAAGGCACCTCAACTTTTCCTCATTTATGTAGGACAGTCTTATAATATGCATCCAGATATCCTCCAATCACACAAGCTGAAAATTGTTCCACTTTACTGCAGTTCTGTAACCATGCGGGAACCAGACCTGTCTGTGTTCTGTGCACATCTAAAATTCCTGCTGAATGACCTGCCCTGGGAGCGAGTTACCAGTGACCCAGGGCTGCGGCATAAGGAGGGTGCGGGTGGGGGGGGGAGAGCCCAGGGCTGGGGCGGCACGAGGTGTGTGTGTGGGGGACAATGGTGGGGGGTTAGAGGGGAGCCCAGAGCTGGGGCGGCAGGGTGTGTGTGTGGGGGGGGGTGAGAGCTCAGGGCTGGGGCGGCAGGGGGGTACGGGTGGTGGGGGAGAGCCCAGGGTTGGGGCGGCAGGGGGGTGCGGCGAGGAGCCCAGGGCTGGGACGGGGGGCAGCCAAATTTTTGTTTGCTTGGGGCGGCAAAAAACCTAGAGCCGACCCTGAATGGGAGATAAGCCCCTTTAAGATTCCCAGCCCATATTTCCAGCCCTGTATCACTGCGTAAGTTAAACTTTCACAAAAATAGGTTAATTGATTCCCCACTCTCACCCTTACATCAAACCACCCAAATAATTTCTGTTCCTTCAGGAAAAAATCCAGGCCCATTTGAAGACTCTGAGGGAAGAGAGAGAAAAGCTCCTGAGATTTAAAGTGACTGGAGAGGAGAAGAGCTGGGAGTATCTGGTAGGAGCCCATTGTTATTAACTTGCAGGCACTTGCAGTGGGATGTCTGTTTGGGGGAAGATTCCTCTGTGCCCTTGGGGAATGTGGCCTTCTTTCTGTTTTTCCATGACCATGGATTGCTGTGTTAGAGTTATGTGTGTGTATGCATACATACACAGAGCCTGAAAAATCCTCTCCCAGGATCAGGATCACATCATATTCTGCAGAATCTAAGCTTCCATTTAAAATAATGAGTTAATTGCTAGCGCTTGTACCTTTCACTATACTCCTCCCAAGGTGAGCGGTCTATGGCTAGGTCTACACTACCCGCCTGAATCGGTGGGTAGAAATCGACCTCTCGGGGATCGATTTATCGCGTCCCATTGGGACGCGACAATCGATCCCCGAATCGACGCTCTTACTCCACCAACGGAGGTGGGAGTAAGCGCTGTCGACGGGAAGCCGCAGAGGTCGATTTTGCCGCCGTCCCTACAGCGGGGTAAGTCGGCTGCGATACGTCGAATTCAGCTACGCTATTCCCGTAGCTGAATTTGCATATCTTAAATCGACCCCCCTCCCCCCGTAGTGTAGATGTAGCCTTAATCTCATGCAATGCTGTCTGCCCATGTCTGCAGACATTTCTGGGGTTGTTTAATTCTTTTTTCTCCCCTGGCATCTCTGTCAATGTAGGGCTCAGTCTTGCCTGCTGCTTCTCTGGATCGGGATAGGCACATGCCTCTGATAACACAGTGTGCTGGCTATGTCAGACATGGAAACATACCAGAAAGAGATATTGGGGCCAAATGGGAAGGTGTTAGAAAATCCTCTCCAAATTAACGACAGGGTATAGTCATGTGTATAGATCTTACAGTTTGCAAAGAAATTCTCTCTCTTGCACACTCAGCACTCCATAAAAGGACCCTAGAATCTTCTCTATAACCCTTACCTGTTCTTTCCTTTAAAAAAATAGATACAGACACAAACCAAGAGGCAAAAGATTGTGTCTGAATTTCAGCAACTGCAGCAGTTCCTAGAGGAACAAGAGCGACTCCTGTTGGCCCATCTAGAAAATCTAGAAAAGGAGATTGTGAAGATACAGAATGACAATGTTACTAAACTCTCTGAGGAGATTTCCTGTCTCAGTGACCTGATCAGTGAGATGGAAGCGAAGTGTCAGAAGCCAGCAAGTGAATTCCTGCAGGTGAGACTCAGTTAGAAATACCCCAGATCCCACCACAGGGACAGGACAGCTCCTAAATCATGGGCACTGGAGTCCAGCAGTCAGAGATTACAGTGTAACTCACTGTGTGCATTGCTTACATTAATTATTGCTGCTCTTTGAAGAGCTCAGGGCTGGCCTTACCATGAGGTGAACTGAGGCAGCCGCCTCAGGTGCCAGACTGTGGTGGCGGGGGAGAGGGGGGCGCCACTAGGGTGACCAGATCACCCAAGTCAAATATCGGGACGCGGCGGGGGGGTGGGGGTGACGCAGGGGGGTGGGGGGAGTGGCGGGGGGCGGGGCCAAAAAAACCCCACACCTTCCTCCGCAAGCGCTGGAGGGAGGCCTGGGAGACTCAGGGGAAGCGAGACTCAGGGGAAGCGCGGGGCCGGGGTGAGTAAGAGTCCGGCCTGGTCCCGAGCAGGCAGGACTCAGTTGAGTGGTAGGGAGAGGAGGGGGGCGGCCCGCGGGGCCAGGCGGTGGCTGTTCTCACCCCCAGGCAGCGGGACTCGGGAGCAGCCGCTGCTGCAGCTCCCACTGCCGCGGGGGGAGGAAGCGGCCATGGCGCTTGGCGGCTGCGGCTCTGGCGCCCCCGAACCCCCCGAGCCGGGGCCTGCTGCGGGGACCCAGTAGCGCGCACGCTGCGCCCAGCCCAGCCCCTGGCCAGTCGCGTCTGGGCTGCTGCCCAGCTGGTGCTATCGCGCGGCGGCCCCGGAGTGGGGGCAGCAGGCCCCAGCCCCCCCGTCCCGCAGGGGAACGAACGGGGCTGGGCGGCCGCGCCGCGATAGCACCAGCTGGGCAGCAGCCCAGACGCTGGCCAGGGGCTGGGCGCAGCGTACGCGCTGCTGGGTCCCTGCAGCAGGCCCGGGGGGGTTCGGGGGCGCCAGAGCACTTCCGGGCTCCAGGCTCCGGCGCATTTCCTTGTTTGTCCAGTGTCCCGACCGCATGTCGGTCGGGACGCGGGACAAACAAGGAAATATCGGGACAGTCCCGATAAAATCGGGACGTCTGGTCACCCTAGGCGCCACTAGGACCCAGAGGCTAGAATATTGTGTCTGCTGCTGGTGCATATGTATTCTCTCTGCTCTAGTTGCACAGAGATTGTGGAGTGCTGTGCTGGAGAAAGGAGGGCACAAGAGACATAACAGAAAGCAGCAGGAGCTGCAGGGAGAGAGAGGAGGAGGAGCCTCTTATGTCCCTCTCTAGCACCCCCAGGAGCTTGCACTGATACCAGCTTCTCAGGGAGCTTCCTGTTTCCTACTGCTTCCCTGAACCCCCTTGAGGAGAACAGGCAGTCAACTGAAGTAGTAGGAGCAAGTTAGGCCCTTAAGATGCTGATATCTTCCCTCACTCAGGCTCTGCTACCAGCCTGCTTATTTGTCCCCTTCAATTGAGTGTTGAGAGCCACTATAGCTTGCACAGAACAGCAGTCATGAGTGAAAGAAGAAAACGCCCCTCTGGGACAGCATTCAGAAAAAGAAAGAAAGCAAAGGAAGCTTTTCTATCTAAGCAGGAAGGAGCTCTCCTGAGATACATAGACACAAATGTTCAAGGTGAGCCTTCTGGCCCCAGTGAGGATGTGCGTGGTGAGGAGATGCCTGATCTTCTAGTTAGAGTGCAGGTGACCTGACAGCTACTGCAGCATCTATATCTCTATCTCAAATGGATGTAACCAGGCACATTCCTGAAGAAAAGTGTAGATCAGAGAAGAGTGTGGTGGAGGTTCAAGAAACAGTTGCTGCTGAGTTTAGTTCCTTAAGTCTAGATGATCCAGAACTGTGGACCCACTTGAGCAGTAGCCTGAGGGACTTCTTTGTACTGCATGGGCCACAGCAAGTGAAAAACTTCATGATCCCCAAAGACAATGAAAATAGAAGTTTCCATCCAACACATTACTGGTGTGAAATCCCCAATGGTGACAAAGTGGAGAGGCCATGGCTTATGTACTCAAAAACCCAGAATGCTGCATACTGTTTTTGTTGCAAACTCTTCCAGTCTAATATTCCAGCCACATTGGGTTCTACAGGAACAAAGGACTGGAAAAATCTGGCTAGAAATCTGGCATGCCTTGAGAAGGCAGCAAATCACCAGAGAGCATTCCATAGGTGGAAAGAGCTTGAGATGAGACTAAGGTTAAAGGCCACCATAGATGATCAGCATCAAGAGAAGATTGCATCAGAGTCTCTTTACTGGCAAAATGTTCTGAACAGGCTCATTGCCATTGTGAGAATGCTTGCTAGCATTGCGTGGCACTTCAGATCAGCTGTATGTGCCAAACAATGGAAACTTCCTTAAAATTGTGGAGCTGATGGCTGAGTTTGATGCTGTACTCCAGGAGCATCTAAAAAGAGTCACCACCCAAGAAATGTACACACACCACTACCTTGGAAAAACAATTCAAAATGAGATCATACAATTACTGGCAACAAAAGTCAAACAGAAGATTGTGGCAGATCTAAAGTCAGCAAGATATTACTCTGTTATTCTGGACTGCACACCTGACATCAGCCATATGGAACAAGTTACTTTAGTGGTGCGTTTTGTAACAACAACAGAAACTAGTGAAAATGTCCCTGCAGTGGTGACTGTCAGAGAGCATTTTCTAGAATTTATTGACATTGATGATACTACAGGAGCTGGTATGACAGATGTGCTCCTTAAAAAGCTGGAAGATATGGGAATTGCGATAGCTGACATGAGAAGTCAGGGCTACGATAATGGTGCCAACATGAGAGGAAAGAACAGAGGAGAGCAGACACAGATCTGAGAGTTAAACCCTCGAGCTATTTTTGTCCCTGCAGTTCTCATTCATTGAACTTGGTGGTCAGTGATGCAGCATCAGCTTCTAGTGAGGCTGCTGCATTTTTTTATGTAATTCAAAGCATCTATGTATTTTTCTCTGCATCAACTCATCAATGGCAAATTTTGAAACAACATCTGGGAACATCCTCTCTGACACCGAAACCACTGAGTGCCACACAATGGGAAAGTCGAGTGGAGGCGATAAAGCCTATCAAACACCCAATTGGGAACATAGATGATGCCGTAGTTGCCATTATGGAGGATAATGCTATGACAGGAACTGTTCGTGGGAGAACAGTGGCAGAGGGAAATAGAATCACCAGAAACATACATAACTTTAAATTTCTGTGTGGCTTAGTGTTGTGGCATGACATACTCTTTGAAATAAATGTTGTAAGCAAGAGACTCCAAGGTGATGACCTTGATATATCTGGAGCAATGGAACAACTGGACAAAGCAAAGTCGTACCTACAGTCTTACCGGTCAGATGAGGGATTTCAAAACGTTCTGAAGAGTGCACAGAAATTGGCAGAGGAACTTCACACTGAAGTTATTTTCCCACCCATTGAAGAATACACGAGTCACCGAAGAAGAAGATATTTTGATTACGAGGCACAGGGTAATCCCATAAGAGACCCCAAACAACAATTCAGAGTTGAATTATTTAACCAAGTGCTAGATTGTGCAATACAGTCAGTTGAAGAATGCTTCATGCAACTCAAGGAACACAGCAGTATATTTGGGATGTTGTATGATATTCCAAAACTCCTCACTTTATCTGAAGAAGACCTACAGCAGCAATGCAGGGCACTAGAGACAGTGTTGACACATGATGACATGCGCAATATTGATGCGAGTGACTTAGGTGATGAACTGATAGCCTTTCAAGATACATTTCAGTAGGATCAACTCCAAAGGCTGTTCTGGAATATATGTGCACAAATAAGATGACCACTCTCTTTCCAAATGCTTTTGTTGCTCTACGCATACTTCTAACAGTTCCTGTAACAGTTGCCAGTGGAGAACGCAGCTTCTCCAAGCTGAAGTTAATAAAAACACATCTTAGTGTTAGTCTCTAAGGTGCCACAAGTACTCCTGTTCTTTTTTTAAAAACACATCTACACTCTACAATGACACAGGAGAGGTTGGTCGGCCTTGCAACCATCTCAATAGAGCATGAGCTGGCCCCGACTGTAGACCTTCAGGAAGCAGTTCAAATCTTTGCAACCAAGAAGGCAGGGAAAGCACCACTTTGATTATTCAAACAGATAAAAATGCCAATGTTTACTATGCAGACAAGAAAAGTTACATTTGCTGTTCAGGCGTTTGAAAGTTAAGTGTTACTTAAAATTTTTGAACAAGGCATTTTAAGTTGTTAGTTCTCCTTTAGTGGGGTAGGTAGCAGAGCAGTACCATGAGAGGAGTAGAACAGGAAGAAGGCAGAATTGAGACCTTTCAAAGTTTTGGTATGGGGGCATCATTTGAGCTCCCCGCCTCAGGTGCCAAAATGTTGTGGGCCAGCCCTGGAAGAGCTACAAACTCATTTATGTCAGAGATGTCAGTCAACTCAGCAGATCCATGGCTCTGAAGCCAGGGCAGTGCCTCTTTTCCCCATAGCTGAAAAATGGCTTCCCTGGTATCCCCAGTGTATGACATCATGGCATGTGGCACTAAGGTTGTTTTTCTGTCTCTTTCCTCTCTAGGATTTCAGAAACATCTTGAGCAGGTAGGTGGCTCTCTCTCACTCTGCCTCATGCTTCACAATGCTGTTGTAAGTGGCAGGGCTGGATTAAGGCAGGGGTTTAAGGGGCTGCAGCCCAGGGCCCCAGAATAAGGGGTCGCCGCAACAGGCCTACCAACAGGGGGGTTAAGAGAGGGCAATTGCCCAGGGGCCCAGGCAATTTAAAAGGGCCTGGGGGTCCCTGGCCACCACCGCCGCCAGCAGCTCAGCAGGGCTAAGACAGCTTCCTGCCCGCCCATTCCACGCCACTCCCGGAAGTGGCTAGCACGTCTCTGTGGCCCTTGAGGGGGGGTGTCTCCACTCACTGCTCCTGCCCTGAGCGCCAACTCTGCAGCTCCCATTGGCCAGGAACTGCAGCCAATGGGAGCTGCAGGTGGGCGCCCATGGGCAGCGGCTCACCGCGGAGACTCCTTGACCCCCCTCCTAGGATCCGCTGCCAGAGGGGTGTGCCAGTCGCGTTTGGGAGCCGCCCGAGATGAGGGATGATCCTCTGACCCTCTCCTGCACTCCCACCCCCTGCCATAGCCTAGAGCCCACACTCCGCACACAAACTCCATACTAAAGCCCGCATCTCCTCCCGTACATAAACTCCTTCCCAGAGCCCACACCCCCCTCCGACAGGGGCCCCATATAATCTAATAGTCCCAGGCCCACAGCAGAGTTAATCTGACCCTGGTAAGCAGGGAAATAAGCCTGCTATTGTGGGGAACTTTCCTGGCTTATACACTACCCTGGTGAAATGGGCTAGCGAAAGGATCTGAGTCCTTGCTCCCACTTCCTTTACCCAGAGGCTTGCCTGACCTTGAGGGCTCCCCTTCCACTCTCCTGTGTGGCAGAGTCCTTGTAACCCCAACAAGGCTGGGCCCAGAATTCCTGGGGGCTTGATCCCCAACTTTCTCGTAGTCACTTAGGGCAGAGGCCAGAGTATCCCCACTCCTGGGTGCTTTCTCCACACTGGCCCAGGATTCGGGCTCGACCTCCAACCTTGTTGTGGTCACTTAGGGTAGGGCCTATGGTATTCCCACTCCGGGGTGCCCTCTCCACACTGTACACTTCCCTGACCCCCACTGATCATTACATACAGTTCAAAGCAAATAAATTTATTAAAAAGCAATCAATTTAAACAAAAAGGAAAACAATGGGAAAGGTTAAAGGAAAACATATCACCCTGCTCTGTGGCATGGGGACATCACAAACAGCTGTCTCTGGAATGTAAGGGCAGTTCACAGTCTGTTTCTCACATGTCCCAGGCCTCCTTCTCAGGCCCTGGCCGTGCTGCAGGGATGCTGTGGATCGGACACATGCTCTGGCGGTGGCCACACGCCTTCATGCTCTAGGTGGCAGGACCCTTCTTCCCAGCGTCAGGTCCCACGTCGGGATTATGATCCCCCTCCAAGACTGGCCTGCAAGGGGCCCACTGCCCAGGGTCCCCTCTCACTCTATCCAGCTGGCTGCTCGCCACACCTGACTCCGGACTGCTCCAGTCCCACTCTGCATCAGCACTGATGCTGCTCTGCCTCCAGCTCCTTGGGCTACTTTTCGGCCCCTCTGGCTCTGGTTGTTTCAGTTCTCCCAGCACAGATCTGCTCTTGGGCCTGCTTCTGTGTCTCTGCTCCCAGCACAGATCTGCTCCCTGGGATGCTTCTCTGGTTCTCTCTGGCTGGCACACCCCTGCTCCCCAGCTCAGCTTGGGGCCCTGCTTTCTCCTTAGCTCGGCCCCTTCTGTCTAGTCTGACCCAGGCAATTCCAGCTCACCCAGAGGACAGGAATCCCCTGGCATCCTGACTCCCTCATTAGCCTGCCCGCCTTGTCAAGAAGGCTGACCTGGAGCATTGGCCTCTCCCCATCCCCTCTGGGGATTGTCAGTCACAGGGTCCTCATTTCCCATTGACCCTTCCCCTTTCTTTTGCTACTGAGAGCTAGCCAACCAGAAAACCTCCACTGAGTTTTAGTCAGGGGCCAACAGTCCCTTTACATTCCCCCGTGCTAAAATTCTGCCTCAGATACAATATTCACACCAGTACATCTGGGCTCCATGTTAACAACATATACCCACATCATATTGTATAAAAAAAATCCCATTAACAATTAACAAAAGAACATGTAACATATTTAACATTTTTCAGAGTAGCAGCCATGTTAGTCTGTATCCGCAAAAAGAACAGGAGTACTTGTGGCACCTTAGAGACTAACAAATTTATTAGAGCATAAGCTTTCGTGGGCTGCATTCGAAGAAGTGGGCAGTAGCCTACGAAAGCTTATGCTCTAATAAATTTGTTATTAACATTCTGTGTCTACTTCCTTCTACTATACATGATAATATTCATTAAAACACTATATAGAACCAATAACATACTCATCTCTTAAGTTTAACAGGCAGTACACCCTTAGGCTAGGTCTATACTACCCGCCTGAATCGGCGGGTAGAAATCGACCTCTCGGGGATCGATTTATCGCGTCCCGTTGGGACGCGACAATCGATCCCCGAATCGGCGCTCTAACTCCACCAGCAGAGGTGGTAGTAAGCACCGCCGACAAAAAGCCGCAGAAGTCGATTTTGCCGCCGTCCTCACAACGGGGTAAGTCGGCTGCGATACGTCGAATTCAGCTACGCTATTCACGTAGCTGAATTTGCGTATCTTAAATCGACTCCCCCCTGTAGTGTAGATGTACCCTTAGTAGTTCTCTGGGATCTTCTTAAGACTGATGGTTCATTACCCATATTTTCTATTCCCCTGTCCCCTGGTAATAACAGATCAATTCAAGGGATCTGGCCATTTTCGTCAGGGTTTGGGTTTGCCACATTGGTTTCAGTTTCCTCAGGAAATGCTGCTCTATGCCTTCTATGAGCTCTGGTTAGTCTAATAGTCTAACGCTTTAGCTGGTCCCTATGTACTAATCTCTCAGGACCTCCTTTCCCAGGCTGGATAGTGTAAGCAGCAATTCAGGATTGTTGTGTGTCACCACAGTGTGGGGATTTGACTCCCATTTGTCCTGTATTTTATTATGTCTCTATGGTTATGAACTGGTACACAGTCACCAGGTCTGATGAGAGCCCCACTGGACTTGTGATCATAAGTCCTTTTCCTAATTTGGGCTGGGCCTTTAGTTGTACTGAGAGCAACTTTGCCACCTGTCTTTGGCCTGTCATGGACACCTTTGACCCAGTCATCAAAATTGGTCACCTCATCCATAGAAAAGACTTCTTGATGTTTCTCTGGCAACGCCCTCAAGTTAGCCACCTGTGCAGGAATCAGCCCCTCGTGTGCCACTTGAACTGCAACTGGCAGTCTCCCACCACATCTTTCTTGAGGAAAGGTAACTTGTTCTGCCTTCTCCCTCCTTGTCACCCGCATCTCATTTCCATTCTCTTCAAACGTTACCTTCACCTGAGGAATAACTCCCTCAGGCTGGTGTACCTCTGAAGTTCTGTTTCGAGGATGCAATGCCACAGCCTTCGCACTTGCGTTTAGAAGACTCACTGGTACTCTTCCTTTATTGGCATTTGTCGGTATATTGGCTGTCTGGAGCCCGTTAGTTAGACTTGCCCCAGATGTAGGCTCTACAAGAGCTTGATATCTTATGGTATTACCTGGTACCCAGCAGCGTTCATGAAGGATCTTCCCTCTCCAAGGAGGCATAATGGTCTTCTGTTTTCTGCCCACTTTAACATTTCCAATCTGCCCCGCAGGGCCCAGTGAATGGTTTTGTCTCTCTGTTCGAGCCAGTACTCTACTGAGCACAGCATTCTTCTTAGATTGCCCATGATGGTTCATCCTCCTGGCAACAGTTGCTCCTTCAGCTCACTAATGATGTTCATCCCTAGAATCCCTGGGACTCCTTCTCCCATATACCTCCCTTCAGAGGCTTTGTCTTTCAGGATGAAGATGCATTTTCCTGACAGTGTCTGGCCCATGTACTGGGATTGCCTGTCCATTAATTGCTGTTAGACGTACAAACAGTGTGCTGTGAATGGTCAGCTCCCTGTCCTTCAAATATTTTTGAAAATGTGACTCAGTGTTGGTGGTGACTTCTGAGCTAGTATCTAACAAACATCTGCTCTTCACCCCTCCTATACATACTTCAGCAGTTAGTCTCCAAATGCTCGCTTACAGAAGTCGCTAGATATACTGGCACTGCCCGCGTTCCTTTCAACACTGTATGCAGAGTGATTTTCCAACAAGGACAGGCCTAGGAATCCTTCTGCCACTGCTTGGCCTTCTACTGTAGATGGACCACTCACTCCTGGTGCCCCGTTGGTTACGAGTGCCTAGGACCCTGCTCTCCTTCTCAGTGGACATTCTCGGCTAGTATGCCCTGGCCTTTCACAAGTGTAATGAATGTACCTTCCCAGCTCATTCTTCAGTGGGGATCTTTGGGATCCCTTGGATACTTTGGCATATTAATAGGATTTTTTTCTTTAATCAACTCGGTCATCACTTTCAGTATCTCCCACTGTTGTACCATCAGTTTTTGGAGAGCTTCACTTAAACTTTCCAATGTTAACTGAGTTTGGGGCAGGGACTTTTCCCCAGCAGTTCCATTCACTAGGCCCCCCACTTCGTGTACGGGGGTTAGGCTTGGCTGTCTCTTCCACAGGAACTTCCTCTTCTTCTGACCACATAATGGCAGCCTGCATGAGTTCATGGAACTTCTTACCAGGCTCTTCCTTAAAGCTCCTTTTCATTTCACGTCGGAGGGAATCATCCCGGAGTCCCAGCACCAACTGCTCTTTCAGAACCATATATGAGTCTGGAATTCGTTGAGGATCTTGCTGCTCCACCTTGCTCATTCTCTCCTGGAGGTCATACGTGTATGCCTGGACAGTTTCACCAGGCTCCTGCTTTCTCTCAAACAACTCCTTTAGTCAGGTTCCAATAAGTACCTTGTCTCCATACACTTCTAGGAGGAGTTCAAATACTTTTCCACATCTTTATTGTCTGCCATTGCAAGCATTGTCTGAACTTTACTGTGACCCTGGCCTAGCCCTTGAGGTGCTCCTCTATGAAGTTCACACGACCTTCTTCAGGTACTCTTAGCACATGCGTAGCTGCCTTCACAGACTTGACCCATTCCTGTACCATAAGTCTCCTGATCTAACCAGAAACCACCAAAGTCTGTGACTTTTTGCTCCCATGGGACATAAATAGTAGGGGGTTTCTTAGCTTCTGCTGCCTGTTGATAAGGCTTCTCTCTGTTTGGTTCTAGCTTCTTGTAAGGCAGGGGTTCTCAAACTGGGGATCACAACCCCTCAAGGGGTAGCGAGGTTATTACATAGGGGGTCACAAGCTGTCAGCCTCCACCCCAAAGCCCGCTTTGCATCCATCATTTATAATACTGTTAAATATATAAAAAAGAGTTTTTAATTTATAAGTGGGGGTCGCACTGAGAGGCTTGCTATTTGAAAGCGGTCACCAGTACAAAAGTTTAAGAACCACTGTTGTAAGGCCTCAGTTTGGTCTAATAATCTGCACTGAGGTTCAGCAAACTGGGCCCGTAGTTCTTCAATTCCAGCCATGGTAGGGTTCTCGACCAGGTCTGGACAGTGCTACCAGAACTCAACCAATAAACCAATGGACCCTGTCCATGTGGAATGAGCTGTGTGGGATGAGCAGATAACACGACGCACACAAGAAGCATGGGAACATACAAGTATTAGTGCATGGAGGTGAAGGCGAGAATTGGCCATGAAGAGTTGATTCCCCTTTTATCCACAGATCTGCTCTGTACAGGCCAGCGTTGAAGAATATGAAGGCTTTTGGGGGATGGTTGCACAACTATGGCCTATGTTGCACCTGCTCTGAGGCTGGCAGAAGTGGAGGAATTCTAACTCCAGGCCCATTAGAGCAGCAACTTTCCTTAGCCAGGAATTATAATGAGTCAGTAAATGAACTGTAATAATGTAAATTTCTCTCTCTCCAGGTTTGAGAAGGGGAAGTTCCAGCAGCCAGCGGAGATTTCTTGTGAGCTAGAAAAGAGACTCAGTGATTACTCCCAGAAAACTATTGTTCTAATGGAGACTCTTAGGAAGTTCAAAGATACCGAGATGGGCTCTTGGAGAGGAAATCGGGGTGTGTTTCTGAGACCGTGGGAGGAGACGTGCTCTGGCCAGTTGATCTGTAATTAGGTTATGTATCTATGTAATGAAAAGTGGAAAGCAACAAATTGAGCAGATGTAGCAGGGGCCCAGGTGCCAGGATATCTCACACTCATGCACTCTGTGAGCTTTGGTAAAATCATTAAGGTAAAAATATAGCAAAATGTGGGTACCTCGGTTCCTCTCTCCCAACTACCGAACTGCAGGGCATGTGCTCCAGAGCTGTTTGGCATCCACAGCTGCAGCTGGTGTCAGTGGGAGCTGCTGGTGCCCAGTGCCAAGGAGATCCAGGTTCAAGTGCCTAAAGGTCAGCACCTAAAATTTAATCTCTAAATTAAGGGACAACTTTGAAATGTGGACCCAGTCCATCCTTGTGCTCTGGCTCTGAATGCCAGCTCGTGTGGACCAAAGGGGTTGTAGGGAAGGTGTAAACCCAGCATAGGAGCCTCTTGTGCCACCTCCACAGCAGCTGCAGGCACAAGGAGTGTTCATGGGTGGGGGGGGGAAAGGAGTGCAGTTGTCAGGGGCAGGGTAGAGGAGGCAGGGACGGAGCAGGAATAAAGGGGTGTGGCCAGGGTAAAACTGTGTCTCGGACACACTGCCCCCTAGCAAAGCCATGTAGGGGCTGCTGAACCAGGGATGCAACTCTGGCTGGGCCTCACGACTTCTCAAGCCTGTGCCAAGCTCTGCACCAGCCCCAGCAGCCACTGAATAGGGGAATCACAAGGTGCAGCACCCCACCCCACAACCCTTTACCAGTGCAAAGGTGAAAAAGGCCCATTGAGCCAATCCTCTCCCTGCCTCAGTTTCCACATCTATAAAATAATTGTATTATTATTTGTATTTCAGTCTATGAAGGATGAGAGCACTACTGTGCTGAGCTCTGCACAGATGCTGAGTAAATTGACGCAAAGAGCTTACAGTCCAGGGCCCTAAACCTGCAAATTCTCAGTTTCCCATTGATCTCAAAGGGACCAAAGTGTGTAAGGTTCCATTCATGCTAAAATCTTTGCAGGATCTGGGCCTAGGTTATGACAAAATGCAAAAGGAGAATGAGACAAACCGAGTGGGGTCTGGAGGATGAGGGAACAGGAAATCCGTTTTCCACATAATATCTCTTCTGAGGGTTAATGGATATTGGTTCTATTGATTTGAGATGCCTGAATAAAAGAGAAAATAGAAGGTTTCAGATTAGCTATTATTTAAAATCTGAGTGTGATTCTGTCACTCTCGCACAGTTTCTCTCGCATAATTAAAACACAGTTATGTCAAGTAAGAGTGGGAATGTTGTTATAAATATGACAGCCTGAAATTTCATGTCTTTTTTCTTTTCCCCCTTCAGATAGTCTGGGCTCTGAACTAAAGATAAAAGGAGGAGAATCTCTAGTATCATACAGACAGGGTGAGGTTTCAGGAGGAGAAATTAAGAGAAATTCCCATGAAAACATTTTGATGAACATGTAGCGAAAGATACAAACCAAACAAACACCAACCATGACACACATCCTTAAAAAATAAAACACAAACATGAAATACTGAGGAGATCCCAAGCTGAAGTCACACAAATAATCCTGACACCAAGCTTCGTGATGAGTCTATGCACCCACCGATAAGCAGAAACACTCGCACTGAGCAACATACAAACATCCTTACGCTGACCCTGGCATTTCCATGCACATCCATGTGCCTTTGAAATATTCAATTCAGAGGGTTGCCACATCCTTCTGCTTTCCCCCATGTGAGGGGCGCTCTCTCATTGCTCTTTACCAGCATTCTACCTTTCTCTTCAACCGGGTTGGGCTGGTCTTTCCTATTTGAGCTGGTTCCTTCTTCCTCTGTTAGAGGTAAGGTTCCCCCTCTGATGCTGCCACTTCCTCTCTTCTCCATGGGCTGGAGAAGGGGCTACTCCTCCCAGTGCCACCTCCTATTTACTACTCTCTGGTCTTGAGTGATTCTTCCCCAGTGCCCCACCCTCTTCTCTTCTCCCAGGTCAGGAAGAGAAGGGTGGGCTCAGTGTACAGCTTCCCCCTGGGTTTATATCTGTTGCCTCCTGACTCTCACTCCCCTCTCTGCAACTTCAGGCTCTGACCTTCCTCTCTAACCCTCAGAGAAGCAGCTCCAGCAGGGAATGTCACTGGGAAAGGGGGAGAGAGGCAGTTTCTGCAGCCCCACAGCAGCTCACAGCAGCCAGGGGGAGGAACTACCAGGGCATCTCTGCTCGGTCTCAGGGACTCAGGAGAGAGAAGCAGCTCCCCAAGCTGGTGGTGTCAATCAGAGACCATGTGCTCTAATCTCTGTGACCCTTTTCCCCTCCAGACTCTTTGCCATCTGAGCTAGAGCAGGGAAGGGGGGGATCTCTGGGATCACACACCCAGGGTGAGCTCTGGGGGAGATTTTCCTTCAATTAACAGAACATTCCCATGAAAGCAACTCTCCCCCACACCAGTAACCAGACACACTCTCACTGACCAGCCCCCGAGCCACCTTAATTGTGACCTGGTCATTTGTATTGTCATTGCCATGTCTTTCCAATAGTGAATTCAGGGCAGTCAGTAGAGAGATCTCTCTCCTCGTGGATGTCACATCCTTCCCTTTTCACCTGGGGGAGAGACTCTCTCCCATGGCTCTTCTCCAACATCGTACCTTTTCTTGGGGCATGGCTGGGCTCTCCCATTCGAGCTGCTCTGAGGGTTGGGGAGATGGTGTCTCTCTAGTGCTGCCACCCAGGGCCGGCTCCAGGCACCAGCCTACCAAGCATGTGCTTGGGGCGGCACCTGGAGGGGGGCGGCGCTCCGGCCGACCAGGGAAAGCGGGGCCGTGGCCGGGCTCTCCGCCCTCCTCCCGGCGCTCCGGCTGGTCGGGGAGAGCGGGGCCCCGGCCGGGCTCGCCGCCCTCCTCCCGGCGCTCCGGCCGGTCGGGGAGAGTGGGGTCCCGGCCGGGTTCACCACCCTCCTCCCAGCGCTCCGGCCGCCGGGGAGAGCGGAGCCGCGCCGGGCTCGCCGCCTTCCCCGCAGCGCTCCGGCCGGCCAGGGATAGCGGGGCCGCGGCCGGGCTCGGCGCCCTCCCCTGCCACGCTCCCCGCCGGGGGGCGGGGGGAGGCTTTTTTGCCTGGGGTGGCAAAAAAGCCAGAGCCGGCCCTGCTGCCACCTGCAGTCCTTTCTTCTCTCGGGACTGGGGAAGGGGCTGTCCCACCCAATGTCACCTCCTGCTCACTGGCCTTGAACCATTGGCTCTTCCCCAGTGCTGCACCTTCATCTCTGCTCTCTGGCCTGGGAGTGGAGGATGCATTTAGGGGAGGGACCTTTTTGGGGTTCAAATCTGGTACCTGCCTCCTCAAGACCCTCCTAATTAAGTTTTTGCTGTCTTTCTTGCTGAGTCTCTGCTTCTGGGAATGAAGCTGCCCCAGGTGGGGATCAGGGAGTTGCCACCTCTATAGCCAAATGAGAAACTACTAAAATGGCTCCCATTACCCAGGCTGAGGAACTGCAGTTGTAACCTCTGG
The DNA here is from genome assembly GCF_011386835.1 of Chrysemys picta bellii. NCBI lineage: Eukaryota > Metazoa > Chordata > Testudines > Emydidae > Chrysemys > Chrysemys picta. The sequence goes on along the minus strand of NC_088802.1, from coordinate 30,713,752 downwards.
GTGGGCTAGAGTTCACTTCATTTCTCTTCTCCAATGCCTAAAAAACCCCAACTCCCATAGAAAAGCAACTGGAGACCCAGAATTCAATCTCTAAGGATTTTCAGCAAGAATGGCCCAGGATCAACCTCCCCACATTCAAGTCCCAAAATAAATGAAAGGAATGAACTTAATTAAGTAAGAATTTTATAAAATCTTATGATAAAGAAACATAATAAATAATAACTTAATTTTTACAACATAACATGGCTATTTTATAATCCAGAGTCATTATCTTCACAGTTATACATAAACATTAATAAAGAAAACAAATTAAATCAAAACAGGTCAGTCCCTACCGAAACACAATGAGAGGAAACTCAGAGTTCCCAAAAGCTTAGGTTGATTTCACCAAATCTATACCTCCGATCACCAAAGCTATACACTAGGCTGAGTCATAAGCAACATCTTCTTGCCACTTGCTTGTAGGACTCTTCAGTTGGAATCCATGCAGACTCTTCCTCTGCTGAAATCACTGCTAGTCAGTCAGCTAACCGATTAACCAACTACACAGTTAAGTATATAATTAAAAAAAAACCTGTTACAAGAAAATACAAAACTTAGAATAGCAAAATATAAATGACTCTTTCCCCATTACTACATTTAAGAAAAGTTGATGAATCATACTAGTTGAGACAATTTAACTAAAATGGTTGAGCTAAAATCAAACAGCATTCAATGTATACAATTAAAATATAGGAAATTATTTTTCCCTCCCAATCTCCCCTTTCTATCATTAACATTGCCCATGCTTCCCTGATGGAGGGTTAACAATATCACTAGCCTGCTGCAAAATGCTTTAGAGTTAGGGAAAACAGCCTGCTTTCTGCTTCTGGTTCAGCTTCTCACACAGAGCACATGGCCTTTTGCAAAGCAGCTTGCCCACATGCCTTCTGACCCCAGTAAAGGGGAACCTATTGGAGCATATCCAAAACTACCACACCCAATTCCAGAAACTTCTGGATGTGGAGTGCTAAATCTGCCTAGCAACAATGATCCAGACACAACTCCTCCCTCCCTCCCTCCCTGAATAGGATCCAGGACTGTCCCAGCCAGAACTGTGCTTTATAGGCATGTCAGAAATGGTTGCAGCCTCTCCCAGGGTTGAGCTCTGCCTCTAACTCTCTGATTCTCTCTCTCCTCAGTGAATGTGATTCTGGATCCAGACACAGCTCATCCCCAACTCATCGTGTCTCAGGATATGAAAACAGTGAGATGGACAGACACACGGCAGTATCTGCCTGACAATCCTGAGAGGTTTGACACTTGGGGCTGTGGGCTGGGCTATGAGGGATTCACTTCGGGGAGTCATTGCTGGGAGGTTGTGATGGGAAATGAGGAACGCTGGGCTGTGGGAGTGGCCAGAGAGTCTGTGAGAAGGAAGGGACGGATCAGCCTTAATCCTGAGGAGGGAATCTGGGCTGTGGAGCGGTGCTGGTGGGGTCAGTGCCAGGCTCTCACCTCCCCTATGACCCCCCTGCCCCTGCCCCGGGTTCCCAGGAGGATCCTGGTGTGTCTGGACTATGAACGGGGGCAGGTGACATTTTTTGATTATGGTAACAAGGCCCTGATCTTCACTTTCCCGCCAGCCTCTTTCACTGGGGAGAGAATCCACCCCTGGTTCTGGCTGTGGGATAGAGAGACCCAGCTCAGACTTTGCCCCTGAGACAAGGTAGGGGGAGGAATATCCCACGGTGGGGCTTGAGATCAGCCTCTCTAGCCTCATACATCCTTTTCAACATGACCCTGGAAGTCTCCTGTGTTCCTGTAGACTTTCTACCCTGTGGTTTCTATTGTCCTGGAGGCTCTGCGGGGTCTCTGACCTGTCAGACCATAGAAACCAGGGGGTGGATGAGATAGAGAAGCCAGTCTTATTGCCCAAAGGATTTTGCAGCCTGTTTGTCACTGTCCTCTGTGGCGCAGGAGGTCAGACAGTGCCACTCAGATGTTGTGGGAATAGCCCAATGGGAATGGAAAAAATGGACTTCTCTAGCCTAAGTCATCCAAGTGTCTGTGACTATGGAGGACTCCCATCTACCTAGTCCCTGGCTTGTGTCTATGACCCTGGAGGACCCCTGTGTACCCAACCATCAATACCTCATCTCTGTGACACTCCTGTCCCTTCCTGCAGCACCAGGGATGGGAAGGGGAAGAGGCAAAGAACCCCTGGAGTGGCACAAGGAGCAGAGGGGCCCTGAGGGGCAGACCTGGGGGCTGCAGGGTCAGAACTGATGGGGTGGCAAGGGCAGGAGTGACATAGGGGCTGTGGCTCTAATTACTAGCTGGGCTGGGAGGCAGGCAGATGTGGGGTGGCAGGGACACAGAATTAATTAATTGGGATTTGGGAGGTTTCAGGAGAAACTGGAGGCTCTGCACCAGCAGAGCAGCTGGCAGATGGAGACCCAGGGACTGTCAAGTGTGACCTCCAGACCACAAGGGAAGGGACGCTATGGTGGGAAGGAGTTGCTGGCAAGTGAGGGGAGGGGGATGTCATGTGAATGAAGGTGAGCTGGCTGTGGAGAGGGGAGATGCAGGTACAGAGCTGGTTTGACCAGAAGGGAGAGAAGAAATAAAAGGAAATAGAAAACAGGAAAAATGAAGTAAAACAAGAGTAAATAGAGAAGCCTGGGGAAAGAGGTACAGTGGTGGGGAACTGAAAAGAGTGAAAACAAAGCAATCCTGGGAAGGGGAGAGCTCAGGGGGAAGTGGGCGGAGAAGGGATAAACTCAGGGGAGAGAACTGGGAACCTGAGTTGTAATGATCTGTGATAGGGAATAAAGGAGATTTAGGGGGAAGACAGAGAAATAAATGGAAGGAAAACATGTGTTAGAGACAATGATGTGCAAAACTGGCTGAAATGAAATACAAGGGAGAAGGAAAGAGAATGTGAGAGCAAGAGGAATCTCAGTTCCTCCTGACATACACACTGGATCCCTGGCAAGGATTTTGCTAAAATGGGGATAAAAGGCCCTGCTGAACTAAAGGGCTAATTCCATGTCCAATATCTGTGTGTGCATAACTCTTCAAAGATCAATAGTCATTCACATGTCAGGAATGCACACACTGAGTTACACTGCGATCTCTGACTGCTGGATTCCAGTGTCCACAATTCAGGAGCTGTCCTCTCCCTGTGTTGAGATCTGAAATGTTTCTAACACGGTCTCATCTGCAGGAATTTACTCAGTGGCTTCTGATACTTCCCCTCTAGCTCATTGATCAGCTCCATAAGACAGGAAGTCTCCTCAGAGAGTTTAGTGATTTATTTTCATTTGGGATCTTCAAAATCTGTTTGTCCAGCTTGGCCAGGCAGGAGTCGCTTTTGTACCTCAAGACACAATCTTCCATCTTGTAGCCAATTCGTTCATTTTATCATTCATTTATTCTGTGACGTTACGATTAACTAACATGTTATGTCATATATAATCATTGTATGCTGAATAGATTTAAATTGGAGGATTATAGAAGTTTAAGATTGATCAGTAGTTAGAAGGAATAATTATGTATTAGGTATCTAAGTAAAAAGGGCTAAAATGCAAAGCCTACAGGCTGAGGCCTGTAAGATGTCAGCTTACCATACTAGGCCACAGGCTTAAGAAATGCGTGACATACGTAAGTGACCAAAGAATGACCCGATGCCGCAAGATTATAGGGAAAATATGTACCAATGGGTGATATTGCAAAAAATTAAAAGTAAGAGTAATTGTTTGCTTAGAAGATACCTGGTAGTCTTTCTAACACATGCCATAACCGCAGGGTGAAATATGTGCATAAATGCTATTGCGGTATCGTCAGAATTACAAATAAAAGAAGGGTGCCCAGATTGGGAAAACTGAACTCCCTATGGGAAAACTTCAGCAGGAACCATCCCTCTACTGATGATCAATTGGCAAGGTATCCATCAGACCTTAAGAATATCATTAAGGATGTGAGTATGACAAAATTTGTAATTCGTGCATAGGTCTTTATAGGACTTCTTGGGTAATCGTAACCTTAACTGTAACTTTATTAAAACTTATAAAACAGACTAAACCTTGTACTTGTGAATATATGTGTGGTCACTACCCTTGGTCTTTATGTGTTCCTAAAGACCCTAAATCTGAAGTTATTAACAGAGGTGACTTTCATTCTGCTGAGCTTGAAACTGTAGCCACCAGAGCCAAACCCACGGTGGTGTAATACCACATTACAAAATTCACTTTAAATAAAATAAAAGGCTACAACCTCTTGCTTTGTGTCTGTTTCAATAAAAAAAAATTGGGAAAGGGCTGGTCAGGGATGTGGAAGGGGCTGGAGTCTTTCCTGGAGCGCTGAGTATGCAGGAGGAGATTTCTTTGAAAACCCTATTGTGACATTATACTTCATATTCTTTATGAAAATATGCTTATGATATGAATATGACATAATTAAGAGATGCTTTATGCAAGATAACTCTTGTAAGGTATCATTGGAAAGGTTAAAATGTACTGGATGTGATTATCCAATTGATATGCCTGTATCATTTCTGTTTCTGAAGTTAGGAAAATTGACTATGTATCTACATTCCAACTATGTTACTTTGGATGACGCTCCCTTCTAACACTTCAGGTACAACAATGGAAAAGCCAGACAGCGCTGATGGCCCATCAGCGCTGACAATGGACTGTGAAAAGGCTTGGCCTTCCTGCAGATGCTCCATACTGCTACTGACTCATGGACTCTGGGATACTACAGAGTGAGGTGGTCTTGTCACCTGATACTGAACATTACCTGGGACTTCTTGTAAATTTCCACCAGAAGGGAAGGGGGGTCACGTTTGGGAGACAAGGGTTCTTGCCTTATGTAAATCCTATTTAAGGGTGGGGAGGAAGGCAAACTGGGCTCCTCCCCTCCATGGGTGCCGGCTCAAGAAGAAAGACTGCTAAAGCCACCTGAAGGGAAGGCAGGGGGAGAGTCCAGACTGAGACAGGGATCTAATCTGAAAAGGAATATAACTGGAACTCTGAACCACTGAAACTTTGCAACCTGCCTAAAATAACATTTAGGGTGAGAATTTACATTTTGTAACCTGTTTCTTAAGTATATTGAGCGTAGTTTGCGTGCTCTGTTTTATTTCCTTAGTAATCTGCTTTCTTATGTTTGCTACCTACTTAGCTACTTAAAATACACCTGTTATAGTTAATAAACTTATTTCTGGTTTATACTATAACCCAGTTTATGTGATTTCTAACTGGGGATGGGTGGGGGGGAAGTGTGAAGTTGTGCATACTCTCCTCCATATTGAGGGAAGAAATGAATTTCATATAATTTTGGGTGTGTGTACCGCAAGGGAGGTGGACATCTGGGTGCCATGGCAAGCCCCTAAGGCTGAATCTTTCCAGAGCAGATCTCTGACTCTCTGTGTAGCTGGGTGTGGCCCTGCCTGTGTGCTTGGCTGGAAGAGGCTGGTGAGCCAAACCCAGCAAGACCAGGTAAAAGAGGGCCCAGGCTGGCAGAATAAGCTGACTCAGTGGTATCTCAGCACACCAGGTGACATCCCGGGGGTCCAACCCATCACAATGGCATAGTTGAGCAGGATAGTATGCTGCCATTATTGCCCTGAAACACAGGGTGGTGATTGTAAGAGAGTTTTAAGTGTGGTTGCTAGGGAACAGACAAAGTGGTTACTGGTTTGTTATTTTCTGTTTGCTTATTTCGGGCAAGAGAAGTAGGAACAGAAAAGTAGGAAAACGAGTGAAAGTGAAGCTACCAGGAAGTTGGAGCTCTACAGGTTGCAGGTAGAGGAAAATGAAAAAATACACCAGAAACAGATAGAATTAAAACAGATGGAAATTGATGAGCAGAAGTCTGCATGTCAGAGGGCTCTGGAACTGAGGCACCTAGAGGCTGACAAAGAAATGGAAGTGGAAGCAGCCAGACAGAAGCAACCTCTGGAATTGAAAGACAAAAAACTGGAGGAAAAAGAAAAGGAGAGGAAACATGAACTGGCTGTAATGGAGTGGAGGAGACAGAGCCCCCCCACCAGGGGCCCCACCTCTCCAAAAATCCACAAGTGAGAGTGGTTGTGTCCACCATATAGCGAGTCTGGTGATATTGCCAAATATTTCATCAGCTTTGAGAGACTGTGTATGCTCCATGCAATTCCTGAGGACCAGAAGATGACCACTTTGGTTCTAGTATCAGAGGGGTAGCTGTGTTAGTCTGGATCTGTAAAAAGTGACAAAGAGTCCTGTGGCACCTTATAGACTAACAGACGTTTTGGAGCATAAGCTTTCGTGGGTGAATACTCACTTCATCAGATGCATGTAGTGGAAATTTTGAGAGGCAGGTGTAAATATGCAGGCAAGAATCAGTCTAGATGTGTTAGTTTATAAGGTGCCACAGGACTCTTTGTCACTTTGGTTCTAAAATTGACTTGGAGAGCTCTGGACATATTCAATAAGATGTCTATTGGTGATGCTTCAGACTATGGTAAATTTAAGAAATTAAGTATCAAAGGGGTAGCCGTGTTAGTCTGGATCTGTAAAAGCAGCAAAGAGTTCTATGGCACCTTATAGACTAACAGACGTATTGGATCATGAGCTTTCGTGGGTGAATACCCACTTCTTCGGATGCACGTAGTGAAAATTTCCAGGGGCAGGTATAAATATGCAAGCAAGAGTGAGTAAGGCTAGAGATAACGAAGTTAGTTCAATCAGGGAGGATGAGGCCCTCTTCTAGCAGTTGAGGTGCTTAAGAGAGGGGCTGGGTTAAGTAATGTGGCTTATGTGAACCAAATGAAAGATTTACTGGAGAAGTGGGTGAGGGGAAAACGTATTACAAGCTTTGAAGGAATGTGTGATTTGGTTACTCAGGAACAATTCCTGAATGTCTAGTGATGATGTGAAACAGTGTTTATGGGATAAAAAAGTGGAAACAGTTGATGAGCTTGCTTCTTATGCTGATAAATTTGAACAATCCCAAGCACCTAGTAGGAATAAATCACAGGCAGAGGGGTTAAAGTTTGGTGGGAAGCAAGGTCCCCGTTTTATTCCTGGGGAAAAGGAGGCTGGATGGGAGGAAGGACTCTCACCTCCCAAAGTTCACTCCTCCAGTCCTCGGCCCAAATCACCTGTGAAAAGAGAGGAGCCCAGAATGTGCTATCATTGTAATTCCACTGAGCACCTGAGGAATAAATGTCCTCTGCTGAGTGGGAACAGGCAGCAGGCAACTCATGGAAATGCTGTTACCCAGAGCTCAGAGGCACATTAGGCAGTTGCCACTTATCACATAGGATTTGTAAAGGTTGCCACTGCACAGCCAGACAGTAAGCACATGAAGGGTGTCAAAATAAATGGCAGGGTGTTTCCTGCTTGGAGGGATACTGGTGCAGAAATTTATGTGGTCAGGAGAGACATGGTTCAGGAGAAAGACATACTGCCAGGACAAATGGCAAAGTTTTTGTTAGTAGGGGGTCACAAAATCCTTGTGCCTTTAGCTAAAGTGCACATGCAAGCTGAGGATTTACAAGCTGAATAAACCATTGCTCTGGTCTCTCAGAACCCCACAGAAATTCTTCTGGGGAATGACTTTTTTAATGTGGCTAGGACTGTCCAGGGGTCTGTCAGCAGTAAGAAGAAATCTTGTGCTGAAATCCCAGAGGGAAAAAGTGATGTCACAAAAACTGCTGGGGAAATGGGAGAGTGTTTCTTTAATTCCTCCACAGCAGTGGAACACTGCTGACAAGGGTGGGTGTGGTTGAGACCAGCTCTTATCCAGAGGCTACAGACAAGCTTTTCTCCAGTGGGGGATGGGAATGTTTTGCCTGATGGTAGGGACTGTCCAGGTTGCTGGCTGCCAGGACATTGCAGTTAAGCTAGGAGCAAATCCTACTCTAGGATGCATAGGGAGATGTGCCTTAGAGGGAGAAGATGGAGTCCAAGAAACTACTGCAGTGAGTGAGGATTCCATGGGCTCTGTAACTGGAGGCTAAACATATTCAAAGAAGGAGAAGGGTACAATGCTTGCTAGTGAAGGGTCTGCCATGGCTGGTAGCTGTGAGCCCACAGCTGGACAGGGGACAGATTACCCTCCAGAGAGCACAAGGGTGTATGCCCTGAGAGGGGGACCAAAGAGGTTGAGAAAGAATGTGGAGGAGTACAGGAGTGTCTCCCCACTTATTACAGGGAAGGGTTTGCCCAGAAGAAATTTGCTGGATCTGCATCTGTAATCCCAGGCACCTCACCTGTGGCTCAGGTTTTAAGAGGAGATGGTGTAACTGACCTCCCTTAGGGGAGCAGCCATACAGCTAACCTCTGGGGAACAGAAAGAGGGATGACTTCTCTTCTTACCCACAGAGATGAGCCTTCACACAGCCTCTCTACAGCAGCAGGGACAGGACAGGCTCTTCTGGTTGTGGGATCTGAGAGGATGACAAGATCCTTATATTCTGGGGTGAGGTAAGGGGAGAGTTTGTCATCAGTGAAGGTGGGTGTGGAATGTGGCACTGAGAAGAGGCGGTGCTGGTTCTCAGACATTCACCTCCCTCCTCCTCACTCTCCACGGATGGGTATGTGACAGGTTGGATCACAGAAACCCCCTGGGGGCTGCCACCTGATGTGCCAAGGACTACTTCTGCCCCTGCTTTCCCTGCCAGCTTGGGACTCCAGCACCCTGTCTTGCTGAGCCAGACACCCCAGTCTGCTCCAACACAGACCCAGGGTCTGAACCACGTGCCCCAAACCTGCAGACTTAACTGAAAGTGGCTTGGGAAGTGTTCCTGTCTTTAACACTCATATGCCCAACTCCCAAAGGGGTCCAAACCCCAAAATCCGTTTTACCCTGTATAAAGCTTATGCAGGGTAAACTCATAAATTGTTGGCCCTCTATAACACTGAGAGAGATATGCACAGCAGTTTGCTCCCCCAGGTATTAATACATACTCTGGGTTAATTAATAAGTAAAAAGTGATTTTATTAAATACAGAAAGTAGGATTTAAGTGGTTTCAAGTAATAGCAGACAGAACAAAGTGAATTACCAAGTAAAATAAAATAGAACACGCAAGTCTATGTCTAAAAAAACTGAATACAGATAAAAATCTCACCCACTAAGCTTCCTTTTACAGACTAGTCTCCTTCTAGTCTGGGTCCAGCAATCACTCACACCCCAGTAGTTACTGTCCTTTGTTCCAGTTTCTTTCAGGTATCCTTGGGGTGGAGCGGCTATCTCTTGAGCCAGCTGAAGACAAAATGGAGGGGTCTCCCACAGGCTTAAATAGACTTTTTCTTGTGGGTGGAGACCCCCTCCTCTCTCCTATGCAAAGTTTAGCTACAAGATGGAGTTTTGGAATCACATGGGCAAGTCACATGTTGATGCATAACTCAGAACTTACAGGTAGCAGCCATTGCCCACATGGTGTCTTGAATGTCTCCAGGAAGACTTCTTATGTGGATTGGAACCTTCCAACATTCATTGTTCATTAAATGCTTCTTGATTGGTAACTTAATTTGCACATTCATTTCTCAAGAAGTTGACCAAATGCTTTACAAAGGCTACTTAAAAAATCAAGCCAGTACACTGCCAATATTCATAACTTCGAATACAAAATTGACACATGCATGCAAATAGGATGAATAGATTCAGTAGATCATAACCTTTACATAGATATGTTACATGGCATATGTAGCTTAAAACATATTCCAATTATGTCATATATACATTCATAAACATATTTCCATAAAGCCTTATGGGGGGCACCGTCACAGGGTTTCACTGCACAGGCTCAGAAATCCAGTCACCCATCTGCTCCCCTTTCTCTGAGTGGGGATGCAGTCCCTGAATGTAGCTGTTTTCTCAGCCCACAGCTTCCCCAACATTAGCACGAAAGCTTATGCCCAAATAAATTTGTTAGTCTCTAAAGTGCCACAAGGACTCCTTGTTGTTTTAACATTAGCAGTGTCTTTTCACCTCTTAGAGGCTGGGTTCTAGGCTATTCATGGCTGCTGTTCTACCTCCCCTGCCCACTCCCTCTGGGAATGCAGAGTGCCCCAGTGCAGCCTGGGAATGGCCAGGTCCATGTTTCCCTCACAATAGAAAGGGAACCTGGTCCCTACTGGTGTTTGGGTCACAGATCCCACCCCCCAAATAAACCAGGATATGCAAATGGCAGAAAATACCCTCGACACAGAAAGGGAAGTTTTAAAAACTGATGTATTAACGATCAGGGAAATTGCAACCTAACCCACATGGACAATGAGTCTCCTATTTGTATGAATGTTAGTGGCTATGACTCAGCTGTTCCTCTCAACACCATTTTTGCCTGGGGTTTTCGGAATCCTCAGTAGTGGTAACTTAACTGTTTCACTCCAGGCAGTTCCAGGAATAAATCAATGGGAACACAGTGATTCCATCTGATAAATGATTAATACAAATACATATGCTCTATCTATAAGTGCAGTTTATTAGATTTAAGCACACACAGGCATAAACAATAGGTTTAAACATCCCAGATATTTTCCTAAAATCTGAGTTGGTGTTGAGTAATTAATGGTAGGTCAGCGCTAGACAAATGCTTCCCTCCTGGGGAAAAAGGTGTCAGAAAAACATCTCTCTTAGGATGGCTGCAGAGGACTGCTCCAAAGTACATTCTATATCTAATTCTTTTTATAATTAACTTGTACAAAACACATAGGTCAAAGTGACCCCTACTACATCATCACTTTTCCTAACAATTTTAGTCATAATAAACTTCTATATCAAATAACAGAGGGGTAGCCATGTTAGTCTGAATCTGTAAAAAGCAACAGAGGGTCCTGTGGCACCTTTAAGACTAACAGAAGTATTGGAGCATAAGCTTTCGTGGGTGAATGCCCACTTCATCAGACGCAAGTAATGGAAATTTCCAGAGGCAGGTATAAATCAGTTTGGAGATAACAAGGTTAGTTCAATCAGGGAGGGTGAGGTGCTCTGCTAGCAGCTGAGGTGTGAACACCAAGGGAGGAGAAACTGCTTCTGCTTCTGCAGTTGGATAGCCATTCACAGTCTTTGTTTAATCCTCATCTGATGGTGTCAAATTTGCAAATGAACTGGAGCTCAGCAGTTTCTCTTTGGAGTCTGATCCTGAAGTTTTTTTGCTGTAAGATGGCTACCTTTACATCTGCTATTGTGTGGCCAGGGAGGTTGAAGTGTTCTCCTACAGGTTTTTGTATATTGCCATTCCTGATATCTGACTTGTGTCCATTTATCTTCTTGTGTAGTGACTGTCCAGTTTGGCCAATGTACATAGCAGAGGGGTATTGCTGGCACATGATGGCATATATAACATTGGTGGACGTGCAGGTGAATGAGCCGGTGATGTTGTAGCTGATCTGGTTAGGTCCTGTGATGGTGTTGCTGGTGTAGATATGTGGGCAGAGTTGGCATCGAGGACACAAGTCAGATATCAGGAATGGCAATGTAGAGATAGAGTGAGAAAGGCCAAAGGCCGTGTAGAGTTGGACCTAGCGAGGGGAATTAAAAGCAATAGTAAGAGGTTTTACAGCCACATAAATAGGAAGAAAGCAAAGAAAGAAGAAGTGGGACCGCTGAAGACTATTGCCGGAGAGGAGATTAAAGACAATCTAGGCGTGGCGCAATATCTCAATGAATATTTTGCATCGGTGTTTAATGAGGCCAATGAAGGGATTAGGGATACTAGCACCACTACAGAGGGGCATTCAGGATGGGGGATTACCGTATCCGGGGTAGAAACAAAACTTGAACATCTTAATGGGGCTAAGTCGGGAGGACCGGACGATCTTCATCCGAGAATATTGAAGGAATTGGCGCGGGAAATAGCAGGCCCATTAGCGATAATATTTAATGAATCTGTAAACTCGGGGGTGGTCCCGTTAGACTGGAGAATAGCTAATGTGGTTCCTATTTTCAAGAAAGGGAAAAAAAGTGATCCGGGTAACTACAGGCCTGTTAGTTTAACATCTGTAGTGTGCAAGGTGTTAGAGAAAATTCTGAAAGAGAAACTAGTTGAGGACCTGGAGATTAGTGGCAATTGCAATAAATTACAACATGGTTTTACGAAGGGCAGATCGTGCCAAACGAATCTGATCTCCTTCTTTGAGAAAGTAACGGATTTATTAGATAAGGGAAATGCGGTGGACCTAATATACCTGGATTTCAGTAAAGCGTTTGATACTGTACCCCATGAGGAATTATTGGTTAAACTGAAAAACATGGGGATCGATATGAAAATCCAGAGGTGGATAAGGAATTGGTTAATGGGGAGAATGCAGCGGGTCGTATTAAAGGGTGAACTGTCAGGTTGGAGGGAGGTTACTAGTGGAGTGCCTCAAGGTTCGGTTTTGGGACCCATTTTATTTAATCTATTTATAACTGACATCGGAACCGATTGCAGGAGTGGGCTGATAAAGTTTGCGGATGATACGAAGGTGGGAGGCGTTGTAAATTCGGAAGAGGATAGGGATATCCTGCAGGGAGACTTGAATGAGCTTGTGAATTGGAGTATCAGAAATAGGATGAAATTTAATAGTGAAAAGTGTAAGGTGATGCATTTGGGGATGACTAATAACAATTTTAGTTACAAGATGGGGACGCATTGGTTAGAAGTAATGGAAGAGGAGAAGGACCTAGGGGTCCTTGTAGACCGCAGGATGACTATGAGTCGACAATGTGACGTGGCGGTGAAAAATGCTGTCTTGGGATGCATTAGGCGAGGTATATCTAGTAGGGATAAGGAGGTCCTGCTTCCGTTGTACAAGGCGCTGGTGAGACCTCATTTGGAGTACTGTGTGCAGTTCTGGTCTCCCATGTTTAAAAAAGATGAACTCAAACTGGAACGGGTGCAGAGAAGGGCCACTAGGATGATCAGAGGAATGGAAAACCTGTCGTATGAAAGGAGACTAGAGGAGCTTGGGTTGTTTAGTCTGACAAAGCGAAGGCTGAGAGGGGATATGATTGCTATCTTTAAATATATTAGAGGGATTAATACAAGGGAGGGAGAAGAATTATTCCAGCTTAGTACTAACGTGGATACGAGAACAAATGGATATAAACTGGCCGTGGGGAAGTTCAGGCTTGAAATTAGATGAAGGTTTCTGACCGTCAGAGGGGTGAAATATTGGAACGGCCTTCCGAGGGAAACGGTGGGGGCGAGGGACCTGTCTGGTTTTAAGATTAAGTTAGATAAGTTTATGGAGGGAATGGTTTAATGGTAAAACATAGTAGTCAAGGAAAACCAAGCAATGGTAGGTAAATAGCATAGAATCATAGAATCATAGAATCATAGATTATAGGACTGGAAGGGACCTCGAGAGGTCATCGAGTCCAGTCCCCTGCCCGCATGGCAGGACCAAATACTGTCTAGACCATCCCTGATAGACATTTATCTTAAATATCTCCAGAGACGGAGATTCCACAACCTCCCTAGGCAATTTATTCCAGTGTTTAACCACCCTGACAGTTAGGAACTTTTTCCTAATGTCCAACCTAGACCTCCCTTGCTGCAGTTTAAACCCATTGTTTCTGGTTCTATCCTTAGAGGCTAAGGTGAACAAGTTCTCTCCCTCCTCCTCATGACACCCTTTTAGATACCTGTAAACTGCTATCATGTCCCCTCTCAGTCTTCTCTTCTCCAATGGCTAACAGGGGTCAGGATGGAGACTCTTGCCTATATGCTCGGGGTCTTACTGATCGCCATATTTGGGGTCGGGAAGGAATTTTCCTCCAGGGCAGATTGGCTGAGCCTCTGGAGGTTTTTCGCCTTCCTCCGCAGCATGGGGCAGGGATCTCTAGCAGGAGGGTCTCTGCCGATTGAGGTCACTAATAACAGGATTGGGGACTTCAGCAGCAGAGTCCAGAGAAGGGGTAGGGACGGTTTTATGGCCTGCAGCATGCAGGGGGTCAGACCAGATGATCATAATGGTCCCTTCTGACCTTAAAGTCTATGAGTCTATGAGTCTGTATAATCTCTGGGTATGTCTACACTACGAAATTAGGTCGAATTAATAGAAGCCGGTTTTATAGAAATCGGTTGTATACAGCCGATTGTGTGTGTCCCCACATAAAATGCTCTAAGTGCTCTAGTCGGCGGACCGCGTCCACAGTACCGAGGCTAGCGTCGACTTCCGGAGCATTGCACTATGGGTAGCTATCCCACAGTTCCCGCAGTCTCCGCCACCCATTGGAATTCTGGGTTGAGATCCCAATGCCCGGATGATGCAAAACAGTGTCGCGGGAGGTTCTGGGTACATGTGGTCAGGCCCCTCCCCCTCCGTCAGAGCAACGGCAGACAATAGATTCGCGCCTTTTTACCTGGGTTACCTGTGCAGACAACATACCACGGCAAGCATGGAGCCCGCTCAGCTCACCGTCACCATATGTCATCTGGGTGCCGGCAGACGTGGGACTGCATTGCTACACAGCAGCAGCAGCTAACTGCCTTTTGGCGATAGACGGTGCAGCATGACTGGTAGCCTTCATTGGCGATCTGGGTGCTGGCAGCTGTGGGGCTAGCAGCCATAGGGCTGCATTGCACCAGCCCCTTGCCTTTTGCCTTTTGGCAGTAGATGGTGTATTACGACTGGTAACCATCCTATTACAAGTTGGATCATTGCACATTAGCAGACTCTTCCCTGAGCAGCAGATCGTGCAATAGGCCTGAAGGCCATCGTAGTACACTAACTGCCAAGCGCCCAGTATTTGCTGCCAAGCACCCAGAAGATGCCGAGGGCTATCAGTCATGCTGCACCGTCGTCTGAAGATGTAAAAAATAGATTTGTTCTGTATTCATTTGCTCCCCTCCCTCCGTGAAATCAACGGCCTGCTAAACCCAGGGTTTTCAGTTTAATCTTTGGGGGGACCATTCTGTGTGACAGTTGTTTGTGTTTCTCCCTGATGCACAGCCACCTTTCTTGATTTTAATTCCCTGTACCTGTACGCCATGTCGTCACTCGGCCCTCCCTCCCTCCTTCTCCTGGTCCATCAGATACTAGTTTCGCACCTTTTTTCAGACCAGGCGCCATAGCTAGCACTGGGATCATGGAGCCCGCTCAGATCACCGTGGCAATTATGAGCACTATGAACACCACGCGCATTGTCCTGGAGTATATGCAGAGCCAGGACATGCCAAGGCGAAACCCGGACCAGCCGAGGAGGCGATTGCAGCGCGGCGAAGAGAGTGATGAGGAAATTGACATGGACATAGACCTCTCACAATGCACAGGCACCAGAAATGTGGAAATCATGGTGTTACTGGGGCAGGTTCATGGCATGGAACGCCAATTCTGGGCCCGGGAAACAAGCACAGACTGGTGGGACCACATCGTGCTGCAGGTGTGGGACGATTCCCAGTGGCTGCGAAACTTTCACATGCGTAAGGGCACTTTCATGGAACTTTGTGACTTGCTTTCCCCTGCCCTGAAGTGCCTGAATACCAGGATGAGAGCAGCCCTCACAGTTGAGAAGTGAGTGGCGATAGCCCTGTGGAAGCTTGCAACGCCAGACAGCTACCGGTCAGTCGGGAATCAATTTTGGGTGGGCAAATCTACTGTGGGGGCTGCTGTGATCCAAGTTGCCAGGGCAATGAAAGACCTGGTGATATCAAGGGTAGTGACTCTGGGCAACGTGCAGGCAATAGTGGATGGTTTTGCTGAAATGGGATTCCCAAACTGTGGTGGGGCCATAGACGGAACCCATATCCCTATCTTGGCACCGGAGCACCAAGCCACCGAGTACATAAACCGCAAGGGGTACTTTTCAATGCTGCTGCAAGCCCTGGTGGATCACAAGGGACGTTTCACCAACATCAACGTGGGATGGCCAGGAAAGGTACATGATGCTCGCGTCTTCAGGCACTCTGGTCTGTTTCGAAAGCTGGAGGAAGGGACTTTCTTCTCGGACCAGAAAGTAACCACTGGGGATGCTGAAATGCCTATCGTGATCCTTGGGGACCCAGCCTACCCCTTAATGCCATGGCTCATGAAGCCGTACACAGGCAGCCTGGACAGGAGTCAGGACCTGTTCAACTACAGGCTGAGCAAGTGCCGAATGGTGGTGGAATGTGCATTTGGACATTTAAAAGCGCGCTGGCGCAGCTTACTGACTCGCTCAGACCTCAGCGAAAAGAATATCCCCATTGTTATTGCTGCTTGCTGTGCGCTCCACAATATCTGT
The DNA here is from genome assembly GCF_011386835.1 of Chrysemys picta bellii. Taxonomy (NCBI): domain Eukaryota; kingdom Metazoa; phylum Chordata; order Testudines; family Emydidae; genus Chrysemys; species Chrysemys picta. The sequence continues at coordinate 30,697,575 of NC_088802.1, read as the reverse complement.
GAGAGTAAGGGGGAGACATTTATGGCAGGGTGGGAGGTTGAGGTAACTCTCCTGGCCGCTGATTACGTGCAGCCAGACACCAGGGCGGTTAGAGGAGCACAGCAGGGCGCGGTGCACATCAGAGAAGCTTTGAAAATGAGTTTTGTGACTGGCCAGGCTACGGTGTGAAACTTCTGTTTGTTTCTCCTTGATGAACCCTCCAACCGCCCCCCCCCCACCTGGTTCACTCTACTTCCCTGTAAACCAACCACCCCACCCTCCCCTCCCCACTTCGAGCACCGCTTGCAGAGGCAATAAAGTCATTGTTATTTCACATTCATGCATTCTTTATTAATTCCTCACACAAGTAGGGGGGTAATTGCCAAGGTAGCCTGGGATGGGTGGGGGAGGAGGGATGGAAAAGGACACACTGCATTTTAAAACTTTAACTCTTATTGAAGGCCAGCCTTCTGATGATTGGGCAATCATCTGGGGTGGAGTGACTGGGTGGCCGGAGGCCCCCCCACTGTGTTCTTGGGTGTCTGGGTGAGGAGGCTATGGAACTTGGGGAGGAGGGCTGTTGGTTACACAGGGGCTGTAGCGGCGGTCTCTGCTCCTGCTGCCTTTCCTGCAGCTCAACCATACGCTGGAGCATATCAGTTTGATGCTCCAGCAGACGGAGCATCGACTCTTGCCTTCTGTCTGCAAGCTGACGCCACCTATCATCTTCAGCCCGCCACTTGCTCTTTTCATCCCGCCATTCAGCCCGCCACCTCTCCTCTCGTTCATATTGTGCTTTTCTCATGTCTGACATTGACTGCCTCCACACATTCTGCTGTGCTCTATCAGCGTGGGAGGACATCTGGAGCTCCGTGAACATATCGTCCCGCGTCCTCCGTTTTCTCTTTCTAATGTACACTAGCCTCTGTGAAGGAGAAACATTTGCAGCTGGTGGAGGAGAAGGGAGAGGTGGTTAAAAAAGACACATTTTAGAGAACAATGGGTACACTCTTTCGTTACAAGGTTGCATTTTTCCTCTTATAGTGAGGGCCTGCCGGTTTGGTATGAGAGATCACTCACGCAGTGCCAGGCAACAGATTTCGGCTTGCAGGCAGCCATGGTAAGCCACAGTCTTTTGGCTTTTTTAACCTTCTTAACATGTGGGAATGGTTTCAAACAGCAGCGCCCTCATTTCCCATATCAAGGATGAATTGGGTTGGCCATTTAAAATGGGTTTTCAATGTAAAAGGAGGGGCTGCGGTTTCCGGGTTAACATGCAGCACAAACCCAAGTAAACCCCCCCCACACACACACACACACGATTCTCTGGGATGATCACTTCACCCGTCCCCCCACCGCGTGGTTAACAGCGGCGAACATTTCTGTTCAGAAGAGCAGGAATGGGCACCTCTGAATGTCCCCTTAATAAAATCACCCCATTTCAACCAGGTGACCGTGAATGATATCACTCTCCTGAGGATAACAAAGAGAGATAAGGAATGGATGTTGTCTGCATGCCAGCAAATACCGGGACCATACGCTGCCATGCTTTGTTATGCAATGATTCCAGACTACGTGCTACTGGCCTGGCGTGGTAAAGTGTCCTACCATGGCGGACGGGATAAGGCAGCCCTCCCCAGAAACCTTTTGCAAAGGCTTTGGGAGTACATGAAGGAGAGCTTTCTGGAGATGTCCCTGGAGGATTTCCGCTCCATCCCCATACACATTAACAGACTTTTCCAGTAGCTGTACTGGCCGCGATTGCCAGGGCAAATTAATCATTAATCATTAAACATGCTTGCTTTTAAACCATGTGTAATATTTACAAAGGTACACTCACCAGAGGTCTCCTGTGTTCCCTCAGGGTCTTGGGTGAGTTCGGGGGTTACTGGTTCCAGGTCCAGGGTGACAAACATATCCTGGCTATTGGGGAAACTGGTTTCTCTGCTTCCTTGCTGCTGTGAGCTACCTACAGTACCTCCATCCTCATCTTCCTCGTTCCCCAAACCCTCTTCCCTGTGTGTTTCTCCATTGACGGAGTCATAGCACACGGTTGGGGTAGTGGTGGCTGCACCCCCTAGAATGGCATGCAGCTCCGCGTAGAAGCGGCAAGTTTGCGGCTGTGTCCCGGACCTTCCGTTTGCTTCTCTGGCTTTGTGGTAGGCTTGCCGTAGCTCCTTAATTTTCACGCGGCACTGCTGTGTGTCCCTGTTATGGCCTCTGTCCTTCATGGCCTTGGAGACCTTTTCTAATACTTTGCCATTCTTTTACTGCTATGGAGTTCAGCTAGCACTGATTCATCTCCCCATATGGCGAGCAGATCCCGTACCTCCCGTTCGGTCCATGCTGGAGCTCTTTTGCGATCCTGGGACTCCATCACAGTTACCTGTGCTGATGAGCTCTGCGTGGTTACCTGTGCTCTCCACGCTGGGCAAACAGGAAATGAAATTCAAACATTCGCGGGTCTTTCCCTGTCTACCTCGTCAGTGCATCTGAGTTGAGAGTGCTGTCCAGAGTGGTCACAATGAAGCATTGTGGGATAGCTCCCGGAGGCCAATAACATCGAATTCCATCCACACTACCCCAATTCCGACCCGCAAAGGCCGATTTTATCGCTAATCCCCTCGTCGAAGGTGGTGTAAAGAAACCAGTTTAAAGGGCCCTTTAAGTCGAAAGAAAGGGCTTCATCGTGTGAATGAGTCCAGGCTTAATTCGATTTAACGCTGCTAAAGTCGACCTAAACCCGTAGTGTAGACCAGGCCTCTGTCTGGTTCTGTGATTGTTTCTGTCTGCTGTATAATTAATTTTGTTGGGTGTAAACCAATTAAGGTGGTGGGATATAATTGGTTAAATAATTATGTTACAATATGTTAGGATTGGTTAGTTAAATTTCAGTAAAATGATTGATTAAGGTATAGCTAAGCAGAACTCAAGTTTTACTACATAGTCTGCAGTCAATCAGGAAGTAAGGGGGGAATGGGAACAGGGACTGGGGGTGGGGGAATTGGGATCATGTTTTGCTAAGGGGGGAAATGGGAACAGGGACACAGGCAAGGCTCTGTGGTGTCAGCGCTGGGAATGGGGGACACTAAGGCCTTGTCTACACTACGAGAGTAGTTCGATTTTACTTGCATCGAATTTTTGTAATCGATATTGCAAAGTCGAACGTGTGTGTCCACACTAAGGACAGTAATTCGACTTTGTGCGTCCACACTAACGGTGATAGCGTCGACATTCGAAGCGGTGCACTGTGGTCAGCTATCCCACAGTTCCCGCAGTCCCCTCTGCCCATTGGAATTCTGGGTGTAGCCGGCAATGCCTTCTGGGTAACAAAATGAGTCGAGGGTGCTTTTGGGAAACTGTCGTCATCCGTCCATCACTCCCGCCCTCCCTCCCTGAAAGCGCCGGCGGGAAAACAGTTCGCGCGCTTTTCCAGTCATTGACAGCGCGGACGCCACTGTACTCCGAGCATGGAGCCCGCTGCGACCATCGCTGCAGTTGTGGCCGCTCTCAACGTCTCGCAGCTTATCATAAAGGTTTCCCTGAGGCAGATGCAGAAAAGTCAGGCAAGGAGGCTACGGCACCGCGGTGATGTCCTGAAGTCTGAGAGTAGCACAGACCTGTCAGAAAGCAGGCGACCCAGCGCCGAGGACATCACAGTGGCAATGGGTCATGTTGATGCCGTGGAACGGCGATTCTGGGCACGGGAGACAAGCACTGAGTGGTGGGACCGCATAGTGCTGCAGGTCTGGGATGAATCCCAGTGGCTGCGAAACTTTCGCATGCGGAAGGGAACTTTCCTGGAACTTTGTGAGTTGCTGTCCCCTGCCCTGAAGCGCAGTGACACCCGGTTGCGAGCTGCACTGAGTGTACAGAAGCGAGTGGCCATAGCCCTGTGGAAGCTTGCAACGCCAGACAGCTACCGGTCAGTCGCGAACCAGTTTGGGGTGGGCAAATCTACCGTGGGGGTTGTTGTGATGCAAGTAGCGAAGGCAATCGTTGATGTACTGCTGCCAAAGGTAGTGACCCTGGGAAACGTGGAGGCGATCATAGATGGCTTCGCAGCGATGGGATTCCCAAACTGCGGTGGGGCCATAGATGGAACTCACATCCCTATCCTGGCACCGGACCACCAGGCCACCCAGTACATTAACCGAAAGGGATACTTTTCCATGGTGCTGCAAGCACTGGTGGACCATAGGGGACGTTTTACCAACATCTACGTGGGATGGCCGGGCAAGGTTCATGACGCTCGTGTTTTCAGGAACTCTGGTCTGTTTAGACGGCTGCAACAAGGTATTTACTTCCCGGACCACAAAATAACTGTTGGGGATGTGGAGATGCCTATAGTCATCCTCGGGGACCCAGCCTACCCGCTAATGCCCTGGCTCATGAAGCCCTATACTGGCGCCCTGGACACTGAAAAAGAACTCTTCAACTACCGGCTGAGCAAGTGCAGAATGGTGGTGGAGTGTGCTTTTGGCCGTCTCAAGGGGAGATGGAGAAGCTTACTGACTCGCTGTGATCTCAGCGAAACCAATATCCCCATTGTTATAGCAGCTTGCTGTGTGCTCCACAATCTCTGTGAGAGCAAGGGGGAGACCTTTATGGCGGGGTGGGAGGTTGAGGAAAATAGCCTGGCTGGTGATTACTCACAGCCAGACAGCCGGGCGATTAGAAGAGACCAGCGGGAAGCGCTGTGCATCCGGGAGGCTTTGAAAGCAAAGTTCCTGAGTGAGCAGGGTAACCTGTGATTTTATAGTTTGTGTACTGAGAAGCTAAACCTGCCCCCGTTTCTTTACCCAGGTAATGTTGACTATCCTATCCAGTTACATACCCCCTTCACCCCCCCTCCAACACACGTGTCGAAATAAAAATAGTTCTACTTTGTTAAAGCACACCGTTTTCTTTAATACTGTTTTAGCGGGAATTTTTTAAAACTGGGACGCAGACTGTGGTGCGGGGCGGGTCTAGTGTTGTGATGCGAATGCAGCTTCTAAACTCAAGGATTGACAGGCTCCGCTGCGGTGGGATGCTTGTTTCAACGGAGCCTGTCACCCCTCCTGATCGGGACTGTGTGTATGGGAGGTCTATTTGACTTTGTGGCAGGGGGAGGACGGTTACAGATCCCATGCTGTGTGGCTCTGTGATCCTGTCTAAGGACCGGCGCTTAAGATCTGTAACTGCCCTCCCCCGCCACAAAGTCACAGAGCAACCCACCCCCCCCAACATTACATCAAAACAACCTCCCAGACTAACCGGGGCAACTAGTCACTGCATCACTGCACTGTGTATGTGCCCTGCTGCTGTGCCTGCCCCCGACTATGTACCCTGCCAAAGGAGACTGTCCTGTCCAATTTCCAACCCCCTTTCCCCTCCTCCTCCAAAAGAACATGATTGAAACAGTAGTTAACAGAAACGAATTTTTTATTATCAACTACACATGGCATTGGGAGGTGAAACTTGGACGTGGGCTTGTGTCAGGCGGTAAGGAAAGAACTTTTCAAATTTTGGGAAATGAGAGCCTTCTGCTACTAGAGCTCTCTGCAGGGGTGGAGTGAGAGTTAGCAGGGACTCTGCCGCCTCTCCTTCTTTGCACTTTGGGTGAGGTGGGTATGGGACTTGGTGGCGGGGGAGGGCGGTTAGAGATGGACTGCAGCGGGGCTCTGTCCTCCTGCCTCCGTTCCTGCAGAACATCCACAAGGCGCCGGAGTGTGTCCGTTTGCTCCCTCAGTAGTCCAAGCAGCGTTAGAGTCGCCTGCTGGTCTTCCTGCCGCCACCTCTCCTCCCGATCCATGTTGGCTTGGTGCATTCGGGTCAAGTTCTCCCGCCACTGGGTCTGCTGTGCTGCCTGGGCTTGGGAAGAGGCCATAAGCTCAGAGAACATGTCCTCCCGTGTCCTCTTCTTCCTACGCCTAATCCGCGCTAGCCTCTGGGAGTGTGATTCCAGGCTAGGTTGTGAGACAGTCGCAGACGGGGCTGTGGAAATGGGAAAAAGGGAGTGAATTCCTCTGAAAGATAAATGTAGTTGTGAACAAAGAACATAGTCTTTCTCTGTGAACAAGACCATGCACAGCACCTTTTACATGCGCACTCAGCACAAGGTCGAATTCTCGGCCTTCGCATTCTGTGCCTGGGGTCTTGAACAGCACATTTGAGAAGCGAGGCAGCACAACGGAATTTCTGTTGCAGGCAGACATGGTAAGCCGTACACTTGTGGCAGTTTAAAACTTTTATATTACCACTGGCCTCATTTCACATTTAAATCAATGTCAGTCCCTGCTGCCAGCAATCCGGCAAGCGGGAACTCTGCCCCTGTCCCACCCCCTCGCGGCTGTCCCCGGGAACGATCCCTTTCGGCTGCCCCTCTCCCGCCTCCACCGCGTGGCTGCAAACCAGCGGTTACAGTTCTGTAAAGGAACGGGAAAGCAGTCCCAACACTAACATTCCCCTACCTAATTAAAAGCAGGTCACCATGGCCGACATCACCCTGATGAGGATCTCCGAGAGCGACAAAGAGAGAATGCTCCGGGAAAGCCTCCAAAGACCAGGGCCGTATGCCGCCCTGCTGTGCAGAGCAATGATCCCCGAGTACCTGATAATCTCGTGGCGCGGCAACGTGTCGTACTTCGGAGGACCCAATAAGGCCGCTCTCCCCAAGAACCTCATGCAACGGCTTTCAAGTTACCTCCAGGAGAGCTTCATCGAGATGTCCCAGGAGGATTACTGCTCTATCCCCGCACATATAGACCGCATTTTACTGTAGCTGCAGTAGCAGGGAATACACAGTAGAGCGGCTTGTGCAGGACAATCACTGAAAACCGGACATTGCTAGATTTCTTTTCAAAACTTGCACTGCCCCTTACTAAACCGTTAAGCGCCTAGGGCACACTAATCATGAACAACCCATTCTTTTAATTGTTAATATTCCTGTTTTGTTAAAAATAAATGTTTAGATGTTTACAACACTTACTGGCTGATCCTTCACCAGATTCTGTGTCCGGGGTAATGGCTGGGGACGCTTCGTAGGGGATCTCTGTAAGGGTGATGAAGAGATCCTGGCTGTCGGGGAAATCAGCGTTGTGAGAGCTGCCAACTGCCTCGCCCTCCTCATCTCCTTCCTCATCTTCCCCGTCCCCTAACATGTCTGAGGAACCGGCCGTGGACAGTATCCCATCCTCAGAGTCCACGGTCACTGGTGGGGTAGTGGTGGCGGCAGCACCGAGGATGGAATGCAGTGCCTCGTAGAAACGGGATGTCTGGGGATGGGATCCGGAGCGTCCGTTTGCCTCTTTGGTCTTCTGGTAGCCTTGTCTCAGCTCCTTGATTTTCACGCGGCACTGCGTTGCATCCCGGCTGTATCCTCTCTCTGCCATGTCTTTAGAGATCTTCTCGTAGATCTTTGCATTCCTTCTTTTGGATCGCAGCTCGGAAAGCACGGACTCATCGCCCCACACAGCGATGAGATCCAAGACTTCACGATCAGTCCATGCTGGGGCTCTCTTTCTATTCACAGACTGCATGGCCATCACTGCTGGAGAGCTCTGCATCGTTGCCAGTGCTGCTGTGCTCGCCACGATGTCCAGACAGGAAATGAGATTCAAACTGGCCAGACAGGAAAAGGAATTCAAATTCAAATTTTCCCGGGGCTTTTCCTGTGTGGCTGGTCAGAGCATCCGAGCTCGCACTGCTGTCCAGAGCGTCAACAGAGTGGTGCACTGTGGGATAGCTCCCGGAGCTATTAGCGTCGATTTCCATCCACACCTAGCCTAATTCGACATGGCCATGTCGAATTTAGCGCTACTCCCCTCGTCGGGGAGGAGTACAGAAGTCGAATTAAAGAGACCTCTATGTCGAACTAAATAGCATCGCAGTGTGGACGGGTGCAGGGTTAATTCGATTTAACGGCGCTAACTTCGACATAAACGCCTAGTGTAGACCAGGCCTAAGGAAGGAAACTGGAAGCATTGCTTGCTGGAAGTTCACCCCAATAAACATCAAATTGTTTGCACCTTTGGGTCTTGGGTATTGTTGCTCTCTGTTCATGCGAGAAGGACCAGGGAAGTGAGAGGGTGAAGGAATAAGCCCCCTAACATTGTATAAAAAAGCTTATAATTTTGGGTCTATCTCATGACTTTCTGGTGATTATTTTTATGATTAATTTAATTTTGGGGGTTGTCAGTACTGCTATTGATAGGGGCAGGATGGTTCAAACTATTGGAAGTAGAAGAAGCAAGGAGAAAAGGTGAATCAAAGTAAAAAAGAATAAATGGAGAGTCCTGCAGCCAGGAACAGTGAGAGGGGAAGGCATAAAATCAGGGGGAAGAATGGAGAATGTGAGGGGGAATTACCTGTGACGGGGATTGGAGGAGAGTGGGGGAAACACATAAACAGGAACCGGAGAGGAGTGCTAGAACAATAACAAGTAAATATGGACAATATGGAAGAAAAGGGAGAAGACAGAGGAACATGAGATGACAGAGATTTATAAAATATGAACAAAAGTGAGTCTAATTCATTCATTCCAGATGTTGGTTCCTGGACATTGGTGCTATTTTAGTGCTGTTAAGAAAACTGTTTTCCATATGTTGTGATTATTAAAGCTCCTTCTCTCTCTGTTAGATAGTTGCTGTAAATAAAGTATTACAAACGATTATTCTTGTTTTTTCTTCTTTCATTAGCAGTTGCAGTTTTTGAGAGCTGAGTCATGGAATTTGCTCCCTGTCTTGGTTGATCCCCACAGCTACAACAGGGAATATGCCAACATGTCACTATGAAGAGAGCTTGAGTTTTACTGTGACGACTCCAGCTGTGCTCTCTCTATTGTGCTGTATATAAACATGTAAATCAGGAATTCCTCAGCAATGCTCTGTGAAGAGGTGGCTGGTCCAATAGTGCTGACTCTCAGTTTCCAGGTGTACTGAATTTAGGGCTGTCAAATGATTAAAAAAATTAATTGCAGTTTAATTGCACTGTTAAACAGTAATAGAATACCATTTATTTACATATTTAAAACTACAGGGTAGAATAGATGTGAGTCCTTTTGGCTGTAATGCTATAATTAGAACATTGAGTATATTCTGCTCTTCTTTGAAATGTTGGGAGACAGAGCTCAGGGTGAAATACCCAGGTCCAGGAAACAGCAGCAGCAGCAGGAACAACTGAAGCAACAGATTAATCAGGGGAAAAAACTGTCTATTAGGAATCTCCTTCTTTTTAAAAATTATCATTATCTTTTTAGCTAACAGTTGTCAGTTCCCAGGTATCAGCAGGTCCAAGATAGATAATTTACAACAATGTAACCAGTTCCCTCTGCCACAATTTATGTATTCCCAATGCAGTTATATGGCTGCAACATTGTATCCAGCTGAACTATGTGTGTCTACAGCAGTGTCTTTAGTCTTTGTGCCTTTCCCACCACAATTGAGTTTCTGTTCCTGGTCCAGGTGGCCACTCCCCAGACTCTCTCAGGCCCCTTCAATCCATCCTCAGATCCCCCCTCTTGAAGGTGGAATAGACAAGTGGGCTGAAAGCCTTGGAGATTGGAGTTTTCTGCTTATCCCATACCCTGTACAGTGCAGGAGCACCAGGGCCAGCTCCCCTCACATATGCTGACACATGGAAAATCTCTCTCTAAAGCTGAGATGAAAGTTCTGACTCCACTAACCATTGAGTCCTTGGCCTGTGCTGCTGAGACTGACAACAAAGGGGACCAATCAGTGCAGGCCTTGCTAGTTACATTTGTGAATGATGTGGACACCAGGCTGAGAGCCCAGCCCCTTCCACACAGGTCCCTGAGCTGCCACCAGATGAACTTTCAGCCACTGAGGGGTATGCCTACACTGCAACATAAGCCTGTGCTTGAGCTCGGGCTCAAGTCTAAGCCTCCTGGTGTCTACACTGCAATTGTGCTGACCCAGGTGTCCTAGGACCCTGCAGGGCTGGAGGGTCCAAGCACAAGTCAGGACAGTGTTCAAGGGGACCCAGTGTTCAAACCCTATTGCTTTGCAATGTAGACACAGCCCCACCTGACTTATGTCCCAGTAGTCTGCCAGAAGTATCCTTCAAGTCAATAGGACAACTTCCTTAGTCCTCTATCCCAACAAAATGCAATCCACTCTGTTGAAAAGGGGAGCCACCCCATCCTCTCAGAGAACAGCAGACGCTCAGGTAAGAGTTAACCCATTCTCTTCTGATCACTGATCTGCAAGCACACTGCCAGAGAGTCTCCTGGGTTTGCCGTGGAGAGCAAACCAATCAAGCTTTTTTGCAAAACGAGATGCTTCGTGATCACGGGAGCACAGCAAAACTTTGCTGAAACACTGGTGCAAGGTCAGTTAAACTGTGAACTTCAGGAAAAGCACCAGGAACGACCACGTGTACTAGCAGATAGCTAAAAAGCTGGCAGCTCCGCAGATTTTCTGGACAGGTGATCAGTGCAGGGAGTGTATTAAGAGGCTGAAGTGTGAGGACTGGAAGACCAGGGACAAGAATGGCACCTCAGGCAACTCATCAATGTCATGCCCATTTTATGAGGCATTTGATTGGGATCTGGTCACTGTGCCCAGCACAGAGCCAACCATGCTTCATGAGGACCTGGTCAGCCGGGATGATGTCCTGCTGGCCTCTGAATCCATCCTGGGATCTGATGGGAGCCAGCAGCAGGATCTCAGTGAGGAGCAGGGAGTGACTCTGTTATAAAATTAATCCGGGAGCATGCGGTGGATCAGGATCAACAGAACATTCTTGGTCCCTACTCAGAAGAGCTGTATGATCCATCCCACTCCATGGAACAGCCCACTGCAGAGCCTGCAGAATACCCTGGGGAGGCATAAGCCACCCTAGAGCCTAGTAAGTGTATGACTCAAATTTACAATTTATTATTACAGTAATGGGCAGGATTTCTGCTTTAAGAATCAATGGAAAAATGATAAGCCTGGCTACCAGTGTGGCCACTAATGGCGGAGTGTATCACAGCACCTTGGTGCCCTCCTTCCCCATCCGCCCACCAAGTGGAGTTCAAAATGGCGACTTGGAATTTCAGACAGTCATAAACAGCTGCAAAGGTTATTTAACTGGTAAGTCACAGAAATTACTGGGGTCAGCCATGTTTTCCTTTCATTAATGAGAAATTTGCCACTATGTAATCACTCCTCCTGGGTCTCTGGAGCCACCTGTAAACAGCAAACTGAGTGTGTTTGGGAACCAGTATCTGACTTCCAAATCCAGTCCAATTCAGTGGGTGGTAACCAATGCTTTTCTGGGTCACAAAATCATTGCTCCAAGGTACATGTGGGGTGTCGGCTCTTTCCCAGAACTGTGCTGGGTGTGGGGAGGAGGAAAGATGTATAACTCTGCATGTTTGCATGCAGCAATAACAAGGAAAGCCATGTGTGAGTTAGCACAGCATCATATTAATTCCCTCATGGATTCAGACCCAGTCCTGGCTGCTGACAGCTGCAAACATTTCCTGAAACATGAACTCCAGATAGTTAGTCACATTGTGGGGAAGAGTGTATTTTCCAGGCCCCTGGAAATATACTGAAGATTTCTCCCCAGCAGCTTGGAATACCATCTCCCTGTGCCAATGGGGCACCACACAGACAGTTATATCTCTCTATAAGGGGGTATCAGGCCATCAGAGGGGAGGAACATGGGGATCACCCCTCTTGGGCACTTTTGGGCCCATGAGATCTAGCAGCCAGAGGAGGTAGCCTCAGGGCAGCAACTCCTAGCAACAGAATCTGTGTGGCTGTCCTCATCCTTCAGATGGCAAGGCCTAGCTGCCAAAGTGTATGGGATTCCCCTTGTCCTCAAGGCAGTGAGGTCTGGTGGCCAGAGTCTATGGAGTTGCTCTACCCCTCTGGGCAGTGTGGCCCAGTGGTAGATGCGGAAAGGGATGGGGGACCCAGGAACACCCCATTCCACTGGCTCCTGACCCAGGGCCCTGTGGAACTAGCAGTCCTGGCTTCAGGTTCAGGTTCCACTCTCGGCAAACCCATTCCCATGGCCACTTCCTACCCTTGTTTCCAGATCCTGCAATTCTTCCTGGATTTGTGGCCTTCCATTTCCCTCATTCTCCACAGTCAATTGGGGTCCCACCATGGATTCAGTGCATTCAGCCTCCAAGGGCTGAAGTACTAGAGGCTTCCTGGCAGGAGCCTGCAGCACACATCCACTCTCCTCCTCAGTCAGCCCAGATGGAGCTGAGCCATCTCCTTTTATATATTGCTTCCAACTGAAGCATGCCCAGCAAGGGCATGGGGGCATGGCCTCCTGGGCCCAAAGTCAGGGGTGGCAGGTTTATATAATTTTTGGTGGTGTCCAGAATGGGTCCAAGTCGTCCCCCCCACACACACACACACACCTGCCTAAGGCTTTGGAAGGGAGTTTGGGTGCGGGAAGGGGGTGCGGGGTCAGGTTCTGGAAGGGAGTTTGGGTGCGGCAGGGGGTAAGGGGTGCAGGCTTTGCGCGGGTGTCATAAATATAGAGAGACGGGTAGCATAGAATCCCTCCTTGGCAGCTATACTGAATCACCTTACCTGTAAGGGTTTAAGTGGATCAAATAATCTAGCTGGCACTTGACCAGAAGACCGATGAGGAAAGAAGATACTTTCAAATCTGGGGTGGGGGAGGTTTTGTTTGTGCTCTCTCATTGTTGTTCCCTCTCTGGATGGAGGGAGAGACCAAGCAGGTACAATATCTCCTGAAAATATACCTGGAATAATAGATTTAAAACCACAGAAATTGTAAGTAGGCAAGGAAATGCATTAGGTTATCTTTTGTTTTGGCTTGTGAATTCTTCTATGCTACAGAGGTAGTTTTATTCCTGTTTTTGTACTGTAAAGTTGAGCCTGGGGGGAATCATCTGTGATTTAAATCTTTTTATTACCCAGTAAAGTTATATTCCATCCTGATTTTGCAGGTGTGATTCTTCTACTTTTTCTTTATAAATAAAGTTCTTCTTTTAAGAACCTGATTGATTTCAGTGTCCTGAAGTCAAAGGGTTTGGTCTGTGCTTACATTGAAGGCAATTGGTTGGTATATTATTCTCAAGCCTCCCCAGGAAAGGGGGTGAAGGAGATTGGGGGATATTTTCGGGGGGATAGGGATTCCAAGTGACCCTTCCCTACATTTTTGTGTAAATCACTTGGTGGTGGTAGCAATACCATCCAAGGACAAGGAAAGGAATTTGTGCCTTGGGGAAGTTTTAACCTAAGCTGTTAGAATATAAGCTTAGGGGGTCTTTCATGTGGGTCCCCACATCTGTACCCCAGAGTTCAGAGTGTCTGGAGGGAACCCTGACAGCAGGAGTTTGGGTGCAGGCTGTGGGCTGGGAAAGGGGGTTGGGGTGCGGGAGTGGGTGTGGGATGCAGCATTTACCTCAGGCGGCTCCCGAAAGCGACCCGCACACCCTGCTGGCAGCGGCTCCTAGGCCAGGGGTCTCCACACGCCGCTGCCCGCAGGCACCGCCCCCACAGCTCCCATTGGCCGCAGTTACAATGGCAGAATTGGCACTAGGGGCAGCGCGCGGAGACACCCCAGGGGCCACAGGGACATGCTGGCTGCTTCCAGGAGTGGCTTGCCACGCAGAGAGAGGATGTGCAGAAAGCTGCTTTATCCCCACTGCACTGCCAGAGGCGGGGTGTGAGGTGGGGGAGGCCCTTTTAAATTGTCCTGGGAGTGGCAGGCAGGGCCGGAAGACGCTGTGGGGGAGGTGCGCGGGGGGCAGCAGGTGGGACCAGGGAAAGACCCAGCCCCAAACATTGGAGGAGCTGGGCTCTGAATATTCCTGGAGCACGGGCACCATGGGCCCATACAACTCGCCTCCCCTGCCCAAAGTGTATGGTTAACCCTTGCTGGGCCACTGCCGAGTTGGTACACCTCATCATGCTCCCAAAATATGAAAGGCCTGTCAAGACTTTTGAAGCAAGGGTACTATTCACCCCTCCCCACATATGGCAATTATTTATGAAATATTTATGAAACCGTATAAGGTTTTAATTATAACCTTAATGTTGTCTCTGCACTTCTGTACCTATGATTAACAAGGCTGTGTCCAGAGACAGTGTGAGGACTGAAGCTTCTGCATTGGTTCACTTTAAAAATGTTAAGGAGTCCGGTGGCACCTTAAAGACTAACAGATTTATTTGGGCATAAGCTTTCATGGATAAAAAACCCACTTCTTCAGATGCAGGTACCCATGAAAGCTTACGCCCAAAGAAATCTGTTAGTCTTTAAGGTGCCACCGGACTCCTTGTTGTTTTTGTGGATACAGACTAACACGGCTACCCCCTAATACTTTAGAAATGTTACATTTTATGTCCTTAAGATTCCACAATAATTAATTCTGTGCTTCTCCACTGAGCTAGCTTAGACAATAACCCTCTGTTTCTTGTCCCATTTCAGGAGCCTAAACCTCTGCTGCCTGCTGTTCATCAGGAACTTGATCCCTGGCCCAACATAACCTCACAGACTGTTCCAAAAGAAAGTGTTTCCATGATGAAGTTATGGTCGATGCTCTGGAGAGGGAAGACCAGCAGGTCAGGTACCAGAAGCAGAGGGATGAAAGATTGGCACAATGGCATGCTGACAGGGAGGAGGAAGGGCTGAGACTAACCACCCAGGTGGAGGACAGGGTGTCAGTGAGGGGCTGGCACTTGCAATGAAGTTCCTGGAACAGGAATGGTGGCTCATGGAGGAGGACAGAGCTCAGCAGAGAGAAGTGTTTCAGCAACTACTGTCCATTATGGCTGATAGAGTACCATCTCCTGCTGCCTCCCCCACACTACGGCTTGATCACCATGCAACATGCCCTCGATCCAGCAGCATATTGGACATCTCCATGTTGGGGTGGCCCATGCATTCAGGATTCATGAGTGACTAGGCTGGGTAACTAAACCCCATGTAGCCTTCTTTCATCCACGCCTGTCCCTCTGGCGGGAACCTCCAGCACCCTCCTCCCCCCCCCCGCCCCCGCCAAGTGAGGGGAAAATATGGAAAGAAGAGAATGTGGGACCGGGGGACATGTAACAGTAGGGGGATTATGTCAGGTATTAATATTTTCTGCTCTTTTTTTTGTGTATGTGTAGTTCTGCACCATCAAGTCTCTCTCACTGAGGCAGGGGATTACAAGGTGACTTACCTTCCTAGGCACCCCGAGAAAGTGTCATAAGCCTCATTTGGACCATTTTCCTCATGTCCCGTGGCATGTTTTCAAGTGTTAGGCTGGTCAAACTGGAAGCCAAAGGATGTTTCTTATTGCTATTTCTCTCTTATTGCTATTCCCCCCCCCATTTTTGGGAAGGCTCCAACGCCCTTGGCAAGCAGTCTATAGTAATTTTGTCCTGAACTCAGGAATAAAACCATTCTGACAAAGTTCAAGGAAACCTGAGACCTTCAAACAGAGGCAGAATTATTTTGGCATTAACCTCTCTATACACTTCCCTTTAAAGGAAAATTATGTAAGTGGGGGAATGGTCCCATTATTATGGATAACTTTCCTGGCTTATATACTACCCTGGTAGAATTGGCTAGCAAAAGGATCTGAGTCCTTGCTCCCCCTTTCTTTACCCAGAGGCCTGCTTGACCTCAAGGGCTCCCCTTCCACTCTTCTTTGTGGCAGAGTCCTCATAACCCTGACAAGGCTGGGCCCAGGATTCCTGGGGGCTCGACCCCCGATCTTGTCATGCTCACTTAGGACAGGGGCTAGGGTGTCCCCAATCCAGGGTGCTCTCTCTGCTCTGGATGCTTCCCTGACCCACTAATAATTGAATATAGTTCAAGCAAATACAATTTATTAAACATCAATTTAAAAAATAAGGAAAAATGGAAAAGGTTAAATGAAAGCACATAACCCCGCTGTGTGACATGGGGGAACCTCAACCAGACATTTCTGGAATGTAAGAACAGTTCACAGACTGTTCCTCACACGTCTCATGCCTCCTGCCCAGGCCCTGGATGTGCTGAAGGGATCAGGGCCGGATTAACTTTCGCCAAACATATTTGTGGGCCCCCCTGGGGAATGAAGGGGCCAGGGGCAAGAGCACAGCAGGCAGAGTGGATTTGAGTCAGGAAGACTCAATTTAAACATGGTTTTCTACATAAAAGTGCATTCTTGTTGGTTGTTATAACCTTAATACACATTCTTCACAACTCAGAGCTAGATGTAGGTTTTATTTTTAGAAGGTACACACTATACAGTATATTTTTAAACAGTGATTTATTTTGAAAACTTTTCAAATGAGTTTTACAGTTATATCAGAAAATGAATGATTTTTTGCTTATTTCATTTACCAAAGATAATTGAAGCAGATATTTATGAAGTCATTGGGAGGTGAACTATCTCCAATTCAACAGGTTAATTATTAATATTTGGAGGATTTTCTTGCCAGGCTGTATTAGGAGGAGAACATCACCAGACAGACATTTAAATTTGTTTTATTTAACTAAAACAACAACATTAAGTATTCTGGATTTTTTTCTTCAACAGCAAACATAATATTTTAACAAAAAAGCATATGTCCCTTGCTTCTCACATTTATTTCCAGACTTCTTCTCCTTGTCCAGATCTATTCCGCCCCCAACAATCTTCTATTCATTGAACTTTTTGAAATTTTTCACTTTTAAAGAGAGGTAAGGGATTGACTCTGTGTACACAGATTTGCACAGGGACAATAGAGTTGAGGTCTGTTATTTCTCACCTCTATATATTATTTATTTATTTCTCACCTCTATATATTATTTATTTATTTTAAAACATTTTTGCTGTTAACAAGCATGTTACCTCTGGAGACACAAATCCACAGTTTTAGAACTGCAAAACTAAGCATCTCTGATGGTATCTTCTAGACTGAGCACTGAGTCCCATTGAGTAGATAGAAAGATTAACCTAAATAATCTATACAGAAACCTGTGGAACCCCATAAGATTGGGTCCCTAATCCATGAACTATTAGAACTCATTTACAAAACTTTTATTAAACATTAAGTGAATATATTGTCTCATACTATAGAATTAGAATTTATAATCCCTATTCCATGATGAGATATAATGTATCTTAATTAAAACTATTTTTAGATAGGCTTTTTCCTCAAAAATCCAATTTAAATTAAAAAAAATCAGATTTTCTGATTTAAAAAAAAAATCATTGATTTTTATCCACTCTGACAGTGGGGAATGGTGTGTGTGTGGGGGGGAAGGATTGGTCCCCAGATGGAGCAAGGCAGGGGCCAGGGGCAAAAGCACAATGGGGCGGGAGCAAGGGTTGGTCCCTGGAGCAAGGGAGGGGCTGGGGGTAAACTGCAAATGCAGCAGGGCTGGGGATGGGGTAAATAGGATCCCTCCTGCCCCTGCCCACATAGAACGGGTACCTACCTTCTCCCTGGTTCTAGCCCATTCACTTTGTCTCTCTCTGCACTGAGCTGATGGTGGGGGTGCACTGAGCCCAGGGCTGGGGGTGTAGGGTCTGGGAGGGAGTTAGTGTGCAGGAGCAGGCTGGGGGTTGGGTTGCAGGGTCTGGCCAGGAGCTAGGGTGAGGGAGGGGGCTCAGGGCTGGGGCAGGAGGTTGAGATGTGGAGCGCTTACCTGGAGCAGCTTCCATTTGGTGCAAGGGGTGCAGGCATTCCCGTTTGGTGTTCAGGGGGGGGGTGGGGATGTGGGAAGGTTCAGGAGTCAAGCCATGGGGTGTGGGGGGGCTGGGTATGTGTGGGAGTTCAGGAGTCAGGACTGAGAGCTGGGTTTGTGTGAGGGGGTGCAGGAGTAAGGGCATGGAGTGTGGGGGGGCTGGGTATGAGTGGGGGGTGTAGAAGTCAGGTCAGGGAGCTGGGGAGGTTTGAGGGGGTGCAGGAGTCAGGGCAGAGGGGTGGGGGTATGGGCTGGGATCGTGGGGGTGCTCCCACCCCCCTGCCCTGATCGGTTCATAGCAGGGAGCTGGAGGGGGTATGCCCTGATTCCACCCCCTTCCCCAAGGCCCCACCCCCGCCTCTTCTCCACCTCCTTTCCTGAGCGGTGAGCATGCTGCGCCCCGCTCCCCACTCACACCAGCAAACAGCTGTTCAGCGGCAAGGGAAGCACTGGGACGGGGAGAGGCAGGAACACGGCACGCTCGGGGAAGAGGCTGGGGACGGGGGAACTTGGCTGCTGATGGAGCCTGCCCTACTGCAGCAGGAGCCAGCAGGACCAAGCTTCTGCCCGCTGCCCCCACAGGAGAGAGCAGTGGGCGGGGGAGCGGAGAAGAGCAGGGCGGGCTGGGACCCCTTTGGAGCATGGGCCTGGCGCCATGGTAAATCCGATACTGGAAGGGATGCTGCGGGTCAGACACTTGCTCTGGTGGTGGCCACAAGCCTTCAGGCTCTGGGTGGCAGGACCCTTCTTCCCATTGTCACCCCCCCCCTTCAGGGTTATGATACCTGTCCAGTCTGCCCTGCAGAGCCTCTTGGCTGGTGGGGTCTCCCTGCGCTGGGCCTGCTGCCCATGGCCCCCCTCGCTCTTCTCAGCTGCTTACCTCACCTGGCTCAGCACTGCTGGTGCTGCTGTGCCTCCATCACAGCTTCTTGGGCTGCTTCTCTGGCCTCTCTGGTTCTGGTTGCTGCAGATCTGCTCCCAGCACAGATCTGCTTCCTGGGCTGCTTCTCTGGCCCCCTTATCTGCTGTTGCTCTCTCCTTAGCTCAGCACTACTCTGGCCCAGGCAGCTCCAGGTCACATAGAGGATGGGACACTTCCCCCAGCCCCCTGGCGTCTTGACTCTCTCATTAGCCTGCCCACCTTCTCAATCAGTCTGACCTGGAGCATTGGCCTCTCCCCATTGCCCCAGGGACTGTCAGTCTCAGGGTCCTGATTTCCCATCAACCCTTGCCCTTTCTTTTGGTACAGGAGCTAGCCAACCAAAAAATCAACACTGAGTTTTAGTAATGGGAAAACAATCCCCTTACATTCCCCCTTAGTAAAATTCTGCCACAGCCAGAATGTTCACACTAACACATTTGGCGCCCATATTAACAACATTTACCAGCATCATGTTATATATTAGGGCTCTCAAGTTATCAAAAAAATTAATCGTGATTCATCATGCGATTAAAAAATTAATAGTAATTAATCGTGCGATTATTTGCACTACTAATAATATAATACCATTTATTTAAATATTTTTTGATGTTTTCTACATTTTCAAATATACTGATTTCAATTACAACACAGAATACAAAGTGTACAGTACTCAATTTGCACTGTAAAAAAACAAAAGAAATAGTATTTTTCAATTCACCTAATACAAGTACTGTAGTGCAATCTCTTTCTCATGAAAGTTGAACTTACAAATGTAGAATTATGTAAAAAAAAAAAACTGCATTCAAAAATAAAACAATGTAAAACTTTTGAGCCTATGAGTCCACTCAGTCCTACTTCTTTTTTAAATTAATCATGGGAGTGTGAAAGTGAAATGAATTATATTAAAGAAATAGAATGAATTAAAGAATGCTGTATGTACCTTTAAGTAGAAATGAGAAATGCTGCAAGCCAGGGGGGCAGGAAAGCAGACATTAACTGCTTAACTTGCCACTTAAGGGCAATTGGTGAAGCATTAGCCTTAGATCGATAAGAGTTAACAAGGAAGCAGGATATGCATATTGTGCTCCATGCATATTTTACAATTTTGCTCTCTCTGTCCCTTTGTTTAGTTTGCACCCTTTTATCTGTATAAATAAGACTGTTTGAATCTTGCATGGAGGCTCACATTATCTGAATGTATTAGCAGAGCGCTGTGCTAATAAAACAGAATGGTCTGACAAACTAGGAGTCCTGAGTCTAACTTTGACAGGAGTTAACTGTGATTAATCAACAGCCCTATTATGTATATAAAAATTAACAATTAACAAAAGAACATTTTACATATTTAACCTTTTATGTCTACTTCTTCATATTATACATGATAATATTAGGACACTACAGAGGACCAAGAACATAATCATCTCTAAGTTTAACAGGCAGTACACCCTTCTTAAGACTGATGGTTCATTACACATATTTTCTATTCCCTGGTCCCCAGGTAATACCAGGTCAATTTGAGGGATCTGGCCATTTTCGTCAGGGTTTGGGTTTGCCCCATTGATCTCAGACTCCCACTTGTCCTGTATTTTATTATAGGCCATGTGTCTATGGTTACAAACTGTTGCACAGTCACCAGGTCTGATGAGAGCCCCACTGGACTTGCAATCATAAGTCCTTTTCCTACTTTGGGCTGTGTCTTCAGTTGTACTGAGAGCAACTTCGATGGCTGTCTTTCACCTGTCATGGACACCTTTGACCCAGTCATCAAAATTGGTCACCTC
Source organism: Chrysemys picta bellii (assembly GCF_011386835.1). NCBI lineage: Eukaryota > Metazoa > Chordata > Testudines > Emydidae > Chrysemys > Chrysemys picta. The sequence goes on along the minus strand of NC_088802.1, from coordinate 30,677,268 downwards.
ATCCTTAGAAAAGACTTCTTGATGCTTCACTGGTAATGCCCTTAAGTTAGCCATCTGTTCAGGAATCAGCCCTTGGAGCACCGCTTGATCTGGAACTGGCAGTCTCCCACCACATCTTTCCCGAGAAAAGGTAACTTGTTCTCCCTTCTCCCTCCTTGTCACCCACAGTTCATTTCCATTCTCTTCAAATGTTACCTTCACCTGAGGAACCACTTCCTCAGGCTGATGTAACTCTGCAGTTGTTTCGAGGATGCAACTCCACAGCCTTCGCACATGAATTTAGAATTCACACTGGTACTCTTCCTTTGATGGCATTAGTCACTACATTGGCTGGCTGGAGCCCATTAGGTAGGCTTGCCCCAGATTTAGGCTCTAGAAGTGCTAAATATCCATTGGTATTTCCTGGTACCCGGCAGCGTTCATCAAGGATCTTCCCACTCCAGGGAGGAACAACTGTCTTCTGAGCACTCTAACATTTCCAGTCTGCCCCATGGGGCCTAGGGAATGACTCTGCCTCTCTGCTCAAGGCAGCACTTTACTCAACACAGCCTTCTTCTTAGAGTGCCCATGGTGGTTCATCCTCCTGGCAACAGTAGCTTCTTCAGTTCACTAATGATATTCATTCATAGAATCCCTGGGGCTCCTTCTCCCATATGGCTCCCTTCAGAGGCTTTGTCTTTGAGGATGAAGATGCATTTTCTTGGCAGTATCTGGCCCATGTACTCTATGTTTGCTTTGAGGCACCCCACCTCTGGGATTGCCAGTCCATTAACTGCTGTTAGATATACAAAGCATGTGTTGTGCATGATAACTTCTTGTCCTTAAAATATTTTTTAAAATGTGACTCAATAATGGTGGTGAATACTTGCTTACAGAAGTCACTAGATATGCTGGCACTGCCCGCTTTCCTTTCAACACTGTATGCAGTGATCTTTCACCAAGGACAGGCCTAGGAATCCTTCTGCCACTACTTGGCCTTCTACTGTAGATGAGACACTCACTCTTGGTGCCCCTTTGGTTTCAAGTGCCTGGGACTCTGGTCTTCCTCTCAGTGGACATTCTTGGCTAGTATGCCAAGGCCTTTCACATGTATAACAAATGTACCTTCCAAGCTCATTGTTCAGTGAAGATCTTTGGATCCCGGTGCCCTGGGATACTTTGGCATACTAAGGGGGATTTTTTCTTTTATTGCCTCAGTCATCACTTTTACCATCTCTTCCTGTTGGGCCACCAGTTTTTGGAGAGCTTCACTTAAACTTTCCAATGTTAACTGTATTTGTGGCAGAGTCTTTTCTCCAGCAGCTGCATTCACTAGGCCCCCAGTAATTACTGTAATTGTGTAGCATAGACAAGGCCTTAGCTTTTTTCTATTGTTTCCTATCTTTTAAACAGTTACTGATCAATGAGAGGACCTTCCCTTGTCTCCCATGACTGCTTACTTTGCATAAGAGCCTTTGGTGAGGGACCTTCTCAAAGGCTTGCTGAAAGTCCAAGTACACTATATGCACTAGATCACCCTTGTCTATATGTTTTTTGATCCCCTTAAAGAATTCTAGTAGATTGGTGAGGCATGATTTCCCTTTACAAAAGCAGTGTTGACTCTTCCCCAGCATATTGTGTTAATCTATCTGTCTGATCATTCTGTTCTTTACTATAGTTTCAGCTAATTTGCCTGGTACTGAAGTTAGGCTTACCAGCCTGTAATTGCCCAGGATCACTTCTGAAGCCTTTTTTAAAACTGGCTTTACATTAGCTACCCACTAGTCATCTGGTACAGAGGCTGATTAAAGTGATAGGTTACATACCACAGTTAGTAGTTCTGCAATTTCATATTTTGAGTTCCTTCAGAACTCTTGGGTGAATACCATCTGGTCCTGGTTTCAGAGTGGTAGCCATGTTAGTCTTTATCAGCAAAAACAACGAGGAGTCCTTATGGCACTTTAGAGACTAACACATTTATTTGGGCATAAGCTTTCATGGGCTAAAACTCACTTCATCAGATGCATGGAGTGGAACATCACCTCCTTAGGTCAACAGTGTGAGTGTAGACACTGCATGACATGCCCCCACAATAGTTACAGCTCTACTCACAAATGTAAACTCCCATGCCCAGGGGTCCCAGAGACCAGAAGCCCGGCTCCACCTTGAAAAGCTCCTGTGTTTTTGAAAAGCCCTTTCCTGGTTGCCCACCTTGGCCAGCTCACCTAGGCTTACATCTGTGGTTTGCATCCAAACGACCGAGACATGATCATGACAGTGGGGGCAGGTCAGATCTGAGTAAGTGGCATTGTGACCTGGTGAACAGGTTTGCAGCACCACTCTCTCATATTTGGCCTGGCCACCCTTTCTAATCATGATAGAAGGGCAGCTGGGCCCAACTTGAGTGGTGCTGTGACCCCTTGTGCCATGTTGCAACAGCTGGAGTGTGGAGTAGAGCTCAGCCCCATGGACAGGAGCTGTCACTGCAGGGTGAGTGAGGGGCAGGCACGTTTCACAGCACTCCAGGCCTCCCTCCCACCAGGGCAGGACCTACCTCCCCTTTGCCCCCCTGCTGCATGGATGCAATGAAATAACAGAAAATTCCCTCTACCCCACAAAAACCCTCTATAAGATTATAAAAATAAACAGAATGTCCAGGGGTTCTATCTGTAAGTATTTGAAATTCTTTGTTATGTTAGTGCTGATTGTTAACTGTTTTTATTGATGAGTTTGGCTGAGGCAGCGGGGATTGCACTTTTGAGAGGCTCTGGCTTAGTCAGTTGGAGCTGGTTGTTATGGGATGCAGAGGCATGTGTCAGGCCATGCTGATCAGCCAGAGCTCAGACACTGCTCCAGTCAGACTCCCTGGCTCCCAGGGGCATCTACACAGCAGCTGGGAGGTGTGGTTCCCAGCACGGGCAGATGTACACGTTGTAGCTCTGCTCCAGATAGCTCATTAAGAGCAGCAGTGGGGTTGCAGTGCATGGGCAGCAGCTCAGACTAACCACCCAAGTGTAGTCCCGCTGGACCACCTAGGACCATGTGCAGGTGGTTAGCCTGAGCTGCTGTGGCCACACTGCTATTTTTAGGCACTAGCTGGAGCAGAGCTAGCGTGTGCATGTCTACCTGAGCTGGGAATGACACCTCCCAGCTGATGCTGTGTAAATGGACTGGGAGTGAGTATTCAACACCACAGCATTCTCCAGGGATGGGGGCAGGGCCAATCAGAGGGGAGGTGGGGCAGGAGGGCCATTTGGCCTAGGCCTCAAGCTCAAAGGGGGCCTCAAATTTAGACACTTGGTTCTGATGACACAAGATTAGACTGTGATGAATGTGTCCTCTCAGATCAGCTGATCATATAAAAAAAACACTTCTAGTGGCTGGTGCTGTATCAAGTGCGTGCTGAAAGGTAGAGAATTGTTACATTTTAGAGTCTTTATAGTTTTACGTCTAGTTGACTAAGGAATTATTTGTGTGTGAGAATTCCTCATTATTATCTTCATAGGGTAGCTAAAAGTAGGGTGACCAGACAGCAAGTGTGAAAAATCAGGACAGGGGATGGGGGGTAATAGGAGCCTATATAAGAAAAAGACCCCAAAATCGGGACTGTCCCTATAAAATCGGGACATCTGGTCACCCTAGCTAAAAGAGGTGACTGGTTGGTTGGTTGAGCCTTAGCTTGGCCATCATCACAGGCTTTCATAGTCTATAGGCCCAGTTTCAAGGTGAAAATTTGTGAGGACAATCTTGTACAGTGAGTTTTGTGCAAACACACATTTGAAATGTTTTGACATTATTCCTCTGTCTGTATCCATGTCTGTGTTTACTATGTATATATCATCCCTTTGTCTTCAGCTCAGCCTGTTATATTATACCTTGCATGCTTGAGTTTTGATTCAGTGATAAGGATAATAATCTTTCTGATGTTTTCATTTTGTGTTCTTCGTTTGTGTTCCTTCGTTTTAAGTCTTTTCAGCATTTGTGTACATGTTTACAGTGGAAGATTTCAAGTGTAGATAAGCTACTTATTTACAGCAGAATATTTCAAGTGTGGATAGGCTACATATTGACCAGATAGATCACTATGAAAAGGAGATTTGAAAGTGGTGCAAGCATGAGACGGCGAAAACAACAGAGTGAAACAGCAGCTAAGAGCTCAAAGCCAATAACTTCATTTCTCAAACCACTGGAAAACACACCTTACCCAACAATCAATGCTACAGATAATGAAAACTCCGCAACTGCAACAGGTGATATTTCAATGCCAATACCTGAACATGAGGAGATGAAGGAGATGAAGGAATCAAGAAGGAGATGTGCCAACAGTAACAGATGCAGCAGACGATCCTGTGTACAATCAAGAAACTCAACAGCAATAGGAAGATGTTACTCTTACACAGCAAGAGCAATTCATGAGTACTAAGAGGTTTGACTGTGACTGACATTTGAATTATTGACAAAAGCAATGCTGCCCAAAAGCAGTCTTTTCTTCAAATTAGTTGTTTTGAAATTCCAAGTAACATTCCATGAGATGCTGATAATCATGCTTTCCCTACTCATCTGCTGACAAAAACTCTTCCAAATGGTGAGACGTGCACAAGAGACTGGTATGCTGGAGTACAGGTGCCACAAGTACTCCTGTTCTTTTTGCAGATACAGACTAATATGGCTGCTACTCTGAAATATCTGTACTGTGCACCCTGCTTCATTTTGAACAAAAGTGCTGCAAATGCATCAGTTCTCTCTGATCAATCAGGATGGAGCATCAACAGAGATTGGAGGAAGTTGAAAGGCCAAATACCATCACATGAGAGTTCCACGTCACACAAAGAAAACTATGTTGCAAGGAAATCAGCCAGTAGGGCAGCATCAGCTGAAAGATCAGTTTAGAAGTTACTCTTGACTGAACTCTCTACAAAAACTAATAACTGGAAAAAACTTCTTGAGTGCATTCTGAATGTCATCCTTTTTCTTTCTGAGTGGGGATTGGCTTTCTTTGGTTCCAGCCAACATATTGTGTGATTGTGCAAATGGAAATTTTCTAGGCATAGTTGAGCTCCTCAGGAAATATGACCCACTTTTATCACATCATGTTAAACATGTTCGAGAATCGCAAGAGCGCATGCAAGTCCATTATCTCTCCACATGCAGATAAAATGAGTTTATTGAGCTCTTGATGATATTCGAAATGGCAAGTATTTTTCAATCATTGTTGATGCCACTCCAGATTGTTCTCACAAGGAACAGACTACTATGGTTATTCGATATGTTAAGATTGTAGACAGCTCAAAATTTTCAATTGAAGAAAGGTTTATTTTGTTTGATAATTTCATGAGGAAAAACTGGAAAAAAATTGCTGCTCGAGTACTAGCAATTCTAGATGGTTTTCAAGTCTGCATTGGTCAAGCCTATGACAATGGATCTAATATGGCTGGGAAAGACAAAGGTGTACAAGCAGTTCTGCTTGAGTATAATTCAAACTGTATTTTCTCCAGCTGTGGAAGCCACACACTAAACCTTGTAGGTATTGACTGTGCTGAAACATGCAAGGATGCAATTACTTACTTTGGAACTGTTCAGCAAATGTACAGTCTCTTCAGTAGCAGTCCGCAAAGGTGGGAAATTCTGAAGCAATATTTTCCTGTTTCACTGCATGGGATGTCCAAAACTAGATGGTCTGCAAGGATTGATGCTGTTCACCCAGTTGCGTAGCATTTAAATTCAGTGAGAAAGGCTTTAAATGAGCTTGAATCTCTCAATCTCACTGCACAGGCTTGAACTGAACTTCAGTCTATTCAGAAGCACATGTCCAAATTTGAATGCATTCTGATGTCATCTTTGTGGATGAAGCTACTTACAATGATCTAACAAACTCATCTGTTAATTGAAGCACACAATGCTACACTTGATGTTGAGAGGGATAACATGGAAAGTCTTATCAATGACATTCAACAGATTCATGAAGAATGGGGTCCGATCCTGACTGAGTCCAAATTAGTAGCACAGAATATTGGCATTTCATCTGAGGTCTCCACCAATCACAACTTACCTACTGAATCTGATGCTGAGCAGAATTATAGGGTCAAAGTCTTCCTTGTCATCACTGACTCTGTTCAATCAGGTCTTACATGTTGATTTGAGTCATTGCGACTAATTCGTACCCTTTTTGGGTTTCTTTGGCAGTTCAACAGAGTGAGTAATGAAGATCTACTTTCTGCAGCTGAACAATTTCAACAACAGTACAACAAAGAAATCTCAAAAAGAACAGGAGTACTTGTGGCACCTTAGAAAGATCTCAGTGACGAGGTCATCTTCCTCAAATGAATATTGTCGACGAACTTTAAATTGAATTGCAAGCCAAAGGAATTGCTTCAAGAAACATTCAAACTTGGACTTTCCGGGGTGTTTTCTAATATCACAATTGCATTGCGTATTTTTGTCAGTTTGCCTACGTCAGTGGCTTCAGGTGAACGCACCTTCAATGTGTTGAAGCAGGTAAAGAACTATCACTGTTCAACTATGTGACGAGAGCATTTGAATGGACTTGCCATGCTTAACAACTTAACAACAAGCTTATCAACTGTGACATTGCAAGAAGCTAGATTTTTCCTCAATAATTAGTGCATTTGCACAGAAAAAGGCTAGAAAAGCATTTGTTAAATAAAATAATATTCAAATTATGTCTCACTCTTTTTTTTTGGTGCCTTATTTTGATTTCATGTGTTGTCATATATTAATTTTTATTATGGCTAAGGGCCTCAAAAACTAGAAGTGGCCCGGGCCTCTCAGAGGGCCTGGATGGGGGACATCCAAGGTCAAGTCCCTGATCTAAATCAGGCAGAGAAAGGCTTTAAACCTGGACCTCCCACATCCCAGGTGAGTGATCTCACCACTGGGCTATGGGAGACAAATGGAGGGAGGTGGTTCCTACTCCTTTGGCCATGGTAGCCCTTCTTTTCCTTCACGTTTTAATACTGGCCGTTACAATGCCCAGAAACTAAACAAAACAGTTTGCTCAACCTGAAATGACTCTTTTTCAATTTGCCAAAAATTCTGAACAGTTTCATTTTTGGTTCGACCCAGACCAATTTTTTAAAAAAATTGGAATTGCCAGAGGACCAAAACCTCCATTCTCCTCTCAGCTCCAATGCTGAGAGGGTCCCAGCATGTGCAGCTTTCCCTGGGGTGGCAGAGTGTTTTCTTGCAGATTATATTCCCATCTACTTTGCTATTTATTAATTATTAATATTTGATTTGATCATTTCAGGCTGTGTGCAGACTCAGGCAGGTGTCACTGCATCACTTACACTCAGTTCCTTTTCAAGGTTATCTCTGTAACCACAAGGGCTAGAAACAGGGTGCAAAACTGTGCTGGGCCTCTGCGACTTGCAGCACGAACTCACAGCTCTGGGGGAGAGATGGCAAAGGTCTTTTGACACCACTTTTGCATCCTTGGGATTCCAGGCTGCTCTGGGGGCAGGAGGGGAGCAGAGCATCCCCAGTGTAATTTAAAGTAGCCAGTGGAGCTACCCAAAGTCACAGGAGCCCAGTGTGGGCTGCCTATGGGAGACTGCACTGTGAAAAATGCCCACAGTGCTAACAGTACAGACCTACTCCCTCTACCTGCAGTACATTCCCTCCCAGCCCCACTAGGCCCCAGCTGCACTCCCAGCACATCCCTTATGGTGGGGCTTCCAAAGGGCCCTTTGACGCAGAGCCTACTGCTGTGTTGCATAGAGCCTATATGGGGGAAATTCTTCCCCAACAAGATATAGATTGTAACAGCCCCTGTACAGTGCCACAGTGGGCTGGGCCAAGAGCTCAGATTCTGGATGCCGGTGGTATGGCCGGGGTGAATTTGCTGGCTGTGGAATCATGGGATTCATCAGGCCCTGGCCTTGCTGCCTTTCTGCAGAATGTCACTGTGAGTTTGGAATGTGAAACTATTTGACGGGTTACCAAAGAATTGTGGTGACTGAATTGGGGAGTGACCTTTGGAATAGCTTCCCTGCGTGTCTGGAAGAGGACACGTGTGTGTAACTTTCTCTGTTTGTATTTGGCTCTGTTTGCTCTGTGTGTGTGTGTGCACTTGGAGTCCATGCATGGGGGGACGGGGTCCATGGATAGAAAAAGTTTCTAAAAACAAAATTTCTGTGTTGTTAATTAATTGACTGCTTCAGGTAGGGTAATAATGCTAAATACTTATGAGCGAAGCATTTTGGAGCTCTGGAGTCTTAGGGGAAATATTTATTTGTATGAACTTCTCCTCACCTCTTTATAATTCTTCGCAAGCCACTCAGACCTGTTCTCTGGGCTGTGAGTCAGACATCAACAATGGCTTGTTGGTTATAGTCAGGATCCTTTGAGCAGGTATCTGAAGAGATCTGCAGCTTTCTGATTCGTAGCCTACAGTGTAAATACCTCCAACTGACCTGAAATGCTCAGAGGAGTCACCTCTTTGCTTTGGGTTTTCTAGCTGTTGTAAAAGAGCTTTTACTTCCTGTCCCTGTATTGGGACCCAGAGGCTGGAACTCCCCACCCATACCGAAGCAGGGTGCTGCATTCTGCCCTAACGAGGTCTGTCTTCACAGTAGAGTTAACTTGGGCTGCACCCTAAGATAGAGGGACACAACTCACCCCACCTTCCTCTGCGCTGGCTAGCTACTGACTGACTCCAATTGCACACTAGCTCCCACTAGCCTGCATGCAGGACCAGGGGACCCCCATCCCGTGTTGTTAATGTGATAGCCTGGACTTCCCACACAGTCCTTGGTACACCACAACTTCCTCAACTTTGGAAAAGTCACTGAGTGGAATAGGAAATAAAGGAAAAAGTGATGGGAAAAAGGAGCCCTGGAAATTATTAATTGTATTGCACTGTGTTGGATTGTTACCCAGTAGTTCTCTGGAGAGTTAAAATCCACACTGTGCACAGTGCCCTGAGACTTAGAGACCCTGAGCGTTGGCCCAGGTTCTGCTGCTCCCTTTCCAGTGGGTGAAGGGGAATTCAGCAGATGCCTGTGGCATGCAGGGAATGCAGATCAGAGGTGGGAAAGGAGGCCTCGATTCTGGTGGCTCTAACCAGTAAATACAATGAGAAAACTTCAGATGATGCAGCATGTGGCAGCCCATCTTCTACCTAACATTGGGGATGTGACCCCATCACCCTGCCATATCCACTGCCTGCCTCCACTCCCACTGAGCCTCACTGCAGGGGCTGGATCCACAAACGAACTGGGCTTCAATTCTCAGAAGCCCCTTCTCTCCCCATACATCCGACCTGCTTAGGGTAACCCGATCACAGAGATAAAATATCGGGACGCGGGGGGACGAAGGAGGGGGTGGAGCAAAAAAAATCAAAAAGCAGTTTCACAGGGGCTGGGGGCATTAGCAGGCCCTGGCCATGCCGCGGGATCGCACACAGCGCCCTGGCCATGTGCGCTGCCCTCCCCGCGGAGCCTCCTGCCCCCCGGAGCCACTGGAGTGCAGCCAAGTGGGAGAGGCGCGGGGCTCCCCAGCAGCGGCGGGGAAGTTTATTGGTTTGGGGGACCCCGACTGGCTCCTCGCCCCTGTCCGCCGGCCGCCCCGCCTAGGACAAGTCTCGCCCCCGCAGTCCCTCTCCGCCGCATGTCTCCAGCGGCCCACGCCCCTGGTCCGCGCCGCCCACCTGGGCCCTGCCTGCTCCGCACTGCCCCCGGACCCACTGCACTGCCCCACAGGCTGCAGGGCTGGAGCAGCCTCCGTGCTGCGCTGCCACATTCCCGGCTCTGGCTGGCCATGGCCTGTGAGCAAGGGCTGCCCAGGCTGCTGCACAGGGGCGTCTCCTCCCCAGGCCTGGCTTGGGATCCAATGGGGCAGTGAGGGGGCGGGAATGGGGCGACGATTTGGGGAGGGATCCAATGGGGGAAGGAGGGGGTGGAATCGGGGCGGGGGGGGCGAGAGCCCCTCTGGGCTCCGCCTGTGCGCCAGAGCGGAGGGCAAAATTGCTTGTTTGTCCAGTGTCCCAACCGAACATCGGTCGGGACGTGGGATAAACAAGCAAATATCGGGACATCTGGTCACCCTAGACCTGCTGCAGCAGCTGGGACCACTGACGTGGGGACAGGGACTTCTCAATTATAGGTGTCCAGCTCTGGAATCCTCTTCCTCCCCCACCCCACACAATGGCCTTGGAGAATGTGCACAGACCTAAGCACTGTCAGAGCAAACTGCCTGGCCCAGCTCTGCACAGCAGCTCCCCACAGCAACCCCTGAAGGAAAGGGCAGATCGTGTGCGCTAGTGGATAGGACACAGGTGTCCTGGGCTCTATTCCCAGCCCAGGCTCTGATGGGCGCTATGACTTTGGGTAAGTCACTGTCCCTCCATCTGCTCCCATATGGAAATTGGGGATACAGGACCTAGCACAGTGGGGCGCTGGTTTGAGCTGGGGCCTGTGGGTGCTACTGTAATACAGTAATAATGGAGGAGACGCAGAGGGAGGGGGAGGTTAGTGCTCCCGTGTCTCAGCACGTGATGGGACAAGGGGACAATCCTGATCCTCAGACTGAGCAATTGCTTTGTAACGTCAGTCGAGATACTGCGGTGATGGGCACTAGGTTCCATAACTAGACAGACACAGGAGGTGTGTACTGGAATAGCCAGATGTGTGAGAGAGTGGGAGATGTGATGCTCACATACACAGTTGTTCCCTGTACAGCGTCCACACCAAGAGCAGCTGGAGTGACTGGCTGGAGCTCAGAAGAGACCAAGCTGCAGGAACTGGCTGACATGAGGATGGCCTATGGCTCCTCGTCGCGATGACTATTCCCAACTCACCCTGCAGCAGGAGGCAGTTGGCAGAAGGGAAATGCCCAGTTGCTGTTAGGGCAGCACTTTTATGGGAACAAGGAAGTGAAATTAAACTTGTCATTCCTGGTTCACATGGGGGCAAGCAGGAAAATCAGGCCAAGTGAAGGTGAGGAAGCTGCCAATTGGCCTGTGTAATCTGACAAGTCTGCACAGCAGCTGCCCGTGCAGAACGGGGGTGGGAGGACACAGCCTGACAGGGCCGGGCTGTTGTGGTTGGGGGAGGTTCTCTCCCCAGGCCCAGTGGTAGGTGGTGCCTGTGGGTGGAGACGACACAGGGCTGCTCACTCCAGAGCAGCACCAAGCTTGAGGGAAGCACAGGGGGCCTGGCAGCTCCCAGGGACAGACAGAGCTGGGGAGACATTGAGTCCAGAGACAGACGGTAAGGACTGACTAGCCCCACCCCCACTATCTCTTCATTCGGGCCCTGGGGCATCTGCACAGAGAGATTGGATACCTCCCCGCCTGTTCCCCATCATATTGCCCATGGATCCAGGCAGACCTGAGAGCTGGGAACCTCCTTCCCCCCCTTCATTCCCCTGCTGCCCTTTAAGTCTCCATCTCGCCTTCTCCCTCCTTCCCTGTCTCCTCTCCTCTCAGACTGGCCCAGTCTGAGGGCATTCGCTCTCCTGACCTGGATTGGCTCCTGCAAGCACTTGGGAGCAGAGCCTGGGGGGGGGGGTGTGTGTCAGGGAGAGCAGCAGCTCTGGGACTCATAGAGGTGGGGTGAGGAGGGGCCATTTGTGCAGAGTAACTTTCCTGGGGGCTGCAACTCAGGAAGGTCACGCAGGGATCCAGAGATCTGACTGTGCCTGAAACACTAGGAGCAGAAACAGCAAAGCCTGGACCACACACAGGGCCGGCTCTAGGTTTTTTGCCGCCCCAAGCAAAAAAATTTTTGGCTGCCCCCCACCCCAGCCCTGGGCTCTCACCCCCCCCCACCAGTGCCCTCCCCCACCCTCTGCCACCCCAGCGCTGGGCTCTTTCCCACCCTCACCCCCCCCCCCCGCACCCCATGCTGTCCCAGCCCTGGGCTCCCCCCACCAGTGCTGACTCCGCCGCTCCCCCCTCGCCTCCAGCCGGTCTGGCGCTGGCAGGATTGGGGTAAGCAGCGGGGCTCCTGGGCCGCACCTCAGCCCAGGGTCCCTCCAGCCAGGGCACCCACCTCCAGGACCGGCCAGGACCAGGAGGGCAGAGCCAGGGGACCGCCCCAGCAGGGGGCTACGGAGCCGGGGCAGGGTAGCCCCAGAGGAAACGGAGCCCTGGAGAGCAGGACGTGGGCCCCGCACGACAGCGCCCCGCCCTCTATGGCTCCGCTGCTGCTGCTGCTCCTGGCCGCCCTGCTGCAGTCCCTGGGCGGCTCGGGCTGCTTTGCCCAGCCCCAGCTGTGGCGCGGAGGGCGGCTGCTCTGCAGCACCTGCAGGCAGCTCCGTGTGCCCCGCGGGGCGGAACCAGCCCGAGTTCCCCCGCTCGGAGCCTGCCCGGCCCAGCCACAAGGTGCAGCACTGCTCCCCCATGGCGCAAACTGCAGCGGCCCCAGGGCGCCCCCACGCATGAGGTGCTGCTGCTGCCAGGCCCAGCTCTAGTCTTTTGCCGCCGGAAGCAAAAAAAAAAAAAAAAAAAAAGGCCGGAATGCCGCCCCTGAAAATGTGCTGCCCCAAGCACGTGCTTGGTTTGCTGGTGCCTAGAGCCAGCCCTGACCACACATGGCAAATAGAGAGTGATAGACACACATCACGGGGCAGGGACAGGAAAACACACAGGACTCATGTAAATCAGGAGGAGTTACCCTCTGATTCCCCCAATTGCAGATATGGCAGTCCAGGATTCTCTCCCTCATTCCCAGGAGCCAGTGAAGGGGGATGCAGCCCCATGCATTCAAAGAGTGGGGTTGGAGTTCGTGCCAGCCCAAGGAGAGACAGATGCTCTCAAATGGCACTGGGTTCAGCAGAACCCTACCGGGGTCAGGCTATGGATAAGTGACACTCAGACCAGTTATGAATTTCTGTGGAAGTTGGTTTTCCTGGAATTGGCCTAAATAAGTTTAAAAATCTGGGCCATTGTGAGTAAAGCTGAGTGAATTCAGACTGATCAGTCTGAGTCTTCAGATGTGGGGCAGGAGTTCACAACCCCCTTTTCTGTCCCAGCACCTCAGCACAAGAGGCCCCAGCTCCCATTGAAACCAAGGTGAACTGCAGGTTCTTGTTCCAGGGGTGACGGATGCTCCCAAAAAGTCGGGGGACCCTCAGCACCCAAACTGTGGCCCCACCCCTCCACTGCCCATTCCCCCCAGGGCCCTGCCCCTGCATCATCACTTTTCCATGAGCCCCCACCCTCATGCTGCCCATTCCTCACAAGGCCCTGTCCTCGCACGCCCCTTCTCCTGAGGGCCTGCCCCCACGCTGCCTCTTCCCCCAAGACTCCGCCCCCTGCTTGCTCCTCTCCACCCTGTCTCAGACTCTCCCAAAAATCATGCAATGAACCATCCCTGCTAGGAGGTGCTGGGGGCCTCTGCTCCAAAATCTGTGCTTGGATCCATGGCCAGTGAAACCCAGTATGGAAGGAGGCTGCCAGTGGCTCCCAGAGGAGGGCAGGGACTGGGGTCAGTGGTGTGGCTGCAGTTTAAGAATCCCTCCCTTGGTGCTGACAATCTTGCTGACTCCACCCAGTATCTAATCTTCTGTTTCTGGTTCCCTCCACTGGGTGACAGCACCCTACAGATAACCTTATGTTTAACAGCTGGTCTTTTAAGTGCTATACAATCTAAATGCTGCTGTGGGTTGTCTTGAAAACTGCTGTGCCTTCTGCAGGTCTGGGCTAGTGTTTATGGTTCAAATGTAAAGTTATCTGAGTAAGGGCTTCCCAGGGGGCAGGGCCCCATCCCCTCAAAAAAGTGACAGTAACAGTAGGGGGGAAATTAGCACGGGGAAATAGTTTTTACTTTGTATAATGACCCATCCACTCCCAGTCTTTATTCAAGCCTAATTTAATGGTGTCCAGTTTGGAAATTAATTCCAATTCTGCAGTTTCTCATTGGAGTCTGTTTTTGAAGTTTTTTTGTTGAAGAATTGTGACTTTTAGGTCTATAATTGAGTGACCAGGGAGGTTGAAGTGTTCTCCGCCTGGTTTTTGAATGTTATAGTTCTTGACATCTGATTTGTGTCCATTTATTCTTTTGCGTAGAGACTGTCCGGTTTGGCCAATGTACATGGCAGAGGGGCATTGCTGGCACATGATGGCATATATCACATTGGTACACGTGCAGGTGAACGAGCCTGTGATGCTGTGGACATCATTAAATTAGGCTTGAATAAAGACTGGGAGTGGATGGGTCATTACACAAAGTAAAAACTATTTCCCCATGCTAATTTCCCCCCTACTGTTACTCACATCTTCTTGTCAACTGTTTGAAATGGGCCATCCTGATTCTCACTACAAAAGTTTTTTTTCTCCTGCTGATAATAGCCCATCTTAATTGATTAGTCTTGTTAGAGTTGGTATGGCAACCCCAATTTTTTCATGTTCTCTGTGTATATATATCTTCCTACTGTATTTTCCACTACATGCAGCTGATAAAGTGGGTTTTAGCTCAGGAAAGCTTATGTCCAAATAAATGTGTTAGTTTCTAAGGTGCCACAAGTACTCCTCGTTCTATTTTCTGGTTATAATATTTTTGCACAAACTTGGGGCTCAGTCTACTGCTCTGATTCTACCCAAATTGATCTCAGCTGCTGAGGACTGATCTCAGCTAATGCCTGGCACCCAGTGCCCCCTTGGGGAAGCAATACTGTAAAAGTTAATAACTGTTAAAGTTAGCTCCGGCTAGTAACTGTCTCAAGCCTGAGTGTTGGTGCTGCAGAGACATGTGCAGCACGGCTGCTGCTCTGTCACAGGAGAGTGTGTAGAAGCACAGCTGGTGTTAGTCACTGGGTAGCTCAAGGCAACATGCTGCAGGGATCAGAGAAGAGCAATTACCTAAAGACTTTAACTTGGAGTCCTTTCCTTAGCGAAGTACTGAGGTTGCCTGTCTGCTGTGCACTATTACCCTGTCTGCCTTGGGAAATGGGCTTCTGTTGGAAACTTTGTCTGAAGGGCAGAGCTTTTTCTTTAAGAGCCGATATTTCAAAGTTCTCTAAAATCCACATGCATCCTTTAAATATTGCTGTGTCATATTAGGGCCAGGGGTAGAGTTAGTGGTGCAAGTTGTGGTCATTTGGTGAAGGCATTGCTCAGATATAGCTCTCCCTGAGCAATAAAGAGCTGATTGTCACAAAGTGCTCTAAAACCCATTGGATCTACCAATGTGATTTTTATTACAGCCTCATATGTGTATATACACACACATATGAGGCTCCAATAACCTACAGAAGGTCAATAAACTTTTCTCATCTGTTCTCTCCATCTCACCCCATTTCACTTTCTCACCTACTCTGTGACACTCCCCCCCACCTTCACCCCCATTCCCTCACCTCATTCTGTGCATGTGAAGAGCTGATCCAAGCAGCAAGGGGACCGGCCATCAACCATACCTCAGCAGCCATGGCCTCAGCAGCTCCCATAGAGCAAATGTTAGAAGAAGCCACTTGTTCCATCTGCCTGGAGTATCTGACAGAGCCGGTGACCATAGACTGTGGGCACAACTTCTGCCGAGCCTGCATCACCCAGTACAGTGAGCACAGGGAGTCTGAATCAGGCACAATGATCCTCTGTCCCCAGTGCCGAGAGCCACTCCAGAAAGGGAAACTCCGGTCCAACAGGCAGCTGGCTGATATTGTAGAGAACATAAAAAAACTGGGGTTAAAGCCAGAGAATGCACAGGAGAATCTTTGTGAGAGACATGAGGAGAAGCTCCAACTCTTCTGTGAGGAGGATGGAGAAGCCATCTGTGTGATTTGCAGGGAGTCCCGGGCTCACCGCACTCATGCTGTGGTCCCCATAGAGGAGGCTGCCCAGGATTACAAGGTGAGAATTACTGCTGCTCTTGGTCAAGAAACCCCTTAAAGGCCCCATTGTGTTTCTCCCCAGAGCCAGCTGCTGGGGGCTGAGTGGGAACTCACATGGCTTAAGGGAAGTGGATCCAGGTGCTGCCAAACTGAGCAGTGAGGGGTCCGTCTGCCTTCCCCACCCCCTGCCAGACAGGTAGTGAAGAGTGGAGCCAGCCGTGTCCATCTCTGTGCCAGGCTGGGCATCCAGTGCCAGGTGACCACAGCCACCTTAGGGCACCTGAGTGAGGGAAACCGGGTCTTGTGCCCTTCCCTCTTCAGTGTGTGGGTGAGGCCCGAGGGGTTGGCTCAGACATTGGATTTGGGGCTTGTTGGCACCTTTGCAACATCAGAAAGGTGGCACCATGGATTCTGCATTACATGGATGTCTCCCAGGGAGACAGGCATGTCCCAGTGCAGCTTTCCCCAGCCTAGGCAGGATCTGTGTGTGGCTTGTGGAGATCCATTAAGTTGTTTGAGGAGGGGCCAAATGGAGGGGAATTGGAGCCTGTGGGGAGCAGGCAAAGGAGGGGGATCCAGTCAGTGTGGGACATAAGTAGCTTTGGCCCTGAGGTGAGTGACTTCCCCCAAACAAGGATCACCTGAGAGCTGAGGCAATGCACTGCTACAGGCTGGGGACTGACTGGCTAAGCAGCAGTTCTGCAGAAAAGGACCTGGGGATTATAGTGGACGAGAAGCTGGATATGAGTCAGCCGTGTGCCCTTGTTGCCAAGAAGGCCAACGGCATAGTGGGCTGTATTAGTAGGAGCATTGCCAGCAGATTGAGAAAAGTGATTATTCCCTTCTATTTGGCACTGGTGAGGCCACACCTGGAGTACTATGTCCAGTTTTGGTCCCCCCACTACAGAAGGGATGTGGACAAATTGGAAAAAGTCCAGCAGAGGGCAACGAAAATGATTAGGGGGCTGGGGCATATGACTTACGAGGAGAGGCTGAGGGAACTGGGGTTATTTAGTCTGCAGAACAGAAGAGTGAGGGGGGATTTGATAGCAGCCTTCAACTACCTGAAGGGGTGTGCCAAAGAGGATGGAGCTAGGCTGTTCTCAGTGGTGGCAGATGACAGAACAAGAAGCAATGGTCTCAAGTTGCAGTGGGGAAGGTCTAGGTCCGATATTTGGAAATACTATTTCACTAGGAGGGTGGTGAAGCACTGGAATGGTTTATCTAGGGTGGTGGTGGAATCTCCATCCTTAGAGGTTTTTAAGGCCCGGCTTGACAAAGCCCTGGCTGGGATGACTTAGTTGGTGTTGGTCCTGCTTTGAGCAGGGGATTGGACTAGATGACCTCCTGAGGTGTCTTCCAACCCTAATATTCTATTATTCTATAATGGGAGAAGGAACATAGAGAAGTGTTATGTTTGGACTAGCAGAGAAGGCAATAGATAGACACAGGGAGCTGACAGATAGACAGCTTCTGCTGTGGTGGCTTTATTGTTCAGCTGCAAAATTGAAACTAACATGAAAGCGAGGCTTTGCACTGGAAAGGGTGGAGTGCTCAAATATTTAAAGGGACAGTTCATCACATTCGTCCACCCTGCTTTAAAAAACTTTCCAAACACATATACATTATCAATTACACTGGTCTACAATTTTTGAGAAGTCGTCTGCTTCAGAGATCAAATGTGCTATTTATTATGTATTTTGATGTGCTGAATTCAAATATGACAATTAAAACAACTGATTGGCTACGGTTTCTAAGATATTTAAGTTTTTACAGTTTATGTCTATGTATATTGTGTAGATAGTAGGGTTTTAATCATAAATTGTAAACCTAGGTCTTTTCATGTGTTTATGGTTGCTTTACATTATAATATTTCACCTGTCCTGTTTATGTAACACTTTAAAAATCAGCAAAAGGGTTATATAAATAAAATTTATTATGAAACAAAAGGCAAAAAACTATTATGTACATAGTTTAGTCCTATTCAGTGTCTACTTGGCGCTTCTTGGCTTGTCTCTTGTATTCATTAAATGGAGCATCTCTTGTCACTGTCCAGCAATAGTCTGCAAGCATTGATGGGCTCCATTTGCCCTGATAGCGTTTCTCCATTGTTGCAATGTCCTGGTCGCCGTGCTCGTCACTCACTGCTCCGCAGTTCGGTGGAAAAAAATCTAGATGAGAGTGCAAAAAATGTATCTTTAGTGACATGTTGCAACCAAGGCTTTTGTATGTCTTGAGGAGGTTTTCCACCACCAACCTGTAGTTGTCTGCCTTGTTGTTTCCGAGAAAATTTATTGCCACTAATTGGAAGGCTTTCCATGCCGTCTTTTCCTTGCCACGCAGTGCATGGTCAAATGCATCATCTCGAAGAAGTTCACGAATCTGAGGACCAACAAAGACACTTTCCTTTATCTTAGCTTCACTTAACCTTGGAAATTTTCCACGGAGGTACTTGAAAGCTGCTTGTGTTTTGTCAATGGCCTTGACAAAGTTCTTCATCAGACCCAGCTTGATGTGTAAGGGTGGTAACAAAATCTTCCTTGATTCAACAAGTGGTTGATGCTGAACACTTTTCCTCCCAGGCTCCAATGACTGTCAGAGTGGCCAATCTTTCTTGATGTAGTGGGAATCTCTTGCACGACTATCCCATTCGCAGAGAAAACAGCAGTACTTTGTGTATCCAGTCTGCAGACCAAGCAAGAGAGCAACAACCTTCAAATCACCACAAAGCTGCCACTGATGTTGGTCATAGTTTATGCACCTCAAAAGTTGTTTCATGTTGTCATAGGTTTCTTTCATATGGATTGCATGACCAACTGGAATTGATGGCAAAACATTGCCATTATGCAGTAAAACAGCTTTAAGACTCGTCTTCGATGAATCAATGAACAGTCTCCACTCATCTGGATCGTGAACGATGTTGACAGCTGCCATCACACCATTGATGTTGTTGCAGGCTACAAGATCACCTTCCATGAAGAAGAATGGGACAAGATCCTTTTGACGGTCACGGAACATGGAAACCCTAACATCACCTGCCAGGCGATTCCACTGCTGTAGTCTGGAGCCCAACAGCTCTGCCTTACTCTTGGGTAGTTCCAAATCCTTGACAAGGTCATTCAGTTCACCTTGTGTTATGAGGTGTGGTTCAGAGGAGGAGGATAGGAGAAAATGTGGGTCCTGTGACATTGAGGGTTCAGTACCAGAAGTTTCATCCTCTTCCTTGTCTGACTCAAGTGAGAATGATTCTGGTGCATCAGGAACCAGCAGTCCTTCTCCGTGGGGTACTGGGCATATAGCTGATGGAATGTTTGGATAATGCACAGTCCAATTTTTCTTCTTTGACACACCTTTCCCAACTGGAGGCACTATGCAAAAGTAACAATTGCTGGTATGATCTGTTGGCTCTCTCCAAATCATTGGCACTGCAAAAGGCATAGATTTCCTTTTCCTGTTCAACCACTGGCAAAGATTTGTTGCACAAGTGTTGCAGCATATGTGTGGGGCCCACCAATTTTGCAGCCAAAATAAAGGTGATAGGCTTTCTTAACCATAGTGGTTATACTACGCTTTTGTGATGCAAAAGTCACTTCACTACAAACATAGCAGAAGTTATCTGCACTGTTCACACAAGTACGAGGCATCTCTGCTCACTTTGGCTCACTGTGTCCCTTTGCAAAATCAAACACTGACAAATAAGAGAGTACGACACTGTTTGATTTCTAGAGCAGATATAGGGCAATTTGTTCAGCAGAGTGATGTAAGCTTCGTTATGATTGCATCATCCATGACTTCTAGGAATAACATGATGCAATTCATATCATGTATGACGCAATACCAGCTTCAGATTGCATCATTCACTGTTTTGCCTAAAAAGCAAGTACTGTCCAAACCCAGTCATAGATTTATTCATAGATCCAGTCAAAGATGTATTTTAGTCATTTCTGGTTTAAATTGAGATCCCTTCCCTTTATAACTCACTTATCCTCCGCCATTCCCAAGTCAAGGGTCGTATATACTGACCCAATAGCATATCTTGAAAACTAAAGCCAATCAACAATTTTAAGCATCATTTTCGTTCTCAGTGACCCAGAATTAGTAAAGTTTGACCACATTTATTTCAGAAGCATTTTGGCTGTAGAGCAGTGACATGTCTAACATGAAACACTGTATAACCTAAGTAATCATTGCAGGAGGACAACCGCATACTTTTAAATGGCAAGGGATCATTCTTCTGTGGAATAGCAACACTGTAACTAAACAATGTATAAATTCAGGTGCACCGCTCGTTATTGTATTCTCTTGTGATGGTGGTGTGGCAGTGTCCTGAACTACAGGAACAGTCAGTGGCAAGGAATCAACTGGATCTGGTATGCAATCACCTGGATCTGGTACCAAAGTTTTTCTTAACAAGTCATTAAAACTAGGAGTTGTAATGGAAGGAGATTCAATCAAGGAACAGAAAGTCTTATTGGGACATCCCCGGACTCCGGTACTTGCTGAGGCTGCAACTGGTCCATATGTGATCTCCATAAAATACCATTGGCTAGTTTTACCAAAAACAATACAAGTCCTGTGCATTTTACAAATTCTCCAGGCACCCATTTCTCTTCACAACTGTAGCCTCCACATTAAGTCTCGAACTTGAAAAGAATGATGATGAGTCTCACATAATCAATCAGTTTGCATAGATTGGGATTTGGCTACAAGTGCGGCAATATCAGGATGTAGCAGGTCCCAATAGGTACGCAAAGATTGTTTCAAGAAAAGAGTTTCAGTAGCATGTGGTGTGTGCCTGTAGATGAGCAAGGAATTTTCCAATCTCTGACTAAAAATAGACTTGTTAGCTTTTAAGGGTTGATTAAGTGTCTGTACAAAGAGTTCTGCTAGTAAGTTTGAAGCCGGATAATATGGAGCAGAGCATATGTGCTGAATTCCATTTGAAGCTAGGAACCTCTGAAATTCTGCAGAACAAAGAATTGAGGTCCATTGTCACTCAATAACTGTAACGGTAAACCAAATTATTTGAACAAGGTGCAAAGATGTCCAATGAGCAAGCGTCTCAAAGGGGTGATTAAGAAAAAACAGAAAGCGTACAAAGAGTGGAAGAGGGGAGGGATCAGTAAGGAAACCTACCTTATTGAGGTCAGAGCATGTAGAGATGGAGTGAGAAAGGCTAAAAGCCATGCAGAGTTGGACCTTGCGAGGGGAATTAAAACCAATAGTAAGAGGTTTTATAGCCATATAAATAGGAAGAAAACAAAGAAAGAAGAAGTGGGACCACTGAAGACTGTAGATGGAGTGGAGATAAAGGATAATCTAGGGATGGCACAATATCTAAACGAATATTTTGCATCGGTCTTTAATGAGGCTGATGAAGGGCTTAGGAATAGTGGCAGTGTGACAGAGGGGAATAAAGGAGGGGGGATTGACATTACCGTATCCGAGGTAGAAGCCAAACTTGAACACCTTAACAGGACTAAATCGGGCGGACCGGATGATCTTCATCCGAGAATATTGAAGGAACTGGCGCGAGAAATTGCAAGCCCGTTAGCGATCATTTTTAATGAATCTATAAACTCGGGGGTGGTACCGTTGGACTGGAGAATAGCTAATGTGGTTCCTATTTTCAAGAAAGGTGACCCGGGTAACTACAGGCCTGTTAGTTTAACATCTGTAGTATGCAAGGTCCTGGAAAAAATTTTGAAGGAGAAAGTAGTTAAGGACCTTGAGGGCAATGGCAATTGCGACAAATTACAACATGGTTTTACGAAAGGCAGATCGTGCCAAACCAACCTGATCTCCTTCTTTGAGAAAGTAACAAACTTTTTAGATAAGGGAAATGCGGTGGACCTAATATACCTCGATTTCAGTAAAGCGTTTGATACGGTACCGCACAAGGAATTGTTGGTTAAATTGGAAAAGATGGGGATCGATATGAAAATCCAGAGGTGGATAAGGAACTGGTTAAAGGGGAAACTGCAGCGGGTCATACTGAAAGGTGAACTGTCAGGTTGGAGGGAGGTCACCAGTGGAGTTCCTCAAGGTTTGGTTTTGGGTCCCATTTTATTTAATCTATTTATTACTGACCTCGGAACCAAATGTAGGAGTGGGCTGATAAAGTTTGCGGATGACACAAAGTTGGGAGGTATTGCCAATTCGGAGAAGGATCAGGATATTCTGCAGGGAGACTTGGATGACCTTGTAAATTGGAGTAATGGAAATAGGATGAAATTTAATAGTGAAAAGTGTAAGGTGATGCATTTAGGGATGACTAACAAGAATTTTAGTTATAAGCTGGGGACGCATCGATTGGAAGTAACGGAGGAGGAGAAAGACCTCGGAGTCCTGGTTGACCGCAGGATGACTATGAGTCGGCAATGTGACGTGGCCGTGAAAAAAGCCAATGCGGTCTTGGGATGCATTAGGCAAGGTATATCTAGTAGGGATAAGGAGGTGCTGCTTCCATTATACAAGGCACTGGTGAGACCTCATTTGGAGTACTGTGTGCAGTTCTGGTCTCCCATGTTTAAAAGGGATGAACTCAAACTGGAACGGGTACAGAGAAGGGCCACTAGGATGATCAGAGGAATGGAAAACCTGTCGTATGAAAAGAGACTCGAGGAGCTCGGTTTGTTTACCCTAACCAAAAGAAGGCTGAGGGGGGATATGATTGCTCTCTTTAAATATATCAGAGGGATAAATACCAGGGAGGGAGAGGAATTATTTCAGCTCAGTACTAATGTGGACACGAGAACAAATGGATATAAACTGGCGGTGGGGAAGTTTAGGCTTGAAATTAGACGAAGGTTTCTAACCATCAGAGGGGTGAAATTTTGGAACAGCCTTCCTAGGGAAACAGTGGGGGCGAAAGACCTCTCTGGCTTTAAGATTAAGCTTGATAAGTTTATGGAGGGAATGGTTTGATGGGATAACGTGATTTTAGTCAATTAATCAACAGCGTGCCATCGCTGGTAAATAGTATCAATGGTCAATGAGGGTCTGGCTGGAGAATCTTGCCTGCATGCTCGGGGTTCTACTGATCGCCATATTCGGGGTCGGGAAGGAATTTTCCTCCAGGGTAGATTGGCAGAGGCCCTCGAGGTTTTTCGCCTTCCTCCGCAGCATGGGGCGGGGGTCGCTAGCTGGAGGATTCTCTGCAACTTGAAGTCCTTAAATCACAGGATTTGGGGACTTCAACAGCTGAGTCAACGGAAAGTGGGTGGGTCAGCTTTTGTGGCCTGCATCATGCGGGAGGTCAGACTAGATGATCATATGGTCCCTTCTGACCTTAAAGTCTATGAGTCTATGATCTTAGCAGCACTTAGTAGGAGTCATGCTGAAAACTATTGGTCATTTCAAATGGCATTGACTATGATCAAAAACATGTAACCTTCTAAAAATCTTGCAAACTGTATGTGATTAAGCGTCCAGTGTGTCTGAGTCCACAACCAAGGTGTTTGAACAACCTAGCCAGGATCATGTTGAATTTGCTGGCACATAGTATAGCACTTCATCTTCTTCCAATATCTTTGTCAATCCCTGCTAACTGACATGACTCCAGGCTATGAACTTCATCTGTATGATTCCAAGATGGGCTTTGTGAAGAGCTGCCAAACCTGAGACTGAACTGATTTTGGAATGATCATTCACATTTCCCATAAGATGCAACTGTAATTCACAGATAATTCACGTTGACATGACATGAATTGTGTAAACTGGGGATTCTTATAATCCAACCCTATACCTTGTAGTACCATTCCCTCACAAGAGAAAGCACATCATCCTCAGCAGTTTCTTTGTTGATTCCTGTGCTAGTAATAGGTGACCTATCCATCAAGCTGAGATAGAACATTTCATCTGAAGTTTCTTTGGGTAAATGAGTTTATGTATGGCTTGTGTGATAGCCTATCAGCATTGCCATGCTGAGTCCCTTCATGGAACTGAATAGTATAGGAATGAGCCAAAAGTAGCAATGCCCATCATTGCATGCGAGCAATAGCTAATGAAGGAATTCCATGTTTCAGTCCAAATATTGAAAGTAAGGGCAATGATCCGTCTGCAAAGTAACATGTCTATGTAGTGAGGCAGAGTGGCCTCCCACTGACCCAGAGGGGGAGGTACCTGCTTGGTGGAGAATGTGGACAGCAACCCGACCCCTGCAGTAAGAGATCCTGCATATGCCATACCTTAGATATCCCTAATTGGAGAGATGGAGCTTGACAAGTTCATTAAGTATCTGGCCAAGAGCCAACAGCAGCAGCAGGTGTCATAACTCCAGCAACAACAACAAATGGTACAGGTGCTGGGGGCCAAACAACAGCAACTGTTCTGGGATTTGGAGCCCAACACCATGAGGATCAGCAACTGTGTCTCCAATAGCTTGTGACCCTGCTGCCTGGACCCAGCGGGCAACCTCCCAGGGGCACAATGAATCCCCCGCTTTCCCATTGCCCATATGGCTTTCCAAGATGGGACCTGAAGATGACCCCAAAGTATTTCTTGTGATGTTTGAGCAGGTCACATTGGTTGCACGGTGCCCCCAGAGCAGTGGGCCACCCTCTTGGCCCCCTATCTGACTGGGGCAACCCAGATCGCCTATCGGGGGCTCCCAATCAATGACGCACAAGATTATGGATGCATGATGCTGGCCATTTTAGATGCCTTGGACATCATGCTGGAGACCTTCCGCCAGCGATATTGGACTAACACCTATCCGCGGGGTGCCTGGCCGCAGGAGATAAAAGACCTCTGCTGGTGATGGTTGCACCCTGAGCAATGGTCAGTGGACAAGATCACTGAGCAGATCACCCTAGAGCAGTTTGTTCATGTCCTCTTGCCCCAGGGGAGGGTTTAGGTACTCTGGCACTGACCCACAACACTTCGTGCAGCCGTCACCTTAACGGAGGACTTCTTGGACGCTGAGAACCCTATTGGGCCAGGAGCCTGAGCCCTGGCCTCAACTCCTGGCTTGATGCTCCATGGCCTGGCAAGGAAGCCCAGGCTGAAGGCCGAACGGCACCCTGGAATCCAAACCCATGACGATGGGGCCAGCAACACCTCTCGGTGACCTGGGCCCACATGGCAGAGATGCTCCGACGCCTCTGACAAGAAGAGTTGAGACCACAACCCAAATCCCTCCACGGAGGTGATCCCCTGGTCAGGGCAACTAGAGCTTGGACCCTGCTTCTCCTGCAGCCAGCTTGGGCACTTACAATAGAAGTGTCCTGAGATGGACTGCATCTTCAGCCAAGTCTATATTGGAGAGTCTCGGGCCAGCAAACAACCACTGTGGAGGTTGGGTGAAAACGAGTCACAGCCCTCATAGACTCAGGCTGTAGGCAAAACCTCATCCACCAGGAATTCGCCCCTGACCTCACACAAGCGTATTGAGAGATAGACCTCCAGTGTATCCACGGGGATGTAAAATCGTACACCAGTGCCCAGATCTCTCTGACCATTAACAGACTGATGTGGGGGTTGACACTGGAGTTGGCTCCCACCTCACCTATCCAGTCATCCTGGGATGAGACAGCCTTCTTCAGAAGAAGAGGAGGAGGCTGAAGAACCCCAAGGGGAATACCCTGATGAGCCCCCAGTCCCAATGACAATGTTGGGCCTTCTGGTGAAGGGTCCCACGATGACCCCCCCTTACAGATTTTCGTTGCAACCAAAGGGATGAGCCCACGCTGAGCTGGGCCTACAAACAGGTAGGCCAGGTCAACAGAGCCATGACTGATCTCCTGAGGCTGCACAAAGGACCCAATTCAAGCTACCGGTGATCACTTCTACCATGTAACTCAGGACTCCCAAACTCAGGAAGTCTGGACCCAGTTGTTGTCCCCCACTATGATCAGAAAGCTATCTTGAAGCTTGCCCATGACGTTTCCATGGCTGGCCATCTGGGACAAGAGAAAAACCTGGCCTGAGTTCTGTTGTGCTTCTTCTGCCCTGGAGTCCATCGGGAGGTAAAGGACTCGTGCCCTGAGTGCCAACTAGCTGCCTCCCTGGGGGTGGCGAAAGCACCCTTGGTCCCCCTACCCATGTTCGGAGTTCCCTTTGAGCAAATTGCGATGGACCTGGTGGGCCCGCTCCTGAAGAGTAATGCGGGGTTCCAGGATAGCCTCATACTGATGGATTATGCCACTCACTTCCCCGAGGCCATCCCACTATGGAACACTTCCATCGCAGTAGAACTGGTGAAGGTATTCTCTTGTGTGGGCCTTCACCGTGAGATTCTCATGGATCAAGGGACCAACTTCACTTACCGGCTGATCTGTCAGGTTTGTACCTTGTTGTGACAGGTATGACAGTTTCTGGACTTAGGTGGGTATTACCGACACTTTGTGCCCCAGTTTGCATCCTTCGCAGCACCCCTCATGGCACTCTTAACCAAGGACAGCCCACGTCGGTACGCTGGTCGACAGAATGTGAAGATACATTCTGAGCTCCCATTCTGTGCAGGGAACCTGTGCTTTTCAGCTGCTATTTCAACTGAGTTCCTGATCCAAATGGATGCTTCAGAGGTGGGGCTCAGGGCAGCCCTCTCCCAGGAGGTGGATGGAGAAGAGCATCCCACCCTCGATATCAGTTGGAAGCTCTTCCCCCCAAGAATGTAACTATTCAGTTATAGAGAAGGAGGCCCTGGCTGTTAAATGGGCTATCGATACCCTCAGATACTATCTTCTTGGGGCCCCTTTTGTATTGATCACTGACCACAAACCCTTAAAATGGCTAAATACCATGAAAAGTACCAATGCCAGATTGATGAGATGGTATCACATCCTCCAGCAATTTGCCTTTACTGTCTAACACTCAGCAGGTAAGGATAACACTAATGCGGATTTTCTGTCTGGCCTGGGGGAGTCAGGATGGCAGCCATGAAGACCGGGAGATGGACTTAAGGGGTGTGTGTGTGTGTAGTGAGGTGAAGTGGCCTCCCACTGAGCCAGAGGCAGATGGATCACTCTCTGAACCCAGGTGGGCACAGCCAGGCCATGCTCTCCCCTCCCACTGGAAGTCAGGGGGCAGGACAGGAAGTATAAAGGGCTGGTCCTGGAGCTCAGTTGGGCTGCAACCTCCAAAGGGGACATATGCCTCCTTACCACTCCTGAGCTGGGAGACTTCAGCTGACCCCTCCTGAGATAAGGAATGACCAGAGCTTCTGGAGCCATGCACTGACCAAGGCATTGAAGAGTCGTTGGGACTGCCACTGGACTTCTACCCCAACAAACTGGAGGACCACCCGTGGATCCAAGTACACCCTAAGGGGAGTGTAGAAAGTGGCCCAGAGGCAGCTGACCCCGTCTGGCTGCATTGCTGCCAGAGACCCGGTCAGCGAGTTGCAGCTGGATTCCCTGCTGACCCAGTGGCGGAATAGTCCACCACCGTTAAGCCCCTGGGTCAGGGCCTGATGGAGTTGGGTGGGCCCAGGCCCTGCTGCCACTTCACCCCTGAGGTGGCAGTCTCCCCTTGCTAGGCCAAGAGGCCTGCGTTTGTTGGCCATCTGCTGGAGCTCAGATACCCAACCCTCTTGCTGCTCTACACAGAGTACAGGACAAAGCCACAGACTCCTTGCTGCTCCACCCTGACTGCGGGCTTGGGCTCATAACTGTTTGCTGCTCTGCCCTGACTGCAGACCAGAGGTATAGACAGTTTCTTGACCCGCCCTGCTTGGGGGTCTGGGGCCCCGAGACTCATTTGTGGATCTGCCCAGACTGCAGGCCAGAGCCATATAATCCGTGGAATGCTCTGCTAATTTCCTGATTGTGGGTGACGCTCAGTTATTTAGTGAGGCGAAGTGGCCTCCCACTGACCCAGATGGGGAGGGACCCCTGCTAACCAACTACAATCTACCATATAGGTAGGTATGGAACAGCCAAATACCAAAGATAATGCTGAGAGATTCTAGCTGTATTTGCACATAGCTCTTCTCAGAAGTGATGAGTGTCTGTGGTGCAAAGGCAATTCGTTTCTTTATACCATTAGGAAAAATGTGGGAGAGAACTGCACCCACTCCATACGGTGAAGCATCACAAACCACTTGCGATGGAATCAAAACATCAATGTGCATTAGAACGTCAGCTGATGTCAACAGTTTCTTTACTTCATTAAATGCACGCACACACTCTTTAGTCCATTTCCATTTTTTTCTTTGCTTGTAACAGTACATGTAAAGATGCCAAAACTGTCACCAGATTAGGAAGAAATTTACTGTAGCAGTTAAGCAGTCCTAAGAATGAACATAACTGTAACATGTTCTCTGTCAGTTGTGCTTCAAGAACCACCTCCTCTTTCTCTGGTGATTTCCTTAAGTCCATGGCATCAATTACATATCCAAGGTATTCAGCTAAAGGTTTGAAAAGCTCACATTTGTCTTGAAAAATCCTCAGTCCATGGTCTTCCAAATGTGTCAAAGCAGAAACCAAATTTCACAGATCATAGAATATCAGGGTTGGAAGGGACCTCAAGAGGTCATCTAGTCCAGCCCCTTGCTCAAAGCAGGACCAATCCCCAAATTGCCCCTTCAAGGATTGAGCTCACAACTGTGGATTCAGCAGGCCAATGCTCAAACCACTGAGCTATCCCTCCTCACCTTGAGCCTTTTGTGTAACAAAGATGTCATCCAAATAATACTGAACTTCATTCAGTCCCTTCAGAATCTCATCCATGGCTTTCTAGAACAGGGCAGGTACTGATGTGATACCAAAAAGCAACCTTTTATAACAAAATAAGACCTTTTGTGTGTTGACTGAGCCAGCATCTTGCAAATATCTCACAATCTCCATTTGTAGGTATGCATTAGCAAATCCAATTTACTGAAATGCTGCCTACCACTAAAAGTAGCAAACAAATCTTCAGTGTGAGATGGTTACTAATCTGCACATAAAACTGTATTAAGCATCACTTTGAAATCTCCACATATTCAGACTGAGTCCTTCCTGATCACTGGTACAATGGGTGTAGACCACTCACTGTGTGAAACTGGTGACAGGACTCCAGTGTTCACTGAACGGTCCAAATCAGCTTCCACCAGATGCTTCAGAGTATAAGGTACAACTCTGGGCTTGCAATATTTTGGCTGGCTGTCAATAAGCTTCCCTGACATGTTGCTCATCTGTCCAAGTTCTTTTTCAAAAACTTTAGCATGTCTGTCCAGTATTTCTTGAAGATTTTGAGGTACTTTTGTGATCACTTTGATCTTAATCCAATTCATCTTGAGCTTCTCAAGTCAAGATCTTCCAAATAATGGTGGATACTTTCCTTCAATCACATAAAAAGGTAAAACAACTGATTGATCATCTAGTTCAGAGGTTCCCAAACTTATTTGGCCTACCGCCCCCTTTTCAGAAAAAAAATTACTCAGCGCCCCCCTTTTCAGAAAAAAATTACTCAGCGCCCCCCTGGAAATCTACCTTCTTTAAGCGAACAAACAGAAAGATGCAGTGACAAATTTGCATTCTTTTATGTATCTATATTTCTACCTACGTCCTACAATATAGTAAAGAAAGATGTGTTATTAGAATATCGCCCACAACATCAGGTATACAGTGGTTTTTGCGTAAGACGGCAAAAGACAACCAAACTAAAATACTAATGAAACTAATAAACTGGGTTTTGTTCTTTGCTCAGCATTAGATATATGTATTTGATATTAAATTGTCAAATATCAAACTAAATTTATCAAGAAATAATTAATTTAAAAAATAATCAATATGCAATTAAAAATCAGTTAATAGTTTTAATTTAGTTTGCCCTTATTTAAATAATTGTTCCTTATTAACACACGCCTTATTTACCAATTAACACAGATGATTCGATAGATATAAATAAATATTAATAGTTAACAGTTTTTTTACGATTTCATTCCCGTTTTTGTTAATATTGTAATAAAAATATGACAAATATATTGACTGTATACTTCAAATAGTACTGTACCGACACAAGCCTGCTACAATTTTATTATTAGTAAGCACTAGAGACACAGAAACGTACGGTAGATATGTAAGAAAATATATAAAAATACTCACGTGTAAATTGCTGTTTTATTGAAACAACAATAATACAATTTGCTTTGTATGTGATCCGTAATCCATAAAGATCGAAGGTACTGAATGTGAATAAAAAATTTTAAATACTTATTGCACTATTGTTAACTGCTTTTTACACAACTCAGAAACAATCTAAATTAGATTTCATACATGTCGCCTATTTATAGTATCATATTGTAAACAAGTCATTACACGCACATATTCCTGCCGATGCATGCTGGACTTCCCGACAATGCGCGACACGCTCGCCTGCCAACGCTTGCTTGTTAAGAGCTGTTGGCGGATTTGACACCTGATCGGTTATAATTTGTGAATTTATTTGGAAAATAAAGTAATCAGTACAACTTTAACTCTATGTTACACAACAGATGAAACATGTACGAACGGTTTTTCAAAATTTTCTTATATTCTCTTTTTTATGCTTCCACCGCCCCCTTATTTTTATTCAACGCCCCCCAATGCACCCGAGGCTACTACTGCCCCCCTGGATCGTTCCAGCGCCCCCCAGGGGGCAGTATCGCCCACTTTGGGAACCTCTGAGCTAGTTGAACTTTCACCTGGCATATCCCTTTTTTGGACTAATTTTTCCCCAGTATAAGTCTTTAAAGTGGACATTTCTTCCAGAAGAACTTGTGGCAAAATCTAGTGATAGGCAGATACAGAAATCAATGACACAGTATCAAGCTCCATTCTTGTGGGAACTCCTTCAGTCAGATGCCATCCTTGACTCCAGCTTCCGATAAAACATGAAGTGCTAAATCTTGATCAGTATCCCTGTAGCTCTTGTCTTTTTCCACATTATGAATTTCCAACTTCATCATTTATTAGGTTCAGTCTTCATAGGTGTCTTCTTGGATGTACGGTTACTCTGTGTTGCTGGTCTTTGAACTGTGTGACAGGTCATAGTGATGTGTCTTTTCTTCTGACAGTTCTAATAAATGACCTGGCATGTTCAGCAATCCTTCTCAGCATGTGTAGTTTGTGCATTATAGCCCATGGAAATTGTTCATGTTCCCATGGTTCTCTGTCTCACTAATTCAGAAGATGAACTCCTCGGTTCATACTAATGTCCAGAAAATCCTTCTTTGCAGTTTCCATGGCAACAGCCACTTCAACAGTCTTTTTGAATGTAAACGGTGACATAGTCAGTAACTTCTTCTGAACCTCGTCATTGCATAATTAAGAGACAAATTGGTCATACAGGGCATCACTTAATGTTTTTCTGAACTGACAATGCTCTGACAACGCCCTTAGAGCAGCAACAAACTGTGCTAGTGATTTTCCAATTCCCTGATGTCGCTGATGGAACTGAAATTGTTCTGCTATCACTGATGATGTAGGAGAAAAGTGTTCCCACATTGTGGCAATAATTGTGGCATACACCTGCGACCCGATATAACACAAATTCGATATAACGTGGTAAAGCAGTGCTCCAGGGGGGCGGGGCTGCGCACTCCGGTGGATCAAAGCAGGTTCGATATAACGCGGTTTCACCTATAACGTGGTAAGATTTTTTTTGGCTCCCAAGGACAGCGTTATATCGAGGTAGAGGTGTACTTGGCAGTTCTTGGCACAGTTGGAGACAATAAGGCATGTGGCAGTCCATATGGCTTCAGACCAGTCACTGTCAGCAAGATTGAAATTCGTTGTCTGTCGGGAAACTACAAATTGCCCTGCAAGCTACAAATTGCTCAAAACATTTGAGGCCCATCACCCATGATTTGTAGTTTTCATCAAATTCATCATCATTGCCCACAAAAGGTGCCATTTCTCTTCTCTCCTGTTGGACTTCAAGCCTCCTGGATGACCTTTTCTGCCACAAATAAATTCTTTCATTGTTACTGCACTGTCTGTGCTCGAACTCCCTCTGCTGGTTGTGTCTATGCTGCAAACTGCAAAATTCTGCCTTTGGCTGCACTTGGGCTCTCTCTGCTAGCCCTCTTGGGCTGTCTCTGCTAGCACTGTGACTGTTCGCTTCCTCCTCAGTGCTTTGTCTCTGCAGCAGCGAGGCAGCAACAGCAGAAAACTCCTCCTGTGTTCTGCCCTGAATTGCCAAGTTCCCCATCTCTACTTTGTTTGCAATAGCTTCAGGTAGCTGTCTCTTTCCTTTGTTCTGTCTTTATTTGCTTACTCTCCCTTCTCTAGCTGACTTTTTCATGCTGCTGCAGCAGCAAAATGCAACAGACTGTCATATTGTGCTTCTAGATGAACTGCTCTCTCCCCCCCCCCCCTTTTTATATAGTATTATTTGCTGGCTTTTTCTTCTTCTTGGTCAGGCAATGGGAGAACTGGACACTTAGGGATTGTTGGTTCCTGGCCATTAAATGTTATATTTGGAGCCAGTTGAGAAGCAGCTAAATAGACATGCTAGTGTAAGCGGGGGAATGGTCCCACTATTGTGGGGAACTTTCCTGGCTTATACACTACCCCGGTGACATGGTCTCGCGAGGATCTGAGTCCTCGCTCCCACTTCCTTTACCCAGAACCCTGCCTGATCTCAAGGGCTCCCCTTCCACTCTTCTGTGTGGCAAAGTTCTTGTAACCCCAACAAGGCTGGGCCCAGGATTCCTGGGGGCCTCGACCCACAACCTTGTCATGGTCACTTAGGGCAGGGACTATGGTGTCCCCACTCCGGGGTGCTCTCTCTGCACTGGCTGCTTCCCTGACCCACTGATCATTACATACAGTTCAAAGCAAATACAATTTATTAAACAGCAATCAATTTTTAAAAATAAGGAAAAAATGGGAAAGGTTAAAAGAAAACACATCACCCTGCTCTGTGGCACAGGGACATCATAACCAGCGTCTCTGGAATGTCAGGGAAGTTCAGTCTGTTCCTCACAAGTCTCAGGCCCCTTCTCAGGCCCTGGCTGTGCTGCAGGGATGCTGCGGGTCAGACACTTGCTCTGGAGGTGCCACATGCTCAGGCTCTAGGTGGCAGGACCCTTCTTCCCAGTATCATCTGCCCCATCAGGGTTACAATCCAGCTCCAAGTCTGGCCTGCAAGGCATGTTGGCTGGGACATCACCCTGCGCTGGGCCCGCTGCCCAGGGTCCCCCTCGCTCTCCCCAGTTGCTCACCGCATCTGGCTCTGGACTGCTCCAGCCCCAGCTCCACCACAATGTCTCACCTCCAGCTCCACTCTGCCTCAGCACGGCTGCTGCTGCTGCTCTGCCTCCAGCTCCCTGGGCTGCTTCTCTGGTCCCCCGGCTCTGGTTGCTGGAGCTCTCCTCCCAGCACAGGTCTGCTCTGTGGGCTGCTTCTGTGACTCTGCTCCCCATACTGACCTGTTTCCTGAGCTGCTTTTCTGGCCCCTCTGGCTGGCACAGCTCTGCTCCCCAGCTCAGCTCAGGCCCCTGCTTTCTCCTTAGCTCGGCCCCGCTCTGTCTGACCCAGGCAATTCCAGCTCACATGGAGAACAGGACCCCCCACCCCTCCGGCCTCCTGTCCTGACTCCCTGATTAGTCTCCCCGCCCTGCCAGTCAGGCTGACCTGGAGCATTGGCCTCTCCCCATTGTTCCTGGGGACTGTCAGTCTCAGAGTCCTGATTTCCCATCAACCTTTCCCCTTTCTTTTAGTACTGAGAGCTAGCCAACCAAAAACCCGAACTGAGTTTTAGTAAGGGGACAACAGTCCTCTTACACTAAAAGTGAGCTGATGAAAAAACAGCTTCTGTCCTGGTGGTTTTCTTGTCATCTGAAAAACAGTGCTTCTATATCGTGATGCCAACTTTTCCCAACCTAGTGCTAAAATTTTCCCAAATCTGCTGAAAAATTCCCAGATAAAGTTTTTTATTTCAAAATCTCAAAGGAATATAATATGGCCCTTCTGAGGCCTCCCCTGCCCAGGTGAGCACTAGGTTCTGCAAGGCTGCAGCTTGGCTCAGTGTCCTCAAACTTCAGCTAAACTCCTCCATTCCTAAGAAATCTTGGAGCATAGCAGACAAGTGGGGAAGAGTCTCCCCCAGGATCAGTGTCTCAGCCAGACAATGCCCCAGAATGTGTAGCTCTGACCCTGCTGCCTCTGCCCAGGTTATTCTCCTGGCTTTGTTATTGAAATGTGCATTTTGCACAGGGCTGGACTGAGGCACCCCAGGGCTCCAGGCACAACATGCTGACAAGAGGCCCTGTCGTGGTCCTGGCCCCATTAGCAGTGGCTGTGGAAGGGGCCACCCACCCAAGGCTGTCTGTCCCCACAGGACCAATAGCAGGAATCCCCTCCCTCCCACTGAGAGAGAGATACTCGAAAAGGGTCAGGGAGCCCCCCCAATCCAGCAGCCAGGGTGTCTATGATTGGATGGGGGAGCTGAGTCATATGAGCTACCCCCTGCTGCCACACAAAGCCCCACTTTTGGGGGGGTTGGCTGGCCCCCGGAGCAGTGAGGCTTGGTGTCAATGTCCCATACACATAAATGGGGCAGTCTCCTCTCAGGGCACTAGGCTCAGGCTCTCTACAGACTCAGGCAGGAATCGCTGTATCTGTCACATTTGGGGCATGTTTTCAATATTTTCTTTGCAACCCAGAGGGTTTGAAACATTCTCTTTTTAATGGAAGCCAAGAGCCGGATTTTATCACGACTCCAGTAGCTGGGGCCTAGATATGGGTTTGTAGTGCCTCGGTTTCATCTGGCCCTGCCTCCTGCAATCTCCACCCATCAGGAAGTGCAGATTAATGGTTGTTTATCACACATGTTGCCCCTGCAGGTGAAACTCCAGGAAGCTCTGGGCCCTCTGAGGCAGGAGCTGGAGGAGACCCTGGAGCGGACATCTGAAGAGGAGGAGAAAACCACAGAGTGGCAGGTGGGTGTCTGGGTTTATCCTTCCCCAAGCCCTTCTCCCTGCAGTGTTCCTAGGGTGAGGGGCCAAAAAGCTATAGGCTGACATTATAACCTGCTCTAGCTGTTTGCCTCGAGATGGTGCCATGGTACCAGGAGCAGGAAATGTCTCTGAGGGGATCACAGTAAAGCAGACCAGGGGACAGTTCCTGTCCTGTGGTCAGTGGCAGAGACTCAACTCCAGGCTCTCTGGGGGCAGGAAGGAGATGAAACACTCTTACAATAGGGGGTGCAGTGTTTGCATGTGAGTCCATTGCCTCATCATACCCTCGAACCATGCTGGGTAACTGCAGACACAGACAGCCCTCAGGAGTGCAGAGCCTCAGAGGCACTCTCTGCATATCCACACGCAGGGCACCAAGCTCAGTGTGGGCAGACGTTGCACTGGCCTTTAGGAGTTTGGTCCTAAGGGAACAGAGCTCAGGGCAGCCCTGGGAGTCACTCAGCTGAGCAGACAGAGACAGCCCTGCTCCTCTGCCATCCTCTGCAGCCATCATGGGGCCCCTTGACTCATTAATCCTTAGCTGCTGTCTTCTACAACTATAACTACATGGCTGTGTGCAGCCAGCCAGCCTGCCTGCCAATATTCACAAAGCAGATACTAGTAAGTTGTAGAAGGCTGGCATTTGTATAGAATATATATATTCTATTTGTTCACTCACACCCACTACCAGCATTCGTTCCATACACCCAACCCACACTCATTTCACACCCACTGTCATTACACCCCCCACACACAACTGTTTTGTATACACACACACACACACCCCACAGAGTCACAGTCCTTATGCTGTGAGACCCAGCGCCGCCGAGAGCGGGTTCGGGCTCCAGTGAAAAAATTTTTTCGGGCCCCCCACCAAGGGCGGACCGGCTAAACAGGGCCAATGGGGTAGGGGGGAGGAAGTCGGGCCCGGAATTTTTTCGGGTCCCCCAGCAAGGGCGAATCGGCTAAACAGGGCCGACGGGGGGGGTGGGGGGAAGCTGGGCCCCAGACCGCCTTCTGGACCGCCGGGCCCTGGTAATTTGTACCGGCTTTCCCCCCCCCCCACACCCCCCGTCGGACCCGTCGAGGCCTGCCAACTCTAAAGGGAACACCCCAGTCTGCTGGGAAAGCCCTTCTGATTGGCTGCCTTCCCCCTGCCTGATAGTGATGGACTGCCTGGTCTCTCAACCTGTGTAGCAGGTACAACTCCCTCTTCCTAGGTACGTAAAGAGCTGCCCCATTTGCTGCCCCCTGTCCCCCCACCCCCACATACAATTGCCTCTGTGTGCTGGTTCCCCCCTGCCCCACACCACTGCCTCCAGGCACTGACCGCTACCCGGCATGTATCTCTGCCTCCAGGTACTGGCCCCTCTTCTCCCCTGATCTGACCCCCTACTGAACCCCCAGATCCCCCTTACCACAGGGGTCTTCTGGGGCAGGACAGTGGGTTTTAGGGAATTGCCAGATGCTCCGACTCAAGCATCAGTGTTCAAGGGGTCACTGCCTGCCCTAATCCAGTGAGAGCACTGGGATCTTCAGAACAAAAGACACAATCTGCCCACCCTGCTGCTCAGACCCCTCCACCCCACAGCGCAGGAGGGGCTGAAGGTGGGAAGGGGATACAGGGGCAATAGTTGGGGTGGGACCAAGTTGCTTTTTGCAAGAAGGGGATTTTGCAATTCCATTACCCTGAAAACTTACCCATGTTCGTGATCCCTGCAGCTCATGACTCTAGCAACTCTGCTCCCTAATCTGTGAGGCAGACTCAGCATGCTGTGTGCCCAGCTCTGACTCCTGGACTTTGTTCCTTTTCCATTTTTTACCAAAGGAAAAAGTAGAGAATCGGAGACAGTTGATCACATGTCAATTTAAGAAACTGCACCAGTTTCTGAGTGAGGAAGAGCAGCTGTTACTGCAACGACTGGCGGAGGAGGAGAGGGAGACTCTGCAGAAACTACAGGACAATATAACAAAGCTCTCAGAGCAGAGTGCCACTTTGCAGCAGCTGATCACAGAGGTAGAAGAGAAATGCCGGCAACCAGCTGCTGAGCTGTTGAAGGTGGGACTGTTAACAATCTTCCCATCCATCCCTGCAGCATTAAACTCTCCAGTCAGTGGTTAGAGCCCAGGAATTAGTGACAAATCCTATTTCCAGTGCCTAGTCTGACAGTTTCCCAACACAAACAGAAGCCCAGGCATGAGGCCCTGTCAGCACTGACACGCACAGTCTGTGTTAGAGGGAAAGGGAGACAGTGGGGGCTTAGCCGGTCAAAGGAATGGAACAGAAGGAGCAAGGGGCTGATGTGGTCCCTGCTATGAGTGCTGGAACTAGGCCCAATGTGGCTGATGATCAGAGATTCTGAGCTGTGCAGAGGCGGGGGAGGAGGAGCGGCAGAGGGGGGAACCACAACCCAGAGTGAGATCTCAAATTAATTAATGCTGGGGACCTCCATCTCTGGGTGCCAGCCTGAGACATCTGGGACCTGATATTGGGAAGTGCTGAGCACCCTCACATCCAGCTGAAGCAGTGGGAGCTGAAGCTGCTCAGGGTGAGGATCTGTACACTGTCTCCTTAGATTTACAGCAGGAAGCTGGACAGGAGGGAGGCTGGAGACAGTTTGGGTGGAAGCTCTGCAGGGAAGTGGAGGGACAGACAGAGGCATGTTAGGGATGTTGCTGCTTTTCTTGTTCCAACAAAGCTCCATGTTCAGTGTTCACAAAACAATCACATTCTTCCAGTCTTCGCCATTGTCACATGACACCTAGCTCCTTTGGGAATCAAAACCAGGGTAGACAGGGCACCTGAAATCGGTGATCGCTGCTGAATATCCTGCACGAAAGAGTCTGGCCCTGATGTGTTAAATGTTGTGAATTAAATCTGATCGCATGTGGAAAGTCACTCAGTATTTTCGCACATTGTGTTAACCCAGCTCACTGACTCTCTTTCTCCTTTCAGGATGTGAAAAGCACATTGATCAGGTGTGTTTCCATTTCCATTTCTCCTTCTATTCCCGTGAGCGATGTGTGCGCAGAGCAGCCGAGTGATGACGGGATGTTTTCTTCACAGGAGTGAAAATGTGACACTCCAGGAACCAGAAGCTGTTTCTCCTGCCCTGAAGAATGTGTATAAAATCTGCCTTGACATGAAGGAAATGCTGGAGAGATTCACCGGTGAGTGAAAGTTACTGTGCTTGGTTTCCTTTACATGTGGGTGGGGAGGAGAATTGACACAGGCAATGCTTGAGTCTTCCAGTTGGAGTGGATTACACGCAAGCACTGGAAGCTCCCTAGAGGCGGGGGCAACAGTGCCCAGACTATGGCCCCACCCCACCGAGGCCCCGCCTCCCATCCTCTGTTCCAAGCCTCCCCATTTGCCCCTCTCTGCCCCCTCTCCCAAGCGCCCCACACTCCCTATACCCCAGGGTCCCCATCTGCAATGGGTAAGGCCCCTCGCTGTCACACAGCCCTTAGAGGCTGGGCAGTGAGTGTTATTATTGATATAGTGATATAGGGGAATTATTGATAGAGTGAGCCAGGGGCTGCCAGACCTGGATGGGCTCCAGTCTGAGTGCAAACAAAGCTCAGCAGGGGGAGCAGCAAATGCTAGGGGGAGATGGGTGTGAGGGTCCCAGTGTGAGGCCGCCCAGTCCCTGGGCCTGTCCTTTACCTTTCTGGATCTGACAGAATACTGTACTGACCCTGTTGGCTCCATACTGGGCCCTGCATCACCCCCAGTTCAGCATCCAGCCAGCAGGGGACTCCGTACCCCCAGGGCATGGTGCAGGGCAAATGCAGCGTGAGGTCAGGGGAAGCTGGAAGCTGCCAGGGAGCAGGAGCAGCCTGAGAGCTGGAACCGGGACTCTGGGAACCAGGTGGGAGGCACAGCACCCTGTGCTCAGTGTTCACTCTAGGTTCTCACTCAGTGATACAGGCTCCACTATGGTGAGGGGCCCACACAGACAGACTGCAGAGAGCGAGGCTCTGTCTGCATGGGGAAGTGGCAACAGTTCAGTTAAACAGGTGCCACTTTTGCACTCATTATGGGGTGAAACCATGAACCCCCCTTCTGCCCCCCAGCTGGCTCAGGTGACCCTGCAACAAGTGCCCTGCCTCAGCTTCCCCTCTTCAGCACTCCTTAAATTACCTCACACGGTCCAAAAGGTCTGAGACAAAAGTCCCCTGCTGGCGTCTACTCTGAGCCCAAATAAATGCCAAAATAAGATAATTACCTTTGCTCGGTTTCAGCCCTGACTCTCATTCTAGCTCCTCCCTCTCTTTGAGTCAGGAGTCCTCAGCCCTCCTTCCTGGAGCTGGGCTCGGGTCAGACTGTACCTTTGTTCCCTGCAGCTGTCACCTGCAGTTGCTTTCTCCAGCTAGGTGCAGTCACCCAGGCTTCTGCCCTGCTGCTGCCATGGGCGTCACATCTAGGGCCTTGTCTACACTACCCCGGTAAGTCGACCCAAGTTACACTGCTCCAGTTAAGTGAATAACGTAACAGGAGTTGACGTAGCTTAGGTCGACTTACCGCAGTGTCTTCACTGTGCTGTGTTGTCCCGTCGACTTCCCTTGCGCTTCCCCGAGAGGTGGGGTTCCGGAGTCTATGGAGAGCACTTTGCCATCGTTTTAGTGGGGCTTTACTGGACCCAGTGATTCGATTGCAGCAGTGCCGATCCAGCCATAAGTAGAGACAGGCTCTAGGAGCCCATCTACCCTAGGGGTGCTCCTCTCTCTAGGAGCACTCCTTCCAGGCTCCTTGCTCTGGTGAACTCTCCTGATCAGCTCTCCCAGGAGGAACTGGGAGCCCCTTTTCTCAGCAGCTTCCTCTCTCTAGGAGCTGAGACCTGCTAACCCTTTATCAAACTCACTAGCTAATTAGCTGCCAACCAGCCAAACAGGGATATAACTACTTCCAGCTTGGTCTGGTCTGGCTCCTTCTCCCTTACAGGAGCCCCCATGACACTCAGATTTTGAGCAGCAAAGCTCAAGTTCAGCTCAGATCAATTCCTGACCCACATTAAAAAAGAACAAGTTAAAAATCAGTTAGAAAAGTTAGATGCCTGCAAGTCACCAGGGCCTGATGAAATGCATCCTAGAATACTCAAGGAGCTAATAGAGGAGGTATCTGAGCCTCTAGCTATTATCTTTGGAAAATCATGGGCGACAGGAGAGATTCCAGAAGACTGGAGAAGGGCAAATATAGTGCCCATCTATAAAAAGGGAAATAAAAACAACCCAGGAAACTACAGACCAGTTAGTTTAACTTCTGTGCCAGGGAAGATAATGGAGCAAGTAATTAAGGAAATCATCTGCAAACACTTGGAAGGTAGTAAGGTGACAGGGAATAGCCAGCATGGATTTGTAAAGAACAAATCGTGTCAAACCAATCTGATAGCTTTCTTTGATAGGATAACGAGTCTTGTGGATAAGGGAGAAGCCGTGGATGTGGTATACCTAGTCTTTAGTAAGGCATTTGATACAGTCTCGCATGATATTCTTATCGATAAACTAGGCAAATACAATTTAGATGGGGCTACTATAAGGTGGGTGCATAACTGGCTGGATCACCGTACTCAGAGAGTTGTTGTTAATGGTTCCCAATCCTGCTGGAAAGGCATAACAAGTGGGGTTCCGCAGGGGTCTGTTTTGGGACTGGCTCTGTTCAATATCTTCATTAACGACTTAGATATTGGCATAGAAAGTACGCTTATTAAGTTTGCGGATGATACCAAACTGGGAGGAATTGCAACTGCGTCGGAGGACAGGATCATAATTCAAAATGATCTGGACAAATTGGAGAAATGGTCTGATTTAAACAGGATGAAGTTTAACAAAGACAAATGCAAAGTGCTCCACTTAGGAAGAAAAAATCAGTTTCACACATACAGAATGGGAAAAGACTGTCTAGGAAGGAGTACGGCAGAAAGGGATCTAGGGGTTATAGTAGACCACAAGCTAAATATGAGTCAACAGTGTGATGCTGTTGCAAAAAAAGCAAACATGATTCTGGGATGTATTAACAGGTGTGTTGTGAGCAAGACACGAGAAGTCATTCTTCCGCTCTACTCTGCTCTGGTTAGACCTCAGCTGGAGTATTGTGTCCAGTTCTGGGCACCGCATTTCAAGAAAGATGTGGAGAAATTGGAGAGGGTCCAGAGAAGAGCAACAAGAATGATTAAAGGTCTTGAGAACATGACCTATGAAGGAAGGCTGAAAGAATTGGGTTTGTTTAGTTTGGAAAAGAGAAGACTGAGAGGGGACATGATAGCAGTTTTCAGGTATCTAAAAGGGTGTCATAAGGAGGAGGGAGAAAACTTGTTCACCTTAGCCTCTAAGGATAGAACAAGAAGCAATGGGCTTAAACTGCAGCAAGGGAGGTCTAGGTTGGACATTAGGAAAAAGTTCCTAACTGTCAGGGTGGTTAAACACTGGAATAAATTGCCTAGGGAGATTGTGGAATCTCCATCTCTGGAGATATTTAAGAGTAGGTTAGATAAATGTCTATCAGGGATGGTCTAGACAGTATTTGGTCCTGCCATGCGGACAGGGGACTGGACTCAATGACCTCTCGAGGTCCCTTCCAGTCCTAGAATCTATGAATCTATCAAGTTAAACCCAATGAGCCGCACGACACTGGGACAGTCACACAGGGGTTTGCTCCGGGATCACTACAGCAGTATTCAAAGTGATTTTAATTAACCCAGTGAAGCTTTCTCCTGTGGCCAAGCCCTGGGGCCCTCACGAGTGGAGCAGGCTCTGTAGGGACCAAGACCTCATAAGCCTGCTTGTCTGCAGCATGGAAATTTGGCCTGTCCCATCCCTCAGGCCCACACATACATTGCTTCCAGAAGTGCAGAGACGTGATAGCCACCGTGTGGGTCAGACTGGATTGAAGCAAGACTGACCGCTGTGATGTCCTGCACCGAGCTAGTTCGCACTGAGATCACTAGCATAGGGATGCATCCGAAGAAGTGAGGTTTTTACTCACGAAAGCTTATGCCCAAATAAATCTGTTAGTCTTTAAGGTGCCACCAGACTCCTTGTTGTTTTACTAGCATAACAGTCCCAGCAGTGCACACAGCCCCCAGTGCTCCTGTCCTGTCACTGATGGCTCTGATAGCTCAGGGCACTAGCTCTGTCACCGGTTGAGCTGGCTGCATCCAGGCCATGGGTGGGTCCCAGATCCCCTCTCCTCCCAGGGTGGGAGGGGGGTGAGTACCAGGTACCAGCCCTGGCCCCTGATCCCCGAGGAAAATCTGTGCATTTTCCAGGTGCGCAGACCTCTCTGGGTGGAGACACTTTCACACTGACCCAGAAATTGGTGCTTTTGCTCCCCTGCCCTGGGGAGTGAAGGGAGGGGCCCTGGGGCTGCTGTTCTTCATCCCAGGAATGGAGGGAAGGGGACATGAACACAGACAAAGTCCCTGCATGTGCTGTGAGGGGCCAACCCAGCTCTCCTAGAGGGTGCAGCCTGTCAGCACCACAGGGGCACGGAGAGCTGGGCCAGGAGCAGAAATACTGTCAGAGCTCAGGGTCCCAGAAAAACCTCTTCCCATCAGGGCCTGCAGAGCCTGTAATGTCCTGGGCTGCCCAGAGGATTCAGGGGGCCTGAGGTCTTCGGCGGGAGGGGTCCTTCCGCTCCGGGTCTTCGGGGCACTTCAGCGGTGGGTCCTGGAGCGAGTGAAGGACCCACCGCCGAAGACCCAGAGCGGAAGGAGCCCTCGCCACCGAATTGCCGCCGAAGACCCGGAGCAGAAGAAGCTCCGGGTCTTCCGCAGCGGGTCCTTCACTTGATCTGGGTGTGTTCAGCGGCACTGCCACTGAAGACCCGCCGAAAACTCTCGTGGGGGCCCCTGAAAACTCTCGTGGGGGCCCCTGCGGGGCCCAGGGCCTGGGGTAAATTGCCCCACTTACCCCCCCCCCCGCCCTTGACGACCCTGGTAAACTCTATGGGGACCCGTCTGGGCAGCCCCAGCCTGGAGCAGCTGTTTGAGGAGGGCACAAGCCCTGCAGATTCACTGGGCAGCGTCTCAGTGCCTAGGCCCAGAGATCTCCATGTAGGGGACTCACACACTGATGGCAAAGCCCAGGGAGTCTAAACTCCAAGGGAGGAGCAAGGGTTTCTTGATTGTGGTTGTGAATTCAGAGCTATAGAGATGCTTCCCATATTAACTCTGATCTTGCCCCCTCTGACTGTGAAATTAAACTGCTTCCCACCTGCAATTTTTCCTTAGTGCTCTCCAGCCTGGGAAGAAAACATTGGACATTGCAGGCCATTATGGCTGGGCACAGGGAGAAAATAGAGTGTTTGACTTTGTGAAATGTCTTGTATTTTGAACCCAAAGGCCCGGATCCCCAAAGAGACATAGGTGTTGTGATGCTGAGCACTTCCAGTGCCTAATTTTTAATCACAGGAACAACACGGTATTTCACAAAGCCTTAGTTAGGTGCCCAGGCTCCCTGTAGAATGAATGGTAAGAGACTGGTGTCTCAGACTGTGATTCACAAATGCCAGCACACTAGGCGGGGAAATCACATCAGCTAACATATGGGAGATACTGATGACAAGGGGGTCTGCTAAGACCCATCACTCTCACAGAGACAGATATCTATCTCTGCTTTGTCAACCCCGAAAGGGAACATCTCGACTGGAGTCAGGCGACTTAGGCACCTACAGCATTTCTTGCGGGAATGAATTGGATGCCTTTCTCACT
Source organism: Chrysemys picta bellii (assembly GCF_011386835.1). Taxonomy (NCBI): domain Eukaryota; kingdom Metazoa; phylum Chordata; order Testudines; family Emydidae; genus Chrysemys; species Chrysemys picta. The sequence goes on along the minus strand of NC_088802.1, from coordinate 30,633,921 downwards.
CCGCTCAAAACAGCCAGAGGAGGTTCAGATGTTGCTGCCTCCCTAATAACTTTTAGCCCTGTGCTTAGAGTACTTACCTGGAATGTGGGTGATCCTGGTTCCTACCTCTTAGGTGAGTTGCCCTAACCCCTTGGGTATGAGAGAGGCTGTTTTGGGCCTTCCTCACTCTCCCCTGTTGAAGCTGTTGCATTGTGGATTAAATAATTAAAGGTCATTGGGCTAGAGAGCGAATTTGAGAATGAGTCTACAGCTTGTTGGTTCGGCCACCCATCTGTGAGGTGGGAGAGCAAGGAGCTAGTGCCCCTGCTCCAATGACTCTTTAATTATTTATCCACCTTGGAACATCTTCAACAGGAGAGACTGAGGCATGCCCCACATCAGCATAGCCCAGTGAGTAGAGCACTGTCCTGAGCCCTATTCAAATCCCTTCTCCCCCTCAGGCAGAGGTGGAGCTTAAACCAAGGGTCCCCCACATCCTAACCACTAGGCTAACATTTATGAGGGAAGCCCTTCCCCACCAGCTGTTCTCTGTGACCTCACCTGAGGGACCCGATCTGATAGACAGCCCCCGAGCACACCTACCAAACTGAGCCTGGCACACAAGTGAAGTGGCTGCACATGTGTCTTCTCCCAGTCCGTGGATCATGCTGGGGCTCAGGCAGGGGATAGGCATCTTCATGCTTAGAAGGAGCCAGCTTTGTGCATGATGAGACGGGAGAAACACAGGCACTGAGGGAACTTTTACTGCACAAACTTGGGCTCTGAGTGAGTTTCAGTGCCAACAGGGTCAGCAGGAGTTTTAGAATAATAGAATAGAATAATGACAGGTTTCAGAGTAGCAGCTGTGTTAGTCTGTATCCTCAAAAAGAAGAACAGGAGTACTTGTGGCACCTTAGAGACTAACAAATTTATTAGAGCATAAGCTTTCGTGGACTACAGCCCACTTCTTCGGATGCATATAGCATTCGGAGGAGAAACTGCTTCTGTAGTTGGATAGCCATTCACAGTAGTGAGACAAACTGGACAGTCACTACGCAAGAGGATAAATGGATACAAGTCAGATATCAGGAATGGCAATATACAAAAACCTGTAGGAGAACACTTCAACCGCCCTGGCCACACAATAGCAGATGTAAAGGTAGCCATCTTACAGCAAAAAAACTTCAGGACCAGACTCCAAAGAGAAACTGCTGAGCTAAAGTTCATTTGCAAATTTGACACCATCAGATCAGGATTAAACAAAGACTGAATGGCTATCCAACTACAGAAGCAGTTTCTCCTCCCTTGGTGTTCACACCTCAACTGCTAGCAGAGCACCTCGCCCTCCCTGATTGAACTAACCTCGTTATCTCCATTCTGATTTATACCTGCCTCTGGAAATTTCCATTACTTGCGTCTGATGAAGTGGGCATTCACCCATGAAAGCTTATGCTCCAATACTTCTGTTAGTCTTAAAGGTGCCAAAGGACCCTCTGTTGCTTTTTAAAGATTCAGACTAACACGGCTACCCCTCTGATACTTGACACCATTTTTTTCAATCTTCCCTCATAGGTCATGTTTTCTAGACCTTTAATCATTTTTGTTGTTCTTCTCTGGACTTTTTCCAATTTGTCCACATCTCTCCTGAAATGTGGTGAGCAGAACTGGACACAATACTCCAGTTGAGGCCTAATCAGCATGGAGTAGAGCGGAAGAATTACTTCTTATGTCTTGCTTACAACACTCCTGATAATATATTCCAGAATGATTTTTGCTTTTTTTTGCAACAGTCTTACACTATTTTCTGATATTTAGTTTGTGATCTAGTATGATCCCCGGATCCTTTTCTGCAGTACTCCTTCTTAGGCAGTCATTTCCCATTTTATATGTGTGCAACTGATTGTTCCTTCCTCAGTGAAGTACTTTGTATTTGTCCTTATTGAATTTCATCCTATTAACTTCAGACCATTTCTCCAGTTTGTCCAGATCATTTTGAATTATAATCCTATTCTCCAAAGCACTTGCGACCCCTCCCACATTGGTATCATCCGCAAACTTTATAAGTGTATTCTCTATGCCATTATCTAAATCATTGATGAAGATATTGAACTGAACCGGACCCAGAACTGATCCCTGCAGGACCCCACTCATTATGCCCTTCCAGCATGACTGTGAACCAATGATAACTACTCTTTGGGAATGGTTTTTCACAATTATGCACCGAACTTATTGTAGCTCCATCTAGGTTGTATTTCCCTAGTTTGTTTATGAGAAGGTCATGCAAGACAGTATCAAAAGCCTCACATCTACTGCTGCCCCCCATCCACAAGGCATGTTACTGTGTCAAAAAAAGCTAACAGGTTGGTTTGACACAATTTGTTCTTGACAAATCCATGCTGAATGTTACTTATCACCTAATTATCTTCTAGATGTTTGCAAACTGATTGCTTAATTATTTGCTCCATTATCTTTCTGGGTACAGAAGTTAAGATGACTGGTCTGTAATTCCCCAGGTTGTCCTTATTTCCCTTTTTATAAATTGGCACTCTAATTGCCCTTTTCCAGTCTTCTGGAATCTCTCCCGTCTTCCATGACTTTTCAAAGATCACATCACAATGGAGCTTAAACCAGGGACTTAGGCCCAAGCTCTTTTTGTGCAGCCCGAAGTGACTCAGGTGCACACATCCTATTCACAGTCACTGGGATCTGTGCTCCTCAGTCAGTCAGACACAGGCAAAGATCCACCTCTGTCTGTGCAGTGCCTGTGGCACAACAAGGAACCAGCCTGAGTGGCCTCTAGACCCTACTTCAATGTCCTCCATGTCCCCCTGGCACCAACCTCTCTCTGCAACTCCCACAGCACCTGCCCCTCCAGGTCCCTTGCTGCTGCCCCCAATTCCTACCTCCTGCCCCACCCCTGAGCACCTTCCCTCTGCCCCGGGCACCTGTCTTTCCTCTTCCCTCGCCCCCACCACCTTTGTTCCTGCAGCCTGCCCTTCCTCCCTCTGCCTCCCTGGCATGTGTCCCCTTCCTCTGCCAGCCCTTACCTCTCTCTTCTCCCCAACCCCCATTACTCCCCTCCTTTCCCCCATCCCCATGTCATGCGCTCGTCCCCTCTCCCCACCTCCAGAACCTACTATTCCCCAATATCCCCATGGCATCTGCATCTTCTCCCTTCGCTTCTCTTGCCACTCATCCCCACCCCCCTCATGCTTACCCCTCCCCTCCATCCCAGCACCCACCTCCACTTGCTTCCCTTTGCCCCATCCCCTGGCACCTGCTTCTCCCCTCCCCCTGTGGTCCCTGCCCCTCCCCTTCCCCCATAACCCAGGCACCCACCCGTGTGCCACGGGTGTCTGCCCCTTTTCCCCCTCCCCAATGCCTTTCCCTATACCCCCCACACATATCCTGATTCCTTGGTGCCTGCCCCTTCCCTCCCCCCACTCCCTGGAGATCTCCCCCTTCCCTTCCCGTCTGCTCCCCCTCCCTGGCACTTGTCCCTCCCCTCTCCTATGTCCCTCACAAGCACCTGCCCCCCTTCCCATCTCCTCTCTTCTCCTTCTCCTGCCCCCTTGGTCTTAGATGCGGCCCTGACTCCCCTTAAATGGCCAGCAACCCTGTGTCACAGCAATTAATGGGGACACAGGTTAATTTCCCTTTGATCCCAGTAACCAGCCCCTGCCCCCAGGGGTGACTCTGTGACTCTCTCCCCAGTGGATGTGACTCTGGATCCAGACACGGCTCATCCCAGCCTCATCCTGTCTGAGGATCAGAAAACTGTGACATACGAAGACAAACAACAGGATCTGCCTGACACTCTTAAGAGATTTGATACTTATCCCATTGTCCTGGGCTTTAACAAATTGACGGGAGGGAGGCATTACTGGGAGGTGGAGGTGGGAGACAAAACAAACTGGACTCTGGGGGTTTGTACAGAATCTGTGACAAGGAAGGGGAATATCTACCTATCACCTGAGAATGGGTTCTGGACAGTGTGTCTGAGATATGAGGAATATAAGGCCCTCACGTCCCATTTGACTCCACTGTCCATGAGTGTCAGGCCTAGACGAGTGGGGATTTTCCTGGACTATGATGTGGGTGAGGTCTCATTTTACAATGTGACTGACAAGTCCCATCTCTTCACTTTCACTGACACCTTCTCCGGGACGCTCCACCCTTATTTTTATACTGGTTACAAAGAGGGGTTTAGAAACACATCTCCCTTGATAATCTGCCCAGTCCCTGCTCAGGCTGGAGGGAATCTCTGTGCCTGACAGTGACACCATGGAGAAGCCTGTCCCCTCCCAGCGCTGACCAGCCCCCAGGTGTGTTCCCATAGGGATGGTCTAGGGCATCACCTGCCTGCCACCGCCTCCCCCCCAGTTCCCAGCACCAAGCCTGTGAGCTAGGGGAGAGGAGAGGGGCAGAGGGGGGATGTAGGCTGCTGGGTTGTGGGCGTGCAGAGGCAGAGATGTGTGTAGATACGTCGTCAGGGGTGGCTGCTGTTGCTGATGTAAGGGGGACTGTTGTCCCCTTACTGAAACTTAGTGGGGATTTTTGGTTGGCACTCTCCCAGTACCAGAAGAAAGGGGAAGTGCAGATGAGAAACCAGGACCTTGGACTGACAGTCCCCAGGGCCAATGGGGAGAGACAAATGCTCCAGGTCAACCTGATTGACAACGCAGGCAGGCCAATGAGGGAGTAAGGAGTACGGGGTCCCATCCTCTGTCTGCCCAGAGGGGCCGAACTAGAGCCACAACAGCCAGAGAGAAGCAGCCCAGGGATCAGAGCTGGAGGCAGAACACCAGCAGTGCTGAGGCACAGTGAAGATGGGGCTGGAGCAGTCTGGAGCTGGGTGTGGTGAGCAGCTGGGAAGAGCGAGGGGGACCCTGGGCAGTGGGCCCAGCACAGGGAGACCCCACCAGCCAAGAGGCCTTGCAGGCCAGAACTGACAGTGAACCATAACCCTGATGCGGGGGCCGATGCTGGGGAGAAGGGTTCTGCCACCTAGAGCCTGAGGGTGTGTGGCCATTGCCAGAGTAAGTGTCCAACTCGCAACATCCCTGCAGCACAGCCAGGGCAGGAGGCCTGGGACATGTGAGGAAGAGCCTGTGAACTGCCCTTAAATTGCAGAGACTGCTGTTTGTGATGTCCTCATGCCACAGAGTGGGGTTACTTGTTTCCTTTAACCTTTTACATTTTTTCCTTATTTTTTTAATTGGTTGCTGTTCAATAAATTGTATTTGCTTTGAAATGTATGTAATGATCAGTGGGTCAGGGAAGTGTCCAGAGTGGAGAGAGCACCTCAGAGTGGTTTCAGAGTAGCAGCCGTATTAGTCTGTATCCGCAAAAAGAAGAACAGGAGTACTTGTGGCACCTTAGAGACTAACAAATTTATTAGAGCATAAGCTTTCGTGGACTACAGCCCACTTCTTCGGATGCATATAGAATGGAACATATATTGAGGAGATATATATACACACATACAGAGAGCATAAACAGGTGGGAGTTGTCTTACCAACTGTGAGAGGCCAATTAATTAAGAGAAAAAAAACTTTTGAAGTGATAATCAAGCTAGCCCAGTACAGACAGACAGTTAGATAACAAGTGTGAGAATACTTACAAGGGGAGATAGATTCAATGTTTGTAATGGCTCAGCCATTCCCAGTCCTTATTCAAACCGGAGTTGATTGTGTCTAGTTTGCATATCAATTCTAGCTCAGCAGTCTCTCGTTGGAGTCTGTTTTTGAAGTTTTTCTGTTGTAATATAGCCACCCGCAGGTCTGTCACTGAATGACCAGACAGGTTAAAGTGTTCTCCCACTGGTTTTTGAGTATTTTGATTCCAGATGTCAGATTTGTGTCCATTAATTCTTTTGCGTAGAGACTGTCCGGTTTGGCCAATGTACATGGCAGAGGGGCATTGCTGGCACATGATGGCATATATCACATTGGTAGATGTGCAGGTGAACGAGCCCCTGATGGTATGGCTGATGTGATTAGGTCCTATGATGATGTCACTTGAATAGATATGTGGACAGAGTTGGCATCGGGGTTTGTTACAAGGATAGGTTCCTGGGTTAGTGGTTTTGTTCAGTGATGTGTGGTTGCTGGTGAGTATTTGTTTTAGGTTGGGGGGTTGTCTGTAAGCGAGGACAGGTCTGTCTCTCGCACATCTACCAATGTGATATATGCCATCATATGCCAGCAATGCCCCTCTGCCATGTACATTGGCCAAACCGGACAGTCTCTACACAAAAGAATTAATGGACACAAATCTGACATCAGGAATCAAAATACTCAAAAACCAGTGGGAGAACACTTTAACCTGTCTGGTCATTCAGTGACAGACCTGCGGGTGGCTATATTACAACAGAAAAACTTCAAAAACAGACTCCAACGAGAGACTGCTGAGCTAGAATTGATATGCAAACTAGACACAATCAACTCCGGTTTGAATACGGACTGGGAATGGCTGAGCCATTACAAACATTGAATCTATCTCCCCTTGTAAGTATTCTCACACTTCTTATCAAACTGTCTGTACTGGGCTATCTTGATTATCACTTCAAAAGTTTTTTTCTCTTAATTAATTGGCCTCTCAGAGTTGGTAAGACAACTCCCACCTGTTTATGCTCTCTGTATGTGTATATATATATCTCCTCAATATATGTTCCATTCTATATGCATCCGAAGAAGTGGGCTGTAGTCCACGAAAGCTTATGCTCTAATAAATTTATTAGTCTCTAAGGTGCCACAAGTACTCCTGTTCTTCTTTTTTCCTCAGAGTGGGACACTCTAGCCTTTCTCCTAAGTGACCATGACAAGATTGTGGGTCAAGCCCCCGAGGAATCCTGGGCCCAGCATTGTTGGGGTTACAAGGACTCTGCCACACAGGAGAGTGGAAGGGGAGCCCTTGAGGTCAGGCAGGCTTCTGTGTAAAGGAACTGGGGGTGAGGGCTGAGATCCTTTCTCTAACCAATTCCACACGGGTAGTGTATAAGACAGGAAAGTTCCCCACAATAGTGGGACCATTCCCCCGCTTACACTAGGGTGGAGTGGGACGGGGGCTGCAGTAGTAGGAAGTGAAAAGCCCAGATCACAAGAGGAAGACTTGGGGGAGGGGTATGTAATGGGGGGAGGGGGGAAGAGGCCACAATGAAAGAGAAGAGACCCCAGTATGGGGAGGTGGAGCTCTGAGAAGTGGGTGGGGAGATCCCAGGGAAGGGCTAAGTGGGCAGAAGAGAGGGATCCAGGACCAGAGAAGGCTGGAGCCAGGGAAGGGAGGAATGGTGTTGGGAGAGGTGTGGACGGGGTAGGCAACGTGTCCATTCACAGACACAAGTGTCCGTGGCAAAAATTTTAAGGTCCATGGTAAGTTTTCAAAAAACTTTGAATGACTGAATGAGATAGCCCCCCCCCGACCCCCCAATGTCCATCACTAAGTACAATAATTTTGCCAAGTGTCCGTCGCACAACATGGTGGTGCCGACCCCTGGGTGTGGGCGGCCCCCTGCACTCTCTGTTGTTTTTGAGAAGCCAATGAGCACATGTGGCTCTCAGAATCCTCAGTGCAGACAGAACTGATCAAGGTCCCATCTATACCCTTAGTTGCACTGCCTCACAGGGCATCTGCGGAACCCAGCAAGACTTGGGGGAAGGGGAGCATTTAGCAGAACTTTATTCTATTGCAAACCCTACCATGGTGTTAGCTGGACTGGGGCGGTTCTGTTTAGTAACCAGATGCCTGGGCAGGCAGTTTGATATTGTATACAGGCCTATAGTGGGAGAATGGGAGTGAGTGTGGAGTTGGATGGAAAACAGATCCTCGGAGTGATGGTGAAAAAGTAGCAGTCATTGAAGGGAAAGCCATCCATCAGAGAGAGAGACAGTGGGACAGGGAGAAGTGACAATGGGATGGTATTATGTAGAAATGCCAGGGCCAAAATATTTCTGAAATACCCCATGTGATGCTGAGAGTCCCTCAATGACAACTGAATCAGAAATCAGCGTAACTCATCGGAGGTCTGACACTCACTACCTCCAACACAGTGTTGTCATAATATGTATCTAAATGGTGTCATGTAAGTTATCATATGTAAACTGGTGGTACACTTGTCCCAAAAATCAGTGTGCCAATTATTACTACTTTGTCAACTTCTAGCATGCAAGCCCAGCTGAATGCACCTGGGTGTTGTATAAAATTGAATGTAATGAAAGAAAGGCCCAGTGAAGGTATAGCTGCCCTAATACTATCTCAATGTGAACTACTGAAGGTTATTGAATTTGTCTGGCAGCCAGGACGGGTGGGTATCCTAAAGAAAAGGCTCCCAAGAAATTTATTGAACTGCTTTGGGTAGAGCTGGATTAGATGTTGGAGTGCTGGATGCTACTAACATAGAGGTAGTGGCAAACAAATGAAGTTATGTTCATAAAGTAAATCATAATCCTTAGAAATTAGAGGATGTGATCTTGAATTTCATGTACCCAAATTTAAACATAGTCAGTTAAAAGTGTCTTATACTTTGTATTCTATTGTAACACCTGTGCCCCTTGGAATGGGTTTAACTGCTTTACAAACACTGCTTGTACCCCCTGATTTACAGAACCAGCTAGATACTGCAAAACAGGAAGGGCGCAGTCATGGTTCACCGTGCATCATAATGCCAATGAAATTAAATGGGTATTTGCAAGAATTGGCCAGGACCTGTCGCACCACTGGTGGGAAGTGTTATTGGGATGGTCCCCCACTGGCACAGGCATCCTGAATTTGGCCCTGCACCCCATCATAGTAATCTTTGGGTGCCAAATAGTAGTGGTTTTTGTTACCAGCCTGTTGACATGCTGGAGCTGGCGCAAAATCTGGCAATTGCAAGCCCCCCAAGAGATGAGTCAGTGGTTACTGCCACCGGCACTCATACCCCTGGGAAAGGAACATATCGAACTTGTCGCCCCTCCCTCAAATGGGAAAGGAGGCTAAAATGATCGCTTGTCAATTGCTATGCTTCTGTACTAAATATGGGATGCCAACAAGAAGATCATTTGCTTGGTCTCAGCTGAGAGCCTTGAGCTTTCATTGGATTTCAACTCAGGTGCATCCAGAAAAGTTGTGACAGCGACCATGTAAAGGCCTCCTTGTGTGAAAGGTGACCTTTAAGGAAGGGAAAGTGTTCGGGGAGATTTTGGCAAACCAGTGAAGTGCCTGAAACCTGTGCCCTCAGGAATGTGTCTAACAGGGTCTCAAGGCTGCAAACTCTGGGAAAAAACGACACCTGGTTAATCAATAATCAGAAGAAAACCTCTTGCTTGACTATTGAAACTGCTTGCTTAACAAGTTTTCTTTTAGGGACATGTCATTCTATTGCTAATGTATAAATAATGGGAAAAAGTTTGAGGTGGAGGAACTCTTTGGGGACTGGTCTCTCCCACTGGATGCATCTTGTGTTCCCCACCAGCAGACGGGCTGCCGCTGTGCCACTCCAGAGCCCACACTTAGCTTCAGTAATTATGGGGAGTTGGGGGGGTTTTACTAACTGTCGCGGACATGTGGAAGTGCTTGAGACTAAGTAAAATTTAGCTTTAAGTGAAAGCACTCTTGTGTTGTCCTGTTTGTGCCAGCCATCTATCAGTCGGACGGCCGTGTCTCCCCTGATTTATTTCCTGACACCACCTCGCACAGAGTAAAAGTTACCAAGAGCTTTGGGTTTAAAGAACCCCAGGTAACACTGCTCTAGAGAAGGAGCCTCCCTTACCAATCACCCTTGTGGTCTGTTTGCAGTCCACCTGAGACTCCTCAAACCCAGGCCCCAGCCCACATGTAGACTGTTTGTTGCTGGCTGCCTGAGCCTCCTCAAGCCCAGGCCCCAGTTCAGTTATAGACTCTGTTTAAGGGCTGGCAGCTTGAGCCGCCCTTAAACAGTCACTCAGCCCTATTGTGGGCTCTTGACTGTCCTGCGGACTCTGGTCCTGGCCAGACGGACCGGACTGAGTGGCCTCCCTCACCATGGGAGAGTGAGGGACCATTGCACATGGTGGAGAATGTGGGGAACCTCCCCTCCCCGGAGATAAGGAGACGAGCTAACTATAAGGTACAATAGACGTCTCCACCCTTCCCCGGTACGTAGAGGATGGAGATTGAACGGCTGATCAAATGGCTTGCTGAGAGCCAGCAGCAGCAGCAACAACAGCTGCTGCAACAACGCGGCAGTCAACAGCAGCAGCTGATTCGGGAGTTGGGGACCCAAAACTGCGAGCAACAACAGCAATGCCTGCCGCAGCTCATGGCCCTTTGGCCGAACCCAGAGCATCCCAACCCCAGTGGGGCCATGGGACCCCCTGATCCTGTCATGCCCGTACGCCTGACCAAGATGGGGCCCGACGATGACCCCGAGACATTTTTAATTATGTTTGCGAGAGTTGCCTCCTCAGCTAAGTGGCCCTCGGCCCAATGGCCACTTTGTTGGTGCCGTATCTAACGGGTCTGGCCCAGGCCATCTATAGGGCGTTTCCCATTGCTGAAGCCCATGACTATGAGTGACTGAAGGCTGCAATCCTTGACGCTCTGGAGATCACCACTGAGAAGTTTAAGCGGTGGCTACGGGAGAAGACGTACACCCCGGAAGCCCGGTCCAGAGTGGTAGCCCAGCAGGTGAGAGAGGCATGCTGGCAATGGCTACAGCCGGAAAAGCGTACGGGGGCCGAGCTAGCAGAACAAGTGACGCTTGAGGATTTTTTGCATATCCTTCCAGCATGGGGAAGGACTTGGGTCATATGCCACCGGCCAACTACGCTGAGCAAGAGCATAGCTTTGATGGAGGACTTTCAGGTGGCAGAGACCCCTGTAGGACCAGGGCCCCATCCTCCAACCGCCGTGCCAGTCCATTCTCGTGAAGAGAAGACCCGGGGCCAGAGGAGCGAACCCTGACCTGACCCAAGACCCTTGGAGGGACGGGAAGTCGGCCAGGCCCGACGAAGGCCCCGGAGAGAGTGGGGGCCACAGATAGATGACCCCATTGAAGGGAGACTCCAGGCCACAGAGCCGCCTGCCCCATCACCTACTGCTTCAGATCAGCCGTGACACCCTGAACTTGGCTGCTGTTTCACCTGTAGCCGTTTCAGACACCTCTGTCAAGAGTGCCCGATGATGGACTGCAATTTCGGGCGGGTCTGCTCGGGAGAGGCCCGGGCTCGGAAGCAGCACTATCGGGTAAGCTGACTATCCCTATGACGTGAATGGAGCCCCCGTTTATTGATTCGGGGTTTGGGCAGATGCTTGTCCTCCAGGGTCTCGTTCCACTGTCCGACCCACCCCTTGGGGTCGTGCAGCTCCAGTGTATCCATGGGGATGTGCGGCTGAACCCCAAGGACCAGGCGACCCTAACCATGAAAGGGGAAATCCAGACCCTGATGGTTGGGCTAGCCCCAAAGTTGGCGCACCCAGTCATCTTGGGCCAAGACTGGAAGGGCTTCGCGGCCTCCTGCAAGCAGTGGCTGGTAGAGCCTCACCTCTAGAAGCTGCATTTGAAGGTGAACCCATAGGGGAAGCTGACCATGCCCGGGGGGACCCCAGCTGGGATGACCAAGGCATGGGCAGCCCTAAACCCGACACTCTGGAAGAAGGAGGGAAATCCAGGGGACACAACCAGAAAGAGGCCCCAATGTTGGGGATGGACTTTAGTTGTGACCAAAAGGAGGAGCAATTGGCTAGGGTTAATGTTCCCCCTCAGGCCACCACATACCCCCATTTTGAGTTGGTGGGGGATCGCTTATACCGGATCACCCGCAAACCCCAGACTGAGGAAACTCGAGCGCAACTCGTCGTTCCACGATGCCATCGACGTGCAGTTCTGCAGCTGGCCCATGATGTCCCTGAAGCTGGCCACCTGGGCCATGAGAAAACTCTGGCCCGGATCCTGGCCACTGGGGATGAAAAAATAGTCTTCTCTAGCCACAGTCTATGACCTGGAGCACTGTCATCTAACTAACCCCTCACTCATCTCTTTGACTGTGGAGGACTCCTGTCCTCCCAAACCCCAGTACCTCATCTCCCCCCTCACTCCCAGGAGCACAAGGGATTGGAAGGGGGAGAACTCCTGGAGCTGCAAAAGGAGAAGATATGCATGGAAAGATGTGGGGGCTTCATGGTCAGAATTGATCATAGAATATCAGGGTTAGAAGAGACCTCAGCTAGTCCAACCTCCTGCTCAAAGCAGGACCAATCCCTAAACAGATTTTTGCCCCAGATCCCTAAACAGGTCCCTCAAGGATTGAACTCACAACCCTGGGTTTAGCAGACCAATGCTCAAACCACTGAGCTATCCCTCCCCCCAATGTAGGTTTAAGGTCAGAGGTGAGGACCAGTGCCGTAATTAATAGCTGTGCTGGGGGACAGGCAGATGTGGGGAGGCTGGGACACAACATTAATTAATTGGGGGTGGGGGATTAACTGGAGGCTCTGCATCAGCAGAGAACCTGGGATAGGGAGACCCAGGGACTGAGGAGTGTGACCTCCAAGCCATCATGGAAGGGATGCTGCTGTGGGAAGAGTTGGGGGTGGTGAGATGTCATCTGGATGAATGTGAGCTGGCTCTATGAGGGGGAGAGGGAAGTACAGGGCAGGTTTAACCAGGAGAGAAGAAAAGAAAGGGGGGGAGTGAAACAAGAGTAAAGGGAGAAGCCTAAGGAAAGTGGGGGAAACTGAAATAAAGAGTGAAAGCAAAACAATCCTGAGAAGGGAAAAAGCTTAGGAGACACAGAGAGGGGAAAGGAAAAACTCAGGGGAGAGAACTGGGAACCTGAGGTGGAATGATCTGTGAATGTGACTAGAGTAGAGCTAAGGAGACACAGAGAAATAGATGGGAAAAGTGTGCTATAAAAAGTGATGTGTAAAACTGGATAAAATGAACGAAAGGAGTGAAGAAAAAAGAATCATAGAATATCAGAATTGGAAGGGACCTTAAGAGGTCATCTAGTCCAACCCCCCGCTCAAAGCAGGACCAATTCCCAGCTAAATCATCCCAGCCAGGGCTTTGTCAAGCCGGGCCTTAAAAACCTCCAAGGAAGGAGACTCCACCACCTCCCTAGGTAACGCATTCCAGTGTTTCACCACCCTCCTAGTGAAATAGTTTTTCCTGATATCCAACCTGGACCTCCCCCACTGCAACTTGAGACCATTGCTCCTTGTTCTGTCATCTGCCACCACTGAGAACAGCCGAGCTCCATCCTCTTTGGAACCCCCCTTCAGGTAGTTGAAGGCTGCTATCAAATCCCCCCTCATTCTTCTCTTCTGGAGACTAAACAATCCCAGTTCCCTCAGCCTCTCCTCATAAGTCATGTGCTCCAGACCCCTAATCATTTTTGTTGCCCTCCGCTGGACTCTTTCCAATTTTTCCACATCTTTCTTGTAGTGTGGGGACCAAAACTGGACACAGTATTCCAGATGAGGCCTCACCAATGTCAAATAAAGGGGAACGATCCCGTTCCTCGATCTGCTGGCAATGCCCCTACTTATACAGCCCAAAATGCCATTAGCCTTCTTGGCAACAAGAGCACACTGTTGACTCATATCCAGCTTCTCGTCCACTGTGACTCCTAGGTCCTTTTCTGCAGAACTGCTACCTAGCCATTCGGTCCCTAGTCTGTAGCAGTGCATGGGATTCTTCCGTCCTAAGTGCAGGACTCTGCACTTGTCCTTGTTGAACCTCATCAGGTTTTTTTCGGCCCAATCCTCTAATTTGTCTAGGTCCCTCTGTATCCGATCCCTACCCTCTAGTGTATCTACCACGCCTCCTAGTTTAGTGTCATCTGCAAACTTGCTGAGAGTGCAGTCCACACCATCCTCCAGATCATTAATAAAGATATTAAAGAAAACTGGCCCCAGGACTGACCCTTGGGGCACTCCGCATGAAACCGGCTGCCAACTAGACATGGAGCCATTGATCACTACCCGTTGAGCCCGACGATCTAGCCAGCTTTCTATCCACCTTACAGTCCATTCATCCAGCCCATACTTCTTTAACTTGGCGGCAAGAATACTGTGGGAGACCGTATCAAAAGCTTTGCTAAAGTCAAGGAATAACACATCCACTGCTTTCCCCTCATCCACAGAGCCAGTTATCTGAGAACATAAGAGGAATACAGAGATTTATAAAATGGTGGAGAAAGTCAGGCTGGTTATGAAAATTCCCTCTCAGCTCCTTTTAAGCCTGACATTTACTTAAGAGAAATGAACATGTTTCCTTGTTTATTTCCTTTTAAATTTCCCAGTTGTAATTTTGAAGGCAGACATGGGATTCCCCCTCACCCCCAATTGGTTGTGTCACCCCAACAGCAATGAGGGGGTGTGTGTGTCAATCTGATGATAGCCTGGGCCTTACTGTAATATGTTGCTATCCCCTCTACACTCTGGGGCAAGCGCTTTATATCACATGTATGTCAAGAATTGTTCAGCTGGAGAGAGCTGGTTTGGTCACTTCACCTCCCAACCCCCAAACCTGCTGGTGTGTGACACAAGCAAACAAAATACGTGACAGATATTTGCAATGTGGGACTCTTGGGTTTTATGATTCATCACATCAGAATCAATAGCCCATAATGGTTTTAATGACCATGTGAATTAAAAACTATTAAAAAAAAACCCCTAAAATATATGCCAAATCAATCCCCACTCCCACAGCAACAGGGTTTGTACTATGACCTATCTGGTCTCCTCCACTCATCTCCACCACTAGAACTTCAGGAAGAATTGCTATTATGCTTGAGGTCCAACCATTGGAGGGGAACTTGACAGATGCTTTGCTAGTGGGTTACACAAGGGCCTACTAGACAGTTTAGAAATATTAGTGATCAGGACACCTGTGTTCTCTTCCTGGCCGAGTGTGGGGTAATGATAGATAACCAAATTATTTGTATTTTATACATTCATTGTGTAAGGCAGTAGAAGGGAGTGGCCATTGTGCAGTGGTGGGTAATGATAGGCAACCAGATCATATCTATTTTCTGTATTCATCCCAAAAGGCAGTAGGAAAGTGTGGCTAGGATTTGGGATTTCCACAGTAGAGAGGTGGGTTTTCTGTGCAATTCCACCTGAAGTGACCTTTTGTAGCCTCTCAATAAATTTCAGGAGATGGTGTCCACTACTTGACTGTTTTCTAGGGTGGGGGTGTGGTGTTTTATTATTTATAAGGGTTGGGTGTGCATGGAAATAAAAACAACAAAAAGGAGCAGTGATATTTGAACTCATTGATTTTAGGTCTTAGTTTGCTGCATTTTGATATAGGCTGCTGGATATTGGCTCACAGAAGAGGCCCTCTCTCACACGTGTTTGTGACAGACTGCCTGCTTTTGAGCAACAGAACAAGCAGCCGAAATCAGCACAAATGATGTACCGTCCGCCAATTCAGTAACTTGGCAGCTCTGCTTGACACATGGTGCTGATCTTCCTTCTTGTTTCCAGTTGGTAACTTACTTTAAAGGCAACTAAAAATGTATACAATGCGTTGTTCACATTTCTTCTACACATCAGCAATTGCTGTGGTGGCCTCAGGGGTGTTACTGAAAGGAGATCTGCTCCAAGGGACAAGCTCTCTCGGATGGGATCCAAACTGTGGATAAGTTTGAACCTATTCCCCCTCTCGCCCGCCCCCACTGTCAAGTGCAGGGGATTTTTTTTCTGTTTGCCTGGAGCATCAGGGTCTGGGGGAGCTAAATTACAGCTAAGTGGCCAGTTCACATTACACAGGACAGTGTAGCCAATGTGATGCAATAACAGTAACACTGACCCAGTTTCTCAGCTGGTGCAATTAGTGTGATTCCATTTACTTCAATAGATCTGGAACTGGCCATGAGTTATCAGTTGGATAAGAGCAGCCTGTGTAACTACCTGCATCCCCCAAGAGCATCTCCAGTCAGTGCTTCCTTCCCATCATGGTCAACTTCCCTTTCTGGTCCCAGGAAGCTGCTCCACAGACTCTCCTAGGTCTCCTCAGTCTGACCCCAGACCTCCCTCCTGCAGCTGGAATGGACAAGTAGCCTGAGAGCCTTGCAGACTAGAGTTCTCTGTTTATCCTGAACCTTGTATGGGGGCAGAGGCCCCAATGCTGGCTGATCTCCGCAAAGTGCCAGGAGTTTCCTAGAAGTGGGGACCCTGGCAGGGGAGCAGAAGTAGCCAGGCCAAGAACAGGAACCAGAGGGAGCCACGGTCTTAGGGAACCTGAGGCCATGTGAGGAGGAGACAGTTGCAGTCAGAGGAAAAATTCTCAACCTCATCTCTGCTCTTCCTCTATTTTCCCCCTTTTCATTGTCTTGGGTGGAGGTACCAGCTCAGTAACTGCCTCAAACTTGTTTTTCCTTTCTTCTGTGCATGGGTTCAGAGCCCTCTCCCCTCCCGTTCTGCTGCTGTTCAAAGCATTTGGAGAATAATGACATTGGCACCAATAGCTGCAAATGGCACAGACTGAGGAATTCATCTCTCCAGTCTCCTCCCCACTGCTCCTAGATGTCACTTCTGTTGCCCTAAAATAATGGAGGTGGGGAGGGAAAATGAAAAAAAGCAGCAGAAACTTCGGTAGGGACATGCTGGGGATGAGGCTGATCCTCCTGGCAATGAGACCCCAGATAGAATATCACTCTGTTCCTATTTCCCCTTCATACCAGCACCATCATATGATGAGCCTGAATGTGATCTTTACTCTTTCTTCCACACTCACCCTCCTCTGCTGCTGATTAAAGTCATTAAAGTTAAAATCATTAAGGACAGAGGGACACCAGACACTCAGATGAAACAATGTATTGCCTAGGAGAAAAGTAGAAAGACTTCACTAAAATGGCAACTTTTGGACTGGCTTTAAATCCCAGGAAGCCTGTAACTACTGAGGAGTTTCTAGCACATTCAGGAGGTACATAAAGAGTTCTCCCATCTCCCCCTCCCTTGGACTTGTAAGTTGAGTCTGTGCTCTGTGCAGGAGGAATTGTGCTGTATCAACCTGATCACAGGACGAAGGATCCTCTGAGTGCTAGTTCCTGCTCTGCCTCCTGGGTGGAGCCCACCCACAGCCTGGAGAGCCAGTGCAACCCCCACCCTGCCTTAACACCCAAACTGGCGCTGCAGGGAGGGGAAGCAGCCCCAGTGCACCCTGGAAAGGGAATCCTGTATCACAAAGTGGTGCAGAGGGCTTCAACCAGCGCTCCAGTGCACAGGCTGGTGGAGGGACTGGTTAGGGTGGATGGGCTATGCTGTGCTGGAGTCCTATGTCCTGGCCCCAGGATGGGGGTGGATTTTGCCTCCCCAACATCCCGCTACTCAGATTAGATTTCTTCCCCTCAAAATAAACAAACCTATCATAGCAGATTGGAGCAAGATCCATCCCCTTTTTAATTTCCAATTTGTGCTTGGGGTTGGATTTGAGTTCATAGTGTCTACCCAATACTCAGATTCAGTGGCCAGTGCAATCCCTCAGAGGCACCCAGAGCCTATGAGACAGTTGGCTTCCAATACTCTAGGGCTCTCTGCACATGCTCAGTGTGAACCCTTTGGTGTGGCAGTCATGGGAATCTCAGAGCTGGTCTTGTCAGGCAAAGCCACCAGTGATCAGAATAGTGCTGTGATGTCTGCTCCCCAGAAAGGGCTAGTGGGTCCCATGGGGGTAACCATCCAGTGAGTGAGATGCTGGTGCAAAATTCTTAGTCCTGGACTTTTCCCTATCCGGGAGCATAAAAACGTTGGTAGAAGCCTCCACTTTTAGAAAAGCTGTTTTACTCAGGGAGCTGTATCTTGAGAACCCTTCATCACTGGCCTCAAATTTGGACCACTAGCCCGGCTTCTCCACAAGGCATTGCAAATGTCAAGGCAATCAGAGGAACTGTGTAGATTTTAGAGCACTTAAAATAGTCAAGTTTTAAACAGAAAGCTGACCTCAACTAACTCTGCTCATTCAGGTGGTCCACTACAATAAGGGAGGTGAAAGCACCCCTACCTCCTCCTCCAGCCATTGTGTGTGCAGCTAAGCAGGTGCCTAATTCTGTGCATGGAGGCCTTAGCACATACCCCTCTCAGTGGCATCTCCCATTGGCTAGCTTAGGTGGCTTCCCAACTAGAGTACTGTTTTTTTTAGATCGCAGTCTAAGGGTGTGTCTAAGACGCTGTAGCACTGTAGTGTAGACACTTCCTACATCGATAGAAGGGGTTTTTCCATCAGTGCAGTTAGTCCACCTCTGGGAGAGGCAGTAGCTAGGGTGACAAAGAATTCTTCTATTGACCTAGCTGCATCTACATCAGGGGTTAGATAGACATAACTACATCACAAGGTGTGAAATATTTCACTGCTCTGAGCGATGTAGTTAGGTCGACTTAAGTTTTAGGTGTAGGCCAGGCCTCAGGAAGAATAAGGGAACGTCTACACTACAGCGGCACAGCTAGAGTGCTACAGCTGTGTGGCTGAAGCATCATACTGTACATGCTTCCTACATTGATGGAAGTGGTTTTTCCATTGCTCTAGTTAATCCCCCTTTCTGAGAGGCGATAGCCAGGTTAATGGAAGAATTCCATTGTCTACACTGGGGTTAGGTCAATCTAGCTGTGGCACTCAGGGCACACAATTTCTCACAGACCTGAGGGATGTAACTAGGCTGATCTATGTTTTAAGTGTAGACCAGGACTAAGAGGGGTCTCCCTGGAGCTAGCTGAAAACACAGGGTCTGAGGGACTGGCTGACAGGTGTGTGTGTGTGTGTGTGTGTGTGTGTGTGTGTGTGTGTGTGTGTGTGTGTGTGTGTGTGTGTGTGTGTGTGTGTGTGTGTGTGTGTGTGTGTGTGTGTGTGTGACAGAGCTTGCTTCAGGCACAGGAGTCCCTAGAAAGGCAGACGTGGAGTTCTGAGTAAGGAAACTGCCTGTAGTTTTTTGTTTCTACTGTGTCAGGGCACAGGAATGTGTGACATTGTAAATCATAATGACTGCACCAAAGAAATACCTGACTCCTTGTGACGATGCTGCCCATGGGAGCCAGCTGAGGTCACTCAATTAGGGTGAACTACAAACAGAACGGGACAGACAAACCCCAAACGCTGGTGGATATTCCAATACTTAGATTTACCAAGCCAGCACAAAACAACTTCTATATTACCTCACTGGTTACTCAGAAGTCCAAACAATGCAGTTCCTTTAGGGTACCCAGCCTCAGGCCTCCATCCAGACACACGTGAGATATGATGATGATTACTGAAAATCTTATCTCATAAAAAAAAGGTTCTCCTGATCCCAAAGGACCAAGCCCCAGACCCAGGTCAAATGATAACTTAGATCTTACCCAAAGTACATGCTTATAGCCAATTCTTATTAACTAAGCTAAAATTTATTTAAAAAGAAAAGAGAGAAAGTGTTGGTTAAAAGATCAATATACATACAGACTTGAATTCAATTCTTGAGGTTCAGATACATAGCAGAGATGAGCTTGTAGTTGCCAAAAGTCCTTTTGGACTATAACCTATGGACTATTTCTAATGTCCATATTCAGGGTGACTCCAGTCAGTGACTGGGGATCTCAGTTTTTATGGCTTAAGGTTCCCCCGGTCTTGAAATCCAAAGAGGATCTGAGATGAAGAAGGATTATGTCCCAGGGTTTTTAATACATTTCCTGCAGCCTTTTGGCCTGAGAAAATGATAGGCTTAACTTTCCTTCTTCCAAACATCATGGCAATTAGCACAGGATAATTTAACCATTAAACAGTTCAGATACAGGTTACTACAACCTTCAAAGAGACATATAGACAATAATACAATTTCCCTCAAGTGTCTTCCTAAATACTAATACTCCTTTTTTTGATCTTTGAATTAAAGCTATAGCAATAGACAAGACTTGTTTGCTTACATCACAAGACCTGAGCAAACAGCTGCCCTTCTATTTCTAACAATGCAGACTTGCATTTCAAAGCTCTATTCATTTACATATCTTCCTAACCAGTCTCTAAAGTTCGGCCATGGGTCAGGTCAGTCTGTGAGTTAACTAACTCTTTCTGGCCCTGTCACCTTTCAATGAGATATTATATTACACTCATATGAATTATTTTTTCCTGCCAATGGAAGAACCTAGAAGTCCCCAAATACTGGCTAAATGCTGAGGTCAAAGAAGCAATGGTACAACCTGAGTCAGAATCTAGACCGGGGTGGGCAAACTATGGCCTGCGAGCTCTGGCCAGGGGAGCAGGGCCGGGGGTTTTGCCGCGCTCTAGCCGGTGCTCCTCAGTGATGAGCAGTCATTTTCAGCACCATCTTCAGGGAAGATTCTGCACACAAAATGCCACATTCCTCAGGTCTGACCTCACCACCCCTACACAGCAGCCGCATGCCTAGGGTTACCATTCGTCCGGATTTACCCGGACATGTCCTTTTTGTGTTAAAACTAGCGTCCGGGGGGGAATTTGTAAATCACTAAAAAATGTCCGGGATTCCCCCCCCCCCCCCCCATGCAGAGCGAGGTGCGGCTGGGAGGGCTGCAGGAAAGTCAGCCGCTCGCATGGGGCTCTGGCAGCCAGAGCCCTTCCCCCGCAGCTTGCCGGGCTGGACTCCGGAGCAGCTGTAGAGCTCCTCCTCCCCGCCCCCCCCCCGCATTCTGAGCCAGCCGGCCGGCCTGCCGGGCCGTTTGCATCGGGCCTCGGCAGCTCCTCCTCCCCTGCAGCCCAGCGCCCCGCTCCGGCAGCACTGTGCAGGGGCAGGGACCGGGTTGTGTGTTGCGCTGGGGAGCGCAGCCACGTGCCCAACACCATGTTCTGAGTGATGGGGTAAGGGGGCCAGGGGGCAGGAGAAGGAGCAGGGAGATTTTGGAGGGGGCAGTCAAGAGACGGGGGGGGCGGGAGTTCGGAGGGGCTTTTGGGGGGGGTGGAGAAGGTTTTGGGCAGTCAGGGTACAGGTAGGGGGTAGGGTCCTGGAGAGCAGTTTGGGGGGGTCTTAGGAGGGGGCAGTTAGGGGACAAGGAACAGGGAAGCTTAGGTGGGGTTCTGGAGGGCAGTTAGGAGCAGGGGTCCCAGGAGGGGGCAGTCAGGGGACAAGGAGGAGGGGGTGTTTGGGAGTTCTGGGGGGGGGGCTGTCAGGGGGCAGGGGTGGGGAGAGGGTTTGGAGCAGTCAGGGAACAGGGAGCAGAGGGGTTTAGATGGGTCGGGAGTTCTGGGGGGGGCTGTCAGGGGGTGGGGAGTGGTTGGGTGGGGCGTGGGAGTCCCAGGGGTCTGTCTGGGGGTGGGGGTGTGGATAAGGGTTGGGGCAATCAGGGTACAGATAGGGGGTAGGGTCCTAGGGGGCCAGTTAGGATGGGGGGAGGGTCTCAGGAGGGGGCAGTCAGGGAACAAGAGGCAGGGAGGCTTAGGTAGGGGGTGGAGTCCTGGGGGGCAGTTAGGGGCAGGGGTCCCAGGAGGGGGCAGTCAGGGGACAAGGAACGGGGAGAGGGTTGGAGGTTCTAAGGGGGGCAGGAAGTGGGAGGGGCAGGGGCGGGGCTAGGGCAGGACGGGGGCGGGGCTCCTCCCATCCTCTTTTTTGCTTGCTGAAATATGGTAACCCTACGCATGCCAAATTCCCTCCCTGTTTCCTATGACCCCACCCTCGAGTCAAAGGAAACCTCCCAGGGCTGCAGCTCCTCCCACCTGGGTTCCTCTGCACGTGGCACAGCTGCCTTGCTGTCACACTGCCAGCAGGGCCTGTACGAGTCCCTGGTGCCAGCCCTCATGAATCCTCTCGCCACACCGTGGTAAAATCCCTTATTATATACAAACTTTTAGTTAACACAACCGTGCAAACAGAACTCAAAGTACAACAGTAAGAACTTTTTTGCGGGGGAGGCTGGGGCAAAATGTTACAGATCAGTTTACACCTGCCTCTTCTTGTCCACATGGATTCTGGGATAGAGCCATGGCTCAAAATTGTCAGGGGCACTGACACCCGACAAATCCAGGCTAGAGAGAGGGCCCAGTTTTTTCACAGTGCTGCCATCTTGTAAAACGGCAGTTTGAAATAAGGGCAGCAGTTAGGATTTTCTTTTCCCTTTCAAAAATGAGTGCTTAAAAAAAAAAAAAAAAAAAACCACCACACACACACACCCCACAAGAAAAGTGGACAATGAGTGTTGGGTTTTCAACAAAGAATGGAATACAAAATATTTTTTCACAAACGTGAACTCGAAGGCTGTATGCCTGATTTGTCAGGAGAGCATTGCGGTGTTCAAGGAGGACAACTTGAATCGCTATTTTTCAATGAAACATCCTAATTATGGCAGCAATTTAACAACTGAGGAAAGGGCAAGAAAAGCTGAGAAACTTGCCACAAACTTAAAAACTCAGCAAAATATTTATGTGCAACAGTCTGCAATTCAGGAAGCCACTACAAAGGCAAGTTAAATTCTGGCATTTAAAATCGCTAAACAAAATAAGTCTTTTGCTGAAGGTGAGTTTTTGAAAGAATGCTTGGTTGATGTTTCTGGCATGCTATGCCTGGAATACCAAAACAAATTTGAGAACATTCGTTTGTCATGAAGAACTGTTACTCACCGCGTAGAAGTGATTGATGAACATTTGGCTTCTGAGTTGAACAAAAAAGCACAGGCCTTTACATGGTTTTCATTAGCTCTCAGTTAGGGTTACCATACATCCGGATTTTCCTGGACATGTCCGGCTTTTTGGGCTTCAAATCCCCGTCCGGGGGAAATCCCAAAAAGCCGGACATGTCCGGGAAAATCGGGACATGCGGGGCTGGCGGTGCTGGGCCGGGGGCCGGGGCTGGGCTGGGGGCTGGGCCGGTGGTGCTGAGCCGGGGGCCGGGGGCTGGGGCCGGGCCGGCGGTGCTGGGCTGGGGGCCGGGGCCAGGCCGGCGGTGCTGGGCTGGGGGTGCTCGGCCGGGGCCGGCACCCCAGGGCCTGAGCCAACCCAGGCTGGAGACGCCGGGGGGGCCAGACTGGGCCGCACCTCCTCCCCCCCCCACCTACTTCAGGCTTCCCCTGAATCAAATGTTCGCGGGAAGCAGTGGAGGGGGCGGAGTTGGGCCGGGGACTTTGGGGAAGGGGTGGAGTTGGGGCGGGGCTGGGGGTGGGGCCGGGGCCCCGTGGAGTGTCCTCTTTTTGGACACTCAAAATATGGTAACCCTATCTCAATAACAGTACTGACATTAAGGACACAGCACAGTTACTGATTTTTGTCAGAGGAATTGACGACAAATTTGAAATCAGAGGAATTTTTATCAATGGAATCAATGAAAGGCACGACTAAAGGATTGGATTTATACGAGAGGGTTTCTGGGTGCCTTGAACATCTGAAGCTCACCAGGAGTAAACTGGCAAACGTAACCACAGATGGATCACCAAATTTAACAGGAAAAAACATAGGACTTTTAAAAAGAATTCAGGACAAAGTAAAAGAAGATGACCCTGATAAAGAGGTGATTTTTCTGCATTGTATTATACATCAGAAGGCCCGCTGCAAAAATTTCCTGGACATTGATCATGTTGTTCACACAGTAGTGAAAATAGGGAACTACATAAGAGCGAGGGGACTTAAGCATCGGCAATTCATTTCCCTTCTTGAAGACACTGATGCTAAACACCAGGACTTACTTTATCATACAAATGTCCACTGGCTCAGCCCACGAAAGGTATTGCAGCGAGTGTGGGAGCTCAGAGATGAAATTCGCAGTTTTCTGGAGATGCAGGGGAAAGAAAATGATTTCCCCTAATTAAATCATTCAAACTGGGTGTGTGACCTCGCTTTTGGTGTGGATATCTTGGCACTGTTAAATGAACTTAATGTAAACCTGCAAGCAAAGAATGTGTTTGTACACATTTTGTATTCTAGTGTGACAGCTTTCAAAGCCAAGTTAGTCTTGTTTCCAAAACAAATAAGGACAAAGTGTTCACTCACTTTCCAACACTGAAATACTTGGAAGTGACACCAGAGCAGAGAGAAAAGTACAGCAAAATTTTGAGTGACTTGCACGGAGAATTCTCTCATTGGTTTTCTGACTTTGAGAAGATAGAGAAGGCACTGGAGCTGGTGTCATGCCCACTGTCATTTGACTACAAGAAAGCCCCACAAGAATTACAACTGGAGCTCATTGATCTCCAGTGCAATTCCACCTTGAAGGAAAAGTACAATTCAGAAAAACTGGATGAGTTTTATGCCTCCTTGAGTGCAACAAAGTTCCCAAGTATCCGCAAGGTGGCACAGAAAATCCTTGTTTTGTTTGGCTCCACCTATGTGTGCAAACAAACATTTTCCCTGCTGAATTACAACAAATCTCGCTACAGATCCCAGTTAACTGATCAGCATCTTAGCTCGGTATTGCTGATTTCCACAACAAGAATGATACCGGACTTTGATGCCATTGTAAAAAAGGGTGACCAGCTGCATTGTTCACATAATCAAAGAGGGTGTGGAAAGGGGTTAAGTTTGGTTTAGTTATTGTAATACGTTATGATGGTATATTTATAATAAGTAGGGTTTTATGTTTATTTCCACTAAATGTATCTTTATTAAATAGAGTTTATTTGAATATCTCTGAATTGTTAATTTCGTGAGCTTTCATGGCCCACCATGAAGCAGTCAGGAGGGTGGAGGGGGCAGGAGCCAGGCTGTTGGGGGAGGCACAGCCTTCCCTACCTGTCCCTCTGTACAGTTTCGCAACGCTGATGTGGCCCTCGGGCCAAAAAGTTTGCCCACCCCTGATCTACACTAACACTCTCCTGCATAAAGAACAGGAGTACTTGTGGCACCTTAGAGACTACCAAATTTATTAGAGCATAAGCTTTCATGGGCTACTGCCCACTTCTTCAGATGCATATAGAGTGGAACATATATTGAGGAGATACACACACACACAGCATGAACAGGTGGGAGTTGTCTTACCAACTCTGAGAGGCCAATTAAGTAAGAGAAAAAAATTTTTTGAAGTGATAATCAAGCTAGCCCAGTACAGATAGTTTGATAAGAAGTGTGAGAATACTTACAAGGGGAGATAGATTCAATGTTTGTAATGGCTCAGCCATTCCCAGTCCTTATTCAATCCTGAGCTGATTGTATCTAGTTTGCATATCAATTCCAGCTCAGCAGTCTCTCGTTGGAGTCTGTTTTGGGCCTCTCAGAGTTGGTAAGACAACTCCCACCTGTTCATGCTCTCTGTATGTGTGTGTATATATCGCCTCGATATATGTTCCACTCTATATGCATCAGAAGAAGTGGGCAGTAGCCAACAAAAGCTTATGCTCTAATAAATTTGTTAGTCTCTAAGGTGCCACAAGTACTCCTGTTCTTTTTGCTGATACAGACTAACACGGCTGCTACTCTGAAAACTCTCCTGCATGCTTGCTTGTGGATCCACCACCACCAGCTTAGAGACTGGACCCTGTTTTAAAGAGATACCAAACAAATCCAAAGTGTCTAAGGGTATGAGTTTGCCTGCTCTCCCCTACATCCTTGTGCATTCAGTCATAAGGCTGTTCTGTTCTGAAAAACCAGTAACCAGAACCCGAGTCACAGACTGCTTACTCAAAGAATCAGTGTGGAGAACATGCTGGCCAAGCCCAACCACTTGGCTACAGGGCTGTTCAATTTCTTTAACAATTTCCCCCCCCAATCTGAAACCTTCTCTAGGCTATCCACACTGTATCTTTCTAAAACAAGGTCAATGCATCTATACACCTCAGAAAAGACTCTGACAGTTAGGAACTGAAACAAATCTCCCAAACAAACGGTTGCTTTCTCCATACAGTGATTCACCCTGTGTTACCTCAATCAAATCACTTCCACACCACAGTTGCCAACTTTCACACGGTAAATAAGCACCCCAACTTTCACAATAAACCAAAAATCAAGCTAATCCCATTTCAAAACAAGGCAAAAAACAAGCCAATGCCTAAGAACCCCAACACTCCATGTGACTAGATCCCCCGGGGTGCAGTCTGGGACTGTGGTGGGCCCACTGTGCACCCCTGACTCTCCCTCCCTTGCCCCTGCTTGCTGGGAGCTGATCAAAAAAAGTAACAAGCTACCACAAGTAACAAGCTACAAGCCAAAAACTAGCCAAAAAGCAACTTACAAGCCAATTAAGCCAAAAACAAGCCAATTTCTGCATTTTTTGGGGGGTGGGTTTGGCATGTCTGTTCCACACCCATCAGTTGCAGCAAACTGCTTGCAAAAACTACTCTGAAGATTTTTCTCTTCAGGAATCTTTCTAAGCAAGAACCCGTCTTTTTTCTGCACCACACAAGCATTGCTCTATGGAGCCAAAACAAACTCCTTCTGAGTTTCATTTACACCCAGAATCACCTCTGGCACATTAAGAGGACTTTCACATAACCTCCTTTTAGGGCATCTGCTAAATTCCATGGTTAATATTTTAGAGCAGGGATCTCAAACTCAAGTCACCATGAGGGCCACATGAGGACTAGTACATTAGCCCGAGGGCCATATCACTGACACCTTTTCATATAAAGGTACAAAAGCCCCCCATCCCCCTGCTGCCCCTTGCCCCACCCCCACCCCCACTCCCACTCCATCCCTTCAATGATGCCCACACCTTCCCTGCCCCCATTCCAACCCCTTCCCCAAAGTCCCCACCCCAACTCCACCCCCTCTCCGCCCCTATTCCAACTAGGGTTACCATATTTAAAAAATAAAAAAAAGAGGACACTCCACGGGTCCTGGCCCGCCCCTTTCCCAACCCCGGCCCCACCCCAACTCCACCCCTTCCCCGCCCTAACTCCACCCATTCCCCAAAGTCCCCGCCCTAACTTCCCCTCCCCCTTCCCAGCCACGTGAAAAGGGCTGCCCGATTGCTACCGGCTTCACGGTTTGCCGGGCAGCCTCCAGACCCTGCGCCCTCGGCCAGCGCTTCCCCAGTGCAGCTGGAGCCCAGGAGGGGAAGCGCCAAGCCGGGGGCGCAAGGTCTGGAGGTTGCCCGGCAAACCATGAAACCGGTAGCGCTCGGGCTTCGGGCAGCCCCCCTGCCTCCGGCCCCTGCGCCCCCGGCCGGGCACTTCCCCTGCCAGGCTCCGGCTGCTGTGCTCCTCCCCTGACTCTTCGGCTCTGTTAAAGAGCTGAGCTGCCCGAGCGCTCCGGCTGCGGGCAGCCCCCTTGCCTCCGGGCCCTGCACCGCCGGAGCAGAGCAGCTGGAGCCCGGGAGGGGAAGTGCCCGGCCGGTATTTTTCCCGGACATGTTCGGCTTTTTGGCAATTCCCCCTGGACGGAGGTTTGATTACCAAAAAACCGGACGTATGGTAACCCTAATTCCAACCCCTTCCCCAAATCCCTGCCCAATCCCGCCTCTTCTCTGCCTCCTCCCCTGAGCGTGCCACGTCCCCACTCCTCCCCCCTGGAAAGCACTAAATGTCACCAAACAGCTGGTAGAGGTTGTTCCCCTCGCCCCCATCTGGGTGAAATTAGTGAGTGAAATTTTAGTCATGTATAATGTATATAAAGAAACAAATCCTAGGTAAAAGGCAGATAAGGTTACTCATGTGCAGTTTCCCACCACAGCCCCAATCTTTAAAAGGAAGGTGTGATAGAGCCTTCAGTGGCCAGATGGCCTAGTGGCTAGCTCGTGGCTCCAAGAGGGTGTAGGGGAATTTGGGCCCTCCCTCTCCATCAGGTCCCATCCCAGGGCCCTGTGTGGTTCAACCCCTAAACAGGGGAGATGAGTCTCCCTCCCTGCCAGGGGAAGGGGGGCTTCAAAACCAGTTTCCCTGGGCTGCTTCTTACTAAAGTCTCTTTCGTTTGGGGCACAGCCCCACTAGTCCAGTTGTCCCACAGTTGGAGCTTATCTGCAGGCTCCCCTTGGCAGGGGGCAGGGCCACCTCCTGGCAGGGGGAAAGCTAGCTTACTTACTTGCCTCCAGTTGCTGTGTTGGCTGGCAAGTTGCTACTCCATCCCTTCAGGCAGACAAATAGGGAGCGCCTGCTCCCTCACTAGTCAGCCTCTGACTGAGGCTAGCTCCCTTCTTTTCTCCTCCCTCCAGGTCTGGCATTGGCTGCAAGTATAGCAGGGCGGGGCTAGCTGAACCCACAGATTTTCTTTAACCCCTGATGTGCCAGGCGACACTTTCTCTTCTCCTTCATACAAAGAAATATAGATTTAAAGAGAATACCTACCCCATTCCTGGCTACATACTCCTAAAATCATTCATTGGCAATAGGACACTGCCCCATCCCAGGTAAGTGCCTTCGACAGAAAGCATTCTACACACAACACTCAGTGTGTTCATCTTACTCTCATTGTAAAGCAAATTCTGAATTCTGACCTGAGCAAAAATTGCTTATGCCTGGAACACGGCCAGGGCCCAGGTTGCTGGAGGAATAACAGTATGTTAAAAATTTCTTGTACATTAGGAGGACTGTAGGCATAAGGGCTCTGCTTAGATAGAAGTTGCTAGAGTCTCACCTAATCACAAGCTTCCAGGAGCTGGGGCTCTAACAAACACATCAACTGTCATGAAACTCATGAAAAAATTGTGAGGGTTGGCAACACTGCAAGGCCCTTTTACACCGAACAAGAACAGTCTTAGTATGAATGAGAATCAGTCCTTGGAAACACTCCAACTTAACCAAGTTTTTAGCCTGTGAATTTAATAATTTCCTTCCTTAAACACACAGACCCTGCTTCTGCAAGTTCACCATCACAGGTGGACATTGGTGTCTTTGTGAAGCCCCAGTGACCTTTCACACCACACAGGGGGCTGGTTGCAGCACCAGACCCCTAGTGGTTCATTTTTCAGAAAAGCCTTTGGGGTAGGGTGACAAGACAGCAAGTGTGAAAAATCGGGACGGGGGTGGGGTGTAATAGGAGCTATATAAGAAAAAGACCCAAAAATCGGGACTGTCCCTATAAAATCGGGACAGCTGGTCACCTTACTTTGGGGCTATAATGTTATCAACTGGCACCTTCCAGCTCAGCAAACAGCATGAATCAGTGCCAGGTAGGGAAACGCCCAGTTGTTGTTGTTGCAGGAGGGGCATATTTCTGAGCTTAGGAAAGTGAAACTTACATTTACACTGTCCAGAGGGAGCCATGGCCGCAGAGAACCCCGTGGAAAGTCTCCAGGATGAAGCTAGTTGTCCCATCTGTCTGGAATATTTTCAAGACCCAGTGATTACAGACTGTGGGCACAATTTCTGCCGAGCCTGCATCAGCCTGTGCTGGGAGGGACCTGAGACAGAAGTATCCTGCCCTCAGTGCAGAGAAACTGCTCAGCAGAGAAACCTCAGGCCAAACAGGCAGCTGGCAAATGTTGTAGAAATAGCCAAACGGCTGAGTTTCCAGGCAGGAACAGGGTCAGGAGGAGAGAGTGTGTGTGATGAGCACCAGGAGCCTCTCAAACTGTTCTGTGAAGAGGACCAAACCCCTATCTGTGTGGTGTGTGACAGATCCCGGACGCACAGAGCTCACACTGTGGTTCCCATAGAGGAGGCTGCCCAGGAGTACAAGGTAGGGAACTTCTCTCCTGCCTAATGAGAAATAACTTTGAATTTTAGTTACAGGTTCATTTAATCCCAAGTGACAATCACACATACATCAATAGCTGTAGGAGAGAGAGAGTATCTGCATCATTCAGCTCTGTAAAGAAAAAATGTATGAAAAATTATATAGCAACTCCTTGATAAAGGCCTCAGGCCCAGCAGAGAGATGAGGTTTCTCACTGGGATTCTGAATTCCTGTTTTGCTCCATGAGGGGTTAAAATCAGATGCCAGCCTGCACTAGAGGAGGTCACTGTGCTAAACTATGTGGACCCTGAGCACCCTGAGTCCACACACAAAAGGGCTCCAGACAGCACAGGTCCATGCTAAACACCATTGGGATTAGACTGGATAGCAGCAAAACTAACCTTGGAGGAACTGTCCTGTGCCAGTCTGAACTGTTTTATTGTGTATGTGGGCAAGGACCAGCCAGAGTGGTTCCATTAGTCCTACACTGCAGTCTTTTGAAATCTCCCAGAATCCACTGCTTCTGGGCACTTTTCCAGGGACTCTGGGGTACATATACAGAGGGCATTGCCACTCAAAGTGTTAAGAACAGCACTAAGTCAAACTCCAGCCGTTCTTAACACAGATCAGCACCTCTAGTGGGGTTTGCTTTAGTGCTTAAGCAAGTTCTGCCCAACCAGTATGCTCCCCAGAGGTTCAGGGCTGAAGTTCAATGGTCCTGTGGTTTGTATCACAAAGTAAGCTAAAACTTCTCAAAAATAGATTTATTTGTTCCCCACCGTGGCCCATTAACACCTAATATCCGGGGACCAACACATATACAACAGTGCATACAACATCTGGGGTTTGTATCATTGTGTGAGTTAAACCTTCTTAAAAACAGGGTTTGTATCATTTTGTGAGTTAAACCTTCTCAAAAACATGTGACTCCAGTTTCTTGCTGGTTTAACTCTATGGAGAAAAAGGACAAATAATTCAAAACAGTCTGAATATAAAACACTCCCTGTCTCTGTTAATGAGGTTTCATTTCCTTGGTGTCCTTGATGTCATAAACCTAGCAGGGTTGACAGTCACCTACAGAGTCTTGGATCTGACATGGAAAAACACGCCCCTCCCCCGCAAACACTCTCAAAATGAAACCTCCCAAATCATAGAATCATAGAATCTCAGGGTTGGAAGGGACCTCAGGAGGTCATCTAGTCCAACCCCCTGCTCAAAGCAGGACCAATTCCCAACTAAATCATCCCAGCCAGGGCTTTGTCAAGCCTGACCTTAAAAACCTCTAAGGAAGAAGATTCCACCACCTCCCTAGGTAACCCATTCCAGTGCTTCACCACCCTCCTAGTGAAAAAGTTTTTCTTAATATCCAACCTAAACCTCCCCAACTGCAACTTGAGACCATTACTCCTTGTTCTGTCATCAGGTACCACTGAGAACAGTCTAGATCCATCCTCTTTGGAACCCCCTTTCAGGTAGTTGAAAGCAGCTGTCAAATCCCCCCTCATTCTTCTCTTCTGCAGACTAAAGAATCCCAGTTCCCTTAGCCTCTCCTCATAAGTCATGTGCTCCAGCCCCCTAATCATTCTTGTTGCCCTCCGCTGGACTCTTTCCAATTTTTCCACATCCTTCTTGTAGTGTGGGGCCCAAAACTGGACACAGTACTCCAGATGAGGCCTCAC
This sequence comes from Chrysemys picta bellii, assembly GCF_011386835.1. NCBI lineage: Eukaryota > Metazoa > Chordata > Testudines > Emydidae > Chrysemys > Chrysemys picta. Next base: position 30,602,826 of record NC_088802.1, on the reverse strand, counting down.
CAATGTTGAATAGAGGGGAATCATCACATCCCTCAATCTGCTGGCAATGCCCCTACTTATACAGCCCAAAATGCCGTTAACCTTCTTGGCAACAAGGGCACACTGTTGACTCATATCCAGCTTCTCGTCCACTGTAACCCCTAGGTCCTTCTCTGCAGAACTGCTTCCTAGCCATTCGGTCCCTAGTCTGTAACAGTGCATGGGATTCTTCCGTCCTAAATGCAGGACTCTGCACTTGTCCTTGTTAAACCTCATCAGATTTCTTTTGGCCTGTCAAGGCTGTATCCCCACTTTGAACTTTAGGGTACAAATGTAGGGGCCTGCATGAAAACTTCTAAGCTTAACTACCAGCTTAGCTCTGGTTCCGCTGCCACCATTTCAATGGATTCCCTTCCTGGGAAGCCTTGAAAAACCTTCACCAATTCCCTGGTGAATACAGATCCAAACCCCTTGGATTTTAAAACAAGGAGAAATTAACCATCCCCCCTCCTTCCTCCCACCAACTCCTGGTGAATCAAGATCCAAACCCCTTGGATCTTAAAACAAGGAAAAATCAATCAGGTTCTAAAAAGAAAGCTTTTAATTAAAGAAAAAGGTAAAAATCATCTCTGTAAAATCAGTATGGAAATTAACCTTACAGGGTAATCAAACTTAAAGAGCTCAGAGGACTCCCCTCTAGTCTTAGGTTCAAAGTACAGCAAACAAAGATAAACACTCTAGTAAAAGGTACATTTACAATTTGAGAAAACAAAGGAAAACTAACACGCCTTGCCTGGCTATTTACTTACAAGTTTGAAATAGGAGAGACTTGTTTAGAAAGATGTGGAGAACCTGGATTGATGTCTGGTCCCTCTCAGTCCCGAGAACGAACACACTCTCAAACAAAGAACACAAACAAAAACCTTCCCCCCCCCCAAGATTTGAAAGTATCTTGTCCCCTTATTGGTCCTTTAGGTCAGATGCCAGCCAGGTTACCTGAGCGTCTTAACCCTTTACAGGGAAAAGGATTTTGGAGTCTCTGGCCAGGAGGGATTTTATAGTACTGTACACAGGACAGCTGTTACCGTTCCCTTTATAGTTATGACATGGCCCAATCCTCTAATTTGTCTAGGTCCCTCTGTATCCTATCCCTACCCTCCAGCGTATCTACCACTCCTCCCAGTTTAGTGTCATCTGCAAACTTGCTGAGAGTTCAGTCCACGCCATCCTCCAGATCATTAATGAAGATATTGAACAAAACCGGCCCCAGGACCGACCCCTGGGGCACTCCACTTGAAACCGGCTGCCAACTAGACATGGAGCCGTTGATCACTACCCGTTGAGCCCGACGATCTAGCCGGCTTTCTATCCACCTTATAGTCCATTCATCCAGCCCATACTTCTTTAACTTGCTGGCAAGAATACTGTGGGAGACCGTATCAAAAGCTTTGCTAAAGTCAAGGAATAACACATCCACTGCTTTCCCCTCATCCACAGAGCCAGTTATCTCCTCATAGAAGGCAATTAGGTTAGTCAGGCATGACTTGCCCTTGGTGAATCCATGCTGACTGTTCCTGATCACTTTCCTCTCCTCTAAGTGCTTCAGAATTGTTTCCTTGAGGACCTGCTCCATGATTTTTCCAGGGACTGAGGTGAGGCTGACTGGCCTGTAGTTCCCCAGATCCTCCTTTTCCCTTTTTTAAAGATGGGCATTACATTAACCTTTTTCAGTCATCCGGGACCTCCCCCCATCGCCATGAGTTTTCAAAGATAATAGCCAATGGCTCTGCAATCACATCCGCCAACTCCTTTAGCACCCTCGGATGCAGCGCATCCGGCCCCATGGACTTGTGCTCATCCAGTTTTTCTAAATAGTCCCGAACCACTTCTTTCTCCACAGAGGGCTGGTCATCTTCTTCCCATACTGTGCTGCCCAGTTCAGCAGTCTGGGAGCTGACCTTGTTCGTGAAGATAGAGGCAAAAAAATCATGGAGTACATTAGCTTTTTCCACATCCTCTGTCACTAGGTTGCCTCCCTCATTCAGTAAGGGGCCCACACTTTCCTTGACTTTCTTCTTGTTGCTAACATAATGAAAATTATCTGGAAAATCATTTCTGTTTCTTCAGGAAAAGATTCAGGCCCATTTGGAGATTCTGAGGGAAGAGAGAGAAAAGCTTCTGAGATTTAACGTGACCGGAGAGGGGAAAAGCCTGGAGTATCTGGTAGGTGTCTGTTGTTATTAACTTGCAGGGACTTGCAGTGGGCCATCAGTTTGGAGGCTGGTTTCGTGACCCACCATCCAGACAGGTGGAGGGCCCATGGCTCCCTGTGCCTCTTTTACACAGGCTGGGCTCCAGCTTCCAGCCTGTCTGTGCGGGCTGGACCTCGGGGAGAAGAGAAGGGGCAGAGGGCTGGGCCTGTGGTGAAAAATGGATGGGCCAGGCCCCTTGGCTCCTCTTTTTGGCTGCACCTCGTGGGACATCTGTTTGTAGGCTGCTTCCTCTGTGACCTTAGGGAATGTGGGCTTTGTATTTCTTCATAAGCATGGATGTCTGTGTTAGAATCCTGTGTCTTTGCACACATACACACACCAGCCCTGAAAAACCCTCTCTCAGGAGCAGGGCCACATCATATTCTGTAGAATCTAAGCTTCCATTCCAATTAACGAGTTAATTTCTAGCCCTTGTGTCTTTCACAAAACTCCTCCCAAGGTGAGCAGGCTATATCCTGTGCAGTGCTGTCTGCCTGAGTCTGCAGGCATTTCTTGCATTGTTAATTATTTTTCTCCCCTCACATCTCTGTTAATGTAGTGCTCAGTCCTGCCAGCTGCTCCTCTGGGTCTGGCTTGTCACAGGCCTCTGATAACATAGTGTGCTGACCATGTCAGACGTAGAAACAGCCCATGAAAAAATGTTAGGGACAAATGGGAAAGTGTTAGAAAATCCTCTCCCTAGTAACCACAGGGCATAATCATGTGTTAGACATCATAGAGTTTTCAAACAAATTCTCTCTCCTGTACAGTCAGCACTCCATGAACGGACCCTAGACTCTTTCTCTAACTCTTACCTGTCCTTTCTTTTTAAAAAAATAGATACAGACACAAAACAAGAGGCAGAAGGTTGTATCTGAATTTCAGCAACTGCGGCAGTTTCTAGAGGAAGAAGAGCGACTCCTGCTGGCCCAGCTGGAAAAACTGGAAAAGGAGATTGTGAAGATACAGAATGACAATGTCACTAAAATGTCGGAGGAGATTTCCCGTCTCAGCGACCTGATCAGTGAGCTGGAGGAGAAGTGTCAGAAGCCAGCCAGTGAATTCCTGCAGGTGAGACTGAGTTAGCAACATCCCTGATCCAAACACAGGGACAGGATAGCTCCAATGCCAGGGCACTGGAGACCAGCAGTCAGAGACCACAGTGTAATTCAATGTATGCGTTGCTGAAATGTGAATTATTGTTTCGCTTTGAAGAATTACAGAATCATTTATATTACATTGTTAATTATATTATATTGTATTATATTAGCTCAGCAAATCCATGTCCCTAGGGCCAAGGCAGGGCCTCTTTTCCCCATATCCACAAAATCCCTTCTCTGGGATCCCCAGTGGGCAGTATTTGGGACTAAGATTGTTTTTCTGTCTCTTTCTCCTCTAGGATGTCAGAAGCAGCTTGAGCAGGTATGTGGCTCTATTTCGCTTCCCCTCATTCTTCACGATGCTGTGAAGGGCTTGGAGAGTGTATTGACTCTACATTTCATAAAAATATAAGAATGGCCATCCTGGGTCAGACCAGTATCTTGTCTTTGAACAGTGGCCAATGCCAAGTGCCCCAGAGGGAATGAACAGAACAGGTTATCATCAAGTGATCCATCTCCTGTCACCCATTCCCAGCATCTGCCAAACACAGGCTAGGGATACCATCCTGGCTAATAGCCATTGATGGATCTATGCTCCACGAACTTATCTAGTTCTTTTTTCAACCCTGTTTGCGTCTTGACCTTCACAACACCCTCTGGCAAAGAGTTCCACAGGTTGACTGTGCATTGTGTGAAGAAATACTTCCTTTTGTTTGTTTTAAAACTGCTGTCTATTAATTTCATTTGGTGACCCCCTACTTCTTGTGTTATGAGAAGGAGTAAATAACCTTCCTTATTTACTCTCTCCACACCAGTCATGATTTTATAGACCTCTATCATAGCCCCCTCTTAGCCGTCTGTTTTCTAAGCTGAAATGTCCCAGTCTTATTAATCTCTCCTCATATGGAAGCTGTTCCATAACCAGAATCATTTTTGTAGTGCTTTTCTGAACCTTTTTTGAGATGGGGTGACCAGGTCTGCATGCAATATTCAAGATGTGGGCGTGCCATGGATTTAAATAGAGGCAATATGATATTTTCTGTTGTATTATCTATCTCTTTCTTAATGATTCCCAACATAGTTTTTTTGACTGTTGCTGCAAATTGAGTGGATATTTTCAGAGAACTATTCACAATGACTTCAAGATCTCTTTCTTGAGTGGTAGCAGCTAATTTAGACCCCATCATTTTATAAGTATAGATGGGATTATGTTTTCCAATATGTATTACTCTACACTTATCAATATTGAATTTCATCTACCAAATTTTTTGTCCAGTCACCCAGTTTTGTGAGATCCTTTTGTAACTCTTCGCAGTCTGCTTTGTACTTAACTATCTTGAGTAGTTTTGCATTATCTGCAAATTTTGCCACCTCACTGTTTATCCTTTTTTCCAGATCATTTTTGTATATGTTGAATAGGACTGGTCCCAGTACAGACCCCTGGGGAACACCACTATTTATCTCTCTCCATTCTGAAAACTGATAATTTGTTCCTACCCTTTATTTCCTATCTTTTAACCAGTTACAGATCCATGAGAGGACCTTCCGTCTTATCCCATGACAGCTTACTTTCCTTAAGAGCCTTTAGTGAGGGATCTTGTCAAAGGCTTTCTGAAAATCTAAGTTCACTGGATCCCCCTTGTCCACATGCTTGTTGACCCCCTCAAAGAATGTTAGCAGATTGGTGAGGCATGATTTCCCTTTACAAAAACCATGTTGACTCTTCCCCAACAAATCATGTTGATTTATGCATCTGATAATTCTGTTCTTTACTATAGTTCCCCAGGGCGCTGAAGCAAAATATATGGGGCAGGGTCATATTCTGAATATAATTCCCATTTATGCATTTAATCCTCACCCTTTTACACAGGACTCTTGAATTATCTATTCAGTGGGAAAGATTGGCCTATAGTATTTCGTAGAGATGTTACATCCCTGGGGAACTGGCTCCCTCAGAATCCTGAGATACAATATGGCCCTTTCACCTCAAGGCAGTGGTTACAATCATGCCCTGGACAGCAGGAATAAAGAGTCTTTACCATCTCAGGACTGTTTGGAGACTTGTGTGCAAGGAGCTGGGGGGTCGGGGGACACTGAGGTTTCAATCTAGTTCCTGAAAGAACAATCCGATAACCCTGTGCACACGAAATATGGGATCATACCAGTATTAGTGCATGGAGGTGAAGGAGTGACTTGGTCATGAAGACGTGATTCCTCTTTGATGCGCAGATCTGCTCTGTCCAGGCCAGACATGAAGAATGTTAATGGGGCCTTTGGTGGAAGGTTGCACTGCCATGGCCAGTCTGTGCCTGCTCTGAGGCTGGGAGAAGTGGAGGAATTCTAACTCCAGGCCCATAAGAGCAGCAACTTCCACTAGCAAGGAATTATAATGAGTCACTAAAAGAAATATAATACCATGAAATTCTCTCTCTCCAGGTGTGAGAAGGGGAAATTCCTGCAGCCAGTGGAGATTTCTCCTGAGCTGGAAAAGAGACTCAGTGATTTATCCCAGAGAAATATTGCTCAAATGGAGATTCTGTGGAAGTTCAAAGGTACTGAGAAGGATCTAGGAAAGGAAACCAGGGTGTGTCTCTGGGACTGTGGGTGGAGATGGGCTCTGGCCAACTGGTTCATAATTAGATTATGTACCTATTTAATAACAAGTGGAAAGCAGACTAACTGAGCGATGAAGTAAGGGCCCAGGTGCTAGGATCTCTCAAATAGTTTCACTCTGTAAACTTTGGTACAATCATTAAGGTAAAAATATACAAAATTGGGGGTACCTCAGTTTCTCTCTCCCAACTACAGAACTACAGGGCACATACTCCAAAGCTGTTTAGCAGTCCCACATGCAGCTGGAGTCAGTAGGCTCTGCAGGTGGCCATTACCAAGGAGCTCCAGGCCCCAGGTGCCTAAGGCCTTGACTACACTACAGACTTTTGTCAATGCAAGTTACACCAACAAACAGCCACTGCTATAATTAAACTACTATTGCATGTCCACACTGTGCTCCTTGTGTCGGCAGAGTGCATCCACAATAGCAGCTTTGTATTGACACAGAGAGCAGTGCACTCTGGGTAGCTATCCCACTGTGCAACTGGCCACAAGGTGCTCTGTGAAGGGTTTGCAATGCCTCATGGGGGCAGGTACAGAGTCACATGATGAAGGTTTCTCAATCTCATTGTTCCATGGGCATCCTACCATATTGCCATTTTTCAACTGCCCTGGCAACCTTCACCCCAGCCATCTCTGTCAGAAAGCTTGGATCCTACACTGCTGGTCAGTATTGTGCTTGTATTGAATACAAGGCTATAGGAGGAGCCCAATGGAGGGGCTATTCGGCTGGAGGATGCCTTGAAGGAGCATTTTAACACTGAGCCACAGTAATGTGTGTTGCTGTAGTGTGCTGAACCTGGCATTGTTTGTTTGCACCGTGCTATGAACCTTGTAATGATTTCTGTGTGTGCCTGAAAAGTTACACATCTTAAATCACTTTTTAAAGTAACGCTTGATAATATGACCAAACTAACACTGTTGAACAGTAATACAAGAAGTCCACAGAAGTGTGTGTTTGTGTGGGGGAAGCATGTGTGACAGTGTGTGTGTGTGAGAGAGAGAGAGAGAGTGTGTTGGGTGTGTGTGTGAGAAACTGTGTGTGTGTAGTGTGTATGTGAGAAAGAGAGACAAATTGTGCATTGGGGACTTTCTGGAGCTTTGAAAGGGGAGGGACACATGTCTACATAGCTAGATGAATGGCAGCAGAGTTCAAAACAGTGAGCACAGCGGTCATGGTGGGCATTGTGAGATACCTTCCGGAGGCCAGTTACAGCAACGTAACAAACACGGTGTCTACACTGACACTTTGTTGATCTAACTTTGCTGCAAAAATCTCTATGCCTCTCATTGAGGTGGTTTTATTTGGTCAGGAAAGCAGGAGAGTTTTGTCAGCAAGAGGAGCATTGTAGTGTGTACACCTTCACTGTTTTGTCAATGAAAGCTGCGTTTTGCCGACAAAACTATGTAGACAAGGCCTAAAGATTGGCACCCAAAATTTAAACCCTCAATTTAAGGCCACTTTTTAAATGTGGACCCAGCTCACCATTGTGCTCTGGCCCCATATGGCAGCTTGTGTGGGCCAAACGGGCTGTAGTGAAGGTGTAAACCCAGGGGAATCCCCCCAGCACAGGAGCCTCTTGTGTCTCCAGCTCCTTCACAGCAGCTGCAGGCACTAGGAGCGTTCCTGGGAGAGCAGGGAATAGAGTGGAGTTGTTGAGGGCTGGGCAGAGCAGGAAGGGATGGAGCAGGAATAATGGGGTGTGACCCAGGTAAAGCTGTGCCTTTGACACTGCCTCTGGACCAGAGGTGCAACTCAGGCTGGACCTCCGGACTTTCGCAGCCTGTGCCAATGTCTGCACTGGCTCCAGCAGCTACTGAATAGGAGAACTACAAACTGTTTCCTCCATCCCTTTACCAATGCAGGGGTGAATGAAGCCCATTGAGCCAATTCTCTCCCTGACTCAGTTTCCACATCTATGAAATAACTTTAATATTATTCGTGTTTCAGTCTATGCAGAATGAAAGCCCCATTGTGCTGAGCTCCATACATAGACCCAAAGAGCTCACAATTCATGCTCCTCATCCTGAAAAGCCTCAGCATCCCATTGATGTGAAAGAGACCAATATTTGTAAAGTTACATTAATGCTAGAATCTTTGCAGAATCTGGCCTAGTTTATGACAAAATGCAAAAGGAGAATGAGAAACCAGTTGGGTCTGGAGGATGAAGGAACAGGAAATCTGTCTTCCACATAGTGTCTCTTTGGGTGGTTCTGAGGCTTAATGGATATTGGTTCTGTTGATTTGAGATGCTTGAATGAAAGAGAAAATAGGATGATTCATATTAGCCTTTGTTAAAAATCTGGGTGTGTTTCTGTCTCTCTTCAACTGTTTTTCTCTCATAATTAAAATACAATTATGTCAATTAAGAGTGAGGATGTCACAAATATGACAGCATGAAATAGCATCGATCTTATCCTTTCCCCCTCCAGACACTCTGCAATCTGAACTGGAGACAATAAGAGGGAAATCCTTAGGATCACACAGACCAGGTGAGACTTCAGGTGGAGATTATCATTAAATAAAGAGAAAAATCCCATGAAAACATTTTCATGAACTTGTAGATAAATGTACAAACCAAACCAATACTGACCATGAAACACCCCCCTAAAAATAAAATTAAAAACATAAAATACTAAGAGATCCTAAGCTGAAATCACACAAACAATCCTGATACCATCTTTAGTGTTGAGTCCCTGCACCCACTAATGAACAGAAACACTCTCACTGACCAACAAACACTCTGAGGCTATGCCTACACAGTAATGTAAGCGTAGGGGAGTTGAGTCAGCTAACCTCTTGTCAGGGAATCCTGGGCTTGAGCATCAACATTGCATTTTAACTCTAAGTTAAGAATTGTCTGCACTGTGGGAAAACTCTACTGCCTACCCTGTTTCCTAACTGTGGTGGTGCTATTGATGGGACTCAGGTGCCTATAAGGAGCACATGACTACATACACTGCATAATTAGCTCATTTGGCGGCTGTCTCCATTTGAGAAGGCGTTATACTGAATTACCATCTAATTGGATAATTGGGTTCTCCAGCTCTAGGCTCAGTCACATTGGCAGAAAAATGCCTCTGTGCCTGTTCTAAGGATAATTAGGACATCAGTCTCCAGGGTGTCAAACTATTACAATGAAACTTTGTAATTCTTAATTTTTCAAATAGGAAGACCAATGAAGGTGTGTGGGGAGGGTTTGCTTGCTTTATTGATTTTTTTCAGTTTATTTGGAAGTTTGATATAAAATGAAGATATCAGAGGGAAAACACTCACACACGCAAATCTGGCTGCTGCTTGCTGCAAAGTGGTAAAATACATGCCCAGGGCTTGGGGTGCAGTTTGTTCCAGCAACCCTTGGGGATCCCTTATCCCTGCTATCACCACTGAGGAGAATTTGTGGTACTGGCTCCCACTGATCACCCTAACAGTGCATGCTGCCCAGGTGACCCTGAACCTGCAGCTGCAGGGGGGCCTGGAGTAAGGGCCAGTGAGCAGAGCAGGGACCATAGCAGCTGACCTGCAGGGAGAAGGAGGGGCAGAGCTCTCCGCTCAGTATGGCTGGGGGAAGGATGACCCACCTGCTAACTTTGCTCCCTGCTCCAAGCAAACTCCATGCAGCAGTGAGAAGGAGCTTCCACCACCACCATGGGAGGAGCAGGAAGGGGGACCTCTCAGCCAGGTAATAATGCTGTGTCTGGCATGCTATGCTGGCTGCCTGCAACACTACTCCTCTTCCTCCAGGAAGTGTAGGATACACCCAGAAGACTTCCAGGACCCAAGTCAAGCCACAGATGCATGCATATAGGAAACCAATAGGGCTTGGACCCTAGGTCCCAGTTTAACATGGGTTCTGACCCTCCAGACCTGCAGGGTCCTGGGACTCTGGATCAGAGCCCTAGATTAGCATATTTGCAGTCTGGATGGAATGGGGGTTTGGCTTGAGCCCAGGCTCAGACCCAGGCTTAAATTGCTGTGTAGATAAACTCTCACTCACCAACACAGAAATGTCATTAATGCTGACCCTGGCATTTCCATACATGTCTAAGCCCTTTAAATATTAAATTCAAAGGATTGCCACATTTCTTTTCTTTCCCCTGTGTGAGGGGCTCTCTCCGATTGCTCTTCACCAGCATCCCATCTTTCTCTTCAGCTGGGCTGGGCTGAGATCTCCCGTTTGAGTTACTCACTTTTTCCTCTGTTAGAGATACGGTCCCTTTGTGATGTTGCCACATCCTCCCTTCTCTCTGGGCTGGGGAAGAGGCCACTCTCTGGCCTGAGTGGATCATCCACAATACCCATCCCCTTCTCTTCTCCCATGCCAGGGAGAGAAGGACAGGCTCTGTATAGAGCTTCCTGCAGGTTTATATCTATTGCCTCCCTCCTCTAACTCCCCTCCCTGTAACTTCAGGTTCTCACCTTCCTCTCTAATCCTCAGAGGAGAAGCTCCAGCAGGAAAAGCAGGGAGATGCTATTTGCATGTACTGGGACAAGGTGGATCTACACCTACCCAAAACTAAAGGCCAGCCCCCTCAACTAAGGGGGAGAAACCATGAAGCCCAGGCAACAATGGAGTATTTGGGACAATGAAAGAGAAACCAGGATAATGAGGGAGCCAGAAGGGGACACCAAGCAGAGAACCCCAGACAGCACCCATCACTCCTCAAAGATGGGACAAAGAGTGGACTAAGGAGATGTGGACTAAGGAGTCAGTGAACACTGCCCAGAGGAACTGTGCCTGGAGACATGATTTAAAAAGGGAATGGATATAGACCCCACAGTCTCAGAGCGCCTCTCCCCCCCCCACAGATTTGTCCTCCTACAGTGATGTGTAGCCATCTTGACCATCACCAGGAGGAGATTAATAAGGAGGCCTTTGCCACTTTCTGAAGTCACAAATGAGGTGTGCATACATCAGGAGGGGCGGGGAATATTGCAGCCAGAACCTTAGTAAGAGGTTCAGGAGGAGCTGGAAGAGGGGCTGCAAGCTGATACACCACCTAATATCCCCAGTGGGCTGTGGAACAAAAGTGAAGTAGAGGCTGGCCCACCAGGGTTCCTCACTTTCTCTCTTGTAGGTCCCGCCACTTGGGGTCAGGATGGAGCACAAAGGCAAGGAAGTGGATGGTGTGGAGCACGAACATGTACAGATGTTCTCGGGAACTGGTACAGAGGTGGACCAGCTGGATGTCCTGCAGCCAATACAGGTGGCATGTCAAAGGTGGCAGGGGAGGCTTGTGGTGCAAGGGGCGATGATGAGTTACAGAGGGCCAGCTGTGAAGGGTGGGTGGGAAGCACCTTCCTGGTTGAGGAAAGCAAAAGTCTAGATTGTCCTCACCTTCTGGAGCACAAAAGAGGGGACATGCAGGGTGGGCAGCCCTATGCACTGGCTGAGCACTGTGGGTTCCATCCAGTCCCTCTAGTTCTCTGACTTGGCCTTATGAGAAGAGGCTGAGGGAACTGGGATTGTTTAGTCTGCAGAAGAGAAGAATGAGGGGGGATTTGATAGCTGCTTTCAACTACCTGAAAGGGGGTTCCAAAGAGGATGGATCTAGACTGTTCTCAGTGGTACCTGATGACAGAACAAGGAGTAATGGTCTCAAGTTGCAGTGGGGGAGGTTTAGGTTGGATATTAGGAAAAACGTTCACTAGGAGGGTGGTGAAGCACTGGAATGGGTTACCTTTGGAGGTGGTGGAATCTCCTTCCTTAGAGGTTTTTAAGGTCAGGCTTGACAAAGCCCTGGCTGTGATGATTTAGTTGGAAACTGGTCCTGCTTTGAGCAGAGGGTTGGACTTCTGAGGTCCCGTCCAACCCTGATATTGTATGATTCTATGATCTCTGGGATCACCCCCCCAGGGTGACCTCTGGGGGAGTTTGTCCTTCCATTAACAGAAAATGCCCATGAAAGCAACTCTCCCGCACAGCAGTAACCAGAGACATTCACACTGCCCAGCCCTCGAGCCACCTTAATTGTGACCTGAGAATTTGTATTGACATTGATAAGCCTTTCTAATATTACCTTCAGGGTGGTCAGGAGCGAGAGCCTCCTGGTTGTCACACCCTTCCCCATTTCACCTGGCTCTTCTTCAACATCCTACCTGTCCTTTGGGTAGGGCTGGGCTCTGCCACTGCAGGTGCTTTGTGGATTGGGGAGATGGTGTCTCTCTAGTGCTGCCACCTGCAGCCCTCTCACCTCTCTGGGCTGGGGAAGGGGCTACCCCACCCAATGGCACCTCCTGCTTCCAGCTCACTGACCTTGAACCACTGACTCTTCTCCCGTGCTGCATCTTCATCTCTGCTCCCAGGCCTGGAAGTGGAGGATGCATTTATGGGAGGAGACTCCCTCTCGGATTTAAAGTTGGTACCTGCCTCCTCAGGACTCTCCTAATTACAAGCTTTTGCTACCTTCCTTGCCAAGTCTCTGTTGTTGGGAATGAAGCAGCCCCCGCTGGGGAGTAGGGAGCTGCAGCCTCTATAACCAAATGAGAACGTACAGAAGTGGATCCCATTACACTAGGGTGACCAGATGTCCCAATGTTATAGGGACAGTCCCGATTTTTGGGTCTTTTTCTTATATAGGTTCCTATTATTCCCTACCCCCTGTTCCAATTTTTCACATTTGCTGTCTGGTCACCCTACATTACACAGGCTGAGGTACTGCCATGACAGCTCGGCTCAGGCAGTTCCCTGGGATCCAGGACTGTCCCAGCCAAAGCAGGGATGTTAGGGATTGTGAGAAATGGTCCCAGACTCCCCCAGGGCTGAGCTCTGCTCCTAACGCTCTGACTCTCTTCCCAGTGAATGTGACTCTGGATCCAGACACGGCTCATCCCCGACTCATCCTGTCTGAGGATCGGAAAAGTGTGAGATGGGGAGACACATGTCAGCTTCTGACCACCAATCCTGAGAGATTTGACTCTTGGGCTTGTGTGCTGGGCTCTGAGGGATTCATCTCGGGGAGACATTGCTGGAAGGTGGAGGTGGGAGACAGAGGATTCTGGGCTGTGGGAGTGGCCAGAGAGTCTGTGAGGAGGGAGGGAGAAGTCAGCTTTAACCCTGAAGTGGGGATCTGGGCTGTGCAGTGGTTGGGTCTGTTCCAGGCTCTCACCTCCCCTGCAACCGCCCTGCCCTTTAGCCAGGTGCCCAGGAGGATCCAAATTTGTCTGGACTGTGAATGGGGCCAGGTGACATTTTTTGATGCTGATAACAAGGTCCCAATCTTCACTTTCCCACCAGCCTCTGTCCCTGGGGAGAGAATCTACCCCTGGCTCTGGGTGGGGGCAGGATCCCAGCTCAGACTGTGTCCCTGAGACACAGGGGGTGGAATATTGCACTGGGGACCCTGAAATCAGCCTCTCGAGCCTTAGAAACTCCAGTCTTTATGACCCTGGAGTCTCATGTCTGGACTGTGAAACCATAGAAAGAAGCGAGTGATCGAGATGGAGAAGCCAATCTCATTGTCCAAGGAACTGTTTAGACTGTTTGTCACTATCTTCTATAGTCCAGGAGGACTCTTGGGATCTTCAGTCAGACAGTGCCACTAATACATGGGGGGAATAAAAAAAATGGGCTTCCCTAGCTGCAGTCATGCTAGTCTCTATGACCCTGGAGGACTCCCCTATACCCAACCCTCTGGTTCATAATTCCATCTCCTCCCCCTCCATCTCTGCAGCACCAGGGGTTGTGGGAGGTGAGTGGGGTGGAGTGAGGGAAGAACCCTTGAAGCTGCAGCAGAAGCAGAGGGTCACTGAGGGGTAGGGAGAGATGTGGGGTTTTTGAGGGAGAATTGCCTATCAAGCTATCGGCTCAGTTTCACAATATATCCTAGCTACTCAACACTCAAACCTAATCCCTAACAACTTGGGAAGCCTGGACCGTCAATTCCTCAGGCATGCCAGAGACAAGGCTGGTCCTCAGTCTCATACTACTAGGTCTTCAGGGAAGGGTATGAGTATGCTAGCTTTAGTAGTCTTTTAGAATAGAAATGTTACCACCAGGGATCATAGAATTGTATTACTTCTTTGTGACTCTGTGTTTTGTAGCATTTATGCTTCTTTCTTTTATAATAAAGATCTTAACAAGTTGGTATTCTCCTCAGTATAAGTGTCCTTGCCACATACCCCGAGAGTCCTCTCATGATATTGAACTCTCTGTGGTCTCCATCCCTGTAGCCTGAATTGGGACAAGAACCTAAATTATCTTTATGGTGAGCCATAAAATTCCGGTTAACACTGCAAAGGTGTGGGAAAGATTCCCACACATCAGCTATTCTTTTTACGTGACAAATCTGAGGACCTGTCCCAGATTGAGGGGTCACTAGAGGAGGTTTTGGGGAAAAAATACAAAAAATATACAAACAATGGGATCTAAATTAGCTGTTACCACTCAAGAAAGAGATCTAGGAGTCCTTGTGGCTAGTTCTCTGAAAACAGCTGTTCGAAGTGCAGTGCAAGTCACAAAATTTAACAGAATATTAGGCACCATTAGGAAAGGGATAGATAATTAAACAGAAAATGTCATAATTCCACTATATAAATCAATGGTATGCCCACACTTTGAATACTGCATGCAGTTCTGGTCACCCTCATCTAAAAAAAAAATTGGAACAAGTACAGAGAAGGGGAAACCAAAATAATTACGGGTATGGAACAGCTTCCATGTGAGGAGAGATTAAGACTGGGACTGTTCATTTTAGAAAAGAGACAACTGAGGGGAGATATGATAGAGGTCTATAAAATTATGAATTGTATGGAGAAAATGACTAAGGAAGGGTTATTTACCCCTTAACCTAACAGACAAACTAGGCGTTACCCAGTGAAATTAATAGGCAGCAGGTTTAAAACTAACATAAGGAAATACTTCTTCACACACTGCACAGTCAATCTTTGGAACTCATTGCCAGCGGAGATTGTGAAGGCCAAAAGCATAACTGGTTCAAATAAGAATTAGACAAATTCATGGAGGACAGGTCCATCATTGGCTATAAATCAAGTTGGTCAGGGACTCAACCCCATGCTCTTGGTGTCCCTAAATCTCTGACCGCCAGAAGCTGGGATCAGACAAGAGGATGGAACACTCACTAAAGTGCCCTGTTCTGTTCATTCCCTCTGAAGCACTGGGGCAAGATGGATCATTGGTCTGAACCAGTGGCTGTTCTTATGTTCTGAAAAGGGTCTGCTACCCTCTTGGGCTACCCTTCCATCCGGCTCTGCTACAGAGTGCCAATTCTCATTAGAGATGGTAGGGCAACCCCCATTTTTTCATGTTCTCTGTGTGTGTGTGTATATATATATATACATATATCTTCCTACTGTATTTTTCACTGCATGTATCTGATGAAGTGGGTTTTAGCCCATGAAAGCTTATGCCCAAATACATTTTTTAGTCTCTAAGGTGCCACAAGTACTCCTTGTTCTTTTTGCTGATACAGACTAACACGGCTACCACTCTGAAACCTGTCAGTGGGTCCTGGTGCTTGTCATAACAACAGAGAGCGCATAGTGATCTGGATAGACAATCCAATCCCATTGCAGCCCTCGTCACTCAGTCTGCTTGTCACTATTCTCTGTGGCTGTGGAGGACTCTAAAAGGCTGCTGGGTCAAAGCCTGAGAGAGGGATACTCAGGGAAGGGGATGGCAATATGGTGAATGGAGAGTGATACCTTGAAGACACTGGGGAGGGGAAGCTGCTGTGGGGAGGAGCTACAGGAGGGAACTGGAGACGATGAGCTGACTGTTGGGGAAAAAGAGAGAAATAAACAGAAATAGGAAATGAGTGCTGGAAAAAATGATATATAAAAGTATTGATAGAATGAAAGAAAGGGAAAAGGAAACAGAGCAAGAGAGAGAGATTTACAAAATATTACAGCAAGTGAGACTGTATCTCATTTATCCCATGGGAAGCCTTTTAAGTGCTTTAAAAATCTGTTCACAATATTCGTGGTAATTTTCTGGTTCTTAAAAATCCCTCTTGGCTCCTTTTAAGCCCAAGTTACTTACTATAAATAAAATATTTTTTTAATTCTTTTTTGTTCCACTTTAATTTTCCATTTTAATATATTTTTGGGGGTAGGATCATGGGATTTAGTACTCCATGTTGTTGTGTTACCCCAGCACTAGTGGGGACTGTGCCTGTCGCTATGATGAGAGTATTGGCTTTACAATGACAGGTTGCTATTCAGCCTGTCTGGGTTTATACTACATATAACCATGTAAACCAGGAACTGGTCAGTGTGCTCTGGAGGGAGCCCTCCTGGTCACTATACTTAGCTTTCAAACGTGCCAGGGTTTGACACTAACAAGCAATTTATGTGATGAATTGCTGAGATGTGGAACAGCTGCAGTTCATTGTTGCATTTCACCCCATAAACTACAGCTAAAATTGTTTATAAACTCTGAGCCTGTTTGAGATGTTTCCACATTGTGTGACTAAAACAAACCATTAAAATCAGAAACAAAGATTTTTTTTAAAGAATACAACAAAGAAACAACTCACACTGAACTATATAATGTTCCCTTCCCTGGCTCAGCTACAGAATTTGAATCATGTCTTTTCAGATACCCAATGCACACTCCACCATTTCAGCTCTGGAAATAATTGCTGTGCTGTTTATAGACCAGCCACTAGAGGGGGACTTGACACTCACTTTGCCAGTGGGTTACACAAGTATTTGCTGGTCATCAGTAGAACATTTGCTAACAGGGGCTGCTAACAGGGAGTTTTGCAAGAGAGTTCTCCAGGTGAAGGAGGAGCAAATACAGCACCTTTTGGGTAAGTGGCTGTCTGTAGTGTGTGTTTGTGCTGATGACAGACAGACTGCTACCAGAGGGTCGCTAATCACTTGTGTTACTGCGGTCCCAACATTCGACTTCCCCACTTCAAAGTGATTAGCGACCCTCTGGTAGCAGTCTGGAGTTGCCAGCTTCCACACCGCAATAACCATGTGCTTTTCCACTGATAGGACTGCTCTCATTTTTGTGTACTCGCACTACTGTGCTGGGGTGAGCGCCACACACAGTTCCAGGAAGGTGGCTTTCCTCATATGAAGATTCTGCAGCCACTGCTCCTCATCCCAGATCTGCATAACAATGTGATCCCACCACTCAGTGCTTGTTTCCCGAGCCCAAAAGTGATGGCCCACCCTGTGCAGCTGCTCCGTGAATGGCAAAAGTAATTGTATTTCATCCCTATCCATGTCACCCATCAGGTCAGGCAAGTCTGAATCCTGTTCGGTAAGGAACTTTATGATTAACTGCACTGCCATCTGTGATGTATTAATGATAGTTAGCAGATCACTGGAGAGCAGTGTGGGTTTCATCCTTTCACACACACATGGCTGGTGGACAGCGAAAAAGGGCCATTGAAAAATGCCATGAACTGAAGCTGGAAGACCATGGAATACTGGGACAGAAAACAATGCATCATGAGATGTTGAGCCTACATCCATGATGAGCTACAAGCCATTCTGCCAACCCAGAAGTCATAGCGGCATAAGGTGGCGAGTAGCACTGTAGGATATGTAAGAAAATAAAAAGGGCAAAATGGAGGAGCAGAACAGGGAAGAGGGTGAGAATTGTACCTATGATTGCAACTGCCCCCTCCCAACCTGGTCTCAGGTTCCTTAAAACTCTGGCTCCCTCTGGTCCCTCTTCTTGGCCTGGCAACTACTTCTGTTCCTCTGCCACTATCATCACTTCTAGCAAAGACTTGGCACTCCGCAGAGAGCAGCCAATACTGGCGCTCCTGCCCCCATACAAGGTCCAGGATAAACAGAGAACTCCAGTCTGCAAGGCTCTCTGGCCACTTGTCCATCCCAGCTGCAGGAGGCCTGGAAGCATCTGGGGAGTGGCTGCCTAGGACCAAGAAAGGGAAGCCAACTGTGATTGGAAGGAAGCTCTGTCTAGAGATGCTCTTAGGGATGCTAGTAGTTACACAGGCTGCTCTGTAACTGGCTATAATAACAGGCCACATAGAATCATAGAATATCAGAGTTGGAAGGGACCTCAAGAGGTCATCTAGTCCAACCCCCTGCTCAAAGCAGGACCAATTCCCAGCTAAATCATCCCAGCCAGGGCTTTGTCAAGCCGGGCCTTAAAAACCTCTAAGGAAGGAGACTCCACCACCTCCCTAGGTAACGCATTCCAGTGTTTCACCGCCCTCCTAGTGAAATAGTTTTTCCTGATATCCAACCTGGACCTCCCCCACTGCAACTTGAGACCATTGCTCCTTGTTCTGTCATCTGCCACCACTGAGAACAGCCGAGCTCCATCCTCTTTGGAACCCCCCTTCAGGTAGTTGAAGGCTACTATCAAATCCCCCCTCATTCTTCTCTTCTGGAGACTAAACAATCCCAGTTCCCTCAGCCTCTCCTCATAAGTCATGTGCTCCAGACCCCTAATCATTTTTGTTGCCCTCCGCTGGACTCTTTCCAATTTTTCCACATCCTTCTTGTAGTGTGGGGCCCAAAACTGGACACAGTATTCCAGATGAGGCCTCACCAATGTCGAATAATCTTCAGGAGCTATCAATTAGTTTAGATCCATTAAAGTAAATGAAACCACAGTCATTGCACCAGCTGAGAAACTGGCTCAATGTTACTGCTCTTTCATCACATTGGCCACATTACTGCAGCTGTGTAAAGTGAACTGGCCACAGTAAAGTAGCTTCCCCAGGGCTTGATGCTCCCTGGCAGCTAGATGCAGCGTGCTAGCTATTTCAATAAGGAGCAGCCAGAAAACTAATTCTGAGCACTAATAGCAAGAGGGGGAGGGGTCAAATGTTTTTACAGATTGGTCTCCATCTTAGAAAGACTGTCCCATGAAGCAGCTGCCCTCCCATTAACACTCCTGAGGCCACCACAGGAATTGCTGATGTGTAGAAGAAATGTGAATAACACATTGTATATAGGTTGGTTGCCTTTGAATGTAAGTTCCCAACTGGAAACAAGAAGGAAGATCAGCACCAGGTGACCAGCAGAGCTCCCAAGTTACTGGATTGCTGTAAGGTTCATCATTTGTGCTAGTTTCAGCTGCTTGTTCTGTTGCTCTTCAAAAGCAGGCAGCCTGTCACAGACAGACGTGTGAGAGAGGGACTCTTCCGTGAGCAAATAGCCAGCAGCCAACGTCAAAATGCAGCAAACTAAAGGCTAAAATCAATGAGTTCAAATATCACCTGTTGCTTTTTTTGTTTATATTTCCATGCACATCACAACCCTTATAGCTAATAAAACACCACATCCCCACCCTAGAAAACACACAAGAAAACACTAATTCCTGCAATTTATTTAGAGGCTGCACAAGGTCTCTACAAGTGGAACTGGACAGAAAACCCAGTTCTTCACTATGGAAATCCCAAATGCTGGCCACACACTCCTGCTGCCTTTTGGGATGAATACAGAAAATAGATATGATCTGGTTACATATTGTGGTTAGATGTGGGAGGAAGAGAGCCTGAGACTTGTTTAGTCTGCAGAAAAGAGTGAGGGGGAATTTGATAGCAGCCTTCAACTACCTGAAGGGAGTTCCAAAGAGGATGGAGCTCGGCTGTTCTCAGTGGTGGCAGATGACAGAACAAGGAGCAATGGTCTCAAGTTGCAGTGGAGAAGGTTTAGGTTGGATATTCGGAAATATTTCTGAATTATTTCACTAGGAGGGTGGTGAAGCACTGGAATGGATTACCTATGGGGGTTGTGGAATCTCCATCCTTAGAGGTTTTTAAGGCCTGGCTTGACAAAGCCCTGGCTGGGATAATTTAGTTGGTGTTGGTCCTCCTTTGAGCAGGGGGTTGGACTAGATGACCTCCTGATGTCTCTTCCAACCCTAATCTTCTATGATTCTATAAGCCCTTGTATCAGAGGCCTGGTATGAGACAGGACCTGCTCATAGAATCTGTCAAGAACAGGGCTGATATTGTAGAAAAAAAAAAACATTCCTAAGAAGTGCTAATCACAGAGTACTCACGCAAACACATCCCAATATCAAGTGGTAGCAGAACATCCCGATATCAAGGATGGTACAAAAACATTCCTCAAGGATAACAGGAACACACTGACCCCTCCTAAAAGATAAGATCAGGATGACAATACGTAATAGAGATGCTTTGATTGAACCAACATATACATATAGCCATGTCAGGGGGCAGTAACTGTGTCAGAGGGGCAGTAATCACTTGTTTGTTTTGGAGTATAAAGATGGATCACAGAACGAGTGTCTTTGTCTGGCCTAGGGAGGAACAGAAAGTCCCGCCATTCACTAAGCTGGTCCACTGTTATGGGGATACTTGTATTACTGGTCTGATGGAGTCTGCAGTATACTAGTACTGTGCTATATCGACAGTAAACCTGGCTGGGTGCCTTTGAACCTTAATGGATCTTGTGGTCATTGGGTGGTTCGCTCAAGGTCTGCCATGCCAAATGTCTGCGCAGGACTGGGGCGGTACACAGAGGGAACACACACAGCCAAACATCTGTCAACATCTAAGTACACTGGTGACCTATGACCGCTGATCTGGTAAATAAGCGAGCTGTCCTCTGTAGGAATCATGATCTAACATGACAGAAAACCCAAGCTAGGGAACTCCCTTATCCCCTCCCCGCAAATCCCCACAGAGTAAAATTTGCACCCGCTTGATTGCTAGCAAGGGGGGCCCATATGCATTTAAAAAACATAGTGTAGAAGAAACATGGAATGAAATCTGTAAGGCTAGGGCAGAGACTGTAGCCTTGAAATGTAGAATATTGCAAACTATAACCATGGCTGTTAAATGGTTAAAACAACATGCCACAAAATTGGCAGGGCAAGGAGCAGAAACAAAGAGTTAAAACAAGCAGGAGAAGTTACAGAACCCTGGAACGTTCCCTCTCCCCTTGCAGGGTGACAAGCAGTCCAGAGACAGCAAGCACTGGAACAGAATAAAACATTGGAAGCAGCTGTAAAAAAACTACAAAAAAGAGATGTGCCATCCCCTGTTATAAATACTTGTCATTAACAGCAGGCTTCAGGTAGCTCCCCTGTGCCTGAAGAATGGGGACAGAAATGGAAAAAGGTGCCCTAGCAAAATTAAAAGATGAAATGGAGTCCACTGCATTGCAACCACCACCTTACGATAAAAGCTAGATACTGGTAAAAACTTCCAATGTCATGTGATTGAAAAAATGTATCACGATTAATCGCACGATTAATCACACTGTTAAACAATAATAGAATACCATTTAAATATTTTTGGATGTTTTATACATTTTCAAATATATTGATTTCAAGTACAACACAGAATACAAAGTGTACAGTGCTCACTTTGTATTTATTTTTGATTACAAGTATTTGCACTGTAAACAAACAACAGAAATAGTATTTTTCAATTCACCTAATACAAGTATTGCAGTGCAATCTCTTTATCATTAAAGTTGAACTTACAAATGTAGAATTATGTCCAAAAAATGCATTCAATAATAAAACAATGTACAATTTTAGAGTCTGCAAGTACACTCAGTCCTATTTCTTGTTCAGCCAATCTCTCAGACAAACAAGTTTGTTTACATTTGCAGGAGATAATACTGCCCGGTTCTTGTTTACAAAGTCACCTGACACTGAGAACAGGCATTCTCATGACACTGTTGTAGCCGGAATCACAAGATATTTACGTGCCGGATGCATTAAAGATTCATATGTCCTTTCATGCTTCAACCACCATTCCAGGGGACATGCATCCATGCTGATGACAGGTTCTGTTCAATAAGAAACCACAGCAGTGCAGACCAACACAGGTTCATTTTCATTATCTGAGTCAGATGCCACCAGCAGAAGCTTGATTTTCTTTTTTGGTGGTTCGGGTTCTGTAGTTTCTGCATTGGAGTGTTGCTTTTCTAAGAATTCTGAAAGCATGCTCCAGACCTCGTCCTTCTCAGATTTTGGAAGGCACTTCAGATTCTTAAATCTTGGGTCGAGTGCTGTAGCTATCTTTAGAAATCTCACATTGGTACCTTCTTTGCATTTTGTCAAATCTGCAGTGAAAGTGTTCTTGAAATGAACATTTGCTGGGTCATCATCTGAGATTGCTATAACATGAAATATATTGCAGAATGTGAGTAAAACAAGCAGGGGACATACAATTCTCCCCCAAGAAGTTGAGTCACAAATTTAATTAACGCATTTTTTTTAACAAGCGTCATCAGCATGGAAGCATGTCCTCTGGAATGAGGAGCGAAGCATGAAGGGGCATACAAATGTTTAGCATATCTTGCACGTAAATACCTTGCAATGCTGGCTACAGAAGTGCCACACAAATGCCTGTTCTCACTTTCTGATGACATTGTAAATAAGAAGAGGGAAGCATTATCTCCTGTAAATGTAAACAAACTTGTTTGTCTTAACGATTGGCTGAACAAGAAGTAGGACTGAGTGGACTTGTAGACTCTGAAGTTTTACATTGTTTTGTTTTTGAGTGCAATTATCTAACATAAAAAAAATCTACATTTGTAAGTTGCACTTTTACGATAAAGAGATTGCACTACAGTACTCGTATGAGGTGAATTGAAAAATACTATTTCTTTTGTTTATCATATTTACAGTGCAAATATTTGTAATAAAAATAATATACACTTTGATTTTAATTAAAACACGGAATATAATATATATAAAAATGTGGAAAAATGCAAAATATTTAACATGTTTCAATTGGTATTCTATTGTTTAACAGTGCAACTAAAACTGCGATTAATCGCGATTAATTTCTTTGAGTTAAGCGCATGAGTTAACTGTGATTAATCAAGAGCCCTAGTAAAAACTAAACATAGACTGGTGCCTGTCAGAACAGGACAAGTAATTGCACAGAAGGAAAAAGTAGCAAACAGTACTTTCACTGAATTATTAAATCAGATGAAGAGGAAAATGGAACAGTTCAGAAAATACATTAGGAGATAGGAACTGTGACTCAGTTGCAGGGGAGAGAATAAAAAAGAACTTCAAAGTGAAAAAACACAATTGAGTGTGTTAACACCTAGAATTGCATTAACAGATGGAGTTGCCCAAAAACAGTTAACTGCAGCAAAAAAGGGCACTTGGCATTTGGCATGTGGACAAAAGCAACAGACACTGTGGGAACAAATTCTGGCTTTGCAAGAGCAGGTAACAATCCCACTCTCCTCTTAGAGCCAGGATAAAACCAGGGGTGGGATCCCAACCTGGCAGGTTCCCAACTGCTTTAACCCCTGGAGCCACACTCCATGCTCATGGCTAAAAATATAACGTTTCTCAAATATTTTTATATACCGGTTAAGTTTTCCTTTATATCTTTTCTCGGTTTGCTAAACTTGCTGCTGCTTCGTGTATCTTAAGATAACTTTATAGAATTAATTTCTCTTGGCGCAGGTCTCCCTATCTTCCTAGGTTACTCTTCACTCCCCTCTTCCCCCTCCTCTCCTCACTTCTGCTCTCTCTCTCTCTCTCTCTCTCTCTCTGTTTTAAAAGGTAAAAGTTATAGTTTTCACAGAAACACACATTCCAGATACACACATTCCTAAGGAGTGCTAATCACAGAGTATTCACACAAACACATCCCGATATCAAGTGGTACCTGAACATCCCAATATCAAGGATGGTACAAAAACATTCCCCGAGGATAACAGGAACACACACTGACCCCTCATAAAAGATAATGTCACGATGACAGTACGTAATAGAGATGTTTTGATTGAACCAGCATGTCCAAGGTGATGGGTGATAACTAGCCACGTCAGGGGGCAGTACTAACTTGTTTGTATCGGGGTATAAAGATGGATCTCAGAGAGAGTATCTTTGTCTGGCCTAGGGAGGAACGGAAAGTACCGCTGTTCACTGAGCTGGTCCATTGTTACGGGCATACATGTATTAGTGGTCCAGTAGAGTCTGCAGGATACTAATACTGTGCTTCATCAACAATAAACCTGGCTGGGTGCCATCATCCCTTAATAGATCGTGTAGTCATTGGGCGGTTTGCTCGAGGCCTGCCGTGCCAGCTGTCTGCACAGGGCTGGGGCAGCACACAGAGGGAACACACACACACACAGCCCAACATCTATCAACATCTAACCACACTTATTATCCACTACTGCACAATGGCTGCTCCCTTCTACTGCCTTGCAGAATAAATGTATAAAATAGAAATAATTTGGTTACCTATCATTACCCCACACTGGGGCCAGGAAGAGAACCCAGGTGTCTTGATCTCTAATATTATAAGCTGTCTAGTAGGCCCACTGGCAAAGTGTCTGTTAAGTCCCCCTCCAGTGGTTGGCCGTCAGTCATAATAGCAATTATTCCTAAAGTTCCAGTGGTGGAGATGAGTGCAGGGGACCAGAGAGGTCATAGTACAAACCCTGTTGCCATGGGAGTGGGGATTGTGCGGCTCCATTTGGTATATATCTTAGTTTTCATTTTTAAATAGTTTAATTCACATGACCATTAAAACCAGTATGGGCTGTTGATTCTAGTGTGATGAGCCATAAAGCCCAAGTGTCCCACATTGCAAATATCTGTCACATATTTATTTTGCTTGTGTCACACACCAGCAGGTTTGTAGCTTGGGAGGTGAAGTGACCAAACCAGCTCTCTTCAGAGCACAGCTGAGCAATTCTTTACATACATGTGATATAAAGTGCATGCCCCAGAATGTAGAGTGGATAGCAACATATAACAGTAAGGCCCAGGCTATCATGAGATTGACACACCCACACACACCCTCATTGCTGTTGGGGTGACACAACCAATTGGGGGTGAGGGGGAATTCCATGTCTGCCTTCAAAATTACAACTGGGAAATTAAAAGGAAATAAACAAGGAAAAAATATGCTTCATTTACATTAAGTAAATGTCAGGCTTAAAAAGAGCCGAGAGGGAATTTTCATAACCAGTCTGACTTTCAGCAGCATTTTATAAATCTCCGTATCCCTCATGTTCTCTTTTCTTCACTCCTTTCGTTCATTTTATCCAGTTTTACACGTCACCTTTTATAGCACACTTTTCCCATCTATTTTTCTGTCTCCTTAGCTCTACTCTATTCACATTCATAGATCATTCCACCTCAGGTTCCTGTTCTCTCCCCTGAGTTTTTCCTTTCCCCTCTCGGTGTTCCCTGAGCTTTTTCCCTTCTCAGGATTGTTTTGCTTTCATTCTTCATTTCAGTTTCCCCCACTTTCCTCAGGTTTCTCTCTTTACCCTTGTTTCACTTTATTTTTTCACTTTCTTTTCTTCTCTCTTTTCTGGTTAAACCTGCCCTGTACTTGCCTCTCCCCTCCACACAGCCAGGTCAACTTCATCCACATGACATCTCCCCACCCCCAACTCCTTCCCACAGTAGCATCCCTTCCTTGGAGGTTACACTCTCCAGTTCCTGGGTCTCCCTTTCACAGGTTCCCTGCAGATGCGGAGTCTCCAGCTACTTCCCAAACCCCAATTAATTAATTTTGTGTCCCTGCTACTCCACATCTGCCGGTCTATTAATAGCCGTCCCAGCTATCAATTAGGGAACCAGTGCCCACATCACTTCTCACCCTGAACCTCCATCAGTTCTGACTGTGCAGCCCCCACAGCTACCCCCTCCAGGCCTATCTAATCCTTCTGCAGCTCCAGGATTTTTTCACCCCTTCCTTGTGTTCCTGGGAGTGAGGGGGAAATCAGCTCCCAAGTGTCATAGAGATGAGGTATAGGGGGTTGGAAAGCCAGGATTCCTCCACCGACAGAGAGATAGAATCAGGGCCGGCTTTAGGCCGATTCAGCCGATTTGGCTGAATTGGGCCCCGCGCCAAGAGGGCCCCGCGCTGCAGCTGTCCACCCCGCCCCCAGCTCACTTCCCCCTCCTCCCCTCCCATGAACGCTCCGCCCCCTCCCCTGCTTCCCGCGAATCTCTGATTCGTGGGAAGTCTGAAAAGAAGCAGGGGTGGGCCGGCAGCACAAGGTAAGCTGGGGTGGTGGGGGCAGGAGAAGGGCTCCGGGGAGGCGCGGCCTGTTCCCGCAGGCCCCAGCGGCTCTGGCCCGGCTTGGCTCCAGCCCGGGCCCCGCGGCCCGGCTCTGGCCCGGCCTGGTTCCCCCCCCCCCCCCGGCGCGGCTTCCGCGGCGCGGCTCGGATCCCCCCCCCCCCCCCGCGGCGCGGCTCGGGTCCCCCCCGTCTCCCCCGCGGCGCGGGTCCTGGGGGCGGGGCTTGCAGCAAGCCCCGCCCCCAGAATCGGGCCCCGCTCTTGCTAAAGCCGGCCCTGGATAGAATCATAGAACCAGAAGATTAGGGTTGGAAGAGACCGCAGGAGGTCATGAGTGAGGGGTAGTTAGATGACAATCCTCCAGGGTCATAGACACTAGGATGACTGTGGCTAGAGAAGCCTGTTTTTTTACATTCCCAATGGCCTAGTCCTCCCATGTCTCAGTGACACTCTTGTGACCCAGGACACCCAGAGTCCTCCAGGACCACAGAGAACAGAGAGAAACAGATTGGACAGTCCCTGTGGTAATGAGATTGGCTTCTCCACCTTGATCACTCCTTGATCTCTGTGGTTTGACAGTCCAGACCTGAGAGCCCATGGAGCATCCAGGGTCCTTGACACTGTACTGCAGAAAGTCTTCAGGAAGAGAGAAGTCCTCCAGGGTCATGGAGACTAGGATGTGTGAGGCTAGAGAGGCTGATTTCTGGCTGCCCAGTGGATATTTCATATGGCAAATAACCTTCCTCTCTGACAAGACTTGCTTTACCAAAGTAATACCAGCTGTGGTGTCCCTCCATGCCATACACTTTTTTCCATTAATTTCTGCACTGCTAATTAACTCACTCTTTTTAATATGGATCCTAAGGCTAATTCCTTCAGCGACAACAGTAACAGCATTTGCACACAAAGTGGCAGCATTGGGCTTTATCTGGTCACCTTCTATGCTTAAAGAGTTATAGAGTTTATGTTGGGGGGCTTTGTGGTATTTAGACTCATAGACTTTAAGGTCAGAAGGGACCATTATGATCATCTAGTCTGACTTCCTGCACAACGCAGGCCACAGACTCTCACCCACCCACTCCTGTAACAAATCCCTAGCCTATGCCTGAGTTATTGAAGTCCTCAAATCGTGGTTTAAAGACCTCAAGGTGCAGAGAATCCTCCAGCAAGTGACCTGTGCCCCACGCTGCAGAGGAAGGTGAAAAACCTCCAGGGCCTCTGCCAATCTGCCCTGGAGGAAAATTCCTTGCTGGTTTATTTTTAAAATTTGGACACTCCTGCTTGATAAATCCACGTGTACCAGACAAATGATAGACCACCTGTCTCCCCTTAGAATAAGAGTTTTTATGTTCTGGGTTCCAATGTGCTTTTCTAATAGAAGTAGGGCTGGACCTATTTTTAAAACCTTCACTCCTTTTAAACTGGGGTTTAGACTTTTCATAATTTCTATTATGTAGATAAACACCAGCAATTTCTGCAGCAATTAAGACTGAAGGTTCTCTATCACAAACAGCTGCTCTAATATTTTCAGAAACAATGCCCAAAAATTGTTCCAAAGTGATTACATCCAAAAATGTCTCAAACTTCCCATGAGCCTTTGCTCCCACAACCCACTTTTAAACAAAACCTATTAATTTATGAGCACATTCCACAAAAGTACAGTCATTAGACATTTTAAATTTTCTAAACTTTACCCTGCAAGTTTCAGGAGTGACCTTGAATCACTTTAAACACAGGATCGTTAAACAGCACATAATCTAATGCTTCTTGCGCTTTTCCAGTCAACCTGGTTAAGGAGGACAGGCATTCATTGTTCATCTGAGTCCTTGTGAAGACTGGATAGGTGTTCAAAGGTAGACAAAAATTCCTCCATGTCTTCAGTATCTTTGTAAATGGGACAAATCCTTTCCCAATTTTTGCTGTTGAGGAGGGGAGATGGAGTTTCAGGCTGTGGCAGATTCTTTTCCTTTCCCTTTTCCAAGACTTGGAGTTGAAGGTTGGCAGCTTCTAGCTGTTTTTGATGAGCTCTTTCCTCAGCAGCCATCTGTTCCATCCACCTTTGATGAGCTGCTTATCTTTTGCTTTTCCTGCAATTGAAGATCTGCCAGTTTTTGTTCATGTTCAAATTGTTGTTAGTTTTCCACTGCTAGCATTCCCACTGCTACTGCTTCTGCTTCAGCAGCTGCATTTGGGGCTAACAGATTTTTCAGTTCTTGATCAGTTGCTTTCTTCCTAAAGGATAAGCTCTTTTGTGAGCATAAACCTTCCAGGGTTTTTTCTGTCAAGACCATCATATGGTCATTGCTCACTCATTGTAATTACTCTTTAACCCTTAAAACTCTCATTATCAAATTTTTGAATAGTGTGGGGTTCTAATCCAAAGCTTAATTGACCTGGTTCTGTGAATCCTGCAAAAAGTATGCCAAATGTCACTGACTGTCTTTCAGTGGGTCACAGCTGAGAATACAAAATTCAGGACAAACGGCCAAGAAATGAGGCAGACCCACCCCAAACTGCTGATTATTTTTGTGACTGGCTTGGTATATCCTATGGAAGAATAAATGTTTGTCTCATCACACTGGTTAACAAGAAGTCAGAAATGCAGTCTCCTTAGGTATCCCAGCCCTTGTTTCATCACCCAGACACTAGACTTAATGATGAGTGGTTATTTAAAAACAATTTAATCAAATAAAGTTTTTTTTCTAATTCCAAGAGCTTAGTGCTGGCTAGACTTGATGCAAACTACCCTGTAGGTGTTACCCCAGGAACAAACACATTTGAAATACAGTATATAGTCAATATTCATAACTTCAGATACAAAAATGATATGTGCATACAAACAGGATAGTGATATTTGATAGATTGTAACTTTTCCATTGATACCACACATGACATACTTTGTACAAGATTTGTTGCAATATTAATGATATAAATGGTCATGTTCCAATCATATGGCATCACAAGGGAAAAGAGCTAATTTAGATTCCATCATTTTGTATAGCTGGGATTATGTTTTTCAATGTGCATTACTTCACAGTTATCAACATTTATCCAGAAAAAAAAGTCAATCCCTACCTTCTCTCTTTCCCAGATTCCTCTCTCCAGGACCTGTCTACACCCCATTTTACTATCCCACCTTATTTCCCCTTTGCTTTGGGATTACCTCTCCAGTCTTTAATTGAGTCTAATGAGCTCTTTGGTGAAAGTCAAATAGTGTCTAGGATTCTTTCAGCAACACCAATGCCACCAGGTACAACCACCTGTCCCCACCCTCTTTCCCTTTCACTGGGATTTAGCATCCCTACCCCTGCTTAGTGAGTGAGGGGGGTCACCCTAAATGAAACCTTGTCAGAGCATGCTATGAACAGTTCTGCTGTCCTTTACCCATACAATCAGGATAACATTTCATTACCCCTGTATTCAAGTACTAAAGTGATTTATAACCCCAAACCAACCATAATTGATCATTTTGGCAAAGAAGCTCAATCATGGTGTGCACGTAGACAGAGTAGGTGTGCCTATGCGAACACGGTCTGCTCCTGAAGTCTTTCCCCCCAGCCCATCAATAGGAGAGGGGACAGGGAAGAGCTCATTCAGACCCTGTGTAGACTTGGTGTCAAGGCTGAATCCCCACTCTGGCACTTCAAGTGCAGAAGTGGGGCCCACAACGATTCTAAAAATTAATATTTGCCACTCCCAGCTTGTATTAAACTCCCAAGGTTACAGCTTTTCTCTGGCCTTGGCTTGGTAAATGCTGCCACCACCCAAATGCAAAAAAAAAAATAAAAAAAAAAATCCCTTGGACCCAGGAAGGAGCACTTGGGAATTCCTCCCTGTGGAGTACCCTCAAGCCCTTTCACTCCCCCCCCCTTCCAGGAAGAGCTGTGAAGAAAACAAAGGAAATTAGCTGTTGCCACTAGCTAATCAAACAGCACAAGCACAAATCTCTTAGGACCCAACAATCCAAATCCTGTTCTTAAAAAAAGTAAATTTTATTAAAAACAAAAAGAAAGAAAATACATCTGGAATTTAGGCTTTTGCTAGATTTTAAGAGCAATTCCAAAAATTAAGCACCCAAAACAGGGTTCAGCTTAAAGGTTACAACCAAACAAAAGCATCTGGGGTTAGCAGAGAGGAGATCCACAAGCCAAAATAAAGAAATAAATCTAATGGCATTTATCTAAACATTCCCTATGCAAATAATTCCTCCTAGGTACAGAAGATAATTTTTCATATCTGATTCAAACCTTACATAGCATTCCTGCTTATAGCATTGCTGCTCCATCCCTGCAGCCCAGAGAACAACAGACAAAGGGAAAGTTCTTTCCCAATTTTAAAAAGTTCTAGCCTTCCCATTGGCTCTTTTGGTCAAGTGCCCACTCCTTTTTTTTTTTTTTTTTAACCTGGGGACATTTTAACCCTTTACAGGAAAAGCAAGCAGAGAACAGCTACCAAGAGGGATTTTACAGCTAACTGGCTGGCTGTGTGTTCATAAAAGGGAGCTCCCCTCTCCCCACCCTTCATTTATCACACTTGGCCTCCAGAATACTAGAGATTAGTGTGACGTTGTGCAGTCTATATGGTTTTATAAAAACATGATAATAAGTGAATATAATGTAACTGGAATAGTTTTATAAAGATTTGATAATAAGTGACTATAATGCAACTGGGATATGCTTCGTGCAAAAGGTCTCTTGTAAGGTATCATTCCAAAGCTCATAATCTACTGAGTGTGATCATCCTATTTGTAAAAATGTACCACTCTTGTATCTAAAACTAGAAATATAAAACATAACTCTGAGGGCCTATTGTAATTATATAAAGTGTGGGCCATTAATGATGGTTTGGAATCTTGATGACTCCCATTAACCAGAACCATTGTCTGCAGATGGCTGTGTTTACCTGTTAGTCTTCCTGTATGTGTGTGTGCTGGCAAGTGGGCAATGAAGTCTTGCAGTGACATGTGATCATGTCACCTGACCTGGAATCCATCTTTAACCTGGTGCTTTTCTAGTGAGGGGGGTGGAAACCCAGAGGGACAAAGGGTTCCCGCCTTATGCAAAAGATAGATAAAGGGGTGGAAGAGAACAGAGGGGGAGAGGAGCCATCATGAAGAATCCCCTAGCTGTCACCTAAGCTGGAACAAGAGCTGTACCAGCTGAAAGAATTGTGCCCAGGCCTGGAAGGTGTCCAGCCTGAGAAAAAATTTACTGAAGCATCTCTGAGGGTGAGATTATCTGTATTCAGTTTGATTAGACATAGATTTGCGCATTTTATTTTATTTTGCTTGGTGACTTACTTTGTTCTGTCTGATACTACTTGGAACCACTTAAATCCTACTTTCTGTATTTAATAAAATCACTTTTTATTTAGTAATTTACTCAGAGTATGTATTAATACCTGGGGGAGCAAACAGCTGTGCATATCTCTCTCTCAGTGTTATAGAGGGCAAACAATTTATGAGTTTACCCTGCATAAGCTTTATACAGGGTAAAACGGATTTATTTGGGTTTAGACCCCATTGGGAGTTGCGAATCTGAGTGCTAAAGAGAAGCACACTTCTGTGAGCTGTTTTCGGGTAAATTTGCAACTCTGGGACAAGTAATTCAGACCCTGGGTCTGTGTTGGAGCAGACCGGAGTGTCTGGCTCAGCAAGACAGGGTGCTGGAGTCCTGAGTTGGCAGGGAAAACAGGAGCAGAGGTAGTCTTTGCACATCAGGTGGCAGTTCCCAAGGGGGTTTCTGTGATCCAACCCGTCACAGTGAGAAAAATAACTTGGGTAAATGCTGTTCCATTGACATTTTCTCCTGACCATTCATGTTTTCTATAGTTTTGAAAGGTACAGAATTCTGGGCACAGTGAGGTAATTTGCTCTAAATTTTCATAAGTGCCCACTAATTTTGAGTGCTGGCACCAAAAAATAATGGACACTTGAAAATGTAGGGCTAACTCTTTTCTCGGTCACACAGTTTGATATATTTTCCTGGAGTTCTCCAGATACAAAAGAAAGGAAAGATTTTCTCATCAGAGAAAGAGACGTCTTTGAAAGTGTATATTGGCACCATGTTATCAATATCATAAAATGCTACATAGTGCTCTTTAAAGTCCAGTGAAACCCCAATTTTCCCAAGTCGCTCATTCAGAGGCAAATGGATCACAGA
The DNA here is from genome assembly GCF_011386835.1 of Chrysemys picta bellii. NCBI lineage: Eukaryota > Metazoa > Chordata > Testudines > Emydidae > Chrysemys > Chrysemys picta. The sequence continues at coordinate 30,570,774 of NC_088802.1, read as the reverse complement.
GGAGTCAAGAGCCTGGTATTTACCCCAGTCACACTCCACAGCCCAGATCTTCTCCACTGGGCTAAAATTGAGCCATCCCTTCCTCTTTATAGACTCTCTGGCAACCCCTACAGCCCACCAGTCACCACCATTCCCCACTTCCATCTCCCAGTAATGTATCCCTGATGTGAAACCTTCAGAACCCAGGACACACACAGAAGAATCAAATCTCTCAGGATTGTTTGGCACATTCTGTGCTATATCTCCTTTTGTTACACATGTCTGATCCTCAGACAGGATGAGATCAGGATGAGCAGTGATTGGATCCAGAATCACGCTGGCTGCAGAAAGAGAAAAATCAGAGTTTTAGAGGCAGATCTTGTCTCTAGGCCAGGTTGTATTCATTTCTGTGACATAATCTGTCTGAGCTGTCAGCAAATTAGAGACTCTTCTTCCTCCAGTTTACCCAGCTCTGAACAGGGAGTAGATCAAAGAGCTCAGGAAAGTGCCAGAATTATTCATTCTACTGGCAGAGTAAAAGCATCAACTGATTCAGGCCTGAGATTCAAAACCTTCCCTATCTCTCCCTCAGCCTCTCCAGAGAGATGAACCAGCTTTACTATGTTTTCCCATTAAATTATATAGAAAGTAATAATAGGGAACAAAGGAAGAGAACACCACTGCAGAGAAACACCTCTTGCCATGCCCTGGAAGGGCTTGTCTTCCCTACTAATGTGCAAACATGCTAGCAGTATTGCCAGCCTCAAGACCTCAAAAGTCAGGAGCCAGATCCTCAACTCATGAGGCTTTCTTAAAATCAAATAGTTTTTTAGTCTAGGTTGTGTGTTTTTTTTTTACTGTTGTGCTATCATGATCCAGCAGCAACACTTCTGTCTCCCACTGCCCTAGGACTGGAACCCAGCTACACCACTTCTCTGAGTTCCCACTTGCCTGCCTTGGGACTTCTCCGTCCAAGTGCCAGCAGCACCACTACCCTGACTCCCCACTCCCCTCTTTCCTGTATGGCAAGGCAGATCTGTGTCCTCAGCCTGGAGGCTCTCACACAGAGCTCGGGGTGCATGCCTGCCCTGAAAATCACAGGATGAGAGGAACTTCTTGTGTCATCATGACAGCTCTCCCTGCAGATGCCAAAATCCTGTGAGTCTTGATCAGTTGGCAAAAACTGACAACACTATCTTCCCTGGCTGCTGGGAAGGGACTCTCCTTCCCCCGCCCTCAGCTGCCATTCTATCCCCTCCATCTCCCGCCCCATCGTTGTCCTGTGCACCCCCCCTCAGCCTCCCTCCTGCCTTAATATCCCCCCCTTGTCCCACTCAGCCTACTCTCTGCCCTGCCTTTATTGGACAATGTTGGGTCAAAGGAGTGATGGAAGGAACACAGGTTGGCAGCTCGGAGGCAGCCTCATTGGGTTTAGAATTTCTTTTTTTTTAAAAGCGGGGAGCCCAAAATAACTGTTCTGGGGAGAGTCTCAAGAACTCCAAGGATTGCAGGGCAACTGAAAAGGGGTGAGCTGGAGCTGGGATGGGTTGTGGGGAAGGAAAAGGGGGGGAAACAATGCTGGAGAGAGGCCTCAGCTCTCCCAGAGCACTGCTGAGTGCAGGCTAAATGGACAGCAGCAGAAAGGCTGGTGGAGTCTGGAGGAAGCTTCCCAGTACTGGGAGAGAAAGGCGCCAGTAGCAAAAGAGACAGCAACCAACACCAGAAAAGAAGGGACACAGTAAGTGGGGAACCAGTGGATACAGACCCCAGTTGGCGAGTTGTCATCAGAGGGTTTCCAGGAATAGAGCCGGAAGGGAGAAAATCCAGTTCAGGAGGGACAGGACAGACAGAAATAGTAGGAACAATGACAAATGGGACAGTACTTTGAAAGAAAAAAGGCAGTGATAGAAGGGGAAAAGTGGGAACGTTAAAGGAAGAATAGTACAATTGAATGAGAGGAAAAAGTAACTAGTCTTGATGTAATCTAAGAAATTATTAGAAAAACATTGTTAGAAAACTATTAAGTAAAGCAAGAATGAAATGAAATAAGCTACAATAAAAGATAAACTATCATTAAAAACTTAAGAAATAAGGAGGAAAAGAGATGTAGTGAAAATGAAAAAAATAATAGCAGCCATTACACAGAAAAGGGGCTCCTGGACAAGAAGTTTGGCAATAAGAATACTGAGAGTATGTGGTGAGAGAAACTTTGCTGTGAATGTACCACAGTTTGTTAAGTTAGGCATTAGTTGCATTTTATCTTTATTTTTCTTGTAACCATTTCTGACTTTTATGCCTCATTACTTGTACTCACTTAAAATCTCTCTCTTTGTAGTTAACAAACTTGTTTTATCTAAACCAGTGTGTTTGATTTGAAGTGTTTGGGAACTCCATTTGGAATAACAGGAGTTGTGTATCTCATTTCTATTAATAAAATGATGGACTTTATATACCTTTGCATTGTCCAGGAGAGAGCTGGACAGTATAAAACGTATATTTCTTGGGAAAGTTTGGGACTGGGAGTAGGCTGGGGTCACCCTGCACTGTAATTCAGGCTAGTGCAGGGGTGGCCAAACTTACTGGCCCTCTAAGCCACATACAACAATCTTCAGAAGTTCAAAAGCTGGGGTGCACCTGCTGGAGCCTGGGCTCAGGGCTTCAGCCCTGCTCCTATTGAAGCCCAAGCCCAGGCAGGTACACCCCACTGGGCAGAAACCCCAAGACCCCCCTCCCTTCTGGGCTGAAGCCCCTACCCCACCACCTTGCTGCAAGGTGAAGGTCCCGAGCTCTCACCCCACCCCCAGTCTGGTAGGTGGAGAATGGAGGGGAGGGCGCATGAAGAGCTCCGGGAGCCACACTTTAGCAGTAAAAGAGCTGCGAGTGTGACTGGCAGTTTGCAAGTGCACACAGACATAGGTGAAAGTGACTTACATGCTGGAGGCCACTTGTGGGTTGTCCAGACTGGAGGACACAGCAGCAAAGCAGTGAAAAGAGCACCCCAAGTGAGAGGGCATGAGTCATACAGCTACTTACTAGTCTAAGGATACACACAATAAACAAACAGGCACATATGCAAGCTCTGAAGTGCATGCACATCTGAACATACTGATGAATCTCATGCCAACCATGTACACATTTCAAGCTGTTAGTAGATAACAATTTAAAGATTTGACACACTAAAATGGGAAGAAAACAAAAATCTGTATCAGAATACGTTTCAGAACACAAGGAAGTATTCAAAAGTTTTAAAAAACAAAAACAGGAGAAAGGATGAAGTTGAGTGTATACGCTGCAAATAGTGTGGCCCAATTATTAAATGTAAACATTTATAGGCTAATAGTTCTAAGTCTACAACAATAAACTGTTTATTCAAATGAAAAGTTTTATTTGGGGATTGTTTTCTTAAACTCCAACGTGGAATTGTGTTTTGAGTTATGTTTTAGTTCCACAGCAAACCATATTGAATTCCATTCATCAAAGCACTAACCTACCAAATACTCTTTTCCCCTGTCCTTCTGTCCACCAAAATAAACCCCGATATTTACCCAGAACATTATTAGTAGTTTTTTCCACTAATTTTCACCTGTGTTTGTTGTATTACTAAACACCGACAAATTCCTGGGAAAAATAAAATAAAAACAAAAACCAAAAATGAAGGGCCCTATCATATAGTATCAGGGTGAGAGTGTAATCCACACACCTCCTGGGTGTGGTGTTCTGTCCCGTCTAGTGGCACTAAGACCAGAGAGAGAGAGAGAGAGAGAGAGAGAGAGAGAGAGAGAGAGAGAGAGAGAGAGAGAGCGCGCGCGCAATTATGAGTCTGCTCTACAGCCTTAGCTAACAAGCAAATGGCTTTTAGCTCATGCGGTAGCAGCTCATGCACTAAGCTCCAGAGGTCCCAGGTTCAATCCCCCCTGCCTATTGGTATTACAAGAGCATTTAGTTGATTTATATAGTGGTGTAATATTTTTCATATTATTCTCCATTGCATATATATGCATGTGCACATTGTTTGCTTTTTGACCATTGCTGCACTTTAAGCAGAGGTTTCCACTGAGCTGCACACAATGATGCCCAAGACTCTTTCTCGAGTTGATAAAAGTAAATAACTCCAGTATTAGTATGGAACATTGTAATACACACACAACTTCTAGCTGGTATCAAAATTGACCATTTTGTCTCACATTTTACTTTCTATCTGTTAGCCAGTTTGATCCAGTGCCAGAACTTTACATCTCTCCACATGGCTACTCAGTTTCCTTAATACCTTCTTGTAAGGGATTTTTGAAGGTCCAAATAAACCAAGTCACCTAGGCCCTCTTTATTCACTATGGGCATGAACCAAAGTCCACTGAAGTCAACAAAAAGAGTCCCATTGATTTCAATGGACTTTGGATCATACCTTACGACGTCTCAAAGGAAATATGTAAAGGGAATGTATTGTTTTGATATTACACTTCTGGCACACACAGGTTTCTAAATGTATAGGACAGTTGCATCAAACAGTCCTAGATTATCTGGGCCTATGGGCTGTTTCAGGCCCAATCCCAGTAGTAGTCATCATGGCAGTGACCGATGCTCAGCTGGTGTAAATCGGCATTAATGCCATTGACTGCAGTGGAGTTACGTCAATAGACACAGCTAAGGATTTGACCCATAATTCTTAACTGTTCCTTGGGATTTTTAAATGCAGCTGAGCAGGTGTGTGTGTGTGGGGGGGACAGGATGAGGCAGGGACACCCCATGAGCTCTAGGGGCACTGAGCAAATTGGGGGGACAGGGTGAGGCAGGAGGCAGGGACATCCCATCAGTTGTAGGAGCACCGAGTAAGTGGGGGGAGTGGGGGGGACAGGGTGAGGCAGGGACATCCCATGTGCTCTGGGTGCAGCTGAGCAGGGAGAAGGAGTAGGCAGCATTGGAAGGAGTTGGGCAGTTTTGGCCAACAGCGCATGCTGATTTGTTGTCAAACAAAAAAAAGAACTACTTGCATAAAAATAAAGGTAACCATAGAATATCAGGGTTGGAAGGGACCTCAAGAGGTCATCTAGTCCAACCCCCTGCTCAAAGCAGGACCAATCCCCAGACAGATTTTTGCCCCAGATCCCTAAGTGGCCCCCTCAAGGATTGAATTCACAACCCAGGATTTAGCAGGCAAATGATCAAAACACTGAGCTATCCCTCCCCCTGAATAAATGAATCCTGCCTCCTGCCCCTACCTTGCACCAGGCTTCAGTACAACACAGGAGCAAACATACCAGTGGCAATGCTCAGTGAGCAATGGGGAATGGCCTGCGCAGCTGCTGACTCTGAAACTACTCTCCATTCAGGGTAGCACCAGGGTTAACAGTGAATTCAGTCTAGAACAACTAGGATACATGCACCTGTAATACCTTTCACTTTACTCATACAGCCATGACCTTCACTCACAGCTAGTCTCCCTCACAAACTCCTTCTCTGGCATTCCACACATGTGGAAGGTGTCCAAAGTCAGGGGGAACTAATGGCCTATACCCTACACCTGGCCTGGTCACCAAGTGCTCTTCTTAAACCAATAATGAGCTCAGAACCACCCAACCGACAGCAGCAGTTGTTCTTAGAGCCCCTCACCCATTTGAATAATGGCTCTTGGTACTTACTCCAAGCCACCGGCCCCATCCCTGGTTTACTGGCTATCGGTCCTGGGCCCCAGGGAGCAATGCTGGGGTCGAGCAGAGATTCACTGCAGCTCCCCACATGATGTTATTGACATAATCTGGGACCATATAGAACATGGTTGCAACCAAAGTCCTGTAGTGGCACCATATCTTGTATAAAGGGGGTCAAATGAGGTGTCTAAGACAAGGTTATGGTTTACTAGTTATGATTATGCTGTCTATATGTGTGTATCAATTTTGTAGTTGAAGTTATGAATATTGGCTCTAAACTCTCTATTACAAACTTATGCTATGCTTCTGGGAGACATCCCAGACACGTTGGTGTTAGCTCTGCCTAGCCTGATTGATGGCCCATCAAGGACCATCAACTATACAATAGACCCATGGAGAGAAGGCAGATATGCCTTGTAACTCAGCAAAGTATGCAGGAACTTGCCCATGTAACTCCAGACTCCATTTTGCTGTAATTTTCCACAGTAAGAACAAAGAGGTGTTCTTACACCTGGAAAAGACTATAAAAAGCTGATGCCTCATCTCCATTTTGTCTTCAATCCTGCTTTTTACCTCTGGAAGGACTTTGCTACAAACAGAAGCTCTACACAAAGGATGACCCATCCCAGCTAGGGATGTATTCCAGAGACTTGATTTGAACCTGCAGTTTTTCTATCACTGCTACAAGCCTGAACCAAGAACTTTGCCATTACTGTATGTAATTGATTCCATTTAACTAATTCTAACTCTCATCTATATATTTTTCCTTTTATGAATAACCTTTAGATTTTAGATTCTAAAGGATTGGCAATAGCGTGATTTGTGGGTAAGATCTAATTTGTATATTGACCTGGGTCTGGGGCTTGGTCCTATGGGATCAGGAGAACCATTTTTCTTTTACTGAGGTATTGGTTTTCATAACCATTTGTCCCCATAACGAGAGGCACTGGTGGTGATACTGGGAAACTGGAGTGTCTAAGGGAATTGCTTGTGTGACTTGTGGTTAGCCAGTGGGGTGAGACCAAAGTCCTCTTTGTCTGGCTGGTTTGGTTTGCCTTAGAGGTGGAAAAACCCCAGCCTTGGGCTGTAACTGCCCTGTTTAAGCAATTTGTCCTGAATTGGCACTCTCAGTTGGGTCCCGCCAGAACCGCATCGTTACACCTCATTCTCCCTGCCACCATGGACATATCCTGTTCTATCTACTTATCACCATTTATGGTTTCTATCATCCTCATTGTCTCACTCTTCCCTGCATCTCCCTCCAAGGGAAATTTTAACCCCTGAAAAGCAGCTAAAACCTTCCCCACTACACCCACACACTGCTCTGCTACTTTCCCCTTTCATTCAGCTTCGAGTCTGGCTGGTGGCTCCGTGTTAAAGGGCTCCAAGCTGCTGAAGGTGAAACTCCCCCAACCCACTGCTGCTCTGGCTGCCACTGCCTCTCACTGCATTCCTGGGAGAGCCAGGCCCTTATGGGCTCCAGCCTGAGGAGAAGTTGGGTGGGTTGTGTCCAGGGTTCCCAGGTACCTGGCATGGGAATAGGGACGATAGTCTGTCATGAATGAGTGACGTGGGTGCATCATATGAGAAACAAATGACACAGAAGCCACTTAAAACATTAGGACATTGTTTTTTTCCTATATTAGGGAGTGTCCCTAGTCACTCCATAGGTAAGGCTGAAACTGAATTTTTATTATAAGCCTGAGTCCACGCAGACCTCACTCCTGCTGTAAAATCCTCCCAAAGAGTCATCTTGGCCTCATCACTGATAGGCAAGGTCCCACAGCACAATAGATTAATTCTAGAAAATTTGTAATGAACGCGACAAGGGGCTGTTTAATTGTGTTGGGGCTGTCAAACAGAATCCTAGGTCTTCTGACATTTATTTACCACTTTGTACCATAAAATGAAAGAAGATGAAACCTCATCTACTGGACTCCTCTAGGCGGGATCTAATGCCCAGGACTAACATTTAGTGAATTAATGTGAAGTTACAAAAGTTGTTAATGTAGTAGTATTGCTAAGGAACATGTGCAGTGGATGTGTGTGTGTGAGTGAGTGAGTGACTGGGGCACCAAGACTTAAGTTTCATGGGGATAGGAAAACGAATTTCTTGCTGATTCTTTTCTTACTAAAGACCGGCTGGACCATTTTGCTAAAACCGTTTTTTTTTTTTTTTTTATAAAAAGGTATCACCTTAGGGCAGAAACGGGAATGGAAAAGCTCAGTCCTAGAGGTGAACATTTCAAAAGCAACTGAATTCAGATGCTGGAATGGAAACACTCTGGCAACCTTGGCTAGAGGTGTTAGCAGTGATCTGGCTATAATTTATCAAATTTTTATTTCTTTAAAAATTAAAATCAACACCACAGGTTTTTAGTTTCAGTTTTTAAAAAATACCATCCTTCACTGCCTTTTTCTGACCTGTCATTTTTTTCTTACTTACTTTTATTTCATAACCACGAGATGTTTTCCATCAAGATTAACCTTTTGCTTTCCCTCTCCCAAGATACCCCCTTTCATGGGCAGATTGTTGAGTCCTTCCATTTCCATGACTGTGTGGATGGAGTCTTGACTGGAGGCTGAGGCATCTTGTAAGGTGTCATTTCAGAAGCCTCAGGTATATATTTTCTCTATGTCTCCATTTCATCCCTCTCTCTCTAGGTTTTCCACCACATGTCATTTTAATTTATGCCTGCCAGGTTTCCTTTTCCAGAATTATGATTTAAATTTAACCCTAAAGTTGTGGTACTTTCTGTGATGGTAACAACTTAAACTGCATCTGAGAGCCCCACCCCACTCTCCTTTCCTTCACTCACCCTTTCTTCTGGGCACACTTGACACTCTGCTGACAGATACTGAGCCAGAGTGCTACATGAATGTAGTTCTGGGAAGGAGAGAAGCATTTAAACACTGGCTGCTAAAGCTCTTTCCGTATTTACTGTCAAGGTACGGTACAGATAGCGGCAGTACAAGATTCTCCTATACTATCCTGCCAATCTGCCTCAAACCTGACACATGCAAAATTCATTTCCAAGGGTAATGGGCAGGTGAGTCTCTGTGGTGCGTTCTGCCATGAATATGAGTCTTTCAGGATAATGAGCACAGCCATTAATTGTTTGTAAATGAACTGTCACCAGCTATTCATTGCACTGTGATCCATACAATCAGCCTCACCTGGTGACATTGAGACTAGTGGCCTACCAGGGAAAGGCTCCACATCTGATTAGCAATCCCCCGTCCACTGTACATTGCAAATCTTTAAATACACCTCTACCCCGATAGAAAGCTGTCCTTGGGAGCCAAAAAAATCTTACCGTGTTATAGGTGAAACCGCATTATATCGAACTTGCTTTGATCCACTGGAGTGCACAGCCCCGCTCCCCGGAGCACTGCTTTACCACATTATATCTGAATTCGTGTTATATCGGATCACGTTATATCGGGGTAGAGGTGTATAAGGTAAAATAGATGACCATATTCCCTGGGACCCTCAGCATCCCTTAGAGAGTCCAACTCCCCAGCACCATGGACGACCAACATGCTCCTTGTTTCTTCATATTCCATTAGAAGGGGATGGAGAGTTAAATCAGGGAGTGTGGAAAATTGCTCTTCAGCAGAGCATATTGAGCAGTGTAATAGAAATGATCCTGTCAGAACAGTGTAAGCCCGGAAAGGCTGGAAATCCCCTCTCACTAATCACCACTTTACCCAAAGGAGAACATCTGTCCCATCTCTCTGAAAATACTACTTGAATCCTGTCACTCTTGCTATGAGCCTGTTGATTGCAAAAGGAAAGGGGGCAAAGATCTCCCCAATTTTGACATGAATAAAATATCAGCTGAATTTACCTTGATATATTTGAACTCTTCTCAATTCTGAAACAAAGTAGATATAGGGAGGTGAGAGCTGTCCTGTGCACCAGCCCCTCAGAAGAGAAAATAGTGTATAATAAAGTTTATATCGGGGGAAGGTGGGAATGGCACTTACGAAGTTCATTCTGGAGCTTCTCTAAAAACAAATCAATAGAAATAGATATATGGTAAGAAATTTTATTGAAACAAACATACATTTAAAGGGTGGTTTACATTATAAGAATTCCCATGACCTTATCACAAATTAAATCTTTGTTAAGTATATACTTAAATAAGACTAATAACAACAAGGAGTGTCAGAAAGGTTGGAAATGCTCAATTAAAAATTAACGAAATTAAAAAAAAAATTATGCCTTATTTTCATAAACTTAACAGTGAGCGTAATTAACTACTGGAACAATTTACTAAGGATTGTGGTGCATTCTCCATCAATGAAAATTTTTAAATCAAGATGATATGTTTTTCCTGCACTAGGAATTATTTGGGCAGTTCTCTGGCCAGGTGTTATGCAGGTCAGACTAGATGATCACAGTGGTCCCTTCTGGCCTTGGGATCTATGAATTTTTCCAGTTACTGTATCCCTGGCCAATGTGAACCACATGGGAATTTTATAACTATTACTACAAGTGAAGAACATTCCCACAGCAGTGATTAAAGGACAGAGCAAAACCTACACCTACCCTTCCTCATACAAGCTAAGTGAGGCTGCTTAGACCAGTGATGTGGGCAGGAAGGGATGATAATATTGAGTGAGGGAAAATCACCAGGGATGGGGCATGGATGGATGGTGGGGTGTCCCCATGGGCATGGGGAGGAGTCTTAGCAGACAGGACTGCTGGCACAGCGGAGCTGGGGAGCCCAGTCCCTTCCTCTGAGGGAGGAGAGGCCTCTGCTGCTGAGCTGGGAGATTCTGCCCTGGCACCACCTCCAACTGCAGCACCCTCCCTCCCTCCATGCCTGCCTGCTCCTGTGACAGTGCTGCCTAGGCCTCTCCGCCCTTGCTTGGGATGAAAGGGATATGTGGGGGAACATGCAAGGGGAACATAGGTTGGGGGACAGGGCTGGCTCCCCTGACTTGGCCCATGCTGTGTGGGGAGATGGCCAGAGCAGGGATGGGGAGGGTGGCTGGGGGAGACAGTACGGGCAGGGGGCATAAGCAGAGATGGGGTGGGGCTGTGGAGACAGAACTGGCACATCTCTCAGTGCCTCCTTGGGCTCAGGCTGAGAGCTCCATTCCCCCTTCCCCAGGCAAGGAACCACACACACCCATTAATCCATTCTGCATTAGAATGTCAAAGCTTAACTCCTGCCTCACCCTTTCCCCAGCACACACTGGGCCAGAGCAAGCACCTGCTAACACTGCTGAGGGCAGGGCTAAGAGTTAGTGTGAGTCAGTCAGGGAACTGTCACACATACAGGGGTGTTTCCCTGTCCGTTAGAGGGGGCTACTAGAAAGAATGGGTACCATGATGCATCAGTGTTCAGAGAGTTCTCTGCACTTGTTGTTTGCTTACTGTTAAGGGCTTGTGTGGGTGGGTTTTGCCTTTATGCAACTGTAACTGGTCTATATGAAAATCTCTTAGTAGCCAGCTGGGAAGTAGGAGGCTGCTACCTTAAGACTTCTTAAAACTCACCTCTGCCAGAAAGCCTATGAACCACTTGACAGCTGGGGAGCTGTGACTGGTACTTATCACAATTATGATGAGCCCCGTCAGTCTGTCTATATCCACCTGTTGTCTTGCATCTTATATTTGGGATTGTAAGCTCTTTGGGGCACGGACCAGCTCTTTGTTATATGTTTGTACAGCACCTAGCACAATAGGGCCGTGACCCCTTTGGTGCTTCCACAATACAAATAATAAGTAATAAAAAATAAATAATAAAATAATAATAATATAGGCAACTTATTGCAAACTTTGATTTCTCCCATTAAAATGAACAAAGAAACCTTACCTTTCTCTGCAAGATGTTTCTCTAAAAGAAAATAGGAAAGAAATATAGAGAAGAATGTTTCTTAAATGTTGCATTTTTTATTAAACAATTAATTCTATCAGTAACCTTTCTTTAGATCTACTCCCATTGCCTATAGTTACTATATAGCCAAAAGGGCCTCAGTTTTGTCTTGTTTTTTAACCCAAATCCCATCTTTACAAAATGCCATGATGCAAGATAAATAAATATCTGAAATATACTAGCTTCCTTCTAAGCTGAGCTCTACAGATAGTCTACAGTTCCCCAGGATATAAAATATTTGGACATGGTCAATAACATTGAAGCCGTGCACAGCAACCCAGTCTTCACAGTCAGTGACTCATGTTCGTAGTGGCATGAAAATGCTGTGTGGATTAGAGACTGTCTGCTGTGAGATCAGAGCTGATCGGGATTTCGCAATATTGAAAAATATGGAATTATTAGGAAGGGAATTTTAAGGCTGTGACTGATAATGTCTGGTCTATTGTCTGACTATTCAAGAAGAAACCATCCACGTAATTCAAGATCACGTCTCTGTCTAAAACATTTGCTCTAGCTCAACCAGAAGATATGATCTTGAGGCAGCAGTCCATGCATGAGGTTCTCTGGCCTGTGTTAATCAGTAGGTCAGGATGGATGCTCAGAATGGTATTTTCTGTCCTCAACATTTATGAATGCCCCTACAGAGAGACTCTAACATGCAACAAAAACTTTATTCACCAACTGAAGTCAAAGCACAGTATCCATGAATCTTCTTTTGGAGAAAGTCTAACACTTCCACTGTTTGCAGTAGACTTTGCTATTTCGCTGGAAGAAAGCCCTGGGGCTAGAGAAGTGCTTTTCACTTGTCTCATGATATTCCATTCAGGTTCGGCTGAATTATAAACATTTGAAAAAGTTTGAAACAATCTTTTATAATGGAAAGCCTTAGGCAACTTACACAGAAGGATGTTGCTACCAGCTCCCACTATAGCCCTGAAGAGTGTGCATGATCATATTGGTACATGTGCTCTCTGGAACTGGAATCCGCCTGACAGCACAATCTACTGAGAGTGACATCTTCTTTTGGCATCTGTCACGGAGTCTGGCACTACTCCATATGAAGCCAGTCAGGACTCTGGGGGAGCATGCCTCCTCTCTCTGAGCATACTGTCACTAGGGCAAGAAGCTTACACAGCTTCAACCTTCTTGGATCTGACCTTGGAGCATTCAGCATCCCCTTCCACACCGTGTGCTTCACACAGCGAGTCCACCCGGGCGGGGCTCCTGGGGAAGCCAGAGGGCCCTGCACCCCCACTCCGCAGTCAGCCGTGACTCTCAGCCAGCGTAAAATGGAAGGTTTATTAGTCGACAGGAACACAGCGTAGAACAGAACTTGTTAGCACAGAAGTCAGTGACTTTCAGCCAAGTCCATCTTGGGGAGTCCTGGGCCAGAAGCCCTGGACTCCCCCTCTTCCAGTCCCCCCAAGCAGACTGCAAGCTTCGAGCGACCTGACCTCAGACACCCCTGTTGCTCCTCCTCCTTGACTTGGTCTCGCTTCCTGAGCAAAGAGTCACCTGGTCATCACCTGGTTTCATCCCCCTCCTGGGTCTCAAATTACGAAGGGCACTGGTCATAGCATACCAGTGCAAGCAGCTGGGAGCAGCCTCACCTGCCCTAGAGGTCTCAACCAAAGTCACACACCCCTATTCCCACCACCGAGGTATTGGTGCAGCACACAGCGAAACTGAGGCACACACAGTATTCATGCAAAACAGTAAAACTCACATAGGCTCAACAGTAAGACTGACATACAACATAACAAGGGAAAATCCCCACTTTGTCACAGCATCCCAAGTGGTCAAATGGGAGGAGCTTGGTTTGTGGGTGGAACTTCAAAGAGTGACAGTGTTTTTCAATCCCTAGATATAATGTCAGTGATGCCACAGTACAAGAGGTGCAGCTGGGTTCCTGTCTCTTTCCAGCACTGCATTTACTGAGCTCAGCTGGAAGACCTGTTTTCAGTTCTGAGCCCCTGGTGGCTAGACCCTCACATTTTGTTCCTAGAGCTGATCAAAACAGGAATTTCTGTTCAGTGGGAAGTTCCAACATTGCAGAAAAAAAATGCTCAGATTCAGAATAACACCCTCACATTTTGAAATTTCCTATGAACGTTCAAAAAAAACATTGAATTCGGGTCCATCAAAACATTTTGTTTCAAAAGTATAGATATGCTTTGTTTCTATAGTGTTAAAATGTTTAATTTAAACATGTATATTATATTAAAATATTAAATATAATATAGATTGTAGACATAATACTACATATATTATGGAAATACAATACTATAATATATTAAAATATCCATATTAAAGTAAAAACAAAATGAGTCAAAATGATGATGCCAAAACAAAACATCTTGACATTTTTAAATGTGACATTTCAACTTTTTCCCATAAAAAAATTCATCAAAATCAACGTTCCCACAAAACATTCAGATGAAGCTGAATTTTTTGATGGAAAACTGTTCCATTGGAATTTTTGACCAGCCCTAACTGTTGCAAGACTATGCATTCATACTCTTGTTCATTGTCCTAAACTCAAGGTTTAACTCAGGGAATAGCTTTGTCCAGGAATCACCGGGCTACTGTCTGTGGACAAACCCCATGAAGAAAGGGTTTGGCTCAGACCATTCATGGTGCCTTTGCTGACAGAGTCAGAGAGGGGCATGACTTGGCCTCTTTCTTACTTAAAGCCTTATAGGGAGCTTGATCCTCAACCATGGAGAAAAGCATTACCAAGCTGATCCAGCCCCCCTCCTCCCAATCAGGGGGGTTTGCAGCCTTCTTGGGTGTTTTTGGAAAATCCTCCATATCATCTCTCAGGCCAGGTTGGACAGGCTGGGCTTCCAACACCCAGGACACTTCCCCAGTGGTCTTCAAATTTCCACCCTGGGCAGATCTGTGAACTGTTGCAGGAGACCTTCTCTTCGCTGGCGAGTCCTTTCTTGCTGGGCCAGTTGCACCTCCTGCTGCCAGCCCATGAACTGTTCTTGCTGCTGACAGAGCTGGGTTTGCAGTGGCTGCAGCAGGGCAGTGGGGTCTGCTGCTATAGCTCCTAGGCAGGATCATGAGGCTGTTGCATCAATAGCAGGGATCTTCCATGAGCCCTCATCCCATTAACCACATGATCCAGAGATAAAGATACAAACTCTCATTTTCCCTCTTCATGAAGACATTAAATGCAATTGCTAACACATTGCCATGGCTGAGATGTTTACCTCTTTCGCTCTCCATTTCAGATCGGACAGTCTCTAGAGCAGTGTTTCTCAAATGCGGCCACTAGGGTCTTTTCTTGTGGCCACAGCCTTCTGGGCAGGGATTGGAGAGGTGGGGGAAAACAGCGGCCACCTGCCCTCAGAGTGGGGGGTAGGAAAAGTTATCACCTTCATTTTTGTGTTGGAATTAGTTTCTTGTTTATTTGTTTCGCAAAGGAGCACTGCTGAGGCCTGCCCTGAGACCTCCCAGGAAAAGATTGGGAAATAACACCCCCAAGTGGGAAAATGAACACTGTCCAGAGTGGGGATGACTTACTCCAGGCTCCCCCACTGTCAGAGGGGGAAGTGCTGAGCCCGCCAAGGTAGAGAAGGTGCCTTGCTACAAGAGACTGACTGACAGTGTGACACAGATAGACCTTTTCATGGAGGCCACAATACAATCAGTCAGAATCTAGAATATCTTAGATTTAGTTTTTGCTTTACTTTATGTCTTTGTAAGTAGATGTACTTTGATCTGTTATTTCAATTATTATGAGAGCCTCAGCCTATCAGCTTGTTTTTCACCAATTTGTCAAAAAATGCATATATGCCCTTCCTTGTATCTTGCATACCATTCTGTTGGGCACATTTCAAAGAACATTACAATGCGCACATAACCACCCAAAACTCTGGAGTTCAGGCTGAGCAGATGTGCCACCAACCTCTTCCAGAAAACCCCGACAAGAAACTATTTTAAATTCTCAAACTTTTAAAATCATGGAAATTAAAACTTAAGGTTACACTTTAAAAAATGTGAAGTATGGTTTGCAGTTGTTTTCTTTTTTAAGTCACCCAAACAGAACTCTAACACAGTGGCACGATTGCATTTCTCTCTTCCCTCCTAGCTTTAAATTTGAAGAAGTCAATACTGGAGTAAAGTTCGTGAGTGGAGAACTGAATTCTTGGTATTGGTTTTAAAGCATACTTGTCTCTGATACTAAGTGTGATCCTTCAACATGACACTGGCCTCATTCTGTATTAGTACCAGAATGCTCTGATCTCAGCCTTGGAGTTTATATATAAATGCTTAACTGGAAATGAATGGTTTTGTGTTGGAATGTCCTTGTTCTGTTTAAGTGTAGGGAGAGTAGGTGTGAATGGAGTTGGCAAGAGTCAATGTTGGGGAGACTGTGGGAAATGAATGTTGTGGCCATGTAAATGTGGATAGGAGTCATGGGCCAAGGTGGGACTCATGAGCAAGAGTATAGAGGCAGAGTCTGTCAGCTAATGGTGACCATCAGAAAGTTGAAGGACAGAGGGGGTGCAGTGTCGGGTCAGGAGGGTGCATGGATCAGGGAAGCTCCATCCCCTGGTGGAACAAGGAACAAGTTTATAACAGGGAGAGGGTTGTGACACTTACCAAGATCCGCAACAAGTTTCCCTAAAAACAAAAACAGAATATATTGTAGATTTATAAATAGCATATCATATAAATAATCCCATAAGAGTTTGGATTTAGGGCCTACTTTTGTCCCATAAAAGTCAATGGAAAGATAATTATCCCAAATGGAAAACACTGTTAACTTTAAGAACTTGAGGCTGTGGTTAAAACAAACCATAAAATAATGTTCTAGTGACAAAATTTACCAAAACACAAGCTTAAGAGGTCAGGCTGAAAATTCACAGTTCTGCTTCTGAGGCTATGTCTACACTACGCACCTTTTAGTGACATAGTGACACAGCTGTGCCGCTACAGGCGTGTCACTAAAAGGCGTGCGGTGTAGCCACTGTTTGTCATCAGGAGAGAGCTCTCCTGCCGACAAAAAACTTCTACCCCAAACGAGCGGCAGTAGTTTTGTCGGCAAAACTTTTGTCGTTTGGGGGGGGCGGGGGGGGGTTCACACCCTTGAACGACAAAAGTTTTGCTGACGAAAGTCCAGTTTACACAAAGCCTTAAGACTGACCATTCCCAAGCCACTCTACCCTGGCCACCATCTACATAAAGGTTATGTTATAAACTTAGTAGGAAGTGAGAACACCTTCACATCATTGACATCCCACTCAGTGACAGAATGAAGCGTCACTGTAACATACACTTGCTTACACCCTATGCCTGTTCATGTGGGGCAAACTCCTGCAATCCTTGGGGCTCTCTGGGGGGCACTGTAGGGTTGGAGGGGGGCAAGAAGTGCTTTGCATGTAATAACCACCATGTTGAGCATTCATTCATCAGATCCCCTAACAGCTGCCTGGGAGGCACCAGCAAATTGTTCCAAAGATTGAGATTCCCCCGCACTGCAGTTCCCATAGAAGAGTCTTAACTCTCTCTGCAACATGTGCTGCTATGAGAGAAGAGGAGAGACTTGTTAGAAAGGGGGAGAGTCCAGTACAAATGCTGCAAATTCTACAGAGCACTGGTTGGCTGGTAATGAACTGTATCAACAGGCTTCCATATAACCACTCCCATTGCTCTGCGTATCAGAGGGGCCTGCACTTGCCTGTCGTAGCGCTCCTCCCACCTGTGGTTAAAGTTCTCCTGTTCACTATGAATCTTAACTTTTTAAAACAAAATTGGAACCCAAACCCTGTAAATTATTTGTGCATCCTCCTCAACTGACTTGGGGAATAAAGATCAGCTTGGCTGTATTGGACTGGTTCTGAGCTAGGCCCAACAGCATGAAAACCACCAAATCTCCTCAGTTACCCAGACTTCAGTCACAGCCCATTTCAATACTCCTGTGGAGAACAGCCTCTTGTGACGGACTGGGAGTCAGCCCCTGAGAATGGCTATCCACGCTGGACTTGGGAGTACAGAAAAACACAGAATTGCTGGAAAGGAAAATAGTGACAGAGAGAGAATGGCATGTTGTCTGACAGTTCAGGAAGGGACCCTCAGCAGCCCCATAGGATCAGGCACCATTGCTTGACCCTTGTGCAGGATAAAAGATTCTTTGAAAAAACAGGCTACAGGAGAGGAAAAGGACTAATACTACCAGAGCTAGCAGGCAATTTGTGAGGCTCAGACACTGCAGTGGTGAGCATCATGGGAAAGCCCATGAAGAAATGAATAGCTCCCTATGCAGAGCAGGGTTTGGGTGGTGACAGTTAATAACACCAGGCTGCAGGAAGGGAAATGAAAATAATAATTGCAGGTGTTACTTTTAAAGTGGTCTCTATTTAGCTAATCATTGGTCCTCTGCATTAAAGCTTGATGAGCTAAGAAAGGGGGTGGCAACCTTTGCAGACAGGCCTCGGAGAGGTAGGGGTTAGAACCATAGCCTGGGACTTCAGTGACCTTAGTCCAATTCCTGGGTCTACCACAGACCTTCTGTGTGAGTTAGTACAAGACATCAAGGGCTTGTCTTCACTTAAAAGATTTGCTGCTTTAACCCTGCTAGTGTAGAATATCTGGCTGTGCTCTCTGATCAGGGCTGTGAAGTGCATAAAACCAATCAGTGGCATATGTGAGCCCAGAACTCTTATTCCCAAGCCCAGTGCAACTTTTTTAGGCTAAGGGCATTTTGACGGGAAAGTGTCTCTCTCGCTGCACTGCGCAGGTGTTCTATTAGCACTCTGTATTTCTAAAGTGAAGATCTAATCATTTCATATTGTAAATTATCGACACTGGCTTTATCATTTGGTTTCATCCACACTAGAAATTAGCAATGGGAATCAAGTGATATGTTTCATGTGGCTCCTAGGCCCTTCATTTATTTCCCAAGATATGGCCAAAAAGTAATGGAAGACTTCAGATTTCTCTCACAAATTACACCCAAGGCCTGTCTAGAACTTCCAATTTATGGTACCAAGTATCAGGAGGTAGCCGTGTTAGTCTGTATCCACGAAAAGAATGAGGAGTCTGGTGGCACCTTAAAGACTAACAGGTTTATTTGGGCATAAGCTTTAGTGAGTAAAAAATCTGAAGAAGTGGGGTTTTTACCCACGAAAGCTTATGCCCAAATAAACCTGTTAGTCTTTAAGGTGCCACCAGACTCCTTGTCAATTTATGGTAATCTGACTTTTCTTGGGAAATTTAGAGATGATGCAAAATATGGCTTCAAATAAAAATGTAGCTGCATCTTTAACTATGGAGAAGTCACCTCCACTCTAGACTAATTTATATTTTAAAGGAAATCTCTGAGTACATTGTACTCTCCCCTTATAACTTTACCTTTTGCCTTGTGTTGCTTCCAGAAGAAGAAGCTGGCCGTGAAAATGAGCAAACCCAAAGCAACCAGGAGTATGTACACAGCCACATTCCAGGGGCAGGCCCCCAGGAAGAAAGAATCTGCAAGACAAAGCCTCATTAACTTGAAAACGTTGATAGAACAGATGTATCACTAGTAGGACTTTTGTGGTGATCATAAGCCACTGGTTGGAGTAGAAATTATCAGGAATTTTTCAACTAAATTTTTTTGCTTTTGTTTTGTCAGAAAACGTCAATTCATCATAACCAAATATTTTACAGGAAAAGGTTCTTGGGTCCAGGATGGGATTTCTAGTCAAAACCAGAGGAGCAAAACCCCTGAATAGCCAGTAGCCCAGTGGCTAGGACACTCACAGGGGATATCCAGAGTCAAATTCCTGCTCTGCCTGATTTGGGGCAGGGATTTGACCCCCAAACTCAGGTAAGAGTCCTGACCAGCAGGCTATTGTGAAGTGGGGAGTCTCTCTTTCTTGTTTTAATGAAAACTTTTGAAACGTGTCAGTTTTTTCCCCATGGGGAAAAGGAAATTTTTTGAAAATTTGAAAAACTTCATGGGACAGGAAACTATTTCCTTCCCAGCTCCAGTTTGGAGAGCCCATTCTGGCTGCACAAAGAGGCCTTTTCTACACTACGGAATTTTTTCAAGACTCCCTTTCCATTGTGAATGCCAATTCAACTCCAGGCATGTTAACAGTGTTCGCAACTGTTAGCAATAAAACACACTATTGAACACTCCCCACCAAAATTAGTCATGTTTCATTATACTCCATCTGCAGTTTGGAAGGCAGGTTCATAAAGTCTAACCTTCCCTAAATTCAACACACGCTGTGTTTAATGAATAGCCTCAGAGCAGCTCTATGCACATGCACGTTGTAAATCCAATACTTAAATTAAATTAAACATATCACATTTTTTCTGAGTTGCTGAACTGTGTGGCTTTCATGGACACCAACCTGCGATGTAGACCATGGATTCTTTCCCTTGGTTGAGGTGGGAGTTGCTGACAGAGCAGGACAGATCCTGACTGGAAGTTTCTGTTACAATAATGGAAATTTGTGCTTCAAACAGGCCAGTATCATGTTGAATTATTTTTTCTGTCAGGGATGGTAAGTGCTGCCCCTTCAGGTCTCTCCACTGCACCTGGGGCTTCGGGTACCATCCAGCAGATTCACACACCATGTGGATCCCTCTGCTCTGGTAGCTGTCAATAGAGATGCGAGGAGTAGAGCCCAGACCTGGAGGGGAATGGAATGACACATGTGAACCCTACACAAGCTATATGGATCTCTTCAGCCTGGAAGGCAAGCGTTTAATCCTTCAGGAGAAGAGAAAAGTGGATCGTTGTCCCTTCTACAGAGATTATGCAGAAATGCAGGAGCCTTTCACTGTGTCACTGCTGAGCTCTGGTTATGAGAAGTGTTTCACTATTGCCTAAGACCTAAAGCTGGAAGCCTATTTCAACGTGAACAGCATATTTCAGATCAAGAATAAAATGATAGACTGTATCATTGAACAGAGAGAGCAGCCCAACTAAACTGGCTGTGAGCTCCAGGAAATAACAATTCCAGTGGCAGGAAGTTGAAGACAGACCAAATATGGTGCAAATTTTTCACAGTGTGTGTACTTAATCACTGGAACAAGGGACATGGTGGATTCTCCATTTCCTGTAGTCCTTAAATCAGAATTGTAAGTCTCTTCCTAAAAAAAAAAAAAAAAAAATTAAAAATTGCTCTCTCTCACCCATAAGTTACTGGGCTGGATGCGGGAATCACTGGGTGAAATTCTCTGGCCTGTGTCAGACAGAATGTCAGATTAGATGATCATAAAAGTCCCTTCTGGCCCTTACATCTATGACTCTATGGAATGTATGAGGGGCTGAGGATTAGAAACCACAAGTGCCAAGCTGCAGTAGCAGGTAAGCAGTTACTCCACAGCCCTAGTACAGAGTAAGGGAGAGGAGCACATGTGGCCTGCTGCCTTCTGTCAACCCTCTCTCACACACACATTTGCGGCCAGTGAATCTGTTGTGTGTCAACATACGGGCTGTAGTGGAAAGAGAGAGTCTGAGACACACCTTGTATCAGAGGCCTGGTTTGAGGCCTGAACTAAAGTAGTGGGCAAGCTTTGCTGATCTAAAGCAAAGTTAGCGAAAGTCAGGCTGTGAGCAGAAGGCAGGCCCTGCTATAAAACACACCTGCTTCTAAGTTTACAGAATCTGGCAAGAACAGGGCTGATATTGCAGAAACACACACATTCCTGAGAAGTGCTAGGCACAGGACACTCACACAAACACATTCCAGAAGGGTGGTACCACAGTACCCCATACCAAGCATAGTATGAACACCCCCTAGGTTTGCCAACTTTCTGCTCACACACCCAGGGCCAGTGCAAGGATGTTTCATGCCCTAGGCGAAACTTGCACCTTGCGCCCTCCCCAAGCCCTGCGGCAGCTCCCCACCCTGAGGGCCCCCCCACCGCGGCAGCTTCCCCCCCACCACCACTCCTGAGGCGCCCTCCCTGCGGCAGCTACCAACCCTCCCCTCCACCCTGAGTTGCCCCCTCCCCCTCGCGGCAGCTCCCGGCCCGGGGAACCGTGCGGCAGCTCCCCACCCCAGCTCACCTCTGCTCCACCCCCTCCCCGAGCCCTGCGGCAGCTCCCCAACCCCCCTCCGCCCTGAGACCCCCCCCCCTTGTGACAGTTCGCCCCCTGGCCTGGGGAGCCGTGCGGCAGCTCTCCACCCCAGCTCACCTCTGCTCCACCCCCTCCCCGAGCCCTGCGGCAGCTCCCCACCCCTCCTCTGCCCTGAGACACCCCCCCCCGTGGCAGTTCCCCCCCTGGCCTGGGGAGCCATGCGGCAGTTCCCCACCCCAGCCCACCTCTGCTCCGCCTCCTCCCCGAGCACGCCGTCGCTGCTCCACTTCTGCCTCCCAGGCTTGCGGTGCCAATCAGCTGTTTGGCGCCACAAGCCTGGGAGGGAGAGAAGCAGAGCGGGGTGGTGTGCTCAGGGGAGGAGGCGGAGCAGAGGTGAGCCGGGGCGGGGAGTTCCCCTGCGTGCCGCCCCCTCCTTACTTGCTGCAGGCGGCCCTCCCTGCGCCCCCCTGCCCCAGCTCCCTCCGCCTAAATGCCAGCAGCGACCGGGGCGGCCGAAGATCCGGCGGCTGCGGTCGCCGCCGAAGAAAATGCCGCCCCCCTAAATCCTAGTGCCCTAGGCGACCGCCTAGGTTGCCTAATAGGTTGCACCGACCCTGCACACACCTGAACACCCTTGGCCTGCCCCCTGCCCCACCCCTCCTCTGAGTCCCTGCCCATACCCTGCCCATTCTCTGAGGCTCTGCCCCCCTCAATCCATCCCCCCTCCCTCTGTCACTCGCTCTCCCCATCTTCACTCACTCACTTTCACTGGGCTGGGTCAGGGGGGTTGGGGTGTGGGAGGGGATGAGGGTGAGGGCTCCGTCTTGGGGTGTGGGTTCTGGGGTGGGGCCAGGGATGAGGGTTTTGTGGTTCAGGAGGGGGCTCCGGGCTCGGGGGTGGAGCCAAGGGGTTCAGAGTATGGGGGCTCCGGGCTAAGGTAGGGGGTTGGGGTTGGGGTGTGGGAGGGGGTATGGGTTCTGGGCTGGGGGTGTGGGTTCTGGGCCAGTAATGAGGGTGTAGCAGGGCGGACACCTGCTCCTGCCCTGAGAGGCTTAAAACAGCCCTAGGAAAGGGCTGTGGGAGGAGAAGGCAGCCACTGGGCTGACTGGGGGAAGCAGGCAGAGCTGCGGCCACACCCCAAACAGAGCCCAGCTGGCCCCTATAAGAGGCTGCGAGCCAGGAGCCCAAAGAGTCTCTCTCTGCTTTCAGAGAGAGGGGGGACTGGTTGCTGGGAAGCTCAGGGTACCTAGAGTAAGGCAGGGCTGGGGAAAGGCCAGAGGGGCTGGGGAGCTCCAGGCTGGTAACTCCTCAGGCTGCAGGGCCTTGTCCAAGGCCCCATAGAGGTACTAGGTTGTAGAGAAAGGCAGCAGGTCCAAACCCTCCTTGTCAGTGATGAGTGGCTTATACTGCAGTCTGCCCTAGGGAACGGGGGCTAGTTGGTGACTGGCAGTAGCCTTACACTGAGGTGAGGTGGGGATAGGGGTTACCCTGGGAGGGGAGACCTTGAGATTGGGGGTTACTGCCAGAGGGGCAGCACCCCAGAGAAAGGGGAATCAGGGTCCTGGGAGGGACACGGGGCCAGTGGTAAGGCAGATCACCGGCCTGCAGAGTGCACTCTGACAGCTGGAGAGCTAATTCCTGAGATGACCAGCAGGAGGCACTGCAGGGGTGAGTCCCACATTGTTACAGAGGGGTTCAGGTTGTGGGAGGGGGCTCCAGGCTGGGGGGTGAGGGCTCCAGGCTGGGGGGTGAGTTCTCCAGCTGGGGATGCAGGCTCTGGTGTGGGGCCAGAGATGAGGCATTTGGAGTGCAGGAGAGCACTCTGGGCTGGGGCTGAGAGGTTTAGCGTGCAGAAGGGGGCTCTGGGCTGGGGCAGGGGGTTGGGGTGCAGGGGTGTGTGAGGACTCTGGCTGGGGGTGCAGATTCTGGGGTGGGGCTGGGGAGGAGGGGTTTGGGGTACAGGAGGGGACTATGGGCTGGGGTTGAGGGGTTCAGAGTGCGGGAGGGGGATGAGGCCCTGGGCAGGGGGGTTGGGGCATGGGGGGGGGGTGAGCTCTGGATGGGTGTGCAGACTCTGGGGTGGGGCTGGGGATGAGCAGGCTGGCTAACCTAATGAGGAGGGCTTTAAACTAGGTTCACCGGGGGAAGGAGACCAAAGCCCTGAGGTAAGTGGGGAAATGGGATACCAGGAGGAAGCACGAGCCGGAGGACTCTTGCCTCATACTGAGAAAGCAGGACAATCAGCGAGTTATCTTAAATGCCTATACACAAATGCAAGAAGTCTGGGAAACAAGCAGGGAGAACTGGAAGTCCTGGCACAGTCAAAGAATTATGATGTGATTGGAATAACAGAGACTTGCTGGGAATAGCTCACATGACTGGAGTACTGTCATGGATGGATATAAACTGTTCAGGAAGAACAGGCAGGGCAGAAAAGGTGGGAGAGTTGCACTGTATGTAAGACAGCAGTCTGACTGATCAGAGTTTCGGTATGAAACTGCAGAAAAACCTGAGAGTCTCTGGATTATGTTTAGAAGTGTGAGCAACAAGGGTGATGTCGTGGTGGGAGTCTGCTATAGACCACCAGACCAGGGGGATGAGGCTTTCTTCCATCAACTAACAGAAGTTACTAGATCACAGGCCCTGGTTCTCATGGGGGACTTCAATCACCCCGATATCTGCTGGGTGAGCAATACAGCGGTGCACAGACAATCCAGGAAGTTTTTGGAAATTGTAGGAGACAATTTCCTGGTGCAAGTGCTGGAAGAACCAACTAGGGGCAGAGCTCTTCTTGACCTGCTGCTCACAAACAGGGAAGAATTAGTAGGGGAAGCAAAAGTGGATGGGAACCTGGGAGGCAGTGACCATGAGATGGTCAAGTTCAGGATCCTGACACAAGGAAGAAAGGAGAGCAGCAGAATATGGACCCTGGACTTCAGAAAAGCAGACTTTGACTCCCTCAGGGAACTGATGGGCAGGATCCCCAGGGAGAATAACATGAGGAGGAAAGGAGTCTAGGAGAGCTGGTTGTATTTTAAAGAATCCTTATTGAGATTGTAGGAACAAACCATCCCGATGTGTAGAAAGAATAGTAAATATGGTAGGTGTTAAGCTTGGCTTAACAGTGAAATCCTGGCTGATCTTAAAACACAAAAAAGAAGCTTACAAGAAGTGGACGATTGGACAATGACCAGGGAGGAGTATAAACATATTGCTCAGGCATGCAGGAGTGAAATCAGGAAGGCCAAATCACACTTGGAGTTGCAGCTAGAAAGAGATGTTAAGAGTAATAAGAAGGGTTTCTTCACGTATGTTAGCAACAAGAAGAAAGTCAAGGAAAGTGTGGGCCCCTTACTGAATGGGGGAGGCAACCTAGTGACCAAGGATGTGGAAAAAGCTAATGTACTCAGAGGCAAAAAAAGCATTGTCTGAAGGAACAAGGTCAGCTCCCAGACTACTGCACTGGGCAGCACAGTATGGGGAGGAGGTGACCAGCCCTCTGTGAAGAAAGAAGTGGTTCAGGACTATTTAGAAAAGCTGGACGAGCAAAAGTCCATGGGGCCAGATGCACTGCATCCGAAGGTGCTAAAAGAGTTGGCGGATGTGATTGCAGAGCCGTTGACCATTATCTTTGAAAACTCATGGCCATAGGGGATGGTCCCGGATGACTGGAAAAGGCTAATGTAGTGCCCATTTTTGAAAAGGCGAAGGAGGATCCAGGAAACTACAGGCCAGTCAGCCTCACCTCAGTCCCTGGAAAAATCATGGAGCAGGTCCTCAAGGAATCAATTCTGAAGCACTTAGAGGAGAGGAAAGTGATCAGGAACAGTCAGTATGGATTCACCAAGGGCAAGTCATGCCTGAGTAACCTAATTGCCTTCTATGATGAGATAACTGGCTCTGTGGATGAAGGCAAAGCAGTGGACGTGTTATTCCTTGAATTTAGCAATGCTTTTGATATGGTCTCCCACAGTATTCTTGCCAGCAAGTTAAAGAGGTATGGGCTGGATGAATGGACTATAACAGAGGTCCCCAACGCAGTGCCCGCAGGTGCCATGGCGCCCGCCGGGGCATTTATGTGCACCTGCCTAGTGCCCAGCAGGGGAGAGAAGCCACGGCCCCGCACCTGCCGGGGACAGAGAACTCCGGGGCTGCAGGCTGCGGGCGCTGGTGTTCTCAGTCCCAGGCAGGCGCGGGGCCGTGGCTTAAGCCGGAGAGAAGCCGCAGCCCCGCACTTGCCGGGGACAGAGAACTCCGGGAATTCAGGCTGTGGGCACCAGTGTTCTCTGTCCCCAGCAGGCACGGGGCCCGCCTAGTGCCCAGCAGGGGAGAGAAGCCGGGGCCCCGTGCCTACTGGGGACACAGTACTCCGGGGCTGCAGGCGCCGGTATTCTCTGCCTCACGGCTTCTCTCCGGCTTCTCTCTGGATTCATATATTATGTAATATTAAATATGATGTTTTTCGTATTATTTAATGTACAAATACCAAATAAGCCTTGAAAAACTGTAATGGTCTCAAGTTGCAGTGGGGGAGGTTTAGGTTGGATATTAGGAAAAACTTTTTCACTAGGAGGGTGGTGAAGCACTAGAATGGGTTACCTAGGGAAGTGGTAGAATCTCCTTCTTTAGAGGTTTTTAAGGCCCGCCTTGAGAAAGCCCTGGCTGGGATCATTTAGTTGGGGATTGATCCTGCTTTGATCAGGGGGTTGAACTAGATGACCTCCTGAGGTCCTTTCCAACCCTGATATTCTATGATTATATGAGGTGTTTGAGGTACAGGAGGGTGCTCCAGGCTGGGATTGAGGGGTTCAGAGGGCAGGAGGGGGATCAGGGCTGGGACAAGGGGTTGGGGCATGGAGGGAGTCAGGGGTGCAAGCTCCAGGCAGTGCGTACCTCAAGCAACTCCCGGAAGCAGTGGCATGTCCCCACTCTGGCTCGTACATGGAAGTGATGCCAGGCGACTCTGCACACTGCCCCATCTGCAGGTGCCACCCCTTCAGCTCCCATTGGCCATGGTTCCCGGCCAAGGGGAGCAGCAGAGCCAGGCCTTGAGGCGGGGGCAGCATGCAGAGCCTCCTGGCTGCCCCTATGCGTAGGAGCCAGAGGGGTGACATGCCACTACTTCTGGGAGCTGCATGGAGCCACAGGAGGCAGGGAGCCTGCCTTACCTCCGCTGCGCCGCTGATCGGATTGCCAGGGTCCCTTTTCGACCGGTTGCTCCTGTCTAAAACCGGACACCTCGCAACCCTACCCTCCCAAAGATAATGAGAACACACTGACCCCTCCTAAAGATAAGGTCAGGATGACAGTGTGATGGATAGAGATATTTTGATCAAACCAACATGTACAAGGTAATGGGTGGTAACAAACCACGTGGGATGGGTGGGGCGACTAGCCACATCAGAGGGGCAACACATAACTTGTTTGTATTGGGGTATAAATGAAGTCTCAGAGGGAGAGTCTTTGGCCAAGGGGGAGCAGAAAATCCCGCCACTGACTGAGTTGCGTCCGTTGTAATACATGTGTTAAGTGTACCCGTAGCATGTATAGGGCTTTAACACCATGCTTCATCAACTATAAACCTGAGCGAGTCCCTTTGCTACTGACAGGTCTGTTGTTATTGGGCAATTCAATTGGAGGCTGCTGTATGGGCTCTCGAGCCAGAGCAGCACGCAGAGAGAACACACGCGCAGCCAACATCTGATGACATTGGCCTTGACCCCAGCACATCAATACAGTTTCCAAAGTCCTATCTTCCTCCTCTGAGCTCCCCCGCACAAATTGCTGATTAGGAAGCCACCACAGCCCTTGGCTCTGTGGTACACCAGGGAAGGTGAAGGGCTCACCATCTTCTGCATTATTCAAGCCCTTTTCATTTACAGACAGGCCCATTAGTCCACAGATGCTGCATCCTGAGCTCCACTGACAAGGTTGCTGGTCTTGTTTTTGTCTCCTTGGTGGAAAATAAGTGGTTACAATACAAATCAACCATCAGAATGGATTAAGAATGAATATTGAAATGCAAGTAATACAATATTAGTATTTAAATACAGAGTGGCTTCCTGGAATGTTTTAAATGAGCTAAGTGTAATGACCATGAAACTGATGGCACATCTACACTACAGACTTCTGCTGGCATAGCTCTACCCACCAGGGGTGTGAAAAGGTATGAGTCTGACTGACACAGCTGTGCTGGTAAAAGCCCCTTTAGTATATTGTAGTATTGTGTCTTTAAATCTAGTCCTGCATAATCACCAGAGGGCCTCCAGGTATAAGGAATCTCACAAGATGCAGGGGCTCTCTGGTCTCTGTAGGCTCAGTTGTCTGTAGCAGCCATATTGTTGTGTAACTAACAGAGAGAGTTGTGGTTTAAACTTTATATCCTTGGTCTCACTCTGTTTCCTGAGATCCATAGTCTGCAGCAGACTCATAAGGAAGCCCCTCTCTGCTGCCAGATATAGTGAAAACGACTACTCAGAGCCAGGAAACAATCTACAGACCTGCAGGAACCAAGCAGAAGATACAGAGTATTGAGACAGAGAGTACATAGATTGTGACGCTCTGTACCTCGGGGGAACACCCTACACCCCCATGTTGAACTTTATAAAATGATTGTGTGGTATCCAATGCAAAGTTTGTCGTGTGGGAGGTCTTCCGAAGGCTCATGATGCACTGAGCATGGTTGTTATAGTGATGTTATAGTAATTGTTGCAGTAATGTTATAGTAAGGTTATAGTTTCATGTATATAGTTATGAGGCTGAAAATGTATCCTCATGGCTTAAAGCAAGCCCAGGCAAAAACAGAGAGGCAGTTCACACCTCATCAGGGTATGTATGGGACAAACCCAGCCCAGCCTCACAGGGATAAAGGACGCTGGCCTAGGCAGCAACAAAAGAATCTGTTAGATTCTCGAGTGAGTCACCCCCATTCCTTTGGTCAGTTTGGAACTGCAATGAGGTAATGTCTCCAGCATCAAGGGAGCAGTTCCAGGCAGAGCAGGAAGCAGATGAGAGACTCAAGGGAGCTTGGACGGCAGCACAGAGCAACCCACCGCCTCAGCTCTTCTAACAGATCCAAGTTTGTTATAGAAGGACTCTTATACAAAAAGACTCTTTCTGGTGGGCACAAGGAGGACTGGCATCCTCAGAGACAGTTGGTAGTTCCAACTAAGTATAGGGGAAAGATCTTGAGCTTAGCCCACGATCACCCTAGTGGCCATGCTGGGGTGAACAGGACCAAGGACCGTTTGGGGAAGTCATTCCACTGGGAGGGAATGGGCAAGGACATTTCTACCTATGTCTGGTCTTGTGAGTTGTGCCAGAGGGTGGGAAAGTCCCGAGACCAGGTCAACGCCCCTCTCTAGCCTCTCCCCATAATTGAGGTTCCATTTAAGTGAGTAGCTGAGGATATTCTGCGTCCTTTCCCTAAGAAGACACCCAGAGGAAAGCTGTACATACTGACTTCCATGGATTTTGCCACCCGATGGCCAGAAGCAGTAGCTCTAAGCAACACCAGGACTAAAAGTGTAAGCCAGGTATTGGCAGACATTTTTGCCAGGGTAGGTTGTCCCTCCGACATCCTTACAGATTTGGGAACTAACTTCCTGGCAGGGACCATGAAACATCTTTGGGAAGCTCATGGGGTGAACCACTTGGTTGCCACACCTTACCACCATCAAACGAATGGCCTAGTGGAGAAGTTTAATGGGACTTTGGGGGCCATGATACATAAATTTGTGAATGAACACTCCAATTATTAGGACCTAGTGTTGCAGTAGTTGCTCTCTGCCTACAGGGCTGTACCACATCCCAATTGGGGATTTTCACCCTTTGAACTCGTTTATGACCACGAAGTTAAGGGGCCATTACAGTTGGTGAAGCAGCAATGGGAGGAGGTTACATCTTCTCCAGGAACTAACATTTTGGACTTTGTAACCTAGCTGCAATACACCCTCAAAGACTCTCTAGCCTTTGCTCGAGAAAACCTACAACATGCTCAACAAGAGCAAAAGGCCTGGTATGATAAATATGCCAGAGAGTGTTCCTTCAAAGTAGGTGACCAAGTCATGGTACTGAAAGCACTCCAGGCCAATAAAATGGAAGCGTTGTGGGAAGGTCCATTTATGGTCCGAGAACATCTGGGAACTGTTAATTACATCATAGCGTTCCCAGACCCTACCCTAAAACCTAAAGTATACCATGTTAATTCTCTAAAGCCCTTTTATTCCCGAGAAATCAAGGTTCTCCAGTTTACAGCTCAGGAGAGAGACAACACTGAGTGGCCTGAAGGAATATACTATGAAGAAAAAAGCAACGGTGGCATGAAAGAGGTGAGTCTTTCCATAACCCCTGGGCGTAAGCAGCGACAGCAAATTCAAGAGCTGTGTACCAGCTTCGCGCCTATGTTTTCAGTGACCCCAGGATGGACAGAACGGGCGTACCACTTCATTGACACAGGTGATGCTCGCCCAATTAGAGCCCAACCCTACCAGATGGCTCCTCAAGCCAAAAGCGCAATAGAAAGGGAGATCAAGGACATGTTATAGATGGGTGTAATCCGCCCCTCTGAGAGTGCATGGGCTTCTCCAGTGGTTCTGGTTCCCAAACCAGATAGGGAAATCCACTTTTGTGTGGACTACCATAAGCTAAAAGCTGTAACTCGCCCAGAAAACTATCCAATGCCATGCACAGATGAGCTGTTGGAGAAACCGGGACGTGCCCAGTTCATCTCCACCTTAGACTTCACTAAGGGATACTGGTAAATGCTACTAGATGACCCAGCCAAAGAAAGGTCAGCCTTCATCACCCATGTGGGGCTGTATGAATTTAATGCGCTCCCTTTTGGACTGCGAAATGCACCCACCACCTTCCAGAGACTGGTAGATAACCTTCTGGCTGGATTTGGGGAATTTGAAGTCACCTGCCTTGACGATGTGGCTATATTCTCAGATTCATGGGCAGAACACCTGGAACACCTCAAGCTGTCTTCCAGCACATAAGGGAGGATTAACTGTTAAGGCCAAAAAGTGTCAAAAAGGCCTAAACAGGGTAATGTACCTTGGACACCACATGGGTCAAGGTACTATCAACCCCCTATAGGATAAGGTAAATGCTATCCAAAATTGGCCTGTCCCTAAGTCAAAAGAGTAGGTCCAAACCTTCCTGGGCTTGGCCGGGTATTACCACACTACAGCCAAATTGCCACCCCACTGACAGACCTGACCAGGAAAAAACAGCCAAATGCAGTTCAGTGGACTAAGAAGTGTCACAAAGTCTTTAACCAGCTTAAGGCAGCCCTTACGTCTGACCCTGTACTGAGGGCCACGGACTTCAACCAACCATTTGTCATATCCACAGATACGTCCGAGCGTAGTGTAGGAGTAGTTCCGTGACTCACCCCTGAGCACCCGTACCCCCCTCCCCAGCATCATGGTGCCCCCCGAGGCTTGGATCTTAACACAAGGAGAATTTAACCATCCCCCCTCCCTTCCCCCACCTATTCCTCGTGAGTCCAGATCCAATCCCCATGGATCTTAACACAAGGAAAAATCAATCAGGTTCTTAAAAATAAGACTTTTAATTAAGGAAGGTAAAAGAAAACTCCCTGGGAGATAGCATACAAGCTGATCTCACAGACAACAGATTCAAAACACAGAGGATGTTCCCCTGGGCCAAAACTTAGTTACACAAAAATTACCCAATTTGATTATTCCCTAATGCCCAAGACAAATTACAAAGAAAATAAACATAAACCTATTTATTCCCTTCACTAATACTCACTATTTGATAAGAGGCTGATTTCTGGAGCTTTCCCACTCTGGTCAAAACTGAAAACTGACCCAGACAAAGGGAACTTCCCTCCTTCCTTTTGAAACATTTTGTCCCCCCATTGGTTCCTCTGGTCAGGTGTCAGCTAGGCTAGGTGAACTTCTTAACCCTTTACAGGTAAAAGAGGCATTAACCCTTAACTGTCTGTTTATGACAACTCTCACTATTAAAAAATTATGCCTTATTTCCAGTCTGAATTTCTCTAGCTTCAATTTCCAGCCATTAGTGTGTATTACACCTTTCTCTGCTAGACAGATAGAAGGGAATTCTGGATACTGGTATGAAAATGAGACACATTAAGTTACACCTCAAAATAAATTCTTCTTCTTCTGGGAACTCAAATTAGCAGCCAAGTTACTGACCTGTCACCTTCAGTTCCAGAGTGGCTTCCCCAAAAAAGCTGGGTGACCGGAAGAAACAGATAAACTGTCCTTGGTCAGAGGGGGTGATGTTGCGTATATGCAGGGCAACTCTTCCATCCACGATACCGTCCTTCAGCAGCTCTGTTCTGTCCCGATATTTTGATATTTGCAGCTCAGTCTGATCTTTTCCATCCTGATACAGATGGACAAGTTCAGAGTCCTTGGATTGGAACCAGCGCACCTCCATCTCCTGAGCATTCATGCTGGGGGAGAGGTGACAGGGTAACAGGGCATCTTCCCCTGCAGAGACCGTGATGGGATGATCAGGTCCAATCACCTTGAAATTCACTGTTAAAGGAACCAAGACACACAGAAAGTTAGACCAGAGGGGAGGTGGATTGCTTTCATAGGTAATGCATGCTGATCTCTCACAACCGCCTAGACTGCAACTTGACCAGCTAAAACTGAGCTAATGGTGTCTCAGTGTATGTGCACTGGAAAACGGGTCAAGTTAGGACAGGCTTAGCCAGCACGTGTTAGCTGACCCTGCACTAAACTCAGACACTTTTCCTAGTCAGGACCAATCCATAGAGGATTAAAAAATGGGTGAGCTCTGTCTCTAAATTTTGTGAGCTGGCTAATGCCTGCAACCAGAACAATTAACCTGTGGAAAACTGTTTGCTAGACTGGAACCTGTAGTAGGAAGAGAGCTTGAGACATAAGCCCTTGTATCAGAAGCCTGGTATGAGGCAGGACCTGCTCACAGAATCTGGTGAGAACAGGGCTAATATTGCAAAAATACACATTCCTAAGAAGTGCTAAGATTGCAAGGGAGAACAAAAGACAAGAGGAATTGCAGCCAGAAGGAACAGGATGAAGGCTGGAAAATCACACCAACACCAGGAAAAAGCAGGTCTATGTGATTGGGGACTCCCTACTAAGAAGAACAGACAGGCCTGAGTTGGGATGATGCTGAATTATTATGAAATTCTGTGATTGATATGAATAAATGTGGCAAGCATGAGTTTGATATGGCTTGGTGTGTCTGAATTTGCTAGAGGATTCTGGGAGCAGCATTCGCTTAGCATTATATAGATGGTGTGGAAAATGTACTGGAAGTGCTGAAATTGTACTTAAATAGTTAATAAAAGTTCTAGCTGCATTTATGTTTCAACATCAAACTTTGGAATATATCCGCCGGGGAAACCAGCTCACCAAAGTAAAGAAGACATAAAATCATGCAATCAGTGGGCTTGGT
Source organism: Chrysemys picta bellii (assembly GCF_011386835.1). NCBI lineage: Eukaryota > Metazoa > Chordata > Testudines > Emydidae > Chrysemys > Chrysemys picta. Next base: position 30,537,781 of record NC_088802.1, on the reverse strand, counting down.
ACAGGCTGACCCAGGGTCAAAATGACCCTTTTTTGGATGGCATCATGCTAAAAGCTTAAATGAATGATTGATGAGAGGGTAACAATTGATTGATCTGTGCCTATTTTGCAGTCCCTTCTAAAATATTAATTAGAGAAAACGACAGGGCATATTTCTGGAACATGTGACTCCTTTGAGAACAAAAGTTATAAATGCTAAGCTAAGTAAATTAGTTAAGTTAGTTCCCCGATTAACATTTGAAGAGGTTCATGATGCTGTGAGACAGAAGGCCACAGGGTAACCAAGATGCTGCTTTGAGGGACTTTTGAACCAGAGGGCCTTGGAGTAACCAAGACCCTGCTTCCAGGGGACATTTGACAGACCAAGTACCTGAGAGGGGAAAGAATGGAAGAAAAGAAGTCTCCATCTAGAATCGGTAGCTATACCTGCTTTGTTTGCTAATCAAGATACTGTGTAAGGCCAACACAGTTACTGAAGGTTTATGCTCGGGGAATTGAAGCTTATTAAGGAGATGGGCATTATGTAACCTTTACTGCTTGTATGATTCTTTCTCAAATAAATTACTATGCATTAAGGATATTGTTTTCTGAATTTCTACTGGTGCTGGTAACAATCTGCCCAGCTGTGGGCCATTAAAGATCCATTTCAACAGACTGTCACCAAAGCTGATCCAGAGAATAAAAGGGTGTGCCGTCTGCCAGGAGCTAAGATACAGTATGTGGATCTGAGGCTGAAGGGGATTCTAATGGGAGCAGGAAAGAATTCACTGATTGTCCTTCAAATGACACAGCTAGATTCTCACTGGAACGTGTCAAAGGAGACTATGCCAAGCTGGGGAAGACGCCTAAAGAAATGGAGGCTCAGATGATCTTCAGTGAGATGCTGCCTGTCCCTAGAGGAGAAGAGGGAAGGCAAGACAAGATTATGATGATCAACAGATGCCTCAGGCAGTGGTGCTATAAGGAGGGCTTTGGGATATTTCATGGCTGAGAGACATTCACAGACAGAGGACTGTTCTCATGGGATGGACTCCACCTGAGTAGGGAGGAAAATAGACTTCTGGGATGGAGGATGGCACAACTGATTAACAGAGCTTTAAACTAGGAACTTGACAGCTGGGAGATGCACACGTAATCCCCACACCTTATCCTAATATTGACCAGGAAGAAAATCAAGAGAGAATACACCAATGGAGAAAGGAAGAGCAGTAGGTAGGAGAATGGACAGTAAGAGGAAAGATAGTGCCAATACCAATGAAGCTAACAGTCAAGTAGGCAATACTGTAAGTAAAATAACTGTACTCAATCAGGTGAAGAATCTGAATGAAGCCAAGCAGCAACAGTTAAGATGTTTGTACACCAATGCAAGAAGCCTGTGTAACGAAATAGAGGAACTAGAACTATCAGTGCAGGAAGTGAAACCAGATATTATAGGGATAACAGGAACATGATGGAATAGTAGTCATGACTGGAGTGCAGGTGCTGTTTGGGAAAGACAGAAATAAAGGCAAAGGTAGGTGAGTTGCATCATACATTAATGATGAGATTGTAAAGAAATTAGAAGTGACAGAATGGATAAAACAGAGTCTACTTCGGTCAAAAACACTTTGGGGAAGAAAACTACCAGAGGCTTCCCTGGGATAGTGCTTGGGGTATGCTACAGACCCCACCATCTGATTTGGATATGGGTAGAGACCTTTTTAATGATTTTAATAAAGTCTCCTGTAATCACACAATTCTCCCAGTAGTATTTTAACTTCCCAGATATATATTGGAGGACAAGTGCTACTAATAATAGTAGGGCCCAGATTTTCCTGAATGTGATCGTTGACAGATTTCTTCACCAAATAGCCACCGAACCAAAAGAGCCGATACCATTTTAGATTTGGCATTCATGAGCAGTGAGGACTTCTGAGAACAGCTAGTTGTAGTGGACAACCTTGGTTCAGGTGATCATGAGCTAATTCAATTTAAACTAAATGGAAAGATAAAAAATAAATCTGCAACTAGGGTCATTGATTTCAAAAGGACAAACTTAAAAAATTAAGGGAAATAGTTAGGGAAGTGGACTGGACTGAGGAACTCAAGGATCTGAATGTGGAGGAGGCTTGGAATTACTTTAAGTCAAAGTTGAAGAAGCTACCTGAAGCCTGAATCCCAAGCAAGGAGAAAAATTTGTAGGGAAGGGTTACATACCAAGCTGGATGAGCAAGCATCTCAAACAGGCTATTAAGAGAAAGCAGAAGGCCTACAAGGAATGGAAGAGGGGATGAATCATTGTGACACTTTGTACTTCAAATTAGCACCCTGGAACCCCTATATTCACCACTGCCATGTGATTATGGTTTGTTTTGTACAAGTATGCCTTGTGAGGAATCATTTTAAAAGTCTGGATTTGCTAGTACATAAAATCCAACAACATATTAAGGTCCATCATTGGATGTGAAGTTATGAAGCATTGCTATATGTGTTACTGAAATATATTGTGAGGTTGGGAGATGGGGCAGAGTTGGGGCTTGCAAAAGCAATTAAAACCAATAGTAAAATATTCAATAGCCAAATAAATAAAAAGAAAACAAGGAAAGAAGAAACGGAGCTACTAAGCACTGAGGATGGGATGAAGATTAAAGATAATCTAGGCATGGCGTAACACATAAACAAATACTTTGCCTCAGTTTTTGATAAGGGTAATGAGAAGCTTAGGGGTAGTGGCAGGGAGGCTAATGGAAAAGAGGATATGAAAGTAGAAATTACCATATCTGAGGTGGAAGTCAAACTCAAACAACTTAATGGGACTAAATTGGGGGACCTGGATAATCTCCATCCAACAATATTAAAGGAACTGGAACATGAAATTGCAAGCCCAATAGCAAGGATTTTTAATGAATCTGTAAACTTAGGGGTTGTACATCTTTGACTGGACAATTGGAAAAAAAGTCATCTGGGAAACTATAGGCCTATTAGTTTGACCTCAATTGTATGCAAGGTCTTGGGGAAAAAATTGAAAGAGAAGGTAGTTAAGGACATAGAAGTAAACAGTAATTGGGATAAAATACAACATGGTTTTATAAAAAGTAGATTGTGCCAGACCAGCCTGATCTCCTCCTTCGAGAAGATAACTGATTTTTTAGACAACGAAAATACAGTAGATCTAATCTACGTGGATTTCAGTAAGGCATTTGATACAGTTCCTCATGGGAATTAGTTAAAATGGAGAAGCTGGAGATTAACATGAGAACTGAAAGGTGGATAAAGAACTGGTTAAAGGGGAAGCTACAGTGGGTCATACTGAAAGGTGAATTGTTAGGCTGGAGGGAGGTTACTAGTGGAGTTCCTCATGGATCAGTCTTGGGACCAATCCTATTTAACATTTTTATTACTGACCTTGGCACAAAAAGTGAGAGTGTGCTAATAAAATTTACAGATGACACAAAGTTGGGAGGTATTGCCAATACCTAGTAAGACCAGAATATCATACAATAAGATCTGGATGACCTTGTAAACTGGAGTAAAAGAAATGGGATGAAATTTAATAGTGCAAAGTGCAAGGTCATGCACTTTGGGCTTTTAGGGACTAACAACAAGAATTTTTGCTGTAAGTTGGTGACTTTTAAGTTGGAAGTGACAAAGGAGGAGAAAGGTGTAATTGGCTGACCACAGAATGACCTTGAGCCACCAATGTGATGTGGCCGTGAAAAAGGTTAATGCAATCCTTAGATGCATCAGGCGAGATATTTCCAGTAGAAACAGGGAAGTGTTAGTATCATTATGCAGGGCACTGGGGAGACCCCAGCTGGAATACTGTGTGTAATGCTGGTACCCATGTTTAGGAAAGATTAATTCAAAGTTGAACAGGGGCAGAAAAGGGCTACTAGGATGATCAGAGGAATGGGAAATTATCATGATCATCCCTTCTCGCCTTAAAGTCTATGAATCTGTGAGTCTATGAGTTGAAGGTAGACAAATTCAGACCGGAAATAAGGTGTACATTTTTAACAGTGAGAGTAATTAAACATTGGAACAATTTACCAACAGCTGTTGTGGATTCTCCATTACTAGGAATCTTTAAATCAATATAGGATTTTTTTTTTAAGAAAGGGGATGTTGTTTTTAAGGAATTTGGGGAAGTTCTCTGGCCTGAATTTTACAGAGGGTCAGAGTAGATAATCACAGTGATCCCTTCTGGCCTTGGAATTTAGAAATCTATGAAGCTATGAATTAATTCTTGTGTCTTTTAGGTATCTCTTCCAATGGTCTATTTTCTTGAATCACAGCTGTATATATAATTGGGAAACATATATTTTGTTACTTGTGTGTGATATATCACAGATTTATCAATGGCTATTAGCCAAGATGGTCAGGGATGCAACCGCATGCTATGAGTGGCCCTAGCAGCTGACTGCCAGAAGCTAGGACTGGATGACAGTGGATGGATCATTCGATGATTGCCTGTTCTGTTCATTTGCTCTGAAGCATCTGGCATTGGCCACAGTTGGAAGACAGGATACTGAACTACACAGACCATTGGTTTGACCCAGTATGGCCATACTTATGTTCTTATATGTAATTTTGAAGAAGTTTTGTACAACATATAGAATTTGCCCAGGCTTTAGACTGGAAATAAAGTGCAAATTTTTCACAGTGAGGGAATTAATCATTGGAATAGTTTATGAAGATGCAGTAGATCATTAAGGTCATGGTGGATTCTCCAATACTGGCAATTTTTAAAATCAAGGCTTGATGTTTTTCTAAAAGATCTGCTCTAATTCAAACAAGAATTAATTCAGGGAAGTTCTCTGGCCTGTGTTATACAGGAGGTTAGACTAAATGATCACAATGGTCCCTTCTGGCCTAATCATCTATGAATGTATGAATAACCACATTTTCTGCTATTCTTTCTGAGTTCTCTTTTTGTATCTCTCCAGTTCTTTAAGTAAAAAGTAGATTTGTATACAGATCTGTGGAACGGTGACATACAAGCTCAATTTTGAAAAAAATCATAGAATCAGAGAATTATAGGACTTGGAAGAGACCTCTAGAGGTTATCAAGTTCAGTCCCCTGTGCTGAGGTAGGACCAGGTAACCCTAGATCATGCCTGACAAGTGTTCCAACCAGTTCTTAAAATCCTCCAGTGATGGGGATTCCACAACCTCCCTTAGAAATCCATTCCAGAATTAACTACCTTATAGTTACAAAGTTTTTCCTAATACATAACCTAAATCTCCATTGCTGAAGATTAAGACTATTACTTCTTGTCCTGCTATAACGGAATACATCCCTGTATTTAAACCCTACACACTATTGTAATAATCTTGGTGCAGGGTATGCCTTGTGAGGTATCATTTAAAGACTCATCATTTGCTGATCAATATCATGGCAAAATACATGTGGGAGCGTTACATGTGACCTTATAAACATAAGCTGAAATCATAACTTCCAGTTAAGTCTGGGGAGTGACTAAGCCAGTTCCTCAGAGACAAAGAGCAAGCTGATGCCTCAGTCAGATAAAAACAAAGCTGATGGACCATTATTTGCTAAGTGGCCATTCCTTGGGGCGGGACAAAAATCTACATCTTAGCAAAGAAACATTGTGGAGTTTCCTTTCTTCATAAGACTGCCTGTTGCTTTGCTCCCAGCTGGAAATACTTCTCAAAGTGGGGGAGAGGCAGACACCCCAAGAGACCCCTATCTCTCTCCCTGCCCATCACATTCTCTACATCTGAAAATGCAAAGGAAGCAGCCTGTAGACTCTAGGGAACGGGTCCTGACCTGAAGAGTTTGGTCATTAAGACTGCTGAAAGCATGTGATGAAAAAACTTTGCTTTGAATCTAATGTAGTTTGATAAGTTAGGCACTGCTGAGTGCTTTCTCTTTATTTTTCTTCTAACCATTTCTGATCTTTATGCCTCAGTAATTAGCTCTTAATTGAGTATATCTCTTTGTGGTTAATAAATTTCTTTCATTGTGTTATATAACCTAGTGCGATTGAGTTGAAGTGTCTGGGTAACTCTATGTGGAGTAACAAGTTGTGTGTATATTATTCACTTTAAGGAATAACAAACAATATTTTAGCACATACATTTCTGAAGGAAAATCTGGGACTGGTAGTGTGTTGGGGTCACCCTGTGGCAATCTTTAAGGCTGGTAAGAGCCAATTTTTAAGTCTGCACACGCAGACATAGCTGGGAGTGACCTACATGCTGGAGGCTGTTTGTGAGCAGTCCAGGTTGGAGACTACAGCAGCAAAGCATTGTAACAGCACCCCAGGTTACAGGGCGAGGTGACACTGCTAGTCATTGGTCTGGATGGTACCGTGGTATGTCACACCTACCTTGGACATCAAGAAAAATGTATCACAGTCCTTTTATAACAGAACTTAACATATTTGAAGACTATCACATCCCCCTCAGTCTTCTTTTATCACAACTAAAAATGCCCAGTTTTTTTAACTTTTCCTCACAGGTAAGGGTTTCTAAATCATGGATCATTTTTGTTGCTCTGCTCTGGACTTTTTCCAATTTGTTCACATTATTCTTAACATTTGGCACCCAGAATTGGACACAGTACTCAGGCTGAGCCCTCACCGGTGCCAAGCAGAGCAGGACAATTACCTCCTGTGTCTTACATGCAACACTCCTCCTGATACACCCAAGACTGATATTAGCCTTTTTTTTGCATCTCCATCTCATTGTTGACTCATATTTAAGACTAAGATTTTGATACGGGTATTTTAAATAAAAGTCATGGACAATAAACAATAAATCATGGAAGCCCAAGCCCCGCCATGTGGGGCTGGAGCCGGAGGTCCACTTTCCAGGGCTGACTTAGCTCTACCCGAGCTGATCATAATTTTCAGGAAGTCATGGAGGTCTCGTAAAATCATGGAAGCTGTGACCTCCATGGTTGATTCATAGCCTTACTCATATTTAATCGATGATCCACCATAAGCACAGATCCTTTTCAGCCCCCAATCCTTTACTAGCATTACCACCTAGTCATTTATTCACCATTTTGTAGCTGTGCACTTGATTTTTCCTTCCTTAGTGAAGTGCTTTGCACTTGTCTTTACTGAATTCCATCCTGTTGATTGTGGACCAATTCTCCAATTTGTGCTGGTCATTTGGAATTCTAATCCTGTCTTCCAACGTGCTAGCAACCTCTCCCAGCTTGGTGTCATCTGCAGATTTTATCAGCATACTCTCCAGTCCATTATCCAAGTAATTAATGAAAATACTGAATAGTGATAGGCAGAGTTGCAGAAGTTTAAGATGAGGCAGGTGGAAAGTTTAAGGTGAAACACGATGTAAAAATCCACCGAGTACAGGTTACACTGAGACCAAGGGGAGTAAAAAGGGAGAAAAATCAATATCTTTCCCCTGCCTCCCCTCCAAAAAAAGGATTGTATTTCTCAAATTTACATAAAATGCTCTTATTATGAATTGTTTCAAAATAACAAAAGATCAATGGTATTAAAACTGTTGAGAAACAGTAGAATACACTCTGTGACAAGAGACTTCCTACCTGATTCCAGTGTAGAAACATGGAGCATAAGAAAGGAAATGATGTAACTGCACAGAGAGAGGTTGCCCATTGCACAGTAGGAGTGGAAGGAAATCCTCATCTTGATTGTAACTTGATCCATACATCAGAAAGGAAAAGAAAAAACAAATTCCAACTGAGCAACACGCTGTAATTTGGGCAAAATTCATTGAGCACAATATGAATCCTAGGACATGTGCTAGTTAATAATTGCATCAAAATGTGCATGTTTGCTACTGCTTTTGTCATAAGACATGTTACAAGGCAAAGCAAAACTTGGGTTTCCCCGTTCACCATCTCAAATTACAGTCCAATATTCTGGGCAAAGGCCTTAATACTAGCATTTGCAAAATTCACTGAAAAATATTATCACAAAAATCACTAACTTTTGTAGAGTAACAGTCCGGTTGTAAAATTTACAAAGAGAAAATCACCAAGAAGAAAAAAAAACCTTAACGTATTTTGTGTCTATTTTTATATTGCAGTGTGAGAAAAGGCATTGCAATTTCTGGGTCTGGGTCACTTGGATACATACAGATCATCTAAAGTCATTAATGCACCTTTTCAAGTAGAAAAATGAGCATTTTAAAAACAAATTAAGGGATGAAAACTTCCTACCACCTTCCTCATGAGCCCAGGAGAAACTTCTCAGCAATTCAGGATCACTGGGACATTTCCCGCTTCTCTACAGCCAGTGAAATGGACCCTTAGTCCAGGAGGTGCCTTACAATGAAAGAATTCAAGTTAGGGTATAAAAATTATTTAGGAAAAGAGAATCAGTTCAGTATCGTCTGTCCTTGTGCTATTTTATGATAATGCTTTTTAAATAGCAGCAGAATTTACTCTTCTCTCCTGCATGTAGCAAGGTTGAAGATGCAAGTGAAATTGTAGAGCAGAAAGCCACCATTATCATTTAGATGGTGATATGAAATTAAAGAGCCTTACGGAAATCTGCACACAAGAATGTGCTTATTCTCTTAAACCCAGCAGGTTTAGCCTCACACACATCCTGGTTTGAGCAGTCATTCCCACTTTGGAAGAGGCTGTTCCACCCCAGCATGATGGAGTGATGGTAGTCACTCCATAGTTAAGACTGTAATCATTTCCTTTATAACCCTGGTTTCTTACCCTACATCTATAAACTACAGGAAGATCCTATCAGCCTCAAAATTGGAACATTAGGTGTGGGGCTGAGTTAAACTATTTCTATCAAATTTGATGTGAATTGGACAAGTGGTTGCTGGATTATAACAACCAGGAAAAGAGGGTTCACCAGTTTTAAAAACATCTTTTTTTTGCTGCTTTATAGCATGAAAAACAAACAAACTCCATTTTCCTATGGCTGCCTGGCCCCTCTGCTCCCCCTAACCTCAGCAACAGAGGTTAAGGGGCTGCCCCACATACCTCATCACTAACCCTCCCACCATTACTCTAACCCTCTGAACATTCTGGTTTATGAGACTTGCCCAATGTTTGGCTCTTCCTGCAGCCTCTTGCCTCGTTCACGTGGTTGGGCAGAAGTAAGTCCATTGTACAGACAGCAAAGCTAAGCACATAGATTTAGCATACTCATTCCATAAGGCAGTGTGGCTAAGTGGGAGTGACTTGGATCTGCCCCAGGAGAGACCTGTGTTCTCTTCCTAACTCTGCTAGAGCTCACCTCTGGTAATATCTCAGGTCCTCAGTTACTGCCTCTATTATAGAATCATAGAATATCAGCGGTGGAAGGAACCTCAGGAGGTCATCTAGTCCAACCCCCTGCTCAAAGCAGGACCAATCCCCAGACAGATTTTTGCCCCAGATCCCTAAATGGCCCCCCTCAAGGATTGAACTTACAACCTTGGGTTTACCAGGCCAATGCTCAAACCTCTGAGCTATCCCTCCCCAGCAGGGGAGAATGATATTTGTTGGCATCCGAGGATAAGGACAGAGGGTGGTATTCACAAAGGTACTTAGGTGCCTGAGTCCCATTTTTAGGCACTGCTGTGACCCATGAAACCACGTCTTGGTTGCTGCCCAACCCTGTAGGTGCCTTAACTCACTTGGCTGCTCAGCACCTAAGTTTTTGCAGCCCAAATTCCCCAGGTGCCTAAGTTTCTGCCTCCATGCATGTGCACTGCTGCCTCCCTCAAGGTTTCCAGATGCCTATTTCCTGGCTAACCTCCAAAACAATCCACAACCTGGGGAAAGATAGGCGGAGGAGTACCTATCTTGTCTATTAGACCTGATCTGGGAGGCATGCTGAGAGGCTGCCTAGCTCCACACAAGAACACAACACTAAGAAGAGAAACAAAGCTGCCTGCCCCCTAAAACAGAGAGCTACAATTCTCCCCACCTTACATTAAGCCAGGGGTCTCAAACATGTGGCCCGTGGGGCTCTTGTGTGCGGCCCGCCAAGCTCGCCGCTCCCCGCACCCTTCCGCCCCTCTGCCTACCCGTGGGATTGCCTCCTGATGCTGCAAGCGCCGCGCTGCTCTCTGAAGCAGCCGGCAGCACGCCCCTTCGGGCCGGGGGAAGGGGTAAGGAGGCAGAGGGCTCCGGCATTGCCTCCTTCCAGGCACCGCCCCCCACAGTTCCCATTGGCCGGAAACAGGGAACCACGGCCAGTGGGAGCTTCGTGGGAGGTACCTAAAAGAGCGGCAAGAGCCGCACAAGCAGGGAAGCCTGAACCCTTCCCCCTCGGGCTGCAGGGACACGGTTCCAGCTGCTTCCTGGAATAGAGCAGCTTGGAGCTGGGGGTCAAGGCAGGCAGGGAGCCTGCCCTGGTCCCAGTGAGCAGCGCTGCCACCCCAGAGCCACTCTAGGTAAGCAGCACCAGGCTGGAGCTCACACCCTGAACCCCTCCTGCATGCCCTGAGCCCCCTGCCGCATCCCACACCTCAACTCCCTGCCCTGAGCCCCCTGCCGCATCCCACACCTCAACTCCCTGCCCTGAGCCCCCTGCCACATCCCACACCTCAACTCCCTGCCCTGAGCCCCCTGTCACCTCCCACACCCCTCCTGCATCCCCAACTCCCTGCCCTGAGCCCCCTGCTGCATCCCGCACCCCTCCTGCACTCCCTGCCCTGAGTCACCTGCTGCACCCTGCACCCCGACCCCCTGCCGCACCCCTCTTGTACCCCACACACCAACTCCCTGCCCTGAGCAGCCTGCACACCACCTGCACCTCAACTCCCTGCCCTCAGACCCTGCTGCACCCTGCACCCTTTCTGCACCCCCTGGGGGCAGCGTTGGGGTGGGGACTTCAGGGAAGGGATTGGAATGGGGCGGGGAAGGGGTGGGAAGAGGTGGGGCAGGGGCAGGGCCTAATTGGAAGGGGTGGAGTGGGGCGGGGCCAGAGGCAGCGGGAGGGGGGGTCCAGTGATGCGGCCCTCGGGCCAATGCACTAATCCTCATGCGGCCCTCGGGGTCATCTAAGTTTGAGACCCCTGCATTAAGCTGTCTGTAAAGTGACTGCTGGCACAGTCACGTGCTTTGCTGCAGAGCCCTCTAGCCTGCAAATGGGACCATGGAATTCCTCCCTCTCCCTCCACCCCTCCTCCAGGGCCCTTAAAGCGATAGCTGGTAATTCCAACACAGTTGGACCTCAGTACACCCCAGCACTGAGGATCTCTAATTTCTCCTACGCTCAGGCAGCCATTGAGGGTCAGTGCAGCCCAGGGAAGTGGGTACAACCAGGGCTGCCAGGGAATGCACTGGCTCAGCCCCTGCACTCAGTGACTACTGCTGATGGGGCTCTAGCAGGTGTTAAAGCTGAACCCTCTCCTGGGAGAACCCTTAGGACAGCAGCAGAAGTAACATCATCAGCCTTCTGTCTGGGTAACTCTCCCCTCTCCCTGGCATAGAAAGGTCCTCATGGCCCAACATGCTCAAATTAACCCCTCCCTGCAGCAGCCTTATTTAATCTGGCCTACACCATTTCCTTTCTAATCTCTTAGAGCAGAACTTCAGTGGCATGAGCTAATGGCAAATACACACAGTCAATGGAGAAGGAGAACGAGAGAGCACAAACTCCTCTGATGACAGCTTACAGGAAAGTCACCAGAGCAGAAGTGTAAATGTAATTCCAGGTTTCATGCAGAAGAGCGAATAAACAGACACTATTTCAGCCTGTATTACAGGATAATGGAAAAGGGCCGCAGATCTCTGAGCATTTTAGACATTTCTGCAGCAATATTTAAAGTAGGAAAGTGAGAGCCCTGGATGGACTCCCTGCCATAAGAACAGTTCCTGTGCAGAATAATAGAGCCTCACCCAGAGCAATTGAGGGCTGACACTCACCGGCCTGCTGGATCCTACAGCGAAGTGCACAGGCTAGTGGCAGAGGAAGGGCTCCCAGCTTCAGAACTGCCAGGTCTGCATTACAAGTGAACTTCTCTGTATTTACAGCTGTATTTCCCAATAGGCAGGCACGTCTGACTCCAGTCTGTTCATACAGCTACTGCTCGTTAACTTACTGCAATTTTAGCTGAACTGAAACATTCTCTATGCCTCCAGCAGCTTCCAAATGAAAGTGAAACCAAAGTTACAGGAATCCCATTTATGGTAGGCAGAGATATAAAACTTAAAGAAACACACCCACACAGCCCCAGGAAGGTGACAATTTAAGGGAGAGAAAATGCAATTTTCCCTGGTTTGGAAGGTGACAGTTTTAGTTTTTAAGGCTTTTCCCAGCTCCCTCAGAGTCACTGTGATAACAATCAATTATATTTCTGTCAATTGTATTTTCTGCCAAGGCTTTCTGCCCCCACAAGCACTACATTTTTCTGACTGAAGCAGTGTACCAGGGTGCAGAGCTAATAATCAGACCTCAGTAGTAGTCCTTGGCCAAGGCAAGAAAGGCCTCACTGGGATTCCAAGTAATTCACAAGTTTTCTGGTACAAATAAAACAAACTCTCTGAGAAATAGGCCACATTTTTTCACAGTGGAGCAATAAACACCAAGAGCCATATTCTGCCTGGCCTTCTTGCAGGTGTTTAGTGTGAGCTCAGAGGGCACAGAGAGGCGTTCCCTCCTTGCATGACCAACATAAAGTCCCCGCACCCTGTGCTGGTAAGACTAGGGCATGCTCACACTGCATGTGCTGTAACCCAACCAATATCCTCATACCTCCAGAGCTGGCTTCTAAGCAGAAAAGCCCTATCTCCAGGGTATACGAGAAAGGACCAGCCCCTTCGGGTGAGCCTAACAGGCCCTTCTTTATTTGATAGACTTATGGGGGAAGGCTGAGGGTTGTTCCTGGGGGACTAACAGGGCTCCTCCGATTTATTGGCTGGCTGAGTTCATTCATCATTTGTGTGGGATAATGTTTTCCTGCTGGGTGGGCGTCATGAGCTGTTGTGACCCTTATGAATTGTTCAGGCACCCAGAGCATTTTGGAGGGGTATTTTATTGGTATATTACTCTACAGAAAGGCTAATAGTAAATAACAGAACTGGTCTTGCATGTTTTCCTCTAGGGGAGGTGTCAGAATTGTCAGGGAGCACCAGTTATTTTAACTCCTGCCTCATCTCCTCCAACCAGAAGTGTCCCATGACTTAGCCAGCCTGCCCAGGAGATTGAGCTCCCCCAAGGAGGCTCCCTTGCTCCCCTCTCAAAAGCCTATGGAAGCAATGGCCCTTTGCCCCTCACCCCAATGCCTATAGAAGAAACCCATTTTCCTTGGGAAGGAGAGGAGCCAAGGGGCCAGCTAGGCCCTGGCAGAGGACCCAGGGCTGGGACTACATGGACAGATCCCCCAGAGCCCCTCCTGTTGCAGCAAGCAGGGGTCATTGCATAGAGCTGCCCTAATATCCCCTCGCCTACTCTCATGGATCCATAGGATTGGTGACATGCTCCAGGTTTGGAGCAGTCTCTCAGAGGAAGCCCTTTGATGTGCCAGATTCCTAGAGGTCTCAGTCTTCCCCCAGGGTAAGACACGCAGCTTCATTGCCTCCTGAGACTGGACCTGCGGACCTTCAGCACTCCTGCTTCACACCAGAAGCCCTGTTAAGCAATTCCAGCTGAGATAGGCTCCTGATGGAGACTTGTCTACTCTTCAGGGATTAAGGCACCTCAGCAAGCATTGGCAGTAACATTCAAAGAGTGTTGTCTAATAAAGTAGTGTCATAGAAATTCCTGTCCGTTCCAGCTGAGGAATAAGGAGAGGTGGACACAGTTAATCAAGCATGGAGCCCCAGGAGGGGCGATCCGTTTATTTCAATTGCAATTGGGTTCGAGCTCATAAGTCAGCAAGAACAAAGAAAACACTTACACCAAAGCATTATATGCAGTTGCTTAAGATAATCTATCGCTCCAAAATTGGTTAAAATTTACCATCATTAGCATACATAATTAGCAAGCTACATATATCTGCCCCTCTCATGACCCCTTATTGTTCATCTACTTCCCCACCCCCCCTTGCGTTATTTTGCAAACCAAGCAGTTAGTTATCTACAGGATGCAGGCACAGAAAATTCCATTGTCTCCAGGTTTGGAGTTTGGCTACGTTTCCTCTCGAAGGAACTTCCTTAGTTAGGACTATGCATAGCTATGCTATATATATTCCATGTGTACATGACAAATTTGCCCCCTGGCAGTTAAGTAGAATAATTTTATTTCAATTTCCCCCCTTTGATCATGACCCATATAATGGGTTCATGATCATACTTTTCACAGCAATAGGAGTGTTAGGCTTGGTCTACACTACCCCCCCTAATTCGAACTAAGGTACGCAACTTCAGCTACGTGAATAACGTAGCTGAAGTTCGAAGTACCTTATTTCGAATTAGTTCAAACTTACCTTGGTCCACACTCGGCAGGCAGGCTCCCCCGTCGACTCCGCGGTACTCCTCTCGGCGAGCTGGAGTACCGCAGTCGACGGCGAGCACTTCCGGGTTCGACTTATCGCGTCCAGACTAGACGCGATAAGTCGAACCCAGAAGTTCGATTTCCAGCCGTCGAACTTGCCGGTAAGTGTAGCCAAGGCCTTAGAGCAAATATGTAGGGGTCAGAATAGAATATCGGTATCTGGCATGGTTCCCGCCTTTGCCAAAACCTGTCTTTCTTGTAAAGAGAAAAATATTCCCTTTGGTTTGCTAGTTGCCCTAGCACATTTAGACATTATGCACATGGACAGTTTAAACACACACAAAATAAACACAATCATCAGTAAAATCATAACACCTCCTTTCAGGAGTCCCTTTAGCCAGTCTGTTAGGGAAGAAAACCAGGAAAATAAACTATCAAACCAATCATGTGTCCAGCTACCTTCATCAGACCTTTCTCGGGCGATGTCTCTTAAGTGGGCTGCTCTGTTAAAGGTGTCTTTATAGGTATCATTCACAAATACACAACACTCTTGGCCTATAAGGCACAAGTTCCTCCTTGAGCTGCTAATAGAATATCTAAAGCCATACGATTTTGTAAAGCTGCTTAAGTTCAGTGGCTTGATTTGTAACTATGGTAGCAGTTTCATTATACCCTGGAGTCTTATAACCCCTCTCCTAAGTCTGCGATTACTAGGAAATGTTGCCCACGTCATTGGTTCAAGGGCTGCATCCTCTTCAGCTTGAGGTTTGCTAGTGTCCCTTACATTTCTAATCTTGCCTTCATGTAATTGTTTCACAACACGAGTGGGGGGTAACAACCAGGCAAGATAACAAGAACCTGAGAAGTGTGCTGGAAGGGTATGATAGGCTTTATTCCCACACACTCAGTAAGAACCGAACCCTGCTGGAACAGGGCCTGGAGGTGCATCCAGTGTTACTCCCAACGCTTTTTGTAACAGGAATGTATAACGTCCCATAAACCCAATAGGCCCGTGCTTTGAGGAGATGTCTCCGTCTCTACATTTTTGCCTGCATACAGACATTTTCCATCGGAGTTTTCCCAGACCATGGTGCAGTTTTCATAGCAGAGACTATTGGCGCAAATACTTTTGCGGTCAATGTCGTCAGTGGTGTCAAAACAATAAACAAAGGGAGTGACCCACTCTCTGTCACCATCCGGGCCCACACAGTATTTGCAAGTACTGTTCCCTAAAAACAGGCCTGGCCCATTCCCCAGGAGACACCACTCACCCTGCACCTTGAAGGTTAACAAATACCTGGAGTTAGGGCTTATACCTTCTTGTTGCCATGTATAAGTTGTAGCCCGATGGAGAGTAACATTTGAATGACTAATATTTGCAGCCGTCAAAGGGATAGGAAGGAAAGAAAGTCCTCGTTCTGCATCGGGAGGCACCAAGGTGCACACCCAGCATGAGTCATTCCTCCATTCTGGGATTCTATTCCTCACCACATGGCTAAATCTAATGAAATTATTATGCTCATAAGAACAGGAAGGGGAAAACAACAAAATGAACAGAGGAAACATTTTCACAATAGGTTAAAATACCAACAAATAAAAGAAAAAAGATCAATAAACGCCAATCCAAATAATACAGTCCACTCTTCTATATCCATCGAAAACTCTGATATCAGTTGTTTAGGGCCTTGGTTGCCCTGTAGTCATCTACTTCGGGTTGGCCTTGCCGGTCGGCAAACAAGCATTGCTCCCTCACTGGGGACCTTATCCAGGAGTTCCCTTTCGAGTGAATTTAAGTTTCAGTCCAGGCAAGGTCTGCACCGTCCACTGATTCTCTGGAGAGAGACCACGAGGTTTATTTCCTATGGATACCTGTGGAGGCAAAATGTTAGAAACAGAATAGTCTTTCTTGGCTCGGTTGTAATGAATCCAGGAGTTTCTTTCAGCTACTTTGATGGCAGTAGGAGTAGTCAACAGGATCTGGAACGGCCCCTCCCAGACAGGTTGGAGTGTCTACTTCTTGCAAGTTTTCACAAGCACAAAATCACCGGGCTGAAACGAGTGGGCATTCACGTCCAGGGGCTGTCCTTGGAAATGGCAGGCATACCTGTGAATGTAGGTAAGTTGCTTCTAGTCAATCTTTCATTAGTAAAATGTTGGGTATTTCGTTGATTTAAAAGGAGAGCAACAGCATGTGGAACTTTACCACTAGGTGGTGTCCTTGTACCAACTCTTGAGCTTTGTCAACTAACAAAGCTGCAGCAGCTAGGGCTTTAAGACATCCAACTGCTCTTCTTGCAACGGGATCCAGTAATGCTGAAAAATAGGCCACAGCCCGTTGATGTGATCCTAAAGCTTGCGTAAGAACACCAGAGGCCATCCCTGCCTTTTCATGAACAAATAAGGTAAAAGGTTTCCTATAATCCGGGAATCCCAAGGCAGGTACCAATGCAAGGGCTGTCTTGATATTTTCAAAGGATTTGATAGCATCTTTAGTCCATTTCACTGGGTCAGGTTCATCCTTAGTGGTCATCTGCACTAATGGTTTTGACATTTCCCCATACCCAGGAATCCAGGACCTACAGAATCCTGCCATGCCGAGGAACCCCCTTAACTATCTCTTTGTCTTGGGCTGGGGTACATTTAAAATGGCACTTATTCTTTCCTGAGCAAGGCTTCTCTTTCCTGGTTTTAGTATGTGCCCTAAATATTTCACCTCCTGTGAGCAATATTGAATCTTTGAGGGTGACACCTTGTGTCCCTTCACTGCTAAGGCACATAAAAGCGCTATCGAGTCCTGCTTATTAGTCTCTTGTGTTTCTGAGCATAATAAAAGATCATCCACATACAAAAGCAACATGGATTGTCCTGGGAGAATTACATCTTGCAAATCTTTGTGCAAGCCAGCTGAAAATATAGCGGGGGATTCCACATACCCCTGAGGGAGACACCCCCATGATATCTGGGACGATCCCCAGGTAAAAGCAAACAAATATTGGGAATTAGGGTGAACGGGTATGCTAAAAAATGCTGAACACAGGTCTAGAACAGTATAGTATTTTGTGGTTGGAGGTATAGCGTCAATATAGTGTAAGGATTAGGAACTACAGGATGTCTAGGGATTACGTAATTGTTTATAGCTCTGAGGTCCTGTACAAATCTCCAAACAGTGTTCCCTTGGGCATCAGGTTTAGGCTTTTTTACTGGCAAAATGGGCGTGTTACAAGGCGAGTGGCAGGGAAGTAAAATGCCCTGGTTTAAAAATGACTCAATTAAGGGAGTCAGTCCCTCTATTGCCTTTCATGGGAGAGGGTATTGGGGAATGCGAGCGGGGTCCATGTCTGTCCTAACACGTATCTGAACTGGCTCAACTGACTTTAGTAATCCTACGTCAGTGTTTTTTGTTCCCCATACCTAAGGTGGGACAGCATTTTCCAAATCCCTGGGAAGCATTGCTAAATTTGAAGACGTTTCGGGATTCATTAGAGCCATCAAAGGAATGACAGAGTCATTCGGCAGGCTCAAAAGAATGCCTTGGTCAGAGCAGTGAATAGTAGCCTGAAGTTTGCACAGCAAATCGCGTCCCAATAAACTGGTTGGTCCTTGGGTAAGTAGGAAGGCGTGTTCCTCAGACAGGGTCCCTATGTGTATGTTTAAAGGTTTGGAAATCTGACAACGGAAAGGATTTCCTTCAATTCCCATAACACGTTCAATTTTGCCACTCTTAGGAAGATCCAAATCAGTAAGGGTGGAAAGGGTGGCTCCTGTATCTAACAAGCAATTATACTGTTTTCCTCCAATCATCAAAGGAACTAGGGGATCATTGCGGGATAAGGAAAACACTGGGCAACATAACAACGTGGAACCTCCTTCATCCCGTCAGTCATAAAGTCCCACATCCTGCATCATTCCCTGGAAGGGTTGATTAGGCGGTGTCCAAACTGGACTTTGGCCCTTATTGACATCTTGAGGAGGTTTAAATTGTCCCTGGGCTCTCAGTCTACAATCTCTCTTCATGTGCCCTTCTTGATGACAGAAATAACAAATTAAAGGTCCTCTGGACCCCCCTTTACTGGGTCCCTCTCTACCAACAAACCCTTGTCCTCTTCCTCGGCCTCTGCCGATGCTAGGCTCTGCTCCCTTCAATACAGCCGCCAACATTCTTATATTCCCTTTTTCTTCCTTCACCCCGTCAGCCTTTCATCGGGCTTCTCACCCATTAAACACTCTGGTGGCAATAGCCACTATCTGAGAGAGAGGCATCCCTGCAAATCCTTCCACATCATTTAATCTCCACCTTATATCGTCCGCAGCCTGGTCTTTAAACAATCCTCTTATCACTGACACATTTGCTTCTGCTTCAGGATCTAGACCCCCAAACAACCTAGCAGCTTTCATCAGTCTTTCATAATAGTCTGAGGGGTCTTCATCTGGGCCTTGATGGACAGAAGTTACTTTACTCCAATTAGTAGTTCTCTGCCCAGCCTTCTTGATTCCATTTAAAATTACAGTCTTTAAAGAGGTTAATTTATATTGATCTTCAGCATTGTTGTAATCCCAGTTAGGATTGCCCCCAGTTACATCTCCTGCTGTCAGGGCATTCCGTCCTGGTGGCGGTAGGGGTAAATCACCTATAGACTCCTGAGCTCGACTGAGCACTTGTTTCCTTTCTTCCTCAGAAAGTAGGGTTTTTAAAAGAACATGAATATCTTGCCACGTAGGGTTATGAGTGGCAAAAATAGTTTCAAATGTCCTATATACAGATTCTGGATCGTCCCTGACCTTTGGGATGGTAATCTTCCAATTCAATAGGTCACTGGTAGAGAAAGGAGTGTGGACATAGCGGTCAACAACCTGACCCTCTCCGGTAGGAACAGGGTACTGTCTTAAGGGCAATTGGAGTGCCGGAGGGTCTTGTCCTTCTTGTTTAATGAGCTTGAAATTGACGTCTCCAGGAACACACTCGGGAGACCAAGCCCATGAGCCAGTTGAGGAGTCGGGCAGACTTCGCCTGCGAACATGGCTTCGGGTATAATAGGCCACTGGCAGATCAGGATATAATGTGGCTCGGGGTCGGGATGGGGTTGGAGGCAGATCCTGCACCTGTGCAGAGGCGGGCCCTGGGACCACCTGATTTACCTGAACGGGAAGGGGTTGAGGGGACGCAGCTGGTGGGGGAACTGGCCTATATTCATCTTCCTCTACTCTACACTGCTGGTAGGGAGGAGGTTTAGCTTGTTGTAACATGAGAGTGCACTCTTTATCTTTGCAAATTGGGGCAGCATTATAAAACAAATACAAATAATTCATTTGTTCTAGTCTTAAATCTTCCAGGATGGTTCTCAAGGTCTTGAGGCAAAGTCTTCCGCAATTCCTGAGAACACATCCCAGAAGTGTGCCGGCATCAAATTTCCCCTGACAATTTCCCATGTCAGGTCTAACTGACTCCTAAATTCCCTGCTTCAGTTCTCCACCATCCGCAGTGTTACCAAGAACAAAACCCTGTAGTCAGTGACAGTTTCCTTTATGTCCCGGGGAGACCACCCAGCTATCCAGTCAGCCTCTGTTCCTGCCTGGGTAATCTCCTGTCATCCAAAACTTGTTTTTATACTGGGCTGGCACTCTAAGAGTGTTTAACTGCCAGACGGATGTCCCAGTAATTTCACCAAGGCTGTCCCAAGGAAATCATCGGGTCTAAGACCCTCGTGTACACGTAACACAAAACAGAGACAATTTACCCGTCTCCTGATGAGGCCTCTTCCAACGCGATCTGTCTTGTTGCTTGTGGTCCATCTCTCAGAGTCCTCCTTATCGTCCCCGCCGGGGGCCAACTTCCAAGACAATACAACCCAAGATAAACTCACCTCAGCGCGCGCTGGTCCTTCTCGAGGGAGGGGCCCCGAAGCGTTCCGAGCTGGAGAAGTCCCTTCATGGTCGCCAAAACTGTCATAGAAATTCCTGTCCGTTCCAGCTGAGGAATAAGGAGAGGTGGACACAGTTAATCAAGCAAGGAGCCCCAGGAGGGGCAATCCGTTTATTTCAATTGCAATTGGGTTCGAGCTCATAAGTCAGCAAGAACAAAGAAAACACTTACACCAAAGCATTATATGCAGTTGCTTAAGATAATCTATCGCTCCAAAATTGGTTAAAATTTGCCATCATTAGCATACATAATTAGCAAGCTACATATATCTGCCCCTCTCATGACCCCTTATTGTTCATCTACTTCCCCCCCACTTGCGCTATTTTGCAAACCAAGCAGTTAGTTATCTACAGGATGCAGGCACAGAAAATTCCATTGTCTCCAGGTTTGGAGTTTGGCTACATTTCCTCTCGAAGGAACTTCCTGAGTTAGGACTATGCATAGCTATGCTATATATCTTCCATGTGTACGTGACAAATTTGCCCCCTGGCAGTTAAGTAGAATAATTTTATTTCAGTAGGGTAACCACCCATCCCAAACTGGATGAGACAGTCCTGACATACAGAGTTCAAGTCCCAGTCCCGCGCCGAATGACTCCGGGACAGCATTTGTCCTGGATTCCCTGTGGCACTGCTGTGCACCTGCCCAAGGCTCGGGGCGGCACCAGCCTCTTCCTGGGGCTGGGTGGGCTGGGGTGGGCCTCACTACAAGGCTCTGCCCCATGCTCCTCTCCCCCTGAGGTCCCCTCCACAGGCCAGGTCAGAAGCTGGAGCTGGGCTACTGTGGGGAACCCCAAACCCTGTACCTGCCCTGGGCAGCATGCCCTGGAGGGCAGGGACATGGATCAGGATATAGGCCTGGGATCTGATTAACCCCCCTCCCCATAGTAAACCAGCCTTGGGTGAAACTCAGGGAGTTCACCACTAAAATTGAAAAAAATAATATTCTGCTGTTGATAAAGCACCTCAGGAATGTCCCTAGTGGGAGTTATAACCACCAAGTTGTAAAGTAGAAACACCCAGGCTTTGGGAAAATCTTAGAGAGGATACAGAGACTCAACAAATGGTAAGATAAGTTTGATAGATTTGAAGGAGATAGCTAGTTCTATCTATATAATGTAAATGAAAAACAGTGCTCTTTGGAAATAACTCCGGACTGCAGTAAAATAACAAATTGCAAAGCATCATATTCCCTGCACAACTGTGATGTGTATGGGCGCATGCTGGGCAAGTCTGGGGTAGCAGAGAACAGCAGGAGGGAGGGAGGGAAGGGAGAGGGGTTTAGCAGGGAGCCCAACAGGTACACATGGTGCTGGGCACACAGGCGTTATTGCTGAGATGTAACATGTGTGTCTATAACGCAGCTGCCACGTTCGATAGGAACAAGGCAGAGCAGAGTTCAGGGGAAGAGATGGGGAGGCAGCTGGAGTGGGTGTGCCAGGCTGTGTTGTCACCAGATGCGTTTTCTCTGGGACCTTGCTAGAAAGGGGCTAGGCAAAGGCAGCAGACCCAGCGGTTAAAGCAGGAGATCTCTGCCCTATTTACAACTGAGCTAATGGCTCCCTGCCCTCTCCTGTTCCCCACAATATGCTGGACGTTTCTGTCTCCGGGAGCTCAGTAAATCCCTCCAATATCTTCCCTCTGCCCAACCCAGCTCCCCTGTCCACATTTGTGCCGGTGGCCCCTGGGGTCCCTCTCTGGGGAGTTCAGGAGCGGGGGGTGGTGCTCTATTACTCTGAGGGGATTTAGTGATGAATGAACCAGCCTGGTCATAGTACTGTCAGCACATTCGTTTATTGCCCTGTTTGCTGTTAATGGTTATCAGTATCAGTGATGATGTGTTAGTGCCTAGGAACCCCAGTCACAGATGTGAAATAAAGAGACATCCCTGGCCCAGGGAGCTCACAATGACGGACACAATAGGGGTGACAGAGACTCCCAGCACAGGTGGGTGAGGAAACACTGAACCGAACTTGGCTGTGAGCACTGACCACACTTATTTGTCCGTTTTTAGGAGCAGAAAAACCAGGCCCCAGCACTACTGAATAACAGTGTGTTCTTGTTGGTTCAGGTCATGGTGCAATGATCAATGTTTTATTCTAAATGTGAACACAAAATCACAGAGGCCAGTGAACATTCATTGTCCCCTTGGAAGCACTGTGCTAGTCTCAAACCCTCAAACTCATGGGTTTTCTTCCCTAGCTTCTACCTGCATTTTCAAGGACCTGCAGGACAGCTCCTAGGGATGGGCACACTTTACCCACAACCTACTTAGTGTGGTATTATTCATGCTGTTTCTCCAGGACTGAGGCCTTGGGTGATCTCAGCCCAGCCGAAATTCATACATTCATATATTTTAAACCTGGATTTAGTCTGACGTCCTGTGTAACACTGGCCAGTGAATTTCACCTGGTTACTGAGCCCAATAACTTGTGTTTAACTAAAACATCCTCCAGAAAGGTCCCAGTTTGGACCAGGAGACATAAAGGAAGGGAGAATCCAGCCCCTTGGGTCTCTGTTAATTACCAGCACTGTTAAAAAATTGTGCCTTATTCCTAATTTGAATTTGTTTGACTTCAGGTTCCAGCCATTGATTCTTGTCCAGCCTTTGTCTGCTAGATTACAAAGCCCTTGAATGCCCAGTATTTTCTCCCCGTGAAGGTAAATAAACAGCTCCCAGCTGCTGCTACCACAGCCCGAGCCCCGGGCCCTTTAAATCCTGATTTAAAGCGCCTGTGGATTTAAAAGCCCCACCTCTTCTGGTAGAGGCCACCCCTCTTCCGGTTGAAGGCCCGCCCCCTCCAAAGGACTCCAGAGTACCGGTAAGTCCTTTAAGTTATTTTCACCCCTGGTTGTGAGTGGGCCTAACCACAAGATCTCAGGTGCTTCTGGGCCTCTCAGATACACTCCCAGCTGCAGACCCCATGTCTGCCACCCTTCTTTGGGGTGTGTCCTCTGCACCCGAGCTGGCTTAGCCCCCCAGAACCAGCACCTCAGCCCTCCCAAGCTCCCAGTTGTGTATACACGCTCTGGCAGATTTCCAGCTCACTCTGTGTGCACAGGTGAGCCGGGAACACTGGCTAAGCAAAGGACATGGGTGGCATGTGACTTTGGCATTTGGGGGGGCTGGGTGCGAGGCCCTGCCCACACTCCATCTAGCTCCACCCTAGGCCCCGCTCCCACTGGGCCCCCTCCCCCAAGACTCCCCCACCTGCCACATGCCACTTGCGCCTATCCTGTGTCTCTTCCCTCGAAGCCCCCACTGCCATCACTTCCTCCTCTCCTTTGTCCCTTTCCCCAAGACCCTCACCGCTCACTGGGGGAAGGATGAAAGGAGAGGAGCCAGCGGCGAATAGTGGGGACCTTGGAGGCGGAGGCAAAGGAGAGGAGAGAATAGCGAGCGGCAGGTGATGAGAGGGGAAGGGGTGGAGTGGGGGAGGGAAGAGAAGGAGTGGGGTCTGGGGGCAGAGCATGGGTGGGGCCATGCCCCAGGCCTCCTTTCAGTAGCAGTGCTCCAAAGGCAGCGGATTGGTAGCATGTCTCAAAAGGGAGATACACAGCATCCTGTTTGGAGAGGCTTAGCCTCCCCTGGCCTATTATATCTGCCACCCATGGCACTTGTACTTGTGAAAAGCACTGGAGAATTATAGATCTTCGCAAAATAACAAACTGTCCTGAGACAAACTGCCCTGAACCCCCTGTGTCTGATCTCACACCTTTAGTGACTCTGAGGTCTGGTCAGCATTTGAGGCAAGGCAGAGACCCTCCTGATTTCTCTTGCTCCTGCCTTGTCTTCTGGCATATAGTGGTCGATGACTCCTTGTAGCAGGGTGGACACCTGTTCCGGCCTGGAAGGGCCTGAGATAGCCTAGGGAGCAGGCATTGTGAAGGCTGAGCTGATTAGGGGAAGTGGCTGCAGTTGGGGCCACGCCCCAAACATCCTCAGCCGGCCCTATAAAGGCAGGGAGCCAGGAGCTCAGGCCAGAGTCTCTCTCTGACTTCCAAGAGAGAAGGGCCTGGCTGCAGGGAGCTAGACAGGATACCTGTAGTGGAGCAGGGCTGGGGAAAGGCTGGGGAGCCCCCGGCTGGATAGCCCCAGGCTGCAGCCTGGTAGGAGGCCAAGGGGTACTGGGGGTTGCAGAGGGCAGCCCAGGGCTAGGTCAAGGCAGCAGGTCCAAACCCTCCTTGCCAGTGATGAGTGGTCTATACTGCAGTCTGCCTCAGGGAGCGGGGGCTAGTTGGTGACTGGCAGTGGCCTAGTGCTGAGGCAAGGTGGGGATAGTGGGTGGGGGTTCCCCAGGGAGGGGAGACCCAGATCCAGGGGGCAGCATCCCAGTAATAGGGTCACCGGGTCCTGGGAGGGATACGGGCGCCAGCAGAGGACAAGGTGGATCACCGGCCTGCAGGGGGAGCTCCAGAGGCTGGTGAGCTAATTCCCTGGACGACCAGTAGGAGGTGCCGCAGGGGTGAGTCCGGATCTCTACATATGGTGGAGAATGTGGGCATAAGCGGTCCGCCCCTGACACAAGGGGCAAGGCGGGACTATTGCCTGGAAGGTGGAGAAACTGAGACAGGGGATGATGGACCCTGGGTATGTGGGGGTTTATTATGGAGAGGCCACAGATACCATTCCTGGGTGGGGCCTGGAGGCAGTGCCCTGGAGGAAAGGGGCCGAAGAGCTGCTGGGATTACGGGAGAACCAACAGGAATTGTGGGAGGTGCTATGGGCCCTCCAAGAGCCGGTCGGCTGGCTGGCAGAAGAACAGCAGTCCCTGCGGAAACTCCTGGGGAAGGAGTTAAGAAGAAACCGCGGAGGGCAGGAGCAGTGGAGCGCCGAGGGCAGGAGGCCTGTAGGAGGGCACAGAGCTTGCTACGCCTGTGGTGTGAGAGGACATATAAGATGGGACTGTCCCTATGGGATTGGAGGCAGGGTGCCTCGCCTCGAACAGGGAAAGCGGCAAGTCCCTCAAGCTGGGTGAGGGAACCCAGGCAGCTGAAGATATGTTGGGCCTGTGGGTGGGAAGGCCACCTGCGGTGGGCATGCCCAGGCCCGAGGCAAAGGGTCCGGGCCAGCCCTATCTAGGGGGTGGGACCTTGGAGGGATCCTGAAAGGCCCATGACAGCCAAGAAGCGGAAAGTTTGCTGGGGCTGCCGGAAGCCGGGCCACATTAGAAGGCACTGCCCTCTTAAGGGAGTTGAGGGTCGGCCGATGGAGGGGCCTGGAGGCCCGGGAGGGGCCACACTGGACCTGGAGAAGGTGACAGAGGCTGAGGTGGAGATGGTGGGGACCCAGCAGGGAGTCGGGACCCATACCATCACAGAGCCGGTTGCCAATAGGGAAACCCAGACTGAGGGGGCCCAGCAAGAGGCCGGTACCCAGGTGATCGTGGGACAGGAGACCAAATGGACTCAGACCCTGAGGGTGGAGGCTCAGGGGGAGTCTGACCTGCGTGTGCGGCTGGAGGCTGCAGAGCGAGCCCTCCGCGAGACTCAAGCGAGTGGGGTGGACCTCGCGAAAAAGTATGAGGCCATCATCGAGCAGGAGTCCCATCTGCTGAAACAGCTGGAGGAATCGGAAAAGAAGCTGGCGGCTCTGGAGGTGCACGGGCGACTGGTCCAGGCCAGGAGACACCCTTACCCCCAGGGGTGGTGATCTTGGGGGGGGGGGGGGCGGTGTAGCAGGGTGGACACCTGCTCCGGCCTGGAAGGGCCTGAGATAGCCCAGGGAGCAGGCATTGTGAAGCCTGAGCTGATTAGGGGAAGTGGCTGCAGCTGGGGCCATGCCCCAAACAGCCTCAGCCGGCCCTATAAAGGCAGGGAGCCAGGAACTCAGGCCAGAGTCTCTCTCTGCCTTGAGAGAGAGAAGGGCCTGGCTGCAGGGAGCTAGACAGGATACCTGTAGTGGAGCAGGGCTGGGGAAAGGCTGAGGAGCTGGGGAGCTCCAGCCTGGATAGCCCCAGGCTGCGGCCTGGTAGGAGGCCAAGGGGTACTGGGGGTTGCAGAGGGCAGCCCAGGGCTAGGTCAAGGCAGCAGGTCCAAACCCTCCTTGCCAGTGATGAGTGGCCTATACTGCAGTCTGCCCCAGGGAGCGGGGGCTAGTTGGTGACTGGCAGTGGCCTAGGGCTGAGGAAAGGTGGAGATAGTGGGTGGAGGTTCCCCAGGGAGGGGAGACCCAGATCTATGGGGTACTGCCAGGGGGCAGCATCCCAGTAATAGGGGCACCGGGTCCTGGGAGGGATACGGGCGCCAGCAGAGGACAAGGTGGATCACCGGCCTGCAGAGGGCGCTCCAGAGACTGGTTAGCTAATTCCCAGGGCGACCAGTAGAAGGCGCCGCAGGGGTGAGTCCGGATCTCTACACCCCTCTTGCTCTGAGAGCACCCCCTCTTCAATATAATCTCTGTCCTGGTTTGCCATATGCCATGTTGGAGCATCTGAGTTCTCGGGATCTCCCTCATTTGTCAAAGTGAATTCTTCTCTGAGCTCAGACTCAGAGCTGATGGTTTTAGTTACTAAGATGTTTTTTCTGCCTTTTGACCCTATGAGCCCTGCAGAGGGAAGGCAGGTCTGTGAGAGGCTCTTTAATCCAGCAGATAAAGGAAGAGTGAGATCTAATGGCTGGAAGTTAAAGCTTGACAGGTTTAAGCTAGAAATAAGGTTCACATGTTTTACTGAGAAGGATTTACCATTGGACCAAACTACCAAGGGTTGCAATGGGTTCCCCATAGCTTGGAGTCTTTAAGGGTATGTCTACACTACGGGATTAATCTGAATTTATATAATTCGAATTTGGAAAACAGATTGTATAAAGTCGAATGTATTCAACCACACTAAGCACATTAATTCGGCGGTGTGCGTCCATGTACCAGGGCTAGCGTCGATTTCCGGAGCGTTGCACTGTGGGTAGCGATCCCATAGCGATCCCATAGTTCCCGCAGTCTCCTCCGCCCATTGGAATTCTGGGTTGAGATCCCAATGCCTGATGGGGCCCAAAACATTGTCGTGGGTGGTTCTGGGTATATCCTCCCCCCTCTCCAGGAAGCAACGGCAGACAACCGTTTCGCACCTTTTTCCTGGGTGAACAGTGCAGATGCCATACCATGGCAAGCATGGAGCCCGCTCAGCTCAAGACAGCAGTCATGAACATTGTAAATACCTCGTGTCTTATCATGCAGTTTATGCTGAACAAGAACCTGGAAAACCAGGCGGCGAGGAGCAGGCTACGGCAGCGCGGCGGCGAGAGTGATGAGGATATGGACATGGAATTCTATCAAACCGCGGGACCCGGTGCTTTGGAGATCATGCTGTTAATGGGGCAAGTTATAGCCGTGGAACGCAGATTCTGGGCCCGGGAAACAAGCACAGACTGGTGGGACCGCATAGTGTTGCAGGTGTGGAACGATTCCCAGTGGCTGCGAAACTTTCGCGTGCATAAGGGCACTTTCATGGAACTTTGTGACTTGCTTTCCCCTGCCCTGAAGCGCCAGAATACCAAGATGAGAGCAGCCCTCACAGTTGAGAAGCGAGTGGCGATAGCCCTATGGAAGCTTGCAATGCCAGACAGCAACCGGTCAGTCGGGAATCAATTTGGAGTGGGCAAATCTACTGTGGGGGCTGCTGTGATGCAAGTAGCCAAAGCAATTACTGAGGTGCTGCTACGAAAGCTAGTGACTCTGGGAGATGTGCAGGTCATAGTGGATGGCTTTGCTGCAATAGGATTCCCTAACTGTAGTGGGGCGATAGATGGAACCCACATCCCTATCTTGGCATCGGAGCACCAGGGTACCCAGTACATAAACTGCAAGGGGTACTTTTCAATAGTGCTGCAAGCACTTGTGGATCACAAGGGACGTTTCACCAACATCAACTTGGGCTGGCCGGGAAAGGTTCATGATGCTCGCGTCTTCAGGAACACTACTCTGTTTAAAGGGTTGCAGCAAGGGACTTACTTCCCGGACCAGAAAATAACTGTTGGGGATGTTGAAATGCCAATAGTTATTCTTGGGGACCCAGCCTACCCCTTAATGCCATGGCTCATGAAGCCATACACTGGCAGCCTGGACAGGAGTCAGGAACTGTTTAACTACAGGCTGAGCAAGTGCAGAATGGTGGTGGAATGTGCATTTGGCCGTTTAAAAGGTCGCTGGCGATCGCTACTGACTCGCTCTGACCTCAGCCAAAGAAATCTCCCCATTGTTATTTCTGCTTGCTGTGTGCTCCACAATCTCTGTGAAAGTAAGGGGGAGACCTTTATGGCAGGGTTGGAGGCTGAGGCAAATCGCCTGGCTGCTGATTACGCGCAGCCAGACACCAGGGCGATTAGAAGAGCACACCAGGAAGCGCTGTGCATCAGAGAAGCTTTGAAAACCAGTTTCATGACTGGCCAGGCTACAGTGTGAAATATCTGTTTGTTTCTCCTTCATGAAAACCCGCCCCCTTTATTGACTCATTCATTCTCTGTAAGGAACCCACCCTCCCCATTCCCCCAGCTTTCTTTCAAAGGAAATAAAGTCACCATCATTTAAAAATCATGTATTCTTTATTAAGTGATTATAAACATAGGGAGAGAACCAACAAGATAATCTGGGTGAGGTTTGGGAGGAGGATAGGAGGGAAGTAAAAGGCCACTGAACAAATTCAATATAATGACAGCCTTTTGGTTGGGCTGTCCACTGGGGTGGAGTGGGAGGGTGCACGGAGCCTCCCCCTCCCCCCTGTGTTCTTACACATCTGGGTGAGGAGGATATGGAACATGGTGAGGGGGGAGGGAGGTTATACAGCGGCTGCAGCGGCACTCTGTCATCCTGCTGCCATTCCTGAAGCTCCACCAGATGCCGGAGCATGTCCGTTTGCTTACGCGGCAGTCCCAGCGTTGCAGCCTGCCACCTCTCATCTCGAGCGTCCCTCATGACCTCATGTTCACTGGCATCTTTCCTAAATTTAGATACAGTGTCCTTCCACTCATTCAAATGAGCTCTTTCATTACGGGTGCATTCCATTATTTCTGTGAACATCTCATCTCACGTGCTCTTTTTCCGACGCCTTATCTGAGATAGCCTTCGGGACGGAGGAGGGAGGCTTGAAAAATTTGCAGCTGCTGGAGGGAGGGTTGGAAAAAAAGGAGAGAAGTTTTTTAAATGATACATTTTACAGAACAATGCTTATACTCTTTCATGGTGAAAAACACTATTCACGTTACATAGCACATGTGATTTCAGTACAAGGTCACATTTTCCATCTTAATATTGAGTGCCTGTGGCTTTGGTGTTAGAGATCACAGACGCAGGTCCGGGCAACAGAATTCAGCTTGCATGCGGCCATGGTAAGCCATTGTCTTTCGGCTGCTGCGCCTTCCTTTCCCACATACCAAGCAAAGCCCGTTGACTGCTGCAGTTTTCCTGTTAACCTTCAGCAGCAGAAAACAAACTAACCCCCCCCCCATCCAATTCTCTGGGATGATCGCTTTATCCCTCCCCCCACCGCATGGCAGGTATCAGGGAAGATCCCTGCAGAAACCAAATTAACCCCCTCGCTCCCCCCCCCGCCATGAATTCTCTGGGATGATCGCTGTACCCCTCCCCCCACCGTGTGGCTGGTAACAGGGAAGATCCCCGCTAGCCAAACGCGAAAAGCTCAGGGCCAATTCCCCCCACTGCGCTTGGCTAACTGCAGGGAAGGATTTCTTTTCAGCCACAGGCAAACAGCTCAGTAGGAACGGCCACCTCTGTCCCCTTAATTAAGTTCCCGTATTTCAACCAGGTTACCATAAGCGATATCACTCTCCTGAGGATTACACAGCAAGCTAAAGAACGGATGTTGCTTGAATGCCAGCAAACACTGGGACCATACGCTGCCAGGCTTTGTCAGGCAATGATACCAGATTACTTGCTGCAAGCATGGCGCGGTCAAGTGTCCTACCATGGAGGACTGCCCAGAAACCTTGTGGCAAGGCTTTTGGAGTACCTCCAGGAGAGCTTCATGGAGATGTCCCTGGAGGATTTCCGCTCCATCCCCAGACACGTTAACAGACTTTTCCAGTAGCTGTACTGGCTGCGAATGCATCCCAAGTCCTCAGGGCAAAGTAATCATTAAAAACCCTTGCTTTTAAAACAAGTTTTATATTTTAAAAGGTAAACTCACCTGAGGTCCCTTCCATGGGGTCGTGGTCTTGGATACTGGCTTGGAAGGGTTGGGAGGGTACTTCAGTCAGGCTGAGAAAAAGATCCTGGCTGTTGGGGAGAACGGAATGCTGGGTGCTCTCTGCAAGCTCGTCCTCCTCCTCCACCTCTTCCCCATCTGCAGAATCCTCAGGTGTAGCTGATGAGACTATCCCCGACCCGGAATCCATGGTCACAGGTGGGGTAGTGGTGGCGGCCCCCCCTAGAATTGCATGCAGCTCGGCATAGAAGCGGCATGTCCGCGGCTCTGACCCGGAGCGACCGTTTGCCTCCTTTGTTTTTTGATAGGCTTCTCTGAGCTCCTTGACTTTCACACGGCACTGATCTGAGTCCCTATTGTGGCCTCTCTCCATCATGCCCTTGGAGATTTTTTCAAAAGTTTTGGCATTTCGTCTTTTCGAACGAAGTTCTGCTAGCACTGAATCCTCTCCCCATATACCAATCAGATCCAGTACCTCCCATACGGTCCATGCTGGTGCTCTTTTTCGATTATCGGCCTGCATGGTTACCTGTGCTGATGAGCTGAGCTATCTGTGATCACCTGTGCTCTCCACACTGGGCAAACAGGAAATGAAATTCAAATTTTCCTGGGGCTTTTCCTGTCTACACTGGCCAGTGCATGCGAGTTCAGATTGCTGTCCAGAGCGGTCACAATGGTGCACTCTGGGACAGCTCCCGGAGGCCAATACCATAGAATTGCGGCCACACTAATCCTAATTGACAAAATCGATTTTGGCGCTACTCCGCTCTTCGGGGTGGAGTACAGAAATCGATTTTAAGAGCCCTTTATTTCGAAATAAATGGCTCCGTTGTGTGGACGGGTGCCCTGCCAGTGTAGACATACTCTTAGGCCTGGTCTACACTACGGGTTTAGGTCGACTTTAGCAGCATTAAACCGAATTAAGCCTGGACATGTCCACACAACGAAGCCCTTTCTTTCGACTTAAAGGGTTCTTTACACCACCTCTGACGAGGGGATTAGCGATAAAACCGGTCTTTGCGGGTCGGAATTGGGGTAGTGTGGACGGAATTCGACGTTATTGGCCTCCGGGAGCTATCCCACAGTGCTTCATTGTGACCGCTCTGGACAGCACTCTCAACTCAGATGCACTGACCAGGTAGACAGGAAAAGACCCGCGAAGGTTTGAATTTCATTTCCTGTTTGCCCAGCGTGGAGAGCACAGGTGACCCCGCAGAGCTCATCAGCACAGGTAACCGTGATGGAGTCCTCCCAGGATCGCAAAAGAGCTCCAGCATGGACCGAACGGGAGGTACGAGATCTGCTCGCCATATGGGGAGATGAAGCAGTGATAGCTGAACTCCGTAGCAGTAAAAGAAATGGAAAAGTATTAGAAAAGATCTCCAAGGCCATGAAGGACCGAGGCCATAACAGGGACACACAGCAGTGCCGCGTGAAAATTAAGGAGCTACGGCAAGCTTACCACAAAGCCAGAGAAGCAAACGGAAGGTCCGGGGCAGAGCCGCAAACTTGCCGCTACTACGCGGAGCTGCATACGATCCTAGGGGGTGCAGCCACCACTACCCCAACCGTGTGCTATGACTCTCTCACTGGAGAAACACACAGGGAAGACGGTTCGGGGAACAAGGAAGATGACGATGGAGGTACTGTAGGTAGCTCACAGCAGCAAGGAAGCGGAGAAACCGGTTTCCCCAACAGCCAGGATATGTTTGTGACCCTGGACCTGGAACCAGTAACCCCCGAACTCACCCAAGACCCTCAGGGCACACAGGAGACCTCTGGTGAGTGTAACTTTGTAACTATTTGTAAACATTACCAAAAAAAAGCAAGCGTGTTTAATGATTACTTTGCCCTGGCAATCGCGGCCAGTACATCTACTGGAAAAGTCTGTTAACGTGTATGGGGATGGAGCGGAAATCCTCCAGGGACATCTCCAGAAAGCTCTCCTGGTTGAAATGGGGTGATTTTATTAAGGGGACATTCAGAGGCGCCCGTTCCTGCTCTTCTGACCAGAAATGTTCCCCGCTGTTAACCACGCGGTGGGGGGAGGGGTGAAGTGATCATCCCAGAGAATCGTGTGTGTGTGCGGGGGGGGGGGGGGGTGGTTTACTTGTGTTTGTGCCGCATGTTAACCGGGAAACCGCAGCCCCCTCCTTTTACATTGAAACCCCATTTTAAATGGACAACCCAATTCATCCTTGATATGGGAAATGCGCTGCAGTTTGCAACCTTTCCCGCATGTTAAGAAGGTTAAAAAAGCCAAAACACTGTGGCCTACGATGGCTGCCTGCAAGCCGAAATATGCGACCTTGTAATGAAAGAGTGTACCCATTGTTCTCTAAAATGTGTCTTTTTTAACCACCTCTCCCTTCTCCTCCGCCAGCTGCAAATGTTTCTCCTTCGCAGAGGCTCGTGAACATTAGAAAGAGAAAACGTAGGACGAGGGACGAGATGTTCACAGAGCTGTAGATGTCCGCCCAGGCTGATAGAGCACAGCAGAATGCGTGGAGGCAGTCAATGTCGGAGATGAGAAAAGCCCAATATGAACGAGAGGAGAGGTGGCGGGCTGAATCGCGGGAAGAACAGAGCAAGTGGCGGGCTGAAGATGATAGGTGGCGTCAGCTTGCAGACAGACGGCAAGAGGCAATGCTCCGTCTGCTGGAGCATCAAACTGATATGCTCGAGTGTATGGTTAAGTTGCAGGAAAGGCAGCAGGAGCAGAGACCGCCGCTACAGCGCCTGTGTAACCAACAGCCCTCCTCCCCAAGTTCCATAGCCTCCTCACCAAGACGCCCAAGAACACGGTGGGGGGGGCCTCCGTCCACCCAGTCACTCCACCCCAGATGATCGCCCAAGCATCAGAAGGCTGGCCTTCAATAAGACTTAAAGTTTTAAAATGCAGTGTGTCTTTTTCCATCCCTCCTCCCCCACCCATCCCAGGCTACCTTGGCAATTATCCCCCTACTTCTGTGAGGAACTAATAAAGAATGCATGAATGTGAAAAAACAATGACTTTATTGCCTCTGCAAGCGGTGCTCAAATTGGGGAGGGTGCGGTGGGGTGGTTGGTTTACAGGGAAGTAGAGTGAACCGGGTCGGGGGGGGGGGGGGTTGGAGGGTTCATCAAGGGGAAACAAACAGAAGTTTCACACAGTAGCCTGGCCAGTCACAAAACTCGTTTTCAAAGCTTCTCTGATGCGCACCGTGCCCTGCTGTGCTCCTCTAACCGCCCTGGTGTCTGGCTGCGCGTAATCAGCGGCCAGGCGAGTTGCCTCAACCTCCCACCCCGTAAAGATCTCCCCCTTACTCTCACAGATATTGTGGAGCGCACAGCAAGCAGCAATAACAATAGGGATATTCTTTTCGCTGAGGTCTGAACGAGTCAGTAAGCTGCACCAGCGCGCTTTTAAACGTCCAAATGCACATTCCACCACCATTCGGCACTTGCTCAGCCTGTAGTTGAACAGGTCCTGACTCCTGTCCAGGCTGCCTGTGTACGGCTTCATGAGCCATGGCATTAAGGGGTAGGCTGGGTCTCCAAGGATCACGATAGGCATTTCAACATCCCCAACGGTTACTTTCTGGTCCAGGAAGAAAGTCACTTCCTCCAGCTTTCGAAACAGAGCAGAGTTCCTGAAGACGCGAGCATCATGTACCTTTCCCGGCCATCCCACGTTGATGTTGGTGAAACGTCCCTTGTGATCCACCAGGGCTTGCAGCAGCAGCATTGAAAAGTACCCCTTGCGGTTTACGTAGTCGGTGGCTTGGTGCTCTGGTGACAAGATAGGGATATGGGTTCCGTCTATGGCCGCGCCACAGTTTGGGAATCCCATTTCAGCAAAACCATCCACTATTGACTGCACGTTACCCAGAGTCACTACCCTTGCTATCACCAGGTCTGGCAAATTGGATCACAGCAGCCCCCCACCGTAGATTTGCCCACTCCAAATTGATTCCCGACTGACCGGTAGCTGTCTGGCGTTGCAAGCTTCCACAGGGCTATCGCCACTCGCTTCTCAACTGTGAGGGCTGCTCTCATCTTGGTATTCTGGCGCTTCAGGGCAGAGGAAAGCAAGTCACAAAGTTCCATGAAAGTGCCCTTACGCATGCGAAAGTTTCGCAGCCACTGGGAATCGTCCCATACCTGCAGCACGATGCGATCCCACCAGTCTGTGCTTGTTTCCCGGGCCCAGAATCAGCGTTCCACGGCATGAACCTGCCCCAGTGACACGATGATTTGCACATTGCTGGGGCCTGTGCCTTGTGAGAGGTCTATTTCCATGTCAATTTCCTCATCACTCTCTTCGCCGCTGCAATCGCCTCCTCGGCTGGTCCGGGTTTCACCTTGGCATGTCCTGGCTCTGCATATACTCCAGGACAATGCGCGTGGTGTTCATAGTGCTCATAATTGCCGCGGTGATCTGAGCGGGCTCCATGATCCCAGTGCTAGCTATGGCGCCTGGTCAGAAAAAAGGCGCGAAAGTAGTATCTGATGGACCAGAAGAAGGAGGGAGGGCGGGAGGGAGGGAGGGCCGAGTGACGACATGGCGTACAGGTACAGGAACAGGGAATTAAAATCAAGAAAGGTGGCTGTGCATCAGGGAGAAACACAAACAACTGTCACACAGAATGGTCCCCCCAAAGATTAAACTGAAAACCCTGGGCTTAGCACGGAGGAAGGGGAAGCAAATGAATACAGAACAAATCTATTTTTTACAACTTAAGCTGGCAGCCGACGGTGCAGCATGAGTGATAGCCTCTCCAGTATGATGATGACGGATACCAGTCATAATATACCATCGTCTGCCAAAAGGCAAGGGGCTGCTGCTGTGTAGCAATGCAGCCCCACGTCTGCCAGCCCCACGTCCGCCAGCACCCAGCATCGCCCTCGGCCTCTTCTGGGTGCTTAGCAGACAATACTGGGCAATTGGCAGAAAATAGTATACTACGATTGGTAGCCATCATCATCGAAACAGTAGCATGTCTGCCCAGGTGGCCATGATTGACAGCCACTCCAGTACGACAACGATGGGTACCAATCATAATATACCATCGCCTACCAAAGGGCAAGGGGCTGGTGCAATGCAGCCCTACGGCTGCCAGCCCCACGGCTATCACTCATGCTACACCGTCTACCGCCAAAAGGCAGTTAGCAGCTGCTGCTGTGTAGCAATGCAGTCCCACGTCTGCTGGCACCCAGAGGACATACGGTGATGGTGAGCTCAGCTGAGCTGAGCGGGCTCCATGCTTGCCGTGGTATGTTGTCTGCACAGGTAACCCAGGTAAAAAGGCGCGAATCTATTGTCTGCCGTTGCTGTGACGGGGGGGAGGGGCCTGACGAGATGTACCCAGAACCGCCCGCGACACTGTTTTTGCATCATCCGGGCATTGGGATCTCAACCCAGAATTCCAAGGGGCGGCGGAGACTGCGGGAACTGTGGGATAGCTGTGGGATAGCTACCCATAGTGCAATGCTCCGGAAGTCGACGCTAGCCTTGTACTGTGGACGCGGTCCGCCGACTAGAGCACCTAGAGCATTTTATTGTGTGGACACACACAATCGGCTGTATACAACCGATTTCAATAAAACCGGCTTCTATAAATTCGAACTAATTTCGTAGTGTAGACGTACCCTTAGCTGGGCAGAAGAGTTACATATATATTTGTCCAGAGCTGAGGATCAAACCATAGTTCTGACCCTGGCACAATGGTCTCTTTTTCTTGAGGTTTGCCCTTGGAGAGTGCATGGCACCCACTAGCCCTGTGGGGGAGCAAAATTCAGAATGTGATTAGCAAAAGAGTTTGGTTGTACTGTTAGGATCTTGACTAAGGGTCAGGCACCAAGGAACAACACTGAGTAGGTGCAGAGAGAGGAAGGGCTAGGGAGTGGAAAGCTAGCTTGCTTGCAGCAAATCATGGACTTGAGAGGCTCAAGGGGCAATTTTTCAGCCATTGAACCTGAGTAATACACAGGCAGCATGAGTTCAAATACAGCCCTATGCAGAAATCATAATTTATTGTAGAAAGGGGATAGTGGTACACTCTGCCTCTGTCAAAGGGGTATGCAATCTGAGCACAGCAGAAAATTTGTGTATCGTGCTGTGGCACTCTGTACCTCAAAGCAGCACCCTAGAATCCCCATATTGACCCCATCATATAATTATGATATATTTCATACAATGCATGCCATATAGGATATCATATGAAAGACTGTGATATGCTGAAACCCCTTGTTCTGTCCAAATATGTATATTGCTAGTGTGTATGAAGTTATGAGATTTTGCTGTATGGTTGTTACTGAAATATGTTGTAAGATTGAGAGTCTCTAATGCTATTTATCCAGTGACAATGACAAATAAGGTGACCAACACCCAGGCGGGGACTGAATGATCATCACCAGACATTGACCAGCAGGGGAATAGTAAACAGAGGATTTACAACTCCATGACTCAGTCACACAAGTATCACACAGTGGGAGATTACTCAACTCCGTGGCTCAGCAAAGCCCACCAGGACATGTCTGGGCTAGTATTTTCCAGGCACATGAACTAAGAGAATAAAATAAGGGACAGTGGCATCATGCCTGGGTCTTTCTCCTCCCTCACCTATGCTGGAAGCAACAAGAATGCTGGGAATACAAAGATTTCAACTGAAGAGACTGGCCCCAGGCTTAAAAAGGTACGCCTGTGTATTAAGAACTGTAACATCCAGTGGGGTGAGAAAACTGCTTGATCTAAATACTGCCTAGTGTAATAAAGTTTAAGATTTAGACTGTGTGCTTATCTTTTATTTCCTTTGGTAACTATCTCTGACCTTTTGTGCTTACAACTTATAATCACCTAAAATCTATCTTTCTGTAGTTAATAAATATGTTTTATATTTCACCTAAAACAGTGTGTTTTGGTTGATGTGGTTGGGAAATCTCAGCTCAGGTTACAAGGGCTAGTGTGTGTCCTCTCCACATCGAGGGAGAGACGGACTGGGTAATAAATTTATACTGGTCAGGCTTCTGACCAGGGCAAGGTGGTACAGCTGTGGGTTGCGAGGCTGGGATCTGGGAGGAATTGGCTGGTGCCTCTCTCTGTGTGATTCTGAGTGGCTCTGGGAGCATTCATGCAATCTAGCTGGGTTTGGGGCTCCACATGCTGTTCTCCTGAGTGATGACAGCACCTGGAGGGATTTGCTGCTTGACACTAGCAAAGCATTATGAGAGACAGCCCACATTGTAGATTTAAGGGGGCACAGCAGTACCCCAGTTCTAGATTGTACATCTTGGATCCTGTCACGTGTATTTTCCAGTGGGGAGCTGGGCCCACAGCCTTCCTACCTGCCTGCTGCACACACAGAGTGCACAGTTGGGGAGAGGTGCATGAGGACCCCAGAACAGTAGATCTTGGAGGGAACATCCCATTCAGTTCCATGGGGCAGTTCCCTCCTCTCAGAGCTATCAGCCCAGGCTCTCTGCAGAGTCAGGCACACATCACTGTATCAGTTATGCTTGGGCCACATTTTCAAACTTTTATTTTCAATCATATGGGCTAGAGCGTTACTTTTGGGTTGCTGATTTTCTTTTTATGAAATCCGAGAATCTGTTTTAATCATCTGACTCAAAAATGGGACCCTAGGGAAAAGCCCATAGTATCTGTGATTAAACCCTCTCCTGCAGATATGTTCAATGCAGCAGAGCGAAGGCTGCTGTGTTCATGATTAATGTGAATGTCCTGCTGGCAGTGCCTGGGCCGTCAGGGGTGTGGTGGGAGCAGCTCATTCCCTCCATTCCTGGCCTGGCATCAGCACGGACCCATTTTGCTTCAATCCTGTGTGCAAGAAAAGCTCACACAGAGCTCTAGTACCCACCTCCCCCTAATCAACAGTGTGGGGTGACAGGCTGGGGCAGCATCAGTAGCCAGGGCTCCCTGCACTTGCCCAGAGGAAGGAGCCTGATAGAGAGAGATTTAGGTGGAGCCAGAGATCAAGGGAGAAAGTGTGGTAAACTGGGAGAGTCTGTGGATCTGAGAGATTTAGTCTGAAAATGAAAAGGATTGAATTAACCAGGATCCAGAGTGTTTCCTACCTTGTATTTCTGGGCAGCCTCCTCCATGAGAAGCA
Source organism: Chrysemys picta bellii (assembly GCF_011386835.1). NCBI lineage: Eukaryota > Metazoa > Chordata > Testudines > Emydidae > Chrysemys > Chrysemys picta. Next base: position 30,499,268 of record NC_088802.1, on the reverse strand, counting down.
CTGTGTGAGATCTGTGCTCCAGGGATCTCTCACAAACCACACACACGGCTTCCCAGTCCTCTTCACAGAACAGGTTAAGTTTCTCCTGGTGTCTCACACACAGATTCTTATTTCCTGTTCCTAAAGGCAGTTGTTTTATTTTGTCCACTATATTTGCTAGCTGATAGTTATTTCGGAGAGTCCCTTTCTGGATCAGGTCTCTGCAACTGGGGTAGCACAAATGGTCATAGTCCCCCTCTGCCCATGACTTACAGTGCTGAGTGATGCAGCCTCGGGAGAAGTTGTGCCCACAGTTTATGGTCACTGGGTCTGTCAGATATTCCAGACAGATGGGACATTTGGTTTCCTCTTGGATTTCCTGTACAGGAGTCACTGAGGCCATGGCTGCTGGGATCTCTGGTCTTCTGTTCTCTCTGCATCAGAAATAGTTTTGCTGATAATGGGAGCTCCCTGTCCCACCTCATATCAGCTGCACAGGTGCAGAATGAAGTGAAGAAAAAGGAGAGGTGGGGAGAAGGAGCAGGAGAAAGATAAGAAAAAAAGGAAGCAGGAACTACATAGATAAGGAACCAGAGCAGAAGGGTGTAAAGAAGCAAAAAGGCAATGAAAGGAAAAGGAGGGGGAAGGAAAGAAACAAACAAGACGACAAATGCTTAAACTCAGGGTATGTCTACACAGTACGTGTCCAGATGGGAGTCGGGCTGGATTGTCCTCTAGTGGCTAGCCCAAGCCGCCACGGCAGTGTGCTAGCTCCAGCAGATTCAACATGTGTACATCTACACGGGCTGGGAATCACACCTCCCAGGTGCTGTGTAGATGTGTCCTCGATCGAACTAGGACATTCTAATTCACAACGAGGGTGTCCACAGCCACATGCAGACTTGCACTGAAACAAAACTAGGTGGGAACTAAATCCCATTGAGTTATTTCAGTGACAATGTGTGTGCAGAGGAGCCTTGGCTTGGCTGTGTCTTGCTGAACATGTAACCCCCCCGCCGGGCTACAGGAGCTCCCTGGGTTAAGGTCAGAGGCAGCTGGTGTGTGCTAGTAACAAGGCATGAAAATGGCAGCAAGTCACTAATCAGCAGCAACCCTTGAGCTGAAGAGTGATATTATGGTAAATCCTCTAAGCATTATGGCTTTGCAGTCTAAAGGTTACAGCCCAGCCCCTTCAAAACACCAGCTAAGAGCTGGAAAGAAGATTTTAGGTTTAATCTTTGTAACACAGAAGGGAAAGGAACAATCCTACCATCCCCACCGCTGCCGCATTCCAGCTGCCCCAGTCTCTTCCAATCATTTTTTCTCCTTGGGCCAATACTGAGCTCATAATCACTGTGTGGACTGGTTCTGATGGGGGAAAATACAAGCCAGGGATCCTAGTTTTGGTTTTGTTGGACTCAGGGGAGAGGAGTGTCAGCTTGGAGAGTAGGGACAATGGGGACTGCACAGCATACAAAGATGGATATGCTGAAGTCCACAATTAGGAGCAATCTACTCCTCTGCACAGGCTCTTTGCTGCGGGAGCTCCCCACAAATATTTCCCACCAACACATAGGTCTAGATTCTGACTCAGGGTGTACCATTGCTTCTTTGACCTCAGCATTTAGACAGTATTTGGGGACTTCTAGGTTCTTCCATTGGCAGGAAAAAATAAGTATAGGAATCAGGTATTTCTTTGGTGGAGTTGTTATTATTTACAATGTCACACATTCCTGTGCCCTGACATAGTAGAAACAAAAAAACTACAGGCAGTTTCCTTACTCAGAACTCCACGTCTGCCTTTCTAGAGACTCCTGTGCCTGAAGCAAGCTCTGGCTCTCAGTTTCCTGCCAGGATCACACTCATGACTGCTTCTCTTTCTCTCTGCCTCACACACACATAAAGCTGTCAGCCAGTCCGTCAGCCCCTGTGTTTTCAGCTAGCTCCAGGGAAACCCCTCTTAGTCCTCGTCTACACTTAAAACATAGATCAGCCTAGTTAAGTCCCTCCGGGCTGTGAGAAATTGTGTGCCCTGAGTGCCACAGCTAGATTGACCTAACCCCCAGTGTAGACAATGGAATTCTTCCATTGACCTGGCTATCGGCTCTCAGAAAGGGGGATTAATTAGAGCGATGGAAAAACAACTTCCGTCAATATAGGAAGCATGTACAGTATGGTGCTTCAGCCACACAGCTGTAGCACTCTAGCTGTGCTGCTGTAGTGTAGACATTCCCTTATTCTTCCTAAGGCCTGGTCTACGCCTAAAACTTAGGTCGGCCTAACTACATCTCTCAGAGCGGTGAAATATTTTACACCTTCTGTGATGTAGTTACGTCTATCTAACCCCTGATGTAGACACAGCTAGGTCAATAGAAGAATTCTTTGTCACCCTAACTACTGCCTCTCCAGAAGTGGACTAACTGCACTGATGGAAAAACCCCTTCTATCGATGTAGGAAGTGTCTACACTACAGTGCTACAGCGTCTTAGACACACCCTTAGACTGCAATCTACAAAAAACAGCACTCTAGTTGGGAAGCCACCAATGGGAGATGCCAATGAGAGGAGTATGTGCTAAGGCCTCCGTGCACGGAGTTAGGCACCTGCTTAGCTGCACACCCAATGTCTGGAGGAAGAGGTGGGGGTGTTTTCACCTCCCTTATTGTAGTGGACCACCTGGCTGAGTAGAGTTACAGTTGAGATCAACTTTCTGTTTAAAACTTGACTATTTTAAGTGCTCTAAAATCTACACAATTCCTCTGATTGCCTTGACAGTTGCAGTGCCTTGTGGAGAAGCATGGTCCGGCTAGTGGTCCAAATTTGAGACCAGTTGATGAAGGGTTCTCAAGATACAGCTCCCTGAGTAAAACAGCTTTTCTAAAAGTGGAGGCTTCTACCAATGTTTTTGTGCTCCCGGATAGGGAAAAGTCCAGCATCTCATTCACTGGATGGTTACCCCATGAAACCCACTAGCCCTTTCTGGGGAGCAGACATCATAGCACTATTCTGATCACTGGTGGCTTCGCCTGACAAGATCAGCTCTGAGATTCCCATGATTGCCACACCAAAGGGTTCACACTGAGCATGTGCAGAGAGCCCTAGAGCGTTGAAAGCCAGCTGTGTCTCATAGGCTCTGTGTGCCTCTGAGGGACTGCACTGGCCACTGAATCTGAGTATCAGGTAGACACTATGAGCTCAAATCCAACCCTGAGCACAAATTGGAAATTAAAAGGGGGATGGATCTTGCTTCAATCTGCTATGATAGGTTTGTTTATTGTGAGGGGAGGAAATGTAATCTGAGTAGAGGAGTGTTACGGAGGCAAAATCCACCCCCATCCTGGGGCAAGGACATAGGACTCAAGCACAGCATAGCCCGTCCACCCTAACCAGTCTCTCCACCAGCCTGTGCACTGGAGCGCTGGCTGCAGCCCTCTGCACCACTTCATTCTACTGGATTCCCTTTCCATGGTGCACTGGGGCTGCTTCCTCTCCCTGCAGCCCCAGTTTGGGGGTTAAGGCAGGGTGGGGGTTGCACTGGCTCTCCAGGCTGTGGGTGGGTTCCACCCAGGAGGCAGAGCAGGAACTAGCACTCAGGGGATCCTTCATCCTGGCTCAGGTTGACACAGCACAATTCCTCCTGCACAGAGCACAGACTCAGCTTACAAGTCCAAGGGATGGGGAGATGGGAGAATTCTTTAGGAGATTCCCAAACCTGAGCTGGCTTTTGTAGGTGACAAATCTGAGGAACTGTCACAGATTGAAGTGTCACTAGAAGAGGTTTTGGAATTAATTGATAAACTTAACAAGTCACCAGGACCAGATGGCATTCACCCAAGAGTTCTGAAAGAACTCAAATGTGAAGCTGAAGAACTATTAACTATGGGTTGTAACCTGTCCTTTCAATCAGCTTCTGTACCCAATGACTGGAAGATAGCTAATGTAATGCCAATATTTAAAAAGGGCTCTAGAGGTGATCCCGGCAATTATAGACCGGTAAGTCTAACATCAGTACTGGGCAAATTAGTTGAAACAATCGTAAAGAATAAAATTGTCAGACACATAGAAGAACATAAATTGTTGGACAAAAGTCAACATGGTTTCTGTAAAGGGAAATTGTGTCTTACTAATCTATTAGAGTTCTTTGAAGGGGTCAACAAACATGTGGACAAGGGGGATCCAATGGACATAGTATACTTAGATTTCCAGAAAGCCTTTGACAAAGTCCCTCACCAAAGGCTCTTACCTAAATTAAGTTGTCATGGGATAAAAGGGAAGGTCCTTTCATGGACTGAGAATTGGTTAAAAGACAGGGAACAAAGGGTAGGAATAAATGGTAAATTCACAGAATGGAGAGGGGTAACTAGTGGGTTCCCCAAGTGGCAGTCCTAGGACCAATCCTATTCAACTTATTCATAAATGATCTGGAGAAAGGGGTAAAAAAGTAAGGTGGCAAAGTTTGCAGATGATATTAAACTGCTCAAGATAGTTAAGACCAAAGCAGACTGCGAAGAATTTCAAACAAAAATTGGCAAATGAAATTTAATGTGGATAAATGTAAAGTAATGCACATGGAAAAAATAACCCCAATTATACATATAATATGATGGGGACTAATTTAGCTACAACGAATCAGGAAAAGATCTTGGAGTCATCATGAATAGTTCTCTGAAGACATCCACGCAGTGTGCAGAGGCAGTCAAAAAAGCAAACAGGACGTTAGGAATCATTAAAAAGGGGATAGAGAACAAGACAGAGAATATAAATGCCCTTATCTAAATCGATGGTACAGCCACATCTTGAATACTGCATACAGATGTGGTCTCCTCATCTCAAAAAAGATATACTGGCACTAGAAAAGGTTCAGAAAAGGACAACTAAAATTATTAGGGGTTTGGAGAGGGTCCCACATGAGGAGAGATTAAAGAGGCTAGGACTTTTCAGCTTGGAAAAGAGGAGACTAAGGGAGGATATTATAGAAGTATATAAAATTATGAGTGATGTGGAGAAAGTAGATAAGGAAAAGTTATTTACTTATTCCCATAATACAAGAACTAGGGGGTCACCAAATGAAATTAATAGGCAGCATGTTTAAAACAATTAAAAGGAAGTTCTTCACATAGTGCACAATCAACTTGTGGAACTCCTTACCTGAGGAGGTTGTGAAGGCTAGGACTATAACAGGGTTTAAAAAAGAACTGGATAAATTCATGGAGGTTAAATCCATTAATGGCTATTAGCCAGGATGGGTAAGGAATGGTGTCCCTAGCCTCTGTTTGTCAGAGGGTGGAGATGGATGGCAGGAGAGAGATCACTTGATCATTACCTGTTAGGTTCACTCCCTCTGGGGCACCTGGCATAGGCCACTGTCGGTAGATAGGATACTGGGCTAGATAGACCTTTGGTCTGACCCAGTACGGCCGTACTTGTGTTTGAAAGGGAGGACTGCAAAGTCTGGGTTAATGACATTTGTCAGCCCAGAATGTTTCCATGCCAATCTCTTTCTGGCTATATAACTCTCTACTCTCTCCCCAGCCTGTTGCTTCTCTTGATGAAATATAACGGTGGGACTTTCTCCAGGGAAGATGGTGTGTATTACTTCCCTCTGCACATTTATGTGCTTCTCTGTGTCATCTGCCGCGGTGGGGGGAGGGGTAAGGGGTGGCATCTGGATATCATAAGGGAGCCCTGTAAAGTCCTTGGGGGACATACACTCCCTGCATACAGCTGCCACAACACCTGGAGTGAATCCAGCCATGTCAGATATTCTTTCCATCCACCCCAAGGCTGTACTCCTATTCAGCCGGCCAACTGTTTTCCCTACTGCCCTAACCTGGTCAGGGGTAAAGGGTCTAGTCTCTACCTGCTCCTCTGTTCCTCTCTAACCTCCTGGAGGTCCCCTTTTTGTGACAGAGGTATTGACTATGGGGGTCACTGGAGGAGGTCTTTGCAGCTCTTCCAGTGATTCCTGTAGGGGACTATATGGAGACTCACCGATGGGATCCAGGGTGAACTCACCAGAGTCCTTCAGCTCATAATTGCAATAAGGGGGATAGGCATTGGGATCCTCCTCTGATTCTATGTCTTCCTCCCAGTACAATTCCCTCTGATCACTGCCACGATCCCCCTGTGGAAGCAGAGAAAGAACTGACAGGAAAGGGATTGCAATGCATGACAGTTTGTTAGCAAGAGTCAGGCTAACTGTAACCCTAATAACGGGATATTTGTAGAAGCGAGGAATGTGTGAGGCTTGTGGGAAAGAACTGTGTGAGAAGTTGTTGCGACCTTGTGTAGATAATGTGTAGATAATATAGAATGTAGACTAAGAGTCTACATTAGTGAGCACAAAACAATACCCCAGATCACTGTGTGTTTGAAAGCAGGAATTAGAAGTAAAAGGCAATCAAAAGTTTGGGAAAGTTAATTGTGTCCTTTTTTTAAGTAAGCTTTGGATCTGGAAGCAAGCCAGAAAGCATCTGTATTAATGCAATTATCTAACTGATAAGGTAGAAGCTGCTGAAACCGGGGCTGCCTATGAAACAAATACAAGGAAATATGGGGTAATTCCTCTGTTTTGCCTGAAATCAATAAGAGTATTTGTATATAAAGGAAATATTTTAAGCAATGACTGACTACTCAGAAGGGGTAGACCTCTGTTCTTTTGTCTTTCAGATCATCAGAGAAAACGGATGCCAGCTGAACAGCATTCAACGTACCATGAATTTACTGGTACAATAGGAATTATTTTTGTGTTCTATGTCCTGTCTTGTGGTGTTTGTCTTGTGGCCAGAATTGTTGTGTTTAATATTTTCATAAGACAGTCTAGTTCAAAATTAAATAGAAGAGTGGAAGTTTCCTTTGTAGGTTAAAAGAAGCCAAGAAAGGGAGAAGGAAAAAGAACAGAACGAGTTAACTGGAAAAAAATAGCTAGCAAGCTCAGTCCAAATATAAGACGTTGGCCCCATCCAAGGACACTGCTACAGCTAAGACTTGGCTGACAATCAAGAAAAGGGGGGGCTTGAATGTGCCCAAGGAGCTGTAAAATCTGCAAATCACTGCCAGGCATTAATGAAATGTGTTTCTTTTCTCACAGATAAAAGAAGTGCTACCCAAAGACCCTAGCGGCCCTGCCATTCATTGAAACAAGGAGACTGAGTCTACGAAAGACTGCTTTGGCTCCATGATGGAAAGGCCCTTTTCAAGTCCTGTTAACCATCAACACCGCCAAGGACTGCCTACCTGGACCCATGCTTCTCACTGCAAAAAGACCCCTCCACCTCAGAAGGACTCTCCGACTGAAGATAAGCCTATTTCTCCTTCTAGCTCTGCTGTGCCTTCTGGACAGCAGGAAAAAGAATAAAAAAGACAAGGTGAAGTGCTAGTAACCTCTCCCTTGTCCACTGACAGACCTACTGTGCCTTTGGATTTTTCTAGAAGAAGCAAAACCATTACAACGTGATGTGCTAGTAACCTCTCCCATGTATGATGCTGAACCACACTGTTTCAGGAAAAGAGAAGAAGGAACACTTGCTTCATTGAAACCACAAAGTCCAGGGATTCCTGACTACAAAAGACATTAAGAACTGACCCTGGTGAAGAAACAAAGAATTATACACTGGCAGGAAGAAACTTGTGGGACCCATGCTTGGGAACGTGGTATTGATTGGATTTTGGGGGTTTATTCTACAGGCTGCGCCCTGTATTTTCTATAAGTCCTTCAGCATGTATTGCCCTCCCTAATTGGATTTTAAATTATAAGTACCAAAGGCACCTTGTTGCCATTGCCCCTGCCATCTCCTCTATTACACTCTTACCCCTGTAACACATCCAAATACAGACAATGCCATATATTTGATAAAACCAATGGCCAAGGCCTTCACACTTTAGATATTTAGATTTAAATATTGTTTGAAATTTTTTTTTAAGGTTCAGGATATCCCATACAAGCGAACAATTGAATGGAAAAGAATGGATCAGTGGAGATAAAAGTATATGATATCACTACAAGTGAACCCCAAGAATCTGTAATTGCAGTTGATGGGTTCTATAGCGAAGTAGATATGATGGCTGTTCCTGAAATTTGCACTGTGTTAAATGAGAGAGGCCCTTATTGGTATTTGGTCACCCAATTAGTGAATAATCAAACAAATACCCAAAGAGTTTGTTTTGCCACTGGAAATTTTACCTGCATAGAAATTATTCCAGTGACTAATAATGTGACCTGTACCTTATTGCAATATACCCCTTCTTATGCCATTAATATCAATGCCTCCTGGAAGTACATAAAGGTCTCCAACCAACAGATGTGGTATAATACTACACCAAAGAGAGATGTATTAGGATATCAATGGACTGTGATTAACACTACACTAGGGACTGTTAAATTTTCATTGCCCTTATCCAGTTTCCAGATTACCTCTACATAACCAAATTGTTCAAAGGGGGCTGCCATTAGATTAACACAATAGAGGGCTTGGGTTATTTCCTCTAAAAAGAAGAGAGACTTGACCGGATCCCTTTGGGATGGGGTCAATACTGCTGCAGCAGTTTGGAATATTTTTTAGAACCAAGAACATGATGAGAAATTGGGGCAACTAGAGAAGGCAATTGGCCTTGTTTCTGGGGCACAACTAACCCAGGTACAGGCTGGAGTTGGTGAGTTACATGTTATTTCCGCGCTTAGTTCAATGACCCAGAAGTTGCTGACAGAGATGTATTGAATATCACTGAGGATGGGAAGGCATTGCAGTGGGATCTACCATGTTCAGAAATTCAGGATTTCCTGAGTGACCAGCTAATGGCCATTTGGAATGATCTAGAGCATCAGGCTTGGCCCACTGCCCTTACAGACACATCAGGAGTATCATCTGATCTGTGGCCATGGAGACATACTTAGAGACTTTCTGGATGGAAGTGCGGATGTTCTCAATGCTCCTTCCAAGCATATGGACCGGTTAGGGGGGTTGTGGGCTCCCACATACCGAATCCTGCCAGGTCCATGGGAAGGATGCATGTGGGATTGGGTAATTCACCGAGACATCTGGGAAATTAGACTACCTGGTATGCCCAATCGATTTTTAGTCAGTGCTCCTGGGATTACATCTGACATTTGGATGGGGTTAGGGAGTCAATGGACATCTTGGCCATTAGAACCCCATTGCTTCAGTGTATCCGTAAACTGAAGCCAGGAGCAGTTGTCACTCTTCATGACTACGTTTGCTGGGAGGGTAGGGGACAAGGAACTACCCTGACAGGACACTTACTTTTTCAAGCTAATGATAGCTGTGTGTATGTTAAAACCACCACATTGCAAGACATACATTTTAATCTCATTACCACTGCAGGCAATCATATTATTTACTGGCCTGCAGATAGAATTTTGCAAGTAGCCCTTAGGTTCCAGATACCCTTTAATTGGACTAGTTTAGTACCTGATCGATTTCAAAATTTGACCTATAAGCTGTATGAAAGGCATACTTTTCAACTTGATATATATTTTGAAGCATGTGAATTTGCCCTTCATATAGCTTATAGAGTGTCTATTTTATGTACTAAGTATGATGTATTGTGCTTTATGACTAAGACTGTACAACAACCCCCATCATATTATTGCTATGGGAATATTATTGTTTGTGTTGGTGTTAGTTAGTGTAGGAGTATGTTATTGTTGTTGTAAAGGACGTAATAATAGTAATACCTTTCGTGTCCATGCTCATTATGCATTGTCATTACATCCAGTCAAAACCCCTAAGGTTGAAGCATCTGAAGTAGAATCTGAATTCCAAGACTTAATGCAAATAGAGATTTGAAAATGTTTGTTGTACTAGTAGTACAAAAGGGGGGGTTGTGGAAGCAGAGAAAGAACTGACAGGAAGGGGATGCAATGCATGACAGTTCGTTAGCAAGAGTCAGGCTAACTTTAACCCTAATAACGCAAGATTTGTAGAAGCGAGGAATGTGTGAGGCGAGTGGGAAAGAACTGTGTGAGAAGTTGTTGCGACTTGTGTAGATAATGTGTAGATAATATGGAATGTAGACTAAGAGTCTACATTAGTGAGGAAAACAAGATATCAGAATGACCTATGTATAAACAAAATGCAGCTGTTGCTCATTATTGTCTGTAACAAAAGGTATAAATGCTTGCTGTAATTGTTTACCTGTTGAGAGACCTGTTTAGCTCTCTCCCTCTACGCAATTGCTTGAGAAAATAAAGTATCTGACTTGCTGTACCCAAACAAAAAATGAGAACTCTGTTATTCTCCGACACCCCTTTGCTCTCCCAACTGAGCCTTAAGGGCACAAATCTGTCTCCAGCATTCCCCATGGTCTGTCTGGGTTCTGCTTTGAGAATCTTTCAAAAGAGCTCTGACTGCAGCTGTGGTCTATCTGTGGTCTGCTGTTTCAACTCAGACACTTCCTCCCACAACTTGCCACTGACCCTGTCACTGTCACATACTTGCTTCTGCATTCCTACAATCTGTGCTGCTTGGTTTCAGAGATGTAGCTCTGAGAGCATCAGATTCTGCTTTCAAATTAATCACTTCACTTTCCTTTTCAGCTCTGATTTTTTCCAATTTCTGCACCTGGTCTTTTAGCCAATATATCTTCTGATCCAGTGTTGTTGCAACCATCCACAACCCCTGCAAAACAGCCTTTTTCTTTGCCCTAACATTTGGACCTCCCCACCTTCCTGAACTAACCCAGATATCGAAGCACTTGTGGAGTTGCAGGAAGGCTCCAGGGCCAATGAAGGCACCAGGCTTCCAGGGTCCATTACCCCCATACTCTTGTACAAAATCTGTCACGCTGTTTCCCCAACATCATTTTCAACTGTTCTTTCTTTCCAATTGTTTCCCTTTCTCACGACATAATTTCTCCACTCGAGCAGGCAATTAGCCTGAGTTCTGAGTCCCAGTAATGGAATGTATCCATAAATTAACTCATGAACTGCAACATGGGAACTTGTAGGGAGCGACCCTACCATGCCATCTTTTACCTCCTATTGCAATGGACAAACTACACACTGTTTGTACCATCCATCTCCTTCCTCTCCACCATCCTCACTGGGGCCTCCAAATTCTGTTACCCGGAGTTCTTTCAACCCAAAGATCTTGGTAGCTTTTACTCTGTGCAAGGTGGTGTCAGGAAATAAATCATGGGAGACTTGGCCATCTGACTGATAGATGGCTGGCACAAACAGGACAACAGGAGAGTGCGTTCACTAAAAGCTAAATTTTACTTAGTCTCAAGCACTTACGTCCACAACAGGTTAGTAAAACACCCCCAACACTCGATAATTACCGAAGCTGAGTGTGGCTCTTGAGTGCACATATAGACAAACTTCCTGTTTTTCTAAAATACATATATCAGCAATTTCAACATTCTTAGCAGGAAGGACGCGGGGTCAAGCTGCCCTTTCTGTGGCATCCAAAACCCCCTTCCCTCCTGCCTTGGTTATACTAAGGCTGCTGTATGGCCATTTTATGGCCTGCTGACTTGGCTGCTTTTAGCAATAAGCAATAGTGGTTCAGTATGGCCTGCTGGCTCGGCTACTGTTAGCAATAAGCAATAGTGATTCAGGCATTGTCACTTGTTTGCCAAGATCTCCCCATACACCCTTAGTTGTCTCTTTTCCAACCTGGAAAGTCTTATTAATTTCATCTCATATGGAAGCTGTTCCATACCCCTAATCATTTTAGTTGCCTGTCTCTGTATCTTTTCCAATTAAAATATATCTTTCTTGAGATGGGGCAACCAGATCTGCACATAGTATTCCATTTGTGGGTGTACCATGGATTTATATAGAGGCATTATGATATTTTTCTGTCTTGTTGTCTATTCCTTTAATTTAGACCCCATCATTTTGAATGTATAGTTGGGATTATGTTTTCTAATGTGCATTACTTTGTGTTTCTTTTTCTTCTTCCTTTATGCCACTTTTCCTGGTAGGTGTCATGGCAGCAGCATGGAGAGTAGGGAGGACCAGACCTCCTTTTCCTCCACAGCACATTCGAGCTCCTGGGGGATTCCCTAGCGTTCCCAGGCCAGCCATGAGATATAATCCCTCCAGCATGTCCTGGGTTGGCCTTGGTGCCTACGCCCAGCGGGACTGCCCAGGAGAGTTCCAATGGAAGCCTCCCAGGGGTCATACTTATCAGGTGCTCGAACTGGCTCCTCTCAGTCCAGAGGAGTAGCGGCTCTACTCTGAGGCCCTCCCGAAAAGCTGAGCTCTTCACCCTATCTTGAAGAGTAAGCCCAGCCACCCTGCGGAGAAACCTCATTTCCGCTGCTTGTAACTGTGTTCTCATCCTTTTGTAGATAAATCTCTGCATTAAGCATCTTCACATAAGTTTCATATGACTTTGTATTATGCCTCTTCATATAACCTTGTATTGGGTCTATCCATGTGTGACCTCTGTTTTCATGCAACTTTGTGTAAAGTCCTTTGATATGGGAACTTTGTTTCAAATCCTTATATGGAAACTTTGTATTGAGCCTTGCTATAAAGTTATAGCCCCTAAGGATAATTAAGGTAGAAGAAAAATGTCTTTTCCCTAGGAGTAGAACAAGATCTCCCCCGCTTTTAATCAATTGCCCTGAGGTGTGAATGAGTAAGGCACGGAAGGCAAGCACCTCTAGACAGCTGCAACAGTTGGAGACGGGATGGAAGCCAGACCCAAGAACAATAAAACTTGTCAAGTGGGCTCACTAAAGAAGATCAGACATTGAGGACCCTGAGAGTTAGAAGCGAGCACCTTCTTTTGAAAACACCCTCTTTGAAAATAAATGTGGCAGCATTAACACAACACCCAGAAGGAAGCGCCTCAGATGACCAACTGACACAGACACAGATTTTGCATCTGATATAGATTGGCATGAGACAGAAGCTGCTATAAATATGAGGTGTCTTGCAGAGGACCCCGGGTCTTGTCTTGTCAACATCAGAGCATCGATCCGGATCAACAGAAGCCCAGCTCCACCCCTCCCACATCTAACTCACCTGGCCAGCGAAGTTAAGGGGAGCAACTAGTTGGTAACAACAACAAGATGGAGTGTGCATGTGTGTGTATGTATGTGAGTGCCTGAGTGTAATATATCATATGTATATGATACAGTGTTGATTGATATATGTATTAACAATAAATGTGGCACTTTGTCTTATCCCCCTGAAAAGATCCTGTGCAGTACTTTAAGTACAACACTTTCGGTCATTACCCAAAGTTCATGACATATATGAGGATGGGGATGTATAGCGACCTGTAAACAGAGAGCTTCATCTGAGAACTCAGCTCCCGCTTCACCACCACGGATCAGTACCGTGCCTGCATCATTGCTGCTCCTGCATCAATCGACTGATTGATCTCACGCTCCCACTTGTCATCACTCTTGAACAAGACCCCTAGTTACTTGAACTCATCCACTAAGGGCAGCTGCTCCCCCCTCACTTGGAGAGAGCAATCCACTTTCTTTCAGGAGAGGAGTATGACCTTGACTGCATGTCGGAGATTGCAGTCTGAAGATGCAAGGACATCATCATCTGCAAACAGCAGAGATGCCCCATACCGTATGCACTCCAAATCTCAGCTGTGCCTAGATAGCCTGTCCATGAAAATCACAAACAGGGGTGGGGACAAGACACACCCTTGACGGAGTCCAACACCCAACTTGAATGAACTCAACTTAATGCCAAGAATACGAATGCAACTCTCACTTCAAGAATAGAGGGACTGGAAAGCAGGGAAAAAGAGACAAAGGAATCTCATGCTCCTGCAGCACTTCCCACAAAGCATCTCAGGGAATGTGGTCATATGCCTTCTCCAGGTCTACAAAACCAGATTAGCAAACTCCCACGACCCCACGAGTATCTATGAGACATCGTTATTTACCTCGCTCCATCCTGAAAACTGACCATTTATTCCTACCCTTAGTTTCCTATCTTTTAACCAGTTACTGATCCATGAGAGGACCTTCCTTATTATCCCATGACTGCTTACTTTGCTTAAAAGCCTTTGATGAGGGACCTTGTCAAAGGCTTTCTGAAAGTCTGCTATATCCACTGGATCACCCTTGTCCACACGTTTGTTGACCCCCTCAAAGAGTTCTCGTAGATTGGTAAGGCATAATTTCCCTTTACAAAAACCATGTTGACTGTTCCACAAAAAATTGTGTTCATCTATGTGTCTAATAATTCTGTTCTTTATTATAATTTCAATGAATTTGCCTGGTACTGAAGTTCGGTTTACTGACCTGTAATTGCTAGAATCACCTCTGGAGCCTTTAAAAAAAAATTGGTGTCACATTAGCTATCCTCCAGTCAACTGGTACAGAAACTGATTTAAATGATAAATTACATTCCACAGTTAACAGTTCTTCAATTTTGCATTTGAGTTCCTTCAGAACTCTTGGGTGAATAACATCTGGTCCTGGTGACTTATTACTGTTTAGTTTATCAGTTTGTTCCAAAACCTCCTAAAAGGACACCTCTATCTGTGACAGTTCTTCAGATTTGTCACCTAAAAAGAATGGCTCAGGTGTGGTAATCTCCCTCACATCCTCTGAAGTGAAGACGCATGCAAAGAATTCATTTAGTTTCTCTGCAATGGCTTTATCTTCCTTGAATGGTCCGTTAGCAGCTCTATCGTTCAGTGGCCCCACTGATTGTTTAGCAGGCTTCCTGCTCCTGAAGTACTTAAAAAATATTCCCATTCTGATCATCTAGTCTGGTCTCATATTTTTGAGCACAAGTCAGAGAACCTCCCGCAGAAACTCCCGCATCATACACTTGTGGCAGAGTTAGAGCAGATCTCTGAGAGATGCCCAGTACTGATTTAGGCCTGGTCTACACTATGACTTTAATTCGGATTTAGCAGCGTTAAATCGAATTAACCCTCAGTTGGCAGCAACAAGGGCCGGGTTCTGTATCTAGGGGTTCCATTTCAATAACGCAATGCAAAACTGGCTCGAGCCCACATCCAGTGACCTGGGACAATTACATACCACCCCCTGGGTGCCTCTAAGAGGCAATACTTCCCCTCTCGCAAGCACAGAGTCTGAGTGTAACAGAAAATGTTTAATAACATGAGGTAAACGACATAAGCATTAAATTGGAAAAACACCACAAACAGGATTCATAACACAAACCATGAGCAAAAAACCCACCCCAGCAAATTGGGCTGTGTCCTTTCCCTTTGGTTCTTGAATCCAGCAACCCAAAAATCACCCAGAGTCCCCAAAGTCCAACACCCCCAAAGTCTCTTGGGTCCAGCAACCACCCAAAGTCCCAAAAGTCCAACAGACCCCAAAGTTTCTGTCCCTGGTCAGTGCAGCCCCAGAGTAAAAAGGGGGGGGCACGCAGGGTGTTAAGGGGCACCTTACGTGATCCGAGGCCGGCTGGCCGTTTCTCAGTGGGGTTCCATCCACAGCCTTCACCATGAGCCAGTCCACTTCCTGCCGTCCCACAAACTGCTCCGCTCTACAAGCTACTCCGATCCGCTCACCAACCTGTGAGCCGCTTCAACCGTCCCCACAAGGCTCCACACCACTCGCTGCTCCTCCAGTCATCCCCACAAATTGCTCCACCAGCTGCTTAGCAATATAGCTTCAGGCTCCCCCACTAATTAACACAGCACCCTGTGATCTCAGCTCTTAATAACTTTAGCTCTTTTGCTATTTCAACTCATAGTAGGGGAACCCCAGTGCAAGTGCACTATTGGCCCAAAGTGAATTCAGCTCAGCAACCTGTAATGAGACTCCTAATAGAACCAAAATTAGCTCTGACATTCAACAGTGGAGAGAGGCAATAGTACAATGGGCATTTCAAACCCTCAGAGAGGGCCCATACCATCAGATACAAATACCTGTCCCCATCCTTTCTCAGTTCACTGGGTTTTGTAACCCATGCCCCTTGTCAAGCAAGTGCTACTTAGGTAATGGTGAAGGACTCACTCAGTCCTTCTGTCATACAACAGTTCCACTGGCCTTGATTCACAGAATCAGGGTAACAAAACTTTATTCTTCCTGCCCCAATAACAGAGAAAACTGGGGATCCCACACCAGCCAAAGTAACCACTTTCAGTTACTGTTGTTTCATGCCAGGCGAGTGGGTGTGCCTATGCAAACAAGATCAGCCCCTGGAGTTCTTTTCCACACTCGCCATAATTCACCACCAGATGTTCAGGGTAGAGCTCATCCTGACTCTGCTTACATATAGTTCCAAACCATGGCAACCTTTGAAGAAGAAATGGGGGGCCCTATCCTCAGGAACCCCTAGGACATATGATCCCAAACTTGGATTACTGATGGTGCATCACATCCCCATAATGCACAGCAAATCTCCAGGCAATCTGAGTAACCATGTGGATTTTACAGCACTTAGAAGAGTCCAGCTTTAAACAGAAAACTGCCTTAATCTGAACTATCACAGAGCTGGCACTCCATTATGTTAAGGGAGGTGGCAGCACCTCTCGCTCCTCCTCCTGCATTTCCTGAAAAACACAGCTTAGGTGCCAAACCTGCTGGACTCCAAGGGGAGGGTTCCCAGTTGTGGGTCTCTAGCAGAGTCAAACACTCCCCTGCAGCCCAGATTTAGGTGCCAAACACCTTGAGGGGGGTAGGTTTTAGGACACAAACGTTTATCTTCATGCCCGATAGCTCCCCGCCTAACTTGTCTTTCATGGATCACATTCTGAGGCTCCTGTCTCTCCCCATGCATTGTATAGGGACCCTAGGTGTCTCTGGCTTTGTGGATCACAGTGTTGTTCCAGTGATTTTTCTAAGCGCCAGAACTCACAGTACAGCAATGGCCAAGTCCCATTTTGGATCTGGGCCTTGGTGCTGGCAGTATTGCATTGGCATCGGTCAATTTATGTTTTCAGGCCAGTCTTCTCCAGCTAAGGCTCTAATGACCTTTAAAAATATAGATCCCTTATCCTTTTACTTCTCCCCCAATTCATGGGGGCAGGGTCCAATTGCCTTTTGGGGCCTCACAGCTCCATCCTCATTCCCATACCTTTCTCTCCCTACTTCCCTTTCTGGTGAATGTTCTGTTTAGATAATGATGGTATTCCTTTGGGCTAACTAACAGAGTTAAAAGCTGAATACTCAGTGTCATGGTATTGTCAAACGAAAGTATTCAAGAATCATGAGTCTGATCTCTCCCAGGTGATGGATATTGCTATTATGAGATGCAATAATAATAATAATCAAAATACTAAATGTTGGGCTCTTTTCATTTGCCTTTCAGGTTCTAAGCCTTTTGGATGCACTTGGGTCACATTTTTCTGGTTTTTCTTTGCAGCCAGAAGATTGAGGAACTTCCTTGTTTTAGAAAATGAAAGTTGAGACCATAGGTGCCTACTTCATGGGTGCTCAGGGTCTCAAGCAGCCACGGCCAAAAAATAGGGGCTGCTCAGCACCCAGGGGGCTGGCCAGGGCTGCTGCTGTGGTGGCCCTGGGGCTGCCCCACCCATCAGCTGTTGAGTGGAGCTGCCCCTCCACTTGCTTCTCTCTGCCTCTTCCCCTCCTCACTAACCTTAAGGCAGGATGGGGCAGAAAATAGCAAGTGGCTGGCGGGAGGTGCTCGGGGGAGGGGGCAGAGTGGGAGAGGGGCCTCGGGACAGGCCTAGGGAGAGGGGGAAGAGCTGGTGTGGGGCACCCCCACCAGCTAAATGAGAAGTCAGTGCCTATGGTTGAAACTCTCCTAATCACATACTTACAGGAGCTGAGGTGTTAACAGTCACGTCAATTATTGGGAGAGACAGCTAGCATCAAGAGCCCTCTCCATTGCCAGAGCAGCCTTAGTGTAAATCAGATTAAGGCCTTTCAAACACTGATTCCAGCTTTGCCACATTTTTAGCCTGTGAATTGAATATCACTCCTGAGACACACAGACTCTGCTCCTGCAAGCTCATCATCACAGCTGATGCTGATGCCCCCATGAAGCTCCATGATCGAACACAATGGGCTGATTGCAGGATCAGAGCCCTAGTGATATATATTTCACAAAAGTAGGGTGACCATGTTTCCCAAAGAGAAACCTGAGCCCCCCAGCCCCATATGAGGCTGTTGCCAGTCGCTTGGACCATGTGGGGTCCTCCTCAGGAGGCCATTGCCTGTCGCTGGAACCCTGCTTCTCCCGCCCCCATGCTGGAACACTGCCTCCCCCAGCTCTGCTTTCCCCCCTGCAGGGGGCAGGCATCTCCGCTTCCCCACCCCCGGCATGTTCCTCTGCAGCACACCCCACTTTTTGGACAAAAGTGGGCATTTGTGCCATTTGCTCTTGCCAACTGATCAAGTCAGCAAGAGCAAACAGGACAAATGCCTCCTTTTTTTAAAAAAAAAGTCAGGACTGCCAGGACAGGGCAAAAAAGGGACTGTCCTGGTCAAAAGGGGACGTATGGTCACCCTACACAAAAGCCTCAACAGTGTAATGTTACCAGTGGGATCATTCCCGCTGAGAAGAGTCAGTTTCAGGAAGGAAAAGATCAAGTTGGTGCAGATGGGGCATGTTTCTGAGCTCATGATAGTGAACCTTATACTGCCCAGAGGAAGCACGGCGAGAGAACTGTGTGGAAAGTCTATAGGATAAAGCTAAATCTGTCTGGAGTACTTCAGAGAACCTGTCACTCTGCAGTGTGGGCACAATTTCTGCCAAGCCTGCATCACCTAGGGCTGGGAGGAATAATATACAACATCTTCTGCCCTCAGTACAGAGAAACTATGCAACAGGGAAACCTCAGGCCAAACAGGCAGCTGGCAACATATATCAAAACCACCAAACAGCTATTTTACAGGCAGAAAAGGGATCAGGACGGGAGAGGGTGTGTGGGGATCACAGCAGCCTCTCAAACTGTTCTGGGAAGAGGCGCAAACTTCTATCTGTTTGGTTTGCCATCTCTCCTGGGCTCCCCAAGCTCACATTGTGGTTCGTATAGTGCAGTCTACCTAGCAGTACAAGGTAAGGAATTGCTGTCAAGTTTTATGAGTAATAACTTTGGACTTTAATTACAGATTAATTTCATTGCAAGTTGTCTATCACAGCTATTGGTGTAACTGCATCATAGAATCATCGAAGTGTAGGACTGGAAGGGGCCTTCAAAGGTCACGGGACTGTGGAGGCCCCTTGCAGTAGTCCAGTCCCCTGCACTTAAGGCAGAACTAAGTAAAAACTAGACCGTTCCTGACAGGTGTTTGTATAACATGTTCTTAAAAACCTCCAATGATGGAGATTCAAAAACCTCCTCTGGCAATTTGTTCCAATGCTTAACTACCCAGATCATTTCTCCAGTTTTTCCAGATCATTTTGAATTTTGGAATTTTAATCCTATCCTCCAAAGCACTTGCAATCCCCACAAACTGTCTATGCCATTATCTAAACCAGTTCCCCCTTACCAACAATAGAATCTGTCTGCACCCCACCCCACCCCCATTACGGAACAGTCAAGGTTTCCTGTGATTGGTGTCCTATGGGGGGCGGGACACACTGAGATGGATCAATCAGGCGAACTGCAAAGAATGGAGCAGGAGGATCCCCAAAATGGATGGTTATCCTAATAATTAGATTCACCAAGCCAGCAACAAAACAGCTTCTACAATACCTTACTGGTTACCCGGAAGCCAAAAACACAGTTACCTTAAAGAATCCAGCCTTGGGCTCTGACCCAGAGATCCAAGTCAAATATGATGAGGATTACTGAAAATCTTGTTCGTCATATAAAAAGTTATACCAGTCGCAAAGGATTGGACACATTACCCACCAGGTCAATGAATACTTCAGATCTTACCCAAATACATGCTTACCGCCAATTCTTATTAACTAAACAAAAATGTATTCAAAAACTAGAGAGATTATAGGTTAAAAGATAATGATATATACAAACTTGACTAAAGTTCTTAGGTCAGTTCATAGTAGAAATGGTGAGCTTTAGAGTTGCCAAGTGTTCTTTCAGAATTAGTTCCATAGGTTATAGTCCAATGTCCAATATCAAGGTGATCTAGACTGTAACTGGAGACCTCAGTCTTGCAACTCAAACGTCCCCTGATGAAGCTTAAGCAGATCTGAGATAACAGATCAGGGCCGAAGAGTTCTTTGAATAGTTCTCTGGCAGCCTCTTGACAGCAGGCATTCCTTGGGTGATGAATTGTGGCTTTGGAGTAGACCTCCTATTTACTAAGCACCACCTGTAATTAGCTGCATGCAACTGCCCATCTCCTGCCATTTACAGGTAGTTTGCTACATACTTCTAAGAAAAATAAAGACAATGATATTACTACATTCATTGTTGATCTAAATGTTAACATCTCTTTTTGATCTCTGAATTAACAGAATACAGCGCCAGACAGGAACAGTTTGGTTACATTGTTAACCTCTAACAATATATATGCAAACGCACACAAATATACAATCATTATCTCCTAATATGTCTCTAACAGTTGAATCTGGATTAGTTAGTCTGCTAGTGCTTAACCCCTTCTTGGCTCAGTGCCACACTTCCTCAGCAATGGATC
Organism: Chrysemys picta bellii; assembly: GCF_011386835.1. NCBI lineage: Eukaryota > Metazoa > Chordata > Testudines > Emydidae > Chrysemys > Chrysemys picta. The sequence goes on along the minus strand of NC_088802.1, from coordinate 30,478,788 downwards.
TTGGGCTGAAGGTGGAGCTGGGGGCAGAAATGGGGATATGGAAGGAGCTGAGGCTAGAAGTGGAGCTGGTCTTGGGGTGTGTTGACACCAGGAGGCATTACTACCCCTGAAATGGACCTTTACTGGCTCCCGGTGGAGTGCATTACTGTCACATCAGTGAAAAAGGTCCACAGTAATTATCTTCAATACACAGCAGTTTATTGAGAAGGAATTATACAAGTGGTAAAGGGTTATATCAAGCACATAACTCCTATGTTAGACATTAAGAGCTATACATTCCCCTTAACGATTCTCTCTTTCACAAACATACACAAACAGGCCCTCCACTAGCCTCACGCAGTTCCTCTCGTTGTATGTTCTTCTCAGCCCTCTGGTCTGTCTTAGCTTCCCTCAAGGCAAGGCCTTGGTTCACAGTCCTACTCGAGCCCACAGAGCAGAGTTTTGGCTACTCTGTCTAGCAGCATTGCTTCTTCAAGTGTCAATTAAGGAATCCCAAGCACAGTAATTTACTTTGCTTGATTGTCATACTCTTTTTCCTCAAGGAGTCACATGTCTTAAAAGCATGCCCAGTGGGCATGTGGTTACTAATTTTTACTTGATAAATATTTTAGAAGGGGCTGGGGCGGGGGGGGGGGGCGGTACCCAACAAAGATCATCCCACGTTTTCTCACTCATCAGTCATTCACTCTATCTCTCTGTGTGACCTTCTTGTTGTAAGGTCACTATAATCAGACCAACCTGTGCTCCATGCTTGAACTTTATACATGTGATATTTACTTTTGCATGGGCCCATATTTGTCGATTAATAGGTTCAGTATCAATCGGACACACAGACTTTTCCAGTTCTTTATCAAATTTGCTTCTGCTTAAAGGGAACCTGCTCCCAGGATTCTCTGCTGCCATTCATCCATGTTTATGTCATGTCAATTTATGCTCTTACCATTCATTCAGTATGGCCACACCTTTTTGGCACCATCCCAACACGGTGGCGAGGGAGTGAGGACAGAGCTGGGCTGGGGGTGGAGTGAAGTCGTGGCTGAAGTTGGATCTGGTCTGAGGGTGGAGAGGGAGTAAGGTTAAATTGGGCCTGGAGGTGGAGCAAGACTGCTTGCCCCCCGAAATGTTCCTCTGTGACCCCCATAGAGTGGCATGCCACACACTTAGAGAGCCACTGATCTAAATAATTTATGAAGATATTGAACAGAACCGGACCCAGGACCAATCCCCTCAATATGCCCTTCCAGGCTTTACTGTGAAACACTGGTAACTACTCTCTGGGAATGGTTTTCCAACCAGTTATTTACTAGTCTTATAGTTGCTCAATCTAGGCTATATTGCCCTAGTTTGTTTATGAGAGGATCATGTGAGACAGAATAAAAAAATCTTACTAAAATCAAGATATACCACATCTACCACTTCCCCCTTGCACAAGGCTTGTTACCCTCTTAAAGAAAGTTATTAGGTTGGCTTGACATGATTTGTTGATGATAAATCTATGTTGACTGACTGTTACTTATCACCCTTATTATCATCTAGGTGTTTTCAAATTGACTGACTATTTGCCCTATTATCTTTCTGGTACTGAAGTTTAACTGACTCCTATGTAATTCTCCAGGTTATCCTTATTCCCGCTTTTATAGATTGGCACTATATTTGCTCTCTTCCTGTCCTCTGGAAACTCTCCTATCTTCCATGAGTTTTCAAAGATAATCACTAATGTCTCAGATATTTCCTCAGTCCTTGAATATTCTAGAACATATTTCATCAGGCCCTGTTGACTTGAAGATATCTAACTCATCTTAGGCTTTGTCTATACTACCACTTTTGTAAGTAAAATTTTTGTCAGTCAGGGTGTGAAAAAACACACCCCTGACCGACGTAAGTTTCACTGGCAAAAGTGCTGGTGTGGACAGCGCTATGTTGGCAGGGGACATAGCTAATGCCACTTGTTATGGGTGGTTTAATTATGCTGGCAAGAGAATTCTCTCTTGGAGGCAAAGACAGGCTACACTGGAGACCTTACAGTGGCACAGCTGTACTGCTACATGGTTCGTAGTGTAGACATAGCCTTAGTAATTTTTAACTTGTTCTTCCCCTATTTTACCTGCAGATTCTACCTTATTTTCCCTGGTTTTTCATTATGTTAGATGTCCAGTTGCTACCAAGTTTTTTGGTGAAAACTGAAACATTTAGCACTTCTGCTATTTCTACATTTTCTGTTATTGTCTTTGCTCTCTCCTTGAGTAATTGGCCTACCCTGTCCTTGGTCTTCATCTTGCTTCTAAAGTATTTGTAGAACGTTTTATTGTTACTGTTTATTTCTCTAGCTAGTTTAATCTCATTTTGTGCCTTGGCCTTTCTAATTTTGTCCCAACATGCTGTGTCATTTTTTTTATATTCATCCTTTGTAATATGAGCTATGTGAAGCCTTCATTGTATGTGAAGTAAATTAAAAGTAAATTATGCAGTATGAAGACTTTAAAAATGCCTAATATGGGGGGATTTCAAAAAAGCTGAATCCTTTTCAAACTCAGCTCCCACTGGTGAAATAAGGGAACTTTCTACAGAACAGAAGCTGTTAGTGAGGTTTAAATCACAGGACCTGCAGTCCAAGTAATGTGAGAATGTTGCCTTCAGGCTGGAAATTTCAAGCTGTTGTTGTTACTGCTTTGTATTATTATATTTATGAGTGTTATTTGCATCACAGTAGTCCCCAAAGAGCCCATATGAGATTACCACAATTTGTGCTAGGCTCTGCACAAAACTACACAAACTACCCCCCTCTATCCCTTTGCCTGGTTAGGGGTGAATCTGGTCCATTGAGACAACCCTTTCCCAGCTCAAATTTCCACATTGATAAGATAATTTATTATTTGTATTTCAGTCTATGTAGGACGAGGGCCCCATTGTTCTGAGCTCTGTAGAGATGCTGAGTAAATAGACCCAAAGAGATTACAACTGAGAGCCCTGACCCTGTAAACTCTCAACATCCCACTAAAGTTGAAGGGACCAAAGTGAGTAAAGTTACGTTCAAGTTAAAGTCTTTGCAGGATCTGGCTCTAGGGTCTGACAAAATGCAGTAGGTGAATGAGACAAACTAGCTGGGGTCTGCAGGGGGGAGGGGATGACAAAGGAAAAACAAACCTCTCTTACAGATCGTATGTCCTAGGATTGTTGTGAGGCTTAGTGGATGTTGAGTCCACTGCTGAGAATTTCCTCAATGAAAGAGGACATAGAAGGTTTCAGATTATTTTATATTTATATTAAAGACTTGAGTGTCTGTTTCTCTGTCAAAATTAAAACACAGTTATAGCAGTTGTGGAGATGTATGGACACCCCATCCCCTTTCGGGGTGTATCATGGTGCACTGAGACCACGGTTACAGTCTACCCAATGGCCAGAATCAAAGCGGCAACCCTTGAATGCAAGGCAGAGTGGCCTAGCGACCAGAGTCAATATAGCAGCCCTCAAGTGCAGCGGCCCTTCGGTGCAGGGCAGTGTGGCCTAGTGGCCAGAGTCAGTATAGTGGCCCTTGACTGCAAGGCAGCATGGTCTAATGGCCAAATCCAGGGGCCACCACCAAAAATGGGATGATGGCCGGAGTAGGGGACCCAGGGCCACCTGACTACATCAGGTCCCAACCCCACCAGGTCCTGACCCAGGGCCCTAACAGTAGTGGAGTAGTCAGCCACTGGGTCAGCAGTGAATCCAACCACAGCATGCTGATATTACATGGGTGGGAGATAGCACTCACTCCACCTCCCTGGGTCACTTCCTACCAGTCTTCTGGAAGCTGCAGTCCATGTGACGTCAGGGTCTCTGGGTTCCTCAATTCCCAGGACTCCGACTCCAGCCAGTCATCTGTATTGCAATAGATCTCTGGTCTGGGTCTTGGGATCTCCGTCTCCTGCAGGCGAGGGGTGTAATGGCTCCTGGGCTGGCGCCTCCACCAAGAGTCCTTCCTCTTTGGTGGTCAGCCCAGACTGAGATGGGCTGCTCTCCTTTATACTAGTACAGCAATCGAAGCATGCCCAGCAGGGTCTGCGGGATGCGACTTCCTCTGCCCATAGCGTGGGATTATCCCTTTCCTGCCTAGTGCAGGGTATGCACACCCTGTCACAGCAGTTAAGAGTGAGAATGCTGTTGCCAATATGAAAGCAGGAAATCCCATCTCTTTTATTCTTTTCCCCACCAGACACTCTGCCATCTGAACTGAAAACAAAAGAGGGGGATCCCTGGGAGCACACATACAGGGTAAGATTTCAGGTGATGATTATCTTTAAATTATGACAAAATTCCATGAAAAAATTGTCATGAAATTGTTGCTAAAGTTACCAACCCAAGCAACACTGGGCATGATGCACACAGCCTTAGAAATAAACACATTAAACAGTAAAGGAGACCCCAAGCAATCAAATAATGTGACACCAAAATTATTGCTGAGTTCATGTCCATGCTGATTAACAGAAGCACTCTCATTCACCAGCATCCAAATACCCTTAACTCTGACCTTGGGTCAGACATTCATAAGCCTTTTTAATATTAAATTGAGAGGAATGAGTAAAGAGATCTCTCCCCTGAGGGCTGACACATAGAGATCTCTCCCCTGAGGGCTGACACTTTACCCCAGTGGAGAGGTCTCCTCTATCACTCTTCTCCAGCCTCTTACCTTTCATTTGGGCAGGGCAGGGCTCTCCCATTAGAGCTGCTCACTGACTGGGGAGATGCTCTCCCTCTCATGCTGGCACATCCTCCATTCTCTACAGGCTGCCGATGGGGCTACCCCCCCAATGCCACCTCCTACTCGTTGGTCTTAAGTAGCTTTTCTCCCATGCTCTATCTTCCTCTCTATTCCCTGGTCTGGGAGTGGTGAATGCATTTAGCAGAAGGAGCTTTCCTCAAGGGTTTAAAGCTGTTACCTGCCTCTTCTGCTCCCTCCTCACTAAAAGTCATCAGGTCCTTGCTGTTTCTCTGCTGCTGGGAATGGACCAGCCCCAGCAGGGGGAGCAGGAAGCAGAAGCAAATGAGAAACTAATAAAGTGATTCACATTAAACAGGCTGAGGAACTGCAGAGACATCTCTGCTGAGTCTCAGGTGCCCAAGACAAAGGCAAATCCTTGGGAACGTCCCAACTAGAACAGGGCTGCTGAGTAGTGTGAGAAATCATCCCAGCCTCTCCCAGGGCTGAGCTCTGCCCCTAACTCTCTGATTCTCTCTCTCTCCTCAGGGAATATGTCTCTGGATCCAGACACGGCTCATCCCGACCTCGTCCTGTCAGAGGATCAGAAAAGTGTGAGATGTGGACATGCACGGCAGGATCTGCTCAACAACCCTGAGAGATTTGACACTGAGCTCTGTGTGCTGGGCTGTGAGGGCTTCACCTCAGGGAGACATTCCTGGGAAGTGGAGGTGGGAGATAGGAGATCCTGGTCTGTGGGGGTGGCCAGAGAGTCTGTGAGGAGGAAGAGATGGATCAGCCTTAATCCTGAGGAGGGGATCTCGGCTGTGGAGTGGTGCTAGTGGGGTCAGTTCTGGGCTCTCACCTCCCCTGTGACCCCCCCTGCCCCTGAGCCGGGAGCCCAAGAGGATCCGGGTTTGACTGTAAAAGGGGTCAGGTGACATTTTTTGATGCTGGTAACGAGGCCCCAATCTTCACTTTCCATTTGGCCTCAGTCCCTGGGGAGAGAATCCACCCCTGGCTCCGGGTAGGGGCAGGAGCTCAGCTCAGACTGTGTCCCTGAGGCATGGGCTGGGGGGTGGGGGTTAGAATATCCCACTGGGAACCCTGGAATCAGCCTGTGGAGCCTCAGACACACTCATCTCTATCACCCTGGATGACTGCTGTCATCCTAAAGGCTATATCCTGCAGTCTCTATGACCCTGGATGTATTTTGCATTCTCTAGACTCTCAAACCATAGAGAGCAGGGAGTGACTGAGGTAGAAAAGCCAATCTCATTGCCCCAAGGATTTTGTAGCCTGTTTGTCACTGTCCTCTATGGTCCAGGAGGACTCAGGGATCCCAGCTCAGGAATTGTCATTAAGACATGGCAGGAATAACCCCCTAGGAATTTTTTTAAAAAAGGACTTCTTTAGCTGCAAACATCCTAATCTCTGCGATTCTGAACTGCTCCCATCTACCCACCCTCTAGTTCCTTATCTCTATGACCTCTGGAATCTCCTCCCTCTTCCGTCTCCAGGGATGGGAGGCAGAAGGGGAGTGAAGAACCCCTGGAGCTGCAGCAGGAGCAGAGGGTCCCTGAGGGGCAGATGTGTGGGATGGGCAAGGGGTAGAATTAATAGGCTGGGGACAGGCAGATGTGGGGGTGGCAGGGACACAGAATTAATTAATTAGGGTTTGGAGAAGCTGGAATCTCCGCAGCAGCAGGGCGTGTTTTGTATAAATCGGTGTCATTAAATCTCATTGTGGTCTTTCTGCCAGAGCTCCTGCTGTAAGGGCCAAAGTCACTTCCCTTCATAGAGATCATGGGCGAGCCGGCAACACTGTAATTGTCTCACACCCAGGGGGATGGGCAGCGGGAGTTCAAAAATTAAACGATAGACAAAAGTCAGTTTTGTTTATATATTTTAAACTCGTGATTTTGGGGTTTGTCTCATGCTTTTGGGGGGATCTGACATTTTTATTTTTTGGGTTGTCTACTGGGAGAGGCAAAGGTAGGGTGGATATAACCAGAGGAAATAAAAGAAGCAAGAAGAAAAGATAAATGGAAGTAAATCAAGAAGAAATGGAGAATCCTGGAAAAAGGGTGGAAAATAGAAATGAAAAGAATGACAGGAAAACAGCCCTGAGTGGGGAAACAGTACAGGGGAAGCATGAGGGGAAGGGATAAACTCAAGGAAAAGAGTGGAGACTCTGAGGGCAATGCTCTGTGACAGGAACTAGTGTAGAGTAGGGGAGACAAATAAACATGAATGGGAAATGAGTGCTAGAAAAGAATGCTGAGTAAAAAAGGACAGAATGGAAGAAAAGGGAAGATCTGAGAGAGAGATTATAAAATGTTACCGAAAGGGAAAATGTAATTTATTAATTCCATTTATTGGTTCCTGCACATCGGTGATAGTTGACAGTGCAGTTAATAAAACTCTTGTCAAAATCTGTGGATCTCTTTTCCATATGTTGTGATATGTCACTATGCAGCCTGGGCTCTGTCTCTTGTTTCTTTATATAACCAGGTGTGACGGAGCAGGGAGCAGGGCAGATTTGACCTGGGAATGTTGCAGGGGGGTTGCAGTGGGGATGTGGGACTTCCCTTGAAGGAAGCTACCTGAGCTGTAACCTGAGCCAGGAACGGGGGTGGGGAGAATTAACACCTTCTGCCCGGGAGACTGAACAAAGGAGAGGAGCAGCGGGAGGAGTTTTGAGTGTAGTTTTCGGTTGGGGCTGGGTGGTGCAACGCAGGGAACCCCAAGCTGGGGTCTAAGCTCCCTGAACCCCCAGAGGGACCTAATTGAGGGGGTCTGGTCGTACCTACACGCTCTGCTTGAGACTGTGTTCCTGTCCTTAAACAAACCTTCTGCTTTACTGGCTGGTTGAGAGTCGCAGTGAATCTCGGGAAGAGGGGTGCAGGGCCCTAACTCCCCCACAATCCGCAACACCAGGTAAATCAGGAATTCCTCAGCTGTGCTCTGTAGAGAGTGGTTGGTAACACGGTGCCTACTGTCCTCTTTGTTTCCAGATGTTCTGAAGTATATTTAAAGGTGGCTACAAACATATGAAATTTGTTGTTCACATTTCTTCTGCCCATCAGCAATTGCTGTGGTAGGTACAGGAGTGTTCATGGGATGGGACCTGCTCCAAGAGACTTTCTCTAAGGGGTTCTCTACAAGAGGAGGCAGGTTCTCACTCTCCCTCTTTGTAAAATCATAATGCAGACAAGGCAAGTAGCAGTTTCACCTCAGTGAGGAGCTGCACTATCTGGGTCCAGTGTGGGGTTGCACAGTTCCCACCATATAACCAATAACTTGAGGTAGACACTCTTCAGCTTAACCCACTGGGGCTCAGCTCACTTCTGAATCCTCTCACCCTTCCCCCTATGAGATGTGTACAGGATACCAAGGGGGAAGGCTTGTATTTTGCTAAAATTTTCTCTGGTGAAAGTTCATCTCGCACTCTTGCTTCACAGCCATATGTCTGATGAAGGCTGATATTTTTGTCATTGTGTCAGGTTTAGATCATGAAGGAAATAAAGTTGCTTTAATAAATTTATCACAATCAAAATCATCCTGCTTATCAGTCACCAGTTGCTCTAATGCTCTGTAAACAAATAATTTGTTTGTTAAAAGGGATTTTGAGTCAGATCATTTCTGTAGAATTTGCTAAGTATAAGGGGATGCACATGACATTGCATTGCTATGACTACTTCGTGTTTTAAAGTTGGAAGTTTATTCACATACTGTCCTCCACTTATCTTGAATATTTGAAATTTTTGCTAAAATTACTTTTTAGTGGATTTGTGTGGGAAGGGGGGGTATGAGCTGTACCATCCAGTCCTTTGCTTTGCTGATGGTGTAGAGTGATGACGCTACAATTTATCTTCAGTGCATGATACAGGGGAACGCTAAACTGAAAATAGATATTTTTTTCCATAACGTTTAATTAAAAATGTATTTATGTTCCTTTTCCTATTTCTTATTAAAATTATGTGTACTTGTTATGATTTGTTGTACAATCTTATTGCATCCATACATTAAAAATACTGTGATAAATAGGCAAAGACATTTTGCCATGTGAATACATTAAAATGTCACTAACAATATACTGTATTAAATTTCATGAAGAAAATGGAGATGATGTTCATTTTCAGATATCTACAACATGATTGTGTAGTTGAACAAATAGTGAAAGGAATATGAAATGTAAACAATTACCTCATTAATGAAATCAGGACCCTCATCTATCAGCATCCATTGTGGACATCCATGTCAATATATAAATTCCACAGATATTCCTCATCACCTCACATAATGTCATATTCTTAAGTGGAAATTGTGACATTACCCAGGGTACAATCTGGACTGATGAACAGCTGTGTCCCCTCAGTTCCCCAACCTGGGGTGCCTTTTACATCATTTTGCTGTGACAGCCACCACTCCTGGTCTGCTCACACACAGCCTCCAGCATGTAAGTTACTCTCGGCTATACTATATCAGTGCTATACCAGCCACCCTTGAATTACACTGCAGAGCAACACCAGCCAATTCCCAGTCCCAGACTTTCCCCAGAAATGTGAGTCTTGTGCTGCCCAGCTCTCTCCTGGACAATACATGCACATGGAAAGTCCATCATTTGTTACTAGAAAATGATATGCACAAATCCAGTTATCCCAAATGGAGTTTCTCAAACACTTCAGTTCAAACACACTGGTTAAGATAAATCAATAAAGCAAGTTTATTAACTATAGGACATAGATTTTAAGTGACTACAAGTAATGAGACATAAAAGTCAGAATTGTTTACAAGAAAATAAAAGTAAAATGCAACTAATGCCTAACTTAACAACCTAAAGTGAATTCAAAGCAAAGCTATCTCTCACCAGGTGTTTCAGCAGTCTTACCGGTTGAACTCCTTTCAGTCAGGATCCCTCCCCCCATTGAATGCTGCGTCCTTTGTTCTTCAAGTGTTGTCAGTGCCATAGGTAGAGAGAAAGGGAGAGACCATTTGGGGCTTCTGCTCTCTCTTCTTATAGTTCTTGCTGTTCTTTGAGAATTGTCTCCAGCTGAGGTTTCGGAGACAGAAAGTCTGTGTGGATGGGAATCCCAAGATCTTTCTTTATCAAGATGTAGATTTTTCACCCACACACTCTTTCCTGCCAGAGAATGGCCACTTAACCATTTGGTTCATTTGATTATGTGGACTCCTAGCTGAGGCATCACCTAGCCTTTTATCTCTGAGGAATTGGTTTGTCACTGCTCTACAGACTTGGGATATGTCTTAGTAATATCATACAGTAGACTCTTTTATCTTTATATATAATATTGCCACACATATTTTACCAGGACAATAATGGTCAGCAAATTATGAGTTTGGATTTTTTGGGGACGGACTCCTAGAATCTTGCACGGTTGCCATGACAGACAACGGCAAAATATGGATGAAGGAAATGAAAAATCCCAAAGGAATATGAGAGAGGGTTTTTGTTAGTTTTTCTTCCTGTTATTGTTGTCTTTCACGATAATTCATTTCTCTCTTCTGCTCTAAATTGTGGCTCTAATGAGCATAAAGCCAATCCAGCCTCCATCAGCCTGGCATTTAGGTTTTGACAAAGTACCCTGCTTGCCTGGTGCTGCCTCAACTAATCCTGCTTCTGGGAGATAGAGAGCCATTTTGCTTGTCAGCCTAACCTTGCCACCAGCTCCCAAGCTTTTGGCCTGACTGTGGCCTGGTATAAGCACATTTATCTCAATATAACTGCATGTACCCTAGAGCTTGTACCAGTATAACTATAGCAGTAAGAGAATCACACCCATAAGTGACATAGTTGTATTGGTACCAAAATTGTGTGTCGACCAGACCTTACACTGTGTCCATCACCATGGTATCTGAGCGCTTTCCCATCACACATTCAGTGGCTTGACTGACATCTGTCATATGTGGTACCCTTCTACTTTTTCTGCTCCCTTTCCCAGAGGAATAATTGCTTGTCGATTTTTAAAATTAATTAATTATTTGCTCTGTGTGGTTACTAGCAAAGGCAATCAAAGAACAGCAGCTTGCACTTGGAGCAGAAGATGATTTTTTTTAAAAAAATATTATTTTCCTAGTTCTCAGAGGATGGTTAAGTTTTGTCTTCATAGTTGCTAAGACAATGGAGAAAACGGTGGGTGCCAGTACACAGCCTTGTTTTACACCAGTTCGGATGAGAAAGGGATCAGAGGGAGAGCCATTGCACAGGATGGAGGTAGTCACTGGTCGTGGACCAAACTTTGACATGATTTTCCACAGAACCTGACAGAATTGACGGAGTCGAAGGCTTTGGTCAGATCGATAAAAGCCATATACAGCTCCTGGTGTTCTTGACATTTTTCCTGGATCTGCCTGGCTGCAAAAATCATGTTGGTTCTGCCTCGTGATGTGAAGCCACACTGGGACTGTGGAAGTACTTCTTCTGCAAGAGGGAGCAGGCGATTCAGTGAGATTCTAGCAAGAATCTTCCCAGGAGGAGAGCAATGCTTCCATAGTTGCCACAGTTGGCCCTGTCTCCCTTCTTGAAAATGGTGACGATGTTAGCATTATGTAAGTCAACAGGGATTTCTTCGGTGCACCAGATTTTGAGGAGCAGCAAGTGAAGCTTGTTAGTCAGTATGCCTCCCTCCATTTTCAGTACTTCAGCTGGTATGTCAGGACCTGGTGCTTTATTGTTCTTCATTTGTTTAATTGCTTTGCAGACCTCCTCAGGTGTTGCTGGGTTGGCAAGGGTTTCCCAGATTGTGTGCTGAGGGATGGAGCCGATGATGTCATCAGTCACAGTCGATTCTCAATTTAGAAGCTTTTGGTAGTGTTTCTTCCAGCGCTCTTTGATGGATTCCTGATCTTTAAGAAGGGTACTACCATCTTCGGATCTCAGAGGCGTGAGGCCACATGACCTTGGTCTGTACAGGGTTTTTGTCTCACAAAAAAAGCTCCACAAATCATGTCTGTCAGCGAGTGTTTGGATTTCTTTTGCTTTGTCCTCCCACCATTTGTTTTTAATTTCTCGGATCCTCCTTTGAACTTCAGCTTTGAGCTGATGGAAAGAACTCTGCTTCTGACTGCATAGTGGTTGGTTTTGCCAGTCTCAAAAAGCTTTTCTCTTCTCATCCAAAAGGGCTGTAATCTCCATGTTGTTGTTGTGAAACCAGTCCTGACTGGGTAGCAAGGCCAATGGATTCCTCACAAGCCTCATGGATGGTCTGTTTTAGGGCTTCCCAGTCTTCTTTATCACTTGTGTTGTCATTTCCAGGTGTGCATATAGTCAGTTTTTCACTGAGGGGTGCTTGAAAGTTTTCTTGATGATTGAAGTCTTTGGATGTTATATTGCCGTCTGTGTGATTTGGACTGCTTTCTATGTTTTGGTGCAATCCTATTGGACATGACTGATCTCACCAGGCAGTGGTCAGTCCAGCAATCATCAGCTCCTCTCATGACACGGGTCATTTGGACATCTCTTAGATCCTGTGTTCTTACAATGACATAATTGAGGAGGTGCTATTATTTTGAACGGGGGTGTTACCAAGTTGTTTTGGACTCGTTGTGTTGTCTGAAGATTGTGTTTATGATCACAATGTCATGCTCCGTGCATTTGCTAAGTAGAAGAGTCCCCTTGAAATTGGTCTTGCCCACTCCTTTCTTCCCAATGGTGCAACTCCATACATTACAATCTCAGCCAACTCTTGTGTTAAAGTCCTCTAAGAGGATTATCTTATTTGTTTTTGGAATGGATGACAGAATTTTATCAAGGTCAGTGTAGAAGGATTCTTTCTGTTCTCACTCAGCATCAAGTGTTGGTGCACATGCACTGATGATGGTGGCAAATGACTTATTGACCAATTGGATGTGGAGGGTCATAAGGCGCTCGTTGATGCCGACAGGGAGCTCAGTCAGGCAATTGACTAGAAGGTGCTTGATTGCAAAGCCAACACCGTTTATTCACCTGTCACTTGCTAGTTTACACTTTCTTCTGGAAAGGAAACTGCCACCCTCTTCCCTCAAATGGCCTTCATCTGCACATCTTGTTTCACTGACAGCAGCGATGTCAATGTTGTACCTCGAGAGTTCTCAGGAGACAATTGCTGTTCTGCATTTGGGTCTTTCACTTATTGAGTCCTCTAGTAGGGTACGGACATTCCAAGTTGCAAGAAACATTTTTGTTTTTCAATTGCATTAGGCATGATCCCTCTGGACATGGTTATCCAGTCAGGTATGGTGGGATAGCCTATGTTTGGGGCACCTTTTCTAGCCACTTCCCCATATGGGGTGAACAGAGGGGTTCCTAAAAAGGCCTGCTCAGTCGTGACTGCTGCTGCCGAAAATGCCCCTCTATCCCAGTCCAGGAGCATGTGATGACCATCTTGCGGTCACCACCTGAATGTAGATCTGTGACTAGGGACTCCTGGTAATCACTTCACCTGTCTCCATTGCCACTCACTCATTGCCTAAGGACTTTTATGGGTGGGGTTGGGAAAAAAGTTCTTCCTGTGAAGAATGCTGTGCGTGAGTAGTTTAATGTGCAGGAGCCATTGCACACCAGCAGCCACACAAATCTTGGCGGAAGAGGTACCGGTGTCTGGTGGCAAGGAGGTCTGAGGTGACCAGGGTTTCTCCTTCATTGCAACCTTCATCCACCTTTGCAGCCATTAGGAGGTGTTCCTACATCAACTCCCTGCTCTGCTTTTGAAGTCTTACGTCTACTTGTAAGGGGATCTACAAACCCCATATTGGTCAGAGGTTTGTAGGGGCAGGGGAGCCTCTCCGGCCTGCAGGCAAGCAGTCTGGAGAGAGCACAGAGAAAGAAGTGGGGCAGAAAGGCTTCGGACAGCAAAGGGGGTGATATACCTGTACCAGGCTGCCTCTAGAAACACAGCCCAAAGGCACTGATGCAGACCACTAGGCCTAATTAAATGCCAGAGGCTAACTAAAGAAAGCCAGTCATGGGGTAGTAGAGACTCCCTGAAGAACCGTATCAAGGACTGGTGACCTCACCTGATTCTGCACAGACTGGCTTAATGACTGTGGGATAATCAGTGAGATGATTATCAGACAAATTCTGTGCGAGTGTGTCCGTTTGTCCCCTTATCCTCTTCTCCCAGGTTCTGGCTGCAGAGGAAAAGGATTGCCCAGTAACTAAGGCACTAAGTTACTCTGAGCAGATTCAGGTTCCATTCTTTGCTCTGTGTAAACTCACTCAAGTCACTTATTCTGTCTGGCCCTGACTTTCCCCATTCTGAAATGGGGGTAACAGCCCTTCCCCAATCTAACAGCAGCAGAGGCATTGTATGGGGGGGCACACGAGGTCATGTGCCCCCCCCCCATTTGCTGCTTGGCTTTACTGAGCATTCTCAGTAACATCAGCTGTCCCCTGCCCCCACCAGCAGGTACAGGTTGTCTCTGCTCAGCAGTATGGCTAGGCTAAGCACATTGAAGTTTGTGAGGTGCTCAGGTTGTGCGGTGATGGGGGACAGATAAGGACCTGCAATAGCTAGAAGTGCAGCTGTTTCCTGTCCACATCAAATCACAAAACATCACATACCAGATGCAGTTGATTCCTTACCACTGACTGTTCCTTTAGTTCGGGACACTGCCGAATGTGATGGACTGTTCCTTTAAATGTTTGAGCACTCCACACTTTCCAGTGCAAAGCCTCGCTTTCATGTTAGTTTCAGATTTGCAGCTGAACAATAAAGCCACCACAGCAGAAACTGTCTATCTGTCAGCTCACTGTGTCTGTCTATTGCCTTCTCTGCTAGTCCAAACATAACATGTCTCTATGTCCCTTCTCCCATTGCCTCAGCTCTCAGGTAATCCTTGTTTGGGGGAAGTCACTCACCTCAGGGCCAAAGCTACTTATGTCCCACACTGACTGGATTCCCCTCCTTTGCCTGCTCCCCACAGGCTCCACTTCCCCTCCATTTGACCCCTCCTCAGACAACTTCATGGATCTCCACAAGCCATACACATATCCTGCCTAGGCTGGGGAAAGCTGCACTGGGACATGCCTGTGTCTCCCTGGGAGACATCCTTGTAATGCAGAATCCATGGTGCCACCTTTCTGATGTTGCAAAGGTGCCAACAAGCCCCAAACCCACTGTCTGAGCCAAGCCCTCGGGCCTCACCCACACACTGAAGAGGGAAGGGTACAAGTCCTGGTTTCCCCCCACTCAGGTTCCCTAGGTGGCTGTGGTCACCTGGCACTGGATGCTCAGCCTGGCATAGAGCTGGACACGGCTGGCTCCACTCTTCACTACCTGTCTGGCAGGAGGTGGGGGAGGCAGATGGACCCTTCACTGCCCAGTCTGGCAGCACCTGGATCCACCTCCCTTAAGCCATGTGAGTTCCCACTCAGCCGCCAGCAGCTGGCTCTGGGGAGAAACACAATGGAGCCTTTAAGGGGTTCCTTCACCAAGAGCAGCAGTGATTCTCACCTTGTAATCCTGGGCAGCCTCCTCTATGGAGACTACTGTGTGAGGTCAGTGAGCCCAGGATGTCCTGCAAACCACACAGATGGCTTCTCCATCCTCCTCACAGAAAAGTTGGAGCTTCTCCTCATGTCTCTCACAAAGATTCTCCTTCTGTGCATTCCCTGGCTTTAACCCCAATTGTTTGATGTTCTCTACAATATCGGCGAGCTGCCTGTTGGGCCGGAGTTTCCCTTCCTGGAACAGCGCTTGGCACTGGGGACAGGGGATCTTTGCAGGGGTGGCAGTTTTGTAGAAAATTTGATGGTGCCCAGAACCTGCCCTCCCCCCCTCAAACTCCACCTCCCACCTGCCTAAGGCTCTGAGAGGGAGTTTGGGTTGGGGGAGGAGGTCTAAGGTGCAGGCCCTGGGCTGGGGAAGGGGATTGGGGTGCAAGAGGGGGTGAAAGGTGCAGGCTCTGAGATGGAGTTTGGGTGCAGGCTCTGGGCTGGGGGTGCAGGCTCTAGGAGGGAGTTTGGGGATGGGAGAGGGTGCAGAGGGAGGGGGGGCAGGCTCTGGAACAGAGTTGGGGTGTAGGCTCCGGGCTGGGGCAAGGGGTGGAGTTATAGGAGAGGGTGGAGGTGCAGGCTCTGGGAGGGAGTTTGGGGGCAGACGGGGTGTGTGGGAAGGGGGTGAAGGTGCAGGCTATGGGACAGAGTTTGGATGCTGAGTGCAGGCTCCAGGCTGGGGCAGGGGCTGTGGGTGCAGGCTCTGGGAGGGAGCTTGGGGGCAGGAGGGGGCTGTGGGAAAGGGGTACAGGTGCAGGCTTTTGGAGGGGGTAAGGGGTGCTCTGGGCTCCTAGGCAGGGTGGGCTGGGGGCCCTCTCTGTGCTCCTACCGCCAGGCACTGCCCCTGCAGCTTCCTATTGGCCACAGGGGTGCTTGGGGCAGGACACAGACCCACCCCGCCCAGGGGCTGCAAGGAGAGGCCGGCAGCCATGTGGCGCAAGCAGGCAGGAAGCCGCTCAACTCAGCTCAGCTCCGCTGTGCTGCCGGTGGTGGGTGGGCGCCCTGGGCTGTTTTAAATCGCCTGGGGGGGGGGGAGCACCTGGGGGCAGAAGGCGGGGCCGAGGGAGAGACCCGGCCTCAAACATTGCTGGAGCCAGGCCAGGAATATTCCTGGTACCCAGGCACTACGGGTCCATAGAACTCACTGCCCTTCATCTTTGTGCCTGATTCAGGCTCCCTTTGCTCACTATACTGGGTGATGCAGTCTCGGCAGAAGTTGTGCCCACAGTCTATGGTCACCGGCTCTGTCAGATACTCCAGGTGGATGAAACAAGTGACTTCTTCTAATGCTTTCCCTAGGAGAGCTGCTGAGGCCATGGCTGTCTGTGTCTTGTTGATGGCCGGTCCCCTTACTGCTTGGTTCAGCTCTTTACATGCACAGAATGAGGTGAGGGAATGGGGGTGGGGGGTGTCACAGAGTATGTGGGAAAGTGAAATGGGGTGAGATGGAGAGAACAGGTGAGAAAACTTTATTGACCTTCTGTAGGTTACTGGATATATATATATATATATATATATATATATATATATATATATATATATATATATATATATATATATATATATATATATATATGGATTTTAGAGCACTTTGTGACAATCAGCTCTTTATTGCTGAGGGAGAGCTATATCTGAGCAATGCCTTCACCAAATGACCACAACTTGCACCACTAACTCTACCTCTGGCTCTCATATGACACAGCAATATTTAAAGGATGCATGTGGATTTTAGAGAACTTTGAAATATCGGCTCTTAAAGAAAAAGCTCTGCCCTTCAGACAAAGTTTCCAACAGAAGCCCATTTCCTGAGGCAGACAGGGTAATAGTGCACAGCAGACAGGCAACCTCAGTACTTCGCTAAGGAAAGGACTCCAGGCTCTAGGTAATTGCTCTTCTCTGATCCCTGCAGCATGTTGCCTTGAGCTACCCAGTGACTAACACCAGCTGTGCTTCTACACACTCTCCTGTGACAGAGCAGCAGCCCTGCAGCACATGTCTCTGCAGCACCAACACTCAGGCTTGAGACAGTTACTAGCTGGAGCTAATTTTAACAGTTATTAACTTTTACAGTATTGCTTCCCCAAAGGGGCACTGGGTGCCAGGCATTAGCTGAGATCAACCCTCAGCAGCTGAGATCAGTTTGGGTAGAATCAGAGCAATAGGCTGAGCCCCAAGTTTGTGCAAAAATTTTATAACCAGAAAATGTTACTGTCACTTGTTTGAGGGGATGGGGCCCTGCCCCTTGGGAAGCCCTTATTCAGATAACTTTACATTTGAACCATGAACACTAGCCCAGACCTGCCGAAAGCACAGCAGTTTTCAAGACAATCCACAGCAGCATTTAGATTAAAGAGCACTTAAAAGACCAGCTGTTAAACATATGCTTGTCTCAACCTTATCGGTAGGGTGCTGTCACCCAGTGGAGGAAACCAGATACAGAAGATTAGATAAGGGGTGGAGTCAGCAAGATTGTCAGCTCCAAGGAAGGGATTCTTAAACTGAAGTTACACCACTGACCCCAGTCCCTGCCCTCCTCTGGGAGCCACTGGCAGCCTCCTTCCATACTGGGTTTCACTGGCCATGGATCCAAGCACAGATTTTGGAGCAGACTCAGACTGGTGAGTCTGAATCTACTCAGGTTTACTCACAATGGGCCAGTCCCAGGAAAACCAACTTCCACAAAAATTCATAATTGGTCTGGGTATCACGTATATCTAGCCTGATCCCTAATAGGTGTAACCCTTCTGCCCATCTAAGTTGGCAGCAACAAGGGCCGGGTTCTGTATCTAGGGGTTCCGTTTCAATAACGCAATGCAAAACCGGCTCGAGCCCCCACCCAGTGACCTGGGACAATTACATACCACCCCCTGGGCACCTCTAAGAGGCAATACTTCCCCTCTCGCAAGCACGGAGACTGAGTGTAACAGAAAATGTTTAATAACATGAGGTAAACGTCATCAGCATTAAATTGGAAAAACAACACAAACAGGCTTCATGAGCAAAAAAACCCACCCCAGCAAATTGGGATGTGTCCTTTCCCTTTGGTTCTTGAAACCAGCAGCCCAAGAATCACCAAAGTCCCAAAAGTCCAACAACCCCTCAAAGTCTCTCTCCCTGGTCAGTGCAGCCCCAGAGTTCAAGCTCGGGGGGGTGGGAGGCACGCAGGGGGTTAAGGGGCACCTTACGTGATACGAGTCCAACTGGCTGCCTCTCCGTGGGGTTCAGCCGCAGCCTTCTCCAAGAGCCGCTCCACTCCACTCCACCAGCTGTCCCGTGAGCCACTCCCGCCATCCACGAACTGCTCTGGCAGCTGCTCCGCTCTGCCTGTGAGTCGCTCAGCTCTGCTCCAACCATCCCTGGGAGGCTCCACTCTGCTAGCTGCTCCGCCAGCCACTTAGCAATATAGCTTCAGGCTACCCACTAGTTAACACAGTTTCAGTGATCTCAGCTCTTAATAACTTTAGCTCCTTTGTGATTTCAGCTCTTAACAATTTCAGCTCATAGTAGGGGAGCCCCAGTGCTAGTGCAAAATTGGCCCAAAGTGAATTCAGTTCAGCAGCCTGTAACTAGTGTAAGCAGAGTCAGGATGAGCTCTACCCTGACATCTGGTGGTGAATTATGGCGAGTGTGGAAAAGAACTCCAGGGGCTGATCTTGTTTGCATAGGCACACCCACTCGCCTGGCAAGAAACAACAGCAACTCAAAGTGGTTACTTTGGGGGCTCGTCCGGGATCCCCTGGGTCAGTACCCCTCGCAAGCACCTGTTGAGTGTTCCCCTGCATTGGGAAACAATTGTGGTTATATTTTGAGGAAATTACTGTTTGTATAATGGCTAATATGTCGGGTTTGTTGGGCCCCGGCCCTACAGCCTCTAGCTCAGGGGCCACAGCCTCAGCCAATGATTGGGCAAAAGCACTAGGGCAAATATTGGAAAAGGTTGTGTTGTCCCATGCTAGGTCAAACTCTTGTCGTGAGTTAAGGTTATTTGCTGGGGCAGAGGAGTTCGAACCCTGGTTGGAGCATACCACTGAAATGCTGGAGGAGTGGGCCGTACCTGATGCAGAAAAGCGAAGATGTCTGATAGAGAGCCTTAGTGGCCCAGCATTAGATGTGATTCGCACCCTGAAGCTCATTGACCCTGGGGTCAGTGTGAAGGACTGCCTAGAGGCCCTTGATCATACCTTTGGGAGTGTAGAGGGCCCTGAAGACAGTTACTGTAAGTTCCTTAATTCCCGACAGCAAATTGGCGAGAAGATTTCAGCCTGTATACAGAGGCTGGAAAGACTGCTTCAGAGAGCTGTCATGAGGGGTGCAGTGACTGCTGAACAGATGGATCGGACCAGACTGGCTCAAATTGTAAGAGGAGCTCAATATCAGAACTCGATTCTACTCCATCTCCGGCTAAGAGAACGACGGGAACATCCCCCAAGTTATTCCCAGCTGATAAAGGAGGTCAGAGAAGAGGAAGAAAGGCAGGCTGCCAGCGAGTTTTGGGAAGCCCAAACATTGGAGCCAGCCGGCACAACACCACTGCAAATGGCCAGTGTACTGATGGTGAGCACCACAGAGGAACTTGCCCAACAAGTTCAGGTCCTGACAGAACGGATAGCTGAACTGCAAAGCACCATTGATCAAGCTAAGACTTCCGGGAATAAGGAGCCTCTGACCGTGGCGATGGAGAAGTCAGCATTTAGAACCACCATCCCATCTGGGCGAAGAGGGAAAGGACAATTCTTCTGCTACCGATGTGGTCAGGATGGACACAGTGCTGCCAAGTGCCATAATGAAGAAAACCCCTCCTTAGTGTATGGAAAGCTGAGGATCAATTGGGAGAGATCCGGTAGCTGCCAGAGAGTCCGGGGACGGGGACCACCCAGGCCTGCAGGATTTGAAGATTCCCCCAGAAAAGACTGTCCAGCTGGGATCCCCGCAGGACTGAGAGGGCCTCGAGCAGAGGTCATGGTGAAGATTGAAGGGGTGGAGTGTAAAGCCGTGCTTGACACTGGATCTCAAGTGACTATTATATTTCAGTCATTCTACCAACAAATGCTTAGGCACCTGCCTATACAGCCACTGACTGGCGTTGGTCTGTGTGGCCTCAGCATGGATGAATACCTGGAATTCCCAGAGGAGGTTGCTGGGGTAAGAGAAGAGGTGGACACAGCTGCATTAATATGCCCTGACCCTAAAGGGACCTCTGATGTGTCTGTGCTGATAGGGACCAACTCCAGTCTCTTCAAGGTGCTCGCGGATTACTGCAGACGACGGGCTGGGGACCAGTACCTGACTACCCTGATGATCCATACGCTTTGTGCTGAAGCCTATAGGAAGATTGAGGGTGCTAAAAAGGAGACATCTGAGCTACCGATTGGGGCGCTGAAGTACATGGGCAAAACCCCGTTAGTAGTGCCTGCAAGGACGGAGCAAGAAGTGCTTGTCATGAGTACTCGGCTGAAAGGCAGTAAAGGGGCATTAACAATGGTAGAGCAGCCGGTTGAAGGAGAGCTCCCGGAAGGAGTGCTGGTCCCCAGTGGAGTCATAACCCTACCTGCTGAAGCCCAGGAAAAGGTGACTATACTGATTGCTAATGAAACAAGTCGAGATGTTGTGAAGCAAGGACAAAAGATAGCGGATCTCTTTGAGCCTGAATCAATTGTAAAACCCCAGTGTGAGACTCAAGTTCCACCAATAGACCCTGCAAAGTTTGACTTTGGAGATTCACCGTTGTCCGAGGAGTGGAAAGATCGCCTGAGGAGGAAACTTTGTGAACGATCCAAGGTGTTCTCATTGCATGAGTGGGATGTGGGATGTGCAAAAGGAGTAGAGCACAACATCAGACTACATGACGCGACCTTTCAGGGAGAGATCTAGGAGGATTGCCCTCTCCGAGATGGAAGATGTGCGACAACATCTTCAGGAGCTGGCTGCGAATGGCATCATTACAGAGTCCCGCAGCCCATATGCCTCACCCATTGTGGTGGTCCGTAAAAGGAATGGGAAAATCCGGATGTGTATTGACTACCGCACCCTAAACCGCCGTACTGTGGTTGACCAGTACACAATGCCCCGAGTCCAAGATGCCTTAGACTGTTTGCTGGGAAGCCAGTGGTTCTCTGTGTTGGATCTTCGGAGTGGGTGAAGCAGATAAGGAGAAGACAGCCTTCATCTGCCCAATAGGGTTTTATCAGTTTGAACGCATGCCCCAAGGGATCTCTGGAGCACCTGCCACATTTCAATGTCTTATGGAGAAAGTTGTGGGAGACATGAATTTACTGCAAGTGTTAGTTTATTTGGATGACCTGATAGTGTTTGGAAGAACCTTGGAGGAGCATGAAGAAAGACTTCTTAAAGTGCTTGATAGGTTAGAGGATTATGGTTTGAAGCTTTCAATTGACAAATGCCAGTTCTGCAGGACCTCAGTGAAGTATGTGGGTCACATCGTGTCCCAAGAGGGTGTGAGTACTGATCCCGATAAAATAGAAGCCCTCACTACATGGCCATGTCCAAGTAACTACAGAGAACTCAAGACCTTTCTTGGGTTTAGTGGCTACTATCGCAGATTTGTGAAAAACTATGCTACGATTGTAAAACCTCTGAATGACCTCTGAATGAAACCCCATTGGTGTTTCAAACCCTCAAAGAGGTTCCCATACCATCAGATATAAATACCTATCCCCATCCTCTCTCAATTCACTGGGTTTTGTAACCCATGCCCCTTGTCAAGCAAGTGCTACTTAGGTAATGGTGAAGGACTCACTCAGTCCTTCTGTCATACAACAGTTCCACTGGCCTTGATTCACAGAATCAGGGTTAGAAAACTTTATTCTTCCTGCCCCAATAATAGAGAAACTGGGGATCCCACACCAGCCAAAATAACCACTTTGAGTTGCTGTTGTTTCATGCCAGGTGAGTGGGTGTGCCTATGCAAACCAGATCAGCCCCTGGAGTTCTTTTCCACACTCGCCATAATTCACCACCAGATGTCAGGGTAGAGCTCATCCTGACTCTGCTTACATAGGGATCTGCTGAACCCAGTGCTAGCTGAGAGCATCTGTCCCTCCTTGGGCTGGTACTAACCCCAACCCCATTCTTTGAGTGCATGGGGCTGCATCCCCCTTCACTGGCTCCTGGGAACGAGGGAGAGAATCCTGGACTGCCACCTCTGCAATCTGGGGAATCAGCCCCAGTGACTCCAGTGGGTAACTTCTGATTTACACAAGTCCTGTGTGTTTTCCTGCCCCTGCTCCGTGACATGTGTGTAATGTTACCCAAAATAGTAAGCTTAGGGAGGACTAATGACCCAGAAGAGTTTGGCAGAAAGCAGCACATTTATTATACTGATAGCTAAGCTCAAAAGAAGCCGGGGGGGGGGAGGGCGGGTCACACTTGCATACTAACGCTCCTAGGACAGGAACGGCACTGGAGATGTCAGGATCCTTCAAGATAAGTGTCTCACAGCGCAGCGATGAACGGTGCGATGAAGGTAAGTCTTCCCAAGGCATCATGGCCTGCGACTAGAGATGACTTGGCCGTGTCTGTTTGGTCACACTCCACCTCCATGCATTGGGCATGTGATTGCTGCCTAATCAGAGTCCCAGACACCTTGTTTACCTGGGAGCTCTTCTGATCTTCCAGCTGCTCAACCAGCCCATTCATCCCACAAGCATTCCAGGAGGTAGGGGGAGGGGAAAAGCCACTTCACAGGTATTCAAAGAGGGAGAGGAGACAAAAAGGGGGGGAAATGTGTAACAGATCTTTTGAACCTACAGGTTATACAGAGCATAGTCATACAGGTATACAGATCACTGCTGCTCCTACAACATCTATCACTCTCCATTTGACATGTGTGGTACAGGTTTGCTGTTCCTGCTCCTGGTGTTTCAGGCACAGGCAGATCCCTGGATCCCTGCCTGACCTTCCTGAACTGGAGCACCCAGGAAAGTGACTCTGCACAAACGGCCCCTCCTCACCCCACCTCTGCTCCCGGGTGGGGGTCTGCAAGTCCCAGAGCTGCTGCCCTCCCTGACCCCCACAGGCTCTGCTCCCCAGAGTGCCTGCAGGAACCAATCTGGGTCTGGGAGAGCGAACACCCTGGGACTGGGCTAGGGACGGAGTCTCCAGTCTGAGGGGAGAGGAGCGGGGGAAGGAGGGAGAAGGCGAGATGGAGACTTAAAAGGGCAGCAGGGGAATGAAGTGGGAAGGGAGGTTCCCAGCTCCCAAGTCTGCCTGGTTCCATGAGTGATGTGATGGGGAACGGGAGGAGAGGTATGCAGTCCCTTTGTGAAGATGCCCCAGGGCCCAAATGAAGAGATGGTGGTAGTGGGACCAGTCAGTCCTTACCGTCTGTCTATGGACTCAATGTCTCCCCAGCTCTGTCTGTCCCTGGGAGCTGCCAGGCCCCCTGTGCTTCCCTCAAGCTCAGTGCCGCTCTGGAGTGAGCAGCCCTGTGTCTCTCCACCCACAGGCACCACCTTCCACTGGGCCTGGGGAGAGAACCGCCCCCAACCACAATAGCCCGGCCCTGTCAGGGTGTGTCCTCTCCCCACCCCCGCTCTGCACGGGGCAGCTGCTGTGCAGACTTGTCAGATGACAAAGGCCAATTGGCAGCTTCCTCACCTTCACTTGACCTGATTCTCCTGCTTGCCCCCGTGTGAACCAGGAATAACAGGTTTAATTTCACTTCCTTGTTCCCATAAAAGTGCTGCCCTAACAGCAACCGGACATTTCCCTTCTGCCAACTGCCTCCTGCTGCGGGGTGAGTTGGTAATAGTCATTGCGACGAGGAGCCATAGGCCATCCTCATGTCAGCCAGTTCCTGCAGCTTGGCCTCTTCTCAGCTCCAGCCAGTCACTCCAGCTGCTCTTGGTGTGGATGCTGTACAGGGAACAACTGTGTATGTGGGCATCACATCTCTCATGAGTCTGGCTATCCCTGCACACACCTCCTGTGTCTGTCTAGTTACAGAACCCAGTGCCCATCACCGCAGTAGCTCGACTGACATTACAAAGCAATCACTCAGTCTGAGGATCAGGATTATCCCCTTGTCCCATCGCATGCTGAGAAGTGTGAGCACTAACCTCCCCCTCCCTCCATTATTACTGTATTACAGTAGCTCCCACAGGCCCCAGCTCAGACCAGCGCCCCACTATGCTAGGTACTGTAGCCCCAATTTCCATATGGGAGCAGCTGGAGGGACAGTGACTTACCCAAAGTCACAGCACCCGTCAGAGCCAGGGTTGGGAATAGAGCCCAGGACACCTGTGTACTATCCACTAGTGCACACGGCCTGCCCTTTCCTTCAAGGGTCGCTGTGGGGAGCTGCTGTGCAGAGCTGGGCCAGGCAGTTTGCTCTGACAGTGGTTAGGTCTGTGCACATTCTCCAAGGCCGTTGTGTGGGGTGGGGGAGAAAGGGGGTTCCAGAGCTGGGCACCTGTCATTGAGCAGGCCCTGTCCCCAATTCAGTGGTCCCAGCTGCTGCGGCAAGTCGGGTGCATGGGGAGAAAAGGGGGTTCTGAGAATTGGGGCCCAGTTCGTTTGTGGATCCGGCCCCTGCAGTGAGGCTCAGTGGGAGTTGGGCAGGGTGTGGGAATGGCAGGGTGATGGGGTCACATCCCCAGTGTTAGGTAGAAGATGGGCTGCCACATGCTGCATCATCTGAAGTTTTCTCATGGTATTTACTGGTTAGAGCCACCAGAATCAGGGCCTCCTTTCCCACCTCTGATCTGCATTCCCTGCATGCCACAGGCATCTGATGAATTCCCCTTTGCCCACGGGAAAGCGAGCAGCAGAACCTGGGCCAATGCTCAGGGTCTCTAAGCCTCAGGGCACTGTGCACAATGTGGATTTTAACTCTCCAGAGAATTACTGGGTAACAGTACAGCACAGTGCAATACAATTAATAATTTCCAGGGCTCAGTTTTTCCCATCACTTTTTCCTTTTTTTCCTTTTCCACTTGGTGACTTTTCCAAAGCTGAGGAAGTTGTGGTGTACTGAGGACTGTGCTGGAATTGCAGCTATCACATTAAGAACAGGGAATGGGGGTCCCCTGGTCCTGCATGCAGGCTAGTGGGTGCTGTTACTCTAGCAAAGCATGCGATAGAGTCAGTCAGCAGAAGAAGGTGGGGTGAGTTGTGTCCCTTTACCTCAGGGAGCAGCCCAAGTTAACTCTACTGTGAAGATAGACCTCGTTAGGGCAGAATGCAGCAACCTGCTTCGGTATGGGTCGGGGGTTCCTGCCTGTGGGTCCCAATACAGGGACAGGAAGTAAAAACTCTTTTCCAACTGCTAGAAAACCCAAAGCAAAGAGGCGACTCCTCTGAGCATTTCAGGTCAGTTGGAGGTATTTACACTGTAGGCTATGAATCAGAAAGCTGCAGATCTCTTCAGATACCTGCTTAAAGGATCCTGACTGTAACCAACAAGCCATTGTTGATGTCTGACTCACAGCCCAGAGAACCGGTCTGAGTGGTTTGTGAAGAATTATAAAGAGGTGAGGAGAAATTCATACAAATAAATATTTCCCCTAAGACTTCAGAGCTCCAAAATGCTTCACTCATAAGTATTTAGCATTATTACCATACCTGAAGCAATCAATTAATTAAAAACACAGAAATTTTGTTTTTAGAAACTTTTTCTATCCATGGACTCTCCTCCCACCCCGTGCATAGATTCCAAGTGCACACACACACACAGGGCAAACAGAACCAAATATGAACAGAGAAAGTTACACACAATTGTGTCCTCTTTCAGATACGGAGGGAAGCCATTCCAAAAGTCATCTGCTGGATCTGTGTGTCCTGCCTTGGTCACCACAATTCTTTGGTAAACCGTCAAATAGTTTCACATTCCAAACTCACAGTGACATTCTGCAGAAAGGCAGCAAGGCCAGGGCCTGATGAATCCCATGATTCCATAGCCAGCAAATTCACCCCAGCCATACCACCGGCATCCAGAATCTGAGCTCTTGGTCCACTGTGGCACTGTACAGGGGCTGTTAAAATCTGTATCTTGTTGGGGAAGAATTTCCCTCATATAGACTCTGTGCAACACAGCAGTAGGCTCTGCATCAAAGGGCCTTTTGGAAGCCCCACAATAAGGGATGTGCTGGGAGTACAGCTGGGGGCTAGTGGGGCTGGGAGGGAATGTGCTGCAGGTAGAGGGAGTAGGTCTATACTATTAGCAATGTGGGCATTTTTCACAGTATGGTCTCCCATAGGTGGCCCACACTGGGCTCCTGTGACTTTGGGTAGTTCCACTGGCTACCTTAAATTACACTGGGGATGCTCTGCTCCCCTCCTGCTCCCAGAGCAGCCTGGAATCCCAAGGATACAAAAGTGGTGTCAAGTGACCTTTGCCGTCCTCCCCCAGAGCTGTGAGTTCGTGCTGCAAGTCGCAGAGGCCCAGCACAGTTTTGCACCCTGTTTCTAGCCCTTGTGGTTGCAGAGATAACCTTGAAAAGGAACAGAGTGTAAGTGATGCAGTGAGACCTGCCTGAGTCTGCACACAGCCTGAAATGATACCACTAAGAAATGGGAATATCTCCATTCCTCACAGCTCGGTGGATTTGCGATGCTATGGAATTCAGCGTGTCTGCCACAGAATTCACAATGTTCCTGGGGCAGGCTGCCCAATGTTTTATCTTCTGTGTCCCTGCCCTGCTGCAAACAGCAGCGGGGGGATCCACCCCTCACCTAAACAGCCAAGGCTTCAGTCTGAGAAGGAATCTTCCTTCCCTCTTTCAAACATGCAATAGTCCGACCAACACTGAGCAAACACACCCTGGACGCTTCAATTCTAACTAACTATCACCCAGTGTCAGACCTCCTGGAATGCTGGACAATCCTAATGAATATGTGATTGGATCTAATACAGCCTGGACAATATCTGACACCCCTGGTTGTGAGTCTCCTGGGCACAACTGCTGAACAACACCTGCTTCCTGTCTGACAGTTCTGAGCCCCATAGTCAGAAACAAGATCTGCCTAAGGGGTCAAATCAGCAATGGGCATTAACACACTCTATCAATATAACAGAATCAAATAGTAATAATTAATAAATAGCAAAGGAGACGGAAATATAATCTGCAAGAAAACACTCTGCCATCTCAGGGAAAGCTGCACACGCTGGGGTCCCTCTCAGCATTGGAGCTGGGAGAAGAATGGTGTTTTTGGTCCTCTGGCAATTCCAAAATGTTTTTTTTAAAATTGGTCGTGGTTGAACCAAAAATGAAGCTGTTCAGAATTTTTGGCAAATTGAAAAAGATTCATCTCAGGTTGAACAACCTGTTTTGTTTAGTTTCTGGGCATTGTAACGGCCTGTATTAAAACGTGAAGGAAAAGAAGGGCTACCATGGCCAGAGGAGGAGGAGGAACCACCTTCCTCCATTTGTCTCCCATTGCCCAGTGGTGAGATCACTCACCTGAAATGTGGGAGATCCAGGTTTAAAGCCCTCCTCTGCCTGATTTAGATCAGGGACTTGACCTTGGGTGTCCCCCATCCCTGGGGAATGGTGTGGTGTTTAATACTCACTCTCAGTCCGTCTACACAGCAGCCACTGGGAGGTGTAATTCCCAGCTCAGGTAGACATACACACGCTAGCTCTGCTCCAGCTAGTGCCTAAAAATAGCAGTGTGGCCACAGCAGCTCAGACTAACCACCTGCATATGTTCCTAGGTGGTCCGGCAGGATGGGACATGGGCAGCTAGCCTGAGCTACTGCCCATGCACCACAACCCCACTGCTACTCTTAGTGAGCTATTTGGAGCAGAGCTACAACATGTACGTCTGCCCGTGCTGGGAACCACACCTCACAGCTGCTATGTAGATGCCCCTGGGAGCAAGCGCTGCTCCAGTCAGTGTCTGAGCTCTGGCTGATCAGCATGGCCTGACACAAACCTCTGCATCCCATAACAACAAGTTTCAACTGCCTGAGTCTCTCAAAGGTGCAGTTCCCCCCTCCTCCTGCCTCAGCCAAACTTATCAATGAAAACAGTTAACAATCATCATTAATATAACACAGAATTTCAAATACTTACAGATATAATCCCTGGACATTCTCTTTATTTTTACAGTTTTATGTGTGTGTGTGTGGGGGGGGGGTTGTGGGCTGGGGGGAATTTTGTGTTATTTCATTGCATCCATGCAGCCGGGGGGCAATGGGGAGGTAGGTCCTGCCCTGGTGGGAGGGAGGCCTGGAGTGCTGTGAAGCGTGCCTCTACTCCACACTCCAGCTGTTGCAAAGTGGCACAAGGGGTCACAGCACCACTCAGGTTGGGCCCAGCTGCCCTTCCATCATGATTAGAGTGGGTGGCCAGGCTAAATATGAGAGAGTGGTGCTGCAAACCTGTTCACCAGGTCACAATGCCACTTACTCAGATCTGACCTGCCCCACTGTCATGATCATGTCTCGGTCGATTGGATGCAAACAACAGAGGTAAGCCTAGTTGAGCTGGCCAGGGTGGGCAACCAGGAAAGGGCATTTCAAAAACATGGGGACTTTTCAAGGTGGAGCCGTGCTTCTGGTTTCTGGGACCCCTGAGCAGGGGAGTTGACGTTTGTGAGTAGACCAGTAACTATTGTGGGGACTGGGGCACTGTGGGGCAGTGGCTGGAGAACTGTTGGGGTTCATGCAGGTCATACAATGTCTACACTCACACTGTCGACCTAAGTAGGTCAACAATAGCTCTGTGCCATTCTGGGAGGTCGTTAACTGCATCGCCATGGCAGGGTGTGTGTGTCAGCCCTGGACAGATTGTAGTGTAGACACAAACAAACATTGCTCAACACAGAGCAACCTACGTCAATGAAACTTTGCAGTGTAAACCTGGTTTGTGCCTATCGGGGCCGTTTGTGCAGAATGACTTTCATGCCCATCCCCAGAATTTTCCCCCAGGTCTCTCCTCACCTGGAGTCTCCAGCTCAGGAGGTGATGTTGGCAGAGTCTGGGGCTGCCCTAGGGCAGTGGTTCTCAACCAGGGTACGTGTCCCCTTGGGGTATGCAGAGGTCTTCCAGGGGTACGTCAACTCATCTAGATATTTGCATAGTTTTACAACAATCTACATAAAAAGCACTAGCAAAGTCAGTATAAACTAACATTTCATACATACTTGTTTATACAGCCCTACATACTAGACCAGTGTTTCTCAACCTGGGATTGTGGTTTCTTTTATAATTATATGATAAAAATGAGAAATTAAGCAATTTTTCAGCAATAGCATGCTGTGACACTCGTCTTTTTATGTCTGATTTTTTAAGCTAGGAGTTTTGTAAGCTAGTTTGAAACTTGGGTACCCAAGACAAACCAGACTCCTGAAAGAGGTACAGTATTCTGGAAAGGTTGGGAACCACTGTCCTAGGGCGCTGGTTCAAGCCACCAGAGGAAGCCTCCCTTGACTTGGTGCAGATTGCGCTAAAATGAAGCTAGATTCTCCCCAGCACAGACCCCACCACTGAGGAGCAGCAGCTGCTCCGCCCAGGATCCCAGGTTATCTGGAGGCAGCAGCAGCTTGTAAGTGGCTTTATCACTAAGGCTACATCTACACTACAGCCCTTACAGCTGCACAGTTTTACCACTGCAGCTCGCTGCTGTAAGGTCTCCCGTGTAACCACGAGGAAGCGATCATATTATATTCACTGTAGGGTGACCGTATGTCTCGATTAGGCTGGGACAGTCCCTTTTTTAGGCCCTGTCCTGGCCGTCCCAACTTTTTTAGCAAAACTGTGCATTTGTCCTGTTTGTTTTTCCCATCTGACACTCAGTTGGCAAGAGCAAACGGGACAAATGCAGTTTTGCTACAAAAAGTGGGGTGCGACCCCTAGCAGGGCACAGAGAAACATGTGGGTGGGAGGGGGGATGAGCAGTAATGCCAGCCCTGCACCAGAGGGAGGGCTTGGCAGAGCAGCTGGGACCAGGCCAGCCCTGTGCGGGTGAGTGGCAGGGGGCCTTGGTCTGGCCTTGTGCACAGGGTGTAGAGGGGGGCCTTGGATGGCCCTATGTGTGCAGGCGGCTTGGGGGCTTGGACCAGCCCCATGCGGTGTCCCATTTTCCCTTTGGGAAAATATGGTCAACCTAACTCACTGCAGTGACTCTGGGTCACTGTGGGGAGCCCCAGGCAGCTGCTGCTGGGGACCACAGAGCTCTGGCTGCAGCTGGGAGAAGTGAATATTAAGGCATAATATTCCCACTGCTCCCCAGGAGACTGTCCCAGTGCAGAGACCCCAGCCTGGCCAGGAAACCTCATCCTGGGACCCCAGAACCAGATTTCTTCCATTCTCATTGCAATGACACTGCTGGGCAAAGGAACTTCTGGCCAAACCAGCACCAGGAGCTGGCACAGTGTGGCATCTGGGCCATGCCCTTTATCTGGCCATGCCCCCTGCTACCAGATGCAGGCAGGGCCCGGAGTAATAGGAGCCCTGAGAGAAGAACTCACGTTTACAAAAGCAAGAAGAGCCAGAAGGGAGAGTGTGTGAGACAAGGGCAAGATTTCAAACTGCTCTGTGAGAAGAATCAGATCCCAGCTGTGAGATGTGTGACAGAACCAAGGAGCACAGAGCTCACACTACAGTTCCCATAGAGGAGGCTGCCCAGAGTATTGTGGTAGGAAAGCATTGTCCAGTGTAACATTTCCTAGCTGTTGCTGATTTCTTTGTAAGATGCCTGCACCTCTGAACTTGTTGCTCCTCTGTTGGAATTCATCTTTCTAAGCTGACTACCCAGTCATTAAATAAATAAAGTATTTGTTGGCCTTTCTCTGTATGCACTGTACAGCCCAGAATGAGAGCAGGGCACCACTGGGTGACACAGGAATTCTGATCTATTGCAGGAACACCACTACGGTGTGCCCCTGAGAGTTAAATTGTAACCCAGGAGCCTCAAACCTTTTGGGTGGGGTTCTGGGAAAGGGCGTGTTTAAGCACAAGGGAGGCTGAGGTGTCACCACTGCACCCAGAGAGTCTAGGCAGTCAGACACTGGGTCCCCATTCTCAAGATGAGGTATTAGACAATAGGTCTTCACCCCAAGAGTGTGGTAGGGAATTAGGGTACAGGCTGGACTAGGTTCAGGTTCTATAACTGTGAAATACCCCAGGGAGCCAGAGCAGCAGAGACTTAGATTCCCCTCACAGCTGTCCTATGGGGTGGCTCACTATCATCTGTACCACCTGCACACCAAGCAGAAAGGCAAGCTGAGAGCGCTAATATGCACAGCATGCAAATCACCTGAGCAGAGGAATGAACTCCTTGTCCTTGAGCTCAGAGAACGCTGCTTATTCCCTCAAACCATCAAGTCAGTGCACGATGCCATGGGTGTTCTTGACAAAGGAGTTTCTGAAGAAACATTTGCTCACAGAGGTACTAAAACTTCGGCAGCTCACTACATTGTGAGATATTCCTAAACTGGTCTTTCATGCCATTGAAAAGCTGATCTTGGGGGCAGTCCAATGGGACCCATTTTTGGATGATCAGAAGCCTAGATTTGTTTCAGAGAATCATAGGGTTAGGAGGGACCACAAGGGTCATCCACTCTAACCGCCTGCCAAGATGCAGGATTTCATGTGTCTAAACCATCCAAGACAGATGGCTATCCAGCCTCCTTTTGAAAACCTCCAGTGAAGAAGCTTCCACAACCTCCTTAGGTGTCTGTTCCATTGTCCTACTGTTCTTACAGTTAGCAAGTTTTTCCTGAGATTTAATCTAAAACTGCTATACCTAATTCTAAAACAAAATGTTATAAAAATCTGAAAATGATAAAAGCAGAGTATTTGGGGATATATCTTGGGAACCCCTTGACCAAATAACCCCAAAATAGCCTCACAAGCTCTATTTCAGACTCTTTTAAAGAGTACCATTTTTAGAAGGAAGATACATATCCACATGGGTTTCAATATACTTCAAAGTTCATAAGTAGGTCATTTTATGGAGGATGGTAGCTCTACAGCCCCTTAATTAAACCACTCAACTTCCACCATAAAGTGTATCCCCCCTTAGTCCTAATTTGTGTTTTGGTCAGTGGTGAATCAAATCCTCTGCACCTCCTTGCTCCCTCAAAAGAGTGGAAAACACCAAGCAGAAAAAAACTTTATATTTATTTAAAATGTTCAGTTTACAAAAAAAATGAGGGCTTCAATCACTTAGGGAGTGATTATGTAAGGTCAGAACAGAGAAAAAGTGCAAAATTTGCAGAAATCACTTTTTCAACGCATTAAAATGGCTACACTTTTCATGGACCAGTGAATTAAATAGATGGATTACGTAATGAATGACACCATCACGTTCAGTAGCATTCCCAGCCTGTCTGTCACCCTGGCTCATGTCTCTCCTTGTCACTTCCTTTCACTTTCATTCTCCTATCTGGCAGTCTCTGACCCCTACAGTCAGCTACACTCCTCAAGGATCACACAGGCCAGTGACAAACAGGCTGCACAATTCTTGGAGCAATGTGGTTGGTTTCTTCATTTCAGTAGCACCCAGGGCCGGCTCCAGGCACCAGCTTCTCAAGCAGGTGCTTGGGGCGGCCGGTCGGGAGAGGGGCGGCAGGTCCAGGTATTCGGCGGCAATTCGGCGGACGGTCCCTCACTCCGGCTCGGAGTGAAGGACCTCCCGCCGAATTGCCGCCGCAGATTGCGATCGCGGCCGCGGCTTTTTTTTTTTTTTTTTTGGTTTTGGCTGCTTGGGGCGGCCAAAACCCTGGAGCCGGCCCTGGCAGCACCTTGGTCTTTATAGTTTAACAATTCAGAGGCCCCATCAAGCCTTATGGGTCATACAAACTGATTGTATCGTAGAAGGTTTTCAGGAAGACAAGAGTTCTCCAGGATCATAGAGATTAGGGTGTCTGAGGCTAGAGAGGTTGATTTCAGGGTCCTTAGAGGGGATGTTTTCCCTAAGTGTCAGGGACACAGTCTGAGCTGTGATTGTTCACTTTGAACCCAAAGCCAGGGGTGGATTCTCTCCCCACTGAAGGAAGCCGGTGGGAAAGTGAAGATTGGGGCATCATTATCAGCATCCAGAAATGTCACCAGCCCCTGTTCATAGTCCAAACAAAACCGGATCCTCCTGGGGACCCAGCTCAGGGGCAGAGGGGTTTTAGGGGAGGTGAGAGCCTGGAACTCACCCCACCACTGCTCCACAGCCCAGATCCCCCACTCAGGGTTAAAGCAGATCAATCCCTTCCTCCTCACAGACTCTCTGGCAACCCCCACAGCCCAGATTATTTCACCTCCCACCTCCACCTCCCAGTAGTATCTCCCAGATGTGAATCCCTCACAGCCCAGCACGCACTCCAGGGTATCAAATCTCTTGGGATTGTTGGGCAGTCTGTGCCATTTGTCTCCCCATCTGACACTTTTCTGACCCTCAGAGAGGAGGAGTTCAGGATGAGCCGTGTCTGGATCCAGCATCACATTCACTGGGGAGAGAGGAAAGCAGAGTATTAGAGCCAGAGATCATCCCTGAGGTGAGTGGCCTGTCTACTCATTCCTATAAATTTAATATATATAATGTGTATGGATATCTATGAAAATCCCAGGGTCAGAGTTAAGGGTGTTTGGATGATAGTCAGTGAAAATGTTTCTGTTCATTGGTGTGGGCATGAACTCAGAGTTAAGGTTGCTGTTGGATTGTTTGTCTGACTTCAACTTGGGAGCATCTTAGTAATGTTGGTTGTGTCATGGTCAGCATTGGTTTGGTTAGTAACTTTAACTACAAGTTCAAGAAAACATTTTCATGGGAATTTTCTCATAACTGAAAAATAATTTCCACCTTGAAATCTCACCCTGTCTGTGCGATCCTAGAGTATTCTCTTTTTTTCCCTCCAGTTCAACTGGCAGAATGTCTACGGGGGAAAAGATAAAATCAATGAGATTTTATGTTGTCATATTTATAACAACATCCCCACTCTTAACTCACATGACTGTGTTTTAATTGTGGCAGAGAAACAGACAGAGAGGGACAGAGACACATATAGTTCTTTAATACAAACAAGTCTGAAACCTTCCATTTTCTCTTTCATTCAGCCATCTCACAGCAATGGAATCAATATCCATTAAGTCTCTGAACCATCCTAGGAGGTACAATCTCTCAGAGATGTTTACTGTTCTCTCATCATCCCCCTCCAACCCTTGGTTGGTTTGTCTCATTCTCCTATTGCATTTTGTCATGACCTAGACCCAGATCCTGCAAAAACTTTAGCGTGACCATTATGCTCAGCATCTGTATAGAGCTCAGAACAATGTGGCCCTTGTTGTCCATTGACTGAAATACAAACAACAACAAAAATATTGCATAGATTTGGAAATTAAGGCTGGATGAGGTTTGGCTCAATGGGCCAGACTCATGCCTGCTCTGGCAAAGGGATAGAAGGGGACAGTTTTTGATCTCCCTAATCAATGGTTACAGAGGCCAGTATAGTCCTGGCACATGATAGAGAAGTCCTGAGGTCCTGGCACAGTTACACCCTTGTGCCACTAGCCTCTTGTGATATTTCCCAGGTGTACCCAGGGCTGTGAGCACTTCACTGCCACATGCCTTACCAGGAGAAGCCATATGTGTACCTGCCTTGGGCCAGCTCCCAACTCCATTGGCCATAGGCAACACAGGCACTGCCCTCTGGGCTCCACAGGCCCTGCTGTCTCACGTCACATTAGTGATTGGCTCATTCCTACCCTCAAACCCTGCAAGCATCTCCCTGGAGCGTCCATGCCCTGGTTCACTGGACACTCATAGTGTTCACAGATTCGCTGCTTCTAAAGAAACAGTGCACACTAGTTTAGCAGTTACACTTCAGGTCACTGTGCTGCTTGACACATGGAACTTAGCTATTTTTATATTGAAAACAAACACCATATACTTTTATTTAACAAACAATCAAGATTCAAGTCATAGCGAGTAGTATTGGAAACAAATGGTTACATTTAAAATAGGGCTGTCAAATGACTAAAAAGCATTAATCTGTTGATCTGGGGTAAGTGACTGATCTCTTGGGACTAGAAGCAACCTGAATATATTGTGATTTTTAGTGTAAAGCCTTGTCTACACTACATAGTTTTATCGGCAAAAGTCAGGTTTCATTGACAAAACAGTGGAGGTGTACACACTGCAATGTTCCTTCTGCCAACAAAACTCTCCTGCTTTGCCAACAAAATAAAACCACCTTGACGAGAGGCATAGAGCTTTTTGCAACAAAGTTATATCAACAAAGTGTTATTGTAGACACTGCGCTTGGTTATGTTGCTAGAATTGGCCTCCAGGAGGTTACCCAAAATGCCCATCCTGACTGATCTGGTCAGCAGCCCAGTACCCAGGTACACACCTTTTAAAGGCCAGGGAATTTTTGAAATTCCACTTCCTGTTTCCTCGGCATAGAGAGCTCACATCTCATCTTCCCAGCTGACCATGGTGGCTCCATGCAGCAAACATTCTCCCAGTTGGAGTACACCGGAGTTGTTGGATCTGCTGATGCTGTGGGGAGAGGAGGCTGTGCAGTCCCAGCTGCACTCCAGCTGTAGGAACTTCATTACCTATGGGCAGATTTCTCATGGCTTACTGGAAAAGGGTTACGAACAGGACAGTCATCAGTGCTGAGTGAAGATAAAGGAGCTGAGGCAGGTGTACCAGAGGGCAAGGGAGGCAAACCGTTGCTCTGGTGCTACGCCGAAGATCTGCTGCTTCTATAAGGAGCTGGCTGCCATCCTTGGCAGTGACCCCATCTCCACCTCCAAGAGCCTCGTGGATACTTTAGTGAGGCTGCAGGCAGTGGACAGTAGACTCAACCCCAAGGACAAACTTGTGAACGAGGAGTTTGAATTGGAAGACAATGTGGAGCACACGGCAGGGTCGTCCAGTGGCACAGCGAGTCAGGACCTCTTTTCCACTCTGGAGGGGTCTAGCCAGTCCCAGCAGTCTGGCTCTGGCATGCATGATACAGGAGAGGAGAGCTTTGGTAAATGATCTTTTTGAGTTGATACTGCTCGGTTATATGAGGTAAAGCTGTCCTTTTCTCTGTGAATTCTAGAAGTGGGTGAAAGGATAGAAATGTACAAGACTAGCTGTTTTTGCGTGTGCTCCACTTTCCCTTGTGCAGCTAAGCAGTGCAGCACAACTGTGTTCATGCACATCGAGATTTCATGGGAATCCTCCACAGAGATCTCTAGGAATTTTCCTGGAGGTACTCGCCAATCCTCTGCCGAAGGTTCCTTGGCAGAGCTGCTTTGTTCCTTCCCCCATTGTAGGAAACTTTCCCATGCCAATTGGCAATCACTTGTGCAGGGACCAAAGCAGCACACAGGCGAGCAGCGTAGGGACCCGGTCTGAAGCCCCTCCTCTGGTCAAACTTACCATGATTAGGGTGCTCACTGAGATGTGTGCTTGCCTGGGGATAGTGAGAAAGTGATTTGTATGTAAAAAGAGGTATTTTACTATAATGATTCAATGCTATGTGTGAACTAACAATCATGCTTCTGTTTATTGTTTGTTGTGCTTCTGCAGATGCAGCCTTCACGGGAACCCCCTACACACCAGCGGAGTGCCTCCCCCAGACAAGGACGCAACCAAGGTGGAGTAAGGAGGACATGTTCCAAGAGACGCTTCAATTCTCAGAGGCTGAAAAAAGAGAACACAGGGACTGGAGAGAGACCCAGAAGGAAAAATGTAAAATAGAGAGGCAGGACAGAAAGGAGAACGAGGAGCACATTATAAAGGGCCAGGAGCGGATGATAAACGTGATGGAGGAGAAAACAGAGATGCTGAAGTCCCTAATCATGCTCCAGGCAGAACCCATGAGTGCTCATCCCGCCCCCTCTCCCGTTGAAGCTGATACAGAACTGCTTTCCATGCCATCCCAAACTTCCCAACCCATCTTGGTACCCCACTTGTTCCACCCCCTCGGACAGCTTCCAAAATGATAGCTGGACGTACACACAGCTATGAGAGCCTACACTGCCATGCGCTATTATCTCCCTTCCCACAAAGCCTTTTGTGTGTGTTGTTAATAGGTATTTAATAAAAACAAACTCTCTGAAAGATAACCAGTCTTTATTTGTTTCCTAGACATGGTGTTTGCTGCTGATAGTAATATGCAGTGGCAATCTGATCATTTGCTGAGTAAAAATCCGAATCAGGAATCATTGCTATTTTCATGCAAGGTGGCAAGTTAGCAAAGCATGGCAGAGTGCTATATAGATAGACATATTACTGGTGCTCATTGTCAGAATGTTGTCTCAAAGCCTCCTGGATTCGAATAGCCCCCTGTTGTGCCCCTCTAAGAGCCCTGGTATCTGGTTGCTCAAAATCAGTCACCAGGCAATCTGCCTCTGTGCTCCATCACTGGGGAAACTTTTCATCCTTAGCCTTGCAAATATTATGAAGCACGCAGCAGGCTGCTATGATCATGTGAATATTTTCCTCATTTAGGTCTAACCTGCCATAAAGGCAGGGCTAGTGCACTTTTAATTTACCAAATGCACATTCTACAGTCATTCTGCACCTGCTCAGCCTATTATTGAAGTGCTCCTTGCTGCTGTCCAGGTTTCCCATGTAAGACTTCATGAGCCATAGGAATTAGAGGAACGCTGGGTCTCCCAGGATCACTATGGGCATTTCAACATCCCCCACTGATTGCAAATTTCTGTACAGGCCAGTGTTCCTGAAGATGCATGTGTCACGCACCTTCCCGGACCACCCCGCATTGATGTCAGTGAAATACCCATGGTGATCCACAAGCGTCTGCAACACCATAAAGAAGTGCAATACCCCTTTCTATTGATGTACTCTGTCACAAGATGGTCCAGCGCCAAAATTGGAATATGTGTGCCATCTATCACCCCACCGCAGTTAGGGAATCCCATTGCCGCAAAGCCATTCACTATTTCATTTGCATTGCCAAGAGTCACAGTCCTTTGAACCAGGATGTAATTAATGGCCCTGCACACTTGCGTTAATGCAGCCCCAGTGGTGGACTTCCCGACTCCAAACTGATTCACGACTGACCAGTAGCAGTCTGGAGTTGCCAGCTTCCACACAGCGATCGCCATGCGCTTCTCCACCAAGATGGCAACTCTCATTTTGGTGTCCTTGCACTGCAGTACTGGGGTGAGCTCCACACACAGTTCCAGGAAGGTGGCTTTCTACATCTGAAAGTTCTGCAGCCACTGCTCATCATCCCAGACCTGCATAATGATGCGACCCCACCACTCTGTGTTTGTTTCCCAAGCCCAAATGTGATGGTCCACTGTGCGCAGCTATTCCGTGAATGCAAAAGTAATCTGGTGTTGTTTCCTTCCATGGCACACAGCAGGTCAAGCAATTCTGATTCCTATTCAGACTGGGAGTTCATGATATACTGCATGACCATCCGCGATATGTCCATAAAAGTGACCACAACAATACACAGCAGGGCAGGATCCATCTTTTCTGACAGAGATGGCGGGCACACAGTAAACAGCGGCCATTAAAAAGTGCAGCAACACACAGCTGGAATCCCATGGAATGATGGGAAGGAAAAAACTACGTCATAGGACGTTGATCCTGCCCCCATGATGCACTGTGATCCACTCCACCTTCCCACAACTTCTGGCTGCAGAAAGTGGCGAGTAGCACAGTGGGATAGCTATCCACAGTGCACTCCTTCCACTGTCAATGCTACAGCATCAAGTGTGGACATGCTCCGCTGACAGAAGGAGCATTGTGTGAACATGCAGAAGCAATGTAATTATACCAGTTTTTGACTGTTGGCATAAATTGGTTGACAAAACTGTGTAGTGTAGACAAACCCTAAATGACCATTTATCCCTAAATCCAGCATACTCTCTACTTCATTATTCAAGTAATTAATGAAAATATTGATTAGTACCACACCCAGTTCTGATCTCTGTGGTACCCCACTAGATGCACCCTTACAGTTTGGCAGTGAATCACTGATAACTACTATTTGATTATGGATTTCAAACCAGGTTTGCACCCATTTTATAGTAATTTCATCTAGATCCCATTTCCCTAGTTTGCTTATGAGAACATAATGTAGGACTGTGTCAAAAAGCTGACTAAAAGCATGATACAACACATCTAAAGCTTTCCCCCAGCCCTGGACCAGTAACACTGTTGTAGCCCATACAGCCAGCTTTAGCAATGTGACATATGGGATCTGTGACACCACACACCAGTCAAGGCACTCATTATTTAACTAGTATTGTTCCATAGCAGAGTCCTTATACATCTCATTCACAGTCTCCTTGCCTGTGCTTGACCCAGATAAGGATTTGTACAGCCAATCGGCTGTTGTCCATCCCTTAAGTCATTTCATAAGAACATAAGAGAACATAAGAGCAGCCATACTGGGTCAGACCAAAGGTCCATCTAGCCCAGTATCCTGTCTTCTGACAGTGGCCAGTGCCAGGTGCCCCAGAGAGAATGAACAGAACAGGCAATCAAGTGATCCATCCCCTGTTGCCCATTCCCAGCTTATGGCAAATAGAGGTTTGGGACACCATCTCTGCCCATCCTGGCAACATCTCAAAGACAACATCTATAAGGAATACATCAACATTCCTCCTTTGGTGGGCGATCACACAGAAAGCCAAACCTGGAAAATCCCACAGATGGCCTGTTGCTCAGAAAAGGGCCATCACTGCATTTGTAGATGGGATATGTTTGAGGCGGATACTGTCCTGTGTGGCCTGCAGGGAGAGGATCAGCTATAGAACCTATCACATCTTTGTGCCAGGTCATACTGACCAAATGGAAGACATGGATGGAGAGGGTGACCTATGATGAAAATGGCCAGTATTGTGTAGTAACCAGCCATCAAAAGTATTTATGTGATCAATTGGAGTGTCAGGTCACAGAGCCAAATTTCTGTTTTACCCCAAAACAACATACCTTAATAAGACACATAGTGATTTCTCCTGTCCCTGCATTTGAAAGCACCACTATTATCATATCTGACCCAACCTATCAAGACCTAATTGTCCAAAGCACACCAACATTTCTTGTTTATATTCCTCCACTGAATTTACACTTGAAACATTTAGTGGATCAGAAAGACACACACCTCATACAAATTACCAATAATGTCCATGAGGCTGACCAATCTTTTACATCACCTGTATTAATCAAGTGGGAAGTCCTAGCAGCACCATTATGAACAAAAATTGAGTTAAAAGGATGGGTTATCACTCAAGGCATTGCAATAGGATTATATTCATTGTATTCGGATGCATGCAGTGTAAAATCAGGAGATTAAGTACAAAGGGTCAAGTAACCCAACAACAACCTAGGGGGATGAAAGAGGATAAAACTAGCCAAAGTGTAAGCATGGGACCTACAACAGGGACATATCTGGTATCGGAGCATCCATATGCTGCATTTATAACTACAGAGCCAGAATCAATTCCTCAGGTCCCTTAACCTCAGTAACAGGAGACTGAGACTGGCACCAGAACCTCTCCCTCAGGTAATCAACCATCTACATCATAATATATGTGATAGGGTTCATTTGCAATCACCCCATCAAAGGGGGGACTTATAGCAGATAGCCAGCTTCAGCATTTTATTTTTACTTTGCAGTAATGCAAGGAACCTACAGGCCTGTATCCTGTAAGATATTGGCTTAAGCAGTTAGCATATGGCATAAGTAAGTTAGCCTGAGGCTTTGAGGCCTATAACCTTAGCACTAGATTCCCAAAGATGAGACTATGTGAGTAAATGAGCATTTGTGTGAGGAATCATACAAGATTTCATCTTATCTCTGTATTTTGCTGTCTTTGTATGTGGTATAGATGTCTTTGTCTTTACTAATTGTGCTTATAGAAGTAGTTAAAGCTTTGCTTTGCCCTCACTGTGAGCATCTCCATTGTGCACACCGGGGTTTCCAACCAGACTTAATAACTTTAATTCTGTTGTGCCTGATTCTGGGACTAGAACCCTACTGCAATCCCCCAGCTCTTTAAATTAGAATTAATAGGAAATATAAGCAGTTACTACTAAAGAATTGAGCTATACTGTCAAAGAAGGAAATTAGGTTGGTTTGGCATAGTTTATTCTTGACAAATCCATGCTGACTATTCCTTATAACCCTATTATTCTCTAGATGTTTACAAATTAATTCCTAGTATATGTCTACCTTCCAATATGTATTAAATAGCTACATAATCTAATTATGAACCATTGGACTGAGACCATCTCTTCCCACATGCTCAGAGACTCATCCTGATTTCCTCTCCTTGATCTCATCTCAGTACCTTTGACCTTCCTCAGCGTCTCCATTAGAGCAATAGTTTTCTGGGCGAAATCACTCAGACTTTTTTCCAGTTCAAGAGAAATCTCTGCCGGCTGCTGGAACTTCCCCTTCTCACACCTGGAGAAAAAACAATCTCTTGTTATATTTAATTTAGTAACTCATAATTTTGGCTTGTAAAAGCTGCTGTTCTAATGGGCCTGGCATTAAAATTCCTCTACTTCTGCTAGCCACAGAGCAGGTGCAGGAGAGGCCATGGCAGTGCAACCTTCTCCCCAAAAGTCCTATGAATGTTGTCCAACTCTGGCCTGGAGACACCAACTTTAAGGTTAAAAGGGGAGTTGAATCTCCATGGCCAATTTGCTCCTTGGCATCCAGCCTGGTAGTCGTAGTATTGTAGACATCTGTCAAGTGGAAACTAGATGGACTCACCAACTCCCCCCATCCTATCTCACGGCACACAACAGGTCTCCACAGGGGCCTTCAGGTAGGAAAGACCCTTGATCACTGCTGACCTGGGTGGGATTGTTGCCAGTGCCCTAGAGATGAAAGGCCCAGATTCCACCCCATAATCCAGAGACAGCCAGTCCCCCAGGGAGCTGACATCTCTAGGAAATATTTTAGGTTAATAATCTTTTACATAGGGTGGACAATGCCAGATTCTTCTATACAACGGTGAGAACCTCAGGATTAAATTCATCAGAGAGATTTTTTATCCAAAATGTGACCTGCCCCACACATTTTGCTGTGGAGCCCTGCGAAGATGAGGTTTTAACATGATCTCCAAGCACTTTCCCAGCATTGTGAAGTGTGAAGGGAAGTGAGAAGGAGCTGCAGTACCTGCTCAAGGTGCTTCTGACATCCTAGAGGGGAGAGAATGAGAAAAAGAATCTTAGACCTATGTGGCAGATGCTGGGGATCCCAGGAATAGGATTTTGTACACATGGGAAAAGGAGACCCTGCCCTGGCCTCAGAGCCATTCCATTAGCTGAGCTAATGGGGCTTTTCCATCTCTTACATCTGAATCTGTAACTCTTCAAAGAGCAATAAATACTGACATTTCTGCACTGCACGCACCGAGTAATACTGAGGTCTCTGATTGCTGGACTCTAGTACCCATGATTCAAGAGCTGTCCTGTCCCATTATTGGGATCTGGGATATACGTAACTCAGTCTCACCTGCAGGAATTCACTCCCTGGCTTCTGACACTTCCCCTCCATCTCACTAATCAGCTCACTGAGACGGGAAATCTCCTCAGAGCATTTGGTGGTACTTTCATTCTGTATCTTTACAACCTTCTTGTCCAGCTTTTCTAGCTGGGCCAGCAGGAGTCGCTCTTGTTCCTCCAGGAACTGCCGCAGTTGCTGAAATTCAGACACAATCTTATGCCTCTTGGTTTGTGTTTGTTTCTGTAAAAAAAAAAAAAAAAAAAAAAAAAAAAAAAAAAGGCAGGGCAGGTACATGGAGAGTCTGGGGTCCTGCGTGTGCAGGAGAGAGACTTTATTTGCAATCTCTAAGATTTCTGACATTTGACTATATCCTGTGGTTACTAGGCAGAGGATTTTCTAACACCTTCCCATTTGGCCCCAATCTCTCTTAAAGGGTCATTTCTCTGTCTGACAAGTCAGGATATTGAGCTATCAGTGTTCTCTGAGTATCCAGATTCAGGGCAGCACGAGGCAGGACTCAGCACTGTAGCTGGGCAACATTTTTCACACTAAAAATTTTTGAGGTCAAATGTAGATTTGGTGACACAAACATTCATGAATTATGCCAATTTCACCAAATGTTTTGATTTAAAAAACTTGAAAAAATCAGAACATTTCATTTCCACATTTTCAGAAGAAAGTGAAATCTCCTTGGTTTTAATACAATTAAACAATTTTTTAAAATGCATATAATCAAAAAAAGCATTTGGATTTTGTTGAAATGAAACATTTAATTGACCCAAAATGACAACAAATCAGCCTTTGATTTACTGAAAATTTAGGAAAAAAATGTATTTGGTATCCCCCAAAGTAATACTTTTCCTTAAATGTCCAGTGAATGAA
The DNA here is from genome assembly GCF_011386835.1 of Chrysemys picta bellii. Lineage (NCBI taxonomy): Eukaryota > Metazoa > Chordata > Testudines > Emydidae > Chrysemys > Chrysemys picta. Next base: position 30,435,334 of record NC_088802.1, on the reverse strand, counting down.
AAGATTTGTTGTTCAAACAACTGTATTGAGAACTACATTGACAGAGATGATGGGGAGAAAAAAAAAGAGCCAAACAATTACCGTAAATAATTCAACAAAGAACTGCAGGCTTAGACAGACAGCATTGAATTGGGCACATTCAGTTCACCTTTGGAAGCTTTCCATCCATGGCACAAAGGCTAGTAATTAATTTATTCATTGAAATAAAGCTTTGATTCTGAAGAGGAAGATGATGGCCTTCTCTAGGGAGAGTTTTCAGGTCCTCTGTCGAAATGTGTGCGCACACACCCACCCACACACGGTATCCTATGATCATGGAACAACATACAAAAGCTCACATTCACCAGGACCATGGAGACCTCTCAGATCATGTCCCTGCAGATTAATAACAATGGGAACCTACCAGATATTCCTGGATTCTATTCTTTACAATCACATTCAGTCTCAGGAGCTTTTCTCTCTCTTTCCTCAGAGTCTTCAAATGGGTCTGAATTTTCTTCTGAAGAAATAAATGTTTTGGTTGGTTTGATTTTACAGGTGAGAGTGGGGTGATCTTTTCCCGCCAAACAAATATAAATGAATAAACAAACAATACAACACTCTACTGATGACTGGAGAACCTAGTAGGTTTGTGATATCAGAGATACCAAGAAATGAAACCTCCTTAATAGGTCCTGGGAGTAGCTTATATTTGTACTTTGGGGAATTATTTGGCCCAGTTTCTCCACTGAATTAAACCAGCATGAAACTGGGGTCACATCCTTGGATTTTTCTTTCACCATGTGAAATAACCTATTTTTTGAGTTTTCACTAACAAAGTGATATGAATCCCAGAAGCTACCAGGGCCTGAAATATGGGCTGGATTCCCAAATCCAATTCAGCTTCAGTCCTGAACCCCTGGGGATGGTGCTGACTGGACAAAACTGGTCTAAGGGCAAGTGCAAACCCCCTTAGAGGTGCTGATTTGTGTTAGGAATGGTTGAGTTTTGCCTTAGTGCTGTCCTGAACCCTTTTGGTGGGAATGCCCTCTGGGTAGCTACCCCTTAGTTCCTACCATAGAGCCCAGAAACAGTGGATTGTAGGATATTTGAAAAGGCTGCATTGTGTGACTAATGGAACCACTTTAGCTGGTTCTTGCCCACATACACAATAGAACAGGTCAGACCGACACAGGTCAGCACTGCCAAGGAGTTAGTTTTGCTGCAATCCAGTCTAATCCCAATGGTATTTGGCATGGACCTGCGCTGTCTAAAGCCCTCAAGGTGCTTGGGGTCCACACAGTGTTTAGCTCAGTGACCTTGTCTAGTGCAGGCTGGCATCGGAGTTTAACCCCTCACGGAGAAACACAGGAATTCCGAATCCCAGTGAGAAACCCCATCTCCCTGCTAGGCCTGGGACCCTTACAAAGGAGCCTTTCCCACCTAATGGCCACACTTCATCACTACATAGTGCTGCTGGGGAGGCAGCATGGACTAGTGGTTAGTGCCCTGGTCTGAGGCTTGGGAGATGTAGGTTTTACTCCCAGCTCTGTCACTGAGCTGCCAGGTGAGTTTGGGTAAGTCATGTCCCCTGTCTCAGCCTCTGTTTCCCCTCCCACCCACTGTCTGTTTTGTCTAGTTAGATTGTAAACCGCTCAGAACAGCGATTGTCCCTTGTTGTGTTTTGTGCTGGGCCCAGCACAATGGAGGTCAGATCTCATTTGAGGTCTGTAGGGACTACTGGGATGAAAATAATAATAAAAATAAATATTGTGATATAAATCAGTAATAACAACAGCTTGTAACATCCCCTTCTCCAGTCTGAAGGCAGCACTCGCACATAGATTGGCCTGCAGCTCTTGTGACTTAAACCTCACTGAAGTTTAACAGCTTCAGATGAGTTGAAAGGTCCCTTATCTCACCAGTTATCTTTAATGCCTTCATTTTTGCCTTTTTCCACATTCCCCTAAACATTTCCTTTTATATCGTTTTTCATACAGTGAATGACACAGTTACATCAGTAGCTGTAGAAGGGAGCAATCAAATAAAACCAGCAAGTTATGATGACATTAACCTGTAATGAAAATTCAGTTAGAATGATTTACATGAGGCAATGATTCCTACCTTGTACTCCTGGGCAGCCTCCTCTATGAGAACCACAGTGTGAGCTCTGTGAGCCTGTGATCTGTCACACAACACACAAATGGGGGTTTGATCTTCTTCACAGAACAGTTTGAGAGGCTCCTGGTGTTCCCCACACACACCATCCCCTCCCGCTCCTTTTGCTTTGTGTAAATTCAGCTGTTTGACTATTTCTAGGACATTTGCCAGCTGCCTGTTCAGCTTGAGGTTTCTCTGTTGCACAGTTTCTCTGCACTGAGGGCAGGAGAAGTCTATATCTGATCCCTGCCAGCACTTGGTGACACAGGCTCGGCAGAAATTGTCCCCACACTCCAGAGTGACAGGTTCTGTGAGATACTCCAGACAGATGGGACAAGTCACTTCTTCCTGGAGACTTTCCATGGGGTTCTCTGCAGCCATGGCTCCCTCCCAGCAGTGAAACTAGATTAGTTTCACTTTCCTGAGTTCAGAGACTCACCCCGCCTGCAGCAGCAACTGGGCGTTTCTCTTCCTGTCACTAACTTTTGCTGTTTGCTGAGCTGGATGGAGCCAGTTGTTGACATTACAGCCCAGGAGGCCTTTGTGGAAAATATGCCAATAAGGCTGTGACTGTCCCCTTACTAAAACTCAGTGGGGGTGTTTTGATTGGCTAACTCCCAGTGCCAAAAGAAAGGGGAAGGGTCGATGGGCAATCAGAACCCTGAGATTGACAGTCCCGAGGAACAATGGGGAGAGGTCAATGCTCCAGGCCAGCCTGATTGACAGGGCGGGCAGGCTAATCAGGGAGTCAAGGGGGGGTCCGGTCCTCCCTGAATTGCCTGGGTCAGACAGAGCTAAGGAGAAAGCAGGGGTCTGAGCTGAGCTGGGGAGCAGAGCTGTGCCAGATCCAGAGGGGCCAGAAAAGCAGCTCAGGAAGCAGGTCAGTATGGGGAGCAGAGTCACAGAAGCAGCCCACAGAGCAGACCTGTGCTGGGAGGAGAGCTCCAGCAACCAGAGCCGGAGGGGCCAGAGAAGCAGCCCAGGGAGCTGGAGGTAGAGCAGCAGCAGCAGTAGCAGTGCTGAGGCAGAGTGGAGCTGGAGCTGAGACAGAGTAGAGCTGGAGCTAGGCTGGGGCTGGGGCTGGAGCAGTCTGGAGAAAGGTGCAGTGAGGAGCTGGCGAGAGTGAGGGGGACCCTTGCCAGTGGGCCCAGCACAGGGAGATGCCCCAGCCAACACGCCTTGCAGGCCAGACTTGGAGGGGGATCGTAACCCTGACGGGGCAGATGATACTGGGAAGAAGGGTCCTGCCACCTAGAGCCTGAGAGCGTGTGGCCACCACTAGAGCAAGTGTCTGACCCGCAGCATCCCTGCAGCACAGCCAGGGCCTGAGAAGGGGCCTGGGACTTGTGAGGAACAGACTGAACTTTGCTGACATTCCAGAGATGCTGGTTGTGACGTCCCCGTGCCACAGAGCGGGGTGATGTGTTTTCCTTTATTCTTTCCCATTTTTTCCTTATTTTTTTTAATTGACTGTTGTTTAATAAATTGTATTTGCTTTGAACTATATGTAATGATCAATGGGTCAGGGAAGCATCCAGTGCAGAGAGAGTACCCCGGAGTGGGGACACCCTAGCCCCTGCCCTAAGTGACCACAACAAGTTTGGGGGTTGAGCCCCCCAGGAATCCTGGGCCCAGCCTTGTTGGGGTTACGAGGACTCTGCCACAGGGGAAAGTGGAGGGAGAGCTCTCGAGGTCAGGCAGGCTTCTGGGTAAAGGAAATGGGAGCGAGGACTCCGATCCTTTTGCTAGCCCACTTCACCGGGGTAGTATATAAGCCAGGAAAGTTCCCCACAATAGCGGGACCATTCCCCCGCTTACATTTGCAAGCCCCTGAGCTGATGGGTCACTGGGGCTTCACCCAGGTGTCAGTGCGCAGCTGGGATGCTGAACTTGCAGGACCAGGGTTTGTTTGTCTAAGGAGTGATACTAAAGTCACACAAGCTAAAAATTGGGTTAAACTGGAAGGCCTGATTCTCATTTACACTAAGGCTTCTCTGGCAGTGTGCCTGGGCCTTAATGCTAGCAGTGTAATCAACTCTCATGCTTTCATCATGTGGTTCATGACATTTCATATGTTTCCTAAAGCCCCAGCTCCTGAAATCAAGTGATAAGGTGAGACTCCTGCCTTGCATTTTCTAAACAAAAATTTCTAGACCTTGTGGCTGCAGAGAAAAAATTAAAAATATGGCTGAAGTTCAGTCTAAAAGTCTGAGAAATGAGAAGGAAAATAAAAAGAACCCAACACTTATTATGAACTAGTATTTTGGTTTTTAAATTTAATTATTTTAAGGTAATTTCATCATTTTCAGGGGTCTGTCTCAGTGACTCCTGATTTTTAAATGATTGACAGTGGGGTGCCAATGAGAATTGAGGCCTTATATTTCTATCAGCTATCCATGGTAAGCCCCCTAAAGTAGTGCCATCATTTGTCTAAAACAGCACAGGCAATAGAAAGGGAAATAGAGAGGCCAAGCCATGGGAATGCACTTGGAGCTGGGCTGTGAACCCAAGCAACAAATGAGCACAGCCCCCCTGAACTTGGGCTGAACTCAAAAGATAAAGGAGAATGTTCACTTTTATATTTAGGTCCTTAGAGCCTTAGCTGGAGAAGACAGGCTTGAATACACAAACTGACCAATGCCAATGCAGGATTGCCAGCACCAAGGGCTCAGAACTCTTGAGACTGGCTGTAGGCATCAAGAGAATTATTTTCCTAAAACCATCACACATTGAACTTTTTGTTTGTTTGAATGCGAGGGATGAGTTTCACTCTGATCATGTGAGTTTGTCTGTTCATTTGTTTGTTGTGTGCTTGCTGCTTACCGTGTACCTGCGTGATTGAAGTTTATAAAAATATAAGAACGGCCAGATAGGGTCAGACCAAAGGTCCATCTGGCCCAGTATCCTGTCTTCTGACAGTGGCCAATGCCAAGTGCTTCAGAGGGAATGAACAGAAGAGGTAATTATCAAGTGATCCACCCCCGGTCGCCCATTCCCAGCGTCTGGCAAACAGAGGCTAGGGACACCATCCCTGCCCATAGTATAGTGTTGTCTGTTTGGGGGGCTGTGTGCTGAGCCTAGTGACCTGCTAGGCCAGGCTGGGGCTTCTTAATGAGGCTCTAGCCTGCCATCCTTTGATCCCTAATTCCTTTAGCATTCCTTAACAAAAGGGAAAGGCTAACTCAGGGAGAACAGGGGTTTAAAAAGCCAGCTCTTAAGTGACCAGAGGAGCTAGTGAACAGGAGTTTAGTGAGGGAATGTGAGAGCCATTTTCTAAACTCATTCTCTACACTTAGGCCAATAAACAACCCCCATAAAACAAAACAAAAAACCAAAAAGCTACAGCAGTAAAAAGAATTCAGGCAGCCATCCAGCAGCAGAGAGGGGGCTGTCCAGTTGATTGAACTGAATGCAGCATGTGTGATTACCAACGTTGTGGTGTATATGCACATTGGGTGCAAGCAGCTCATGGCCCTCAGAGACCGAGTACCGGCACTTTAGGCCAGAGTTTGGTTGCCAATTTTAGTTGGACATATTCCTGGAGGTTCCATCACATGACATCATCTTTAATTAAAGATTTATCTTTAATTCCTGGAGACTCCAGGACAACTTTGGAGGGTTGGCAGCCCTAGGCCAGAGTGGTTGAACTGGAGGAGCTAAGGGAGACAGAGAGGTGCAGAGAAAAGACTTCCTGGGACAAAGTGGAGCAGTCCCACCCCTAGTCTGACAGCCTCTGTGCTGTTGTGGAGGAGGAAATTCGTGGGGAAGTAGGACATCAAGCTGGAGCTGAGGGAAACCGATGATGTCAGGGTATCCTCTCGCACTGAAGATACTCCTCCAGGAAATGGAATCCCAGTTATTAGGAAGAGACGGGAAATAGTAATGGGGGATTCTATCATTAGAAACATAGATAGCTGGGTTTGTGATGACTGGGAGAGCCACAATGTGAACTGCCTGCCAGGTGAGAAGGTTGCTGATCTCTCAAGACCTCTAGACAGATGTATATGAGATGTTGGGGAGGAGCCTGTGGTTGTCGTACATGTCGATGCCACTGGCATAGGGAAAGGTAGGAGAAACATCCTGGAAGCCAAATCTAGGCTGCTAAGAAAATCCAGAACCTCTATGGTAGTGTTGTAAGGTCTGAGGGGAGACCTTCTTTTGCAGTTAAAACAACAGCTATGAGCTAAGTTGCAGAGAGTCACATCCTCACATTCCATCTATTGCACCAAAACAATGTAATATCTGACTGTTAAGAAGGCACTCCTGTCCTAATAGTACTCACCATCACCAAATAAATAAAGAGATCTTAAGATGTTTAAAGAAAACTTTGTTTGATAGCATTCTGTCTGGCAAGAAACCACTTATCAATATTGTGACTGTGAAATCTGTTCTTCTTTTTGTTTTGCCTTTATGGCCCCTACTTCTCTATTGTTTATCTGTCTGGGCTCTGTCTGATTCTTTAATTGTTTCTGTCTGCTGTGTAATTGGTTTCACAACACTTGAATTAACTCTTGTATGTAAAAGGTGGTAGGCTAGGGTTTGTGAAAAATACTGTTTTGTAGTACTTTATTTTAAAATGATTGGTTATGGTACAGCTAAGTAGGACCTAGATTTTACTATATAAACTGCAGTCCAAAAAGAAGTTCTTTGGCAATCTAACTCCATTACACAGTCCAAGACCAAAGCCACCAGAACTTGATAAACTGAATGACCATTCCATGCAGAAGCCAAAGACGGAGCTCCAAGGCGATTCAATCCTGACTGGACATCAGGAGAAGCTCATCTGCCTTAGTGGGAATGGTGAGAATTGTATGCTCAGCGTTTGTTTTCCTGTTAATCAATTGTTAATAAATAGAGTTTAAGTATATTACTGTGTAAGCTTCTTTCACTGGTAAGAGGCCCTGCAGACCCATAGAGCTCTGAGTCCACAGAGGGGTAAAGTTCAATCACATACTTCCTGAGTACCTAAAAGAGAGGGTAGGGGAGTGGAGCCCTAACTTGTGCAGTTAACTGCATTCTCTGAAATGCTTCCAATTCCATGTGCAGGGCCAGTTACACAGGCAGAATGGCAGGGTCTCAGAGCATGGATGAGATAACATTGTAGGGAGCAGAGTTTACAGTTTATCAGGAACTGGGGAACATTTTGGGAATGGAGGAGTCTATACAGGAAGGAAATAGAACCAGATTGCTAGCATGTAAAATTAAAAGGTTCATAGAGGAGTGTAACAGGATCCCCGGGGTGCAGCCTGGGACCGTGGGACCGCTGTGCCCCCTTAACTCTCTGCAGGTTGGGCTCTCTCTCACAATGCCTTGTTAGTGACGAGCAGCAAACCCCTCCGGGGGCTGTTATCACTCAGCATAATCGCATGTGGAGACCCAACACCCAGCTAGATTGCATGAATGCTCCCAGAGCCACTCATGAATCACACAGAGAAAGGCACTGGCTTTCCCCTCGTTCCCAGCACAGTACCTCAGGAATATACCATTTTGCACTGCTCAAGATGATCAATGCAGATTTATTAATTGGTTCACCACTTCTTCAATGGAAAGTGGACATACACCAGCCTTTGCAAATCTGCTCAGGTTTTGCAACACACTTCATACAGCCTCACTGGTAAAGATAAACAGTAAAACAAATTTATTGACTATAAAAGATTGACTTTTTGCCTATCACTTAAAATCTGAGTTAGTTACCAAAATAAAATAAAATATAAGCACGCAGTCTAAACTCTCAACCCTATTAGACTGGACAATATCTAGATTAAGCATTTTTTCTCACCCCACAGGATGTTGCAGTCCATAGTATACATATTTCACCCTTGAAATCTGGGCAGATCCCCTCAATTGGAGTCTTTAGAGTGTCCTTGCTGCTTGGAGTGTAGCTGGGTGAAGGCTGAGGGGGGATATGATTGTTCTCTTTAAATATATCAGAGGGATAAATACCAGGGAGGGCGAGGAATTATTTCAGCTCAGTACTAATGTGGACACGAGAACGAATGGATATAAACTGGCCGTGGGGAAGTTTAGGCTTGAAATTAGACGAAGGTTTCTAACCATCAGAGGGGTGACATTTTGGAACAGCCTTCCGAGGGAAACAGTGGGGGCGAAAGACCTCTCTGGATTTAAGATTAAGCTAGATAAGTTTATGGAGGGAATGGTTTGATGGGATAACGTGATTTTAGTCAATTAGTCAATAACGTGCCATCGCTGGTAAATAGTATCAATGGTCAATGAGGGTCTGGCTGAAGAATCGTGCCTGCATGCTCGGGGTTCTACTGATCGCCCTATTTGGGGTCGGGAAGGAATTTTCCTCCAGGGTAGATTGGCAGAGGCCCTGGAGGTTTTTCGCCTTTCTCTGCAGCATGGGGCAGGGGTCGCTAGCTGGAGGATTCTCTGCAACTTGAAGTCTTTAAATCACGATCTGGGGACTTCAACAGCTGAGTTAAGGGAAAGTGGGTGGGTCAGCTTTTGTGGCCTGCATCATGCGGGAGGTCAGACTAGATGATCATAATGGTCCCTTCTGACCTTAAAGTCTATGAGTCTATGAGAAATGCCCAGCATGTGGCCACTGTTTTGTTTTATACCCTTAGACCCATGTGGTTGGGGAGCACAAGTCCACGTATGTTTGGGGACCTTGCTGAGTCTCCAGGCCAGGCTGAGAAATTCCCCTGGTGTGGCCTCATGCAGGTGAGTGACTGAATTGTAGCTCCCTTGCTGGACAATGACTGTTGATGGGTTGTTTCACACCCCGCCCAGGCATTGGTACTTTGCTTGCTGTTGCCTCCGGGGAGCTAATATCTGGCTGAATCCCCAACTTACAGTATGTTTTACTGACAACCATACAACATAATTGTCATAACTTCATGTGTGTTAATGATGTACATATATGGATAGAGAAATGACTTTCAGCAGATCATAAGCTTTCCCCTGATACCTTACAAGGCATGCTTTATATGTAAAATCATGATTATATAAAAATGAGGAATATGGGGATTCCAGGACACTCCCCCAAGGCATAGCCATCACAGTTATTACTGTGGTTTTTCATGTCCACACTACCCTCCTTCTGCCAGTTGTGTGCATCCTCACAAGCAGTGCTTCAACTGACTTAAGAGGGAAGCCTGGCTGCCCAGCACTGAGAGTCCGGGCTCCCGGTTCTCTGCGCTGGGAGCGCCACACAGCTTCAAGAAGAGAGACTGGGCGAGACCCCCCCCCCCCCAATCAGACTATCCCTTAGCCCCGTGGGTAGGGCATTCACCTGGCAGGTGGTCAATCTCTGTTTTGCTAAGGCGGGGGAAATGGGAACAGGGAATGGAAACAGGGAGACAGGCCAGGCTTTGTGGTATCAGAGCTGGGAAGGGGGACACTGAGGAAGGAAACTGGAATCATGCTTGCTGGAAGTTCACCCCAATAAACATCGAATTGTTTGCGCCTTTGGACTTCGGGTATTGTTGCTCTCTGTTCATGCGAGAAGGACCAGGGAAGTGAGAGGGTGAAGGAGCCCAAGTACCCAGGTATCTAACATGACAAAACCTGATCACAATGTGGCAGGACCTTCCCCATCCACCCAAAACCTTGGAAGAAGGGAAATAAGAATTTAAGGAAAAAGTCTTCTACATTTACATTGTTTACAGCACTGTTGAGGATACCCTCCAACACTCCAGAGGGCTTTCACTAATATCTGACACAGATCTCAAAACACACTGCACACCCCAACTTCACCACACCCGCCCTCTAGTGCAAAGCCTTAACAGGGATCTCATGGGCTTTTACATCAATTGTATCAACAGGTTGCACACCTGGCCATCCCCCATTCCATGCACTTGGGGATGTATCCAGCCATACTCCTGCTGAAGTCACTGTCATTACAGGATTGGAGCCCATACTAGTATCATCGTCTCAGACTTCATTCATTCACATTCAAGGGCTCACTCACACCAGCTCCTCTTTCCATGGTGTCCCTTGAAGGAGAATGGACCCAATTGCCTGGACTGGTATTGGGGATGTGGTGTTAACAGTGGCAGCCACTCCCCTCCTCCCCTGGTTCTGTTCTGTACATGGTCCAATGTTCTAATCCCACATCACTGCATGACTGATAGATATGTCAATGCATCATAACCAGGGGCTCAAGGCAACCAGAGACTCTTTAGATGTCCAGCTTCTTCTGCTCCCATCACCGTAAGTGTCCATTTCACCTTTTCTTTTTTTCTTCTTAACCAGGAGACAGGTCCATTGTTTTCCCACTTCCCCTGTGTCTGCCAATCCCATTCTCAGGGCCACGGCTCACACAGCATTGTCACAATTCACCAAGAACAGCCAGGGACTTGCCATCTCTAGGCCTTTATTTAAGCACACAGTAAAATCTCTGTGAGCACCGCACACTGGGCCCTCTGCATCTAACCAGACACAAGATGGTGGCTGCCCTCCAGCAGGGAGCAGAGGCCTTGATGTTTTACAGCAGGGGCACACATTAAACAGAAGCACAGCGCTAACACCAGCAGATCTCAGTGGTTCCCCACAGTATACACCCAGCCCAGTAGACATAGTGACTCACGGACCAGCTTTACTCCCAGAAATGACTGCAGGGCCCACCTCCCCTCTCCTCAACATTCCTGGGGCAACCACAGCAATCGCTCACCTGGGGAAGGAATCCTAAGAGGTGCCTAAGGCTATTTAGCAGAACACAGCAGCTGAAAACAAGGGGGAGGAGCCTGTATCATGTGGCCAGACAGCTCTCTGCAGGTCACAGTTTGAGCAATGCATTACAGCCATGACTAGGTTCCCTTCACATGACATGCATGTTCCCTTTTGTGGGACTGCAGAGTCATACAAGTTTTGGGGATCCTGGAAATCCCCCTTCAGACAGACTGTGAACCCCTATTTTCCAGTCCTTGCAGAGCTGTCATGGTCCCTCAGAGGGAGAGAGACAAGCAGAAGAGACCCACGATGGGGCAGAGACAGCAGCTTCTCTGACCTGTTCACTTTGTGCTTAAATGTCTCTGCAGGAACATGGGAGCCATGCGGGGTCAAAGACACTGGTATGTTAGAGGCTGGAGAAGCTAATTTCATGAGACCTGAAGCCATGTGCCACCCACTGCCTCAGGAATAGAGAGTGAGCTGGGAACCTACACCCCAGACCCAGAAGAAAGGGCAGATTCTCTCCCCCGTGAATGAGGTTGGTGGGAAAGTGAAGATTGGGGCCTCGCTATCAGCACTGAAAAATGCCACCTGCCCCTGTTCACAGTCCAGAGACACCTGGATCCTCCCGGGGACCTGGCTCAGAGACAGGGGGGGTTGGAGGGGAGGGGAGAGCCTGGAACTGAAACCCCCACCTCTGCACAGCCCAGATCCCCCGCATCAGGTGCCGCACTGAGCTCCTCCTTTCTCTTCACAGACTCTCTGGCCACCCCTCCAGCCCAGGCTGTCCACCTCTACCTCCCAGCAATGTCTCCCTGAGGTGAATCCCTCACAGCGCAGCACACAAGGAGACAAATCAAATCTCGGGATGTTCAGGGTGGTTCAGCCGTATGACGTCCCAGGTCAAAATTTTCCGAACCACAGACAGGGGGAGCCAGGGATGAGCCGTGTCTGGATCCAGAGTCACACTCGCTGGGGAGAGAAGCAGAGCGCTTCAGGCAGAGCTCAGCCCCCACAGGAGAGCCTGGCCCCAAGGGAAGGTTCTCGGGGAAAGCCCCTCACCCAGGAGAAGGGGGAAAAGTGTGACATTTCTGAGCAACCTCTCTGCTCCATTTTCCTCATTAAATACAAAAAAGGAACCTGGGGTGGGATTTTCAGGAACACCTAAGGGCACAAGGCCCATTGGGACTTGACTTGTGCTACCGACTCTCTTAGATGCTCCTGACAATCCCACCCAGAAATGTCCATGAGCAGTGCCGGGGCAGAGTAAAGGGTGTTTGGGGGTCAGTCGGTGAGATGGTTTCTGTGTATTCCGGGTGTGTGAACTGGTTGCTCAGGCTGATGTTGGGATCTTTGGTGCACAATGAAGCCAGGCCCCCACTCAGCTCGATGGGACATTTCTGCGCCTGTCACACGACGGCTTTGGAGAACATCCGCTCAGTTCCGGACCCGATGGGCCTGGTCGAGGCACAAACGGGTAGAACCCTGCTGACTTTGGGGACAATCAGAAAACTGGAAAAGCCCAATTTCCACTAAAGTCGGGTCCACAGAGGCCTAGGATGATGTGGGCAGAGGAATCTCTCTGGCTCCCCCTGCTGATGTCTATATGTATGACAAGTAGCTGCTAGGAGGGTTCGCACACTGCATTGCTTATGTAGGCTGAGCTGTATGACCAGCTGGGCCCTTCTCCCCTAATACAACCCATCACCACAGCCAGGCCCCTACCCTCACTATGCACAGCCCCCCAGCCAGTCCCCCTATCACTCCGAGCCAGTCCCCTCACTCCCACCTTGTCCCGAATGCCCTCCAACCATGCCCCTCGTCCCCATTCTGATCAGCCATCACAGCCATGCCCTTAAGCCCTGTCATAACTATAAAGGGAAGGGTAACAGCTCTCCTGTGTACAGTACTATAAAATCCCTCCTGGCCAGAGACTCCAAAATCCTTTTCCCTGTAAAGGGTTAAGAAGCTCAGGTAACCTGGCTGACACCTGACCCAAAGGACCAATAAGGGGACAAGATACTTTCAAATCTTGGGGGGGTGGGGGGGAAGGCTTTTGTTTGTGCTCTTTGTTTGGGAAGTTGTTCGGTTGTTCGCTCTTGGGACTGAGAGGGACCAGACATCAATCCAGGTTCTCCAAATCTTTCTGAACAAGTCTCTCATATTTCAAACTTGTAAGTAAATAGCCAGGCAAGGCGTCTTAGTTTATCTTTGTTTTCTCAACTTGTAAATGTACCTTTTGCTAGAGTGTTTATCTCTGTTTGCTGTACTTTGAACCTAAGGCTAGAGAGGGGCCCTCTGAGCTCTTTAAGTTTGATTACCCTGTAAAGTTATTTTTCCATCCTGATTTTACAGAGAGGATTTTTACCTTTTTCTTTAATTAAAAGCCTTCTTTTTAAGAACCTGATTGATTTTTCCTTGTTTTAAGATCCCAAGGGTTTGGATCTTGATCCACCAGGAGTTGGTGGGAGAAAGGAGGGGGATGGTTAATTTCTCCTTGTTTTAAGATCCAAGGGGTTTGGATCTGTATTCACCAGGGAATTGGTGGAGAGTCTCTCAAGGCTACCCAGGGAAGGGAATTAGTTTTGGGAGTGGTGGCAGCGGACCAGATCTAAGCTGGTAATTAAGCTTAGAAGTTTTCATGCAGGCCCCCACATTTGTACCCTAAAGTTCAAAGTGGGGAAGCAGCCTTGACAAGCCCCCCCTCCAATCAACATCCCCATAGGTGGGTCTCACCTCACACTGTCCAGGCCCCCTAACTGGAGCCTTCATTCCCTCCCCACTCTGGCTAGCCACCACAAGCTGGGCCCCTAACTTTGCACCCCAGCCAGCCCTCCTAGCCACTTTGGCTAGCCCCAATAACCAAGTCTCCATTTGCACTGGAAAGCTGGATAACACACAGAGCTCAGCCTACATGAGCAAACGTGTGACAAACTAGTGTGCAATCGTACCTTGTAGTTTCCTTAGAATCTAATCATTTTTATATTGTTTTAGTGTGCTGTGTAATTCTTTCTTTCTTTCTAGTAACTTTAACTACAAGTTAACAAAGATATTTTGGAGGAGAAGTGTCTTTCCTTCTAATTTAATAATAAATAACAATGATAACAGCAACTCCACCTGGAAACATATCCTTCTCATCTGATCCCATGGATTTCCCCTTTCCTGTCTTCAGCTCCAATGGCAGAGCATCTAATGGAAGGAACATGGGAAAGAGACAAGACTTCATGCTGTCGAGTTTATGGGGTATCCCTGCTCTTTGTTAACATAACTGCATTTTGGTTATGAGAAAGAAAGTGATGGAGCCAGAAATAGAGACAGACAAAGCAGTGAAGAAAGAGCCACATCCATTTTTCCAGTGTGGCTAGGTTAAAACTGATCAGAAATTTTGCCTTTTTCCTCTGATGGCAGTGTAAGCCAGTGGTCAGCGTGTGTTGTCTCTGTCTGTGCCCAATCCACAGAGACTGCAAGTCTGTAACAGCCCTAGCAAGTTCCTTAGTTCAAGATGTAGAGACTCCTGTGCTCAGTTATGAGGGTGCTTGGTTTGATCCGTAGGGTTGCTTAAGAGTGGTTTTCACATAAGAAGGGACTTATATGGATTTGAAGCATTGGGGACCTCAGGTGTTTGGGATGAGCTTCCGTCTGTCCAGCAGAACTATATAACTCACTGGTAAATGTGGTGTGTCCCACCTCTAATCTGTAGACGATGTGAGTTTGTTATAACACTCAGCTAGGGAGCTTGACTCCAAAGGTAAAGTTCTAGATACTCATGATTTAAGCACTAAAGGTCCTTAGTTCGATCCCTGCTGTATTGGCCAAGCTAGCAGCTGTTACACCATTTCAGTGCACTTTACTGTCACTCAGCAAGTTATACTACCATCCAGAGAGACAGGATCTCAATTTTAAAGACAGGGAAAGTGAGACTCACAGAGATCAAGGACTAGCTTTTTTTAATTCAAACACGGCTACTTCTTTATGGTGTTGAGAGGACTGATATTTTCTTTTATAAATTCCCTCAATAGTTACATCTCACTCCTGCTCCACTGTGGGACAGAATTACCCCTAGAGCTGAGCAGAGACTAGTTTTCCCATCTCTCAAATATTTTGGAAAGTTCAAAAATGTTCTCCATTTCAAACTGGAACAAAAAAATTGAAGTCTCAAAAATATTTGGTAACTCAAAACACGGGAAAAATCAGTTCAAGTGAATCAAAATGTTTCATTTTGAAGATTCTCAAACAATTCCTTTTTAATTTTCACTTTTCTTCTAACTTTTTGTTAGTCTAATCAGCTGAAATTTCAAATCAAAAAGTCCTTGGCCTTCATCTTCTATGAGCCAGGATGTTCCCATGTTCTTGTATTTATTGCATGGTGGGCATCTGCCCACTAGGAACTGGTCTGAGAGCCCCAATCGCCCATTCCTGAAATGATTTCACCTGTGTCACCAAAAATTAGGTGGTAAATGTTTTGATCACTGCTGACCTGGGTAAAAGAGTAGCCAATGACCCAGTGGTGAAAGACCTGTATTCCATCCCCAGACTCCTGAGGCAGCCAGTCCCCCAGAGATGGACATTACCATGTTTAGGATAATAACCCTTCTCCTAGGACTCCAGCTCTGTATAAAAGGGTAACACCCTGGGGTTAAGGATCAACATGGGAAGACTGGTCTTTGCAGTGTCACCCTGTCCCACACATTGTGCTGTTGTGCCCTGGGGAGATGTGCTAATAAGGTTCCCAAGCCCCTTTCTGATGCTGAGAAGAGTGAGGGGGAGTGAGAAGGAGCCACATACCTGCTCATGGTGCTTCTGATGTCCTAGAGGGGAGAGAGAGAAAAAAGGGAGCCCAGTCCCACATGCCCCACATTGGGCATCCCTCCTGCTCTGGAGGGGACTCACTGTACACTTCTGTTCCAGAGGGAGTTTTTAGGAGAAAGTTTGCAGCTTTAAACAATTTGATACATTTATTTTCCAAGGCTCATGATTCAGGAACCTTCCCTCCCTGTGTAGGGATCTGGGTGGTGGTGGTGGTGGGGTTATAATGTCCCTCACTTGCAGGAATTCACTGGCTGGCTGGGGTATAGTGTGAGAAACTGCTACCTGTAGGCATTTGCTACATCAGGTAGCAGTTTTTTTTACAATAGGAGTTCCTTACAATTAACTACCTATCAGTAACTGCTACCAGGAGCACATTCTTATAGAGAGCAGTTTCCTACACTACACCAGCCCTGGAGCAGGAAAGGAACTACATCTCCCAGAATTCCCGTGGCTATCAACCAGAAAGGGAGTGGGAGGGAGTGGAGAAGCTGCCAGGGCTGGTGAGACCCGATGTTTGCTGTGAATGGGGAGCTGGCTGCTAGACAGGGGTGGTGCTATGAATGGAGAACATATACGCACAAAGAGCAAAAGGCTTCCCCAGATTAGATTAGGGATGCTGGTGGCTTCAGCTGACAGCCCCCAAAGAAGGAATTGTGTGGAATGAATGGACAATGCAGTTCTATCTGAAGCCTAGCAAGGGAGATATGTGGACCCCACCAGGAGAAGTTAAAATGATAAGTAAGGGAAGGAAGGCTCTACTAGAGGACCTGGGCAGCTTTAGGTACCAGGCACGCAGAAGGATGTGACTCAGTTTCCATTTCTGAGCCATAGAAGCAGACATTGGCCTTTCCTTTCCAGATTTATCTAATATTCAGAAAGGGAATCTAGCACCTGCCTTCCAGATTTGAAAACCCTCAACATTCAGGAGCGCTCAAGTTCAGTTTGGGTCTCTCTCTGTTACTTCATTTCTACCAAGTCAAATACTGATCCACTGTAATTTTCTGTAGAAAAAGTAGGATAAAATTGAACAACAAATGCTGGCATCTTCCTAATGCTAACTAGGACCAGAATTGCTATTTCCAACAACCATTACCATTTTTTTTTAAGCTTTGGTTCCCATAAAAACATATAAAGAAGAAGACAGTAATATTGTATTGGCAAGTTCTCCACAGAAACTAAAAGTATAACAAAAGAACAGCAAAGGCACCTCAACTTTTCCTCGTCATCTGGGACAGTCTTACAGTATGGATCCAGATATCCTCCAGTCACACAAACTGAAAATTGTTCCACTTTACTGCAGTTCTGTAACCATGTGCACATCCAAAACTCCTACTGGATTCAGAAGTTCCTTTCTTTTATAACTGTAACCCTTCTGCCCATCTAAGTTGGCAGCAATAAGGGCCGGGTTCTGTATCTAGGGGTTCCGTTTCAATAACACAATGCAAAACCGGCTCGAGCCCCCACCCAGTGACCTGGGACAATTACATACCACCCCCTGGGCACCTCTAAGAGGCAATACTTCCCCTCTCGCAAGCACGGAGTCTGAGTGTAACAGAAAATGTTTAATAACATGAGGTAAACAACATCAGCATTAAATTGGAAAAACACCACAACTAGAGTTCTTAGACCAAACCATGAGCGAAGACCCACCCCAGCAAATTGGGCCGTGTCCTGTCCCGTTGGTTCTTGAAACCAGCGACCCAAGAATCACCAAAGTCCCAAAAGTCCACCAATCCCAAAGTCTCTTGGGTCCAGCAACCCAAGAATCACAAAAGTCCCAAAAGTCCGACAACCCCCCAAAGTCTCTGTCCACGATCAGTGCAGCCCCAGAGTTCAAAAGGGGGGGGGTTGAGCAGGGTGTTAAGGGGCACCTTACGTGATCCGAGGCCAACCGGCTGCTTCTCCGTGGGGTTCCACCGCAGCCTTCACCACGAACTGCTCCACTCCACCCGCAGTCCCACTCCTGCCGTCCCACGAACTGCTGTGGCAGCTGCTCCGCTCCGCTCCGCTCCGCTCCGCTCACCATCCTGTGAGCCGCACCGCTCCGCTCCGCTCCGCTCCGCTCACCGACCTGTGAGCCACGCCGCTCCGCTCACCGACCTGTGAGCCACGCCGCGCCGCGCCGCTCCGCTCACCGACCTCTGAGCCACTCCGCTCCGCTCCAGCCGTCCCTTGGGCTGCTCCCACAAGGCTCTGCTCGCTGCTCCTCCAGCCGCTCCGCTCACCGACCTGTGAGCCGCTCCGCTCCCCCCCCCCGCTAAGCTAAGTTAGCTTAGCAAATATCAGGCTCCCCCACTAGTTAACACAGCCTCAGTGATCTCAGCTCTTAAATAGCTTTAGCTCTTTTGTGATTTCAGCTCTTAGTGATTTCAGCTAGTAGTAGGGGAGCCCCAGTGCTGGTGCACTATTGGCCCAAAGTGAACTCAGCTCAGCAGTCTGTAACTAGACTCCTAAGGGAATCAAAGTTAGCTCTGACATTCAACAGTGGAGAGAGGAGGTAGTGCAATTGGTGTTTCAACCCCCTCAGGAAGGGGGCCATACCATCAGGTACAAATACCTGTCCCCATCCTCTCTCCATTCACTGGGTTTTGTAACCCATGCCCCTTGACAAGCAAATGCTACTTAGGTAATGGTGAATGACTCACTCAGTCCTTCTGTCATACAACAGTTCCACTGGCCTTGATTCACAGAATCAGGGTAACAAAACTTTATTCTTCCTGCCCCAATAACAGAGAAACTGGGGATCCCACACCAGCCAAAGTAACCACTTTGAGTTGCTGTGGTTTCATGCCAGGCGAGTGGGTGTGCCTATGCAAACAAGATCAGCCCCTGGAGTTCTTTTCCACACTCGCCATAATTCACCACCAGATGTCAGGGTAGAGCTCATCCTGACTCTGCTTACATCCTCCCCCCAGCCGAAAATTTGTCGTCCCGACAAATCGCACTCCCTATTATAACAACTCACTGGTTCCCTCCAAAGGGCCTCAGATAGCCCACTTTAGCTTCCACAAGCCTGTGTGCTAAACATATTGGTTCCTCACTAGTTACCCCAGGTGCATCATAAGTCAACCGTTTTACTGGTCTTATTACCCTGTCTCGTCTATTGAGAATCTCTGTTGCCATGGTGGGCGGAACAGCCTCTTGAACGATGGATGGAGAGGTTTCCTTTGAGGGTCCCTCGGCTACTGGCATAGGCCCCTGCATTTCTAGTTCTAACAGTGGAGGGTCCAAGGTGCCCAGGACATCCTCCACCTGTATGTCTCCACTGTCCAATAACCTGGGTGTGTCATCACATGGGGGTCCCACCAGTGGCTCAGGGGTGTCAGGAATGGGCCTAAATACTTCTGCCATGGGGTTTAGGGTGGAAGAAGAGGAGCTCTCTTTTGATTCAGCCGATCGAGACTGAAATCTTGTCTCCATCCCAGGATACACCATGGTTGTGTCTTCCTCCTCAGACTCACTCTCAGACATGCTGCATGGGGGTAGGTTAGCTGCAGGGGGCTGGCTGTCCACGTTGGAGGGCAGCTTTGGTCCAGCACCTTCGTTCTGCCCAGTTGCCCTGTTGTGGCCCATCTCATACGGGGTGCCTACCAATTCCCCCACAGGGAGCAAAAGGTTTCTATGCACTGTCTTTGTCTGCCCTGGACCCTCTTCAGGTTTGATCTTGTAGACCGGCAGGTCTCCTAGCTTTTCCATCACCAAGTAAGGTATTGCCTTCCATCTGTCGGCTATCTTGTGTTTGCCAGCAATACCCAAATTTCGCAGCAGAACTCTGTCCCCCGGCTGGAGTTCTTGCAGACGTACCCTAGCATCATATCGATGTTTGTTGCGGTCGGCATTCTTCCGAGCCGCAGATGTAGCTAAGTGATAAGCATCCCGCAGCTTTTCTCTCAGTCGGGATACATATTGCTGATGAGTTTCATAGCTATCTCCATCCTCTGATACACCAAAGCACAGGTCTATGGGTAATCTTGGTTCTCGTCCAAACATTAAGAGATATGGGGTGACTCCTGTAGCATCATTCTTTGTGGCATTGTAGGCGTGCACCAGATATGCAACATGTTGGCTCCAGGTTGCTTTCTGCTCTGGTCGCAAAGTCCCCAACATATCTAATAGGGTTTGGTTGAACCTCTCTGGCTGAGGATCACCTTGCGGGTGATAAGGCGTTGTTCTAGACTTCTTAATTCCCGCTATCCTCAGCACCTCCTTCAGAAGATGACTCTCAAAGTCCCGCCCCTGATCCGAGTGTATCCGGGCTGGAAATCCATAAACTGAGAAATATTTCTCCCACAGTACTCGAGCAACAGTGGTGGCCCTCTGATCACGCGTGGGATATGCCTGCGCATATCGTGTATAATGGTCAGTCACTACTAGAATGTTCCCAATATTCCTCTTGTCTACTTCTAAAGACAAGAAATCGATGCATACCAGTTCCAAAGGTTTGGTGCTGGTGATGTTCTTGAGATATGCAGCCCTCGTGGGCAGAGTTTTCCTTTGAACACATCGAGCGCAAGTCTCACATTTCCTACGAACATCTTCAGCCATCCGGGGCCAATAGAATCTACTACGAAGAAGTTCCAGGGTCCTCTCCATCCCTAAATGTCCAAAGTCATCATGCAGGGCCCTCATGGCCAGGGCTCTGTACTCTTTTGGCAGCACTAGCTGTGCTCGTTGCTTTTGTAAAGGGTCTGTGGTCACTCGATGTAGAGCACTCCCTGAATCAGTTTTAGTTTGGTCCATTCTCTCAATAGTAGTTTACCCTCCGGGTTAGGTGGGACAACCACAGCTGGGCTTCGCCCCTCCCTTTTGGCAAGTAGTGTATCACGAATGCCAATATCTTGCAGCTGGGCTTCCTGCCAGTCAGCCGCATTGAGCACGGGCAAAGGAGATTGGTCCAACGCAATATAGTTCACTGAAGCAGAAGGCACGCATTCAGGGGGCAGGCCCAAAGCTTCTGCAGCACATCCATGAAGACTCTCATGGGACTCTGGCTCCCGGCGACTCACACTGCAAATAGCCCTCACTCCATCTGTGGGTATCACAGCAACGCCTGGTGCCTGTGGACGCCTGGACAATGCATCTGCATCTACATTGCTTCTCCCTGATCGGTATTGAATGCTGAAGTCATAGCTAGCCAAAGCGGCCACCCATCTTTGCCCTGTAGCATCCAGCTTAGCACTTGTTAACACATAGGTCAGTGGGTTGTTGTCTGTCCACATCTGGAACTGAGCACCATATAAGTAGTCTCGAAATTTCTCAGTGATGGCCCATTTCAAGGCCAAGAACTCCAGCTTGTGGGTGGGATAGCGAGTTTCACTATCAGACAGTCCTCGGCTGGCAAAGGCTACAGGTTTACGTCTTCCTTCCACTTCCTGGTACAGTACTGCTCCCAGACCCTCCAAACTGGCATCAGTATGCAGGATAAATGGCTTGCTTGGGTCAGCAAAGACTAGGACTGGAGCATGAGTTAGGCAGGTAATGATTTCTCGAAAAGCCCTTTCACATCTCTCATCCCACCGTGGCCCAAATGGTTCGAAGGGGCCATAGTGTCTCTGCACAGGAGGCTTTGGGGACCTTCCCTTATTCTTGGTCTTAGATTTGTTCCTGCTGGACTGGTATCCCCTGGTAAGATCATTCAGAGGTTTTACAATTGTAGCATAGTTTTTCACAAATCTGCGATAGTAGCCACTAAACCCAAGAAAGGTCTTGAGTTCTCTGTAGTTACTTGGACATGGCCATGTAGTGAGGGCTTCTATTTTATCGGGATCAGTACTCACACCCTCTTGGGACACGATGTGACCCACATACTTCACTGAGGTCCTGCAGAACTGGCATTTGTCAATTGAAAGCTTCAAACCATAATCCTCTAACCTATCAAGCACTTTAAGAAGTCTTTCTTCATGCTCCTCCAAGGTTCTTCCAAACACTATCAGGTCATCCAAATAAACTAACACTTGCAGTAAATTCATGTCTCCCACAACTTTCTCCATAAGACGTTGAAATGTGGCAGGTGCTCCAGAGATCCCTTGGGGCATGCGTTCAAACTGATAAAACCCTAATGGGCAGATGAAGGCTGTCTTCTCCTTATCTGCTTCACCCAGAGGGATCTGGTAGTATCCACTCCAAAGATCCAACACAGAGAACCACTGGCTTCCCAGCAAACAGTCTAAGGCATCTTGGACTCGGGGCATTGTGTACTGGTCAACCACAGTACGGCGGTTTAGGGTGCAGTAGTCAATACACATCCGGATTTTCCCATTCTTTTTACGGACCACCACAATGGGTGAGGCATATGGGCTGCGGGACTCTGTAATGATGCCATTCGCAGCCAGCTCCTGAAGATGTTGTCGCACATCTTCCATCTCGGAGAGGGCAATCCTCCTAGATCTCTCCCTGAAAGGTCGAGAGTCATGTAGTCTGATGTTGTGCTCTACTCCTTTTGCACATCCCACATCCCACTCATGCAATGAGAACACCTTGGATCTTTCACAAAGTTTCCTCCTCAGGCGATCTTTCCACTCCTCGGACAACGGTGAATCTCCAAAGTCAAACTTTGCAGGGTCTATTGGTGGAACTTGAGTCTCACACTGGGGTTTTACAATTGATTCAGGCTCAAAGAGATCCGCTATCGTTTGTCCTTGCTTCACAACAACATCTCGACTTGTTTCATTAGCAATCAGTATAGTCACCTTTTCCTGGGCTTCAGCAGGTAGGGTTATGACTCCACTGGGGACCAGCACTCCTTCCGGGAGCTCTCCTTCAACCGGCTGCTCTACCATTGCTAATGCCCCTTTACTGCCTTTCAGCCGAGTACTCATGACAAGCACTTCTTGCTCCGTCCTTGCAGGCACTACTAACGGGGTTGTGCCCATGTACTTCAGCGCCCCAATCGGTAGCTCAGATGTCTCCTTTTTAGCACCCTCAATCTTCCTATAGGCTTCAGCACAAAGCGTATGGATCATCAGGGTAGTCAGGTACTGGTCCCCAGCCCGTCGTCTGCAGTAATCCGCGAGCACCTTGAAGAGACTGGAGTTGGTCCCTATCAGCACAGACACATCAGAGGTCCCTTTAGGGTCAGGGCATATTAATGCAGCTGTGTCCACCTCTTCTCTTACCCCAGCAACCTCCTCTGGGAATTCCAGGTGCACTATGACATACCCTTGGTAGGGGTATTCATCCATGCTGAGGCCACACAGACCAACGCCAGTCAGTGGCTGTATAGGCAGGTGCCTAAGCATTTGTTGGTAGAATGACTGAAATATAATAGTCACTTGAGATCCAGTGTCAAGCACGGCTTTACACTCCACCCCTTCAATCTTCACCATGACCTCTGCTCGAGGCCCTATCAGTCCTGCGGGGATCCCAGCTGGACAGTCTTTTCTGGGGGAATCTTCAAATCCTGCAGGCCTGGGTGGTCCCCGTCCCCGGACTCTCTGGCAGCTACCGGATCTCTCCCAACTGATCCTCAGTTTTCCATACACTAAGGAGGGGTTTTCTTCATTATGGCACTTGGCAGCACTGTGTCCATCTTGACCACATCGGTAGCAGAAGAATTGTCCTTTCCCTCTTCGCCCAGATGGGATGGTGGCTCTAAATGCTGACTTCTCCATCACCACGGTCAGAGGCTCCTTATTCCCGGAAGTCTTAGCTTGGTCAATGGTGCTTTGCAGTTCAGCTATCCGTTCTGTCAGGACCTGCACTTGTTGGGCAAGTTCCTCTGTGGTGCTCACCATCAGTACACTGGCCATTTGCAGTGGTGTTGTGCCGGCTGGCTCCAATGTTTGGGCTTCCCAAAACTCGCTGGCAGCCTGCCTTTCTTCCTCTTCTCTGACCTCCTTTATCAGCTGGGAATAACTTGGGGGATGTTCCCGTCGTTCTCTTAGCCGGAGATGGAGTAGAATCGAGTTCTGATATTGAGCTCCTCTTACAATTTGAGCCAGTCTGGTCCGATCCATCTGTTCAGCAGTCACTGCACCCCTCATGACAGCTCTCTGAAGCAGTCTTTCCAGCCTCTGTATACAGGCTGAAATCTTCTCGCCAATTTGCTGTCGGGAATTAAGGAACTTACAGTAACTGTCTTCAGGGCCCTCTACACTCCCAAAGGTATGATCAAGGGCCTCTAGGCAGTCCTTCACACTGACCCCAGGGTCAATGAGCTTCAGGGTGCGAATCACATCTAATGCTGGGCCACTAAGGCTCTCTATCAGACATCTTCGCTTTTCTGCATCAGGTACAGCCCACTCCTGCAGCATTTCAGTGGTATGCTCCAACCAGGGTTCGAACTCCTCTGCCCCAGCAAATAACCTTAACTCACGACAAGAGGTTGACCTAGCATGGGACAACACAACCTTTTCCAATATTTGCCCCAGTGCTTTTGCCCAATCATTGGCTGAGGCTGTGGCCCCTGAGCTAGAGGCTGCAGGGCCGGGGCCCAACAAACCCGACATATTAGCCATTATACAAACAGTAATTTCCTCAAAATATAACCACAATTGTTTCCCAATGCAGGGGAACACTCAACAGGTGCTTGCGAGGGGTACTGACCCAGGGGATCCCGGACGAGCCCCCAAAAATGTAACCCTTCTGCCCATCTAAGTTGGCAGCAATAAGGGCCGGGTTCTGTATCTAGGGGTTCCGTTTCAATAACGGAATGCAAAACCGGCTCGAGCCCCCACCCAGTGACCTGGGACAATTACATACCACCCCCTGGGCACCTCTAAGAGGCAATACTTCCCCTCTCGCAAGCACGGAGTCTGAGTGTAACAGAAAATGTTTAATAACATGAGATAAACAACATCAGCATTAAATTGGAAAAACACCACAACTAGAGTTCTTAGACCAAACCATGAGCGAAGACCCACCCCAGCAAATTGGGCCGTGTCCTGTCCCGTTGGTTCTTGAAACCAGCGACCCAAGAATCACCAAAGTCCCAAAAGTCCACCAATCCCAAAGTCTCTTGGGTCCAGCAACCCAAGAATCACAAAAGTCCCAAAAGTCCGACAACCCCCCAAAGTCTCTGTCCATGATCAGTGCATCCCCAGAGTTCAAAAGGGGGGGGTTGAGCAGGGTGTTAAGGGGCACCTTACGTGATCCGAGGCCAACCGGCTGCTTCTCCGTGGGGTTCCACCGCAGCCTTCACCACGAACTGCTCCACTCCACCCGCAGTCCCACTCCTGCCGTCCCACGAACTGCTGTGGCAGCTGCTCCGCTCCGCTCACCGACCTGTGAGCCGCGCCGCTCCGCTCCGCTCACCGACCTGTGAGCCACGCCGCGCCGCTCCGCTCACCGACCTGTGAGCCACTCCGCTCCGCTCCAGCCGTCCCTTGGGCTGCTCCCACAAGGCTCTGCTCGCTGCTCCTCCAGCCGCTCCGCTCACCGACCTGTGAGCCGCTCCGCTCCCCCCCACTAAGCTAAGTTAGCTTAGCAATATCAGGCTCCTCCACTAGTTAACACAGCCTCAGTGATCGCAGCTCTTAAATAGCTTTAGCTCTTTTGTGATTTCAGCTCTTAGTGAGTTCAGCTAGTAGTAGGGGAGCCCCAGTGCTGGTGCACTATTGGCCCAAAGTGAACTCAGCTCAGTAGTCTGTAATTAGACTCCTAAGGGAATCAAAGTTAGCTCTGACATTCAACAGTGGAGAGAGGAGATTTAAATTTTATTAGAGAATATTTAAAAGAAATAAACGATACAGAAAATTTGAAGCGTAAGTTATTGGTCATTGGGGGTAGCATACAGAGTATGGGGGTATGTTGGTGTTTTGGGGCTGGGCAGCACACATAGTATATACATACTGCAATGTCCCCAATGAGGGGTGGGTAACCGGTGGGCGGGATCAGGACACAGTCAATAAACGGTGAGGGTTTATCACCCATACGGGAGGTAGAGACAGTCATGGGTATAAGTAAGTGGGTTGGGTAATGGGGATGGGGTGACCCTCACGTGGCAGGATTCAGCTAGGTTTGGTGGGTTTAGGGTTTGGTGCAATTGGTGTTTCAACCCCCTCAGGAAGGGGGCCGTACCATCAGGTACAAATACCTGTCCCCATCCTCTCTCAATTCACTGGGTTTTGTAACCCATGCCCCTTGACAAGCAAATGCTACTTAGGTAATGGTGAATGACTCACTCAGTCCTTCTGTCATACAACAGTTCCACTGGCCTTGATTCACAGAATCAGGGTAACAAAACTTTATTCTTCCTGCCCCAATAACAGAGAAACTGGGGATCCCACACCAGCCAAAGTAACCACTTTGAGTTGCTGTGGTTTCATGCCAGGCGAGTGGGTGTGCCTATGCAAACAAGATCAGCCCCTGGAGTTCTTTTCCACACTCGCCATAATTCACCGCCAGATGTCAGGGTAGAGCTCATCCTGACTCTGCTTACATAACCATACCACCTGATATTTTCAGACTTTGTAAGCTAAGCAGGTTTTTGGGTGGGAGACCTCTCAGAAGAAGTTAAGTGCTGCAGGAGGTGTTTATTATTCACTAGGTAATGTGAGACCCTCCTGTTTACAATAGTAAACCAGTGCAGCATAGTTTTAGAATGCACTGTGCTCCTAGAAGCAAAGGACCTCTTCTAGACTTTATACACAGCCCATTAAAGACAATGAAAAGACTCCTACTCACTTCAACAGGCTTTGGGTGGAACTGGTTATACATTGGGGTAACTCCACTGTCTTCATAGGTTCTCGGTCCCACAGCGGAGGGGGGGCGGTGTGAGCTTGTTACAGAGCTGCTGCTCAAGGATGTGGGATCTCCTGGCTCCCCAGCCTCCGAAATTATTCAGACCAGTGCTGTAACAAGGGCGAGGAGAGTGAGGCACTTGCCTCAGGCACACAAAGGGGAGGGGCACAATCACCTCCTCTCCGCCTCCGCCTCCTCCCCTGAAGGCTCTGCCCCGCTCCTCCGAGCCCCCACTTCCCATGAATCAACTGTTCGCGCGGGAAGCCTGGGAGCACGGAGAAACAACCAGCAGCGCACTCAGGCCCAGGAGCGGGAGGCGGAGCAGAGTGAGCTGGGGCGGGGAGCGCAGGGCCGGGTCTTTTTTGCGGCCACCCCAAGCAACAACAACAAAAAAAGAGAGGGGGGGAGGCGCTGCCGCGGTGCAGCCGGAGGAGCGGGGAAGGGGGGGCACGGTACAGCCGGAGGAGCGAGGTGCGGGGGGGGGGCGGTGTGGCTGGAGGGGGAGGGATGGGTCACGGTACGGCTGGAGGAGCAGGCGGGCGGGGAGCACAGCCAGGCATGGGCTTTTAGCATTGAGCGCACATTCACAATTGAAAATTACCAAGTCAATTGCTTAAAACTGAAGAGGGGCTGGATTTCTTTCCAATCACACAGGGAGGAAAAGTTCAATAGTTTACACACCAGCGCAGCCGGAGGAGCGAGGTGCAAGGGGGGGGGGTGCGACCGGAGGAGTGGGGGGAGGCACGGCGCGG
This sequence comes from Chrysemys picta bellii, assembly GCF_011386835.1. Taxonomy (NCBI): domain Eukaryota; kingdom Metazoa; phylum Chordata; order Testudines; family Emydidae; genus Chrysemys; species Chrysemys picta. The sequence continues at coordinate 30,408,317 of NC_088802.1, read as the reverse complement.
CTGGAGGAGGGGGGGGGGCACGGCCCAGCCGGAGGCGTGGGGGCGGGGGGCGGGGCAGCCGAAGGAGCCAAGGAGGGAGGGGGAGGGGCACGGCACAGCCCAACCAGAGGCGCGAGGGGGAGGGCGGTGCGGCTGGAGGAGCCAAGGGGGGCGGTGTAGTATGGCCGCAATGTGGCTAGAGGAGCCAAGGGAGTGCACGGCACGGTGTTGCCGGAGGAGTCGGGGGGCCCGGCCCGGCCAGGCCAGAGGCAGTGCGGCCGGAGGAGCCAAGGAGGGAGGGGGCATGGTACAGCCCAGCCAGAGGTGCAAGGGGGGGCGGTGCAGCTGGAGGAGCCAAGGGAGGGGCGCAGCATGGCCGCAACGTGGCTGGAGGATCCAAGGGAGTGCATGGTGTGGCTGGAGGAGCCGGGGGGGGGGCACGGCCGGAGGAGCCAAGGGGGGTGCAATTTTATATTCTGGCCTCGGGCACAAAAATAACTAGTTACGGCTCTGATTCAGACTGCACCTTCTGCATAATTATATGCTAACTGAGGGGTGCATGAGAATTGGTGGCCTCTGCTGCAGGTGATGGACATCTCAGCTACTTAAGCCATAGCCTGGAGTAGGGAAGCACCTAACTGCAGAGACTGCAGCTGCCTTGGGCCAGCGCTGAGGATTGAGAGTCCCTAGTGCTGCTGTCACAAGGTTCAAACATGCTCAGCCTTGGAATCGCCTCCTCTCCCGCAGCTAGTAGATGCAGGTGTCTAAGGCTGGCCTCTGGCAATTGGCCCCATGGCCAATGGGACAATTAAGCTAGGAGCAGATAAATAAACTGGAGTTAACCTCAAGGAACAGAGGTCACCAGCAAGAAAGGAATGTCAAGGGGAGCCGGGAAAGAGGAAGCAGGTCAGGTTTGCAGGGGGAGAATAGGACCAGCTGGCTGGGGAGCATGTCCAAGGTAGAAGCATGGGGAGAGATGGTGGTGACCACGTAGTGGAATAGCATGTAGATGGGAGCAGAGAGAGAAAAGCTGGTGACTTTAGGTTCCCGGGGCTAAGTATTCACTGAGCCAGGGTGGGGAAATGGTGTTTGCAAGTGGCTTGTTCAAATAGCAGGATGGGGCCTTCGTGAGGGATTTGTCAGAACTGATCAGGTATCTGCTGGCTGTGGAACTTTATTGAGTGGAGACCAGGACAACATACAGTGACTGGTGAAATAGGGTGGTACTGGACACATGGCTACAAAACTTCTGAATGAGGAAGGAGATGAATCTATGGAGAGATTCCCCCGATCACTATGAAAGTTTTGCTCACTGTGGACACTGGTAAACCCACATGGGTACAGCTCAATGAGAAAAACTGGGTGTGACGGAGCTGGGAGCAGGGCAGATTTGACCTGGGAATGTTGCAGGGGGATTGCAGTGGGGATGTGGGACTTCCCTTGAAGGAAGCTACCTGAGCTGTAACCTGAGCCAGGAACGGGGGTGGGGAGAATTAACACCTTCTGCCCGGGAGACTGAACAAAGGAGAGGAGCAGCGGAGGGGCTGGGAGTTTAGTTTCGGTTTGGGCTGGGTGGTGCAACGCAGGGAACCCCAAGCTGGGGTCTAAGCTCCCTGAACCTCCCAGAGGGACCTAATTGAGGGGGTCTGGTCGTACCTACACGCTCTGCTTGAGACTGTGTTCCTGTCCTTAAATAAACCTTCTGCTTTACTGGCTGGTTGAGAGTCGCAGTGAATCTCGGGAAGAGGGGTGCAGGGCCCTAACTCCCCCACAATCCGCAACAACTGGTGGCAGCGGCGGGATCTACTGCACCCCGTGGACGGCGCTTCCTGCAGTAAGTGACTGGGGAGCAGTAAAACGAAGGGGGATTGACGGGGACCAGGCCTGCTGAAGAGTGGGAGAGAGACGGTTATTACCCCTGGGAGTGTGTGACCAGCGAGAAGGACTTTTGCAGTAACAGGGTCCCCCGGGGGGATCGCAGCGAGTGGTCCCAGGGGCGGAGGAGTCTGCAGCTCGACCCTGGCAGAGAGGCGGTGACCTCGAGAAGGGCTGGCACACTAGGGGTCCCCCTGGGAACTGTGGGGAGCTGTGAGCACACAGGCCGGTGAGTGGCCAGCAGGAAGATGTATGCCAAGCGGCTTAAGAGCGACCTGGTGGAGCTGTGCAAGCAGAGGCGGCTGCGCATTGGGAGGCTCACCAAAGAACAGCTCATTGCCCAGCTGGAGGCGGAAGATCGCGCGAATGAACTGATCCCTGTGTCTCAGGGAAGCAGCCTGGCAAATGCAGCGCAGGCACCAGTGTCTGTCCCAGCTAGGAGTGGTCAGCCGGCTGCTGAGGGCTTCCCGAGACCCCTCCTTCCTATGCCTAGGGGAGGGGTGGGGAGGAGCCCAGCAAATACCGAAGGCGCCGTGGCCCCCCCGGCCAGCAGGGGACCCTCCCGGCGAAGCTCGCCGGCCAGCAGGGGATCCTCCCGGCGACGTTCGGCATCCGGGGAGCGGAATTGGCTGGAATGGGAGAAAGAGCTAAAACTGAGAGAGCTGGAGGATCGTGAACAACAGAGACAGCATGAAGAGAGACAGCGTCAGCATGAACGGGAGGAGAAAGAGAGACAGCATCAGCGTGAACGGGAGGAGAAAGAGAGACAGCATCAGCGTGAACGGGAGGAGAATGAGAGACAGAGACAGGAGAATGAGAGACAGAGACAGGAGAATGAGAGACAGCGTCAGCATGACCTGGAACTGGCGAGATTGAAGGGCAGCGAACCCCCGGCTGCGGTGAGTGAGGGGGGACCCAGGACTGCACGGAGCTTTGATAAGTGCATCATGGCCCCATACAAGGAGGGGGAGGACATGGATGACTTCCTGGAGGCCTTTGAGACGGCCTGCGAGCTGCACCGGGTTGATCCCGCGGACAGACTCCGGGTCCTTACCCCCTTACTGGACCCCAAATCCGTGGCATTGTACCGCCAACTGGGAGAGACAGAGAAAGGGGACTACGAACTATTCAAAAAGGCCCTGCTACGTGAGTTTGGGCTGACTCCTGAGATGTACCGGGAAAGGTTCCGGAGTCAGGATAAAACCCCTGAGATCTCATATCTGCAACTAGCCGTCCGCATGGAAAGATACGCCAGCAAGTGGGCTGGTGGGGCCCAGACGAAGGAGGACCTGATTAAACTGCTGGTACTGGAGCAACTGTATGAGCGGTGCCCATCCGATCTGAGGCTGTGGTTGGTGGACAGAAAGCCAGAGAACCCGCGACACGCCGGGCAGCTGGCTGATGAGTTTGTAAAGAGCCGGTCAGGGGGTGGCAGGGAGGAGCCCCAAAGGAACAGGCCCGCCGCGATGCAGAGAGAGAGTCACCCTGGGACCTCCCAAAGGGGGAATATGGGGAATCCCCTCCCACGGGGAATGCCCAGCATCAGGGACAACCGACCGGCTCGAGGGGACCCACGGGACCTGAGCTGCTATTACTGCGGCCGAAGAGGCCACGTTCGGGCCCAGTGCCCCAAGCTCAAAGACAGACTGAGCAGACCGAACCCGCACCGGGTTAACTTGGTAGAGGCCCAGACGGACGAGGGGCAAGCTTCCCACGCAAGAGGGGCTGGCAGCTTATCAACTGCTCAAGAGAGAGAAGGGCCCCCGGCCAGCTTCTCTGGGGGGCCAGATGCTCCGGATTCAAAGTTCTCCGTTTACAGGGTTGGCGCGGGGCTGTCCCTGCGGAGCGAGTGCCTTGTTCCCCTGGAGGTGGATGGGAAGAAAGTTTATGGATACTGGGACACGGGCGCAGAGGTGACACTGGCCCGGCCCGAGGTGGTGGCCCCAGATCGGGTGGTGCCCAACACCTTCCTGACCCTGACCGGGGTGGGCGGGACTCCATTCAAGGTTCCCGTAGCGAGGGTACACCTGAAATGGGGGGCCAAGGAGGGCCCCAAGGACGTGGGAGTGCACCACCATTTGCCCACTGAGGTGCTGATGGGGGGGGACCTAGAGGACTGGCCAAGCAGCCCCCAGACCGCCTTAGTCGTGACCCGTAGCCAGAGCCGGCGAGGGGCACTATGCCCTGACCTTGGGAAGGATGTCCCACCGGAGGCACCGAACCCTTCCCGGGTGGGGAGGGAACACCCAAGGACAGGCCGCGGGGTGGCTGGGGCTTCCGACCCAGCCGACGAGAGGGAGCAGGTCCCCATCCCTTCCCCAGCCGCCGAGTTCCAGGCCGAGTTGCAGAAGGACCCCTCCCTGCGGAAGCTAAGGGGCCTGGCTGACCTCAGTGTGGTACAGACCATGAGGAGAGGATGCAAGGAGAGGTTCCTGTGGGAGAAGGGGTTCCTGTACCGAGAGTGGGCTCCCCCGGGGGAAGTGGAGTCGTGGGGGATCAGGAGGCAGCTGGTGGTTCCCCAGAAGTTTCGCCACAAGCTACTGTACCTGGCCCATGACATCCCTCTCGCAGGGCACCAGGGGATCCGGCGCACCAGACAGAGGCTGCTACAGAACTTTTACTGGCCCGGGGTCTTCACCAACGTCCGGCAGTACTGCCGATCCTGTGACCCCTGCCAGAGGGTGGGGAAGGCCCGGGACAAGGGGAAGGAAGCATTGAGACCTTTGCCCATCATAGAGGAGCCTTTCCAGAAGGTGGCCATGGACATAGTGGGACCTCTCAGCAAGACGACCCGGTCTGGGAAGAAATACATCCTGGTGGTGGTAGATTTCGCCACCCGCTACCCCGAGGCAGTGCCCTTATCGTCCATTGAAGCAGACACTGTGGCGGATGCGCTGCTGACCATTTTCAGCCGAGTGGGGTTCCCCAAGGAAGTCTTGACGGACCAAGGGTCCAACTTCATGTCGGCCCTACTCCGGTGCTTGTGGGAGAGATGTGGGGTCCGGCACAACTGGGCCTCAGCATATCACCCCCAATCCAACGGGCTGGTGGAGAGGTTCAATGGGATGCTAAAAATGATGCTGAAAACATTTATGAATCAGCACCCGCAGGACTGGGACAAGTACTTACCTCACCTGCTGTTTGCGTACAGGGAGGTACCCCAGGAGTCTACCGGGTTTTCGCCTTTCGAACTGCTATATGGAAGGCGGGTAAGGGGGCCCCTGGACCTGATGAGAGACGAATGGGAGGGGAAGGCCACTCCTGACGGAGAGTCGGTGGTGGAGTATGTCCTGACCTTCCGGGAACGACTTGCCGAGCTCATGGGCCTGGCCAGGGAGAATCTGGCCAGAGCCCAGAGGAAGCAGAAGGTCTGGTATGACCGCACAGCACGGGCCCGCGCCTTCGCCACGGGGGTCAGGTGATGGTCCTCATCCCCGTGAGGAAAAACAAACTCCAGGCCGCCTGGGAAGGGCCCTTCAAGGTTGTCAAGCAACTAAACGAGGTAAACTATGTGGTGGAGCTGTCGAACCGGGCACACCACCACCGGGTGTACCATGTGAATATGATGAAGCCATATTATGACAGGGGGAATATGGTGTTGGCCGTGTGTGGACAGTGGGAGGGGCAGGGAGATGACCCTTTAGTAGATCTATTCCCTGGGACAAGAGTTGGCTTCCCCCTGGAAGCAATTCCCCTCTCTGATCGGCTAACCCCTGCCCAGCGAGCTGAGATCGGAGGGGTGCTGCATCTGTACCAACAGCTGTTTTCCAACCAGCCTGGACGCACTAATCTGACTGTCCACCGGGTGCAGACAGGATCGCACCCGCCTATAAAATGCTCCCCCTTCCGAGCCACAGGGAAAACTGCTCAGGACCTGGAAAGAGAGGTCAATGACATGCTGGCTTTGGGGGTGATCCAGCCGTCTTCCAGCCCTTGGGCCTCGCCGGTGGTGCTGGTCCCCAAAAAGGACGGGTCGATCCGGTTCTGTGTGGACTATCGGAAGCTCAATGCCATCACTGTAGCCGATGCCTACCCCATGCCCAGACCGGACGAGCTCCTAGACAAGCTGGGAGGTGCTCGGTACCTTACCACCATGGATCTTACAAAGGGCTATTGGCAAGTGCCGCTGGATGCAGATGCCAGGCTGAAATCGGCCTTTGTCACCCCTCTGGGGCTCTATGAGTTCCTGACCCTGCCCTTCGGCCTCAAGGGAGCGCCGGCCACCTTCCAGCGCCTGGTGGATCAGCTACTGAGGGGGATGGAGAGTTTTGCCGTGGCGTATATCGATGACATCTGTGTCTTTAGCCAGACCTGGGAGGACCACATATCCCAGGTTAGACAAGTGCTGGACCGACTCCAGAAGGCTGGGCTGACTGTAAAACCGGAGAAGTGCAAGGTGGGGATGGCTGAGGTATCCTACCTAGGCCACCGGGTGGGAAGCGGCTGCCTAAAGCCGGAACCAGCCAAAGTGGAGGTGATCAGAGACTGGCCCGCTCCTCAAACCAAAAAGCAGGTCCAAGCCTTTATTGGGATGGCAGGGTACTATCGGAGGTTCGTGCCCCACTTTAGCGCCATAGCCGCCCCCATCACTGAGCTGTGCAAGAAGGGGAAGCCAGACAAAGTGGTCTGGACCGAGGAGTGCCAGGAGGCTCTCCGGGCGCTGAAGGAGGCTCTGGTCAGTGGCCCAGTTCTGGCAAACCCAGACTTTGACAAGCCCTTTATGGTGTTCACCGATGCCTCAGACACAGGACTGGGGGTGGTGTTAATGCAGGAGGATGAAAAGGGGGAGAGACACCCCATCGTGTACCTGAGCAAGAAGTTGCTACCCCGGGAGCAGAATTACGCGGCCATCGAGAAGGAATGCCTGGCCATGGTGTGGGCCCTCAAGAAACTAGAGCCATATCTCTTTGGGCGTCACTTCACCGTGCACACCGACCACTCTCCCCTGACCTGGCTGCACCAGATGAAAGGAGCCAACGCCAAGCTCCTGAGATGGAGCCTGCTCCTGCAGGATTATGACATGGACGTGGTCCATGTGAAGGGACGTGACAACCTGATAGCGGATGCGTTGTCCCGGAGAGGGAGCCCTGAACTTCCCCAGGTCACTGGTCAGAGTGACCCCGCTCAGTTCAGTCTCGAAGGGGGGAGAGATGTGACGGAGCTGGGAGCAGGGCAGATTTGACCTGGGAATGTTGCAGGGGGATTGCAGTGGGGATGTGGGACTTCCCTTGAAGGAAGCTACCTGAGCTGTAACCTGAGCCAGGAACGGGGGTGGGGAGAATTAACACCTTCTGCCCGGGAGACTGAACAAAGGAGAGGAGCAGCGGAGGGGCTGGGAGTTTAGTTTCGGTTTGGGCTGGGTGGTGCAACGCAGGGAACCCCAAGCTGGGGTCTAAGCTCCCTGAACCTCCCAGAGGGACCTAATTGAGGGGGTCTGGTCATACCTACACGCTCTGCTTGAGACTGTGTTCCTGTCCTTAAATAAACCTTCTGCTTTACTGGCTGGTTGAGAGTCGCAGTGAATCTCGGGAAGAGGGGTGCAGGGCCCTAACTCCCCCACAATCCGCAACACTGGGGACTGAGGAAAATGTGTATGGCAATACATATAGTCTTGAAGAGGTGTGTGATCAAAATGAAAAAAGTCTCTGAGATTCAGTACCATGTTTAATATGGTGCCAATGGCGCCGCCACACTGGCTCCACATTCAGAAGGGGCCCATAATGACCACATGGGTGCCCACACATATGTTTGGCACCGGGCTCACACCGGCTCTGCTTCTGTGAGGCCCCTTTGTGGTTCCAGGCCTTAATTCCTTTAGTCCTTAGCTAGAGTGGGCGAGTCTCACCCCAAGAGCTGTACCACTGCTAGTGACTCTCTCCAGTTTAGCAAGCTCTAGTCTCTGTCAGGGAGGGGAACATCTCGCTGTTGCTCCAGGCTGAAGCTCATGAGGAAATCTACGGTAGGGGTGACTCCTCTCCCCAGAAGGAGCCATGGCTGCTGCCACGCCAGCCAAGACTCTGCAGGAGGAAGCTCGTTGTCCCATCTGTCTGGAGTTATTTAAAGACCTGCTGTGCATAGACTGCAAACAATTTCTGCTGAGCCTGTAGCACCCAGTGCTCAATGAAACTGGGCCCCACATGCAAGATAGGCAAGGGAACGCTTAGTTTGAGAAGCATTGTTATTATATAGGCCTGTTTGTTAGCCTGAGATAGAATTTGGGGTTTGACATTTGATACTTTTATATCCTTACTAACGTGTGAACAAAGAACAAAGACACAATGTGTTGCATTTCGCACAACTAGATGGGGATTTTAGTACAAAGGGAAAAGGTAAGAAATAGAGCTAAACTGTTACAGGGCATGGTGGGAGTGAATATACATGCATACACTGGAAGGCTGCCTGGCTCCTATCTCAAGATAAGGTCAAGCAACCAGTCGGGAGGGGCAAGGAGGATTGGGTGGGGGGTGGCATAAGAAACACTAAAAGCCAAAGAAAAGCTTGGCTTTGGCCAGTGAACAACCTCACTTGTTATCCCTCCCATGCGGTACAAAAGGGGTGGTACTGAAGCCTCCAGACTCAAGACCCTCCAAAATGGAACATGGCCATAAATTGTAAGGGATGGGACCAAGGGCGTGCACTACAGATCAGGTATTAAACAAAGACACCATCAGATCAGGATTAAACAAAGGCTGTGAATGGCTAGCCAACTACAGAAGCAGTTTCTCCTCCCTTGGTGTTCACACTTCAACTGCTAGCAGAGGACCTCACCCTCCCTGATTGAACTAACCTCGTTATCTCCAGACTGATTCTTGCCAGCATATTTATACCTGCCCCTGGAAATTACATGCATCTGACAAAGTGGGCATTCACCCACGAAAGCTTATGCTCCAATACATCTGTTAGTCTTAAAGGTGCCACAGGACTCTCTGTTGCTCACTACAGGTATAATTATGCCTGTTACGGAGGGCATCAGGGACACAGAGCTATGGATATACTTGCTTGAAACTATCCCCAATAAACATTGCATTGCCTGCACTTTGGACTTCCAGACTTCTGCTTCCTATCTGTGTGACAATAACGAGGGGAAGCATGCTGGGGCTTAGGTATGAAATAGGGACCTACATGCCTAGACAGAGGCAGCAGTGAGCCTCCTAAGTAGCAAATTTTTAGGCACCTGGGAGATTTTAACAACAGAAATGTAGGTGTATAAGCAGGGCTGGCGCAACCCATTAGGCGACCTCGGCGGTCGCCTAGGGTGCTACAATTTGGGGGGCGGCGACCACGGCGGTATTTCGGTGGCAGGACCTTCCGCCACCTCTGTGGGGGGCGGCATTTTGGGGCAGGACCTTTCGCCGCCTAAGGTGGCAGAAAAGCTGGCGGCGCTCCTGTGCATAAGGACTGCAGCAGCTGAGTGGGGGAAGTAGGGTTGAGGATCAGTGGCATCTAAATGTTGGATTCAGGTACCTAAAGTGAAAGTAGCAGTCAGGCACCCAAATCTTTTTCTGGATCTATCCCTGCTTCCTCACCTGCTTTGGAAACCCCACTAGGCCCCTATCTGCTTCCTTTGGTGCCTGATACCTTTAAAAATCCAGCCATAAGTCATTTTGGAAAAGATGCTTTTGAAAAACTTACCCAAAATCTAATGAGCTTTAAAAATAAATTGAATATAATCTGCGTCCACACGCACTAAAATACCTTAATCAGAACAGCATGGGGCTTTGAATGGTATCACTCCATGGCAAGGCCTGACTGTGCTAAATGTCTGAACAGAGTCCATCTATCCCTATTGTACGTGAGCCATCCAAGTCAGCGCAGGTTCCTCCCACAATGGGGGTTTAAATGTGCATCCCCTGGTCGCTGATTGGCTATTGCAAAGAGTAACTGGGGCTGTGATTGGGGCGAGACCAGGAGCTCACCTCTTTGCTAGGCAGTGCCGTGTGGGTGAGAGTCCTGGATCCCTGCCATATCCTCAGGAATCCCCCAGCCCCTGTGTGGGGGTGTTGAAGTAGGTTGTGCGTATCAGCCCCTATAGCCACCACCAGCAGCCACCGCTCTCTGCTCTGCCTTCAGAGCTGCGCAGCCAGAGAGCAGTGGCTGCTTTGACCTTTGCGCTCGGAGGGATGGCTACAGGGGGGCTAAGGCAAATATTGGGGTGGCTACAGCCCCCACAAAAACCTCTCCCAGAACTGCCCTTGTGTGTGTTGTTTCAGTGTGCTGTCCAGCTCTGCGCAGATAGCTGGTTCAGCAGACATCAACAGCACTACCCAGTGTTGCTAAGTGCTGAAGGCTGGAACGTCATTGCCTTAGTAACGCTGCTCAGGCTGCCTGATGCTTCTGCCCTTGGTTATTATTAACAGCAGAGACGGCAGCCTGCTCGATGTTACTCATCAAGAAAGATCACAGGCCCAGTTCAGTGACAAAGCACTGGGCCAGGTTTGTTACCCCCTAGGCACAGTCCCAGCGCCCTGGCTCTGTGGTTACAGGTACACCGACACACGAGTGCCTCGCAGCCAGGAACAGCTCAGTCAGTGGTGGGACTTGCCACTGCCCCCTTGGCTGAACAGGGAATTAAGGCAAAGTACCCCGACATTTATAGACTGAAACAAACAACTAAAATATACAACTTATACCACACCTTACGTGTGTCATGACATTACCTTCCCTTGTTCCTAATGTCTTGGACAAAATATCCCTCTCCTTAGTTTGTCAAACCATCCTCTCTTGTACTAGACTGGGCTGTATCTGTACTAGCTGGGATATATTTATGTAAAACTCTAGTGCCTAGTACACTAGCAACAACTTTGCCAAGTTCATGTACTGGGCACTGAACTTGTGGACATCTGCTTTGATACATGGCCTGACTTTGGTTCACAGCCTGTGGCTCTGGCCTCAGATCTTGCACCAGGCCCAGTACTCCAGGCTTTCTCTCTCTATTACACCTAGGGTGACCAGATGTCCCGATTTTATCGGGACAGTCCCGATTTTAGGGGACTTGTCCCGCGTCCCGACCTTACATTGGTCGGGACGTCTGGTCGCCCTATATGAGGGGGACCGCGGCAAGCCAGCGCCGCTGGCGCCACTCACCTTCCCTCCCTGAGCCCTGGGGCAGCGCGCAGCTGAGCTCCCGGCGCGGCGGCGCCAGCCCACGGGGCCCCCCGCCTAGCCGGCAGGAGCCTGCAGAGCGCAGCCCTGCCCCTGCCCCGGCACACAGAGAGGTCTCACTCCCCTGCGTGCTGCAGTGGGGCAGGGCCTGTAGACTCCGGCAGCAGGCAGCGGCCACCGGGCAGAGACCCCCCCCCCGCCCCTGCCCCCCTCCCCTCGACCCGACCCTAGGAAGGGGCCAGAGGGACTGGGAGGGACCTGCCTCCTGGATGCTTCCTGGGAGCTGCTCCAGGTAAGCACTGCTGGGCTCATCTGGCCTCCTGGCAGGTCCCTCTGGGGGGGCTCCCCTCAGACCCACTGCCCTCAGGCCCCACCCTGACCCTGTTCCATCAGCCTCCCCCGCAGTGTGCCCCTTGTGCCCCCCACCCTCAATCCACTGCCCTCAGCCCCCCGACCCTGTTCCCTCTACCTCCCCCACAGTCCCTCCCCCCGATCATCTCACCCGACCCACTGCCTTCAGCCCCCACCTTGACCCTGTTCCCTCAGCTTCCCCCGCAGTGTCCCCCTTGTGCCCCCCACCCTCAATCCACTGCCCTCAGCCCCCTGACCCTGTTCCAACAGCCTCCCCCCGCCCCCGATCATCTCACCCTGCATGGATATGGAAATCTGTCCCGGATTCCAGGCTGTCGTTAGCCCCTGGGGCAAAAGATCAGTAGAGGTTTCCAAAGGGAAGTTTGCAGTCTTTGCTCAGACCCAAACATTTTCACTTAATAAATAAATAAATAAATACCCAAACCCATCCTGACACCCATCTGCTCTGTCCAGATTTGCTGTTATCCCTGTTGAGGCCAAAGTGGTTTGAAAAATTAAAAATCCTTGACACCATTGTGTTGCCTCCCCCTGTGTTGCTCGTTAGTCTCATGGACCTGCCGATAATGAATAAAGATGAATGCCCTGGGAGCAATATGTCAGGCAGACAGTTTGTGAAGTAGGAATGTGAATGCTGAAGCCCTCACAAAATGTAGAGGCTTTTCTTAACCTGAGAACTGAAAAATTGCCGGATACCCTGCATGGGTTTGACAGTGACAAGAGCCTAGCGACTGACCAGAGCAGCACCAGGTTTGAAGTGATGAGGAGGGTCTGTGTCATGAAGTCTGCATTTCCACTGAGGACTCTTCCATTGCCAGGGTAGCGCTGGTGCAGGTCTGCCGCCCGGCACAGCAATGCTGAGAGGTGCCAGTGTAGACCCGACCCACTCCCCTCAGCCCCCATGCTGACCCTGTTCCCTCAGCCTCCCCCACAGTCCCCTCTGTACCTCCCACCCTGAACCCACTGCCCTCATTCCCTGCCCCCATTCCAACAGCCTCCCCCACAGTCCCCCTGCTCCCCCCAACCCACTGCCCTCAGCCTTGCCCTACCCCAAATCTCTTCTTCAGCCTCCCCTGTCATTCCACCCCCATTGCTCCCCCCTGCTGTCCCACCCCCTCAACTTCCCCCCATTCCAGTCCTGCTCCCCTCTGTCTCATCGCCTCCAGACCCTGTCCCTCTCCCCAACCCCCCAACCCTCCCCAGCCCAGCCCCATTGTCTCCCCCGCCCCGCCCCACTCTACACAGCTCTCTACCCTGTCCCATTCATGCTCCCCTCAGCCCCACCCTACTCCCCCCATCCCACTCCTGTCCCATCCCCCTCAGCCCCCACCGACTCTCCCAGTCCTGTCCCCCTCAGTTCCTCCACCCTGCTTCCCCTGGTCCATCCCCACACACCCACCGACTTCCTCGACCTCCCTCCCCCCAATCCCACTGCCTGGACTCACCCCCGTCCCACTCAGGACATGCAGGAAAAAGAAGCAATGGGCTTAAATTGTAGCAAGGGAGATTTAGGTTAGACATTAGGAAAAACTTCCTAACTGTAAAGGTAGTTAAGCACTGGACAAATTATCTAGAGAGGTTATGGAATAGCAGTCATTGGAGTTTTTTAAGAGGTTAGACAAACACCTGTCAAGGATGGTCTAGTGTTGTTATTACTCAGTCCTGCCTCAGTGCAGGGGTTTGACTAGATGACCTGTTGATATCCCTTCCAGTGCTACATTGCTGTGATTCACACTGAATTGCCTTGTGCCACTGTCTTGTAGTAGTGGCACACAGTTCTCTGACATGCAGGTTTATAAAATTGTACTTAATAAACAGTTTAGAGCATAGCAGTTTTAAAGCTCTGCATGTTCAGACCAACTGAGCTGAAAATTGTGATCTATAGTATTCAAAACTATTAAGATGTGGGCTGAAATAAAATCAGCATGAATTGCTCAACAATATCAATGGAATCAGCATTGCGCTGCTATATATTGTAAAACATTACAGTGAAATCTTGCAAGTATTACATAGCACGCTGCCTTGCCCAAGTGGTAACTAAGCATAACATCTTCCTGTTTCAACATTCTTAACTTGTATCCCATAGCTCCTAAAAGTTTTTTTTTTTTCAAACACTCAATACTGCTAAGTTATGAGTTTTAACAGGTTTTTTTTCTTTTAAACCACAGCACTGAATGTTATTCTAAAATTGTTTTCCAAATATTCTTAAACTCCCAGTTTATCCCCTGCTGATGTTCATTGTGAAAAGTATTGCAGGTCTAATAATAATATTTGGCACTTTTGTAATTCACTGTCCAACATGTGTTTTGTGCCCTCCTCTGGTGGATTTTTAGAGGATAACTGTATAGCTACCAGCTAAGGGAGTTATAACTTGAACTCAAGTAGTAGAAGCTCATGCTTTTAAGTCTGGATGGCTCAGGTTCAATCTTTGGTAACTAGCTATGATGGAGGTTGCTACACTTATAATCCCCTGAATCAGAGGTTCTGAATATGCTTTGTTGTAGGCAGAGCTAGCCTATAGTTAATCAACCGAAAATTTAGAATGGGAAGTGTTGAAATGTTGGGAAGCCTTATAATTTTGCCAGTCTGGAATGAACATCCCATCTGAGGGATGGGGGAGGGGAGAGAGGAGAGTGAGACAGGACCAGGAAACTGGGACAAGGAATCCAGAGCGGTAGTGGGGGGCAGTTGAAATCAGATGAGGAGCTGGGGTGGGTTAGACAGCAATAGGATAGACATAGACTGGAGGGGACGGGGAAGAAGACCCCTTTGACTACTAGAGACCACTCCATTCAGGAGCCTGGGATAGACCCAGGATTCCTGAGTTTCACAGTTCTTCTTTTGTCAGCAGATATCTGTGAAACCCAGTGGCAAAAAAAGTGTCTCATCCCCCTATAGAGCTTATCTATCACATATAGGATGACAACCTACTGCCTCTGCCATCACTTACTCCATTAGCTCAAGTGGCAGAAGTCTGTGCAGTGGATCTAAAGGTTCATCCGCAGGGTTGGAGCCATGCGAGTTTCACAATGATTCCACATGCCAGAATTTCTGGGGCAGTTCAGTTTTGATTTTTACAAAAAACCTGGGGAAATGCATACAGAAACAGGGTGACCAGATGCCTAAATAGGGGAATCTCAAGCAGGAGTAGAGAGGTTATTTTATCTCTGTATTTGGCACTGGTGCAACCACTGTTGGAATACTGTGTCCAGTTCTGGTATGCACAATTTAAGAAGGATATTGATAAATTGGAGAGTGTTCAGAGAAGAGTCACAAGACTGATTAAAGGATTATAAAACATGCCTTATAGTAATCGACTCAAGGACCTCAATCTATTTAGCTTAACAAAAAGAAGGTTAAGAAGTGACTTGGTCATAGACTGTAAGTATCTACATGGGGAACAAATAGTTAATAATGGGCACTTCAGTCTAGCAGAGAAAGGTAGAGCATGAGCCAATGGTTGGAAGTTGCAGCTAGACAAATTCAGACTGGATACAAGGCATACCTTTTCAGTGGTAAGAGTAATTAACGATTAACAATATACTAAGGGTCATGGTGTTTTTCTAAAAGCTTTTTCTAAAAACTATCCTCTAAGAATTATTTTGGGAAAGTTCTATGTCTGTGCTATACAGGCGGTGAGACCAGGTGATCACCGTATCCCTTCTGGCTTCATAATCTCAGAACTAGGTACATCAATTCACATGCAAAATTCTCATTGAATTCAATAGGTGTCCTTGCCCTGTGGCTTGTGGTGCGGGCTGCAGCAGGGGCCGTACAACCCCTCTCGCAGCTTCCTAGGGCCCCCTCTCATGGCTCTGTGCACCTGCGTCTGTCATTGTCGTCCTCTCCCCTCCCTCTGCCCCACTCGCCCAATGTGTCCTGATATTTCACTCTTGCGATCTGGTCACCCTAATTACACCCCCAGCCAGAGGCGCTGATTTTGTAATGTGCCAGAGGGTGCTTCCCTGGCTCCGCCCCCTTCCCTGCCCCCACTCCACCCCTTCCCCACCGCCCTACCCTGCCCCGCCTCTTCCTGCCCCGACTCCACCACACCATGCCTCTTCCTACCCCCATTCTGCCCCTCCCTGAGCATGCCCCGCCCTCGCTCCTCCCTCCTGAGCCTCCTGCATGCTGCAGAACAGCTGATCACAGCAGGTGGGAGGCACTGGGGGGAGGGGGAGGAACTGATTGGGGAGGCTGCAGGTAGGTGCTGAGCACCCATCGTTTTTTTTCTGTGGGTGCTCCAGCCCTGAAGCACCCATGGAGTCAGTGCCTATGCCCTCAGCTGTGGGAATCACTCAGGGTAGCAACAAAGAGTCCTGTGGCACCTTATAGTTCTCCTCCCAAACTGAGGGAATCTTACATTATTCAGTAATAGAGACAGAACAAATCTGTGACTGTTGAGGAGAGTTTATTTCAGCATTTGATAATTCAGGCTTGGTCTACACTACCCCCCCTAATTCGAACTAAGGTACGCAACTTCAGCTACGTGAATAACGTAGCTGAAGTTCGAAGTACCTTATTTCGAATTAGTTCAAACTTACCTTGGTCCACACTCGGCAGGCAGGCTCCCCCGTCGACTCCGCGGTACTCCTCTCGGCGAGCTGGAGTACCGCAGTCGACGGCGAGCACTTCCGGGTTCGACTTATCGCGTCCAGACTAGACGCGATAAGTCGAACCCAGAAGTTCGATTTCCAGCCGTCGAACTTGCCGGTAAGTGTAGCCAAGGCCTAAGAGAAAATGAGGAAAAATCTGAGAAGATTTACACAAATTGGCTACGTAGACAGGGGAAAAGCAAAATCTGAAAGGTTTCATATCAATTGGTTGTTTAAAGGAAAAACACACAATCTTTATGCAGGTAATATATTAGTAATCCATCTCCAGAGAGAAAGTGATCAGTCTCTGAGGGAGGTGCAGTAACATTTAGTAAATGAAGAAAGGGGAAAATCTGTGCAGCAATATTTGATTGTTGGAGAGAAAAGTGGCAAGGATTTATATCAACTTTACCCTCAAAATATTACAGTAAAAGCATATTTTTAAGGGTGCAATGTCAAGCAGTTTCAGTTAGGCATTGCCAGAACCAAGGATGTTTGGGCCCTGTTAATTCAGCCCCCTTGTGTCTGTGCCTTGCTATATAATCTCTAGGGACAGGATCACACACTGCAGAGCTCATTAACACAGGACCCTCATTCAGGGTATGTCTACACTGAAGCCCCCCCTCTCCCCCCCCCAAAAAAATAAACAAAAAAACAGTGCAGTGAGTCTCAGAGCCTGGGGCAGCTGACTCAGGGTCATGGGGGCTCCGGCTGAAGGGCTAAAATAGCAGTGTAGATGTGCAGCTGCAGCCTGGGGTCTGAGATCCTCCCCCCTCGCCAGGATTCAGAGCCCAGGCTCCCGCCTGAACCCAAACATTGACATTGCTACTTTAGCCCCAAAGCCAAGTCAATTGCCCCTGGACTCTGAGATTCCCTGATGTGGGTCTTTATTTGCAGTGCAGACGAAGCCTCAGTCTTTTTACGCTCTGAGGTCTCTGACGGAGCAAACATGTCCCTGACTCATCTCTGTGCAATTCAGCGGCACCCCCTGGCTTGTCCCAGGGGCAGTAATGGGGTTATGTGTGTAAATGGCTACTCACCCCCAAAACAAACACTTTCCCCTCTTCCCTGCTTCACCCTCTCTTCTCTGTCTTAATTAGCCTGGGCAAAACATCCTGACTCCCTCAGACAAACCATGTGTGGGGTTAGTTACATTTTCTCTGTCTCTGTGCCACAAATTGTTCCTTTTCCTTCTGTTTGTGGTGTTGGAACCTTTAAAACTGAAATCCATTTTCTGGGGCTTGTCTGGAGCCTTGTCTGGGCTGAGTTGTGACCTGCAGACTCGGAAATAATAACACTTAGATTTCCCATGAAAGATGAAATCCCTCTTCAGTTTCAGGCTCTGTCACGTCCTGGGTGCAATCCAAACCAGGCAGAGCAGACATGTCAACTCTTGTGAACTGATCACTAGACTTAGACTAACATTGGTCAGGACACGGGACAAACAAGCAAATATTGGGACAGTCCCAATAAAATCAGGACGTCTGGTCACCCTAGTGAAGAACCCTAAGGAGCAGAGATGAGGCAGAAGGCTGCGGGGGGCTGAAGTGAAGAGGGTGGGGGCTGATGGGGTGGGGGGACTATTGATGGTGGGTTCTGAGCAGATGAGCTGAGTGCTGGGAAGGTGCACTGAGTGCAGTGGGGGTTGATGGGGTACGGGGGGCTGAACCAATAGGGTGGTGGTGATGGGGGCTGGAGGACTGAACTGGGGGGCTGAATTGAGGGGTTGGGTGGGGACAGAACTGATGGGAGACTGGGAGACAGGATTAATTGCTGGGCAGGAGATGGGTGGATGTGGGGCCAAGAGCTCCTGTAGCAGGGGCCAAAATCACCTTACCTAGAATGTGGGAGAGTGGGCAAAACTAATTGTCACATGTGCACACCCCTGCGATCTGCAGGGGGAGTTCAAACACCACGTGACTGACCTAAAAACACAATATAAACTTTATTAAAATGTTATAATTTTGGGGTCAATCTCATGATTTTTGGGGGTTGGACTCATGATTTTTGATCTCCCAAAGTTGGCAATACTGCATTGATGGGCAAAGGTAGAGGTAGCAAATTGTGACAGGCATACTGTTGCCTGATTTTAAGAGGTTAATATTATTATTTTAGGTAATATGGGTAATAAGCTCGTCAATTGATCTGATCAGAAGATAAGGTTTTTATCCCAGAATCAGGTTACACAGAGTTTGCAAGGCCCTTGGAATGTACGACAAGGACACTCACACTGAGACAAATGTAGCCTTAAAGACTTTTATTGAGATAAATGGAATAGTAATCAAACAGTAATTAAATGGTAAAATAATCAGAGTTACAAAGGCAATAATATTGTTCTAGAGATACACGTGATATTAAAGCTTTGATTAATATACTCACACCCTTCCTTGATAACCTGGTGGTAAGAGACCAAGGACCAGCCTAGTCTCTGGCATGCCAAGGGAGTTCAGGTCCTAGTTCCTCAATTCTTGAGTGGGAAGAGCAGAGCTTAGGAGAAGCTGAAGAGCTATAGAAGACTGAAGAAGCTAACTTAGGCCTGGTCTACACTAGGCGTTTATGTCGAAGTTAGCGCCGTTAAATCGAATTAACCCTGCACCCGTCCACACTGCGATGCTATTTAGTTCGACATAGAGGTCTCTTTAATTCGACTTCTGTACTCCTCCCCGACGAGGGGAGTAGCGCTAAATTCGACATGGCCATGTCGAATTAGGCTAGGTGTGGATGGAAATCGACGCTAATAGCTCCGGGAGCTATCCCACAGTGCACCACTCTGTTGACGCTCTGGACAGCAGTGCGAGCTCGGATGCTCTGACCAGCCACACAGGAAAAGCCCCGGGAAAATTTGAATTTGAATTCCTTTTCCTGTCTGGCCAGTTTGAATCTCATTTCCTGTCTGGACATCGTGGCGAGCACAGCAGCACTGGCAACGATGCAGAGCTCTCCAGCAGTGATGGCCGTGCAGTCTGGGAATAGAAAGAGAGCCCCAGCATGGACTGATCGTGAAGTCTTGGATCTCATCGCTGTGTGGGGCGATGAGTCCGTGCTTTCCGAGCTGCGATCCAAAAGAAGGAATGCAAAGATCTACGAGAAGATCTCTAAAGACATGGCAGAGAGAGGATACAGCCGGGATGCAACGCAGTGCCGCGTGAAAATCAAGGAGCTGAGACAAGGCTACCAGAAGACCAAAGAGGCAAACGGACGCTCCGGATCCCATCCCCAGACATCCCGTTTCTACGAGGCACTGCATTCCATCCTCGGTGCTGCCGCCACCACTACCCCACCAGTGACCGTGGACTCTGAGGATGGGATACTGTCCACGGCCGGTTCCTCAGACATGTTAGGGGACGGGGAAGATGAGGAAGGAGATGAGGAGGGCGAGGCAGTTGGCAGCTCTCACAACGCTGATTTCCCCGACAGCCAGGATCTCTTCATCACCCTTACAGAGATCCCCTACGAAGCGTCCCCAGCCATTACCCCGGACACAGAATCTGGTGAAGGATCAGCCAGTAAGTGTTGTAAACATCTAAACATTTATTTTTAACAAAACAGGAATATTAACAATTAAAAGAATGGGTTGTTCATGATTAGTGTGCCCTAGGCGCTTAACGGTTTAGTAAGGGGCAGTGCAAGTTTTGAAAAGAAATCTAGCAATGTCCGGTTTTCAGTGATTGTCCTGCACAAGCCGCTCTACTGTGTATTCCCTGCTACTGCAGCTACAGTAAAATGCGGTCTATATGTGCGGGGATAGAGCAGTAATCCTCCTGGGACATCTCGATGAAGCTCTCCTGGAGGTAACTTGAAAGCCGTTGCATGAGGTTCTTGGGGAGAGCGGCCTTATTGGGTCCTCCGAAGTACGACACGTTGCCGCGCCACGAGATTATCAGGTACTCGGGGATCATTGCTCTGCACAGCAGGGCGGCATACGGCCCTGGTCTTTGGAGGCTTTCCCGGAGCATTCTCTCTTTGTCGCTCTCGGAGATCCTCATCAGGGTGATGTCGGCCATGGTGACCTGCTTTTAATTAGGTAGGGGAATGTTAGTGTTGGGACTGCTTTCCCGTTCCTTTACAGAACTGTCACCGCTGGTTTGCAGCCACGCGGTGGAGGCGGGAGAGGGGCAGCCGAAAGGGATCATTCCCGGGGACAGCCGCGAGGGGGTGGGACAGGGGCAGAGTTCCCGCTTGCCGGATTGCTGGCAGCAGGGACTGACATTGATTTAAATGTGAAATGAGGCCAGTGGTAATATAAAAGTTTTAAACTGCCACAAGTGTACGGCTTACCATGTCTGCCTGCAACAGAAATTCCGTTGTGCTGCCTCGCTTCTCAAATGTGCTGTTCAAGACCCCAGGCACAGAATGCGAAGGCCGAGAATTCGACCTTGTGCTGAGTGCGCATGTGAAAGGTGCTGTGCATGGTCTTGTTCACAGAGAAAGACTATGTTCTTTGTTCACAACTACATTTATCTTTCAGAGGAATTCACTCCCTTTTTCCCATTTCCACAGCCCCGTCTGCGACTGTCTCACAACCTAGCCTGGAATCACACTCCCAGAGGCTAGCGCGGATTAGGCGTAGGAAGAAGAGGACACGGGAGGACATGTTCTCTGAGCTTATGGCCTCTTCCCAAGCCCAGGCAGCACAGCAGACCCAGTGGCGGGAGAACTTGACCCGAATGCACCAAGCCAACATGGATCGGGAGGAGAGGTGGCGGCAGGAAGACCAGCAGGCGACTCAAACGCTGCTTGGACTACTGAGGGAGCAAACGGACACGCTCCGGCGCCTTGTGGATGTTCTGCAGGAACGGAGGCAGGAGGACAGAGCCCCGCTGCAGTCCATCTCTAACCGCCCTCCCCCGCCACCAAGTCCCATACCCACCTCACCCAAAGTGCAAAGAAGGAGAGGCGGCAGAGTCCCTGCTAACTCTCACTCCACCCCTGCAGAGAGCTCTAGTAGCAGAAGGCTCTCATTTCCCAAAATTTGAAAAGTTCTTTCCTTCCCGCCTGACACAAGCCCACGTCCAAGTTTCACCTCCCAATGCCATGTGTAGTTGATAATAAAAAATTCGTTTCTGTTAACTACTGTTTCAATCATGTTCTTTTGGAGGAGGAGGGGAAAGGGGGTTGGAAATTGGACAGGACAGTCTCCTTTGGCAGGGTACATAGTCGGGGGCAGGCACAGCAGCAGGGCACATACACAGTGCAGTGATGCAGTGACTAGTTGCCCCGGTTAGTCTGGGAGGTTGTTTTGATGTAATGTTGGGGGGGGTGGGTTGCTCTGTGACTTTGTGGCGGGGGAGGGCAGTTACAGATCTTAAGCGCCGGTCCTTAGACAGGATCACAGAGCCACACAGCATGGGATCTGTAACCGTCCTCCCCCTGCCACAAAGTCAAATAGACCTCCCATACACACAGTCCCGATCAGGAGGGGTGACAGGCTCCGTTGAAACAAGCATCCCACCGCAGCGGAGCCTGTCAATCCTTGAGTTTAGAAGCTGCATTCGCATCACAACACTAGACCCGCCCCGCACCACAGTCTGCGTCCCAGTTTTAAAAAATTCCCGCTAAAACAGTATTAAAGAAAACGGTGTGCTTTAACAAAGTAGAACTATTTTTATTTCGACACGTGTGTTGGAGGGGGGGTGAAGGGGGTATGTAACTGGATAGGATAGTCAACATTACCTGGGTAAAGAAACGGGGGCAGGTTTAGCTTCTCAGTACACAAACTATAAAATCACAGGTTACCCTGCTCACTCAGGAACTTTGCTTTCAAAGCCTCCCGGATGCACAGCGCTTCCCGCTGGTCTCTTCTAATCGCCCGGCTGTCTGGCTGTGAGTAATCACCAGCCAGGCTATTTTCCTCAACCTCCCACCCCGCCAGAAAGGTCTCCCCCTTGCTCTCACAGAGATTGTGGAGCACACAGCAAGCTGCTATAACAATGGGGATATTGGTTTCGCTGAGATCACAGCGAGTCAGTAAGCTTCTCCATCTCCCCTTGAGACGGCCAAAAGCACACTCCACCACCATTCTGCACTTGCTCAGCCGGTAGTTGAAGAGTTCTTTTTCAGTGTCCAGGGCGCCAGTATAGGGCTTCATGAGCCAGGGCATTAGCGGGTAGGCTGGGTCCCCGAGGATGACTATAGGCATCTCCACATCCCCAACAGTTATTTTGTGGTCCGGGAAGTAAATACCTTGTTGCAGCCGTCTAAACAGACCAGAGTTCCTGAAAACACGAGCGTCATGAACCTTGCCCGGCCATCCCACGTAGATGTTGGTAAAACGTCCCCTGTGGTCCACCAGTGCTTGCAGCACCATGGAAAAGTAGCCCTTTCGGTTAATGTACTGGGTGGCCTGGTGGTCCGGTGCCAGGATAGGGATGTGAGTTCCATCTATGGCCCCACCGCAGTTTGGGAATCCCATCGCTGCGAAACCATCTATGATCGCCTCCACGTTTCCCAGGGTCACTACCTTTGGCAGCAGTACATCAACGATTGCCTTCGCTACTTGCATCACAACAACCCCCACGGTAGATTTGCCCACCCCAAACTGGTTCGCGACTGACCGGTAGCTGTCTGGCGTTGCAAGCTTCCACAGGGCTATGGCCACTCGCTTCTGTACACTCAGTGCAGCTCGCAACCGGGTGTCACTGCGCTTCAGGGCAGGGGACAGCAACTCACAAAGTTCCAGGAAAGTTCCCTTCCGCATGCGAAAGTTTCGCAGCCACTGGGATTCATCCCAGACCTGCAGCACTATGCGGTCCCACCACTCAGTGCTTGTCTCCCGTGCCCAGAATCGCCGTTCCACGGCATCAACATGACCCATTGCCACTGTGATGTCCTCGGCGCTGGGTCGCCTGCTTTCTGACAGGTCTGTGCTACTCTCAGACTTCAGGACATCACCGCGGTGCCGTAGCCTCCTTGCCTGACTTTTCTGCATCTGCCTCAGGGAAACCTTTATGATAAGCTGCGAGACGTTGAGAGCAGCCACAACTGCAGCGATGGTCGCAGCGGGCTCCATGCTCGGAGTACAGTGGCGTCCGCGCTGTCAATGACTGGAAAAGCGCGCGAACTGTTTTCCCGCCGGCGCTTTCAGGGAGGGAGGGCGGGAGTGATGGACGGATGACGACAGTTTCCCAAAAGCACCCTCGACTCATTTTGTTACCCAGAAGGCATTGCCGGCTACACCCAGAATTCCAATGGGCAGAGGGGACTGCGGGAACTGTGGGATAGCTGACCACAGTGCACCGCTTCGAATGTCGACGCTATCACCGTTAGTGTGGACGCACAAAGTCGAATTACTGTCCTTAGTGTGGACACACACGCTCGACTTTGCAATATCGATTACAAAAATTCGATGCAAGTAAAATCGAACTACTCTCGTAGTGTAGACAAGGCCTTAGAGTTTTACTTAACTGACTGACTTAAAATTTACAATTCAGAACTAACAGATTAATAGACTAATAAACAAAAGGGTAATAAACTAAGAATGAAGAAGCCTCTTTGGCATGGTGGGTCACCCCCCTTATAGAGCTTGAACACCTGAGCCCTCCTTTTATGTCCACACTTAGTTTCTTCACCCACAGAAATGTTGGGGTACACTTACTCCATAGGCTGGTATGTTTGTACATATTGCTGAGATATACACACATATTAATGACATTAGCTCATTCTCACATTTGTTATTTCTGTCCTACCCGATTATTTCGGTTATTTGCAAGTTCCAAGTTGTGGTGTACCTGTTAAGTTTAAAGAGGTAGCACTTAGGTAGCCCCCCATACCACCCTGCTTCGACGCATTCTTTATGTATCTATGTGTAACCCCTTTGGGGTTTAGAGAGCATGGCCCCTTTAAATCTTTTTCCTAGGGGGGAGAGTAAGAAAAAAGGAGGGAAACTCCAGGGGGCAGCGCTGGAGCTCCAGGGAGAGAGAGAGGCAGCCGAAGGCCCTGGAAAAAGTGAAGGAGAGAGAACCTGCCTGAAGCCTGAGAAGGACAGGGCCGATCAGGGACAGCCTAGGACAGGAACCAGGAGGCGCACTGTGCCAGGGAGGAATCGCCTGAGAAGGACAGGCTGGACCCAGTATCACTGCTGCCCAGAGCTGCATGGGGCTGTGAGTACTGGGGCTTGGGACTCTGCATTGGGAACTAGGAGGGAGGCTGTAGCTAGTTAAGTGGGGAGGGGGTCGCTCTGTGTGGCTTTGCAGAGAGCGGCAGAAGAGGGCACCGGAGGGGTTTGTTGGGGGAAAGTTCACTGGCGCCGAAGACGACCAGGAGCTAGGGTTACCATACGTCCGTTTTTTCCCGGACATGTCCGGCTTTTCGGCAATCAAACCCCCGTCCGGGGGGAATTGCCAAAAAGCCGAACATGTCCAGGAAAATGCCGGCCGGGCACTTCCCCTCCCGTGGCTGCTCTGCTCCTCCCCTGACTCTTCGGCTCTGTTTAAGAGCCGAGCTGCCCGAGCGCTATGGGCTTCAAGCAGCCCCCTTGCCTCCGGACCCCAGCAACCGGCCGGGCACTTCCCCGGCGGCGCAGGGTCCGGAGGCATGGGCGCTGCCTGAAGCCGGTAGCGCTCGGGCAGCTCGGCTCTTAAACAGAGCCGAAGAGTCAGGGGAGGAGCAGAGCCTCCGGCCGCGGCGGCTCTGCTCCTCCCCTGACTCTTCGGCTCTGTTTAAGAGCCGAGCGCTACGGGCTTTGGGCAGCCCCCATGCCTCTAGACCCTGCGCCGCCGGAGCCCGGGAGAGGAAGTGCCCGGCCGGGGGCGCAGGGTCTGGAGGCATAGGGGCTGCCCGAAGCCCAAGCGCTACCAGCTTCATGGTTTGCCGGGCAGCCTCCAGACCCTGCGCCCCGGTTGGGCGATTCCCCTCCCGGGCTCCAGCTGCTCTGGGGAAGCGCCGGCCAGGGGCGCAGGGTCTGGGGGCTGCCCGGCAAACCGTGAAGCTGGTAGCGCTCAGGCAGCCCTTTTCGCGTGGCTGGGAGTGGGAGGGAGGAGGGGGCGGAGTTAGGGCGGGGAATGGGCGGAGTTGGGGCGGGACTGGGAAATGGGCGGGGTCAGGGCCCCATGGAGGGTCCTCTTTTTTTATTTGTTAACCCTACAGGAGCACCCAAGAATCACCACTGGACTGGAACTTTGCTCAGGACTCCTGAACTCTGTGTGCAGACACATTGCTCGGTGTCTGACCTTCCAGACTGTACTACCACTGGGCCTGTGGGGCCTTGGCTGGAGGCAGCCCTATTCTACTGCTCCCCCTATATTTCCCCTTGTTGTTTTTCTCCTCTCATCCCTCTGTAAATAAATATTTCCCTTTGTTATATCCATTGTGCTTTTCCTGTGGGTGGGTGTGTTCACTCTGGAGGGTTTGGAACAGGTGCCCCTGGGGTGGAAGGGATTTCTCCTGCTGCATTCCTGCGCGCGCCCTGTCTTGGCCAGAGCTGTCTGCAGAGCAGACTCCATCTTGGCCACGAGGGCGCTAAAGTTACATATGTTAAAGGTTGCAACCATATATGATTTAGCTCATCACCACCTATCTAGGGGAAAGGTCTCAAACATATGTACACTAACTTTGCCTTAGCTCAACATACAGGATGTGGCCAGTAGGTCCCTTGCGTTACAGCCAAAAAGACTCTAATATAAATCTATAAACCTATTATAACCTATTATAATAAAACAAATAGTCAAACCCATAAGAAAATAAGAAATCCATAAGAAAATATATATAGGCAAACAAGCGGGCTAGCCCTACAGGCTATAATACCCAGTGTTCATCACAACTTTCTACCCCTGAACTAGGAGATAGGGAAAGACAGAGGGTGGGGAAAGGTGAGAGGTACCAAATTGTGGTGGAAATGCCTCTATCCATCAGAATTTACCAGCCCTGGACCAAAGGATGGAGGAAGGCAGAGGTGGGGAAACTATAATAAATGAACCCCATCCATCACAGTCTGTTACCCCTGGACCAGAAAGTGGGGAAAGGTGAGAGGTACCAAATTGTGGTGGGAATGCCTCCATCCATCACAACTTACTGCCCTTGGACTGTAGGATGGGGAAAAGCAGAAGCAGCAAATTGTGACAGGGCAGAAAAGGAGAGGATACACAGATGTTAATAATTGATACCAGAGGCAAATTGTGCAGCCAAAGTTACACTGGCAAGGTGAGGAGCAGCAGGTAGCCCTGTGGGGAAACGGCGAGAGAACTGGAGGATTTTTTCCTACAGCCCAGTGATGGGTTAATTTGACTCTACAAATAACCAGATGAACCTGGTGGCATAGTAATGACAACTCCATGGCCTGAACTAAGGGAGCAGACCTTGCAGCTCAGCTCAGGGCTAGAAGACAGTGAACATGATGTGGAGAAAAGAGAACACATCTTACAAACTGCTCCCTGGGTCAATTGCTTACCAACGTGAATCCCACCCACAGTCAGTGTCACCGGGAAACATCTCCCCTGCCTCTCTGGGTTCTGGGCAGCCTATGTAGGACCAGGAACCCATCACCGCCATGTCCCAAATCTCTACAGACATTCAATCTTGATGTCTTCTCTCTGCCCACTCATTGACATGGTGCCTTCTATGCATAATGCCTCCTTAATGCTGAGAGGAGCTGCCTGCTCCTAGGGAATGCGGTTCCCCGGAGAGGGAGGGTCTGGGGCAGTGGGCTGCAATGCAATCATTTGTATTTATTTGATTAATTTTCATAAAGAAAGAAACAATAATCCTGTTTATTTATTTATTTGATTGATTAATGTGCATAAAGAAAGCAACAGAAATACAATAAAAATATAAAAAGGAAAATGACTGACAGCGTGACTGAATTACCAAACACTGCATGTCTCACAGGACAGCCAATAACATTATTCACTCACACAACTTTTCAAAGCGGCCACATTAGACCTGGCAAAATCAGACACTATTACATAGACAGAACTAGGGTGACCCGATGACAAGAACAAAATATCGGGACACATGGGGGGGCAGGGCCCAAGCAAAAAAATAAATAAGAGCTGGAGCGCTGCCGAAGCAAAAAAAAGAAGTGCCCCGAGCCAAAATAGTGGGACAAATGGTGTCCTGACCATACATCCGTCGGGACACGGGACAAACCACTGAATATCAGGACAGTCCCGATTTTATCGGGACGTCTGGTCACCCTAGACAGAACATGCTGGAGGTAACCAGGCCCGACAATAGCAATTCCGGGCCCCAGGGCAGAACAGTAAGTGCACCCCTAGAAAGGGAAGGCTGAGGTTTACGATGCTACTTTTTATCCTTCAGATAACACATTAGAACCCACTATGGGTAAGTTGTGGTGTTGCTTCATCTAGTTAACTTTTTATCTTAATTTTTATTTAAAAAATACATCTCACTCTCATCCGCCTTTTAAATCACCGGGCCCCTGGACAATTGACCCTTCCACCCCCACCCTGCCGGCGGGCCTGGGGATGAGGATACAATAAATAATAACAATGACAGACACACACGGGCCAAACCCAGTCTTGTCGCTGTCGCTAGGACCCAGGAGGCGCCAGGCAGAGTGATTCCCGGGGTCACTCCGCCTGGCAGCAGGAAGTGAATTGCGGTCGCTGCAGTGACTCTGTTGCGGTGCAACCCACGTTCCTTGCGAGACTCCAGGGCCTCGGCTGCTGCCGCTGAGGACCCCAGAGCCCTGGCTGCAGGCGTGGGAGGAACATTCCCGCTGCTCCCCGAGAGACTCTCCCAGTGCAGAGACCCCAGCCTGTCCCGCTCCCCCTTACTGGGACCCAGAGCCCTGCTCCCAGGCAGAGCCCCACGTGGAGAGAAGGTTAGACCTGCTCCCCCTCCCCGTCCCCTGGGAGAGACGCTCCCGGTGCAGCCTGTCTGCAGGGGTAGGGGGATGCCCCAGGCTGCTCCCAGCTGGGCTGGCTGCGATTCCCTGCATTGGGCAGAGGAACGGTGCCTGCCAGCTCCCATGGTTTGCAGTGAGTTGGAGGGATCGATTGCGGGTGGGAGCGGGAATGGGGCTGAAGAGAGGCAGGGGGCTCTGAGAGCCAGAGGGCATTGAGGGGAGAACAGAGATGCGTGAGGGGCAGGAGGGGGGAGAACAGGGATGTGTGAGGTGACAGGAGGGGGTGAACGGGGATGCAGGGGGCGGGATGGGGCTATGGGGATGTAGGGAGGCTGAGGGAATAATTAGGGGGCAGGGGGCGAATTCTGGGGCTCAGGGGAACAGAGCTGGAATAGAGGGAAACTCTGAGTGGGGGGATAAAAAGAAGGAAAAGGGGGGATGTGAGGAGAAAGGGCTGTGGGGTGGCTGGAGGGAGAATATGAGAGCAAGCGGAGACTGGCTGGGGAAGGGAGAGCCGGAGAGTAGGAGATCGGAGAGGGATGGTGAGAGATACAATGGCAGCTCCCCCAGCCCATGGGGTAGGAGGCTGCCTTGCCCAGCAGCCAGTGGGGAATCTTTTTCTCTAGACATGGTCAAACAAGTGGTGGGGGCAGGGGCAGCGGGCTTTCCCCTAAGGGCTCAGAATTTACAAGGCAAATATCCCCCCCTCCCCCCCACACACCCTCTGCTCCTAATTTAGTCTTTGTTTTTTTTTTTTTAACAATCTCATTGTTTGGGGGGGGGTCTGACTCCTGAATGATAAATGTTTGGAGCTGACAGGACTGAACAGTGTCCTGCTCTGATTTCTGTGTCAAACCAGAGTCATTGCTAGCAACAATAGGCAAGGAATCCAACTGGTATTTGTTTTGGTTTGATTCAGGTTCAGTTCCATTCAATAGGTTCAGTTTCTTTTCTGGTTCAAGCCACCCAAAGAAACAAAAATAGAAGTTCAGCTACCAGTTTAAATCCTATTTCAATCTCAGTGGAGGTAAATCCATGAAAGAGAGCTGCAACTTAAAATGCAAACTCTTTAGATTTTTTATTATTTATTTATTTATTTTATAATTTTAACTTTACATGAGTTTTCCTAACATTTTTGTGTTGTCAAATATACATGATTATTTTTTCTTAAACAATGTGTTTGAGAAACCCAAAATAACATATTTAAACATCTTCTTTGTCATATTGGACCTCTGCAGTGAAAGGATACATCTGAAGTCTTTACATTTTCTTTTGATGCTCACTTGTGTTGCTGGAACTGCCAGTACAATTTTTGCTAGTTGATTTAGCATGGCATGGCATTTTTCGGATGTTCCCAGTAGTTTGGCATGTTATCTTTCTTATGGAGATGTGGTCCATCTGTGAATGAATCAGGAATTGGCCCAATCCTTTTTTGGGGCTTTCCTTCATCCAGATATCGCTTTCTTTTTGGAGATTTCACAAGCTTTCAGAAGAAGTTCCAATTCATCTTTCAATTTCAGACGTGTCTGACATT
Organism: Chrysemys picta bellii; assembly: GCF_011386835.1. NCBI lineage: Eukaryota > Metazoa > Chordata > Testudines > Emydidae > Chrysemys > Chrysemys picta. Next base: position 30,379,060 of record NC_088802.1, on the reverse strand, counting down.
CATTCTGTGACATCATTATTTGTGATTCAAACATTTCCATCTTCATCCATGTTATGGTGTAATTTAAATTGTGCCTTGACTTTGTCCTGTGCTGACAGTGGGGACTGATATCTAGCATCAAGATATATGTATGAGAGAAACAAGTCTATCTGGGGTGGGGGGCTGGAGGCACGTATCAGACAGTGCCCTGGGTGGCTGGGAGTGGGCCCTGCAGCTGGCTTCAGTGGGGAAGCAAGTTTGGAGCATGAACCCTGCCTCAAGTGGAGCAACTGGAGGGAGGAGGCTTGTCTACCAGGAGAAGGTTGAGGAGCCATTACCTTTGCCCTTCGACTTGAACAGTTATGAACTTCAGGGCCCAGGGAGCATCCCCCTCTTCTCTCCCCAGGGAGGCTTCTCAGAGGTGGCTCAACTACCTCTGGCCCCTCTTCTGCCTCCGATGGTGTGCAGGCAGCTCCCAAGCTTCCCCTCTCCCTCCCTGCTCTGGTGGTCTGTTCCCTTTCTCTTCTCATTCTCTTCTCACTGTCCTGGGGCAGGCCGTTCTGGGGCAATCACCAGCCTATTGGCTAGTTTGTTGTGTTCTCTTAAATGAAACTAAATTCCCTGTAGGGATTTTTTTGTTTTTGATTTTTTTAAATAATGAGCTTAAAAATGCTGAATCTTTATTTTAACTGGTAACACCACTTCTTTTTGTTCAGTTCCATTGAGGTTGAGTTGGTAAAACAAATTTATGGTTGAGATTCAGTTCCAGTTAATACATGAAATACCAGTTTGAATTGGTTCTCTGATTCCACTATGAGTCCAGATGGGCATATGAGATCAACATTGGCCTGACTGTCCCTGGGGGCTGCAGGGGCAGCACAGGATGGTTCTGGTAATTGCTAAGGCCAAAGAGGTCAGTGTCAGTCTCTCTCTGTGCTCAGGATACTGGAACCCTAGAGCTAGCTGGGCTTTCTGGGACAGATGCTGCTGCCTCCATTGTGATCTGGGAGCCCAGGCTGAGCAGCCGCTGCTGCCAAGGGGGATCTATGCTGGGACACCCATCACTAAGGCCCCCTCTGTGCCCAGCCAAGGGGGGACTTCTTCCTGTGACTGGAACTATCACCCTGGGGCAGCCCAGGACTTTGCTGGCATCAGCTCCTGAGCCAGAGACTGCAGGTGATGAAATTGACCTCTGGGGGTAAGTGCAGGGGGCAAGCAAGAAAGTGACTCTGCACAAATGGCCCCTCGCCACCCCATCTCTGCTCCGGGGTGTCTGCGAGTCCCAGAGCTGCTGCCCCCAACACACCCAGGCTCACACCCCTGTTAGCAGTGGCAGTAGCTACTGGAGAGGAAGCACCCACAGGAATGGCAGGACAGTAACCAGCTCTTCCATGTGGAAGGGAGAGCGGAGAGACTGAAAGGGGCAGCAGAAGCAATAAGTGAGGAGGGAGGTTCAAACCCAGTTTCCAACCCAGATTGACTTTCCTGGGACAAGGTGAGGAGCAGAGAGAGGAAATGCCAGTTCCTGCCTCTGCCTAGTCCCCATGCTGCTGGGGGAATGTGCTGTCCTGGGGACAGTGTTGGGTGGGATCCCCCAAACTGGAGCTTTTGATTCTGCTCTTTTCTAGCATTTGGCTCAGAGACTCTGTTCCTTGGGGGGTTTTAAAGTGTCTCGTGGATTTAGTCCTGGTGGGAGGAGTCAGGTCTGTGTTGTATTAATGTAACTGAGGGTTTTCCCAGCATGGCGGAGTCTTTAGAGTGTCTGTCTGCAAGGAACGAGCCTGGGGGGAATTGGGGTGTGAAATGGACTAATGCTAATTCAGGAAATTCCCCAATTGCCCTTCTGACCCTGACAGGCTGCAGAACAACGACCCTATTTTGCTCCAGATCATCCCTACTTCCTAGGGGCCGAGGAAGGGAAATGGCTGTGGTGGATCCAGCTCAGGTAGGGGATTTTGTGGGGAGCTGTTGGGGAGGGTTGTTTTAGATGGGGAGGGGCAGGAAATACACAGGGTGAGGCAGGGAGAGGGACAGGGTGTGATAATCCTGCTGGGACATGCTCAGCCTAGGGCCTGAGGGGCGGGGTGAAGAGTCCCCCATTTCTGAAACAGGAAACAGCCCCCTGGCCAGGGCTGGGAAAACAGGCCAGAGTGCTGGAGCCTGAACCCATCGGCAGAGATTGCGATGAAATACAAAGGGAAGGTGCTGGGATTCCTGTCCCCTGTGTGGAGGTCTGCTTCCCATGTCAGCCTGTGCCTAGTAGGTGTGTGGCAAATGAGAAAACCCTGCCCTCCTCTGCTGGGAGGGCCAAGGAGCCCTCACCTTCTCTCTGTTCCCTGCAGCCTCCTGGCCACTATGAGCAGGGTGGGTGTAGTATTCTCCTCTCGCCCTCCCAGAGCTGTCGTCTCATTGTGCTTCTTCCCCCATGAATAGTGGGATTGTGGCTGGGGCAGCAGGTACTGAGTGGGGAGCACCTTTTTTTTCAGATGCCAGTGACCTTTGAGGAGGTGGCTGTGTATTTCACCGAGAGGCAGGGGGCTCTGCTGGACCCTGATCAGAGAGCACTCTACAAGGACGTCATGCAGGCGAATTATGAGATTGTGACTTCGCTGGGTAAGGATTCTTATTCCCTCAGCTATTTGAAGCCATGGGGCCTGCATTTCTGCATCTGGTCAGGTTCTTCCCTGGTCAGTTACATTAGAGGGGAATGGGTCACATAGTCCACAGCTCCAGTGTGTGAGAGAGCCGTTCACCTCCAAACCCCCTATAATGGGATAGGGAAGTCATGAACCTTATGGACATGTTAATTCATCCCCATCCCTTCAGCTTTCACAGGGGCAGGAACAATGAGTTAACCTATCTGCATTAATTCTCACTCACACACAAGATCTCTATACACCTCCCTTCCTGGGACTAGCTCCATCTGTGGGGAGGGCTCTGGATGCTTAGACGTATGCAGGGGTATAACACCAGAGCTGTGTGTGCCTCAGCAAGTCCCCCAGACCACACATCCTGAAAACTCCTAGTGAGGGTTTTACAACTCCCCCTCCCCCAGACATCGGCCTCTCCCAAGGAGGCTCAATGATCATGTTCCCATTTGTTCAGACCCCACAGCCCCCCAGCAAATCATGGGGTCAGTTTAAACTCAAGATGTGCCCTTTGTGACAGATACCCCACCATTCCTCAGTGCAGTCTGATCATACCTGATTTCACCCCCTGAGCAGGACTCCCCATTCCCAAACCTGACTTGATCACCCGGCTGGAAGCAGGGGAAGAGCCGTGGGTCCCAGATCACCCAGCCTCCGAGGAAAGGAAGTTCTCAAGAGGCACCCGCACAGGTGAGACGTCTATAAAACTATATGGCAAGTGAAGGAAAAAGCTGAAAATCCGAGCCCCCTCAGTTCTGCCTCATCTCACCCAGGTCAGGCCGTGGTCAGCAGGTGTCAGGTCATCATGGCAGATACAGCTCATGGATTCCCACCCACCTTGTTAGCTGTCAGGAGTTTTTTCCATGACTTCACTTCCCTGTGAATGTTTGGATGGGATTTGGGAGCAGAATCCAAATTCTCAGTCTCCCCAACAGTTACTGAGTTGTGTTTTCCCTCTTTGCTATTCCCCTTTCTGTCCTTTGTACTAACCCAGGCAATGACTCCTGCCTATATTCTCTCTCTCCCCCAGCAGGTGATGAGACAATGAATGAGAACGAGGATGGGAATCCACTGCAGGAATGTCCTGAACAAGTGGAACTGCAGGGGACCTTATTGAAACAAGGTGAAGGGAATTTTTCCCAGTGCTTGGAACAGAGAAAAGCCTGGAGTAATTGGCACAGGTTAGAGAGGAAGCTGGGAAACTGCCAAAGGAATAAAGTGTATGAATCTATTGGATATGGGGGAGGAGGCAAGGATCCCGAAGAAACCACAGTTCAGTGGACAAATGAGAACGAAAAGAACCCCTATAAATGCTTGGACTGTGGGAAAAGCTTCAGTCATCGCTCAAATCTGACTAGACATGGGAGAATCCACACTGGAGAGAGACTTTATAAATGCTTAGACTGCGGGAAAAGCTTCAGTCGGAGCTCAAACCTTATTAGCCATAGGATAATCCACACTGGAGAAAAACCCTATAAATGCTTGGACTGTGGGAAAAGCTTCAGTCAGCGCTCAGGCCTTATTAACCATGGCAGAATCCACACTGGAGAGAACCCCTATAAATGCTTGGACTGTGGGAAAAGCTTCAGTCATCGCTCAAATCTTATTAGACATGGGAGAATCCACATGGGAGAGAGACTTTATAAATGCTTGGACTGTGGGAAAAGCTTCAGTCGGAGCGCAAATCTTATTAGCCATAGGATAATCCACACTGGAGAGAAACCCTATAAATGCTTGGACTGTGGGAAGAGCTTCAGTCGGAGCTCAAATCTTATTAGCCATAGGATAATCCACACTGGAGAGAAACCCTTTAAATGCTTGGACTGTGGGAAGAGCTTCAGTCAGCGCTCAGGCCTCATTAGCCATGGCAGAATCCACATGGGAGAGAACCCCTATAAATGCTTAGACTGTGGGAAAAACTTTAGTCGAAGCTCAAATCTTATTAGCCATAAAATAATCCACACTGGAGAGAAACCCTATAAATGCTTGGACTGTGGGAAGAGCTTCAGTCAGCGTTCAGGCCTTATTAACCATGGCAGAATCCACACGAGCAAGAACTCCTATAAATGCGACTGTGGGAAGAGCTTCAGTCAGTGCTCAGGCCTTATTAGCCATGAGAGAACCCACACAGGAGAGAGACCCTATAAATGCTTGGACTGTTGGAAAAGCTTCAGTCGGAGCTCAAATCTTACTGCTCATAGGAGACTGCACACGGGAGAGAGACCCTATAAGTGTTTGGACTGTGGGAAAAGCTTCAGTCGGAGGGCACATCTTATTAGACACGGGAGACTCCACACTGGTGAGAAACCCTATAAATCCGTGATTCTCAAACTTTAACAACCCGAGGACCCCCCTTTTGATTTAAAAATTTTCATGGACCCCTCCTCCCCCCAAGCCCACCACTCAGCCACAGGCCCCGTCCCCACTCCACCCCTTCTTCCAAGCCCCCACCCCGCCCCTCCTCTTCCCTGCCTCTTTCTGTCCCCTCCCCCAAACGCGCCCCATCCCCACTTCTCCCTCTCCCGCCCAGTGCCTCCTGCACACCACTGAACAGCTGTTTTGCGGTGTGCAGGAGGCACTGGGAGGGAGGGGGAGGAGTTGATCAGCGGGGCCGGCGGCCCCGGACATGACTCGTTGACCCACTGGAGTACCCTTGCGGACCCCTGGGGCCCAGTTTGAGAAACCCTGCTATAAATGCCTGTACTTCAGGAAGAGCTTCAGTATTGCTCAAGTCTTAATTAACCATGAGAGAAACCATATAGGAGAGAGACCCTATAAATGCTTGGACTGAGATAAAAGCTTCATTCAGCGCTCAGGCCTTATTAACCATGGGAGAAGCCACATGGGAGAGAGACCCTAAAAATGCCTGCAGTGTGAGAAAAGTTTCAATGCACCATCAGCCCTTATTATACATCAGAGAACCCACACAGGAGAAAATTCCTATAAATACTTGGATTGTGGGAAAAGCTTTAATCATTTCATGTCTGAGAACTCACACAGGAGATAAAACCTGTAAGTGCCTGCATTGTGGGAAAAGCTTCAGTGAGAGCTCAAATCTTATACATCAGACAATCCACATGAGAGAAATCCCATAAATGCTTAGATGATGGGAAAAGCTTCAGTCCTAGATCATACGTTACTAAACATTTCAAAATCCACATGGCACAGTATCTATAAATGCATCGACTGTGGAAAAAAAATAATTTGAAGATCACATCAGACAATCCACATGGGAGAGAAAATCCATAAATACTTGGATTGTGGAACTAGCTTCAATAACTTCAGCAAAAGAGTCATCTGAACTGACACATTAGTCCCCATCCAATAATTCACAGAAGAAAGAGTTGAATGTGTGGGGAAGCTTCATTTCATGCTCACACAGCATCAAGCATCAGCAAATTCACAGAGGGAAGAGGCCTCTCAGATATCCTTAGCATGGAAAAAAGGTTCAGTTGGAGTTACCACCACATTGGGCATCAGAGACTCCTCCACATAGGAGAGAAATTCTCTCAGTGCCATGACTAGGACTGGACGTAGTAAAAACTCCATTTCCTAATTCCCACACACAGTGGCATTTGACTCCCAGGTAACCAGCTGCCCATCTCTGGGGTCAGGTTCCAGCAGCAGCTGACCCTGAGCTGCTCAGGGACCCTCTGGCTTTGCCTAGTCTAAGCTAACCCCAGGCAGAGGTGGAGAAGTCCTTATCAGCCCCTCCTCCCTGCTGCAGTCCTGGCTGCTGAACTGATGGGCCTTTCTGCCTCCTGCTCACCCGCTGTGGGAAGGGAGAGAGAAACTCCTCCAGAAGCTCCCTCTGCCTGAATTAAGTTATACCCTCTCCCTTCCCCGACATGATGCCCCTCCCATGGAGACTAGGAGAGGGATACTTAGGCCAGGCCCTAAATTCACTATGGACACCTGTCCCCATCCCCATTTTCCTGCAGCCCCGGGGCTGGTTTCCCCCACTTACCTGGAGCTGGTACCTGGAGAGTGAGTAACCCTGGGGCTGACAACTCTTCCCCTCCCTAAATCCCCGAAGGTGCTGGGTTCCAGGGATTTAAATATGAAGGGACCAGGAGGGATGGGTTTTGGGGAGGAAACTGGGGGATTGAATGGTTGGGTCTGGTGGATGTGGGAAGCAGAAGGTGTTGGGTGCCAGGCAGATCGTATGTTAGGGATCATGGGATAAGAGAGGAGAATACGGGGAAGAGAGGTGCTGCTTCTTATCACTCACCCCCTCTGCCCCTTTTCCCTGCCCCCTTTGCATTTAGAAAGCACCAATAGCTTACTTTGACAGGATATTGCACAGCTTTATTGAGGACTTAAGGAGACAAAAGATCTTTTGCAAGAAGAGTCCTTTTTTATTTTATTTAACCTTTCTTTTCCCTTTGTCATGAGATTTTTGTGTTGTGTGAACAATGAAAACTATCAATATCTCTCAGCACAAACACCAAGGGTGAGTGCTAGATTCATACTCCAAGAGGCCGAGACTGAACAGGGCATGGAGTTGCTACCTGATCTCTACAGGGATGTGAGATAGAGTCAGGAGGGGGTGAGGGGAACAGAGCTGGGAAACTGCAGACTTTTCTCTTGAGAGCCAGACAGCTGAGGCTGAGAACTGTGAACTTGCTGCACCAATACCAGAGAGAGACAGGAATTGCCCTGTGAGTACTGAGTGAAGCCATCCCTGAAATCTAAAGCATTACAAATGATGCCCAAAGAGGAGTGATGAGGGGAGGATGCAGGATCTCCAGATTACTGAGAGGATGGGTCTGGGCAGAGACAAGAAGGAGAAAAGTAAACAGGCCTGGGCTAGCCTTAAAGCCAGGCTAACCCCCATCATAGAGGCCAGAGGGAAACAAGGAGCATGACAGCCCAGCTGGTCACTCCCTCCCCATCTATCAGTGTATCCTGTGTGGGGATGATAGATATTGTCTTCCCCACACTGTACCCCTCTAATCTCAGCTCCTTGGATTCCCTGCTCTCGGAGTGTTTGCTTTGTGCCTGGGTCCCAGCATGTCTCCTGGATTCTCTGCACTTTTCTGCCAGTTTATAAATGTTGCTCTACTGCTGGTGCATGAGGGATTTGGGTGCAACAATGTGCTGGCCTGGGGATGAAAAGTACCATGCTGAACTGGGCAGGGGATGGGGAAAGGAGTCTGTCTTTGTTTGTCCTTTGGAATAATAAAGTCAAATTTATTTTCTCACACTCTGTGTCCTTTGTTGTGCATTAAATACCCACCAAATTCAGAGGCAGGTTAATAGTAAAAGCAATGCAAACATGGTCTGGTATGGAAATGCAGTGAGGTCACCCATAAAACCTCACCTCTACCCTGTCGGAGGCTCAGCTGCAAGTAGTATACTCTAAAATTTATTTCTTATTTCTATATCTATATTGGTGGTGGGCTGCATATGTGGCCCACAGTGTGTTACCTGGGCCGCAGGGGCCGGGTGGTTGGGCAGTGATAGCCCCAACCCTTGCTGCGCTGGGGTGGCTGGCTTCCTGCCATGGACTCCACACGGCCAACCAGCTTCCTCAGAACCCGTGGGGCCAGATGGCTGCCCCAGCCCCCGCCACACTGGGTGGGCCAGTTGCCCTGGTGCTTGGAGCTTGCAGTGCTGGGCGGCTGCGCTGGGTCCCGATCCTGCAGGGCTGGCCAGGAGTCCTGGACCCCCTGCGGCCTGCCGGAAGCCCCAGACCGCAGACCCTGTGGGGCCCGCCAGCAGCCCTGACCCCAGACTCCCACTCCCCAGGGCAGGCCAGCAGCCCCGACCCGGACCCTGACCCCTCTGCACTGGGCAGTGGGGCAGCTCGGACACCCCCATGCTGGGCAGCTGGGAACCCAGGACCCCGGGCACGTAGGCGGCCTTTAGCACACAGCTGAGCTGAGAACCCCTGATATTTATATATATCAGAATCGCTTTAGCCATATTATCTATCTATCTAATATGGCTAAAGTGATTCTGATCTCTGAGCTGTGTTTCTGACCAAGACCCCACCTCGTTCAACCTTACCACCTGCCTAATTCTAGCTCAGACCCATTTAAATCAGTGGGGCTATTGGCAGTAGTACAATTAAACATGTGACTAAGATTTTGCAGGACTGGAAGTATAGATTGCTAGGTTTGGGAGTCTCTCTCTGTTGATACTCGGCCTGTTCCTCATACCACAACTTTCCCCAAATTCATTCTTCTCTGGTTACAAAATAATTGTATCTTAGGCCTGATCCACACTAACCCCCACTTCGACTAAGGTACGCAAATTCGTAGCTGAATTCGAAGTACCTTAGTTCGAACTTACCGCGGGTCCAGACGTGGCAGGCAGGCTCCCCCATCGATGCCGTATACTCCTCTCGCCGAGCTGGAGTACCGGCGTCGACGGCAAGCACTTCTGGGATCGATCTGGGATCGATTTATCGCGTCTAGACAAGACACGATAAATCGATCCCAGAAGATCGATTGCTTACCGCCGGACCCGGAGGTAAGTGTAGACCTACCCTTAGTGAACACCATGGTTATTTGTAATACAGCAGCAGCCAGAAGCTCCACTGAAGACAAAGTCTATATTGTGCTAGGTGCTGTATATACCCATCGTGAGAGACAGCTCCCAAGGAAAAGAGTTTACAGTCTCAATATGCAGAATAGCCAACGTAATGATTTTATAAATGTGAGGAGTGACCCTGAAATCTAAAGGGCTATGAGTGATGCCCCAAGAGGAATGATATGGGGAGGGGGCAGCATCTCCCGATTGCTGACAGAATGAGGCTCTGCACCTAAAGCAATTCAAACCTAATTCAACTTCTGTTGTCAGGTTTCAGTGGTAGCTGTGTTAGTCCATATCAGCAAAAAAACCGAGGAGTCCTTGTGGCACCTTAAAGACTAACAAATTTATTTGGGCATAAGCTTTCGTGGGCTAGACCCCATTTCATCAGATGTATGAAGTAAAAGATACAGGAGCAGGTATAAATACATGAAAGGACGGGGGTTGCTTTACCAAGTATTAGGTCAGTCTAACAAGATAAAACAATGAACAGCAGGATACCAAAGGAGGAAAAAAAACTTTTGAAGTGGTAAGAGAGTGGCCCATTACAAACAGTTGACAAGAAGGTGTGAGTAACGGTAGGGAGAAATTAGTATTGGGGAAATTCAGTTTAGGTTTTGTAATGACCCAACCACTCCCAGTCTTTATTCAGGCCTAATCTGTGGTATCTAGTTTGCAAATTAATTCCAGTTGTGTGTGACAAACACAGATTGTTCTCCACAATTACAGCACTTGCTCCTAGAGTGTTGAACACATTTTCTGAGAAAAGTCAATCTGTTACAGGCTTTAGCAATAATCATTAACATTGGGTATGTTCAGGCATTTAGCACCGACTGTCAGATGCTGCCATGGAGTGATACCATTCAAAGCCCCATACTGTTCTGATGAAGGTATTTTAGTGCTTATGGACACAGATTATATTAAACTGATTTTTAAAGCCCATTAGGTTTTGGGTACGTTTTTCAAAAGCATTTTTTAAAAAATGACTTAGGGTTGGATTTTTAAAGGTATTAGGCACTGGATGAACCAAATGGAGGCCTAGTGGGGTTTCCAAAGCAGGTTAGGCACCAGGGGCTAGAGCCCCAAAAAGATTTAGGTTCCCAGCTGCTACTTTCACGTTAGGTACCTGAATCTGACATTTAAATGGCACTGATACTCAAACCCCGTTAGAGGGCTTTCCCTTCACCATCTCTCCCAGTTCTTGTCACATAGAAAGCAGGAGATCAGAAGTCTCGAAGCGCAGACTATGCAATGTTTATGGGGGTTCATTTCCAAGAAAGCATATTTTGAAGCCATTCACACCAGTCGGACTTATCTCCATATGCTGATAAAGTCTGTTCCCCAGTGTTCCGTTCCCAGCTCTGATGCCACAGGGCATTTACCCCACGTCCCCCTTCCCAGCTCTGATGCCACAGAGCCTTGCCTGTGTCTCTGTTCCCTGTTCCCTATTTTCTGTTCCCGTTCCCCCCCTTAGCAAACATGATTCCAATTTCCCTTCCCCCACTTCCTGTTTGACCCCAGTTTATATAGTAATAGTCTCAGCTATACCTTAACCAATCATTTTACTGAAATTTAACTAAACAATCCTAACATATTGTAACATACTTCTCTAACCAATTATATCCCACTACCCTAATTAACTTACACCTAGCAAAATTAATTATACAGCAGACAGAAACAATTAGAGAACCAGACAGATTAATAATAGAAAAGTGGGGGCCATAAAGATAAAACAATACAGAAATGAGGGTTTCACAACCACAACCATTGCTAAGTGATTTCTTGCAAGACAGGATGCTATTAAACTAAGGTTTTTTTTAACCATCATAAGATCTGTTTCTTTATCTGGTGGTGATGGGCACTATGAGGACAGGATCGTCTTCCTAACATCCTAATACCACCTTATTTCAATGTGACTGGTTTGGGATGTGAGGATGTGACTGTATACTTTCCAGTTTATGGCTGCCCCTGCTGCTTAGCCAAAGGCCTTAGCCTAAGAACAAGGCCTCAGACTATCCTAGTGAGAGAAGGCCCATACATAGGCAGACTGTGATATTGATTCTTTGTTTTTATACCCCTGTAACTAGCTAAGTGATAAAAATACACCCAAGTTCTTAAAGTATATATAGGGTTACCATATTTCAATCCTGCGAAAAAAGGGCACTCCAGGGGGGCCCGGCCCTGCCCCAACTCCACCCCTTCCCCACCCCCGCCCCCGCCCCAACTCCACCCCTTCCCCACCTCCGCCCCAACTCCGCCCCCAGGGTGACCCGGGGGAGGGGGAACCTCGGCAGAGCAAAAAACAAAAACCAAAAAGCCAACTCCCCCCCACCATTCCTCCTCCCTCCACAAGCGCCGAAGGGAGGCGCGGGAGCGTGGGGACGGGGTGAGTGTGAGTCTGACCTGGCCCCGAGCAGGCAGGACTCGGGCGGTACCTGGAGGGAGAATACGGGGGTGGCCCGCGGGGCCAGCCGGTGGCTGTTCATTCTCCCCACCTGGGCAGCCGGACTCGGGAGCAGCCACTGCTGCAGCTCCCACTGCCGTGCGGGGAGGAAGCAGCCATGGCACTCGGCAGCTGTGGCTCTGGCGCCCGGGCCCAAACCCCCCAAGCCCAGGCCTGTTGCGGGGACCCAGCAGTGTGCACACTGCGCCCAGCCTTTGGCCAGTCGTGTCTGGGCTGGCTGCCCTGCTGGTGCTGCAATCCTGTGGCGGCCCCGGGGCGGAGGCATCGGCAGCCCAGCCCCGTTTGTTCCCCTGTGGGACCCGACCGGGACGGGGGGGCTGCAGCCTGCTGCCCCCACTCCGGGGCCGCCCGCAGGATTGCACCAGCTGGGTCCCCACAGCAGGCCTGGGCTCAGGGGGTTCACGCCCCGGGCGCCAGAGTCGCAGCCGCAGAGCGCCACATGCTTGGCGCTTCCCCCCGTGGCAGTGGGAGCTGCAGCAGCGGCTGCTCCCGAGTCCGGCTGCCCAGCTGGGGAGAACGAACAGCCGCCGCCTGGCCCCGGAAAGTTGGAGACTGGGGAGGGGGCGGTCCCCTTACCATGCCTCCCTATTTTCCTGGACATGTCCTGCTTTTTGGAAATTCCTCCCGGACGGGGATTTGAGGACCAAAAAGCCGGACATGTCCGGGAAAATCCGGATGTATGGTAACCCTACTGGAGCAGGGCCCCTGGCCCTGGATATTGCTGGAGCTCAGGCACCACAAAAGAATATAACCCGCCGCCCCTCCACCCCATAGTCACACCTCCACCTCCAGACAGGTCCCCGGGACTCCCACGCCCCATCCAACCACTCCCCGCCCCCTGACAGGACCCCCAGAACCAATCTAACCCTCCCCCCTGCTCCCTGTCTTGACTGCTCCGATCCCTCTCCACACCCCCGCCCCCTGACAGCCCCCCCCCCCAGAACTCCCGACCCACAACCTTCCCCCTGCTCCCTGACTGCGCGCCGGGACTCCTACCATGCCCATGCCTGCTGGCTCCACGTGTAGGCAAAACACGCTGCAGGGGGGAATGTTTTTGTTGTTACTCTGGGCTGCAGGCAGCAGGGGAGGAAGAGAGGGGGAGCAGGGGAGGGTCTCTGGCTACTGGAGGCCAATGGGAGCGGCTCAATCAGGCCCAGCCGCCCAATCAGCGAGGCCGCACTCTGCATGGACGGGAGGGAGGGAGGGAAGGAGAAAAAATCCCGAACCTTTTAACCTTGTTAACAATTCCTCCCAGACAGCTATTTAAAGACGCAAAAGCCGGACATGTCCGGGGAAATACGGACAGATGGTAACCCTAAGTATATAGGCCTTTACAGGCAGGCTTGAATATTCTAACCCCTCCTCCCTCCCCCTGCCAGCTGCTGCCTAACTTTGAAGGTGTCTAAGGATCCTATTCACCTAAATTTCTGCTGTTAAAATCCCCCAGGTGCCTAAATCCCTCAGGTGCTTTTCAAACTAAGTTTTCCCTGGCCTGTCTTGCATGTGGCTGTCCCACTGCCCACTCAGGTTTGTTCTAAGCCTGTGCCCCATTTCATGGGGGGGAGGAAGGGAGGGACAAGGCCAAATTTGTTATTGCAACCGACATGGCACAATGCCACTCACTCAGCTCCCTCCCTCCACCATCATAATGGGGCTGGGACACTGGGGCCTATCCAGAGTGCGCAGAGCAGCAGCCCTGGAACCAGGCCAGCTGGTGCTTCACCGCCAACATCCAGGTGCAGCATGGGGAAAGGCAGTTAGTGCCCACATGAGGAAAGGAGCCAGGAGGGGGGATAGAGGGGGACTGGCAGGGGGCAGACATGGGAGGGGGTTGCCTAGAGCCCAGGGATGGGTTAATCCAGCCCTGCGAATACCCAGAGGAACCTGGTGGCAAAGCACTGACAGCTACATGGCCCGAGTTAGGGGTGCAGAACTTGTAGCTCAGGCCCAGGGCTAGTAGCCAGTGAGCCTCGTGTGGAGACAAGAGACCGTCTCTGACAAACTGCTCCCTGTGCCAGTCTGTGATCAGAGTGACTCACACACAGAGTCAGTGTCACCGAGAAACGTATTCTCTGCATCTCTGGGCTGCCTCACTAGGATCAGGAGCCTTGTCCCCATTGATATTGGGGACTCTCTGGAACAATCCCCAGTCTCCATAGAACCCCCCCTTTTCCTTCTTGCCTGGTATCTGGATGTCTCTTTTATCCCCATCATTGACACAGTGGCTTCTTTGCACGATGCTTCCTTAATGCTGAGAGAAGTTGCCCGTGCTTAGGGGAGGTGGGGACCCAGGAGGCAGGGTCTGGGGCAGGGGGGCTGCAGTGCAATCCCTTGATCACTAGGACCCAGGAGCAGCTGGGATGCGACTCTGGGAGCGATCGCTGGGGTCACTCAGTCCAGGCAGCAGGAAGTGAATTGCTCTCGCTGCAGTGACTTGGGCGCTGAGGGGAGCCCGCACTCCTTGCAAGATCCCCGAGCCCCGGCGGCTGCTACTGGGACCCCCAAGCCCTGGCTGCAGCCAGGAGAGGTGAATCTCCAGCACTGACATTCCCGCTGCTCCCAGGAGCCTCTCCCAGTGCACAGACCCCAGCCTGGCCAGGACCCCCCTTCCCGGGCCCCAGATCCTGCTCCCAGGGAGGGCACCGCTTGGAGGGAAGGTAAGAGAGACCATGGGCAGCGCGTATAAGATGCTTGGGGAGGCTGTTCCCCCAAAATAAAAAAGGCTGCCTATGCAGGGGGCAATGCAGCATGGATCAACTTCGTTTGGAGGAGTACCAGCCCACCGCCTTTGTGCACTGGAGCACAGGAAGCTCCCTAAACAGGGGGCACCCAGTGCCCCCTGCTCTGCCCAGAGACCCTTCCCCTACGCTGCCTTTCTCCCCCAAGACCCAGCCCTCGGTCCGCCTCTTTTGATCCCCGCTCTGCCTCCTCCCCCGAGGCCCCGCCCGCTGCTCACTCATCTCTGCCCCTTCCCTCTCCCCCATCGCTCGCCCTTAAGCCAGGAAAAAGTGATGGGGCCATGACCCCCTGGCTGAGGTAGAGTGAAGGCAGGGCCTTGGGAGAAGAGGTGTGGGGTGGTGGTGGGAAGAGGCGGAGTGAGGGCAGGGCCTTGGGGGCAGAGGCACAGTGGGGATGGGGCCTAGGGGGAAGAGCTGAAGCATGGGCAAGGCCACAGTCCAGGTGGTGGTGCCCCCCATTCTAGGGAGCTTCCGGTGCTCCTGCTCCCAGGGCGCAAAGGCCACTGGCTGGCACCCCTCCAAAGGGAGGTGACCTGCACCGCATCCAGCATTTGCCCCAGTCTCTTTTATTTTGGGGAGACTTAGCCTCCCCGAGCCTCTTATTTGCACTGCCAATGATGAGAAACCATTCAGACAGACTTGTCAGGGGAGATTTTATGCAGTGGATCACCAACGAACAGTGTTTGAATCTGTGGAGGGCGAAGTAAAGTCCATATGCAGGGGTTAAACCTTCCCCTCTGGCTAAAGGAAGGAATACAGCTGCCTGTCCCGAATCCATGCACTGTAGTTGTAGCCACTCTACCTTGAATGATCCCTTACGATATGCTACGTATGCTAACCAATATACAATATACTACGTATGCTAACCAATCGGTTCCCATCTGGCATTTAGCTGTGACAGTGCAGCATACCTTTCCCAGACCTGAAGAGCTCTGTGTGGCTTGAAAGCTTGTCTCTCTCACCAACACAAGCTGGTCCAATAAAAGATCATTATGTCCATCTAGTGTGACCTGCAGTATAACACAAGCCGTAGAATGTCACCAAGTGGTTCCTCCATCAAATCCATAACATGTGACTGAGCTAGAGAATGTCTTTTGGAATGAGAGCCACATGCATTAGAGCCAGATGGCTAACAGAAAATCCTTCTTCTGCAGTGATGTGGAGTTAAGGGACATGGAGAAGAAGAAAATCTTTAGCTGGGCTGTGATTAAAATTAGAGCAGAGAGGCCAGGACAATCAGTGCTAGGGCCCCGGACTGGCAATCAGAAGACCAGTTGTTTTCTATTCCTGGCTTTGTAACGAGGAGGAAGTCTCTTCACCTCTGTGTGCCTCTGTTTCCTCAACTATAAAATAGAGATAATGAAGGTTTTGTTTATTATCCCAATTTTACAGAGTGGGAAACTGAGACACAGTTTGGGCCTGTCTACAATACAGGACTGTAGAGAGGTTTGGAACCTGTTCAGTTTGATCCACCTGGTGCAGGAGGAATTCTAGGCACAAAAAACACTAGGTTAAGGTGGCAGAATTTGATTTCCTACCTAGGACTTTGTCCCTTAGAATCACTGGGGACATTGGAGTTTGTCCTTTTTGGTTTCCCTTTTCCTCTTTCCCTCTCTCCTTCCTCTTCTTCGCTTGCTTCTTTTTTTCCCTTTTCCCTGCTTCCCTCCCTCCACCAAGGAGGGGTGTGAGAAGGGGGAGGGGGGTTGCTCTCATTGTGGGAGGCCCTCACAAAGATGTGGGCTGGAATAGTGCTCTGAGAGTGTTCCTCTCTGGTGGAGACCTGGGCCATCCTTTGGGACATCCAGCGAGATCCCTCAGCCTCCCACCTCTCAGAGTCTCAATGCTGATTGGCCAAGCAGAGGGCTATTGACAGGGAGGAATCTCAGATTGTTTTGTTCTCTTTTCAGACCAGACAAATAAGTCACAACCGATCACGTATTGGATTAATCTTGCTGCTTCTCCCCATTAATTGTCTCTGAGCAGTTCATGATTCTCTGTATTGTTCTAATCTTCTAGAATATGTGCTGAATAATTACTGTGAACAATTGTGGGTTGTAGCTCATTTGAGAGCACTTTATTCTGATCAGTCAATGTATGAAATTCAAGATGTGATGGTTAGTTTGAAAGTCAGAACTCCTGGGTCCTATTCCCAACTCTGCCACTGACTGGCTGTGTGATCTAAGACAAGTCACTTCACCTTTTTCAGCCTGAGTTTCTCCCTCTCCCAGATAAGGAAAACAATTTTCTTCTGCCTACCTCATGGTGGGTGGAGAATGGCGAGCCGGGAGGATCTATTTGGGAGGGTCGCTAGGAGCAGCAGTGCATAAAGTGAGGTGTCCTATCACATTGAGTCATATCAGGTTATGACATAATCTACTATCTGAAATACTCAATTGCATTTGTATTTTATTACTTTAAAATTGTTAAGAACAGCAACTCCTTAGCACAGACTGAAACATTTTATCGAATTTTCTAGCTCCAAGTGTCTCCTCACTGCATAGCAGATGGGGCAGGACATGCTGGAGTCGACCTGCTCCAAAGCAGCTGTGGTGGAGAGGATTGTGGTGAGTAAGACAAGGTGCCCAGCAGCTCGAGGGAGGAGAGAGACATGGGTTGGGCAGTGGCCTCCCTTGGGCCAATGGATGGGGGATGGGTGGTGCTGGAGGAGGCTGCAGAGGGCAGGGATTGCTGGGGCTGAGGATTGGGGAGAAGAGAATGGAGAAATTCTGAGACTGGTCATTAATGGGCAGTGGGGGAATTGTGGACTGGAAGGACAGCTGAGGCTGGGGCACAGTTGACTCATGCCTCCCCATACTTGAGGGACACAATCTAAATGGGAGGACACATGCCCACCCCTCATATCTCCTCTTCCCAGAGACCCCCCACCCCTGCCGTGTGCAGTCTGGGGCTGCCATGCTCTACCACCCAATCTTACCTGCGAGGAAGTGAGGGGGCTCAGTCCTTCTCCTGCTGCCCTCCCCCCCCACCTCCGGCACATTTGGCTGCTCTCCGTGGCAGCTGGGTGGGGAAGGGAAGGGAGCAGCTGCTTCTCATGCGGCTCACGCTGGCTGCTCTGGGTTGCTGCTTTGTGCAGTGCAGCAGCTGTCTGCGAGACCCTGGAGGTGGCAGCCCACTCCCTGCCTGGGCCCTGTTGCTGGAGACAGGCAGCGAGCAAGCTGGAAACGTGCTGGGAGGACAAGGGGCTCTGGCTCCCTCGGGCCCTGTCCCCAACAGCCGGGCTTGGGCTGGGCGCGACCTGCTGCCTCCCCAGTCAGGTTCTCTCAGACAGCTCCTGCACTGCCCAAAGCAGTGACCTGAGTGGTCGGTGTGAGAAGCAGCCTGTCCTGTTTCCTCCGCTCCCCGCCCAGGCCCAGATGCCAGGGACAGGGTTGAGTGTGCTAGGGGCAGGTGCCGTGGGAGGACAGAGAACTTCTCCCTTCCCCCCAGCAGGTCAATCTGCGGGACACTTGACCCCAAATGCCCCGCCATGCATTGCCTCTGGTCCCAGCTCCGTAGTTGGGATGGGAGGCAGTTTGGACAGGTAGGAGGGAATAAGGGGAAGGGGACTAAGCTGGGAGGGAATCCTTGGAAGGGCCATGTTTGATGGGCAGGAAGGAATTGGAGGAGCGGGAGGCAGTTGGGGGGGATCCTGGTGGCTGTGTGGGTCACGGTGTAATCTCCTCCTTGCTGGGAAGTGTCAGTGGGGCCTGACTCTCACACACTCCTTTGGGGCTCACAGGAGCTGATTGCAAAGCTGCCCGGTAACTCTGCACCCAGCGCCGTCCTTGCCAATTGCCTGATAACTGGGCACAGCCTCAGGTACCAAGACCCTCCATCCTGGCTCCCCTAACTGCTCAGACCTAGGGCTGGGAGTCACTGCTCCTCCCACTCCCAGGCCACCTCTCAAAAGTGGCTCCTCTGACAGAGATGGCAGGAATATTCGCTCTCTCCTGGCTGGGCTCATGTGCAGTGGGTATCATAGGCTGGGGGAGGTGGTGCCTCCCTAAACAGCCAGGTGTGGCCCCGCCCACACACAGTGCACAGGCCCCCTCTGTGGCTCCACCTATGCGGTGGCCCCGGTTCTAGCTGGGGCCGCACAACCCGCCCTCCCGGCGCTCCGGGGCTGGAGAGACTGGGGCCACGCAGCCCGCCCTCCCCCAGCAGGCAGTTCACACGCTGCCCATAGCTGGGCTGTTATTTTAACTTTAGTAAAGTTACGATGTCCTTGGGGAGAGGCTCATTTCTGGGGTCATATTCAGGAGCACAGGTGCTGATTTTATTTTTCCCAGTGGCTGCTCCACCCCAGCTCCACCCCGAGTCCCCGCTCCTGCTCAGCCTCCTCCCCTGAGGCCAAGTCCTCACTCCGCCTCTTCCTGTCCCCACTCCACCCCCTCCCCCGAGGCCCCCGCCGCTCGCTCCTCTCCACCCCTTCGGAGTGCCTCCTGCCAGCCACTCACTGATCCACGGCCAGCCCCAGGGTCAGCTGAACAGCTGATTGATGGCCAGCCCTGGAGCCACAGAACAGCTAATCAGCAGCCAGCCCCAGGGGCCACCGAACAGCCGTTCAGTAGCCAGCCTGGGGGCCACCCAGCAGCTGATCAGAGGCCAGCCTTGGGGCCGCAGAACCACTATGGCTAGTGGGTGCTGACCCCTTCCTGTTATTTTTCTGTGGGTGGTTGAGCCCTGGAGTATCCATGGAGTCAGTGCCTATGTACAGGAGGAGCTACAGGGTCCAGGGAACAGGCATTATTCCAACTCCGCCATTCACTGTCTGTGAGGCCTTGGCCTTGTCGTTCCCTGGCTCGGTGACTCCATTTCCATTCTCACCGGTATGTGCCTATTTCTCTGCAGTTTCATGCCCATGTTGTCACTGCATGGTCTAATCAGGCTCCTCTCTCTTGCCAGCACAATGAAACCTGACCTGGACACAGAGCTGGAGACTCACCTCCTGTGAGCTGTCCTGCATGGTGTCTTCACCATGGGCATGGAGAAGGACACTACCCACATCCAGGTAGATCATCCTCCTGCTCCTCCATGCCAGGAACAGGAGTGGCCTCTGGCCCTTGCTCCCTTGATTCCAATGAGGGGATTCATTCATTCATTCCTTCCTTCCTTCCTTCCTTCCTTCCTTCCTTCCTTCCTTCCTTCCTTCCTTCCTTCCTTCCACATGCTGTGTTTTGCCCAGCAGCCCAGCTTCCATCCATAGCAGCTTGGCTGTTCCACACTGTGCTGCCTACGAGGTCCTCCATAGAGACCTGTTAAGGCATGGATTGAAGAACCAGCTGTCGTCCTGCCATGAACCCTTGCTAATTGCCTTCAGTGGGACGTGAATGAGAGCAGCCAGGATATGTGTTTGAGGTCTCACCAGTGCTTCACAGAGGACCATCTTACCATCCTGCAGCAGGTGTGGCCCCAGTTTCCCTAACTCTGACCCATGGTTCTCCCTTCATTTGCAGGCTCTGCACAAGGTCTTGACAGACCGCCTCAATGCCATGCTGGGGAACCTGCAGGCAGAGTTCCCAAACACAGACAGGCTCCAATACATCATGGAGCTAAGCCCACTAATGAGGAATGGGGGCAATTTTATCTTAGCGCTGGGGAGGACTGGAAGATCAATTTTCCAATCTGTCCTCCTAGCCTACACCCCACTGCGCCATCCTTGGTCAGGGCAGTCAGGGCAATGCAGTGTTGGGCCCTTCCTCCTTCAGGGACAGGGGAAGAAGCTCAGATTTCAAGCCAGGGCTCTGCCTGGTTCTACTGAGCAGTAACTACAGGGCCCCAACTGGCTTGGGGAATGAGAACCTCAGTGCCCCCCTGTCCCTTCATGAGAACCAGGAGATGGTCCTCACATAAGAATCACAGGCTCCTTCCTAGAGAAACAGGAGAATCCCAAGGGAGTCAGCTCTTATCTCCTGTGGCACTGAGATTCCTGTGCGGGGACTATCCTCACAGTCCAAGGACTTTAGAGCCTGGGAGGGTGGGGGGATGTCTCTCTCCTTCCGGATGAGCTGTTCATGAATCTTGGGTTCAGAGAGGATGGGACCAACCCTGACACTGAACGTTCTCCCAGTCAAGAGAGACAATGACAAGTTGTGACCAGCAGCATATAAGCATTGTCCTGGGTGCAACAATTCCCTTCTAAAGCTCTGTAATCAATGAATCAGATATTTCTCCCTGGGCACAATGTCTCAGCCCCCTGGGGATAGGGTCATTTGCCCAGCAGCTGCGCCTACTCATTGATCCTGAACTGCCTCCTTCCCCCACAGCACGTCAACTCCACAGTATTCCAGGAGAGAGCCAGAGCCATAAGGAAGAGCACAGCCCTGCTCTGATTCACCATCACTCTCCCTGAATTTGACATAAGCGACTTCTGACCCCAGCTTCCTGACTTCAGACGTAGGAGGGCTGGCTCTAACAGGCTGTAGGATCTGCTGCTGCAGGGGCTGTGAGTGTTCCCTTGGGGGAGGGAGAGTCAGAGCAGGGAGTGAAATAGGCTTGAGTCAAGTTCTTCTTTTCCTGGTTCAGTGGTGACCCTGGGCCTTTAAGGGACCATGCTCCAGCCCCTGCTCCAGCCAGGGTCATGCCAGGCTTTGGTCCCTTCTTGTCACCCTGGAGCACCTGGGGATGCAAGTCCTCATGGAGGGCCCTGCCCACTTCCCTTTGCTCCAGGCTCCCTTGGGGGCAGACAGAACTAAGGGTCTAGCCCTAGCTCTTCTCCCCCAGCATCTCCTGCAGAGGGACTCAGGGGAGAGACACTCCTGGCCTAGGAGACTAGGAGCTGTGGGTAGGATGCCTGCAGAGGCCCCAGGGAAGGTAGGAAGGAGCTCAGGTCACAGTTAGGGTCAGCAAACCCTGACTCTCCTTGTCTAGCTTGAGCGCCCTGAGCTGGAACCCAGTGGAGGGGGCAGGCTTGGGTTCCCCTAACACCCTCCCTCCCCCATGCACATTAGAACAGAGAAGATGTCCAGATTACTGGACACCACAAGTGGACTGACAGCTACGCTGAGCTGAGTGATCCAGAGCCATGCCCCCACCCTCCGGGTCGGCTAGGGGAGTTACCTTTGCACTGATGAATCACCTTCCAGAACCAGACAGCTCAGAATGGGGAGAGACTTACCTTGGGAGATCCTGGATAAGGGTGCAGCAGTCCAGACTGCAGGAGAGATTCTACTAGCAGCAGCTACCCCAGGCCTGAGAGGATCTGGAGGATCACGGGAGAGGCATTTGACCATGTGCCCAGTGGCAAGGGAGGGTCCAGGCTCCCATATTAACCAACTTCTTTCACGGAGGGGACACTGACCCCTTTTCCCTCCCTTGGAGAGGATAGAAATATTATAAGCCCTGAGCCAAGGGAGTGCCATTCACAGGCAACCAGAGGTGGGTTGAAGACCCTTTATTTTGTGGGGACATTGGACTGTGTACATTTTGTTAGACTCTATGAACCCGGAACTGAGGAAATTGTGAAAATTTAAATTGACAAAAAAATTAAACCCGCAAAATTAAACATCAATGTTATCCATCGAAATTATTTAAAAACTTAACAAGTGACTTTTACCAAGCCTCTTCATAGCTCAGGGTTTAGAACTCTCTCCTGAGACATGGGAGACCCTTGTTCAGATCTTTTCTCCCCATGAGAGAGAGAGACAGGGGACATTGAATCCTGGACTCCCACATCCTGGTCGAGTACTTTAAATACAGTAAGTGAGGCAGCAGCACCATGACCTCTTCCTCCTCTGGTGCCTTGTTTTTGTGCAGAATAATCTAAGCACCTAACTCCAGGAGAGGGATTCCTAGCTCTGGATCCCAAGAAGACACAAGCATCTTCCTCCTGGCCAGACTTAGGTGCCTAAGTTCCAGAAAGGGGTGGGGCTTAGGACACACCCCTCTCATCGGCATTTCCCATTGGCTAGCTTTGTTGTGGTGCTGCCCAGCTTGCTGGTTTTTGTGGATCCCATTCTCAGGCACCTCCTTCTCCCCATCATTGTACAGGGAGCCTGGGTACGTAACTCAGGCTTTGTGGGTTCTAGTGATTTTCTTGCTGTCTAAAAGTTTGGTGCTGTGAGGTCCCTTTGTGGCTCCAGGCTTTAGTTCCTTTAGTTCTTAGCTAGAGCAGGCAAGTCTCACCCCAGCCCCCAGGAGCTGTACCACTGCCTAGAGCGTCATTTCAGTTCAGCAAGCTCCAGTCTGTATCAGGGAGGGGACCATCCAACTGTTGCTCCAGGCTGAGGCTCAGAAGGAAATCCAGGGGCGGCTCCTCTCCCGAAGAGCCATGACTGCTGCCAATCCAACTGAGAGTCTGCAGGAAGAAACTCATTGTCCCATCTGTCTGGAGTTATTTAAAGTCCTGCTGTCCATAGACTGCA
Organism: Chrysemys picta bellii; assembly: GCF_011386835.1. Lineage (NCBI taxonomy): Eukaryota > Metazoa > Chordata > Testudines > Emydidae > Chrysemys > Chrysemys picta. Next base: position 30,356,331 of record NC_088802.1, on the reverse strand, counting down.
GACAATTTCTGCTGGGCCCGCAACACCCAGTGCTCAATGGCCTATCAAACTGGGCCCCACAAGTGAAATAGGCCAGGGAACACTTAATTTGAGGAGCGTGTTGGGGCTGAGGTATGAAATACGGGTCTGGCTGCCTAGACTGAGGCAGCAGTGAGCATGCCCAGTAGCAGATTGTTAGGCATCGGGGTGATTTCAACCTCAGAAATTTAGGTGTGTAGGGGCTTTAGACACCTACACAGCTAGGCAGCCACTGAGTGGTGGTTTGTGGATCGGCAGCATCTAACCATCAGATTCAGGTACCTAAAGTGAAAGTAGTGGCCAGGCACCTAAATCTTTTTTTGGATCTAGCCCCTGGTGCCTAGCTTGCTTTGAACACCCTACTGGGCCCTTATCTGCATTGTCAGGTGCCTGATACCTTTAAAAACCCAACCCTACATCATTTTGGAAAATATGCTTTTGAAAAACTTACCCAAACTCTAATAGCCTTTAAAAATGAGTATCCCAGGAGATATCCCTCCAATTCACCCCATCACTCTCAAATAACACAGAACCTAAACACACATTTTCCTGTCCCTGCTCCAGAATTTAGAATCTATTTAATTCTGGTCTCTAAGGGAGTCAGAGTACAAAAAGTAATTTTTTTTCTTTGCATAACCTGGAGCAATGTGAGATTATGTGGGAATGAGACAATCTCTCCCCAAAGGGGGAACTCAGTGACTAACAATCACTCTGCTAATGGGGGGAAGAGAACATATAAGATGTTTGGGGTCAGTCTAGACTAGGACAAGTGCAAGGGGGGAGGGGGAGTTCAGGGGAGATTTGCTAGCTAATCTCCACAACCTTTCCCAACACAGACGGACCCTCGGAGGCTGATGCTGAGGAGGCAGAGGTGGGATCCCAAAGCCTTTAGGCCTCCCACAAGTCCCTGTGGAAATCAGCCCCTCAGTGGAGCTTTCTGAATACAGAAGGGGTGAGTGATAAGAGGCAGCACCTCTCTTCCCTGTACTCTCCTCTCTTATCCCACGATCCTTAACACTTGATTTCCCCAGCACCGAGTACCCTATTCTCCCCACATCCACCAGACCCAACCATTCAGTCACCCACTGTCTTCCCCAAAACCCATCCCTCCTGGTCCCTTCACATTTGATCTCCCAGAACCCAGCACCTTAGGGGATTTAGAGAGGGGAAGAGTTGCCAGCACTCAGGACACTCACCCTGCAGGGACTAGCTCCAGGTAAGTGGGGGAGCCCAACCCATAGGCTACTGGAAAATGGGGGGTGGGGACAGGTGTCCAGAGTGAATGTGGAGCCTTGCCCAAGTATCCATTTCCTAGTCTCTATGGTAGGGGCATCCTGACTGGGAAGGGAAAGGAAAGAGAACTTCATCCAGGCAGAGGGGGCTTCTGGAGGAATTTCTCTCTCCCATTCCTCAGCAGGTTACCAGGAGGCAGGAAAGCCCATCAGCAGGGAGGAGCGGCTGATCAGATCAGGGTTAGCTGCTGCTGGAACCTGCCCCCAGACATGGGCAGCTGGATACCTAGGAGCCAAATGTCACTGATGTATGTGGGAATTAGGAAATGGAGTTTTTACTACGTCCAGCCCTAGTCAGGGCACTGAGAGAATTTCTCTCCTGTGTGGAGGAGTCTCTGATGTTCAATGTGGTGTTAGCTCCAACTGAACCTATTCCATGTTAAGGACATCTGAGAGGGCTCCTCCCTGTTTGGATTTGCTGATGCTTGATGCTGTGTGAGCACCAAAAGAAGATACCCCCACATTCAAGCTCTTTCTTCTGTGAATTAGCTCATGAGGGAACAATGTGTGAGCTTAGACTGAATCTTTCCCTGCAATTATTGAAGATTTTCCCACAATCCAAGTATTTATGGGCTCTCTCTTGTGTGGATCGTCTAATGTGAAGCAAGGTTTGATATTCAAATGAAACTTTTGCCACAGTTGAGGCACTTATAGATTCTGTCCCTTGTGAATTCTCTGATGTTTAGGAAGATTTGGCCTGGGATTGAAGCCTTTCCCACCATTTATGCGGATTCTCTCTTATGTGGATTGTCTGATGTCTAATAAGGTGCGAGTTCTGACAAACTTTTCCTACAGCGGAGGCATTTTCACAGTTTTCTGTGTGGATTCTCCCATGTCTTATAAGGATTGAGCGCCGACTGAAGCTTTTCCCACAGTCCAAGCATTTATAAGGTCTCTCTCCCGTGTGCAGTCTCCGATAGGTAGTAAGATTTGAGCTCCAATTGAAGCTTTTCCCACAGTCCAAGCATTTATAGGGTCTCTCTCCCATGTGGGTTCTCTGATGTGTAATAAGGGCTGATGTTACAATGAAACTTTTCCCACACTGAAGGCATTTATATGGTCTCTCTCCCGTGTGGATTCTCCTGTGGTTAATAAGTCCTGAGTGCTGACTGAAGTTTTTCCCACAGTCCAAGCATTTAAAGGGTTTCTCTCCTGTGTGGGTTCGCTGATGTACAAGAAGGACTGATGGTGCATTGAAACTTTTCCCACACTGAAGGCATTTATATGGCCTCTCTCCTGTGTGGATTCTCCTGTGACAAATAAGGCCTGAGCACTGACTGAAGCTTTTCCCACAGTCCAAGCATGTATATGGTTTCTTCTCCTTCTGATTTGTCTGCTGGGCTGCGGATTCCTTGGGATCCTTGCCTCCTCTCCCACATTCAATGGATTCCTCCATTTTCTTCCTTTGACATTTTCCCTGTTTCCTTTCTGACCTGTGCCAATTACTCCAGGCTTTTCTCTGTTCCAAGCACTGGGAGAACTTCTCTCCAGCTTTTCTCAAGAAGGTCCCCTGGAGTTCCATTTGCTCAAGTCCTTCCTGCTGTAGATCTCCCTCCTCATTCTCACTCATTGTCTCATCACCTGCTGAGGAAGGGAGAGAGTCCCAGCAGGAGTCATTGCCTGAGCTAGCAGAAAGGGGAATAACAAAGAAGGAAAACACAACACAATAACTGTTGGGGAGCCTGAGAAATTGGATTCTGCCTCAACATCCCATCCAAACACTCACAGGGAAGTGAAGTCAGGGAGAAAATGCCTGACAGCTAACAGGGTGGGTGGGAAGCCATGAGCAATATCTGCCATGATGATATGACACCTGTTGACCACAACCTGACCTGGGTGGGATGAGGAGAACTGAGGGGGCTCACACCACATTTTGGGGATTTTCAACTTTTTCCTTCACTTACCATATAGTTTTTGTGCCAATATCACTGACTTCTCACCTGGGTGGGTGCCTCTTGGGATCTTCTTTTCCTCAGAGACCTGGAGATCCGGGACCCATGGCTCTTCCCCTGCTTCCAGCTGGGCGATCAGGTCAGGTTTGGGAATGGGGAGTCCTCCTCGGGGGTGAAATCAGGCATGATATGAGTGCACTGAGGATCAGTGGAGTATTTGTCACAAAGGACACACATTGAGTTTAAACTGAGCCCATGATTTTTTTGGGGGTTGTGGGGGTCTGAACAGATGGAAACATGGTCACTGAGCCCCCTTGGGAGAGACCAATGTCTGGGGGAGGGCAAGTTGTCACACCCTCACTAGGAGTGTTCAGGATCTGTGTGCTCTGGGGGACTTGCTGAAGCACACACAGCTCTAGTGTTAACCCCCTGTCTCTGTGTAAACCTCCAGAGCCCTCCCCACAGATGGAGCTGTGATGGGACAGCCCCCCCGCCCCGGGGTGTAGCCTGGGACTGTGGGACCACTGTGCCCCCCTGAACTCTCTCCAGCCTGGGCTGTCTCTCACAATGCCTTGCTAGTGACCAGCAGGAACCCCTCCACATGCTGTGATCACTCAGCACAACCACATGTGGAGCCTCCACACCCAGCTAGACTGCATGAATGCTCCCAGAGCCACTCATGAATCACACAGAGAGAGGCACCACAGCCAAATCACCCCAGCTCCCAACACTGTAATTTAGGAATATACCATCTAAATTTATTAATTGGTTCACTACTTCATCAATGGAAAGTGGATATACACCAGCTTTTGATACCGGAGCAATTTACCATTCACTTCAGGAAAACTCACTGGTAAAGTTAAACAAGTTTATTGACTATAAAAGACAGATTTTAAGTAGTATTAAGTGCTAGGCAAAAAGTCAGAGTTAGTTACCAAAAGAAATAAAATATAAGCACACAGTCTAAACTTTCAACCCTATAAGACTTGGCAACATCTAGATTAAGCAGTTTCTCTCACCCCAGTGGATACTGGAGTCCATAGTATATAGATTTCACCTTTGAAATCTGGGACAGTCCCCTCAGTTGGAGTCTCAAGTCTTCAGCATCCTTGCTGCTTGCAGTGTAGGAAGGTGAAGGAGAAAGTGGCCACATGCTGGGCCTGTGTTCTGTTTTATACCCTCAGAGCCATGTGGTTGGGGAGCACAAGTCCAGGCATGTCTGGGGGCTTTGCTGAGTCTCCAGAGCCAGGCTGAGCAATCCCCCTGGCGTGGCTTCATGCAGGTGAGTCACTGAATTGTAACTCCCTTGCTGGACAATGGCTGGTGATTTCTGCTCAATAGCACCCACCTGGGTGTTGATTACCTCCCTTTTCATTGTCTCTGTAGAGCCAGTATCTGAGCAACTCCCAAACCCACAGTATATTTTAGTGACAACCGTATAACACAGTCTCATAACTTCATATGCACTAAAGATACACATATTTAGATAGAACAGTGACCATAAGCCAATCTTAACCTTTTCCCTAATACCTCACATGACATGCTTTCTATGCAATATCACAATTATATACAGATGAGGAATATGGGGGCTATAGGGGGCCCTCCCAAGGTATAGAGTGTCACAGGAGCCAGTCCCAGGAAGGGAGGTGCACAGAGATCCTGTGTGTGAGTAAGAATTAATTCCCCAAACATAATACACTGCTTCTGCCCACGGGAAAGCTGGAGGGATGCAGATGAACTAGCATGTCCATTAGGTTAATGACTCCCCTATCCCGCTGGAGGGTGTATGGGGGCGAATGGGTCTCTCAAACTGGAGCTGTGGACAATGAGACCCATTTCCCTCTAATCTAACTGACCAGGGAAGAACCTGACCAGATGCAGAAATGCAGACCCCTTGGCTTAAAATAGTTTGAGGGGACAGGAATACTTACCCTGTGAGGTCACAGTCTCATAATTCTCCTGCATGACATCCTTGTAGAGGGCTCTCTGACTGGGGTCCAGCAGAGCCCCCTGCCTCTCGGTGAAATACGCAGCCACCTCCTCGAAGGTCACTGGCATCTGAAAAAACAAGTGCTCCCCACTCAGTACCCTGCTGCCCCAGCCACAATCCCACTGTTTATGGGGGAAATAGCACCAAAATACGACAGCTCTGGGAGGCCTGGAGGAGCAGAATTCTAGCCCCACCCCACTCAAGAGTGGCCATGAGTCTCCACGAAACACAGAGAAGGTGAGAGCTCCTTGACCCTCCCAGCAGAGGATAGAGGGCAGGGTCTTTTCATTGACCACACACATACTAGACACAGGCTGATGTGGAAAGCAGAGCTCCATGCAGGGGACAGGGACAGGAATTCCAGCACCTTCCCTTTATATTTCACCACAGTCTCTGCCCAGTGGGTTCAGGCTCCAGCACTCTGGTCTGTTTTCCCAGCCCTGTCCAGGGGGGCTGTCTCCTGTTTCAGAAATGGGGGAATTTTCACCCCATCCCCAATAGGCCTGTTCATAAATCAGGCCCTAAACTGAGCATGGATAATCCAACAGGATTATCACACCTTGTCCCTCTCCCTGCCTCACCCTGTGTATTTCCTGCCCCTCCCCCTCTACAACAATCCTTCCCAGCAGCTCCCCCTAAAATCCCCAACCTGACCTGGATCCACCACAGCCATTTCCCTGCCCTGTCCCCTAGGAAGATGATCTGGAGCAAAACGTGGTTGTCATTCTGCAACCTGTCGGGGTGAGAAGGGCAATTGGGGAGGTTTCTGAATTAGTGTTAGTCCATTTCACACCCTGATTCCTCCCAGGCTCTTTCCTTGCAGACAGACACTCTGCCATCCTTGGAAAAACCCCAGTTACATTATTACAACACAGACCTGACCCCTCCCATTGGGACTAAACCCATGAGACACTTTTAAACCCTCCCAGGAACACAGTCAAACCCTAGAAAAGAGCAGAATCAAAGGAGCCACTTTGAGGGTGTCACGGAGTGTGGAGGAGTCAGGGCCCTGCACCACCCCACTTCCTGCGATTTACGTGACTCTCAGCCAGCCAGTAAAACAGAAGGTTTATTAGATGACAGGAACACAGTCCAAATCAGAGCTTGTAGGTGTAGACAACAGGACCCCCTCAGTCAGGTCCATCTGGGGGGCAGGAGCTTAGACCCCAGCCTGGGGGCTCCCTCCATTTCCCCAGTCAACTCCCAACTGAAACCCCCTCCAGCAGTCTCACCCAGCCTCCCCCTGGCTTCTCCTCCAGCCTTTGTCCTGGTTCCCAGGCAAAGGTATCACCTGGCCCCAACCCCCTTCCTGGGCTCAGGTATCATCCCTCAAGTGAAGTCACACCCTGATATCCCATCACCAATGCAGACAGTCCTAGTAAAAGTCCCATGCAACATTCCCAGGTCAATCTACCCCACTCCCTACTCCGTCACAGGGGATCCCCCCTGACATTGTCCCCAGGCCAGTATTTCATACTGGAACCGGAACCAAAATTGAACCATAATTTTGTTTTACTGACTGAACTGAACAAAAAAAGGGAGGTGGTGGTGGTGGTGGGGGACTATTACCAGTTAAAATAGATATTCAGCATTTTGTAAACTCAATCTATTTAAAAAAACTACAGTGATCTTATTTTCATTTTAAGAGCAGAAAGAAACTAGCCAATGGGCTGGCAATGGCTCCCAGAATGGCCAGCCCCAGGATAGTGAGAAGAGAAGGGGGCCAGCCCACAAGTGCAGTTAGTGAGAGGGGAAGCTTAGGAGCTGCCTATACACCATGGAAGGCAGAAGGGGGGCCCAGAGGTAGAGGAACCATCTCTGAGATGCCCCCCCTGAGGAGAGAAGAGGGGGGATGCTCCCTGGGCCCTGAAGTTCATAATAACTCTTCAAGCCCAAGGGCAAAGATAATAGCTCCCCAACCTTCTCCCCTTAGACAGGCCTCCTCCCACCATCCCCAGCCCCTGGGGCAGCTTCTCCCTCCAGTTGCTCCACTTGAGGCTCCAAACTCCCTTCCCCACTGAAGCTGCCAACAGGGCCCACTCCCAAGGACACTGTCTGATACCCACCTCCAATCCCGCACCCCTACCCCAGATAGATATGTTTCTCTCATATGTATATCTTGATCCTAGGTATCAACCCCCACTGTCAGCAGAGGATAAAGTCAAGGCAAAATTTCATTACACCACAACATGAATGAAGATGGAAATGTTTGAGTCAGAAGTCAGAAATAAAGATGTCATAGAATGAATGTCCGACACGTCTGAAATTGAAAGATGAATTGGAACATCTTCTGAAAGCTTTTGAAATCTCTAAAAAGGAAGCAATATCTGGATGAAGGAAAGCCTAAAAAAGGAATGGGCCAATTTCTGATTCATTCACAGATGGGCCACATCTCCATAAGAAAGAAAACATATCAGACTACTGGGAACATCTGAAAAATGTCATGCCCAAGCTGAATCAACTAGCAAAAATTGTACTGGCAGTTCCACTAACACAAGTGAGTGTTGAAAGAAAATTTCCAGGCCTCAGATGTATCCTTTCACTGCAGAGGTCCAATATGGCCAAGCAAAGATGTTATTTTAGGTTGCTCAAACAAATTGTGCATGAAAAAAAAAATCTTGTTAATTTCACAACACAAAAGCACTAGGAAAACTCAAGTAATGGTAAAGTAAAAAACAAATAAACAGCCAATATTCAAAACATTTTACATTTTAAGTTGCAGCTCTCTTTTTTGAATTTACCTCCACTAAGACTGAAATAGGATTTAAACTGGTATCTGAACTTTTATTTGTGTTTCTCTGGGTGGCTAGAACCAGAAATGAAACTGAACAGATTGAATGGAACTAAACCAACCAAAATAAATACCAGTTGGATTCCTTGCCTGCTCTTGCTAGCAATCACTCTGGTTTAACACAGAATCCTGCACAGAAATCAGAGCAGGGCCCTGTTCAGTCCTGTCAACCCCAAACATTTAACACGCAGGAGTCAGACCCACAAATAATGAGACTGTCTTAAATAAAACCCAAAAAGACTAAATTGGGAGCAGGATGTGTGGGGGGAAGGAGGGAGAGGGGGGAATATTTGCCCTATAAATTCTGAGCCCTTAGTGGGAAGTCCCCTGCCCTCCCACCTCCCACCTCCAATGCTTGTTTGACCATTTATAGGGAAAAAAATTCCCCACTGCCTGCTGGGTGGGGTAGCCCTCTGCCCCTCTCCTCCCCCATGGGCTGGGGGAACTGCCATTGTATCTCTCACCATCCCTCCCCCTTCTCCTACCTTCTGGTTCTCCCCTCCCCAGCCAATCTCGCTTGCTCTCATATTCTCTCTCCAGGTTCCCCTCAGTCCCCCTCCCCACACACATCCCTTTCTCTCCCCACTCAGTTTCTCTCTATTCCAGCTGTGTTCCCCTGAGCCCCACAATTCTCTCCCTGACCCCTGGGTATTCCCTCAGTAGGGTTACCATATCTAACCAATAAAAAAAGAGGACCCTCCACAGGCCCAGGCCCCGCCCATTTCCCCACCCCCAGCTCCACCCCAACTCCGCCCCTTCCCCGCCCTAACTCCGCCCCCTCCTCCCTCCCACTCCCAGCCACGCGGAAAGGGCTGCCCGAGCACTACCGGCTTCATGGTTTGCCAGGCAGCCCCCAGACCCTGTGCCCCCGGCCGGCGCTTCCCCAGCGCAGCTGGAGCCCGGGAGGGGAAGCGCCCAGCTGGGGGCGCAGGGTCTGGAGGCTGCCCGGCAAACCGTGAAGCCGGTAGCGCTTGGGCTTTGGGCAGCCCCCTTGTCTCCGGACCCCAGCCACCGGCCGGGCATTTCCCCTCCCGGGCTCCGGCGGCGCAGGGTCCGGAGGCATGGGGGCTGCCCGAAGCCAGTAGCGCTGGGGCAGCTCGGCTCTTAAACAGAGCCGAAGAGTCAGGGGAGGAGCAGAGCCTCCAGCCGCGGCGGCTCTGCTCCTCCCCGACTCTTCGGCTCTGTTTAAGAGCCGAGCGCTACGGGCTGGTATTTTTCCCGGACATGTTCGGCTTTTCGGCAATTCCCCCCGGACGGGGGTTTGATTGCTGAAAAGCCGGACGTGTCCGGGAAAAAACGGATGTATGGTAACCCTAGATATGGGTATGTTATAGGGGTTTCTTTATTTCAGATTCTTCAGAATTTTAGAAAACTATTTTCTCCCAAAAAGTTGCACCAAGCCAAAAATTACTTCTACAACACACATAATGGCAAGTAAGTAGAATGTTTCCATGTGTTCCGGTGCGGGGGAGGGATAGCTCAGTGGTTTGAGTATTGGCCTGCATTGTGAGTTCAATCCTTAAGGGGGCCATTTAGGGATAAGGGGGAAAAAAACTTGTCAGGACAGTATTTGGTCCTGCTAGTGAAGGCAGGGCACTGGACTCAATTACTTTTCAAGGTCCCTTCCAGTTCTATGAGATAGATATATCTCCATATATTATTAAATATTATATTAATTGTTCATTCGTTTTCAGAACCCATTATCTTTTTTTATTGACATTTTTGTGCTGTTACACTACTGTCCTAAGTCACTATAAGCTTTATGCAGGGTAAAACAGATTTATTTGGGTTTAGACCCCATTGGGAGTTGGGCATCTGAGTGCTAAAGACAAGCACACTTCTGTGAACTGTTTTCAGGTAAACCTGCAGCTTTGGGGCAAGTAATTCAGACCCTGGGTCTTTGTTGGAGCAGACAGGAGTGTCTGGCTCAGCAAGACAGGATGCTGGAGTCCTGACCTGGCAGGGAAAACAGGGATGGAAGTAGTCTTGGCACATCAGGTGGCAGCTCCCAAGGGGGTTTCTGTGATCAAACCCGTCACATACATGTGATGAAATTGGGAAATACAGCATAATGTAAATTTCATGGTTTACTTCACTGGAAACTATAATTGCATTTCTATTTTTTTTTAAATAAATACAGAATAAATTACTTCAAAATGATAGATTATTGCTTCCTTATCACACACCAGGTCATTGGATTCTTGTGGTAAGATGTTTTGTATTGTACTTCTGGATTATGGGCAATAAATGTGGTATTAAACAAGAGATTTGTAACACAACTATAGTAGCAGTGATATAACTTCCTGTGTTGCGGGTTTTCAGTGAGTTCAGTGCATGTGTAAGGGGACTGTTGCCCCCTTACTAACATTCAGTGAGGGTGTTTTGGTTGGCTAGCTCCCAGTACTAAAAGGGGAAGGGTCGATGGCAAATCAGGAGCTTGAGACTGACAGTCCCCAGGAACAATGGGGAGAGGCCAATGCTCCAGATCAGCCTGATTGACAGGGCGGGCAGGCTAATCAGCATGACAGGAGGCCAGGGGATCCCGTCCTTCGTGTGAACTGGAATTGCCTGGGTCAGACAGAGGGGGGCTGAGCTAAGGAGAGAGCAGGGGCCCGAGCTGAGCTGGGGAGCAGAGCTGCAGCCCCAAAGCCAGAGCACAGCCCAGAGAGAGGAGACCTGCCCTGGGAGCAGAGCTGTAGCAACCGGAGCCAGAGGGGCCAGACAAGCAGCCAGGAAGCAGGTCAGAGCTGGGAGCAGAGTCACAGAAGCAGCCTGCAGAGCAGACCTGTCCTGGGGGCAGAGCTGTAGCAACCAGAGCCAGAGAGGTCAGAGAAGCAGCCCAGGGAGCTGAAGGCAGAGCAGCAGCTGCAGCCGTGCTGAGGCAGAGTGGGGCCAGAGCTGGAGCTGGAGCTGGGGCTGGAGCAGTCCGGAGCCGGGTGCGGTGAGCAGCTGGGGAGAGCGAGGGGGACCCTGGGCAGTGGGCGCAGCACAGGGAGACGCCTCAGCCAAGAGGCTCTGCAGGCCAGACTTGGAGGGGGATCGTAACCCTGACAGGGCGGGGGCGACGCTGGGAAGAAGGGTCCTGCCACCTAGAGCCTGAGAGCGTGTGGCCACCGCCAGAGCAAGTGTCCAACCCGCAACGTCTCTGCAGCACAGCCAGGGCCTGAGAAGGAGCCTGGAACCTACAAGGAACAGACTATGAACTGCCCTGATATTCCAGAGACACTGTTTGTGATGTTCCCTGCCACAGAGTGGGGTGATGTGTTTTCCTTTAACCTTTCCCATTTTTCCTTATTCTTTTTAAAAATTAATTGTTAATTAACCAACTTGTATTTGCTTTAAATTGTATGAAATGATCAATGGGTCAGGGAGGTGCCCAGTGCAAAGAGAGTACCCTGGAGTGGGGACACCCTAGCCCCTGTCCTGGGTGACCACAGCAGGGTTGGGGGTCGAGCCCCCCAGGAATCCTAGGCCCAGCCTTGTCGGGGTTTACGAGGACTCTGCCAGACAGGAGAGTGAAAGGGGAGTCCTCAAGGGCAGGGAGGCCTCTGGGTAAAGGAAGTGGGAGCGAGGACTCAGATCCTTTCACCAGCCCACTTCACTGCGGTAGTGCAGAAGCCAGGAAAGTTCCCCACAATAGCGGGACCATTCCCCTGCTTACACATGCAAAGGAAAGTGGAATGTGAACGTTAAAAATAAAATGTTACTGTCAAGTTATGTTGTTAATGTAACTTGGAAGAATACATTCTGTAATGAACTGATCAATGATTTCACAATATGCTTTTCTCTTGTGTGTTACTGAGACATTACAAACAAGAATATGTTAATTGCATTATGATTTTTTATAAATCATTATACAATTTTTGAAATAATCACATTGCCAATATAATTTGTTAATATATTTACACTTACAGATAGCCTTGATGAAAAAAAAGGAATTGTTAATAATTGATCCCTTGTGTGATGAGATGAGATATGAAAGAACATGCCTGAGGAATTGGAGGTGATTTATTAGATACTTACTTAGACTCATAGACTCTAAGGTCAGAAGGGACCATTATGATCATCTAGTCTGACCTCCCGCATGATGCGGGCCACAAAAGCTGACCCACCCACTCCCGGAAGAATTCTCTCCCTTGACTCAGCGGTTGAAGTCCCTAAAATCATGATTTAAAGACTTCAAATTGCTGAGAATCCTCCAGCAAGCGACCCCTTCCCCATGCTGCGGAGGAAGGCGAAAAACCTCCAGGGCCTCTGCCAATCTACCCTGGAGGAAAATTCCTTCCCGATCCCAAATATGGCGATCAGCTGAACCCCGAGCATGCGGGCAAGATTCTCTAGCCAGACCCTCTGGAAAAAGTTCTCTGTAGTAACTTTTAATATCCCATCATTGACCATTGTTGCTAATTACCAGCGATGGCACGTTATTGACCTATTGACTAAAATCACTTTATCCCATCAAACCATCCCCTCCATAAACTTATCAAGCTTAATCTTAAAGCCAGAGAGGTCTTTCGCCCCCACTGTTTCCCTCGGAAGGCTGTTCCAAAACTTCACCCCTCTGATGGTTAGAAACCTTCGTCTAATTTCAAGCCTAAACTTCCCGACGGCCAGTTTATATCCATTCGTTCTCGTGTCCACATTAGTACTAAGCTGAAATAATTCCTCTCCTTCCCTGGTATTTATCCCTCTGATATATTTAAAGAGAGCAATCATATCCCCCCTCAACCTTCTTTTGGTTAAGGTAAACAAACCAAGCTCCTCGAGTCTCCTTTCATACAACAGATTTTCCATTCCTCGGATCATCCTAGTGGCCCTTCTCTGTACCTGTTCCAGTTTGATTTCATCCTTTTTAAACATGGGAGACCAGAACTGCACACAGTACTCCAAATGAGGTCTCACCTTGTATAACGTAACCAACACCTCCTTATCCCTATTAGAAATACCTTGCCTAATGCATCCCAAGACCACATTAGCTTTTTTCACGGCCACGTCACATTGCCGACTCATAGTCATCCTGCGATCAACCAGGACTCCGAGGTCCTTCTCCTCTTCCGTTACTTCCAACTGATGCGTCCCTAGCTTATAACTAAAATTCTTGTTATTTATCCCTAAATGCATAACCTTACACTTCTCACTATTAAATTTCGTCCTATTCATAGATTCATAGATTCATAGATTCTAGGACTGGAAGGGACCTCGAGAGGTCATCGAGTCCAGTCCCCTGCCTGCATGGCAGGACCAAATACTGTCTAGACCATCCCTGATAGACATTTATCTAACCTACTCTTAAATATCTCCAGAGATGGAGATTCCACAACCTCCCTAGGCAATTTATTCCAGTGTTTAACCACCCTGACAGTTAGGAACTTTTTCCTAATGTCCAACCTAGACCTCCCTTGCTGCAGTTTAAACCCATTGCTTCTGGTTCTATCCTTAGAGGCTAAGGTGAACAAGTTTTCTCCCTCCTCCTTATGACACCCTTTTAAATACCTGAAAACTGCTATCATGTCCCCTCTCAGTCTTCTCTTTTCCAAACTAAACAAACCCAATTCTTTCAGCCTTCCTTCATAGGTCATGTTCTCAAGACCTTTAATCATTCTTGTTGCTCTTCTCTGGACCCGCTCCAATTTCTCCACATCTTTTTTAAAATGCGGTGCCCAGAACTGGACACAATACTCCCGCTGAGGCCTAACCAGAGCAGAGTAGAGCGGAAGAATGACTTCTCGTGTCTTGCTCACAACACACCTGTTAATACATCCCAGAATCATGTTTGCTTTTTTTGCAACAGCATCACACTGTTGACTCATATTTAGCTTGTGGTCCACTATAACCCCTAGATCCCTTTCTGCCGTACTCCTTCCTAGACAGTCTCTTACCATTCTGTATGTGTGACACTGATTTTTCCTTCCTAAGTGGAGCACTTTGCATTTGTCTTTGTTAAACTTCATTCTGTTTAACTCAGACCATTTCTTCAATTTGTCCAGATCATTTTGAATTATGACCCTGTCCTCCAAAACAGTTGCAATCCCTCCCAGTTTGGTATCATCCGCAAACTTAATAAGTGTACTTTCTATGCCAATATCTAAGTCGTTGATGAAGATATTGAACATCACCGGTCCCAAAACAGACCCCTGCGGTACCCCACTCGTTATGCCTTTCCAGCAGGATTGGGAACCATTAATAACAACTCTCTGAGTACGGTTATCCAGCCAGTTATGCACCCACCTTATAGTAGCCCCATCTAAATTGTATTTGCCTAGTTTATCAATAAGAATATCATGCGAGACCGTATCAAATCCTTACTAAAGTCTAGGTATACCACATCCACAGCTTCACCCTTATCCACAAGGCTCGTTATCCTATCAAAGAAAGCTATCAGATTGGTTTGACATGATTTGTTCTTCACAAATCCATGCTGGCTGTTCCCTATCACCTTACCACCTTCCAAGTGTTTGCAGATGATTTCCTTAATTACTTGCTCCATTATCTTCCCTGGCACAGAAGTTAAACTAACTGGTCTGTAGTTTCCTGGGTTGTTTTTATTTCCCTTTTTATAGATGGGCACTATATTTGCTCTTTTCCAGTCTTCTGGAATCTCTCCCGTCTCCCATGATTTTCCAAAGATAATAGCTTAGAGGCTCAGATACCTCCTCTATTAGCTCCTTGAGTATTCCTGTATCATTAGGATGCATTTCATCAGGCCCTGGTGACTTGCAGGCATCTAACTTTTCTAAGTGATTTTTAACTTGTTCTTTTTTTATTTTATCTGCTAAACCTACCCCCTTCCCATTAGCTTTCACTATGTTAGGCATTCCTTCAGACTTCTCGGTGAAGACCGAAACAAAGAAGTCATTAAGCATCTCTGGCATTTCCAAGTTTCCTGTTACTGTTTCTCCCTCTTCACTAAGCAGTGGGCCTACCCTGTCTTTGGTCTTCCTCTTGCTTCTAATGTATTGATAAAAAGTCTTCTTGTTTCCTTTTATTCCCGTAGCTAGTTTGAGCTCATTTTGTGCCTTTGCCTTTCTAATCTTGCCCCTGCATCCCTGGGTTGTTTGCCTATATTCCTCCTTTGTAATCTGTCCTAGTTTCCATTTTTTATATGACTCCTTTTTATTTTTTAGATCATGCAAGATCTCGTGGTTAAGCCAAGGTGGTCTTTTGCCACATTTTCTATCTTTCCTAACCAGCGGAATAGCTTGCTTTTGGGCCCTTAATAGTGTCCCTTTGAAAAACTGCCAACTCTCCTCAGTTGTTTTTCCCCTCAGTCTTGATTCCCATGGGACCTTACCTATCAGCTCTCTGAGCTTCCCAAAATCTGCCTTCCTGAAATCCATTGTCTCTATTTTGCTGTTCTCCCTTCTACCCTTCCTTAGAATTGCAAACTCTATGATTTCATGATCACTTTCACCCAGGCTGCCTTCTACTTTCAAATTCTCAACGAGTTCCTCCTTATTTGTTAAAATCAAGTCTAGAACAGCTTCCCCCCAGTAGCTTTTTCAACCTTCTGAAATAAAAAGTTGTCTCCAATGCAGTCCAAGAATTTGTTGGATAGTCTGTGCCCCGCTGTGTTATTTTCCCAACATATATCCGGATAGTTGAAGTCCCCCATCACCACTAAATCTTGGGCTTTGGATGATTTTGTTAGTTGCTTAAAAAAAGCCTCATCCACCTCTTCCACCTGGTTAGGTGGCCTGTAGTAGACTCCTAGCATGACATCTCCCTTGTTTTTTACCCCTTTCAGCCTAACCCAGAGACTCTCAACACTTCCGTCTCCTATGTCCATCTCTACCTCAATCCAAGTGTGTACATTTTTAATATATAAGGCAACACCTCCTCCCTTTTCCCCCTGTCTATCCTTCCTGAGCAAGCTGTACCCATCCACACCAACATTCCAATCATGTGTATTATCCCACCAAGTTTCAGTGATGCCAACAATGTCATAGTTGTATTTATTTGTTAGCACTTCCAGTTCTTCCTGCTTATTCCCCATACTTCTCGCATTTGTATATAGGCATCTGAGATACTGGTTTGATCTTTCCTCACAGTTTTGTCCTGACCCTCCTTTCTCTCTGCCAATATAGCCCACACTCCCTCTCGTTTCCAACCCATCTCCCCGGTCTCCATGTTCCCCACTTGCCTGTGGGCTTTGCTCACCTGTCCCCGTCGAACCTAGTTTAAAACCCTCCTCACTAGGTTAGCCAGTCTGTGTCCAAATAGGGTCTTTCCTCTCCTCGAAAGGTGAACGCCATCTCTGCCTAGCAGTCCTTCCTCGAATAGCATCCCGTGGTCTAGGAAGCCAAAGCCCTCCTGGCGACACCATCTTCGCAGCCAGGCATTCACCTCCATGATGCATCTGTCTCTGCCTGGGCCCCTACCTTTGACAGGAAGAATTGAAGAGAATACCACCTGTGCTCCAAACTCCTTCACCCGTACTCTCAGAGCCCTGTAGTCACTCTTGATCCGCTCAGTGTCACACCGCGCAGTATCATTTGTGCCCACATGGATGAGTAGCATGGGGTAGTAGTCAGAGGGCTGGATAATCCTCGACAATGCCTCCGTAACGTCTCGGATACGGGCTCCTGGCAGGCAGCCTACCTCCCGAGATGAAATGTCAGGGCGACAGATGGGCGCCTCCGTCCCCCTCAGCAGAGAGTCTCCGACCACCACTACCCTACGTTTCCTATTCGCAGTGGTGGCAGCAGACCTCCCAGCCTTAGGGGTACGAGGCTTCTCCTCCTTTACTGTAGGGAGTGATTCCTTCTTTCCTGTATCAAGAAGAGCATAACGGTTACCTATAACCACGGCAGGAGGGTTCGGAGCAGGGGTGGAGCGCTGCCTGCTGCCAGAAGTAACCAGCTGCCAGTGTCCACCCTGAGCCATCTCCTCCTCCACCAGTGGTGTATCAGCAGTCATGTGTACTGGGACAGCTACCTCAGCTGTCTCCACATGGACACTGTCGAGGAATTGCTCGTGGATTCGGATGCTCCTCAACCTAGCCACCTCCTCCTGTAGCTCTCCCACCTGCTGCCTGAGAGATTCCACCAGCAGGCACCTCTCACATTGGATGGTCCCCCCAGTCTGGATATCAGTAAGTGGAAATTGCAAGTTACAGTCTCTGCAAAACCACACCAGGATCTGGGTAGAAGCATCCATGCTCAGGCGCTCTGTCTGGCTACAGGCACAGGCGGAGGAGACAGAAGCAGTGCTGGCACAGGTGTTGCGGGTCCTCCTAACCATCGTAAGCCTCCCTCTGTAAAACTCCCGTCTGCAGCCCCCTGTAAGCTGAAAGGGTTGTTTAAGCAAGAAGTTTTGAATGTAGTTGGTTTATAGGTATTAAGGGGAATAAAGAGAAAACAGATGGAACTGGCAAGGGACCCTCGCCCCCTTCCTGCTCCCCTTCCAAACTCTCTTGCGAAACTCCCTGTTAGCAGCCCCTGTTACTATTACTCCAGTTTACAAGGTCATCCAAATCTCCCTGCAGGATATCCCGATCCTTCTCCGAATTGGCAATACCTCCCAACTTTGTGTCATCCGCAAACTTTATCAGCCCACTCCTACATTTGGTTCCGAGGTCAGTAATGAATAGATTAAATAAAATCGGACCCAAAACCGAACCTTGAGGAACTCCACTGGTAACCTCCCTCCAACCTGACAGTTCACCTTTTAGTACGACCCGCTGCAGTCTTCCCTTTAACCAGTTCTTTATCCACCTCTGGATTTTCATATCGATCCCCATCTTTTCCAATTTAACCAATAATTCCTCATGCGGTACTGTATCAAACGCTTTACTGAAATCGAGGTATATTAGATCCACCGCATTTCCTTTATCTAAATAATCTGTTACTTTCTCAAAGAAGGAGATCAGGTTGGTTTGGCACGATCTACCTTTCGTAAAACCGTGTTGTAATTTGTCCCAATTGGCATTGTCCTCAAGGTCCTTAACTACTTTCTCCTTCAAAAATTTTTTCCAAGACCTTGCATATTACAGATGTTAAACTAACAGGCCTGTAGTTACCTGGGTCACTTTTTTCCCCCTTCTTGAAAATAGGAACCACATTAGCTATTCTCCAGTCAAAAGGTACCACCCCCGAGTTTACAGATTCATTAAAAATGATCGCTAATGGGCTTGCAATTTCTCGCGCCAGTTCCTTTAATATTCTCGGATGAAGATCATCTGGTCCGCCCGATTTAGTCCCGTTAAGCTGTTCAAGTTTGGCTTCTACCTCGGATGTCAATCCCCACTCCTTTATTCCCATCCATCTCGCTTCTACTATTCCTCAGCCTTTCATTAGCCTCATTAAATACCGATGCAAAATATTCATTTAGATATTGTGCCATGCCTAGATTATCCTTAATCTCCACTCCATCTACAGTCTTAAGCGGTCCCACTTCTTCTTTCTTTGTTTTTTTCCTATTTATATGGCTATAAAAGCTCTTGCTATTGGTTTTAATTCCCCTTGCAAGGTCCAACTCTACACGGCTTTTAGCCTTTCTCACTCCATCTCTACATGCTCTGACTCAATAAGGTAGGTTTCTTTGCTGATCCCTCCC
Organism: Chrysemys picta bellii; assembly: GCF_011386835.1. Lineage (NCBI taxonomy): Eukaryota > Metazoa > Chordata > Testudines > Emydidae > Chrysemys > Chrysemys picta. The sequence goes on along the minus strand of NC_088802.1, from coordinate 30,337,794 downwards.
ATCTTCCACTCCCCGTACGCTTTCTGATTTTTCTTAATGACCCCTCTGAGACGCTTGCTCATCCAGCTCGGTCTAAATCTCCTGCCTGCGAACCGTTTTCCCTTTCTCGGGATACAGGCCTCTGACAGCTCCTGCAACTTCAACTTGAAATAATCCCAGGCGCCTTCTGCCTTTAGATCCCTAAATATGTTAGTCCAATCCACTTCCCTAACTAGTTCCCTTAATTTATTAAAGTTAGCCCTTTTGAAATCGTAAACCTTAGTCTCCGATTTAATTCTGTTAATCTTTCCATTTAGTTTAAACTGAATTAGCTCATGATCACTCGAGCCAAGGTTGTCCCCTATAACCATTTCCTCAACGAGGTCCTCACTACTCACCAAAACCAAATCTAAAATGGCATCCCCCCTCGTTGGTTCAGCAACTACTTGATGAAGGAATTCATCAGCTATCACGTCTAGGAAAATCTGAGCCCTATTATTGTTACTAGCATTTGTTCCCCAATCTATATCTGGGAAGTTAAAGTCTCCCATGATTACACAGTTCCTATTAGTATTTACTTCCCTAAAAACGTTAAAGAGTTCTCTGTCCATATCCAGGCTAGATCCCGGCGGTCTATAGCACACCCTAAGCACTATCCCAGGGGAGGCTCTAGTAGTTCTTTTACCCAATGTGAGTATTGCCCAGACAGACTCCGTCTTATCCATTCCATCACTTATTATTTCTTTACAGTTTACCTCATTATTGACATACAATGCTACTCCCCCACCTTTACCTTTGATCCGGTCTTTCCTAAACAGCACATACCCTTCCATACCTGTACTCCAGTCATGGATACTGTTTCACCACGTTTCAGTTATTCCTATGATATCTGGTTTCATTTCTTGGACCAGGAGCTCTAATTCCTCCATTTTGTTACCTAGACTTCTCGCATTGGTGTATAAACATCTTAATTTATGCCGTTTGGCCTCTCTCACATTTGTTATCCCATTTGGTATGGACACCGTATTGCTAGTGTAACCCTTCTGCCCATCTAAGTTGGCAGCAACAAGGGCCGGGTTCTGTATCTAGGGGTTCCGTTTCAATAACACAATGCAAAACCGGCTCGAGCCCCCACCCAGTGACAATTACATACCACCCCCTGGGCACCTCTAAGAGGCAATACTTCCCCTCTCGCAAGCACGGAGTCTGAGTGTAACAGAAAATGTTTAATAACATGAGGTAAACAACATCAGCATTAAATTGGAAAAACACCACAACTAGAGTTCTTAGACCAAACCATGAGCGAAGACCCACCCCAACAAATTGGGCTGTGTCCTCTCCCGTTGGTTCTTGAAACCAGAGACCCAAGAATCACCAAAGTCCCAAAAGTCCACCAATCCCAAAGTCTCTTGGGTCCAGCAACCCAAGAATCACAAAAGTCCCGAAAGTCCGACAACCCCCTAAAGTCTCTGTCCATGATCACTGCAGCCCCAGAGTTCAAAAGGGGGTGGGGGTGAGCAGGGTGTTAAGGGGCACCTTACGTGATCCGAGGCCAACCGGCTGCTTCTCCGTGGGGTTCCACCACAGCCTTCACCACGAACTGCTCCACTCCACCCGCAGTCCCACTCCTGCCATCCCACGAACTGCTCTGGCAGCCGCGCCGCTCCGCTCACCAACCTGTGAGCCGCGCCGCTCCGCTCCGCTCACCGACCTGTGAGCCGCTCCGCTCCAGCCGTCCCTTGGGCCTCTCCCACAAGGCTCTGCTCTGCTCTGCTCGCTGCTCCTCCAGCTGCTCCGCTCACCGACCTGTGAGCCGCTCCGCTCCGCTCACCCCTGCTAAGCTAAGTTAGCTTTATAGCTTCAGGCTCCCCCACTAGTACAGCCTCAGTGATCTCAGCTTTTATATAGCTGTAGCTCTTTTGTGATTCCAGCTCTTAGCAATTTCAACTAGTAGTAGGGGAGCCCCAGTGCTGGTGCACTATTGGCCCAAAGTGAACTCAGCTCAGCAGTCTGTAACTAGACTCCTAAGGGAATCAAAGTTAGCTCTGACATTCAACAGTGGAGAGAGGAGGTAGTGCAATATATATGATATTGGGGGGGGGGGGGGCATACCATCAGGTACAAATACCTGTACCCAACCTCTCTCAATTCACTAGGTTTTGTAACCCATGCCCCTTGACAAGCAAATGCTACTTAGGTAATGGTGAATGACTCACTCAGTCCTTCTGTCATACAACAGTTCCACTGGCCTTGATTCACAGAATCAGGGTAACAAAACTTTATTCTTCCTGCCCCAATAACAGAGAAACTGGGGATCCCACACCAGCCAAAGTAACCACTTTGAGTTGCTGTGGTTTCATGCCAGGCGAGTGGGTGTGCCTATGCAAACAAGATCAGCCCCTGGAGTTCTTTTCCACACTCGCCATAATTCACCACCAGATGTCAGGGTAGAGCTCATCCTGACTCTGCTTACATCCTCCCCCCAGCCGAAAATTTGTCGTCCCGACAAATCACACTCCCTATTATAACAACTCACTGGTTCCCTCCAAAGGGCCTCAGATAGCCCACTTTAGCTTCCACAAGCCTGTGTGCTAAATATATTGGTTCCTCACTAGTTACCCCAGGTGCATCATAAGTCAACCGTTTTACTGGTCTTATTACCCTGTCTCGTCTATTGAAAATCTCTGTTGCCGTGGTGGGCGGGACAGCCTCTTGAACGATGGATGGAGAGGTTTCCTTTGAGGGTCCCTTGGCTACTGGCATAGGCCCCTGCATTTCTAGTTCTAACAGTGGAGGGTCCAAGGTGCCCAGGACGTCCTCCACCTGTATGTCTCCACTGTCCAATAACCTGGGTGTGTCATCACATGGGGGTCCCACCAGTGGCTCAGGGGTGTCAGGAATGGGCCTAAATACTTCTGCCATGGGGTTTAGGGTGGAAGAAGAGGAGCTCTCTTTTGATTCAGCCGATCGAGACTGAAATCTTGTCTCCATCCCAGGATACACCATGGTTGTGTCTTCCTCCTCAGACTCACTCTCAGATGTGCTGCATGGGGGTAGGTTAGCTGCAGGGGGCTGGCTGTCCACGTTGGAGGGCGGCTTCGTTCTGCCCAGTTGCCCTGTTGTGGCCCATCTCATACGGGGTGCCTACCAATTCCCCCACAGGGAGCAAAAGGTTTCTATGCACTGTCTTTGTCTGCCCTGGACCCTCTTCAGGTTTGATCTTGTAGACCGGCAGGTCTCCTAGCTTTTCCATCACCAAGTAAGGTATTGCCTTCCATCTGTCGGCTATCTTGTGTTTGCCAGCAATACCCAAATTTCGCAGCAGAACTCTGTCCCCCGGCTGGAGTTCTTGCAGACGTACCCTAGCATCATATCGATGTTTGTTGCGGTCGGCGTTCTTCCGAGCTGCAGATGTAGCTAAGTGATAAGCATCCCGCAGCTTTTCTCTCAGTCGGGATACATATTGCTGATGAGTTAGCTTAGCTATAGCTTCAGGCTCCCCCACTAGTACAGCCTCAGTGATCTCAGCTTTTATATAGCTGTAGCTCTTTTGTGATTTCAGCTCTTAGTGATTTCAACTAGTAGTAGGGGAGCCCCAGTGCTGGTGCACTATTGGCCCAAAGTGAACTCAGCTCAGCAGTCTGTAACTAGACTCCTAAGGGAATCAAAGTTAGCTCTGACATTCAACAGTGGAGAGAGGAGGTAGTGCAATATATAAGGGAGGGGGGGGACGGGGACCATACCATCAGGTACAAATACCTGTCCCCAACCTCTCTCAATTCACTAGGTTTTGTAACCCATGCCCCTTGACAAGCAAATGCTACTTAGGTAATGGTGAATGACTCACTCAGTCCTTCTGTCATACAACAGTTCCACTGGCCTTGATTCACAGAATCAGGGTAACAAAACTTTATTCTTCCTGCCCCAATAACAGAGAAACTGGGGATCCCACACCAGCCAAAGTAACCACTTTGAGTTGCTGTGGTTTCATGCCAGGCGAGTGGGTGTGCCTATGCAAACAAGATCAGCCCCTGGAGTTCTTTTCCACACTCGCCATAATTCACCACCAGATGTCAGGGTAGAGCTCATCCTGACTCTGCTTACACTAGTATGACCTATTAGTCCAGTATCCATCCCCCCCCCCCCTTATGTCCAATCTCGTCCCCCCGGCTATATCTGTTCTTATCTCATTGTCCTCCCTCTCAATGTTATAATCTGGTGTGGAGATTAACTGGACATCTCCCAACCATCTCCCCCAAATTCCTAGTTTAAAGCTCTTTTGATGAGATGAGCCAGCCTTCCTCCCAGAAGTCTATTTCCTTCCCTACTCAGGTGAAGTCCATCCCGTGAGAACAGTTTTCTGTCCCCGAAAGCCTCCCAGTGGCCATACATCCCAAAGCCCTCTTTATAGCACCACTCCCTTAGCCAACTATTTATCATCACAATCCTGTCACCCCTTTGCTGCCCTTCTCTAGGAACAGGCAGAATCCCACTGAAGATGATCTGAGCCTCGATTTCCTTAAGCGTCTTCCCCAGCCTGGCATAATCTCCCTTGATTCTCTCTTACTTTTACAGTGGACATGAACTGTTCCATTGAAACATTTTTTAAAGGGAATGTAACAATAGTGAGACTAATATCTTCTTGTTAGCTACAAATAAAAATTGAAACAGCATGTACTTGTACTGAATATGCTTAGTAATGGACTTTGAGTGAAATTGTGTGATTTGACTCTGGGGAATGACGTCACAGAATGTAGACGCGAAACATTAGCATGTTGCATGATTGAGAATGTGTTATTATCAACATGGGGCACAACAAATCAGGTGATACATTGTGTAAGAGTGAGACAATAATATGAAAGCAAGTGTGTATATATGTGAGCAATAAATAATTTCGATCATTAATTAAAAAGAGATAGAATGGATTTGTATCTATGTCCAGAAACTGGAGGGGGGGAAAAAAGGAAAGCAAAGTTCATTTATGCAGTCCGCTAATGTACTCTTTAAAAATTCCAGAAACTTTATCAAACGGTTAACTAGCAAATCCTCATCTGATTGGAATAGTAAAATTGTTCAGCATCCCAGACAAAGTGATGGCCACAACTGTGGACCACTCATTTTAAAGGTATTGAATACTAAATTGCAATTATCATTTGTTATGTATGTGTAATTATCCAGGGTGAGAGTAAATGCTAGAGATTACCAGTGGGCACTGCACCGGCGTCCTTGCCAAGGTGTGTGGGGTGGGCTTGTGGCCCCCAGAAGGGATGAGGTCTGCGGCGGAAGGTGCAGTGCTGGGGGGCCAGATTTCACCAGCCAGCCCTTCCTGACAGCCAGTGCCGGCTCTGGCTTTTTTGCTGCCCCAGGCAAAAAAGCCTCCCACCGCCCCCCGCCTCTGGCGGGGAGCGCGGCAGGAGAGGGCGCCGAGCCCGGCCGCGGGCCCACTCTCCCCGACCGGCCGGAGCACCGGGGGGAGACCGGCAAGCCCGCTGCGGCTCCGCTCTCCCCGGCCAGGGCTCTGCTTTCTCCGGCGGCCAGAGCGCCGGGGGGAGGGCGGAGAGCCTGGCCAGGGCGCCGGGGTGAGGGCGGCGAGCCTTCCGCGGCTCCGCTCTCTGCCCAGCGCTCTGGCCGCCGGGGAGAGCAGAGCCGCGGCAGGCTTGCCGCTGGGGAGAGCGGAGCCGCAGGCTGCGGGGAGGGTGGCAAGCCCGCCGCGGCTCCGCTCTCCCTGACCGGCCGGAGCGCCGGGGGGAGGGCGGCAAGCCCGCTGCGGCTCCGCTCTCCCCTGCAGCCAGAGAGCCGCGAGGAGGGCAGTGAGCCCAGTCGTGGCCCGCTCTCGGGCCGGAGCACCGCGCCACCCCACTCCAGGTGCCGCCCCAAGCACATGCTTGGTGGGCTGGTGCTGGAGCCGGCCCTGCTGACAGCTGCTGCTGCAATGGCCAGGAGCACCAGGCCCTTGTAAATTGCTAGAACCCAGGGCCCCTTTCGCTCCCCCATTGTCGGTGGCTCTGCCAGTAGCGTCCAACAGCATTGCTGGACCCTATGGCAGGGCCGCTGATGCGGTAGGGGGGAGATGGGATAAAGGGGGCAGCGACGAACTGGGATTGTTTAGTCTGCAGAAGAGAAGAATGAGGGGGAATTTGATAGCTGCTTTCAACTACCTGAAAGGGGGTTCCAAAGAGGATGGATCTACACTGTTCTCAGTGGTACCAGAAGACAGAACAAGGAGTAATGGTCTCAAGTTGCAGTGGGGGAGATTTAGGTTGGATATTAGGAAAAACTTTTTCACTAGGAGGGTGGTGAAGCACTGGACTGGGTTACCTAGGGAAGTGGTGGAATCTCCTTCCTTAGAGGTTTTTAAGATCAGGCTTGACAAAGCCCTGGCTGGGATGATTTGGAATTGGTCCTGCTTTGAGCAGGGGATTGGACTAGATGACCTCCTGAGGTCCCTTCCAACCCTGATATTCTATGATTCTATGATATCTTTAAGTACAAAAAAATTTGAATGGGGTGAATGATTGCTATTGATTGACCAGTTACATGAAATTGGTATTTTTATATACAGGTGCAGTAAAATAAAAATTTGAGAAAATATGACTGACAAAAAAGAAAAAGATATGTTCAAACCAGTGACTGGATTAAAATATTGACATTAATTAATAAATCAAGATTTGCATTTTCATTGTTGGTCGTAACGTATTCATCATTTCATAGCGCTATATTTATTTTTAAGAAAGCATGGAGGACTACTGCATATACTACAACCTTGTCAACTGTGAAAAGGAAAGTGAGGATTGCACAATGGTAAGAAACATAGAACTGTATGAGAAATAAATGCCATAAACTGCCTAAGGATCATGATTCTTGTAAAAATTCCACATCAGTAAACATTTTCATCATGCTGATGGGCATATGTTAGGTAATCCTGACATGTGGACGGAATAGCATGAGTGAATGCAAAGTATGTGTAACATTATAACGTCTGTAATTTCATTTTCTCAATTGTTACTTATCAAAGGTCCAGTATGATTCTTGCAAGAGGTGGGCATATGCCCTGCATTACAGAAGGAACTAATCAAGAAAACCTGACTGATGAGGAGAAAGAGTTCACTTCTTTACCAAAACAAAACAAACAAACAAAAATGCTTAAATGCCTCTTGTTCAAAACATAATGCAACCAAAAGAATTGTTTTTATTTATATACCAGATTATAATCATAGAATCATAGAATATCAGAGTTGGAAGGGACCTCAAGAGGTCATCTAGTCCAACCCCCTGCTCAAAGCAGGACCAATTCCCAGCTAAATCATCCCAGCCAGGGCTTTGTCAAGCCGGGCCTTAAAAACCTCCAAGGAAGGAGACTCCACCACCTCCCTAGGTAACGCATTCCAGTGTTTCACCACCCTCCTAGTGAAATAGTTTTTCCTGATATCCAACCTGGACCTCCCCCACTGCAACTTGAGACCATTGCTCCTTGTTCTGTCGTCTGCCACCACTGAGAACAGCCGAGCTCCATCCTCTTTGGAACCCCCCTTCAGGTAGTTGAAGGCTGCTATCAAATCCCCCCTCATTCTTCTCTTCTGGAGACTAAACAATCCCAGTTCCCTCAGCCTCTCCTCATAAGTCATGTGCTCCAGACCCCTAATCATTTTTGTTGCCCACCGCTGGACTCTTTCCAATTTTTCCACATCCTTCTTGTAGTGTGGGGCCCAAAACTGGACACAGTATTCCAGATGAGGCCTCACCAATGTCGAATAAAGGGGAACGATCACGTCCCTCGATCTGCTGGCAATGCCCCTACTTATACAGCCCAAAATGCCGTTAGCCTTCTTGGCAACAAGAGCACACTGTTGACTCATATCCAGCTTCTCGTCCACTGTGACCCCTAGGTCCTTTTCTGCGGAACTGCTGCATAGCCATTCGGTCCCTAGTCTGTAGCAGTGCATGGGATTCTTCCATCCTAAGTGCAGGACTCTGCACTTGTCCTTGTTGAACCTCATCAGGTTTTTTTCGGCCCAATCTTCTAATTTGTCTAGTTCCCTCTGTATCCGATCCCTACCCTCTAGTGTATCTACCATGCCTCCTAGTTTAGTGTCATCTGCAAACTTGCTGAGAGTGCAGTCCACACCATCCTCCAGATCATTAATAAAGATATTAAACAAAACCGGCCCCAGGACCGACCCTTGGGGCACTCTGCTTGATACCGGCTGCCAACTAGACATGGAACCATTGATCACTACCCATTGAGCCCGACGATCTAGCCAGCTTTCTATCCACCTTATAGTCCATTCATCCAGCCCATACTTCTTTAACTTGGCGGCAAGAATACTGTGGGAGACCGTATCAAAAGCTTTGCTAAAGTCAAGGAATAACACATCCACTGCTTTCCCCTCATCCACAGAGCCAGTTATCTCCTCATAGAAGGCAATTAGGTTAGTAGGCATGACTTGCCCTTGGTGAATCCATGCTGACTGTTCCTGATCACTTTCCTCTCCTCTAAGTGCTTCAGAATTGATTCCTTGAGGACCTGCTCCATGATTTTTCCAGGGACTGAGGTGAGGCTGACTGGCCTGTAGTTCCCCGGATCTTCCTTCTTCCCTTTTTTAAAGATGGGCACTACATTAGCCTTTTTCCAGTCATCTGGGACCTCCCCCGATCGCCATGAGTTTTCAAAAATAATGGCTAATGGCTCTGCAATCTCACCCGCCAACTCCTTTAGCACCCTCGGATGCAGCGCATCCGGCCCCATGGACTTGTGCACGTCCAGTTTTTCTAAATAGTCCCGAACCACTTCTTTCTCCACAGAGGGTTGGTCACCTTCTCCCCATGTTGTACTGCCCAGTGCAGCAGTCTGGGAGCTGACCTTGTTCGTGAAGACAGAGGCAAAAAAATCATTGAGTACATTAGCTTTTTCCACATCCTCGGTCACTAGGTTGCCTCCCTCATTCAGTAAGGGGCCCAAACTTTCCTTGATTTTCTTCTTGTTGCTAACATACCTGAAGAAACCCTTCTTGTTACTCTTAACATCTCTTGCTAACTGCAACTCCAAGTGTGATTTGGCCTTCCTGATTTCACGCCTGCACGCCTGAGCAATATTTTTATACTCCTCCCTGGTCATTTGTCCAATCTTCCACTTCTTGTAAGCTTCTTTTTTGCGTTTAAGATCAGCAAGGATTTCACTGTTTAGCCAAGCTGGTCACCTGCCATATTTACTATTCTTTCTACACATCGGGATGGTTTGTTCCTGCAACCTCAATAAGGATTCTTTAAAATACAGCCAGCTCTCCTGGACTCCTTTGCCCTTCATGTTATTCTCCCAGGGGATCCTGCCCATCTGTTCCCTGAGGGAGTCAAAGTCTGCTTTTCTGAAGTCCAGGGTCTGTATTCTGCTGCTCTCCTTTCTTCCTTGTGTCAGGATCCTGAACTCGACCATCTCATGGTCACTGCCTCCCAGGTTCCCATCCACTTTTGCTTCCCCTACTAGTTCTTCTCTGTTTGTGAGTAGCAGGTCAAGAAAAGCTTTGCCCCTAGTTGGTTCCTCCAGCACTTGCACCAGGAAATTGTCCCCTACACTATCCAAAAATTTCCTGGATTGCCTGTGCACCGCTGTATTGCTCTCCCAGCAGATATCAGGGTGATTAAAGTCTCCCATGAGAAATAATAATAAATGTTTTTATTTGAAAAAAATATTCTCTGTATTTGTGTCCACGTGTATAATGCAAATTATAAAAGCCAATGAAAAAATTCAAAGGGGCCACTCTGGTATCACCTTGGGCTCATGGGCAGGCTCCATACCCCCAAACCTTACCTCCCTTTTCACATACTCACACACAAAGTGAAACAGCACATCTCAATCATCCAATAAATCGATTTGGCACATTAGCAAGGAGGAAGCAAATCGTGAGTGTTTGCTATCAAAAACCCATCCCTCCTGATTCGCAACCCCTGGACCAGGTGGTGCAAGAAGGAAGCAAATTGTGAGTGTTTTCTATCAAAAACCCATTCCTCCTGATTTGCAATCCCTGCAAAAAATGTGCATAGTTCAGTCACAAATCACTTTGGCGTCTGGAAATCTACCGTGGGGGTTGCTGTGATGCAAGTAACCAATGCAATCGTTGAGCTACTGCTGTCAAAGGTAGTGACCCTTGGAAACGTCCATGTCATCATAGATGGCTTTGTCGCGATGGGATTCCCAAACTGCGGGGGGGGGGCTATAGATGGAACTCACATCCCTATCCTGGGACCGGACCACCAGGCCAGCCAGTACTTTAACCGAAAGGGCTACTTTTCAATGGTGCTGCAAGCACTGGTGGACCATAGGGGACGTTTTACCAACATCAACGTAGGATGGCCGGGCAAGGTTCATGACGCTTGTGTTTTCAGGAACTCTGGTCTGTTTAGACGGCTGCAGGAAGGTATTTACTTCCCGGACCAGAAAATAACTGTTGGGGATATGGAGATGCCTATAGTGATCCTCGGGAACCCAGCCTACCCGCTAATGCCCTGGCTCATGAAGCCCTATACAGGCACCCTGGACAGTGAAAAAGAACTCTTTAACTACCGGCTGAGCAAGTGCAGAATGGTGGTGGAGTGTGCTTTTGGACGTCTCAAGGGGAGATGGAGAAGCTTACTGACTTGCTCTGATCTCAGCGAAACCAATATCCCCATTGTTATTGCAGCTTGCTGTGTGCTCCACAATCTGTGTGAGAGCAAGGGGGAGACCTTTATGGCGGGGTGGGAGGTTGAGGCGAATAGCCTGGCTGCTGATTACGCCCAGCCAGACAGCCGTGCGATTAGAAGAGCCCAGCGGGACGCGCTGTACATCCGGGAGGCTTTGAAAGCTAGGTTCCTCAGTGAGCAGGGTAACCTGTGACTATTAAGTTTGTTTAAAGAGAAGCTGAACCTGCCCCTGTTTCTTTACCCACTTACTGTTGACTATCCTCTCCAGCTACATACCCTGTTCACCCCGTCCCCTCCCCTTCCAACACACATTTAAAAATAAAAGAAATGGAACTTTGTTAATGAACACCGTTTTCTTTATTACGCATTTCGCGGTAAAGTGTTGAAAGTGGGACGCAGACTGTGGTGGGTAGTGGGCGTACTGATGGAAAGAACGCTTTTAAACTCGAGGAATGACAGGCTCCTGCTAATAGAGTGGTCCGCAGTGGTGGACTGCTTGTTTTAACGGAGCCTGCCACCCCTCCTTTTTGGGACTCTGTGTGTGGGGGCTATGTGACTTTGTGGCGGGGGAGGATGGTTACTGATCCCCTGCTGCGTGGCTCTGTGATCCAGGACAAGGACCGCTGCATAAGATCGTTATCTGACCTCCCCTGCCACAAAGTCACATGCCCCCACACACACAGAACATGAAAACCACCTCCCAGACTGACCAGGGTGCCTAGTCACTGCAATGTGTGTGTGACCTTCTGCTGAACCTGCCCCCGTGTCTGTACCCTGGTAAAGGTGACTGTCCTCTCCAATTACCAACCCCCTTCCCCCCCTTCAGACACAGTCTCCCCTAAAAGAACATGATGGATATAGTAATTAACAGAAACATATCTTTTATTATCAACTACACACTTAGGGGATGAAACTGGGACGGGGGCTTGGGTGAAGCGGGAAGGAAAGGACTTATCAAATTTTTGGGAATGAGAGCCTTCTGGTACTTGAGCAGTCTGCGGGGGTGGAGTGACAGTTTTCACAGTCCCTGCCGCCCCTCCTTCTTGGGACTTTGGGTGAGGGGGGGTATGGGACTTCGTGGCGGGGGATGGCAGTTAGAGAAAGACTGCAGCGGGGCTCTGTCCTCTTGCCTCCGGTCCTGCAGAACATCCACAAGGTGCCGGAGTGTGTCCGTTTGCTCCCTCATTAGTCCAAGCAGCGTTTGAGTCGCCTGCTGGTCTTCCTGCCACCACCTCTCCTCCCGTTCGCTGTGTGCTCGCTGTGTGCGACATGTTCTCCCTCCACTGGGTCTGCTGTGCCGCCTCAGCTCAGGAGCAGCCCATAAGTTCTGAGAACATGTCGTCCCGTGTCCTTTTCTTTCTCCCCCTAATCTGCACCAGCCTCTGCGAGGGGGATGCCAGAGTAGGTCGGGAGACATTTGCAGCTGTGGGATGGGAAAAAGGGAGTGAATTCCTACAAAGATAATTTTTTGTGAACAATGAACATAGTCTTTCTCTGTGAACAAGACCATGCACAGCACCTATCACATGCGCACTCAGGACAAGGTCGAATTTTCGGCCTTCGCATTCAGTGCCTGGGGTCTTGCAGTGGAGATCAGACAAGCGGGGCAGGACAGCGGAATTCGGGTAGAAGGCGACATGGTAAGCCGTAGACTTTTGGCTGCTTAAAACTTAAATTATAGCTGTGCCCTCCTTTCACGTTCAAAGCAATGCTCCTATCGTAGGCCAGTTCCTGCTGCCGGCAATCCGGCAAGCATGAACTCTGCCCCTTTCCCACCCCCTTGCGGCTGTCCCCGGGAAAGATCCCTGTATGCTGCCCCTCTCCTGCCTCCACCGCATGGGTGTAAACCGCCGGTGGGAGTTCTGTAAAGGAACAGGCAAGTAGTCCCAATAGTAACATTCCCCTAACTCTAAGCAGGTCACCATGAGCGACATCACTCTGCTGAGAATTTCTGAGACCAAGAAAGAACTCATGCTGCGTGAAAGCCAGCAAAAACCAGGGCCGTATGCCGCCATGCTCTGCAAGGCAATGATCCCAGAGTACTTGATGATAGCCTGGCGAGGAAAAGTTTCCTACTACAGAGGACACAATAAGGCAGCTCTCCCCAGGAACCTCATGCAAAGGCTTTCCAATTACCTCCAGGAGAGCTTCGTGGAGATGTCCCATGAGGATTTCAGCTCTATCCCCGGACATATAGACCTTCTTTTCCAGTAGCTGCACTGGCAAGGACTAAAAAGTAGAGCGCCTAGGGCAAACTAATCATGATAAACTGGACATTGTTAGATTCTTTTGCAGTAGTTGCACTGCCAAGGACTAAAACGATAAGCACCTAGGGCAAACAAATCATGAAAAACCCATTGATAATATTCCTGTTCTGTTCAAAATAAATGTTTACATGTTTAAAACACTTACTGACTGATCCTTCCCTTGATTCAGGGTCCGGGTTAACACCTGGGGACGGTTGGTAGGGGATCTCTGTGAGGGTGATGAAGAGATCCTGGCTGTCTGGGAAATCAGCGTTCTAAGCGCTGTCGACTGCCTCGTCCTCCTCCTCACCTTCCTCATCTTCCCCGTCCGCTAACATCTCCGAGGAAGTGGCTGTCGACAATATCCCATCCTCAGAGTCCACGGTCAGTGGTGGAGTAGTGGTGGCGGCCGCACCTAGAATGGAATGCAGTGCCTCGTAGAAACAGCATGTCTGGGGCTGGGATCCGGAGCATCCGTTTGACTCTTTGGTCTTCTGGTACGCTTGTCTCAGCTCCTTGATTTTCACACGGCACTGCGTTGCATCCCGGCTGTATCCTCTCTCTGTCATGGCTTTTGAGATCTTCTCGTAGATCTTTGCATTCCATCTTTTCGATCGCAGCTCCGAAAGCACGGATTCATCGCCCCACACAGCGATCAGATCCAAGACTTCCCGATCAGTCCATGCTGGGGCCCTCTTTCTATTCTGAGATTGCATGGTCACCTCTGCTGGAGAACTCTGCATCATTGCCAGTGTAAGCAGAGTCAGGATGAGCTCTACCCTGACATCTGGTGGTGAATTATGGCGAGTGTGGAAAAGAACTCCAGGGGCTGATCTTGTTTGCATAGGCACACCCACTCGCCTGGCATGAAACCACAGCAACTCAAAGTGGTTACTTTGGCTGGTGTGGGATCCCCAGTTTCTCTGTTATTGGGGCAGGAAGAATAAAGTTTTGTTACCCTGATTCTGTGAATCAAGGCCAGTGGAACTGTTGTATGACAGAAGGACTGAGTGAGTCATTCACCATTACCTAAGTAGCATTTGCTTGTCAAGGGGCATGGGTTACAAAACCCAGTGAATTGAGAGAGGTTGGGGGCAGGTATTGGTACCTGGTGGTGTGGGTCCCTTTTGTGGGTCTGAAACACCAATTGCACCTCCTCCTCCTCTCTCCACTGTTGAATGTCAGAGCTAACTTTGATTCCCCTAGGACTCTAGTTACAGACTGCTGAGCTGAGTTCAATTTGGGCCAATAGTGCACCAGCACTGGGGCTCCCTTACTACTAGCTGAAATCACAAAAGAGCTAAAGCTATTTAAGAGCTGAGATCCACTGAGGCTGTGTTAACTAGTTGGGGAGCTTAGCTTAGCTTAGCGGGGGTGAGCGGCGTGGCTCACAGGTCGGTGGGCAGAGCGGAGCAGCTGCCAGAGCAGTTCATGGGACGGCAGGAGTGGGACTGCGGGTGGAGTGGAGCAGTTCGTGGTGAAGGCTGCGGTGGAACCCCACCGAGAAGCAGCCGGTTGGCCTTGGATCATGTAAGGTGCCCCTTAACACCCTGCTCAACCCCCCCCCCCCCTTTGAACTCTGGGGCTGCACTGATCATGGACAGAGATGTTGGGGGGTTGTCGGACTTTTGTGATTCTTGGGTTGCTGGACCCAAGAGACTTTGGGATTGGTGGACTTTTGGGACTTTGGTGATTCTTGGGTCGCTGGTTTCAAGAACCAACGGGACAGGACACGGCCCAATTTGCTGGGGTGGGTCTTCGCTCATGGTTTGGTCTAAGAACTCTAGTTGTGGTGTTTTTCCAATTTAATGCTGATGTTGTTTACCTCATGTTATTAAACATTTTCTGTTACACTCAGACTCCGTGCTTGCGAGAGGGGAAGTATTGCCTCTTAGAGGCGCCCAGGGGGTGGTATGTAATTGTCCCAGGTCACTGGGTGGGGGCTCGAGCCGGTTTTGCATTGTGTTATTGAAACGGAATCCCTAGATACAGAACCCGGCCCTTGTTGCTGCCAACTTAGATGGGCAGAAGGGTTACACCAGTGCTGCTGAGCTCGCCACGATGTCCAAACAGGAAATGAGATTCAAACTGCCCAGACAGGAAAAGGAATTCAAATTTTCCCAGGGCTTTTCCTGTGTGGCTGGTCAGAGCATCCGAGCTCGGACTGCTATCCAGAGCGTCAACAGAGTGGTGCACTGTGGGATAGCTCCTGGAGCTATTAGCGTCGATTTCCATCCACACCTACCCTAATTCGACATGGCCATGTCAAATTTAGCGCTACTCCCCTCGTCGGGGAGGAGTACAGAAATCGAATTTAAGAGACCTCTATGTCGAACTAAATAGCTTCGTTGTGTGGACAGGTGCAGGGTTAATTCGATTTAACGCTGCTAAATTCGACATAACCTCCTAGTGTAGACCAGGCCTTGCAGTGTTCAGTGATGCCCACTGGACGCTGCAAGTTTATATGAGTTTGTCAGTTTAACAAAGAAATTGGTATGTACCAGGCTTGTTATCCCAAGGGGAGTCTCTGACATGCTTCAAACCAAATGCACTGCTTCAGGTAGAATAAACAAACAGATTTATTAACTACAAAAGATAGATTTTAAGTCAGGGGTCTCCAAACTTTATGAGACGAGGGTCATATTAGATTTTTGAAGGGGCTTCGCGGACCGAAGCAACTGTGAAATAAATTAAATATTGCAAATATATGAAGGTGATATATATATATATACCTTCATCCCCAAGAGTGATACAATAGAGGAAAAATTAAAAATGGATAGTCAGGAGAGGAAACAGGGTGTCAAGCTTCCTTCCCCACTCTGAACTTTAGGGTACAGATGTGGGGACCTGCATGAGAACCTCTAAGCTTAACTATCAGCTTAGATCTGGTTTTGCTGCCTTGGGATCTTAAAACAAGGAAAAATCAATCAGGTTCTTAAAAAGAAGGCTTTTAATTAAAGAAAGAAAGGTAAAAATCATCTCTGTAAAATCAGGATGGAAAATAACTTTACAGGGTAATCAGATTCAAAGAGCCCAGAGGAACCCCCTCTGGCCTTAGGTTCAAAGTTACAGCAAACAGAGGTAAACCCTCTAGCAAAAGGAACATTTACAACTTGAGAAAACAAAGACAAAACTAACACACCTTGCCTGGCTGTTACTTACAAATCTGAAATATGAGAGACTTGTTCAGAAAGATTTGGAGAGCATGAATTGATGTCTGGTCCCTCTTAGTCCCAAGAGCGAACAACTCCCAAAACAAAGAGCACAAACAAAAGCCTTCCCCCCATCAAGATTTGAAAGTATCTTGTCCCCTTATTGGTCCTTTGGGTCAGGTGTCAGCCAGGTTACCCGAGCTTCTTAACCCTTTACAGGTAAAAGGATTTTCGTGTCTCTGACCAGGAGGGATTTTATAGTATTGTACACAGGAGGGCTGTTACCCTTCCCTTTATAGTTATGACACAGGGGTAGGAGCATAATATAGAGGGGTAATATAAATATAGAACACACACCCAGCATAGGTTTTGTGCCTTAGTTTGTAACTGTTTGCCCTGAGGCTGTTACTCACATTCGTGAGCGTCTCTAGACAGCTGGACAGAAGGAATTGAACCTGGGTCTCCCACATCACAGGTAAGTGCTTTAACCATGGGGCAAAAAGTTATAAGGTGGGTGACATCACCACCACCCCCAATAAATTTTGTGTGCAGTGAGGCAGGTGCCTAACTCCTTCCAGCAAGAAACGTCTTAGGTGCCTGAGCCACCTGATGTCAGGCAGTGCGTTCCCATTTGTGGATTACTAAGCAGAGAAGACACCACACTGCAATCCAGATTTAGGTATCTGGCTGTAGAGAGGGGCAGGGATTAGGACACCCCTCTCCCCGTCACCCTCTCCCATTGGCTAGCTTAGATAGCTCCCCACGTAGTGAGCTGGGTTTTGTGAATCACATTGTAAAGTGCCTATGTTGCCCATGCATTGTATAGGGAGTTTTGACACCTCACTCAGCTTTGCAGGTCACAGTGCTGTTCCTGTGATTTTCTAGTTGCCTAAAAATTAGACCCTGTTACGCTCAGCATTGCATTGCCTAAGTCCCTTCACGGATTGCACCCTGCGTAACCAGTCACCTCTCTGCAGAGCACAGCTGAGCAATTCCTGATTGATATGGGTATGTACAGGACAAGAGACAGAGCACAGGCTGGATAGTGACACATCACAGTACAACCCAAACACTCCTCCTAGAGGCACGATGTTCCCTGTGGGTACTGGGGGGACACAACCAAGTCAGGAAGCAAATCCCAGGACTCTGCCCCCAACAACTGCATCTGGGATATTAAAGTGAAACAAACAAGAAGAATTGTTTGTAATGTTTTATTTACAGTATGTAACTGAAAGTTGGTAAGTAAAAGGAGCTAAGAATGAGATTTAATAACCACAGTGTATAGAAAGGAGATCCACAGCTACTGAGAACAGTTTTCTTAATGCCACTATATGTGCCTTATATATATATAAATAAATGGGACGGAAGTCCTCCATGGTCATATAGACTGGGAAAACTGCAGCTAGAGAAGCCTATTTTTCTTTTCATTCTCACTGGGCTATTCCCCCCTCTCAGTGACACTGACTAAGCTAGGATCCCCCAAGTCCTCCTGACCATAGAGGACAGTGATAAACAGGCTGCACAATCCTTGGGGTAATGAGATTGATTGAGATAGAGAAACCACTCACTGCTCTCTATGGTTTGACAGTCCAGAGACACCACGGAGCCTACAGGGTCATGAAGATGACATGGTAAAAGCAGGAGTCCTTCAGAGTCATAGAGACTAGGGAGTATGAGGCTAGAGAGGCCAATTTCAGGGTCCCCAGTGGGATATCCCCACCCCATGTCTCAGGGACACATTCTGAGCTGGGATCCCAGCCACACCCGGACCCAGGGGCGGATTCTCTCCTCAGTGACAGAGGCTGGCAGGAAAGTGAAGATTGGGGCCTCGTTACCAACATCGAAAAATGTCACCTGCCCCTGATCACAGTCCAGACAAACCCAGATCCTGCTGGGGACCCGACTCAGGGGCAGGCGGATATCAGGGGAGATGAGAGTCTGGAACTGACTCTGCCACCTCCACACAGCCCAGATCCCCCCCCTCAGGGCTTTGGTTGATCCATCCCTTCCTCCTCACAGACTCTCTGGCCACCCCCACAGCCCAGTATTGCCCATCCCCCACCTCCACCTCCCAGCAATGTCTCCCCGAGGTGAATCCCTCACACCCCAGCACATAGAGCTCAGTGTCAAATCTCTCAGGATTGTTGGGCAGATCCTGCCATGTGTGTCCCCATCTCACACTTTTCCGATCCTCAGACAGGGCGAGTTCAGGATGACCCATGTCTGGATCCAGAGTCACATTCACTAGGAGAGAGAAAGGATCAGAGCGTTAGAGGCAGAGCTCAGCCCTGGGGGAGGCTGGGTCCATTTCTCACCCTCCCCAGCAGCTCTGTTCTGGCTGGGACAGTCTTGGATCCCAGGAAGCTGCCTCTGCCCCGGGGCACCTGAGACTGAGCAGAGGTGTCACTGCAGTTCCTCACTCTGTTTAATGGAAGCACTTCATTGGTTTCTCATTGGTTTGCAGAGACTCAGCTCTTTGATTCCCCTGCTGGGGCTAATCCACTCCCAGCAGCAGAGACACAGCAAGGAAGGCATCAGAAGTTTTTTGGGTGAGGGAGCAGAAGAGGGAGGTAAGAGCTTTAAATGCCAGAGGGAAGCTCCCTCCCTTAAATGCAGCCTCCACTCCCAGGCCAGGGAACAGAGAGGAAGGTGCAGCCAATGGAGAAGAGTCAATCAAGCCCAGAGAGTAGGAGGTAGCACTGAGTGGAGTAGCCCCATCCTTAGCCTAGAGAGAAGGGACCAGCATCAGAGGGAGAGCATCTTCCCAATCCATGAAAGAATAAGAAGCTGCAATGGGGAAGCCCAGCCCTGCCCACAGGAGAGGGAGGATGTCGGCGAAGAGTGATGGGGGAGACCCCCTCCGCCAGGGTAAAGGAGAGGGACGTGTCAGCCTGCAGGGGAGAGAGCTCTCTACTCATTCCTCTCAATTTAATATTAAAAGTCCTGTGAATGTCTATGAAAATGCCAGGGTCAGAGTTAAGGGTGTTTGGATGCTGCTCAGTGAGAGTATTTTTGTTCATCAGCGAGGGCATGGACTCAGCAAAAAGGCTGGTGTCGGGATTGATTGTGAGAGTTCAGCTTGGGATCGCCTCAGTATTTCATGTTTTCATTTTTAGGGCTGTGTGGTCATGGTTGATTTTGGTTTGGTTGGTAACTTTAGGTATAATTTCATCGAAGTGTTTTCATGGTAATTTTCTCATAATATAAAGATAATCTCCACCTGCAACCTCACCTAGGGATCCCCCTCTTTTTGTCTCCAGTTCAGACGGCAGAGTGTCTGGTGGGGGAAAGGAGAAAAGAGATGAGATTTTCTGCTTTCATATTTATAACAGCATCCCCACTCTTAACTGACCTAACTTGGTTTTAATTGACAGAGAAACTGACATAGAGGGACAGAGACACACTCAAGTCTTTAAACATAAACTAATCTGAAACCTTTTCCTCTTTCATTCAGGCATCTCACAGCAATGGAATCAGCAGCCATTAGGTCTCACAACCACCCTAGGAGATACAATTTGTAAGAGAGATTTACTTTCTCCTCATCATCCCCTCCCTTGCTCCAGCCCCCAGCTGGTTTCTATCATTCACCTATTGCATTTGTCAGACCCTAGACCCAGATCCTGCAAAGACTTTAGCATGAATGTAACTTTACACACTTTGGCCCCTTTGACATTAATGGGATGTTAAGAGTTTGCAGGGTCAGGGCTCTTAATTATAAGCCTGTTGGGTCTATTTACTTAGCAGCTCTACAGAGCTCAGCACAATGGGGCCTTCGTCCTCTTTAAACTGAAATACAAATAACAATAAAATCATTTTATAAGTGTGGAAATTCGAGCTGGGAGAGGGTTGGCAAAATGGCCCAGATTCCCCCTGAACTGGCAAAGGAATAGAAGGGGGCAGTTTGTGACTCCCCTAGTCAGTGGCTGCAGAGGCCCGTGCAGACTTTGGCACAGGCTAGGGAAGTCCTGAGGTCCAGCCAGAGTAGCATCCCTGTTTCTGTGACCCCCACAGGATTTGCAAGTTTTGTAGCTGGGAGAGAAAATCAGGGACCAAAATTAGGCCATTTTGCTAAATTTGGGCCTCAACGTAGTGATTTTTGGTAAGTCATGAATTAATGAGACATGTCTTGACACCTGCGCCCCTGCTACTCCTGTCCAATTTCTCTATTTTCCACCTTTCATTCAATAGATATGTCATCTAATTATTGATCAATTGGCCAGAGCTCCATTCCCTCCCACAGTCTCAGAGGATCATCCCAGTTTCCCCTCCTAGTCCTTGGCTACACTTGGGGATTCACAGCACTGCCGCGGCAGCGCTGTGAAGCGCGAGTGTAGTCGCGCCGCCAGTGCTGCAAGAGAGCTCTTGCAGCGCTGTATGTACTCCACCTCTCTGAGGGGAGTAGCTTGAAGCACTGCGAGTGAGCGTGCAGTGCTGCAGGTGCTGATTACACTGGCGCTTTACAGCGCTGCACTCGCTGCGCTCGGTGGGGGGGGGACGTTTTCACACCCCTGAGCGCAGCTAGTTGCAGCGCTGTACAGCACCAGTGAAGCCAAGGCCCTAGATCCCGTCTCAGTACCTTTGAATTTCCTCAGAGTCTCCATTAGAGCAATAGTTCTCTTGGAGACATTGCCGAGTCTCTTTTCCACTTCAGGAAAAATCTCCACTGGCTGCTGGAACTTCCCCATCTCACACCTGGAGACAAATAATTTCACTTTCTTCTATTTCATTTACTGACTCATTATTAGTTCTTGCTGGTGAGTCACTGCTTTAATGGGCCTGGAATTAGAATTGCTCTACTTCTCCCAGCCTCAGAGCAGGTGCAGCACAGGCCATGGCAGTGAAACCTTCCTGCTGAAGGTCCCATTAATATTCTTCACCTCTGGCCTGGAGAGATCAGCTCTGGGGATAAAAGACAAATTGAGTCTCCATGGACAAGTCACTCCATAGCCTCCATGCTCTGAGGGACAGCAGGTTCCCATGTTAAGTGTTGTAGAAATCTGTCCACTGGGAACTAGACTGATACACCAACTCTCCCCTCCCCAGCTTATTCCACACAGCTCTCCAAACAGTCCTCAGGTGGGAAAGACTCTGGGTCACTGCTGTCTTGGGTTGAAGGGTAACCAGTGCCCCAGAAGTGAAAGGCCCATATTCCATCCCCACAATCCTGAGGCAGCCAGTCCCCCAGGGATGTGACATCTCTAGGAAACACTTTTGGTCAGTCTTTCTCACTGAATGGATAATTATAGAGACTTCTATAAAATGGTGAGAACTTCAGGATTAAGTTAATTACAGAGATTTGTATTCAAAATGTGACTGTCTCAACACATTTTGCTGTAGAGATCTGGGGAGATGCGGCTCTAACATATCTCCAAACTCTTTCCCATCATTGTGAAGTATGTGTGGGAGGGAGAAAAAGTCACCTACCTGCTCAAGATGCTTCTGATGTCCTAGAGGAGAAAGAGAGAAAAAACACACCCCCTCAGTCTCACCTGATACACTCATTTCAGATTCCAGAGAAGGGATTTTGTAAATACAAGGAAAATCGGCCCTGCCTTGGCCCCAGGGCCATGGTTTCACTGAGCGAATGGGACTTTTCCATCTCTAATACCAATGTGTCTGTGTCTCTGCAAAGACCAATAGTCATTCATATTTCAACAATGCACACGTTGAGTTACACTGTGATCTCTGACAGCTGGACTCCACTACCCAGGATTCAGGAGCTGTCCTGTCCCTGTGTTGGCATCTGGGATGTTTCTAACACAGTCTCACCTGCAGGAATTCACTCACTAGCTCCTGATACTTCCCTTCTATGTCACCGATGAGCTCACTGAGATGGGAAATTTGCTCGGATAGTTTACTGACATTTTCATTTTGTATCTTCACAATCTCCTTGTCCAGCTTTTCCAGCTGGGCCAGCAGGAGTTGCCCTTGTTCCTCCAGGAACTGCCACAGTTCCTGAAATTCAGACACAATCTTCTGCCTCTCAGTTTGTGTTTGTTTCTGTATAAAAATGGGAAAAATCTGGTTAGGGACATGAAAGGAGCCTGGGGTCCTTTCACGGAGTGCCGAGTGTGCAGGAGGGAGAACTTCTTTGACAATCCAAAGATTTCTGACATTTGATTCTACCCTGTGGTTACTAGGGAGAGGATTCTCTCACACCTTCCTCTTTGGCCCCTATCTCTCTGAAAGGGATGTTTCCATGTCTGTCATAGTCAGCATATTATGTTATTCATGGTCTCTGGGAATCAGCACTACATTGACAGAGATGCCAGGGGAGAAAAAAGAAACAAACATTTTAACACTGCAAGAAATGACCAGACACAGTGGACAGCACAGCATGGATGACATTCAGTTCACTTTGGGAGGATTTCTGTGAAAGCCACAGGGGCTAGAAATTAACATATTAACTGCAATGGAAACTTAGGGCATGGCTACACTTGCAGATGTAGAGCTCTGTGAGTTAAACCAGTCCTAGGAGAGTGCATAAGGGAAAGCGCTGCAGTGTGTTCACACTGTCAGCTGCAAGCACACTGGTATGGCCACATTTGTGGCTCTTGCAACGGCATTGGGAGTTGTGTATTATGGGCAGCTATCCCACAGAGCACCTCTTCCCATTCTGGTGCTGTGGCTTGTGGGAAGGAGGCAGGGGTGCGGGGCATTCTGAGTCCTGTCCCAATGCCCCGTGGTGCAGCGCTTCGCATCCCAGCAATCCCTGTGCTTCCGTCCACATTTGGCGCCATCTTTCAACGTTTTTTGTACTGCACACTCTGTCTTCCTTTTCGATCTGTGGGAATGGATCCTGAACTGCTAAGGAATATGCTGATGGGTCTCGCCAGCATGTCATGAATTGCATTCGAGTTACTCCGTAAGCTACAAAGTGACAGTGAGGAGTCCGATGATGATGTCGACTTACATAACGCTTCTGACACGAGTTTGCTTGTGGCATACACGGACATGCTCACCACAGTGGAACGCCGTTTTGGGGCTCAGGAAACAAGCACTGAATGGTGGGATCACATCGTCATGCAAGTCTGGGATGACACGCAGTGGCTGCAGAACTTTTGGAAGAGAAAAGCCACTTTCATGGGACTATGTACTGAGCTCGCCCCTACCCTGCGGCACAAGGACACGAGATTGAGAGCTGTCCTGCCGGTGGAGAAGCGAGTGGCTATTGCAGTCTGGAAACTGGCAACTCCAGACAGCTACCAATCGGTCGCTAACCAGTTTGGAGTGGGAAAGTCTACCGTTGGAACATGTTGATGCAAGTTTGCAGGGCCATTAATCGCATCCTGCTCAGAAAAACCATGACTTTGGGTAATGTGGGTGACATTGTGGCTGGCTCTGCACAAATGGGTTTCCCTAAGTAGGAGGGGCGATAGATGGGACGCATATTCCAATTCTGGCACCAGCCCACCTAGCCTCCGTGTACATACATTGGAAGGAGTATTTCTCTATGGTTCTCCAGGCGCTTCTGGATAACCGTGGGCATTTCATTGACATTATCGCAGGCTGGTCCGGAAAGGAACAAGCCTGTTCAGGAAGCTGCAAGCTGGGACTTTCTTCCCAGAATACAAGAATGGCCATACTGTGTCAGACCAAAGGTCCATTCAGCCCAATATCCTATCTACCAACAGTGTCCAATGCCAGGTGTCCCAGAGGGAGTGAACCTAACAGGTTAGGATCAAGTGGTCTCTCTCCTGCCATCTACCTCCTCCCTCTGAAAAACAGAGGCTATGGATACCATTCCTTACCCATCCTGGCTAATAGCCATTAATGGACTTAACCTCCATGAATTTATCTAGTTCTCTTTTAAACCCTGTTATAGATCTAGCCTTCACAAACTCGGATGTTGGGGAAAGTGGGTTGGCGGTGACATGGGGGCACAAGGCAAAGAGTTTTGGGACAAGGGCTGCAGGGGGGGGGGGGGGCGGGCGCGGATATGCTCCACCTGCATTGCTACGAGCGCCTGTATCGAGTCTGCTTGGCGCTCCATGATGCTTAGCAGCCGCTCCATACTTTGGTGCCGGGGATCCACATTCTGCTGGCAGACCCATCTTTCACTCAACTCCTGCCACTCCTGCACTTTTTGATTTTCATTAAGGGATTGCTGCATGACTTCATGCAGCATGTCCTCTTTGCTTCTTTGCGGATGCTTCCTGATTCTTTGGAGTCTTTCAGCTGTTGATAACAAGGACGGCTGGGATCTCAAGATTGCATCTGTAAAGCCAAAATGGAACACTTAACAGAGGCAGCATTGTTCACACCAGACAGAGCAATGAGTCAGCCATACTTAAAGACAAGTACAGTGAACACAATATCAGATATTGCCCATCCCAAAGCGAGTGCACATAACCCACAGGAGCCCCAAAATGGTGAGTAAGCACAGCGAGGAAGGGGTCCTGGGGGAGGTATAGCTCAGTGGCTTGAGCATTGGCCTGGTAAACCCAGGGTTGCGAGTTCAGTCCTTGAGGGGGCCACTTAGGGATCTGGGACAAAAATGTCTGGGGATTGGTCCTGCTTTGAGCAGGGGGTTGAACTAGATGACCGCCTGAGGTCCCTTCCAACCCTGATATTCTATGATTGTTTCACAGCCATACTGCCCTCTGGGGTTCTGTGCCTTGGGGAGAGCCAACAGCTGCAGGGGGCCCCTATACTGAACACTGTCCCCACATTTTCCACAGGATGAGTTTGTCCTGGAAGATAGCTTACTGCTGAGGGTGACCTGGGAAGCAAGGGAGGGTTTTCTACTACAATGCGTCTTCCGCCCTGGCCCATATACAGCATGCCTGTGTGCAGCAATGGTCCCCCTGCCTGTCACGGCACTGTGGTGCAGACATGTTAGCCTTACTGGGACAAGGAGCACAGTAGCTCTGCCAAGGAACCTGCTCAAGCGGATTGCCCACTTCTGGCATGAAACCTTTGAAGAGATCACTGATGCCAATTACCGTGATGTGAGAGAGCACATCAATGCCCTATTCCGCATCTAGGCATGCAGGCAGCCCTAACCCTCCTCACCCCAAGAGCCCACACCGAACAACTTCCTTCCCAAGATAAAAGCCACTTACCGGGCACCTCCTCTGCTGTTTATTCTTCCCCAAGCACTGTCCGCTGCAACTGGTTACCTTCCTCCTGGCTTGAAAACAGCTCCTGGCTGCATGCATCTAGGGATGCCGGGCTGTCCCCCTCTCCTCAGCACCCTCGCTCCCGCTTTCCTCCTCCTGCCTTGTTGAACTGGGCTCTGAAGTGTCCATGGTGGTCTTGTCCATGTGTCCATGTTCGGAGTGGAGGTGGGGTTGCCCTCAAGTGTCGTGTCCAGCTCTTTGTAGAAACGGCAGGTCATGGGGGCAGCACCGGAGCGGCGGTTTGCCTCTCGCGCTTTGTGGTAGGCATTCTGCAGTTCCTTCACTTTAACCCTGCACTGCAGTGCATCCTGGTCATGGCCCTTTTCCATCATGTCCCTTGATATCTGCCCGAAAGTATCGTAATTCCTATGGCTGGAGCCAGGGCCAGCTCTAAGCACCAGCCCTCCAAGCATGTGCTTGGGGTGGCACTTTCTAAGGGGCGGCACTCTGCCCCCCTTTTTTATTTTTATTTTTTTGCTTGGAGCAGCATTGCCGGGAGCCGGCCCTGGCCCAGCCACTCGCCCTGTCAGTGCACGAGCTGCGGTGGCGGCAAGAGGGGCTCCCAGAGTGTGTGCGGAGCCGGGGAGGGAGGGAAGCAGGGTCCCCTGGAGCTGAGCCTAGGCTGCGGCAGCGGCGAGAGGGGCTCCCAGAGTGTGTGAGGAGCCGGGGAGGGAGGGAAGTGGGGTCCCCTGGAGCCGAGGCTGGGCTGCGGCGGCTGCGGCGAGAGGGGCTCCCAGAGTGTGTGAGGAGCCAGGGAGGGAGGGAAGCGGGGTCCTCTGGAGCCGAGCCTGGGCTGCGGCAGCGGTGGTGAGAGGGGCTCCCAGAGTGTGTGAGGAGCCGGGGAGGGAGGTAAGTGGGGTCCCCTGGAGCCGAGCCCAGGCTGCGGCGGCAGCGAGAGGGGCTCCCAGAGTGTGTGAGGAGCCGGGACGGAGGGAAGCGGGGTCCCCTGGAGCCGAGCCCGGGCTGCGGCAGCGGCGAGAGGGGCTCCTGGACTGTGTGAGGAGGTGAGCGGCCGGATGGGCTCGTCAGTGCTGAGCAGGTAGCCTCACAGCCAGAGAGCTTCGCCTTCCCACCCGCTGGGGCTGGGCCAGGGCGCGGTGAGGCTGAAGAGCAGCAGGTCCGGGGAGCTCTCCAGGTCTTCGGCCACCAGCATGTAGGGGTGAGGGCGGTGAGCACGAACTGATCCACCTTGGCCACCAGCAGTGCCGTGAAGCCCAGGAAGGGGGCCGTGTTCTCCGTGCCGCCCCACAGCCGCACCGCCACCTGGAAGTACTCCCGCTCCGGGCCACCCAGCAGCTCCACCCGCATGGCGACAGAGTCGCGGCTGGGCCAGGGCTCGGCTGCCGTGTGCTGGTAGCGGATCCCACGTTTGGGGAGGAGCCCAGTGCTGGGGCTGCGAGGGTGTGTGGGGGGGGAAAGAGAGAGCCCAGTGCTGGGGCGGCAGGGGGTGCGGGCAGGGGGCTCAGGGCTGGGGTGGGGGGCAGCCAAAAATTTTTTTGCTTGGAGCGGCAAAAAACCTAGAGCCGGCTCTGGTATGAGAAATGGTCCCAGCCTCCCCCAGGGCTGAGCTCTGCCCCATATGCTTTGCTTCTCCCTCCCCAGCAAATGTGACTCTGGATCCAAGCACAGCGAGTTGTGAATTCAACCTGTATGCGAATCAGAAAAGTGTAACATGGATGGAAACGTTGCAAAATTTGTGCCTGACAATCCTGAGAGTTTTGTGCCTGACAATCCTGTGTGCTGGACTGTGAAGGAAACACCTCAAGGAGACATTTCTGGGAGGGGCAGGGTAACAGAGACTTAAACATGGATGTTGCCAGAGAGATCCTAAAGGACTTTGGAGCTGAGTGGAGGCCATTCAGTGCTGTCAGCCCCTCCCCCTCCAGATCCTGAATATGATTCAGGAAGATTGAGATTAATCTGGACTATGAAGATGGACAAGTGACATTTTTCGATACTGATAACCAGGCCCCCAGCTGCACTTTCCCGCTGGCCTCTTTCATTGAGGCGAGAATCCACCACTGATTCTGGATGGGTCCGGAATGACGGCTCTCACTGTGTCCCTGAGATGGCTGGTAAAATATCCCACTGGGACTGGGTATAATAGGCCAGGGGAGGCTGAGCCTCCCCAAACAGCCCAGCGTGGCCCCGCCCACGCTCTGCCCCCAGGCTCCCGCCTGCCTGCTTCCAGTTTCTGCTCTTCCGTGGCTGGAACTGGGGGCGGCTGGGGCTGGTGTTTGCAAGGCCTGGGGCTGGGGTTGGGTGCACTGGGGCCACGGCTGCACCGCCCGGCACTCCGGGGCTGGGGTTGGGGGCATTGCAGCTGTAGTGGAGGTGCTCTGGGCAGGGGAGGGGGAGGGAGCGGGGCGAGGCCTCGGGCAGAAGGGGTGGGGCCGGGAGCTAACCTCCCCCAGTAGCCTGTTCACCCGCTTCCCATGCCACCTGGGTCATTAAATTGTTAATTCAGAGTGCAACCAGTTAGTGTACAATCATTTGAAACCTCACATTTATTTACTGTCAATAAAATGTTTAAAGTTATTTTCTTTCCACTGTTTTTAAAACAACCTGAGGCCTGGTCTACACTACGGGTTTAGGTCGACTTTAGCAGCGTTAAATCGAATTAAGCCTGGACACGTCCACACGACGAAGCCCTTTCTTTCGACTTAAAGGGTCCTTTAAACCGGTTTCTTTACACCACCTCCGACGAGGGGATTAGCGATAAAACCGGCATTTGCGGGTCGGAATTGGGGTAGTGTGGACGGAATTCGACGTTATTGGCCTCCGGGAGCTATCCCACAGTGCTTCATTGTCACCGCTCTGGACAGCACTCTCAACTCAGATGCACTGACCAGGTAGACAGGAAAAGACCCGCAAATGTTTGAATTTCATTTCCTGTTTGCTCAGCGTGGAGAGCACAGGTGACCACGCAGAGCTCATCAGGACAGGTAACCGTGATGGAGTCCCAGGATCGCAAAAGAGCTCCAGCATGGACCGAACGGGAGGTACGGGATCTGCTCGCCATATGGGGAGATGAAGCAGTGCTAGCTGAACTCCGTAGCAGTAAAAGAAATGGCAAAGTATTAGAAAAGATCTCCAAGGCCATGAAGGACCGAGGCCATAACAGGGACACACAGCAGTGCCGCGTGAAAATTAAGGAGCTACGGCAAGCTTACCACAAAGCCAGAGAAGCAAATGGAAGGTCCGGGGCAGAGCCGCAAACTTGCCGCTTCTACGCGGAGCTGCATGCGATCCTAGGGGGTGCAGCCACCACTACCCCAACCGTGTGCTATGACTCTCTCACTGGAGAAACACACAGGGAAGACGGTTCGGGGAACGAGGAAGATGAGGATGGAGGTACTGTAGGTAGCTCACAGTAGCAAGGAAGCGGAGAAACCGGTTTCCCCAACAGCCAGGATATGTTTGTGACCCTGGACCTGGAACCAGTAACCCCCGAACTCACCCAAGACCCTCAGGGCACACAGGAGACCTCTGGTGAGAGTACCTTTGTAAATATTACACATGGTTTAAAAGCAAGCGTGTTTAATGATTAATGATTAATTTGCCCTGGCAATCGCGGCCAGTACAGCTACTGGAAAAGTCTGTTAACGTGTATGGGGATGGAGCGGAAATCCTCCAGGGACATCTCCAGAAAGCTCTCCTTCATGTACTCCCAAAGCCTTTGCAAAAGGTTTCTGGGGAGGGCTGCCTTATCCCGTCCGCCATGGTAGGACACTTTACCACGCCAGGCCAGTAGCACGTAGTCTGGAATCATTGCATAACAAAGCATGGCAGCGTATGGACCCGGTGTTTGCTGGCATGCAGACAACATCCATTTCTTATCTCTCTTTGTTATCCTCAGGAGTGTGATATCATTCACGGTCACCTGGTTGAAATGGGGTGATTTTATTAAGGGGACATTCAGAGGTGCCCGTTCCTGCTCTTCTGAACAGAAATGTTCCCCGCTGTTAGCCACGCGGTGAGGGGAGGGGTGAAGTGATCATCCCAGAGAATTGGGTGTGTGTGTGGGGGTGGTTTACTTGGGTTTGTGCTGCATGTTAACCCGGAAACCGCAGCCCCTCCTTTTACATTGAAAACCCATTTTAAATGGCCAACCCAATTCATCCTTGATATGGGAAATGAGGGCACTGCTGTTTGAAACCATTCCCACATGTTAAGAAGGTTAAAAAAGCCAAAAGACTGTGGCTTACCATGGCTGCCTGCAGGCCAAAATCTGTTGCCTGGCACTACGTGAGTGATCTCTCATACCAAACCGGCAGGCCCTCACTATAAGAGGAAAAATGCCACCTTGTAACGAAAAAGTGTACCCATTGTTCTCTAAAATGTGTCTTTTTTAACCACCTCTCCCTTCTCCTCCACCAGCTGCAAATGTTTCTCTTTCACAGAGGAGAGTGAACATTAGAAAGAGAAAACGGAGGACGCGGGACGATATGTTCACGGAGCTCCAGATGTCCTCCCACGCTGATAGAGCACAGCAGAATGCGTAGAGGCAGTCAATGTCAGACATGAGAAAAGCACAATATGAACGAGAGGAGAGGTGGCGGGCTGAATCGCGGGATGAAAAGAGCAAGTGGCGGGCTGAAGACGATAGGTGGCGTCAGCTTGCAGACCGAAGGCAAGAGTCAATGCTCCGTCTGCTGGAGCATCAAACTGATATGCTCCAGTGTATGGTTGAGCTGCAGGAAAGGCAGCAGGAGCAGAGACCGCCGCTACAGCCCCTGTGTAATCAACAGCCCTCCTCCCCAAGTTCCATAGCCTCCTCACCCAGACGCCCAAGAAAATGGTGGGGGGGCCTCCGGCCACCCAGTCACTCCACCCCAGATGATTGCCCAAGCATCAGAAGGCTGGCCTTCAATAAGAGTTAAAGTTCTAAAATGCAGTGTGTCCTTTTCCATCCCTCCTCCCCCACCCATCCCAGGCTACCTTGGCAATTATCCCCCTACTTGTGTGAGGAATTAATAAAGAATGCATGAATGTGAAATAGCAATGACTTTATTGCCTCTGCAAGCGGTGCTCGAAGTGGGGAGGGGAAGGTGGGGTGGTTGGTTTACAGGGAAGTAGAGTGAACCGGGTGTGGGGGGGGCGGAGCGTTCATCAAGGAGAAACAAACAGAAGCTTCACACCATAGCCTGGCCAGTCACAAAACTCGTTTTCAAAGCTTCTCTGATGCGCACCACGCCCTGCTGTGCTCCTCTAACCGCCCTGGTGTCTGGCTGCGCGTAATCAGCGGCCAGGCGAGTTGCCTCAACCTCCCACCCCGCCATAAATGTCTCCCCCTTACTCTTACAGATATTGTGGAGCGCACAGCAAGCAGCAATAACTATGGGGATATTCTTTTCGCTGAGGTCTGAGCGAGTCAGTAAGCTGAGCCAGCGCGCTTTTAAACGTCCAAATGCACATTCCACCACCATTCGGCACTTGCTTAGCCTGTAGTTAAACAGGTCCTGACTCCTGTCCAGGCTGCCTGTGTACGGCTTCATGAGCCATGGCATTAAGGGGTAGGCTGGGTCCCCAAGGATCACGATAGGCATTTCAACATCCCCAACGGTTACTTTCTGGTCCGGGAAGAAAGTCCCTTCCTCCAGCTTTCGAAACAGAGCAGAGTGCCTGAAGACACGAGCATCATGTACCTTTCCTGGCCATCCCACGTTGATGTTGGTGAAACGTCCCTTGTGATCCACCAGGGCTTGCAGCAGCATTGAAAAGTACCCCTTGTGGTTTATGTACTCGGTGGCTTGGTGCTCCGGTGCCAAGATAGGGATATGGGTTCCGTCTATGGCCCCACCACAGTTTGGGAATCCCATTTCAGCAAAACCATCCACTATTGCCTGCACGTTGCCCAGAGTCACTACCCTTGATATCACCAGGTCTTTCATTGCCCTGGCAACTTGGATCACAGCAGCCCGCACAGTAGATTTGCCCACTCCAAATTGATTCCCGACTGACTGTCTGGCGTTGCAAGCTTCCACAGGGCTATCGCCACTCGCTTCTCAACTGTGAGGGCTGCTCTCATCCTGGTATTCTGGCGCTTCAGGGCAGGGGAAAGCAAGTCACAAAGTTCCATGAAAGTGCCCTTATGCATGCGAAAGTTTCGCAGCCACTGGGAATCGTCCCACACCTGCAGCACGATGTGGTCCCACCAGTCTGTGCTTGTTTCCCGTGCCCAGAATCGGCGTTCCACGGCATGAACCTGCCCCAGTAACACCATGATTTCCACATTGCTGGGGCCTGTGCCTTGTGAGAGGTCTATGTCCATGTCAATTTCCTCATCACTCTCTTCGCTGCGCTGCAATCGCCTCCTCGGCTGGTCTGGGTTTCGCCTTGGCATGTCCTGGCTTTGCATATACTCCAGGACAATGCGCGTGGTGTTCATAGTGCTCATAATTGCCGCGGTGATCTGAGCGGGCTCCATGATCCCAGTGCTAGCTATGGCACCTGGTCTGAAAAAAGGCGCGAAACTAGTATCTGAGGGACCAGGGGAAGGAGGGAGGGTGGGCCGAGTGACGACATGACGTACAGGTACAGGGAATTAAAATCAAGAAAGGTGGCTGTGCATCAGGGAGAAACACAAACAACTGTCACACAGAATGGTCCCCCCAAAGATTAAACTGAAAACCCTGGGTTTAGCAGGCCGTTGATTTGACGGAGGGAGGGGGAAGCAAATGAATACAGAACAAATCTATTTTTTACATCTTAAGACAACGGTGCAGCATGACTGATAGCCCTTGGCATCTTCTGGGCACTTGGCAGTTAGTGTACTATAGCCACATTTTTCCTGTATGATGACAATGGCCTTCAGGCCTATTGCACGATCTGCTGTTCAGGGAAGACTCTGCTAATGTGCAATAATCCAACTTGTAATAGGATGGTTACCAGTCATAATACACCATCTACTGCCAAAAGGCAAAGGGCTGGTGCAATGCAGCCCTACGGCTGCCAGCCCCACAGCTGCCAGCACCCAGATTGCCAATGAAGGCTACTAGTCATGCTGCACCGTCTACCGCCAAAAGGCAGTTAGCTGCTGCTACTGTGTAGCAATGCAGTCCCACGTCTGCCGGCACCCAGATGACATATGGTGACGGTGAGCTGAGCTGAGCGGGCTCCATGCTTGCCGTGGTATGTTGTCTGCACAGGTAACCCAGGTAGAAAGGTGCGAATCTATTGTCTGCCGTTGCTCTGACGGAGGGGGAGGGGCCTGACGACATGTACCCAGAACCTCCCCCGACACTGTTTTGCATCATTCGGGCATTGGGATCTCAACCCAGAATTCCAATGGGCGGCGGAGACTGCGGGAACTGTGGGATAGCTACCCATAGTGCAATGCTCCGGAAGTCGACACTAGCCTCGGTACTGTGGACGCGGTCCGCCGACTAGAGCACTTAGAGCATTTTATGTGGGGACACACACAATCGGCTGTATACAACCGATTTCTATAAAACCGGCTTCTATTAATTCGACCTAATTTCGTAGTGTAGACATACCCTAAGTGTAAAACCAGAGACAACAGCTGGCTACAGACAGATGGGGGAACATAAGGGACTAGTGGGACAATATTGTTCAGCATGATTGGCAATGGTCTCAGCACATCAGCAGCCTAACCCTCGCCAAGTGGTTTTGTAGCCATCATGGAGCAGGAGAGTTTTAAGGAGGGTTTTTATGGAAGATAATGAGAGAGTTTTGTGGATGTTTATGGGAGCTTCTTCCAAGCATGAGGAGCAGCATGGAAGAAAGTGCAGCGAAAGATTATACATAGGATGGGGATGGGTTGTGAAGGGCTTTGAAAGTACAGACAAGCAGCTCATGTTTGATGCAACAGAAAAAGGGTGACCTGGTGTAGGGATGCAAAGAGAGGGGTGACATGGTCAAAGCAACGGGCTAGGAAAATGACTTTTGCAGCAGCATTCTGAATGGATACAAGCAGGAAAAGATTGCAGTGATCAAGGACAGAGAGAAAGATGCTGCAGTAATCAAGACATGAGATGATGAGAGTGTAGATGAGGGTTTTAGCTGTGGAGAGGGATAGGAAATGAAACTCTAGTCTCACCTCCATAGGGGCTATATCCAGGCAAGCATGAGGCATCTTCTCATTTCAATACTATAGTGATGGTAAGGGTTATCTCCAACGTACATTTTCTATCCAGCCTGTACATTTCTGCACCCCAAATTGCATGCATCTACTGACTACAACTGTGCCTGTGAAATGGTCTCAGCTGGTGTGGGGATGAGATTTCGCCATCTGTTCCAACAACTTGGGTTTGTCTCTGGTATTACCTAGGTACTCTGTGTTGTCAGACTCTTCCTCCTCACACCCGCCTAGCTGCAGGGTATGTCATGCCACAATCTTGAGCTCTCTGTGTAGAGCACTCACATTTGAATCTCCACAAGTCTCTTGTTCTTGCATCGGGTGATTAGACAGTCAACCAGCACCTCTGCTTTCATTGACCTGCCTGGATGCAATTCTGAGTCCGATGGTCCCCGGATATATCCGGAGACTTGAAAGCACAAGAATGGGTGTTAAGACATTGTGGCCCTTCATGTCTGCTTGGCTGTGCACATTTTTCTGTAGGATGCGTGTGGAGCATCACTCATAGAACTGGCTGGGAAATGGTTTTCCTATCTCCTGAATATTTCATCCCCATGTGATGAAAAGTAAAATCTCAAAAATATTCATGAACCAAAAAATATTTTTTCCCATTTTGGGTCAATCAAATGTGTTTTGACTCAGAAATTTTGAAACATTTCATTTCAATTTTGACCTTTTTCCCCATTTTTTTTAAAAACCTCATCTAAATTAGCTTAAATTTAAAATGAAAAGTCATTTTAAACCAGATTTCTTCAATCTAAAAAGTCAAAACAAAGTATTGACAATTTGGAATTTGTCTGAGTTGGAAAATCTGTCACACCTGACCTGTGTCACAAACAGTTTTGGGTTTGATAACTCTACATTTTTCAACAACAAAAAACAAAATGATTAGATGAAAAATTCCTGACCAGTTCTAATCACTGACTCCTGGCAAATGTTTTTGGGTCATTGCCTTTCTCTTTCAATCCAATTCTGAGTCACTCCTCCTCCCTCTTGTCAATTTTCCTTTTATTGGAAGGATGTGGTTTTCAGGAGGCCAGTGATAAAGGAGACAGAGGGTTAAGTATGAAAACTTAAAAAAAAAAAATAGCTCTAACCTTTATGACCAGTTTGGCCAGCTGGGAGACTACAGAAAATTCTCCTCTTTCTATGCCAAGTGTTGAGTTGTCAGGGATTGAATGAAATGCTGCTCACTGCACACAAAGGGCTTTGTAGAATTTCATGACTCTTCCTGCTCCTCAACTGCCCTTTTCTTCTTTCACATTTGCTTATGGCAGAAACAGACAGAAACCCAGAGGCAGAAGACTGTGTCCGAATTTCAGCAAGTGCGCCAGTTAGTGGAGGAAAAACAGCGATTCCTGCTTACCCAGCTGGATGAGATAAACAAGGACATTTTAAAGAGGCAGAACAACTATATTGCCAGAATCACAGAAGAAATATCCCGTCTTGACCACCTGATCAGTGAACTGGAAGGGAAGTGCCAGCAGCCAGCGAGTGAATTCCTGCAGGTGAGACTGTGGATCAGGGACACCCCAGCTCCCTGCACAGGGAAGGAGAGTCTTTTAAATTGGTATTGGCATCCAGGATTATCATAGTCAAGTAAGCTGTTTTATTTTCTGAATGAAGAGTAACAGATTCACAGTTGTCCTGCATAAAAGTGGACAGGTGTTTGTGGCCCAGTCTCTTCCAGGGTGGCCAGCCTTCTTCCACATGTGCGATTTTTAATTGCAAGATTTCTTATCCCACAAAATGGGTATTTCTGGAAGCTAATAGCCTTAAACTGCTGCATTCTCTGATCCCATCCTCCATTCTGCAGCACGCTGAATTGAAGTAACTCCTGGTTCCTGTGTTCCTTGTTGTCACCCAGATTCTCCCTGGTAGTAAAATCCTAGAAATGAAACATACCTTGGACTCCGTATTCCAGCCCGCTGCCTGTGGGTAGCTCTCATTCACACCCCTGAGAGATATGCACACACCACTGACGGGTGGGGGAGGGCCTCTTGAAGCATTTTTGGAGAAAAGTTCACCACAAGGTCAAACGTCACACAGAGAACAGGAATCCAAGGAACTAAGATATTAAAATGAAACGAAGCTGCCAACTATGTGTAAAGTTGCTGGCTGCAGGGGACTTGGGCTGGAACTCAGACTGGGGGTGTCAAAGTGAGTCTGCCCCAGAGCAGGAGGGGTCCTCAGTGTGCAGCGTTTGGGACTGAGCTCCCTGTTCTCTCTCGCCCCTCTAGGACGTCAGAAGCACCTTGAGCATGTACGAGGCTCCTTCTCACTCCCCCTTATTCGCCACGGTTCTGGAAGGAGCTTGGACACTAGGGCCAGATTTACAAAGGTATTGTTACCCCTTTTGGCCCTAGTGGCTGGCCAAAAACTCAGGGTCTCGTAATGTTGTTCCTGCTGGAAACAGAAACTGGAGATAGAGTCAGGTATTCCTTTGATGCAATCCTGTTTATTTACAAAATATGTACAAAGTCCTGCTTCCCCGGGGATGGGGGCGGGGGAGGGGGGGAGAGAATCCAGCAACAGGAGACAGTTTCCTCACCCACAACTCCAAGCCTCTCTTAGCCAGCACTCAGCCCCGAAAGCTGGAGCTCCTCGGCTCCTCGGGGCCATGTCCCCAGTGCTTGTTCAGGCTGTGTCTGGAGCTTCCTTCTCTGTCTCTTTGTGCGTTGTGTCTGTTGCTTCTCACTCACACACACACACGCACCCCTCTACCCAAAATATCCCCAGTGAATCCCTTCCACCTGTATCGTTCCAATTCCTGAGTGGCCTCACATTTTTCTTTATTCTGGTGGGGACACGTGCTCCTCTGTGGTTGGAGGCCCCTCTCATTTCAGCTTCCTGCTTCCATAAAGGAGTTCAGTGACTTCCTACGACTTGTCACAGTTCCAGGGTTAACGGCACCTCCGTCCCTCCCGTGGCCTCCTCTAGGGCAGCCCTTTAGGTCTCAGGCCTCCAGCCATCACCTCTCTCTGGGCAGGAACCCATGTTCCTCTCTCTCCAGACCAGGGGTTTAGGCTTGCAGTCCCCTTGTAATTCATTGCACCTACCCCAGCAGGTCTGGCCTTAGTCCAGCACTGCGCTTCGCACCTTCTCAGGGGACAATGACAGGGTCACCCGTGAGCAGCCGGCTTGCACCCAGTGCAGTATATTTATTTTCAGACTGAGGAAACCTATCATAAAAAAACGAGCCTACACTCATGCATTTGTCATGGGGACACCTTGGCAACGTCCAGCCCTTCTAGCAGGGGTTTTCCCTCTTGGCTGCAATGTCATGTCAGTTTTTGGATCAAAATTAGGGACATTCTCAGCCAGTTCAGGCTGCCCCTTTATACCACAAACTTTTTTTTTGTCTCCGGGGCCTCTTGAACCTGGTCTGAACCAGTCTGTGCAATGCACCCCGGAGGTGGGACATCTCTGAAGTGGTTAACCCATCCCAGGATGGAAAGGAATTAGCCCCCATTGATTTTAGTTCTTGGGAGGAGCTCGGTTACCCTCCCCTATAGATGCAGAATACAACCCCTGGCTCACAAAGATACAGAGAACATTTACAGGTACAAAAGCTTATGAGTAATCTCATTGCACAGCTCCATATAATCATCTTTTCAAGGTTCCACGTTCCTAAGATCTTGCATTTCCCATGCAGTTATCTCAAAGGACGGGTGGCAATTGCATTTACCAGCTCCAGTGAGGTTTAACCCAGGCTATTACAATATTTAGCCTATAGCTGTGCAGATGGTGCTTAGTGGGACTTTCAGAAGCTGCTAGCTACGGGGAACTGCAGATAGCTAGTGATGGCCAAGTGAGTTCCCTCTGAGCAGGAGGGGTTCCCAGTGACTAGCATGTGGGACTGAGCTCTCTTTTCTCTCTCTCTCCTTTCTAGGACATCACAAGTGCCTGGAGCGAGTACATGGCTCCTTCTCACTCTGCCTCCTTCTTGTCGACTCTGGAAGGGGTTTGGACAGCAGGGGCCAAATTTGTACCCATCTGAATGTGCAGCTAGATGCTCACTGGGACTTTCAAAAGCTGAATGGCATGTGCAGCTCAACTAGTGATGCCAAGGGGGTCCCCTCTAGCACAAGAGGGGTCCCCAGTGTGGGGCACGTGGGACCGAACTCCCTTTTTTCTCTCTCCCTCTTCTAGGACGTCAGAAGCACCTTGAGCGGGTAAGTGGCTGCTGCTTGCTCCCCCAAGAGGATGTTTCCATTTTGCAGGGTGTGACACAAAATATTTTTTTACTCTTAAATATTTTCCACACAACTGATTTTCAGTTAAAAACACTGGAATTTTGAATATCTGTTTTACCCCCACCCATATCTTCTCTCCTTTTATTTCTTTTTTCTTTTTCGTAACCTAGTGCCATAAAACAAATGATGTCCAAGGTTGTGACTGTGACTGGTTTGTTCATTTCTCAGTTTTTCTTTCCTTTTTCCCTTTGATGACACTTTTCAAAACTTCTCCACCTTGGGCAGTGCTACAGAGTGGCAGAGGATATCAGAAAACCCCATCAGCTCAGGCAGTTTAGGCATCAGCATATCTGTGGTCACCTGTTGGGCTGACAGGCCCTGGAGCTCCAAGCACTGACTCAGGATTGAGTCAGGAAAACACTGAAACCCATGCTTCAGTCCAGCCTTATTCAGGAAATGGCCTGCTTCATTTAAGCACCTGCTTAAGTTCTCTCCTGAACAGGGGTGCTTGACTTCTCTGATGGGCTCTAGCATGATGGGGCCCTGCATCTGTGGTCCTTCATTCCCCTTTGCCGAGCCAGACGTGGGGAAAGATGCTTGAGAGGGTCCAAGACTCAGTTCAGCATCACAATGGCAAACTTTTAGGTGCTTGGGGAAAAAAGCCCTGCAATTCCCAAAGCCTGGCTTGGGCACCGAGTGAATGGAGAGAGATGGGTGCCTAAGAATGCCATGCTCCAAAGCCAGGTGGGTAGTCTAGCCCCTGGGGGAGGCTGATGAGAGGGGGGGTGTCCTAAGCCCCACCCCCTCACAGAGATAAGCGAAGTCCAGGCTGCAGGGAGGCCCCATCTCTGCTTGTGATTCTCAGACCGGGAATCTCCTTGGAGTTAGGCGCCATATGCTCTTTTAGCAAGAAGCCGAGCAGGCGCCTAAAGTCACTCGCCTACGTTTTTCAGAGTAAAAGTTCCCTAGTCACCATGTTTCCATCTCTAGGTGTGCACACTGCTGTCCCGCTGTGGGCCTCCAGCTGCCCGTCTCCTCCCTCAGCCCCAGAGCTATTCCCAGAGAGAGGTAAAAGAGGCATGCCGCTGCCTAACTCACATGCAGGGCCTGATCCAATAGGTGTGCGCAGAGGCTACCTTCTGGAGCTGACACCATTCCAAATCTGGCTGGTGGTGGTGTCAGCAGCAGCTGCTTTATAACTTTTAGCCCAGTGGCTGTGCACTCGCCTGGGAGCTGGGAACCCCGGTTCAAGTCCACTTTTCTATTCGACGGGGAGAAAGGAGTTGAACAGGGTCTCTCACAGGAGCAGCAGAAACTAGGCAGCTAGGGATCTTTTACTCTGAAAAAAGTAGGTGCTGCGTGACTTTAGGTGTCTACAGCATTTGACAGGGAATTTGGGGCAGTGCAGTGGAACCAAAATTGAGACTTAAGTGCCTAATTCCTTTTGAGCATCGAGCCCCATATCACTATTCCAGGGACTCCCAACACTTTGCGTGGGGGCGAACGCTACAAAGGGTCAGGGTGCACTGTGCGCTGTCAGGCAGGAAGCGATGGGTGCAGGAGGAAAAGATTCGGAGTCTCAGGCGTGGCGTGGCCAATCCTTTTGCTGTCACTGACCCATCCTTGCCAGGGGAGTGACTCTCCCCTGCACTTTGATGAGATCTCAGAGCTGCCTCTATTCAGAGCTGAGTAAATCCTAGAGGAAGGAGATTCCCTGAGTCACTCTCCAGCTGGGGCAGATTCTGTCACTGGCACGATCAACCCCTTCCCCAGGGCTGAGCTCTGCTTCTGATACTCTGATTTTCTCTCTCATTCTCTCTCCAGAAAATGTGATGCTGGATCCAGACACAGGAAATCCCTGGCT
This sequence comes from Chrysemys picta bellii, assembly GCF_011386835.1. Taxonomy (NCBI): domain Eukaryota; kingdom Metazoa; phylum Chordata; order Testudines; family Emydidae; genus Chrysemys; species Chrysemys picta. The sequence goes on along the minus strand of NC_088802.1, from coordinate 30,298,457 downwards.
CATCGTGTCTGAGGATCAGAAAGGCATGAGATGGCAGAATCCATACAACAATTTCAGAGTAGAAGATTTATCGTTTCTCCCTGTCCTGGGCCGTGAAGCATTCACCTCGGGCAGACATTATTGGGAGGTGGAGTTGAAGGAGGGGGGGAACGTGCGTCTAGGGGTCGCCAGAGAGTCTGTGAAGAGAATGGGAAAGGTCACCTTGAAGCCCAAAGCGGGGGTCTGGGCTATAGAGCAGTTGGGGCCCTATTACCAAGCTTTCACCTCCCCTATTACCAACTTGTCTCTGAGTCGGAGCCCCAGAAAGATCGGGGTCTATCTGGACTATGAAGGGGGGCAGGTGACATTTTATGATGCTGATACCAAGGCCCTGATCTTCGCGTTCCCACCAACCTCTTTCACTGGGCAAAGAATTCGCCCTTTCTTCTTTCTTTTTGGTGTAAACTCCCAGCTCAGACTGTGTCCCTGAGATGTCCAGAGTTTGGGGGAGGATATCAGAAAACCCCATCAGCACCTATGAAATGAGCTTCTCTAATCTCTGCCCTCTCTGATCTTGAATGATTCCCATGTTCCTGCAGAGACATCGAAACTGCAGACAGGCCAGGAAAGTCCATGCCAGTGTAACCCACTGATCAGTACATGTCACATGCCCCCCTCTTGGTCTGAGCTGCAGAGGATGTGACTCTGTTACAGTGGCTGGCTGTAGAGGCTGGCTGCTTAGCTCACGCTGCAGTGACTCAGGTTTCTGAATTTAGAGAGTCCTGGTTCAATGCCCAGTGTGCTGGCCAAGATGGGGCTATTATACCGATATTGCAGCAGGCCTCTCCTGTCTGTCTCTGGTGTTCAGTGGGACCATGCAGACTTCCAGAGAGTGAGGGGGAAGCTGCTTGCATAGCTGTAGGGGAATCCCCAGGGCTCAGGCACCTCATCAAAAGGCCTGTCTTGCTCTGGGGAAGAAACCAACTCTCACTTTCCCCAGTAATTGTTGAACCCATTGTAACATGGGCATCTCGTAGCCTTTCAGGCCCAAGTCCTCAAAGGTACATAAGTGCCTACCTACCATTGATTGCAGTGGGAGTTAGGTGCCTAAATACCTTTGAGGATCTGGGGCCTGGTCTCTGATTCTGGAGTCTAAAATACTCTGCTTCACAAACAGACTGAAACCAGCCCCCAGAATTGGGGCTCGATTTATTTTAGCTCCCATTAGGCACCTAAATAAGAGGCCAGATTTTCAAAAGAGTTTAGCCAGAAGTTTCCACCTCCCAGTTGGTCTTATTGAGAATTAACTGGTTGCTTCATTAGGTGCTTAAATGGGAGAAGAGCTGTTTGGAAAAGCCAGCTCCAGTTGTGGTGACTGAGGCCTGTAAAATCTGGCCTGCTGTGACTTGTATCTAGAGCTGGCTGAAACATGTCAAATGAAAATGTTCTGCAGTGGTCAGGCCTCCCCTCTGCCATGCTGGTGTTCAGTCTGTTCCAGGGGACATGCCGCACACTGCGTTCATGCAGACCTTACCGTTCTGCCTTCTTGTTTCACTGGGGTCTCAAATAAAGTCATTTTGACTGAAAATACAGGGTTGCTTCTCACATATGGAAAAATCTAAAACTAGGGTTACCATTCGTCCGGATTCCCCCGGACATGTCCGGCTTTTTCGAGTTAAAAATAGCGTCCGGGGGGAATTTGTCAATGTCCGGACTTCCCCTCCTCCCCCCCCATACAGAGCGTGCGCGCGGCTTACAGAGCAGCCGGGGCTCCGACAGTCAGAGCCAGAGCCCTTCCTTCACTTCCCCCTCCTCTCTCCTGAAACTTGACACCACTCCCCTCCTCTCTCTCCCTCCCCCTCCCTCCCTGCATTCACAGATCGCCGGCCGTTCGTCTGGAGCTCCGAGCCTGCTCCCCGCCCCCGCTGCCGAGCGCGCTGCTCTGCAGCACAGTAAGGGGGCCGGGGGCCAGAGAAGCAGCAGGGAGGTTCTGGGGGGGGGGGGTAGTCAAGAGACAGGGAGCAGGGGGGAGGGTTGAATGGGTCAGGAGTTCGGGGGGGGGCTGTCTGGGGGTTGGGGGTGTAAGGTTTTGGGCAGTCAGGGTACAGGTGGGGGGGGTCTCAGGAGGGGGCAGTTAGGGGACAAGGCACAGGGAGGCTTAGGTAGGGTGTGGGGTTCTGGAGGGCAGTTAGGAGCAGGGGTCCCAGGAGGGGGCAGTCAGGGGACAAGGAGCGGGGGGGTCGGGAGTTCGGGGGGGGGCTTTCTGGGGGGGTGGATAAGGTTTTGGGCAGTCAGGGTACAGGTAGGAGGTAGGGTCCTGGGGGGCAGTTAGGGAGAGGGGTCTTAGGAAGGGGCAGTTAGGGGATAAGGAACAGGGAGGCTTAGGTAGGGGGTGGGGTTCTGGAGGGCAGTTAGGAGCAGGGGTCCCAGGAGGGAGGGGACAGGGAGCAGAGGGGTTTAGATGGGTCAGGAGTTCTGGGGGGGGCTGTCAGGGGGTGGGAGTGTGGATAAGGGTTGGGGCAGTCAGGGGACAGGTAGGGGGTAGGGTCCTAGGGGGCCAGTTAGGATGTGGGGAAGGTCTCAGGAGGGGGCAGTCAGGGGACAAGAGGCAGGGAGGCTTAGGGAGGGGGTGGAGTCCTGGGGGGCAGTCAGGGGACAAGGAGTGGGGGGGAGGGTTGGGGGTTCTGAGGGGGCAGGAAGTGGGTGGGAGTGGAAGGGGCAGGGGCGGGGCTAGGACAGGATGGGGCGGGGCTAGGACAGGATGGGGGCGGGGCTAGGGCGGGGCTCCTCCCGTCCTCTTTTTTGATTGTTGAAATATGGTAACCCTACTAAAACCCACGAGGAGGGGTTTGTAAAACAACACTGAAGACTCAAAGAAAATCTAGAGCTTTTCATGTTGTGACTGTTCAGCGCAGAGCTCACCGGCCTAGGAGGTGCCTAGCAATGGGAGGGACTGGGATTCTTCTCGCAAGGCTCACACAAACTGGGAGGGTGAGGGAGACAATGCAGCTTACATGATGATCTGCTCAGCAGAAATGGAGGCAAGAATTTCCATCCTGCTTTGAACCAGGCTGAGATCCCAGCACATTCCATAGGGGCTACTGAGTAGCCACTACGTGGACTTTCAGCCATTGCCCACAAGAAGACCCTCTATGCCCTGCTAGTGATTCAACCTTCCCAATCCAGTTTTGAAATTATGCATACTGAATCCCTTAAGGTTCACATGCACTTCTTTCTTTGACAACATTCAGGGGAAGACAAAGATCCAGATCTCATATCACAATCACAGTTCTGAGCAACTCTCACACTGATCTCCAGATCTCCTCATATCACAAGCACAGCTCTGAGAACCTCTCACACTCATCCCCAGGTCTCCTCATATCAGAGGTACAGCTCAGAGAACATCTCACACTAATCCCCAGATCTCATATCACAGTCACAGCTCTGAGAAACTCCCCACAGTAATCCCCAGATCTATATCACTGTCACACCTTTCAGAAAGGTTTCAGAGTAGCAGCCGTGTTAGTCTGTATCCGCAAAAAGAACAGGAGTACTTGTGGCACCTTAGAGACTAACAAATTTATTAGAGCATAAGCTTTCGTGGACTACAGCCCACTTCTTCGGATGCATACAAAGAAGTGGGCTGTAGTCCACGAAAGCTTATGCTCTAATAAATTTGTTAGTCTCTAAGGTGCCACAAGTACTCCTGTTCTTTTTACCTTTCAGAAACTTCTCACACTGATCTCCATATCTCCTCATTTCATAGTCTCAGCTCTGAGAATCTCTCACACTAAACCCAGATCTCCCCATATCACAGCAGAACTCATTACGCTATTCCTGAGATCTCCTCATATCACAGTTACAGCTCTGAGAAACTACACACAATAATCCACAGATCTCCTCGTATCATAGTCACAGCTCTGGGAAACTCCTCACACTAATCCCTAGATCTCCTCATATCACAGTCATAGTTCTGAGAAACTCCTCACAGTGATCCCCAGATCTCTGAATATCACAGTCACAGCTCTGAGAAAGTACCCACAATAATCCCCAGATCTCCTCAGATCACAGTTACAGCTCATGGAAACTCCTCACACTCCTTTGATCTCCTCGTATCACAGTCACAGCTCTGGGAAACTCCTCACACTAATCCCCAGATCTCCTCGTATCAGAGTTACAGTTTTGAGAAATTCCTCACACTAATCCCCAGATCTCCTCATATCACAGTCACAGCTCTGAGACCCTCTCACACTAATCCCCAGATCTCCCCATATCACAATCACAGCTCTGAGAATCTCTCACACTAATATCCAGATCTCCCCGTATCACAGCAGAACTCTGAGAATCTCATTACAGTATTCCCGAGATCTCCTCATATCACAGTCACAGCTCTGAGAAACTCCTCACACTAATCCCCATCTCCTCGTATCAGAGTCACAGCTCTATGACACACCTCACTCTAATACTCACATATCCTCATATCACAGTCACAGTTCTGAGAAACTCCTCACGCTAATCCTCAAATCCTCTCACATCACAGTCGCGGCTCTGAGACCCTCTCACACTAATCCCCAGATCTCCTCATATCAGAGCACAACTCAGAGAAACTCCTCATTCTAATCCTCAGATTTCCTCATATCACAGTCACAGCTTTCAGAAACTCTCACACTGAGCCCCAGATCTCCTCGCATCATAGTCTATGGAATCCCCACACCTTCCCTTTGTATTTCATCGTAGTCTCTGTCTAGAGCGTTCAGGCTTCAGCACTCTGGTCTGTTTTCCCAGCCCTGACGAGGGGGCTGTTTCTTGTTTCAGAAATGGGGGAATGTTCATCCCATCCCCACCCCAATGGCCTGTTCATAAATCAGGTCCTAGGCTGAGCATGTCCCAGCAGGATTATCACACCCTGTCCCCCTCCCTGCCTCACACTGTGTATTTTCTGCCCCTCCCCCTCTACCACAACCCCCCTGCAGCTCACCACAAAATTCCCTACTTCAGATGGCTCCACCACAGCCTTTTCCCTTCCCTGTCTCCCGTAAAATGGGACAATCTGGAGCAAAACATGGTCATTATTCTGCAGCCTGTCAGGGTGAGAAGGGCGATTGGGGAGGTTTCTGAATTAGCGTTAGTCCATTTCACAACCCAATTCCCCCCAGACTCTTTCCTTGCAGACAGATACTCTAGACTCTGCCATGCTAGGAAAACCCTCAGTTACATTATTACAACACAGACCTGTCCAATCCCACAGGGACTAAACCCGCGAGACACTTTTAAACCCTCCCAGGAACAGAGTCTCTGAGCCATACCCTAGAAAAGAGCAGAATAAAAGGAGCCATAGGCGCTGACTCTGTGGGTGCTCCAGGGCAGAAGCAGCCAAGCTCCCCTACCCGTCCCCCCGCCTCACCTCACCTCCGCCTCCACCTCCTCCCCTGAGTGTGACGCATCCCCGCTTCTCCCCCAGCTCTCAGAGCTTGCTGCCACGAAACAGCTGTTTCACAGCATAACAAACTCCAGGTGGGAGGAGCAGGAACGCAGCTCACTCAGGGGAAGAGGCGGGGATGGGGTGAGGATTTGGGGAAGGAGCCCAATAGGGTCAGAACGGGGGGAGGGGTTGGAATGGGGGCGGGGCGGGGCAGGGTGGAGTCGGTGCGGGGTCAGGGGCAGACGCGGGTCGAGCACCCACCGGCATCAGCAAAAGTTGGCGCCTATGAAAGGAGACACTTTGGGAGATCCCCCTGACACTGTCCCCAGGGCAGCACATTCCCCCAGCAGCACAGGGACTAGCCAGGGGCAGGAACTGGCTTTTCCTCTCTCTGCTCCTCACCTTCTTCCCAGGAAAGTCAATCTGCCCCGGGATGCTGCAGGAAATGGAGCTGGGAAGGGCTGGGAGCTGGGAACCTCTCTCCCCACTTACTGCTCTGGCTGCCCCTTTCAGGCTCTCCACTCTCCCTTCTGCATGGAAGAACTGGTTACTGTCCTGCCAATCCTGTGGGTGTTTCCTCTCTAATAGCTATTGCCACTGCTAACAGGAGTGTGAGCCTAGATGTGTCGGGGGCAGCAGCTCTGGGACTTACAGACACCCGGGAGCAGAGATGGGGTGAGGAGGGGCCGTTTTCACAGTGTCACTTTCCTGTTTGGTCCTGCCAGCATTTTCTCTTCCATCACCTGGAGTCTCTGGCTCTGAGAAGTTTATGCCGGCAGAGCCATGGCTGCCCCAGGGGCTGGTTCAAGCCACTGGAGAAAGTCCCCCTTTGGCTGGGCATAGAGGGGGCATTAGTGATGATCTGTCCCAGCACAGACCCCACTGGACAGCAGCAGCTGCTCAGCCCGGTCTCCCAGATCACAATGGAGGCAGCAGCATCTTCCCCAGGAAGCCCAGCTAGCTCTAAGGCTCCAATATCCTGAGCACAAAAAGAGACTGACACTGGCCTCCTCTGCCTTAGCAATTACCAGAGCCCTCTGCTTGGGGCAGCTAATGACCGAGCCTCCCTGTGCTGCCCCTGCAGCCCCCAAGGGACAGCCAGGCCGATGCTGATCTCATTTGCCATCTGGACTCACACTGGAACTAGAGACCCAGTTCAAACTGGGATTTTGTATTTGAACCAGAACCAAACCTTTTAAGAGAAGACAACAAAATACCCAATGGGCTGGTGATTTTCCCAGAACGGGACTAATCAACAGTTTCACTGACTGAACCTGAACCGTAACTGAACTTAAAGGGGGGGAGGTGGTGGAGCGGGGAAGTGGCATGCACTGAGTTGGGCAAAATTTCATTTAACCAAAACATGGATGAAGACACAAATCCTTGAGCCAGAAATAATGAGGTCATAGAAACAATGTCAGACATGTCTGAAATTGAAAGATAAATTGGAACTTATGGACCAAGGAAAGCCCAAAAAGGGATTTGGCCAATTCTTGATTCATTTGCGGATGAAAGAAAATATATCAAACTACTGGGAACATCAGAAAAATGTCATGCCCAAGCTTATCAACGAGGAAAATATGCATGGGCAGTTCCAGCAACACAAGTGAGTGTTGAAAGAAAATTTCCAGACCTCAAATGTATCCTTTCACTGCAGAGGTCCAATATGGCAAAGCAAACCTTTAAAGATGTTATTTTAGATTGTTCAAACAAATTATTAATTAAAAAATTGTGTTTATTTGACAACACAAAAACACTAGGAAAATTCATGTAAAGTTAAAGTTAATAAATAAATAAATAAATAAATAAATAATCAAAAATCAAAACAGTTTCCATTTTAAGTTGCAGCTCTCTTTTTTCAATTTACCTCCACTGAGATTGAAATAGAATTTGAACCAGTAACTGAACTTTTATTTTTATTTCTTTGGGAGGCTTGAACTATAAATGAAACTGAACATATTGAATGGAATCCGAACCAAATGAAAATAAATACACCCCTACCCTGATATAACGCTGTCCTCGGGAGCCAAAAAATCTTACTGCGTTATAGGTGAAACCGCGTTATATCGAACTTGCTTTGATCTGCCGGAGTGCGCAGCCCCGCCCCCCCGGAGCACTGCTTTACCGCGTTATATCAGAATTCATGTTATATCGGGTCGCGTTATATCGGGGTAGAGGTGTACCGGTTGGACTGCCTGCCTGCTGTTGCTAGCAGTGACTCTGGTTTGACACAGAATCCTGCACAGAAATCCTGTTCAATCCTGTCAACCCCAAACAAAACCAGACTAAATTGGGGGGGGGGCCCACAGGAGTAAATTCTGAGTCCTTAGGGCAGTGGTTTTCAAACTTTTTGTATTAGTGACCCTTTTCACACAGTAAGCCTCTGACTGTGACCCCCCTTAGAAATGAAAAATGTGGGCTCGGGGATGTCAGCCCCATGGAGCTGAAAGCTCATAACACGCTTGTAACCATCTTGCGACCTCCTGCGGGGTCATGACCCCAGTTTGAGAACCCCTGCCTTAGGGAGAAGTCCCCTGCCCTCCCAACCACAATGCTTGTTTGACCATGGGGTGGGGTAGCTGCCATTGTATCTCTCACCATCCCTCTCCCTTCTCCTACCCTCTGGCTCTCTCTCCTCCCCAGCCAGTCTCCACTTGCTCTCATATTCTCCCTCCAGCGTCCTCACAGTCACCTCATAGAATCATAAAATATCAGGGTTGGAAGGGACCTCAGGAGATCATCTAGTCCAACCCCCTGCTCAAAGCAGGGCCAATCCCCAACAATCCCCCCCCCCCCAGGCAAATGCTCAAACCACTGAGCTATCCCTCCCCCATATCCCCCCTTTCCTTCTCTTTATCCTCCCCCCAATGTTTCCCTCTATTCCAGCTCTGCTCCCCAGAGCCCCAGAATTCTCCCCCTGCCCCAATTCCTGGGTATTCCCTCAGCCTCCCTTCAGCGGCCCCTGCATTCCTGTTCACCACCCTCCTGCCCCCTCACACATCCCTGTTCACCCCTCAATGCCCTCTGGCTCTCAGAGCCCCCTGCCCCTCTTCAGCCCCCTTCTGGCTCCCACCCTCCTTTTTGTCCCCTCAGATGTCACTTTCCCAGCCCTCACCATGGCGGGGGTAGCTTCACCTGCCCTGCAAACAATGGGAGCTGGCGGCAGTTTTCCTGGACACAGGGCAGGAATCGCAGTCAGCTCTGCTGGGAGTAGCCTGGGGCCAAACCCTCCCCACGCAGCCTGGGTGGGACTGGGGGGCACCGCTCCCCTGTGGGGGGTGGGCATGGTGGGCAGGTCTCTCTTACCTTCCCTCCAAGTGGTGCCTTCCCTGGGAGCAGGGGCTGGGGCCCGGGAACGGGGGTCCTGGCCAGGCTGTGGTTTCTGCACTGGGAATGTTACTGCTTAAGATTCACCTCTCCCGGCTGTAGCCAGGGCTCTGGGGTCCCAGCAACAGCTGCCAGGGCTCAGGGATCTTGCAAGGTGCGTGGGCTCCCCACAGTGCCCCAGAGTCATTGCGATTCATTTCCTGCTGCCAGGACTGAGTGTCCCCAGGGATCACCCCCAGAGCTGCATCCCAGCTACTCCTGGGTCCTACCGACTAAGAGATTGCACTACAGCCCCCTGCCTCAGACCCTGCCTCCTGGGGCCCCATGTCCCCTGGGCACTGGCAGCTTAGAATATCAGGGTTGGAAGGGACCTCAGGAGGTCATCTAGTCCAATCCCCAACTTCCCCCCCCCGATCCCTAAATGGCCCCCTCAAGGACTGAACTCTGGGTTTAGCAGACCAATGCTCAAACCACTGAGCTATCCCTCCCCACACAAAAATAGTAGCAACTCTCAGCATTAAGGGGGCATCAGGCATAGAAGCCACCCTGTCAATGGACAGAAAGGAGACATGCAGATCCCTGGGAGGGGGGAGAAGGGGCGTTTCTATGGAGACTGGGCATTGTTCCAGAGAGTCCCCAGTATCAACAGGGACGCAGAAGTCATGGGTCCTGGTCCTCGAGAAGCTCCTGTGACCAGGAGCTGCAGGAGACACATTTCTCAGTGACGCTGACTCTGTGTGTGAGTCGCTCTGGTCACAGACTGGCACAGGGAGCAGTTTGTCAGAGATGGTCTCTTGTCTCCATGCCAGGTTCACTGGCTACTAGCCCTGGGCCGGAGCTGCAAGCTCTGCTCCCCTGACTCGGGCCATGGAGTTGTCACTGTTCAGTGCTTTGCCACCAGCTCTGTTTGGTGATGGGCAGGGCCAGATTAACCCATCGCTGGGCGTTGGGCAAAGCCCCTTATGTCACACCCTGCCCCAGGGTTCCCCTCTGCCCCTCTCCCAGCTGGATCCCCAATGTAGACCCGCACTGCAGCTCCCTGCTGGATACCTGGCTGTTGGCACTGAAGCTCCTGCTGGTCTGGTTCAGCTACTGGTGCTCTGTCCACTCAGAAGGGGCTTCAGCATTCCACCTCACCCCATTGTGAAGATGTGGGGTGCTGGCACCAAAATTGAATGAGTAGCCTGGAGCCCCTCCCCCCAAAATAGGCCATAGGTCTGGGCCTAACCTGAATGGGCAGTGGGGCAGCCAGCACTGAGCCTTCCCACTGCTGCCATGGGGCAGGGTCCTGAGCCCCCTCCCCCCCAATCTAGATACATGCCTAGTTTACCTGTTCCTTAACCCAGCCCTGACTACACCTGGCCCTCTGGGGTGGGGGTCTGATGGGGAGGGTGTGGGGAGTTGATTCAGTAACTGTTGTGTCCAGAGGGGTCTGGTCCCTGCTAAGAGAGAGGAGGCTGTGCTCGATCTGAGGATTGTAGAGTGACTCCATGAGAGCTTCCTAGAGACATCCATGGAGGATTCCCACTCCATCCCCAGGCACATAAACAGCCTTTTCCAGGGAGTACCCTTTGTGCAGCTGGACTGGCTGCTACTGTATCCCAATTGTTTAACTCAGATTAAACATTAAACACAATTGCATTTAACCCCTATAGTGTGTTTACAAATATGTACTCACCAGAGGCACCTTCCTCGCCATCACGGTCCAGCAACAATAGGTCCTGGGAGGGGATTGGCTCCAGAGTTAGGAAAAGGTCTTGGCTGTCAGGGAGAATGGATCCTCCACTTGCCTGCTGTGCATTCTCCTCCTCCTCCTCTTCCTCATCAACAGTGTCCTCCTCATTGTTGCCTGAGGCCACCTGAGGCTCCTGGGAGGTATGCATGGAGAGTTTTGGGGTACTGGTGGGGTCCCCACCTAGCATGGCATGCAGCTGATTATAGAAGCAACATGTCTGTGGTTCAGAACCAGAGCAACGGTTCGCCTTCCTTGTCTTCTAGTACGCTTGTCTGAGCTCCTTTATTTTCACGTGGCACTGCTGTGTCCCCCTGGTGTAGCCCTTGTCCCATGTGCCCTATGCAATTTTGGCATAGATGTCAGCAATTTCTTCTGCTGGTTTGGAGCTCTGCCTGCATGGACTCTTGTCCCCAAACAGCAATCAGATCCAGTGTCTCCGGTATGCTCCATGCTCAAGAGTGTTTGTGGCCCTGGGCAGCCATGGTCAGCTGTGGTGGTGAGCTCTCCATGCTGATCAAACAGGAAATGAGAATTCAAAAGTTCCCAGGGCTTTTCCTGTGTACCTGCCAGAAGTACAGTGGAGTTGAAAGTGCTGTCCAGACACCTCTTGGAAGCCAATCCCTTCGAAATATACAGTGCTGCTGTGTCTACACTATCCCTAAGTCGACCCGGGAAGGTCAACTCTAGCGCTACGTCTCTCGAGGAGGTGGAGTACAGGAGTCAATTTTAAAAGCTCTTTAGGTCGGTGAAAGGGGCTCAGTAGCGTGGACACATTCATTATCAAATTGACCTAATGAGGTTTATTTTGACCTAAAGCCATAGTGTAGACCAGCCCCATGTCTCCATGGAAGGGGGATCCTGTCTGGGAAGGGAAGGGATAGGGGAGAATTTCAGCCAGGCAGAGGGAGCTTCTGGAGGAGTTTCTGTCCCTTCTCCCACCTGTGGCCCATCAGCTCAACGGCTAGGGCTGCAGCAGGGAAGCGGGACTGATCAGGGCTTCTCCTCCTCTGCCTGGAAACAGGACCCCAGAGTGGTGGTTCTTGGAGTTAATGCCCTATTTGGATGCATGGGGCCGTTCTGCCTTCTCAGCGCTGTTATCTTAAGCTCTCTGCAGACTCAGACAGATGTTACTGTATCAGATATTGTTGGGTCTCAGTTTCAAGTTTTCCCCTGCAAACATGGGGGCTAGAACCTTACTCAATGGCTATTGGCAGTCATAACATTAAACAGCCAAGTAAGATTTTGCAGGCATGGGAGTTTAGATTGGAAGCTTCGGGAGTCTCTGTTGATATTCAACCTGTTCCTCTTACTACATCTTTCCCCAAATTCATTCTTGTCTCACTATAAAATAGTTGTTTCTGTTAATGCCATGGTTATCTATAATACAGCAGCAGCCAGAGGCTCCACCCTATTGTGCTAGGTGCTGTAAATAAACATCATGAGAGACAGCTCCTAAGGGAAAGACCTTACAGCCTCAAGATCAAAAATTGTAATAATAATAATTAATAATGATTTTGTAGGTGTCGAGAGAGATTCCATGATTAAGGCCGTTTCCTTACAGCAGGTATTCAACTTCCATTAAATGAGAAAAGTATAGATTTCCCCCCCCCAAAAAAAATTATTCTTACACATCACCTGAGAATGTACTGCTTGGGCTGGAAATAACTTTAGTGCTTATCTGAGGGGTGGAGAGGCTCCCCTGTGGCAGCGTAGTGTCCCCCGGGTGCTGCATGGGACTCCGGATGGCTTCGGCACACATAGGGCTCGGCTCCTCCTGGGCAGTGCCCCAAGCCAGTCAGAATCAGTGGGGAAGGAACGAGTCTGCTGAGCAGGCTGCATGTGTGCTGCGCATTCCTGCCAGGGGCTGGTTCTCCACACAGTGCTGGGAGCGGGATGCGCCCTACCAGGGGTTTATGGGGGAGTAGTGGGCTGGGGATGGTGGTGAAGGGACAAAGTGGGGAAAGGACAGCGAGGAGGGGAGCATGTAAAGGGTCGATGAGTGGGCAGCAGAGGCAACATGTGAGGCAGTCACATGACTCCCCTCAACCTTTGAATTGTGCCTCCCCCCTCTATCGACAGTTATGAGTTGCCTGTGCTGGATCTCCGGGGCCTGTGGGTAGAAGAGGCTTTGCAGGCACAGCTACAAAGCAGCTGTAGAAACGTCGACATCTGTGAGCATATTGCACGGGGATGCAGGAGAAGGGATATGACAGAGGGCAGTGCTGCGTGAAAGCCAAGGAACTGCAGCAGGCCAATCAGAAGACCAGGGATTAGCCACTGGGCCAACGTGACTTGTGCCCAAGGGCCCAGCCAACTGGGGGATCCTGGAAAAAATCTGCCACTGGGTGACAGAAGCCTGGATCCCTGGCCACTGTGTGGGTCGGCGGGGGAAGACCCAGAACCCCGATACCATCCCCAGCAAAAGCCACGGGATGGGGGAAGCCCCAGTGCCCAACCCCATTCTCTGGCAAAAGCGCGGGGCGGGTGGGGCAGGAGAAGCCCCAGCGCCCTGATCCTGGTCCCCCACAGAAGTGCAGGAGAATGGCAAGGGCTGTCCCAGGACCCCCTTGCAGCCCCAGGCCTGGAGGAGCTTTCACTCCCTGCTGCAGCACTGGGGTGTAGTGGGGGACAGAGCTTCTCCAGTCTTGCGGCCATGGGAGGGGGGCTGAAGTGGGGGGCAGAATGGGGGAAACCCAGGGGGGAAGAGGAATGGGCCGTGGGGAAGGGGCAGAAAGAGGTGGGGCAGTGGGAAAAGCAGAGGAAGATGCACCAGGACATAATAGGGCTTCTCCAACAGCAGGCATAGAGGCTACAGCCTGTTGTAAATTTACAGCTTCAACAGTCATGGGCTCGCCTCCCTGTGTAGTCCGTGGAGATCTCCACTGCAGCACTTTCCTACAACCCCCCCCTCAACATGTTTGCATAACCACAGAAAAATAACCCTTTCTGTTGATGTACTCTGAAGCAGGGTAGTGTGTTGCCCAAAATAGGGGTATGATTGCTGTCTATCGCTCCCCCGAAGGTAGGGAACCCTATTGCTGCAAATCCATCATGTCCTGCAAGTATCAAAGTCCTGCGTAGCAGGAGACAATTAATGGCCCTCTATGCTTGTATGACAATGACCTCCACAGTGGACTTTCCAGCTCCAAACTGATTTCCCCATGACTGGCAGCAATCCGGCATTGCAAGTTTCTACAGTGTGATTGCCACTGTCAGTGCATCAAAACAAACATTGCTGGTGAGGTCATGCAGCACTGACACAAGGAGACAAGTATGCAAGTGCACAAGCAATATACTAATGGCAGTGGCTTTATGGTGACATAACTTGCGTTGGCAAAGTTTGTAGTGTAGACAAGCCCTTAGACTTTGTGAGTCAGTGTTGGTCTTGCGATTTTTTAAGCACCTAAAAATTAGGTGCTATTATGCGCAGTGTTGCAACACCTAAATCCCTTCATGGATACCAACTTGGAAGTTCACAGAAAACAACCCTGGAGGGGAGATGGGAGTGGGATGTCTCCTTTTTCTCCCTTTAGATTGCATCATTTAGTTCATGTCCACACTGGGACAAAGGTGTGTTGTTCAATGCGATAGCAAACACAAGGCAATGATCTCATTATTATACCGTCCTAGTGGAGATGAAGCAAGTGATGCTTTCACTTTGATGTAGCTGATCAAGGTGATGGCTAACCCTCCGAAAATTTCCCAACCCATTAATTTCTTCTCAACCTGATACACTGCAGTGAAATTATCACTTACCTTTTCTTTTGAGGGTTATTTATTTTGCAGGATGTTTAACCCTTTCTAGCCATGCATCACACCCCCAACATGAGACTGGTGTGGAAGGGCGAAATTAGAGCTCCTGGATACATATTAAGGACCTTTCAACATTGATACAAGCTGTGTTTATACTGAAGTCTTTGTAAGGCCAAATTATTGACGCACGCTTTGGCCCAAGTTAAAAACTTAGTCCACACTTTGTGAAACACTTTAGTGATTCCAGGGTTTGGTCTATGTGTTGACTTAACATAGCAATTAATGTTCTTCAGAGAGCACTTACTCTGGCATTCAGAATCCATGAAGGCTGTGAGGTGCTGTATCTCATTTTCCCTTTTGCACAGCAGTTCTAGCTTGTAGTGGTTTTTCTGATGTGTACAGTTTCAAGATTAACAGGAGTACTTGTGGCACCTTAGAGACTAACACATTTATTTCAGCATAAGCTTTCATGGGCTACAGCCCACTCCATAGGATGCATAGAATGGAACACACAGAAAGAAGATATTTATACAGACAGAGAACACGAAAAGGTGAGAGTTGCCATACCAACTGTAAGAGGCCAATCAATTTAGATGAGCTATCATCACCAGGAGAAAGAAAAACCTTTGAGATGACCCATAGAAGGTGTGAGGATACTTAACATGGGGAAATAGATTCAATTAGTGTAATGACCCAACCATTTCCAGTCTCTGTTTAAACCTAAGTTAATTGTATCTAATTTGCATATTAATTCAAGTTCAGCAGTCTCTCTTTGGAGTCTGTTTTTTAAGTTTTTTTGTTGCAAAATTGCCACATTCAATCTGTCTCTGAGTGGTTAGAGAGGTTGAAGTGTTCTCCCACTGGTTTTTGAATGTTATGATTCCTGATGTCAGATTTGTGTCAGATTAGATACAGGCACTAACTGTGAAATATCAGTATTACCAGGCCTTTTAACGTAAACTGTTTTGTCATGTAATGAAACAGTATAACCATGGGTTTCAGAGTAGCAGCCGTGTTAGTCTGTATCTGCAAAAAGAACAGGAGTACTTGTGGCACCTTAAGTACTCCTGTTTTTTCTGAGTATAACCATGAAGGCTTTTACAACATAATGAGTTCTTATGTATTACTTCCAACATGTTCAGGGTTTTTTCCAAAAAACCCTGTACATTGTACATTTTTACAGTTCTTGGTATCAGCACCACAGTCACAAAAGTTAACATTAGCATTAACATCAAATGTATTACAAGTGTACATTCACAATCATTTTTGTATGCCAAGTCTTTTGTTTAGACAAATCATTCTTTAGGTCAGCTTGTTCAATATCCCTTTTGAACCTCTGTAGCTTTTTCTTGACCCCCAGGGTCTCCCTTAACATAGGCTTTTATTTTAACCACTTCCTTGGGGTTTTGGTATTTTAGGGTTAACCTGTGGCTTTTATTTGCAAGGTTTAATCCTTCCCTTCCTCCCTGTCCAGTAGGGTCAAAATCTGAACTCTTTTGTATAACAGAATCCATTGGCTGGCTATGGGAAAGTCTTTCTCCCCCCAGTCAGCCAGGTAATTTGCATTAAACACAGACACTAGCTTGTTTACTAGTTTTCAAATCCTCAAGCTTTACCAATTCCAAGGCTGAACTCTTTCTTAAAGAGATACCATCCATTTTCACTATCATGTTAGACTCAAGGTTCTTTTGTCCTTCCCTCACCAACCTCTGCTTCCACATGGAATCAGATGTCAAGTCCAAGAGACTACAAGACACATCCAAAATCTATAGAGATGAGAGTTTACCTGTCATCCCCTGTATTCTCGTAACTGCACAACTGTCCTCCTGTTCTGCAGATTCAGCTGTACAGTCTTCCCTCTGAACTTGAGATACAGACTGTTTACTCAAAGAATCAACATGGAGACAGTCTTGTCCCAACAATATTTTCTCCCCGACAAGCTGGTTATGCTTATAGGGCTGTTTAAGCTCTCTAACAATTTTTATTCCATCTGAAATCTCCTCAAATCTACAATGAATTATTTCAAAGCAAATTCAGTGGATTCATTTTCATTTGAAAGACTTTGGCCACTAGGCCCGAACACACTTTCCTCAGAAGAGAGACTGTTTCAATGTTGTTCAACATTTCAATGACTGTTCAACAATGGCCCATTAAGAGTCAATGGAAACAATTCCTTTTTGCCCCTACTAGGCACAGCTATTGACTTTTTACAGACTTCAGAGACTTCACCCAGAAATTCCTTTCCTTCTGCAATATCAAGCACTGAAACAGATTCTTTCTGAACTTTATTCCTGTCCAGAACTGACTTTGGCACAACAGACAAATCATCAAACTCCATCTGAGTTTCACTTACATCCAGAATCACCTCTGACCCATCAGGAGGATTTTCATAAAACCCCCTTTCAGGTAAACTGCTAGACTTCATAGTCACAAGATCAGAAGCATTCTTTTCCTTGTTACAAGTTTCCACACTGTCAGTGGGTAACAGTCAAATCACCTTCATGCTCTCCTTGTGCCTGGATATATCACATCACCCTGATCAGACAAGGTTGTCTTATCTTTACCCAGCAACACTAGCAAGAAGCAAAATAGAAATACCCGAATCGCTCGGTCTCTGGGAGCTATGTATGACATCAACTGGATGTAACCTATTTGCAATGTCATCATCCCTAGCAGACACAAATTTAGGACCACTTCCTGCCTGCTTTAGTTGGATCTAGAACCAACTTTGGGTCAACTGATAAATTTTCAACCTTCAGAGGCTGACAGGCTTCTTCTGTCTGCTCTACAAACAGAAAAGAGCTGGAGAAACATTCCCCTTTAACAAACAAACAGCTTGGGATATCCTTTCCTCTGTGCCAGAACACATGACTATTCACAGACAACTGCTTGGAGACTGGGGTAGTTCCCTTCATGGGAAAGTCATTACCCCTAACAGACACAGGACCATTTCCTTCACTGTCATAATTCTCCACACTGGTAACAGATAAGATATAGGGATAGTCACATTCCACTAACCTTGCCTTCCCAAACTGCTGATTAGACAAAGCCATCAGCGCAGAAAGCTGCCTATGCCCAACTAAACTTAAGCTTTTTTTACCTTCCCCTCCCTTAACAGATAAACTACTTTCTCTTACAGAAAGAGTCTCATTACATTGAGCTGCTTTAAACAAATCATTTCTACCTTTTTCAGGCTTACTTTCAAAACCTTTACTTGCAAACAATCCATCACTCACCAAGGCTGTACCCCATCCTTCCTCAGTTAGGGCTTTAACCTGATCACCAACTTTAATTTGCCCTAGAGAAACATCTTCCTGAGTCTTGTCTAATGCCAGATTCACTTCTGAGATACCAGACACTCAGAAATTTCTTCCACATATGCACTGCTTCTTTGCACAGATAAACAGCTATCTTCCTCATACAAACATTTGGAGAAACCCTCCATAGGCAAATCCTTGCCTCTAGTAGACACAAGTTCAGGATTATTTCTTTCCTGTGACTGGTTTATGTTATCAACTTGACTGAACAAAGTTTTGAATCATCCCCAATCAAAAGATCCTTAGGCAATAACTTCCTTACACCATTCAAGATGGTTTCTGGCTAAACACACACTTACAGTAAACTCATAGAGGATCACAATATTCACACTCTTATCTGGTAAATAATCTTCCTGTTTGACAAAATCTGCTTTAACAAGACTGATGTTAGAAGCTGTAATTTGCCATAAACAGCTTTTACCATTGACGTTTACATTCTCTGCACAAGTTATGGGGTTACCTTCACCTGAGCTTACAGTAAAATCATTTACATAAAAGGTGGCAGTGTTGAGGTAAATTTTGTACACACAGATAACTGCTTAGAGTCAAACAATACACCAACACTCTTACAAACTGGATAGATTTTATCCCCATCTTTGCTGTTGAGAGGAGCTGGCTTTCCAGGATTTAATTTAATTTAATTTAATTTAATTAATGGAGATATCCCATCTCCTAGAGCTGGAAGGGACCTTGAAAGGTCATCGAGTCCAGCCCCCTGCCTTCACTAGCAGGACCAAGTACTGATTTTGCCCCAGATCCCCAAGTGGCCCCCTCAAGGATTGAACTCACAACCCTGGTAGGATGATACAGTTCCTGTTGTTCCTTCATTCTCTTGAGTTGGAGCTTAAGTCTGTCCACTTTTGCCTTAGCTTCTAGTTACTGCAATCAAATGTATGCCATTCATGTTCAAAACACAGGCACTCTCTTTCAGCAGCTTCTCTTTCCATATCAGCTATTTTTGGTTCATGTTCAAACTGCTGCTGATTTCTTACTGCAAGCGTTTCCCCTGGATCTGCTTCCTTATCACTGGCAATTAGCACTGTCTAGCTTCTTCATTGTTGTACCTGAAAGACTACTTGTAGGTGTTTCCAACTTCACATCTTTCAGTAATACATACATAGCAAAAAGAACAGGAGTACTTGTGGCACCTTAGAGACTAACAAATTTATTAGAGCATAAGCTTTCGTGGACTACAGCCCACTTCTTCGGATGCATATAGAATGGAACATATATTGAGGAGATATATATACACACATACAGAGAGCATAAACAGGTGGGAGTTGTCTTACCAACTCTGAAAGGCCAATTAAGTAAGAGAAAAAAAAAACTTTTGAAGTGATAATCAAGATAGCCCAGTACAGACAGTTTGATAAGAAGTGTGAGAATACTTACAAGGGGAGATAGATTCAATGTTTGTAATGGCTCAGCCATTCCCAGTCCTTATTTAATCCTGAGTTGATTGTGTCTAGTTTGCATATCAATTCCAGCTCAGCAGTCTCTCGTTGGAGTCTGTTTTTGAAGTTTTTCTGTTGTAATATAGCCACCCGCAGGTCTGTCATTGAATGACCAGACAGGTTAAAGTGTTCTCCCACTGGTTTTTGAGTATTATGATTCCTGATGTCAGATTTGTGTCCATTAATTCTTTTGCGTAGAGACTGACCGGTTTGGCCAATGTACATGGCAGAGGGGCATTGCTGGCACATGATGGCATATATCACATTGGTAGATGTGCAGGTGAACAAGCCCCTGATGGTATGGCTGATGTGATTAGGTGAACACAATGCCATCTACAGCCTCAGAAACAACCCTGACATCATAATCAAAAAGGCTGACAAAGGAGGTGCTGTCGTCATCATGAATAAATTGGAATATGACCAAGAGGCTGCTAGACAACTCTCTAACACCACATTCTACAGGCCATTATCCTCTGATCCCACTGAGGATTACCTAAAGAAACTACACCATCTGCTAAAAAAACTCCCTGACAAAGCACAGGAACAAATCTGTACAGACACATGCCTAGAACCCCGACCAGGGGTATTCTATTTGCTACCCAAGATCCATAAACCTGGATATCCTGGACGCCCCATCATCTCAGGCATTGGCACCCTAACATCAGGCTTGTCTGGTTATGTGGACTCTCTCCTCAGACCCTACGCTACCAGCACTCCCAGCTATCTTCGAGACACCACTGACTTCCTGAGGAAACTACAATCCATCGGTGATCTTCCAGAAAACACCATCCTGGCCACTATGGACGTAGAAGCCCTCTACACCAATATTCCACACAAAGATGGACTACAAGCTATCAGGAACAGTATCCCTGATAATGTCACAGCTAACCTGGTGGCTGAACTTTGTGATTTTGTCCTCACCCACAACTATTTCACATTTGGGGACAATATATACCTTCAAGTCAGCGGCACTGCTATGGGTACCCGCATGGCCCCACAATATGCCAACATTTTTATGGCTGACTTAGAACAACGCTTCCTTAGCTCTCGTCCCCTAGCGCCCCTACTCTACTTGCACTACATTGATGACATCTTCATCATCTGGACCCATGGAAAAGAAGCCCTTGAGGAATTTCACCATGATTTCAATAATTTCCATCCCACCATCAACCTCAGCCTAGATCAATCCACACAAGCGGTCAATTTCCTGGACACTACTGTGCTAATAAGCGATGGTCACATAAATACCACCCTATACCGGAAACCTACTGACCGCTACACTTACCTACATGCCTCCAGCTTCCATCCAGGACACACCACACGATCCATTGTCTACAGCCAAGCTCTAAGATATAACCGCATTTGCTCCAATCCCTCGGATAGAGACAAGCACCTACAAGATCTCTATCAAGCATTCTTAAAACTACAATACCCACCTGCTGAAGTGAAAAAACAGATTGACAGAGCCAGACGAGTACCCAGAAGTCACCTCCTACAAGACAGGCCCAACAAAGACAATAACAGAACACCACTAGCTGTCACCTTCAGCCCCCAACTAAAACCTCTCCAGCGCATCATCAGAGATCTACAACCTATCCTGAAAGATGATCCTTTACTCTCACAGATCTTGGGAGACAGACCTGTCCTCGCTTACAGACAACCCCCCAACCTAAAGCAAATACTCACCAGCAACCACACATCACTGAACAAAACCACTGACCTAGGAACCTATCCTTGTAACAAACCCCGATGCCAACTCTGTCCACATATCTATTCAAGTGACATCATCATAGGACCTAATCACATCAGCCATACCATCAGGGGCTCGTTCACCTGCACATCTACCAATGTGATATATGCCATCATGTGCCAGCAATGCCCCTCTGCCATGTACATTGGCCAAACCGGTCAGTCTCTACGCAAAAGAATTAATGGACACAAATCTGACATCAGGAATCATAATACTCAAAAACCAGTGGGAGAACACTTTAACCTGTCTGGTCATTCAATGACAGACCTGCGGGTGGCTATATTACAACAGAAAAACTTCAAAAACAGACTCCAACGAGAGACTGCTGAGCTGGAATTGATATGCAAACTAGACACAATCAACTCAGGATTAAATAAGGACTGGGAATGGCTGAGCCATTACAAACATTGAATCTATCTCCCCTTGTAAGTATTCTCACACTTCTTATCAAACTGTCTGTACTGGGCTATCTTGATTATCACTTCAAAAGTTTTTTTTTCTCTTACTTAATTGGCCTCTCAGAGTTGGTAAGACAACTCCCACCTGTTTATGCTCTCTGTAGTGTGTATATATATCTCCTCAATATATGTTCCATTCTATATGCATCCAAAGAAGTGGGCTGTAGTCCACGAAAGCTTATGCTCTAATAAATTTGTTAGTCTCTAAGGTGCCACAAGTACTCCTGTTCTTTTTGCGGATACAGACTAACACAGCTGCTACTCTGAAACCATACATAGCAAAACTTCATTACTTCACATACAATGATAGTACATAAATCCAATGAGGTATTAATGTTTAGCAGATCAAGACCTTTAGAATGATACCTCACAAGGCATACTTGGACCAAACAGATCATAATTATATTACAGTGGTGAATATGGAGGTGCCAGGGTGTTGTTTTGGGGCATAGATTGTCACACTCGTTTATCTTGTGATTTTTGTCCACTCCCTCCCATCCCTCATGTGTTTGATAATTTACAGTGGTGCCAACCTTCCTGCAGGAGGGTTGGGGAGGAAATTCCAAGGGTCACAGAGGCCAGAAGGTTGGGTACATAGGTGTCCTCCAAGATCATAAAGACTAGGGAGTACGAGGCTAGAAAGGCTGATTTCAGGGTCCCCCGAGTGATATTCTCCCATATCTCAGTGACAGAGTCTGAGCTGGGAACTCCACCCTACTCCCACCCAGGGGAAAATTCTCTCCCCAGGGACAGAGGCTGGTGGGAAAGTGAAGATTGGGGACTCATCATCAGCATCCAAAAATGTCACCTGCTTACGTTCACAGTCCAGACAAACCCAGATCCTGCTGGGGACCCAGCTTTGGGGCAGGGGAGTCGGAGGGGAGGTGAGAGCCCAGCATCGACCCCACCAGCACTCCACAGCCCAGATCCCCCACTCAGGGTTATGACTGATCCCTCCCTTCCTTTTCACAGACTCTCTGGCAACTCCAACAGCCCAGAATTCCCCACCCCCCACCTCCACCTCCCAGCAATGTCTCCCTGAGATGAATCCCTCACACCCCAGCACACAGAACTCAGTGTCAAATCTCTTAGGATTGTCGGGCAGATCCTGCCGTGTGTCTCTCCATCTCACACTTTTCCGATCCTCAGACAGGATGAGCTGGGGATGAGCTGTGTCTGGATCCAGAGTCACATTCACTGGGGAGAGAGAGAAGCAGAGCGTTAGGGGCAAAGCTCAGTCCTGGGGGGAGGGTTTGATCATGTCACTGACAGAATCTGTCCCATCTGGAGAGTGAACCAGGAAATCTCCCTCTTCCAGGATTTACCTGTCAGCTCTGAGATCTCAGCCCAGTGCTAGAGAGATCAGTTGCTAGGCAGAGATGGGCCAGTGACAGAGTGAAAGAAGCAGCTGGGCAAGGCCTTAGATTCAGATTTTTTCCTGTCCTGCCCTGACCTCTCCCCCTCCTCAAGAAGGGAACTAGAGACTCTGGTACCACAGGGTTGCCCCAGCAAATTGTACAACCTTAAATATCACTGCGTCCCAGCTGTCCCTTTGGTGGACTTTGGTATGGTGGACTTTCCCCACTGCATCCTGTCTACTCTGAAATGTCACATCTCAGATAGCAAGAGGCCAAATGGTACTAGTATTGAGCATGCACAGAATTTCACTGCTTAGCAGCAGTTGCAGCACAAAAGTACATTAGCACAAGAGAGGGAGGGGTTTTGACACTGTATTGCTGAAATATGACCATGTATATCATTGTTCCTACCACTACAATTGCAACAAATCTTACACAGGAGTATGCCATGTAAGGTATCAATGGAAAAATTACAATCTATCAAATAAGATTATACAGTTTAAATCTATGTATCATCACTGTATCTGAAGTTATCAATATTGGCGCTCTCTCTCTCTGTATCCCAAATGTGTCTGTTCCTGGCATAACACCCATCAGGTAAAATCTATATTGAAGCCAGACAGCTTTGTGTTTATGGCCCATCAAAGGCAATTAACTCTCATAATGGCCATAGACTAAATTAATCCCACCCAGCAAGCCTTCCTGTGGACACCTGAGCCAGAATGCAAATAATGGCTGTGACTGAGAGTCAAAGAATGTAAGGACATGTGACCCTAGACTCCATCTTGTGTAATTTTATATAAACTGAGACTGTGAGCTTTGTTTGGGACAGTAAAATTCCACCTGCATGGCAGAGGGTATAAGAGACCTTGGAAACATCTCAGTTTTGTCTTAATTTCCTGTCTCATTTCTCTGGACTGGATTTCTAGCAAGCAAGTTCTAAACAAGGACTGATGATACCCAAGCTGTTTGGGTAATTTCCAGAGAGACTTTTGCAAGCTAGCAGTTTATTCCATCACTGATTCAAACCTGACATAAGAACTTTGCAATCACTCGTATGTATATGATTTCCTTGAGCATTTTAACTCTCTATTTCTTTTCTCTTAAAATTAAACCTTTAGATTTTAGCTACTAAAGGATTGCCAAAAGCATGATTATTGGGTAAGATCTGAGTTACATATTGTCCTGGCTGTGTGACTGATCTCTTGGGATCAGAGGAACCCTTTGTTTGATGAACTTGGTTTTCAATAACCACTTATCATAAAGTCTAGTGTCTGGGTACTGAAACGAGGGCTGGGATGTATAAGGGGACTGCATTTTTGACTTATTGTTAACCAGTGTGGTGAGACAGAAAATTACTTTTGTTTCTGGCTTGGTATATCTAATGGTAGCATAATCACCAATTTGGGGTGAGTCTGCCCCATTTCTCATCAGTTTGTCCTGAATCTGGTATCCTCAGCTGTGACCCACCGAGGCATGGTGACAGGGATTAAAACAAGTCAAGGCGGTTCATGGTGGAACGAGGAAGCAGCTACATGTGTAGGAGAAGGTGCAGAATAGGTGGCTGGTGGAAAGAGAGATGGTCATGCTAGTGATAGGGAGGCTGAAGTGATGCCCTGTTTAACAGAGACAGGACCATGCTGGGATCATGGTGGTTGGAGAGAGGAGAAAAGAGACAAGATCACAGCTCTGATCACAGGAGCTCCCCAGATCTGTATAATGGAGCCAGGAGAGTCCCTGTCTGTGATCAAGGCCCTGTTTCTCCACTTGAGACTGGAGCAAGAATCTCCCACAGACACAGTCCCTGCTCACCCTGTTAGTATGGGGACTTTGCAGAGCTAGTGGCTTTCTTCATAGGGGAGAAGATGAAGAAAGAAACAGAGTGTCATTGGAGATAGTCCATCAGCACAGGGTGATAAAACAAACTGCCCCTAGAGTAGTGCTATGGAGGTGCATGTCCCACTGGATCTTTATGAGTGGAGGCTGCTATTACAAATCTCTGTAGGGTGTAGTGCAGGGGTAACAAATTCCCCTCCCTCCCCAAGGTCCAGATATCTTGGTCCAGGTACAGTCAAGGTCCAGACTCCAGAGAAAATAAGAACAAAAAATTAACAATAATGATAAGTAAATAAAAATATTTTGGGGTCCATTCAAAAGCCCATAGTCCACCTATTAACTACCCCTGGTGTAGTGCACATGCAGGTGGTGGAGGGGCAGAAAGAGTAGATGCCATATGATATAGATTCATTATGGTGTGGTAGGGCAGGACATAGGCACAAACCCTGCTTCACCTCATGATGTCCTGGGAAATGCAGGGTGTTGGAGAGGTCTGCCTGAACTATCACATCCACACCCCCATTCAAGGAAAAAGAGGCACATTGTCTCATGGGAATTGATATTTGGATTTTGATAAAATGTGATCTTTAATTACCTTCTTCTCTAGTTCTTCTCCACCCTAAAACCAAGCATATAATTAGAAATGAGAGCTGATCTGAACCAATACTGTATGATTCAATATTACAAAACTAATACACTGAGGAAAAAAGAAAGACAGAATTTCTTCCAGATGTATGCTGCAATATTAAGCTGCAGAACCTCCACTGGGTTGCATGAATGTTTCTCTACCATGGTGTAGCTTCACTGCAGAATTAGCTCAGGATCTTACCTGGCTGTTGCGCCCATACACAATAATACACCCGTTTACTGCCCATACACAAAAATTCTGACTCAGGTTTGATGATGCCTTAATCCTAGGGTTAGTGGAAAGGCTTGGAGTATAGGTGATAGCCCAGTTTAACTCAAGTTGGTTACCTGCCCACTTTCCAGTGTGGATGGAGGCTAATCAACTCAGTTGCCGATAGTCCTCCAGTGCCTTCCCACAATTCCTCCTGGGACATTTTCTTAGCCACTACCTACTCCCTTCTTCTACACCACAGGCCACCTTCCAGTTTATAGACTTTGGTTTGGTGTTTAAACCCTACACTGCATATGGTCTGCTACAACTCTACTGCACTTCCAGAGTACTTGTACAGAGATGCCACCTAGGAGATCATCCTTCCAGCATGCTACCAGCTGGTCAGGTACTAAGATGAAGATCCTGGTGGACCTCTGGTGTGAGATCAGTAACACCCACAATTTGGGGAGGGATGGAGTCAAAATATGCTGTTCCAGGAGGATATCTCCAAGCTGCTGGCAGAGGAGGGAATTCACCAGAGGGAATCACAATGCAGGGAGAAAATCAAACTCTCAAGACCACATAAAATCAAGGATCACATCCTCAGTCTGACAACTCACTGGGAATGAGCCCTTTCTGTGAGGAGCTGGGCCAGGTGCTGGTATTGCCCCAAGCAGAGATCCCCCTTTCCCCCTAGATGGGCTTTTGACTATGGATGGAACTGGTGCTTGACCAAAGTGGAACCAGAGGAGCTGGAGCAAATGCTACATGCTTTGTGACATAGCCAGGATGACCTGAAGTCTGAATCCTAGGACCTCTTCAGGGTGGAGATGGGAGAATGGACCAGGGAGGATGCAGAAGAGGGACCAGCATTGCAGCAGCTGGGTAAGAGGCAAGCTGCTATATTTGTTAGTGTTATGGGGAATATTACAACTGTTTATGACCAGTCTCATCACTGCCATAGGGATGTTATATACTTGGGACCAGCTTTGATAACAAAGCTTTAACTGAAGACAGAAGAAACCTCCATTTTCCCTGCTCCTCCTTTCTTGCCCCCTCCTCTCTGGCCATGTGGATTCCAAGTGTGTGTGGAGGTGACAGGGTGTGTGTGTGGGGGAGATAAACACAAAATCAGTGATGTGTTGTGGCACACTCTGCTGCGTGCATCAAAGCAGTACAACCAGCAATACTTGCAAACATAGGGAAATTGGCAGCAGAAGAGGAGGAGAGTGAGTGAGATTGGGAGCTTTACCTAGGTACATTTAATCCTGACTCAATGAACGGGTGTGGACTAGATGATTTCGTCAGGTCCCTTCTAGCCCTACATTTCTATGATCTCATACTGACACTAGCATTCAAACATTTCTGGAAGCAGCTTACATAGTAAGTTCCATGCAAAGTCCTTGGTGAGGACAGCACCATTGTGGACACAGCAACATGGGTATGACTTGTGTCGGGCTTTTCAGTGGGACACTCACATCTGGGCGACACTAACCCAGTTGCTCAGGCCCAGGTGATGGACACCTGGACTAACTCTGCAGTGAAGATGTGTCTCTAGAGACTACACATTTAAAATACTTTTCTATTATAGGAAGTCCAATTACCCATGTAACTATTAACACATTACAGTTTCCCCACTGACACACTACAATTATGTTGCAAAATATTTGGCAATAAAGGCTTAATTCTTCACCCATTGAGGTCAATAGCAAATCTTTCATTTAGTTCAGGGTGAGCAAAACTAAATGCAAAGGTACTAATCTTACAAAGACAGATGCACGTATTTAACTTTGAGATCCCACAGGGGTCTGTCCTGAGTCTGGTACTACACTTCTACCCTGATACAACGCTGTCCTTGGGAGCCAAAAAATATCTTGCCACGTTATAGGTGAAACTGTGTTATATTGAACTTGCTTTGATCCGCTGGAGTGCGCAGCCCTGCCCCCCTGGAGAGTTGCTTTACCGCATTATATCTGAATTCGTGTTATATCAGGTCTCCTTATATCGGGGTAGAGGTGTATTCAAGTATTTTCATTAATGACTTACATAATGGAGTGGAGAGTATGCTGTTCGGAGTAGATATTAGGAAAACCTTTTTAACTACAAGGGTAGATAAGCTTCTGAACAGGCTTCCGAGGGAGATTGTGAAATCCCCATCACTGGAGGTCAGAGAGTTAATCATTATTCATAAAGATTTACAATTGTGGAGAAAAATTAAATTACAAATATGTATACTTGGATAAAATGACTTGGGTATTTGCTATTTCTTTGGTTAATAGAAACAAATCTATTTAGAGTTACTTAGGTCTTACCACAGAAGTTAAAAGGTTTCATTTTCCTCTTCTTTTATATATTACATGTCTTTATTACATTAGGGGCTTGTACACACTAGTGCTTACTTAGGTAGAACTTAAGTCGCTCAGGGGTGTTGAAAAGCCACCCCCAAGTGACCTAAGTTACACCAATCTAAGGACTTGTCTATACTTGCCGCTAAATTGGCACTGCTGCGATCAACACAGCAGTGTCGATTTAGTGGGTCTGGTGAAGACCCACTAGGTTGATGGCAGAGCGCTCTCCTGTCAACTTCTGTACTCTACCTCCCCAAGAAGTGTAAGGTAAGTTGGCAGGAGAGCATCTCCCATCGACTTCAGTTATGTAACTTAGTTAACTGAAGTAGCATAACTAAGGTCGACTTACAGCATTAGTGTAGATGCGCCCTCAGTACCAGTGTGGACAGTGCTAGGTTGGCGGGAGAAGCTCTCCTGCCAACATAGCTACCACCACTCAGAGAGGTGGAGTAATTATGCCGATGGGAGAGAGGTCTCCCATCAGCATAGATCATCTGCATTAGCAGCATTACAGCAGCGCAGCTACATCAGTACAGCTGTGCCGCAGTAGTGATTCTGGTGTTGGCTAGCCCTAGGTTGTCAATATTTCTATTCAAATTACTGTTTTATTTCTATGACATTTATCTCATGGGTCATTTCTCAGTATTGTCAGTACTAAAGTTAAGACTGAGAGCTCATTTCTATGTAAACCTCTTCCTTTTAACTGCATGTTGCTTTTTTCAAATTATCTTCTGGCGAGAAATGATCAGTCTTGGCCTTAACCCCACATTAATAAAAATAAAGAAACACGTGAGCATGCACACAAACAAACCAAAATTCCCACCCTAATCAAGCTATAGCTTTGTACAAAGTTGTAACTGTGGAGTGAAGAGAAATGACACTTACCAAGTGCTGCAGTAAGCTTCCCTTTAAAAAAGTACAGAAATAAATATTAATGATTATTCAGAGTTTCTTTCTGTATTGGCACACAGTTAAAGGACTGAATTCTATGTGTATGAAATTCACCATGGAGTTCAGGGCTGTGTCTGAGTTATGTGAATGCTGGGCAGAGCGATTTTACAGTCAATATATTTTGACTCTGACTCAGAACTTGGTTTTGAAGTTTTAAAATTGCTATAAATTTGTTTGCTCTCTGAAGATTGTGAGCATTTACTTACTGACTTTCCTCAGATGTAGTTCTATAGGGCTTAGCCACTGAGGGTGTGTCTGACACTGCAATAAAAGGCCAAAGGCTGGCCTGGAGCAGCAGACTCAGGCTCCTGGGGCTTGGGCTGCCTAGCTATAAAATCACAGTGTAGACCGGGGTGGGCAAACTTTTTGGCCCGAGGGCCACATATGGGTGGGGAAATTGCATGCAGGGCCATGAATGACGGGCTGGGACAGGGGATTGGGGTGCGGGAGGGGGTGTGGTGTGCAGGAAGGGGCTTAGGGCAAGGGGTTGAGGCACAGGAAGGGTGCAGGGTGAATGAGGGGGCTCAGGGCAGAGGGTTGGGGTGCAGGAGGGTGTGGGGTGCGGCTGGGGGCTCAGGCAGGGGGTTGGGGTGCGGGAGGAGTGTGGCAGGGGGTTGGGGTGCAGGAGATGGTTGGGGTGCAGGCTCTGGCCCAGCGCCGCTTACCTTGAGCAGCTCCAGGTGCAGCAGCGTGCAACGGGGCTAAGACAGGCTCCCTGCCTGCCCTGGCCCCACACCGCTCCTGGAAATGGCTGGCACCTCGTCCCTGCGGCAGTGTAGACCTAGCCAGCCCAAGCCCGAACCCAAAGATCTACACTGCTACTTTTAGCCCTGCAGCACAAGCCCTGTGAGCCTGAGTCAGTTGATCTGGGCTCTGAGACTCACTGCTGAAGTTGTTTGTTTTTGCTTGTAGACGTGCCCACAGTGTCACTGTACTTTAGGTGTAGCTTGCTACTTTTACAAGTTACTTGTCTTTGGTTTTAGGTTGTAATTATTAATGTAATGGCTCAGAGATTATTTCTATTCAACCTGGAGAATCTGAGAGAGATCGTTGCAATACAAAACTCGATTTTGTTGAGTAAAACACTTCAGATTACATTTTGTTTTGAAATTTCTCAGGTTCAGTCTTGTCCCAATTTCTTTTAAAAAGCTGAAGTAAAAATGAACCAACTCCAGAAAAATTAAAGAGAAACACCCACAGAAGATCCCCCATTGCACAAAAGTTTTCTCCTCAGTGGGAGGTGAATCAGACTTACCAATTTCTGCATCATATTGTCCATAAAAAGAAATAAATAAATATCAGTTTTTGTTATGTGTTGCCCTCTTCTTATTTTATTTCCCTTTATCATTAACATGACATTTAAGGCTGCAATATTCTATTAAATCTCCTCTTCAGGAGATCAGAGCAGAGGATCTGGTGGTACCTTCTGGTCTTAAACTCTAGTCTATGACTCTATTGCTTATCAATTTTTCAATTTAGATTTTGGAATGAAATGTATCCAGTTTAGTCTTTCCTCACATTTCATAAAGTTACATTAAAAAACAAACCCACACACACCCAAAAAAGCAAGCAAGCAAACAAAAACAGGTTTCATAGTTCAATAAAATTTTAAAAGTTTAATTTACAATCAAGCAACTCCACACCAATTAAACAACTCCTATCTGAGGATCCAATTTTGTACAACTGTTTTCTTGTCAGGGGGTGGGGATAATGACACTTACCAATTTCTATATGTTGGCTCCCTAAAATAAACAGAAATAAATATAAAAGTTTATTATGCGCTTCCCTTATATGTTATTTTGCTGTATCATCAATACAAAAGTTAAGGCTGAGAAATTATTTCTATGCAACTTCCTCTTCTGCATTACTTATCTTGCCCATCACTCCTCCAATAACATTTTGGAATGAAGTTTATCTAATTTAAACTTACCTCAGATTTTTTAAAACTACATGAACATGTACACACTCACACAAACAAATCAAACAAAAGACACAAACAGGTCAATATACAACTGTGTAAGTGTTGTGACAGACCCAGACCAGTGGGGTACAGAAGTCTGGTAGAGGGTAAATATACTGGTCACTGGATGAGTAGTTTTCTGTTCCCTGAGTCACCAGACCTATTGGGATCCAGGAAGTGGGCGGGCTTCGGGGCCTCGAAGGGAGAGACACCGGAGTAGTCCTGTCCATTTCCGGAGCCGCTCCGACACTCTGCCCTCTAAACCTAGCCAGTTCTCCGGCGGAGACGGATGCGTGGCAGAAAGGTAAATGCCGAGATAGAGCAGCGGACCCGCGCTCCACCGGATGGCCTGAAGCGCGGGTGGGAGGGAGCTCGCCTGCCACCTGTCCCCTACCACCAGGCTAGAGCTCTTGACCGAGTTAACCCGGGCAGAGGAGGCCGCCGAATAGATGGTCTGGCAAGCCTCCACCCGCACCAAGTCACCCGGGTCTTGGACCACGTCGTCGGCGTACGCCGACAGGACCAGCCGCAGCACCAACCCTGCCAACCTCCTACGGAGGAGACAGAGGAAGGGCTCAATTGCCAGAGCATATAGCTGGCCCGAGAGGGGGCACCCTTGACGTACTCCTCGCCCGAAGCTGATCGGTTCGGTCAGGGTCCAGTTGAGCCTGACCAAACACTCTGCGGAGGCGTACAGCACCTGGAGAAAACCCACAAACTGGGGCCCGAAGCCAAACGCTCGCAGAGTGCCCAGGAGATACCCGTGGTCCACCCTGTCGAACGCCTTCTCCTGATCCAGGGACAGGAGGGCGAACGACAGACCATCCCTACACCCGAGTTCCAAGAGGTCTCGGACCAGATACAAGTTGTCGAAGATGGTGCGGCCCGGGATGGTGTAGGTCTGGTCTGGGTGGATCACGTCCACCAACACGGACCCTAGCCGCAGCGAGATGGCCTTCACTACGATTTTATAGTCCGTGCTAAGGAGCGAGATGGGACGCCAATTCCGTAAATCGCAGAGGTCCCCCTTCTTCGGCAATAAGGTCAGCACGGCTCGCCTGCACGAAAGAGGGAGGACCCCGCCCTGCAAAGACTCGGCCCAGACGGTGACAAGGTCCGGGCCGAGGACGTCCCAAAACATGCGGTAGAACTCCACGGTCAGCCCATCCATGCCCAGCGATTTATTGGTGGGCATGCGGCGGAGGGCTTCCGAGAACTCGGCCAGAGTGAGAGGCAGCTCCAGCCGGTCTCGGTCGCCTGCGCTGACCGTCGGGAGTTCATCCCAGAACATTCTGCAAGCATTAGGATCGGTCGGATCCGGGGAGAAAAGGCCTGCGTAGAAGGCCCTGGCCCTCCCGCACATTTCCGCCGGATCCGTGAGGGGGGTGCCGTCCTCTGCTAGAAGGCAGGTGACGTGCTTTTTAGCCCCCCTCTTTTTCTCCAGGGCGTAGAAGAAGCAGGAACCGCGATCCATCTCCCGAAGGAGGCGGATGCGGGATCGAACAAAGGCACCTCGGGCCCGATGGTCCTCGAGGGTCCGCAGCTCTTCCCGCTTCTCCCGGCACGCTCCGCAGAGGGATGGATCACCGGGGCTGATGGCCAGACGCCTCTCCAGCTCTAAGACCTCCCGTTCCAACTGCCCTATCGCCGCATCCCTCCGTCGGCTGGCGCCCCGGGTGTAGTCACGGCAGAAGAGCTGGGCGCGCACCTTCCCCAGGTCCCACCACCGTCGCGCCGAGGGAAAGGCACGCCGCTGCCCTCGCCAGGCTAGCCAGAACTCCTGGAAGGACGCCACGAAGCCCACATCCTCCAACAAGCTATTATTAAAGTGCCAATAGGCTGGCCCCGGCCTCTCCGCGCAGAGAGAGGCTGTCACGGTGGCTAGATGGTGATCTGAAAAAGGGGCCGGCCGGACGCTGGAGGAGTGGGCCCGGGAAAGATGGAAGCGTGACATATAGATGCGGTCCAACTGGGAGTGGTACGACCGATGGACCTCCACCCGGACAAAAGTGAATGTCGAAACGTCATCCGGGTGGTGGTTGCGCCAGACGTCCACCAGGGAGTGATGTTCGACGATCTCCCGGAGGACGTCCGCGGCGGCCTGGTGCTGCTCGGTTCCCGAGCGGTCCCATTCCTCAAGGGTGGTGTTAAAGTCCCTGCCCAGGACCAGGCACTCGCGAGGATCCAAGGTGCCGAGGAAGGCGGACGCCTGCTGATAAAAACACAACCTCTCCGGGCCCAATGTCGGGGCGTAAACGTTGACGAGATTAACCACAAGCACCTCCATGCGGACCCGGAGGTGCAGCAGGCGGCCCGGCACAGCCTCGGTGACCCCCAGCATCTCAGGCCGTAGGTCGGGGGAGAACAGGGTCGCCACTCCAGCCATACGAACTGTGAGGTGGCTAAAATAGACCCTGCCCCCCCACTCCAGCCGCCAGCTAGCTTCAGCGGCCGGATCCGTATGGGTCTCCTGCAGGAAAATCACAGAGTACCCCCCCTCCCGAAGGAAGGAGAGCACCTGGCTCCTGCGGAGACCCATCCTACAGCCCCGGGTGTTTAATGTTGCGAAGATGATCGGTGCCATGAGGAGGGCTGGGTGGGATCCTCGCTAGCAGAGACACCCACGGCCTCCGTCGGGCCGCGCAACAATCCGTGACCTACCCCATAAGCGATTAAGGAGTCACGGAAGAGGCGGACCCGTTGGTAGGCCGCTGCGGCCTGCCTCCCGGTCCTCTTACCCTTCCCCATGAGGGCCCTTGCGGCCCGGAGGATCTGATGGAAATCCCCCCATCGCTGGAGTGCAAGCTGTACCTTGTTGCGGGAGCCACGGACGTCCTCAAGGAAGTCCCATAGCTCCTCTCTCAGCGTATGGGGGGGTGGGGTTATTGATCTATGGCTATCCCCCTGTCACAGCCCCGTGGCCCACCGAGACGGGCAAGCAGGGGGCAGACCCTCGACGTGGCGTCCGATGGGCTGGCGCCACGTGGCCCGCCTCAGACCCTGGCTCAATGGGGGGCGACGGAGGGAAAATAGCAGCCCCTGGTAGGTCGGGACAGGGAAAAACAAAGGCCGCTCCTTGGGGGTCATCCTCTGGGATATGGAAGGAGACAACCCCAGGGGCGGCAATAGCATCATGGGAAGTGGAGGGGACAGGGACGGGGTCAGTGACAAGGGCAGGGTCGGAGTCAGGAATAGGGACAGGGAAAGGGGCGATAGTGGGATCGGGGGCCTCAGCAGCCAGGCCACTGGGTGGGGAGGGTGGCACCCCACAAAGGGGCTCAGGGATTTGCAGGGAGGGAGGTGGGCCCTCGGCGATGCCGGACTCGTGCTCCAAGGCAGATGGTAAGGCCACGGCATCCGTAGGTGGAGAATCCCCACCCGGAAAGGAGGTCGGCTGTCCCTCAGCCATGAGGGAGTCCCCTGGTGACTCGGGTCCCGGTTGCGTGGCACTGGCCGTCGCCTCAAGAGGCTCGGCGGCTGCTAGCGGGGTGCCATCTGCAGCTGGGATGGTGGAAGAGTCCAGGGGCTCCTGGGAGGCGGGAGTGGAAGTAGTGGGTAAGGGGACGGAATACGGGGAAAGGGGGGCCGAGGCAAGGTCGCTCAGATCGAGGCCCGCTGGCAGAGGGTCGTCCTCCCCCTGGGTAACCAGGGTCAGACCCAGGGCCTCGATCTCCTCATGAATGGAAGGGAGATCACCTTCCACCACCCCAGGGCTCTCCCCTCCTGCACCCGAAGCGACGCTCGCCTTGGTGCGTGCAGGGGCTTCAGATTGTAAGGGGGCGAGAGGGGTTCCATCAGGGGTTTCCATAGGAAGGGACACCGGAGGAGGGGTAGTGATTTCCTCCGATGCTGCCACGTCTTCCCTAGCCGGCAATGGTGGACAAAACCCACCCGGGGGCAAAGCGGAAGGCTCAGCATCGGTTCCCCCCTTCCTGGTCTTCCGGGGGGCTACCGCATCAGATGGAAGGAGCGGAGCTCGAGCCTTCCGCTTGCCCCGCTTCCCCTGCACTAAGGACCAGCCCTCCATGGCATCATCTGGGGGCTGGCTAACAGGAGTTGGGTCAGGGAGCAAGAGCGAAGGCTTAGGGACTCGGGGAGGCAATGGTGGGGCAGCATGTAGGAGGGAGGATTCTCTCTGGGGCATGCCCTCTTCTATGCCCGGCGATATCCCTACCTCACCCTCCTCCACAGGCCCCGCCAGATTGCAGGCGGCAGAGGCGGGGCCTTCTTGCTCGTCTGGGCGCACTGGGGGAAGATACCCCTTGGGCCCGAGCGGGAGCATTGGTGGACCGGAAAGGAGGAGGGGTGGCTTCGAGCGCCGGGCAGCTAGGGGCGCCGGCGATGACGGGGCCGGCGCCCTGCCGGGGCTCGGGGGTCCCGGATGTCCCTCCGTGCCGGGCCAAAAGGCAGTCCCTCCGGACGTGTCCCATCGCTCGGCAGAGGTAGCACCGGGCCTCCCCCATTGAATAATGTACCCAGTAGCGGGCCCCCTGGTAGGGGACCAAGAAGGACCCCTCGAGCGCCTCACAATCACGTGCCGCCGGCAGTAGTTGTAACTTTACCTGCCGGCGGAATGAGAGGATGTGACGGAGGGCGGGGTCTTTGCAGCCCAATGGGAGAGGGCTGACCACAGAGATCGGCCTCCCCAGGGTAGAGAGAGCGGGTAACAGGGCGGCATTTGGAAGGAAGGGAGGGACAGAAGTCAGGACCAGTCAGGCGCCCAGGTCTTCTAGCGGCTCCAGGGGGACATACATGCCCCCCACCGCCAGGCCCTTCTCCACTGCCTCCTGGGCGGCGGCCTCTGATGCTAGGAAGAAGACGACCTTTCCGTACATCTTGGAGGCCGCCACAATGGCTGTGGGCTCCACCACCCTCGCCAACGCCCGCACGTAGGTCTCCACGTGGGGCGAGGCAGGTACCAGGAGGCAACGGACGCCGTGCTTCCTGGTCAAGGTGGGGAAGGGGCCCCGGCCGCTATTGATGGTAGCAGAGGCGGTGGATGGGGGAGATGACGTAGCGGCAGGCGGGGGGGCCGCCGCCACCTGGGCGTATGCCCTGGGAGCTGGGGGTGGGACACTCATAGAGCTGGTGGAGGGAACAGCAGGGAGGGACGCCGCGGCTTGTTGCGGGGCTGCGGCAGTGGGGGCACCCCCTGCCATGGAGGGCCTGGCTTTTTTAGCGGGGCCTTTACCCTTCTTCGTGCCCTGGCCCTTCCTGCCGGCTGGGGGGACTCCCCCAGAGTCAGAGGGGGCAAGGGACGTGGCAGCAGCGGAGGTCACCTCGTTACTCACCGCTGCCGGTGCTCCAGCAGGGATGGTAGTAGGTGGCTTGGCAGCGGCGGTTGAGATAGAGGTTAGGGGGGATGATGGTGGGGTGGGTGGAGGAGGGGCAGCAGGGTCTGCCTGAGGGGTCTCACTCTCTTCGTCCCCTGTCATAATGAGGACAGGGGGAGAGCAAACACTGGAGGGGGGGTAGGGAAAGGGGAAGCAGTTCGACCACTCCTCCCCGCTAGGCTGTAGGCAGGGGAGGAGGGCGCGAAAAAAGGAGGGGGTTGATGGGGGGGCTATCAAGGCTAGGGGTCAGTCACCGACTCGGGGAGGGTTTCCGGCTCCTCTAGTCGCATCAAGGAAGGGGAATATAACAGCATTGGGGGGTGCAGTGAGACAAGGTCAAACTAAAATGGGGAGGGGCACAAGCGCAAGGGAGGGGACATGGGCGCACAAAGGGAGAGGCTAATCAATGCAAGGGGACCGCAGGGGAAGGGGAACAATCAGGCTGGGAGTGGGGCAGAGGAACCATGAGGCTAGCTTCAGAGGCTGGGGCGGGTCAAACAGACAAAGGTTGTAGAGGGAAAGGGCGTGGCAGGCAAACAGACTGGAGCTGGCAAGGGGCTGGGGCAAGGGAAAGGGGCAAAAGCCTGCAAGGGGCAAATGGGTAGGTAGCAGGGGCAAAGCTGGGGGCTTGCTGTAGGGGGTAGGGGGTCAGTCCAAAGGAGGGGGGGCACGTGCACCCACGTGCGCTTGCAACAAAAAAGGAAGTCCTTGTAAGCTGGCTGCTGTATCAGGCCCAATGGTGGCAACAGGGCGTGGCAAGCCTTGGGGAGCAGCTGAGTCCCAGAGGCAGGAGCCCAAGGCAGATGGTGAGTAGTCAGTGGGGGTGGTGGAGGGGGCAACGATGATGGTGGTGGTGGGGGTTGGGGGAGACACAGATGGACCAGGGGGCAGGCTCCACACCACACCCCCTGTGTCTCCACAAACACAGTCTAGATCCCCACCACAAGAGCACAGTTCAAAAGTTACTCAGTCCAGGAGGGCCCCCTCCACAGTGGTCTGTAGAATTCCTACGCGCTCCCCCACTGGCAGATGGTCCTCTTCTTCTCCTCAGGGCTCCAGCGGCTCCCCAGCAGCAAACGTAGCAGCTCCAGGCGGCAGTCTGGTGGCCAGCAGGAAGGACCCTTCTCAGGTGGAGGTGGTGGTGGCATTCTCAGCAGCAGGAGCAATGGTTGGGGTCTCTCCCTCCGCTTCTCTGGGGAGTGGGCCAGTAGGCCCCCCCCAAGGGGCTGTAGCTGGAACAGCAGCACCCAAGGGTGTGGGTGGGTCTAGCAGCCAGCCAGCAAGCAGGTAGCAGAGAAAGAGGAGGAGCAGTCCCCTACCTCCCTCCAGGCCAGAGGGCTACAGGAGAGTGATCTATTAGTCCCAGGTTAGACACAGTTTCTGTTCCCTGAGTGACCAGAGTAGGGGCTGCATTAGAGTAATCAGGAATCTGCTAGAACCAGTTAAGGCAGGCAGGCTAATTAGGACACCTGGAGCCAATTAAGAAGAAGCTGCTAGAATCAATTGAGGCAGGCTAATCAGGGCACCTAGGTTTTAAAAGAAGCTCACTTCAGTTTGTGGTGCGAGTGTGAGGAGCTGGGAGCAAGAGGTGCAAGGAGCTGAGAGGTTGGGCTGCTGGAGGACTGAGGAGCACAAGCGTTATCAGACACCAGGAGGAAGGTCCTGTGGTGAGAATAAGGAAGGTGTTTGGAGGAGGCCATGGGGAAGTAGCCCAGGGAGTTGTAGCTGTCATGCAGCTGTTACAGGAGGCACTATAGACAGCTGCAGTCCACAGGGCCCTGAGCTGGAACCCGGAGTAGAGGGCGGGCCCGGGTTCCCCCCAAACCTCCCAATTGACCTGGACTGTGTGTTCTTCCAGAGGGGAAGGTCTCTGGGCTGTTCCCCAACCCACATGGTGAATCTCTGAGGCAAGAAAATCCACCAATAATTGCAGGACCCACCAAGATAGAGGAGGAACTTTGTCACAGTGTGTACAAACAATGTATTTGTGGAAAAAGAGAAAATTAAACTTACCAATTTCTTCAGTACGTTTCCCTTAAAAATATAGAAATAAATATTATCATCTCCTTTCTTCACGAAACAGAGTTAAAATATGTATGAAATTCACTAGGAGCACAGAGGGATGTGTCTGAATTTTGTGAAACTTGGACAAAGACATTTTTTATGCATGAAATTCACCAGGGTTTACAGATAGCTGTGTCTGAGTGATGTGAGAGATACTATTATTTTCTCTGTAACCAAGGAACAAATGTGTTTATTTACTGACTTACCACAGGGGCATCTTTATAGGGCCCATCACTGTAATGTTAATGCACTATACTTTAGTAGCAAAAAAGAGATTTGAAGTACAAATAGGAGAGACCAGGCTTTGCAGAACCTTGTTTCAAGTGGGACCAGAGATGAGAACTGGGAGGAGCGGGAGCTGGAGGACCAAGCAGGATGTAGGGATGTAAAAGGTTAACCGGTAAGCATTAGTCTTACCAGTTAACCCGCCTTAACCGTTAATCCCGGGACGGCCGGCCCCAGCAACCCTGCGCCTGCCTGCCTGCTGACCCCAGCAGCATCACCTGGCTGGAGCGGCCCCAGCCACCGGAGCAGTGCCGCCTGGCTGGAGTGGCCCCAGCCATGCTGCCTGGCAAGAGCAAAGCCGGCCGGCTGGAGCGGCCCCAGCTGCAGGATTGTCCCCAGACAAACAAAATATTTTTAATCATTTAAATGGTTAATTTTTAAATGGTATTTACATCCCTGGCAGGATGCAGATGCATCAGCTATGATCTGATTCTCTGGCTCAGTTCTACTGCCAGAGACTCTCCTCCCTCCAGTTCCCCTCCCCACCTCCCCTCTACCAATAAATTCACATGTATTCTTCTCCTTTATTTAGGACAAGACCAGCAGGTCACATATTCTTTTAATGTTAAATTCCTGAAGTGCCCTTATTAATTTATTAGGCTAAAACCTGTATTTATAGTATATTTCTCCCTCTAATATTTACCTTTCCTTGTAAAGAGATAAACAGTGAGGCTAATGAAACCAAACAAAACCACCAGGATCACACTCAGAGCCACCATCCAGGGATTAACCCTCGGGAAAAAGGGATCTAAAAAACAAAAAATCCAGGACTTGCCTTAGTTTGGAAGCGGTGACTAAAAACATGTTTTTATTCCATACAAACACATAAATAGTGCCCAGCATGATTTGTGTGAGATAAGAATGAAAGAGTGGTCAGGTCTACCCTACACAACCAACCAGAAACTGATTTTAAAAGTGGCTCCAACCAACACAGCTTTAACACTGATTTATCCTTGAAAAAACAGGCCTGATTTGATTGATTGATATTCAGAGGGCCATAGAGTTCAGATATAAATTCTCTGCTAATAAAACCCCATTGACTTCAATAGAGTTACACCAGCAAAGAATTTGGCACTCAGTGTTCAGCAAAATTCACAAATTGCCAAATTAATTATCATATTTTTGAAAAACCCACTATTACCCCCAAATGTTTGGATAAGAATCAAAATTCCTCCAAACATTTGTGCAGCAAACTAATTAAATTTTATTTGCTGTTCTTGTGCTCACAGTCAGAGGTGGATTAAGGTTTCATGAGGCCCTGGGCCACAGAAAGTGGGGGGGCCCTCCCCAACTCTCCTGCCCCGTTCCGCCCACAGTCCTGCCCACAGCCCCACCCCATTCTCATTGAATGTCAGAAGAAACAGCACCACGACTTAGGTGGCATTTCACACAACAACTAATGAAGAACGAGTTGGTGCAGCAACAAGATCACAAACAAGCCACAGTACAAAATTTACCACATTAATAAAAGGTTTCAGAGTAGCAGCCGTGTTAGTCTGTATCCGCAAAAAGAACAGGAGTACTTGTGGCACCTTAGAGACTAACAAATTTATTAGAGCATAAGCTTTCGTGGACTACAGCCCACTTCTATGCATCCGAAGAAGTGGGCTGTAGTCCACGAAAGCTTATGCTCTAATAAATTTGTTAGTCTCTAAGGTGCCACAAGTACTCCTGTTCTTTTTGCACATTAAAAAAAGTCATTTATGGTGCATTTAAGGTTGCAGGAATAGAAAGTGTCAGTGGATTGAGTGAAAATTTCTTCTAAAAAATGTTGGAAGCTTGTTTTTTTTGCTTTTGGGTTTTTTGTTTTTGTTTGTTTCTTTTATTTTGTGCTAGAGTATCAGGAAAGTCGGACTCAACATTAAATTTACATGAAATCCAAATCTTTGATAGTCTGAATATAATTAAGGGAATCAAATTGCCTGAACTGTGACTCATAGAATCATAGAATATCAGGGTTGGAAGGGACCTCAGGAGGTCAGCTTGTCCAACCCCCTGCTCAAAGCAGGACCAATCCCCAACTAAAAAACCTCTAAGGCCTTGGCTACACTTACCGGCAAGTTCGACGGCTGGAAATCGAACTTCTGGGTTCGACTTATCGCGTCTAGTCTGGACGCGATAAGTCGAACCCGGAAGTGCTCGC
This sequence comes from Chrysemys picta bellii, assembly GCF_011386835.1. NCBI lineage: Eukaryota > Metazoa > Chordata > Testudines > Emydidae > Chrysemys > Chrysemys picta. The sequence continues at coordinate 30,258,146 of NC_088802.1, read as the reverse complement.
CGTCGACTGCGGTACTCCAGCTCGCCGAGAGGAGTACCGCGGAGTCGACGGGGGAGCCTGCCTGCCGAGTGTGGACCAAGGTAAGTTTGAACTAATTCGAAATAAGGTACTTCGAACTTCAGCTACGTTATTCACGTAGCTGAAGTTGCGTACCTTAGTTCGAATTAGGGGGGGTAGTGTAGACCAAGCCTAAGGAAGGAGATTCCACCACCTCCCTAGTGAAAAAGTTTTTTCCTAATATCCAACCTAAACCTCCCCCCACTGCAACTTGAGACCATTACTCCTTGTTCTGTTCTGACTCTGCAAATATACCAGCCTCCCATCTTCTTTTTGTATGTGGATTATGAAATATCCACTACAGATTCTTCAGTTCTTTTCTTCCTATGTTTTGTTTAGTTTCTAGTGGTGGTGAGTTCAGAGTGGGGTTTGGATGGTAACTGACCTGCTATAGAAATGGCTGATTCCTTGTCTTGATTAAGAATGGTGTTCCTGATGCAGCAGGACAAGTTTTGGTTTGAATGCTCCGTTACAATGATAGCAGTTTTTGTTTCAAACAGGCCGTTATCATCTCGGGATGTTGTTTCAGAGACTGACAGTAGATATCTCCCACTGAGATCTCTCCACAGTACTTCAGGCTCTGGGTACCAATCAGTTGATTGACAAACCACCCGGATCCCTCCATTCTGGTGACCCTCAACAGAGATGAGAGGAGCAGAGCCTAGACCTAAGAGGAAAAATACATAAAATGGTGTTAATTCCATGAATTAATTTATAAAGCATAAGGGAAAAGGGACAGTTTGTGGGTCCCTTACTCACACTAGAAAGCACTAATTCACATGGATAGTCAGTGGAAGGGATAAATGAATACTGGAATCTCTGAAATCCCAACACGTATGGGGACACAAAAATGTGAACAAGTATTTAAAATAATTTCACCGAGTCAGTGGGAAATATTGTCATCTTAACACAGGAGTAACTGAGTGCTGAGCACCTTTGGCGATATGACACTTGATTTAGATATTTAAATAGGACCTGAACTCTTTGAAAATCTGGTTTTTAGTGCATTGGATGGAGATATATATATAACTGGCTTAATGGTTACAGTGTCAAAGGAGCAGGGGAGAAATGCTCAGTCTTGTGTAAGAGTAGAAAATACATAACTTCCCACCCCACCCACCCACCATCACCATTATACTGCCTCCGCAAATAACAAGGCTGCATTCGATTTTAAATAATTTCTAAGTAACAACCAGCAGTGAACCAATAAGAAGGCCATAAAAGTGTGGCAATCCCACCATAGCCACACATCCTAGAAACAGCTGCAGAGCAACTGGAAGGCCATATTTGTCCAGAAGTCCTTTCTCTCCTAACTTCAAACAAAAATTTATTTTGGGCAAGAAAGTGCCTTCGCCATCCTGAAAATGTTTTTAACAACATGTTGGGGAAGTTTTCAGACTATTTCCCCCAAGTATGAACATTGCTGTTTGCTGAAATTTAGATGCACTGTGTTATTCTAAAACAATTCACAAGCAGGGAGTCCGAGTTACTGTAATAAGAAAGAATAAAGCCTGCAGCCCACACAAAGATAATACAGACACAAGCCACTGACCTGCTACCTGCAGTTCCAATACAGTTATTTCATCAAATGTATCATCTTGAACAAAGCAGTGGTATAGTCCTTCATCAGACTGTCTGATATTGAAAATCCTCAAGGCAATGTTTCCATCTGTGAGCCCAGCTTTCAAAAGCTCCGTCCTTCCCCGATACTCTGGCATCTGCATTTCATACTGATCCTTCCCATCATGGTAGCAGTGCACAAAGGAAGAAAACTCAGACCGGAACCATCTCACCTCCATGTTTACAGCACTCATCCTGGGGGACAGGTGACAAGATAACACTGTTTCCTGACCCACGATGGCAATGACAGGGTCACTGGGTCCAATCACTGTGAATTGGGCTGCAAAATGCACCAGGACAAAAAAAATAAGCTCAAAGGAAAATGAGGATTTGATATGAAGGTCACATCCAACAGGTTCTATTTTATACAAACTTTCCAGAAAATTCACCCAGAGGCAGATACCTGCCATGGAAAACTTCAGTTTGAATGTTTAAGGGAGAGCAGTGCTCTGTTCTAAGAACAGACAGCCTCAGTGTATAGCACAGGCACACAGCACTAAGATAGTGTGTGGAGCTGATAACAGGCAAGCTTGGTACTGGGGATTTCCCTACACCCCCACCCCGAATTTCCCCAACACCCCCCCAGTAGTCAACTAGGGTATGTCTACACTACGAAATTACGTCGAATTTATAGAAGCCAGTTTTATAGAAATCGGTTGTATACAGCCGATTGTGTGTGTCCCCACATAAAATGCTCTAAGTGCTCTAGTCGGCGGACCGCGTCCACAGTACCGAGGCTAGAGTCGACTGCCGGAGCATTGCACTATGGGTAGCTATCCCACAGTTCCCGCAGCCCATTGGAATTCTGGGTTGAAATCCCAGTGCCTGAATGATGCAAAACAGTGTCGCGGGGGGTTCTGGGTACATGTCATCAGGCCCCTCCCCCTCCGTTAGAGCACCGGCAGACAATAGATTCGTGCCTTTTTACCTGGGTTACCTGTGCAGACAACATACCACGGCAAGCATGGAGCCCGCTCAGCTCAGCTCAGCGTCACCATATGTCATCTGGGTGCCGGCAGACGTGGTACTGCATTGCTACACAGCAGCAGCTAACTGCCTTTTGGCGGTAGATGGTGTAGCATGACTGGTAGCCGTGGGGCTGGCAGCCGTAGGGCTGCATTGCACCAGCCCCTTGCCTTTTGGTAGATGATATATTACGACTGGTATCCATCGTCGTCGTACTGCAGTGGCTGTCAATCATTGGCACCTGGGCAGACATGCTACTGTCTTGATGATGATGGCTATCAGTTGTAGTATGCTATTTTCTGCCAATTGCCCAGTATTGTCTGCTAAGCACCCAGAAGAGGCCGAGGGCAATCTGGGTGCTGGCAGACGTGGAGCTGGCAGATGTGGGGCTGCATTGCTACACAGCAGCAGCCCCTTGCCTTTTGGTAGAAGATGGCATATTCCAATTGATATCCATCATCGTCGTACTGCAGAGGCTATCAGTCATGCTGCACCGTCGGCTGCCAGCTTAAGATGTAAAAAAATAGATTTGTTCTATATTCATTTGCTTCCCCTCCCTCCGTGAAATCAATGGCCTGCTAAGCCCAGGGTTTTCAGTTTAATCTTTGGGGGGACCATTCTGTGTGACAGTTGTTTGTGTTTCTCCCTGATGCACAGCCACCTTTCTTGATTTTAATTCCCTGTACCTGTACGCCATGTCGTCACTCAGCCCTCCCTCCTTTCCCTGGTCCATCAGACACTAGTTTCGCGCCTTTTTTCAGACCAGGCGCCATAGCTAGCACTGGGATCATGGAGCCTGCTCCGATCACCGCGGCAATTATGAGCACTATGAACACCACGCGCATTGTCCTGGAGTATATGCAGAGCCAGGACATGCCAAGGCGAAACCCGGACCAGCTGAGGAGGCGATTGCAGCGCGGCGAAGAGAGTGATGAGGAAATTGACATGGACATAGACCTCTCACAAGGCACAGGCCCCAGCAATGTGGAAATCATGGTGTCACTGGGGCAGGTTCATGCCGTGGAACGCCGATTCTGGGCACGGGAAACAAGCACAGACTGGTGGGACCACATCGTGCTGCAGGTGTGGGACGATTCACAGTGGCTGCGAAACTTTCGCATGCATAAGGGCACTTTCATGGAACTTTGTGACTTGCATTCCCCTGCCCTGAAGCGCCAGAATACCAGGATGAGAGCAGCCCTCACAGTTGAGAAGCGAGTGGCGATAGCCCTGTGGAAGCTTGCAACGCCAGACAGCTACCGGTCAGTCGGGAATCAATTTGGAGTAGGCAAATCTACTGTGGGGGCTGCTGTGATCCAAGTTGCCAGGGCAATGAAAGACCTGGTGATAGCAAGGGTAGTGACTCTGGGCAAAGTGCAGGCAATAGTGGATGGTTTTGCTGAAATGGGATTCCCAAACTGTGGTGGGGCCATAGACGGAACCCATATCCCTATCTTGGCACCGGAGCACCAAGCCACCGACTACGTAAACCGCAAGGGGTACTTTTCAATGCTGCTGCAAGCCCTGGTGGATCACAAGGGACGTTTCACCAACATCAACGTGGGATGGCCGGGAAAGGTACATGATGCTCGCGTCTTCAGGCACTCTGCTCTGTTTCGAAAGCTGGAGGAGGGGACTTTCTTCCCGGACCAGAAAGTAACCGTTGGGGATGTTGAAATGCCTATAGTGTTCCTTGGGGACCCAGCCTACCCCTTAATGCCATGGCTCATGAAGCCGTACACAGGCAGCCTGGACAGGAGTCAGGACCTGTTCAACTACAGGCTGAGCAAGTGCCGAATAGTGGTGGAATGTGCATTTGGACGTTTAAAAGCGCGCTGGCGCAGCTTACTGACTCGCTCAGACCTCAGCGAAAAGAATATCCCCATTGTTATTGCTGCTTGCGGTATGCTCCACAATATCTGTGAGAGTAAGGGGGAGACATTTATGGCAGGGTGGGAGGTTGAGGCAAATCGCCTGGCCGCTGATTACGCGCAGCCAGACACCAGGGCGGTTAGAGGAGCACAGCAGGGCACGGTGCGCATCAGAGAAGCTTTGAAAACGAGTTTTGTGACTGGCCAGGCTACGGTGTGAAACTTCTGTTTGTTTCTCCTTGATGAATCCTCCGCCCCACCCGGTTCACTCTACTTCCCTGTAAACCAACCACCCCACCCTCCCCTCCCCACTTCGAGCACCGCTTGCAGAGGCGGTTCCTCACACAACTAGGGGGATAATTGCCAAGGTAGCCTGGGATGGGTGGGGGAGGAGGGAAGGAAAAGGACACACTGCATTTTAAAACTTTAACTCTTATTGAAGGCCAGCCTTCTGATGCTTGGGCAATCATCCGGGGTGGAGTGACTGGGTGGCCGGAGGCCCCCCCACCGTGTTCTTGGGCGTCTGGGTGAGGAGGCTATGGAACTTGGGGAGGAGGGCTGTTGGTTACACAGGGGCTGTAGCGGCGGTCTCTGCTCCTGCTGCCTTTCCTGCAGCTCAACCATACCCTGGAGCATATCAGTTTGATGCTCCAGCAGACGGAGCATCGACTCTTGCCTTCTGTCTGCAAGCTGACGCCACCTATCATCTTCAGCCCGCAACTTGCTCTGTTCATCCCGTGATTCAGCCCGCCACCTCTCCTCTCATTCATACTGTGCTTTTCTCATGTCTGACATTGACTGCCTCCACACATTCTGCTGTGCTCTATCAACGTGGGAGGACATCTGGAGCTCCGTGAACATATCGTCCCGCGTCCTCCGTTTTCTCTTTCTAATGTTCACTCTCCTCTGTGAAGGAGAAACATTTGCAGCTGGTGGAGGAGAAGGGAGAGGTGGTTAAAAAAGACACATTTTAGAGAACAATGGGTACACTCTTTCGTTACAAGGTGGCATTTTTCCTCTTATAGTGAGGGCCTGCCGGTTTGGTATGAGAGATCACTCACGTAGTGCCAGGCAACAGATTTCGGCTTGCAGGCAGCCATGGTAAGCCACAGTCTTTTGGCTTTTTTAACCTTCTTAACATGTGGGAATGGTTTCAAACAGCAGCGCCCTCATTTCCCATATCAAGGATGAATTGGGTTGGCCATTTAAAATGGGTTTTCAATGTAAAAGGAGGGGCTGCGGTTTCCGGGTTAACATGCAGCACAAACCCAAGTAAACCACCCCCCCCACACACACCCAATTCTCTGGGATGATCACTTCACCCTCCCCCCACCGCGTGGCTAACAGCGGGGAACATTTCTGTTCAGAAGAGCAGGAACGGGCACCTCTGAATGTCCCCTTAATAAAATCACCCCATTTCAACCAGGTGACCGTGAATGATATCACTCTCCTGAGGATAACAAAGAGAGATAAGGAATGGATTTTGTCTGCATGCCACCAAACACCGGGACCATACGCTGCCATGTTTTGTTATGCAATGATTCCAGACTACGTGCTACTGGCCTGGCGTGGTAAAGTGTCCTACCATGGCGGACGGGATAAGGCAGCCCTCCCCAGAAACCTTTTGCAAAAGCTTTGGGAGTACATGAAGGAGAGCATTCTGGAGATGTCCCTGGAGGATTTCCGCTCCATCCCCATACACGTTAACAGACTTTTCCAGTAGCTGTACTGGCCGCGATTGCCAGGGGAAATTAATCATTAATCATTAAACACGCTTGCTTTTAAACCATGTGTAATATTTACAAAGGTACACTCACCAGAGGTCCCCTGTGTGCCCTCAGGGTCTTGGGTGAGTTCGGGGGTTACTGGTTCCAGGTCCAGGGTGACAAACATATCCTGGCTGTTGGGGAAACTGGTTTCTCCGCTTACTTGCTGCTGTGAGCTACCTACTTTACCTCCATCCTCATCTTCCTCGTTCCCCGAACCGTCTTCCCTGTGTGTTTCTCCAGTGAGGGAGTCATAGCACACGGCTGGGGTAGTGGTGGCTGCACCCCCTAGAATGGCATGCAGCTCCGCGTAGAAGCGGCAAGTTTGCGGCTCTGCCCCGGACCTTCCATTTGCTTCTCTGGCTTTGTGGTAGGCTTGCCGTAGCTCCTTAATTTTCACGCGGCACTGCTGTGGGTCCCTGTTATGGCCTCGGTCCTTCATGGCCTTGGAGATCTTTTCTAATACTTTGCCATTTCTTTTACTGCTACGGAGTTCAGCTAGCACTGATTCATCTCCCCATATGGCGAGCAGATCCCGTCCCTCCCGTTCGGTCCATGCTGGAGCTCTTTTGCGATCCTGGGACTCCATCACGGTTACCTGTGCTGATGAGCTCTGCATGGTTACCTGTGCTCTCCACGCTGGGCAAACAGGAAATGAAATTCAAACGTTCGCGGGTCTTTTCCTGTCTACCTGGTCACTGCATCTGAGTTGAGAGTGCTGTCGAGAGCGGTCACAATGAAGCACTGTGGGATAGCTCCCGGAGGCCAATAACGTTGAATTCCGTCCACGCTACCCCAATTCCGACCCGCAAAGGCCGATTTTATCGCTAATCCCCTCGTCGAAGGTGGTGTAAAGAAACTGGTTTAAAGGGCCCTTTAAGGCGAAAGAAAGGGCTTCGTCGTGTGAACGTGTCCAGGCTTAATTCGATTTAACGCTGCTAAAGTCTACCTAAACTCGTAGTGTAGACCAGGCCTAAGTTACATACAGTGCCAATTTAGTCATTGATTGGAAATTTGAATTGAAATGAAACACTAACACACTTTAAAAGCATATATAATGTATGATAAAATACTTGTACCTAAAAAAGTATAATAGGTTTGAAAAGTGTGACCAAAGATTAGCTTTTTGACACACCTGTTTTTTCTGACAATGTTGGCACATTTGTTTTGGCAATGTCAGCCAACCTTATCATTTCAAAATTATGATTTGTAAGCAAGGTCTGAATGACTCTCCCCTGACAGCTAATGATGAGCCAGGGGTGGGGCGAAGGCTTCAGGACTAGACTGTATTTACATGAACTCACCTACTCTGCTTAGCTATCCAGCAGACAGAGCTGTGTCGCCCAAGTGATCAATTTTGGCTGGTGTTGGGTTACAAATCACTTTAGTATTGAATGTGGGGGTCCTGAAATGTTGTTATCCTTACTGTATGCGTAAAGGGCAGCAGAACTGTACTTAGCCTGTCCTGATTGAGGGGGGCACCCTGAGTGCTTAATTTTTGCCAACTCTGAGCCGGCGGCACATCTAGGCTTGGCAGTTCATCACCCCTGGACCTCTGGGCTTGCCATATCAGTTATGAAAGTAAAAAACCTGCTTGAGCCCTGGCACCTCTTTCATTACAAATTAAGCACTGGTCATGCTCAACTGAACTCACTCACTAAGCAAGGGGTTTGGATGGTAGATCCCAGTGGAAGGGGGGGTGGAAGAGAACAGAGGTTTTGCTCGGTGGTGTGGGCTATCCCTAAGAATCACAGGCACTATTTGACTTGCCCCCCTCACCTATTTAAAGATAAAGCTTATTAGGCTCCATAGAGATTCTTTTGTTTTGTTAAGTGGTCGCTAAAGCTGAAATCACAGGTCTAAGTGCTTAGATCTGCTGTAGGACAGTGTTTCTGTGGAAAAGACAGCCCAGCCTGAACTCGCTGTGAGGTTCCCCCACTGAGAGCTGAAATCACTGAGAGCTGGGTGGAACCTCAAGAGACCAACTTGCAGAGGTCACAGTGGCAGGTGGCAGCAGAAGGTGACAGCACAGGACCATCGGCAATGGAGTGGTGGAGTGAACGGTGGCATGACAAACAACAGCGGCCATAGTGAGTGGCCGGAGCGAGTGGCGAGCAGCTGGAGGAACAAGCAAGGTGCCTTGTCCCCTGCACCCCCCCCCAGGGTGGGAGGTGAACTCATGTGAAAGCACCTCTGAACTCTGGGTCTTCACTGACCAAGGACAACAACTATGAGTGGGATGCGGTAGAGGGAGAAAGGAAGGACACATTAAAGAAACATTTGTTGGTTGAACTACGTTTTAGTGACTTTGCTCCAGAATGCTAGATTTTTGACTGAGAAACTTATATAAATATACATTTCCTAGTAGGCCAAGATTTTTAAAATGCATCATTTGCCAAGGCAAATATCTCACATCGTTGCTATCTCCAGAGGTCGTTATCTTTGGGAGTTTCTGCACTAAACATTTTTATTATATTATAATTAATTTTTACATAAGAATGGTCATATTGAGTCAGACCAATGGTCCACCTAGCCCAGTACTCTGTCTTCTGACAGTGGCCAATGCCAGGTGCTTCAAGGGGAATTAACAGAACAGGGCAATTATTGAGTGTTGTCCACTCCCAGCTTCTGGCAAGCAGAAGCTCTCAGAACATGGTGTTGCATCCCTGCCCATCCTGGCTAATAGCCATTGAGGGACATATCCTCCACGAACTTATCTAATTCTTTTTTAAATCCTGTTCTGGTTTTGGCCTTCACAACCACCTCTGGCAAAAAGTGTCACAGCTTGACTGTGTGTTGTGTGAAGAAGTACTTCCTTTTGTTTGTTTTAAGCCTGCTGTCTATTAATTTCATTGGGTGACGACCCCTAGTTCTTGTGTTATGTGAAGGAGCTTATTCACTTTCTCCATACCAGTCAAGATTTTATAGACCTCTATCATATCCCCTTTTAGTCCTCTCTTCCAAGCTGAAAAGTCAGTCTTTTAAATCTCTCCTCATATGGAAGCTGTTCCATACCCCTAATCATTTTAGTTGCCCGTCTCTGTACCTTTTCCAACTCCAATATATCTTTTTTGAGATGGGGCGACCAGACTGCACACAGTATTCAAAATGTGAGCATACCATGGACTTATATAATAAAAGTGGAGGAGCTTGGTTTGCCAGAACAATCAGCAAAGCCAATGCTGACAAACTATATGTGAAAACTATGTGAAAAGGTTGCAAAACACCAATCCTCTGGACTGCAGACAGCCTTATAAGCCAGTCATTGTCAAAAAATGCTGGAGACACAACACAGTTTATTCCAGTGGTTCTCAAACTTTTGTACTGGTGACCCCTTTCACATAGCAATCTTCTGCGTGCGACCCCCCTTATACATGTGTGGGGGTCTGGATGCATGGGGGTTAGGCAGTGATCCTATGACTGAGAAGCGATGGGGACAGGAAGTGTGGGGGGGAGGATGCAGAGCTTCCTGCAGCTGTGGGAGGTTTCTGGGGTTGGGTGTGACCCAGCCTGGCCCCGGCCACTCCTTGCAGGGGAAGAGAAACCCTGTCCTCCCCCAACCCCAGCCCAGCCAGGACTAACAGCTGAGACGAGTGCAGGGTCAGAGCCACCAGCTGGGGCATTCCCCAGCCCTGCCCCCACAGCAGTTATTTGCCTCTTTGCCAGCTGCTCTGGGTGCCTGAAACGATGCGTCCACACTGCCGAGGAGGGGCACATGACTACTCTTGCAGTTTCCCTTTGCTTCCCAATCAGAAAGTCATTTTTTTCCTGTAGAGAAGCAAATAAATCTGCGGGGGACATGAATTCTGCATGCACGCAGTGGTGCACAATTCCCTGAGGAGTAGAAACTGCCATGAAATTTGCTGTCTCCCATCGGGATTCAGGAAAGGGTTAGTGGTCATATTTGTGGTTCTGTCACCAAGGTGTTCCTGAGCCACAGTCCCACTAAAAAAGTCACATGACATCAAAATATTTCAGTTCTTAAGACATTTTTGTGGACATGTGGAGCTCAAATTATGGCTCTGATCTGGTACAAAGTGAGGCCATACCTCAGGAGCGTCTAGCATCCACTGCCCCTTTGAGGAAGCAACAGTTCAGAAGTGTAAATTTTGGTTCCAAACCTGGCTTGCGCAGAGTTGATCAACCAGACAAAGTCATTTGTGCATATACAACAGGACCAGGGGGTCTCTCGTAAGCCATGTATTTTGTAGACAGTACAGTAGGAGATTGATTGAAGGTGCCATGCTTTGGCCACTCTGCCTGTGCAACACCCATATACTGTGAGCTAAATTCCTGTACTTGGCAGACTTCTGAGAATATTTTTTATGTGTATTAGTTGCTCTCTGCTGGCAAAGTTTTTAGTTTAAAAAATGATTAACTGCTTTAAAATGGCATTAATGCAGAGTTCAGGTTGTCCAGTGTTGACTCATGCCCTTCCAGAATGGGGAGAGTGACTAAATTTAAACCCAGGAAATCACTTTGTGTGATGCCCCAACATGCCACTAACACACTAACACACGCTAGCCTGGCAGATGCTACAAAACAGGGTACACCAGCACTGTAGGAAAAGGTCTAATATCTTCTCTTTGCTAAGGTAAAACTCAGGTTTAGGTCACGGGTAGTGAATAGGAGCTACTTACATTGAAACCCTAAGCCTACTCTACACAAACTACCCCCCCTTCTTTCTGATATACTGCCTTAACTTACCCCTCATTAAGCTGTGAAAGTTATTAGTGACCCCCCCGCCCCGTTAACAGAGTAGCCGTTATGTCAGCCAGCGGCCATTAGGGGGAAGCAGACACCTTAAAGACACAGTAGCCTGAACTTTTCAACTGTCTTCCCTTCAAGGCCTTAAGGTAGTTGGAGCTGGTCCCAATCAAGTGTTAACACTGCAAAGACCTTAGTCTAAATGTGTATAAAAAATCTGTAAAATGTGTGTAAGACAGAGTTTTTGTACTAAAGTGCAAAGCTCTCCTTTCTTCTGCAGAATAAAGCAACTCTTCCTTATCCCTGTCTGGCTGTTATTGGCTCTCAGCTAGGTGGACCCAATATTTCGGTAACAGTTTCTGGCGACCCCAGATGGGACCCTCCTAGCTCGGACATTGGACTCTGGACGGCTGCGGCGAACTGGGAACGGCGCCAACGGAGTGTTTCGCCCCTTTTCTCTGCTTCACCGCGGCCCCCGGGGTTCGTGCTCCGATAAGGTGAGTCCTAATAGGATAAGGAGACACTATCTGGTTCTGGTCTGGTTAACCGGTTTATGAATTTCTGTCTTATACATTGGGCGTTAGGTGTGTATTAGTAGAAATTCCTGTAATAGGATCCTATTAGACCATAATTCCTTCTGTTCTCTGTGTAATTCTCTGTTAGAGTGTCAGCAGGCAGATAGGTGGGTCTCTGTTTAGGCCATAATTCCCTCTGTTCTCTGTGTAATTCTATTTTAAGAGTGTCAGCAGGCAGATGGGTGGGTCTCTGGTAAAACCCTCTAAGGATAGTCCTTTGGATTATATGTTAAGCAAATGGCCCTTACCCGGTGTTCAAAAAGGGATGTCAAGGAAGTGTTTTTTACAACTTTGCACCAAGGACTGGCCAGCCTTGGGGACTGCGTGGCCCGAGTATGGCTCCTTTGATATTCCTACCCATTTAACCCCCTTACGCCTGACATTGGAAAACCAAGCACCGGGGCAAATGGACTATTGGTTTTTGTGGGACGATGAGGCCCATCGTCGCATGAAGAAGGTACAGGTTCAAGCCCCTCTATTCCCGAAAGCTTCTGTCCCTCATGAGGCTGATTATTTGGAGGATATCCCCCCCATATATTGCTCTAGACCACGCCCACCCCCGGCGGTAGCATTACCAATTAGGGGGGACCTGGTACCCTCCTCAACGGAGACCAGGACAGCAGGTCTACCGAGACAGATATTACCAATAAAGACTGAGGACACCACAATGCAGGCAAGCAAATCAGCTAGTGGAGCCACCAGCAGTGAGTACACTACCTCCCTGTCTGTTCCCAGCCTTAGTCCGTCCCATACAAGGAAGGGGGCACTTTATGGGGACGAAGTAATTAATGTCCAAGCACCCCTCCGGACCATCCCAGTCCCTACAACGGATGAGAATGTTGTAGACCGTTATGTTCATGTCCCCTTTACCACTGCTGACCTTATGAACTGGCAAACCACTACACCTCGCCTTAGGGACGACCCGGACGTCGTTCACAGGCGATTCCGTGCCATTTTCCAGTCTCATAGTCCTGATTGGCAAGACGTGGGCCAACTTTTAGATTGCTTATTGCGCACGGAAGAGAAAAAGCGGGTACTGAGGGGGGCCCGGGAGGCTGCAGAGGCTGCCAACGACGGTCGCAATTTTATAAGGCTCGCCAATCCGCCCCATTGGAACCCGAATGATTTGACCCAACAAGCAGATCTGAAGAAATTCCTAGATTATATTTTGACAGGCATAAAACAAGCGGGAAAAAGAACTTTAGATTGGACAAAAGTTCATAATACTGTGCAAGAAAAAGAAGAACACCCTTCTGACTTTTATAAAAGACTTTGTAAAGCATTTTGTATCCATACTAATATAGATCCCAAGGCCATGGACACACAGTCCACGGTCAGGCTTATTTTTATTTCCCAGTCAGCCCCGGACATCAAGAAGCGGTTGCAGCAGCTTGAGGGTGCTAAAGAAAAATCCCTGAAAGAACTGGTAAGCGTGGCCACCCGAGTATATCATACAAAAAAAAAAGTTCAAGAGACCAAACAGGTGAGGATGCTAGCAGCCCTTGTAAACACTAGAAATGAAAAACAGGGAGGGAGACAGGGACCCCCCAAGTGGCAACCAAAATCAGATTATGGGGGGACCCTGAGACATGCCAATAATATATGTAACTACTGTAAGCAGCTTGGCTACTGGAAGAGAGAGTGTCCGAACAGACCTACCGGACGACAACCCCGTCGCCCAGACTGACCTCAACAACAGATGGCTGTGACAAAAACAGACGCTGTTGCTAATGAGGAATGACGGCAACCAGGGGGTCCTCTTGTCACCTATTCAAATGATTTTACCACTTATGTTTGTTCCTCCACAGACCCCCAGGTTTGCCTAACATTGGGAGGAACCACCTATTCTTGTCTTTTGGATTCAGGGGCTGCACTTTCTACTGTTACTGCCAAGCCGGAGAGAGGAAGCCTTACAGATAAGAGCATTCCGGTAATGGGTATAGGCGGGAAGCCATTTGACTGTTCTGTATTACAGGAGGCTGCTGTAAAAATCTCTGGTGTCTCCTCCTCCCATGCCTTTCTGCTAGCCCCGGATTCCCCAGTTAACCTCTTAGGCAGAAATCTGTTGTGTAAACTACGTGCTCAAATTTTCTTTTCAAATGACAAAATCATTCTTCGGTTGCCTCAAACCCAACTTCCCCAGCTGTGTGCTGTTCTAACCCAAGTTTCAAAGGACCCGATCCTGCCTGCGGACCAAATCTTACCCGAGCGACTCAGACAGGAGGTAAACATCTCCCTGTGGGGCACTTCAAGGGCAGACTTGGGGACTCTCCAGACAGAGCCAGTGCGTATAACCCTGAAGCCAGGCATTGAAATTCCTCGAATTCGTCAGTATCCCATCCCCCAAGAAGCTCTGCTTGGCCTCCGGAGTCTTATCACCACATTCCTACGGTTGGGAGTGCTGGTTCACACCAAGTCTCCTTTCAATACTCCCATCCTGCCAGTAAAAAAACCTGACATGGACTCAGAGGGAAAACCGGTATACCGATTTGTCCAGGACTTACGTGCAGTAAATAAGGTTGTCCAAGCTAAACACAATGTGGTACCAAACCCTCACACAATCCTGACTGCCATTCCAGCAGGTACTGCTTGTTATTCAGTAATAGACTTGTGTAATGCTTTTTTTAGTATTCCTCTAGATAAGGACAGCTGGGATATCTTTGCATTTACATGGACAGACCCAGAAACTAGAAGAGCAGAACAACTGACCTGGACTCGGCTCCCGCAAGAATATGTTGAGTCCCGACTATTTTTTCCTCTATCCTGACACGTGACTTAGCTGATATCAGCCTACCAGGTGGGTCTACATATCTCTTGTATGTGGATAACGTCCTGGTTTGTTCTCCGGATCAGGTAACATGTAAAACAGACACTATTTACTTGCTAAATTGCTTGGCAAACAAGGGACATAAAGTATCTCCTTCTAAGTTGCAGTTTGCCAAAGACAAAGTAACTTATCTTAGTCATGTACTCACCCCTGGGTATCGAGCGTTATCTAGTACCCGTATTCAGTCAATTCTTAACATTCCCCGACCAAAAACAAAACGCGAAATGCGAGAATTTTTAGGCCTGGCAGGATTCTGCCGTTCCTGGATTCCAGGTTTTGGGGAAATGGCAAAACCCCTCTTTGAACAGATCACCCATGATGCTGAAGAGCCCCTTTACTGGGATTCTGGGGCCGTCAAAGCCTTCCAGGGAATTAAAACAGCTTTGGCCTCAGCCCCAGCCCTTGGACTCCCTGATTATCGCAAACCCTTTGTTCTCTATGTACATGAGCGACTTGGGGTGGCCTCTGGTGTCCTTACTCAGGCTTTTGGACCCAGAGAACGACCTGTGGCCTATTTCTCCAAAAAATTGGATGCTGTGGCACAGGGCTTTCCTGGCTGTCTCCGAGCAGTGGTTGCTGCTAGTCTCCTGGTACCCCAAGCGGAAAAAATTACCTTGGGCCATCCACTGACCTTACGGACCCCTCATGCAGCTCAACAATTGTTAGTCCAAAAGGGCACGCAACATTTGACCTCTCAAAAATTAACGCATTTAAAAGTTTCTTTATTGTCCAGGACCAATTTAAAAATTAAACAGTGCCATACCTTGAACCCTGCAACCCTTTTACCGTTCCCGGACTATGATTATGAGCCCTCACATGATTGCCTTCAAATAGTGCAACATCAAGAAAAACCTCGAGTAGACCTTTCAGATGTGCCCATTCAAAATGCTGAACTAGAACTGTACACTGATGGTTCAGCACGGGTCATGGAAGGCCAACGGGTATCTGGGTTTGCAGTAACTACTCAGTTTGATGTATTACAGTCTGCTCCCCTGGGACCTTCCACCTCAGCTCAGGCAGCAAAATTGATAGCCCTCACCCGAGCATGTGAGTTGGCAGCAGGTCAGTCGGTGAACATATATACTGACTCGAAATATGCCTTTAGTGTTTGCCATGCCACAGGCCAACTGTGGGCAGAGCGTGGCTTTATTACCTCCAGTGGCACTAAGTGGCCCATGGGCCCCTGATCCTGAAATTATTAGAAGCCATACATCTGCCATCTGAGATTGCCATCGTCCATGTTCGGGTTCATCAGAAGAGAAACGATCCCACCGTTAATGGGAATCGGTTGGCTGATTCAGCTTCAAAAGCAGCCTCCCTACAGCCATATGTTACCAACCAGATAGTACTCACATCCTCCACCCCGCCAACTCCAGTCCCAGCCCCTTTTACCCCTAAGCCATCAGAGGTCGAGCGTTGGAAAAGCATGGGGGCCACCAAAACCCGAGGGGGGGAGTGGCAACTGCCAGATGGAAGAAGAGCATTGCCCCGAGCTGCTCTACGGCCTGCCCTATTTAAATTACACCAGGAAACCCACAGTGGTGCAGAGGCCATGGCAGCTACTGTGAATAGACTTTAGTATGCTCCTGGAGTATTCCAGGAAGCTAAACGAGTCCTTGCCACTTGTGACATCTGTGTGAAATTCAATCCAAGGGGGGAACCTAAAGGCCCCCCTGGAGCCAGGTTATGGGCATACACACCCTTCGAGCGACTTCAAATTGACTACTCAGAAATGCCTAAGTGCCAAGGCTACAAGTACCTCCTTGTAATCGTGTGTCAACTGACTGGATGGACTGAAGCATTCCCGACTAGACGAGCAACTGCCGTGGAAGTGGGAAAGACCTTATTAAACCATGTCATTCCTAGGTTTGGCCCCCCTAGGTCTATTGACTCTGATCAAGGGACTCATTTTACTGCCCAGATTATTCAAAACATTGCAAAAGCCCTAGGTATTGACTGGCTTCTACACACCCCTTGGAGACCACCATCTTCAGGACAAGTGGAAAGGATGAACCAGACTTTAAAACTTAAACTTTCTAAGCTGTGTGCTCAAACCGGGTTAAAATGGCTTCAGGCTCTGCCTTTGGCCCTCTTGGCAGTTCGAACTGCCCCTAGAGGCCGGCTCCGTCTCTCTCCCTTTGAACTTTTATTTGGCAGGCCATACACCGGATTTGCTGATCCAGGATTTGTAACTGATTTAGCCACTTGGGGTGACGAGGAACTAACCAAATATGTTGTTTCCCTTCAAACCACTCTCAAATCTCTCCACAGGTATGCGGCTCAATTTCAGTCCCTACCCGCTGATGTTCCTGCCCACCGGATCGCTCCAGAAGACTGAGTCTATGTGAAAAAGTAGAAACACGAGCCTCTCCAACCCCGGTGGGCGGGCCCTTTCCAAGTCCTTCTTACCTCTCACACTGCTGTTCGAGTGAGAGAGCAAGACACTTGGATACACCACACCGGAGTCAAGCTAGCCCCTAGGACGGGGCCAGAAGCAGATGACTTCGGACCTCGAGGGAGCACCGCCAGCTCTTCCCACCGCGACCCGGAAGAGCCAGAAGCAGACGATACCTGGAAAGCTGAACCTCTTGAGGGACTAAAGCTTCTGTTCCGGCGAACAAAATCCTAAGACTTTATAACTATGGGTTCTCAGACGGTGCTGCAGTGGCTATTGCTTTTGGGTTTGCCCCTTGTACAAGCTAATCCACACCCAGCCGCTAAATCTCTTCAGCAAATAGCCACATTAGGACACTTATCTAATTGTTGGCTGTGTCACAAAACCCGCTCTGAGGAAAAAATAGAATTGTGGGCTGTACCAGCAAATCTTTCTAAAGTACTCTCCTTACAGGTAAAACAAAAAACTGAATAAGCATAAATTAAAAAATATCAATATAACAAATATAAAAGAAGGTCTGAGGTTTGGCATTATTATTGGGCAGCTAAGGGGGTCCCTCTTTTTAAAGTTCTTGGAATCGAGTATAAAATGCCCCTTTGTTTAAAAAATGCTGAAAAAAAAGAAAAAGAAGTAGGCTACCTTCCCCTAGAAGCCTGTAATCAAATCCTTCGGTTTGAAGTCAGAAATAGAACCTTTTACCCTTTAAATACCCCTGAAAATGCCCAAAAACCCCATTGTCTCCTACACATGGCCATTACTGTGAGACCAACAGGCTTTTGTTATCAAGGGCAGTGGTTTCCCTCATTCCTCCCGTTAGGCCCCATAAATAAAACACATATGTATTATATAAATATTTACTCTGGCATTCTGTTGCCCCACACATCCCTTGAAAGGATGTCTGGATGCCCGGAGCCTATAGAATCACTTGCAAGTTTTACAGCTAACATATTTAAAGTTACGTATTGTAGAGCCATTTTAAACACTACCCATGCCCTAGGAAACTTAAATGTTTCCCATTGAAGGTGCCAGGACCGGCTAGTAAGTAACTCCGAGAGCTGGAATAGAAGAGTGACCTGGCGCCATCGAGTTGCAGGTAATACCCTTACCCTCTATTTAAAGACCCCTGGCTTGTACTTTATCTGTGGCCACAATGTCTATAAAGCTCTTCCTCCAGGTTGGCAAGGTCGGTGCAGTGTAGCCCGGGTGTTACCAGATGTCCAAGTAAACGACACATTGGATGCCAGCCAGATTCTTAATCTGGGCAGCTATGTCCATAAGTTTTTGACACCCCCCCTTATAAGGACTCGAGCGAAACGTGCCAACAATCCCCTAGTAGTCAGGCAAACGGGGTTTCACTCTTTTGTTTGTGCGCTCATTCCTGGGTTGGGAGTAGCCGAGCTAAAAAAAGCAGTAGTAAATATTTCTGCAAAATTAAAAAAAATAGCCAATGCATCAATAAACGCTTTGCAAAAGTTAAAACAAAAAATTAATAAAGTAGCAGAAATAGCTTTGCAAAATAAACGTGTGTTAAATGCTATAAATGCTAAATTAAAAAAAACTTGTGCTCGCATCAAAAAAAAATGTTGTTTCTATGTTAATCATTCTGGCTTAATTAAGCAAAAATTTACAAGCCATTAAGAATGCTGCTGTTGTTTTCCATACTGTATCTCTTGATCACACTTTTAGTTTTGAGGACCTCCTCCCAGACCTTGGGTCATAGTTTACAGGGCTCTTTCGAACAATTGTTAAATAGATTCTTTTTTTTCTTTTCCTTCTATGTGTTATTTAAACAATAATACAATGTGCCAAATGCCTGTGTAATGCTATAATCAAAAGCTCTGCTGTCCATAAGAAAACCCAATATCTGTCCCTCCAGCTTGATCGCAAATTGCGTAACGGGCCTGACAATTTTTGAATTTGTCAGGCCCGAAGGGGGGACTGTGAAAGTTATTAGTGACCCCCCCCGCCCCGTTAACAGAGTAGCCGTTATGTCAGCCAGCGGCCATTAGGGGGAAGCAGACACCTTAAAGACACAGTAGCCTGAACTTTTCAACTGTCTTCCCTTCAAGGCCTTAAGGTAGTTGGAGCTGGTCCCAAGCCGGTTTTCACTGACCAGATAGCAAAAGCACGGGTCTGACCACCACCAATCAAGTGTTAACACTGCAAAGACCTTAGTCTAAATGTGTATAAAAAATCTGTAAAATGTGTGTAAGACAGAGTTTTTGTACTAAAGTGCAAAGCTCTCCTTTCTTCTGCAGAATAAAGCAACTCTTCCTTATCCCTGTCTGGCTGTTATTGGCTCTCAGCTAGGTGGACCCAATATTTCGGTAACAAAGCCTCAGTAACCACTGCCACCAAGCTGCTGACAACACATGACTGCAAGCAGAGGGAGATTATGATTTTGTGGGACCCTGGGCCAGAGCAAGTGGGGACCCCTCTCCCACCCTTTCTGCCTGCAATCTGCCCCACCCTCCCCGGTGCTCCTGCTGGGGAAATAGGGTCAGGGCATAGGAGCTTTTCCCCCCCATCTGGCACTGCTGCCAGGGAGTGGGGTTGCAGCGCGGGGGCTTCCCTGCCCACCCGGCACTCCTGCCAGGGAGTGAGGTTGGGGCACGGGGGCTTCCGTCATTCCCTGGCAGGAACACCAGGGGGGAAGAGCGAGGCAAGCCCCCACTCCACAACCCCACTCCCCAGCAAGAGCACCGGGTAGGTGGGTGCCCTCGTGCCACAACCTGGTCCATTTTTCCAAGGCCTCCCAATTGGCCGGGGTCCCTGAATATGGGCCCCATTGGCCCAGTGGCTAATCCGCCACTGATCGCAAGAAGACACTTTTGTGCACCTCTAGAGACACAACCTATCAAGATTCAATGTCAACATGAAGCATGCTTGATTCTTCAAAGTACATAGTCCCTCTTCTCATACCACAGTCACAGCTCTGCCAACCTACCCCAACGAAACCTCCACCATTCAGTGCAGCTACACCAAACACCATGAATGGCAGCTGGAGAGCATGCAGATAAATGTGTTCAAATCCTTGCAAGACAACACTTCAATGACATGATATCTTAATACTTCCTCAGATCAACTTATTACGGCATCATCTTTACCGAACCCGCCGCAGTGGCCATTGCCAGCTCAAGGGCAGAGTTAAGGTTATATTCTGGGGGTAGCATGTACCTTAACTTTGCATTTCATAGTTTTCAGAGGTTTAAACTGAACAATTCTCCACATTCTGGAAGGGCACAAGGTAGCCCTGGGCAACCTTAACTCTGGTTAATGAAGATGTGGGCAGTTAATTTCATTGACAATCTGTTTCTTATTATTCTTCTGTCCCACAAATCCTGCCCTCCCCATGCAGTAGCATGGACTGCCCATGGAGTATGATTAGGCCTAGTAAACTGAGAGAGGCAAATAGAGGAATTCTGAGGGGGGAGAGGGCATGATCCAAATCTCACTGAAGTCAGTGGGATTTTTTCTACCCCTACCTTTCAGTGGGATTTGGATGAGGCCCTAGAGAAACTGTCCATTTTTTTGTGCATGCTTAGAGAATGCCTTGTCACCTGAAGTTTAGTTGGCATCTCCAGCTGCTGCAGATTATAGTGTCCTGCTTGCTTAACTCTGCTCTTCCAGTGGAGTGTTAAACACCTGAGCTCTGCGATCTGTTCTGGGGTCCAGAATGTTTCTGGTGCAACTCAAGGAGTTTCTTTTTTGATATAGGAAGCTCTAAATAGTTTGGTGCCAAGCTGCCACCTCTGTCTCATGTGACACCACGGTGTCTGAGAACAGCTGAAATGCTCAGGCTAATAGTCCCACCACCATCCCCCGCCCATTAAAACCAGTGGGACACTTTCAATGTAGGGGCTTGGGTGGAAGAGGATGGAATTGAGATAAGGTGAGCTGGGTAGTTATTAGGCCCGAAGAGTTAGGGAGCAAAGATGGTGTTAAAGAAAAAGAGAAACCAAACCAAAATAACACTTATTGTTGGTCCAGTTTGGAATTTGTGATAGTTTTTGTCCAGTTTTATATTTGCAACTAAAGAGAATAATGGGAACGTTTTCATAAATACAAAACCCAAATAATTTCATGTATCTAGATTATCACTCTGCAATAAGAATATCCATCCAATGCTCTGGGCATAGTTTACAATCTTTAAGAAACACATGTATGAATAAACAGACCTGTAAATTCCCCAAGATCAGATAAAGTATTCCAGCAACAAAATAAATATAGCCAAAAACAACTAAGGTCCTGCTTCTGCTCGATGCTTAAGTTTACTTCTGTGAGTAGTTCCATTGACTTCACTGGGACTACTCACAGTAATTGAAGTTTAATGTGAGTCAGCATTGGGGCCTAAATAAATCCTATAAGAAGCAGCAGAGGCAGTGAGGAGTCCTACCTGATTCCAATTTGTGAACATAAAAAGTTATGAAGAAAATAATAAAACCGGGCAGAGAGGAGCTGAATCTGGACCTCTGGCAGAACAAGAGAAACTTCATCTTCACTGTAACTTCATCTAGACAACAGGGAAGAGGAGAGAAACAAACAAACAATAATACAACTTTGTGAGTAGAATGCAGTGATTATGAGAAGCTGGATATTGGAGTTTTCACATGATGGTGTGACAGCAGTTATTCCATATTTTAGAATGAAATTGAGTTTCCATTAGGAGTCTGATTTTGTACCCTCTGCATCATATCCGTGCATAGGCGCTGACTCAGTGGGTACTCCAGGGCTGGAGCACCCACATAAAAAAATTGGTGGGTACTCAGCACCCACAGGCAGCTCCCCGCCCCGCTCCCCCACTCCAGCTTACCTCCGCCTCCTCCGCGAACGCGCCGCCGCGTCCTGCTTCTCCCCCTCCCAGTGCTTGTGCCGCGAAACAGCTGATTCACGGGGCAGGGAGGGAAGGGGGAGGAGGGGGAGCGTGGTGCACTGGAGGAAGAGGCGGGGCCGCGGTGGGGATTTGGGGAAGGGATCCAATAGGGAAAGGGAAGGGGCGGAGTTAGGGCGGGGACTTTGGGGATGGGGTTGGAATGGGGGCAGGGAAAGGGTGGAATCAGGACGGGGCCAGGGTCAGGGAAAGGTGGGGGGGTATGGGCACCCACCGGCGCCGGAGAAAGTTGACGCCTATGTATCCACACACAAAGTCAGAGGGGTGTAAAATGGGATAAAAATTTCCCATGATTATAAAAAGGAAGAAAACTCTCCTGAATATGAATTAAGGGTAGAATTCTGAAAATTACTGAGCACTGACCTAATTGTGCCCCATTGATGTCAATGGGAAAGCTTGAATGGGGGCAGCAAGGTCAGACCAATCCTCAGAGGTTTCAACAATCTGACCCTAAAACTGTATGTGCCAGAATATTTCCTTTTTGTGATTGAAATGATGGCTTTAGCATTTTTCCCTCATAATCCCATAATCCCCTTGTGATGCTGGTAAACCAGATGCCAGCTCTTGCCAAGCCTGTAGGTATCAGCTGAGCACTGCCAAATTCATAGCTGGAAACCAGACCAGCTCACCTTTATGTTAATATTGTTCAGGATAGGTCTTAGACTTGTAAAGATTTGTTTAGAGCTTAGATTCTGTACAAGGCTTGTAAATTGCTGCATTCATTAATCTTACTTGTAATGGCTGTATCCCATGCTATAAGGTAATATGTAAGTTTTGCTTTATAATTGTAAAAATGCCTGCTCTAAACTTGTGAACCTCGGCAAGAAAGGTGGTTTCTCCACCCCTCCAGAAGAACTATCAAGACTAAATGGGCCATTGTGGAACATCACAACACGAAGGCTGGTTTAATGGCCCTCTTACATCCATGAAGGTGCTATGTGTGAGAAACCACTTTCCATCAGCTTGAATTCTGGAAGAGGGAAATGAAGAGAGCTAACATGAAGATATTTAATCTCTTTGCTCTTTGAACTCTTACAAGGGCTGGAGCTAAAAAACAAAAAGCAGAGATCCCCAGGGTCAACCTGGGTTAGCCCTAAAAAGACATTCAGTGCTGACAGATTACTAAATCTCTGTTGCCTTTTGGAACTGAACTCATAGATTGAACTCATTTGTATATATATGTTACCTGCTTTAACCTGTAAATATCTCTCATTTCTTTTTCCTAGTTAATAAATCCTTAATTAGTTTACTATGGGATTGGCTACCAATGTTGTTTTTGGTGTAAGATACAAATTGATCTGCGGTAAGTGACTGGTCTCTTGGAACTGGGAGCAACGTGAATATTTTGTGATTTTTTGTGCAAGTGATCATTTGTCAACTGAGTCGTTTTTCTGGGTGGCAAGATAAACAGGCATGACCAAGACACTGTCTGTGACTCCATGGAAAGACTGTTACAATGATCCAGGATTTTACATTTGTTACAGGCTTGGTAAAATCCAATTATAGAATATACCACCAGTATTAGGTGTCTGCCCTGAGGTTGGCACTCTTGGTCATGAGCCACTCCAGACAGAATGACACTTCCCCACATACTTTACTTTTCCATAATGGGAAACAATAAGCCAATATCATAAGTAAAGGTGAGTAAGCTGTGCAGGAAACACCTGGGAAGTGTTTAGGAACAGAACATTTTATGATTTATTGTTTGTATTACAG
The DNA here is from genome assembly GCF_011386835.1 of Chrysemys picta bellii. Lineage (NCBI taxonomy): Eukaryota > Metazoa > Chordata > Testudines > Emydidae > Chrysemys > Chrysemys picta. The sequence goes on along the minus strand of NC_088802.1, from coordinate 30,234,755 downwards.
CAGCACGTAGGGAATCAGCCACTGATCAGGATCCCATGGAACCAGGCACTGTACAAAATCCAAATCTCTATCCTCGAGGGAATCCCCTCTCTCATGGATCTGTATGCTTCCACATGGCCAAAAAATACATTTGGGGTTCTTTTTATTTGCCTTTTGGTATCTGAGACTTTAGCTCACACTCAGGTCATATTCTCAAGCTTTTTTTCTACAATCATGTGGGCTAGAAACTTCCTTAAAAAAAAATAAAGCTGAAATTCTCTCATAATCACAGGATTTGAACAGTCGGAGTTTTAAGTAAAACATCAAATATTACAGGACATTAAAATGGTGAGAATTCATAGAATATCAGGGTTGGAAGGGACCTCAGAGATCATCTAGTCCAACCCCCTGCTCAAAGCAGAACAAATCCCCAAACAGTGTTTTTGTTTTGTTTTTTACACCCCAGTTCCCTAAATGGCCCCCTCAAGGATTGAACTCACAACCCTGGGTTTAGCAGGCCAATGCTCAAACCACTGAGCTATAACTAGTCAAATATGTTTCATTAAAAATTCATAAAGAAATAATGGCTTTCAGAATGAAATAAAAATATTCTACTTAACTGCCAGGGGGCAAATTTGCCACGTACGCATGGGAGAAAGGACAAGGGAAACATGCAGTGTCAGCTATAGGTAGTCTTAACTCAGGAAGTTCCTTCGAGAGGAAATGTAGCCAAACTCCAATCCTGCAGACAATGGAACTTTCTGTGCCTGCATCCTGTAGATAACTAACTGCTTGGTTTGCAAAATAACGCAAGGAGGAGGGGGCAAGTAGATGAACAATAAGGGGTCACAAGAGGGGCAGATACATGTAGCTTGCTAATTATGTATGGTAATGATAGCAACTTTTGGCCAATCATAGAGCGATGGATTATCATAGTCAACTGCATATAATACTTTGGTGTAAGTGTTTTCGGGGTTCTTGCTGACTTATGAGCTCAAACCCAATTGCAATTGAAATAAACGGATCGCCCCTCCTGGGGCTCCTTGCTTGATTAGCTGTGTCCATCTCTCTTTATTCCTCAGCTGGAATGGAGAGGAATTTCTACCACAAGAACAACACAAAAACAATCACAAAAGCTTTGTGATTTGGATTTTTCAACAACATATTTCAACAAAATGAATTTTCTTATTTCAAATAGATTCAAAATGAGCCGCTCAAACTAAAAGGAATCAAAAGCTTTGTTTATTGTTATTACTTATTATTATTATTGTTTCCCCTGCATAATTTCTTAAAAAATTAAATAAAAGAGAGAGAGAGAATGAATATTGGAAAGTCTCAACTCCCATGCCCTTCAAATTAAAGTATTTGTTTTGATTTCATTCATTGATTTAATGCAACAATTTGTTTCAAGCTGTTTCTTTTAAAAACTGGAAAAATCCATAAACATTTCAAATCAAACAAAAATCGTGCAAACTATTTGATGAAAAATAAATCCCAGTTTTAATCATGCCCTCATGAAATCTCCCCTCCAATTGCTTTTTACACCACAGGGAACAACGTGTCTCACAGTTTGTAACATGGCCTCACTTGTCATTATGTCATCAAATCTTTACTAAACCCAGAACAGTAAAATCTACCTGTTTGGATGGTGCCAAATTGGTGTGGCCATACTGAATGAATAGTGAGAGCATAACCTGCCACGACTTAAACATGGCTGAAGGGCTGCAGAGGATCCTGGAACCAGGTTCCCTTTTAAGCAGAAGCAAATTTGATAAGGAACTGGCAAAGTCTGCATGTACTATCGATATTGAGCCTATTGGTCGGCAAATATGGGCCCATGGAAAAGTAAATCTCACATGTATAAAGTTCCAGCATGGAGCACAGGTTGACCTGGTTGTAGTGACCTTACAGCAAGGTCACCATGCAGAGAGTCAGAGTGAATGACTGATGAGTGAGTAAACGTGGGGGGGATCTTCATTTGGTACCACCACCCTCAGCCCCTTCTAAAACACTAAATAGGTAAAATTAGTAACCACACGCCTGCTGGGCATGCTTTTAAAACATGTGACTCCTTTGAGGAAAAAGGGTACAAGGATCAAGCAAAGTAAATTACTGAGGGTATGTCTACACTACGAAATTAGTTCGAATTTATAGAAGCCGGTTTTATTGAAATCAGTTGTATACAGCCAATTGTGTGTGTCCACACATAAAATGCTCTAGGTGCTCTAGTCGGCGGACCGCGTCCACAGTACGAGGCTAGCGTCGACTTCCGGAGCATTGCACTGCTATCCCACAGCTATCCCACAGTTCCCGCAGTCTCCGCCGCCCCTTGGAATTCTGGGTTGAGATCCCAATGCCCGGATGATGCAAAACAGTGTCGCGGGCGGTTCTGGGTACATGTCGTCAGGCCCCTCCCTCCCCCGTCACAGCAACGGCAGACAATAGATTCGTGCCTTTTTACCTGAGTTACCTGGGTTACCTGTGCAGACAACATGGAGCCCGCTCAGCTCAGCTGAGCTCACCGTCACCATATGTCCTCTGGGTGCCGGCAGACGTGGGACTGCATTGCTACACAGCAGCAGCTGCTAACTGCCTTTTGGCGGTAGACGGTGCAGTAGACTGGTAGCCTTCATCGGCGATCTGGGTGCTGGCAGCCGTGGGGCTTGCCTTTTGGCAGTAGATGGTGTATTACGACTGTTAACCAGCCTATTACAAGTCGGGTCATCGCACGTTAGCAGAGTCTTCCCTGAGCAACCGATCGTGCAATAGGCCTGAAGACCATCGTCATACACCGCCCCATATTTGCTGCCAAGCACCCAGAAAGATGCCGAGGGCTATCAGTCACGCTGCACCATCGTCTTAACATGTAAAAAATAGATTTGCTCTGTATTCATTTGCTTCCCCCTCCCTCCGTCAAATCAACGGCCTGCTAAACCCAGGGTTTTCAGTTTAATCTTTGGGGGGGACCATTCTGTGTGACAGTTGTTTGTGTCTCTCCCTGATGCACAGCCACCGTTCTTGATTTTAATTCCCTGTGCCTGTACGCCATGTCGTCACTCGGCCCGCCCTCCCTCCTTCCCCTAGTCTGTCAGATACTACGTTTGCGCCACAGCTCAGAGAGCCGAGAAGCGGTTCACGCCTTTTCTTTGAATTCTGGGTTGAGATCCCAATGCCCGGATGATGCAAAACAGTGTCGCGGGCGGTTCTGGGTACATGTCGTCAGGCCCCTCCCCCCTCGTCACAGCAACGGCAGACAATAGATTCGCGCCTTTTTACCTGGGTTACCTGTGCAGACAACATACCACGGCAAGCATGGAGCCCGCTCAGCTCAGCTGAGCTCACCGTCACCATATGTCCTCTGGGTGCCGGCAGACGTGAGACTGCATTGCTACACAGCAGCAGCTGCTAACTGCCTTTTGGCGGTAGACGGTGTAGCATGAGTGATAGCTGTGGGGCTGGCAGCCGTAGGGCTGCATTGCACCAGCCCCTTGCCCTTTGGTAGGAGATGGTATATTATGACTGGTACCCGTCGTCGTCATACTGGAGTGGCTGTCAATCATGGCCACCTGGGCAGACATGTTTCGATGATGATGGCTACCAATCGTAATATACTATTTTCTGCCAATTGCCCATTGCCCAGTATTGTCTGCTAAGCACCCAGAAGAGGCCGAGGGCGATGCTGGGGGCTGGCAGACGTGTGGCTGGCAGACGTGGGGCTGCATTGCTACACAGCAGCAGCCCCTTGCCTTTTGGCAGATGATGGTATATTATGATTGGTATCCATCATCATCGTACTGGAGAGGCTATCATCTCATGCTGCACCGTCGGCTGCCAGCTTAAGATGTAAAAAATAGATTTGTTCTGTATTCATTTGCTTCCCCTTCCCCCGTGAAATCAATGGCCTGCTAAGCCCAGGGTTTTCAGTTTAATCTTTGGGGGGACCATTCTGTGTGACAGTTGTTTGTGTTTCTCCCTGTTCCTGTACCTGTACGCCATGTCGTCACTCGGCCCTCCCTCCCTCCCGCCCTCCCTCCTTCTCCTGGTCCATCAGATACTACTTACGCGCCTTTTTTCTGACCAGGCGCCATAGCTAGCACTGGGATCATGGAGCCCGCTCAGATCACCGCGGCAATTATGAGCACTATGAACACCACGCGCATTGCCCTGGAGTATATGCAGAGCCAGGACATGCCAAGGCGAAACCCGGACCAGCCGAGGAGGCGATTGCAGCGCGGCGACGAGAGTGATGAGGAAATTGACATGGACATAGACCTCTCACAAGGCACAGGCCCCAGCAATATGGAAATCATGGTGTCACTGGGGCAGGTTCATGCCGTGGAACGCCGATTCTGGGCCCGGGAAACAAGCACAGACTGGTGGGACCGCATCGTGCTGCAGGTATGGGACGATTCCCAGTGGCTGCAAAACTTTCGCATGCGTAAGGGCACTTTCATGGAACTTTGTGACTTGCTTTCCCCTGCCCTGAAACGCCAGGATACCAAGATGAGAGCAGCCCTCACAGTTCAGAAGCGAGTGGCGATAGCCCTGTGGAAGCTTGCAACGCCAGACAGCTACCGGTCAGTCGGGAATCAATTTGGAGTGGGCAAATCTACGGTGGGGGCTGCTGTGATCCAATTTGCCAGGGCAATGAAAGACCTGGTGATAGCAAGGGTAGTGACTCTGGGCAAAGTGCAGTCAATAGTGGATGGTTTTGCTGAAATGGGATTCCCAAACTGTGGCGGGTCCATAGGCGGAACCCATATCCCTATCTTGTCACCGGAGCACCAAGCCACCGACTACGTAAACCGCAAGGGGTACTTTTCAATGCTGCTGCAAGCCCTGGTGGATCACAAGGGACGTTTCACCAACATCAACGTGGGATGGCCGGGAAAGGTACATGATGCTCGCGTCTTCAGGAACTCTGCTCTGTTTCGAAAGCTGGAGGAAGGGACTTTCTTCCCGGACCAGAAAGTGACCATTGGGGATGTTGAAATGCCTATCGTGATCCTTGGGGACCCAGCCTACCCCTTAATGCCATGGCTCATGAAGCCGTACACAGGCAGCCTGGACAGGAGTCAGGACCTGTTCAACTACAGGCTGAGCAAGTGCCGAATGGTGGTGGAATGTGCATTTGGACGTTTAAAAGCGCGCTGGCGCAGCTTACTGACTCGCTCAGACCTCAGCGAAAAGAATATCCCCATTGTTATTGCTGCTTGCTGTGCGCTCCACAATATCTGTGAGAGTAAGGGGGAGACCTTTATGGCGGGGTGGGAGGTTGAGGCAACTCGCCTGGCCACTGATTACGCGCAGCCAGACACCAGGGCGGTTAGAGGAGCACTGCAGGGCGCGGTGTGCATCAGAGAAGCTTTGAAAACGAGTTTTGTGACTGGCCAGGCTACTGTGTGAAACTTCCGTTTGTTTCTCCTTGATGAACCCTCCAAACCCCCCCCCGACCCAGTTCACTCTACTTCCCTGTAAACCAACCACCCCACCCCACCCTCCCCTCCCCAATTCGAGCACCGCTTGCAGAGGCAATAAAGTCATTGTTTTTTCACATTCATGCATTCTTTATTAGTTCCTCACAGAAGTAGGGGGATAATTGCCAAGGTAGCCTGGGATGGGTGGGGGAGGAGGGATGGAAAAGGACACACTGCATTTTAAAACTTTAACTCTTATTGAAGGCCAGCCTTCTGATGCTTGGGCGATCATCTGGGGTGGAGTGACTGGGTGGACGGAGGCCCCCCCACCGTGTTCTTGGGCGTCTTGGTGAGGAGGCTATGGAACTTGGGGAGGAGGGCTGTTGGTTACACAGGGGCTGTAGCGGCGGTCTCTGCTCCTGCTGCCTTTCCTGCAACTCAACCATACGCTCGAGCATATCAGTTTGATGCTCTAGCAGACGGAGCATTGCCTCTTGCCGTCTGTCTGCAAGCTGACGCCACCTATCGTCTTCAGCCCGCCACTTGCTCTGTTCATCCCGCAATTCAGCCCGCCACCTCTCCTCTCGTTCATATTGGGCTTTTCTCATCTCCGACATTGACTGCCTCCACGCATTCTGCTGTGCTCTATCAGCGTGGGAGGACATCTGCAGCTCAGTGAACATATCGTCCCTCGTCCTACGTTTTCTCTTTCTAATGTTCACGAGCCTCTGCGAAGGAGAAACATTTGCAGCTGGTGGAGGAGAAGGGAGAGGTGGTTAAAAAAGACACATTTTAGAGAACAATGGGTACACTCTTTCATTACAAGGTCGCATATTTCGGCTTGCAGGCAGCCATGGTAGGCCACTGTGTTTTGGCTTTTTTAACCTTCTTAACATGCGGGAAAGGTTGCAAACAGCAGCGCATTTCCCATATCAAGGATGAATTGGGTTGTCCATTTAAAATGGGGTTTCAATGTAAAAGGAGGGGCTGCAGTTTCCCGGTTAACATGCGGCACAAACACAAGTAAACCACCCCCCCACACACACACACGATTCTCTGGGATGATCACTTCACCCCTCCCCCCACTGCGTGGTTAACAGCGGGGAACATTTCTGGTCAGAAGAGCAGGAACGGGCGCCTCTGAATGTCCCCTTAATAAAATCACCCCATTTCAACCAGGAGAGCTTTCTGGAGATGTCCCTGGAGGATTTCCGCTCCATCCCCATACACGTTAACAGACTTTTCCAGTAGATGTACTGGCCGCGATTGCCAGGGCAAATTAATCATTAAACACGCTTGCTTTTTTTTTTGTAATGTTTACAAATATTTACAAATTTACACTCACCAGAGGTCTCCTGTGTGCCCTGAGGGTCTTGGGTGAGTTCGGGGGTTACTAGTTCCAGGTCCAGGGTCACAAACATATACTGGTTGTTGGGGAAACCGGTTTCTCCGCTTCCTTGCTGCTGTGAGCTACCTACAGTACCTCCATCGTCATCTTCCTCGTTCCCCGAACCGTCTTCCCTGTGTGTTTCTCCAGTGAGAGAGTCATAGCACACGGTTGGGGTAGTGGTGGCTGCACCCCCTAGGATCGCATGCAGCTCCGCGTAGTAGCGGCAAGTTTGCGGCTCTGCCCCGGACCTTCCGTTTGCTTCTCTGGCTTTGTGGTAAGCTTGCCGTAGCTCCTTAATTTTCACGCGGCACTGCTGTGTGTCCCTGTTATGGCCTCGGTCCTTCATGGCCTTGGAGATCTTTTCTAATACTTTTCCATTTCTTTTACTGCTACGGAGTTCAGCTATCACTGCTTCATCTCCCCATATGGCGAGCAGATCTCGTACCTCCCGTTCGGTCCATGCTGGAGCTCTTTTGCAATCCTGGGACTTCATCACGGTTACCTGTGCTGATGAGCTCTGCGTGGTCACCTGTGCTCTCCACGCTGGGCAAACAGGAAATGAAATTCAAACATTCGCGGGTCTTTTCCTGTCTACCTGGTCAGTGCATCTGAGTTGAGAGTGCTGTCGAGAGCGGTCACAATGAAGCACTGTGGGATAGCTCCCGGAGGCCAATAACGTCGAATTCCGTCCACACTACCCCAATTCCGACCCGCAAAGGCCGGTTTTATCGCTAATCCCCTCGTCGGAGGTGGTGTAAAGAAACCGGTTTAAAGGACCCTTTAAGTCGAAAGAAAGGGCTTCGTCGTGTGGACGTGTCCAGGCTTAATTCGGTTTAACGCTGCTAAAGTCGACCTAAACCCGTAGTGTAGACCAGGCCTTAGATTGGGATTCCTTAATTAACGCTTGAAGAAGTAACACTGCTAGACAGAGTAGCCAAAACTCTGCTCCGTGGGCTCGAGTAGGACTATGAACCAGAGGGGCCATCTCAAGGCAACCAAGGCCTTGCCTCGAGGGAATCCGAGACAGACCAGAGGGCTAAGAACAGAGCAGGAGGGAAGAAGCCGTCTATAAAATTGGTAACCACCTTCTCTGTTTGCCAAGCAAGAACTGCGTGAGGCTAGTGCAGGGCCTGTTTCTGTATGTTTGTGAAAGAGACTCGTTAAGGGGAATGTATAGCTCTTACATATAGCTCTCAATGTCTAACATAGGAGTTATGTGCTTAATATAACCCTTTACCGCTTGTGTAATTACTTCTCAATAAACTGCTGTGTATTGAAGATAATTACTGTGGACCTTTTTCACTGGTATGACAGTAATCTGCTCTACTGGGAGCCAGTAAAGATCCATTTCAGGGGCAGTAGCACCCCCTGTTGTCAACCCTTCCACAGCGTTGTGCTACAAAGACAGGAGGCAACATAAACTCGATCACAAGATAACAATGCAATGAGTACAAACTGATCACTCAATACTTGTTGTGGATCAATTAACATGGACACAGAAAGCCAATACCTAGCTAAATGTGGAGACATGCCCTCATTGTCTAACCACATTGAAGATTCTGGGCCAGATTCGGTAATTAAGTCCATCCCTATTTCAGCAACACACTTCAAATCGTGCCTAATGTTAGGCACGAACTTAATTCCCACCGATTTCAAACGGATGTAATTTTGTTTCTATTGATTGTGGATAAACTTGGACTTTTTTCCTTTGAAAGTATCAGAAGCAAAAGAACTCAGCCCCACAGTCAGAGGTAGAAAACTAGTGACAACAGACAGGCCAGGACACTGTGGCGATGGTGGCTGAGTCTGCAGCACTGTTTCTCCCTGTATTCTAAACACAAGAAGATTTTTTGTTACATATCTCCCTTTAACCTTATTAAAAGCAGGACTGGACCCAATGTTCTGGAATAAAATACAGTAAAAGAGAAAATGAATTACTAATTGAACATACTGTAAAAACCTGGTTGTGCTAGGAAAGTGACCTGAACTGTAGTTTGATCTAGACAATAGAACAGGGAAAAGAAAAATACTTTATCGAAACATATTTTGCATTTACAGCTGATTTGTTAAACATTATCTGTATTTAGTGAATTGAACTGATTGTTTCTGGTCACCACAACCTTCAGGATTTTAGAGCTGGTATATTTCATCCTCCCACACTTTGTTTTTATTGATAAGTTGGAAGAGGAAAACAAATTTTAAGAATATAAGAACAGCCATACTGGGTCAGACCAAAGGTCGATCGAGCCCAGTGTCCTGTCTTCCGACAGTGGCCAGGTGCCCCAGAGGGAATGAACAGAACAGGTAATCATCAAGTGATCCATCCCCTGTCGCCCATTCCCAGCTTCTGACAAACTTTCCTGCTTTTTCAACTCCCAACCGGTTTCTCAACTTTGAATGAATAAGTCATTAAACTGAGCTAGTTGGGTACATTGAAATGAAGAAAATATTTGCTCTGCACCTGCAGTAGAGGTTATTGCTGTCAAAATTCTGGTTCCAGGTGCTAAGCCAGTTTCTGCCACTAGTCATTCATCTGACTTTCTTTGAAACTTCTGTAGCAAGCGTATACTGCTTGGATATTATATATAAATTTCAATGATTTTAATAGATTATAGTAAATTTAGGCTTTGTCATAATTTTAACTTAAATTTAAACTGGTTTATTTATTTTTTTAAAAACCTATATTTAATTTAAATTTAAAAAATCCAAGTTAAAGAAAAAACTGATTTAAATTAAAAAATCATTTAAAAAAAGATCAGTTTTCAACCACCGGGTTTGATATTTCCTTCAGCCCCTGTTGCCAAAGAACTACAGCACTTTGAGGAATTAAATTAATAGGTGTGATTCTTTGGCTTGGGTAGATTGGATGAATTACTGTAGAAAGCTCAAATTTGTTTGTCCCTTTCAAAAGCAGAGCAGTAGCATTCCCAACCCCAGTAATCAAAAGTCAGTGTAACCCCATACAAATGTCTGGTCTTGTGGCTTTGATTAGCTGTAAAACTGCATGATTTTATTGGCGAACTCATGAAGAATGTGGTATCTGGAAACACATGCAAGCTATAAATTGCTTTTTACTAGGGCTGTCAAGCAATACAAAAAAATCATTGCAATTAATCACGTGATTAAAAAAATTAATTGCCATTAATCGCACTGTTAATAATAGAATACCATTTATTTAAATATTTTTGGATGTTTGCTATATTTTCAAATATATTGATTTCAATTACAAAATGTACAGTGCTCACTTTATATTTATTTTGATTACAAATATTTGCACTGTAAAAAAAAAGAAAATATTTTTCAACTCACCTAATACAATTACTGTAGTGCAATCTCTTTATCATGAAAGTTGAACTTACAAATGTATTATGTACAAAAAATAACTGCATTCAAATATAAAACAATGTGAAACTTTAGAGCCTACACGTCCACTCAGTCCTACTTCTTGTTCAGCCAATCATTCGGACAAACAAGTTTGTTTACATTTGCAGGAGATAATGCTGCCCACTTCTTGTTTACAATGTCACCTTAAAGTGAGAATAGGCGTTCGCATGGCACTGTTGTAGTTGGCATTGCAAGATATTTATATGCCAGATGCGCTAAAGATTCATATTTCCCCTGATGCGTCAACCACCATTCCAGAGAACACACTGATGATGGGTTCTGCTTGACAATGATCCAAAGCAGTGCGGACTGATGCATGTTTATTTTTGTCATCTTAGTTAGATGCCACCGACAGAAGGTTGGTTTTCTTTTTTGGTGGTTCAGGTTCTGTAGTTTCTGTATTGGAGAGTTGCTTTTTTAAGAGTTCTGAAAGCATACTCCACACCTCGCCCCTCTCAGATTTTGGAAGGCACTTCAGATTCTTAAACCTTGGGTGGAGTGCTGTAGCTTTAGAAATCTCACATTGGTACCTTCTTTGTGTTTTGTCAAATCTACAGTGAAAGTGTTCTTAGAATGAGCAACATGTACTGGGTCATCATCTGAGACAGCTATAACATTAAATATATGGCAGGAGACATGCAATTCTCCCCCAAAGAGGGCAGTCACAAATCTAATTAACGCATTATTTTTGTAACGAACATCATCAGCATGGAATCATGTCCTCTGGAATGGTGGCCGAAGCATGAAGGGGCATATGAATGTTTACCATATCTGGCACATGAATAACTTTCAATAATGGCTAAAAAAGTGCCATGCAAACGCCTGTTCTCACTTTCAGGTGACATTGTGAATAAGAAGCGGGCAGCATTATCTCCCATAAATGTAAACAAACCTGTTTGTCTTAGGAATTGGCTGAACAGTTGGCGATAAGTGGAGTGACCCAGCCCCAACCTGCTCTGCTCAACTCCGCCGGCTCGTGCTGGGGGGGCAATTCCCCCCCCCCCGTGCCCTCCAAGCCTAGGGAGGAGATGGAGCGGTAGAGAAGGGGCATGGGATGGGGAAGAGAAGGGGATGGAGGAAGTGGGAGCAGAGGGGAAGCTGGAGCCCAGCATTCGGCATCCTCTTGGCAGAAGCTGGGGCTCCCCTCTTAAGCAGGCCCATCGAACCCTCACCCTGACAAGCCCCACCTCCCCTGCATCTGTACTGTCCCAATGAGCCCCCCCAACACCCTCTCCACTGAGCCCCAACCACCTGCATCTGGACTCCCACCCAATGAACCCCATGTCCCCTGCACGTAGACCCCCGCCCCACTAAGCCCCAAACACCTTCACCTGGATCCCCTGCAGAGTCCCATTGCCCCTGCACCTGGAACCCCCCAATGAGCTTCTGTGCATCCAGATCTCCCACTGAGCCACCCACACCCAGATTGCCCCACAGAGACCTCTGTTACCCCCACCTGGATCCCCCCACACTAAGTCCCTCTGCACTTGGATCCTGCTGCCGGGCTGAGCCTGCTAACCCACACCTGGTGTGCCTGGCAAAGGGAGACAGGGCCCCCGGGTGTTTCTGGGGCAGGTCTGGCCCTTGCACTGTTTCAGGGTCGGGTGCAGTCTCACTGCCAAGTCCCTATCCCGGGATGGGGTAGGAGGAGACTGCAGGGTAATCTCTCACCTCCATGCAACCAGTGGCCTGTGCCTCCCACTGCCATGTTGGAGCCTCCACATTTATTTATTGACAAATAAAATGTTCAGAATTTTAAAATATTGTGCACAGAATTTTTGGTGAAGAATCCCCTCAGGAATATGGGGTGCAGTGCAGCTGTGATGGTGGGACTGTGAGGAAGGTGGTGGGCAGTGGGGAGGTCTATGGGTGGAGGGTGCTGGGCGAGAAGTGTGGTGTGCAGGGTGTGCTGTGCAGTTGTGGTGGGAGGCCAGCGGGGGAGGTCTCTGGGAGGGGTGGGGGCTGGGCATAGAGATCTGTGGTGGCGATCTTTGGGCAAGGGGGCACTGGGCATAAGGGTGGGACACTGGGCAGGGGGGCGGTGGGTGCAGGTCTGCCCTCAAGGGGAAGGGGGATGCTGGCAGCACAGGGCTGGGCAGGTCAGTATGCAGCTGGCAGCTGCAGGTTTGTAAACAGTGCCCATGTCCCCAGCCTGCCCTACACTCTGGACACTGACCATCCCGCCCCCCCTGCCCTACACTCTGGACACTGACCATCCCGCCCCCCCCTGCACCTTGCCCCATGGGAGCCCACAAATATGTTTGGCGCCAGGCCCACAGAAAGTTAATCTGGCCCTGCTTAATTCCCACTGATTTCAGAAGGAGAAAGGGATGCAATTTTCTGTTTTGATTGACTCAGGACATTACTTTACTTTTTTGTTTTGAACGTATCTGAAGCAAAAGGATTCAGCCCCACAATTTGTTCTAGAAAACGGCAACAACAACAACAGGCAGAAAACTAGACTGATCACAGCTGGTTTGGCACAGTAAATTTTTTCCTGTATACAAAATATAGGTAGTTATTTGTTACAAATCTCCCCCTGAGGTCACTGAGAACAGGATCGGGCCCAGTGTTCTTAAGTAAAACACAGTAGCAAAAGAAATAATCATTCAACATGTAAAAAAATCTCATTACATTGCTAGGAAAATAGTCTGTGATGCATTTGACTATCAATCATTTTGAGTGTGCATGTGATGCAGTGTTTACAGAAAGAGTAAAACGAACTATCACAGAATTATTTAATATTTACATTGTTAATCTGTCCCAGCAATAAACTGGGTATATTAGGGGTTAGAAAGAATCATTTTGAAGTCAAATTACCCTACCTGATTGGTCCTTCCGAGAAGATTTGCAGTCTTCAGGGTGTGCTCAGACCTCACTGGTTTTGTTGAGATAGGGACATTTTAAATGACTCCTTCAGTTTATCAAGTTGCCAGGCTCATTCTGGCTTTCAAACAGCTGCAGCGTTTTCTCGTCGCTTTTCCTCACACTTGTTTAAAGAAATCGGTTTGTGTCCGAACTGCCAATCGCCCGCTCCGCTTGTAGAGTGCTCCCAATGTGAAAGTGAAACTTCCCGAGAGGAAATGGGAACGAGGAGTAGGCGGAGTTAAAACCAGGAGTGAAGCGCTGGCAGAGTGTGACAGAAGGCAAAACCCAGAACAGGCAGCGCACAGGGGGTAACAGTTACCCCACTGGGACTGAGACCCCAGTGTTTGCAAAAATGGTGGGGGACAAAGGGGCTTTTTTATTTCCCCCCAGGGCTGGGTTCTTAAAGGCACAGGCATCCCAATGCCTAGTCAATGCAGCTCCTCTTTGTCTGATCTAACCTACTGAGGCTATGTCTACACTACAAAGTTCAAAGTGCTGTCGTGGGAGCCACTGCTCCTGGTAATCCACCTCGACGAGGGGATTAGCTCCGAGCACTGGGAGCCGAGCCTGTCCACACTAGCGCTTTAAAGCGCTCAAACTTGCTGCGCTCAGGGGTGTGTATGTGTGTGATTTTTCACATCCCTGAGCCAGCAAGTTAGAGCGCTTTAACTTGCCAGTGTAGATAATCCCTGAGATTTAATTCAGTGAAACATTTTACAAATATCCCCTCAGAAACAAATAATCCCTTATCACTGTATCTGATTACATAGAGTCTCCGAGCAGTTTCCCAAGTTGTCTTATCTGCTGCTGGGATTCCCTGAATTCCCTGAATTTTTAAATTTAATTTTTTCTTTTCATTTTTGAGGTGACTGAATTTCTGGCCTAGTGTCAAAACTTTGTTTTGAGTCAATCCACCAATGGGGATTGCATTTTTGCAACTGTTATTTTGCCTCTCAGTCTAGTCCTTAGTGTTTTTCTGCATGCTGTTGTGTACAACTTGATTCTGAAATATTCAGTAAAGGCAGTATACTATCTCCTATAATGTTGAGGATGGATTCAGGCAAAGAGATAATAGAATATCAGGGTTGGAAGGGATCTCAGGAGATCATCTAGTCCAACCCCCTAAATATACGGAAATATACCTATCTCATAGAGCTGAAAGGGACCCTGAAAGGTCATCAAGTCCAGCCCCCTGCCTTCACTAGCAGGACCATGAATAGATATCCCACTGTATTTTGGGAAGCTTTGTTTTGGCAGAGTATGCTGGGTACCAAACAGGTCAGACGGGGTGGTTGTGACCATGGGATCCAACTTCTTATAATGCATTGTTAACTATCCACTAATTTCATATGAATCCCATACATAAATGTATACATAATGTTTACACTTTTTTTTCTAAACCCACTAACCTGCCTGGCCCTCCTCACTGTCTGCCATCTCACACAGACTCATGGAGCTTGCATGGCTCTGCACTATTGTCATGAGCGTTTGCACCCAAAGGTGCATGCTCCTTTACTATTTGCAGAGCAGCAAACATACATGTGGGGTGTGACATTATACTCTACATTATTTATGAAAATATGCTTATGATATGGATATAACATAGCTAATATATACTTTATGCAAGATGGCTGATGTGGGGTATCATTGCAAAACTTAAGATCTATTGACTGTGTTTATCCAACCTGTATGCATGTAACATTTGTATCTGAGGCTAGAAATATTGACCATGTCTCTGTATTTCAAATGTGCTCTGTGGGATGAGGCCAGACAATGTTAGTGGCTTATTGAAGGAATGCACAAAGACATAAAGATTACCCCAGGAACTGTGTGCAATAGGAACCTCTGAACGATAGTGCTATACAATGGGGACTACTTGATCAAGATCAGATACCTCTACACAGTGGGTGCTGTTTGACCCAGGTCACAGCACAAGAGCCTTCCAGAAATTGGGGGGAAGAAAGAAAAGGTGAACAATGACAGCCTACAAGAACAACCGGAAACACCTGAGGTACAAAGACTGAACAGTGAGAAGTGCTTGTCCCAGCAATCTGGATGATGGGAAGACAGACACTTCAGCTCAGCTCAGCATACTGAGAACGAGAAGGATCTGACATTATCAACCACTGAAGAATAATCCAGGTGTGTGTAATATATCTTGTGTCCCCATTATGCAGGCATAGACCCTTTTCTCACTGCTAATAACACTAATGAAAACAACACAAGACAAGTTAAGTTTTAACAGTGAAGACAAAGGCTAAAGAAAATGTCTCAAAAATTAAATGAGCGCACAATGAGGTGACATGTGAGTACCACAGTTCTGAGTGTAATTTTTGTGGTGATACCTCTTTGCTCCTTATGTGCATGAAACAGTGACAGAAGTGGAAGTCTGTATAAAGCATAATGGTAGATTTTTTGCCTATGAGCTTGCTTTCCAAAGGAATTAAGTATTTCATATACTATTTATAATGTTTTTCACTACTCTCAATGTTTTGTGTGCGTTCAATGTTTTTTTTTTTTTTATTAATAGACTGTATGACCTACTATGCAGTGGAAAGGGACTAATAAAGATTTCTTTTTAAATGTTCAGACTTTCATTAAGGTTTTTCATGCAATAGCCATGAAATTCCACTTGCAAAATGTTTTTTAAACAGTCCTGAAAATATAGGAATGTGGACTTGGGTCTCTCTTCTCCAAAAATGTGTTTGGTATCAAGTGTTTGTCTAATGGGTATTTTGAGGATGGCAACTAAGCATCTTGTCATACAGTGAAAGTGTCACTTAAGATTTCTTGAGTAATAAACATGTACATAAGGCTTTGACACTGGCCCTAAACCATGGTGGATTTGATTTAAATTTAAATAAAAATTTAAATCATTAGTCAGGAAGTCTCAATTTAATCATGCTTTTCTAGATAAAAGTGCATTCTTGTTGGTTGTTATAGCCTTAATACATATTCTTCACAACTCAGAGTTAGATATAAGTTTCATTTCTAGAAGGTACACAATATACATTTTTAAACAGTAATTTATTTAGAAAACTTTTAAGAGTAGTTTTACAGCTATATCAGAAAATGAATGTGTGACATTCTATACCTTGCGGGAGTGTACCCCATGTTCCTCATTTTCATATAATTGTGATCTTACATATAAAGCATGCCATGTAAGGTATCAGGGGAGAGGGTTAGGGTTACACACCAAACCTGTCCAAAGGAAAGTTTATGGCATATGTTTTTTTTCCTTTCAGCCTAACTTAGAGAGGTGCAAAAAATTGAGACTACAACATAGCTTCACCAACCCATACCATCCACAAACCAATGGACTAGCTGAAAACAAATCCATCAAAAGGTAATTTTAGGGCAGGGAAAATTATAGTATTAATAGAAAGGAGAATGTACTTTGATAGAAGCTACAAATTGCTTCAAATGTTTAGTACATTGAAACTCAACTTGTCTTCTATTTCAAGTAAAAGGAATTATCCCACTGCACTAAGATGGCCTCTTTACACCTTTTCGATTGCATACAATTTCTCTCAGTAAAGACAGTCCTTTCCCCTTCCCCTACAAATAATCCATCCCCATTTTTTACAGAGCATTGCACAAGTTGGTTGATGACAGTGCGACTAATTGTGATAAATTTCTTGGTGACATTGTATTTTCTTTGAGAACAAAACCAAACATGACAACCAAATTGTCACCCTATCAATTACTTTGAGGCAAGCTTCCCAGACCAAATCTCAGACAACTACACAGTAAGTGTCCTTCAGCTTTCAAGTGCATATGTTATTTTGTGATTGTTCTTTTTACAAACACAACTCCTTCTCCATTTGTTTCCAAAGCCAACAGATTTTGAGGAACTTGATGAAGAATACTACAAAGAGTACATCATGAAAATTGAAGCTAGACGTGATGCTGAAACTAAACTGGCTATTAGTAATATTTCAAAAGCACAAGAAAAGCAACAAATACAGTATGCCAAAATGAAGACTCGTAAACATGGGGAAATAACATTCAAGATTGGTGACACTGTCATGTTACTAAATGCGAGAAGGAAAACAAGAAAGGGAGGGCAGCTACAACCGACCTATGTGGGACCATACAAAACTGCCGCTGTAGAGGGCAAAAGAGTTAAATTAGGAAACAAGTTAGGGAAAGGTTTAGCAAAGTTGTACAGTACCTCCCAACTAAAAGTATTTAAAGAGCCTCCAAAATTAGGTGAGGAAAACATATCACTGAGAAACATGGAAAAGGAAATTGCTGTGGATGACACTGTGAAAACCTCAGAGGTAGGAGAAATGGGAGGCAATGTATCTAACAAGCCTCGCAACAGCCAAGTGTCAGTCACACACATGGAAAAGGAGGAATGTGTAGTGTAAAGAGTTTCAAGCAGTCATCCAGATGATTTAGATGACATGGTTACAGAGGATGATGAAGACAGAGAATGGTTTCTCAAAGGTGTTGCTTACCACACAGTTGTTATTAAAGAATTTGTTGACACATATCGATTTATCAAGCATGTCAATAG
This sequence comes from Chrysemys picta bellii, assembly GCF_011386835.1. Classification (NCBI taxonomy): domain Eukaryota; kingdom Metazoa; phylum Chordata; order Testudines; family Emydidae; genus Chrysemys; species Chrysemys picta. Next base: position 30,217,195 of record NC_088802.1, on the reverse strand, counting down.
TTTCCATGTAAGAATGGAATGTTTGTTTGCAAAAATCATTTCTCTATCTCTTTTGTACACTACACTACACAAGAGAGGTGGGAGGCACACCAACTTCTATCTAACACCTGGTGATAGATCCAGAGGGGTGAAAAGATCTGCTGCTGAAATCAGAATTGTAGCTGGCCTATTTACTCTTGAGTTAACAGGGCAGGGGAAAGTTGAGAGGACAAACTGGAGGCACACAAGGCGATGTAACTTGCCAAAGGTTACGCAGCAAGTCAGTGGAAATCCTGGCTCTCATTTCCCTGTACTTTTCTTCAGAATCCCAAATTATAAAAATCCTGGATTTCCCCTGGTAAATTCTCAAAAGGCCTGATCAGTGTAATCTCTCTGGTATATTCCCCCCGCTATATTTCCAGCAGCAGCAGCTATTATCTGGCAGGTTAATCAGCTGAAACTCTCATCTTTCCAAATGTCATCTTGTGTGTATTTCATTTTGTGCTGAGTGAGAGAAGCCAGATGAAGGTAGGGAGTGTGATTGGGCTGGACATGTGCAGAGTTTAGCAGAAAGCTCTTCTAACAAGACAGAGATCTGTGTGATACTTGTTTACATCGCATTCTGTCAGCTGCAGTATTCAGCATTAGTTTCTTTTGCTCTTAATGAAAATAGCAGGGTAGGTTTGATTATTGTGCTAGACCAGGGGTTTTCAAACTATGCGTTGCAGCTTGTAAGGGAAAGCCACTAGCTGGTCATGAGACACTGTTTACCTGAGCGGCCACAGGTACAGCCCTTCGCAGCTCTCAGGAACTGCTAATGGTAAGAATTCACTATCTCTCTGCTACAGGTTGCAAATTGCTACAGATAGCAGACTCACATACCTATGGTGTGAGAAACTGCTATCTGTAGGAATTAGCTTCATCACATATATCATAGTAAAAAGAAGAACAGGAGTACTTGTGGCACCTTAGAGACTAGCAAATTTATCCGAAGAAGTGGGCTGTAGTCCACGAAAGCTTATGCTCTAATAAATTTGTTAGTCTCTAAGGTGCCACAAGTACTCCTGTTCTTCTTTTTGCGGATACAGACTAACACGGCTGCTACTCTGAAATATATCATAGTGTTACAGGTAGCACATGCCTACAGATTGCAGTTTCTGACACGTGTCTGTCAGAAACTGCTATTTGTAGAAATTTGCTTCATCATATATATATATATATATATATAGCAGTGTTACAGGTAGCACATCCCTACAGATTGCAGTTTCTGACCTGCAGCAGCAACAGGTCCTACTTTGCTAAAAAAGGCCATCTGATGTAGCTCATTCAAGCAGATAGCAGTCTCACATATCTACGGTGTGAGAAACTGCTATCTGTAGGAATTAGCTTCATCAGATTGCAGTGTTACAGGTAGCACATCCCTACAGATTGCAATTTCTTATACATGTCTGTGTGTGTGAAAATGCTATCTGTAGGACCGGTCTATCTTGCATTTAGTAAGGCTTTTGATACTGTCTCCCATGTATGTGTAAGAAACTGCAATCTGTAGGGATGTGCTACCTGTAACTCTGCTATATATATATGTGATGAAGTGAATTTCTACAGATAGCATAAACAAACTATGGAAATGCAACCTAGATGGAGCTAAAATAAGATGGGTGCAAAACTAGTTGGAAAACAGTTCCGACAGTAGTTATCAGTGATTCACAGGCTGAAAGGGCTGAGTCAGGCTGAAAGGGCATAATGTTGTACTTAAAGTACTGCACAGGATCTTTTCAGGGGGAATAAGGCAAAACGCCACATTTATTAGTAATACATGTATTCATTAACACTGTATCATATGCATATAATATATTACACTTACACTCACACACACACACAAACACACTCCGTCTTGTTGTTATCAATTAGTTGCTCCCCTTAACTTCACTGGCCAGGTGAGTTAGATGGGGGAGGGGGTGGAGCCGGGCTTCTGCCGATCCGGATCGATGCTCCCATGTTGACAAGACGAGACCCGAGGTCCTCTGCAAGACACCTCACTTTTATAGCAGCTTCCCTTTTATGCAAATCTAGATTCAAACTCTGTGTCTGTGTTCATTGGTCCTTTGTGCTGCTTTCTTTTGAGTGTTGTCCCAATGCTGCAAAGAGGGTGTTTCCAAAAGAAGGTGCTTGCTTCTAACCCCGAGGCCGTAGGTATGTCTGCTTGTCTTTAATGAGCCCACTTGACACGTTTTATTGTCCTTGGGTCTGGCTCCCAGCCCCTCTCCAACAGTTGAGGCTGTCTGGAGGTGCTGCCTTCCATGCCTTGCTCATCCACACCTCATTCATTCAATAGGGCAATTGATTAAGAGTGGGGGGGGGGGGGGGGGAGCTCTTGTTCTACTTCTAGCAAAAAGAAAATTTTCTTCTATCTTATTCTATCCTTAGGGGATATAATATTATACCAAGGGCAATGCAAAGTTTCTAAATGAGGCTTTGATACAAAGTCCCATGAAAACCGAGGTCACATGTGGGTAGACCCACCACAAGGTTATATGAAGAGGCACAATGTAAAGTCATATGAAAATTATCAGAGATTTATCTACATTGTCCCCCTTTTTGACCTCTCAAGAACAATTCTTGAGTGGTCACCATATAAATCTTTTGTATTTGTTGCAAACAAACCAAACAATTATAACCAGGTGAATATAACTAAAACCATTACAATTGACTAAACACCAGATATAACATAAACACAAATGCAAACAATTATAATTATAATAATTGGAAATACAACAAAACCATTACCATTACAATAATTGGGTACATTGACAAACAAAATGAGGCCCAAGTTTGATGCTGCAATAGCCATCAAACAATAAAAGTCACTGAGGTCAGGACCTTCTTAAGCACACACAACAAATAAGATTTTGTAGGAGTACCACAGTTTTTATGCAAGGTTAAGCTGATTTGGACTTAAACTAACATTCAGTTGCTAAAATGTTGTAGAATTCCCTATTTTTAACAGTTGTTCTCAGAGGTTTCTGGGGACCTGAAAGATGGGGCCATACAATTATGGGCCAAGGTCTTACAGGTTATGGGGGCCCAAGAACTACCCTTTAGGGCTTGGGGAAGTAGAACCAGAGTGCATAGAGGAAAGTGTGGAATTAACCATACAAGCAAATGTAACTAACAATACAAATGTATTAATAACAAAAATTAACAACAAAATGACTATTAGAGAACCTAACAAAAAATAAACCTGATGCATTGGGGACCAAAGTGTTTTGGACACAAGTGGTGATTGATAAATTGGATGGACATGGGGGAAGTAGAGAGAGAAAAAGACATTTGCCCTGTCTAGTGTAGTATCCCCTCTTTTTCTGGACCCAATGCTAGCACAGGACACCACCAGAGACAGACACAAAACATGCAACACAGAACACTGAACACAGACTTTGTCATGACACTATAACCATAGTATTTTATAACTCTTCAGCTGGTACCAGCTCTCCTGATGTTCTGGTTCAGAGCCTGAAAGATAGAAGCTTGGAAACAAATTAGCACAGTGCTCCCACCATGGCAGAACCTGCTTAGTCTCTGCCACAGTGTGTTTGGTACTTGGGGCTGCACAAATGCTAATTAAGTGGTGCATTTCTTGTGAGTGTAAATCCTTCCTTTCTCTTAGTAAAAGGGCGTTAACACTCCATTTAGAAAAAAAATTCTGTTTTAAAATCTTTAGCCATTTTGCCATGGCCTGGAGATCTGAGGCAGAAGCAGGCACTGTTGTTAACTGTTTTAATGGCATTTTGGCTCTGGGAGGAGGAATTTACCCAAATATCCCCCTTCCCAATCTCCAGAGGGGTCCCAAAGGTCTGCCCCCTTTTGGGGTTTTAAATGTTTCTTCTCCTCATGTTACTGCTGCTGTAAGATTTGAGAGTGCTGTTTTAACTCTCTGTACCCAACCTGTTTTTAGTTTCTTTATCTGTTGCTTGCCTGGGCCCGATCCTCCTTTTTCCAATAAACAGTTTCTTTTTATGGGCACAAGCCTTGTTCCACTACCAATTTAGCAAGGAGGGTGGGCTTTTCAACTAGCCCCCACCCTTCCTGGTCCCATTCCTTAAACATTTTCTTCAAAATTGTGAAATTACCACAATATTACTTACAAAAAAACAAAACAAACAAACAAACAAACTACACTGCCCAAACTCCTATATCCTTCAGAGTTTGGTTTAACAGAATAAGATCTGTATTTTATGTTTTTAACCCACTCTGGGCCAGAGGGAGAGACGCTAAGCCTCCCTCTGTATTACTCGGTCTGCTACCACCAAGGGTTCATACACCAATTATACAAATTCTTCCCCGGATCAGAGTGAGAAACACTAAGTTCTCCTCTTTAGCTCAGTCTTGCTACGGCTGAGGGTGTCTGTACCTCTATAACACAATTTAAACCTAAACTCCTATATCCTTCAGAGTTTGGTTAATTAACTGAAAGTTTACACTCTTTTTCCTATAGTGCCAGGCTTGCTAAAGCTGGCGGTGTGCACACCAGTTTTATAATAACAGTGGATTCTATGCTTGCTCCCCCTTTCGCATTCTCCACCAATAATGTTGTACTTAAAGTACTGCACAGGATCTTTTCAGGGGGAATAAGGCAAAACGCCACATTTATTAGTAATACATATATTCATTAACACTGTATCATATGCATATAATATATTACACTTACACTCACACACACACACACAAACACACTCCGTCTTGTTGTTACCAATTAGTTGCTCCCCTTAACTTCACTGGCCAAGTGAGTTAGACGGGGGAGGGGGTGGAGCTGGGCTTCTGCCGATCCGGATCGATGCTCCCATGTTGACAAGACGAGACCCGGGGTCCTCTGCAAGACACCTCACTTTTATAGCAGCTTCCCTTTTATGCAAATCTATACCAGATTCAAACTCTGTGTCTGTGTTCATTGGTCCTTTGTGCTGCTTTCTTTTGAGTGTTGTCCCAATGCTGCAAAGAGGGTGTTTCCAAAAGAAGGTGCTTGCTTCTAACCCCCGAGGCCATAGGTATGTCTGCTTGTCTTTAATGAGCCCACTTGACACGTTTTATTGTCCTTGGGTCTGGCTCCCAGCCCCTCTCCAACAGTTGAGGCTGTCTGGAGGTGCTGCCTTCCATGCCTTGCTCATCCACACCTCATTCATTCAATAGGGCAATTGATTAAGAGTGGGGGGAGGAGAGCTCTTGTTCTACTTCTAGCAAAAAGAAAATTTTCTTCTATCTTATTCTATCCTTAGGGGCTATAATATTATACCAAGGGCAATGCAAAGTTTCTAAATGAGGCTTTGATACAAAGTCCCATGAAAACAAAGGTCACACGTGGGTAGACCCACCACAAGGTTATATGAAAAGGCACAATGTAAAGTCATATGAAAATTATCAGAGATTTATCTACAACAACGAGTGGGGTTCTACAGGGATCAGTTCTGCATAAGTTTCTATTCCAAATCTTAATCAATGATTGAGCTAATGGCACACAGAGTACAATTATAAAGTTTGTGAATGATAACAAGCTGCACGCATACAAAATTGGAAACGACTTCCTAGGAAGGAGTACTGCAGAAAGGGATCTGGATCACAAGCTGAATACAAGTACTCTGGAAAGGGATCTATGCAAAAAAACAGAACATCACCCTGGGATATCTGCTCTACTCTGCGCTGATTAGGCCTCAACTTGAGTATTGTGTCCAGTTCTGGGCACCATATTTCAGGAAAGATGTGAACAAATTGGAGAGAGTCCAGGAAAGAGAAAAAAAATTTAAGGTCTAGAAAACATGACCTATAAGGGAAGTAGCATCTTTTTACAAAAGCTGTTTCTTACAATCTATACCTATAAATAACTGCTACAGATAGCAAATTTCTACATGTAGCAATTTCACATATACTATAGTGCAAGAAACTGCTACCTGTAGGCATTTGCTATATCAGGTAGCAGTTTACTACAACAGCAGTTTCTTACAATCCATTATGTGTCGGTAACTGCTACCAGTAGCACATTCCTACGCGGAGCAGTTTAATACACTACACCGGCACCTAGTGCATGGACACCTTGATCAGTCGGTGCTCCTTGCTCCAGATTTTGTTTGTTTTTTAAAATATGGAGATACACCTGTGTACCTATCTCATAGAGCTGGAAGGGACCTTGAAAAGTCAATGAGTCCAGTCCAAGGTAGATTTTCCCCCCAAAGGCCCTCTCAAGGATTGACCTCACAATCCTGGGATGAGGAAACCAATGCTCAAACCACTGAGCTATCCCTCAAGACCCTTTAGGCTATGCCTCATGGAGCAAATGGAGACCCAGTGCCCCCTGCCCCATCCCCCCCACCAGCACCCTGGGGGAGACTCAGTGCCCCCTCCCCACCAGCACCCCTGGGGGAGACCCAGTGCCCCCTGCCCCATCCCCCCTGCCAGCGCCCCTGGGGGAGACTCAGTGCCCCATCGCCACCAGCACCCCTGTGGGAGACCCAGTGTCCCATCCCCCCCACCAGCCCTCCTGGGGGAGACCCAGTGCCCCATCCCCCCCACCAGCGCCCCTGGGGGAGACCCAGTGCCCCGTGCCCCCATCCCCCCCACCAGTGCCTCTGGATAAGCCTGGACTTCCCCCAATTCCCTCTGCCCCATCCCCCTATCAGCACCCCTAGGGGAGACTGGACCTCCCATAGTTCCCCTCGCCCCATCCCCCCACCAGTGCCCCTGGTCTGGGGATGGATGTGGGTCTGATCCAGTTCAGTCTAGGGAGGGATATTCATCTGGTCCAGTTAAGGGGGTTCGGTCTGGGAGGGATGTGAGTCTGGTCTAATTTGGAGGGTTGGCCTGGTCTGTTGCGGGTACAGCCAGCCCTGATTCTAATCTGTGTGCCTCTCTGCCTGGGGGGGAAGGACTAGCAAGACTAGTATGAATAATGACACTGTGAATAAAATGTATTAAAGTTTTTCATATTTTTTATTTTTAAAATGTTTAAAATTTTTTTTTTTAAATTCACCCCGATTTCATACAAAAATGTAATTCAAGCCCTACTAGTTCATATGAGAAATGTAAAGGATGAGATAGTGTGATGGTTCCCTTTTAGTGGAAGCAGCACATGGCTGGTGTTTTGGCCAGCTTTGGCTTTTGTTAGCTGTTTTTACCCAACACACACTCTCTCACACAGTGCCCCCCAACACACACACCAGGGCTCCCTGCATCCAGGTCACTTTCCCTACCTGGGCTGTGCTATGAGGCATCCGGAGCTGCTGCTCTCTCCTTACGTAGCCCAGGGAGGGAAAGAGACCTGGACGCACGGAGCCCTGATGTTGCTCCTCGCTTCCCCCCTCACCTGCTTCCAGATTTGAAAACCCTCAACGTTCAGGAGCGCTCAAGTTCAATTTGGGCCGCTCTCTGTTACTTCATTTTTCCCAAGTCAAATACTGATCCACTGTAATTTTCTGTAGATAAAGTTGGATAAAATTGAACAACAAATGCTAGCATCTTCCTAATGCTAACTAGGGCCAGAATTGCTATTTTCAACAACCATTACCATTTTTTAAAAAAAATTGTTTCCCATAAAAACATATAAAGAAGATGACAGTAATATTGCATTGGCAAATTCTCCACAGAAACTAAAAGTGCAACAAAAGAACAGCAAAGACACCTCAACTTTTCCTTATCATGTGGGGCAGTCTTACAATATGAATCTAGATATCCTCCAGTCACACAGACTGAAAATTGTTCCACTTTACTGCAGTTCTGTAACCATGCAGGAACCAGTCCAGCCTTCTGTGCACATCCAAAACTCCTATTGAATTCAGAAGTGCCTTTCTTTTATAACCATACACCTGATATTTTCAGACCTTGTAAGCTAAGCAGGTTTACATTTAGTAATTGGGTCAGAGACCTGTCAGAAAAAGTTAAGTGCTGCAGGAGGTGTTTATTATTCACTAGGAAATGTGAGACCATTCTGTTTATAATATTAAATGGGAGGGATAGCTCGGCAGTTTGAGTATTAGCCTGTTAAACCCAGAATTCTGAGTTCAATCCTACCATAAGGGGGCCATTTAGGGATCTGGGGCAAAAATTTGTCTGGGAATTGGTCCTGCTTCAAGCAGGGGGTCGGACTAGATGACCTCCTGAGTCCCTTTTAACTCTGTGATTCAGTGCAACATAGTTTTAGAATGCACTGTGCTCCTAGAAGCAAAGGACCTCATCTACACTTTATAAACAGCCCATTAAAGACAATGAAAAGACTCCTACTCACTTCAACAGGTTTTGGGTGGAACTGGTTATACACTGGGATAACTCCACTGTCTTCACAGGTTCTCAGTCCCACAGCAGAGTGGGGCGGTGTGAGCTTGTTACAGAGCTGCTGCTCAGGGATGGGGAACCTCCTGGCTCCCCAGCCTCCGAAATTATCCAGGCTGCACCTTCTGCATGACTATGTGCTAACTGAGGGGTGCATGGGAATTGGTGGCCCCTGCTGCAGGTCATGGGCTTCTCAGGTACTTAAAGCCATAGCCTGGAGTAGGGAAGCACCTAACTGCAGAGACTGCAGCTGCCTAGGGCCAGCACTGAGGATTGAGAGTCCCTAGTGCTGCCGTCGTAAGGTTTATGCACACTCAGCCTTGGAATTGCCACCCCTCCCACAGCTACTAGATGCAGGTGTCTAAGGCTGGCCTCTGGCAATTGGCCCCATGTCTGTAGCCAGAGAAGCTACAGGTGGCTCTGTGACTACCAGGGACAATTAAGCTAAGAACATAAGAATGACCATACTGGGTCAGACCAAAGGTCCGTCCAGCCCAATATCCTGTCTACCGACAGTGGCCAATGCCAAGTGCCCCAGAGGGAGTGAACCTAACAGGTAATGATTAAGTGATCTCTCTCCTGCCGTCCATCTCCACCCTCTGACAAACAGAGGCTAGGGACACCATTCCTTACCCATCCTGGCTAATAGCCATTAATGGACTTAACCTCCATGAATTTATCCAGTTCTCTTTTAAACCCTGTTATAGTCCTAGCCTTCACAAGCTCCTAAGACAAGGAGTTCCACAAGTTGACTGTGTGCTGTGTGAAGAAGAACTTCCTTTTATTTGTTTTAAACCTGCTGCCCATTCATTTCATTTGGTGGCCCCTAGTTCTTATATTATGGGAACAAGTAAATAACTTTTCCTTATTCACTTTCTCCACACCACTCATGATTTTATATACCTCTATCCCCGTTTAGTCTCCTCTTTTCCAAGCTGAAAAGTCCTAGCCTCTTTAATCTTTCCTCATATGGGACCCGTTCCAAACCCCTAATCATTTTAGTTGCCCTTCTCTGAACCTTTTCTAATGCCAGTATATCTTTTTTGACATGGGGAGACCACATCTGAATGCAGTATTCAAGATGTGGGAGTACCATGGATTTATGTAAGGGCAATAAGATATTCTCCATCTTATTCTCTATCCCCTTTTAATGATGCCTAACATCCTGTTTGCTTTTTTGACTGTCGCTGCACACTTCGTGGACGTCTTCAGAGAACTATCCACGATGACTCCAAGATCTTTTTCCTGATTAGTTGTAGCTAAATTAGCCCCCATCTAATTGTATGTATAGTTGGGGTTATTTTTCCCAATGTGTATTACTTTACAATTATCCACATTAAATTTCATTTGCCATTTTGTTGCCCAATCACTTAGTTTTGTGAGCTCTTTTTGAAGTTCTTCACAGTCTGCTTTGGTCTTAATTATCTCGAGCAGTTTAGTATTATCATAACTATAAAGGGAATGGTAACAGCCCTCCTGTGTACAATACTATAAAATCCCTCCTGGCCAGAGACTCCAAAATCCTTTTACTGTAAAGGGTTAAGAAGCTCAGGTAACCTGGCTGACACCTGACCCAAAGGACCAATAAGGGGACAAGATACTTTCAAATCTTGGTGGGGGGAAGACTTTTGTTTGTGCTCTTTGTTTTGGGGGGAGTTCGCTCTTGGGACTAAGAGGGACCAGACATCAATCCATGCTCTCCAAATCTTTCTGAACAAGTCTCTCATATTTCAAACTTGTAAGTAAACAGCCAGGCAAGGCGTGTTAGTTTTATCTTTGTTTTCTCAACTTGTAAATGTACCTTTTACTAGGGTGTTTACTTCTGTTTGTTGTAACTTTGAACCTAAGGCTACAGGGGGATTCCTCTGGGCTCTTTAAGTTTGATTACCCTATAAAGTTATTTTCCATCCTGATTTTACAGAGATGATTTTTACCTTTGTCTTTAATTAAAAGCCTTCTTTTTAAGAACCTGATTGATTTTCCTTGTTTTTAGATCCAAGGGGGTTGGATCTTGATCCACCAGAAGTTGGTGGGAGAAAGGAGGGGGGATGGTTAATTTCTCCTTGTTTTAAGATCCAAGAGGTTTGGATCTGTATTCACCAGGGAATTGGTGAAGAGTCTCTCAAGGCTACCCATGGAAGGGAATTAGCATATTGGGAGTGGTGGCAGTGGACCAGATCTAAGCTGGTAGTTAAGCTTAGAAGTTTTCATGCAGGCCCCCACATCAGTACCCTAAAGTTCAGAGTGGGGAAGGAGCCTTGACATGGTGGCAGAACGGTGGGATCATTTTAAACCAAAAGCCAGTAAAAGTTGCCCTTCCTAATGCAAATGGAGCAGTTTTTAGAGGGTGTTCCTGAGGAAATAGAAAGGTACATCCTAGATGGGAAGCCCAAAACTGTAACCGAGGCGGGGGAGATTGGAGCCAAATGGGTGGAGGTGGCAGAAAAGAAAAAAACTAGTAGCAGTTGGAGCGAATAGCAGAAGGGGCAACCCGAAACAAAACCTTACCACCGGGGACAACCTACATACAAAGGGAAACCCCAGACGCCTTCTCACCCCACCACACCAGTCTCCACCAACCCAACATCGCCCTGGTGATACCTTAGCAGGGCGATGTTTTAAATGTAATGAACTGGGACATATAAAGGCCCACTGCCCCAAGAACCCCAACCGATTACAGTTCATTACATCACAATCACACCAAAGATCCCCAGGCCCAGATGCCTCTCTCATACCTTCGGAGCGAAGGAAAACCTTGAGAGTGGGTGGAAAGAAGGTTATCGCAGGGAGGGACACTGGGGCACAAGTGTCGACTATCCACCAATCCCTAGTGGACCCCAAACTCATCAACCTGGAGGCTCCGGTGACAATTCAACCCTTCATGTCACACTCTGTAACCTTGCCTACAGCCAAGTTACATGTCCAATACAAGGGCTGGTGAGGAATGTGGACTTTTGCAGTCTATGACAATTATCCCATCCCCATGCTGCTGGGGGAAGACTTGGCCAACCATGTGAAGCTAGCCAAGAGGGTGGGAATAGTCACTCGCAGCCAGGCTAAGCAAGCTTTCACCCCCATCCCTGTTCCTGAGCCGTCCACCAGGGCCCCGTCTGTGTTTCCAGAGACCCAGACAAAGGTGGTGGAACCGGATCCCCTGCCAACGACTGCAACAGCCGCAGTGGATCCAATCCCAGAGACCCCGCCAAAGCCAGTCCCAGAACCGGAACTGGCAACACAACCAGCGCCAGAACCATTGCCAGCACTGAGTACAGCGTTTGCAAACCCGTCTACAACTCCAACACCAGAGGGCACCAGCGAGCCTGAACTGGCAGAAGCAGCAGATAACCCTCCCCAAGAGGCTCAGCCAGAGCCTGAAATACAACATAGTGCACCAGCGGACAGCGGTTCATAGTCAACGGAAACAGCCCCAGCACCTGCATCGCTTCCAGAGGGACCAAGCCCAAGTCCACAGTCCAAGGAGGAACTGATATCTCCAGCATTAAGGGAATAGTTCCAGGCCAAGCAGGAAGCAGATGACAGCCTTCAGAAAGCTTGGGCGGCGGCACGGAGCACCCCACCGCCTCTCAGCTCTTCTAACCAATCCCGGTTTGTTGTAGAACAAGGACTTTTATACAAGGAGACTCTTTCTGGTGGGCACCAGGAAGACTGGCATCCTCAAAGACAATTGGTAGTTCCCACTAAGTATCGGGTAAAGCTCTTGAGCTTAGCCCTTGATCATCCCAGTGGCCATTCTGGGGTGAACAGAAGCAAAGACCAGTTGGGAAAGTCCTTCCACTGGGAGGGAATGGGCAAGGACGTTGCTAATTATGTCCGGTCTTGTGAGGTGTGCCAACAAGTGGGAAAGCCCAAAGACCAGGTCAAAGCCCCTCTCCAGCCACTACCCATAATTGAGGTCCCATTTCAGCGAGTAGCTGTGCATATTCTAGGTCCTTTCCCAAAGAAGACAGCCAGAGGAAAGCAGTACATACTGACTTTCATGGATTTTGCTACCCGATGGCCGGAAGCAGTAGCTCTAAGCAACACCAGGGCTAAAAGTGTGTGCCAGGCATTAGCAGACATTTTTGCCAGGGTAGGTTGGCCCTATGACATCCTTACAGATTCGGGAACTAATTTCCTGGCAGGGACCATGAAAAACCTGTGGGAAGCTCATGGGGTGAATCACTTGGTTGCCACCCCTTACCACCATCAAACCAATGGCCTGGTGGAGAGGTTTAATGGAACTTTGGGGGCCATGATATGTAAATTCATAAATGAACACTCCAATGATTGGGACCTAGTGTTGCAGCAGTTGCTTTTTGCCTACAGGGCTGTACCACATCCCAGTTTAGGGTTTTCACCATTTGAACTTGTGTATGGCCCCGAGGTTAAGGGGCCATTACAGTTGGTGAAGCAGCAATGGGAGGGGTTTACGCCTTCTCCAGGAACTAACATTCTAGACTTTGTAAGCAACCTACAAAGCACCCTCCGACACTCTTTAGCCCTTGCTAAAGAAAATCTAAAGGATGCTCAGGAAGAGCAAAAGGCCTGGTATGATAAACATTCCAGAGAACGATCCTTCAAAGTAGAAGACCAAGTCATGGTCTTAAAGGCGCTCCAGGCCCATAAAATGGAAGCGTCATGGGAAGGACCATCCACGGTCCAGGAGGGCCTAGGAGCTGTTAACTATCTCATAGCCTCCCCCACCTCCAACATAAAGCCTAAGATATACCATGTTAATTCTCTTAAGCCCTTTTATTCCAGAGAATTAAAGGTTTTCTAGTTTACAGCCCAGGAAACAGCTGACGCGGAGTGGCTTGAAGGAGTCTACTACGAAGGAAAAAGTGACAGTGGCGTGGAAGAGGTGAACCTCTCTGTGACCCTTGGATGTCTGCAGCGGCAGCAGATCAAGGAGCTGTGCACTAGCTTTGTGCCAATGTTCTCAGCCACTCCAGGACGGACCGAACGGGCATACCACTCCATTGACACAGGTAATGCTCACCCAATTAGAACCCCACCCTACCGGGAGTCACCTCATGCCCAAACTGCTATACAAAGGGAGATCCAGGACATGCTACAGATGGGTATAATCCGCCCCTCTAAGATCGCATGGGCATCTCCAGTGGTTCTAGTTCCCAAACCAGATGGGGAAATATGCTTTTGCGTCGACTACCGTAAGCCAAATGCTGTAACTCGTCCTGACAACTATCCAATGCCACACACAGATGAGCTATTGGAGAAATTGGGACATGCCCAGTTCATCTCTACCTTAGACTTAACCAAGGGGTACTGGCAAGTACCACTAGATGAACCTGCCAAGGAAAGGTCAGCCTTCGTCACCCAGGCAGGGGTGTATGAATTCAATGTACTCCCTTTCGGGCTGCGAAATGCACCCGCCACCTTCCAAAGACTTGTAGATGGTCTCCTAGTGGGATTGGGAGAATCTGCAATTGCCTACCTCGATGATGTGGCCATTTTTTCTGATTCATGGACAGAACACCTGGAGCACCTGGAAAAAGTCTTCGAGCGCATCAGGCAGGCAGGACTAACTGTTAAGGCTAAAAAGTGTCAAATAGGCCAAAACAGAGTGACTTACTTGGGGCACCAGGTGGATCAAGGAACTATAAATCCCCTACAGGCCAAAGTGGATGGTATCCAAAAGTGGCCGGTTCCAAAGTCAAAGAAACAGGTCCAATCCTTCTTAGGCTTGGCCGGATATTATAGGCGATTTGTACCACACTACAGCTAAATCGCCGCCCCACTGACAGACCTAACCAGAAAGAAACAGCCAAATGCAGTTCAGTGGACTGATGGGTGTCAAAAGGCCTTTAACCAGCTTAAGGCGACACTCATTTCTGACCCTGTGCTAAGGGCCCCAAACTTTGACAAACCATTCCTAGTAACCACAGATGCGTCCAAGCGGGGTGTGGGAGCAGTTTTAATGCAGGAAGGACTGGATCAAGAATTCCATCCTGTCGTGTTTCTCAGCAAGAAACTGTCTGAGAGGGAAAGCCACTGGTCAATCAGTGAAAAGGAATGCTACGCCATTGTGTACGCGCTGGAAAAGCGACGCCTATGTGTTTGGGGACGGCGTTTCCAACTACAAACCGACCATGCTGCGCTAACGTGGCTTCATACTGCCAAGGAGAATAACAAAAAACTTCTTCTGTGGAGTTTAGCTCTCCAAGATTTTGATTTTGAAATGCAACACATTTCAGGAGCTTCTAACAAAGTGGCTGATGCACTCTCCTGGGAAAGTTTCCCAGAATCAACTGGTTAAAAATTGTTCTTGGAATGTGGGACATATTGTTAGTTTTTATATAATTAGTAGTATGTCTAAAGGTGCATGTGTCTTATTAACTCTGTTTTCTCCTAGAGCTCCAGGAATAAATCACAGCCAGTGTGGAACCGGCTGTCCAACACTATCTGTGATTTGTGGGGCCTGTCATAACTATAAAGAGAAGGGTAACAGCCCTCCTGTGTACAATACTATAAAATCCCTCCTGGCCAGAGACTCCAAAATCCTTTTACCTGTAAAGGGTTAAGAAGCTCAGGTAACCTGGCTGACACCTGATCCAAAGGACCAATAAGGGGACAAGATACTTTCAAATCTTGGTGCGGGGAAGGCTTTTGTTTGTGCTCTTTGTTTTGGGGGGAGTTTGCTCTTAGGACTAAGAGGGACCAGACATCAATCCATGCTCTCCAAATCTTTCTGAACAAGTCTCTCATATTTCAAACTTGTAAGTAAACAGCCAGGCAAGGCGTGTTAGTTTCATCTTTGTTTTCTCAACTTGTAAATGTACCTTTTACTAGGGTGTTTACTTCTGTTTGTTGTAACTTTGAACCTAAGGCTACAGGGGGATTCCTCTGGGCTCTTTAAGTTTGATTACCCTGTAAAGTTATTTTCCATCCTGATTTTACAGAGATGATTTTTACCTTTGTCTTTAATTAAAAGCCTTCTTTTTAAGAACCTGATTGGTTTTCCTTGTTTTCAGATCCAAGGGGGTTGGATCTTGATCCACCAGAAGTTGGTGGGAGAAAGGAGGGGGGATGGTTAATTTCTCCTTGTTTTAAGATCCAAGGGGTTTGGATCTGTATTCACCAGGGAATTGGTAAAGAGTCTCTCAAGGCTACCCGGGGAAGGGAATTAGCACATTGGGAGTGGTGGCAGCGGACCAGATCTAAGATGGTAGTTAAGCTTAGAAGTTTTCATGCAGGCCCCCACATCAGTACCCTAAAGTTCAGAGTGGGGAAGGAGCCTTGACAAGTATCATCTGCAAACTTTGCTACCTCACTTTTTACGCCTTTCTCTAGATCGTTTATGAATACATTGAATAGGATTGGTCCTAGGACTGACCCTTGGGGAACACCACTAGTTATCCCTCTCCATTCTGAAAATTTACCATTTATTCCTACCCGTTTTTCCCTGTCTTTTAACCAGTTCTCAGTCCATGAAAGGATCTTCCCTCTTATCCCATGACAACTTAATTTAGGTAAGAGCCTTTGATGAGGGACCTTGTCAAAGGCTTTCTGGAAATCTAAGTACACTATGTCCACTGGATCCCCCTTGTCCACATGTTTGTTGACCCCTTCAAAGAACTCTAATAGATTAGTAAGACATGATTTCCCTTTACAGAAACCATGTTGACTTTTGCCCAACAATTTATGTTCTTCTATGTGTCTGACAATTTTATTCTTTATGATTGTTTCAACTAATTTGCCCAGTACTGATGTTAGACTTACCGGTCTGTAATTGCCGGGATCACCTCTAGAGCCCTTTTTAAAGATTGGTGTTACATTAGCTATCTTCCAATCATTGAGTCCAGAAGCTGATTTAAAGGACAGGTTACAAACCATAGTTAGTAGTTCCGCAATTTCACATTTGAGTTCTTTCAGTACTCTTGGGTGAATGCCATCTGGTCCCGGTGATTTGTTACTGTTAAGATTATCAATTAATTCCAAAACCTCCTCTAGTGTCACCACAATCTGTGACAATTCCTCAGATTTGTCACCTACAAAAGCCAGCTCAGGTTTGGGAATCTCCCTAACATCCTCAGCCATGAAGATTGAAGCAAAGAATTCATTTAGTTTCTCCGCAATGACTTTATCGTCTTTAAGTGCTCCTTTTGTATCTCGATCGTCCAGGGGCCCCACTGGTTGTTTAGCAGGCTTCCTGCTTCTGATGTACTTAAGAAACATTTTGTTATTACCTTTTGAGTTTTTGGCTAGCCGTTCTTCAAACTCCTCTTTGGCTTTTCTTATTACATTTTTACACTTAATTTGGCAGTGTTTATGCTCCTTTCTATTTACCTCACTAGGGTTTGACTTCCACTTTTTAAAAGATGCCTTTTTATCTCCCACTGCTTCTTTTACATGGTTGTTAAGCCACGGTGGCTCTTTTTTAGTTCTTTTACTGTGTTTTTTAATTTGGGTTATACATTTAAGTTGGGCCTCTATTATGGTGTCTTTGAGAAGTGTCCATGCAGCTTGCAAGGATTTCACTCTAGTCACTGTACCTTTTAATTTCTGTTTAACTAACCCCCTCATTTTTGCATAGTTCCCCTTTCTGAAGTTAAATGCCACAGTGTTGGGCTGTTGAGGTGTTCTTCCCACCACAGGAATGTTAAATGTTATTATTGGTGACTAATTCCAAGCGGTCCTGTTATAGTTACCTCTTGGACCAGATCCTGCGCTCCACTCAGGACTAAATCGAGAATTGCCTCTCCCCTTGTGGGTTCCTGTAGCAGCTGCTCCAAGAAGCAGTCATTCAAAGTATCGAGAAATTTTGTCTCTGCATTTCTTCCTGAGGTGACATGTACCCAGTAAATATGGGGATAATTGAAATCTCCCACTATTATTGAGTTCTTTATTTTGATAGCCTCTCTAATCTTCTTTAGCATTTCATCATCACTATCACTGTTCTGGTCAGGTTATATACTTATTAGAGCATGAAATTACTATCCATAGAGATTCTATGGAACATGTGGATTCACTTAAGATTTTTAATTCATTTGATTCTACATTTTCTTTCATATACAGTGCCACTCCCCGCCCAGCACGACCTGTTCTGTCCCTCCGATATTTTTTGTACCCTGGAATGATTGTGTCCCATTGATTGTTCTCAGTCCACCAGGTTTCTGTGCTGCCTATTATATCAATATCCTCCTTTATCACGAGGCACTCTAGTTCACCCATCTTATTATTTAGACTTCTAGCATTTGTGTACAAGCACTTTAAAAACTTGTCACTGTTTATTTGTCTGCCCTTTTCTGATGTGTCGGATTCTTTTTTATGTGAATGTTTCTTGTCTGATCTGGCCCCTACTTTATCCTCTTCCATCCTCTCCTCCTGACTAAAACCGAGAGAATCTCTATCAATAGAATTTCCTCTAAGAGAAGTCTCTGTCCGATCCACGTGCTCCTCTGCAGCAGTCGGTTTTCCCCCATCTCTTAGTTTAAAAACTGCTCTGCAACCTTTTTAATGTTAAGTGCCAGCAGTCTGGTTCCACTTTGGTTTAGGTGGAGCCCATCCCTCCTGTATAGGCTCCCCCATCCCAAAAGTTTCCCCAGTTCCTAATAAATCTAAACCCCTCCTCTCTACACCATCGTCTCATCCACGCATTGAGACTCTGAGGCTCTGCCTGCCTACCTGCCCCTGCACCTGGAACTGGAAGCATTTCTGAGAATGCCACCATAGATGTCCTGGATTTCAGTCTCTTCCCTACCAGCCTAAATTTGGCCTCCAGGATGTCTCTCCTACCCTTCTCAGTGTCATTGGTACCTACATGTACCACGACCACCGGCTCCTCCCCAGGACTACACATTAGTCTATCTAGATGCCTTGAGAGATCTGCAACCTTCGCACCAGGCAGGCAAGTCACCATACAGTTCTCCCGGTCATCACAAACCCAGCTATCTATGATTCTAGTGATCAAATCTCCCATTACTAACACCTGCCTTTTCCTAATGACTGGAGTTCCCTCCCCCGGAGAGGTAACCTCAGTGCGAGAGGTGTAGATCAATCTCTGATAATTTTCATATGACTTTACATTGTGCCTCTTCATATAACCTTGTGGTGGGTCTACCCATGTGTGACCTCTGTTTTCATGGAACTTTGTATCAAAGCCTCATTTAGAAACTTTGCATTGCCCTTGGTAGAATATTATAGCCCCTAAGGATAGAATAAGATAGAAGAAAAATGTCTTTTTGCTAGCAGTAGAACAAGAGCTCTCCCCCCCCCACTCTTAATCAATTGCCCTCTTGAATGAATGAGGTGTGAATGAGGAAGGCATGGAAGGCAGCACCTCCAGACAGCCTCAACTGTTGGAGAGGGGCTGGGAGCCAGACCCAAGGACAATAAAACGTGTCAAGTGGGCTCATTAAAGACAAGCAGACATACCGATGGCCTCGGGGGTTAGAAGCAAGCACCTTCTTTTGGAAACACCCTCTTTGCAGCATTGGGACAACACTCAAAAGAAAGCAGCACAAAGGACCAATGGACACAGACACAGAGTTTGAATCTGCTATAGATTTGCATAAGAGGAAAGCTGCTATAAAAGTGAGGTGTCTTGCAGAGGACCCCGGGTCTCGTCTTGTCAACATGGGAGCATCGATCCGATCGGCAGAAGCCCGGCTCCACCCCCTCCCCCATCTAACTCACCTGGCCAGTGAAGTTAAGGGGAGCAACTAATTGGTAACAACAAGACGGAGTGTGTTTGTGTGTGTGTGCGAGTGTAAGTGTAATATATTATATGCATATAATACAGTGTTAATGAATACATGTATTACTAATAAATGTGGTGTTTTGTCTTATTCCCCCTGAAAAGATCCTGTGCAGTACTTTAAGTACAACATTTTGGTGGAGAATGCGAAAGGGGGAGCAAGCATAGAATCCACAGTTATTATAAAACTGGTGTGCACACCGCCAGCTTTAGCAAGCCTGGCGCTATAGGAAAAAGAGCGTAAACTTTCAGTTAATTAACCAAACTCTGAAGGATATAGGAGTTTAGGTTTAAATTGTGTTTCTCACTGTGATCCGGGGAAGGATCTAACCAAACTCTGAAGGATATAGGAGTTTAGGTTTAAATTGTGTTTCTCACTGTGATCCGGGGAAGGATCTAACCAAACTCTGAAGGATATAGGAGTTTAGGTTTCAATTGTGTTGTAGAGGTACATACACCCTCAGCCATAGGAAGGCTGAGCTAAAGAGGAGAACTTAGTGTTTCTCACTCTGATCCGGGGAAGGATCTAATCCGGGGAAGGATTTGTATAATTGGTGTATGAACCCTCGGTGGTAGCAGACCGAGCAATGCAGAGGGAAGCTTAGCGTCTCTCCCTCTGGCCCAGAGTGGGTTAAAAACATAAGATACAGATCTTATTCTGTTAAAACAAACTCTGAAGGATATAGGAGTTTGGGCAGTGTAGTGTGGTTTATGTTTGTTTGTTTGTTTTGTTTTGTTTTGTTTTTTGTAAGTAATATTGTGGTAATTTCACAATTTTGAAGAAAATGTTTAAGGAATGGGACCAGGAAGGGTGGGGGCTAGTTGGAAAGCCCACCCTCCTTGCTAAATTGTTAGTGGAACAAGGCTTGTGCCCATGGAAAGGAACTGTTTATTGGAAAAAGCAGGATTGGGCCCAGGCAAGCAACAGATAGAGAAACTGAAAAACAGGTTGGGTACAGAGAGTTAATACAGCACTCTCAAATCTTACAGCAGCAGTAACATCAGGAGAAGAAACATTTGAGACCCCAGAAGGGGGCAGACCTTTGGGACCCCTCTGGAGATTGGGAAGCGGAATATTTGGGATATTTGGGTAAATTCCTCCTCCCAGGGCCAAAATGCCATTGAAACAGTTAACAACAGTGCCTGCTTCTGCCTCAGATCTCCAGGCCATGGCAAAATGGCTGAAAATTTTAAAACAGGATTTTTTTTTTTCTAAATGGGGTGTTAACGCCCTTTTACTGAGAGAAAGGGAGAATTTACACTCACAAGAAATGCACCATTTAATTAGCATTTGTGCAGCCCCAAGTACCAAACACACTGTGGCAGAGACCAAGCAGGTTCTGCCATGGTGAAAGCACTGTGCTAATTTGTTTCCAAGCTTCTATCTTTCAGGTTCTGAACCAAAACATCAGGAGAGCTGGTACCAGCTGAAGAGTTATAAAATACCATGGTTATAGTGTCATGACAAAGTCTGTGTTCAGTGTTCTGTGTTGCATGTTCTGTGTCTGTCTCTAGTGGTGTCCTGTGCTAGCACTGGGTCCAGAAAAAGAGGAAATACGACACTAGACAGGGCAAATGTCTTTTCCTCTCTCTACTTCCCCCATCTCCATCCAACTTATCAATCACCACTTGTCTCCAAGAGACTTTGGTCCCCAGTGCATCAGGGTTGTTTTGTTTTGTCAGGTTCTCTAATAATCATTTTGTTGTTGATTTTTGTTCTTGATACATTTGTATTGTTAGTTACATTTGCTTGTATTATTATTCATTCCACACTTTCCTCTATGCACTCTGGTTCTATTTCCCCAAGCCCTGAAGGGTAGTTCTTGGGCCCCCATAACCTGTAAGACCTTGGCCCATAATTGAATGGCCCCATCTTTCAGGTCCCCAAAAACCTCTAAGAACAACTATTAAAAATAGGGAATTCTACAACATTTTAGCAACTGAATGTTAGTTTAAGTCCAAATCAGCTTAACCTTGCATAACAACTGTGGTACTCCTACAAAATCTTATTTGTTGTGTGTGCTTAAGAAGGTCCTGACCTCAGTGACTTTTATTGTTTGATGGCTATTGCAGCATCAAACTTAGGCCTCATTTTGTTTGTCAATGTACCCAATTATTGAAATGGTAACGGTTTTGTTGTATTTCCAATTATTATAATTATAATTGTTTGCATTTGTGTTTATGTTATATCTGGTGTTTAGTCAATTGTAATGGTTTTAGTTATATTCACCTGGTTATAATTGTTTGGTTTGTTTGCAACAAATACAAAAGATTTATATGGTGACCACTCAAGAATTGTTCTTGAGAGGTCAAAAGGGGGACAATGTAGATCAATCTCTGATAATTTTCATATGACTTTACATTGTGCCTCTTCATATAACCTTGTGGTGGGTCTACCCATGTGTGACCTCTGTTTTCATGGAACTTTGTATCAAAGCCTCATTTAGAAACTTTGCATTGCCCTTGGTAGAATATTATAGCCCCTAAGGATAGAATAAGATAGAAGAAAAATGTCTTTTTGCTAGCAGTAGAACAAGAGCTCTCCCCCCCCCCCACTCTTAATCAATTGCCCTCTTGAATGAATGAGGTGTGAATGAGGAAGGCATGGAAGGCAGCACCTCCAGACAGCCTCAACTGTTGGAGAGGGGCTGGGAGCCAGACCCAAGGACAATAAAACGTGTCAAGTGGGCTCATTAAAGACAAGCAGACATACCGATGGCCTCGGGGGTTAGAAGCAAGCACCTTCTTTTGGAAACACCCTCTTTGCAGCATTGGGACAACACTCAAAAGAAAGCAGCACAAAGGACCAATGGACACAGACACAGAGTTTGAATCTGCTATAGATTTGCATAAGAGGAAAGCTGCTATAAAAGTGAGGTGTCTTGCAGAGGACCCCGGGTCTCGTCTTGTCAACATGGGAGCATCGATCCGGATCGGCAGAAGCCCGGCTCCACCCCCTCCCCCATCTAACTCACCTGGCCAGTGAAGTTAAGGGGAGCAACTAATTGGTAACAACAAGACGGAGTGTGTTTGTGTGTGTGTGCGAGTGTAAGTGTAATATATTATATGCATATAATACAGTGTTAATGAATACATGTATTACTAATAAATGTGGTGTTTTGTCTTATTCCCCCTGAAAAGATCCTGTGCAGTACTTTAAGTACAACAGAGGATACCACAACACCATCTAGAAGGAGGGTCCCAACTATGGGAAGGTTTCCCTCTGCGCCCGTTGACTGCTCTCCTTCCGTGAGCCTTTCATCCTCCATAACAGTGCAGGGGCTGTCTGACCGGAGGTGGGACAAATCTATAGTGTCCCAGAAAGCCTCATCAACATACATCTCTGCCTCCCTTAGCTCCTCCAGTTCTGCCACCCTGGCCTCCAAAGTCTGTACTCAGTCTCTGAGGGCCAGGAGCTCCTTACACCGAATGCACACATATGCCACCCACCCACAGGGCAGGTAATCATACATGCTGCATTCAGTGTAATAAACTGGATAGCCCCCCACTCTGCTCCTGGGCTTCTGCCTGCATTCTCTCCTACAGCTACCTAGGTTAATAAAGGGGTTTTGTTTAAATCAAAACGTTTTGAATATAGTTTTGTTTACAGGTTTAAAAGGACAGCAAGTGAACCTTGCCCCCTTCCCACTCCCCTTCCAAACTCCCTTGCAAAACTCCCTGTTAGCAGCCTGTTCGCAAAGCTAGGAGCAGTTAAATAAACTGGAGTTAACCTCAAGAAACAGAGGTCACCAGTAGGAAAGGAATGTCAAGGGGAGCAGGGAAAGAGGAAGCAGGTCAGGTTTGCAGGGGGAGAATAGGACCAGCTGGGAAACAAGCATGGGGAGAGGTGGTGGTGTGGAATAGCATGTAGATGGGAGCAGAGAGAGAAAGGCTGGTTACTTCAGGTTCCCAGGGGCTAAGTGCTCACTGAGCCAGGGTGGGGAAATGGTTTTTGCAAGTGGCTTGCTCAAATGGCAGGATGGGGCCTATGATTTCTCAGAACTGATCAGGTATCTGCTGGCTGTGGAACTTTATTGAGCAGAGACCAGGACCACATACAGTGACTGGTGAAATAGGGTGGTACTGGACACATGGCTACAAAATTTCTGAATGAGGAAGGAGATTAATCTGTGCAGAGATTGTCCCAATCACTGTGAAAGTTCTGCTCACTGTGGACACTGGTAAACCCACATTGGTACAGCTCAATGAGAAAAACTGGGGATTGAAGAAAATGTGTATGATAGTACATATAGTCTTGCAGAGGTGTGTGATCAAAATGAAAAAAGTCTCTGAGATTCAGTACCAGGTTTACTATGGTGCCAATGGCGCCGCCACACTGGCCCCACATTCAGAAGGGGCCCATAATGACCACATGGGTGCCCACATATATGTTTGGTGCCGAGCCCACAAAAGATTAATCCGGCTCTGCTTCCTTGAGGTCCCTTTGTGGTTCTAGGCCTTAATTCCTTTAGTCCTTAGCTAGAGTGGGCGAGTCTCACCCCAGGAGCTGTACCACTGCTAGTGGCTCTCTCCAGTTTAGCAAGCTCTAGGCTGTGTCATGGAGGGGAACATCCCACTGTTGCTCCAGCTGAAGCTCATGAGGAAATCTAGGGGTTACTCCTCTCCCCAGAAGGAGCCATGGCTGCTGCCACACCAGCCAAGAGTCTGCAGGAAGAAGCTCATTGTCCCATCAGTCGGGAGTTATTTAAAGACCTGCTGTGCACAGACTGCAGACAATTTCTGCTGAGCCTGCAGCACCCAGTGGCCTTTAAAACTGGACCCCCCCATGCAAGATAGGGAAGAAGGGAACATAGTTTGAGGAGCATTGTTCTTATATAGGCCTGTTTGTTAGCCTGAGATAGAATTTGGGTTTGACGTTTGATACTTTTATATCCTTACTAAAATGTGTGAACAAAGAACAAAGACACTGCGTTGCATTTCCCACAACCAGCTTTTAGTGCAAAGGGAAAATGTAAGAAATAGAGCTAAAGTGTTACAGGGTATGGTGGGAGTGAATATACAAGCGTACACTGGAAGACTGTCTGGCTCCTCTCTCAAGATAAGTTTGAGCAACCAGTCGGGAGGGGCAAGGGGGATTGTGGGGGAGGAATAAGAAACACTAAAAGCCAAAGAAAAGCCTGGCCTTGACCAGTGAACAACCTCACTTGTTATCCCTCCCATGGGGTATAAAAGGGGTGGTACTGAAAACCCCAGACTCAAGACCCTCCAAAATGGAACTTGACCATAAGTTGTAAGGGGTGGGACCAAGGGTGTGGACTACAGGTATAATTATGCCTGCTATGGAGGGTAACAGGAACACTGGGAAAAAGGCTCTTCAGCATCAGAGCTATGGATATACTTGCTTGAAACTAACCCCAATAAACATTGCATTGCCTGCACTTTGGACTTCCAGACTTCTTCTTCCTGTCTGTGTAACAATAACCAGGGGAAGGGGTGAAGGGAAAGCCCCTAAGAAACATGCAGGGGCTTAGGTATAGATTCATAGATTGTAGGATTGGAAGGGACCTCGAGATGTCATTGCGTCCAGTCCCCTGCCCTCATGGCAGGACCAAATACTGTCTAGACCATCCCTGATAGACATTTATCTAACCTACTCTTAAATATCTCCAGAGATGGAGATTCCACAACCTCCCTAGGCAATTTATTTCAGTGTTTAACCACCCTGACAGTTAGGAACTTTTTCCTAATGTCCAACCTAAACCTTCCTTGCTGCAGTTTAAGCCCAGTGCTTCTTGTTCTATCCTTAGAGGCTAAGGTGAACAAGTTTTCTCCCTCCTCCTTATGACACCCTTTTAGATATCTGAAAACTGTTATCATGTCCCCTCTCAGTCTTCTCTTTTCCAAACTAAACAAACCCAATTCTTTCAGCCTTTCTTCATGGGTCATGTTCTCAAGACCTTTAATCATTCTTGTTGCTCTTCTCTGGACCCTCTCCAATTTCTCCACATCTTTCTTGAAATGTGGTGCCCAGAACTGGACACAATACTCCAGTTGAGGCTTAACCAGCGCAGAGTAGAGTGGAAGAATGACTTCTCGTGTCTTGCTCACAACACACCTGTTAATACATCCCAGAATCATGTTTGCTTTTTTTGCAACAGCATCACACTGTTGACTCATATTTAGCTTGTGGTCCACTATAACCCCTAGATCCCTTTCTGCCGTACTCCTTCCTAGACAGTCTCTTCCCATACTGTATGTGTGAAACTGATTTTTCCTTCCTAAGTGGAGCACTTTGCATTCGTCTTTGTTAAACTTCATCCTGTTTACCTCAGACCATTTCTCCAATTTGTCCAGATCATTTTGAATTATGACCCTGTCCTCCAAAGCAGTTGCAATCTCTCCCAGTTTGGTATCATCTGCAAACTTAATAAGCGTACTTTCTATGCCAATATCTAAGTCGTTGATGAAGATATTGAACAGAGCCGGTCCCAAAACAGACCTCTGCGGAACCCCACTTGTTATACCTTTCCAGCAGGATTGGGAACCATTAATAACAACTCTCTGAGTACGGTTATCCAGCCAGTTATGCACCCACCTTATAGTAGCCCCATCTAAATTGTATTTGCCTAGTTTATCGATAAGAATATCATGCGAGACCGTATCAAATGCCTTACTAAAGTCTAGGTATATCACATCCACCGCTTCTCCCTTATCCACAAGACTCATTATCCTATCAAAGAAAGCTATCAGATTGGTATGAAATAGGGACCTACATGCCTAGACTGAGGCAGCTGTGAGCTTGCTAAGTAGCAGATTTTTAGGCACCTGGGGGATTTTAACAACAGAAATGTAGGTGCATAAGGACTTTAGACACCTTCAGAAATATGCATCAGCTGAGTGGGGGAAGTGGGGTTGAAGATCAGTGGCATCTAAATGTCGGATTCAGGTACCTAAAGTGAAAGTAGCAGCCAGGCACCCAAATCTTTTTCTGGATCTACCCCTGGTGCCTAACCTGCTTTGCAAACCCCACTAGGGTTTCCAAAGCAGGTTAGGCACCAGGGGTAGATCCTCAGGTGCCTGATACCTTTAAAAATCCAGCCATAAGTCATTTCGGAAAAGATGCTTTTGAAAAACTTACCCAAAATCGAATGAGCTTTAAAAATCAGTTGAATATAATCTGGGTCCACAAGCACTAAAATACCTTAATCAGAACAGCATGGGGCTTTGAATGGTATCATTCCACGGCAGGGTCTGATGGTGCTAAATGTTTGAACAGACCCATTGTTAATGATTATTGCTAAAGCCAGTAACAGACTGACTTTGCTCAGAAAATGTGTTCTGCACTCTAAGGGTAAGTGCTGTAATTGTGGGGAAGAACAATCTGTGGGTACGTCTTCACTTACCGGAGGGTCCGGCGGCAGGAAATCGATGTTCTGGGATCGATTTATCGCGTCTGGTTAAGACGCGATAAATTATTAACGTAGCTGAATTTGCGTACCTTAGTCCGAAGTGGGGGCTTAGTGGGGACCAGGCCTGTGTTTTTCACACCTAACTGAAATTGAACACCTGCTTCAAGGGCAGAGCCTCGTTCTCTCAGCTGCCCTCTCCCCTCATCATTCCTCTTGGGGCATCACTTGGAGCTCTATCGATTTCAGGGTCGCGCCTGACATTTACAAAATCATTATGCTGGCTGTTTTTGCACATTTAGACTGTAAACTCTTTCCCTTAGGAGCTGTCTCCCATGATGTGTATATACAATACCTAGCACAATACCGTCTTAGTCTTCCGTGGAGCCTCTGGCGGCTGCAGTAATACAAATAATTATGGTATGAACTGAGACACAATTATTTTGTAGCCAGAGAAGAACAAATTTGGGGGAAATTTTGGTATGAGGAAAAGGCCGAATATCAATAGAGAGAGACCAAACCCAGCAATCTAAACTCCCAGTCCTGCAAAATCTTATTCACATGTTTAATTTTACTACTGCCAATAACCCCATTGATTTAAATGGGTCTGAGCTAAAATTAGGCAGGTGGTAAAGTTCAGACAGACAGGGTTTGGGGCTGAAACCCAGCTCAGAAATCAGAATTACTTTAGCCATATTATACATATATAAAATTGTGAGTATACTGCCTGCAGTTTAGCCTATGACAGGACAGAGGTGAGGTTCTATGGGTGACCTCACTGTGCATTTCCCTACCAGACTATGTTAGCATTGCTTTTACTATTAACCTCCCCTCTAAATCTGCTGGGTATTTAATGGAAAACAAAGGACACTGGGAGTGTGACAAACTAAATTCTACACAACACAATATTTGTTGGGGAGACTGAGAAACTGGATTCTGCCTCCACATCCCGTCCAAACACTCACAGGGAAGTGAAGTCAGGGATAAAAATCCTGACAGCTAACAGGGTGGGTGGGAAGCCATGAGCAATATCTGCCATGATGACCTGACACCTGCTGACCACAGCCTGATCTGGTTGACATGAGACAGAACTGAGGGGGCTCACAACACATTTTGAGGATTTTCAGCTTTTTCCTTCATTTGCTGTAGTTTCTGAGTCAGTGTCACTGACTCCTCACCTGTGTGGATGCCTCTTGGAATCTTCCTTTCCTCAGAGGCCTGGAGATCTGGGACCCACAGCTTTTCCCCTCCTTCCAGCTGGATGATTAAGTCATGTTTGGTATTGGGGAGTCCTGCTCAGGGGGAGAAATCAGGCATGATAAGAGTGCACAGAGGATTGGTGGAGTATTTGTCACAAAGGAAACATCATGAGTTTAAACTGACCCCATGATTTACTGGGGGATGTGGGATCTGAACAGATGGGAACATGGTCACTGAGCCCCCTTGGGATAGGCAGATGTCTGGGGCAGGGGGGAGTTATCACACCCTCACTAGGAGTGTTGAAGATCTGTGGGCTCTGGGGAACTTGCTAAGGTACACACAGCTCTGGTGTTAAACCCTTGGCTATGTCTGAACCTCTACAACCCAGAACCCCCCCAGAAGGAGCTAGTCCCATGAAGGGAGCTGCACAGAGATCCTGTGTGTGAGTGAGAATTAATGCAGATAGGATAATGCACTGCTCCTGCCCCCGTGAAAGTTGGAGGGATGGGGATGAATGGCGTCAGCAGCATCTGCCCCAGGAAGCCCAGCTAACTCTAGGGCAGTGTTTCTCAAATGCAGCCACTGTGGCTGTATGTGGCCACCAGGGTTTTTTCCTGCAGCTACAACAGTCTCCTGGGCAGAGATGGGGGAGGGGGCAAAGCCGCAGCCCTGTCCTGAAACACCCAGTTGCTCTTCTTCAGCCAGAAGCTCTAGCAACAGGCTTCACCCAAGCCCCCTGCTTCAACCGATGCTCTGGCGGTAGGCTTCACCCTATCCCATGCCCCCTGGCTTCAGGGACTCTGGGGGCAGGCTTCAGCACCCCCCCCCCATTTCACCTTGGGGGCTCTGATGACAGGCTCAGTCTCCTGGAGTGGTGGAGTTCCAGGCTTCAACCCCTGCCACCCCACCTGCTCCAGCTGTGGGGCTCCCAGTCTGATCAAGAAGCAAGGAGTGGTGTAAGCCTTGGTTGTGAGGCTGCAGAATGGAGCTTGGGGCAATGGGGGGGGAAGCAGTGGGGCTCAGGGGGGTGATGGGGAACCTCAGAGGGCAGTGGAGGACTGGGGTAGGCAGCGGTGTTTACAGATGATGGGTGGGGGAGGCAGCAGGGGCCAGGGACACCAAAATACAACTGCACATTATTTTTATTACTTTATTATTGAGTCTGCAAAAGAAAAAGACCCACATCAATAAACTACAATGATTTGGACATGTATATGTGCATATTTATTTGTTTTTCCTAAAGTTAATTAAGTATTTTAGGAAAATTTGTCAGAGCGGCCACTAGCAAGAGTTGGTGCCGCAGTCTTAGGCTACCAAAAAATTTGTTGTGGGAACTCCTGCTCTAGGGCTCTAGTATCCTGAGCACAAAGAGAGACTGACACCAGCCTCCTCTGCCTTAGCAATTACCACAGCCCTCTGGTGGGGATAGCTAATGACAGAGCCTCCATGTGCTGTTCCTGCAGCTCCCAGGGACAGTCAGGCCAATGCTGATCTCATTTACCCATCTGGATGCTCTCTGGAACTGGAGAACCAGTTCAAACCAGTATTTCGTACTTGAACTGGAACCAAACCTGAACAATAATTTTGTTTTACTGACTGAACCCAAACTGAAATGAACAAAAAAAAAAAAAAAAAAAAAAAGGGGGTGGGGGATGGTGTGGGCTGTTACCAGTTAAAATAAAGAATCAGCATTTTTAAGGTCAATATTTAAAAAGCTTAGCAGCTGCCTGCACACCATGTGAGGCAGAAGGGGGGCCCAGAAGTAGAGGAACCAGAGGTAGAGGCAATAGACCCTGCAAAATGTGACTTTGGAGACTCACCATTGTCTGAGGAGTGGAAGGATCATCTGAGGAAGAAACTTTGTGAAAGATCCACGGTGTTCTCACTGCATGAGTGGGATGTGGGATGCGCAAAAGGAGTAGAGCACAACATCAGACTACACGACTCCCGATCCTTCTAGGAAGATTGCACTCTCAGAGATGAAAGATGTGCAACATCACCTTCAGGAGCTGATTGCAAATGGCATAATTACTGAGTCCCGCAGCCCATTGTGGTGGTCCATAAAAATAATGGGAAAATCTGGATGTGTATCGACTACCTCACTCTGAACAGCTGTACTGTGGTTGACCAGTACACCATGCCTCGAGTACAAGATGGCTTAGACTGCTTACTGGGAAGCCAGTGGTTCTCAGTATTGGATCTTCAAAGTGGACAGTACCAGATCCCTATGAGAGCAGAAGACAAGGAGAAGACACCCTTCATCTGCCCATTAGGGTTTTATCAGTTTGAACGCATGCCTCATGGGATTTCTGGAGCACCTGCCACATTTCAACATCTTATGGAGAAAAATGTGGGAGACATGAACTTACTGCAAGTCTTAGTTTATTTGGATGACCTGATTGTATTTGGAGGAGCATGAAGAAAGACTTCTTAAAGTGCTTGACAGGTTGAAGGCCTATGGACTGAAGCTTTTCATTGATAAATGCCAGTTCTGCCGAATGCCTGTGAAGTATGTGGGTCACATCATGGCCTAAGTGGGAATGAGTACTGATCTGGATAAAATAGAAGAACTCACCACATGGCCACGCCCAAGTAATTACAGAAAGCTTAAGACCTTTCTTGGATTTAGTGGCTACTATCACAGGTTTGTGAAGAATTATGCTACCATCATAAAGCCTCTGAATGATCTTACCAGGGGATACCCATTCAGCAAAAACAAGTGTAAGGCCAAGAGTAAGGGGCGGTCCCCAAGGCTTCCTAAGCAGAGACACTATGGCCCTTTAGAGCCCTTTGGACCACGATGGGATGAGAGATGTGATAAGACTTTTCGAGAAATCATTAACTGCTTAACTCATGCTCCCGTCCTAGTCCCAAGCAAGCCATTTGTCCTACATACAGATGCCAGTTTGGAGAGTTTAGGGGCAGTCTTATACCAGGAAGTTGTAGGCAAGTGTAAACCTGTGGCCTTTGCCAGCCAAGGGCTGTTTGATATTGAGACTCGCTACCCCATTCACAAGCTGGAGTTCTTGGCCTTAAAATGGGCCATCACTGAGAAGTTTTGTGACTACTTGTGTGGTGCTAGGTTTCAAGTGTGGACAGATAACAATCCGCTGACTTATGTGTTGACAAGTGCTAAGCTGGATGCTACAGAGCAGAGAATGGTGGCCACCTTGGCTAGCTACGAGTTCAGGATTCAGTACTGATCAAGGAGAAGCAATTTATATGCGGATGCATTATCACAGCATCTGCAGCTATCAGAAATTGCTGTGATTCCTATGGATGGAGTGAGGTCTATTTGCAATGGAAGTTATCAAGAGTCAGAGGCCCATGAGAGTCTTCATGGTTGTGTTGCAGAAACTCTGGGCCTGCCCCCTGAGAGTGTGCCATCTGCCTCAATGAATTATATTGTGTTGGACCAGTCTCCGTTGCGCATGCTCAATGCTGCCGACTGGCAAAAAGCCCAACTGCAAGGTACTGACATTCGTGACACACTACTTGCAAAAAGAGAGGGGCGAAACCCTGTTGCAATTATTCCATCTATCCCCAAGGGTAGACTACTGTTGAGGGAATGGAGCAAACTAAAATGGATACAGGGAGTGCTGCAATGGATCACACTAGACCCTTTACAAAATCAATGAACACAACTAGTGTTACCAAAAGAATACAGAGCCCCGGCCCTGAGGGCCCTGCATGATGACTTTGGACTTTTGGGAATGGAGAAAACCCTGGAACTTATTTGTAGTAGGTTCTGCTTGCCCCAGATGGCTGAGGATGTATGCAAGAAATGCAAGATATGTGTTTGGTGTGTTAAAAGGAAAACTCTGCCCACTAGTGCAGCATATCTGAAGAATATCACCAGCACCAAACTTTTGGAGCTGGTATGCATCAATTTCTTTTCTTTAGAAGTGGACAGGAGGAATGTTGGGAACATTTTAGTAGTGACTGATCATTTTATATGGTATGTGCAGGCATATCCCACACATGACCAGAGGGCCACCACTGTTACTCGAGTGTTGTGGGAGAAATATTTTTCAGTGTATGGAAATACACTCAAATATCCTCTGACCAGGGACGGGACTTTACAAGTCACCTCCTTAAGAAGTTGCTAAGGATGGCAGGAATTAAGAAGTCCAGAACAACACCTTATCACCCACAGTGCCCCTCAGCCAGAGCGATTTAATCGGACTCTTGTTGGATATGCTGGGGACTTTACGTCCAGAGCAGAAAGCAACCTGGAGCCAGAATGTTGCGGTTTTGGTGCATACCTACAATGCCACGAAGAACAAGGTTACAGGAGTCACCCCATATATCTTGAGGTTTGGGCGAGAGCCAAGATTACCCATAGATATGTGCTTTGGCATATCAGAGGATGGAGAAAGTTATGAGACAGATCTGCAGTATGTTTCCTGACTAAGATAAAAACTGCAGGATGCTTATCGCTTGGCTACAGCTGCTTCCCACAAGAATGCAGATAGTAGCAAGCACTGGTATGATGTTAGGGTGCGTTCACAGGAGCTCCTGCCAGGGGACAGAGTCCTGCTGTGAAATTTGGGTATTGCTGGCAAACACAAGATTACTGACAGATGGATGGCAATACCTTACCTGGTGGTGGAAAAGCTGGGAGATCTGCCGGTCAACAAGATTAAACCTGAGACAGGGCCAGGGCAAATAAAGATGGTACAAAGAAACCTCCTACTGCCTGTGTGGGAATTTGTATGCGCCCCTTATGGAATGGACCATGACATGGGACTGGCCAAAAAAGGGGTGCTGGACCAAATCCACCACCCAGCCCGCGCAGTGGGCCCTGTGGGGCTAACCCACCCTTATCTATCACATCTGGGACTGAGTCTGAAGAGGAGGACATTACCATGGAGTATCCTAGAAAGGAGACCAGATTCTGCACTCCATCAGCTGAGCCCAGGGAGAGCTCCACTTCTTCAGCTCTAAGCCCCATGGTAGAAGCATTTAGGCCTATTGCTGGTAAATGATGAGACCAGCCTGGGATAATGAGCTTGTCCCACTAACATTCTCAGACTACCTGGAAGAAATACAGTCCTGTGATGACACACCTAGGTTGTTGGACAGAGGGGATGTACAAGTGGAAGGTGTCCATGGCACCCTGGATATCCTAGTACCAGAACAAGAGATGCAGAAGCCTGTGCAAGTAGAGGGGGTACCCTCAAGGGAACCTTCACCATGTCTAGCCCCAGAAGAAGTCCCCACTGCCCCTGCCATGCCCACTCTTAATAGGTGTGAGAGGGTTATAAAGCAAGTAAACAAGCTAACTTATGATGCACCTGGAGTAGTTAGTCAGGAAGTGATACACTTAGCTCACAGGCTTGTGGCAGCCATAGTGGGTTTCCTCAGACCCTTTGAGGAGAACTCATGTACTTGGTATAATCTGGAGCGTGATTTGCCAGGATGACAAATTCTCAGCTGGGGGAAAGATGTAAGCAGGGTCTGCTGAATTCTTCTCTGACAGCTAACTTGGGGAAGGGAAAGACTTCAAGAGCAATCTGTATTTACATGAACACATCTATTCTGCTTAGATATTCAACAGATAGAGCAGTGTGCTGCTCAAAGTGATCAACTTTGGCTAGTGTTGTGTTACAAATCACCTTAGTACTGAATGCAGGGGTAGTGAAATGCTGTTGCCATTATTATGAATAAAGGGGAGCAGGACTGTGCTTAACCTGTCCCAAATGAGGGGATTGCCCTCAGCTGAAAGGACCTCATTAAGCCAGGGGCTCGAATGCCAGAGCCCTGTAAAGAGTAAGAGAGGTAGGGACAGATGTCACAGTCAGGAGGTTGTGAATCCTTCCCAAAGGTCTTTCCTAGACTGGTTTAACCTGTTCCTCTTCACTGTTCAAAGAATGAACTAAATAGGCTTCATTAGAAGCCTCTTTTCATAGAATATCAGGGTTGGAAGGGACCTCAGGAGATCATCTAGTCCAACCCCCTGCTCAAAGCAGGACCAATTCCCAACTAAATCATCCTAACCAGGGCTTTGTCAAGCCTGATCTTAAAAACCTCTAAGGAAGGGGATTCCACCACCTCCCTAGGTAACCCATTCCAGTGCTTCACCACCCTCCTAGTGAAAATGTTTTTTCTAATATCCAACCTAAACCTCCCCCACTGCAACTTGAGACCATTACTCCTTGTTTTGTCATCAGGTACCACTGAGAACAGTCTAGATCCATCCTCTTTGGAACCCCCTTTCAGGTAGTTGAAAGCAGCTATCAAATCCTCCCTCATTCTTCTCTTCTGAAGACTAAATAATCCCAGTTCCCTCAGCCTCTCCTCATAAGTCAAGTGCTCCAGCCCCCTAATCATTTTTGTTGCCCTCTGCTGGACTCTTTCCAGTTTTTCCACATCCTTCTTATAGTGTGGGACCCAAAACTGGACACAATACTCCAGATAAGGCTTCACCGATGTTGAATAAAGGGGAATGATCAAGTCCCTCCATCTGCTGGCAGTGCCCCTATTTATACAGCCCAAAATGCAGTTAGCCTTCTTGGCAACAAGGGCACACTGTCGACTCATATCCAGCTTCTCATCCACTGTAACCCCTAGTTCCTTTTCTGAAGAACTGCTGCCTAGCCATTCAGTCCCTAGTCTGTAGCAGTGCATGGGATTCTTCCGTCCTAAGTGCAGGACTCTGCACTTGTCCTTGTTGAACCTCATCAGGTTTCTTTTGGCCCAATCCTCTAATTTGTCTAGGTCCCTCTGTATCCTATTCCTACTCTCCAGCGTATCTACCACTCCTCCCAGTTTAGTGTCATTTGCAAACTTGCTGAGAGTGCAGTCCACGCCATCCTCCAGATCATTAATGAAGATATTGAACAAAAGCGGCCCCAGGAACAACCCTTGAGGCACTCTGCTTGATACCGGCTGCCAACTAGACATGGAGCCATTGATCACTACCCATTGAGCCCGACGATCTAGCCAGCTTTCTATCCACCTTATAGTCCATTCATCCAGCCCATACTTCTTTAACTTGCCAGCAAGAATACTGTGGGGGACCGTATCAAAAGCTTTGCTAAAGTCAAGGAATAATACATCCACTGCTTTCCCCTCATCCACAGAGCCAGTTATCTCATTATAGAAGGCAATTAGGTTAGTAGACATGACTAGCCCTTGATGAATTCATGATGACTGTTCCTGATCACTTTCCTCTCCTCTAAGTGCTTCAGAATTGATTCCTTGAGGACCTGCTCCATGATTTTTCCAGGGACTGAGGTGAGGCTGACTGGCCTGTAGTTCCCCAGATACTCCTTCTTCCCTTTTTAAAAGATGGGCACTACATTAGCCTTTTCCCAGTCATCCGGGACCTCCCCTGATCGCCAGGAGTTTTCAAAGATAATAGCCAAAGGCTCTGCAATCACATCCGCCAACTCCTTTAGCATCCTCGGATGCAGCACATCTGGCCCCATGGATTTGTGCTCGTCCCATTTTTCTAAATAGTCCCGAACCACTTCTTTCTCCACAGAGGGCTGGTCACCTCCTCCCCATGCTGTGCTGCCCAGTGCAGCAGTCTGGGAGCTGATCTGGTTCGTGAAGACAGAGGAAAAAAAAGCATTGAGTACATTAGCTTTTTCCACATCTTCTGTCACTAGGTTGCCTCCCTCATTCAGTAAGGGGCCTTCACTTTCTTCTTGTTGCTAACATACCTGAAGAAACCCTCTTGTTAGTCTTAACATCTCTTGCTAGCTGCAACTCCAAGTGTGATTTGGCCTTCCTGATTTCACTCCTGCATGCCTGAGCAATATTTTTAGACTCCTCCCTGGTCATTTGTCCAATCTTCCACTTCTTATAAGCTTCTTTTTTGTGTTTAAGATCAGCAAGGATTTCACTGTTAAGCCAAGCTTAACACCTGCCATATTTACTATTCTTTCTACACATCAGGATGGTTTGTTCCTGCAACCTCAATAAGGATTCTTTAAAATACAGCCAGCTCTCCTGGACTCCTTTCCCCCTCATGTTATTCTCCCAGGGGATCCTGCACTCCCTGAGGGAGTCAAAGTCTGCTTTAATGAAGTCCAGGGTCCGTATTCTGCTGCTCTCCTTTCTTCCTTGTGTCAGGATCCTGAACTCGACCATCTCATGGTCACTGCCTCCCAGGTTCCCATCCACTTTTGCTTCCCCTACTAGTTCTTCCCTGTTTGTGAGTAGCAGGTCAAGAAAAGCTTTGCCCCTAGTTGGTTCCTCCAGCACTTGTACCAGGAAATTGTCCCCTACACTATCCAAAAATTTCCTGGATTGCCTGTGCACCACTGTATTGCTCTCCCAGCAGATATCAGGGCGATTAAAGTCTCCCATGAGAACCAGGGCCTGCGATCTAGCAACTTGTGCTAGTTGCCAGAAGAAAGCCTCGTCCACCTCATCCCCCTGGTCTGGTGGTCTATAGCAGACTCCAACCACGACATCACCCTTGTTGTTCACACTTCTCAACTTTATCCAGAGACTCTCAGGTTTTTCTGCAGTTTCATACCGGAGCTCTGAGCAGTCATACTCCTCTCTTACATACAACGCAACTCCCCCACCTTTTCTGCCCTGCCTGTCCTTCCTGAACAGTTTATATCCATCCATGACAGTACTCCAGTCATGTGAGTTATCCCACCAAGTCTCTGTTATTCCAATCATATCATAGTTCGTTGACTGTGTCAGGGCTTACAGTTCTCCCTGCTTGTTTCCCAGGCTTCTTGCATTTGTGTATAGGCACTTAAGATAACTCATCGATCTTCCCTCTTTCTCAGCATGAGACAGGAGTTCTCCCCTCTTGCGCTCTCCTGCTTGTGCTTCCTCCCAGGATCCCATTTCCCCACTTACCTCAGGGCTTTGGTCTCCTTCCCCCGGTGAACCTAGTTTAAAGCCCTCCTCACTAGGTTAGCCAGCCTGCTGGCGAAGATGCTCTTCCCTCTCTTCGTTAGGTGGAGCCCGTCTCTGCCTAGCACTCCTTCTTGGAACACCATCCCATGGTTGAAGAATCCAAAGCCTTCTCTCCGACACCACCTGCGTAGCCATTCATTGACTTCCACGATTCGACGGTCTCTACCCCGGCCTTTTCCTTGCACAGGGAGGATGGACGAGAAGACCACTTGCACCTCAAACTCCTTTATCCTTCTTCCCAGAGCCACGTAGTCTGCAGTGATCCGCTCAAGGTCATTCTTGGCAGTATCATTGGTGCCCACGTGGAGAAGCAGGAAGGGGTAGCGATCTGAGGGCTTGATGAGTCTTGGCAGTCTCTCCGTCATATCGTGTATCCTAGCTCCTGGCAAGCAGCA
Source organism: Chrysemys picta bellii (assembly GCF_011386835.1). Classification (NCBI taxonomy): domain Eukaryota; kingdom Metazoa; phylum Chordata; order Testudines; family Emydidae; genus Chrysemys; species Chrysemys picta. The sequence continues at coordinate 30,180,335 of NC_088802.1, read as the reverse complement.
GACCTCTTGGTTTTCCCGGTCGGGGCGGCAGATAGATGACTCAGTCCCCCTGAGGAGGGAGTCCCCGACCACCACCACCCTCCTCCTCCTCTTGGGAGTGGTGGTCGTGGAACCCCCATCCCTAGGACAGTGCATATTTTGCCTTCCAATCGGTGGAGTCTCCTTCTGCTTCCTTCCCTCAGATGGGTCATCTAGTCCACTCTCCGCATTAGTACCTGTAAAGAGAACATGGAAACGATTGATCACCTGTATCTCCATTGCTGGTGCATGGACGCTCCTCTTTCTCCTTCTGGAAGTCACATGCTGCCAAACCTCTTCACAATCCTTCTGTCCTTGCTGCGCCTGCTCTGAATCTTCAGAACATTGTGGCCGTAGAAGCATCTCCTGACGTCTGTCCAGGAAATCTTCATTTTCCCTTATGCAACGCAGAGTCGATACTCGTTTCTCCAGCCCTCGAACCTTCTCTTCCAATATGGAGACCAGCTTGCACTTTGTACAGACAAAGTCGCTTCAGTCCTGTGGAAGAAAGACAAACATGGCACAGCCTGTGCAGGTGACAACAGCTGATCACTCACCTTCCATATCACCGTCCTCTTAAAAACTTCCTCAACTGTTGCAGGAACTACTCAGAGAAACCTGCAGATGAAAGCCTCAGTGCGCTCTCCCCTGGCGAACTCCCAGGCAAACTCCCGCTGTTAGCCTCTGCTGTTCGCCGCTCAGCTGGTTTGCTGCTGACTGCCCTTATATACCAGTCAGGCCCACTCAAGGCCCACCTGGAACAAAGCACTCCCAATTCACACTTTTCAAACAAACAAGCAAGCAATCAAGCACACGGTCAAACTGACCAACTGTCCCAGCAAACTACATTGCCTTTTACATCTTCTAGGCTCTTTCCTTTCTCTGGAGGTGATAGGAATATCAGGACAGGATTGTATTCCTAAAAGCCCAATAGCACCTTATTTCCATGTGACTAGTTTGGAATGTAAGGATGTGACCATACACCTCCCAGCTTAAGACTGCCTCTGCTACTTAGTTGAAGGCCTTAGCCTAAGAACCAGGCCTCAGACTGTCGCAGTATGAGAAGGCCCTTACACAGACAGACAGTGATTTTGATTCTTTCTTTTATACCTCTACAACTAGCTTAGTGATAAGAATACACATAAATTCTTGAAGTATAGGCCTTTGCAGACAGTCCTGAATATGTATATCCTAACACCTCTTCTCAGACAGATCCCAGGCAAACTCCCTGTTAGCCTCCGCTGTTCGCTGCTCAGCTGGTTCACTGCTGACTGCCTTTTTATAACCAGGGCCGACTCCAGCATTTCTGCCGCCACAAGCAAAAAAAAAAAAAAGCCGCGATTGCATTCGTGACCAACGGCAGCAATTGGGGAAAAAAAGAAAAAAATAAAGCCGCGATTGGCGGCGGCAGTTCGGCGGCAGATCCTTCGCTCCTAGAGGGAGTGAGGGACCTGTCGCCCCCAAATTGCTGCACATACCGCCCCCTCCCTTGGCCGCCCCAAGCACCTGCTTGTTAAGCTGGTGCCTGGAGCCGGCCCTGTTTATAAGTCAGGCCCACCTGGAACAAAGCACTCCCAATTCACACTTTTCAAACAAACAATCAAGCACACGGTCAAACTGACAGACAAACTGTCCCCGCAACAGACACTCAGATACTCACCAACAAAGCCCCACTAATGCATCACTTAGCGTACCTCCTCTCGGACAGATCCCAGGCAAACTCCCTCTGTTCGCCTAAGTCCTTTGTAGATTCAGACCAAGGACTTGCCTAGTGCTGTAGAAATTGTGCCCAGAGGACAGACCTAGTAACCCAAGCCAAGGACAGGCACCAGAGAGATCCAGGGTCTTCAGGAGTCTGGGGCCAAATGGGGAAGGGTCAGGAGGAGGCATCAGCTTCAATTCTCATCCAGTTCCCCAGGCTGCTCTTCAGCTTTGCCCTTTTAATTTTCTTGGTTGGAATTTCCAGCTCAGCAACTGCCCAGATGCCATCTGCTTTTCTCTTCTAGGCAGGGTTTTCGAGCTCTCCCCAGCACCTCCTGCCCCAGGGACCTGCTGCTGCTGCTATGAGCACTCTGGGCATTGTCCAGCTAGTCCCATTAGCTACTAATGATAAGGACCGAGGAGTTCCCATCTCTTCCCCAAAGGGCTTTGCTTCCACTTCTGGGGTGGCCAAGAATAATCAGAAATAGAAGGCTTAAAAACCAAACAGTTCTAAGTTCTTCAATAGGGGCTGTGAGCAAAAGTACCCCTTCAAATGTCAAACCCACCACTGCCCTCGGGCTCCATGTGAGGCTGATCCGCCTGGCACTGAGACTCCAGAAATGTGATTATTCTGCATGTGTTGGTAATAATGACTGATTTTTGTAACCTTCATGTCCCTGACACCATGTGATAAGTCTGAATCTCTCTGTTGCCCTGGCCCCATCACACTCACTGGCTGCAGTGGTGGTGGGGGGGAGGCGACATTCAGCTGCTGATTAAAATCCATCAAAGTTAAAAATCTGTGAGGGCTGAGGAAGACCAGAGACTTGGATAAATACATTGACACCTTAGAGTGAAACTGGAAATGTAACTCTGAAGAAGTGAGACCCCGAGTTCCTGGAATGTCTGAAAAGTTCATAATGACTCATGCAGTAGGTGATGGGTTCCCCTTTGATCTGTTCTTACATTTTGACAAATAGGTAGGAACTGGTTGAGAATTTGAAAGTAGAAGGCAGCTTGGCTGAAAGTGACCATGAAATAACATGTTTCAGAGGGGTAGCCGTGTTAGTCTGTATCAGCAAAAACAACAAGGAGTCCTTATGGCACCTTAGAGACTAACGAATTTGTTAGAGGGCTTTCCCTCAACCCTCTCACTTCCCTGGTTCTTGTCACGCAGACAGCAAGCAGCAAAAGATCAGAAGTCTGAAGTGCAGACAATGCAATGTTTATTGGGGGTAGTTTCCAAGCAAGCATATTCCAAAGCCCTTCACACCAGTCGAGCTTATCTCTATACGCTGATAGAGTTCCGTTCCCAGCTCTGACACTGCAGAGCATTTACCCCATGTCCCCCTTCCCAGCTCTGATTCTGCAGAGCCTTGCCTGTGTCTGTGTTTCCCATTCCCTATTCCCATTCCCCCGCAAGAAAGCATGATTCCAATTTCCCCTTCCACCTCCTGTTTTACCCCAGTTTACATAGTAATATTCTCAGCTATACCTTATCCAATCATTTTACTGAAATTTAACTAAACAATCCTAACATATTGTAACATAATTCTCTAACCAATTATATCTCACTACCCTAATTAACTTACACCTAGCAAAATTAGTTATACAGCAGACAGAAACAATTAGAGAACAAGACCGATTAACAATAGAAAAGTGAGGGCCATAAAAATAAAACAATACAGAAATGAGGGTTTCACAACCACAACCATTGCTAAGTGTTTTCTTGACAGACAGGATGCTATCTTAAGAGCTATTTCTTTCTCTGGTGGTGATGGGCACTATCAGGACAGGATCATCTTCCTAACAGCCCAATGCATTATTTCAATGTGACTAGTTTGGAATGTGAGGATGTGACCGTTCAACTCCCAGCTAATGGCTGCCTCTTATGCTTAGCCAAAGGCCTTAGCCTAAGAACGAGGCCTCAGACTATCCTAGTGAGAGAAGGCCCATACACAGGCGGATTGTGATTTTGATTCTTTGTTTTATACCTCTATAACTAGCTGAGTGATAAAAATACACCTAAATTCTTAACATATAGGCCTTTACAGGCAGGCCTGAATATCTATATTCTAATAAAATTTATTTGGCCATAAGCTTTTGTGGGCTAAAATCCACTTAATAAGATGCATGGAGTGAAAAATACAGTAGGCAGGTATATATATTACAGCACATGAAAAGATGTGAGTTACCTTACCCCCAAGGCCGGCTCCAGGCACCAGCCGAGCAAGCTGGTGCTTGGGGCAGCAGCTTGTAGGAGGCAGCATTCCGCCCAATCCTAGGGCGGCAAGGCAGCTTTTTTTTTTTTTTTTTTTTGGTGTTCCACTCCGGCCACCCTGTAGGGGACGGCGGCACGGAGGACGGGAGCGCCCTGCAGCAAGCTCGGCAGGGCAGCCCGTGTCCTTCCGTCTCAGCCGACTGGAGTGGCGCGGAGCCCTCCCGGTAGGCGGCGCAGTGGGAGGGGCCGCGTGGCAGCGCCGCACTGAAGCCCTGGCTGCCCCCTTCTCTCTCGCCCCCTGCTCCCTCCCCCGCCGTCCTCCCCCAGATCTGCAGCGCAGGGAGTCCCCCTGCACCCTGGCTCCGGCCGCGCCACAGGGTTTTTTTTTTTTTTGCTTTGCCGTTTTTTGCCGCCCATGTTTTTGTTTTTGTTTTTGCTTGGGGCGGCAAAAAAGCCAGAGCCAGCCCTGCTTACCCCACTACAAATACATTAAAATCAAGAGGAAGATGAAGGGGCGAGTAGGCCCATTACTAAATGTGGAGGGAAAGACAATAACATAAAATGTGGAAATGGCAGCAGTGCTACATGCCTTTTTTCTATTTCTTTTTCAGTTTTCACCGAAAAGGTTAGTAGCAATCGTATATCTAACATAGTGAACGCCAGTGAAAATGAGGTAGGATCTGAGGCTAAAATAGGGAAAGAAAAAGTTAAAAATTACATAGACAAGTTAAATGTTTTCAAATTGGCAGGACCTGATGAAATACATCCTAGAATACTCAAGGAGCTGCCTGAAGAGATATCTGAGTGATTTGTGATTATCTTCAAAAACTCATGGAAGATGGGAGAAATTCCAGAGGACTGGAAGAGGGCAAATATAGTGCCAATCAATAAAAAGGGGAATAAGGACAATACAGGGAATTACAGACCAGTTAGGGACTAACAACAAGAAATTTTGCTATAAGCTGAGGACTTATCAGTTGGAAGTGACGGAGGAGGAGAAAGACCTGGGTATATTGGTTGATCACAAGATGACTATGAGCTATCAATGTGATACAGCCATGAAAAAGGCTAATGAAGTCCTAACAGTAGAGACAGAGAAGGGCTACTAGGATGATCTGAGGAATGGAAAACCTACTTTATGAGAGGAGACTCAAAGAGCTTGCCTTGTTTAGCCTAACCACAAGAAGGCAGAGGGGAGATATGATTGCTCTTTATAAATATATCAGAGAGATAAATACCAGGGAGGGAGAGGAGTTATTTAAGTTAAGCGCCAATGTGGACACAAGAACAAATGGATATAAAATGTCCATCAACAAGTTAAGGTCAAAATTGGATGATTTCTAACCATCAGAGGAGTGAAGTTCTGGAACAGTGGGGGCAAAAAACCTAACTGGTGTCAAGACTAAGCTTGACAAGTTTATGGAGGGGATAGTATGATGGGACTGCCTACAATGGCATGTGATCCACATTGGCAACTACCAGTAGCAAAAATCCCCAATGGTCAGAGACAGAACACTAGACAGGGAGGGCTCTGAGTTACTACAGAAAATTCTTTCCCAGGTATCTGCCTGGTGGGTCTTGCCCACATGCTCAGGGTCTAACTGATCACTATATTTGGGGTTGGGAAGGAATTTACCACCGCATCAGATGGAAGGAGACCCTGAGGGGTTTTCACCTTCCTCTGCAGCATGGAGCATGGGTCACTTGCAGGTTTAAATTAGTGTAAATGGTGAATTCTCTGTAACTTTAAGTCTTTAAAACATGATTTGAGGACTTCAGTAACTTAGCCAGAGGTTGGGGGTCTATCTCTGGAGTGGGTGGGTGAGGCTCTGTGGCCTGCAATGTGCAGGAGGTCAGTGACTAGATGATGGTCCCTTCTGACCTTAAAGTCTATGTGTCTATGAGCTTAACTTCAGTATCCAGAAAGATAATGGAACAAATAACACTGCTCTACAGCCAAAATGCTTCTGAAATAAATGTAGTCAAACTTTACTAATTCTGGGTCACTGAGAACGAAAATGATGCTTTAAATTGTTGATTGGCTCTAGTTTTCAAGATATGCTATTGGGTCAGTATATACGACCCTTGACTTGGGAATGGAAGAGGATAAGTGAGTTATAAAGGGAAGGGATCTCAATTTAAACCAGAAATGACTAAAATACATCTTTGACTGGATCTATGAATAAATCTATGACTGGGTTTGCACAGTACTTGCTTTTTAGGCAAAACAATGAATGATGCAATCTGAAGCTGGTATTGCATCATACATGATATGAATTGCATCATGTTATTCCTAGAAGTCATGGATGATGCAATCATAACGAAGCTTACATCACTTTGCTGAACAAATTGCCCTATATCAGCTCTAGAAATCATACAGTGTCGTGCTCTCTTATTTGTCAGTGTTTGGTTTTGCAAAGGGACACATTTCTGTTTAGCCAAAGTGAGCAGAGATGCCTCGTACTTGTGTGAACAGTGCAGATAACTTCTGCTATGTTTGTGGTGAAGTGACTTTTGCATCACAAAAGCACAGTATAACCACTATTGTTAAGAAAGCCTATCACCTTTATTTTGGCTGCAAAATTGGAGATCAGGACAAGAGGTGGGCCCCACACATATGCTGCAACACTTGTGCAACAAATCTTCACTAGTAGTTGAACAGGAAAAGGAAATCTATGCCTTTTGAAGTGCCAATGATTTGGAGACAGCCAACAAATCATACCAGCAATTGTTATTTCTGCATGGTGCCTCCAGTTGGGAAAGGTGTGTCAAAGAAGAAAAAGTGGACTGTGCATTATCCAAACATTCCATCAGCTATACGCCCAGTACCCCACGGAGAAGGACTGCCGGTTCCTGATGCACCAGAATCATTCTCTCTTGAGTCAGACGCGGAAGAGGAAGAGGATGAAACTTCTGGTACTGAACCATCAATGTCACAGGACCCACATTTTCTCCCATCCTCCTCCTCTGAACCACACCTCATAACGCAAGGTGAACTGAATGACCTTGTCAGGGATTTGGAACTACCCAAGAGTAAGGCAGAGCTGTTGGGCTCCAGACTAGAGCAGTGGAATCCATGTTCCGTGACCATCAAAAGGATCTTGTTCCATTCTTCTTCATGGAAGGTGATCTTGTAGCCTGCAACAACATCGATGGTGTGATGGCAGCCCTCAACATTGTTCACGATCCAGATGAGTGGAGACTGTTCATTGATTCATCAAAGACGAGTCTTAAAGCTGTTTTACTGCATAATGGCAATGTTTTGCCATCAATTCCAGTTGGTCATGCAGTTCATATGAAGGAAACCTATGACAACATGAAACAACGTTTGAGGTGCATAAACTATGACCAACATCAGTGGCAGCTCTGTGGCAATTTGAAGGTTGTTGCTCTCTTGGTCTGCAGACTGGATACACAAAGTACTGCTGTTTTCTTTGTGAATGGGATAGTCGTGCAAGAGATTCCCACTACATCAAGAAAGATTGGCCACTCCGACAGTCATTGGAGCCAGGGAGGAAAAGTGTTCAGCATCCACCACTTGTTGAATCAAGGAAGATTTTGTTACCACCCTTACACATCAAGCTGGGTCTGATGAAGAACGTTGTCAAGGCCATTGACAAAACACAAGCAGCTTTCGAGTACCTCCGTGGAAAATTTCCAAGGTTAAGTGAAGCTAAGATAAAGGAAGGTGTCTTTGTTGGTCCTTAGATTCGTGAACTTCTTCGAGATGATGCATTTGACCATGCACTGCGTGGCAAGGAAAAGACAGCATGGAAAGCCTTCCAGTTAGTGGCAATAAATTTTCTCGGAAACAACAAGGCAGACAACTACAGGTTGTTGGTGGAAAACCTCCTCAAGACATACAAAAGCCTTGGCTGCAACATGTCACTAAAGATACATTTTTTGCACTCTCATCTAGATTTTTTTCCACCGAACTGCGGAGCAGTGAGCGATGAGCACGGCGAGTGATTTCACCAGGACATTGCAACAATGGAGAAACGCTATCAGGGCAAATGGAGCCCATCAATGCTTGCAGACTATTGCTGGACAGTGACAAGAGATGCTCCATTTAATGAATACAAGAGACAAGCCAAGAAGCGCCGAGTAGACACTGAATAGGACTAAACTATGTACATAATAGTTTTTTGCCTTTTGTTTCATAATACATTTTATTTATATAACCCTTTTGCTGATTTTTAAAGTGTTACATAAACAGGACAGGTGAAATATTATCATGTAAAGCAACCATAAACACATGAAAAGACCTAGGTTTACAATTTATGATTAAAACTCTACTATCTACACAATATACATAGACATAAAATGTAAAAACTTAAATATCTTAGAAACAGTAGCCAATCAGTTGTTTTAATTGTCATATTTGAATTCAGCACATCAAAATACATAATAAATAGCACATTTTATCTCTGAAGCAGATGACTTCTCAAAACTTGTAGACCAGTGTAATCAAATGATCAGTTTGGAAACACCTGGAAAATAATAAGGTGATAAGTAACAGTTAATGTGCATTTCAACAGTCAACAAATCGTGTCAAATCAACCTAATAGCTTTCTTTGACAGGGTAACAATTTTTTCATGGATGGGAGGAAGCAGTAGATGTGGTATATCTTGACTTTAATAAGGCTTTTGATATTGCCTTACATGACCTTCTCATAAACAAACTAGGGGAAAATAGCGCAGACGGAGCTACTATCAGGTGGGTGCAAAACAGGTTGGAAAACCATTTCCAGAGAAGAGTTATCAATGGTACACAGTCAAGCTGGAAGGTCATATCAAATGGGGTCCTGCAGGGATCGGTCCTCTGTCCAGTTCTGTTCAATATATTCATACATTATTTAGATAATGGCATAGAGAGTACACTTACAAAATTTGTGGCTGATACCATACTGGGAGGGTTTGCAAGTGCTTTGGAGGGCTTCTAGGGCAGAGGTTCTCAAACTGGGGATCATGTCCCCTCAGGGGGTCACGAAGTTATTACCTGAGGGTCATGAGCTGTCAGCCCCATCAGGCATGGGGCTGACAGCCTGAGCCCCTGTTAAATTAAATTAACCCCCCAGTTTTAATGTACAAGGGGGGTCACACTCAGAGGCTTGCTGTGTGAAAGGGATCGCCAATACAAAAAATTTGAGAACCACTGTTCTAGGCCTTTCTCTGCACATGCTCAGTGTAGTCCCTTTGGAGCAGCAGCCATAGGACTCTGAGAGCTGGTCTTGTCAGGAGAAGCAAACTGAGATCACAATAGTGCTGTGATGTCTGCTCCCAGACAGGGGAGGTGGGTCGCATGCACTCTCTGGGGGAAACCTTCAAGTGAGTGAGACGCTGGTGCACAATGCTCAGCCCTGGTCTTCTTCCTCTCAGTGAGCATGAAAACGCTGGTAAAAGTCATCCACTTTCAGCAAAAGTGGTTTTATTCAGGGGGCTGTATCTAGGGAACCCTTCATCAAATGACGTCCAATTCAAAACACTAACCTACCCTGCTTCTCCACAGGCCACTTCAAATATCAAGAAAATATCAGGAACCATGCAGAGTTTAGCACACTTTAAATAGTCACGTTTTAAACAGAAGGCTGGTCTCAACCTTAGCTCTTGAAGTCCTGGAGGTCCATTATAATAAAAGAAGTGAGGAGACAGCACAAGCACCAGCCCCACCTCTATCTATTTTGTGTGCAGCTAAGCAGCTGCCTAACTCCATGGGTGGGGGGGCTTAGCACATACCCCTCTCCCATTGGCTGGTTTAGGTGGCTTCCCAACGAGCACGCTGTGTTTTGTGGATCACAGTCTAAGGGTGTGTCTACACGACAACAGCTACAGCAGCACTATGCCATTGTAGCATAGACACTTCCTATACCAATCAAAGTGGTTTCTCCATTGAAGTAGTTAATCCAGCTCTCCAAGAGGCAGTAGCTAGGCTGACAGCAGAATTCTGCCATTGACCTAGCTGTGTCTTCTCGGAGGGTTAGAGTGACCTAAATATGCGCTGAACAATGTAGCTATGTCAAGCTACATTTTAGGTGTAGACCAGTCCTCATGAAGAATAAGGGTATGTCTATACTACAGCCTTTATGCTGCAGTAGTGCTCTAGTGCAGATGCTTCTGGAATCATTAACAGGAGTGTTTCCACCACTGTAGTTAACCCACCTAACCGGGGAGAGGTCGATCTAGCCATGGCACTCAGGGCATGGAATGTTTTGCAGCAATGAGTGATGTAACTGGGTTGGTCTAAGTTTTGAGAGTAGACCAGACTTAAGAGGGCTGACAGTTGACTTAATGCGGGCTGACAGCTGTGTGTGTGTGAGAAGCAGAAAGCCAAGAGAGCACTAGTGAGTGTGGTCATCTTGGGAGGAAACTGAGAGACAGAGCTTGCTTCAGGTCCAGGGTACCCTGGAAAGGCAGACTTGGATTTCTGGGTAAGGAAACTGTCTGCTGCTGTTTGTTTCTACTGTGTTCAGGAAACTACTGTGTTCAGGAAACAGAACTTTGTGGACATTCTTTGTAAATAAAAAAGATTTCACCAAAGGAAAACCTGATTTGTAATTTCTCCTCCCAATTGAAACAACCTAGCAAGGCAAATGAGTTGATGGAAAACATTTGCAGGGGACCACAGGCAAAGAATCCATGCAAGAGAATAGACTGTTGCAAGTTATAGACTTCAGCATATCCAGCTTTCTGCACTTAACACTCCCCTTCTCCCCGAGCTGACACTCCTCTCCCTGCAGTCAGGCAAACCAAACTCAGGATCTCTGACTCATGTTTGCCCCCAGCAAATCCAGTCTATAGAGTGATCATGAGCTCAATATTAGTCCACGGAGAAAAAAATGAAGGGAAGACACAGAGGCAGCTGAAAGTGCTGAGACGTGAAGGATTGTTAATTTCCCTTCTGTATATGGAGTTTTACAAAGTTCAAAACTAAAATCTTCTTTCTAGGTCTTCTCTGGAGTTTTGAATGGCCTGGATTGTAAACTTTAGATTGTAAAGTAATAAAGCTTAGACAATTCACCATAAAATCACCCTTCAGTTCAAGGGTTGCTCCTGATTAAGGAGTTGCCGAGGTGTTTTTCCCTTATCACGAGCACACAAAACTGCCTGTGACCTTAACCCCGGGAACCCCTATAGCCCTGCTGGTCCCAGGTGGGTGGCTAGATGTTTACCAAGAAAAAAAATCACTAAAATAACCCAACTGGGTTTAGTTCCCACCTATTCTTACTGCAGTGCAAGTGTCTGCTGACACCCTTATTATAAATGAAGAATGTCCTGGTTTGATTGAGGGTACGTCTATACAGCATGTGGGGGTGGGAGGGTGTGATTCCCAGCTCGGGTAGACATACACATGCTGGTTCTCCTTGAGCTAGCACACTAACAATAGCTGTGCATCTGTGCCAGCAAAGGTGGTGCCTTGAGCTAATCAGACAGGTACAGTCCCTCCCTACCCCTGGGTGCTTACTGTGTAGACAAAGCCTTAGTTTAAGATTTTGCATTCTTGTTTGTTTGTTTCCTTCCTCACTTTTACTTTCATTCCCTTTCTGCTTCTTCCCATCCCACTGCCCCCATTCCTTGTGTCACATAATTCCTTGTTCCTTCTTTTTTTATGTTCCTCCAGCTCCTCCTCCCAGCCTCTCCTTTTCCTTCACCTCAGTCTGCTCCTGTGGGCAGCTGATACAAGGTGTAACAGGAACCTCCCATTACCAGCAAAACCATTTCTGATGCAGAGCAGGAGGCAGAGAAAACAGAAGCCAAGAGAGCCAAGCAGCCATGGCCTCTGTGACACCCGTAGAGGAAATTGAAGATGAAATCAAATGTCCCATCTGCCTGAAGTATCTGACAGACCCAGTGTCCATACACTGTGGGCACAACTTCTGCCGAGTCTGCATCACTCAGCACTACGAGACATGGGCAGAGGGGGACTATGACCCTGTGTGCTGCCCCAACTGCAGAGCCCTCATCCGGAAAGGGACTCTCCGGCCCAACTATCAGCTAGCAAATATAGTTGACAAAATTAAACAAATGGATTTAAAACCAGGAAAAGAGAAATTGTGTGAGAGACACAATAAAACCCTGGATCTGTTCTGTGAAGAGGACGGGGAAGCCTTGTGTGTGGTTTGTGAGAGATCCCCAGAGCATGGTGCTCACACAATGATTCTCATGGAGGAGGCTGCCCAGAAATACAAGGTAGGAAACAGTCTGGATCCTGGTTAATTCAATCCTTCCCTTTTCTGACTAAGCCTCTCACATCCACAGACTCTCCCACTTTCCCAGATTTTCTCTGTCTCTTGCTCTACCTAAATCTCTCCATTGCATGACCCCCTCCCTCTGGACAGGTGCAGGGAGCCCTGGCTACCGATCCTGCCCCAACCTGTTAACCCTGCACCGTTCATTAGAGAGATGTGGTCACTAGAGCTCTGTGTGAGGCACTTTCCTCACACACATGATTGAAACTGGAGGTGTCTGTGCTGCTGCCAGGCCAGGAATGGAGGGAATGGGCTTCTCCCATAGGCACTGACTCTGTGGGTGCTCTGGGGTTGGAACACTCATGGAAAAAAAATAGTGGGTGCTCAGCACCCACCAGCAGCCCCCCAGATCAGCTCTTGCCCCCCCAGCGCATCCCACCCGCTGGTGGGCCCCATCAATCAGCTCCTCCCCCTCCCCCCAACACCTCCTGCCCACCGCAATCAGCTGTTCAGTGGCATGCAGTAAGCCCTGGGTAGAGGGCAAGGAGCAACGGTGGGGTGTGCTTGGGGGAGTGGCCAAGAAGAGGCAGGGCAGAAGAGGCAGGGCAGGGTAGAGCAGGGGTGGGAAGAGGCGGGTTGGGGCTTGGCAGTAGGGGTGGAGTGGGGGCAGGGCCTGGGGCTGAGCAGGAATCAAGCACCCCCTGGCAATTCTGAAAGACTTTGGTTGCTCCCACCACACCCCTTACAGGCCAGGCACTGCCAGCAGGGCATTCACATCCATGGTAAGCACAGCAGCCCTCACTGTTGTATGGAGCATAAGTGCAGGAGTGGACTTAAGATCTCTTACCTAGAGATCCATCTCTGGAGTCACCTGATTAAAAGTGACCCTCTGGTTTCATTATAAAAAAAGTCAGCAACCAAAAAGTAACACTCTAGCCCAGAGGATTGAAAAGAAAACCTTGAAAATGTGGCCCAAGCAGAACCGATACAGTGACATGCGCCTGAGTCTGTCGAGAGCCTGAGACAAAAGCTCTGAGAAGAGGGAACTGTCTCATGGATCTCAATGGGGTGTTCACTCCCAGAACTACTGTTCTGGGGTCCACCTCTCCCCAGCCTGTGTGTGGCAGGAAGGAAAGAGATCAGTGGGCTCAGCAAGAAAATACACATGATACACAAATCTGTGCTGGCAGCTTGGCTGTCCCTGCCCCCAAAGAGCTTGTAATCTATTAAACTGAGTGGAGACAAAGAGAAGGTGGGAGGGGGCAGCATGTCCCATTTGCTCTCCCTGTCTGAAACACGGGTTCTGTTCACATGGTGCATTAAATAGACCAGAGTCATTTACTCTCCATCCCGGCTGAACTGAGCACAGCACAGGATCAGAGAGGGAGGGCAGAGATGGCTGTAGGACACCTTTCCACCTTTGGTGGAATCTGCTCCTCCAGGGGCCTGGCTGGATCGCTGGCTTCAGGGGCTGCTCTAGCTCCCACTCTGCTTCCAGGCAAGAACTAACAGTCTATCCAGATAAACACACACCAAGGGGAGGTAGGAAGCTAGCTGGGAGCAGCGCGACTCCTTTGCTCTCTCTGTATAAAACACACTGTGCAGGGGCTGTAGACATTTTACATTGAACAGGCAAAAGTGAGTTACCGCGCCCCTACTACCTATTCCCATTTATTCCCATCCCTCACTCCTCTTCTCCCTAACAACTCCCCTCCACACACCTCCACAGCAAGCATTTGGATGTGTAATTTATTTACTTTTCAAAAACAGTTTGGCACCTTCTGAATTTTTGGCTGTGCTCAGATTGCATTTCCCCCAAATAAAGAAATAAAAATACTCCTTTGGCAGAGGCAGACAGTAGCAATACCCCCCCCCCCCCCGCCTTTGAAATTTGTGATTTCTGCCAAGAACAGCATTAGTGTAAATGAGAATCAGGCATTTAAAACATTGATTCCAGATTAACCACCTTATCGCTTCTCGGCTCTTTGAGCTGTGGCGCAAACCTAGTATTTAAATTTAATATCACTCCTTAGACACACAGTCTCTGCCCCTGCAGGCTCAGCATCACAGGCAGGGGTGCTGGAACCAGGGAGGGGGGACAAGAGGCCCATGGACCCCTCACTTTCAAAAGTGAGAGGGCCAGAGGCAATGTCTTTTGGTGGGCATGCCGGGTCAAATGCCCCCCGCCAAATTGGCCTGCCCGGGGTGGGGTGGGGGGAGAGAGGGGCTTTGTCCTCCCACTGCCCCTGCCCCCTGCCCCTGGCATGCTCATCCCCTGTTCCTGACAGCTAGGCCTGGGCGGGAAGCGGAAGGGGTGGGACCAGCAGCTTCTCACAGCAGCCTACCCTGCCTGGGCCCAGGGGCTAACAGCCTCCCCCTTTCCCCCTCACAGCTAGCCTCACTATCTCAGGCAGCTGCTGCACTTCACAGAGTCAGGGACCCAACCCAGAGAGGACACCCTCAGCCATGTGAGAAGCCACTCCCTCCCACTCCCAGCCCAGCCCAGCTACCAGGCAGAGTGGCTGAAGTGCCGGTGGCACAGCAGGAGAAGGAAAGACACCCCCTTGCAGTTAACGTGTGTGGTAGAGCGTGATGGATCCAGGCTGGGCAGAGGAGAATCGGGGGTGGTCACGTGTCCTCCCCTTTAGATTGTGCCCCCCCAGAACGGCCATGCCCATTCCCTTTTTAACATGGGCATAGTAGCCTTGGGCAGGTGTGGAGTGTTGGTGGCAGGGTGATAAGGTGAGCAGCTCACCTGCCGTGAAGCACATCCCCAGCCTTTTCCTGATGGTCCTCTTCCCGGAGCCCCCTGCGCCTCCTCTTTCCCCCAAGGCCCCACCCCCTGGCCAGGCCAGAAGCTGGAGCCAGGCCACGGTAAGAGCCACCCAGGGAGACTGGGCTGCTGTGGGGAGCCCTGCACCCCCCAACACCAGCACAGGGACTGATTGTGGGACCAACGTCCTATTGGGACACTTTTCTGAAAAGTCTCAAGAGCTGTAATGTTACCAGTGAGCTCTCACACAGTTCTGGGAGGCATCCAATACAGTCTATGTTGTCCTCAGTGCAGAGAAACTGGTCAGCAGAGAAACCTCAGGCGAACAGGCAGCTGGCTAATGTTCTACGAATAGCCAAGGCTGAGTTTACAGGCAGCAAAGGGAGCAGGAAGGGAGAAGGGGTGTGGGGAGCACCTAGAATCTCTCAGCTGTTCTGTGAAGAGGATTAAACCCCCATGTGTGTGATATGTGACAGATCCCGGGCTCACACCATGGTACCCATAGAGGCCTGCCCAGGAGAACAAGGTAGGGCACCTCTGTCCAGTCTATTTCATTCTAAATAGAATTTTAATTACAAGTTATTTCACCACAACTTGCCAGTTATACTTGATTTTCCCTACTGCAGCTACTGATGTAACCGCATCATTCAACTCTGTCACACCTTAAGTGTATGAAAAATGGCATTGAAAGAAATGTACAGGGCAATATGGCAAAAGAGGCAAAAATGAAGATATTAAAGATTTCGGTTGTGGGAAACATTTCTCTGGGGAGCTGAAGCTATTTCAAATCTAGTTCCAACTCAACTGACGCTGTTAAATGATCAGTGAGGTTTAAATCACATGAGCTGCAGGCCAATCTCTACGAGATTGTTGCCTTCAGAATGGAAAAGGCGGGGGAGGGGGTTACAATCTGTTGTTATTGTTTCTGATTTGTATCACAGTGTTTATTACTGTTATTTACATAAAAGTAGCCCCTAAAGACCCCAAACAAGATCTGACTTCCATTGTACTTGGCCCTGCACAAAACCCAGGGAGGGACAATCCCTGCTCTGAGCAGTTTACAGTCTAACTAGACAAGACAGAGAAAGGGTGGGAGGGGAAACAGAGGGACAGAGAGGAGCAGTGACTTGCCCAAGGTCACTCAGCTGGTCCGTGTCAGAAGTGGAAATAGAACCCACCTCTCCCAAGACTCAGAGCCCTAATCACTAGACCAGTAGTTCTCAACCAGGGGTACGCCCTGTCGGTGTGCAGAGGTCATTCAAGGGGCACATCAACTCATCTAAATATTTGCCTAGTTTTACAACAGGCTACATAAAAAGCACTAGCAAAGTCAGTACAAATTAAAATTTCATACAGACAATGACTTGTTTATACTGCACTATATACTATACGCTGAAATATAAGTACAATATTTATATTCCAATTGATTTCTTTTATAATTCTATGGTAAAAATGAGAAAATAAACTTTCAGTAACAGTGTGCAGTGACACTTTTGTATATTTATGTCTGATTTTGTAAGCAAGTAGTGAGGTGAAACTTGGGGGTACACAAGATGAATCAGACACCTGAAAGGGGTACAGTAGTCTGGAAAGGTTGAGAGCCACTGCACTAGACCATTTTTATGACCCACCAGCACTTGCCAGTGATGAACTGTGGCCACTGGAAGTGAAAAACTCTTTGATAAAGGTCCCAGGCCCAGCAGGGTGATGAGGTTTCCCACTGGGATTCTGAACTCCCATGCTGCTCCATGAGCGTTTAACTCCGATGATGGTCTGCACTAGAGGAGGTCACTGTGCTAAACACTGTGTGGACCCCGAACACCTTGAATCCGCCCACAAGAGGGCTCCAGAGAGCGCAGGTCCATGCCAAATACCACTGGGATTAGACTGGATTGTAGCAAAACTAACCCCTGGGCCATGCTGTCCTGTGCCAACCTGAACTGTTTTATTGTGTGTGTGGGCAAGGACCAGCCAGAGTGGTTCCAGGAGTCACATAATGTAGCCTTTTGAAATCTCCCAGAATCCATTGCTTCTTTGAGGCTTTCTAGTGAATCTTGGGTAGCTAGCCAGAGGGCATTGCAAATGAAAATGTTCAGGACAGCATTTGGTCAAATCCCAACAATTCTTAACACAAACTAGCCTGTCAAAGAGGGTTTGCCCTTGTGCTTACATAAGCAGGGAAATGGGCCCGCTATTGTGGGGAACTTTCCTGGCTTATACACTACCCTGGTGAAGTGGGCTAGCGAAAGGATCTGAGTCCTCGCTCCCCCTTCCTTTGCCCAGAGGCCTGCCTGACCTCAAGGGCTCCCCTTCCACTCTCCTGTGTGGCAGAGTCCTTGTAACCCCAACAAGGCTGGGCCCAGGATTCCTGGGGGCTTGACCCACAACCTTGTCGTGGTCACTTAGGGCAGGGGCTATGGTGTCCCCACTCCGGGGTGCTCTCTCTGCACTGAACACTTCCCTGACCCACTGATCATAGTTCAAAGCAAATACAATTTATTAAACAACAATTGATTAAAAAAAATAAGGAAAAATGGGAAAGGTAAAAGGAAAACACATCATCCCGCTCTGTTGCACAGAGACATCACAACCAGCAATATCTGGAATGCAAGGGCAGTTCACAGTCTGTTCCTCACACATCCCAGGTCTCCTTCGCAGGCCCTGGCAGTGCTGCAGGGATGCTGCGGGTTGGACACTTGCTCTGGTGGTGGCCACATGCCCTCAGGCTCTAGGTGGCAGGACCCTTCTTCCCAGCATCAGCCCCTGCCCCCCTCAAAGTCTGACCTGCAAGGCCTCTTGGATGGTGGGGTCTCCCTGCGCTGAGCCTGTGGCCCAGGGTCCCCCCTCACTCTATCCAGCTGGCTGCTCACCGCACCCGGCTCCGGACTGCTCCAGCCCCAGCTCCAGCTCCACTCTGCCTCAGCACTGATGCTGCTTTGCCTCTAGCCCCAGGGACTGCTTTTTCTGCCCCCTCTGGCTCTGGCTGTTTCAGTTCTCCCAGCACAGGACTGCTCTCGGGGCTGCTTCTGTTGCTCTGCTCCCAGCACGGATTTGCTCCCTGGGGTGCTTCTCTGGCTTTTGTTGCTGCAGTCCTGCTCTCAGCACTGACCTGCTCCCTGGGCTGCTTCTCTGGTTGGCATGACTCTGCTCCCAGCTCAGCTCAGGACCCTGCTCTTTACTTAGCTCGACCCCACTCTGTCTGATCCAAGCAATTCCAGCTCGCTCGTAGGACGGGACCACCCTGGCCTCCCGACTCCCTCATTAGCCTGCTCACTCTGTCAAATAGGCTGACCTGGAGCATTGGCCTTTCCCCATTTCCCCTCGGGACTGTCAGTCTCAGGGAAGGGTCCTGATTTCCCATCGACCCTTCCCCTTTCTTTTGGTACTGGGAGCTAGCCAACCAAAAAACCAACACTGAGTTTTAGTAAAGAGCCAACGCTCCCCTTACATTTAGACCAGTTCTGTCCAACCTGTATAATCCCCGGGGTTTAAGGGTTGAAATTCAATGGGAGTTGGGCTCCTTTGAGAATCCCAGCACATGTTTCTAACTCCTGTATTTGTCTGAGGTTTGTATCACTTTTTAAGCAAAATCTTATTCTTATACCACCATATGAATCCCTTTTCCTGTTTGTTTAACTCAATGAAGAAAGAGGACAAATAATTTCAAACAGTCTGAATGTACAACTCTCCCAGTCTCCATTAATGAGATTTCATTTCCTTGGTGTCTCTGATGTCATAAACCTAGTAGGGCCAGCTGTCTTGGTTTGGGATGGACAAACACCCTCCTCCACAAACACTCTCAAGCTCAGACCACCCAAATTGTTTTATCTCTTCAGGAAAAGATCCAGGCCCATTTGGAGACTCTGAGGGAAGAGAGAGAAAAGCTGCTGGGATTTAAAGCGACCGGAGAGGGAAAAAGTCAGAAGTATCTGGTAGGTTCCCATTGGGACTAATCTGCAGGGACTTGCGGTGGGGCGTCTGTTTGTAGGCAGTTCCCTCTGTGGCCTTGGGGAACGTGGACTTCTTTCTGTTTCTCCATGACCATGGGTGGTTGTGTTAGAGTTGTGTGTCTGTACACACACATACACACACACAGGCCCTGAGAAACCCTCTTCCACATCATATTCTGCAGAATCCAAGACAATCTAACTCATTCCAATTAATCAGTTAATTTAATTAACTCATTCCAATTAATCAGTTAATTTCTAGTCTTTGTTGCTTTCACAGAACTCCCAAGGTGAGCGGACTGTGTCCCATACAGGGCTCACTGCCCATGTCTGCAGGCATTTCTTGGGTTGTTTATTTCTTTTTCTCTCCTGGCATCTCCTGTCAATGTAGTGCTGAGTCCTGCCTGCTGCTGCTCTGGATCAGGATAGGCACAGGCCTCTAATCACACAGTGCTCTGACCATGTCAGACTTGGAAACATCCCAGAAAGAGATATTAGGGCCAAGTGGGATGGTGTTAGAAAATCCTTTCCTTAGTATCCACAGAGTATAGGCAAGTGTTAGACATCTTATTGCAAAGAAATTCTCTCTCCTGCACACTCAGAACTCCAAGAAAGGGCCATAGCCTCTCTCTCTAACTCTTACCTCTCCTTTCCTTAAAAAAACTCCAACCAGATGCAGACACAAACCGAGAGGCAGAAGATTTTATCTGAATTTCAGCAACTGCAGCAGTTCCTGCAGAAACGAGAGCGACTCCTGCTGGCCATGCTAGAAAACCTGGAAAAGGAGATTTTGAAGATACAGAATGAGAATGTCACTAAACTCTCTGAGAAGATTTCCTGTCTCAGTGACCAGATCAGTGAGCTGGAGGGGAAGTGTCAGAAGCCAGCCAATGAATTCCTGCAGGTGAGACTGAGTTAGAAAAATCCCAGATCCCTGCAAAGGGACAGCACAGTTCCTGAATCATGGGCACTGGAGTCCAGCAGTCAGAGATCACAGTGTAATTCAGTGTGTGCATTCCTGAAATGTGAATTATGGATGCGCTTTGAAGAATTACAGACTCATTTATGTCAGAGATGACATTAAGTCAGCGGATCCATGGCTCTGGAGCCAGGGCAGTGCCTCTTTTCCTCGGCTGAAAAATCCCTTCCCTGGGATCCCTAGTGTGTGGCAATCATATCATGTGGGACTAAGGTTGTTTTTCTGTCTCTCTCCCTTCTAGGATTTCAGAAGCACCTTGAGCAGGTACGTGGCTCTTTCTCTCTCCCTTATGTTTCATTATCCTATGAAAGGGCTTGGGGAGCATGTTGCCTCCACATTTCCCCTGGGCTCTACAGCAAAATGTGAGGCAGGGTCACATTTTGGAAACAAATCTCGGTGGTGAACTTAATCCTGAGGTTCTCACCCTTTTATAAAGGACTCTGGAATTATCTATTCAGTGGGAAAGATTGACCTAAAGTATTTCCTGCAGATGTGACATCATTGAGGGACTGGTTGCCTCACAGTTCTGGGAATGCAATACGAGCCTTTCACTTCTAGGGCACTAGTTACAATCATGCCCTTGTCAGCAGTGTCCAAGCAACTTTTCCCTCTGGGGACTGTTGGAGACCTGTGTGAAATGAGCTGGTATCGAGGGGTCAGGGAGAGGTCTGAGGCCTCAGTCTAGTTCCTGAAAGAAAGATCCCATAACACTATGCATGCAAGAAACATGGGAACATACCAGGATTAGCTCATGGAGACGAAGGAGTGAATTGGTCATGGAGATTCAATTCCCTTTTTATCTGCAGATCTGCTCTGTCCAGACCAGAGTGAAAAACATAAGTGGGGCCTTTGGGGGAAGGTTGCACAGACATGGCCTATGCTGCACCTGCTCTGAGGCTGAGAGAAGTGGGGTAATTCTGATTCCAGGCCCCATAAAGCATTAGCTTCCCCAGTAGCAATGAATTATAGTGAGTCAGTGAATGAAATGTAATAATGTGAAATTCTCTCTCTCCAGGTGTGAGAAGGGGAAGTTCCAGCAACCAGTGGAGATTTCTCCTGAGCTGGAAAAGAGACTCAGTGATTTCTCCCAGAAAAATATTGCTGTAATGGAGACTCTGAGAAAGTTCAAAGGTACACAGAAGGGATCTAGGAGGAGAAATCAGTATGTGGGTCTTCAACTGTGGGAGGAGATGGTCTCTGGCCAGTTGGTTCATAATCTATTTAATAAAAAGGGAGAAATAGCTGAATTGAGAAGATATAGCAGGGACCCATCAGCAAGGGTGTATTACCCTGATTCACTCTATGAACTTTGGTAAAATCATTAAGATAAAAATATAGCAAAATTTGGAGCACCTCAGTTTCTCTCTCTCAAGTACAGAACTGCAGGGCACGTGCTTCAGAGCTGTTTAGTCTCCCCATATACTGCTGGTCTCTCTTCAACTGTTTTTCTCATATAATTAAAACATAGTTACGGTATGTCAGTTAAAAGTGGGACTGCCATTATGGATATGACAGCCTGAAATCTCATCTCCTATATACTTTCCAAAAACAACAAGGAGTCTGGTGGCACCTAAAAGACTAACAGATTTATTTGGGCATAAGCTTTCATGGGCAAAAACCTCACTTCTTCGTTTTTACCCATGAAAGCTTATGCCCAAATAAATCTGTTAGTCTTTAAGGTGCCACCAGACTCCTTGTTGTTTTTGTAGATACAGACTAACACGGCTACCCCCTGATACTTGACACTCTATACTTTCCCTCTCCAGACACTCTGTGCTGCAAACTGGAGACAGAAAGAGAGAAATTACTACGATCCTTCAAACCAGGTGAGATTTCAGGGGGAGATTATCATTCCATTAAGAGAAAAAACACATGAAAATGTAGCTACAGTTACAAACCAAACCAACACTGACCATGACACATGGTTCTAAAAATAACATGCAAACATGAAATACTAAGATCCCAAGCTGAAGTCACACAAACAATCCTGATACCAATTTCAATGGTGCGTCCGTCCATGCACCCACTGATGACCAGAAACATTCTCACTGACCAACACACACTTACCCTGATGTTTCTAGACACATTCAGATGCCTTTGAAATATTCAATTCAGAGGGTTGTGACATTCCTCTCCTTTCCCCTGTGTGAGGGGCTCTTTCCCATTGCTCTTCACCTGCATCCCACCTTTCTCCTCAGCTGTGCTGTGCTGAGATCTCTGATTTCAATTGCTTGCTTCTTTCTCTGTTAGAGAGAGAGGGTTCCCCTCTCATGCTGCCACCTCCTCCTTTCTCTAGGGGCTGGAGAAGGGGCTACTTCTCCTAATGCCACCTCTTAGTTACCACTCTTTGGTCTTGAGTTGTTCTTCCCCAGTGCCCCATCCCCTTCTCTTTTCCCAGGCCAGGGAGAGAAGGGTGGGCTCAGTGTACAGCTACCCCGGGTTTATATCTGTTACCTCAATCCTCTTCAGGTTCAGACTTTCCTCTCTAACTTTCAGAGGAGCAGCCCCAGCAGGGAGCTGCAGCAAGGAACAGGGGAGAAAGGCAGTTTCTGTAGCCCCCACAGCAGCTCCCAGCAGCCAGGGAGATGAACTGCCAGGGCATCTCTGGCTGATCTCAGGCGCTCAGGGCAGAGAAGCAGCTCCCTGGTCTGGTGGTGTAAATCAGAGACCATGTGTGCTCATCTCTGTGACCCCTTTCCTCTCCTGACTCTTTGCCGCCTGAGCTAGAGCAGGGAACGGGGGATCTCTGGGATCACACACCAAGGGGGAGCTCTGCGGGAGATTTTCCTTCAACTAACAGAAAATTGCCATGGAAACAACTCTCCCTCATACCAATAACCAGACACATTCTCACTGTCCAGCCCCCAAACCACCTTCATTGTGACCTGGTCATTTGAATTGACATCGACAAGCCTTTCTAATTCAAGGCAGTCAGTGGAGAGATCTCCCTGCTCCTGGCTGTCACATCCTTCCCCTTTCATCTGGGGGGAGACTCTCCCCCCAGCTCTTCTCCAGCAACCTACCTTTCCTTTGGGCAGGGCTGAGCTCAGCTGCTTTGTGGGTTGGGGAGATGGTGTCTCTCTAGTGCTGTCACCTGCAGCCCTCTCATCTCTCTGGGCTGGGAAGGGGCTGCCCCACCCAATGGCACCTCCTACTTCCTGGCCTTGAACCACTGGCTCTTCCCCAGTGCTGCATCTTCACCTCTGCTCCCTAGCCTGGGAGTGGAGGATGCATTGAGGAGAGAAAGCTTCCCTTTGGGGTTCAGAGTTGGTATCTGCCTCCTATTTGCCTTCCTAATAAAAAGCTTCTGGTGCCTTCTTTGCTGTGTCTCTGCTGCTGGGAATGAAGCAGCCCGAGCTATGGAACAGGGAGCTGCAGCATCTATAGCCAAATGAGAAAGTACAGAAGTGGTTCCCACTCCCCAGCTGAAGAACTGCAGTGACATCTTTGCTGAAGCTCATGCGCTCAGCACAGAGGCAGCTCTCTGGGATCCAGGATCCCAGCCAGAACAGGGCTGCCTGGGAAGTGTGAGAAATGGACCAGGGCTGAGCTCTGCCCCTAACAATTTGATTCTCTCTCTCTCATCAGTGAATGTGACTCTAGATCCAGACACGGCTCATCCCGTCCTAGTCCTGGCTGATGATCAGAAAAGTGTCAGATGGGGAGACACACGGCAAGATCTACCAGACAATCCTAAGAGATTTGACACTGAGCTCTGTGTGCTGGGCTGTGAGGGATTCACCTCGGGGAAACATTCCTGGGAGGTGGAGGTGGGGGATGAGGGACACTGGGCTGTGGGGGTCGCCAGAGAATCTGTAAGAAGAAAGGGAGGGATCAGCCGTAACCCTGAGGGGGGGATCTGGGCTGTGGGGCTGTGGGGGGGTCATTTCAAAGCTCTCATCTCTATGGAGACCCCACTGCCCCTGAGCTGGGTCCCCAAAAGGATCCAGGTTTTTCTAGACTATGAGCAGGGGCAGGTGACATTTTTTGATGTTGATAAGGAGGCCCCGATCTTCACTTTCCCACCAGCCTCTTTCACTGGGGAGAGAATCCGTCCCTGGCTCTGGGTGTGGGGATCCCAGCTCAGAATATTTCAGAGTTACAGGGGGAATAGCCATTGGGGACCCTGAAATCATCCTCTCTAGCCTCACACACCCTAGTCACCATGACCCTGGAGAACTTCTCTCTTCCCCAAGACTTTCTGCAGTGCAGTCTCAAGGACCCTGGATGCTCCATGGGCTCTCAGGTCTGGACTGTCAAACCACAGGGATCAGGGAGAAGCCAATCTCATCACCCCAGGGATTGTCCAATCTGTTTCTCATTGTTCTCTATGGTCCAGGAGGATTCTGGGGATCCTGGGTCACAGAGTGTCATGGAAACATGGGAGAACTAGGCCAATGGAAATGAAAAAATAGGCTTCTCTAGCCACAGTCATCCTAGTGTCTATGACCTTGGAGGACTGTCATCTAACTAACCCCTCACTCATCTCTCTGACTGTGGAGGACTCCTGTCCTCCCAAACCCCAGTACCTCATCTCCCCCCTCACTGCCAGGAGCAAAAGAGATGGGAAGGGGGAGGCGGTGAAAAACTCTTGGAGCTGCAGAAGGAGTAGATATACCAGGAGGGGCAGGGGTAAATGGTCAAAACTGATGGAGTTTCAGGGTGAGAAGTGATGTGGGAACTGGTGCCTTAATTAATAGCTGGGCTGGGGAACAGGCCGATGTGGGCTGGCAGGAACACAACATGAATTAATTGGGGTTTGGGGAGTAGCTGGAGACTCTGCATCAGCAGGGAGAACCTGGGAGAGGGAGACCCAGGGACTGAGGAGTGTGACCTCCAGGCCACCAGGGAAGGGATGCTGCCGTGGGAAGGAATTGGTGGTGGTGTGATGTCATCTGGATGAATGTGAGCTGGCTCTTTGGAGCGGAGAGGGACATACAGGGCAGGTTTAACCAGAAAGGAGAGATGAAATGAAAGTGAAAAAAATAAAGTGAAACGAGTAAAGGGAGAAGCCTGAGGAAAGTGGCAGAAACTGAAATGAAGAGTGAAAGGAAAACAATCCTGAGAAGGGAAAACGCTCAGAGGACACAGAGGGGAAAGGAAAAACTCAGGGGAGAGAACTGGGAACCTAAGGTGGAATGATCTATGAATGTGAATAGAGAAGAACTAAGGAGACACAGAGACATAGATGGAAAACATGCTATAAAAAACGATGTGTAGAACTGGATAAAGTAAAAGGAAAGGGTGAAGAAAAGAGAACACAAGAGGGATACAGAGATTTATAAAATGCTGCTGAAAGTCAGACTGGTTATGAAAATTCCCTCTCAGCTCCTTTTGAGCCTGACATTTACTTAAGAGAAATGAAGCATATTTTTTCCTTGTTTATATCCCAGTTGTAATTTTGAAGGCAGTCATGAGATTCCTCCTCACCCTCAATGGTTGTGTCACCCCAACATCAATGAGGATGTGTGTGTGCCAATCTGATGATATCCTGAGCCTTACTGTAATATGTTGCTATCCAGCCTGCACTCTGTGCCATGAGCTTTATATATGTAAGCAGAGTCAGGATGAGCTCTACCCTGACATCTGGTGGTGAATTATGGTGAGTGTGGAAAAGAACTCCAGGGGCTAATCTTGTTTGCATAGGCACGCCCACTCGCCTGGCATGAAACAACAGCAACTCAAAGTGGTTACTTTGGCTGGTGTGGGATCCCCAGTTTTCTCTGTTATTGGGGCAGGAAGAATAAAGTTTTGTTACCCTGATTCTGTGAATCAAGGCCAGTGGAACTGTTGTATGACAGAAGGACTGAGTGAGTCCTTCACCATTACCTAAGTAGCACTTGCTTGACAAGGGGCATGGGTTACAAAACCCAGTGAATTGAGAGAGGATGGGGACAGGTGTTTGTACTTGATGGTATGTGCCTTCCTGTGAGGGTTTGAAACATGAATTGCACTATCTTCTCTCTCCACTGTTGAATGTCAGAGCTAACTTTGATTTCATTAGGAGTCTAGTTACAGGCTGCTGAACTAAATTCACTTTGGGTCAATGGTGCACTAGCATAGGGGCTCCCCTATTATGAGGTGAAATTGCTAAGAGCTGAAATCACAGAAGAGTTAAAGTTATTAAGAGCTGAGATCACTGAGTGTTGTGTTAACTAGTGGGGGAGCCTGAAACTATATTGCTAAGCAAATGGTGAAGCAA
Source organism: Chrysemys picta bellii (assembly GCF_011386835.1). Lineage (NCBI taxonomy): Eukaryota > Metazoa > Chordata > Testudines > Emydidae > Chrysemys > Chrysemys picta. The sequence continues at coordinate 30,154,308 of NC_088802.1, read as the reverse complement.
TTTGTGGGGATGACTGGAGGAGTAGCGAAGCGAGCAGTGTGGAGCCTTGTGGTGCTGGTTGGAGTGACCCAAGGAATCGTGAGCGGAGCTATTTGCGGGGATGGCTGGAGCAGCTCACAGGTTGGTGAGCGGACCGGAGCAGCTTGTAGAGTGGAGCAGTTTGTGGGACGGCAGGAAGTGGACTGGCTCGTGGTGAAGGCTGTGGCGGAACCCCACGGAGAGATGGCCAGCCGGCCTCGGATCACGTAAGGTGCCCCTTAACACCCTGCGTGCCCCCCCCTTTTTACTCTGGGGCTGCACTGACCAGGGACAGAGACTTTGGGTGGTTGCTGGACCCAAGAGACTTTGGGGATGTTGGACTTTGGGGACTCTGGGTGATTTTTGGGTTGCTGGATTCAAGAACCAAAGGGAAAGGACACAGCCCAATTTGCCGGGGTGGGTTTTTTGCTCATGGTTTGTGTTATGAATCCTGTTTGTGGTGTTTTTCCAATTTAATGCTTATGTCGTTTACCTCATGTTATTAAACATTTTCTGTCACACTCAGACTCTGTGCTTGCGAGAGGGGAAGTATTGCCTCTTAGAGGCACCCAGGGGGTAGTATGTAATTGTCCCAGGTCACTGAGTGGGGGCTCGAGCCAGTTTTGCATTGCGTTATTGAAACGGAACCCCTAGATACAGAACCCGGCCCTTGTTGCTGCCAACTTAGATGGGCAGAAGGGTTACATATAAGGTGTATGTCAGGAATTGTTCAGCTGTGCTCTGGAGAGAGCTGGTTTGGTCACTTCATCTTTCAACCACCAAACCTGCCAGTGTGACACAGGCAAACAAAATATCTGGCAGATATTTGCAATGTGGGACACTTGGGTTTTATGGCTCATCACACGACAATCAACAGCCCATAATGATTGTGTGAATTAAATAAACTCTTTAAAAAGAAAACTAAAATATATACCAAATGGAGGCACACAATTACCACTCCCACAGCAACAGGGTTTGTATTATGACCTCTCTTGTTCCCCACACTCATCCCCACCACTGGAACTTCAAGAAGAATTGCTATTATGTGTGAGGACCAACCACTGGAGAGGGATTTGACAGACACATTGGCAGTGGGTTACACAAGGGCCTACTAGACAGCTTAGAATATTAGAGATCAGGACACTGGGGTTCTCTTCCTGGCCTCAGTGTGGGGTAATGATAGATAACCATATTATTTCTATTTTATACATTCATTCTGCCAGGCAGTAGAAGGGAGTGGCCATTGTGCAGTGGTGAGTAGTGACGAGTAACCAGATCATGTTTATTGTCTTTTGTTATGTTAGAGCTGAAAACACTTCTTTCCTGGGTGTCTGGCTGTTGAATCTTACCCACATGCTCAGGGTTTAGCTGATCGCCATATTTGGGGTGGGGAAGGAATTTTCCTCCAGGGCAGATTAGCAGAGGCCCTGGGGATTTTTCACCTTCCTCTGCAGCGTGCAGCACGGGTCACTTGCTGGAGGATTCTCTGCACCTTGAAGTCTTTAAACCATGATTTGAAGACTTCAATAGCTCAGACATAGGTTAGGGGTTTATTACAGGAGTCGGTGGGTGAGATTCTGTGGCCTGCGTTGTGCAGGAGGTCAGACTAGATGATCATAATGGTCCCTTCTGACTTTAAAGTCTATGACTCCATGACTTGTGGTGGGACAGCATTTCTGCCTGCCTTGCATCACTTTAACTCTGCCCTCTAGTGACTCCAGACAACAATCATAGGACTTGGATTAAGGCATGTTAGTATGTGTGGACCCAGATTAGATGTAAATGATATTTAAAGACACATTCACTTTTATTCCTCCACATGTGTTGACTGATTCGGTGTCTCCGATTTTATTTTAAATGCCGCAGTAGCATGGAGCTCTCTTCATAACATCCCCAGCTCAGATTTCCAAGAACTGCCTATTATTTTGCAATTTGGGCCAGACCCAGGGAGGGACTGGGTCCTGAGTCTCTTTGTTATGAATTGTGGGTGCTCAGCAGCTTGTGGTACTGGGCCCTATATGTTTATATGTTTAAATGTCTTGTTGTAAAGTTACTTCCCTGAACAGTGGGAAAGGGCCAGGTTCTATTGCAGGGTCTGGGGCTGAATCCCAAGATATTACAGCTCATCTGAGGGAAGAATGATATTGATGGGTCTCTGAGGATATAATAATAAATATCACCTGTCTTAATGATTCATATGCTAACATGAGAGTAGAACACTCACTAATGACCCCCTAGAAGGCAGTGGGTTGATGGATTCTTAGATTCTTTGTCAGAAGTGAAGCCCAGGGCACAAGGAAGTTGGAGAGATTCCATCAGAGACACCCAGAGTGAACTTCACTTCACTGAACAAATCCCAAGTCCTTGGTCTCTCAGCAGGTGAAGTGAAGGGCAGGGGACTGGATGCCACCCCTCCCCCTGGGCTCAGGCATGAGACTCCCAGCACAGAACCACCCCCACACTCCTCACCCCCAGGCAACCTCTTCCGCAATCTGTGCTCTGCAGCCACCATGCACCAGCTGGTGCTTCCAGAACCCTCTCCCATGGTACTCAGGGGTGGGTGTCCCTGCTGGCAAGCTTCTTCATAGATTCCAAGACCAGAAGGGATGATCATCACCACCTAGTCTGACATCCTGGATAGCACAGGCCCGAGAACTGTCCCCAAAGAATTCCTAGAGTGGATCTTCCAAAAAAAAAAAAATCCAATCTTGATTTGGAAATTGTGTGTGATGGAGAATCCACTGCAATCCTTGGTAAATGATTCCAATGGTTAATTACCCTCACTGGAAAAAATGTCACCTTATTTCTAGTCTGAATTTACCCAGATTCAACCAATGAATTTTGTTACTTTGGGAAACAAGTTAGCAGAGGATGGTTTTGTTCCATTTATCTCTGAGTTATCAGCTCAGCACTTTTCCACTCTACCATTCCCTTCCCCTCCCCATACCTCTGACAGAGAGCTGAAGATTAATGGGGTGGTTTATGCCACAGTTTTCAGGGTAACTGCTCCCTTATTCATCCCTCTGCAGTCCCTCCAGGGGACCTACTTAAATGGTTCTTGTGCCCATCCATCTCCTCTCTTGGTCAAAGACCTGCATCTCACTCACTCCAGTCTGGGTGTTTTAAGGCTGCCAGCTCCCTGGGTTAGACTGCAATAGCCCCAGCAAGCCAAGCTGCCTAAGCAGGCCAGCACCTGTACTTTGCTTTCTCCCCCAGGGCTATGAGCAGCGTATGCCCAGCAGTTACATGTTACCACCCTGCTCCTTCTAAGCCAGCACATTTATTCTCAAGGTAAAAGCATTACTGAGTGAGCATCTGAACACAATAAAAGAATCTACACACTTGCTAACAGTTTATCATAAGTCACCCACCAGTGTTATAGGCCAGTCTTTCGGACCCTTCTGCAAAGTTGAGGCCCCCTTGGAGAGCTGGTCCTGTCCATTAGCTGGATTGGCAATAAGGCCTGAATCAGTGTAACCTCAGGCTCTTTATCCAAATGTCCTTTCTTTGTTTCTTGGTCTCTGGAGAATCCAGTTTGAACTAGTACATGAACATCCCCAGAAAGTGGTATGTCTTTGGAGGGTTACAACGTGGCTGATTTGCCTTAATCACCCACCCATAGTTTTTAGTTCCTGGAGGAGCTGTGGTAGTCTGCTCCTGCATGGAGTAGAACACAATAACGCTGAAACCATTCATTGAAAACAATGGACCCCCAACAATACACATGAGGTTCCAATATCTGTTCCAGTTTACACCAGCTCTTCAGGCCAAGCAGGTTCCACCCAGAAAGAGTCAGGGGCAGAGCAGACCCTAGAACTGAAATGGTCTGGGCATGAAAGAGCAAAGAGAGCACTTAGTATTGTCACAGGATGCTGCAGGTGTGAAAGAGAAAACATCAGTTCTTCATCTAGAAACACACAGAGATATTCTAGCTGGGGTCTCAGTGCCAGGAGATCAGCCTGGGGGTGGGGGGACCAGAGCAGACTCTTCATATCTGAAGAGTTATTTTATTTCACTGTCCCTGCCAGAGAATGTCTCTGGAGTTTCCTTCATTCCCTTCTTCTCCCCCACTGCTCCCCCAATATATTTGCCCAGCTGATGTGGGATGGCAGAGGGAGGGGAGAAAAGCAATGAGATGAATCCCTCAGTTTCTTGTAATTTCCAGCAGTCAGTGCAAGTCCCCAGAGTGCTCAGAGAAGAATCAGGGTTGGAAGAAGGAGCTCCAGAAAATGAAAACAGAGAAGAAAGGAACAATGGGGGTTGGGGCACTTGCTGAATTGGAAATGCTGTCCAAGGATATTATGGAGATAATAAGAAGCAGCATGGGAAGGAGGGTGAGAATTGAAGCTGCTGTCTCCTAGTACTTCTTCCCTATCTGCCCTTAGGCTCCTTGAGGCCCAGGTCTGTCTGGTACCTATGTTACCCATTGGTGAGTGTGTGCTACAGGGCCCCTGCTGTGCTGATCTGTAGAGGACATGAGCTGTTACAGCTACAAACGTTTGAATATTTAGTGTAACCCTTCTTCCATGTGGAGTCGGCAGCAACCAGGACCAGGTTCAATATCTAGGGGTTCCTTTTCAACAATACAACACTGAACTGGCTCGAGCCCCCATCCAGTAACCTGGGGAAATTACACACCACCCGTGGGCATCGCTGAGAGGCAATACTTTCCCATTTGCAAGCACAGCGTCTGAGTGTAGAAAAGAAACTTTTAATGAAAGGAGGGAAGCCACCTGACATTATTTAGGGAAAATGCCACAAGCAGGATGCATAAACATAAAACTGTGAGCAGGACACCCACCCAAGAGCGCATGGGGCAGAGTCTTCTGCCTCATGTTCTTGAGTTCTACAACCAAAGTTTCTTTACTGTACCCCTCTCTGCTCCCTCACTATACCCCACTCATAGTGGTTGTCCTTGGTCAGTGAGGACGCAGGGTTCCAAGGTGCATTAGTGTGAGTTCACCTTCCACCAGGGAAAGAAGGCACCTTGCTTGTTCTACCATCTGAGCACTTGCTCTGGCTGGCCACCCTGCTAGCCTCTCATTCCTCTCTGCTGGCTGCCTTGCCAGCCACTCAATTCACTCCACTTGCTGGTCACCTTTTGCCCCCTGCCCCCCTGCCAGTAAGTCTCTTGAGAGTCCACCCAACTCTTAGTGATTATCAGCTCTTAGTGATGCAAGCTAGGCAGAAATGCTGTCCCACCACAAATGTTTTCAGCTCTAACATAACAAAAGACAAATGGAGCCTATTTATCTCTATCTTTGAACATTGGGGAGGAAGAGTTTAAACCAGACAGGGGACCCTAAGGGAGAGTCCACATCTCCTGTCTGTCCTCACCCCTCTTACTTTCACAGGTGTCTGGCATCTGGGCAACTGGATACAATGTTGAATTCAGACAATCTTGCAGCTATGTAAAGGGGGAGATCTTAGCTGACCAGTAAAGTGCCTGAACCACTACTGTTTATTGCTAAAAATAACCAAGCCAGCAGGCCTTTAATGGGCCTATGCAGCAGCCATAGTATGACCGAGTCAGAAGGGGAGGGAGTTTGGGTGACCACAGAAACAGCAGCTTGACCCTGCATCCTTTCTGGTGAGAGCTCTGTCGAAATTGCTGAGATATGCATTTAGAAAAACAGGAAGCTTGTCTATATGTGCCCTCAGGGATGTGTCTGTCAGGGCCTCAGGGCATGCAGACTCTGAAAAAACACATCTGGCTAATTGATGATCAGAATGAAACCTCTTGCTTAACCTCTAAAATTGATTGCTGAACAAGTTGTTTCTCTCAGTGATGTGTTATTGTAATACTAATGAATAAAACAAAATTTGGGGTAGTTGGACTCTTCAGGGACTCTCCCTCTGGATACATCTTGTGGCCCCAATGGCAGATGGAAGATTGGCCATTGGAAGACTGCTACTGTGCCACTTGAGAGCCACACCCAATGTTGGTAATTATTGAGGGTTGGGTTTTTTTTACTAACCTGTTGCAGACATGTGTAAGTGCTTGAGACTAAGTAAAGTTTAGCTTTAAGTGAAAGCACTCGTGTGTTGTCCTGTTTGTGCCAGCCATCTATTGATCAGATGGCCATGTCTCCATTTATTTATTTCCTGACATCACCTCGCACAGAGAAAAGTTACCAAGAGCTTTGGGTTGAAAGAACTCTGGGTAACAGGCTCAGCTCTGCTTCTAATGCTCCGATTCCCTCTCCCCAGTGAATGTGTCTCTGGATCCAGACATGGCTCATCCCCAACTCATCCTGTCTGAGGTTCAGAAAAATGTGAGATGGGAAGACAGACAGCAGCGAGTGCCCAACAATCCCCAGAGATTTGAATCTTGGGCCTGTGTGCTGGGCTGTGAGGGATTCACCTTGGGGAGACATTACTGGGAGGTGGAGGTGGGGGATAGGCTACTCTGGGCTGTGGGGGTGGCAAGAGAGTCTGTGAGGAGGAAAGAACAGATCAGCTTTAACCCAGAGGGGTAATCCGGGCTGTGCAGCAGTGTTTGGGTCATTTTTGGACTCTTACCTCCCCTGTGACCCACCTGCCCTGGTGCTGAGTCCCCAGCAGGATCCGGGTTTGTCTGGACTATGAATGGGGGCAGGTGACATTTTTCAATGCTGGAAACGAGGCCCTGATCTTCAGTTTCCCTCCAGCCTCTGTTCCTGGGAGAGAATCCACCCCTGGTTGTAGGTGTGGGATAGAGGAGTCACTGAGACATGGAGGGGAGGAGGGAATGTCCCACTGGGGTCCCTGAAATCAGCCTCTCTAGCCTCTCACACCCTTGTCTATATGACCCTGGAAGTCTCCTGTCTTCCTGCAGACTTAATACCCCACAGTCCCAGGGATGGGACGGGGAGGTGTGAAAAACCACTGGAGCTGCAGGCAGGAGGAGCAGAGGGGCCCTGATGGGCAGAGGTGTGGGCTGCAGGGCCAGAACTACTGGAGGGTCAAGGACAGAAGTGATGTGGGAGCTGGGGCTCTAATTACCAGTTGGGCTGGGGGACAGGCAGATGTGAGGATGGCAGGGACAGAGAATTAATTAATTGGGATTTGGGAGGTTTGGGGAAGAAGCTAGAGGTGCTACACCAGCAGGAAGCCTGGAAGAGGGAGAACCAGGGACTGTCAAGTGTGACCTCCAGGCCAGCCGGGAAGGGATGCTATAGTGAGGAGAAGCTGCTGGGAGGTCATTTGGATTATGATGGGCTGACTGTGGGGAGGGGAGAGGCAGGTACAGAGCAAGTTTAACCCGAAGGGAGAGAAGAAATAAAAGGGGGAAAAAACAGGCAAAAATAAAATAAAACAAGAGTAAATAGAGAAGACTGGGGAAAGCGGGGAGGGGTGCGGAATTGATTTGAAAAGAGTGAAAACAAAGCAATCCTGAGAAGGGAAGACCTCAGGGGGAAGCAGGAGGGGAAGGGATAAACTCAGGGTAGAGAACTGGGAACCCAAGTTGGAATGATCTGTGATAGGGAATAAAGGAGATTTAGGGGGAGACAGAGAAATAAATGGATGGAAAATGAGTGCTAGACAATGGTGTGCAAAACTGGCTGAAATGAAATAAAAGGGGGAAGGAAAGAGAATGTGAAAGGAATTTTATTCCCAGGTGACACGTGCACAGAATCCCTGGGAAGGATTTTGCTAATATGGGGGGAAAGACCCTGCTGAGCTAATGGGCTAATTCCATCACCAATTTCAATGTGTCTGTAACTCTTCAAAGAAGAGTAAGAGTAATTATTTGCTTATGAGATAATTGGTAGTCTTTCTAACATATGCTGTAACTGCAGGGTGCACTATGTGCGTAAATGCGAATGAGGTATAGTCAGAATCACATTATAAAAAGAGGGTGCCCATATTGGGAAAACTGAGTTTCCTATGGGAAAATTCCAGCAGGAACTATCCCTCTACTGATGATCAATTGACAAGGCATCCATCAGACCCTAACTCTATTTTTAAGGCTGTGAGTATAACTATATTTGTAACTTGTGCATAGGTCTTTATAGGATGTTTATATGCTGGGGTAATCATAACCCTAATTGTAACTTTAATAAAACTTGTAAAACAGACAAGGCCTTGTACTTGTGAATGTCTGTGTGGTCACTACCCTTGGTCTTTATGTGGTCCTAGAGATTCTAAATCTGAAGCAAGTAGCAGAGGTGACTTCCACTCTGTTGAGCTTGAAACTGTAGCCACCAGGGCTGAGCCAAGTGACCACAGACCGGATGCAATCTCCATGACCAGGTGTCCTGTTGTATTCTGGGAACCCTCATGTGTGCCTGGATGTTGATCAAGGAAAAACTTTGACCCAGTTTTTCACATTAATACCTCCAAACATAAAAATCATAGAAGCATATTGTTTTTTCATACATGAGTCCAACTACTATGTGTGACACTGCATCCCATATTCTTCACAGTGATATTATTATGATAGGTCATGTGAGATATCATTGAAAAGGTTATGATTTACTGAATATTATTATCCTATTTGTATGCATGTATCATTTTTGTATCTGAAGTTATGAATATTGATTATGAATCTGTATCTCACATGTACAGCAGGGAGTGCCTGCTGCTGGGACAGTTGGTCAGTTTGACCGTGTGCTTGATTGCTTGCTTGTTTGTTTGAAAAGTGTGAATTGGGAGTGCTTTGTTCCAGGTGGGCCTTGAGTGGGCCTGACTGGTATATAAGGGCAGTCAGCAGCGAACCAGCTGAGCGGCGAACAGCAGAGGCTAACAACGGGAGTTTGCCTGGGAGCTCGCGTGGGGAGAGCGCACTGAGGCTTTCATCTGCAGGTTTCTCTGAGGAGTACCTGCAACAGTTGAGGAAGCTCCTAAGAGGACGGTGATATGGAAGGTGAGCGATCAGCTGTTGTAACCTGCACAGGTTGTGCCATGTTTGTCTTTCTTCCGCAGGACAGAAGTGACTTTGTCTGTACAAAGTGCAAGCTGGTCTCCATATTGGAGGAGAAGGTTCGAGGGCTGGAGAAACAAGTATCGACTCTGCGTTGCATAAGGGAAAATGAAGATTTCCTGGACAGACGTCAGGAGATGCTTCTACGGCCACAATGTTCTGAAGATTCAGAGCAGGCGCAGCAGGGACAGAAGGATTGTGAGGAGGTTTGGCAGCATGTGACCTCCAGAAGAAGAAAGAGGAGCGTCCATGCACCAGCAATGGAGATACAGGTGAGCAATCGTTTCCATGTTCTCTCTACAGGTGCTAATGCGGAGAGTGGACTAGATGGCCCATCTGAGGGAAGGGAGCAGAAGGAGACTCCACCGATTGGAAGGCAAAAGATGCACTGTCCTAGGGATGGGGGTTCCACGACCACCACTCCCAAGAGGAGGAGGAGGGTGGTGGTGGTCGGGGACTCCCTCCTCAGGGGGACTGAGTCATCTATCTGCCGCCCCGACCGGGAAAACCGAGAGGTCTGCTGCTTGCCAGGAGCTAGGATACACGATGTGACGGAGAGACTGCCGAGACTCATCAAGCCCTCGGATCGCTACCCCTTCCTGCTTCTCCACGTGGGCACCAATGATACTGCCAAGAATGACCTTGAGCGGATCACTGCAGACTACGTGGCTCTGGGAAGAAGGATAAAGGAGTTTGAGGCGCAAGTGGTGTTCTCGTCCATCCTCCCTGTGCAAGGAAAAGGCCGGGGTAGAGACCGTCGAATCGTGGAAGTCAACGAATGGCTACGCAGGTGGTGTCGGAGAGAAGGCTTTGGATTCTTCGACCATGGGATGGTGTTCCAAGAAGAAGGAGTTCTAGGCAGAGACGGGCTCCACCTAACGAAGAGAGGGAAGAGCATCTTCGCCAGCAGGCTGGCTAACCTAGTGAGGAGGGCTTTAAACTAGGTTCACCGGGGGAAGGAGACCAAAGCCCTGAGGTAAGTGGGGAAATGGGATCCTGGGAGGAAGCACAAGCAGGAGAGCGCAAGAGGGGAGGACTCCTGTCTCATGCTGAGAAAGAGGGACGATCATTGAGTTATCTTAAGTGCCTATACACAAATGCAAGAAGCCTGGGAAACAAGCAGGGAGAACTGGAAGTCCTGGCACAGTCAGGGAACTATGATGTGATTGGAATAACAGAGACTTGGTGGGATAACTCACATGACTGGAGTACTGTCATGGATGGATATAAACTGTTCAGGAAGGACAGGCAGGGCAGAAAAGGTGGGGGAGTTGCATTGTATGTAAGAGAGGAGTATGACTGCTCAGAGCTCCGGTATGATACTGCAGAAAAACCTGAGAGTCTCTGGATAAAGTTGAGAAGTGGGAGCAGCAAGGGTGATGTCGTGGTTGGAGTCTGCTATAGACCACCAGACCAGGGGGATGAGGTGGACGAGGCTTTCTTCTGGCAACTAGCAGAAGTTGCTAGATCGCAGGCCCTGGTTCTCATGGGAGACTTTAATCACCCTGATATCTGCTGGGAGAGCAATACAGCGGTGCACAGGCAATCCAGGAAATTTTTGGAAAGCGTAGGGGACAATTTCCTGGTGCAAGTGCTGGAGGAACCAACTAGGGGCAGAGCTTTTCTTGACCTGCTGCTCACAAACAGGGAAGAACTAGTAGGGGAAGCAAAAGTGGATGGGAACCTGGGAGGCAGTGACCATGAGATGGTCGAGTTCAGGATCCTGACACAAGGAAGAAAGGAGAGCAGCAGAATATGGACCCTGGACTTCAGAAAAGCAGACTTTGACTCCCTCAGGGAACAGATGGGCAGGATCCCCTGGGAGAATAACATGAAGGGCAAAGGGGTCCAGGAGAGCTGGCTGTATTTTAAAGAATCCTTATTGAGGTTGCAGGAACAAACCATCCCGATGTGTAGAAAGAATAGTAAATATGGCAGGCGACCAGCTTGGCTAAACAGTGAAATCCTTGCTGATCTTAAACGCAAAAAAGAGGCTTATAAGAAGTGGAAGATTGGACAAATGACCAGGGAGGAGTATAAAAATATTGCTCAGGCGTGCAGGAGTGAAATCAGGAAGACCAAATCACACTTGGAGTTGCAGTTAGCAAGAGATGTTAAGAGTAACAAGAAGGGTTTCTTCAGGTATGTTAGCAACAAGAAGAAAATCAAGGAAAGTGTGGGCCCCTTACTGAATGAGGGAGGCAACCTAGTGACCGAGGATGTGGAAAAAGCTAATGTACTCAATGATTTTTTTGCCTCTGTCTTCACGCACAAGGTCAGCTCCCAGATTGCTGCACTGGGCAGTACAGCATGGGGAGAAGGTGACCAGCCCTCTGTGGAGAAACAAGTGGTTCGGGACTATTTAGAAAAACTGGACGTGCACAAGTCCATGGGGCCGGATGCGCTGCATCCGAGGGTGCTAAAGGAGTTGGCGGGTGAGATTGCAGAGCCATTAGCCATTATTTTTGAAAACTCATGGCGATCGGGGGAGGTCCCAGATGACTGGAAAAAGGCTAATGTAGTGCCCATCTTTAAAAAAGGGAAGAAGGAGGATCCGGGGAACTACAGGCCAGTCAGCCTCACCTCAGTCCCTGGAAAAATTATGGAGCAGGTCCTCAAGGAATCAATTATGAAACATTTAGAGGAAAGGAAAGTGATCAGGAACAGTCAGCATGGATTCACGAAGGGGAAGTCGTGCCTGACTAACCTAATTGCCTTCTATGATGAGATAACTGGCTCTGTGGATGAGGGGAAAGCAGTGGATGTGTTATTTCTTGACTTTAGCAAAGCTTTTGATACTGTCTCCCACAGTATTCTTGCCACCAAGTTAAAGAAGTATGGGCTGGATGAATGGACTGTAAGGTGGATAGAAAGCTGGCTAGATCGTCGGGCTCAACGGGTAGTGATCAATGGCTCCATGTCTAGTTGGCAGCCGGTTTCAAGTGGAGTGCCCCAAGGGTTGGTCCTGGGGCCGGTTTTGTTTAATATCTTTATTAATGATCTGGAGGATGGTGTGGACTGCACTCTCAGCAAGTTTGCAGATGACACTAAACTAGGAGGCGTGGTAGATACACTAGAGGGTAGGGATCGGATACAGAGGGACCTAGACAAATTAGAGGATTGGGCAGAAAAAAACCTGATGAGGTTCAACAAGGACAAGTGCAGAGTCCTGCACTTAGGACGGAAGAATCCCATGCACTGCTACAGACTAGGGACCGAATGGCTAGGTAGCAGTTCTGCTGAAAAGGACCTAGGGGTCACAGTGGACGAGAAGCTGGATATGAGTCAACAGTGTGCTCTTGTTGCCAAGAAGGCTAACGGCATTTTGGGCTGTATAAGTAGGGGCATTGCCTGCAGATCGAGGAACGTGATCGTTCCCCTTTATTCGACATTGGTGAGGCCTCATCTGGAATACTGTGTCCAGTTTTGGGCCCCACACTACAAGAAGGATGTGGAAAAATTGGAAAGAGTCCAGCGGAGGGCAACAAAAATGATTAGGGGTCTGGAGCACATGACTTATGAGGAGAGGCTGAGAGAACTGGGATTGTTTAGTCTCCAGAAGAGAAGAATGAGGGGGGATTTGATAGCAGCCTTCAACTACCTGAAGGGGGGTTCCAAAGAGGATGGAGCTCGGCTGTTCTCAGTGGTGGCAGAGGACAGAACAAGGAGCAATGGTCTCAAGTTGCGGTGGGGGAAGTCCAGGTTGGATATCAGGAAAAATTATTTCACTAGGAGGGTGGTGAAACACTGGAATGCGTTACCTAGGGAGGTGGTGGAGTCTCCTTCCTTGGAGGTTTTTAAGGCCCGGCTTGACAAAGCCCTGGCTGGGATGATTTAGCTGGGAATTGGTCCTGCTTTGAGCAGGGGGTTGGACTAGATGACCTCTTGAGGTCCCTTCCAACTCTGATATTCTATGATTCTATGATTCTATGTAGTTACACCTGGGTAACACCCACTAGGCAAAAGGCTCTCAGTATAGATGGCTGGCTGGGAAGGGCCCATTCAAGTTAATGAGCCATTAGCGAGAACAACAGACCTTAGAAGAATCTTATCTCCTACCTGTAGATCCTTCCTGAGGCTGCTGCCGACAGCCTCAGACTGATGGCTGCTGTAACACTACAGGGACATGTGACCAGGTCACCTGTGCTGGTCTCCATCTTGGGATATCAGTGTTTTTCCACTGACTGGCATGGGAACCAAGCTTTGAAACAAAGGATTGCCACCATATGCACAAGCTATTTAAGAACGTTATCATGGTTCTTCACTGACTCCCCACCCAAAGAGACTCCTGAAAACACCTGAGGAACAAAGACTGAACTGAACTGGGGGGAGTGCTGGACCCAGGCTAGAAGGATTTTTAGCCTGTGAATGGAACACCTGGGGATTTTAAGCTTTAAGCAAGTGCAGCTGGCCCCTTAAGAATCTTCAGCTTGCTTGTATCATCACTTAGGTGAGGATCTGCTATTCATATCCAATCTCTTGAGTATATTAAGCTTAGATGGCATTTTTTTGTTTATTTGCTGGGTAATCTGCTTTTGCTATCCCTTATAATAATTTAAAATCTACCTTGTGTAGTTAATAAACTTGTTTTTGCTTTGTCTAAAACCAGTGTATGGGAGTCATAACTCGGGGCAGAAAGCTGTTGTGTATTCTTCTCCACATTGAAGGAGGGGGCAAATTTCATGAGCTTGCCCTGTAAAATTCCCTGTGCAGCGCATGACAGTATAATCTTGGGTTTACACTCCAAATGTGCCTGAGTAGCTGGGAAGTTCCCTAGCTGGAGCTTCCCCATGCAGAGCTGATCACAGAATCTGCATATAACTGCAGATTTATAGGTGTGCCCTTACTTGTATGTGTGCTGGTGAAAGTGGTGGAGCTTGGGAGAGGGCTTGGCAGGCTGGTCACAGTGTAAAGGGAGCCCAGACTGGTGGGTCGGGGGGCTCAGTAGTACCCCAGTTCCAGGTGACACCCCTGGGAGAACCCGTCACACTATGATCAGGGAAAACCAATACTTTCTTGTTGTTATTGATCCATTCTCAATGGCTGAAGTTATTTTCCCTTAAGGCAAGTGCTGCTTTAGCCACAACAAAGATCTTGTTGGAGCAAGTCTTCTGTCATTGGAAACTCCTCACTAAGATAGAGTCTGACACATTTTACTGGACAAATGTTCCAAAGATGTTTACAGTTGTTGGAAGTGAAACAAAATTGTGTATTCCCTAATGGCCTCAATTGTAAGGGATGGAAGAACAAACAAATCATACCATCAAACTAAGGTTGCGGAAACTGGTAGATGCCAATGGATGCAATTGGGACACCCTGATTCCAATCATTTAAATGACACTCAGGACAACTCCAGCTGCTTCAACAGATCATATAACCTTTGAGGGGATGATTTGGTGAATTATGTGAATGCCAGAGCATCTTTTGTGGTATACCAGTGGCACACAGCCAGAGGGAATTAACTTGGAAATCTCTCTGCAAGCATTACAAAAAAATTAAAATCAGATTCACTTGCAGGCAGCTGTTAAAGTGGGAAAATCCAAACAGAAGACAAAAGCCTAGTTTGATAAAAGCCAAAAAGAAAATACTTAATTAAATTGGAGATCAGGTTATGCTCCTATTATATGCTGTACCAGAACACAATTTATGTAACCAATGAACAGGCCACACTATATTATGGATAGACTCAGGGCCGGCTCCAGGCACCAGCTCAACAAGCAGGTGGTTGGGGCGGCCAAGGGGAAGGGGCGGCACATCAGACTCTTCGGCGGCAATTCGGCGGCGGGTCCCTCGGTCCCTCTCAGAGGGAAGGACCTGCCGCCAAAGAAGAACACTGATGCAGTATTAATGACTTAATACTGCACTTCAAACCAAACCACGGACTGTTCCAGTGCAACAAGAAACAAGAATAATCAAGGTGAAACAGAATGTTATATTGGAACTAAACTCAAACTTGCCTATGCAAACTCCAAATGCAATGATAATAGTGATCTGGGTGCAATAATAAATAAAAACAAGATCAAGGACTAAAAGGAATACTATACCTTTCAACTGACATGTTCTTTGAATGGAATTATCAACCAGCACAAGGACAATTTATACATAAGATTTGGGATAAAATGTTGTTTATCTAGTTGACTAATAGTACAACTTTGGCAATACATAAGTTACAGAGTCATATGTCAAGTCTGTATAAATTGAAATTACATTTTGTATTGAAGGATAAGTGAACACTATAAGGAGAGTGATCAGTTAAGGTGAGCTATTATCAGCAGGAGAGAAAAAAAGAACTGTTTGTAGTGGTAATGAAAATGGCCCATTTCCAGCAATTGACAAGGAGATGTGAGGAACTGTGGTGGTGGTGGTGGGGGGAGAACATGGGGAAATAGTTTTACTTTGTGTAATGGCCCATCCACTCCCAGTCTTTATTCAAGCCTAATTTAATGGTGTCCAATTTCCAAATTAATTCCAATTCAGCAGTCTCTCGTTGGAGTCTGTTTTTGAAGTGTTTTTGTTGTAATATTGCGACTTTTAGGTCTGTAATCGAGTGGCCAGGGAGATTGAAGTGTTCTCCAACTGGTTTTTGAATGTTATAATTCTTGACGTCTGATTTGTGTTCATTTATTCTTTTACGTAGAGACTGTCCGATTTGGCCAATGTACATGACAGAGGGGCATTGCTGGCACATGATGGCATATATCACATTGGTAGATGTCAAGGCTGTATCCCCACTTTGAACTTTAGGGTACAAATGTAGGGGCCTGCATGAAAACTTCTAAGCTTAACTACCAGCTTAGCTCTGGTCCGCTGCCACCATTCCCAATGGATTCCCTCCCTGGGAAGCCTTGAGAAACCTTCACCAGTTCCCTGGTGAATACAGATACAAACCCCTTGGATCTTAAAACAAGGAGAAATTAACCATCCCCCCTCCTTCCTCCCACCAACTCCTGGTGAATACAGTTCCAACCCCTCTTGGATCTAAAACAAGGAGAAATTAACCATTCCCCCTCCTTCCTCCCACCAACTCCTGGTGAATCAAGATCCAAACCCCTTGGATCTAAAACAAGGAAAAATCAATTAGGTTCTTAAAAAGAAGGCTTTTAATTAAAGAAAAAGGTAAAAATCATCTCTGTAAAATCAGTATGGAAATTAACCTTACAGGGTAATCAAACTTAAAGAGCTCAGAGGACTCCCCTCTAGTCTTAGGTTCAAAGTACAGCAAACAAAGATAAACACTCTAGTAAAAGGTACATTTACAAGTTGAGAAAACAAAGGAAAACTAACACGCCTTGCCTGGCTATTTACTTACAAGTTTGAAATAGGAGAGACTTGTTTAGAAAGATGTGGATTGATGTCTGGTCCCTCTCAGTCCCAAGAGCGAACGCACTCCCAAACAAAGAACACAAACAAAAGCCTTCCCCCCCCAAGATTTGAAAGTATCTTGTCCCCTTATTGGTCCTTTGGGTCAGATGCCAGTCAGGTTACCTGAGCTTCTTAACCCTTTACAGGGAAAAGGATTTTGGAGTCTCTGGCCAGGAGGGATTTTATAGTACTGTACACAGGACAGCTGTTACCCTTCCCTTTATAGTTATGACAGTAGATGTGCAGGTGAACGAACCTCTGATAGTGTGAACCTAATCACATCAGCCACACTACACATCAGCCCCTTTACACTGCGAAAGTAGCCGTAGGGCTTGTCTACACTTAAAATGCTATAGTGGCACAGCAGTGCTGCTGCAGCATTTCAGTGTACACACTACTTATGCCAAGAGGAGGAATTCTCCCATCAGTGTAGGTAATCCAACTCCCCAAGAGGTGCTAGCTAGGTTGATGGGGAAAATTCTTCCATCATCCTAGGGGACTAGGGGGACATGGGGTCGTAGATCGGCTTTTCCACACCCCTGAGTGATGTAGTTATGACAACCTAATTTTCAAAAGTAGATCAGACCTTAGTGTAAATGAGAGTCAGGCCTGTGAAACACTGATTCCAACTTAACCCAGATTTTAACTTGTGACTTTAGTATCACTCCTTAGACAAACAAACCCTGCTCCTGCAAGCTCAGCATTACAGCTGGGCACTGATGCACAGGTAAAGCTCCAGAGACCCATCAGCAGAGGGGTTGGTTGCAGGATCGGAGCCTTATGGTACATTTTTCACAAAAGCCTCGAAGGCTGGAATGTCAATAACTGGCACTTTCCAGCTCAGCAAACAGCATGAGTCAGTTCCAGGAAGGGAAACACGCAGTTATTGTTGCAGGCTGGGCATATTTCTGAGCTCATAAAAGTGAAACTAACCCTGTTACACTGTCAATAGGGAGCCATGGCTTCAGAGAACCCCGTGGGAAGTCTCCAGTATGAAGCTACTTGTCCCATCTGTCTGGAGGATTTTAAAGACCCAGTGATTATAGACTGCGGACACAATTTCTGTCGAGCCTGCATCACCCAGTGCTGGGAGGGATCCAATACAGCCGCCTCCTGCCCCCAGTGCAGAGAAACTGTGCAACAGAGAAACCTCAGGCCAAACAGGCAGTTGGCAAATGTCTTAAAAATAGTCAAACAACTGAATTTACAGGTAATGAAGGCTGCAGGAGGTGAGAGAGTGTGTGTGGAACACCAGGAGCCTCTCAAACTGTTCTGTGAAGAGGATCAAACCCCCATCTGTTTGGTGTGTGACAGATCCCGGATGCACAAAGCTCACACTGTGGTTCCCATAGAGGAGGCTGCCCAGGAGTACAAGGTAGGTAATCACTGTCCAGTCTAATTCATTCTAATAGGATTTTAATTACTGGTTAATTTCATCACAACTTGGAGGTCACATTTAAGTTTTCTCTTCCACAGCTATTGATGTAACTGCAGCTCTGTAAAGCCTTCACTGTATGAAAAATTATATGAAAAGAAATGTACAGGACAAGGTGGCAAAAGAGACAAAAACAGAGGCATTAAAGATCACAGATGTGGGAAACATTTCTCTGGGAAGCTTGGAAGCAATTTTGAGACCAGTTCCCACTGGTGAGATAAGGAATCTTACAGCCCAACTGGAACTGTTAAATGACCAGTGAGGTTTAAATCACATGAGCTGCAATCTATGTGAGAGAGTTGCCTTCAGAGTGGAGAATGGGATGTTACAAGCTGTTGTTGTTATTACTGATTTCTATCTGTGAGCGTGGTTGTTGGGGGAACCGCACTGAGATTGCTTAATCAGGGCAAACTGCAAAGAATGAGGCAGACGATCCTCAAAACTAGTGGTTATTTCTAATAATTAAATTTACCAATCCAGCAACAAAACAGCTTCTACAATATCTTACTGGTTACCCAGAAGCCAAAAATACAGTTCCCTTAAAGCAATCCAGCCTTGGGCTCCCACCCAGACATCCAAGTCAAATATGATGAGGATCACTGAAGATCTTATTCATCGTATAAGAAACTTCTACCAATCCCAAGGGATCAGACACATCACGCACCAGGTCAATGAATATTTCAGATCTTACCCAAATACACCCTTATAGCCAATTCTTATTAACTAATCTAAGATTAATTGAAAAAAAAAAGAGACAGAGTGTTGTGATTAAAGATCATTATACGTGCAGATGTTCCTAGGTCAGTTTCATAGTAGAGGTGGTGAGCTGTTGACTTATAAAAAGTTCTTTCAGAATCAGTTCCAAAGGTTATTGTTCAATAGGCAATCCCTGTGTAGAGTGTTTAAATTCTTCCATGAGAAATAGCAGGGTAAGCCAGGCTGTAGCTGTAGCTCAGTCTTGCAACGCAAAACTTCCCATGGTAAAGTCCAAGCAGACTTGAGATGAAAGGATTGGGGCCCTAGAGTCTTTTATAGATCTCTGGCAGGCTGCCATAGCTTCTTGATAGCAGTTAACCCAGCAGGGATTCCTTGGGTGAAGAATAAGTAATGTACATTGTCCTTTGACGTAAAACCTCCCATTTCCTATGTGTACACAGGTAATTAGTTGCATTGATTAACATAAGGCTATTAACTATTCAAAGGTAGTTTGCTACAAACTTTAAAGAGAAATAAAGACAATGATGTTATTACACCCAATTTTCATCTAAATGCATGGGCAGCGGGTATAATAGGCCAGGGGAGGCTAAGCCTCCCCAAACAGCTGCTGACCTGCTGCCTTTGAGAGCGCAGATGCTTGGGCCATGGCCCCACCTGCACTCCACCCTGAGGCCCCATCCCTTTGATCTCTGACTCAATAGATCATAGTAACAGCCAGGAAAAGAAGTTTTGTATCCACCAGCTAATAAAATCATATTGTGAAGCTTCTAACAGATAAAGGTAAGCACAGACAAATATAGTTAGCATTTACTTCTAATTCTCTAACAATACAGACTTACATTTCAAACACTCTGGTCTACTAACATGGCTTTGATAACTATCCACAAGAAATGGCCCTGATTACCATTTCTATATTTTTCTAGTATCTTTTTAAAGGTTGAATTTGGGTCATTTAGCCTGCTGGTTGTTTAACCCTTGCGGGCCCAGTGTCACAGTATCACAATATTTATTATTGTTAATATTATTTGCATCACAGTATCCACTATAGACCTCAAAAAAGATCTGGCATCACAAAACACAGTGAGGGTTTCCCTGAGGAATTTTCAGACTAAATAGACAAGACAAAGGGTGGGAAGGGGAAACAGAAGCACAGAGATGGACAGTGACTTGCCCAGGGTCACCCAGCAGCAGACCCAGGAAGATACCCCACATCTCCTAAGTCCCAGACCAGTGCCCTAACCACTAGGCTGTAATTAATAAAGGCTATAAAGAACCCTTGAGAAAGGTCCCAAGTTCATTAGGATACTGAGGTTTCCCACTGGGATTCTGAATTCCTGCTCCCTGAGTGGTTAAACCCAGGTGACAGCCTGCACTAGTGGGGTTCACTGACCTAAATACTGTGTGGACCTTGAGTCCGCACACAAAAGGGCTCCAGATAGCATAGGTCCATGCCAAATACCATTGGGATTAGACTGAATTTCAGCAGAACTGACGACTGGGTGGTGCTGACCTGTATCAGTCTGAGCTGTTTTATTCTGTATGTGGGAAGACCAACCAAGGTGGTTCCATTAGTCCCACCATGCAGCCTTTTGGATTCTTCCAAAATCCACTGCTTCTGGGCACTTTGCTTTGGAGGCTAGCTACCCAGAAGGCATTACAAATGAGAGTGTTTAGGACCACACTTTGTCAAACCCCAACTATTCCTAACACAAATCAGCATGGCTAATGCAGTTTGTCCTAATGCTTAGACCAGTTCTGTCCAACCAGTGCCATCCCCAGAAGTTCAGGGCTGAAGTTCAATGGGAGTTGGGCTCCTTTGAGTATCCCAGCCCATATTTCTAGCCCTGATGCCTTCTTGGATTTATATCACTTTGTAAGTTAAACTGTCTCAAAAATGGGTTTATTGATTCACCACCATGTGACTCCAGTTTCCTGCTGGTTTAACCCAAGGGGAAAAGAGGACAAATAATTCCAAAGACTGAATATAAAACACTCCCTGTCTCAATTAGTTTAATCTCCTTGGTGTTCCTGCTGTCATATACCTAGTAGGGCCAACAGTCATCTACAGCGTCTCTGGTGGAAAAACAACTCAACCCACCCCGCTGCAAACACTCTCAGCCCTCAAAATATAAACAACCATAACATTTCTGTTCCTTCAGGAAAAGATCCAGGCCCGTTTGAGGACGCTAAGGAAAGAGAGAGAAAAGCTCCTGGGATTTAAAGTGACTGGAGAGGAGCAATTCCAGGAGTATCTGGTAGGTGTCCATTGTTATTAACCTGCAGGGACTTGCAGTGGGAGGTCTGTTTGGAGACAGATTCCTCTGTGGCCTCAGGGAATGTGGGCTTCTTTCTGTTTCTTCATGATCACAGATTACTGTGTTTGATTCATGTCTGTGCGCTAGGGTTACCATACGTCCGGATTTTCCCGGACATGTCCGGCTTTTTGGGCTCCAAATCCCTGTCCGGGGGGAAATCCCAAAAAGCCAGACATGTCCGGGAAAATCGGGACATGCGGGGCCCGCGGTCGGCGGTGCCGAGCCGGGGGCTTGGGGGACGGGCCGGCGGTGCGGTGCCGAGCCGGGGGCTCGGGGGACGGGCCGGCGGTGCGGTGCCGGGCCGGGCCGGCGGAGCGGGGCCGGGCCGGCGGAGCGGGGCCGGGCCGGGGGCTTGGGGGCCGGGCCGGCAGTGCGGGGCCGGGCCGAGCCGGGGGCTCGGGGGACGGGACGGCGGTGCTGGGCGGGCCGGGGGTGCTCGGCCGGAGGCCGGGCCCGGGGCCGGCACCCCAGGGCCCGAGCCAACTCAGACTGGGCCGCGCCTCCTCCCCCCATACCACCCTTACCTGCTTCAGGCTTCCCGCGAATCAAATGTTCGCGGGAAGCAGGGGAGGGGGCGGAGACTTTGGGGAAGGGGCGGAGTTGGGGCGGGGCTGGGGGCAGGGCCGGGGCCCCGGGGAGTGTCCTCCTTTTGGAGGCACAAAATATGGTAACCCTACTGTGCGCACACATACATAGACAGGGCCTTAGAAACCCTCTCTCTTGAGCAGGACAACATCTTATTCTGCAGAATCTAAGCTCCCATTCCAATTAATGAGTTAATTTCTAGCCCTTGCGGCTTTCACAAAATTCCTCCCAGAGGGGAATTGACTATGTCTCATGCAGAGTTGTCTGCCCAAGTCTGCAGTCATTTCCCACATTCTCCCTAGCATCTCTGTCAATGTAGTGCTGAGTTCTGCCTTCTGCTGCTCTGGATCATGATAGGCACAGGCCTCTGATAACACAGTGCTCTGGCCATGTCAGACATGGAAACATCCCATTAAGAGGTATCAGGGCCAAATAGGAGGGTGTTAGAAAATCCTCACCCTAGAAACCCCAGGGAATAGTCAAGTATCAGACGTCTAGAGTTTGCAAAAAAAATTCTCTCTTGCACACTCAGCAATCTGTGAAAGGATCCTAGACTATGTCCCTTGCCTGCCCTTTCCTTTTCTTTTTAAACAGATACAGACGCAAAGCGAGAGGCAGAAGATTGTGTCTGAATTTCGGCAATTGCGGCAGTTCCTGGAGGAACAAGAGCAACTCCTGCTGGCCCAGCTGGAGAAGCTGAACAAGGAGATTGTGAAGATACAGAATGAAAATATCTCTAAATTCTCTGAGGAGATTTCCCGTCTCAGTGAGTTGATCAGTGAGCTGGAGGGGAAGTGTCAGAAGCCAGCCAGTGAATTCCTGCAGGTGAGACTATGTTAGAAACATCCCAGATCCCAACACAGGGACAGGACAGCTCCTGAATCATGGGCACAGGAGTCCAGCTGTCAGAGATCACAGTGTAATTCAGTGTGTGCATTGTTACATGTGAATTCCTATTGTTCTTTGAAGAGTTACAGACTCATTTATGTTAGAGATGACATTAGCTCAGCCAGTGCATGGCCCTGAGGCCAGGGCAGTGCCTCTTTCCCCCATATCTGCAAAATCCCTTCTCTGGCTTCCCCAGAATGTGGCAGGTGGGTACTGAGATTGTTTTTCTGTCTCTCTCCCCTCTAGGATTTCAAAAGCACCTTGAGCAGGTATGTGGTTCTCAATCACTCCCCCTTGTGCTTTATGATGTTGGGAAAGGGCTTGGAGACCATATTAACACCACATCTCCCCAGGGCTCTACAGTAAAATGTGTGGTGCAGGGTCACATTTGGATACTAATCTCTCTGATGAACTTAATCCTGAGGTTCAAATCCTGTTATACAAGCCTCTAGAATGATCTATTCAGTGGGGAAAATTTATCTGAAATGTTTTCTAGTGGGGGACAGGCTGCCTCAGGATTCTGGGGATGGAATATGGTTCTTTCACCCCCAGGGCACTGGGTAAAATCATGCACCAGTCAGCAGTGCTCAAGAGTCTTTACCACCTGAGGACTCTTTGGAGACGTGTGTGGAATGAGCTGGTTTGGAGGGAACTGAGGTCTCAGTCTAGTTCCTGAAGAAAGATCCCATAACACTATGCACACACGGGAGATGGGAACATACCAGTATTAGTGCATGGAGACCAAGGAGAGAACTGGCCATCAAAACTTGATTCCTCTTTTATCATCAGATCTGCTCTGTCCAGGCCAGAGTTGAAGAATATGAATGGGACCTTTGGAGGGAAGGTTGTACTGCCATGGCCTGTTCTGCACCTGCTCTGAGGCTGGGGGAAGTGGAGGAATTTTAATTCCAGGCACCTTAGAGCAGCAACTTCCTGTAGCAAGGAATTATAGTGAGTTAGTAAATGAAATGTAATAACGTGAAATTCTTTCTCTTTCCAGGTGTGAGAAGGGGATGTTCCAGCAGCCAGTGGAGATTTCTCCTGAGCTGGAAAAGAGACTCAAGGATTTTGCCCAGAAAAATATTGCTGTAACAGAGACTCTGAGGAAGTTCAAAGGTACCAAGAAGGGATCTAGGAGGGGAAATGAGGCTGTGTCTCTGAGGCTGTGGGAGGAGATGGGCTCTGGCCCTTTGATCATAATTAGGTTATGTATCTATGTAATAAAAAGTGGAAAGTAGACAAACTAAGCAGATGTCATCGCAGAAGCCCAGGCATGAGGATTTCTCACATTGATTCACTCTATCAGCTTTGGTACAATCATTAATGTAAAAATACAGCAAAATTTAGGATACCTCAGTTTCTCTCTCCCAACTACAGAACTTCAGGGCATGCGCTCCAGCGCTGTTTAGCATCCACAGCTGCAGCTGGAGTCAGTAGGATCTGCAGGTGCCCAATGCCACTGAAAACCAGACTCCAAGTGCCTAAAGGTCGCACCCAAAATTTAGACCCTAAATTCAAGGCACTTGTGAAATGTGGACCCAGTCTGTCATTGTGCTCTGGCAGGTCGTGAGGGTCAAAGAGGTTTGTAGGGAAGGTGCACACCTTGGAGAATCCCTCCAGAACAGGAGCCTCTTGTGCCTACTCCACAGCAGCTGCAGGTGTAATGTTGACTGACCCTGGTCATCGGGATCAAACCTGGGATTTCTCAAGCTGAGTGTATGCGTCTCTATTGGATGAGCTAAAAGCCACATGACTGTAGCAGATTCACCAATCTCTAGATGGTCTAGATGCCACTAGAGGGAGACAGAGCACCACACCAAGCAGGTGTGGGTTACATAGGCAGGAGGAGTGTTCCTGGGAGAGCGGGGAAAGTGGAGTTGTTGAGGGCAGGGCAGAGGAGAGAGGGGTGGAGTAGGGACAGAGGAGTGTGGCCAGGGTAAATTTGTGCCTCTGATACTCTGTTCCTGTCAAAGCCATATAGGGGCCAGTGAAACAGGGGTGCAACTGTAGCTAGACCTCAGGACTTCTATAGCCTATCCCAAGGTCTGCGCTAGCCCCTGAAGCCAAGAATAGGAGACCCACAAATTGCTTCCCTTCTGTCTCTTTACCAGTGCAGGGGTGAATCAGGCCCATTGAGCCAATCCTCTCCCCGCCTCAATTTCCACATCTGTAAAGAATTTTGTTATTTGTATTTCAGTCTATGAAGGACGAGAGCCCCACTGTGCTGAGCTCTGTACAGATACTGAGTAAATAGACAAAATAGCTTACAATGCAGGATTAGGGCCTTGAAAAGTCTCAGCATTCCAGATCTCAAACTGACCAAAGTGTGTAAACTTACATTCATGCTAAAATCTTTGGAAGATCTGTCTAATTTATGACAAAATGCAAAAGGAGAATGAGACAAACCAACTGGGGTCTGGAGGATGAGGGAACAGGAAATCTGTCTTCCACATCATATCTCCTTGGATGGCTTTGAACTTAATGGATGCTAGTTCTGTTGATTTGTGATGGCTGAATGAAAGAGAAAATAGAATGTTTCAGATTAGCTTTTTAAAGACAGATCTGGGGGTGTCTCTGTCTCAAACTGTTTCTCTTTGATAATTAAAACAGAGATATGACAGTTAAGAGTGGGGATGTCGGTATAAATACGACAACATGAAATCTCATCTCTTTTATCCTTTCCCGCCCCCAGACGTGCTGCCCTCTGAAGTAGAGACAAGAAGAGGGAAATCCCTGGGATCATACAGACTAGGTGAGATTTTGGAGATTACCATTCAATGAAGAGAAAAATCCTGTGAAAACAGGTACTTGTAGCTAAATTTACCCCTCCCTGCAACTTCAGATTCAGACCTTCCTCTCTAATCCTCTGAGGAGCAGCCCCAGATGCAGCTGGGAAAGGGGGAGAGAGGCAGTTTCTGCAGCCCCCACAGCAGCTTCCAGCAGCCAGGGGGAGGAACTGCCAGGGCATTTCTGCTTGGGCTCAGGCACTTGGGGCAGAGAAGCAGCTCCCTGGGCTGGCGTTGTAAATCAGAGACCATGTGCTCTAATCTCTGTGATTCTTTCCCCCTCCAGACTCTTTGCTACCTGAGCTAGAGCAGGGAAGGGGGGATCTCTGGGATCACACACCAAGAGTGAGCCCTGGGGGAGATTTTCCTTCAATTAACAGAAAAATCCCATGAAAACAACTGTCCCCCACACCAGTAACCAGACACATTCTCCCTGCCCAGCTCCAGAACCCCTTAATTGTGATCTGAGAATTTATATTGTCATGGACAAGCCTTTTCAATATTCAATCCAGGGTAATCAGTGCCAGTGGAGACAGCTCTCTCCTCACGGCTGTCACATCCTCTCCCTTTCACCTGGGGTGAGACTCTGCCCCCGACTCTTCTCCAGATCCTACCTTTCCTTTGGGCAGGGCTGGGCTCTGCCACTAGAGCTACTTTGTGGATTGGGGAGTCGGTGTCTCTCTAGTGCTGCCACCTGCAGCCCTCCCTTCTCTATGGTTTGGGGAAGGGGCTGTCCCACCCAATGCCACCTCCTGCTTCCTGCTCACTGGCCTGGAGTCATTGGCTCTTCCCCAATGCTGCATCTTCATCTCTGGTCCGTGGCCTGGGAGTGGAGGATGCAATTTTGGGAGGGAGCTTCCCTTTGCGGTTCAAAGCTGGTACCTGCGTCTCTGGATCCTCCTAATTCAAAGCTTTTTGTGCCTTCTTTGCTGTGTCTCTGCCACTGGGAATGAAGCAGCCCCAGGTACAGAACAGGGAGCTACTGCCTCTATAGCAGAGTTCCCAAACTTTAACAACCCGCGAACCCCTTTCACTGAAATGTCACGTCTCGTGAACCCCCTCCTAAAAATGAATATTTCCAGAGATTTTTTCCCCTTACCTCAGCATAAATTATAAAAGCAGTGATCTTGGAAATATAAAATGTGTTTTTATGACATGCTTATTACACACTATTTATTAATTATTATTTATCGTTACAGTATTTTTATTACATTATGAAAATTGCAACACTCTTCCAAGAGCTCACTTTTGTAGCTTGTATCATTTTTGATTAAGCCTGTTATAAGACAAGGCTCCTATCAGAGGCGCCAGTAGAAAAAACGGGTGTGGGGGCAAAGCCCCCCGTGCACCCCAGGTCCTGGAGGTCATCACCGGAAAAGTGGGGGGGCCCACAGGGGCCGCCAGAAAAAAAGGGGAGGGACCCATGTGCGGGGCACACCGACGTGGGGGCAGCACGTAACCCTCATCACCCCCCCGTACTGGCGCCTCTGGCTCCTATGTTACACCAAGGAGTATCAGAAGTGAAACAGCATGAAGGTATTTAAGAAGCAAACTCAAAGAGTTCCTCCTACATAAACATTCAGGTCTTGAGCAGTCCAGGCAAACAATGCACATTACAACAAAGCTTAAACTCGTTCTTCACAATAATTTAAAAACAGCACTAGCAGCCTATTTAATTTTAAAAACAGCAAAAAATATTCACCTCCCTTTTTATTTAATATAAGGAGTCTTGCAGTTTAAATCTCCTCAGTATGATAGACATGCTTGCTTTGATCTGCTTAGCTCTTGGAAGTCCCCAATGCTCTGGGCTGCTGGCCCCATGCTGCCCGGGGCCCCTATGGACAGCTCTCTCTGCCATTAGGGAATTTTTTTCCCAAGAACCCCTGTAACAGTTTCAGAACCACTGCTCGATAGCCAAATAAGAAGATGCAAAAGTGGCTCCCATTGCCGAGGCTGAGGAACTGCTCAGTCTCAGGTACCTAGGGCAGAGGCAGCTCCCTGGGGTCCAGGACTGTCCCAGCCAGAACAGGGCTGCTGGGGAGTGTGAGAAAAGGTCCCAGCCTCCCCCATGGCTGAGCTTTGCCCCTAACGCTCTGCTTCTCTCTCCCCGCAGTGAATGTGACTCTGGATCCAGACACAGCTCATCCCCAGCTCATCCTGTCTGAGGATCGGAAAAGTGTGAGATGGGAAGACACACGATGGGATCTGCCCAACAATCCTGAAAGATTTGACACTGAGATTTGTGTGCTGGGGTGCGAGGGATTCACCGCGGGGAGACATTGCTGGGGGGTGGAGGTGGGTAATAGGGGATACTGGGCTGTGGGGGTGACCAGAGAGTCTGTGATGAGGAAGGGAGGGATCAGCCCTAACCCTGAGCAGGGAATCTGGGCTGTGGAGCGGTGCTGGGATCAGTTCCAGGCTCTCACTTCCCCACGCACCCCTCTACCTGTGAGCTGGGACCCCAGGAGGATCCGGGTTTGTCTGGACTGTGAACGGGGGCAGGTGACATTTTTCGATGCTGGTGACGAGAGCCCACTGTTCACTTTCCCACTGGCCTTGGTCCCTGGAGAGAGAATCCGACCCTGGTTCTGGGTGGGAGGATCCCAGCTCAGACTTAGTCCCTGAGAGGGGTGGGGGAGGAGATATACCCGGGGGACGTGAAATTAACCTCTCTAGCCTCACACTTCCTTTTTTCTATGACCCTGGAAGCCTCCTGTCTACCCTGCAGTCTCTATTGCCCTGGAGGCTCTGTGGGGTGTCTGGGGGTGATTGAGATAGAGAATAGGGCTACCATACGTCCGGATTTCCCTGGACATGTCCAGCTTTTCGGTCTATAAATAGCCGTCCGGGGGGATTTCTAAAAATCTAAAAATGTCTGGGATTTCCCCCCGGTCGGCTATTTTATAGATCGAAAACTGGCGGCAAAGCCCCTTCCTGGCTCCCCCCATCCCCTGCAGCCTTAGCATGCCCCCAGCCCCGCAGCTGTCTTCCCCCTCCTCCCCTCCCCTGAACACTTTGACCCCTGCTCCTCCCCTTCCCCTGCTTCCCGTGAACATCTGATTCGCGGGAAGTCTGAAAACAAGCAGGGGCAGGCGGGCAGCAGCAACAGGTAAGCTGGGGCGGGGGGGGGGTAAGCTAGGGCGGGGGGGGGACGTGAGAAGGAGGGCTCCAGGGAGGCACGGCGCGGCCCAGTCCGGCCCTGGCCGAGCGGCTCCGGCCTGGGCCCCAGGGCACCGGCACCAGTTCTGGACGAGAACCCCCGGCTCCAGCCCCAGCGGCTCTGGCCCTGGCCCCAGTGGCTCCAGCCTGTCTCGGCTCGGGCCCCGGGGCGCCAGCCCCGGTTCCGGCTGAGCACGCCGGTCCGTCCCCAAGCCCCGCGACCCTGGCTGGAGCGCAGCCCGATTCCTGGGCTCTTGCTAAAGCCGGCCCTGGTCAGGGGACAGGGACGGGGGGTTGGATGGGTCAGGAGTTTGGGGGGGAGTTGTCAGGGGGGCAGGGGTGTGGAGAAGGGTTGGGACAGGCAGGGAGCAGAGGGCGTTAGATGGGTTGGGAGTTCTGGGGGTCTTGTCAGGGGGCGGGGAGCAGTTGGATAGGGGGTGGGAGTCTTGGGGGTCTGTGTGGGGGAGGGGGTGTGGATATGGGGCGGGGGTGTGGAGAGGGGGTCGAGGCAGGCAGGGAGCAGAGGGGGTTGGATGGGTCAGGAGTTCTGGGGGTCCTGTCAGGGGGCGGGGAGCAGTTGGATAGGGCATGGGTGTCCCAGGGGTCTGTCTGGGGGCAGGGGTGTGAATATGGGGTGGGGGTGTGGATAAGGGTCGTGGCAGTCAGGGGACAGGTAGGGTCTTAGGGGGGTGGTTAGGGTGGGGGGTTCTCAGGAGGGGGCAGTCAGGGGACAAGGAGCGAGGGGGTTGGGGGTTCTGAGGGGGGCAGTCAGGGGGTGGGAAGTGGGAGGGAGTGGATGGGGGCGGGGCAGGGCAGGGGCGGGGCTAGAGCAGGGCTCCTCCCCTCCCCAGTGTCCTCTTTTTTGATTGTGGAAATATGGTAACCCTATAGAGAAGCCAATCTCATTGACCCAAGGATTTTTCAGCCTGTTTGTCACTGTCCTCTATGGCGCAGGAAGTCAGACAGTGGCACTGAGACATGGTGGGAACAGCCCACTGAGAATAAAAAATGGCCTTCTCTAGCCTAAGTCATCCTAGTGTCTGTGATCATGCAGGACTCTCATCTACCTACCCCCTGGCTCATCTCTTTGACCCTGGAGAACATCTGTCCACCCAACCACTAATACCTCATCTCTATGACACTCCTGCCCCCTCCCTCCCAACAGCCCTAGGAATGGGAAGGGATTGAAGAACCCCTGAAGCATCAGGAGGAGCAGAGGGTCCCTGAGGGACAGACAGAGGGCTGCAGGATCAGAACTGATGGAGGGTCAGAGACAGAAGTGCTGTGGGGTCTGGGGCTCTAATTACCAGTTGGGCTGGGGAACACACAGATGTGGGGGGTGGCAGGGACACCAAACTAATTAATTGGGATTTGGGAGGTTTGGGGAGAAGCTGGAGGCACTGCACCAGCAGGGAGCCTGGAAAATGGAGACCCAGGGACTGCCAAGTGTGACCTACAGGTCACCAGGGAAGGGATGCTATGTTGAGGAGAAGCAGCTGGGGGCGGAGAGGAATGTTGTGACACTTTATGATATTATTGATACCAGTGTTATAAATTTAAAATGAATCTTACCAGATGTGCTGTATAAGGTATTAATGAAAATGTTATGATTTGCCAAGTATGATCATCTTATTTATATGTTTGTATCATCATTCTACTGTGAATTACAAATATGTGTGATATACCTGTATTTCAAACTTGAGCTGTGTTTCTGGGTGACACCCCTAAACAGATTTGCATCAGCACTATCTAGCCTATTCAAAGGCCTTTCAAGAGCGATCAGCTGTACAATGAACCCATTGAAAGAAGCCAGGGGCTTCACCTTATGTGTCAGCGGGACATGTAGGGGCAGGCCAGTGAATATGGAACTCTAAGACTTTTCTATGCCCATATGCTGTGGCTATGTTTGAGACAAAGGATGTACAAGCCACATGGAAAGGATATAAAAGACAGTTGCATCTTCCCAATTTTGTCTTCAGTCCTGCTTCTCACAACCTCTGGAATAACTGCTCGATGAACTGAAGCTCTGAAAAAAGGACTGAATCATAGAATAATAGAAGATTAGGGTTGGAAGAGACCTCAGGAGGTCATCTAGTCCAACCCCCTGCTCAAAGCAGGACCAACACCAACTAAATCATCCCAGCCAGGGTTTTGTCAAGCCGGGCCTTAAAAACCTCTAAGGATGGAGATTCCACGACCTCCCTAGGTAACCCATTCCAGTGCTTCACCACCCTCCTAGTGAAATAGTGTTTCCTAATATCCAACCTAGACCTCCCGCACTGCAACTTGAGACCATTGCTCCTTGTTCTGTCATCTGCCACCACGGAGAACAGCTGAGCTCCATCCTTTTTGGAACCCCCCTTCAGGTAGTTGAAGGCTGCTATCAAATCCCCTCTCACTCTTCTCTTCTGCAGACTAAACAAGCCCATTTCCCTCAGCCTCTCCGCGTAAGTAATGTGCCCAAGATCCCTGGTCATTTTTGTTGCCCTCTGATGGACTCTCTCCAATTTGTCCACATCCTTTCTGTAGTGGGGAGCCCCCAAACTGGACACAATACTCCAGATGTGGCCTCACCAGTGCCGAATAGAGGGAAATAATCACTTCCCTCGATCTGCTGGCAATGCTCCTACTAATGCAACCCAATATGCCTTCTTGGCAACAAGGGCACACTGCTGACTCACAAATACAGCTTCTCATCCACTGTAATCCCCAGGTCCTTTTCTGCAGAACTGCTGCTTAGCCAGTCGGTCCCCAGCCTGTAGCGGTGCATGGGATTCTTCTTTTCTAAGTGCAGGACTCTGCATGTATCCTTGTTGAATCTCATCAGATTTCTTTTGGCCCAATCTTCCAATTTGTCTCTGGACCTATCCCTACCCTCCAGTGTATCTACATCCCCCCCCCCCCATCTTAGTGTCATCTGTGAACTTGCTGAGTGTGCAATCCATCACATCATCCAGATCATTAATAAAGATGTTGAACAAAACCAGCCCCAGGCCCAAATGACCCATCCAAGCTGTGCATGTGTTACAGAGGAACTTTACTAGCCAGCAAATTCACTGCTAAGAATCTGATTTATGGACTCTGAAGTCTAACATATGTATCTGACTTCTTTGATGTTTAATAACATTCTTTTCTTTTCTTTTCATCCATAATAAAATCTTCAGTTTTAGATACTAAAGGTTGTCTGGCTGCATGGTATTTTGGGGGGAGAAGAAAGGAAAGGAAAAAAACCCAGGCAATAATGAAGTAAAACAAAAGTAAACAGAGAAGCCTGGGGAAAGGAGTATGGTGGTGGGAAACTGATGAAAAGAGTGAAAACAAAGCAATCCTGAGAAGGGAAAAACTAAGGGGGAAGTGCAAGGGGGAAGGGATAAACTCAGGGAGGAGAACTGGGAACACAAGTTGGAATAATCTGTGATAGGGAATAAAGGAGATTTAGGGGGAGACAAAAATAAATGGACGAAAAATGAGGGCAAGAGACAATGATGTGCAAAACTGGGTGACATGAAGTAAAGGAATCTCAGTCCCACCTGACACTCACACACATGGGGATCCTGAACAAGATTTTGCTAATATGGTGTAAAAGGCCTTGCTGAATGGGGTATTTCCATCTCCAATATCTATGTGTCTGTAACCCTTCAAAGATCAATAGTCATTCACATTTCAGGCATGTCTACACTGAGTTACACTGCGATCTCTGACTGCTAGTCCCAGGGTACGTCTACACTTACCTCCGGGTCCGGCGGCAGGCAATCGATGTTCTGGGATCGATTTATCGCGTCTGGTCTAGACACGATAAATCGATCCCGGATCGATCCCAGAAGTGCTCGCCGTCGACGCCGGTACTCCAGCTCGGCGAGAGGAGTACGCGGCATCGACGGGGGAGCCTCCCTGCCGCGTCTGGACCCGCGGTAAGTTCGGACTAAGGTACTTCGAATTCAGCTACGTTATTAACGTAGCTGAATTTGCGTACTTTAGTCCGAAGTGGGGGGTTAGTGTGGACCAGGCCCCAGTGTCCACAATTCAGAAGCTGTCCTCTCCCTGCGTTGAGATCTGGGATGTTTCTAACACAGTCTCGTCTGCAGGAATTTACTCAGTGGCTTCTGATACTTCCCCTCTAGCTCCCTGATCAGCTCCCTGAGACAGGAAATCTCCTCAGAGAGTTTAGTGATTTATTTTCATTCTGGATCTTCAGAATCTGCTCGTCTATCTTGGCCAGCAGGAGTTGTTCTCAAGATACAATCTTCCGCCTCTTGGTTTGTGTCTGTTTCAGTAAAAAGAAAAAAAAATAGGGAAAGGGCTGGCCAGGGACATGGAGGGAACTGGAGTCCTTTCATGGAGTGCTGAGTGTGTGGGGCAGAATTTCTTTGCAAACCCTAACATTTTGGAAATTTGACTATACCCTGTGGATTCTCTCACACTTTTCTATTTGGCCTCAAGCACTTTTCAGTCTAATTAGCTAAAACTTGGAAACAAAAAGACATTTCAAACTTGTAAGCTGGGATACTTGGTTTCAACTGTCCCTGATCCCAAGGTCCCAGTTTGGCAGGGTATTTAAGCAAGTACTAAACTTTAAGCACATATAAGGGTGGCACCTCATCTGAGCACATCTGCTGGATCAGGCCCCAAAGTCAGGTTAGGCAGGGGTGCACCTAGTTTATGAATCCTGCTGGGGATTGGGCATGTACTCAGTGCCAAGCTGCTTGGGCAATGTCAGGACTCAGGAGGCTGAGTGCAGGCCCAGCTGCCAAAGTTTAGGCACCTTGGGCACTTTAATGGTGGAAACCTAGGTGCCTAGGGAATTTATGTGCCTGAGGGGGTAGGCAGCAGCTGAGTAGGGGTCTTGTGAATGCCTGTGTCACCTAAATGTTGGACATGTTTGGCTATTTCCCCCTTGTGAATGCCACCCAAATAATTTAGAATCACTTTCAGTTTTGTGTGAACCTCACACAACCAGGGCTGATGCAACCACTAGGCAAACTAGGCGGCTGCCTAGGGCGCCAAGTGGTTGGGGGCAGACAAAAGCGGGCTCTGGGGCGGCGGTGGAGTGGAGGTGAGCTGGGGCAGGGGGGCGCGGGGAGGGCCGCCTGCAGCAAGTAACGTGGGGGGAGGGGTGGAACATAGGAGACCCGCTCCCTACCCCAGTTCACCTCTGCTCCACCTCCTCCCCGAACATGCCACCCCGCTCTGCTTCTCTCCCTCCCAGGCTTGCGGCACCAAACAGCTGATTGGCGCCGCAAGCCTGAAAGGCAGGAGAAGTAGAGCAGCGATGGGTGTGCTCTGGGAGGGGGCGTAGCAGAGGTGAGCTGGGTTGGGGAGCTGCCGCACAGCTCCCCAGGCCGGGGGGGTTGGGGAGGTGCCGCAGAGGGGGGCGCCTTGGAGGGGGGTAGGGATCTGCCACAGGGCTCGGAGGGGGCGCAAGGTGGAAGTTTCACCTAAGGCACGAAACATCCTTGCACCAGCCCTGCACACAACTCTCAATATAACAAAAACATTGTCAAACAGGCTTCAATCAGGCAACTCTCCCACAGGAGAAGGGCATGCAGGATGGGGTCCACCCTGTAAAGTTCCTTTATCTCAGCTTAGACAGACATTATACCAACGCTTTTGAAAACCCAATCTGTTTTCAAAACAGCTGTTTCACGGCGGCAAGCGCTGGGAGCTAGGGGCAGAAGCGGAGCTGCAGCGCGCTCAGGGGAGGAGGAGGAGGAGGAGGTGAGCTGGGGCGGGAGGGCGGGGCAGGGAGCTGCCGGATTTTTCCCCATAGGTGCTCCAGCCCCGCCGCACCCACGGAGTTGGCGCCTATAGTATGACACTGCAATTCCCCATATTCCTTGTCCTCGGACACATCTACCTTCATTTAAACAATACAGATGGTACCATAGTACTTTATCTCATTGTCCACATGGGACTCTCCCAGGCAATCTCTGGACCAACCCCATACCCATAGATGTACATTCAATTATATCTTCACTCTAGGACTGGAAATTTGAGTTTTCGTAAGTGTACCACACTCGTGATCTGATCAACTCCTCATCCAGGCAGAGGTCAGAGCCTTCCATCCTTCCCACCTCAGTAGCAAACAATCAAAGCTGGTCACCCCTGAAGGCTCCTGAACTCTCTAGGTTTTCAAATTACCCTAAGAGCCCAAGCCCCACAATTACAAGGCCAAGGTGCTGGTGACTTAACACAATTACCGATGTCCACTATCAGATGCCTTGCTCACAAGCTGCCCACTCCTCCACACCAACTGGGATGACCACAATGCTCCAAAGATGAATTTCAACAGATGGAGTGCACAGGCAGAAAATTAGAACATCATTGGAGCAAAAATCTTTCTGAATCCCTCAGCCAGCAGCACAAATAATACTCATAGAACTAGGCCTCTGCAGCAAAGCAGGTGAAATAACCCTTCAACTCCCCTTCAATGAAAGCAGCAGGGGTACGGCTGGCAGATATAGTCTGCCTAGCAATTTATCTAATCAACCCAAAATGCACACCCCAGGCACCAGACCCAAGCATCAACCACCACGAATCATAGAATATCAGGGTTGGAAG
Organism: Chrysemys picta bellii; assembly: GCF_011386835.1. Classification (NCBI taxonomy): domain Eukaryota; kingdom Metazoa; phylum Chordata; order Testudines; family Emydidae; genus Chrysemys; species Chrysemys picta. The sequence continues at coordinate 30,119,580 of NC_088802.1, read as the reverse complement.
GGATCTCAGGAGGTCATCTAGTCCAACCCCCTGCTCAAAGTAGGACCTAATCCCAACTAAATCAGCCCAGCCAGGGCTTTGTCAAGCTTGACCTTAAAAACCTCTAAGGAAGGAGATTCCACCACCTCCCTAGGTAACCTATTCCAATGCTTCACCACCCTCATAGTGAAAAAGTTTTTCCTAATATCCAACCTAAACCTCCCCCACTGCAACTTGAGACCATTGCTTCTTGTTCTGTCATCTGCTACCACTGAGAACAGCCGAGCTCCATCCTCTTTGGAACCCCCCTTCAGATAGTTGAAGTCTGCTATCAAATCCCCGCTCACTCTTCTCTTCTGCAGACTAAACAATCCCAGTTCCCTCAGCCTCTCCTCATAACTCATGTGCTCCAGCCCCCTAATCATTTTTGTTGCCCTCCGCTGGACTCTTTCCAATTTTTCCACATCCTTCTTGTAGTGTGGGGCCCAAAACTGGACACAGTACTCCAGGTGAGGCCTCACCAATGTCGAATAGAGGGGAATGATCACATCCCTCAATCTGGTGGCAATGCCCCTACTTATACAGCCCATAAAGCCTTCTTGGCAACAAGGGCACACTGTCAACTCATATCCAGCTTCTCATCCACTGTAACTCCTAGGTCCTTTTCTGCAGAACTGCTGCCTAGCCACTCAGTCCCTAGTCTGTAACAGTGAATGATTTTTCCGTCCTAAGTGCAGGACTCTGAACCTCATCAGGTTTCTTTTGGCCTAATCCTCTAATTTGTCTAGGTCCCTCTGTATCCTATCCCTACCCTCCAGCATATCTACCACTCCTCCCAGTTTAGTGTCATCTGCAAACTTGCTGAGGGTGCAGTCCACACCATCCTCCGGATTATTAATGAAGATATTGAACAAAACCAGCCCCAGGACTGACCCTTGGGGCACTCCACTTGAAACCGGCCGCCAACTAGACATGGAGCCATTGATCACTACCCGTTGAACCCGACGATCTAGCCAGCTTTCTATCCACTGTGACAGACCCAGACCAGTGGTGTACAGGAGTCTGGTAGAGGGCAAATATACTGGTCACTGGATGAGTAGTTTTCTGTTCCCTGAGTCACCAGAGCAGGGGCTGCACTAGAGTAATCAGGAACCTGCTAGAACCAGTTAAGGCAGGCAGGCTAATACACTTACCTCCGGACACCTGGAGCCAATTAAGAAGAAGCTGCTAGAATCAATTAAGGCAGGCTAATCAGGGCACCTGGGTTTTAAAAGGAGCTCACTTCAGTTTGCGGTGTGAGTGTGAGGAGCTGGGAGCAAGAGGCGCAAGGAGCTGAGATGGTGTGCTGCTGGAGGACTGAGGAGCACAACCATTATCAGACACCAGGAGGAAGGTCCTGTGGTGAGAATAAGGAAGGTGTTTGGAGGAGGCCATGGGGAAGTAGCCCAGGGAGTTGTAGCTGTCATGCAGCTGTTACAGGAGGCACTATAGGCAGTTGCAGTCCACAGGGCCCTGGGCTGGAACCCGGAGTAGAGGGTGGGCCCGGGTTCCCCCCAAACCTCCCAATTGACCTGGACTGTGGGTTCTTCCAGAGGGGAAGGTCTCTGGGCTGTTCCCCAACCCACATGGTGAATCTCTGAGGCAAGAAAATCCGCCAAGTACAGGACCCACCAAGATAGAGGAGGAACATTGTCACACTGGTGTCAGAGGTGGGATCTTGGGGTGCACAGCGCGGCGGAAGAAGGAGTTGATTTAAAAACAACAACAACAACAACAAAACAAACCAAAAAAAGGAAGAGGGTTTATTTTTTTTCACCACAATGGATGACGTAGTGCGGGTACTGATACAAGGTACAGCGGCCCAGCAGGAGGCTACCTGTGTCCAGGCAGCCACCCAACAGGAGGCAGTGTGGCTGCAGCAAGAGACTAATCGCCTGCTGATGGACCAAGCTGCTCAAGAGCGAGCTATGTTGCGGGAACTGGTAAACCAGGTAAAGTCCCTTACAGAGCTGAATCGCGGCCATGATAGGACGCGGCTTATATGGGCCAGCCATTGGCTGCAGAAAATGACATGGGAGGATGATGTAGAGGCATACCTTCTGGCCTTTGAGAGGACAGCCCTACAGGAGGCCTGGCCTCGAGATCAGTGATCTGGCATCCTGGCCCCATTCCTGTGTGGGGAGGCCCAGAAGGCCTACCATGATCTGCCTGAAGAGGCTGTGGCAGACTACCCCCAGCTGAAAGCAGAGATCCTGGCCAGATCTGGGGTAACGACAGCAGTATCATGGTTGGAGGTACCAGGAAGACAAAACCCCGGTGTCCCAATTGTATGACCTCATCCAACTTGCACGAAAGTGGTTGCAAACAGAGTCCCGGAGTCCGGAAGAGATACTAGCGGTTCTGGTCATCGACCGATACATGAGGGGACTACCACCAGACCTTCGTGCCTGGGTAAGCCAGAACGAACCCTCCACATATGATGAGGTTGTTGCCCTGGTACAGAGGTGAAGGACAGCGAGGGACCTGACCCAACCAGTTAAGGAAGAGGCACCACGGGTTAAACTAGCAGCACCAAGCCCTAAAGACTGGGCCACCAGGAGGGCCCAGGTGGAAAAAGAGGCTGAAGGCCCATCAGAGGCCACAAAGAGTCGGAGCATTGAGGGAGAAGAGGATTGTGATGTTAGACTGCACCAAACCAAGAGACCGGGGAACGCCTAGGGCTCCATACAGATGTTATGCCTGCGTGGAGTGGGGACACATAGCTGCACAGTGTCCCAATGCTGAGCCGCCTATGCAGTGTAACCTGGGGAACTGGGCAGATCCATGCTCCCTAATTCACCTTGTGGGGGTCTCACTAACCCCACATATGTATACCAGACCAGTGAAACTAAATGGGGTTGGGACCACGGCACTGGTTGATTCGGGAAGTGCTATCACACTTATCTCAGGGAAGCTCGTGAAGCGTAGTCAGCTGCTGCAGGCTATTCGTACGGGGATAACATGTGTCTGTAAGCAGAGTCAGGATAAGCTCTACCCTGACATCTGGTCTTGAATTATGGTGAGGGTTGAAAAGAACTTCAGGGGCTGATCTTGTTTGCAGAGGCACACCCACCTGCCTAGCCTGGGACAACAACAACTGAAAGTGGTTACTTTGGCTGGTGTGGGATCCCCAGTTTCTCTGTTATTGGGGCAGGAAGAATAAAGTGTTGTTACCCTGATTCTGTGAATCAAAGCCAGTGGAACTGTTGTATGACAGAGGGACTCACCAGTAACTAAGTAGCACTTGCTAGACAAGGGGCATGGGTTACAAAACCCAGTGAATTGAGAAAGGTTGGTGATAGGGATGTGTACCTGATGGTATGGGCCCCTTTTGGGGGCCTGGAACACCAATTGCATTACCCCCCCCCATTACCCTCCACTGTTGAATAGCAGAGCTAAGTTTGCTTCTATTAGGAGTCTAGCTAGAAGTTGCTGAACTGAATTCACTTTGGGCCAATGGTGCACCAGCACTGGGGCTCCCCTACTACAAGCTGAAATCACTAAAAGAGCTAAAATTGCTGAGCTGAGATCACTGAGTGCTGTGTTAACCAGTGGGGGAGCCTGAAGATATATTGCTAAGCAGCTGGCAGAGCTGAGCAGTTTGTAGGACGGTTGGAGCGGCCCATGGAACAGCGAGCGGAGTGGCGCAGAGCGGAGCTGAGCCATTTGCGGGGGCAGCTGGAGCGGTTCATGGGACAGCTGGTGGAGTGGAGCGACTGGCAGAGCTGAGCAGTTTGTGGGACAGTTGGAGCGGCCCACAGAACGGGGAGCAGAGCAGAGCGGAGCAGTTTGTGAGGACGGCTGGAGGAGCAGAATGGAGCGGCATGGCGCGGCTGGTAGAGCGGAGCCATTTGTGGTAAAGGCTGCAGCAGAACTCCACGGAGAGGTGAGGCAGTCGGCCTCGGACCACGTAAGGTGCCCCTTAACATCCTGTGTGCCCCCCCCATTTCCGCCCAGGCTGGGGGGTAAAACTCTGCAGATAAACTTTTGAACTCTGGGGCGGCACTGACCAGGGACAGAGACTTTGGGGTTGTTGGACTTTGGGGTGATTGGATTAAGACCCTGAGGGGAAAAGGGCACTGCCAAACTTACTTGGAGGTGGGTGTTTTGCTCATGGTTTGTGTTATGAATCCTGTTTGTGGTGTTTCCCCAACATAATGCCGCATTGTTTCCCTCCTTTATTAAAAGGCTTTTGCTACACTCAGATTCCGTGCTTGCGAGAGGGGAAGTATTGCCTCCTAGAGGCACCGGGGGGTGGGGGGTGGTATGTAATTGTCCCAGGTCACTGGGTGGGGGCTCGAGCCGGTTTTGCATTGCGTTATTGAAACGGAACCCCTAGATACTGAACCCGGCCCTTGTTGCTGCCAACTCAGAGGGGCAGAAGGGTTACATGTCCATGGGACAGTTAGTTACTACCCCACCATCCCAGTAAAAATCGAGATCCAAGGGAACACTACTGAGGTAGCAGCAGGTGTAGTCCCTAAACTCCCATACCCGGTACTCATAGGGAGGGACTTCCCAGGGTTTGGAAACTTACTCCCAGTAGGGAGATTGGAGAAAGATGGGGACCCTAAAATTGGTGAGGCATCCACAGCAGACTGTCAACCCCCAATCTTCTCTGAAATATCCCCAGATTTGTTCCCCACTCCCAGACAGGGTAGAAAGACAAAAAGGGAAAGAAGGGCAGCTAAGGCCTTGGGAACCCGAATACTGACCCAAAGCCAGAGGGTCACTCTTGTAGGTAGGCGGACCCGCGCAGCTGAAAAGGAGGCCACACAGGAGGGAGAAGCACCTGAGTCTGACCCCACCCTAATGCTTCTGAACCAGTAGAGGCAACAGAGACTGGGCCCCTAGATCTTGGGCAGATTAGTCCCGGGAGAGGAAATTTTGGACGGGACCAGGCAGAAGACCCGGCTGCTACTCTGAAACCTGTCATTAGGAAGGAGGTGACTGAAATAGATGGGGTCCCCATGGAAGGGAAAACCCAGGGACCAGGACCCTACTTCATAATGAAGAAGGATCTCTTATACCGGATTGCACCAGTACAGGGGCAGAAGGTACAGCAGATCCTAGTACCTCAAAAACACCAGAATGCTGTATTAAGTCTTGCTCATAGTCATCTTTTTGGGGGGCATTTGGGGGTAGAGAAGACCCTGGCACGAGTCCTACGACGGTTCTTCTGGCCCGGAGTACATGAAGAAGTGCGGAGGTACTGTGCCTCCTGCCCAGAATGTCAGCTGCACAGTCCCCGTCCCCACTTGAGGGCACCTTTAGTACCCCTTCCCATCATAGAGGTCCCCTTTGAGCGAATAGCCATGGACCTAGTGGGACCCCTGGAGAAGACGGCTCGGGGTCACCAATATATACTTGTTGTTTTGGACTATGCTACTCGCTACCCAGAAGCCGTCCCTCTGCGGAACACAGCCTCTAAAACTATAGCCAAAGAGCTGGTGGGGATCTTTGCCCAGATGGGGCTACCGAAGGAGATATTAATCGACCAAGGAACCCCATTTATGTTGAAGCTAATGAAGGACCTCTGTACGCTGCTCCATATACATACCCTGAGAACTTGGGTCTACCATCCGCAGACTGATGGGTTGGTAGAAAGGTTTAACCGAACCCTCAAGGCTATGATAAGGAAGGTGGTAAGTCGGGACAGGAAGGATTGGGACACCCTACTACCCTACTTTATGTTCGCTATCTGGGAGGTACCTCAGGCCTCAACTGGGTTTTCCCCCTTCGAGTTATTATACGGGCGTCACCCCCATGGCATACTAGATATCGCCAAAGAAATCTGGGAAGAGGAACCCAAAGAGGGGAGAAATATAATAGAGCATGTAATGCAGATGCGAGACCGGATAGCCCGGGTTACCCCTATTGTATGGGAACATTTGGAGAAGGCACAGGAGGCCCAGCGAACCTATTACAATCGCCAGGCAAAAGTGCGACAGTTCCAACCAGGGGATCGGGTTATGGTGTTGGTACCCACGGCAGAAAGCAAGCTTCTGGCCCAATGGCAGGGGCCCTATGAGGTGGTTGAACCCATGGGGGAAGTAACCTACAAGATGTGGCAGCCAGGATGCAGAAAACAAGAACAGATTTATCACGTTAACCTTCTGAAACCCTGGCATGCACAAGAGGCATGCACAATGGTCCAAAAAGACCTAACCCAGGAAAACAAGCCTTCCAAACAGGTGAGAGTGTCTCCCGATTTAACACCAGACCAGAAGAATGAGGTGTCTGAGATGATCTTCCGGAACCAAGATGCGTTCTCGACAAAACCGGGTCGAACAACCAAGACATATCACCACATCGTCACAAACCCTGGGACCAGAGTAACAATGAGGCTCTATCGGGTGCCAGCGGCAAAAAGGGAGGAAATAAAAGCAGAAGTAAAAAAAAATGCTGGAGTTGGGGATCATCAAAGAATCCCACAGTCAGTGGTCCAGCCCAATCGTGCTGGTGTCCAAACCTGATGGCACCACAAGATTTTGCAATGACTTCTGGTGACTAAACGAAGTATCCCAGTTCGACGCGTACCCCATACCTCGCATAGATGAGTTAGTGGACCATCTGGGTAATGCCCGGGACTTGACTACCCTAGACTTGACAAAGGGGTACTGGCAGATTCCCCTTGCAGAAGACGCAAAGGAAAAGACTGTGTTCTCTACACCAGAGGGTCTTTTTCAATATACTGTCCTCCCTTTTGGACTACATGGGGCCCCAGCTACCTTCCAGCGCCTAATGGACAAGCTATTACGCCCGCATAACAGTTATGCTGCTGCCTACTTGGACAATGTAGTCATTCATACCCCAGACTGGGAAACCCACCTGGAGAAGGTGGAGACAGTCCTCGATACCTTCAGGCGAGCTGGTCTTACAGCAAACCCTGCCAAGTGTGCTGTAGAGTTTACAGAGGCCAAATAACTTGGCTACATTGTGGGAAAAGGTTTGGTAAAATCCCAAGTGAACAAGTTAGAGGCCATCCAAAATTGGCCCCGACTAAGTCGCAAGAAACAAGTCCGGGCGTTCCTAGGTGTGGTGGGGTATTACCGACGATTTATCCCCCACTTTGCCACAAGGGCAATCCCCCTGACAGACCTAGTGAAAGCCCGTGGACCTGATCTGGTGAGATGGTCTGACGCAGCAGAGGAAGCATTCACAGACCTACGGACTGCCCTCTGCAGTAACCCCGTATTGATAGCCCCTGATTTCACCAAGGAGTTTATCCTGCAGACGGATGCATCAGAAGTAGGGTTGGGGGCCGTTCTATCACAGATGGTCGGGGAGGAGGAACACCCAATTCTATACCTCAGTCAGAAACTCTTTCCAAGGGAACAAAAATATGCAGTGGTGGAGAGAGAATGCCTCCCTGTAAAATGGGCCATGGAAACATTGCTCTACTACCTGCTCGGGCACAGATTTGTCCTCATGACCAACCATGCCCCTCTTCAATGGATGCAGCGGAACAAGGAGAAGAACGCAAGGGTGACCAGATGGTTCTTATCCCTCCAATCTTTCCAATTCTGTGCAACACAGAGCAGGGAGCTGTCATGGCAACACCAATGGCTTGTCACGTGTGCACTGTCTGGCGTCCCAAGCTGCCCAACCCCTTGGCGTTGAGTAGGGGGGAGGGATATGTGACAGATCCAGACCAGTGGGGTACAGGAGTCTGGTAGAGGGCAAATATACTGGTCACTGGATGAGTAGTTTTCTGTTCCCTGAGTCACCAGAGCAGGGGCTGCACTAGAGTAATCAGGAACCTGCTAGAACCAGTTAAGGCAGGCAGGCTAATTAGGACACCTGGAGCCAATTAAGAAGAAGCTGCTAGAATCAATTAAGGCAGGCTAATCAGGGCACCTGGGTTTTAAAAGGAGCTCACTTCAGTTTGTGGTGCAAGTGTGAGAAGCTGGGAGCAAGAGGCGCAAGGAGCTGAGAGTGAGAGGGTGTGCTGCTGGAGGACTGAGGAGCACAAGCGTTATCAGACACCAGGAGGAAGGTCCTGTGGTGAGAATAAGGAAGGTGTTTGGAGGAGGCCATGGGGAAGTAGCCCAGGGAGTTGTAGCTGTCATGCAGCTGTTACAGGAGGCACTATAGACAGTTGCAGTCCACAGGGCCCTGGGCTGGAACCCGGAGTAGAGTGTGGGCCCGGGTTCCGCCCAAACCTCCCAATTGACCTGGACTGTACGTTCTTCCAGAGGGAAAGGTCTCTGGGCTGTTCCCCAACCCACATGGTGAATCTCTGAGGCAAGAAAATCCGCCAGTAAGCGCAGGACCCACCAAGATAGAGGAGGAACTTTGTCAGACCACCTTATAGTCCATTCATCCAGCCCATACTTCTTTAACTTGCTGGCAAGAATACTGTGGGAGACAGTATCAAAAGCTTTGCTAAAGTCAAGAAATAACACATCCACTGCTTTCCCCTCATCCACAGAGCCAGTTATCTCATCATAGAAGGCAATTAGGTTAGTCAGGCACGACTTCCCCTTCGTGAATCCATGCTGACTGTTCCTGATCACTTTCCTCTCCTCTAAGTGCTTCAGAATTGATTTCTTGAGGACCTGCTCCATGATTTTTCCAGGGACTGAGGTGAGGCTGACTGGCCTGTAGTTCCATGGATCCTCCTTCTTCCCTTTTTTAAAGATGGGCACTACATTAGCCTTTTTCCAGTCATCTGGGACCTCCCCTGATCGCCATGAGTTTTCAAAGATAATGGCCAATGGTTCAGCAATCACATCTGCCAACTCCTTTAGCACCCTTGGATGCAGAGCATCCAGCCCCATGGACTTGTGCTTGTCCAGTTTTTCTAAATAGTCCCGAACCACTTCTTTCTCCACAGAGGGCTGGTCACCTTCTCCCCATACTGTACTGCCCAGTGCAGCAGTCTGGGAGCTGACCTTGTGCGTGAAGACAGAGGCAAAAAAAGCATTGAGTACATTAGCTGTTTCCACATCCTCTGTCACTAGGTTGCCTCCCTCATTCAGTAAGGGGCCCACATTTTCCTTGACTTTCTTCTTGTTGCTAACATACCTGAAGAAAGTTACTCTTAACATCTCTTGCTAGCTGCAACTCCAAGTGTGATTTGGCCTTCCTGATTTCACTCCTGCATGCCTGAGCAATATTTTTATACTCCTCCCTGGTCATTTGTCCAATCTTCCACTTCTTGTAAGCTTCTTTTTTGCGTTTAAGATCAGCAAGGATTTCACTGTTTAGCCAAGCTGGTGGCCTGCCATATTTACTATTCTTTCTACACATCGGTATGTTTTTTTCCTGCAACCTCAATAAGGATTCTTTAAAATACAGCCAGCTCTCCTGGACTCCTTTCCCCCTCATGTTATTCTCCCAGGGGATCCTGCCCATCAGTTTCCTGTGGGAGTCAAAGTCTGCTTTTCTGAAGTCGAGGATCCATATTCTGCTGCTCTCCTTTCTTCCTTGTGTCAGGATCCTGAACTCGACCATCTCATGGTCACTGCCTCCCAGGTTCCTATCCACTTTTGCTTCCCTACTAATTCTTCCCAGTTTGTGAGCAGCAGGTCTAGAAGAGCTCCCTAGTTGGTTCCTCCCAGCAGATATCAGGGTGATTAAAGTCTCCCATGAGAACCAGGGCCTGCGATCTAGTAACTTGTGCTAGTTGCCGGAAGAAAGCCTCGTCCACCTCATCCCCCCGGTCTGGTTGTCTATAGCAGACTCCCACTACGACATCACCCTTGTTGCTCACACTTCTAAACTTAATCCAGAGACTCTCAGGTTTTTCTGCAGTTTCATACCGGAGCTCTGAGCAGTCATACTCCTCTCTTACATACAATGCAGCTCCCCCACCTTTTCTGCCCTGCCTGTCCTTCCTGAACAGTTTATAGCCATCCATGACAGTACTCCAGTCATGTGAGTTATCCCACCAAGTCTCTGTTACTCCAATCACATCATAGTTCCTTGACTGTGCCAGGACTTCCAGTTCTCCCTGCTTGTTTCCAGGCTTCTTGCATTTGTGTATAGGCACTTAAGATAACTCGCTGATTGTCCCGCTTTCTCAGTCTGAGACAGGAGTCCTCCCCTCTTGCACTCTCCTGCTCGTGCTTCCTCCCAGTATCCCATTTCCCCACTTACCTCAGGGCTTTGGTCTCCTTCCCCCGGGGAACCTAAAGCCCTCCTCACTAGGTTAGCCAGCCTGCTTGCGAAGATGTTCTTCCCTCTCTTTGTTAGGTGGAGCCCATCCCTGCCTAGCACTCCTCCTTCTTGGAACACCATCCCATGGTCGAAGAATCCAAAGCCTTCTCTCTGACACCACCTGCATAGCCATTCGTTGACTTCCACAGCTGAAGAGCTGTCTCATTGCTTCATTAATACGATCAAATGAATCTCTGATATGTTTCCATTTTCACCTGCAGAGCCACTTAGAGAGGCAGAACTGCAGGGTCTCAATGTGTGGATGAGATGATGGTGTTGGAAGGAAGGATTCATGTTTATTAGGACCTGAGGAACCTTTGGGGAAAGAAGGAGCCTATACAGCAGGGGTGGGGAACCTTTTTTCTATCGAGTGCCATTGACCCAGAGAAAATCAGTTGGGAGCCACACACAGCCACGCAGGCAGGAGAAGGGGACAGAGGCTCGGGGCTTCCCCAAATTTCGCTCTTCTGATGTCATTTGAGATACATGCACCAGACATGGATTTTGACCCTTTATGTGCATAAGGACTTCATCATTCCAAGATGTATGTATGGGCAACATTTAAGGAATGATGTAACTATATTGAAAGTATGCTGTATGGTCTTAGGTGTGGATGTTAGTCACCAGAGGTAATATGTCTGTGATGGCTCATTCCAGCAGGAGGGAGTTGTCACCCTTCCTGGTTAGGCAGTGATGTAATGCAATGCTCAGTTGTGTAGCCTTGATCCATCCCCAGATTTTCAATGGAAAACTATCAGGGACAATTGCAAGCGATCAAAACCACTTGGGGGTTAAAATAAGGAACATTGCAACAGACATAGAATGGTCCTGTCTACGAATAAAGACCAAAGACTGTTTCCATGTAACACATAGGGGGAGAGGCACTCTGGATCCTTTCAGTGAGGAAACTGCTTGTGGGGCAGTGGTATTTTCATGACTGTTTGGATCCTAGTTTCTTTGAAGCCAGTCAGCACTTCAACAGACTGAACTTGGGGGGAGGGGAACCTACTTTATTAGGTAGGAAAGGTAACTACTACTAACTGTAGGCCCAGGCTCACATTTTATTATTTTGTTTTGTATTGGAACCATTTATTTCCACCACTTTCTCATGTTTCTAGTTAAATCACTATTCTTTCTTAAATAAATCTGTTTTTATTTTATTAAGTGCTCACAAGCACTGTGTGTTTACAGGAGGGACAGTTTAAAGTAAAACTGGTAAACTGTGGTGCCCTGCTCCTTTGAGGGCAGAGGCTTTGGGATTTCAGTGAGTAGCAAGTGTCAGGGGCTGAGTATCACCAGGGAACAATTTGAAGTGAGTTGGGGACTGGGATGCACCTACTGTTAAACTGCAAGACAAAGATAGGGCTGACATAGCCCAAAGGAGAGTGCCTGAGTGGCTGAAAATCTGGTGATGTCAGTGGGTTGACACCTGTAGCCCATAGGGCTAGATTAGTTTATCCATGGTTCCTGCAGCAGAAATCTATCAGGTACCGGAGCACCCTTATGCTGTCTTTACTGCTACATAACCAGATTCAGGCCTCTGAATCTCCACATTGGGAGTTATTATTATCATTATTATTATGATTAATAATAATAAATTACAATTTTCATCTAGTAATGGACTAGTACCATTGTCAGGATTCTTTTTGTTCCTAATATAATTTTAAAATCTCCTTCTTATTGTCCTTAACTCTGCTGGCCATAGATTTTGATTTGTGTCCCTTTGCTTCTCTTATCAATTTTCTACAATTCTTAGCTTCTGATTTATATGTATTACTATCAACTTCCCTTTTCTTCCATTATAGTGTAATTTAAAATATCAGTATTTGTTATAAACCCACCAATTCCCTTTGAAAGTCTTGAGACAGGCATATTAATGAACATTTCTCTCTGGTACCAAAGTTGGCTTATGCGTCCTCTCCAGGAGTTGTACGTGGTCTAAACAACCTGGTGTTTAACAGAAGAAACTTTTAGTACCTTATTTACAATAGCATTTAACTATCTAATTAAAATCTTTACAAGAATAAACCATTCCTTGACAATAGTTTTGGAAACATCATCACACCATTACTTTTGAAACCTGTGTGAAGTGATCACATGGCAAAAGTGCAGGGCTAAAAAGCTGTTTCCTCTTAATCCTGAATTGGAAGTTTCGATATTCTTGGCCATCTCAGGCCTGTTCTACACTAAAAAGTTAGGTCAACATAAGCAACCTTGTGTCAATCTAGTTGTGTGTGTGTGTGTGTGTGTGTAAACATTTAAATTTGCCTGCCATTGATATAAGTACCCCGTTATGCCAGCATAGTAACACCAGCTCCCCAGTGTTGAGCCATGATCAATATACTGAGGTTGACGCAGCATGAGTGAAGACACTGCATTGACAGAAAAAGGAGCAATGGTCTCAAGTTGCAGTGGGGTTGGATATTAGGAAAAACAATTTCACTAGAAGGGTGGTGAAGCACTGGAATGAGTTACCTAGGGAGGTGGTGGAATCTCCATCCTTAGAGGTTAAATTAAATTTTTAAGGCCCTGCTTGACAAAGACCTGGGTGGGATGATTTTGTTGGGGTTGGTCCTACTTTGAGCAGGGGGTTGGACTAGATGACCTCCTGAGGTCTCTTCCAACTCTAATCTTCTATGATTAACTGTCACCTCTTACAGTCCTCCAGCAGGTGTCCCACAATGCCCAACACTGTACACTCTGGTCTCAGTTTTAACTCCACTGCACGGGGGTCACATACACTGAAGGACCCACTCCCCTTTTAAGTCTGCAAAAATTTTAAATGGCTTTTCCTGATTGCCCAGCTTGGTGAGCTCACATAGTAGCTTTCCACCCTTGGGTGAAACTGCCCAACTGACCATTGCAGCTACAAGCTCCAGAGGTGCTCTGGCTTGGAATAGATACTGGATCTCCTGAGCCTGTGGGGAGAAGAGGCTGTGTAAGCACATCTCTGGGCCAGCCATAGAAATGTCAACATCTATGAGTATATTGCACAAGGGATGGAGGAGAAAGGCTACAACAGGGATTACCAGCAGTGCTGTGTGAAAGCAAAGGAACTGTAGCAGGCATAGCAGAATGCCAGGGAGGCCAACAGTCACTCCAGTGATGAGCAGGAAACCCCCCTCTTTAGCTAGTTGGGACAACTTGGTAGAGAACCGCCCCCACACTTTGTAATCCACTCCAAAGAGCCCGAGCCACACTACTGGTGAGGATGAAGAGGAAGTGGAGGAGGAAGTGGAGGACGATGGGGAACATGAAACTGGGGAGTCCAGCTATGCCAGGAGCCAGGACCCATTTGAGACTCCACTGCAATCCACTCAGTCCCAGCAGTCACTGTAGTGGAAGGATCCTTGGTAAGTGTGTAAATTTATTTCCCATTACAGGGATGGTGCCCCAACTTAGCAGGACAGAGCTACCAACATTTCATTAATGTACTCGTACTAGAAGGTATGGGTACAACAAAGAGAGGTAGCATTGTTATCAGCTTTTCATTCTCCTATAGAGCTAGGCAGGGTCGGGGTGGGGGAGGGACAGTTTTTTATGTATACAGGGATGTCCCTCGAATTCTCCTGAGAGATCTCAATGAAACATTCATGGATGTACATGCAATCTTCTCCCAAAGGTTTCTAGGGATGGCAGCCTTATTTCTTCCTCCACGGTAGGACATTTTCTCACGCCAGTCAGAGATAACATCAGCAGGCACCACTGCAGCACACATTATAGCGCATACAGGCACATGCGGCATCAGCATGCCAGCAGCAGCACTGCCCTCCCTGCCATTGTTACCCTCAGGAGTGAGAAATCAGCTAAAATCATCACCACCTGTGGAAAATGGTGCCAGTATTCAGTGCCACTATCTGAACTGTTTCAGCTGTTCTGCTTCCACTCTACTACTAAACCAGTTCATACTGACCCAGACTTAAGCAGTAATCAAAGCTGCTGGAAAGCCATCGGCTCTAACCAGTTATTAGACTTTTTGTAAATTACTTGCCGTGGCTTTGTGGGTGGACACAAAGTTTCCTGGAAATGTTTCTAGGAGCTTAAACCAGTTTGATTTCTCTAGTGTGAAATCAAATCAAATCAAATCCTAGCTCTTTGGAATTCATGCCTCCCTGGTCCTGTTGAGTCTGAGTGCACACAAGGCTACATAATGAACCTCCTCCGTAAATCAAAGGGTGGGGGAGCCCAGACAGGGTCCCCTTTACACTGCTTCTATTGTTGTCACTGCAGATTCACGTGCTGCTTCACAGACACTCGTTAACATGTTCCCTACCATGTTACAGGGCCAGCCATGTCCTCTTCAGTGTGGGATGATCGACCTGCCCTGGTCCTTCTCCTCCTGGTGTCTGAGCCGATAATCACCTTTGTGCTGGAGGAAATTACCTTTCCTGAGCCAGCAGAACTGCAGAACACTCATGGGGGAAAATTAGCGTTGCGGGAGGGGACTGGGCTGGGTGTGAGGAATCAACTTTGAACAGCTGTGTGCAGGAGAGCAAGGAGGTGTGGGGAGAGAGCTGTGGGCAGTGCTATACATTTGATATCTGCTGGACCAACCTTTGCCATGAGAATTTACAAAGGTTTCATCAGTTTCCACATGTCTTTCTCCATCATGATTAGTCTGTGTGAATCTCTGCAAGCCTCTGCTGAATCTCAGCAAGTCCAAACCTGTGCCAAGCCCTTTTCTCTCTGAGCTCCACCATGAGCTATACCAGCAGGTCGCACGGTTTGTATCTTATGTCATCCGAGCTCATTGCACATACATGGGGCTTCTGGTATCCCTCCATTCCCCCACAACTCCCTGTCAGCCATCCTCCCATCCCCTCTATTGCAAGGACTACCCTCTTCCCCATGCCAGGGTCTCTGTGGCCCCCATGTCTTCCTACCCCCATATCATTTCCCCCATTCTGCTTCCTGGAAAGGACACTGTGTGACCCCATTCCTCCTTGGCAAAGGGTCCCCTGTTCTCTGAAAACAACTCTAATCTGAGGCCTGACAAACTGACTCCAGCTGACACTTGTTTTGCAGGTGTCTATAAGCAGTAACAGGTATGGTATCTGCAGAAAGCTCATAACTTGTCAGGATTCATAATCTTTGTGAGATGCAGGTACAGGTAGTATTTAAGGAAATGCATAACTATGTTGAAGGTATGCTCTATGGTCTTGGGTGTGAAAGTTAGTTACCAGAGGTAATGGGTCTCAGTGATGACCCATTCCAGCAAGAGGAATTTGTCACCCTCCCTTGTTAGGCAGTGAGACAATGCAAGGTTCAGTTGTGTAGTGTTTATCCATCCCAAGACTTTCAATGGCAAATCATGACAGACAACTGCAAACAATTGAAACCACTTGGAGGTTAAAAAAGGAACATTGCAACAAAGAATGGTCCTGTCTATGAATAAAGACAGACTATTTCAGTATAATACAGAGTGTGGAGAGGCGCTCTGGATCCATTCAGTGAGGAAACCACTTGTGGAGCAGGGGTATTTTCATGACTGTTTGGATCTTGTTTTTTGTGAAGCCAGACAGCTCTGCAACAGACTGAACTTTGGGGGTGGGGGGAAACCTACTTGATTAGATAGGAAAGATAACTACTAATAAATGTAGGCCCTGGTTCATATCTATCTAGTATTGGAAACATTTGTATTCACCACTCTCTCGTGTTTCTAGTTAAATTTATGTTCTTTCTTAAATAATCCTATGTTTGTTTTGCTCACAAGTACTGTTTGTTTACAGGAGTGGTACTTTAAAGTAAAACTGGTAAACTGCCAACTCCCCTGGTGCTACATCAGTGTAAACAAGAACAGAATTTCCTCCTTTTTGTCTTGAACATCTCTGCTTGCTTAAATTCCACCCACATGCTACTGCTCACATTTTATAAGATCTCTTTCTCCGCAGTTTTCTCACATTATCTATTAACTGGATATTGCTGCAGGTTTTAGAAGGAGCTAGAGGATAAGATTCCATTCAAAGTGAATGTGTAAGTACAGACCATTTTACTGCTTTTAATCAGGCATTTTGCAATAGCTCATTTGTTAATGGCTCATACTTGGGGATGTCATTCCAATATAGTTGTCTTGCACATTGAGCAAAGGTCTTTATTTAGCCACCTGCAGTGATGTACAGGTCCCTGTCTTGAACTGATACAATTTATTTACACCCTTGTAAAGTGTACAAATTCATCACAACCAGACCCTTCTTGGACACGCACCTTGTTCCACACTAGTGTCTCTGGGTTGCTATTCCTCTGAGGACACTTGCCTGTGAATATCAGGAGATCCTGACTGCTTTTCCATACTCTGCTCCAATGGCCCTGCAGATCTCTTACAACCCTCCACTGAATGATTGACTACTCCTCCATCTCCTGTGTTTGAAAAGACTCTAAGCTTTTAATGAACCAGACTAAACATAACACAACCTTAACAATAGCAATCAGTAACACTTCTTCTTCTCCGGGGCTTGTCTATACTGGAAACCCTACAGTGGGTCAGCGCCTGTTGGCTTAGTTAATCCACCTCCCTGAGAGGCAGTAGTTAGGTCAATGGAAGAATCCATCCCTGTCTACACTAGGGATTAGGTTGGTTTACCTAAGTAGCTCAGGGATGTGGATTTTTTATACTTCTGAGTGATGTAACTGGGTTGACTTAACTTTTGAGTGCCTTATTCAACTAGGGAAATCTAGGGAAATCTAATCTGATAAAATTCAGCCAGTGCTTTTCTTCCTGATCACAACCTAGCTCCCCAGTGCACTCTGCAATACTTCTCCCTCTGTCTTCAGGAGCCACACAATAACCTTAACATTAAAGTTCCAAACAAGCCGCCTGGGTAGAGCTTCTGTCCGGCAGTCCCTGTCTCTGTGTCTCTGGGCACCCAATGGCATATAGTTCTTTTGATCTTCACCCAGCAACATACCCCATTGTAAAATAACAACCTTTATCCTATAACAACATCTCATAACATACACTTTCAAGGTAACACAGTCCCTTCTCTTTGTGTATTGCTTTGCATTTATCAACACTGAACTTTATTTGCCATCATGTTTCCCATTTCACCCAGCTTGTTTCATTATCTCTGAAATTCCTCACAGTTCTTTTTGTTCCTGGTTAATCTAAATAACTTTGTGTCATCAGCAACTATTGTTACTTTACTATTCACCCCACTTTCCAGATAATTAGTGAACATGTTAAACTACACTTGATCAATTACAGAAGCTTGATTATCCCACTCTCAACTTTTTGCCATTAGGAAACATGGACCTACTTTTTACTTTCTCTCTCCTAGCCAGGTTTTGATCCTCGATGATACTTTGCTTCTGCCCCATGACTAAATAATTTCTGTAGTAGCCTCTAATGAGGAACCTTGGAGAAAAGACTTTTGGAAGTCTAAATACATTTTGTTTATTGTAAACACTTCTTATCCACTAATTTCTTGACACATTCAAAGAGATTAGTGAGACACAATTTTCTTTTACAGAATCTGTGCTGGTTAGATCCTATCAGTCCATGATCTTCCAGGTGTTTTTTTATTATATATTTTAATTGCTTCCACCAATTTGCCAGATGCAGATCTAATGTTTTCTTCTCTCTCATTCCCCATACACTGCTAGAGCCTTTTATATACATATATAGGTACAACATTTGCCACCCTTCAGTCTACTGAAACAGTAGCTGTTTGTAGTGAGGGATTGGATATTTTTAATAGCAGTTCAACCATATCAAACATAATCTCCTTCGTAAATATTGGATGGCCCATCTGGGCCCATCCCTGAACTCACTGGAACTGAAATTATGAATTTGTTCAAGCATCTCTACTTCTTCTGAAACCTCTATCTCAGAGAGTACCTCATGTTTATTGCCAGAAAGTGGTAGAGCTGGTGTAGGGCTCTCTCCTATCATGAAGTTGGATTCAAAGAAATCCTTTAGCTTCTCTGCAATGTCCTTATCCTCCTTTAATTGTTCATTTTACCCCTGGCTGATCCAGAAGACCCAACAATTATTTTGCAAATGACCCACATCTGAAAGACTTAAAGAATCTTATTTGTTATGTCACCTTTTGTAATTTGCTCCTCAAATCCATTTTGACCCTTCTAAAAGCCTTCTTACTTATTGGCTGATGTAATTTAAGCTGCTGTTTATTTGCTTCACTAGGGTCAGATTTCCAAATTATACTTTTTATACCCCATAAAGACAAAGCAAAACACAGACAGTGGCCTCCTTAAGCAGTCTGGCTTGCTGGGGATATCACACTGAAGGCAGGGAACTGTGCAGCTTGGAAAAAACCCATTCTGGAGGGAGTCAGAGGCATGTTTCCACCCAAGAGAGGTGATAGGTATGGAGCTGGGAGCCTGAAAGTGGGTGTCCTTGGTGGACCATGTGGGAGAATACTGATGTCATTGCCCTGAACTGTGACAAATATCATCTCCGTTATAGGTGACCCTAACATTAATCTGTTCAACACAAAACTCGTCACTTTAATTGACATTATACTGATTCTCACATTCCCCTTTTCAGCCACTAACACTGCTAACCTGACTCCTATGACACTGGTTTGCCTGCAGATTCAGGGGAATGCTTTACAAACAGACAAGTGACATTTCTTTCCCCAAGCATTTTGTTCTTCAAATTATTTCAGCTTTGCCAGAGATACATTTGCAAAAATAAGCAGTTAAGAGAAATAAAATTTCCCCATGCCCACAAAATCTATTTGACAATTTAAGTTTCCATATGCCTGATACAATACCTCCTGAGGTCAGTGAAAGTATTTCTACTAATTAGGATGAGGAATGGATCCAGCCATGTATGAGGAAATTATATAGAATAATTCTTTTTTTATATATTAATATGAAAGAATGTGGAAGAACTTTAACTGGTGACTAAGAATTCATAAATAAATCCTCTGTGATAGCCCAAGGCTATCAGTGAAAATGAAAGGAAAATATCAGATCTGTAGGTACTTTACAAAGCTGTTTGCACAGACCATTGTACAGTAGATAAACATGGGTGTATAGGCTGCTTCATGCATTAATGGATAGTTTCACAGCTTAGAATTCCTTTCTGCATATACTAGTTTAAACTTCTCACATTCACACAATAAAACCCAAAGATTTAATAACACAGCGATATAATACAGCTAGCATGATTTACTTCTGGGTGAACACCTTGCATATTTTGTGCTTTGCATTAATTTAAAGATTGAAGTGAATAGTCATATAATTCTTTAAAGTATTTTCCCAGCTTAAACTGCTGACATTTTAATTTTATTTCATGCAAAATCTATGTTAAATGAATGCTAAGTATAACAATGCCCCTTGAGGGGGGCTGAATCCCAGACTTCTAGATCGGAAGCATAGACTACAATGACTCAAGGTGCAAGTTACTGTGCTTGGAGGCAGTACCATTCTTATAACTTTGTACACAATGTAGTTAATGTAAGGGGACAGAAAGCCATGCTGCTTCAGCATGGATTATGTACATACTTCTACTGGTTAGAGTAGCTCAACCTGGGCTTCAGTGTTCCACAGAAATTCAGTTCCCCACATTGATGCTCAATTGTAATGATGCCATTTCAGAGACCTGGTCTACACAACACAGTTAGGTCAACACAAGGCAGCTTACATCAACCTTACTGTAAGTCTCTGCACTAAAATTTTGCTCCCACCAAAGGCACTGCCCCACCAATTTAATAACTCCACTTCCACAAGAAGCGTAATCAATATCCATATAGTTAGGTCAATGAAGTGTTAGCGTAGACACTGCGTTGCTTACCTCAACTGTTACTGGCCCTCAGAAGCCATCCAACACTGACTATGCAATCAATACAAGTGCACCTCCTGCGGACGCAAACCATCAACCCAAGGAGCAAAATATAGAAATGCACAAGTGATGTAATTATCACAATGGCCATATGCTGATGTAAGTTAGGTCAACTTAATTTTGTAGCATAGACATGACCTAAGGCAATCTGTGGGGACCGAACCCAGGCTCCCTGTATCTAAAGGCAGGATTCATTACTGTCTCAGATAAAGCACTACAACAATCAACTTGAAGTCTATAGCAGACTCATAAATCTCTCTATCTGGTTTGGGTATTATCTGGAGAAAATGAGACAGATAATACCCATGTAACCCACAATAACAGACAGTTATTGTGGGTTACATGAGATGGCATGGTAATATGCTCAGGAATCAGGGAACTGCCAAAGTTAAGAATGCCTGTGTGCATTGGTTCATTTAGAGTGAAATCCCAAAATTCATGGACATAGTTTCCCTATGTGCCTGACAGAATGCTTACTTAACTCAGTTAAAGTATTTCCACTAATTAGAACGAGCATTGTAGTAATAGAGAATCCACCCTTTACTCTAGTTTATACCTGCAAGGGACCCATACTCCAAACTGCAGAGGAAAATGAACTCCCCCCTGTCCCTTAGGGTCTCTGCCACCTCATCTGGTAGAAAATTCCTTCCTAACTCCAATTATGGCAATCAATTACACCCTGATCATATGGGTGAGACCTACCAGCCAGACACCTGGGAAAGAATTATCTGAAGTAACTCTGGGCCCTCCCTATTTAGTATCCCCCTTTGAGGTCATTGGAGTATTTACTACTAGCAGTTGCAGCTGAGCCACATGCTATAGTATGCAAACTTGTCATACTATCCCCTCCATAAACTTTTCAAGCTCAGTCTTGAAACCAGTTAGGTGTTTTGCCCCCACTTCTCCCTTTGGAAGGTCATTCCAGAACTTCACTTCTCTGATTGTTAGAAACCTTCATGTAATTTCAATACCGAACTTGTTGATGGCCAGTTTATATCCATTTGTTCTTTTGTCAATATTGGTGTCAGGGAAATAACTCCTCTGCTTCCCTGGTATTTATCCCTCTGATGTATTTATAGACAGCAGTCATGTCTTCCCTCAGCCTTTGTTTGGTTAGGAAAAATAAGTTAAACTCCTTGAGTCTCCTCTCATAAGGTAGGTTTTCCATTCCTCTATTCACCCTCGTAGCCCTTCTCTGCACGTGTTCCAGTTTGAATTAAATGTTCTCAAACTTGGGAGACCAAAATTGCACACATTATTCCAGATGAGGTCTCACCAGGTCCTTGCACAATGATAATAACAGTTTCTCATTGCTCCTGGAAATATCTTCTCTGATGCATCCTAGGATTCCATTAGCCTTTTTCACAGCTGCATCACATTTGTGGCTCATAGTCATCCTGTGATCAACTAATACACCCAGGTCTTTCTCCTCCTCTGTTGCTTCCAACTGGCACAACTCCAGTTTATAGAAAAAAACTCACTTTTGTAAATAATGAGGACAAATGAGAGGTTTGTTTTTCAGAGAACTTAGCTCCATCAGTGTTGGATTGTAAACACTAGGAAAATATTTTAGGATTAATTTTAGAATTAATTAATTAATTTAATTTGAATTAATTAATGTTCATCAGTTCACACATCTAGACTATCATTACTGAAGTGTCACATATTGTCACACTAATGTCAACACAACTGTCTTTGTGTACACTAGGTGCTTTGTGATGTTTAAAAGGTGTTAACTGAAGCATAACAGTGAACACATTTGTTAACACACCTCATTTCCCCAGTGTAGACAAAGCCTAAAGGTAAGATTCTGCCAGTGGATCTCCTTGCAGAGTGTACTACACTTTCATGTACCAACAAAAAGAACAAGCAGTTGAGAACTGGCTAAATCAAACAATTCCCTGAATTAGAAACCAAAGTTAGAGAACAGATTTTTACTGGATTAATCTGGTTCTAATAGTCTGTGGTCTGTTCTTCACAGAAATATGAATACAGCTATGTCCTAAAAAGACAATATGAGTATGGTATGTCTACACTGTTATGTAAGCCCTGGATTAGTGGGGCTTGAGTCAGCTGATTTTGGATTAGAACATTTACACTGATTAACTCTACATTAAGAATTTTCTAACCAGGCTTGAACATGGGGCTTTGGCATCCACACTGCAGTACAGAGACCTGAGTCAAACCAGCCATATCCCAGACTCCCTAGGACCTGCTGGAAATGTGGTCCCTCAAGTCCTTTGACAGTAGCGCACTGTTGGAAAACTTTACTACTGCTTAGCCTGTATGTTTCAGGAAGTTTAAACAACCCACCAACACAGCCTGCTGAGTGGTCATTTTGGTCTGTGTGTTTCCAGCTACCAGAGCCAGCAACATGGAGGAGCACCTTTTAATTAACTTCTCACTCCTGTGTCAGGAAACAGGCAGCACTTCCATGAGATGGTGGTGGACATTTTGGCAGAATTTTCTGACCCACCAAAGACACCTGACACAGTTTATGATGGAGCAGGAGCAGGAGGCATACCCTCACCTGGCAAACTGAAAGTGGCTGATGCTTCTCTTGACACTCAGTTCAGCCACTGAGTCCCCTGCATAAACTGGTGCTTCTGGTGCAAGGCCACGAGCACAGACTCACAAGCACAGACTGGTAGAATCACATTGTCTTGTAGACCTGGGATGACTAGGAGTGGATCCCGAACTTCTGCCTGAAGAAAGCCACACTTCTGGACCTTTGTGAGTAGCTTACCCTGACCCTCCAGCATAAAGACAAACACACAATGTCAGTCTTGCCAGTACAGAAGCAGGTTGCTATAGCTGTCTGGAAGCTGGCTACCTCAGACTGCTAGAGGTCTGGTGCAAATCAGCTTGGGGTTGGAAACTCAACTGTGGGTAAAGTGGTGATGGAGTTTTCTGAGACAATCAGGAGTGTGGTTCACCCCAAAGTGGCTGGCATAAAAGATGTTAGAGAAATAATTTCTGGGTTTGGGAGAATGGGGTTTCCAAACTGCACTTGGTGCCATTGATGGGACTTATGTGCACATAGTTTGTCCTCCTCAAGGACACGTGAGTACATAAATTGCCAACAACTCCATTGTTATGCAAGTCCTTATTGACCATAGAAGATCATTTATGAATGTCAATGTGGGTTGTACTATGATAGTTCACAATGCCAGAGTTTATCACCAGTTGGGAGTCTACGTTCATGGACAAGCTGGGACATTATTCCCACAAAATGACATTGTCATAAATAGAGTTACTGTCCCCCACTGTTATTCTGGGGGAACCTGCATACACACTTTTGCCTTGGCCAATGGAACTGAACCCTGATTTCAGAGGCCCAGGCAAAAGAAGGTTTAATTACACTCTCAGCAGGTGTGGAATGGTTGCTAATGTGCTTTTGGCAGATTAAAATCCTATTGGAGAGGTCTACAGAACTGTTTGGATTCCGTTGTCATTAATGCTGTCTGCATTATTGTGATTTGCTGTGCTCTCCACAATCTTTGTGAAGCCAAAGGTGAGCCATTTCCCCCAGAATGGACCTATAACAACGAGGAGCTGTTGAATGGGTATGCTCAGCCAGAAAGTGGAGTTATAACTGCTGGATGTGGATGCACCCAGGCAACAGGAGTCAGGGATGCTTGGTGCACCCACATTATGGATTTGCATGACCCAATGGGAGAGGAGGAATAGTACCTTTATGAATGCTCTTGTTGGGATAGGTGGTACAGGGGATTAATGATTGCCAGGAGGGATGGGGGTACTTGGGGATAGGGGTGGAGTTTTAGTGCCATGCAATGACATGACCACTTATGAAATTACTGGAGGGGGTGGAAGCATCCACAGGAAGGGGATAAATATGGAGGGCTGCATGGGGCAAAGGAACAGTTCTATCTGCTGAGCTCTATCCTCCTCCCTTAGCAGCCATTCCTGTTCCTGGAACTGTGAATTAAATATCTGTTCCTGTGCTGAAACCTTGTCCTCGAGGTGTGAAGCCAGTCTGAGCCTTTCCTCTTGTGTTTCACCATACCTTTCCTCTAGCCACAAGTTCATCTGGTTTTGGTGTTGGATCTACTTGTTGGCTGTCTCCAGAACTTCAACCATAAGTTCATCACAAAAATATTTCCTTTTGGAACAGTCCACAAAGGTTCGTTGGCCCAGGCTTGTCCTGCACTGTGGGTGAGCTGTGGAGGTATTGCAGCCAGTAGAACAGGACAAGACACAGCGGGTTATTGTCCCAAATAATTCACTGCAGAAACACAGAAAACAAATCTTTATTAAATTTCAAGGACATAAAATGATACTTTTACAAACAGAACTCTAATATATTGTGAGAGGGATGATTCAGATGGCAGAAGCTCCCTGGACACAACCTGGCTAATCCCAGTGAAATAATTTCTGGCACAACAGGAAGTTGAAAATGTAAAGCTGTTTTTTTTTAATTTTAGAAAATTTTGAAACTAACTTGGTCGGGGTGAGGGGCTCCCATCGGTTCCCAGGCTACAAAAGCTTTTCTATCATTTCACACATTCCACAAAGGGAGATGTTACTGGTGCTACTGGTGGGAAAACCAGAAGTTTATGCAACAGAAGTTTAAAAATATAGTGCAGGGGTGGGCAAACATATAGTGCCAGGAGTGTGGGGCCAGGGGTTTGCCGTGCTCAGCCCAGCGCTCCGGCTGAGAGAATGGGGCCAGGGGCTTGCCCCGCTCCACCAGGTGCTCCGGCCAGGAGAGCGGGGCCGGGGGCTTGTCATGCTCCAGCCAGCACTCCGGCTGGGGGAGCGGGGCCGGGGACTTGCCGTGCTCCAGCCAGGAGAGCAGGGCTGGGGCTTGCCCTGCTCTTTCCGGAACTCTGTCTGGGGGCTTGCTGCGCTCCACCCAGGGAAGTGGGGTCGTGGGCTTGTTGCACTCCGGCCGGGACAGCAAGGGCGGGGGCTTGCACGAAGAATTGTTACTCGCCGTGTAGAAGTGATTGATGAACATTTGGCTCCTGAGTTGAACAAGAAAGCACAGGGCTTTACATTGTTTTCATTAGCTCTCGATGACAGCACTGACATTAAGGACACAGCACAGTTACTGATTTTTGTCAGAGGAATTGACAACAAATTTGAAATCACAGGGGAATTTTTATCAGTTGAATCAATGAAAGGCACAACTAAGGGACTGGATTTATACGAGAGGGTGTCTGGGTGCCTTGAACATCTGAAACTCCCCTGGAGTAAACAGGCAAACGTAACCACAGATGGATCACCAAATTTAACAGGGAAAAACGTAGGACTTTTAAAAAGAATTCAGGACAAAGTAAAAGAAGATGACGCTGATAAAGAGGTGATTTTTCTGCATTGTATTATACATCAGGAGGCCCTCTGCAAAAATGTCTTGGACATTGATCATGTTGTTCGCACAGTAGTGAAGACACTGACGCCGAACACCAGGACTTACTTTATCTTACAAATGTCCGCTGGCTCAGCCTGGGAAAGGTATTGCAGTGAGTGTGGGAGTGCAGGCCCAACCACTTCTGGAGTCCTTAGGGGAGGGGCGAGGTGGGGCGGGGTGGGGCGGAGCAGGGGCAGGGGCCCTGGGGAAGAGCCGGAGCAGGGGCTGGAGCAACATGCAGCTGCGTAGGGCACCAGGAAATTTGGTGCCCGAAATTTCCTTGTGCCCTATGCAGCTGCGTACTTTGTGTATGGGTAAGGACGGCCCTGATCCCAGTGATTATTGGAACAGTTGGAGTGATCTCTATGGATTTGAATGAACAGCTCAGGAATATGTTCAGCAAGCTCCAGAAGAGAGTGCTTTTAGGCACTGTGAGAACTTTAAGGAAATTCAAAGAACAAGTGTTTTTGAGCATCTGAAATGCAGGAATTCTATGGAGGATTTAACAAAACTCCTGACCACCCAAACCTATGGAGTCAGTTTGTGATCAGGATTTATTGGTGACTCATGGGGATAAATTATAGACCATTACTTTTCCCTTTTTATGCTTAAAGATCCTGTATGTTGTGAAGACTATTTAAAAAATGGAATACTGAATAATAATAATCATTAATAAATGAGAAACAAGAAAACATTATGATGTTGTTCTCCTTGTTTTCTTGAAAGTTCAACAGTTCTCTATCCATTTCATTCATCAAATAATTTTAATTGTGCTTTCAGCAAACACACATAACAAAATACCCAAACAACCTAGATTCATTCTTTATCTTTAAAATGGAAAATATATTTCTGGTGCAGAACAAATATACGTATTGGATATTTTCAGCAACTTCTGACCATTTTTTGTCTTTTTCTACAGAAAAAATAGATGTGACAAAACTAGTCGTAGACAACATGGTTTCCATGGGCATTGTTGTTATCCCTGTTCTTTTCTTCATCATCGACATTGGGATCATCTTCTGCATTTGTTATTTAAGTATGAAAAATCTTCTGAATTTCTAGGCTTTTTTCATATTTATAATATAAGGCCAAATTCTGGAGTCGTCACTCAGTCTTTATTAAAAGAAAAAAGTATGTGAAAGAGGGGTTATTTCTGAACTAAATAAAAAAAATTATTCCTTTTTTTATTTATTTGGTATCTTAGTTTTGTGTATTGTGTTAGGGGTGGGGATTTTAAAAGAGTAACTGATTTTAGGGAAGTGTTAATCATAGAATCATAGAAGTGTAGGACTGGAAAGGACCTCAATAGGTCATCTAGTCCAGTAGCCCACACTCAAGGCAGGACTAAGTATTTTCTAGACCATTCCTGACAGGTGTTTGTCTAACCTGCTCTTAAAAATCTCCAATGATGGAGATTCCACAACCTCCCTAGAAAATCTGTTCCAGTGCTTAACTACTCTGACAGTTAGGAAGTTTTTCTTAATGTCCAACCTAAGAGACCGTTTTTGCAATTTAAGCCCATTTCTTCTTATCCTATTGGGACTGGGGTTTCAAGGGGGCCACGCTAAGATTGCTCAATCAGGGAAAACTGCAAAGAATGGGGCAGACAATACCCAAAACTGGTGGTTATTTTAATACTTAGATTTACCAAGCCAGCAATAAAACAGCTTCCTTAAAGCAACCCAGGCTTTGGCTTCCTCCCAGACAGCCAAGTCAAATATGATGAGGATTACTGAAAATCTTGTTCATCATATAAAAAGTTCTACCATTCCCAAAGGATGGGACTAGGGTGACCAGATAGCAAGTGTGAAAAATTGGGACAGGGGGTTGGGGATAATAGGTGTCTATGTAAGAAAAAGCTCCAAAAATCAGGACTATCCCTATAAAATCGGGACATCTGGTCACCCTAGATGGGACACACTCTCCAGGTTAATGAATATTTCAGATCTTACCCGAATATTTCAGATCTTACCCACACTTACAGTCAATTCTTATTAACTAAACTAACAATTATTAAAAAAGAAAAGAGAGAGAATTTTGGTTGAAAGGTCATTATACATACAGGTATGAATAGAGTTTTTAGGTCAGTTTCATAGTAGAGATGGTGAGCTTTACAGTTGCAAAAAGTTCTTTTAGAATGAATCCATAGGTTCCGTCCAATGTGCAATATCAGGGTGATCCAGAATGGAACTGGAGACCTCAATCTTGAGGCTCAAGCTTCCCCTGATAAAGCATAAGCACATTTGAGGTGAAAGGATGGGGTCCCAAGAATTTTTATAGAATTACTGGCACGCAATGATAGCCTCCTGATAGCATGTAGTCCTTGAGTGAACAATAGTGTCTTTGAAGTGACCTCCTATTTCTTAAACATCACCGGTAATTAGCTACATGGATTAACAAAAGGCAGTTGCCTATCTCCCACCATTTGCAGGTGATTTACCACAAACTTCAAAGAGAAATTAAGACAGTGATATCACTACATTTACAATTTATTTAAATGTTAACATCTTCTTTTGATCTCTGAATTAACAGAATAAATTGATAGACAGGAACTGTTTGGTTAAATTGTTAACCTAACAATATACATGTAAACACCCAAAAACACAAACATTATCTACTAATATGTCTCTAAAGATTGAATCTGGGTCAATTAGCCCACAAGTTGCTTAACACTTTCTAGCCCTGTGTCACACCTATCCTGAGAGGTTAACAATAAGGATAAGATTTTGTCACAGATATTTTTAGTAAAACTCATGGACAGATCACAGGCAAAAAAGAAAAATTCATGGAAGCCATAACCTGTCCGTGACTTTTCCTAAAAATATCCCTAACAAAATGGGGATCTGTGGGTTCCCACATGGCCTGAAGTGGGGCAGCTGCATGGGGGCTAGGAGCTGCCTGCAGCAGCTGGACGCTGCAGGGTATCCCTGCTCCTGCAGCTCCGGGGGTCCCCCCACTGCCAATGCGGGCCAGGAGTAGTGGGTGCCCTCACCGCCCGTGGCAGCCGGTAGCTGTGGGGTACCTCTTCTGTCCACAGCTCCAGGGGCCGATGGCCACTGGGAGCTTGGGGTTCACCCATGGCAGCCAGGATCTGTGGGGTTCCTCACCACCCATGGCAGCCAGAAACGCAGGGGTTCCCCCACCACCGGCAGCTCCAGGGACCCCCATCACTCACAGCAGATGGGAGATCAGGGGTTCCCACATCATCCATGGCAATCGGGAGCTTTGGGGGTTCCCCACCACCTGTGGTGGCCGGGAGTTCTGGGAGATCCCCACCATCCATGGTGGCCTGGAGCTCAGGGGTACCCCACTGCCTATAGCAGCTGGAAGCTGCGGGGTACCCCGCCACCTGTAGTGGCTTGGAGCGCCAGAGGCAACCAGAGACGGCAGGGGTACCCCCAGCTCCCTGACCCCATGGGCGGCGGGGGATTCTTCAGCTCCCGACCACCACAGGCTGAAGTCACATAGGTCACTGGAAGTCATGGATTCCGTGACTTCCTCAACCTCCGTGACTATATTGAGGCCTTAGTTAACAACAACATTTTTTCTCCCTCCTCCTTATAACAACCTTTTATGTACTTGAAAATTATCATGTCCCCCCTCAGTCTTCTCTTTTCTTCTTCAGACTAAACTAACCCAGTTTTTTCAACCTTCCCTCGGAGGTCATGTTTCTAGATATTTAATCGTTTTTGTTGTTCTCCTTTGGATTTTCTCCAAATTGTCCACATCTTTCCTAAATTGTGGCATCCAGAAGTGGGCACAATACTCCAGTTGAGGCCTAATCAGCGCAGAGTAGAGCAGAAGAATTTATTTTTGTGGCTTGTTTACAACATTCCTGCTGATATATCCCAGAATGATGTTCTCTTTTGTTTTTTCTTTCATGACAGTGTTACATTGTTGACACCTGTTTAGCTTGTTATCCACTCTAACCCCCAGATCCCTTTTGACAGTACTCTTTCTTAGGCAGTCATTTCCCATTTTGTATCTGTGGAATTGATTGATCCTTCCTAACTGAAGTACTTTACATTTGTCCTTATTGAATTTCATCCTATATACTTCAGACCATTTCTCCAGATTGTCCAGATCATTTTGAATTTTAATCCTATCCTCCAAAGCACCTGTAACCCCTCCCATCTTGGTATTGTTTTAAAACTTTATAAGTGTACTCTCTGTGCCATTATCTAAATTATTAATGAAGATACTGAACAGAACTGGATTCAGGCCCAATCTCTGCAGGAACCCATTTAATATGGCCTTCCAGCTTGACTGTGAACACTTCCAGCTTGACTGTGAACACCAACATCTACTCTCTAGGAATCATTTTCCAACCAGGTATGCACCCACTTTATAATAGCTCCATCAAGGCTGTATTTCCTAGTTTATTTATGATAAGGTCATGTGAGACTGTATCAAAAGCTTTACTAAAATAAAGATATACCACATTTCAACTTCCCCCTATCCACAAGGCTTGTTACCCTATCAAAGAAACCTATTAGTTTGCTTTGACATGGTTTGTTCTTGACAAATCCATGTTCACTGTTGTTTATCACCTTATTATCTTCTAGGTGTTTGCAAATGGATTTCTTAATAATTTCTCCACTATCTTTCCAAGTACTGAAGTTAAGATGACTGGTCTGTAATTCCCCAGGTTCTCCTTATTCCCCTCTTCATAGATTGGCCTTACATTTGCCCTCTTCCTGTCTCCCATCTTCCTTGAGTTTTTTAAGATAATTTATAATTGCTCAGCTATCTCCTCAGTCCGCTCCTTGAGTATTCTAGGGTGTATTTCATCAGAACCTGCCAATTTGAAGACATCTAACTTTTCTATGTAATTTTTTAACTTTTTCTTTCCCTATTTGAGCCTGAGATCCTACCTCATTTTCACTGGCCTTCACTATGTTAGATGTTTGATTGATACTAAAATTTTTGGTGAAAACTGAAACAAAAAAAGAATGTAGCACTTCTGTCATTTCCACAATTTCTTTTATTATCTTTCCCCATCATTGAGTAATCGGCCTTTCCTGTCCTTGGTCTTCTGCTTGTTTCTAATATATTGATATAATTGATATAATGTTCGCTCTTGTGCCTTTAATAATGTCTCTTGGATAAACTACCAACTCTCTTGAACAGTTTTTCCTTAGACATGCTTCCCATATGATCTTACGTACCAGCTCTTTAGTCTGCTGTTTTTCCTCCTATCATTCTTTAGAATAATGAACTCTACCATTTCATGATCACTTTCACCCAAGTTGTCTTCCACTTCCAAATTCCTCCCTATTTGTCAAAAATCAACTCTAGAACAGCTCTCTTCCTTAGTTGCTTTCCCCACTTTCTGAAATAAAAAAATGATTCCAATACATTCCAGGAACTTGCTGGACAGTCTGTGCCCTATTGTGTTATTATCCCAACACATGTCTGGATAGTTGATGCCCCCCATCATCATCAACTCCTGTGCTTTTTATGTTTTTGTTATTAAAAAAAAAACTCATCCACCTCTTCTTCCTGTTTAGGCGGTCTCTTGTAGACCCCTACCATGACACCACCCTTATTTTTTACCCCTTTTATTCTTACCCGGAGACTTTCAACAAGTCTGTCTCCTCTCTCCATCTCAACCTCAGTCCAAGTATATACATCTTTGATACATATGGCCACACCTCCTTCCTTTTTTCCCTGCCTGTCCTTCCTGAGCAAGCTCTACCCTTCTTTACCAATATTCCAGTCATGTGTATTATCCCACAATGTTTCTGTGATGGCAACTATGTCATAGTTGTAATTATTCACTAGTCTTTCCTGTTTATTACCCATACTTCTTGCATTAGTATACAGATATATAAGATACTGATTTGATTTCCTTTTTATGTTCCCTCTTGTCTCTCCTTTGTCCCTGAGATAATGTCCCATGCTGCCCCCAGATTCTGACCTTTCACCCAGGTCTTAATGTTTTTGACCTACCTGTGGGCTTTTGCCTCTTGCCACTGTCAAACCTAGTTTAAAGCCCTCCTCACTAGATTATCCAGTCTGTATCCAAATATACTCTTCCCCTTCCTCAGTAAGCAGACCACATCTCCACTCAAGGGTCCTTCTTCCTAGAACATCATCCCAAGATCAAGAAAGCTTAAGTCCTCCTGGCAACATCATCCGGACAGCCATTCATTCACCTCCAGCATGCATGTGTCTCAGCCTGGGCCTCTATCCTCCACTGGAAGGATCGAAGGAACCATCACCTGAGCCCCAAATCCTTCACCCTTACTCCCAGAGCCCTGTAGTCACTTCTGATCTGCTCAGGGTCATACCTTGAAGTATCATTAGGGCCCACATGGATGAATAGCATGGGGTAGTAGTCAGTGGGGTTCTTAG
Source organism: Chrysemys picta bellii (assembly GCF_011386835.1). NCBI lineage: Eukaryota > Metazoa > Chordata > Testudines > Emydidae > Chrysemys > Chrysemys picta. Next base: position 30,087,862 of record NC_088802.1, on the reverse strand, counting down.
GGATTGGCTTGTTTTGGCTTTGTTTTGAAATGGGATTTTCTTGATTTTTGGCTTATTTTGAAAGTCAGGGTGCTTATTTACTGCATGAAAGTTGGTAACTGTGGTGCACAGATGATCTTCAGGCTAGCCACCTCCTCATGTAGCTGTCCCACCTGCTTCCTGAGAGATTCCACCAGCAGGCACCTTTCCCACTGGATGGACTCAGCCTGGCTTTCTATGAAAGGGAAATGCAGGCCACAATCCCTGCAAATCCAGATGTGCGTGGAGGCATCCATGGTCGTGTTCTCTGTCTGTATACAGGTGCAGGTGAAGGAGACAGGAGCAGCGTTGGTACTGGTGATGTGGCCTTTCCTAACCATAGTGATTATATTCTGTCTCCCTCCCACAAACTCCCTCTCAAACTCCCCTGTTTGCTAACTCCCATTGGTCGCTTAGGGTCTGGCTTTTAAGCCCTTAACTCCTAGGTCAGCCCTACCCCCTCGTTAATCACACAGGGGGAGGGCGATCACAAGGCTGATCAAGGCTGATCAAAGATGATCAAGGAAACGAAGGCTCAAACAGTCCCCAAACACACAGTCTCAACTGACATTGCAACTTTAAAAAATCTGAAAGAGAGAGAAAAAAAAAGTCAAAAATGCAAACTGCCAAACAAGCTCACTCACCCCTAGATTAATATTCAGCATCTTGTTCAGCAGGGGGATCTCCTTCTTTGCCTCTCAAACTCCCCTGTTTGCTAGCTCCCCTTGGTCACTTAGCCTCTGGCTTTAAGCCCTTCTCTCCTAGCTCAGCCCTACCCCTCATAATCTGCTCCAATCCAGCAAAGCACTTAAGCATGAGCCTTACCTTGAAACACTTGAGCAGTGCACTTTAGGCAATCTGACTGTTCATGTGCTTAACTGTAAGCTTGTGTTGGAGTGTTTCTGGAGCAGGATAATAGTGCTCAGTGTCTTGAAAGACTGAGTCCTTAGTGACTTGCATGACATTCCAAAGAATACTGAAACTATCCATTTGGGATATTTGGGATATAACTCACTTGCTTTTTAAGTATGCAGTATTATGCAGTATTATGTAGCCGTGTTGGTCCCAGCATAGAGAGAGAAGGTGGATGAGGAAATATCTTTTAATGGACCAACTTCTGTTGGTGAGAGAGACAGGCTTTTAAGCTGCACAGAGCATTTATTCAGGTCTGGGAAAGGCATGCCCAACTGTCATAGCTAAATGCAAGGTGGAACAGATTGTTTAGCATAAGTATTTAGAACTATTATAATGGAAAATTCAAGGTAAAGGGGCCAGATAACACTTCTGCAATTAGAGGACAAAAAGAGGGGGCTAGTGGGTTACAGATTGCTGTTGTTTCTTACAACTCTTTAAGGGTATGTCTACACTACGAAATTAGTTCGAATGTATAGAAGCCGGTTTTATTGAAATCGGTTGTATACAGCCGATTGTGTGTGTCCACACATAAAATGCTCTAGGTGCTCTAGTCGGCGGACCGCGTCCACAGTACAAGGCTAGCGTCGACTTCCGGAGCATTGCACTATGGGTAGCTATCCCACAGCTATCCCACAGTTCCCGCAGTCTCTGCCACCCCTTGGAATTCTGGGTTGAGATCCCAATGCCCGGATGATGCAAAACAGTGTCGCAGGAGGTTCTGGGTACATGTCGTCAGGCCCCTCCCTCCCCCGTCACAGCAACGGCAGACAATAGATTCGCGCCTTTTTACCTGGGTTACCTGGGTTACCTGTGCAGACAACATGGAGCCCGCTCAGCTCAGCTGAGCTCACCGTCACCATATGTCCTCTGGGTGCCGGCAGACGTGGGACTGCAATGCTACACAGCAGCAGCTGCTAACTGCCTTTTGGCGGTAGACGGTGTAGCATGAGTAATAGCCGTGGGGCTGGCAGCCGTAGGGCTGCATTGCACCAGCCCCTTGCCAGGAGATGGTATATTATGACTGGTATCCATCATCGTCGTACTGGAGTGGCTGTCAATCATGGCCACCTGGGCAGACATGCTACTGTTTCGATGATGATGGCTACCAGTCGTAATATACTATTTTCTGCCAATTGCCCAGTATTGTCTGCTAAACACCCAGAAGAGGCCAAGGGCGATGCTGGGTGCTGGCGGACGTGGGGCTGGCAGACGTGGGGCTGCATTGCTACACAGCAGCAGCCCCTTGCCTTTTGGCAGACGATGGTATATTATGACTGGTAACCGTCGTCATCGTACTGGAGAGGCTATCACTCATGCTGCACCATCGGCTGCCAGCTTAAGATGTAAAAAATAGATTTGTTCTGTATTCATTTGCTTCCCCTTCCTCCGTGAAATCAACGGCCTGCTAAGCCCAGGGTTTTCAGTTTAATATTTGGGGGGAACATTCTGTGTGACAGTTGTTTGTGTTTCTCCCTGATGCACAGCCACCTGTCTTGATTTTAATTCCCTGTTCCTGTACCTGTACGCCATGTCGTCACTCGGCCCTCCCTCCCTCCCGCCCTCCCTCCTTCTCCTGGTCCATCAGATACTACTTTCGCGCCTTTTTTCTGACCAGCCAGGCGCCATAGCTAGCACTGGGATCATGGAGCCCGCTCAGATCACCGCGGCAATTATGAGCACTATGAACACCACGCGCATTGTCCTGGAGTATATGCAGAGCCAGGACATGCCAAGGCGAAACCCGGACCAGCCGAGGAGGCGATTGCAGCGCGGTGACGAGAGTGATGAGGAAATTGACATGGACATAGACCTCTCACAAGGCACAGGCCCCAGCAATGTGGAAATCATGGTGTCACTGGGGCAGGTTCATGCCGTGGAACGCCGATTCTGGGCCCGGGAAACAAGCACAGACTGGTGGGACCGCATCGTGCTGCAGGTATGGGACGATTCCCAGTGGCTGCGAAACTTTCGCATGCGTAAGGGCACTTTCATGGAACTTTGTGACTTGCTTTCCCCTGCCCTGAAACGCCAGGATACCAAGATGAGAGCAGCCCTCACAGTTGAGAAGCGAGTGGCGATAGCCCTGTGGAAGCTTGCAACGCCAGACAGCTACCGGTCAGTCGGGAATCAATTTGGAGTGGGCAAATCTACGGTGGGGGCTGCTGTGATCCAATTTGCCAGGGCAATGAAAGACCTGGTGATAGCAAGGGTAGTGACTCTGGGTAACGTGCAGTCAATAGTGGATGGTTTTGCTGAAATGGGATTCCCAAACTGTGGCGGGGCCATAGACGGAACCCATATCCCTATCTTGTCACCGGAGCACCAAGCCACCGACTATGTAAACCGCAAGGGGTACTTTTCAATGCTGCTGCAAGCCCTGGTGGATCACAAGGGACGTTTCACCAACATCAACGTGGGATGGCCGGGAAAGGTACATGATGCTCGCATCTTCAGGAACTCTGCTCTGTTTCGAAAGCTGGAGGAAAGGACTTTCCTCCCAGACCAGAAAGTAACCATTGGGGATGTTGAAATGCCTATCGTGATCCTTGGGGACCCAGCCTACCCCTTAATGCCATGGCTCATGAAGCCGTACACAGGCAGCCTGGACAGGAGTCAGGACCTGTTCAACTACAGGCTGAGCAAGTGCCGAATGGTGGTGGAATGTGCATTTGGACGTTTAAAAGCGCGCTGGCGCAGCTTACTGACTCGCTCAGACCCCATTGTTATTGCTGCTTGCTGTGCGCTCCACAATATCTGTGAGAGTAAGGGGGAGACCTTTATGGCGGGGTGGGAGGTTGAGGCAACTCGCCTGGCCGCTGATTACGCGCAGCCAGACACCAGGGCGGTTAGAGGAGCACAGCAGGGCGCGGTGCGCATCAGAGAAGCTTTGAAAACGAGTTTTGTGACTGGCCAGGCTACTGTGTGAAACTTCCGTTTGTTTCTCCTTGATGAACCCTCCAACCCCCCCCCGACCCAGTTCACTCTACTTCCCTGTAAACCAACCACCCCACCCCACCCTCCCCTCCCGCTTACAGAGGCAATAAAGTCATTGTTTTTTCACATTCATGCATTCTTTATTAGTTCCTCACAGAAGTAGGGGGATAATTGCCAAGGTAGCCTGGGATGGGTGGGGGAGGAGGGATGGAAAAGGACACACTGCATTTTAAAACTTTAACTCTTATTGAAGGCCAGCCTTCTGATGCTTGGGCGATCATCTGGGGTGGAGTGACTGGGTGGACGGAGGCCCCCCCACCGTGTTCTTGGGCGTCTTGGTGAGGAGGCTATGGAACTTGGGGAGGAGGGCTGTTGGTTACACAGGGGCTGTAGCGGCGGTCTCTGCTCCTGCTGCCTTTCCTGCAACTCAACCATACGCTCGAGCATATCAGTTTGATGCTCCAGCAGACGGAGCATTGCCTCTTGCCGTCTGTCTGCAAGCTGACGCCACCTATCGTCTTCAGCCCGCCACTTGCTCTGTTCTTCCCGCGATTCAGCCCGCCACCTCTCCTCTCGTTCATATTGGGCTTTTCTCATCTCCGACATTGACTGCCTCCACGCATTCTGCTGTGCTCTATCAGCGTGGGAGGACATCTGCAGCTCCGTGAACATATCGTCCCTCGTCCTACGTTTTCTCTTTCTAATGTTCACGAGCCTCTGCGAAGGAGAAACATTTGCAGCTGGTGGAGGAGAAGGGAGAGGTGGTTAAAAAAGACACATTTTAGAGAACAATGGGTACACTCTTTCATTACAAGGTCGCATATTTTGGCTTGCAGGCAGCCATGGTAGGCCACAGTGTTTTGGCTTTTTTAACCTTCTTAACATGCAGGAAAGGTTGCAAACAGCAGCGCATTTCCCATATCAAGGATGAATTGGGTTGTCCATTTAAAATGGGGTTTCAATGTAAAAGGAGGGGCTGCGGTTTCCCGGTTAACATGCGGCACAAACACAAGTAAACCACCCCCCCCCCCCCACACACACGATTCTCTGGGATGATCACTTCACCCCTCCCCCCACCGCGTGGTTAACAGCGGGGAACATTTCTGGTCAGAAGAGCAGGAACGGGCGCCTCTGAATGTCCCCTTAATAAAATCACCCCATTTCAACCAGGAGAGCTTTCTGGAGATGTCCCTGGAGGATTTCCACTCCATCCCCATACACGTTAACAGACTTTTCCAGTAGATGTACTGGCCGTGATTGCCAGGGCAAATTAATCATTAAACACGCTTGCTTTTTTTTTGTAATGTTTACAAATATTTACAAAGTTACACTCACCAGAGGTCTCCTGTGTGCCCTGAGGGTCTTGGGTGAGTTCGGGGGATACTGGTTCCAGGTCCAGGGTCACAAACATATCCTGGCTGTTGGGGAAACCGGTTTCTCCGCTTCCTTGCTGCTGTGAGCTACCTACAGTACCTCCATCGTCATCTTCCTCATTCCCCGAACCGTCTTCCCTGTGTGTTTCTCCAGTGAGAGAGTCATAGCACATGGTTGGGGTAGTGGTGGCTGCACCCCCTAGGATCGCATGCAGCTCCGCGTAGTAGCGGCAAGTTTGCGGCTCTGCCCCGGACCTTCCGTTTGCTTCTCTGGCTTTGTGGTAAGCTTGCCGTAGCTCCTTAATTTTCACGCGGCACTGCTGTGTGTCCCTGTTATGGCCTCGGTCCTTCATGGCCTTGGAGATCTTTTCTAATACTTTTCCATTTCTTTTACTGCTACGGAGTTCAGCTATCACTGCTTCATCTCCCCATATGGCGAGCAGATCCCGTACCTCCCGTTCGGTCCATGCTGGAGCTCTTTTGCGATCCTGGGACTCCATCACGGTTACCTGTGCTGATGAGCTCTGCGTGGTCACCTGTGCTCTCCACGCTGGGCAAACAGGAAATGAAATTCAAACATTCGCGGGTCTTTTCCTGTCTACCTGGTCAGTGCATCTGAGTTGAGAGTGCTGTCCAGAGCGGTCACAATGAAGCACTGTGGGATAGCTCCCGGAGGCCAATAACGTCGAATTCCGTCCACACTACCCCAATTCCGACCCGCAAAGGCCGGTTTTATCGCTAATCCCCTCGTCGGAGGTGGTGTAAAGAAACCGGTTTAAAGGACCCTTTAAGTCGAAAGAAAGGGCTTCGTTGTGTGGACGTGTCCAGGCTTAATTCGGTTTAACGCTGCTAAAGTCGACCTAAACCCGTAGTGTAGACCAGGCCTAAGATCATTTGGGCAGGAACAGTCTTTTTGTTCCAAGTTTATATAGCACCTAGCATAATTGAGTCCTGGTCCATACTATGGGTTTCTAGGCAATATGATAATACAAATAATAAAAAATAGTCATTTATAATTATCCTAAAAGTTCCCTAATACAGCAAAGTATTTAAGTGCCTGCTTAAATTTAAGTAAGTAAACTGATCTCATCGGGGCTACTCATATAGTTCAGGTTAATCTCAAATGTAAATGATTTTCAGGAGCAGAGTTCTTGGCATCTTGTAGGATCCAGTGCTAGAAAAACTAGAAATTCAGCAGGTAAAAGGGCAGAATGGCTCATATGCCATAAAAAACTCAGGACAAAAAGACAGTGTTTATGTGGGGAAGGTGAGGTGGGGAGAAAGTCAGAACCTGTGAGAAACAAACCAACTACCTGCATTCTTAAAGGGTTTTAGAAATGACAATAAAACAATACAAACGATTTAAAAATACAAAATAGCAATGAGCAAGTTCTGACCCTGAATCAATTTAAATTATTTTATAATTTAAAAATTATTTACTGTATCTTACTCCTTATTTTTCAGGTAATTCATGGATGAGGAATGTAAATTGGACAAATCTGAAGGAGAACTGCATACGTTCTGAGTACCCGGTCAAAAGAGGGCTCTGTTTTACATTAACTGAACTGTCCCACATTTTATTATTCATATTTGGAATATGTATTCTTCCAGGTTAGCTTTCTTACTGTTTATTTTGATCATAATCGGTGGAAGTAAATTTTAAAATTAACAAAGATCTTTCTAAATGTTACAATGTCGCTTCTTGTAATCTTCTGCACATACATAGTAGAGCACTTTAGAGCACTGTGAACATGGAAAACTTTAGAAAAGTCCTCTCAAGTGAAAAATACATATGGAAAATAAGTGACACCAAATTAGGCAGATAGACAGCACCATCAATGATAACTTCGGCTGCAGAAACTAAATAGCTGAGTATGGTCAGACCCCCTAATTAGTGACCGGCTCCCAATACAGTCATATGATTACACAAAAAGTAATGTTGGGATGGAGTCAGACTCTGACAAGGAAAGAAAATGAATGAATCAGCAGTAAAAGAAACAATCTCTAGGTCTTGTGTGACAGCAGACACAGATAGTAAATAATAATTTGTCTCCACACTGTCAGCTGTAACCCACGGGAGGTAGCCTGTGGGAAAGGGCAGTGACCTCCCAGGTGCATAACCTCACAGAATCCTCAGGTGAATGTGTAAACCCAGATACTGCAACATCCCTTTGGTGACACATAGGGCTAGCCTACACTACCAGCCCGGATCGGCGGGTAGAAATCGATCTCTCGGGGATCGATTCATCGCGTCTCATCTAGACGGATAAATCGATCCCTGAAATGATGCGTGTACTCCCACCACGTCAGGAGGAGTAAGCGCCGTTGACAGGGGAGCTGCGGTGGTTGTTTTGCCGCCATCCTCACAGCAGGGTAAGTCGAATAGGATACGTTGAATTCAGCTACGCTATTCGCGTAGCTGAATTTGCGTATCTTAAATCGATCCCCCCCCAAGTGTAGACCTAGCCTTAGTCTCTCCTCCCACACCCACCTCCCCATGGGTGGAACCAAGGCTTTGCTCACTCCCTATCTCTCGCCAACTCTCTTGGGCACCATTCACCCCTGGGTAGTAGATAGAAAAGTATAAGGACTATGGTCTGAACACGGGGGTATTAATCCTCCTAGGCCCTTTAGCAGCCATGCAAGAGGGATGTTTGTTAGCCCCTCTCCCCTCTGTGCACCTCTGTGAGAGTGAGGCAGAATCTAGCACTAAATGTGGCTCCATTCTACTGACCTTAACACTGCAGGAATACTGCCTGATTAACTTGTGTGCATACAAATTACTAAAATGTACATAATATACCGTCTGGTTATATTTTTAAGCTCGGGCTGCACCAAAGGGGATCAGTGATTACACTAGTAAGTAATGTGAGAATTCCTTGTGTGCTATATGTGTATTATCTCCATGTTATTTTCACAAAGAGATGCATTTAGTTTGGGGAATTAAATCTGCATTGGGGCGAATTCCACCCACAAAGAACAGTGTTACTACAAGTGCACAATTTTACAGTACCAGTCTATTTAACAATTAATTACTGAATTAAAACTTTGCACCCTTTGGGCCTGATTCAGTGTCCTTTAAAGTCAATGGGACTTCACTGGACTTTGGACCAGGTGTTTAGTTAATAGCAACCTTTTTTTGTAAGGTACTTTTGGGGGACAGAGGTAATGAACCAGGATTTGGATTCTTATTTAATGATGTCATGTGAGTGTACATAAAAATGGGGTGAACTTGGTAAACTTATGTTTCTGTTATAGATAACGTTCCAGAGATGAGCTCCTTTTATCCATACTGTAGTTATATTGTAAATTCAGTGCATCTTTAGTGTCTGTCTGGGTAAATTCTAGATGTGAATATGACATTTCTATTATAAACCTGTATTTCTTGTGTACCATTGTAATCTTCTACTGTTGTATAGGGCATTATGAATGCTAATATACTAGTGAAAAAATACACACTTCAGTCACATTTTGCTCACCTTATCATCTGTTCTTTTCCAGCTTCTTTCAAATATCCTCCAAACATGACAACTACTGGTAAGTGAAATTGTAAACTGTGAAGAATATCATGGTTTGTGGGACCAATAACAGAAGCTGGAGGATCAGAACAAAGACAGTAATTAATACATTTCATTTTACACTATTTTTTCACACCATAGTTACTTTGTAGTTTTATTTTAAAATATACACACCTACCAAAAAATGTATCAAAAAGTATAACTTTGGAGTAAATATAGTGTAAATGCAACATAATTAATTTATCTGGATTCTACCAAACCAAAACAACCTCCAGTCTAATCAATACCATACACATAGCTGGAGACTTTCATAGACACAAATGGAGTTAAGCATCCAACTCTCATTAACTTCCAATGGGAGTTGGGAGCCTAAATGCCTTTACTGCTTTTGAAAATCTCCCCCAAAATAAACAAGAGAGGTAATCAGAGTACCAATGATGGGAGGAAGTGGTCTGAGACCAAAAAAATGTTTTTGCCCCTGTGCCGAAGAAAAGTGGGCATTCCTAACATGCACACACCCAGCATTGCATTGTCCTCCTCCAATGTGTTTGACGAGGTGGTTGTGATTAAAAGGAAAAGAGGGGATGAGGGAAGAATATAATGACCAGTAAGGGGCAGAGGACATGACAAATTCTTTTGCCCCGTCACAGGAGGTAAATGAAGAGGATTCAGAAGTGCTGTGCTTATTATCTGAGAATAGGAAGTCCTATCCAGCTGAGTATTCAGGGCTTCATTTCTAAACTGGGAAAGGGTGTGATGAGAACCTCTGATTAGAACTGGACCAAAACAAGAAAAGGAATATAAATCTGCTGCAAAATGGAGGGTAGGTGAGAGGAGGGAAGAAGGTGAGAGGAGGAAAGAAGGGGAAGGGCTGGCACTGCAAGGAAATAAGATGTTACCACACTGCATGACTCCAGTTCATGGAGCTGGCAGATGCCAGAGTTTCCTCACCTGACACCTCTTCAATATGGAGGCCTGCAAAGGTTCTGATGATGCACCCCATGCAATATGCAGCTACCACATAATGCAGCAACACCCTGAGCAGTTCACCTGCTTGGGGAGAGAGAGGCTGTCCTCTACTAGAACAAGGACAATGGCAGGCTCTGGAATGGGTTGGATTGTACAGTGCCTAGCAGAATGGGGTTCTGGTCTGTGACTAGGGTTCCTGGGTACTCTAGTAACACAAGCAAATAATAATAAGGGAAATACTGACATTCAGAGATGCAGCATCTCCCTGAGAGAAACAGAGGCAGGAGTGAGTGTGAATCATGGAGATCCCATCTGTTTTGACTGGCATCTGTTTTCTGCCATGCAGAACCAAAGGATCCATGCCTCAGTCCAAAGCTGAGGGAGGGAGGAGAGCGAGATGCCCTCTAGGGGGCAGGAAGGCCCTGGAAAGAGGAGAGTGGTTTCTCAAGGAGAGAGATTTTGTATTTCTTGATCAGAGCCCCCTGTTAGCTGGCTTTCCCTCTGTTTTAACTCTGGCCTTCCCACATGCAGGCTATTTTGAGGTTTTAATATCCTAGCAAAGGAACGTCTTCTTAAAGAGGACCTAAAAAGGGGCGAAGGGGAGCTGGCTTTTCTTCCCTTTTTAGCATCTAAATAATAGATAAAGTAGGCCTTCATTTTTATTTATTTATTCTTATGCTTGCATTTTTACATGACAAATTCCAGCCCGGCCTAGGCTGGAAGATTCTATGATAACTGAGAAAGTAGTGTAATTATGACATCAAAAGAGCCAAGATTGTGAAAGTCAAACAGTTGAGAAAGAAAGGGATTTTTATTCAGGCAGTTTAAAATACATTGGCTTTTGTTTGTTATTGTTGATATCTATTTAACCTCAATGACTAACATTTTGGAGAAAAGACTTTCTTTGTTAAAGAGCCAATACCCTAATTCCGTTGACTGCAGCATGTGTATGTATCTTCTAAGACCCTTGACAAATCTTCTAGAAAACTAGGGAGATCAGAGTTGATATTGCTGTTACTCTGATATTTCTAAGATAAAAGCAAGCAGGAATAAAATAAAAATACTTTGAGGCCATGTATATACAGCATGAAATGTGTGTGGGAGGAAGATCCCATCTATTTTGTTTTCCAAAGTCCTTGTCAAGGTCACCCTTAAGTTTTGTCGTTTCTCATCCCCTGTAACTCTCTATAGCTAAAGTATTTTATGAAGATTTAAACTTCTACAGAATTGTACTGGATTTTGATCAGTTATTTTATTTGAATAGCTTTAAATTTAGTTCCATAAACTACAAAATGGTTAATAAACAGATATTTGAAATATATAATATATTATGGTAAAAAAATGAAAAAATCATGAATAATTTCAAAAATGGTTGCAGTCATTTTCATCCCACTGGTTTAGAAATGACAGGAACAGGAAACAGTCTCCAAAGAACAAGACAAAGTGCTGCTTGTGCTGAGTTTTTTGTGAGTGTGGACAACTGAGAAGCTGAGAAGGAAAAGGAGGAGAAAAGGGCCTCTTGAGATCAACATGTAGTCCTGGGGGAGAGGGAAGTGAGGTGACCCAGTAGGAGAAGGCCCTATCTTTTCATGAACAGGCCTTCCTGCCCCCTAGAGGGCATCTCGCTCTCCTCCCTCCCTCAGCCTTCTTCTGCTGGATGAGAGGAGTTAAGGAGTTAAGTTAACCTCTTCTGTTTAAAATAATAATAATACAAATATAAGTTAAGAGGGCTTCTCAGGACAGTGTGCAAAGGGAGAGATTTGTCCAATCCTGTGTTCCCCCTACGCGTGTTTTGTCCATGGTTAGTGGAGCCTGAGAGCACTGCATGTAAGGGAGCTCTCAAACAATACACATAGCATCACTTTCCCCAGCCCTCTCCTCCTTGGGCCACTGTTGGGGGACTTTGTCCAATTCCATCTATGTTGCTGGCCCTGTCTGGGGCTACTACCTCCTTCACCTCATTGGCCATGGAAGGGGCCATGGGAGGTGTGCCTTCCTCCATTTCTGTTTTCTGAAGGGCACACAGCACCAAATGCAGCAAAGTCCCTACACATGGAACATGCATTTCTAAGGCAGAGCTGTTGCCAATGTGGCAGGACAGATGTAGGCCTGGACCTCACTTCTGCTTTATGGTCCTGAACTGGGCCAGAAACAGTGTTACAACAGTGAGCTATTCCTGGCATGGCAACAGCCCTGGAAAGGAGACTACCCTCCTCTAGGTATGTTGTAAATTCTGTGCTTCTGTGGTGTCCATCCATGTGAAGGCTAGATATTGATATGAAATTTCTATTGTAAACCCATATTCTCTGTAAAAAAAATCTACTTTGATATGAATTATCAACTGTAATAAATATCAGTCATCCATCGAATCTACAAGAGACATCGTCATCAACTGTACTACATTAATGAAGAACTATGCATTTTATCTACATTTTCCCCACCTTCCTATCCATTTGTTTTCCAGCTCCTCTTCCACATCCTACAATCATAAATTCCAGTGTTAATGGTAAGTGAAACTTTAATCTGTGAAAAATATCATGATGTGTGACACAAATAGCAGATCATGGAGGATCTGAATAGAAATGGCAAATACTAGCACCTCCCCCAGGAGAAACAGAGGCAGGACTGAGTGTGCCCAGCAGACATCCCTGGGATGACTGGGATCAGGTATTCTCTGCTGTGTAGCACCACAGGATCCATGCCTCAGCCCTTAGCTGTGTGATGTGGGGGAGAAGGATGCCCACAAGAGGAACAGGAGGGCCCTGGATGAGGGAGACAGTGTGCATAAGGATGGAGAGAATTTTTTTGTTTTCTTTTGTTCCTCTCCTCAGCCTGTTGAGAGCTATCTCTCCATCAGTTCCAAATCTGAACTTGCCACATGTGGAATACTTTGTCGTTTTAGTATTGTAGAAAAAGGACTGCCTGTTACAGGTGATCTCTGGTGTATGGAGAACTAGTGGAATAGCTACACCACAAGAGCTAAAAAAGCAAACAATGAGTTGTTGAGAGGGAAAGAGATTTTTAAATTAGACTGTTTAATTTTTTTATTTGGTGTTTTCTTTTAACACCTGTTTAATTGCAGTGACTAGGTAAAATTTGGGAGAAAGTAAATTTTATTTAAAGGTTTTACAAGCTCAAAAATGCATCTTCTGAGACAAAAGCAAATCCATTAGCAACACCCAGAGTTGCCATTATTATTTATTATTATTTACTATTAATCATGTATATTGTGGTCATGCCTAACAGGCATCCAAGAATGGGGCCTCATAGTGCTTGGCACTACACAAAGACAGAGTATCAGACAGTCCTGTCCCAAAGAACCAACAATCTAACAAGTCCAGACAGAGACGTAGTGGGGGAAAGGCAGCAGTGAAAGTAGGGCAGTCTGGTCCAGTATGCCGTACCAGCAAGATATTTACAGCCAGCATGGTGTACCAGAAAGACAGAGGAGGAGCAGAACGTGGGGCTGCTGGGTGGCCCCACACTGGCAGCTCCTCTGGTGCAGCTGTACCACCTCCAGCCCCACCCCCTGCCCTTCCATGGAGCTGCAGCTCCTCCACCTGTACAGCAGCCCCACTGGAGGACAGGGCTGGGGGGACAGGGCTGGGGGCAGTACAGCCGCTGGAGGTCCTCCCCAGGTAATGTGGGCTGGATCATTGGGAGGGGATGGGGAGAGCATGGGGGCCCCGGGCTGGGAGTGGAGAGGGGTCACATGGAGGCTACCGTGGGAGGTCACGTGCCCCCCTTTAGCTGGTGCCCCACAGTGTACCGGTAAGAGATGGATTCTACTTGCACCACTGGGGAAGGGGTATGATAACCAGCAGAGTAAAACAGTGTGATAGCAGCAAATGGCATGTTAGTGCCACTATGTTCTTTCTTTCTTTCTTTCTTTCTTTCTTTCTTTCTTTCTTTCTTTCTTTCTTTCTTTCTTTCTTTCTTTCTTTCTTTCCATTAGGAGGGGATCAACTATAAGTTAAGGGGCAGGGATGTTAAAAGGAGGGGAGTGAGGGAGACAAGACAGTGGAGTAGAGGAGAGTAAATGGGGGCAGGTGTGCAGTGAGTCTGGGGGCACAGATTGTGAGGGAGAGGACGGGAGGGGTTGGAATGAACAGCAAGTCAGCATAGGACAGATAATCTTCCTTCTCCCCCTCTTCTCTTCCCCCATTTTGTGTGGAATTAGGCAGCCTTTGAGCACATTTACTGCATTGGGCCCTAGAGTGGGCTCATGGATGGCTCTGGGGTTAGGCAGGAGGAGGGCATCTGGGCACTTCAGGTGAGGCAGCAGTGCACACACCCAGGGCCAAAACATCAGCAGTTAGGGAACTCGTTTACTGTACTAACATGGACCCTGAGTGAGTTTAGGCATCATCATGGTTTGGCGGCAGCCAAACAGGAGCTTAGTGGGTCGCAGTATCACCTAAAATGGGACTTAGGCATCTACGCCAAGCTACTGGTTCTGCAAGCACATGTTTAATTTTATTACCAGTAGTCCCATTGAAATCAATTAACACTAAGCACACGCATAACTGTTTGCAGGATTGGGACCTTAGACAGATAAAATAGTTTCTTTCTTAAAAGGTTTGTGCTGCTCTATAAGGTGATGTTACAGCTTCAGGTCTTGTGTGAATCAGGACTAAGCCTTTGTGTTCACTATGAATTATTTCCTTTCTCTCCAAAAAGGAAGAAAAATCTATCCATGTTGTTTTTCTCTTTTGCATCACTAATGTGAGCTCTTTGAGCAATTTTTTATATCTGAAATGGAAATATATTTCTAACAATATAGGACAGTAATTGGAATTTGTGATAATTCTTGGATGATTCTTTGCCACAAATTGGATCTATATACCAATTCTGGCACTAGTTGGCCTTACTTGCATCATCGCTGCCACCATCCTGTTGAAGAAATGTAAGCGGGAACATTGTGGTAAGGGTACGCACCTTAAACACTATGGATTGTTATAATCTATTTTGAATGTATTTTGGAAACTAGCAGAAATTTTGTTCTAAAATTGTTACTATTGCTGAGATCATACCGTCCTGTGATGGCAAATGAATTTGATGTATTAAATGTCAAAGACATCACTTTAACAGTCATTCTATGAGTGGCTTCTGCATCTTCCCACTGTAGGATCGAGGCCTGTGTGCTGGGAAGTACCGTAAAGTTCTGGAAGGCAGAGTCTGCAGAGGTCGCTCACCCTTCTCTTCCCTCTCATACCAGAGCGTTCAGAGGTTGTAAAGGGGGTGCAGCCCAACTGCTGTTGAGCTCCTTCCTACTGAAGAAAGTGCAGCGAGCTTGGATCAACCATGCGCAAAATCCTCAATGCTTCTGTCATCATTGTTCTCTCTCTCTGCCCTTCAGAGGCAAATGCTGTTTATAATAGATCAATTGTTACTTAGTCTGATTTCCTATAGGGAAAGAAAAGAAAAGTAGATGCCTATCCAGCATGGGCTTTGTCTGGACCCTCAGAAGTGGGAGGGCTACCTCGCAAACCCCTTGCACACCTCTCAGATCCAGTTGGTTTAAGTCTGGTCATCTGTGAGACCAGGATTCATTTAAGGATCAACTCACCATCAAGGTCCCTGGATTAGTTCAGGTTGACCTAGGAGGCCTGGCCATGTGACCGAAGTTGCTCTGGTCTCTGGATCTGTCTCTCAAAGGATACGGGGCCGCAAAATTTGGATCTGGCAGCTAGACCTGGATCTGGGGCCACAAAACCCAAATCCTGCAGCAGACCATGGAGCCACAGCCACAAAGCCTTGATCAGGCAGTCAGGCCTGAGGGACTGCCAATGCAGTACTGCCAAGGAGGGTTCCAACTGCCTTGGATACAACCAGCATGATGATCCAACAACGTTGACACAGGCAAGTCCCTTGTCTAGTGGCTCCGGAACACTGAAGCCCGTAGATCTGCCCGGGTCATTGGAGTCTGGTACTGCAGTCTACACTTTTTAGAGTCTTTGGAGATCTTTGGAGATCTGCTGATTCTGTGCCTAACATACTGGTTTGAACAAACTGACCCAGTGTGCTGGTCCTCACAACACTTGAGAGGGGAACCCATTACAAGCTTCAGATCAGATGTGGAATAGGGGATAACTCAGTTATAAGATGGTGTCTTCACCCAGTACTTCCTGTCTAGCCATTTTCAGATACACACACTTGGTGTCTTGCTTGTTGGGGGCATGGTTTTCCCTTCTGATGTTCCATCTCACAGACCCTCATCCTGAAAGTGAAAGGAGAGAGACAAGTCCATTCTTAGATTCTCTTACTCTCAACATCTTCTCAGCCAATTTATTTTGTTATAGAGCTTTCAATTCCCTGGATTCCAGAAGGTTTTCCAGCCGATCCCCAAAGATTTAGTGCCAGATTTTCAAAGTTTTAGGTGCCTAACAATGCGGAGAAGCACCTAGTGGGAATTTCAAAAGTGACCATGCACCTTACTCCAGAAATTAGGGGGCTAGACATTTTTGGAAATCCCAATATGTGCTTATAAGCATCTTTAGTCACATAGAATCATAGAATATCAGAGTTGGAAGGGACCTCAAGAGGTCATCTAGTCCAACCCCCTGCTCAAAGCAGGACCAATTCCCAGCTAAATCATCCCAGCCAGGGCTTTGTCAAGCCGGGCCTTAAAAACCTCCAAGGAAGGAGACTCCACCACCTCCCCAGGTAACGCATTCCAGTGTTTCACCACCCTCCCAGTGAAATAGTTTTTCCTGATATCCAACCTGGACCTCCCCCACTGCAACTTGAGACCATTGCTCCTTGTTCTGTCATCTGCCACCACTGAGAACAGCCGAGCTCCATCCTCTTTGGAACCCCACTTCAGGTAGTTGAAGGCTGCTATCAAATCCCCCCTCATTCTTCTCTTCTGGAGACTAAACCATCCCAGTTCCCTCAGCCTCTCCTCATAAGTCATGTGCTCCAGACCCTTAATCATTTTTGTTGCCCTCCGCTGGACTCTTTCCAATTTTTCCACATCCTTCTTGTAGTGTGGGGCCCAAAACTGGACACAGTATTCCAGATGAGGCCTCACCAATGTCGAATAAAGGGGAACGATCACGTCCCTCGATCTGCTGGCAATGCCCCTACTTATACAGCCCAAAATGCCGTTAGCCTTCTTGGCAACAAGAGCACACTGTTGACTCATATCCAGCTTCTTATCCACTGTGACCCCTAGGTCCTTTTCTGCAGAACTGCTACCTAGCCATTCGGTCCCTAGTCTGTAGCATTGCATGGGATTCTTCCGTCCTAAGTGCAGGACTCTGCACTTGTCCTTGTTGAACCTCATCAGGTTTTTTTCGGCCCAATCCTCTAATTTGTCTAGGTCCCTCTGTATCCGATCCCTACCCTCTAGTGTATCTACCATGCCTCCTAGTTTAGTGTCATCTGCAAACTTGCTGAGAGTGCAGTCCACACCATCCTCCAGATCATTAATAAAGATATTAAACAAAACCGGCCCCAGGACCGACCCTTGGGGCACTCTGCTTGAAACCGGCTGCCAACTAGACATGGAGCCATTGATCACTACCCGTTGAGCCCGACGATCTAGCCAGCTTTCTATCCACCTTACAGTCCATTCATCCAGCCCATACTTCTTTAACTTGGCGGCAAGAATACTGTGGGAGACCGTATCAAAAGCTTTGCTAAAGTCAAGGAATAACACATCCACTGCTTTCCCCTCATCCACAGAGCCAGTTATCTCATCATAGAAGGCAATTAGGTTAGTCAGGCACGACTTCCCCTTCGTGAATCCATGCTGACTGTTCCTGATCACTTTCCTCTCCTCTAAATGTTTCATAATTGATTCCTTGAGGACCTGCTCCATGATTTTTCCAGGGACTGAGGTGAGGCTGACTGGCCTGTAGTTCCCCAGATCCTCCTTCTTCCCTTTTTTAAAGATGGGCTCTACATTAGCCTTTTTCCAGTCATCTGGGACCTCCCCCGATCGCCATGAGTTTTCAAAAATAATGGCTAATGGCTCTGCAATCTCACCCGCCAACTCCTTTAGCACCCTCGGATGCAGCGCATCCAGCCCCATGGACTTGTGCACGTCCAGTTTTTCTAAATAGTCCCAAACCACTTGTTTCTCCACAGAGGGCTGGTCACCTTCTCCCCATGCTGTACTGCCCAGTGCAGCAATCTGGGAGCTGACCTTGTGCGTGAAGACAGAGGCAAAAAAATCATTGAGTACATTAGCTTTTTCCACATCCTCGGTCACTAGGTTGCCTCCCTCATTCAGTAAGGGGCCCACACTTTCCTTGATTTTCTTCTTCTTGATAACATACCTGTAGAAACCCTTCTTGTTACTCTTAACATCTCTTGCTAACTGCAACTCCAAGTGTGATTTGGCCTTCTTGATTTCACTCCTGCATGCCTGAGCAATATTTTTATACTCCTCCCTGGTCATTTGTCCAATCTTCCACTTCTTGTAAGCTTCTTTTTTGTGTTTAAGATCAGTAAGGATTTCACTGTTTAGCCAAGCTGGTCGCCTGCCATATTTACTATTCTTTCTACACATCGGGATGGTTTGTTCCTGCAACCTCAATAAGGATTCTTTAAAATACAGCCAGCTCTCCTGGACCCCTTTGCCCTTCATGTTATTCTCCCAGGGAATCCTGCCCATCTGTTCCCTGAGGGAGTCAAAGTCTGCTTTTCTGAAGTCCAGGGTCCGTATTCTGCTACTCTCCTTTCTTCCTTGTGTCAGGATCCTGAACTCAACCATCTCATGGTCACTGCGTCCCAGGTTCCCATCCACTTTTGCTTCCCCTACTAATTCTTCCCTGTTTGTGAGTAGCAGGTCAAGAAAAGCTCTGCCCCTAGTTGGTTCCTCCAGCACTTGCACCAGGAAATTGTCCCCTACACTTTCCAAAAATTTCCTGGATTGTCTGTGCACCACTGTATTGCTCTCCCAGCAGATATCTGGGTGATTAAAGTCTCCCATGAGAACCAGGGCCTGCGATCTAGCAACTTCTGCTAGTTGCCAGAAGAAAGCCTCGTCCACCTCATCCCCCTGGTCTGGTGGTCTATAGCAGACTCCAACCACGACATCACCCTTGTTGCTCACACTTCTCAACTTTATCCAGAGACTCTCAGGTTTTTCTGCAGTTTCATACCGGAGCTCTGAGCAGTCATACTCCTCTCTTACATACAACGCAACTCCCCCACCTTTTCTGCCCTGCCTGTCCTTCCTGAACAGTTTATATCCATCCATGACAGTACTCCAGTCATGTGAGTTATCCCACCAAGTCTCTGTTATTCCAATCACATCATAATTCCCTGACTGTGCCAGGACTTCCAGTTCTCCCTGCTTGTTTCCCAGGCTTCTTGCATTTGTGTATAGGCACGTAAGATAACTCATCGATCGTCCCTCTTTCTCAGCATGAGACAGGAGTCCTCCCCTCTTGCGCTCTCCTGCTTCTGCTTCCTCCCAGGATCCCATTTCCCCACTTACCTCAGGGCTTTGGTCTCCTCCCCCCGGTGAACCTAGTTTAAAGCCCTCCTCACTAGGTTAGCCAGCCTGCTGGTGAAGATGCTCTTCCCTCTCTTCATTAGGTGGAGCCCGTCTCTGCCTAGCACTCCTCCTTCTTGGAACACCATCCCATGGTCGAAGAATCCAAAGCCTTCTCTCCGACACCACCTGCGTAGCCATTCGTTGACTTCCACGATTTGACGGTCTCTACCCCGGCCTTTTCCTTGCACAGGGAGGATGGACGAGAAGACCACTTGCACCTCAAACTCCTTTATCCTTCTTCCCAGAGCCACGTAGTCTGCAGTGATCCGCTCAAGGTCATTCTTGGCAGTATCATTGGTGCCCACGTGGAGAAGCAGGAAGGGGTAGCGATCTGAGGGCTTGATGAGTCTTGGCAGTCTCTCCGTCATATCGTGTATCCTAGCTCCTGGCAAGCAGCAGACCTCTTGGTTTTCCCGGTCGGGGCGGCAGATAGATGACTCAGTCCCCCTGAGGAGGGAGTCCCCGACCACCACCACCCTCCTCCTCCTCTTGGGAGTGGTGGTCGTGGAACCCCCATCCCTAGGACAGTGCATCTTTTGCCTTCCAATCGGTGGAGTCTCCTTCTGCTTCCTTCCCTCAGATGGGTCATCTAGTCCACTCTCCGCATTAGTACCTGTAAAGAGAACATGGAAACGATTGATCACCTGTATCTCCATTGCTGGTGCATGGACGCTCCTCTTTCTCCTTCTGGAAGTCACATGCTGCCAAACCTCTTCACAATCCTTCTGTCCTTGCTGCGCCTGCTCTGAATCTTCAGAACATTGTGGCCGTAGAAGCATCTCCTGACGTCTGTCCAGGAAATCTTCATTTTCCCTTATGCAACGCAGAGTCGATACTCGTTTCTCCAGGCCTCGAACCTTCTCTTCCAATATGGAGACCAGCTTGCACTTTGTACAGACAAAGTCGCTTCAATCCTGTGGAAGAAAGACAAACATGGCACAGCCTGTGCAGGTGACAACAGCTGATCACTCACCTTCCATATCACCGTCCTCTTAAGAACTTCCTCAACTGTTGCAGGAACTACTCAGAGAAACCTGCAGATGAAAGCCTCAGTGCGCTCTCCCCTGGCGAACTCCCAGGCAAACTCCCGCTGTTAGCCTCTGCTGTTCGCCAAGTAATCACCTAAACCTATGAAAAGCTGGCCCTAAAACATCGAGTAGAAATTCAGTTGCCCATGATTGGGTTTACAAGAAGGCATCTACTGAATATCTGACAGGCTAAGAACTGATGCCGGAATCAAAGACTCTCTGAGGATGTGAAGTTTCTGTGCTCTTTTTCCCTTATCTCAGTTACATTGATTCTGAGATGTCTCATGAATCCATAGTTTTTCCAGCTGCACAGTGTCTGTAGGAGAAGCAGGCCCCAGTTTTGATGTCAGAGGATGTGACCGACGGTCCACAAAAGGACTGCTTATTGGTTTCAAAGCCTCTTTGCAAGGCAAAGAAGAGCTGTGTGGAACCATCTTCTTCTACAAGGAATGAAAGATGCATTACCATGTATCTACATAGAAATAACTGAGTGCTGTAGGTCTGCTTTGGATTTAGTGCTGCACATAAAGAGTGATAGAAACACTTAGGGATGCCCATCGTTAGCTTTACCAACCCCAAGTATTCAGGTCCAGTGGAACCATCAGGCCCAGCATCTGACAGGGCCTCAGTAATCCAGCTTCAATTCCCCACATCTTGCAAGGGAATGAGAGTCCTGCATCAAGTTTTTCAAAAATAACTAAATAACTAACCTGGAGCTCTTGCAGACACTAAGAGCTGAGACATCTATTGCCTACATTTACTGGTGTGCGAGTTTGCTTCCTGACCACAGTACAAATGAGGCTTGCCCGGGTGGCCAATAGGGCTAGCTGACATGGGACAAAGTGCTGTCTGGCTGTACTAGCACCCTCAGGGTATGTCTACACTACAAAATTAGGTCAAATTTATAGAAGCCGGTTTTATAGAAATCGTTTTTATACAGTCGATTGTGTGTGTCCCCACATAAAACGCTCTAAGTGCCTTAAGTCGGCGGACTGCATCCACAGTACAGAGGCTAGCGTCGACTTCCGGAGCATTGCACTGTGAGTAGCTATCCCACAGTTCCTGCAATCTCCGCCATTGGAATTCTGGGTTGAGATCCCAATGCCTGATGATGCAAAAACAGTGTCGCGGGGGGTTCTGGGTACATGTCATCAGGCCCCTCCCCCTCCGTCAGAGCATCGGCAGAAAATCGATTCGCGCCTTTTTACCTGGGTTACCTGTGCAGACGACGTACCACGGCAACCATGGAGCCCGCTCAGCTCAGCTCACTGTCACCATATGTCATCTGGGTGCCGGCAGACGTGATACTGCATTGCTACACAGCAGCAGCTAATTGCCTTTTGGCAGTAGACGGTGCAGTATGACTGGTAGCCGTCATTGGCTACCTGGGTGCTGGCAGACATGGGGCTGCATTGCTATGCAGCAGCAGCTCCTTGCCTTTTGGCAGTAGCTGGTGTATTACGACTGGTATCCATTGTCGTCGTACTCCTCCGTGAGTTCGGTCAGAGGCACCTGGGCAGACATGTTTTGTCTCCTGGAGACTCAGTCCTGCCGGCAGTCCTATTGAACCGTCTTGACGATGATGGCTAGCAGTCGTAATGCAGCATCTTCTGCCAAGCACCCAGAAGATGCCGATGGCTATCAGTCATGCTGCAATGTCTGCTGCCAGCCTAAGATGTAAAAGATAGATGGACCAGATTTGTTCTGTATTCATTTGCTTCCCGCTCCCTCCATGAAATCAATGGCCTGCTAAACCCAGGGTTTTGAGTTCAATCTTTGGGGGGGGGGGGCATTCTGTGTGACAGTTGTTTGTGTTTCTCCCTGATGCACAGCAACCTTTGTTGATTTTAATTCCCTGTAAGCCATGTCGTCACTCGCTCCTCCCTCCCTCCGTCAGACAATAATTTCACGCCTTTTTTCAGCCCAGACACCATAGCACTGGGATCATGGACCCCGCTCAGATCACCGCAGCAATTATGAGCACTATGAACACCACGCGCATTGTCCTGGAGTATATGCAGAGCCAGAACATGCCAAAGCAAAACCAGGCGAGGAGGCAATTGCAGCGCGGCGATGAGAGTGATGAAGAAATTGACGTGGACATAGACCTCTCACTAAGTACGGGCCCCAGCAATGTGCAAATCATGGTGTTACTGGGGCAGGTTCATGCCGTGGAACGCTGATTCTGGGCCCGGGAAACAAGCACAGACTGGTGGGACCGCATCATGTTGCAGGTGTGGGATGACTCCCAGTGGCTGCGAAACTTTCGCATGCGTAAGGATACTTTCATGGAACTTTGTGAGTTGCTTTCCTTGCCCTGAAGCGCCAGAATACCAGGATGAGAGCAACCCTCACAGTTGAGAAGCAAGTGGCGATAGCCCTGTGGAAGCTTGCAACGCCAGACAGCTACCGGTCAGTGGGGAATCAATTTGGAGTAAGCAAATCTACTTTGGGGGCTGCTGTGATCCAAGTAGCCAACGCAATCAAAGACCTGCTGATATCAAGGGTGGTGACTCTGGGAAACGTGCAGGCCATAGTGGATGGCTTTGCTGCAATGGGATTCCCAAACTGTGGTGGGGCCATAGACGGAACCCATATCCCTATCTTGTCACCGGAGCACCAAGCCACCGAGTACATAAACTGCAAGGGGTACTTTTCAATGCTGCTGCAAGCCCTGGTGGATCACAAGGGACGTTTCACTAACATCAACGTGGGATGGCCGGGAAAGGTACATGATGCTCACGTCTTCAGGAACTCTGGTCTGTTTCAAAAGCTGGAGGAAGGGACTTTCTTCCTGGACCAGAAAATAACTGTTGGGGATGTTGAAATGCCTATAGTTATCCTTGGGGGCCAGCCTACCCCTTAATGCCATGGCTCATGAAGCCATACACAGGCAGCCTGGACAGTAGTCAGGACCTGTTCAACTATAGGCTGAGCAAGTGTAGAATGGTGGTAGAATGTGCATTTGGACATTTAAAAGCGCGTTGGTGCAGTTTACTGACTCGGATAGACCTCAGCGAAACCAATATCCCCATTGTTATTGCTGCTTGCTGTGCGCTCCACAATATCTGTGAGAGTAAGGGGGAGACATTTATGGCGGGGTGGGAGGTTGAGGCAAATTGCCTGGCCGCTGATTGCACGCAGCCAAACACCAAGGCGGTTAGAAGAGTACAGCAGGGCAAAGTGCGCATCAGAGAAGCTTTGAAAACCAGTTTTGTGACTGGCCAGGCTACAGTGTGAAACTTCTGTTTGTTTCTCCTTGATGAACCCTCCCCCCGCCCCGCGGTTCACTCTACTTCCCTGTAAGCTAACCCACCCTCCCCTTCCCGCTTCAAACAACACTTGCAGAGCCAGTAAACTCATTGTTACTTCACATTCATGCATTCTTTATTAATTCATCACACAACTAGGGGGATAACTGCCAAGGTAGCCCGGGAGGGGTGGGGCAGGAGGGAAGTGCTGGGTGGGGTGGGGGAGGAGGGAAGGACAAAGACACACTGCAGTTTAAAACTTTAAAACTTTAACTCTTATTGAAGGCCAGCCTTCTGATGCTTGGGCAATCATCTGGGGTGGAGTGGCTGGGTGGCCAGAGGCCCCCCCACCGCATTCTTGGGAGTCTGGGTGAGGAGGCTATGGAACTTGGGGAGGAGGGCTGTTGGTTACACAGGAGCTGTAGCGGCGGTCTCTGCTCCTGCTGCCTTTCCTGCAACTCAACCATACGCTGGAGCATATCAGTTTGATGCTCCAGCAGCCGGAGCATCGACTCTTGCTTTCTGTCAGCAGTCTGACGCCACCTATCCTCTTCAGCCCGCCACTTGCTCTCTTCAGCCCGCGATTCAGCCCGCCACCTCTCCTCTCGTTCATATTGTGCTTTTCTGCACTCTGACATTGACTGCCTCTACGCATTCTGCTGTGCTCTGTCAGCATGGGAGGACATCTGGAGCTCCGAGAACATATCATCCCGAGTCCGCTGTTTTCTCCTTCTAATCTTCACTAGCCTCTGCGAAGGAGAAGCATTTGCAGCTGGTGGAGGATAAGGGAGAGGTGGTTAAAAAAGACACATTTTAGAGAACAATGGGTACACTCTTTCACGTTAAATTTTGCTGTTCACATTACACAGCACATGTGCTTGCGTTACAAGGTCACATTTTTCCTCTTATATTGAGGGCTTGCCGGTTTGGTGTGAGAGATCACTCATGCAGTGCCAGGCAATAGAATTCAGCTTGCAGGCAGCCACGGTAAGCCACAGTCTTTTGGCTTTTTTAACCTTCATAACATGTGGGAATGGTTTCAAACAGCAGCGCCCTCATTTCCCATACCAAGCACCCGTTGGGTTGGCCATTCACAATGGGTTTGCAATGTAAAAGGAGGGGCTGCGGTTTCCAGGTTCACATGCAGCACAAACCCAACTAGTCCTCCCCTCCCCCTCACACCCAATTCTCTGGGATGATCACTTCACCCCTCCCCCCCACCGCGTGGCTAACAGTGGGGAATATTTCTGTTCAGCCGAGCAGGAACGGGCACCTCTGAATGTCCCCTAAATAAAATCACCCCATTTCAACCAGGTGACCGTGAATGATATCACTCTCCTGAGGATAACGAAGAGCGATAAGGAATGGATGTTGTCTGCATGCCAGCAAACACTGGGACCATACGCTGCTATGTTTTGTTATGCAATGGTTCCAGACTACATGCTACTGGCCTGGCATGGTAAAGTGTCCTACCATGGCAGACAGGATAAGGCAGCCCTCTCCAGAAACCTTTTGCAAAGGCTTTGGGATTACATGAAGGAGAGCTTTCTGGAGATGTCCCTGGAGGATTTCCGCTCCATCCCCATACACATGAACAGACTTTTCCTGTAGCTGTACTAGCCGCGATTGCCAGGGCAAATTAATTATTAATCATTAAACACGCTTGCTTTTAAATCATGTGTAATATTTACAAAGGTACACTCACTAGAGGTCCCTTGTGCACCCTCAGGGTCTGGGAGCCTGCCTTGGGTGAGTTCGGGGGTTACTGGTTCCAGGTCCAGGGTGACAAAAATATCCTGGCTGTTGAGGAAACCGGTTTCCCCGCTTCCTTGCTGTGAGCTATCTTCATTGTCTTCATCATCATCTTCCTCGTCCCCCAAACCCACTTCCGTGTTGCATGATTCTCCATTGATGGAGTCAAAGTACAGGGTTGGGGTAGTGGTGGCTGCACCCCCTAGCATGGCATGCAGCTCCGCGTAGAAGCGGCATGTCTGCGTCTCTGCCTCGGACCTTCCGTTTGCCTCTCTGGCTTTGTGGTAGGCTTGCCTTAGCTCCTTAATTTTCACGTGGCACTGCTGTGCGTCCCTGTTATGGCCTCTTTCCTTCATGGCCTTTGAGACTTTTTCTAATATTTTGCCATTTCGTTTACAGCTACGGAGTTCAGCTAGCACTGATTCGTCTCCCCATATGGCGAGCAGATCCTGTACCTCCCGTTCGGTCCATGCTGGAGCTCTTTTGCGATCCTGGGACTCCATCATGGTTACCTGTGCTGATGAGCTCTGCATGGTCACCTGTGCTCTCCACGCTGGGCAAACAGGAAATGAAATTCAAAAGTTCGCGGGACTTTTCCTGTCTACCTGGTCAGTGCATCTGAGTTGAGAGTGCTGTCCAGAGCGGTCACAATGGAGCACTGTGGGATAGCTCCCGGAGGCCAATAACGTTGAATTCCGTCCACACTACCCCAAATCCAACCCGGAAAGGCCGATTTCAGTGCTAATCCCCTCGTTGGAGGTGGAGTAAAGAAACAGTTTAAAGGGCCATTTAAGTCGGAAAAAAGGGCTTCGTCGTGTGGACGTGTCCAGGGTTAATTCGATTTAACGCTGCTAAATTCGACCTAAGCTCGTAGTGTAGACCAGGCCTTAGTGATGTTGTACTCAGCTCTGGGGTCCAGAGACAGACCTCTCTCTGATGCCCAGAAGCATTCCTAAGTCACTCTTCTCTCTGTGCCATGGGTGCATCGAAACTACAAGCAGCAAGCACAAGAGACAGTCTTAAAAGACAATCATTTCCATATATTGATCTGCCTCTGTGTACATTCCTCTGACAGGAGTCCCAGACTGGAGAACTCTACCCAAAACTTCCAGCAAGTACTCAGTTAAATGCTTAGATGTCATGGCTACTCTTCCTGAATATTTGGGTGATGAGCCTCTGCACATGCACACTCCACATGCACCTTTCCCATTTCTTCAGTGCCTCAGGTTAGAAATTCTCAAATCAGGGGAAGGAACTAAAGGGTGGTTGGCACCACCTCCCCTTTGATACCATCAGAGCCCTTCTCTCAGAATGGGAGGAAGAGATGAGGGTGAGTAGCCCCAGTGAACAAAGCTCTCCAGAACATCCTGGTGGCTAATGATGCACATGCCTTGATGAGTATGAACATGCAGAGGCTCATTTCAAAGTACTCCAGTTACAAATAAATAACCCTCATTTCTATAATGCCATATTTTAATGCTACAATTTAACAGCTTGAGTGATGCTAAAACAACAGTGCCACAGCTCAGTGTCCCACACTACATTGCCCAGTTCAGTGCTTGGGCTGCAGCAGGAATGCAACACCAATCCATGGGGTTCAGTACACTCCTCTACTGCACCAGTTCCACTCACAGGCTGGTGAGGAGTGAGGTAGGAGGGGGAATGGCCCAAAGCCTGAGTTGTGTTTGGTCCTTACATGGGCAGTGCCAGAGAGAGATGATTTGTTGACCCCTCTATGACCACATGAGGGTGAGGCACAATGTGGCCTTTATTCTGTTTCCTTGCAGTGGGGGTGGGGGGCAGGGCTGGGGATTAAAGGAAGAGGGACGAGGAGACATCTTACCAGACATTGTCAGTTTCAGTTTGGGAAAAGAGGGAAAGATGCTGAGCAAAGAAAGATGTAAATTCAGTAAAGACAAGTGGAAAGTAAGACATTTCATCAGGAAAAAACAAATTCACAACTACAAAATGGGAAATAACTGGCCAGGTGGTAGTGCTGCTGAAAAGGATCTGGGGGTTATAGCAGATCATAAATTGAATATGGGTCAACAATGTGGTGTTGCTGAGAAAAAGGCTAATATCAGTCAGGGTGAATTAACAGAAGTGCGGTATATGAGACACGGGGGATAATCGTCCTGCTCTATTCAGCACACAGTGGTTTTCTGGAGCAAGATAATAGTGCTCAGTGGCTTGGAAGATTGAGTCCTTCATAACTTGCATGACATTCCAAAGAACACTGATGCTATCAATTTAGGAGTAAAAATCTTCCTTTTTAAGAGCAGGATGCAGAGGTGAAAGTGGGCCGATACAGGCTGGTAAGAAGTGGCCCATACACAGCCGATGTTAAAGCACTGCCACAGCAGCGCTTTAAGGACCCTTTAATGTTGCTGCCCCTTTTAAACTCCCCCACATCGGCAGCCCTGCTGGTAAGGCAGTGCTTTAAGGACCTTACCAGCAGGGCTGTCAATGCGGGGGGGGAGGGGGGCGGAAGGCAGCTGCCCTGGGGCCCAGCGATTTAGGGGCTCCCAGACGCCACCGCCGCTACCACAGCAGCGGCCGGAGCCCCAGGCTTTTTAAATCACCACCAGAGCCCAGGACAACACAAGCCCTTCTGCCCAATGCCCTGCCCCTTCCGGGGGCCCAGAGCCAGGCCCCCATACTGGTAAGTCTTTAGACTTACTTTCACCCCTGGCAAGATGACATTGCCATGAAATGTGATGTGTTCTTGTTAAGGATCGTAGAAGTTATTTTAGGCTGAAGTAAAAAGGTAACCTTTACTGCCTGGCAGATTACTGTCTTTCTCAGCATCTTGTGTTTGGTAAATTGGATAAGAAGATCTTATTTTGGTACATATGTGGAGCAGTAACTAGAAAATTATCTTCACGCCTAGATTAAATACCTTATTTCTGTTTTCTATTGCAGGGGATCACGTGATCCTGAAAGAAGTAAGAAATATTATAGACAGTTGGTTTGCACAGGGAGTAAGTCAGGAGAGAATGTATATACTTAAAGTTTGGCCTGTGCCTAAATATCTTTCTGAAATAGGGGTCCTCAGTCTAAACACCTTTGAACTTTGGTTGCACTGGGAGTGCAAAGATACTCAATATATTTAAACAATACTGGAAAGTACATATAAAAAGCTATATTAGGTTGTAAAGTCAAGCCCTTCCAAGTTAGACAATGCCAGACATACAGTTGCCAGAGAAACCTTAATTTTGTCCTCTTGTGCATCCATCCTGTGCACTGAATGAGACAGAGGTCCTGTGGAAAAATTAGTATGTGATCACATAATCATAGAATCATAGAATATCAGAGTTGGAAGGGACCTCAAGAGGTCATCTAGTCCAACCCCCTGCTCAAAGCAGGACCAATTCCCAGCTAAATCATCCCAGCCAGGGCTTTGTCAAGCCGGGCCTTAAAAACCTCCAAGGAAGGAGACTCCACCACCTCCCTAGGTAATGCATTCCAGTGTTTCACCACCCTCCTAGTGAAATAGTTTTTCCTGATATCCAACCTGGACCTCCCCCACTGCAACTTGAGACCATTGCTCCTTGTTCTGTCATCTGCCACCACTGAGAACAGCCGAGCTCCATCCTCTTTGGAACCCCCCTTCAGGTAGTTGAAGGCTGCTATCAAATCCCCCCTCATTCTTCTCTTCTGGAGACTAAACAATCCCAGTTCCCTCAGCCTCTCCTCATAAGTCATGTGCTCCAGACCCCTAATCATTTTTGTTGCCCTCCGCTGGACTCTTTCCAATTTTTCCACATCCTTCTTGTAGTGTGGGGCCCAAAACTGGACACAGTATTCCAGATGAGGCCTCACCAATGTCGAATAAAGGGGAACGATCACGTCCCTCGATCTGCTGGCAATGCCCCTACTTATACAGCCCAAAATGCCGTTAGCCTTCTTGGCAACAAGAGCACACTGTTGACTCATATCCAGCTTCTCGTCCACTGTGACCCCTAGGTCCTTTTCTGCAGAACTGCTACCTAGCCATTCGGTCCCTAGTCTGTAGCAGTGCATGGGATTATTCCGTCCTAAGTGCAGGACTCTGCACTTGTCCTTGTTGAACTTCATCAGGTTTTTTTCGGCCCAATCTTCTAATTTGTCTAGGTCCCTCTGTATCCGATCCCTACCCTCTAGTGTATCTACCACGCCTCCTAGTTTAGTGTCATCTGCAAACTTGCTGAGAGTGCAGTCCACACCATCCTCCAGATCATTAATAAAGATATTAAACAAAACCGGCCCCAGGACCGACCCTTGGGGCACTCCGCTTGAAACCGGCTGCCAACTAGACATGGAGCCATTGATCACTACCCGTTGAGCCCGACGATCTAGCCAGCTTTCTATCCACCTTACAGTCCATTCATCCAGCCCATACTTCTTTAACTTGGCGGCAAGAATACTGTGGGAGACCGTATCAAAAGCTTTGCTAAAGTCAAGGAATAACACATCCACTGCTTTCCCCTCATCCACAGAGCCAGTTATCTCATCATAGAAGGCAATTAGGTTAGTCAGGCACAACTTCCCCTTCGTGAATCCATGCTGACTGTTCCTGATCACTTTCCTCTCCTCTAAATGTTTCATAATTGATTCCTTGAGGACCTGCTCCATGATTTTTCCAGGGACTGAGGTGAGGCTGACTGGCCTGTAGTTCCCCGGATCCTCCTTCTTCCCTTTTTTAAAGATGGGCACTACATTAGCCTTTTTCCAGTCATCTGGAACCTCCCCCGATCGCCATGAGTTTTCAAAAATAATGGCTAATGGCTCTGCAATCTCGCCAACTCCTTTAGCACCCTCGGATGCAGCGCATCCGGCCCCATGGCCTTGTGCACGTCCAGTTTTTCTAAATAGTCCCGAACCACTTCTTTCTCCACAGAGGGTTGGTCACCTTCTCCCCATGCTGTACTGCCCAGTGCAGCAGTCTGGGAGCTGACCTTGTTCGTGAAGACAGAGGCAAAAAAATCATTGAGTACATTAGCTTTTTCCACATCCTCGGTCACTAGGTTGCCTCCCTCATTCAGTAAGGGGCCCACACTTTCCTTGATTTTCTTCTTGTTGCTAACATACCTGAAGAAACCCTTCTTGTTACTCTTAACATCTCTTGCTAACTGCAACTCCAAGTGTGATTTGGCCTTCCTGATTTCACTCCTGCACGCCTGAGCAATATTTTTATACTCCTCCCTGGTCATTTGTCCAATCTTCCACTTCTTGTAAGCTTCTTTTTTGCGTTTAAGATCAGCAAGGATTTCACTGTTTAGCCAAGCTGGTCGCCTGCCATATTTACTATTCTTTCTACACATCGGGATGGTAGACTATATCATAATATATGAAAGAGAGAGACTCCAATAGCTCAATGTATTTAGTTTTACAAAGAGAAGGTTAAGGGGTGACTTGATCACAGTCTAGTATTGTAGTGGGGTGGTCACCCGCTCCCGGCCTGAAAGGGTTAAAAGCCAGCCCTTGGAGAGGGCTGGCAGCCTTAGGCTGGGCTGATTGGGGAGGCAGCCTCAGCTGTAGCCATGCTCCCAACAGACCTAGCTGGCCCTATAAAAGCCAGGGAAGCCAAGAGCAGACATACAGTCTCCTCTAGCTGTAGAGGGAGATGGGCTGGGCTGGGCTGCTGGGGAGCTAGAGAAGGTACCTGGAGCAGCAGACAGAATGCAGATGGCTGCATGTGGAAGCTGTGGTATGTATATACTCCTAGCAGGGGAGCTGGAACACAGGTATGTTTGTATGAAGTGTCGCCTTATAGTGTTACTGGAGGAAAAGATTAAGGGGCTGAAGATGCAGGTAGATACCCTGGTGGAGTTCAGATGGGGGTTTGAGCAGCTGATGGAGGACAGGCAAGGAGGGGCTGAAGGGGAGTGCTCTGCAGTGCAGGTGGAGGCAGAGGTAGAGGACGGTGAGGAGGGAATGGAAGGGGGAGAACAAGGGAAGTGGCAGCATGTTACTGTGAGAAGCAGGCCCAGGAAAAGGAGGGCCAGTGAGGGGGGAATAGAACTCAGGAACAGGTTTGGGTGTTTGGATAACGAGGTGGAGGGGCAGCAGGTGGTGACTGAAGGTGGGAGGGTGAGGAAGAAGAGAAGAGCAGCTAGTCCAATAGAGAGAGGGGAGGTGTTGATGGAGACAGCACAAAACCTGGGCCCCCAGATGATAGAGGAAGGCATAAGGGGGAGCATAAGAGAAGATAGGAACAGACACAGGTCAGGACTAGAGGGATCAGAGACTAGATTACTAGATCGCACTGTTGCCAGGCGACGGCAGGTGTATGTAATTGGAGACTCTTTACTGAGGAGATTGGACAGGCCTGTGACCAGGGCAGACCCAGAGAACAGAAGGGTGTGCTGTCTACTGGGCGCAAAGATATGCAATGTGGACCTGCAGTTGAAAAGGATCCTAAAAGGAGCAGGTAAGAACCCCTTGATAATCCTTCATGTAGGAACGAATGACACGGCTAGGTTCTCGTTAGAGAGAATCAAGGGAGATTATGCCAGGCTGGGTAAAACACTCAAGGAGATAGAGGCTCAGATTATCTTTAGTGGGATTCTGCCTGTTCCTAGGGAAGGGCAGCAAAGGGCTGATAGGATTGTGAGAATAAATAGTTGGCTAAGGGAGTGGTGCTATAAGGAGGGCTTTGGGATGTATGGCCACTGGGAGGCTTTCGGGGATAGACACCTGTTCTCGCGGGATGGACTTCACCTGAGTAGGGAAGGAAATAGACTTCTGGGAGGGAGGCTGGCTCATCTTATCAAAAGAGCTTTAAACTAGGAAGTTTGGGGAGACGGTTGGGAGATGCACAGTTAATCTCCACGCCAGATTCCAACATTGAAAAGGTGAGTGAGATAAGAGGAGATATAGCCGGGGAGATGAGATTGGACATAGGAAGGACAGGGGGGACGGACACAAAGAGGCCCGCAACATATAGCATTACTAATGGGATACAGGCTAAACAACATACATTAGGGTGTTTATACACCAATGCGAGAAGCCTAGGTAATAAAATGGAGGAATTGGAGCTCTTGGTCCGAGAATTGAAACCGGATATCATAGGAATAACTGAAACATGGTGGAATGGCAGTCACGACTGGAATACAGGTATGGAGGGGTATGTGCTGTTTAGGAAAGACCGGGACAAAGGTAAAGGTGGGGGGGTGGCATTGTATGTCAATAGTGAAATAAGCTGTAAAGAAATAATAGTTGATGGAATAGATAACATGGAGTCCGTCTGGGCAATACTCTCACTGGGTAAAAGGATTACTAGAGCCTCTCCGGGGATAGTGCTTGGGGTGTGCTATAGACCGCCAGGATCGACCCAGGATATGGATAAAGAACTATTTAATGTGTTTAGAGAAGTAAATACTAATAGGAACTGTGTAATTATGGGGGACTTTAACTTCCCGGATATAGATTGGGGAACAAACGCTAGTAGCAATAATAGGGCTCAGATGTTCCTAGATGTGCTTGCTGATCAATTCCTTCATCAAGTGGTAGCTGAACCGACGAGGGGGGAGGCCATTTTAGATTTGATGTTGGTGAGTAGTGAGGACCTCGTTGAGGAAGTGATAGTAGGGGACAACTTGGGCTCCAGTGATCATGAGCTAATCCGGTTTAAACTACATGGAAGGAGTAACAGAATTAAATCAAAGACTAGGGTTTATAACTTTAAAAAGGCTAATTTTAACAAATTAAGGGGACTGGTAAGGGAAGTGGATTGGGCAAACGTATTAATGAATCTTAAGGCAGATAATGCCTGGGATTACTTAAGTTAAAGATGCATGAGCTGTCAGAGGCCTGTATCCCAAAAAAGGGAAAAAGATTACTAAGCAAGAGATTTAGACCGAGCTGGATGAGCGACCAACTCAAAGGGGCAATTAGGAAAAAACAGAAAGCGTACAAAGAGTGGAAGAGGGGAGGGATCAGTAAGGAAACTTACCTTAGTGAAGTCAGAGAATGTAGAGATAGAGTGAGAAAGGCCAAAGGCCGTGTAGAGTTGGACCTAGCGAGGGGAATTAAAAGCAATAGTAAGAGGTTTTACAGCCATATAAATAGGAAGAAAGCAAAGAAAGAAGAAGTGGGACCGCTGAAGACTATAGCCGGAGAGGAGATTAAAGATAATCTAGGCATGGCGCAATATCTCAATGAATATTTTGCATTGGTTTTTAATGAGGCCAATGAAGGTATTAGGGATACTAGCACCGTGACAGAGGGGCATACAGGATGGGGGATTACCGTATCCGAGGTAGAAACAAAACTTGAACACCTTAATGGGGCTAAGTCGGGAGGACCGGACGATCTTCATCCGAGAATATTGAAGGAATTGGCGCAGGAAATAGCAGGCCCATTAGCGATAATATTTAATGAATCTGTAAACTCAGGGGTGGTCCCGTTAGACTGGAGAATAGCTAATGTGGTTCTTATTTTCAAGAAAGGGAAAAAAAGTGATCCGGGTAACTACAGGCCTGTTAGTTTAACATCTGTAGTGTGCAAGGTGCTGGAGAAAATTCTGAAAGAGAAACTAGTTGAGGACCTTGAGGTTAATGGCAATTGCGATAAATTACAACATGGTTTTACCAAAGGCAGATCGTGCCAAACGAATCTGATCTCCTTCTTCGAGAAAGTAACGGACTTATTAGATAAGGGAAATGCGGTGGACCTAATATACCTGGATTTCAGTAAAGCGTTTGATACTGTACCCCATGAGGAATTATTGGTTAAACTGGAAAAGATGGGGATCGATATTAAAATCCAGAGGTGGATAAGGAATTGGTTAATGGGGAGAATGCAGCGGGTCATATTGAAGGGTGAACTGTCAGGTTGGAGGGAAGTTACCAGTGGAGTTCCTCAAGGTTCAGTTTTGGGACCCATTTTATTTAATCTATTTATAACTGACCTCAGAACCGATTGCAGGAGTGGGCTGATAAAGTTTGCGGATGATACGAAGGTGGGAGGCGTTGCAAATTCGGAGGAGGATAGGGATATTCTGCAGGGAGACTTGAATGAGCTTGTGAATTGGAGTATCAGAAATAGGATGAAATTTAATAGTGAAAAGTGTAAGGTGATGCATTTAGGGATGACTAACAACAATTTTAGTTACAAGCTGGGGACGCATTGGTTAGAAGTAACAGAAGAGGAGAAGGACCTAGGGGTCCTTGTAGACCGCAGGATGACTATGAGTCGACAATGTGACGTGGCGGTGAAAAAAGCCAATGTGGTCTTGGGATGCATTAGGCGAGGTATATCTAGTAGGGATAAGGAGGTGCTGCTTCCGTTATACAAGGCACTGGTGAGACCTCATTTGGAGTACTGTGTGCAGTTCTGGTCTCCCATGTTTAAAAAAGATGAACTCAAACTGGAACGGGTGCAGAGAAGGGCGACTAGGATGATCAGAGGAAAGGAAAACCTGTCGTATGAAAGGAGACTAGAGGAGCTCGGGTTGTTTAGTCTGACAAAACGAAGGCTGAGGGGGGATATGATTGCTATCTTTAAATATATCAGAGGGATAAATACAAGGGAGGGAGAGGAATTATTCCAGCTTAGTACTAAAGTGGACACGAGAACGAATGGATATAAACTGGCCGTGGGGAAGTTCAGGCTTGAAATTAGACGAAGGTTTCTGACCGTCAGAAGGGTGAAATATTGGAACGGCCTTCCGAGGGAAACGGTGGGGGCGAGGGACCTGTCTGGTTTTAAGATTAAGTTAGATAAGTTTACGGAGGGAATGGTTTAATGGTAAAACATATTAGCCAAGGAATACCAAGCAATGGTAGGTAAATAGTATAATGGCTAACAGACTCTTGCCTACATGCTCGGGGTCTTACTGATCGCCATATTTGGGGTCAGGAAGGAATTTTCCTCCAGGGTAGATTGGCTGAGCCTCTGGAGGTTTTTCGCCTTCCTCCACAGCATGGGGCAGGGATCGCTAGCAGGAGGGTTCTCTGCCAATTGAAGTCACTAAAACACAGGATTTGGGGACTTCAACAGCAGAGTCAAGGGAAGGGGTAGGGACGGTTTTGTGGCCTGCAGCATGCAGGGGGTCAGACCAGATGATCATAATGGTCCCTTCTGACCTTAAAGTCTATGAGTCTATGGAGTGAAGCAGGGCTGGGGGAAGGCCACAGGAGCTGCGTAGTTCTGGCCAGGAAACTCCCAGGCTGTGGCCTAGTATAAGGCCAAACAGGTACTGTGGTTGCAGGGGACAGCCCAAGGCTAGGCAGAGGCAGCAGGTCCAAACCCAACCTTGCCAGTGATGAGTGGCTTATAGTGAGCAGGAGCTAGTTGGTGACTGGCAGTAGCCTATGACTGAGGTGAGGTGTGGATAGAGGGTGGGGGCTCCCTGGGGAGGGGAGACCCAGAGACTGAGGGGGTACTGCTAGGGGGCAGCATCCCAGAGAAAGGGGAACTGGGTCTGGGAGGGACACGGGGGCCAAAGCAGTGAGTGGTGAGACTTTGGCTAGAACAGAGGGCACTCCAAGGCTGGCAAAAGAGCTAATTCCCAGGATGCCAGCGGGAGGTGCTGCTGGGTGAGTCTTGCATCTGAAGAAGTGAGATTCTTACCCACGATAGCTTATGCTCCCTATACTTCTGTTAGTCCCAAAGGTGCCACAGGACCCTCTGTTGCTTTTTACAGATTCAGACTAACACGGCTACCCCTCTGATACTTGCATGATTTCAGTATCTATATGGGGAACACATTTAAAACTGGGCTCATCAGTGCAGCAAAGAAGCTATAACACAATCCAATGGCTGAAGGTTGAAGCTAGACAAATTCAGACTGGAAATAAAGTATACATTTTTACCAGTGAGGATTATTAACCAATAATAAAATAGAATATATAATCATAATTAGCCATTGGAACAATTTACCAAGGGTCATCGTGGGCTGTCTATCATTAACCATTTTTAAATAAGGATTGGCTTTTATTTAAAAAAATCTGCTCTAGGAATTATTTTTGGGAAGTTCTCTGGCCTGT
Source organism: Chrysemys picta bellii (assembly GCF_011386835.1). Taxonomy (NCBI): domain Eukaryota; kingdom Metazoa; phylum Chordata; order Testudines; family Emydidae; genus Chrysemys; species Chrysemys picta. The sequence continues at coordinate 30,051,620 of NC_088802.1, read as the reverse complement.
GGCCTACAGGAAGTCAGACCCTTCTGGTCTTGGAATCAATGCATCTGTGTATGCACAGGCAACTGCAAATCGGACATTTCCTATCTTTCGACTGCTTGATTTTGGCACTTAAATAAGATTATTTTAATGCAAAGTTTTTTCTCTCTATAATTGCATAAGCTTGATTTAAAGAAACAAGTTTCAGGAACTTCTGTGATGAGCAGTTGTAACAACTCCTCCATGATCAGCAAGGTTTGAATGCTGAATCTTCAGCACTGCAGCATTCATCATGTTAACTGGCAGCAGGCTGTTGTTATTCCAGAGGGATGATTAGGTGGATGGGGCCACTGGTGCCATCTGATGGTTCTAGGATATCAGTGGAGTGTGATCCTAGCCCTGCTGCTCCCTCTTAGGGTATGTCTACACTACGGGATTAATCCGAATTTATATAATTCGAATTTGGGAAACAGATTGTATAAAGTGGAATGTATGCGGCCACACTAAGCACATTAATTCCGCGGTGTGCGTCCAAGTACCGGGGCTAGCGTCGATTTCTTGAGCGTTGCACTGTGGGTAGTTATCCCATAGCTATCCCATAGTTCCCGCAGTCTCCCACGCCCATTGGAATTCTGGGTTGAGATCCCAGTGCCTGATGGGACAAAAAACATTGTCGCAGGTGGTTCTGGGTACAGCCTCACCGCTCCCTCCCTCCCTCCCTGCATGAAAGCAACGGACGGCAGACAACCATTTCACGCCTTTTTTCCTGGGTGAACACTGCAGACTCCATATCACGGCAAGCATGGAGCCCGCTCAGCTCAAGACAGCAGTCATGAACATTGTAAACACCTCGCGCGTTCTCGTGGAGTTTATGCTGAGCCAGGACCAGAAAAACGAGGCGAGGAGGCAGCGGCGGCGGCAGCGCAGCGACAAGCGTGATGAAGACATGGACATGGACACGGACACAGAATTCTGTCAAACCGCGGGCCCCGGTGCTTTGGAGATCATGTTGTTAATGGGGCAGTTTCTATCCATGGAACGCCGATTCTGGGCAAGGGAAACAAGCACAAACTGGTGGGACCGCATAGTGTTGCAGGTGTGGGATGATTCCCAGTGGCTGTGGAACTTTCGCATGCATAAGGGCACTTTCATGGAACTTTGTGACTTGCTGTCCCCTGCCCTGAAACGCCAGAATACCAAGATGAGAGCAGCCCTCACAGTTGAGAAGCGCGTGGTGATAGCCCTGTGGAAGCTTGCAACGCCAGACAGCTGCCGGTCAGTCGGGAATCAATTTGGAGAGGGCAAATCTACTGTGGGGGCTGCTGTGATGCAAGTAGCCAAAGCAATCACTCAGGTGCTGCTACGAAAGGTAGTGACTCTGGGAAATGTGCAGGTCATAGTGGATGGCTTTGCTGCAATGGGATTCCCTAACTGTGGTGGGGCGATAGATGGAACCCATATCCCTATCTTGGCACCGGAGCACCAGGGTACCCAGTACATAAACCGCAAGGGGTACTTTTCAATGGTGCTGCAAGCACTTGTGGATCACAAGGGACGTTTCACCAACATCAACGTGGGCTGGCCGGGAAGGGTTCATGACGCTCACGTCTTCAGGAACACTACTCTGTTTAAAGGGCTGCAGCAAGGGACTTACTTTCCAGACCAGAAAATAACCGTTGGGGATGTTGAAATGCCAATAGTTATTCTTGGGGACCCAGCCTACCCCTTAATGCCATGGCTCATGAAGCCATACACAGGCAGCCTGGACAGGAGTCAGGAGCTGTTCAACTACAGGCTGAGCAAGTGCAGAATGGTGGTAGAATGTGCATTTGGCCATTTAAAAGGTTGCTGGCGATCGTTATTGACTCGCTCAGACCTCAGCCAAATCAATCTCCCCATTGTTATTTCTGCTTGCTGCGTGCTCCACAATCTCTGTGAAAGGGGGAGACCTTTATGGCGGGGTGGGAGGCTGAGGCAAATCGCCTGGCCGCTGATTACACGCAGCCAGACACCAGGGCGATTAGAAGAGCACACCAGGAAGCGCTGTGCATCAGAGAAGCTTTGAAAACCAGTTTCATGACTGGCCAGGCTACAGTGTGAAATATCTGTTTGTTTCTCCTTCATGAAAACCCGTCCCCTTTATTGACTCATTCTCTGTAAGGAACCCACCCTCCCCCTTCCCCCAGCTTGCTTTCAAACCAAATAAAGTCACTATCGTTTAAAAATCATTTATTCTTTATTAATAGATTATAAAAAGAGGGAGGGAACCTGGGTGGGGTTTGGGAGGAGGATCGGTGGGAAGGAAAAGGCCACTAAAAAAAGGTAAAAAAAATGACAGCCTTTTGCTTGGGCTGTCCACTGGGGTGGAATGAGAAGGTGTACAGAGCCTCCCCCCCCCCGTGTTCTTACACGTCTGGGTGAGGAGGATATGGAACATGGGGAGGGGGGTTATACAGGGGCTGTAGCGGCACTCTGTTTTCCTGCTGCCGTTCCTGAAGCTCCACCAGACGCCAGAGCATGTCTGTTTGCTCACGCAGCAGCCCCAGCGTTGCATCCTGCCTCCTCTGATCTTCCTGCCGCCACCTCTCATCTCGAGCGTCCCTCCTCTCCTCACGTTGGTCCCTCATGTCCTCACATTCACTGGCTTCTTTCCTATACTTTGAAACCGTGTCCTTCCACTCATTCAGATGAGCTCTGTCACTGCGGGTGGATTCCATGATTTCTGCAAACATCTCGTCTCGCGTTAGGAACTTTTTCCTAATGTCCAACCTAGACCTCCCTTGCTGCAGTTTAAACCCATTGCTTCTGGTTCTTTGAAAATATTAATCCAGCTGCATGTGTCCCTCACTGGAGTAGGTATTATACACACTTTATAGAGACTAACTTAAGATATTTGAACAAGCTCACTCAATGAGTCACTGTCAAAGAAGGGAACAGAACTCAGAAGTCTTGATTTGCAATCCCCACTTCTAGCTTCTCTAGACAAAACATTATTTTTATTACAGGTTGTACCTCGCTGGTCCAGCATCCTCGGGACCTGACCAGTCCTGAACCAGAGAATTTGCCGGACCAGGGGAGGTCTATGATGGCCCTTCTGCTGCCGCTGGCTCCGCTACGGTGGCAGCAGAGGGGCCGGCTCTGATGGAGCGGGGACAGGGTGGGGGGGCACTCAGAGGAAGAGGCAGGGCAGCTGCGGAGCTCCACGGCTGGGGACCAGGAGCACAGCCCTGCGGCCAGAACACCGCAGTCATGAGGCTGCGCTCCCAGTCCCTGCCACCGGCCCTGGGGCTGTGCTCTTGGTCCCGCCGCCAGCTGCAGGGCTGTGCTCCCAGCCACCCTGCCTCTTCTCCCGAGCACCTCTCCCTCAAGCCCCGCTCTTCCCCCTCCCTTCCTGAGCTTGACCGCTGCAAACAGCTATTTGAGGCACTCCAGAAGCTCTGGGAGGGTCGGGGAGGAGTTGCTGAGCTCAGGGCCCCCGCTTTTCCCCCTGAGTGCTCCAGCCCCGGAGCACCCACGGATACCAGACAACGGATATTGCCAGCCGTGGGAAGTCTGGTTTAGAGAGGTCCAGCCTGTACTAAGAAAGTCCTTTATAACATTTGTAGTGCAATAATGAACACACCATGGAAGTACAGAGGTCCAACATAATAGGTGCAATAATTTTCTTCTCTATAATCAAATTCACTGTTTAGATATTAACATTTTTTCCTTGGCCCCCGTTTATCAGGGTACTTAAGCAAGGGCTAAACTTTAAGCACATATAAGGATGACACCACCTCATCTGAGCACATTGACTGGTATACACAGGAGTGTTCTAGTTATGTAATATCCCAGGATATTAGAGAGAGAAGGTGGGTGAGGAAATATCTTTTATTGGACCAACTTCTGCTAGTGAGAAGAAGAGCTCTGTGTAGCTTGAAAGCTTTTCTCTCTCACCAACAGAAGTTGGTCCAATAAAAGATATTACCTCACCCACCTTGTCTGTCTCACATCCACTGGATCATGCCCCAAAAGCAGGCTAGACAGGGCACCTAGTTTTTGAATTCTGCTGGGGCTTGAGCATGCATTAGGTGCCAAGCTGCTCAACAATGTCAGGACTCAGGTGGCTGAGTGCAGGCCCAGCTACCAAAGTTTTGGCAATCTGAGCACTTGAATGGTGAAAACCTAGGTGCCTAGTGAATGTATGTGCCTGGAGGGCTAGAATCATAGAATATCAGAGTTGGAAGGGACCTCAAGAGGTCATCTAGTCCAACCCCCTGCTCAAAGCAGGACCAATTCCCAGCTAAATCATCCCAGCCAGGGCTTTGTCAAGCCGGGCCTTAAAAACCTCCAAGGAAGGAGACTCCACCACCTCCCTAGGTAATGCATTCCAGTGTTTCACCACCCTCCTAGTGAAATAGTTTTTCCTGATATCCAACCTGGACCTCCCCCACTGCAACTTGAGACCATTGCTCCTTGTTCTGTCGTCTGCCACCACTGAGAACAGCCGAGCTCCATCCTCTTTGGAACCCCCCTTCAGGTAGTTGAAGGCTGCTATCAAATCCCCCCTCATTCTTCTCTTCTGGAGACTAAACAATCCCAGTTCCCTCAGCCTCTCCTCATAAGTCATGTGCTCCACGCAGCAGCTTAGCAAGGATTTTGTGGATTCCAGTCTCCACTATATGTTGGACTTATTTGTCTGTCTTCCCCTTGTGAATGCCACCCAAATAATTCAGAATCACTTTCAGTTTAGAGTTAATCTCAAACAAGTCTCATGTTTCTGAAATATTTTAATACAACAAAAACATTCTCAAGCAGGCTTCAAGCAGGCCAAACGCCCCCCTGAGAACTGAGTGCAGGACGGGGCCCATCCTGTAAACAGCCCCTTATCCCAGCTCAGACTGACATTAGACCAGCGTTTCTGAAAACCCAATCTCTCTTTGCAGATTACATCACTTTTGATAGAAGAACAGCCCACCCCAACCTCTCCATTTCTTGGGATAAGAGGAGTTTGAACCATGAATCCCAACCTCAAAGACTTTTGCCAAATCCAGAGAGGTTTGATTTGACTGTCTGTGTGTTGGGCTCTGAAGGATTCTCCTCTGGAAAGCACTATTGGGAGGTGGATGTTAGGACAAGCACTGACTGGGACCTGGGAGTGGCCAGAAAATCCATACAGAGAAAAGGAAAACTTTCCTTCTCCCCTAGAGAGGGATTCTGGGTTATGGGTTTGTGTGGGAGCAATTACTGGGCAAAAACACATCCATGGACCCAAGTCATGGTGCAGGAAAAGCCCAAGAAAATTGGAGTTTATCTTAGTTTCCCAGAGAGGCAGGTGATCTTTTTCAGTGAGACCGATGGGACTCCATTGTTCACATTTAATGACTGTTCATTCTCAGGAGAGGTTTATCCATTCTTTAAAAATTCCGACAAAGAAACAACAATGAGAATTTGTTCATAAATTTAAAATGGCAGTGATGCTCAGTTTTTGTTAGCGAATGAGCAGGCTGACCCAGAGGCGGATTGAGTAGACGGGCTTCTTTATTGCAGTACTTGTTTCCCTCAACCCAATTGTCGAGTAAGCACTGGATTACTTACAGCCCACACTTTTTATTTAAGTTAGTATGTAAACGCCTACATCTGCTACAACACCCCAAAAACCCTTATTAAGTAATAGAAACACCCACACTATGATTATACCCACCCCCCCCCACACCCCATTGACTGATTACAGCATTATGCATATTATACACACGTCTTTACCTTGAAAATACATTTCTTTGCAGTAATTTATTGCCACAAGTTCCCTTAATCAGCAGTTCATGGGGAGGGAGGAAGGAGCCATGACCCCGAGCTCGTTTATATAGCTGGGAAAGGAAGGGAGGGGAGATAATACTGCTCTACACAAAGAGTATCTTTTTAGATCTCCACATTCCTTATGCAGCTGCAACACTTATCTATCCCCAACAAGCTCAAGTGAAGAAATGGTGCCTGCCTGTGACTCTACTCCCTAATGCCATACCAGCAGTTTCCCAGGTCTCTACTTAACCCTTACATATCCCAACAGTTTTGTTGACCCAACTCACCCAAAGTCCCATGATGCTTCATGGCACTGTTGACCTTGCTTCAATAATAAAATATTTTGCTGCCAGAAGAAAGATGACCTGAAAAAATCATTGCCTGTGAAATTATAGTTATATATATTGGTGATTCTGCAGGATGGCTCCCCATATAAAGAATGGAACTGAATTGGAATCTGTAAAACTGAGCACTCAAAAACAGAGCTGTTAACTAGGACTTTTTTTTTTTTATTGCTAACTACTACTTTATCTGGATAGCAGCTAAGGGTAAGCAAATCACTGCCTATATCTTAGTAATGTATCTGTGGAATAGAAACTATTTCCCCATGCTTATTCTCCTCCGCGCCCCCCCCCCCCACACACAATTCCTCACATCTTCTTGTCAATTGCTGGAAATGGGCCATTTTCATTACTCTTTCTCTCTTGCTAATAATAGCTCACCTTAACTGATCACTCTCCTTATAGTGTGTATGGTAACACCCATTGTTTCATGTTCTGTGTGTGTGTGTGTGTGTGTATATATATATATATATATATCTTCCTACTGTATTTTCCACTGCATGCATCCGATGAAGTAGGCTGTAGCCCACGAATGCTTATGCTCAAATAAATTTGTTAGTCTCTAAGGTGCCACAAGTACTCCTCGTTCTTTTTGCAAAATCTTGAGAGAGTTTGACCAGCTGCACTGCTGTTTTTAGAATGGGTTGGTAACAAATTGATTTTTCCTTTTTGTATTATGCTGTATTAATCTTTGATTAATGAAAGTTGTTTGAGTCTAGCTATTTGAATCTCAATATATATCGAACCTGTAACAATTTTGTGCTAATGTAACTTTGAATAAAAGATTAAGTGTACGCTGTTTGCAGTGCCATCTTATCTGTAAGTTTTCCATTTTAAAAAAAGTTTTCTGCTTCTTGGCAATTACTGATATCTGCACAGCCTTTTAAGAACATGATGTTTGTAATACAATGTCAGGATTTTACTGAGGAAAATGCAGCAGTGTTCCATAACAGCTTTGTTTGGCACTGACCTAGAAAACAAAATACTACAAAGCTTATTACTAATTTAATTTCAGTATATTACTGTACAATAAAAGGACCAGACTCATGTCTGACTAATAACTATAATCTGGGTCTATATTCAATGCAATAAGTCTTTCTGCATATGCAACTCCCCCCAGGGCCGGCTCTAGGTTTTTTGCCGCCCCAAGCAAAAAAAATTTTGGCTGCCCCCCACCCCAGCCCTGGGCTCCCCCCCCCGGCCCCCGCTCCTTGCTGCCCCAGCCCTGGGCTCTACCCCCAACCTGCACTCTCCTGCTGTCCCAGCCCTGGGTCACTGGTAACTCGCTCCCAGGGCGGGTCATTCAGCAGGAATTTTGGATGTGCACAGAACACAGACAGGTTTGGTTCCCATATGGTTACAGAACTGCAGTAAAGTGGAACAATTTTCAGCTTGTGTGATTGGAGGATGTCTGGATGCATATTATAAGACTGTCCTACATAAATGAGGAAAAGTTGAGGTGCCTTTATTATTCTTTTGTCCCACTCTTTGTTTCTATAGGGAATTTGCCAATGCAATCACTGTCTTCCTTTTAAACAAATAAAACTATATAAAAAAAAAAGCAATGGCTGTTGAACATAGCAATTCCAGTCCTAAAAATCACTGGGAAGCATTGCTTGCTCAATTTTATGCTCCTTTTTCTACAGCAAGTTACAGTATATTTGATTTGGGAGAAATGAAGTAACAGCTGCCTAAATTGAGCTTGAGCACTCCTGAATTTTGAGGGTGTTCAAATCTGGAAGGCAGGTGCTAGATTCCCTTTCTGAATATTAGCTATATCTGGAAAGGAAAAGTCAATTTCTGCTTCCATGGCTCAGAAGTGCAAATCCTCCTACATGCCTGGTACTGTATCTAAAGCTGCCCAGATCCTCTAGCAGAGCCTCCCCTCCCTTACTTTTCATTTTAAAGTCTAGTGGGATCCACGTACCTCCCTTGTTACGCTTCAGATAGAGAGGTGCACTGTCCCTTTAGTCCACCCAATTCCTTCTTTGGGGGCTACAAGGTGAGGTCACACCAGTATCTCTAATCCAGTCTGGGGAAGTCTTCTGAAGGGGATATCTGGGGCAAAGCCTTCTACTCCTTGGGCTGGGCACACTTGTCCCCCACTCACAGTGCCACCCCATTCTAGCAGCCAGCTCTCCATTCACAGCAAGCTGCAGCATAGCTCAGCTACCTCACTCCCTTCCCCCTGCCTTTCCTGTTGATAGCTGCCAAGGGATTGCTGGGAAATGTAGTTCTTTCCCTGCTCCAGGGCTGGCTCCATAGGCAGGGAGCTAGGCAAGGAACTACAGCTCCCAGGGTCCCATGGGTTCTCCGCTTCTGCAGCGTTGCGAGAGGGGAGGAAGTGAGTTTAAAAAAAAAAAAAAAAGATGGCCAGAATGCCGCCCCCTGTAAATGTGCTGCCCCAAGCACCTGCTTGTTTTGCTGGTGCCTAGAGCCGGCCCTGACTCCCCCTGCCAGCAGGGATCACAAGAGCTCAGCTACCTCCAGCACCCACAAGGAGCTTGTAAAAGTGCTTTCACACTTCACAAGTAAATACAATGCAAAGGAAATGGGGTAGCTCACCTGTTCCCCTCCTGATACACAGGATGTTCTACCTAGGCATGTGTCTAAAGTGCACCCTTCTTTCTACAGTGTGTAGTGTACATATTCATGTAGTCCCTGAGGATGGCTATAAATAGCTGTGTAAATAGTTAGATACTTGGAGTAAAGTCACACCTGAATGGTGTATGTACCTGAGTACACACTCTACATAGATCTCTACTTGCCCAAGCCATGCCAGAGCCTTTCATTAAGGTGTAACTACACACCGCAGTGTGGGTTTGGTGAGCTTTTCACTGAAGCATGTAACTACACATATGCTGTGTGCTGCTGCCAGTGATATGTAGTGTAACATAGCCTTAAAAATACACATGTGACTGCATCCATATGATCTGCGGGACAAAGATTGAGAGATGTGTAGGGGTGTACAGCCCACCAATGGAAACACTGACAACCTGGGAGGAACACACAGTGCTGCTATCCAGCATGGCTTTGAAATGCACCAGATTCCTTGGCCTAGGTGACAGGTAGCTTTTCATACACAATATAAATGGTACCATAGTACGTGATCTCATGATCCACATGGGACTCTTCCAGACCATCTCTGGGCCAACACATGCCCCCAGACATACATTCATTCCTATCTTCAGCCTAGGACTGCAAATTTGACCTGTCCACATTGTACTACACTCCTGATCTGATCAGCCTTTCATCCAGGCTGAGGCCAGAGCATTCCCTCCTTCCCATCTGGGTAGCAAACAATCAAAGCTGTAAACTCCTGAACTCTCTAGGTTTTCAACTCACCCTAAGAGAACAAGCCTCACCAATTATAAAGGCCAAGGTGCTGATGACTTAGTACAATCACCTGATGACCACAACCATAAGCCTTTGTTCCGAGCTGCCCACTCCCCCCACGCAAAGCGGGAAGACCCCATGGATGGGTCACAGATGAACTGCAGTAGATGAAGTGCACGGGCAGAGATTTAAAACACAGTTGGCACAAAAAAACCCTTGTGAATCTGTCCACGAGGAGTACAAACAACACTTACAGAACTAGGCCTCTGCAGCAAACGAGGTGAAATAACCCTTCCATTCCCCTGCAGTGAAGGCAGGAGGTGTATGGATGGCAGATCTATTCTGCCTACCGACTTATGTAATCAACCCACAATGTGTAGCCCAGATCCAAGAATCAAGCACCATGAAGAACTGTCAGCTTACTTCACTAATAACATCAGACAAATCTCAGAAATGCTTCCATTTTCACATACAGGGCCAGATAGACAGGCAGAACTGTAGGTTCTCAGTGTGTGGATGAGGCAGTGTTGGGAGGAAAGATTTAGATTCATTAGGAACTGATGAAACTTTGGGAAAAGGTAGAACCTATGCAGGAAGGATGGGCTCTGCGATTGCTGGCCACAATTTTAAAAAAGGTTGCAGAAGAATTTTTAAATTTAGGCTCTGGAAAGCTGATAGATGTGGAGGAGCACATGCTTCAGACAGAAATATCCTTTAGGGTAGCATTAATTGCCGGGGATACTCTATGTCCCAAAGAAAAGAGAAGAGAAGTGGATAAAGTACAGGTAGGAACTGAAGGGAAGCAGACTAATGGAAAGGAGTCCTTTTCAATTATATCACATGAAGGCAGACAACTACATATTGATCATTTTTGTATACGAATGTTAGAAGTGTAAATACTAAGGTGGGTGAACTTGAGTGTCTGGTATTAAATGAGGCAAGCCCCCGGCTCCGCTCCCTTTGCCGTAGCCCCGGCCGGAGCGCATCAAGCCCCATTCTCCCATCCAGAGTGCTGGGCAGAGCGTGGCAAGCCCCCGGCCCTGCTCCCGGCCCCGGCTGTAGCAACGGGCGGAGCTCGGCAAGCACCATGGGGGGAGGGATAGCTCAGTGGTTTGAGCATTGGCCTACTAAACCCTGGGTTGTGAGTTCAATCCTTGAGGGGGACATTTAGGGATCTGGGGCAAAAATTGGGGATTGGTCCTGCTTTGGGCAGGGGGTTGGACTAGATGACCTCCTGAGGTCCCTTCCAACTCTATGATTCTATGAAGCCCCATTCTCCTGGGTGGAGCGCAGGAAGACCCTCTCCCCTGGCCAGAGTGCCGGGCGGAGCATGGCAAAGCCCCGCCCCTGCTCCCCCAGGCCGTAGCCCTCAGCTACACTGAGCAGTTGCTCCACGGCTCCCATTAGCCAGGATCCACAGCAAATGGGAGCTGCAGGGGCAGTGCATGGAGCCTCCTTGGCAGCCTCTTAACCTAGGGGCTGTAGGGATCTGCCATTCATGTCCTGGGAGCTGACCTAGGTAAGAACCACCTGCACCCAGCACCCCTTCCCATGCTCCAACCCCCACCCCAGCTCTGAGCCTCCCACACGCTGAACCCCTTAGCCCCAGCTCAGAGTCTCTCTTGCACCCCAAACCCCTCATCCCCGGCTCCAAGCCAGAGCCCACATCCCCAGCTGGAGCCCTCACTCTTCCCACTCCCAACCCCCTGCCCCAGCCGAGTGAAAGGGGGTGGGTCCTCAAGGAATGGGATGGGCAGGGGGCATGATAAGGGTGTTTGGTTTTGTCCAATTAGAAAGTTGGTAACCCTACTTGCATGGTGTACAAACATCTTAATTGTTGCTGCTTGGCTTTGCCCAAATTCCTCATCCGATTGGGTCCAGTTATTTTACTGCCAGTATCAACTACCTGACTGATATCAGCACTATCCTTCCTCTTAATGTCCATTCTGCTACCCACTTTTGTTCCTTTCTCCATTGCTTTATCCTTTCTTACTTGATTTTCCTCCCTCTCAATTTTAAAATCAGGCATGGAGATTACATGATCATTCCCCAGCTGTCTCCACTGTGTTCCTAGTTTAAAGCTCTTTTAATCAGTTGTGCCAACTACCATCACAGAAGTCTATTTCCCTCTCTACTCAGGTGGTATCCATCCCATGAGAACTGTCCTGTCTCAGTGAATGCCTCTCAGTGGTCAAAAATCTCAAAACCCTCCTCATAGCCTCACTGGCTGAGACACCTGTTGATCACTGTAATCTTGTCTCCCCTTTGTTATCCTCCTCTAGGGGCAGGTAGAAACCCACTGTACATGATCTGAGCCTCCATTTCATTAAGCATTTTCCCCAGCAAAAAGTCATTAACAAGTGTAGACGGTCCCACGGTTTTAGTGCAAAAAAGGGATTTTTTGCGCTTTAAAGGGTAAGTGTAGACATACTCTAAGGCTGGGCAGTGGCATTTTAAAGCAATTGCCACCTGCATTCCACATTTTCCAGTTTTCTAACAGTTAACTCTTACTTCTCTAACAAGGGGCGGTCTGGTGCTTAGACATATGCATGTGCCTAGAGATTCAGGACTCCCTTCCCCAACCCAGAATAACCCCAGCCTGAGATGCTTTCCCCACCCCCATTTACTCCTCTGCTTCCAGCATAGGTGCTTTGGCCTCTTTTCTCAGGTGGGCCCCCAGATATTTGTAAGGAGAATCTCCGATCACCCATCCCAAGCCCCTGAGTAAGCATCACCCTCCCTTTTGAGGAGAGCAAGTATTAATCCCTGGGGCAAATATCACACTTAGCAATAGAACAATCTTTGTATCTAAGCAGGGTGATCCCCAGCCAATACGAAGCAACAGATCATGGAGAGGAACCCTGATCAAAGTTAAGCAGGCACCTTTCCCCCTTTAGTACAATGTGTCAGTTTCTCACACCAACCTTTGCAGCCAACCCAGACTCAGTCCCCAGCAGCACAACTGCCCCCTCTGCACCCCAGCCCAACCTCCATGAGTTTTGGAGCTACAGCGCACAGCCAGTTGTCACTGGACCTTGGTTCAGCTGCTGTGGGCACAGCATTCATCTGGGATGTCCTGTCTATGCCCCTGCTCCTGTGTCTTCCTAATAACTTTGGATTGTGACGTTGTCCGATTAAAATATAATTATGCAAACCACTGTTGCTACCAATGCTATATAATTGCAGCAAATCTTATACAAAATATAACGCATGGCCAGAAAGCATTAAGCAGCTCGCAGGCTGAATGACCCAGAGCCAACCTTTAAAGTCATGTTAGAAAGGTATGCAAATGGTGATTAGGGCCATTCATGGTAGATAGGCTAAAATTTTGAAATGCAAACCTATGTTGCTAGAAGTTGGAGGTAATATTAATGGAATGCATCTTTGATGCTAGCCATGTAAACAAACAGTTCCTGTCTGTCACTATAACTATTAATTCAGGGAATATTAACATTTAAATTAATCTTGGGTGAAGTAATGTCATCGTCTGTATGTCTCTTTGAAGTTTGTGATAGACTGCTTAATGAATAAATTGCCCTATGTTAATTTGTGTAACTAATTACTGGTGGTGTTTAGGAAGCAGAAGGTTACATCCAAAGCCTATTGTTTACCCAGGACTGTATGGTCAAGTGGAGGCTAGAAAACTGTATAAAAGACCATTGGGTCCTGATCCTCAGATCTGCTTGAGGTTTCATGCAGGGGAAGCCTAAACCACAAGAAATGAAATCCTAGTTCTGACTGGACCGCCCTGAAATATAAACATTGGACTATAACCTATGGACTATTTCTGAAAGACCTCTCAGCAACTACAAAGCTCACCATCTCTGCTATGAATCTGAACCTCAAGAATTGAACTCATGTCTTTATGTATACTGACTTTTAACCATATTCTCTCTTATTTTTTAATAAATATTAGTTTAGTTAATAAGAATTGGCTGTGAGCGTGTATTTGGGTAAGATCTGGAATATTCATTAACCTGGGAGGTAATGTGTCTGATCCTTTGGGATTGGTAGAACCTTTTATTTTATATGATAGATAAGATTTTCAGAAATCTTCATCGTATATGACTTAGGTACCTGGATGGAGGCCTGAGGCTGGGTAACTTCAAGGGAACTGTGGTGTTGGCTTCTGGGCAACCAGTGAGGTAATAAAGAAGCTGTTTTATGCTGACTTGGTAAATCTAAGTATTGAAATATCCACCAGCTTTAGGGATTGTCCATTCTTTGCAGTTCACCCTGAGTGACCACAGCTGGCCCCCACTGGGATCCCTGTCACACCTTGGTTCAGCTGCTGTGGGCACAGTGTTCACCTGGAATGTCCTGTCTATGCCCCTGCTCCTGTCTCCCCCTAATAACTTTGGATTTTAATTACAAGTTAATTTCACTGAAAGTTGCCTGTAAGTGTTTCATTCAGTGCTGTAACAAGAAAAGCAAAAAGTGAAGTTTTTAAGGATACCTGATATGAGAAACTTTTATCTGAGATGCTGAATCCTTTTTTAAAACCAGCTCCCACTGGTGAAATAAGGGAACTTTTAACAGAACATAAACTGTTAAATGATCAGTGAGGCTTAAATCACAAGACCTGCAAGCCAATCTATATGAGAGTGTTGCCTTTAGACTGGAGAAGGGGATGTGACAAGCCCTGAGCGGGCCCGGACCCGACCCGGCCGAGCGGACCCGGACCGGACCTGGACCTGGACCTTGGACCCAGCGGACCCAGCCCAGACCCGGACCCAGCCGAGCGGCTCCAGGCAGCGCGGTAAGGGGGCAGGGAGCAGGTGTTGGAAGAGGGCAGGGAAGTTTGGAGGGTTGTGGGGGGGTGGATAGGGGTTGGGGCAGTCAGAGGGCAGGGAACAGGGGGATTGAATGGGGGCAACGGTCCCGGGGGGGGCAGTCAGGAAGGAGCAGGGGTTGGATTGGGCGGTGGGGGGCAGTCAGGGGCAGGGGTTCCAGGGGCAGTCGGGGACAGAGAGAAGGGGTGGTTGGATGGGGCAGGGGTCCCAGTGGGCCATCAGGAATGAGAGGAAGGGTTGGATGGGTCGACAGGGGACAGTCAGGGGACAGGGAAGGGGGGTGGATGGGGCAGGGGTCCCGGGGGAGGGGCGTCAAGAGCTTTAGGTGGGTTTAGCATCCACATACATTATGCAATGTATGTAATATATAATTTTGTTATTATTTATATAGTTATGGAAAGTAAATAATACATGGAAGAAATGAAAGGGTTTTTTTTTATGTGTTTTTTTTTTTTAAGTCATCCCTGTCAGGGCCCCGCCGAATATGTTCGAATTGGGCCCGCACTTCCTAAAGCCGGCCCTGCTAGTGCCCCCAATCCCTTATGGCAGGACAGGCTGCCCTTACTCTGCCCTTCCGCCCTAGCCCTGAGCCTCTCCAACGCCCCAAACCCTTCAGCCCCAGCCCTCATCCACCCCATCCTAATCCTCTGCTCCAGCCCTGAGCCCCCTCCTGCATCATGAGCCCCTCATCTGACCTCCGCCCCCGCCAGAGCCCGCATCCCCTCACACACTAATCCTCTGCCCCAGCCCTGAGCCCCCTCCTGCATCATGAACCCCTCATCCGACCTCAGCCCTACAGCCCTCACCCCTGCACTCCCTCCTATAGCGTGCACCCCTCCCCCTTCCCACACACCCGATCCTGCCCCCAAACTCCCTCCCAGAGCCTGCACCCAGCACCCCTCCTGCACCCTAATCCCCAGTCCAGGACCTGCACCCCAGACCTCCTTACCCCCTCCACCTAAACTCCCTTCCAGAGCCTTAGGCAGGTGGGAGGCGGAGTTTGGGGGGGTAGAGTTGGGGGCAGGTTCTGGGCACCACCAAAATTTCTACAAACCTGCCACCCATGCCTGCATGGAGGTGCCTGCCCCACCCTCAGTCTCCTCCTCTCTCTTCTCATTTTCACCGGACAAAACCACGTCCACTGCTAAGTCTCTACTGGACAGGGATAGTGCTCCACAAAACTGGAACCGTGCAGCTTCAAACCAGATGAACGGTCTCCCTACATCTAATGGGGTTTGCCCTAGTGCTTAGATCAGTTCTGTCCAAACAGTGCAATCCCCAGGGCTTCAAGTCTGAAATTCAATGGGTGTTGGGCTCCTGGGAGAAGCCCAGCCCATATTTAGAGCCCTGGTGGTTTCTGGGATTTGTATAACTTTGTTAGTTAAACCTCTACGATTACTAAAAAAACTGAACCTGAATTGGTAACAAGTTGGAATATGACACACTTCCAGTCTCCATTAATAAGGTTTCATCTCCTTGGTGACCCTGATATCATAAAGCAATTAGGACCAACAGTCATCTTGGGCTTTGGATGGAAAAACATCCAGCTCCACACCCCTCTCAACCGTCAAAACAAAACCTCCCAAATCATTTTTGTTTCCTCAGGAAAAAATTCCGGCCCATTTGAAGACTCTGAGGGAAGAGAGAGAAAAGCTGCTGGGATTTAAAGTGAATAGAGAGAAGAGCAGCCAGGAGTATCTGGTAGGTGCCCATTGTTATGAACTGGCAGGGACTTGCAGTGGGAGCTCTGTTTGTAGGAAGATTCCTCTGTGGCTTTGTTAAACGTGGGCTTGTGTGAGTTTCTCCATGATCATGAATTGCTGGGTTAGAATCATGTGTAGACAAGCTCTAAGCTTCCGTTTCTGTCAATGAGTTAATTTCTAGCCCTTGAGGCTGTCACAGAAATCCTCCCCAAGTAAACTGAATGTCACTCGTGAAGTGCTGTCCACTGTGTCTGATAATTTCCTGCATTGATAACATGTTTGTTTCTTTTTCCTCCCCTGGCATCTCTGTCAGTATAGTGCTAAGTCCTGCCTCCTGCTGCTGCTCGGGCTCTGAATTCCCGAGACCGTGAATAACATAGTATGATAACCATGACAGAGATGGAAACATCCCTTTCAGAGATATTGGGGCCAAAGGGGAAGGTGCGAGAGAATCCTCTCCCTAGTAACCACAGGGTGTAGTCAAATGACAGAAGTCTTAGGATTTTCAAAGAAATTCTCCCTCCAGCACACTCAGTTCTCCATGAAAAGACCCCAGGCTCCATCAATGTCCCTGACCAGCCTTTTCCCTATTTTATACAGAAACAAACAGAAACCGAGAGGCAGAAGATTGTGTGTAAATTTCAGGGACTGTGACAATTCCTGGAAGAACAAGAGTGACTTGTAGAAACCCTAATTGAAACCTTTTCTGATCTCCCCATAAAAAACTGCCTTCTAACTGCCAGAAACTCCCATGTACTCCCCTGACCTACATTCCTGCTCAGCGTTAGAGACCTCCTCCTTTCCTCTGCATTGCCCAAGAATTTGTCTACAGTTCTTTACCAAGACATGTTAACTAACATTATAGACAACCATCTACATGTACACTAGTTTCCACAATCATGTTAAGTAATATATTTTAAACATGACTAAAAATATGATGAGCTATTTATATATATAGCACCCAAAAATATGCTAAGCACTTTACACTCACAGGACAGGCTAAAGACCAGAGACTGGAAATGGACAACACACAAAGATGGAAAAAGCATGAAGGGGGGTGGGGAATTAATAATAGGAGGGGTGTCTTTGTGGCTAAGGCACTAGACTAGCACTGAAGAGATCTAGGTTCAATTCCCAGCCTTGCCACAAACTCCCTGTGTGATTTGGAATAAATCACTGAATCTCACTATAGCTCAGTTTCCCTCTCAGGAGAATGAACCTTCCCTTGTCTAGTAAGGCATTCAAATTTCACAGGCTTAGCTTTCAGCACTATAAGTAATCCTGATCGCTTCAATGGGTCTACTCACAGGAAGTGAAGAACGGTCACTTATTATGCAGAGTCCAGCACTATGGGGCACTGACTTTAGGTAAGCTGGTGTGCTGAGACTACTGACAAGCACACTGACCCATATTGTCTCACTGTTTCTTGTACTCCTGGGTTTCGTTCCTGGGGGAATTCTGCACTAAAAATTATGTGCACAATATTTTAAAATTCTGCAAAATTCAGCATATTTTATTTGTCAAAATAACACAATATAAACACTCCAGTTTCAATTATATTGGTAATTTAACTCAAGATACCTGTCAGCAAGTACGTCTGTAACACAACAGACAAAAAAAAAAGATTCAGGAAATGTTTTTTGACAAATAGATTCCTTATTAGACATATTAATACAGAACTTTGAATAATTCATTTAGAGTGTATTATTATTATTATTAACAGAAAATTGACTACAGTCATCACTTTAATAAAAAGCTTAAAAACAGAACTGTCTATTCAAGATCTCAGAGCAAGGTAAGACCCCATTGCTATAGCTCTTCTAAGCTTATTATATTTCTGTATGATAACATTTTCTTATATTTCCATTTACCCCCACACATTCATTCTTTGCCTGTGTTTTGTTTTTCAGTGTGCTTGTAATGGTCTTCTGACATTTGTTTCTGTCATCCTCTTGAGTTGCATCTTCTTTCAGTTTGTGGTTTTGTTATGCAAATATCCACAATTACAGACCATCAGTCATAACTGAGAACAACACTGCAGGATATGCAAAATAATTTGTGCCCCTCCGCATACAGTTTTGTAGGGAATTCTCAAGCACAAGAAGTTGGTATAGCTGTTTATGATGCACGATGTGAGGGTCATTCACACTGTGCAAAAGAACAAATATCCCTTTACCCTTCGGTAACTTCATCCAAACCTGGCGGTCTACTTTGGGAAATACTTGGTCCTGACATTTTACCTACTGCTTGATAAAAGTTGTATTTGCCATCAAAGTCTTTTTTTTTTAATGGGTAAGTAAACAGCTGTAATCTAACCCATTTGTGCCACTCTGACACAGGGAAAAAGCCAAAAATTACATAGATCTTCCTAGCCGAGGAGTCCCTTGGAATGGAAGAGTACTGACTACTGTTCTATGTAAATCCCTAAACAGGAAACAAGGAGGGGTGAGCAAAGAAGCACAGTCAGAGCACACTACACTCTTGTAATCCCCAGCTGATGATGACCCACTTGGAACCCACCAGCTGGCATATTTTGGAGTAACAGCCCCCTTCCCTGTACTCCTTAACCAACCATAAATAAGATACGGATTATTTTGACCAAAAAGAGGTGTCTTGTATCACTCTAAAGGTCAATAAAGTTAAGCTATCAGCAAAAGTGCCTCAGGATGATTTCTGCAGTTCTTTGATGGTGCACAGGAAGAAAAATACTAAGCCTTGAAATGATTAATAAAGCTTGGAATTGCAACCACAGTGCAATGTGAAAATGACAGAAGAGCAGCTGGGATTGAGGGCTGCCTATAATCTACTTTGCAGCATCACAGGATTCTGGGCCACGTTTAAGAGTTCAGGGTCCTTGCAGCAGATGACTAACACCCTTCTGGAGGAAGAAATAACACAGACAGGGATTCAGGTGGACTTCTGAGCTGGCTGGAGAATGGGAGTGGGGAGTATAGGAGGAAATCCCCAAACCCCCTTTGTCAAATAGTAATGTAGCTAGGTTTGACCCTTTACTTCTAGTTATTAGTCAACAAATATATGCAGCCGTATGCTCAGTATTACATCACACAACTGAGAGCAAGCGAGGGCTGGGGAATCAAGTTCACAATTTATATTGGCTAACCATCTCCAGAAAGGTCAGTAGTAAACAGTTCACGGAGCACATTTGTAACACATGAACAATTCACTAAGCAGCACACTCAGCTCTGACACACACACACACGCACACACACACAGTGATAATTTACATCTATCCCAGCTGCTCCCAAACTGACATACTCACACTGCCCAGGAGGGACATATGACCTCTCTTGCGGCTTCCCTTTGCTTCTACAACAGAATTGAATTATTGTGCAGGAAAGCAAAAAAATCTGCATGGGACATGAATTCTGCACATGTGCAGCAGTCAGGGCCGGCTTTAGCAAGAGCGGGGCCCGATTCCTGGGGGCGGGGCTTTAGCAAGGGAGGACCCGAGCCGCGCCGCGGGGGGGACGGGGGGACCCGAGCCGCACCGCGGGGACAGGGGGGGGGGGAGCCGAGCCGCGCCGCGGGGACAGGGGGGGGGGGGAGCCGAGCCGCGCCGCGGGGACAGGGGGGGGGGGGAGCCGAGCGCGCCGCGGGGACGGGGGGGGGGGGAGCCGAGCCGCGCCGCGGGGACGGGGGGGGGGGGGAGCCGAGCGCGCCGCGGGGACGGGGGAGCCGAGCGCGCCGCGGGGACGGGGGGGGGGGGAGCCGAGCGCGCCGCGGGGACGGGGGGGGGGGGAGCCGAGCGCGCCGCGGGGACGGGGGGGGGGGGAGCCGAGCGCGCCGCGGGGACGGGGGGGGGGGGAGAGCCGAGCGCGCCGCGGGGACGGGGGGGGAGCCGAGCGCGCCGCGGGGACGGGGGGGGGAGCCGAGCGCGCCGCGGGGACGGGGGGGGGGAGCCGAGCGCGCCGCGGGGACGGGGGGGGGAGCCGAGCCGCGGGGACAGGGGGGGGACCCGAGCCACGCCGGGGGGGGGGTTGCACTGGGGGGGGGGGGAATCCGAGCCGCGGGGACCGGGCCGGGCCGGAGCTGGGCCCCGAGGGCCGGGCTGGAGCCAAGCCGGGCCAGAGCCGCTGGGGCCTGCGGGAACGGGCCGCGCCTCCCCGGAGCCCTTCTCCCGCCCCACCCGAGCTTACCTCGTGCTGCCCGCCGGCCCGCCCCTGCTTAGTCTCAGAGATTCGCGGGACGCAGGGGAGGGGGCGGGGCGTGCAGGGGAGGGGAAGAGGGGGAAGTGAGCGGGGGGGCGGGGCGGACAGCTGCAGCGCGGGGCCCTCTTAGCGCGGGGCCCAATTCAGCCGAATCGGCTGAATCGGCCTAAAGCCGGCTCTGGCAGCAGTGCAGAATTCTCCCAGAAGTAGGGTTTGTAACCATTTGTGGTCTCTTTTCTTATATTCAGATAATAAGATCTCTGGGCAGGAACCATCTCTTTGTTCTGTGTTTGTACAATGAGGTCCAGTCAACGGGGCTCACAAATACTAAGTATATAATTACAAAGTGTAGGCAAACCCCACGTGAGCTGGGTTCTATTCCACGCTGTGCGTCCTCAACAGATTTGACAAGTTTCAATGGGTCACGCCTCCACGGGAAGCAGCAGTCAGCTGTTGAGGCGACTGTTGCACAATGCACGACACGTGATTACGCCAGCAGCCAAGCCCCTTGATGACTCATTGGTACGTGATTACGCCAGCAGCCGAGCCCCTTGATGACTCGTTGGCACGCGCAGGGCAGTTTAGTTACTAGTGTGTCTTCAACAGAGAAACTTCATCTCGCTCAGTTGTGTTTCCCAGGGCCCTTGTTGCAGGCCGCGAGGTAAGTATTGGGATGCCGGAGAACACCCCAGGGAGAAACAAGAGGTTTAGCTAGGGAAGGGCTGGAGAGTGCGTGTTGGGGGGTGGGTCGGGCTGAAGGGAGGCGCGGGGGAGAAATAGGCTGGAAGCGGGCAGATAGGGTCTGAGGGGGGGGGGGGGAAAGCCCGGGCGCGGGGCTCCCAGCGCCCCAGGCTGACTACAGCTGTTCTGAGCGCGCTGGGGGAGCCCCCCATCTCTGGAGCCGGCGCGGGGAGACGGCTGCGTGGCGCTCCCCGCAGAGTCCAGCGTCAGCGTTGAGAGGGGCGGGCGGGGTGCGAGCCTGGAACACGTAGGGGCTGAGTGGGGCCGCGCCTAGGAACCTGGCCCTCTGCCGGGGACACGTGACCGCCTCCTTTCCCGCACGTCACCCATCCATCCCCCTTTTCGTAGATCAGCCCCACGCCGTCACCTACTCACCCGGCTTTGAGCAGGCGCAGTAGCAGGGCTACGCGCTCTACCGCCC
This sequence comes from Chrysemys picta bellii, assembly GCF_011386835.1. Lineage (NCBI taxonomy): Eukaryota > Metazoa > Chordata > Testudines > Emydidae > Chrysemys > Chrysemys picta. The sequence goes on along the minus strand of NC_088802.1, from coordinate 30,030,362 downwards.
CCACTGTAGCCCAGGGAGTGGGAGGATACTTCCGCCCCGCGGAAACGTCACTTCCACCTCCGTGCATGGGCGTAGTCAGGCTAGGGCTGCTAGCTGAGGCAGCTGGCGCAGCTTCTACTCCCGCCCTAATAGGTCACTTCCGCCCTTCTTCTGGGCCGGAGGCCGGGCCTAGGGCTGCCCGTGCACTCAGAGTTGTCGCCGCGTGGCCCCTCCGCAGCGTGTGGGATCCCTCTGGCTCGGCGGTAAGTCACACCCTCGAGCTGGTTCCCCGCTTAGCGTCTCCCTCCGGCCTCCAGTGTTCCCTCCCGCTAGGCTGGGGGAGGGGCCTTTAGTAGTAGGCGGGTGAGCCTGCCAACTTCCCGGTTCGCCAATACCGTCTCCCTCCGGCCGCGGGGTGTGGGTGTGTAAATAGCAGTGTGGGGCGTTGGCTCGGGACTGAGGGGTATCCGCAGAGCTGGGTGGGTGCTGGGTAGCCCAGGCTGGAATAGCAGAGGAGCTGTGAGTTGGGATTGAGGAGCGTTGGCAGTGCTGGGTGGGTTAGCCCAGGACTGGAATAGCAAGGTGGGGGGTGGCTGTGTGTCAGGACCGAAGGACAGAAGCAGAGCTGGGGCAGGATGGAGATCCGGAAGTGCAACTGTGTGATGAAATCCCTCCTTTAACACGAAATCTCAATACAAGTGTGTATGTGGAGATGCTCTTAGCAACTCTGCAAATTGTATATTTGTGGGCTGGTCCATAGTGACCCCCCCACTTCGAACTAAGATAGTTCAACTTCAGCTACGTGAATAACGTAGCTGAAGTTGCGTATCTTAGTTTGAACTTACTGCGGGTCCACACGCAGCAGGCAGGCTCCCTCGTCGACTCCGCGTATTCCTCTCACCGAGCAGGAGTACTGGCGTCGACAGCGAGCACTTCAGGAATTGATCCCAGAAGATCGATTGCTTACCGCCGGACCCGGAGGTAAGTATAGACATACCCTGTATAACATTCTGCTCACAGAGTTGAAACAACCTTCAGCTAGGAAGTTGTGTAAAGTTCTGATTGCATTAACTCCTTTGTTCTGTTATGTTCGTATTGTTCATGCTGCCTTAAGTGACTGTAACTATATGCTCTTGTGTAAATGAACAACATGGTTAAAACTGTATGAAAGTTATACTTGGTGAATTTCTTCACAAAAATGTCATTTTGTTGTTTGTTTTTAGAAACTGTTATCAACATTTGTAAAGTAGTTTTGCTGCAACAATTCATAGACCTTAAGGTCCGAAGAGACCATTACAATTGTGTAAGCTGACCTCTTGCATAACCAGTCCAAAGAACCTCACCCAGTAACATCTGTATGAAGCCCAAAACTTCTTTTTGAGCTATAGCATATCTTTTTGAAAGATATCCAGTCTTCAAATGATGGAGGATCCACCACATCCTTAGGTGACTAATTACCCTTAGTGTTAAAAATATGCACCTTATTTCCAATCTGAATTTACCTAGTTTCAATTTTCTAGGCAGGGGATCAATCTCATTCTACCTTTTTCTGCCTCATTAAAGAGCCATCTGCTATAAGAAATCTAACTCTTAAGTATATATTTGTAGACTATGATCAGGTCATCTCTTAAGCTTCTCTTGGAAGGTTGAGAATCTGTGAAGAAGTCCTTGTAAAATAGATTGAGAAACTAGCTTCATTTGTTTAGTCCGCCAGCTGCAGCTTCCCCCTTCTAATCTGTATAGGAAGTTAGTTTGTTAATGCCAATTAAGTCCTGTATTTAAAGAATTACATTTAAGATAACAGTAGAAATCAGCTTCTCAAGTTACAGCTAGGTAGGTTACCATCCAGATAATGTGATTTTTCTTTTTTAATGTTAACTTTGTGTAATCTCTGGTTATCACTTTGATCACTTTAAAATTTAATTTCTCTGACTGCTTCTTCCCTGTGTGTATTGTGATAGTCACTGATTGTTGGGGTAAACAATAAAGATTGTAGTACTTTGAGAAATTCTCAGATCTATATTTCCTTAGCTAAGCAACAGAATTTCTCAAATTCATGACAGTTATTTAAAATGTAGTGAATCATTTTGTTTCAACACCTTGATACTTCTTTTCTGCTATTCTTGACTTAATCCTAAATAATGCACCAAAACTGATTTAGAAAAGAACTCTAGTTGCACCACTAAGGCTTCATCTACACTATGCAACTTTTAGCGACACAGCTGTGTCATTACATCCGTGTCACTAAAAGTCAGGCAGTGTAGTTGCTGTTTGTTGGCTCTTCTGCTGACAAAATACTTCCACCCCCAAGGAGTGTCGTAGCTTTGTTGGCAAATTATTTTTGTCTTTTGAGGGGGGTGTCATTTAGCACCTGTGAACAACAAAAGTTTTGTCATTCAGTTGTCAACGTAGACATAGCTACACTTTGTCTACGCTGCCAGTTGAATGACAAAACTTTCGTTGTTCACAGGTGCTTAACCTCCCCCCCACCTCTCCCCAAGTTTTGCTGCAGCAAGTGGCAGGGTAAATGGCTAGTTGTCAGCAGGAGCGCTCTCCTGTCGACAATGCAAACCCTGCTCATAAGGCGTGGAAGTATTTTGTCGGCAAAAGTGCCTGCAAACAGTGTTTACGCTGCCCAACTTTTAGCAGCATGACCGTGTTGCTAAAAGCTGTGTAGTATAGACAAAGCCTAAGTAATAGCAACTGCAGTACAATTACATTTAATGGCCAAGCGCGAAGAAAAGTAGAAAGGTTATACTGGGGGTATCTTTAAAACTAACATACATATCTTTACTCTTACTTTGTTGCCTCCTTCTCTACCCACACACAACACTGTTCGTATATCAATCTGTTGTCTTGCTATACTTCTGGTATGTGACCTATCTGGGGAAGGGACTGTCTTTGTTTTTCTTTTTTGTAGGGTACCCAGCACAATGGGGATTTGATCATAGATTGGGGCATTAAGTGCTACTGCAATAGAAATAATAAAAACCACCATGGTGACAAACTTTAGAAAGGGGAAATGTTTTAATGAAGAAACAACAAAAAGAGCCTAAAATCACAAAAAGGACATTAAAATCCTTAGATTTAGCATGGAGGTTGCTTAGGGATACAGCAAGAGTCTCAGAAGATGTGCATACCTCTGAACAAGAAGTACATGGTTATAGCTAAATGGCAAGGATTCAGAGGTAATTTGGGACAAACAGAAATGCTTCAGAATATGGAAATCCAAATCAAGTATAGCTAATGGAAAGGAGTATAAACTTTAAGAGGCAATACATCAGAAGGAAACTAGCTTGGGTTGGGATGAAATTTAGAGAGCAAAGAGCTAAAGGTATAATAACAAACGAGATTTTTTTTTAAATCTTTCAGAAACGGGAAGGCTGCAAAAGAATCAGTGGGTCCCTTGGAGTAAAGGGAGCAATTAAGGAAGATACAGACATTGGTGATAAGCAAAATCATTTCTTGGCATTGGTCTTTGCCAATGAGGACATTTAGGAGATACTTACTTACTTTTCTGGTAATCAGGCTGAGGTACTATCAGAGATTGAATTGTCAGAAGAAGAGGGGTAATAAGTCACCAGGCCCAGATGGTACATTCAAGCTTTCTGAAGGAGTTTAAGAATGAAGGTGCTGAGCTGTTAGCAAAAATATGCAACATCATGTTAAAAACAGCTACAGGATTGGAGGATAGAAAATGTTATATCTATATTTTAAAAAATGTTCTAAGTACAAGTTGGGGAGCCTTACTTCTGTAACATAAATTGGTTGATAATTAAAATCGTAAAACACCTGTTGACCGTGATCTGTTACGGGGAAAAACAGCAGGTTTTTTGCAAAGGAATAGGAGGCCTAACTTATCGGTTAAAATCTTAAACCATGTCAGCAAACCATGGATAAAGGAGACCTGGATAGGCATAATTTATTTGGAATTTCAAAAATCCTGTGACAGTCCTTCAAAAGAGAATACTAAGAAATGGGCTAGGAGTAGGAATGAATGGCTAATTTTCCTCATGGCAAAAGGATAACAATGGGGTTCTGTATAGATCCTCTGTTTAATAGATTTATTAATGATCTGGAAAGAAGGTTTAGTAGTGAGGTTGCAAAACTTGCACTAGATACAGTTATTTGGGTTCCTCAAGTCCGGAGAGGATGGTGAGGAATTTCAGAGATCTAAAGCTGAGTGAATGGGCACCATAACCAGATTAAATTCTGAGTTGACAAACGTAAAATAATGCACATTGGAAGGGGTAATTCTAAAGCCTCTTGGCTCCTAAAATAAATGTAACAAGTTAGGAACTTCAATGTGGCCAGTTCAATGACGACCTTTACTCAATGTGCCACTGCTGTTCGAAAAGCAAACATAATGTTAATATGCATGAGGAATGGGGTGGAGAATAAAACAAAAAAAGTCATTATGTAAATAAGTGGTTCATTCTCTTATTGAATATTGTCTGTAGTAGTGATCACTCTAAGAGGGAAGAATGCGAGGTGTTTAGAGAAGGGGGGTGAGAATGATCAGGGGGGCCTTGAAAATCCTTCATATAAGGAGAAATTTATAAGTTAACATAACATATGGTAATGTTCACATTAGAGATGCGATGAATAATAGAAGAAGTGATAAAGGGGGATACCAAATAGCATATGGGAAAGGAAGTTTGGGTGCTCCTGTTCAGTCTTTCTCATAATACAAGAACAAGGAAATATTCAATGACCATAAAAAACAGCTGATTTAAAACTGGTCAAAGGAAATACATATTCATATGTAACCCTTCTGCCCATCAGAGTTGGCGGCAACAAGGGCTGGATTCAGTGTCTGGGGGTTCCTTTTCAATAACACAAGGCAAAACTTGCTCGAGCCCCCACCCAGTGACCTAGGACAATTACATACCACTCCCCTGGGTGCCTCTAAGAGGCAATACTTCCCCTCTTGCAAGCACAGAGTCTGAGTATAGCAAAAACCTTTTAATAAAGGAGGGAAACAATGCGGCATTATGTTGGGGAAACACTACAACCAGGATTCATAACAAAATCCATGAGCAAAGACCCACCCCCAAGGAAGTTTGACAGTGTCCTTTTCCCCTCATGGTCTTAAGTCCAGCAACCCAAAAGTCACCCAACCTGCAGTTTCTGTCCTTGGTCAGTGCAGCCCCAGCGTTCAGAAGTTCATCTGCAGCGTTCACCTCCTAGCCTGGGTGGAAGGGGAGAAGGTATGGGGGCACCTACATGCTCTGCTGCTTGGGTTGACTGCCAGTTGCCGTGCCTCTCCGCTAGCCATTCACCAATATGTCTTTAGCCCCATCCCCCAGTGATGTCAGCTGCTAGTAGGGGAGCCTCTGTGCTGGTGCATTCAAAACCACTAGCCTAAAGTAGGTCTAATGCTTAGACCTAGGTATCCTTGATTTCAGCTCTGCAGTACGTAACAAGATTCCTAAAGGAGTCAAAATTAGCTCTGTTATTATACAGGGCGGGAGGGGTGGCAAAGTGGTGTTTATGGCCCTCAGAAGGAGGCCTGCACAGTACCTGTCCCCATTTTCTCTTAATTCACTGGGCTTTGGAACCCATGTCCCTTGCCTAGTGAGTGCTTCTAGCTGAGGGCAGGTCCCTCAGGCATAAAATGCCAAGTATAGTTCTACTGTCCTTGGTTCACATAACCAGGATAACAACCCTTTATTACTTCTGCCCCAATAACAAAGAGACTGGGGATCCCACAACAGCCAAAGTGACCATTTGGGTAGGCAGGCAGTCCATCATGCTAGGCAGGGTGGGTGTGTCCATACAAACGAGATCAGCCCTGAAGTCCTTTTCCACAGCTCACCACCAGATGTCAGGGTAGAACTCATTCTGACTCTGCTTACACATACAAAACTGATTAAGCCTGTGGAACTCACTACTCCAAGATTCCGCTGAGGTCAAGAAATTATTAGTATTCAAAAAAGGGATTGGACATTTATAAGAAGAATGAGAACAGCCAGAGCTATAATAGTGAAGGACTAAAAAATGACAGGGCTACAACCAGCAATACAGCTATGTACCTACACACACCACACATTCCCCAACACCCCTGTGCTCCCCTGCCAAGATTAGAAACTCATAAGAAATCATCATGAATACTCAGCCTGAGATGCTTAAAGAGTTTACAAAGGTGGTTAATGTTTGTTTCTGTAAAGTGAGGTACAGAGATAAAAGTGACTTGTTCAAGGTCACACACTGAGTATGGAAGAAAGAAAATCACATGCCCTGTTTCCTTAGTCCTTGCTTTGACCCCCTAGATCCCACTCCCCTCCTGGAGCTGGGGACAGAACCCAAGAGTCCTGATTCCTAGCCCCTGCTGTCCTAAGCACCTGACCCTCCCCCCCCACCCATAGAATGGGTGTGTGTGTTGCTGAGTGGATTACTGTCTCTCCTCTCATCTGTGTAATTGTGGGGTAATTTGCATTGTAATTTTGTCTTAACAGTGTGTGTTATCTCTGAGGTAAAGCCTGTGTGCAAAGGTTCCTGATCACCTTGATTCCTCCAGGAAGATAGTTCCTCAGTCAGGGGCCCCCTACTGACAAAGGTGTCTCCATCTCTCCCTGGCTTTGCTCTGGGGCCTGTGCACTCTCCGTGGGACATTTCCATCATGGATGCGGGGGCAGGCCCTGGAGAGTTTTGAAGATCAGGGCACTGACCTTGGAAGAGGATGTGGAGTTCAATGGAGGAATGGAGCAGCCAGGCTGAGGGACTCTTTTACCAGGGCTGGGCTGCTGTGTTTGGCTCAGCTGGAGTTTTTCCAGGGGTTTCTTGTTCACTCCCAGGTGCAGGGCAATGGATACAGCTCCTCCAAATGCCTGGATCTCTCCTAAGACAGAAGCTCCTCTCCTCACGTGGAATCACCCCTCCCCTATGGCTTGCTGGGTAAAACCTTTGGGTATGGAGTGAATGTGGAGCAAGACGCACATTAAACAGCTGCTTAAGCTGTAGACAGTGCATGGCCTAGGAGGGTTATTCAGACTGAGAGCTGAGGCCTTGTCTACCCTGGGTTTTCAACCATTGGGAGTAGCTGCCAAAGCGCAAACTCTCTGTGTAGACAGGATAAGCCACTGTTTGCACTGATGGAGCTTAACCCTGCTTGAAACTAGGGTAAATTGCACTGACTTAAATCACAGTTTATGGGAGCTTTACCTGCCCTCTCTTGGAGGTTTGGGTCACCACAACTAATCCAGTATAGAAAAGGCCTCCCTCTCCTTTGGTTACAGAGTGTCCTGCTGGCAAGAAAGGCCCACGAGTGACTCTCACAAACTGTGCACTGGCTCACAGCCCAGAGTGGGATGTGCACAACATAACCGGCCCCACGCCAGACTTTCTGCCTGCCTTAGAACCAACTGCTTCTGCTCCACCTCACAGATCTAATGGTCTTTCTGTGCTCCCCTTGTCAGCACCGATGTGCAAAGCACAGAGAACTCTCTCTGTTCCTCCCCCTACCCTACAGAGTGACTCCTACCCCTCTCTGGGGTATGTCACACCTGCAAAGATCAGTCCCTGCAGAGGGATTAGTTAGAGTCCCCACAAGAATGTGTGTGTGGGACGGGGGGGGGAGGGGAGAGGGTGCTGTTAGGAAACAGAATGCACATGAGGGGATGCATGCAATGCTGCCACCACAGCCAGGCAGCCAGCAACTACTGCAGGGGTGAGCAAACTATGGTCTGTGGGCTGGACCCAGCCCATCAAGGCTTTGGATCCGGCCCAAGGGATTGCCACCGTGTGGTGCCACAGACTTGGGGGGGGGGGGGGGGGCAGAGGGCTCTGCCCTCGCCTGCAGGCACCACCCCCCACAGCTCCCCTTGGCTGGGAACGGGGAACCGTGGCCAATGGGAGGTTTGGGGGAGGTACCCGCAGGCAAGGGCAGTGCGCAGAGCCCTCCTCCCCCCCCCCCCCCCCCCACAGGGGCTGCAGGGACATGGTGCCAGCCACTTCCAGGAGCGGTGAGGTGCAGGGCCAAAGCAGGCAGGCAGCCTGACTGAGCCCCGCTGCGTGCTGTTGCCACCCCGGAGCCGCTCCAGGTAAGCGGTGCTGGGCCGGAGCCCACACCCCAAGCCCCTCCTGAACCCTGCACCCCACCCCCCTGCCCTGAGCTCTGTGCCACACCCCTCCTGCACCCCAACCTGAGCCCCCAACCCCCTGCCCTGAGCCCTCTGCGGCAGCCCCCACCCCTCCTGCACCCAAACCCCCTGCCCTGAGCCCCCTCCCACAGCCCCCTCCTCAGAACCCCCTCGCACCCCTGCCCTGAGCCTTCTCCCACACTCTGCACCCCCTCCTGCACCCCAACCCCCTTCCCTGAGCCTCCTCGTACACCCTGCACCCCTCCTCTACCCCAACCTCTTGCCCTGAGCCCCTTCCTGCACACCACACCCCACACTCCCTCCCACACCCCAACCCCCTGCCCTAGCCCTACATTCATGGCCCTGCATGCAATTTCCTCACCCAGATGTGGCCCTCAGGCCAAAAAGTTTGCCCACCTCTGGACTAGAGTGTTTATAGCACAAAGAGAAGATCTGCTCAGACCTCCTCAGGTCCCTTCCAACCCTGGTATTCTATGATTCTATCCTTTAATCCCACCCCACTACCACCACCCAAGGAGCCTGTGAATGTATGAAGAGGAGTCTGATGTCTCCTAGTCAGCCAGTTTAAGAATGATGTGCCAGATTCCCCTCTCACTCACCCTGGTGTAAATCTGGAGGAATCCCATAGAAGTAAAAAAAGTTACACCAGCAGAATTAGGCCCGATGTGTATGTTGTACAAGTAAATAATTTAAAACTTTCTTTTAGTGCAGTGACTCAGTAGATCCCTGGCTTAGCTGCTTCCTAGGGCTCTTTCCTGTTGTGGAGATGGTTTTCCATGGCAGGACCAGGTGCCTTCTGGAAACCCAGATGATATCTGATGCTGGGTGAACATGACACACTAAGTAATGCTCAGCAGAGGGTTTCACTCAGTCACGGGGTGGAACAATTATATTTCCATATTACTAATCTCCTAGCTCTGGTAGTGTCTGCTCATTCTTCGGTTTCTGCCCTCAGCTACTGCTGCAGGAACCAAAGTAGGTTGAAAACTTAATGGAAGCAATTGAAAAAAAGTGTTGACAATATTATTAACCAGCCCTGTTCTTAATGCAAGGCCTTGTGGTTAAGGCATTGGGCTGGGTTTAACTACTGACGCTGTCACACACTCCCTGTTTGATCCTGGGCAAGTTACTGATCCTCTCCAGACTTCAGTTCCCCAGGTGATAACAATCCTTTGTGTGTCTGTCTTGTCTATTTAGATAGTACCTGCCTTGAAAAATTTACAATCTCTTGCCTAGCACCATGGGGCCCCAATCTCAGCTGGTTCCTCTAATATAAATAACAGCCTGGGGAGTCAAGAGAGCAAGAAAAGAGCACAGTGGGTAAGAGGGGAAGAGACTCACCCTTCACCTTTGCAATCTAGTTCAGCCGTGGAATCCCTGCTCCTGCAATGGCGGGATGGGGGTGGTTTGGATTCCAGATGAAAATTGGTAATTTAGATGCCTCGATAGCAAAAGTTACCCAGTGGAATGGGGGGTTCTGGGGCTCAGGAAAGGGGGGTGGTTGCCTGTGGAGTGGAGAATTCTCCAGCTCCAAGCATGGGGTGTGTTATGCTGGGATGCTAGATCCAGGTGATGAGGCAAGCTTCTTTGTGTGGTACAGAGCTCTAGACCCCAGGTAGGTTTCTAGGTCCTGGGAAATTTGCTGTCAGGTTGAGGATCTGGAAATTTAGGGGTTAATTTCCCCTCCTGTATACAAGGCTCTGTGCCAAATCCATTCGCTGCAATGCCAGTAGCACTAGGACCAGCTGGGGAGCAGCAAACGGACTCCCTCGTGGCTCTAGGGCTGGCGGCAGAAGGGGGACACTTTCCCTCCTGGCTCTAGGGCTGAGAGTCAGGCAGGGGGTTGGGAGAGGGATCCCCCTTTCGCTCTGGGGATGGAACGTGAGGCGGGACACTGGAGGGGAAGTGGGTGCAGTGGGGCGGGGGGAGCCTCGCCCTCGCTTCCTGCATTTGTAGCATCCCATGCCAACAGGTGCCACCCAAGGGGGGCAGGACAGAGCGGAAGGCGCTGCGCTGGTTTACGAGGCCTAAGTCTGACGTGAGAGCCGGAAGGGGAGTAACGCCGCCGTGCCAGGATTCTGGGGTTGTGGCCACGGCTCCTAGCCAGCCAGAGAGATTTCCCAGCCAGGCTCTGCATGGACTAACTTCAGTGAGGGCGGGCTGAGTCCTGGGGTGTGTGACTTAGCAGCCCCTCCCCAGCTCCTTCCCAGCATTCATCTGTCATGAGCTCGCACATCAGGGAGAAGCGGCCAGAACAGAAATGTGGATAGGGAAGAGAAAGAGAAAAAAGAACTGCTCCCCCCAAATGCCCAGCGAGATGGGATTTTTCACAGCACTAGGAGAGGAGTAGGGCTGCCAGTGTGGGTTGTTTCCTGAAGGTTTCATCTCATGACATGATCTTTAAGTTTCTTCCTGGAGACTCCAGGACAATCCTGGAGGGCTGGCAACCCTAGAAAGGAGAGTGACATGAAAGATGAGGGGAGCTGGTGCAGGGGAGGAGAAGGGACCAGCATGGAGATGCAGGCACTGGCTGTGCCCTCTGTGCTCCTCACTCTGGGTGAGGTCCTTCCACTGGTAACGATTCTGGTTCAGTCACTGCAGCGGCGCAGACAGGAGCGAGAGGTCGCCCCAACAATCAGTGTGTCACTGCCTCTTTCCCTCCCAGCTCACTCTCAAAATAAACCAGTCTACTCTTGCTTTCTCCAGGTTCTTTGTTTCCTGTTTCCTCTGCTCGAACGTGGCATCTTGTCCCTGGAGGTTCTGGTCAGGTCATTTAGCACGTTTGGCGTTTGCTCCCCTACCTACCCTCCCCACCGGGGGAAACTGAAAGATGTATCCCTGTTTCTTCTGAAATACTGCAGACCCGTTTTCCTGCACATTCAATAGCCTCCCCCTCCCCCCGAGTGTGTGAGGGGAGCATTTGGCAGATCCGCAGGAACGAGTGATTGACGCACTGTGCCTAAAGCTGGGGGGTGGCACGTTCCTGGGATTTGTTCCTTGCGGTTCTGCAGCAGCCGCAGGCAAATGGTGAATTCCTGACTCGCACCCTGATCTCTTGTCCGCGGACCTGGGCAAATCAGCGGGCAGGAGGTGAGAGGACACCCAGCAAACTCGCACACCTGGACGAGGAGGGAGAGCAAGTTGTGGAAAGGAGTGTCTTGTTAGGCCAATGAAGGAGAAGGGGAGGGTCTGACGCTCCTCGAGGAGCCTGCTGATTCGCTGTCACATGTTAGGGGTGGGACTAGAGCTGGGCAGTGAGAGAGGGTGAGCTGTGACTCCGTGACGTCACTCTGCAGTGGTCAGGCTGGAAGCTGCAGTGCTTGTGTGGTGGAGAGGCGGAAAGAGGGGCGGGCACACAGCTCAGAAACTCACAACACTGTTGCATTGCCCCCTTGTGTGTGACCCCCTCTCTCCCCGTAACCTCCCTGCAATGAGCCCACATGGCTGATTCCAGTCAGGAGCCAGTGGCTGGGATCTAGACAAGTTCACATCGGAAACCCAAGATGCACATTTCAACAGGGAGGGAGATTAACCATTGGAGCAGCTTCCCGAGGGTCGTGGTGGATTCTGCATCACACCTTCTAAGGGCTTATCTATACACAGAAGTTTGTACAGTCTGCACATTGGTTTAACTGAAATCGTCGGTATAAAAATAGGTTAAGTGAAACTGATACAACCTCTGTACTCACATTGGTTTAAAACTGGTTATATCTCAGAACTGCTGTAAACCAGGTTTCAGCTGATGTAAGAGAGTCCACAGCCAAAGTTGCACTGATATACCCCAGAGGTATGATTTCTACTGATTTAGCTAAACCTGGGCTTGTATACACTGCCACTCCCCCAGCGTGGACACCCTTATTCTGGTACAAGAGCAGCTTTTTGTTGTTGTTTGTTTTGTTATTTTTTGTTTAGCTTAAACTTATTTCTAAGTGGCATAAGTTAAACTGAAAAAAGGGCACTCTGCTATAAAAGTGTATACATGGTGGGCTATATCAGCAGAACTATATTGATATAATTGTGTAACTTTGATTACACAAAATTTCCCCATATAGACAAGGCCTTTTTCCAGTAGAAAAGTGCCTTTTTCCTGTTTAGTTTATGTCACTTGGGAAGGGGTTAAAGGGGTATAAGAGTGTCTATATGAAAACTTACACTGGTATAACTAGATCAGCTTAGTTGGGAACATGTTCCCACATAGACAGAGCCTTTGTGTACAGACCAGGCCTAAATTGAGATTGGGCTGGTCTTTCTGAAAGCCTTGCACTGGTTCAGCCACAAGTTATTGGACTCCATGCAGGGATCCCTGGGGGAAATGATCTGGCCTGTGTTTATGCAGGAGACCAGAGTACATCATGATGATCTTTTCAGGCCTTAAAATCTGTGATCAGCAATAGAATTTAGGGGACATCAAATTTGTGCAGACTGTAGGTAATGTGGGGACTGCAGCGAGTGTCCTCCCTCAAACTGACGGACAATTGAAAGGTGAGGGCATGAGGACACCAACCTGGGCATGGTGCTGTGGAATAAATGACACTGGCTCAGGTTGTGCTGAGCACCAAGGGGCTCGGTACGGAAGTGTCTTTCTTGCTACTCCCCCAAGGAGCAGAAAGCACAAGGCGACCCAGCCAGGGCATGAGGACCTATGCTCATGGTTGGATTTGTATGTCGAGGCAGATGCAGGGAGGGCAGTGGCCTCCCATTAGGTGGCTGTGGGCCCTGCAGGAGAGGAGCAGAGCACCCCAGACTGTGGGAAAAGGAGAAGGGTTTCATGGGCTGACCCTGTTTGTTTCTTTTCCCACAGAGAAGTTCCTCCCACCACATGCCTGCTGGGTGCAGAGGGTCTGATCAGTGTGAGCTCACCATCCTTCTCCAGGTGAGTGACCAGAGCGATTCCTGGCTCCCTTCAGTAAATGGGGAGGAGGGGAGCTCTGAGATCTGTTCCCCATTGACCCCATGGGGGGAGGGGTGTAATGGCTCCATCCTGCCCTCTTGCGTGCAGAGGGGGTCCTGTCCCCTTTCAATGGCTCCACAGAACCTATTGGACGAAGCTCCCCCATACCGATTGGCTCTGGCACTGGGGGTGTGTGGAAAGGGAGGGGTGGGGACCACCAGCCAGGCTACATAGCAGGCTGTGATTTCGCTTTCCTATTGGGGTATCTGCCTCTCTGGCCATTTTGGAAGAGGGGGAGAAGATTCCTGGACTTGCAGCTAATTTGGTGCCTGGCTTTGGGGAGAGTGAAAACAGAAACACAGGGAGCAGTAAGGGCCAGTTTCAAAGGGCAGCTCCACTCTGTGCACTGGGTCCCACAAAGGCCCCTCTAAGAAGTGGCAGAGGAGCAGCTCTCCATTGTTCTTGGGTGCTGGACTGGGTCTCAGAACAGTTCTCATGCCCAGCAATCCACAGCCCCCATGCTGGGCCTCCTGCAGTGTAGAGGGGTGAGCTGCCACTCAACTCTCTTCCTGAACCCTTCCCATCATTGTACAGACCCTCAGAGTCATAGGGGGAGAGAGGCAGCTGCATTGTGTGCTCAAACCCAGCTGGCTCTTCCACAATGGTGGCGGCACAGCCCAGGGGCTGATGAGCCGCAGGCGGGTCTTCAAGAGAGCATCCAACATAACTGGGCTGATCTCTCACTGCTGCAGGCTTCTGCTCCTCAGAAGAAGCTCCAGTCTCATCTGCTGCCATGTTTCCTGGAGGGCCATGCAGATTGGTCCTAGCTCTCTTTTGGCTGGCACTCAGCACAGTCCACTCAGCAGCTAACTCTTCCCAGCTGTGCCCGACTCAGCAGCCAGGTAAGGAGGCAGCTGCCTATGTGCCCTTTCCAGGCAGGAAATATCTGTGAGGCTGCCCACAGTGCATTGAGGCTTCCCGGGGCCTCCCTGACACACCTTGTTAGGCAGAGCTGGAGGGAAGAGGCTGGTGTGTTACAACGACGCCATCGTAGGTTTCCATAACACAAATCACACGCTATGGAAATCGTAGTCATCTCCAGGCTGAGCAACCGGAGAGGGGAAATGACATCCAGTCCCTGAGAACAACTGAGCCATCGAGCCAGGGGATAGGCCAGTCAGTGTGGCTCAGAGGAAGATCTGTATGGTGCTCATGGCCCAGGCAATAGGGAGAGAGGGAAAGATCCAGGGGAGGCCTGCTGGGGAGAAGATTGTGTTCAGCATTTGTCTTTACAGCCCATACAACATTCTGTCTGAGAGGATGAGGGCTATGGAGTGGCCAGATTGGACCAGAGCAAGGGTCCACCCAGCCCAATTTTCTGACAGCCAGTTCCACCAGAGTCAGAGGAAGAGACAAGAGACCCCCTAGTGAACAGTGATGGAGTACCTTACCCCATACAGGAAGCTTCTTTCTGACCCCTATCAATTAGAGGTTAGGTTCATTCCCCCAAACCGGAGGGCAAAATTCCTGCCAAAACTCTAGTTATTTTTCATCTTTACTCTTATGACTCTGAACATTTACATGGATAATCGGAATAGCCATTTTTTTTTTATCCTGCTAATCCCTTGGCCTCAATAAGCTATTATGGCAGTGAGTTCCAGAGGCAATTTGTGTGTTGTGTGAAAAAGTATTTCCTTAGATTAGTTTTAAATTTGTCATCTTACAGTGTCATTGAGTGTTCCCTGGTCTCCTAACACAAGAATAGAGTGAATAGCAGGGACTGATCTACCTTCTCTGTCCAGTTCATTATTATTTATATTTTTATCCCATCTCCTCTTACTCACCACCTCTCTAAACAGCCCCAGTCTTCTCAGTTTCTCTCCATAAAGGAGTCCCCATGGACCCCCTGGTTCTGATAGATCCTTGCTGAGGTGGGGGGACCAGAACTACAGGTTGGTTTCTCTGTGACTGGACTGGGTATATTGTGCTCTCCCCTCCCCCACTGGGGGGTCCCACCTCATTCCCTTTCATGCTGGGGTCTCCTGGCTCTGCTCAGACATGCAAAGAACTTCCCAGGAGCAGGGGCGGCTCTATGTATTTTGCCGCCCCAATCACGGCAGTCAGGCAGCCTTTGGCGGCATGACTGCAGGAGGTCCGCCGGTCCCGCGCCTTTCGCATCCCTGCCGCCGAATTGCTGCCGAAGCCGCGGGACCGGTGGACCTCCCGCAGGCAGGCCGCCGAAGGCTGCCTGACTGCCGCCCTTGCAGCGGTCAGCAGCCCCTCCCCACGGCTTGCCGCCCCAGGCACACGCTTGGTGCGCTGGTGCCTGGAGCCGCCCCTGCCCAGGAGCACAGTAGCACCAGGGATCAATTAAAATTGTTGCATCCTTCTTCTAGATGTCTCAGCCTGGCCTCGCCATTCCTGCTCCATCCCTGAGGGCTCCTCTGTGCAGATCCCAGTGAACATTTCCAGAAGCATGCCTGAAGTGTGTAAGAGAAACCACTACACTTCCCAGTGCGACAACATCCTGGTACTAAACAGCCAGAAACCACAATATTTCAACAGCAGCTTTGAAGGCTACATCACCTTGTCGGATAAGTACTTCACTGTTGAGAACATGAGCAAATGGCTTGAAGGAGACTATCATATTAAACACTGGAATGGAATCATTACAGCATCTGTCTCTCTGATGATGGCTGGTACGTTCTCAGAAGACTCCTTTTCCCCAGCCCGGGGACAGCCCAAGTGTTCAAACTCCAACCCCACCCTACCAGCTGCCAGGCTTGTATTGAGGCTATATGGGCCTCCTGCAGTCCTATCCCTGTGCCAGGACCCTCAGCCCATGCTGTGACGCTAACCCCCACTTGGAGTGTTGGTGGCAGGTGGGACCCCCGTCCCTTTCTGGAGAGATAGAGGCATCAACATGAGATTCCATTCTCCACTCCAGGGGTGGCAGCGCTCTTCCCCTCCTGCCACACATAGCGCCCCCTGCTGGGTGGGGCTGGCAGGGCCCCCAGAGCACTGAGGCTGGGAGTTAACATGCCAATGAGATGCATGGGGAGATCACCCCTTTCAGAGTGACTGTCTCAGGCTTGCTGCAGGCTCAGGCAACTGCTGCTGCATTGGCTACTCAGGTCATATTTTCTCTCCCCCACCACAAGGGCTAGAAACTTTTGAAAAATCCGCCCCCGCCTTGGTCATGAGCCCTTTGGTGCAGGGGCTGTCTCTCCCTGTGTATCTGTGCAGTGCCCAGCACAACGGGGCCCTGATCTCAGCTGGGACAGGGACTGTCTCTCCCTGTGTGCCTGTGCAATGCCTGGCACAATGGGGCCCTGATCTTAACTGGAGTCCCTAGTTGTTACTGAAATACAAATAACCATTTGTTACATTTTCTTCTCCTGTGCAATTTCTGTTTATTGAATCCTTTCTGGGATCCCATCTCCTATTCTCGCCATTCCAGATCCCACCCTATTCTCGCCTTCCACACCAGGGAGCCCCAAGACTACTGAGAGATCTGCCAATGGGACTGCAGAAGGGAAGAGTAAGTGAAAGGAAATTATTCCCTCTATCTGGTTAGCGCCATATGTTCCTCAAACGCTAGGGAAACTTGTTTCTGGATGATGTCCCATCATGTGCAAAATTCCAGTGGATTTGTCTCCATAAGCCCATGGAGTCCAGATGTATTCTGCTCTCCTTGGCCCCAAATATCACATGGGGAGTGTTTAATGTTAAGTTCCCTTTGGAAATTTTCACCACTTGAACAACTGTATTTTCTAAACAGAGGCAACGTGTGAGGCAGTCTCTCTAGAGGTTGGAGCAGTGGTCTAAGAACCAGGACTCCTGGGTTCTATACTAAGCCCTGGCACAGATTTTTTGTGTTAATCACATGACAGTGCTTTTACTTCCTGATTGCATGACAAATGTGGTTAAAGAAGAGTTAGTGTGGTTAAGTGGTGCAGGCATGGGACTGGTATTCAGAGATGTGGGCTCTGTTCCTAGCTATGCCACTGGTCTGCCGTGTCACCTTGGGTGAGTCACTTTGCCACCAGTTCGCCTCCTGCAGTATGTCTCTCTTGTCTATTTAGTGTGTGAGCTCTTCGGGGTCAGAGCTATCTCTCACTCTATCTGTGCAGGGCCCAGCACAATGGGGCCCTGATCTGGGTTGGAGCCTCTCGGTGCTATCATAATACAAATTAATTATAACAACAATAAAACATCACACAAGTTGGGACTATTTACAGTCAAGTATACAATTGGAAACTTGTGCCATGTATGGTTAAGAAGGTTACAGTACAAATCCTTTATTCCATATGATTGGTCTGCAGCCTGGGAATTATTCACTGGTGAAACTGACAGATAATATGACAGATTAGATATCTGAGAGACAAGGTGTGGGAGGTAATATCTTTTACTGGTCCAACTTCTGGTGGTGAGAGACACAAGCTTTCAATAAAAGATATTACCTCCTTCCACCCCTCCTTGTCTCTCTAATATCCTGAGACCAACAAGGCTACAACAATACTGCAAATAGATACTCAGATATAAATTTGAATCTGAAAGTCAAGAATTTTGCAGTTGATGCCTTCCTGGGGAGTGAACTGTGCAATCAAGGGGAATTAGTTTTGCAGTTGGTGTGTGGGAAACCTGTCAAGATTATTCACTGCAAATTATTCCTTCAGCTCTAATAGTAATACTGACCTACCTCCCAGTAACTAGTGATGATTAGTTACTGCTGGAAAAGAGCTTTGGGCTTCATGGGTAAAAGGACAAAGAATTAATATTATTTATCATTATTTCACTGTGCATTCCTCAAGTTCCCAATAAGGGCCCAATGCTGCGGACTACTGATAACCTCAATACCTTACAAAATCACACCCTACCTGAGATTGCATTGATCCTGGCACACTGTGGGGCGGGGAAGAAAAGTGATGGAAACCTCTTCCATTTCTATTACTCCAGTGATAACATGTCTTTCAGCACATGACTAACGTAAGATATTTCAGTCTTTGATTTATTTGTGGTTTTATTTCAGATTCAACAAACTCCACCCACTATGCATATTTGGCTCTGTTAGTGATGCCTTTTGTGATAGGTGGTCGGGTGCTATGGAAATATCTGAGACAGCACAATCCAGATGGACATAGATTCAGTCTCATTAGCCGGAAGCAGCAGGTCCCAGAAGGAATGAATGGATGTGCCCTCGCAAATGGAGACACACAAATGAATGGACATGCACGCACCAGTGAACAAGGCAATGCCAGTGGATGTCTGCACCTCAGTGAATATGGACATAGTGATGGACATGGATACACAAGTGTACATGTACACACTGATGGGCATATATACCCCAATGGACATGGACACACCAGTGAACATGGCCATGCTACTGTGCCTCTCTCTCAGGGAGCTGGGGCTGAACTGCACAGGCTCTCTGGTGAGGAGAATCCTCTACAAGCGGCGATAACCCCTTCCTAGTACATGATGCACATGGGGACAGACAGACATCATCTGCCTCAGCAATGTGGCCCACATGCATTTTTTCCACACAAACGGTGCAGGGGCTGGTGCTGGTAACCTCAGTTTCTGACTTTCAATTCACCACAGTGCCTGATTCCTCCTTGCTGTGTCTTATTACTGACTGTTTGTGATGCCTGGTGCAGATCTCCAATCCCCTTCCAGGAAGGGCTGAGATGTATATAATTGGCAGAGACCTACAGCCCAATTCTCACTTTAATTCAGCCTGTGGTTGAGCAGGGACAATCTGCAGACTTGGGTAGATGTCCCGATATCAGTCACACTCAGGGCAGTTCCCCCCAAGGCTCTCTAAAGATTCAGGCACATGTTGCTGCATTGGTTACACCCAGGGCAACTCCTGCCTCTCAGAGCAATTGCCTCAGGCTCTCTGCAAACCCAGGAGCTGTCACTGCATCAGCTACACTCAGGTCACATTGTCAGATATTTCTCTGCATCTGTGAGAGCTAGCAACATAATGGTGGTGTTTTATTAAAGGTGGGATTCTGCTGTAATCACATGACTCCAGAAGCTGGTGCCTTACTAGTAGATTTATAGTGCCTATGCCTTTTAATCCAGTCCTGGGCAGAGACTTGATACCTCAACAAACACATTCCCATCTTCACCTTCGACGTGCTTGGTGTATATCTGTCTATGTTCTCTTCTGAACAAAATTTAACCAGTCCTAGCAAAGAGTAGCTTTGCCAAAGTTTGTTGCTGCTTTCTTTGGGTAAGACAGAAATTTCTGAAGACCCTTGCTCACCCACACAATAGGGCATGGAGTTTATCACAGTTTAAGAGGGAATGTGTTTGGTCCCAACATTATTAATACTGGGCTACATACCATAAAACATGCTCCATTGATTACATATATACCTTCTCTCATAGTGTAAAGCCACACAGAGTCATATCACAATGAACAATAAATACAGCGCATGAGAGTCATTTGCCAGCAACCTTCTGCCACATTTTCTGGTCTTCCCACAGCCTAGAGAAACATTCTGTACTGCAGTCTGTCCATCCAGTCAGCCATATCATAAACCACATTCACCATGGGCGCGCCCTGCCCTGGCATCTGATACTAGTCCCTGCAATTTTCCTCTACTCATCCAAACCACATGTCCTGCAAACTCAAGTCTTCTTCATCTGATCATCTGCCATATATAATATTTATTTTATTTGTTAACATTTATTTTAGAATATTATTAATGTTATTAAATTGTGTATTGCATATAAATTATTATTGATTATTTACAATTACTCTAGTTATTTATATTCCAGTGGGACTGGGACCTCATCCATTGAAATGACAGCAAGGATTCAAAGCTGACATTAGTAACACTGAAAGTCCTCAGAAAACATGAAAGGACTCATAGATTTTCATAGATCCGTGGATTTTAAGACCAGAAGGGACGATTAGATCATCTAGTCTGACCTTCTGCATAGCACAGGCCAGAGAATTCCACCCAGTTACCCCAATTTGAGCCAATAATATGTGTCTGACTAAAGCAGATCTTCCAGATGATACCAAGCTGGGAGGGGTGGCAAGTGCTTTGGAGGATAGGATTAAAATGCAAAATGATCTGAACAAACTGGAGAAATGGTCTGAAGTAAATAGGATGAAATTCAATAAGGACAAATGCAAAGTACTCCACTTAGAAAGGAACAATCAGTTGCACACATACAAAATGGGAAATGACTGTGTTGCCAGCACAGAGTGCCCGAGGCAAAGCAACAGCGGGTTCGTTTTCCGGTGTGCTTCGCGTCAATAAACACACCAGGTGGAGAAGCAAACAAAGTTTATTTGGGATCCCAAAGCGGTGCTAGGAGACAGGCACGTCTCAGATCAAGCACATTAACAGGAACAGTTTTTCTTCTTTTATACATTTTGCAGTTAAGCCTCACCCCCCCCCTTTCCCCTCTAGCCCTCCCTTTCTCCCCCCCATTCCTCCCTCTACCCCTCCCGTCCCTGGTAATAGTTAAGTCATTCTTGGCAGCTATAAGCCTAGCTTGTTAGTAACTTCTTTAAACCATTATCTTGTCCTTTTTCCCTTCAGCCAGAAACATGCAGGCCTCATTATTACCGCTTGAGCAGGGGGTTGCACACAGATAACTGGTTGCTTACATATTCCAATTGCACCTGGCTTTTGAGGTTGATTAGAGTTTAAACATGGAAAGATAGAGTTTGGTTCACTTAGGCCTAGTGCAGGAAGGCTTCATTGACACTTTGTGGCCTTCCACCCTCCCGAGTTACCTAGGGTGATGCCTAGTGACGTCAACAACTCCCTCCTTTGAGAATACTCAACAAGCTTTTGGCTGAGTTTTCTCATATTCTGTGGACAAGATATGATTAAGTGCTATGAAGCTGGAGTCTTCAATGAGAGGGTATGCCGGGATTTTTGAGGAACAGGGGGGGCACAAAGCTTACGGAGGAGCATTTTAAAACAAGCAATCAGGAGGAGGGTGACCAGGCACAGTACCACACTTGTGAGGAGGAGACGCACAAGGCCACCCCCCAGTCCTCCTAGGTCAGGCAACCAACTTCAAAGGGAATCGAAAACCGTGGGTTTCCTTTCCTGGGCCTCCCACTGCTAAAAGCCCGTTTGGCTGACAGGACGTGCTTGTTAATGTCCTGTGAGTTTTCTGGAACATAAGTACAACATTCATTCCCAATAAGGGCACACACCCCGCCCTGGGAGGCTAAAATATAATCTAAGGCCTGTCTGTTTTGCAGGGACAGCAACCGGAGCTGGTATAGCTTTGAGTTAAGGCTCTTTTTTATGGCTAAGGTCTTATTGGCATACTTGGTGAGAAACACAGAAAGCCTACGATAAAATTGAGTTAGCCATCCCACCCCATAGGATGGGAGGAGGATCATACCCAACCTGTCTCCTTCCTTAATGGGCTCTGAGGTGGCATACAAAGATTTATGCTGCCTGGGGTGGCCAGGGGTTGTCCCTTAATGCATACTGGGATTCAATGATACAGTTTTGTGACAAGGGGGTACCCGAGGTATTTCTTCCCCTACTGAACCATCCCCAGCAGATATCTGACCAATTTTGGGGGACCACCCTCCAGGGTAACCCTGCTGCGTGGTGCGGGATTTGGGAGCATACTTAGCAGTTAGAGAGGTTAAATTCTTGGGCAAAGCAAACCTTCAAGGACTCATATGTGTTTGTTTCCAAGTTAGTAGGGATCCCTTTCCATCCCACATGTGCCTGGGGGGAAATGGGAGGTAACGAGAGGAGTGTCCCTATGGCAAAGAGTACCACTGTGGCGGACCCTGGACCTGAACTCATGCTGGGCAGGTGACCCTAGGGCCTAACAATTACAATTCCCCAAATACCCACAAAATATCAATTACCAATAGTAGGCAGATTAAAAACAAAAGGACTAGGCCACCAGGTTAGGCTGGCCCTGTGAGAGTAAACACAACCAACGCTTAGAGTTTTCACGGGGAGTGCACTGAGACTGTCCAAAGAGACCACAGGGCATTCCCAGCAGGCCTTATTGTCTTTTGAATAACAGTTTAAATCTCAGGTCGTCGCTGGTAGTCCTTTTCCGTAGGCTGGACGGTCCACCGTTCAGGAGCGGGCACTGCCTTCAGACGGGAGTGATGAATCCAGTTCTTGTGTCCCTTGACCTTTGCTGCTGTGTGGGAGACCAGCAGGACGGTGTGGGGTCCCTTCCACTTCTCTTGGAGAGGCTTGTCCTTCCAGGTCCGAACGAGAACGGAATCGCCTGGCTGCAAGGAGTGGACAGGGGCATCCAGCGGGAGAGGCTGCAAATCTCTGGTATACCTGTGGAGAGAACAGAGAACAGCAGACAGAGAGCACATATACTGAGATAAGAAACCACAGCCTACCTCCCACTCCCCTGCCAGAACCGGTGTACCATTCATAGGCCATGCCCTTCCAAACATAATCTCGAAGGGACTGAGCCCTAACCTGCCCTTTGGGAGAGTGCGCATGCGGAGCAAAACAAGGGGTAAGGCATCAGGCCACTTAAGGGAAGCCTCTTGGCAGACCTTTGAGAGGTGCCGCTTAAGTGTCTGATTTGTGCGTTCCACTACTCCACTGGCCTGCGGTCGCCATGGAGTGTGGAACTTCCAGGGGATTTGCAGGGCATCTGATATCTTCTGAACAACTTGGGATGTGAAGTGTGTTCCGTTGTCAGATTCCATCCACTGGGGGAGTCTGAAGCGGGGAATGATCTCCTTGACAAATTTCAGAGCCACCGTCTTGGCAGTGTTGGTGGTGAACAGGACTTGGAAAGGGCCTTTCCAGTGTGGAGCCAAAGCAGTTTTTCGTTGATGGACCTTATGTAGACTCTGTCTCCTTATTTCAATGAATGGCAGGGCTGCTAGGGTCTTTGGGTAGCACTTCTTTTATCTGTGAGAAAAGAAACCTAACACATTTCATTAATGCCTGACAGTGTTTTGCAGATCTCATAGTTGCTTGGGCACATTCAGGCCCCCCTTTTCTTGGTTGTCAGCCAAGTCTTAGCTCTGGGCAGTGTCCTTGGATGGTGCCAGCATCTTATCTTTGGACTGAGCTTGCTAGCTATATTTTTCCCCTCAGATAACTCGTTCTGTTCTTTTTCCTGCTCTCCTTCTTGGCTTCTTTTAACTTACAAAGGAAACTTCCACTCTTCACTCATACACCTTTTCCCAACAATGAACACATACACATTGCCATTATCCAGCAAAATAACTTCTATACAGAGCTTTGGAGCAACAAACCAGGATGAGCACACCCACTTTTGAGGAGTCCAACAAAGTTCAGGAGGCTCACAGTGGCTTTAAGGCAAGGGGTGAGACCCACAGCAGCAATCAACAAGTCATCCACATATTGCAGGAGGAGGACCCTGTCCTCATTGTCCCACTCCTCCCAGTCTCTGGCCAGGGCCTGGCCGAACAGAGTGGGGGAATTTTTAAATCCCTGGGCCAGCACTGTCCAGCAAAGCTGCTTTTTAACCCTCCTTTTGTCTTCCCACTGGCTCCACTCTGGGGCTTGCAAAGCTGAGGGCTCAGTTGCAAGAGTCATTATCCAGGCATTCTCTGGGGGTAAGGTGAGGGTTATTTAATCTTGGGTGAAATGCAGGGTGGCTCCTAAGCGACAAAGCAGGTCCCGTCCCCGTAGAGGCGTTGGACAATCAGGGAGGTAAACCAGTTTGTGAAATAGAGTTTTGTTTCCCAAAGCACATTCCGCTGGGGCATATACTGGGCACTTGGTTCCTTTCCCTGTGGCACCCACCACAGTGAGGGAGTCTGACACAGGCAGCTGCAGGGGTTGGTTTACAGCAGTTCGTGCAGCTCCAGAGTCTATTAAGAAGTCTATGTCTGAATCTCCCACCCGCATTTTTACTCGGGGTTCCGGGGGCAGGATAGTCCGTCTCCCCTGACACCCCTATTCTTGATCCTCCGCTGCCATCATAGGGGTACCTTCCCTTTCGGGGCACTCATTTTTCCAATGTCCCTCCTTTCGGCATATGGCACACTGGTTGCGACCCAGACGCCTTTCCTGTGAGCCAGGGTACCCACGTCCTCTCATTCCCCGGCCCCTTCCACCTTCCTGGAATTTTCCCCTGCCACCGGCCTGTACTGCTGCAACCATAATTTTCGCTTGCCTCTTTTCCTTTTCTTTAGACACAACCTGCTTACGCTCCACCTCAGACAGCAGGGTCCGCATAAGGACATTACAATCATTCCCGTCAGGCTTACAGCTAGCCAGGCACCCTTCAAAGACCAAGATAAACTTGCTTGGGTTCATAGAGAATTCCCCTGCCTGTGCCTTAAAGGCTGCTAGGTCCACCAGGTTAAAAGGCACATGGGTGTAAACCTGCATAGTAGTGGCCTGATTCCTATCTGAGCCATGTCTGGACACCACGGTCTCACTGATCAACGGATAAAATTCCAACGAGGGGGCAATCTCTGGGAGCTGAGACACCTTGTCTTTATATGGTGGGGGTGTGATAGCCGAAGGGGACACCGGACCTGCCATTACAGCTGTGGGGGGGTTCTGGGGACTAACAGTAGCTACTACCGAACCTGTCGGAGTCAAATTACACTTTTGCAAAATATCTAACCTATCTCTTAGCAACATAAACAACTGTACATACATATGTTCATTCCATTTACCCGTTTGCTGACAAAACAGAAGTAATTGAAGGATCGTGTTATAATTAAGTGATCCTTCCGGTGGCCACCTTTCCTGGTCCTATAGCTGATATTGAGGCCAGTCTACTGTACAGAATCTTTTCAGTTTACTTTTAATCAATGGATCCGATCCAAACACTTTCCAGTTCACCAGAATGCATTCCAAGAGTGTACACCTTGCCCTGCCTGCACTACTCTGTCCCTGCCCCGTAGGGAGACACTGGGCGTCCCCAGGTCATAACAGGTAGACACTGGGCGTCCCCAGGTCAAGACAGATAAAGTCCCCACTGGACTGTTCCTACCTTATCCAAGGGTCCGGTTCTGCACCGTCGCCCTATCCACGGGACCGGTTCCCCACCGTCGCCCGCAGCTGCTTCTCCACTACTCGAGCGCGTTGCACCGTTGTGCCCTCCGGGGTCGACCAAACCATGTCTCCGCCGAGGCCCCCAGTAAAGTCACCGGTGCGCGCTGGGCGTTGGTCGTCGCCGCAATCTGTCGACCTCTGAGAGGGGTCCGGGCAAGGCTAAATTTCAGCCTCGAGCCCCACGTTGGGCGCCAAAACTGTTGCCAGCACAGAGTGCCCGAGGCAAAGCAACAGAGGGGTTCGTTGCCCGGTGTGCTTCGCGTCAATAAACACACCAGGTGGAGAAGCAAACAAAGTTTATTTGGGATCCCAAAGCGGTGCTAGGAGACAGGCACGTCTCAGATCAAGCACATTAACAGGAACAGTTTTTCTTCTTTTATACATTTTGCAGTTAAGCCTCACCCCCCCCCCCCCTTTCCCCTCTAGCCCTCCCTTTCTCCCCCCCATTCCTCCCTCTACCCCTCCCGTCCCTGGTAATAGTTAAGTCATTCTTGGCAGCTATAAGCCTAGCTTGTTAGTAACTTCTTTAAACCATTATCTTGTCCTTTTTCCCTTCAGCCAGAAACATGCAGGCCTCATTATTACCGCTTGAGCAGGGGGTTGCACACAGATAACTGGTTGCTTACATATTCTAATTGCACCTGGCTTTTGAGGTTGATTAGAGTTTAAACATGGAAAGATAGAGTTTGGTTCACTTAGGCCTAGTGCAGGAAGGCTTCATTGACACTTTGTGGCCTTCCACCCTCCCGAGTTACCTAGGGTGATGCCTAGTGACGTCAACAACTCCCTCCTTTGAGAATACTCAACAAGCTTTTGGCTGAGTTTTCTCATATTCTGTGGACAAGATATGATTAAGTGCTATGAAGCTGGAGTCTTCAATGAGAGGGTATGCCGGGATTTTTGAGGAACAGGGGGGGCACAAAGCTTACGGAGGAGCATTTTAAAACAAGCAATCAGGAGGAGGGTGACCAGGCACAGTACCACACTTGTGAGGAGGAGACGCACAAGGCCACCCCCCAGTCCTCCTAGGTCAGGCAACCAACTTCAAAGGGAATCGAAAACCGTGGGTTTCCTTTCCTGGGCCTCCCACTGCTAAAAGCCCGTTTGGCTGACAGGACGTGCTTGTTAATGTCCTGTGAGTTTTCTGGAACATAAGTACAACATTCATTCCCAATAAGGGCACACACCCCGCCCTGGGAGGCTAAAATATAATCTAAGGCCTGTCTGTTTTGCAGGGACAGCAACCGGAGCTGGTATAGCTTTGAGTTAAGGCTCTTTTTTATGGCTAAGGTCTTATTGGCATACTTGGTGAGAAACACAGAAAGCCTACGATAAAATTGAGTTAGCCATCCCACCCCATAGGATGGGAGGAGGATCATACCCAACCTGTCTCCTTCCTTAATGGGCTCTGAGGTGGCATACAAAGATTTATGCTGCCTGGGGTGGCCAGGGGTTGTCCCTTAATGCATACTGGGATTCAATGATACAGTTTTGTGACAAGGGGGTACCCGAGGTATTTCTTCCCCTACTGAACCATCCCCAGCAGATATCTGACCAATTTTGGGGGACCACCCTCCAGGGTAACCCTGCTGCGTGGTGCGGGATTTGGGAGCATACTTAGCAGTTAGAGAGGTTAAATTCTTGGGCAAAGCAAACCTTCAAGGACTCATATGTGTTTGTTTCCAAGTTAGTAGGGATCCCTTTCCATCCCACATGTGCCTGGGGGGAAATGGGAGGTAACGAGAGGAGTGTCCCTATGGCAAAGAGTACCACTGTGGCGGACCCTGGACCTGAACTCATGCTGGGCAGGTGACCCTAGGGCCTAACAATTACAATTCCCCAAATACCCACAAAATATCAATTACCAATAGTAGGCAGATTAAAAACAAAAGGACTAGGCCACCAGGTTAGGCTGGCCCTGTGAGAGTAAACACAACCAACGCTTAGAGTTTTCACGGGGAGTGCACTGAGACTGTCCAAAGAGACCACAGGGCATTCCCAGCAGGCCTTATTGTCTTTTGAATAACAGTTTAAATCTCAGGTCGTCGCTGGTAGTCCTTTTCCGTAGGCTGGACGGTCCACCGTTCAGGAGCGGGCACTGCCTTCAGACGGGAGTGATGAATCCAGTTCTTGTGTCCCTTGACCTTTGCTGCTGTGTGGGAGACCAGCAGGACGGTGTGGGGTCCCTTCCACTTCTCTTGGAGAGGCTTGTCCTTCCAGGTCCGAACGAGAACGGAATCGCCTGGCTGCAAGGAGTGGACAGGGGCATCCAGCGGGAGAGGCTGCAAATCTCTGGTATACCTGTGGAGAGAACAGAGAACAGCAGACAGAGAGCACATATACTGAGATAAGAAACCACAGCCTACCTCCCACTCCCCTGCCAGAACCGGTGTACCATTCATAGGCCATGCCCTTCCAAACATAATCTCGAAGGGACTGAGCCCTAACCTGCCCTTTGGGAGAGTGCGCATGCGGAGCAAAACAAGGGGTAAGGCATCAGGCCACTTAAGGGAAGCCTCTTGGCAGACCTTTGAGAGGTGCCGCTTAAGTGTCTGATTTGTGCGTTCCACTACTCCACTGGCCTGCGGTCGCCATGGAGTGTGGAACTTCCAGGGGATTTGCAGGGCATCTGATATCTTCTGAACAACTTGGGATGTGAAGTGTGTTCCGTTGTCAGATTCCATCCACTGGGGGAGTCTGAAGCGGGGAATGATCTCCTTGACAAATTTCAGAGCCACCGTCTTGGCAGTGTTGGTGGTGAACAGGACTTGGAAAGGGCCTTTCCAGTGTGGAGCCAAAGCAGTTTTTCGTTGATGGACCTTACGTAGACTCTGTCTCCTTATTTCAATGAATGGCAGGGCTGCTAGGGTCTTTGGGTAGCACTTCTTTTATCTGTGAGAAAAGAAACCTAACACATTTCATTAATGCCTGACAGTGTTTTGCAGATCTCATAGTTGCTTGGGCACATTCAGGCCCCCCTTTTCTTGGTTGTCAGCCAAGTCTTAGCTCTGGGCAGTGTCCTTGGATGGTGCCAGCATCTTATCTTTGGACTGAGCTTGCTAGCTATATTTTTCCCCTCAGATAACTCGTTCTGTTCTTTTTCCTGCTCTCCTTCTTGGCTTCTTTTAACTTACAAAGGAAACTTCCACTCTTCACTCATACACCTTTTCCCAACAATGAACACATACACATTGCCATTATCCAGCAAAATAACTTCTATACAGAGCTTTGGAGCAACAAACCAGGATGAGCACACCCACTTTTGAGGAGTCCAACAAAGTTCAGGAGGCTCACAGTGGCTTTAAGGCAAGGGGTGAGACCCACAGCAGCAATCAACAAGTCATCCACATATTGCAGGAGGAGGACCCTGTCCTCATTGTCCCACTCCTCCCAGTCTCTGGCCAGGGCCTGGCCGAACAGAGTGGGGGAATTTTTAAATCCCTGGGCCAGCACTGTCCAGCAAAGCTGCTTTTTAACCCTCCTTTTGTCTTCCCACTGGCTCCACTCTGGGGCTTGCAAAGCTGAGGGCTCAGTTGCAAGAGTCATTATCCAGGCATTCTCTGGGGGTAAGGTGAGGGTTATTTAATCTTGGGTGAAATGCAGGGTGGCTCCTAAGCGACAAAGCAGGTCCCGTCCCCGTAGAGGCGTTGGACAATCAGGGAGGTAAACCAGTTTGTGAAATAGAGTTCTGTTTCCCAAAGCACATTCCGCTGGGGCATATACTGGGCACTTGGTTCCTTTCCCTGTGGCACCCACCACAGTGAGGGAGTCTGACACAGGCAGCTGCAGGGGTTGGTTTACAGCAGTTCGTGCAGCTCCAGAGTCTATTAAGAAGTCTATGTCTGAATCTCCCACCCGCATTTTTACTCGGGGTTCCGGGGGCAGGATAGTCCGTCTCCCCTGACACCCCTATTCTTGATCCTCCGCTGCCATCATAGGGGTACCTTCCCTTTCGGGGCACTCATTTTTCCAATGTCCCTCCTTTCGGCATATGGCACACTGGTTGCGACCCAGACGCCTTTCCTGTGAGCCAGGGTACCCACGTCCTCTCATTCCCCGGCCCCTTCCACCTTCCTGGAATTTTCCCCTGCCACCGGCCTGTACTGCTGCAACCATAATTTTCGCTTGCCTCTTTTCCTTTTCTTTAGACACAACCTGCTTACGCTCCACCTCAGACAGCAGGGTCCGCATAAGGACATTACAATCATTCCCGTCAGGCTTACAGCTAGCCAGGCACCCTTCAAAGACCAAGATAAACTTGCTTGGGTTCGTAGAGAATTCCCCTGCCTGTGCCTTAAAGGCTGCTAGGTCCACCAGGTTAAAAGGCACATGGGTGTAAACCTGCATAGTAGTGGCCTGATTCCTATCTGAGCCATGTCTGGACACCACGGTCTCACTGATCAACGGATAAAATTCCAACGAGGGGGCAATCTCTGGGAGCTGAGACACCTTGTCTTTATATGGTGGGGGTGTGATAGCCGAAGGGGACACCGGACCTGCCATTACAGCTGTGGGGGGGTTCTGGGGACTAACAGTAGCTACTACCGAACCTGTCGGAGTCAAATTACACTTTTGCAAAATATCTAACCTATCTCTTAGCAACATAAACAACTGTACATACATATGTTCATTCCATTTACCCGTTTGCTGACAAAACAGAAGTAATTGAAGGATCGTGTTATAATTAAGTGATCCTTCCGGTGGCCACCTTTCCTGGTCCTATAGCTGATATTGAGGCCAGTCTACTGTACAGAAACTTTTCAGTTTACTTTTAATCAACGGATCCGATCCAAACACTTTCCAGTTCACCAGAATGCATTCCAAGAGTGTACACCTTGCCCTGCCTGCACTACTCTGTCCCTGCCCCGTAGGGAGACACTGGGCGTCCCCAGGTCATAACAGGTAGACACTGGGCGTCCCCAGGTCAAGACAGATAAAGTCCCCACTGGACTGTTCCTACCTTATCCAAGGGTCCGGTTCTGCACCGTCGCCCTATCCACGGGACCGGTTCCCCACCGTCGCCCGCAGCTGCTTCTCCACTACTCGAGCGCGTTGCACCGTTGTGCCCTCCGGGGTCGACCAAACCATGTCTCCGCCGAGGCCCCCAGTAAAGTCACCGGTGCGCGCTGGGCGTTGGTCGTCGCCGCAATCTGTCGACCTCTGAGAGGGGTCCGGGCAAGGCTAAATTTCAGCCTCGAGCCCCACGTTGGGCGCCAAAACTGTTGCCAGCACAGAGTGCCCGAGGCAAAGCAACAGAGGGGTTCGTTGCCCGGTGTGCTTCGCGTCAATAAACACACCAGGTGGAGAAGCAAACAAAGTTTATTTGGGATCCCAAAGCGGTGCTAGGAGACAGGCACGTCTCAGATCAAGCACATTAACAGGAACAGTTTTTCTTCTTTTATACATTTTGCAGTTAAGCCTCACCCCCCCCCCCTTTCCCCTCTAGCCCTCCCTTTCTCCCCCCCATTCCTCCCTCTACCCCTCCCGTCCCTGGTAATAGTTAAGTCATTCTTGGCAGCTATAAGCCTAGCTTGTTAGTAACTTCTTTAAACCATTATCTTGTCCTTTTTCCCTTCAGCCAGAAACATGCAGGCCTCATTATTACCGCTTGAGCAGGGGGTTGCACACAGATAACTGGTTGCTTACATATTCTAATTGCACCTGGCTTTTGAGGTTGATTAGAGTTTAAACATGGAAAGATAGAGTTTGGTTCACTTAGGCCTAGTGCAGGAAGGCTTCATTGACACTTTGTGGCCTTCCACCCTCCCGAGTTACCTAGGGTGATGCCTAGTGACATCAACAACTGCTTAGGAAAGAGTACTGTGGAAAGGGATCTGGGAGTCATAGTGGATCACAAGCTAAATATGAGTCAACAGTGTAATGCTGTTGCAAAAAAAGCAAACATCATTCTGGGATGTATTAGCGGGAGTGTTGTAAGCAAGACATGAGAAGTAATTCTTCTGCTCTTCTCCGCGCTGATTAGGCATCAACTGGAGTATTATGTCCAATTCTGGGCACCACATTTCAGGAAAGATGTAGACAAATTGGAGAAAGTCCAGAGAAGAGCAACAAAAATGATTAAATGTCTAGAAAACATGACCTATGAGGGAAAATTGAAAAAAATGGGTTTGTTTAGTCTGGAAAAGAGAAGACTGAGGGGGGACATGATAACAGTTTTCAAGTACATAAAAGGTTGTCACAAGGAGGATGGAGAAAAATTATTCTTCTTAACCTCTGTGGATAGGACAAAAAGCAATGGGCTTAAATTGCAGCAAGGGTGGTTTAGGTTGGACATTAGGAAAAACTTCCTAACTGTCAGAGTGATTAAGCACTGGAATAAATTGCCTAGGGAGGTTGTGGAATCTCCATCCTTGGGGATTTTTAAGAGCAGGTTGGATAAACACCTGTCAGGGATGGTCTAGATAATACTTAGTCCTGCCTTGAGTGCAGGGGACTGGACTAGATGACCTCTCGAGGTCCTTCCAGTTCTGTGATTCTATGATCTGAAGCCATCCACCCCTTCCCCTGGGAGTTTATTGCACTGGTTAATCACCCTGACTGTTAATATTTTTTGCCTTATTTCTAAGTATAATTTGTTTGATTTTAACACAGCGATTGGTTCTTGTTGTGCCTTTATCTGCTAGATTGAAGAGCCCGGTATCTCCTCCCCATTAAGGCACTTAACCAGGTAATCAAGCCACCTCTTCATCTTCTTTTTTGATAAGCTCAACTGATTTAGCCCCTTCAGTCTTTTAAGGAAGAAACACCTTCCATGAGCAGGTTATTCCATTATTAACTTTGTCTCAGACCCTGTGGATGACCCACTCATTGGAGGGTTTTAAAAACAGGGTTGACAATCGCCTGTCAGGGATGGTCTGCAGGTTTCCTTGGTGCTGCTTCAATGCAAGGGGATGGACTAACTAACTTGAGGTCCCTTCTAGCCCTACATTTCTATGATTCAAATCAAAGCTTGAGCATGTGAGCTGATGCTCCCTGTCAGGGATGTAGCTACAGGGATCCTGTGTCATGCTGTGCATATGGCCCTACATTGCCTGAAATTGCTCCTGAATATCAGCTGCTTCTGAGGAAGTTGCAATAAACCCCTGTAGCCTTGCCCCTCCACTTGGAATGACAGTGGAGGCAATATTGGCTGTTCTCTTCCTCTTCTGCCTCATATGCAGGCACCAACTGGGGGCCTGGTGGGGCCCACAGGGCAGTGTGGCTAGGGCTTAACACCCCACTGAAATGCATGGGGCAATTCCCTCAATGATTGTATCAGGCTCTCAGCAGACTCAAGCAATCATCGCTATGAGTTACATTTGGTTCATGTTTCTGAGGTTTTCTTCCCAACCACAGGGGCTTCAAACTAACTATTTTTTAAAAAATGGAAGTTTAGATTCTGATCTGATCACTGGACTCCAGGATCCTGTGCCTTTGCCTTAATCTGGCACTGCCATAAAGGTGACAGATGTACCTTCACATATACCGGGGAATTAACACCCGGTCAGAGCCTACCTTCATTTACACCCATTCAAACGCATTTATTTCAACAGAGCTACTCAGGCAGCACTTGAGACAGCTTTTTGGTCCCATATTTTGCCATTAGGATTCAGGTTGACCTCTTTACTGTTTTAATATCTTTTTCTCTTTGGGGTTATTTTGACTCAAACCCCACTAGAGTCAGTGAGAAGCTTTCTATTGTCTTCAAGAGGCTTTGGATCACCCCATTGTTATTTGACATAAAAAACCCAGTCTGAGGCAGGTCTGTCTCAGATGTTGTGTAGACAAAAAAACTACTTCCTTGGCCTACAACAAAAGGGCTGTTTTGTTACCTGTGTGGGGAATTTATCTGTTCAGGCCACAAAATCTGCTTCTCTATTTTCATATCTTGCAAAAATCCTATCCCTTGGAACAGAGCGGGAGATGTTCCCCAGTACAGGAAGGATTAGGGAGTGTTAGGGAAAAGGGAGTGGGGGATGGTCTCAGATGCCTTTTTTGCTTCAGTCTTTACTAAAAAGTTAATTGTGTCCAGATACTTAATGCAATTTATATTAACAAGCTGGAAGGATCTCAAGTCAAAACAGGGAAAGAACAGTGTGATGGGTTGCCCCCCTTTCCGGGGTGCCACCTGATGCACTGAGGCCCCACTGAACCCACCCATTCCACAAGCCTGGGCTCCCTCACCCTGTCCTGCTGCGCCCAGCCCTCAAGCCTTCTCTAGTACACACACAGATAGGGACACACTCAGATGTAGAAGCTCAGAGTTTGCAATCAGCTCTGTGTGGGAAGGCTCCACTCGGAGATTGCCTAGCACTCAAGTGAACACAGTCTCCGGAGTGTAAACCCAAAATTATATTGTCTTGTGCTGTATAGAGATCTATACAATGTAAGCTCATGAAATTCGCCCCCTCCCTCAATGTGGAGGAAGATATGAACAGCTTTTTGTTCCCCCCCCCCAGTTATGAATTGCACAAACTGGGTTTTAGAATAAACAAAACATAAGTTAATTAACTATAAAAAGTAGATTTTAAGTGATTATAAGGGATAGCAAACAGAACAAAGCAGATTACTGAGCAAATAAAACAAAACGTGCAAACTAAGCTTATTACACTAAATTAACTGGTAGCAAGTTCTCACTCTAAATGTTGTTTTCTGCAGTGTCGCCAACCCTATCAGTTAAACATCATGAAACAGACCCGAAAGTAAATCATGAAACTGTCTTAAAAATCGTAAGACTTTTTGAAAGGTTACGATTTTTGTTTTCTCTCCCTGATTTTTTTTAAACATCATCCCGTATCTGTGCAAAAATTTAGTTGAAACATAAATTAAATTTAAATTAATGGAGATATACTTATCTCCTGGAACTGGAAGGGACCTTGAAAGGTCATTGAGTCCAGCCCCCTGCCTTCACTAGCAGGACCAAGTATTGATTTTGCCCCAGATCCCTAAGTGACCCCCTCAAGGATTGAACTCACAACCCTGGGTTTAGCAGGCCAATGCTCAAACCACTGAGCTATCCCTCCCCCCCTAGTAATTTGCAAACAAATTACACCCAAAGGAATAGACTAGATAGGAGGCTCCCATCTCTTTCTCTTGATAGATGGAATGGATGCCCTTTGTGATACCTTACCATGCTCTCTCTGGACCTCTGGGCATTATGAGTCTGATTCACTGCTGCCCTCATTCACATCAATGCAAAGTGGATATCAAACCATTTTGATGTTGTGGTGTTTTGCACTAACTTTGGATTAGTGTAAATGACTATACACAAAGTACTTGGCAACAGTGGTTTTATACAGGTTGCAGAGTTTCTTGAAGGTCAACTGCACTGCTTGCAGTTTAATCTCCAGGTATTCCTTTCACCGGCTAGAACTTTCTCACCTGGGCTCAGCCCCTCCCCGCATCGGAGGAGAAACAAAGTTCCTTTGTTTCTTCAGGTATTTTCAGCAGTCTTCCTTCTTGGGCAGGGAGGCAGTGGAGAAGAACCAAGATTAACGCACGCCCCAGCCTTAAATAGGATTTGCATCTTTCGTTTCCGAGTCTGATCCCCACCCTCTTCCAGTGGAAAAATACCAGCAGATCAAGATGGTGTTCAGTACCAGGTGACAGGATCACCTGACCTTGCAGTGTCAAAGCAGAAGCCCAGGAAGCTTCACAGGAAAGTGGGAGATTAGCATCTTCAAAGACCTATTGTCCTTCCTAATGGCCCATCCAGGCTGAGTGCATACTGTCTGGTGGGCCAAGTGTAAACCACAGTTGTGATTGTTACATAGTCAATATTTCTAACTTCAGATATAGAAATGATACATGCATACAAAGAGGATAATCATAGTAAATCATAACCTTTCCAATGATATCTCACATGACGCATCTTGCATGAAACATATCTTGATTATGCCATATTCATTTCATAACAATGTTTCTATGAAGAATATGTGGTATAGCATCACACAAGTTAAAGATTATCTAGATAAATTAGACATATTTAAGTCAGCAGGGCCTGAAGAAATTTACTTTAGGGTACTTAAGGAACAAGCCAGAGCATTCTTAGAATCATTGCCAAGTATCTTTGAGAACTCACAGAGGATGGTGAGGACTACTGCTCCCAGATTATGACAGACGACCCCCCCTACATATTTTTCAGACCATTTTAAGAACTGCCTCCCACCCTGACCCTTCCAAGATCTCTCCCTTTAGCCTGGATCCTCCCCCGCTCCCTGCAAATCCTGCACTTTCTAGCCTATCTCCCCCACCCTCTTGTTGCTTCCTCATCAAAGCCTCCCTGTCCAGTTTGCATGTCCTGACCAGAAAATAGAATCTTGTCCCATCTCAGACTATTCCCCCTCCCACAAAGTGATCTTCCTCAGTCTGCTACTCCCTCCCACCAAAAAAAAATCTGCCCCATCTAGGCTGATTCTCTACTCTCACCCTGTCCCTGGATCTCCTTCTTTCCCCTCAGATGAAATATATCCCCCTCCCACCATCCCATCCCCCCCGCCTTGATTCTTTCCCAGAGTTTTTCTCCCTGAAAAATTGTCCCCTTCTTTCAAGCTGGTTTCCCTTCCCCATATAAATCAATCAATCACTCTCCCCTCCCTGATCAGCTCCTTCCTCCTATTCTCAAATCCTCCTCCCACCTTCCATAATCCCCCTCCACCATTTCTCTCCCCCTGAAGAAATCTTCCATTGCTCCTCTTTCCCCCATTTCCTCTCCATCCCCATCTCCATCACTGTACCAGGGGCATCTGAGGGCAGAGCTATGCAGAAAATTTCTGAGTTCATAGATACGAATGTGTGACCTGTCCCATGAGAAAGCTCCAGGGCCCTTGACCTGAGCAGGCTGCAGTGATGAATCCCCAAAGCAGCTTCATGCCTGCCCAGTAGGTGCACAGACTGGTGGCCCCTAGCAGCAATAGGTGGCAGTTACAAACTGCCTTTTCCCTGCCCATCCCATCCCTCAGCTAACTGTGGGGGGCTGATGGTGGGGAGAGGGCTCAACAGCCAGCTCAGGCTCCCCTCCTCCTCTCTTCCAGCTGAGGCATGGGACACCATTGTTCCTCCAGACTATAAACTGAGGCTGCGAGAGTCCCTTCCCCACTTCCCTGAAACCACATCCAGTGTCAGGACACCTGGGTTCTGTTCCCAGCTCTGCCCCAGGACCTGATGTCTGACCTTAGGCAAGTCCCATTCCCGATCTGTGTTTCAGTTTCCCCTTTGTTGTGTCTCTTTAGATAAGAGGGTCTGATACTTGTTTTCATGTTGGCTGAGCTGTGTGTGCTGTCCACACTGCAGAATCCAGGCCTCTGCCAGGACAGTGCCTTGGACAAAACAAGCAGCTGTTGAACAAAACAAGGTTGTTGTGTATAAAAAACATTCTTTTTTAAAATTATAAAGTTCTGTCAGTTTACCCAGCCCTGGGATCATCAGCCAGCAGAGCCAGCCACCAACCAGTAGGTTCTGGTCCACTAAAGCCTATCCAAGGACAAAATGTGGCTGCTCTTAACTCAGGGGCTTGTGGAGAATGCTGCTGCCAAGGGGCTTCAGAAGGGACAATCCCCTTCCTCTGTCCACCTCACCTGCTCTGCTTGTCAGCTCTTGGCTGACCACTGCCAAAGGGAGGATGGCTCCTGCCCCTCCCTGTGGGGGGAGGATGTCATTCCGGAATGGAGACTGGGAGCCAGTCACTGGTGTCCTACTGGAGGGGAAATATGTCAGTCCAAAACAAAGGCAGGAGATTGGCCAGGTCTCCAGGGTGACTAAACCAGTCAGCTGCCCTGGGAGGCAGTGCATTTAACTTTAAAAAGAGAGAGGGGCTGCAGGCACACCCAAGGCAGCAGCAGAAGAAGGTGGGGAGGGGGCATAGCAGGCTATGGCTGGGCAGCTGAACCAAGTTCCAGTCACAGCTGTGTGCACTCTAGCTCCAGGGCTTATGGAGGTTAGAGTGGGGTGTGGAGGGGGTGTGCTGCTGGGGACTTGGTCTGGGCTAGTTGTAGAGCTGGAGAGCAAAAGCTGACATACTGGATTAAAGCTGGGTGACCAGATATGTGTGAAAAATTGGGACACCTTTTTGGGGGGGAGGTACAGTTGTGTATATAAGACAAAGCCCCTAATATCAGGACGTCTGGTCACCACAGGTTAAAGGGGGAGAGGTGCCTGTGTAACACTTAGCAGGGTTCCTCTCCATGATCTCCCCATGGGATTGACCGGGGATCACCCTGCCTGGCTCCAACCATTGTTCTATTGCTAAGTGTGGTGTTTGTCCTGGGATCAATAGCCACTCTCCCCAGACTAATGCTTAGGGGCTAGGGATGGGAGCGCCCCCTTTCAAACAGCTGGGGCTGGGAGCCCAGACGACAAAAGACAATGAATCTCCTATCCTGGAGTAAAGGGAGGTGGGGGGAAGCATCTGACATTGGGCCACAAGCACAAAGAGTGTCATGTGGGAGTATCGGATCCCTAGTCAAGTGTATCTGGCTAAGCACCAGCCCTCCCCTTGTTGGAGCATTAAAAATTAACTGTTAGAATTAGAAACCTGAAAAATGCAGAGTAAAGGTAAGATTTCCATTCAAATACAACTGACCAGCTTTACCTCCCCCTCCATCCTTGTCCACAAAGCACCCTTCACTCCCTCAGTCAGTCCTACATACTGCTGCTCCTCCTCCATGAGCCTTTATACTTTTCTATACTCCTCATACACCTGTTTACAGAGCCTCTGTCTACCCAGAGCAGCTCTCTACAGCTGTGTCTAAGGGAGTGGGTGTGAGACTGGTGAGCACAAAAGAAGGGAGAACACTAAAATGCATTCTTTTCCCCATAAAAAAATATTATTTTTGTCTAAAACCTGAAAACCAGACTTTTTTTTCCCTTCAAGTTTTTATTTTTTATTTTTCCCCCCAACCTGAAGATAGGAAAGGTTTGGGGTCTACAGCTAGGGATTTCTGGAGAAGACATTTCTAAAGAAGAACAAATCTCATTTTCACTTTTGTTCAAATCTCCTATAAGTCACAAATTAACAGGATGTGGGGAGAAACGTGGAAATACAGGTGCTGACTGGCTAGAACAAAATCTGAAATAAAAGTGCTAGGGATGTTGCATTAATTTAACTAAATTATAAACTTATTAAGGACTAGTCTACGCTGTTTTTTCCCCTTGATTTAAGCAAACAGGTGTAAAAATTGGATTTAGTTGAATTGGTGCATGTGCTTGTATGGATGCAGTTCTATTGATTAAAAACTGTTTCTCATTAGAACTTGATCCAGTACATTTACTGAAAGGAGCTATATGAACAACTAAATCTATCCCTATTGAATTTCCACATTGTTTTAAATGCTTAAATACTTGAAAACATTTGATGGGAACTGTGACGGTTTCGGTCACAGAGACCCCCTTGGGACTGTCACCTGATGTGCTGAAATTACCTCTGAGCCCATTTTCCCTGCCAGCTTGGGATTCCAGAACCCTGCCTTGTTGAGCCAGACACACTAGCCTGTTGCAGCACAGACACAGGGTCTGGGCCACACCTCCAAAGCTGCAGACTTTAACTAAAAACAGCTCAGCAGGTTACTGTCTCCAGCACCCAGACATCCCGCTCCCAATGGGATCCAAACCCCAAATAAATCTGTTTTACTCTGTATAAAGCTTATACAGGGTAAATTCATAAATTGTTCACCCTCTATATCACTGATAGAGAGATATGCACAGCTGTTTGCTCCCCCGGGTATTAATCACTTACTCTGGGTTTGTTAATAAACAAAAGTGATTTTATTAAGTATAAAAAGTAGGATTTAAGTGGTTTCAAGTAATAACAGACAGAACAAAGTAAGTTACCAAGCAAAATAAAGCAAAAGTATGCAAGTCTAAGCCTAGTACATTAAGAAACTGATTACAGGTAATATCTCACCCCCAGAGATGTTCCAATATGCTTCTTTCACAGACTAGACTCCTTCCTAGTCTGGGCCCAATCCTTTCCCCTGGTACAGTCCTTGTTAGTTCGAGCAGACATCTCAGGTGGTAAGCAGGGGTTTTCGCATGACTGGCCGCCCCTTTTGTCCTGCTCTACTCCCTTTTATCGCTTTGGCACAAAGTGGGAATCTTTTGTCTGTGCTTGTCCCCACCCCTGCCTCATCAGTGGAAAAGTACAAGGATTTAGATGGATTCCAGTATCATGTGACATGGTCACATGTCACTGTAAGACCCCTAGTCTCCATTTTCCTGGGTTGGCCCACAGGTACACAGGAAGGTTTGCAGATAAACAAGCCATTTACAACCAATTGTCCTAGTCTATGGGAGCCATCAAGATTCTAAACCAACATTAATGGCCCACACTTTGCATGATTACAATAGGATCTCAGAGTTATACTTCATATTTCTAGCTTCAGATACAAGAATGATACATACATACAAATAGGAGGAATATATTCAGTAGGTTATAACCTTTGTTTGATACCTTACAAGAGACCTTTTGCATAAACCATATTCCAGTTACATCATATTCTCACATATAATCATGTTTCCATAAAACATATGGAGTGCAACATCACAGGACCATATATAGTCTGTGGGAGCTGAGAGCACTGATCACTGTGCAGGATCCAGGCACTAAGGCTCCAAACCTGCAGGAGGCTTCATATGGGTGCAGGGGGTCTGTTCATGGGGGGCTCCTTGGAGAATGAAGAGGCAGAGCCCAGGGTGATGTGCTAAGGTCCAGGAAAGAGCAACAGGATAAATATGGTTGAGTGATGATTGCAAACCACAAGCAATGCATTCACCAGAAAAAAATGCAGCAATGATAGCCTTCCCTGTAAAGAAAATCCCCTCTGCTAAGAGCATCCAGCTGTCGGGGATGGTAGAGACAGAGGAAGCTAATTTACAGCCATGTGTCTAGTTCATACTATGCTATGCAACAATGTTTCCACACACAATGTGGTTCAATGGCTGCAACAATGTGTCCAGTTCAAAGAGCAGCCAGTGTAACTAGCTGTATCAACCACAATAGGTCCAGTCACTGCTCCTCTCACACCATAACATTTCTTATTTTGGGTCCAAGTGGCAACTCTCCAGGCTTTCATGACCCACCTCTGTGCTGGAAAATGACAAATCAGGGACAAGACCAAGAATCAGCTGAGTTAAGCAACTGTGACCATGAAAGGTTTCAGAGTAGCAGCCGTGTTAGTCTGTATCCGCAAAAAGAAGAACAGGAGGACTTGTGGCACCTTAGAGACTAACAAATTTATTAGAGCATAAGCTTTCGTGGACTACAGCCCACTTCTTCGGATGCATATAGAATGGAACATATATTGAGGAGATATATATACACACATACAGAGAGCATAAACAGGTGGGAGTTGTCTTACCACCTCTGAGAGGCCAATTAATTAAGAGAAAAAAAAAATAAAAAAAAAACTTTTGAAGTGATAATCAAGCTAGCCCAGCACAGACAGACAGTTAGATAACAAGTGTGAGAATACTTACAAGGGGAGATAGATTCAATGTTTGTAATGGCCCAACCATTCCCAGTCCTTATTCAAACCGGAGTTGATTGTGTCTAGTTTGCATATCAATTCTAGCTCAGCAGTTTCTCGTTGGAGTCTGTATGTATGTATATATATCTCCTCAATATATGTTCCATTCTATATGCATCCGAAGAAGTGGGCTGTAGTCCACGAAAGCTTATGCTCTAATAAATTTGTTAGTCTCTAAGGTGCCACAAGTCCTCCTGTTCTTCTTTTTGTGACCATGAAGATCTTTGTCAGGACAGGCTCCCTAGGCTCCTGTCAGATTGCACTAAAGCATGAGAGAGGGGATCTGCACCAGGGACTGGGAAGGGAACAGGCATGCTCAGTGCATGGTGCAGACACACTGTGGTGATACTGAGGTGAAGAGCTTAGAATGGACCTGCTCAGTGGATGGCACTGGCCTGCAAGCACTGAAAGCAGGGTGAGGCTCTGGAACAAGCATTATCAATCCCCCTAGTCCATGCACAGCCCCTCACCTGAGGTTGGAGTGGAGAGCTGAGTGAGAACAGGCATTCTCAGGCCTTGTCTACACTACACAGTGTTGTCGAAAAAAGTCAGGTTTTGTTGACAAAACAATGGAGATGTACACACTGCAATGCTCTGACAAAATAAAACCACCTTGATGAGAGGCATAGAGCTTGTTGTGGCAAAGTTATATTGACAAATTGTCAGTGTAGACACCATTCTTGGTTATGTCACTGTAAATGGCCTCCAGATGGTGTCTCACATTGCTCATCCTGACCCCTCTGGTCAGCAGTTCAAACTTGGCTGCCCTGCAGCCAAGTACACAGGCAACCACCCCTCCCCCTTTAAAGACCTGGGAATTTTTGAAATTCCACTTACTGTTTGCTTGGTGTGGACAGCTCACATCACATCTTCCCAGCTGACCATGGCAGCTCCACTCAGCAAATGCTCTCCTGCTTGGATCACATCTGAGTTGTTGGATCTGCTGTCACTGTGGAGAGAGGAGGCTGTGCAGTCCCAGCTCTGCTCCAGCCATAGGAACTTTGATACCTATGATCAGATTTATTGTGGCATGCTGGTTATCAGTGCTATGTGAAGATAAAGGAGCTGAGGCAGGCATACCAGAAGGCAAGGGAGGCAACCCATTGCACCGAAGACCTGCCACTTTTATAAGGAGCTGGACACCATTCTTGGTGGCGACCCCACCTCCACCACCAAGAGCCCCATGGATACTTCGATGGGGCTGGAGATGGCTGACAGAGGATTCAACATGGAGGACAAAGTTGTGGATGAGGAAGTGGAGTTGGAGGGTGATGTGTAGCATATGGCAGGGTCATTCGGTGGTGCAGCAAGTCAGAACCTATTTTCTACTCCAAAGGGGT
Organism: Chrysemys picta bellii; assembly: GCF_011386835.1. NCBI lineage: Eukaryota > Metazoa > Chordata > Testudines > Emydidae > Chrysemys > Chrysemys picta. The sequence continues at coordinate 29,988,497 of NC_088802.1, read as the reverse complement.
CTAGCCAGTCTCATAGACTCATAGACTCTAAGGTCAGAAGGGACCATTATGATCATCTAGTCTGACCTCCCGCATGATGCGGACCACAAAACCTGACCCACCCACTCCTGGAAGAATTCTCTCCCTTGACTTAGCTGTTGAAGTCTCCAAATCATTATTTAAAGACTTCAAGTCACTGAGAATCCTCCAGCAAGCGACCCCTGCCCCATGCTGCGGAGGAAGGCGAAAAGCCTCCAGGGCCTCTGCCAATCTACCCTGGAGGAAAATTCCTTCCCGACCCCAAATATGGCGATCAGCTGAACCCCGAGCATGCGGGCAAGAATCTCTAGCCAGACCTTCTGGAAAAGTTCTCTGTAGTAACTTTTAATATCCCATCATTGACCATTGTTATTGACCTACTGACTAAAATCAGTCCCAGAAGTCCATCCCTGGCACACATGATGCAGGAGAGGAGAGCCCTGGTAAGTGATCTTTTTGAGTTGATGCTGCTTGATTATATGAAGTAGAGCTGTTCTTTTCTCTGTATATTCTAGTAGTAGGTGAAAGGATAGAAGTATACAAGACTAGCTGTTTTTGTGTGTGCTCTGCATTCCCCTGTGCAGCTAAGCAGTGTGATGGGACAGTGTGTTAAATGCACATGGAGATTTCACGGGAATCCTCCAGAGAGATCTCTAGGAAACTTTCCTAGAGGTACTCACCAATCCCCTGCCGAAGGTTCCTTGGCAGAGATGCTTCATTCCTTCCCCCATTGTAGGAATCTTTCCAGCACCACTCGGCAATTGCTTGTGCAGAGACCAAAGCAGCACACAGGCAAGCAGCATAGGGACCATGTCTGAAGCCACAAACATAGAAGATGTGCTCTTGCATCCTTGCTCACCTGCAGGAGTGAGATATCGGCTTCAAAGCCCCCAACCTGTGGAAAATGGGGGCAGAATTTACAATATTGTCACTAGTCATCTATGGTGATCCCCTTATAAAGCCACTAGACACTTTGACCCATCTTGAGCATTCACCCCATCCCAGGCTGAATACACCATATTTAAGGTGTTCGTCAAGGTGTGTGCTTGCCCAGGGACAATGAGAAACTGATTCATATGTAAAAAAGAGGAGTATTTTAGTAGAATGATTCAGTGCCTTCCATGAACTAACAATCATGCTTCTGTTTATTGTTTCTTGTGGTTCTAGAGATGTGGCCTTCAGAGGAACTCCCTAAACACTGGCAGAGTGCCTCCACCAAATAAGGAAGTGACCAAGGAGGATGTGTTCCAAGAGCTGCTCCAATCTTCAGAGGCAGAAAAATGAGAATGCAGAGCGTGGAGAAAGACTTTGAAGGAAAAATGTAAAATGGACAGGCAGGACAGAATGGAGAGCGAGGAGAGGAGTAATGGGCCAGGAGTGGATGATAATAGTGATGGAGGAACAAACAGAGATGTTGAAGTCCCTAATCATGCTCCAGACAGAACACATATGTGGTCACCCCTCCTCCCCCGAAGCTGATTCAGAACTGCTTTCCATGCCCTCTCCAAACTCCTCCCACACATTCCTTGCAACTTTCCGGAATGTCTTGGTACCCCATTCATTCCTCTCCTTCAGACAGCTTCGAAAATTATAGCTGGACTTACACACAGCTATGGGAGTCTACACTGCCCTGCACTGTTATCTCCCTTCCCACCAAGCCTTTTGTGTGTGTTGTTTATTGGTATTTAATAAAAATAAACTCTGTGAAAGGTAACCAATCTTTATTTGTTTCTTACACATGGTGGGTTTTGCTGGAAGTAATAGACAGTGGCAATTTGATTATTTGCTGACTAGAAATCCCAGTCAGAAATCATCACAATTTTCATGCAAGATGGCAAGTTAACAAAACATGGCAGAGTGCTGTATAGAAAGACACATTACTTGTGTTCATTGTCAAAATGTTGCCTCAAAGCCTCCCTGATTCGAATAGCCCCCATTGTGCCCCTCTAATAGCCTTCGTATCTGGCTGCTTAAAATCAGCAGCCAGGTGATCTGCCTCAGTAGAACATTTGGATACTGATGGGGGTGGAGGTTCATGGTTTATGTGAAGTTTGAAGGAGGGGTGTTTGGACAGAATTTGTTGTTAGATATAAGTGCCACTTACTCCTTGATGAGTACCCAGAATGAAAACCTGTTTGCCTCTGGCTGGAGTTAAGACCTTACAGGTATTCAATGAGGTACAGAGCATTGTTTCCTTTTCCAGAAATATTTTGTATTAGGTAGGGAAGAGGAGTAATAAAGGCAATTTGGCTTAATGAATTTGGGAAAAGAAGGGATCTTGGGAATTGATGTCTTAAGATAATTAAGAACGTTAGTTGATTTTGCTAACAGGGTTTTTTGGGAAACGCTTCCTGGCATATCCTAAGAACCAGTGGAGATTTCATCAGGCTACCAGATACATGGACCCTAAGGCATCTGAAGAGTTGGAGTGGCCCATATGAGCTCCAGAAATATTGGCAATTGCAGAGAGACATTGGGCGGTGTGGGCCAAGAATAAAATGTGTGAATAAGGAATGTATGCATCAGGAAAAGATAAGGTGTGAAGGCCATTGTTATAGCCAGAGTCAAGGAAGAAGAAGTAAAGAGACTTAAAGGACATCAAAGAATCATCAGGTACTGCTTACTATCCAGATGGCTGTTAAACTGTCTGGCATCACAGCGTGCATACATGCTTCGCAGTGTAAGAAGGCACCCCCCCAGCAAACCAATCACCTCAGGACCACGCAGAGTCAATTTTGACTCCAGAAGAAGACGTAGAGGAACAGCCTGCAATACCTTACCATCTACGCTCTCGTAAGGGTTGCCAGAAGCAGACGAGGACCTAAAGCAAGGCCCAAAAAGAAGCAGTAGTGAGCCTAGCGCCTGCTGCCTGGTGGATGTAAAACCGTGACTGCGGTTCCCTCAGTTGAGGTTGTCAGAACCGGAAGGGCCTTGCCTGCAACATGTGCCTCTGGTGGCGCCTGTTCCTCGGCTGCTGGTGTCTTAAGGTCTGGGGAGTCCACAATGACAATTCTTTTATCCAGCAGCAAGTGTGGATAGCTCAGACTCTTAATATTTCTAATTGCTGGGTCTGCAGCCACATCCCAGCTCCAGCTTTAGCATATCCCTGGGTGGAACAGCCATTTGTGTGTGAAAGTGAAATGAATTATATTAAAGAAATAGAATGAATTAAAGAATGCTGTATGTACCTTTAAGTAGAAATGAGAAATGCTGCAAGCCAGGGGGGCAGGAAAGCAGACATTAACTGCTTAACTTGCCACTTAAGGGCAATTGGTGAAGCATTAGTCTTAGATCGATAAGAGTTAACAAGGAAGCAGGATATACATATTATGCTCCATGCATATTTTACAATTTTGCTCTCTCTGTCCCTTTGTTTAGTTCGCACCCTTTTATATGTATAAATAAGACTGTTTGAATCTTGCATGGAGGCTCACATTATCTGAATGTATTAGCAGAGCGCTGTGCTAATAAAACAGAGTGGTCTGACAAACTATGAGTCCTGAGTCTAACTTTGACAATTTGGAGGTTCCACCGAGATGGTAACCGTCTTCACTGGGGCTGTGTGATTCCTGACCATTTTTGTAGGACGACCGTGGTAGCCAGCACCTGGGCATTTGGCCCGAGCGGTCCTCCTCCTGAACGGAAGGGTGCACGACCACAGTGAGGTCTACGCCATCGAACCTGTTGGTTCCCACTCTGTTCTGGTAGGGATCCCGGGATCTGACATCAGGAATCTGGTCAGGTAATTATTTCTGTGTTTTGTCCGGACTGAGGACTGTTCTGTCTCTGTGTCTATCCGTCCTCCTGTGGAGTGTTTGAGTCTGGGTGCCATCTCCGTCCGGGGATCGGCCGACCAAGGGGTTCCTGTCCCCGCGGTCTGAGTGAGTGAAATCTGCACAATCGCAGCCGCACCGCACCTTGGGTAAAACCCTTGGTGTGAAAGCAAGGGCGATTGAGTCAGTAGCCTGTGGGCTCCTTTTGTGTGTTGCACCGGGCATCGCTCTGACGAACCCGAATTTCCTTCTTGTGTGATTGGTGTGTGTAAAGTCCTCCTGTATTGGTAACCAGACGTCTAAGTCGGGACAGTTCCCTAAAGGAACGCCGGCTCAGTTTTAGGAAGGGTCCGGACTCCTGTAAATTTCTGGAAAAATGGTCTAGGCTAACTCAGGGAGATCCCAAAACTCAGTGGCCACTGTTAAAACCTTGGAACAAGGACCGAGTGGACATCTTAAAAAAACAAACAAACTCGGTCAGCCTAAAATTAAATTGGCTAAAGGAGAGGTTAATTGTTTCATGCAGTGGTGGGAAGAGGCAAATCGTAGGTGGACAAAATCAAAACTCACCTCTCTCAAATATTCAAATAATAAATTAAAAGCTTTATTAAAAGCCTCCTCTCCCACCACCAGACTGAGCGCTCCCCTTCACCCTGTTCTCTGACAAAAAAACAAAAAAAAAACCAAAAAAAACAACAACCCCGGATCGATCCCAACTCCCTTCATACTCCCCTCTCATTGTAAAAAGGATAAAATGCCCCTTGTTCTGTTCCCCTTCGTTGTCTGCCTCAGAAACTGATTCTTTAGTGTTCCATTACCAATTCAGCAAGGAGGGTGGGCTCCTCAACTAGCCCCCACCCTTCCTGGGCCCTTTCCTTAAGCATTTCTTTCAAAATTGTGAAATGACCACAATATCACTCACAAAAATGGTTCATTGGAAAAAGCAGGATTGGGCCCAGACAAGCAGGCAAGCAACAGATAAATAAATAAATAAATAAATAAAAACAGGTTGGAAGCCCTAAGGGCATAGTGTCAGGAGTAAGTGCAAGTATGAACCCCTGGAACAATACTTAAAATGGTGAAATCTGAGTTGATAAAGGTGTCATTTTGGGAAATAAACAAGTGATTTAAGGAAAGAGAGTGAAAAGTTAACTCTACAGAGACTGGAGAGAATTAAACAGTTAAACTTTGTGAAAATGTTAAAAAGGATCTTGTTAAAAGAATTCTTGGTTTCTTTGCAGCCATTCTAAAGGAAAAAATGGGCCCTTTTCCAGAGGAATGTCTGTAAATAATCCAGGTAAAGAGACTATCTAATTAAAATCATTTGGCTATGGACAATTGAGTCAAATTTGCTAAAAGAACATGGGAGGGGGAGGGGTTTCTATTGGAACTTAACTGCCCCAAATGTATAAAGGTAATGTAATCTATGTACAGCTATTTAAAAACAAAGCAGTGTAAGAGGGATGTTAAGGGAGAGAAAATGTGTATGTATCTGTCTGTCTGTGGGAATATGTGAGGTTTGTAAAACTCCTGTTTTGTAAGTTTAAGATAAATTGGTTTTGTTTTGTTTATAATGGCACTAAAAATCCATTTGACTCTTTAATTCAAAGTTGCAAAACTGACAGACCTTTTTGCCAGACACAGGTAATCAGTTTCAGAGTAGCAGCCGTGTTAGTCTGTATCCGCAAAAAGAAGAACAGGAGGACTTGTGGCACCTTAGAGACTAACAAATTTATTAGAGCATAAGCTTTCGTGGACTACAGCCCACTGAAGAAGTGGGCTGTAGTCCACGAAAGCTTATGCTCTAATAAATTTGTTAGTCTCTAAGGTGCCACAAGTCCTCCTGTTCTTCTTTTTACAGGTAATCAGTGTTGGTTGACTTTGAGATTTGGTATTTAACCCTTAAGGGGTAACTTGATTCTTTACAAAATTTAAATGTTTTCAAATAAAGACCAAATCATGACTGCAGCAGGATAGTCAAAATCAGAAAAATAGGGAGAGATTCTGGATTCTGTTTGTTTGTTTGTTTTTGTAACAAAATAGCAAATGAAAGCTGTAGGAAAAGAATAAAATCGGTGGCCCTCTGAAGCAACAGCAGGGGTGAGGTGCACAAAACAAAAAGAAAAAATGTTAGAAACACTGAGCCTTACAATGGCTCTGTGTAATCAGACTGTCACTTTGATAAGGGTAAATAAAACTCTGTAAGAACAAAAGAAACAGTTACACTTATGTAAAAATTAATATGGCTAATGTTTTAAAAGTTAAAGTATAGAAGGAATGTGCAGACGTGTGCAGTATATATTATAGAGGGGGTAAAAGAAATGCAAATGAAACATGCTACTTAATTAAAATCCTATTGGGGCTCCAAAGGAGCCACAATAGACTGTGTGTTCTTTTTCAGATCTATGTGTGTTTTGGAAGCAAGAGTTAAAAGTAATCAAAACTCTGGTAAAAGTTAATTGTGTTCCTTTTAAGACAGAGTCTCTGAGCTCTGCTAATGGTTTTGAATCCAAAAGCCAAGCCTGTGTGGATGCAAATTATCTAACTGATAAAGGAAGTGAGAGAACTGCCAGCACAAAGAAGTTGCAGATAAAGAACATACCTGGTCAGCAAACAAATTGTCTAAATAAAAGGCCCGGTATAACAAGATACCTTTAATTAAAATAAATTTAATGTTACTAAGTACCCCTGTAACAATGTATAGTGTGTATGATTTTTGAAGAAAAAAAATCCTTTATGGTAATGATGCTTTTCAGCTGTTACCTGTGAACAAATTTAAAGCTTAATTCAGCAGGAAAGACATTGTAACCTTGGTCTGCTGTAAAGGGAAAACTGAGGTACACCACCTCATGGATTTAATGACTGAACAGTGGGATAATTTCCCCATAACTCTTAAAAGATAGAAGCCATTAAAACCTGGCCTGCCTATAGAACAAAAACACAGGAAAATATGGAGGTAATTCCTCTTGTTTTGCCTGCAATCAGCAAGGGTATTTGTAAAAGAAAGGAATATTTTAAGCAATAATGAATGCCACCCCAAAAGGGGTAGAAAAATGTTATTTTTGTCTTTCAGGAAAAGCTAATATCAGCTACAGGACAACCTAATAAGAAACAAATAAAAGTGGGTATGCTTATCCATGCCTGTTGCTCCAAAGCCCTGTAGTAAAGACATCTCACTAGGATCCTGTATGTGGGATAAAATGAATAATGAGACCAAAGTACTGTATAATGGGCTATGTGTATGTGTTAATTCTTGGGGGGAAAAGTGTTTTAAAAGAATGGAAGTGTTAGCAACCTTCCAATAGACAAATGTAAATGTAATGTAAGTACTGTGTTTACAAAAGATAAAAAGGTAACATAGTTCCTAAAACAAACAAAAGGGCAATGTGGGAAACCAAACCATTCATATTATACATGCAAATGGCAACATGTTAAGAATTGCTACTGCAGAAAGACATAACAGCTTACCATTGGTATAATGTATTTTCTGAATGGTCTCCCACAACTACTGGCGTACTAATGTTACTAACCCTTATTGTTTTTGATTTTAAATTGTATGTGTTTAATTGTAACGTTTAAAATGTGCTGTTGGATAAAACAAATGTATGCAAAGCTAGAGCCACAGGCCCAAATCACCTCCCAGTATTTTCTATTACGTGGACTAAATAAGAAGTGACACTGGCGATTAATAATCTTAGTGTCAAAAGGGGGATATGTAGGAGCAGGATCTTATAATGTCCCATAGGAATTAATGTATGATTTGATTTCATCCCTCAGCCACCCTTTTTGAATAGCAGAAAGGAATGACAGACCAGAACAATCCTTATGACTGATTATGGTCACCCTTTTGTTTTAGAATAAGTTATAATGTCTACTATGGTTTCCTATATGTATTACAAAGTAGGCCTCTAGTTAAATATACATTTCTTTCTTTTAAGGTTTAGTAAGTAAGAAACAGGATTCTCTATTGTGTCTATGTTAAGTAGATTAGAGGAACATTGAAGGCCTGGGTCTCAATGTAAATTGTCTTGGTTATTGATTGTAAAACTTAGCAAGGTTTAATTTGCAATGCCTTTTTTGCTCCATATAAAATACTACTGTTTGTATTCTCAATCTGTGTGAATAAGGAATGTATGCATCAGGAAAAGATAAGGTGTGAAGGCCATTGTTATAGCCAGAGTCAAGGAAGAAGAAGTAAAGAGACTTAAAGGACATCAAAGAATCATCAGGTACTGCTTACTATCCAGATGGCTGTTAAACTGTCTGGCATCACAGCGTGCATGGCATCACAGCGTGCATACATGCTTCGCAGTGTAAGAAGGCACCCCCCCAGCAAACCAATCACCTCAGGACCACGCAGAGTCAATTTTGACTCCAGAAGAAGACGTAGAGGAACAGCCTGCAATACCTTACCATCTACGCTCTCGTAAGGGTTGCCAGAAGCAGACGAGGACCTAAAGCAAGGCCCAAAAAGAAGCAGTAGTGAGCCTAGCGCCTGCTGCCTGGTGGATGTAAAACCGTGACTGCGGTTCCCTCAGTTGAGGTTGTCAGAACCGGAAGGGCCTTGCCTGCAACATGTGCCTCTGGTGGCGCCTGTTCCTCGGCTGCTGGTGTCTTAAGGTCTGGGGAGTCCACAATGACAATTCTTTTATCCAGCAGCAAGTGTGGATAGCTCAGACTCTTAATATTTCTAATTGCTGGGTCTGCAGCCACATCCCAGCCCACTCTCAAGCTAGTGTTCCTGTCCTGGCAATCCCACTCAATTCCCCAGACTTCACTGGAGGACCTCGTCCGTTTAACAGAACATGGAACAATAATGACACTTGGGAAGCAGTGGGAATAAATGTATCTAAATGGATAAGTGTGGTGGAGGGAAAAGGTCATTGGTGTTGGGTGTGTAATGGGACAGGGCTGGATCTGGGAAAAAGTTATTGCCTTCAGCATATTGTGGCCAATGGTGTATGGGATTATTCAAACAAAACTAAAGAGTGGTGGGCCGGGTATGGGGATATGAATTTTTTCTCAACCTGGGATCAAACAGAAAAATCAAGCTCATGTTCCCCCTACAGTAACCTTAGTGAAAACAATACAATCTTTCAATGCCATGCAAATAACACCACTCCTCGTAAGGAGAATTACCCTGTGCCCTTCGGAGGATATTACTCCTCCTTTGTAGGCACCTATGTGACAAATGGGTGCAACCGACCCTTCCCAGCCTTAATAGGCCATCATTGGGTTTGTGGGACCAAAGCTTATATCGTGTTACCAGCTAACTGGTCAGGTATCTGTTATCCCGCCCGACTCTTCCCACAATTCCGAGTGCTAGGGTCCTTCCCACGAGAACGCCTCCGTAATTTCAGGCAAAAAAAGAAGGGACTTATCAGATGCCCAATGGTATGTAAATAACATAAGCCCCTTGACCTGGGAAGAGGCCATTGGTGGTTCCCTTATCCCACTTGGGGGAGTAATACACCATGCAAAAAGGCTCCTAAGGTTACAAGCAGTAGTTGAAATAATGGCAAATGAAACCGGAGAGAGTTTAAAGACCCTGGCCAAAGAAACAGGGGTGATCCAACAGATGGCCCTCCAAAACCGTCAGGCATTGGACATAGTGCTGGCGGCCAAAGGAGGGACCTGTGCTCTCATTGGAAAAGAATGTTGTGTGTTCATACCTGACGACACCAATGAGGTAATAGATCGTGCTAGTCACTTAGAACAAATTGCATATCTTCCCCATGAAGAGCCAAGTTCTTTATGGAAGTGGCTAAGTAACCTATTCAATTTCTCTGGCATAGGAAACTGGTTGTTTCAGGGAGCCCTGACTATCCTGTGTGGAATCCTAATGATTTTTGTATGTTTTCAGTTAATCTCCTTTTGTATCCAGAATTGTGTAAGGTATGCCACCCAGGTGACTACCCCAAAACAGAGTGCTAATATGATGATGTTAAATATCACTGAACGAAGAGATAAAGAACTATTAATATGTGGAACCCAGTAATTGTTGGTCTTTACGTAAGCTTGACCAAAAGGAGGGATTGTGAAAGTGAAATGAATTATATTAAAGAAATAGAATGAATTAAAGAATGCTGTATGTACCTTTAAGTAGAAATGAGAAATGCTGCAAGCCAGGGGGGCAGGAAAGCAGACATTAACTGCTTAACTTGCCACTTAAGGGCAATTGGTGAAGCATTAGTCTTAGATCGATAAGAGTTAACAAGGAAGCAGGATATACATATTATGCTCCATGCATATTTTACAATTTTGCTCTCTCTGTCCCTTTGTTTAGTTCGCACCCTTTTATCTGTATAAATAAGACTGTTTGAATCTTGCATGGAGGCTCACATTATCTGAATGTATTAGCAGAGCCCTGTGCTAATAAAACAGAGTGGTCTGACAAACTATGAGTCCTGAGTCTAACTTTGACATGTGTTACAGCTGGCAACTACAGAAAGGGGATTGGGAGCTGTGCTAAATCAGAACCATGGAACAGGACTCCATCCTGTGACTTAAGCTTCCAAGACTAAGGCCTTGGCTACACTTACCCGCTAGTTCGGCGGCTGGCAATCGAACTTCTGGGTTCGACTTATCGCGTCTAGTCTGGACGCGATAAGTCGAACCCGGAAGTGCTCGCCGTCGACTGCGGTACTCCAGCTCGGCGAGAGGAGTACCGCGGAGTCGACGGGGGAGCCTGCCTGCCGAGTGTGGACCAAGGTAAGTTCGAACTAAGGCCTTGGCTACACTTACCCGCTAGTTCGGCGGCTGGCAATCGAACTTCTGGGTTCGACTTATCGCGTCTAGTCTGGACGCGATAAGTCGAACCCGGAAGTGCTCGCCGTCGACTGCGGTACTCCAGCTCGGCGAGAGGAGTACCGCGGAGTCGACGGGGGAGCCTGCCTGCCGAGTGTGGACCAAGGTAAGTTCGAACTAAGGTACTTCGACTTCAGCTACGTTATTCACGTAGCTGAAGTTGCGTACCTTAGTTCGAATTAGGGGGGTAGTGTAGACCTGGCCTAAGTGAAATAGAGAGGCGGTTGATTCCCTGTGAAAAAGGAGGATTTGGCACTAGTTTGGGCTTTTCAGCATTGGGACTATCTGGTGGGATTGTCCTCCATGTTATTTGAAAACTGCCCACTCCCCAGTGAAGTATGTGCTCCCTGGCAAGATTAACAATGGCCATTTGTCCAACCCCAGACTAGTGAAGTGGACCCTAGCTTTGTTAAATAAAAATGTGGATATGGAAAAAACTCCAGTGATGTCCCCTGTACCCTATGGTCTCATGAAAGAGGGAGTTGAGCATGAGTGCCCCTTACCAGAGCTAGTATCCCTAGAGCCCCCACCCTTTGAGGCAGGGGATGTGTTTAGTGAAATACAAGACAAGGTGGATGTTGTATAGTTTGTAGATAGATCCTATTATTATGAAAAGGGGAAGCCATACAGAGGATATGCTGCTGTAAAATTTCTTACTGACGAGGTACTTGGAGGACAGTGCCTGCCACACTCTGTCCAGGCAGTCGAGATTGTGATGATAGCAGTAGCCCTTGAACATACCCCAACCACTCAGAGGGCTGCCCTATCGATGAAGAAGCACATGGTAATTGCACTGTGGAAGCTGGCTACTCCAGACTGCTACCGATCGGTCACTAACCAGTTCGGAGTGGGAACGTTGACCATTGGAGTCGTGTTGATGGAAGTGTGCAGGGCCATTAATCACATCCTGCTCCAAAAGACCGTGTCTCTGGGCAATGTGCGTGACTTAATTGCCTTCTATGATGAGATAACTGGCTCTGTGGATGAGAGGAAAGTAGTGGACATGTTATTCCTTGACTTTAGCAAAGCTTTTGATGCGGTCTCCCACAGTATTCTTGCCAGCAAGTTAAAGAAGTATGGGCTGGACGAATGGACTATAAGGTGGATAGAAAGCTGGCTAGATCATCAGGCTCAACAGGTAGTGATCAATGGCTCCATGTCTAGTTGGCAGTCAGTATCAAGCAGAATGCCCCAAGGGTCGGTCCTGGGGCCAGTTTTGTTCAATATCTTCATTAATGATCTGGAGGATGGCGTGGATTGCACCCTCAGCAAGTTTGCAGATGACACTAAATAGGGAGGAGTGGTAGATATGCTGGAGGGTAGGGATAGGGTACAGAGGGACCTAGACAAATTAGAGGATTGGGCCAAAAGAAATCTGATGAGGTTCGGCAAGGACAAGTGCAGAGTCCTACACTTAGGATGGAAGAATCCCATACACTGCTACAGACTAGGGACCAAGTGGCTAGGCAACAGTTCTGCAGAAAAGGACCTAGGGGTTATGGTGGATGAGAAGCTGGATATGAGTCGACAGTGTGCCCTTGTTACCAAGAAGGCTAATGGCATTTTGGGCTCTATAAGGGTATGTCTACTCTACGGGATTAATCCGAATTTATCTAATTCGAATTTGGGAAACAGATTGTATAAAGTCGAATGTATGCGGCCACACTAAGCACATTAACTGGGGCTAGCGTCGATTTCTGGAGCGTTGCACTGTGGGTAGCTATCCCATAGCTATCCCATAGTTCCCGCAGTCTCCCGTGCCCATTGGAATTCTGGGTTGAGATCCCAGTGCCTGATGGGACAAAAAACATTGTCGCAGGTGGTTCTGGGTACAGCCTCACCCCTCCCTCCCTCCCTCCCTGCATGAAAGCAACGGACGGCAGACAACCATTTCACGCCTTTTTTCCTGGGTGAACACTGCAGACTCCATATCACGGCAAGCATGGAGCCCGCTCAGCTCAAGACAGCAGTCATGAACATTGTAAACACCTCGCGCATTCTCGTGGAGTTTATGCTGAGCCAGGACCAGAAAAACGAGGCGAGGAGGCAGCGGCGGCGGCAGCACAGCGACAAGCGTGATGAGGACATGGACATGGACACGGACATGGACACAGAATTCTGTGAAATCGCGGGCCCCGGTGCTTGGGAGATCATGTTGTTAATGGGGCAGGTTAAAAGCTTAGAGTCTTTTCAAACACAGGAGATGGAGGAGTAGTCAATCAATCAGTGGAGGGTTGAAAGATATCTGCAGGGCCATTGGAGCAGAGTATGGAAAAGCAGTCAGGATCTCCTGATATTCACAGGCAAGTGTCCTCAGAGGAACCTTAGGGTATGTCTACACTACGGGATTAATCCGAATTTATATAATTCGAATTTGGAAAACAGGTTGTATAAAGTCGGAATGTATGCGGCCACACTAAGCACAGTAATTCGGCGGTGTGCGTCCAAGTACCGGGGCTAGCGTCGATTTCTGCAGCGTTGCACTGTGGGTAGCTATCCAAGAGCTATCCCATAGTTCCTGCAGTCTCCCGCGCCCATTGGAATTCTGGGTTGAGATCCCAGTGCCTGATGGAACAAAAAACATCGTCGCAGGTGGTTCTGGGTACAGACTCACCTCCTTCCTCCCTCCCTCCCTGCATGAAAGCAACGGACGGCAGACAACTATTTCGCGCCTTTTTTCCTGGGTGGGTGAACACTGCAGACTCCATACCACGGCAAGCATGGAGCCCGCTCAGCTCAAGACTGCAGTCATGAACATTATAAACACTTCGCGCGTTCTCGTGGAGTTTATGCTGAGCCAGGACCAGAAAAACGAGGCGAGGAGGCAGCGGCGGCGGCAGCGCAGCGACAAGCATGATGAGAACATGGACACTGACACGGATACAGAATTCTGTGAAACCGCGGGCCCCGGTGCTTTGGAGATCATGTTGTTAATGGGGCAGATTAACGCCATGGAACGCTGATTCTGGGCAAGGGAAACAAGCACAGACTGGTGGGACCGCATCGTGTTGCAGGTGTGGGATGATTCCCAGTGGCTGCGGAACTTTCCGCATGCGTAAGGGCACTTTCATGGAACTTTGTGACTTGTTGTCCCCTGCCCTGAAACGCCAGAATACCAAGATAAGAGCAGCCCTCACAGTTGAGAAGCACGTGGCGATAGCCCTGTGGAAGCTTGCAACGCCAGACAGCTGCCGGTCAGTCGGGAATCAATTTGGAGTGGGCAAATCTACTGTGGGGGCTGCTGTGATGCAAGTAGCCAAAGCAATCACTCAGGTGCTGCTACGAAAGGTAGTGACTCTGGGAGATGTGCAGGTCATAGTGGATGGCTTTGCTGCAATGGGATTCCCTAACTGTGGTGGGGCGATAGATGGAACCCATATCCCTATCTTGGCACCGGAGCACCAGGGTACCCAGTACATAAACCGCAAGGGGTACTTTTCAATGGTGCTGCAAGCACTTGTGGATCACAAGGGACGTTTCACCAACATCAACGTGGGCTGGCCGGGAAGGGTTCATGACGCTCGCATCTTCAGGAACACTACTCTGTTTAAAGGGCTGCAGCAAGGGACTTACTTTCCGGACCAGAAAATAACCATTGGGGATGTTGAAATGCCAATAGTTATTCTTGGGGACCCAGCCTACCCCTTAATGCCATGGCTCATGAAGCCATACACAAGCAGCCTGGACAGGAGTCAGGAGCTGTTCAACTACAGGCTGAGCAAGTGCAGAATGGTGGTAGAATGTGCATTTGGCCATTTAAAAGGTCGCTGGCAATCGTTATTGACTCGCTCAGACCTCAGCCAAACCAATCTCCCCATTGTTATTTCTGCTTGCTGCATGCTCCACAATCTCTGTGAAAGTAAGGGGGAGACCTTTATGGCGGGGTGGGAGGCTGAGGCAAATAGCCTGGCTGCTGATTATGCGCAGCCAGACACCAGGGTGATTAGAAGAGCACACCAGGAAGCGCTGTGCATCAGAGAAGTTTTGAAAACCAGTTTCAAGACTGGCCAGGCTACAGTGTGAAATATCTGTTTGTTTCTCCTTCATGAACCCCCCCCCCCCCCGCTTTATTGACTCATTCTCTGTAAGGAACCCACCCTCCTCCTTCCCCCAGCTTTCTTTCAAACCAAATAAAGTCACTATCATTTAAAAATCATTTATTCTTTATTAATAGATTATAAAAAGAGGGAGGGAACCCGGGTGGGGTTTGGGAGGAGGATCGGTGGGAAGGAAAAGGCCACTAAAAAAAGGTTAAAAAAATGACAGCCTTTTGCTTGGGCTGTCCACTGGGGTGGAATGGGAAGGTGTACGGAGCCTCCCCCCCCCCGCATTCTTACACGTCTGGGTGAGGAGGATATGGAACATGGGGAGGGGGGAGGGGGGTTATACAGGGGCTGTAGCGGCACTCTGTTTTCCTGCTGCCGTTCCTGAAGCTCCACCAGACGCCGGAGCATGTCTGTTTGCTCACGCAGCAGCCCCAGCGTTGCATCCTGCCTCCTCTGATCTTCCTGCCGCCACCTCTCATCCCGAGCATCTCTCCTCTCCTCACGTTGGTCCCTCCTGTCCTCACGTTCACTGGCTTCTTTCCTATACTTTGAAACCGTGTCCTTCCACTCATTCAGATGAGCTCTGTCACTGCGGGTGGATTCCATGATTTCTGCAAACATCTCATCTCGCGTCCTCTTTTTCTGACGCCTTATCTGTGATAGCCTTCGGGACGGAGGAGGGAGGCTTGAAGAATTTGCAGCTGCTGTAGGGAGGGAAAAAAAGAGAGAATTTTTTAAAAAGATACATTTTGCAGAACAATGCTTATACTCTTTCACGGTGACCAACACTATTCACATTACATAGCACATGTGATTTCTGTGCAAGGTCGCATTTTGCCTCTTAATATTGAGTGCCTGTGGCTTTGCTGCTAGAGATCAAAGGTCCGGGCAACAGAATTCGGCTTGCATGCAGCCATGGTAAGCCATTGTCTTTCAGCTTCTGTGCCCTCCTTTCCCACATACCAAGCAAAGCCCGTTGAGTGCTGCGGTTTTCCTGTTAACATTCAGCAGCAGCAGAAAACAAACTAACCCCCGCCCCCATCCAATTCTCTGGGATGATCGCTGTACCCCTCCCCCGACCGCGTGGCTGGTAACAGGGAAGATCTCTGTTAGCCAAACGCGAAAAGCTCAGGGACAATTCCCTTCCCTGCAGTTAGCCAAGCGCAGGGAGGGATTTCTTTTCAGCCACAGGCAAACAGCCCAGTAGGAACGGCCACCTCTGTCCCCTTAATTAAGTTCCCGTATTTCAACCAGGTTACCATGAGCGATATCACTCTCCTGAGGATTACACAGCAAAATAAAGAATGGATGTTGCTTGAATGCCAGCAAACACCGGGACCATACGCTGCCAGGCTTTGTCAGGCAATGATACCAGATTACTTGCTGCAAGCATGGCGTGGTCAAGTGTCCTACCATGGAGGACGGAATAAGGCTGCACTGCCCAGAAACCTTGTGGCAAGGCTTTTGGAGTACCTCCAGGAGAGCTTCATGGAGATGTCCCTGGAGGATTTCCGCTCCATCCCCAGACACGTTAACAGACTTTTCCAGTAGCTGTACTGGCTGCGAATGCATCCCAAGTCCTCAGGGCAAAGTAATCATTAAAAAACGCTTGCTTTTAAAACAAGTTTTATATTTTAAAAGGTAAACTCACCTGAGGTCCCTTCCATGGGGTCATGGTCTTGGATACTGGCTTGGGAGGGTTGGGAGGGTACTTCAGTCAGGCTGAGAAAAAGATCCTGGCTGTTAGGGAGAACGGAGTGCTGGGTGCTCTCTGCAAGCTCGTCCTCCTCCTCTCCCCCATCGGCAGAATCCTCAGGTGTAGCTGATGAGACTATCCCCGACCCCGAATCTACGGTCACAGGTGGAGTAGTGGTGGCGGCCCCCCCCTAGAATTGCATGCAGCTCGGCGTAGAAGCGGCATGTCCGCGGCTCTGACCCGGAGCGACCGTTTGCCTCCTTTGTTTTTTGATAGGCTTGTCTGAGCTCCTTGACTTTCACGCGGCACTGATCTGAGTCCCTATTGTGGCCTCTCTCCATCATGCCCTTGGAGATTTTATCAAAGGTTTTGGCATTTCGTCTTTTAGAACGAAGTTCTGCTAGCACTGAATCCTCTCCCCATAGAGCGATCAGATCCAGTACCTCCCGTACGGTCCATGCTGGTGCTCTTTTTCGATTATCGGCCTGCATGGTTACCTGTGCTGATGAGCTATCTGTGGTCACCTGTGTTCTCCACGCTGGGCAAACAGGAAATGAAATTCAAATATTCGTGGGGCTTTTCCTGTCTACCTGGCCAGTGCATCCGAGTTCAGATTGCTGTCCAGAGCGGTCACAATGGTGCACTGTGGGGTAGCTCCCGGAGGCCAATACCATCGAATTGCGGCCACACTATCCCTAATTCGAAATGCTAAAATCAATTTTGGCGCTACTCTGCTCGTCGGGGTGGAGTACAGAAATCGATTTAAAGAGCCCTTTATTTCGAATTAAATGGTGTCGTTGTGTGGACAGGTGCAGGGTTAATTTGAATTAACGCTGCTAAATCCGAATTAAAGTTGTAGTGTAGACCAGGCCTAAGTAGGAGCATTGCGAGCAGATCGAGGGACGTGATTATTCTCCTCTATTTCGGCACTGGTGAGGCCAGACCTGGAGTATTGTGTCCAGTTTTGGTCCCCCCACTACAGAAGGGATGTGGACAAATTGGAGAGAGTCCAGTGGAGGGCAACAAAAATGATTAGAAGAACAG
Organism: Chrysemys picta bellii; assembly: GCF_011386835.1. Lineage (NCBI taxonomy): Eukaryota > Metazoa > Chordata > Testudines > Emydidae > Chrysemys > Chrysemys picta. Next base: position 29,971,113 of record NC_088802.1, on the reverse strand, counting down.
GAGGACTTGTGGCACCTTAGAGACTAACAAATTTATTAGAGCATAAGCTTTCGTGGACTACAGCCCACTTCTTCGGATGCATATAGAATGGAACATATATTGAGGAGATATATATACACACATACAGAGAGCATAAACAGGTGGGAGTTGTCTTACCACCTCTGAGAGGCCAATTAATTAAGAGAAATAAAAAACTTTTGAAGTGATAATCAAGCTAGCCCAGTACAGACAGACAGTTAGATAACAAGTGTGAGAATACTTACAAGGGGAGACATATTCAATGTCTGTAATGGCTCAGCCATTCCCAGTCCTTATTCAAACCGGAGTTGATTGTGTCTAGTTTGCATATCAATTCTAGCTCAGCAGTTTCTCGTTGGAGTCTGTTTTTGAAGTTTTTCTGTTGTAATATAGCCACCCGCAGGTCTGTCACCGAATGACCAGACAGGTTAAAGTGTTCTCCCACTGGTTTTTGAGTATTTTGATTCCTGATGTCAGATTTGTGTCCATTAATTCTTTTGCGTAGAGACTGTCCGGTTTGGCCAATGTACATGGCAGAGGGGCATTGCTGGCACATGATGGCATATATCACATTGGTAGATGTGCAGGTGAACGAGCCCCTGATGGTATGGCTGATACAGACTAACACGGCTGCTACTCTGAAACCTTAAAAATGATTAGGGGGCTGGGGCACATGACTTACAAGGAGAGGCTGAGGGAACTTGAGTTATTTAGTCTGCAGAAGAGAAGAGTGAGGGGGGATTTGATAGCAACCTTCAACTACCTGAAGAGGATGGATCTAGACTGTTCTCAGTGGTAGCAGATGACAGAACAAGAAGCAATGGTCTCAAGTTGCAGTGGGGGAGGTCGAGGTTGGATATTAGGAAAAACTTTTTCATTAGGAGGGTGGTGAAGCACTGGAATGGGTTACCTAGGGAGGTGGTGGAAGCTCCATCCTTAGAGGTTTTTAAGACCCAGCTTGACAAAGCCCTGGCTGGGATGATTTAGTTGGTGTTGGTCCTGCTTTGAGAAGGGGGTTGGACTAGATGACCTCCTGAGGTCTCTTCCAACCCTAATAGTCTATGATTCTATGAAAGACATTGCCCAGCCTGCAATAGCAGTGAGGTTCCCCCACTAACAGCTGAAATCACTGAGAGCTGTGTTAAGTGGTGTGACTTCAAGACATCCCAGAGGGTGCGGTGGAGTGGCTGGAAGAGCAAGTGGTACTTTCTCCTTCCGTTCTTCCCCACTCTCTCCCGCAGGGGAGGTGAACTCATGTGACTGTACTGTTGAGTTTTGGGTCGTCGCTGCCTAAGGACATCAACTGTGAGTGGGGTGTGGTGGAGGGAGATGGGAGGGGCATGTTAAAGGAACTTTTGGTTGCTGGACTCAAGACCCTGAGGCAAAAGGCCCAATGTATTCTGGGGTGAGTGTTTTGCTCATGGTTTATGTTTATTAATCCTGTTTGCGGCATTTCCTCAAATTAATGCTGGGTTACTTTCCTCCTTTTTATTAAAAGTTTCTTTTCTGCACTCAGACTCTGTGCTTGTGAGAGGGGAAGTATTACCTCTAGAGGTGCCCACGGGTGGTGTGTAATTGTCCCAGGTTCCTGGGTGGGGGCTCAAGCTGGTTCTCTGTTGTATGGGTAAGAGGGATGCCTGCATATTGAACCTGGCCCTAGTTGCTGCCTACTCCACCTGGCTGTATAAAAGCCTCAGGGGAAGCAAGCAGGGGGAGGGGCACGGGCCAAAGAAAGAGAAAAGGCAGGGAGTGAAAGCAGGGAGGTAGCTCTTCCTTCCTGCCTGCAAACGGTAAAGGGCTACTTGTATGGTGAAAAGGTGGTGGAAGCACAATCTGTAAATAAACTGCACTGGTAGTTACTGAATGCAGGGTCTCGGAGTCACTTTATAATCCCAACAGGGGCAGCAGTCAAGAGGGCCCTACAGCACCTTGTTACACATGGGTGCTTCTCTGGGATATCTTTTGCAAGAGTTTGGCAGCCTGGATATCGGGGAGACCCTACAGTGGCTAGTAAAACAGCAGGAAGAGGTGCAAAAGGCTATGCAATCCTTTTAGCAGCCTCACTAGCTAGAGAGGCAGGCCTTGCTTAACTGGCAAGCCAAGCAGCAGAAGAGCCTGCAGGTCTTTATAGGAGAACAAGTCAGCATACAACAGCAGTTCCTCCAGAAGATGGTGAGTCCCCTGGTAGGGAATGGCATGTGGGTGCTGGGCTTGGAACTTTGTAATGTGGGCCCTGCAGATGACCCTGATGCCTTCCTAGGTGCTTTTGAGTGGGTAGCCATGGGAACAGGATGGGATAGGGCAACCAGGGCCCTGCAGCTGGCTCCCTACCTGGCAAGCTGCTTGGGCTTCGCCGATGTGGTCCTGAATGAGGAACAGGCCAGGAGCTACCATGTGGTAAAGGTGGCTGTCCTAGATAGTGTAGGGCTGTCAGCTGAGAAGTACCGCCAGAGGTTCTGGGTAGTGAGGTGGATAGGGGGTTTGTGGGCCCAGATGTTAATGGACTGGGCTATCCAATGGCTAAGACCTGATGCCCAGACAGTGGGGGAGATAATGGATGCACTCGTCCTGGAACAGTTTTTACAGGGCCTCCTAGAAAACATAAGGCTGTGGGTGAGACAGCACCAACCAAGTATGGTAGAAGCAGTGGTAAAGCTGATGGAAGAGGATGCAGAGGCAGACTTCCCCAGGAAGGAGGGATGCCCATATAAGTAAGAGGAAACCAGGAGAAAATCCAGGGAACCCCTGACTGGGAAGGATCTGGAGGAAAAAACAGGAGACCAACCAGGAAGCTCCCACTAGGACCAGGCTGCTCATCTGCTGGCAGTGCAGGAGACCAGGACATAAAAAGTGGGACTGTCCAGACATGGAGTGTGGCTTTGCAGAATTTTGTGGGTGGGCCAACTCTGGAGCGCAGGGAAAGGGGTGGAAACTGTCCACCATTCCCATGATGGTGGGGAGGAGACCCTCGTGGGGCCTGGTAGGTAGGGCCTCAGCCTGCTCTCTTGTAAGAAGGGGGCTGGTGAAGCCACAATGGATGATTCCAGGTGCTAGAGTGAATTTGGAATGCATCCACAGGGATCAGAGGCAGTGCTGAATGGCCCAAGTGCCCCTCAAGGTCCAAGGCACATTATGCTGGAAAAGGGGTGGGGTAGTAGAGAGCCTGCGATACCCAGTGATGGTGGGCACTGACTGGAACTCCTGCCCAAGAGGGAAAGAAGGTCAGGGGAAACCCACAGAAGGAAAAGGGGAGACCCCCTGAGGAAAGGGTCTCTGCAGCTGAAAACCCTAGACAACAGAGCCTGAGTCAGGAAGGGTGGGAAAAGGAAAGGATAGAGGACGTATCCACCCCAGGGCCCTCAGTGGAGCAGAAGGGCCCTACAGAACTCACTGGAAGGGGGCCTCCAGAAGACAAGACCCAGGCCATGCTTGATGGGTTTGGGGAACCAGAAGTCCTAGGTGCCCAGGGGAGAGCAGGGATCAAACCCTTGTTGGAGGCAAAGGGAGGGGGGGGAAACAGGAAGGGGGACACACCCAGCGTGTGATTGGTATGAGGACCTGTGGGTGGCAATGGATCTATGGGAGCATCCATCCACGCAATGTGGTTTCTGTGGGTGGGGGATGGCTGAACCCTGCAAGGAAGACCCAGCGGGTCACCAAAAAGAGGAGGGAGGACTCCCCTGTAGGGCCCACCTGGTAGGGGGAGAAAGGGACATGGACAGTTGAACCTGGTGGTTTGGTAAGGGGGGGTGGGGGAAGGTGTGACAGGGCACTGAGCAGGAACTACTGAACCAACCCTCTGTCACTCCAGCTCCACTTAAGGGAGGTGAATTGGAGCTAATTATACCACCTGGCCCTAATTGGGGAAGCAGAGACAGCTGCTGCCTAATTAGGCTGGGGCTGTATAAAAACCTCAGGAGAAGGAAGCGGGGGGGACAGGCAGGGAGAAAGGAAAAGGCAGGGACTGAAAGCAGGGAGGTAGGGCTTCCCTCCTGTCTGCAGATGGTAAAGGGCTACTTGTAGGGGGAAAAGGTGGTGGAAGCACAACCTGTAAATAAACTGCACTGGTGGTTACTGAACACAGGGTCTCAGAGTGACTTTATCATCCCCACAGGGGCAGGAGCCAAGAGGGTCTGGTAGCACTTGTTACAGAGCTCCTACCCTCTCTTTTGGATACTCAGGAAGCAAGCAATCCAACTTTACCCCTCTGTGGGCTTGGGGCTAACACCCATTCCCAGTAGATTCAGAGCTCTATGGGTCTGTAGGGCTTTCTACCAGTGAAAGAGTCTTACAGAATAATACCTTTAACCTCCATTTATTAACAATTGATCAACAGGAACACACTCTCTAACATACAATGCTCACCACTCCCAATAGGTCAGACGAGCATCTCCTGATGGCCAGTCAGGATTGAATCGCCTGGGAGCTCCATCTCTGGCTTCTGCATGGAATGGTCATTCAGGTTATCAAGTTCGGGCAGCTTTGGTCACAGGCTGTAACTTGGCGTTCAGTTGTCAAATAACTTCTTTTTGGACCCCAGTTTACATAGGTTCTACTTAACTGCACCTTAACCAATCATTTTTAAACTAAAGTACTACAAAACAGTATTTTTTACCAACCCTAGCCTACCACCTTTTACACCCGAGTTGATTCAAATGTTGTGAAACCAACCAACTACACAGCAGACAGAAACAATTAAAGAATCAGACGTAGACCAGACAGATAAACAATAGAGAAGTAGGGGCCATAAAGGCAAAACAATAGAGAAGTACACATTTCACAATCACAACTGTTGATAAGTGATAGCATTCTGTCTGGCAAGCAAACAAAGTTTTCTTAAGATGTTTAAAGATCTCTTTATCTTGTGGTGGCTACTATTAGGACAGTAGTGTCTTCTTAACAGTCTGATATTACATTGTTCTGGTGCAATAAATGGAATGTGGATGTGACTCTCTGCAACTTAGCTCATGGCTGCTGTTTTTACTGCAAAAGAAGGCTGCAGACCTTATAATGCTACCATGGAGGTTCTGGACTTTAATATTATTCCTAGCAGACTAAATTGGCTTCCAGGACATTTCTTCTACTTTTCCCTATGCTAATGGTAGTGACGTGTACCAGAACCACAGGCTCCTCTCCAGCACTGCACATACATCTGTCCAGATGTCTGGAGAGATCAGCAGCCTTCTCACCACACAGGCAATTCACACTGTGGCTCTCCCAGTCATCACAAACCCAGGTAACTATAGAATCCCCCATTACCATAGATGCAGACTTACTTTTCCCCACAGGTGCTCTGCCCTGAGGCCCATCCCCCATGCTGCCCCTTCCCAAGGCCAGTGCAAGGATATTTTGCACCCTAGGCAAAACTTCCACCCCCTTGCATATCGGTTCTCTGAGGGGCAAATCCCAACAAGCCTTTATAGACCCCAGGGGCCAGCTGTGCCCAGGGGCTGCTCCCCAGACCAGGTTCCCCTCTCCCCACCCATGAACTCCCCTGGAGGGTGCACAGCCCCCCTACAAGCCCACCCCACTCTGATGGCCCCTGCCCCAAGTCCATTCACTGCCTTTCCTGGGCTTGGGCTGCTCCTGGCTCCCGGGGGCTCCTGCAGGCCACAGCAGATGCATGCAGGCAGCGGCCCCCAGCCTGGGCAGGAGGGGTGGGGGGGCACGGCTACTCCCCGTTAGCGGTGCCACCGCCTTTGTAGGGCTGCTGCCCCCCCTGCACCACACCAGCTCCTCCATGGCTGGGGCTCGCCGCCGATGCTCTGGCACTCTGGTGCCTCCAGAAGGCGGCTCCTCCCTGCCGAGCCAGGGCACCGCTTTTTGGCGCCCCCAACCACTTGGCACCTTGGGCGACTCCCTTCCCTAATGCAGCCACCACTCCAGGCCAGTGAACAGAGAGGAAAGTGCAGCATTGGGGAATTACCCCAGGTTGGAGGTTGCATTGGGTGGGGTAGCTCCTATCCCTAGTCCAGAGAAGGGAGGAGCTGCCAGCATCAGAGGGAGAGCATCTTCCCAATCCAGGAAGCAGCGAGCAGCTCTGCCCACAGGAAAGGTAGGATGTTGAGGAGCGATGGGGGAGACCCCCCTTCACAAGGGAAAAGCAGGGGATGTGTCAGCCCTCAGGGCAGAGAGCTCCGTTTGGGTGCTGCTCAGTGAGAGCATTTGTGTGCATCAGCGTGGGCATGAACTCAGCACCAAGGCTGGTGTCAGGAGTGTTTGTGTGACTTCAGCTTGGGATCCCTCACTGTTCAATGTGTATATTTTTAGGGCTGTGTGTGTCATGGTCGGTGTCGGTTTGGTTGGTAACTCTACCTACAATCTCATGCAGATGTTTTCACTGGAATTTTCTCATAATGTAAAGACAATCTCCACCTGCAAACTCACCTTGTCTGAATGATTTTGGGGACTCCCCTCTTCTTGTCTCCAGTGAAGATGGCAGAGTGTCTGGAGGGGGAAAGGATAAAAAAAAAAAAAAAAAAGATGAAACTTCAGGCTCAGATATAACAGCATTCCCATTCTGAATTCATAGAACTGTGTTTTCATCATGACAGAGAAAAAGACCGAGAGCCACAGAGACACACTCAGGTGTTTAATATAAACTAATATTTCTCATTGAGGCATCTTTTAGTAATGGAACCAGCATCCTTGCACCTTCACAACCATCCCAGGACATCAATCTGTAAGTGAGATTTACTTTTCCCTCATCATCCCTCCCACCCTTCAGACCCCAGTTGGTTTGTCTCATTCAATTACTGCATTTTGTCATAACCTAGGCACAGAGCATATAAAGACTTTACCATAAAAATAACTTTACCCACTTCGGTCCCTTTGACACTAACGGGATGCTAAGAGTTTGCAAAATCCTGGCTGTAATTGTGAGCTATGGGGTCTGTTTACTCAGCATCTCTACAGAGAGCAGCACAATGGGGCCTCATCCTCTATAGGCAGAAATAGATAACATGATTTTATTATTATTCATATGTGGACATTGAGGCAGGGGGAAGGTTGGCTCAATGGACCAGATTCACCCCTGTACTGGCAAAAGGAGAGAGGGGAGGCAATTTGACTCTGCTGTTCAGTGGCTGCCTGTGCAGACCTTGGCACAGGCAAAGGATGTTCTGAAGCCAGCCAGAGTTGCATCCCTATTACAATGGCCCCCCATGTTTCTTGGCCAATGTGGGGAGTAAAAAAAAATAATTCTCCTATATTCACAGGATTCCAGGAGCTGGGGCTTTAAGAAAAACAGATATTGAAAGAATCCTGATGAAATTAGGAGAGTTTGTGATAACACTCCTGTGATTTGTGTGTGATTCGATATGCAAAGGGAACAGCGTCACTTCTGATTATTGCAGGTGTTCATCTGTCCCCCATCTCTGCACTATCTGAGCACCTCACAATCTTTAATGTGGTTAGCCTCACATCACCCCCATTTTAGAAAGGGGGCAAAATGACACAAATAGGCCCTGACATACACAGCCATGCTCTGGCAGGTATATTACATTTGTGTCTGACCATCTTCTCAATATGACACCGAAGGGGGTCATGTGTGGTCTCTGCCAAAAGTTAAGAACTGGCTGATTATTGTGAGATGTTTGTACAGAAAACGATTTTAGAGTTATGTAACATATAGGATATTGTGCCCCAAATCTGTTGGGAGTGAGACCTGGGAGCTGACCCACTCAGCACAAGAACAATGAACATGCCTGGATGGAGCCAGTTTGTGTTGCTCTTTGGGGAAGGTGAAGCATTGAGCTTTCTCAAAGACTCTCAAAGAGAGTTCTCAGACCAGGGGGGCCCATAGGCTAAGGCCATGTCTACACTACCAATTTTTGTTGACAAATGTGATGCCAACACCCAAAAGTCGACATAATAAAAATTGGAATCTCATGTTCACACTTGCTCCCTCTTTTGGCAGAGTGCAGTGAAGGCATCATCATCGAGAGTGTGAGGAATGCACTGTGGTACCTATCCCACAGTCCAGCTCAACGTGTTCTGTCATTAGGTGTTGTGGGAAGGAGGAGGAACAGATCACAGCACATCTTGGGACAGGGCTCGATGTCCCGTGATGCATTGCTTTCTATCCCAGCACTCCATGGGCTTTCTTTCGCAGCATTTTTGCAATGGTCCTTCTTTGCTCTGCACCCCGGCATCTTTGTGAGAAGAGATGGATCCCACTCTGCTCTGTTAACTGTCATGAAAACATCACGGATGACAGTGCAGTTAATCGTGAAGTTCCTAACTAAAGAAGACTTGCAGGCGCTTGACATTCTTCCTGATATGGATAGGAGTAACTTTAGATTGCTTTTGGCTTTTACCAAGTGGGGTAGAAACTTCCCCAAGCATGAGTACTAGCCATAGGGCCAAAGCCTGCAGGGAGGATGCAGCTAGAAGTACCCGTGCTGTGTAGTGCCCTCCTGCCCCCCACACACAGCAGAAGGGCTGGGTTGGGGGAGTCCCTGCCAGGCCCTGGGTCAGAACCGTGGGGACTGGGATTGGGGTTGGAAGCTCCCAGAGGGGAGGGGCCAGAATGGGGGAGGTGGAAGTGGGCAGCTGCTCATTTGCACCAGGGTGTGTGGCTGCAGTGAAGCCCCGCTTGCCATTGGCCACAGCCAGACGCACCCAGCTGTCTGAAGCACGGGGAGGGGGCGCGCCACCAGCCCAAGCCCAAGTTGAGTCATCAGATGCAAGAAGGTCAAACTTCTCTTAAAGGAGCCATGTGCTTGGTCTCCCTCTTCCAGCACTAAGGAGGTCCACAGCCAGTTCCTCCTGGCTGGAGGCGGGCAGGGGTCCTGAGGGAGACATCAGGGCCAAAGCCTGCGCCAGCTTTTTTGCCGCCCCAAATGGCAAAGAAAAAAAGCAAGGCACTAAAGGACCCGCCGCTGAATTGCCACCGCAGACCCGGACGTGCCGCCCCAACAACAGATCATAGAATCATAGAATATCAGGGTTGGAAGGGACTTCAGGAGATCATCTAGTCCAACCCCCCTGCTCAAAGCAGGGCCAATCCCCAGACAGATGGACTGCTACCCCTTTCTATTGGCCGCCCCAGGCACCTGCTTCCTTTGCTGGTGCCTGGAGGCGGCAGGCTGAGAGAGGCTGGCTTGGTCTTGCAGAAACCCCTCATATCCCCCCGCCAGCCAGCCAGCCGAGAAGCTGCCTGTTCCCCTGCTTGTCCCCCTAGCCTAGCTCCCTCTCACTCACCTGCTGGCAGTAGGAGGCGGGAGCCCAGCTGTGAGCTACAGGAGCCACACACACTGCAAGCCAAATAGCTGACACTGGTTCGTGCCAAACAGCTGATGCTGCATCTGCTAAATAGCTGATTGGCAGCTGCCAACAGCTGATCTCTCCGGGGGGGTTAAGCACCCAAAGCCCCAGCTGTCTAGGCTAGGGTGGAAGTCCCGAACCCAGGCTGCCCAGCCTGGAGCTGCGGGGGTGCCCTGAGCTCTGGCTGGAGCAACAGGGAACAGAAGCCCCCAGCCCGGGCTGTTCCAAGCCCTGGCTGGAGCAGTGGGAAGGCCCTGAACCGAATCTGCCCTGGCTGCAGCCACTGGGAGCAGAAGCCCCCAGAGCCGTGGCAGGAACTGCAGGGGAACAGAAGCCCGGAGCCCATCTCCCAGGCTGCTGCAGTGCAGAGGTGAGGGTGTACCACCCTCATTAATGTGCTGCCTCTGGAGGTGGATCTGATTTCCCCACCAAGAGCAGCAGTGCAGGGGAAGGATAAGTCCTGTCCCTCCCCAGAGTGGCTGGATTAGCTGCTAGGAACCCCAGGCTCCCAGCAGCAGGGGAGATTAGATTTCATGTGGGAGGATTGATTTCAGGGTCCCATGGCAGTGAAATTGGTAGGGCCCTACTCATCTGGTGTAAATCAGCACAGCTGTCTTCAATGGAGTTATGCTCATTTACACCAGCTGAGGATCTGGTCTTTATTGTGTAAACAAATATAATTCATTAGTTGTCAAGCATTTTATTAAATAATCTGGGGGAGTTTCAAAAGCAACTGTGATGGGGTGTACCAAGCCCAGAGGCCCCCTGCTGGAGGCCTCAGGATCCTACCACACCCTTGCCCAAAAAAGGAGCAGTGGCCTAGAGAGGCTGTGTGGGATGCAGCCAATCAGAGAGAGACTGCAGGGAGCAGCCAATCAGGGCCTAACAGGCACATACAAAAGGAGCTTTAGTGCAGTACAGAAGTTAGTTACTGCTGGGAACCAAAAGAGTATGGACAATGTGCATTGTTGAGGGGACTAGGAGCTTCTGGTAGGCTGCTAGAACTTGGTAGCCACATGCCCTCGGGTGAGGGTGAAACAGAGTTAAAGGGGATGCAGTACCATGTGGCTGCTCTTCAGTACCAGGTTTGTAATAGTGCTAGGGCCATAGTGGGCAAAGGGTCCATAATCCTGGATTGGGGAACTGGTGAGGGAAGCAGCTGTCTGCCTATCCCCTAATGGCAGAGCATATAAAGGCAGCAAGGGGAGGAGGTGTGGTGTTTCCAGCCCTGCGTCCCCACCCCCACCCTGTGGCTTGTACCACTAGTGGAGTGGGAGAAGGAGAGGCTCAGCAGGCCCAGGTCAGTGGTTTCTTATATACTGTGGACAGATGGGTTCCCCCAGGGCTGGCTCTAGGTTTCTTGCCTCCCCAAGCAAAAAAATGTTTGGCTGCCCCCCACCCCAGCCCTGGGTGCTCCCCCCCCCCCAAAAAAAACGTGACCACCTCGTTCACCATAGCAATCCCTGTTTACACTTGCAGTGGGGATCAAACCGTTTCTCTTATTTTTATTTCACTTTAGTATGAATCTTACCCCGCCCCTGCAACCCCATCTTTAGTGCTCCAAATGCACATGGAAGGCATAGGGACTAACCCTCAAACCTTATACCTGGAAAGGGATGGGGATTTAGTAAAGGGGCCTCAGGCAGAGGAGCGGGTGTGGGGGCACTTGGTGGCTCTACACTGGCAGAGAAGCGGGGTGTGATGTACTGGTGGAGGAGGAGAGGGGGTATCAGGAGGGTTGCGGGAGAAGAGGTGCAGGGGAAGGGCGAGGTGCGGGAGGAGAGGGCTGGGGGAGGGTACAAGGGGAGAGGTGCGGGTGAAGGAAGAGTACAAGGGGAAGGGGTGCGGCGAAAGAGCGATGGGGGGAGGTACAAGTGGAGGGGCTGTGAGCGGGATGGGGGGGGGCAAGGGCTAAGAAGGGCAGGCGCTGACAGCTGCTTCCCCAGCCCCGTGCAATCAGAGCCGAGAGGATGGACACTGACCCCCAGGTGCCTGAGCCACAGGGGACCCCTGGTGGAGCAGTATCTGCTGCCCCGCTCGGAGCCGGGCTCTGCCTCTCCCCGTCCAGGGCAGGCAGCATGGGGCTGAGGCGGGGGAGGTGTGCGGCGGGCTGGGTCTGGGGGCAGGAGGGGATGGCGGCAGTTCCTTGGCAGCTGGGGCGGCGGCAGTTCCCTGGCAGCTTGGGCTGCCCAGCCACTCACCCTGTCAGCGCACGAGCCGGGATCCGCACCCCCTGCCCAGCCCGGTGGCGCCCTGCACAGCCCCTTTGGGCAGGGAAACGCCGCACCGCCCTGGGGAGACTCAAAGCAGAGCAGCAGCAGCAGCAGGACCCCTCTCCCCTCCCTGCATCCCGGGCCCCACTTCCCTCCCTCCCCAGCTCCTCACACACAGGCTGGAGTGCCGCTGGAGAGCCAGAGCATCATCCCCCGGGAGCTGAGCCCCTCTCGCCGCCGCAGCCCAGGCTCAGCTCCTGGGAATGATGCTCTGGCTCTCCAGCGGCAGTCCAGCCTGTGCAACTCAGGCTGCCATGAGCGCCATCTAGCTACTGAAGCCAGAACTGCAGAGTCAGTTCCAGCTCAGCCTGAAAGCCTCAGCTGACAGGGAACATCTTGGTTCAGGGCTGGCTCCTGGCTTTTTGCGCCCCAAGCAGCAACAACAAAAAGGGGGGGTGGGGTGGCTGGAGTGCCGCCCCTTGGAAGGTGCCACCCCAAGCACATTCTTGAAGTGCTGGTGCCTAGAGCTGGCTCTGGTTCCCCCATGGTGCCTGCTCACAGATCATGCAGCCCCTGCCTCCTTCTTGGGGTCTTGGACCCCTGCTGGGCCTGTGGCAGTGCTGGTGGGAGGATGCTGTGCATGCAGCTCCCCTACCCCATGTGCCTGCTCTAGCCCTACCATTATTCAAATGTGGAGTCTGGGGAGCACAGGTGCAGGCTTCCTCCTGGCATTTGCATCCCAGTAGCCGCTACAGACCCCAGGTGAGATCTGACCTTGATTCTGCTGGAAGCTACACAAAACTCTGAGGGACAATCCATGTTTTGAACAGATTATAAAATAATCTGAGAAGAAACATGCAGCGTGGGAGGGGAAACTGAGGCCCAGAGTGGGGAAGTTAATTGCCTAAGGTCACCCAGCAGGACAGTGTCAGGGTGGGAAATAGCATCCAAGTTTCTCAAGGCCTATGCCAGTGCCCAAACCATTAGACCATGCAGTTGTGGCAGTGATGCAGTCTGTTAGAAGGGAAAGACTCCTTGAGAAAGGTCCCAAGACAAGAAAGGAGATGAAGTTTCTCCTTGGGATTCTGAATTCCCATGTTACTCCATGAGGGGTTAAACTGAGGTGCTGGCCTGCACTAGAGGAGCTCACTGTGTTAAACATGGTGTGGCCCGTGAGTATCTTGAGCTCAGGCACAAGAGAGCTACGGGGTGCGCAGGTCCATGTCAGATCTCATTGGGATTGAACTTGATTTCAGCAAAACTAACCCCCAGGGCCGGCTTTAGGCCAATTCCACCAATTCCCCCGAATCGGGCCCCGCGCCCAGTGGCAGGGCTGCCGGGGTGGGGGCAAGTGGCCGAGAATCCTTTCCCTGGCTAGAGGCTCCTTTTTAATTTTTACTCACCCGGCAGCGCTCCGGGTCTTCGGCAGCACTTCAGCGGCGGGTCCTTCACTCGCTCTGGGTCTTCGGCAGCACTTCGGCAGCAGGTCCTTCAGTGCCACCAAAGACCCGGAGCGAGTGAAGGACAAACCGCCAAAGACTATGAGTGCCGCCCGGTGAGTACAAGCCCCACATGTTTTTTTATGTGGTTTTTTTTTTTTTTTTTCAGTCATCCCTGCCGGGGCCCCGTCAAAACTGTTCGAATCGGTTCCCGCACTTCCTAAAGCCGGCTCTGCTAACCCCTGGGTGGTGCTGCCCTGTGTCCGTCTGAAGGACCAGCTACAATGGTTCCATTAGCCCTTATGCTGCTCTCCCACAGTGTGGCATTTTGAAATCTCTAGAACCCACTGCTGCTGGGAGCTGTGGAATAGCTGCCCAGGCGGCATTGCCACTGGGAGAGTTCAGGACAGCACTAGAGCAAACCTCAACTATTCTAAACAAAAATCACATGTTTAATGGGGGTGTCCTAGTGCTAAGACCAGTTCTGTCCAGACAGTACCATCCCCAGGGCTTCAGGTCTGAAATTCGATGGGAATTGGGCTCCAATGAGACTCCCAGCCCAGATTTCTAACCCTGGGGCTTCTGGGATTTGTCACTTTCTTAGTTAAACCTTCTCAAAAACAGGTTGTTTTACACAGTGAAAGAAAATCCAAGGGTGTGACCCCAGCTTCATGTTGGTGTAAATCAGTGGAGACACGAGGGCAAATAATTTCAGTCTGAATATAAAACGCTCCCAGTCTCCATTAATATGATTTGACTTCCTTAGTATCTCTGATATCATAGACCTTCTCCAGTCAGCAGTGGAGTCTGATTTTTGCTGGGGTTTGAGGGGGGGGGTGTTTTTTTTTTTTAACCAATAAAAATCAAATCAGGTGAATCATGCCTGTTGATTCAGGAAAAATCCAGATCAAGCTGATGATTCTGAGGGAAGAGAGAGAAAAGCTCCTCGGATTTAAATTGAGTAGAGAGAAGAGAAACCAGGAGTATTTGGCAGGTTTGTGTTATTAACCTGCATTGACACGGGGTTCAAGGTCTGTTTGTAGGCAGACTCCTTTGGGTCTTGGGAAATGTCGGCCTTTGTCTGTTACTCCATGATGATGGATACTTTGTGTGTACATGTGCATTTATCTCCATAGGCAGCGACTCCATGGGTTCTTCAGCCCTGCAGCACCTATTGGAAAAAAAAATAGTGCCGGCAGCCAGGTTTCCTCCATCCCCCGAGCGCCTCCTGTTCGCCAGTGGCCCTACCGATCAACTCCTCCTGCTCCCGCTGGAGGCCAGCCTGTGACCCGGGGCTGGTGCTGGGGCTGGCTGGCCACCTAGTGCTGGGATCAGTGGGCAGTCCAGTGCTGGGGCCGGCGGGTGACCTGATGCTGCGGATGGCGGGCAGGCTCTGAGGCTGGTCGGTGGCCCAGGGCTGTTCAGCTGGGGCTTCTCCAGCCATGGGGGGGGGGGGCGGGGGAGGGAGGGCTCGGGGCTCCAGGATCCGGCGGAGGCTAGTGAGGGCATTGGGGGGGCTCGGGGCTCTGGCAGGTATAGGGGGGCTCAAACAGAACGGGTAGGGCTGCATGGCTAGCCTCCACAAAGGGGAGGCTCACACACCACCCATTGGAAGGTCTAAACTGAGGTGGGGTTGGGTAGGGACAGAACTGATGAAGGACTGGTGGACAGGCTTAATTGGTGGGCAGATATGGGGCTGAGAGCTTCTGTAGCAGGGGCAAAAATCACCCGACCCAGTACGCAGGAGGGTGAGAGACACCAGTGATGGGCAGGGGAAGGTCAAAAATCAGGACTAACCTAAAAACACAATATAATCTTTTATTAAAATGTCATGATTTTGGAGCCAATCTCATGATTTTGTGAGATCAGACTCATGATATTTGCTCTTCTGAAGTTGGCAATACTGCATTGATGGGCAAAGGTAGAGGTAGCAAATTGTGACAGGCATGCCTTGCATGGCACATCTCACAGAATAGCCAGTAACATTATTCACCCACACAACTGTACAACTTTGCAAAGCTGCCAAACCAGAGCATGCAAATTCAGACACTATAACATAGACAGAACATGATGTGTGTGTGACGATACAATAAATAATAACAATAATAACGGACAGACTGACACACATATGTCAGATCAGTGCATCCGGTCTCGCTAGGACCCAGGAGGCGCCGGGCAGAGCGATTCCCGGGGTCACTCAGCCTGGCAGCAGGAAGTGAATTGCAGTCGCTGCAGTGATTCTGTTGCAAGACCCCCAGAGCCCTGGCTGCAGGCCGGGGAGGAACATTCCGGCTACTCTCCGAGAGACTCTCCCAGTGTAGAGACCCCAGCCTGTCCCGTCCCCCCCTTACTGGGACCCAGAGCCCTGCTCCCAGGCAGAGCCCCACGTGGAGAGAAGGTGAGACCTGCCCCCCTCCCCAGGGAGAGACGCTCCCGGTGCAGCCTGTCTGCAGGGGCAGGGGGATGCCCCAGGCTGCTCCCAGCGGGGCTGACTGCGATTCCCTGCATTGGGCAGAGGAAAGCCCCCATGGTTTGCAGTGAATGTGAGGGATTAGGGGTGGGATAGCAACATGTGGGGAGTCAGAGGGGGGTGGAAACCGGCAGGGGGCTGAAGAGGGACAGGGCCTCTGAGGGGCAGGGGGCATTGAGGGGTGAATGGGGACAGGGCCGGCTCTAGGTTTTTTGCCGCCCCAAGCAAAAAAAATTTTGGCTGCCCCCGTCCCAGCCCTGGGCTCCTCGCCGTGCCCCCCTGCTGCCCCAGCCCTGGGCTCCCTCATTTCCCCCCCCCCCCCACACACACACCTCCTGCAGCCCCAGCCCTGGGCTCTCTCCCCCACCTGCACCCTCCTTCCGCTGCAGCCCTGGGTCACTGGTAACTCGCTCCCACGGCAGGTCATTCAGCATGAATTTTAGATGTGCACAGAACACAGACAGGATTGGTTCCCATATGGTTACAGAACTGCAGTAAAGTGGAACAATTTTCAGCTTGTGTGATTGGAGGATATCTGGATGCATATTATAAGACTGTCCTACATAAATGAGGAAAAGTTGAGGTGCCTTTATTATTCTTTTCTACCACTCTTTCTTTCTATGGGGAATTTGCCAGTGCAATATCACTGTCTTCCTTTTAAACAAACAAACAAAAAGGCAGTGGCTGTTGAAAATAGCAATTCCAGTCCTAAAACCACTGGGAAGCATTTCTTGCTCAATTTTATCCTACTTTTTCTACAGCAAGTTACAGTGGATCAGTATATTTGATTTGGGAGAAATGAAGTAACAGCTGCCCAAACTGAGCTTGAGCATTCCTGAATTTTGAGGTGTTCAAATCTGGAAGGCAGGTGCTGGGGGGGGGGCGAAGGGGGCTGTGGCTCCGCGGGGGAGCACGGCAGCATGTATGCAGCAGTGTATCTGGCGCTGCGCGGAGCCAGACATGCTGGGCTGAGTGGCACAGTAAGGGGGCTGGGGGGTTGGATGGGGCGGAGGTTCGGGGGGGCAGTCAGGGGCAGGGAGAAAGGGGGGGTTAGATGGATCAGGGGTTGGGGGGGCAGTCAGGGGACAGGCAGCAGTTGGATAGGCATGGGAGTTCCGGGGATTTGTCAGGGGACAGGTAGGGGGTGAGGTCCTAGGGGGGAAGTTGGGGACAAGGAGAAGGGAGGCTTAGATAGGGGGTGGGGTCCTGGGAGGCAGTTAGGGGTAGGGGGCCCGGGAGGGGGTGATCAGGGGACAGGGTGCAGGGGGGGTTGGATGGGTTGGGGTTTCTGTGGGGGGCAGTCAGAAGGAGTGGATGGTGGCAGGGTGGGGCTACCCTCCGTCCCCGTGGAGTGTCCTGTTTTTTGAATGTTAACATATGGTATCCCTACCTTCCCAGTGCAGCTCTCCATTCACTGCAGCATGAGGTCTCAGCTACCTCACTCCCTCCCCCTCTTTCCTGTTGGTAGTGGCCAAGGGAATGCTGGGAAATGTAGTTCTTTCCCTGCTCCAGGGCTGGCTCTATAGGCAGGGAGCTAACCAAGGAACTACAGCTCCCAGGGCCCCCTGTTGGTTCTCAGCTCCCATGCTGGATCCCTGCCGCCCCTGCAAATGGGCTGCCCCAAGCACCTGCTTGCTTTGCTGGTGCCTAGAGCCGCCCCTGAATGGGGATGTGCGAGAGGGCAGGAGCGGGGAGAGCTGGGATGTGTGAGGTGACAGGAGTGGGGTGAACAGGGATGTAGGGGGTGGGATGGGGATGTGGGGCCACTGAAGGGAGGCTGAGGGAATACCCAGGAATCGGGGAGAATTCTGGGGCTCAGGGGAACAGAGCTGGAATAGAGGGAAACTGAGTGGGGGGGATAAAGGGACGGAAAGGGGAGATGTGGAGAGAGGGGTTGTGGGGAGGCTGGAGGGAGAATATGAGAGCAAGCGGAGACTGGCTGGGGCAGGGAGAGGGATGGTGAGAGATACAATGGCCGCTCCCCCAGCCCGTGGGGTAGGAGAGCGGGATGCCCCACCCCGCAGCCAGTGCGGAATCTTTTTCCCTAGACGAGATCAAACAAGCGGGGGAGGGAATGGGCAGGGGGCTCAGAATTTACAAGGCAAATATCCCCGTCCCCCACATACACCTCCTCCCAATTTAGTCTTTGTTTTTTTAAGACAGTCTCATTATTTTGGGGGCATGACTACTGCATGTTAAATGTTTGGGGCTGACAGGACTCAACAGAGTCCTGCTCTGATATCTGTGCAGGATTCTGTGTGAAACCAGAGTTACTGTTAGGAACAGCAGGCAAGGAGTCCAACTGGCATTTGTTTTGGTTTGATTCAGGTTCAGTTAAATTCAGTTTCATTTCTGGTTCAAGCCACCCAAGTCAGTTACTGGTTTAAATCCTATTTCAATCTTAGTGGAGGTAAATCCAAGAAAGAGAACTGGAACTTAAAATGCAAATAGTTTTGATTTTTGATTATTTTGTAACTTTAACTTTACATGAGTTTTCCTAGTGTTTTTCTGATGTCAAATATACACAATTATTTTTTCCTAAACCGTCTGTTTGAACAACCTAAAATAACATATTTAGACATTTGCTTTGTCATATTGGACCTCTGCAGTGAAAGGATACAATTGAGGCCTGGAAATTTTCTTTTGACACTCATTTGTTTTGCTGGAACTGTCAGTACAATTTTCACTAGTTTATTTAGCTTGAGCATGGCATTTTTCAGATGTTCCCAGTAGTTTGGTATGTTTTCTTTCTTGCCGAGATATGGCTCATCTGCAAATGAATCAGAAATTGGTCCAATCCATTTTTGGGGTTTCCTTCATCCAGATATTACTTCCTTTTTAGAGATTTCACAAGCATTCAGAAGAAGTTCCAATTCATCTTTCAATTTCAGATGCATCTGACATTGACTCTATGACATCATTATTTCTGACTCAAGCATATCCATCTTCATCCACGTGTTGGTGTAATGAAATTTTGCCTTGACTTTGTCCTCTGCTGACATTGAGGGTTGATATTTAGGATCAAGATATATGTGTGACATTCTATACCTTGGGGGAACAGCCTGTGACCCCCATATTCCTCATCTGTATATAATTGTGATATTACATATAAAACATGCCATGTGAGGTATCAGGGGGAAAGTTATGATTGACTGAAAGTCACTGTTCTATCTAAATATGTATATCTTTAGTGCGTATGAACTTATGAGCTTGTGTTGCATGGTTGTCACTAAAATATGCAGTGGGTTCGGGAGGTGTCCAGATACTGGCTCTACAGAGACAATGACAAGAGAGGTAACCAACACCTGGGTGGGTGCTGTCGAATAGAAATCACCAGCCATTGTCCAGCAAGGGAGTTGCAGTTCAATGACTCACCTGCATGAGGCCATACCAGGGGAATTGCTCAACCTTGCTTAGGGACTCAGCAATAACCACGAAACATGCCTGGACTTGTATTCTCCAAGCACATGGACTAAGGGTATAAAAACCAAACAAAGGGGCCCATGCTTGGCCTTTCTCCTTCACCCACCTATGCTGCAAGCAACAAGGAAACTCGGAAGACTCCAACAGTGGGTACTGGCCCAGATTTCAAGGGTGAAATCTGTAGGACTGCAATATCCAGTGGGGGGTGAGAAAAACTGCTTAGTCTAGTTGTTGCCCAGTCTAATAGGGTTGAGAGTTTAGACTGTGTGCTAATATTTTATTTCTTTTGGTAACTAACTGACTTTTTGCCTATCACTTAATATCACTTAAAATCTATCTTTTATAGTCAATACATTTGTTTTACTGTTTATCTTTACCAGTGAATTTGTCTGAAGTGTGTGGGAAATCTGCTCCGATTTTGCATAGGCTGGTGTATATCCACATTCCACTGATGAAGTGGTGAACCAGTTAATAAATCTGCATTGCTCATCATGAGCAGTGCAAGACGGTATATGCCTGAGGTACAGTGCTGGGGGGATTTGGCTCTGATGCCTTTCTCTGTGTGATTCATGAGTGGCTCTGCAATCTAGCTCGCTGTTGTATCTCCACATGTGGTTGTGCTGAGTGATAACAGCACCTGGAGGAGTTTGCTGCTGGTCACTAGCATGGCATTGTGAGAGACAGCGCAGGCTTGAGAGAGTTCAGGGGGCACAGCGGTCCCACAGTCCCAGGCTGCACCCCGGGGATCCTGTCACAATATGTATGAGATAAACATATCTATCTGGGGTAGGGGTGGGGGGTTGGAGGTGGATATCCAACAGTTGGAGGGGGCTGGGAGCCAGCCCTGCAGGTGGCTTCAGTGGGGAAGGGAGTTTGGAGCATGAACTCTGCCTCAAGTGGGGCAACAGGAGGGAGGAGCTGCCCCAGGGGTTGGGAGGGTGGGAGGAGGCCTATCCAAGGGGAGAAGGTTGGGGACCCGTTATCTTTGCCCTTGGACTTGAAGAGTTATGAACTTCAGGGCCCAGGGAGCCTCCCACCTCTTCTCTCCCCAGGGGGACATCTCAGAGGTGGCTCATCTACCTCTGACCCCGCTTCTGCCTCCCATGGTGTGCAGGCAGCTGCCAAGTTTTCCCTCTCCCTCCCTGCTCCTGTGGGCTGTCCCCCTTCTATTCTCACTCTCTTCTCATTATCCTGGGGCAGGCTGTTCTGGGACAAGCACCAGCCCGCTGGCTAGTGTGATGTCTTCTCTTAAATGAGAATAAGATCTCTGTAGTTTATTTATTTTTATTTATTTTTTTAGTCATAAGCTTAAAAATGCTGAATCTTTATTTTAACTGGTAACAATACCCTTCCCCCCTTTTTTTGTTCAGTTCCATTGAGGTTCAGTCAGTAAAACAAATTTATGGTTGAGATTTGGTTCCAGTTCAGGTATGAAATACCAGTTTGATGATTCCAATGTGAGTCCAGATGGGCAAATGGGAACATCATGAGCCTGACTGTGCCTGGGGGCTACAGGAGCAGCACAGGGGGGCTCGGTCATTAGCTCCCCCCACCAGAGGGAGCTGGTAATTGCTAAGGCCAACGAGGTTGGTATAAGTCTCTGTGCTCAACATACTAGAGCCCTAGAGCTAGCTGGGCTTTGTTGGACAGATGCTGCTGCCCAGAAGGGTCTATGTTGGGACAGATCTTCATTAAAGTCCCCTCTGTGCCCAGCCGAGGTGGGGCTTCCTCCTGTGGCTGGAACCAGCCCCTGGGGCAGCTCAGGGCTTTGCTGGCATCAGCTCCTGAGCCAGAGTGTGTAGGTGGTAAGACTCCTGGGGGTAAGTGCTTGGGGCAAGCAGGAATGTGACCCTGCACAAACGGCCCCTCCACACCCCATCTCTGCTCCCGGGTGTCTGCGAGTCCCAGAGTTGCTGCCCCCCCGACACACCCAGGCTCACACTCCTGTTAGCAGTGGCAGTAGCTGTTGGAGAGGAAACACCCACAGGAATGGCAGGACAGTAACCAGCTCTTCCATGCAGAAGGGGGAGTGGAAAGACTGAAGGGGGCAGCAGGAGCAATAAGTTGGGAGGGAGGTTTCCAGTTTCCAACCCTTCCCACCTCCATTCCCCTGCAGTGTCCCAGGGGCAGACTGACTTTTCTGGGGAGAAGGTGAGGAGCAGAGAGAGGAGTTCCTGCCTCTGCCTGGTCCCTGTGCTGCTAGGGGAATGTGCTGCCCTGGGGACAGTGTCAGGGGGGATCCCCCAAAGCTGCTCCTTTGATTCTGCTCTTTTCTAGTGTTTGGCTCAGAGACTCTGTTCCTGGGAGGGTTTAAAAGTGTCTTGTGGGTTTAGTCCCACTGGGAGGGGTCAGGTCTGTGTTGTAATAACATAACTGATGAGGCTTTTCCCAGCATGGCAGAGTCTAGAGTGTCTGTTTGCAGGGAAAGAGCCTGGGGGGAATTGGGGTGTGAAACGGACTAACGCTAATTCACAGACCTCCCCAATTGCCCTTCTCACCCTGACAGGCTGCAGAATATTCACCAAGTTTTGTTCCAGATCATCCCATCATCCTAGGGGACAGGGAAGGGAAATGGCTGTGGTGGATCCAGCTCAGATAGGGGATTTTTGGGGACAGCTGCTGGGGAGGGTTGTTGTGGAGGGGGAGGGGCAGGAAAGGGTGAGTCAGGGAGCTGATGGTGTGATAAACCTGCTGGGACATGCTCAGCGTAGGGCTTGATTTATGAATAGGCCCATGGGCAGGGGTGTGTGTGTGAACATTCCCCCATTTCTGAAAAAGGAAACAAACCCTTGGACGGGGCTGGGAAAAGAGTCCTGAGTGCTGGAGCCTGAATGCACTAGGCACAGACTGGGTGAAATACAAAGGGAAGATGCTGGGGTTCCTGTTCCCTGCACTGATCTCTGCTTCGCACATCAGCCTGTGCCTCCTCCTTCTGCTGGGAGGGACAAGGGACTCTCCCCTTCTCTGTGTTCCATGAAGCCTCCTGGCCACTCTGAGCAGGATGGGGATGGGATTCTGCTCCTCTGGCCTCCCAGAGCTGTCCTATTTTTGTGCTTCTTCCCCCATGAATAGTGGGGTTGTGGCTGGGGCAGCAGATACTGAGGGGGGGCACCTGTTGTTTCAGATGCCGGTGACCTTTGAGGAGGTGGCTGTGTATTTCACCGCAGGGCAGGGGGCTCTGCTGGACCCCGGTCAGAGAGCCCTCTACAGGGACGTCATACAGGAGAATTATGAAACTGTGATCTTGCTGGGTAAGGATTTGTATCTCCTCAGACTGTCAGCTATTTGAAGCCATGGGACCTGTATTTCTGAATCTGGTCAGGTTCTTCCCTGGTCAGTTAGATTAGAGGGGAATGGGTCACATAGTCCACAGCTCCAGTATGTGAGAGCCGTTCACGTCCAAACTGCTTCCAATGAGATAGGGGAGTCATGAACCTAATGGACATGACAATTCATCTTCAGCTCTCATGGAGGCAGAAGCAGTGTATCATCCTCTCTGCATTAATTCTCACTCACACTCAGAATCTCTGTGCATCTCCCTTTCTGGGACTAGCTCTCACTGTGGGGAGGGATCTGGGCTCTGGAGGTTTAGACACAGGCAGGGGTTTAACACCAGAACTGTGTGTGCCTCAGGAAGTCTCCCAGAGCGCACACATCCTGAAAACTTCTGGTGATGGTGTGACAACTCCCCCCTCCCCAGACATCTGCCTCTCCCGAAGGGACTCAGTGACCACATGCCCATCTGTTCACATCCCACAACCCCCCAGCAAATCATGGGGTCAGTTTAAACTCAAGATGTGTCCATTGCAACAAATACTGCCCCAATCCTCATTGCACTCTGATCATGTCTGATTTCACTCCCTCAGCAGGACTCCCCATTCCCAAACCTGCCCTGATTGCCCAGCTCAAAAGAGGGGAAGAGCCATGGGTCCCGGATCTCCAGGACTCCAAGGAAAGTAAGAACCCAAGAGGCACCCGCACAGGTGAGAAGTCAGTGACACTGACACAGAAACTATATGGCAAATGAAGGAAAAAGCAGAAAATCCCCAAAATGTGGTGTGAGCGCCCTCAGTTCTGTCTCATCTCACCCTGGTCTCCTGTGGTCAGCAGGTGTCATGACATCATGGCAGATATCGCTCATGGCTTCCCACCCACCCCTGTTAGCTGCCAGGAGTTTTCTCCCTGACTTCACTCCCCTGTCAGTGTTTGGATGGGATGTGGAGACAGAATCCAGTTTCTCAGTCTTCCAACGGTTACTGTGTTGTGTTTTCCTTCTTTGCTTTTCACTTTGTCCTTTCTGCTAACCCAGGCAATGAATCCTGTCTTGATTCTTTCTCTCCCCCAGCAGATGATGGGAGAATGCGTGAAAACGAGGAGGGGAATCCACAGCAGGAAGGTCCTGAGCAAGTGGAACTGCAGGGGAACTTTTTGAGAAGAGTTGAAGAGAACTTTTCCCAGTGCTTGGAACAGAGAAAAGCCTGGAGTAATTGGCACAGGTCAGAGAGGAAGCTGGGAAACCACCCAAGAAAGCAAGTCCATGAATCCTTTGAATTTGGGGGAGGAGACAAGGATTCCAAAGAAACCACAACCCAGCAGACAAATCCCAAAGAAAAGGAACCCTATAAATGCTTGGAATGTGGAAAAAGCTTCAATTGGAGCTCAAATCTTACTGCCCATCGAAGACTGCACACGGGAGAGAAACCGTATAAATGCCTTGAGTGTGGGAAAAGCTTCAGTCAGTGCTCAGGCTTTACTAGCCATAGGAGAATCCACACATGAGACAAACCCTATAAATGCCTTGGGAAATGTTTCAGTGTATCATCAGCCCTTATTGTACATCAGAGAACTCACACAGGAGAGAAACCCTATAACTGCTTGGACTGTGGGAAAAGCTTCAGTCTGCACTCAAGACTTATAAACCATAGGAGAGTCCACACAGGAGAGAGACCCTATAAATGCCTGGATTGTGGGAAAAGTTTCAGTCAGCGCTTACATCTTAATAGCCATGGGAAAATCCACATGGGAGAGGGACCGTATAAATGCTTAGACTGTGGTAAACGTTTCAGCGGACCATCAGGCCTTATTGCACATCAGAGGACCCACACAGGAGAGAGACCCTATAAATGCTTGTACTGTGGGAAAAGCTTCAGTCAACGCTCAAGCCTTATTACCCATGGGAGAATCCACACTGGAGAGGGACCATATAAATGCCTTGAGTGTGGGAAAAGTTTCATTAGACCATCAGCCCTTATTGTACATCAGAGAACCCACACAGGAGAGAAACCCTACACATGCTTGTACTGTGGGAAAAGTTTTAGTCAGTGCTCACATCTTACTAGCCATGGGAGAATCCACACGGGAGAGGGACCACATAAATGCCTTGAGTGTGGGAAAAGTTTCAGTGCACCGTCAGCCCTTATTACACATCAGAGAACCCACACGGGAGAAAAACCTTATAAATGCTTGGACTGTGATAAAAGCTTCAGTCAGAGCTCAAATCTTACTGCCCATCGTAGACTGCATATGGGAGAGAAACCCTGTACATGCTTGGACTGTGGGGAAAAAATTCAGTGGACATGAGCCCTTATTGTATATCAGAGAACCCACATGGGAGAGAAAACGTATAAATGCCTCCACTGTGAGGAAAGTTTCAGTCAGTGTTCACACCTTATTAGACATCAGACAATCCACACAGGAGAGAAACCTCATAAATGCTTGGATAATTGGAAAAGTTTCAGTCCCAGCTCATACCTTCATAAAAATTGGAGAATTCCCATGGGACAGAATCTATAAATGCCTCAACTGTGGGAAAAGTTTTATTCGAAGATCAAACCTTGCTTCACATCAGATAATGCACACATGAGAGAGAACCCATAAATTTTTGGATTGTGGGAAAAGCTTCAATAACTGCAGGAAAAGATGCCGTCTGAGCTTTCACATTATTTCTCATCACATAATTCACAGAAGAAAGAGCTTGAATGTGGAGGAAGCTTTATTTGGTGCTCACATGGCATCAAGCATCAGCAAATCCACACAGAGAAGATGTTTTTAGCATAGAAAATGCTTCAGTTGGAGCTAACACCACATTGGACATCAGAGACTCCTCCACACAGGAGAGAAATTTCCTAAGTGCCCGGATTAGGGCTCGCCATAGTAAAAACTCCATTTCCTTATTCCCACACACAGATATCTAGCTGCCCAGCTCAGGGGGCAGGTTCCAGCAGCTGCTGACCCTTAGCTAACCGTAGGCAGAGGAGGAGAAGTCCCAATCAGCCCTGTGACAGGTTGTGCGCTGCCCCCCTCCTCCCCTGATCTGGGGATGCCACATGACGTACTGGGGTTCCACTGAACCTGCCCGTTCCACCAGCCAGGGCCCCCTCACCCTGTCCTGCTAAGCCAGGCTCTCCAACCTACTCTGGCAAACACACAGGTAGGGCCACATCCTGCTGCAGAAAGACACAGACACTGAGATTAGGCCTGCACAGGAAGACCCAGCTCAGGAAGTACCCAGCACTCGTGTGCACACTATTGTAGGAGTACAAACCCAAGGAGTGAATTGTCTTGTGCTGCACAGCGAACTGTGCAATGTAAGCTCGTTGGTTGCCCCCTCCCTTGATGTGGAGGAAGATATGCACAGATTCTTGCCCCCGCAAGTTATGGATTCCACAAACTGACTTTAAGGTAAACAAAATGAGTTTATTAACTGTAAAAATAGATTTTAAGTGATAATCAGGGATAGCAAACAGATCAAAGCAGATTACTTAGCAAATAAAACAAACATGCAAACTAAGCTTAATACACTACAGAAATTGGCTACAGATAGTAATTTCCTCACCCTAATGTTGCTTCAAGCATCTTATTTGCAGGCCAGACCCCTTTCCAGCCTGGGCCCAATCCTTTCACTTGAGCCTAGTTTCAGGTGTTCACACCAGTTATCTCGGGCAGGGATCTCCTCCTGAGAAGCAGGGATGGGCTGACTTTGATTACTTCACTCCCCAGCCATAAATAGGATTTAAATAAGGTGGGAAAGCTTTGTTTCCCAGTCTTATCCCCACTTCCTTTTTGTGGAAAAATACAAGCAGCCCAAGATGGGGTTTAGTACCAGGTGACATGACCACATGACCCTGCAGTGTTAAAGCAGACTTGAACCAAAGTTATCCCAGGAAACTTCTCAGGAAGGTGAGAGATTAGCACTTTCAAAGTTCTATTGTTCCCCCTAATGGCCCATTGATTAGTCAGCCAGGCTGGTTGCATTTTGTTTGATAGGCATTTCCCAGGAGCAAACACTTCTGTAATTGATACATAGTCAATATTCCTAACTTCACATGCAGAAACGATACATACATACAAATTGGATAATCCTAGCCAGTACATCATAACATTTCTAATGATACCTTACATAATCCATCTTGCATAAAACAAATTTTAGTTATGCCATATTCATATCATAACTATCGTTATAAAGATTATTGGGCCTACTGCCACAAGCCCTTACTCCATGCTGCAACCCTGGCTGCTGAACTGATGTGCCTTCCTGCCGCCTGCTAACCTGCTGGAAGAAGAAAGAGAGAAACTTCTCTAGAAGTTTCCTCTGCCTGGATGAATTCCCACCCTCTCCCTTCCATTCTCATATGTGATGCCCCTTCCATGGAGACTAGGAGAGGGATACTTGGGCCAGGCCCCACAGTCGCTCTGGACACCTGTCCCCATCTTCCAGCAGCCATTGGGCTGGGCTCCCCCACTTAACTGGAGTTGGTCTCTGCAGGGAAGTGTCCCTGGGACTGACAAGTCTTCCCTTCCCTAAATCACCTGAGGTGGTTGTGACTTTCTGTACCTCGGGGGGACACCCAGCGCCCCCATGTTCATCATTATAATATGATTGTGTAGTATCCAATGCAACGTTTGTCATGTAGGGTGTCTTTGGAAGGCTCATGATGCACTGAGCATTGTCGTTATAGTAATGTTATAGGTTGTAATTTCATGTATATAGTTATGAGGCTGAAAATGTGTCCTCATGGCTTAAAACAAGCCCAGGCAAAACCCTCCAGGAACAGAGGGGCAGTTCACACCTCACCAGGGCATGTATGGGACAAACCCAGCCCAGTCTCACAGGAACAAAGGACATTGGCCTAGGCAGCAACAAAGGATCTGTTGGACTCTCGAGTGATTCACCCTCGTTCCCTTGGTCAGTCAGGGACTACAATGAGGTAATGCTCACCTGACCCTGAAGGGCTAGGGTGGGACAAAACCAAGAGGGAAGAAAGAATATCATAAAAGGGAGAGACGTTTGCCATGCTCTTCCTCGCTCTTCCACCTCCATCTACAGACATCACCACCAAGCGACTGAAGCGCTGATCGAAGGGGAGAGCTTGGCTGAAGGGCAACCAGCCAGCCTGTGGTGAGACGCATCTAAGTTTGTAAGGGCACTGAAAGTATTAAGATATTCTTAGAATGCATTTTGCTTTTATTTCATTTGACCAAATCTGACTTGTTATGCTTTGATTTATAATCACTTAAAATTTATCTTTGTAGTTAATAAATCTGTTTTGTTTATTCTACCTGAAGCAGTGCGTTTGGTTTGAAGCATGTCAGAGACTCCCCTTGGGATAACAAGCCTGGTACATATCAATTTCTTTGTTAAATTGACGAACTCATGTAAGCTTGCAGCGTCCAGCAGGCATAACTGGACACTGCAAAATGGAGGTTCCTAGGGTTGTGTCTGGGACCGGAGATATTGGCTAGTGTCATTCAGTTGCACAATCCAAGGAGCGGCTTACATGCCAGAGGCTGTGCGTCAACAGCCCAGGAGTGGAGGTTCTCACAGCAGAGCAGGGTAGGCTGGCTCCCAGAGTCGAGGATTGGAATGACTTAGCAGATCACCGGTCCAGATAACACCAGAGGGGAATGTCACAGTGGTGCATTCCAGGGAATCCAATGTGAAGGGATGGGTTTTGGGGAGGAAACTGGGATTCAATGCTTGGGTCTGGTGGATGTAGAAGATGTTGTGTGTGACAAACTGGGACTGTTCTTACTGTGGGCTTTGAATGCTGACAGGGGAGTGTGGCTAGGATAGTCTGCATTGGGGGATGGGAGACTGACCGATGGAGAATACCTGAGCATGTAACATGAGAACCCAGGAAGGGGTTAGAGGCCAGGTGACACCTTTGCCCGGGAAACTGAACAAAGGCTGTGGGGGGGGGGGGGCGCTGAAGGCAGAGTCTCAGGAGCTGGCTGGTGATGTGGCTGGGAGGGAGACAGGGCTCTGACCTCCCAAGGGGGTTGGGGTGCCCTGGGACCCCAAGATGGACCTAACTGAGGGGGGTCCTGTTGTCTGTACCTGCAAGACCTGTCTTGGTCTGTGTTCCTGTCGTCTAAATAAACCTTCTGCTTTACTGGCTGGCTGAGAGTCATGGTGAATTGCAGGAAGCCGGGGGTGCAGGGCCCTGAGTCCCCCACACTCCGCGACAAGTGGTGGCAGAGGTGGGATGTACTGCACCCTGTGGATGGTGCTTCCTGCAGTAAGTAACTGGGGAGCAGTAAAATGAAGGGGGATCGACGGGGACCAGGCGGGCGGAAGAGTCAGAGAGAGACGGTTCAGGGGGCGATTAACCCCTGGGAGTGTATGACCAGAGAGAAGGACTGTTGCAGTAACAGGGTCCCCTGGGGGATCGCAGCGAGCGGTCCCGGGGCGGAGGAGTCTGCAGCTTGACCCTGGCAGAGAGGTGGTGACCTGAGGAAGGGCTGGTACACTAGGGGTTCCCCTGGAATGGTGGAAAGCGGAGAGCACAGGCCGGCGAGTGGCCAGCAGGAGGATGTATGCTAAATGCCTTAAGAGCGACCTGGTGGAGCTGTGCAGGCAGAGGGGGCTGCGCATTGGGAGGTCCACCAAAGAACAGCTAATTGCCCAGCTGGAGGAGAGGGATCGCTTGGATGAACCGAGCCCTGTGCCTGAGGGCAGTCGCCCGGCGGATGCAGCGTTGGCCCCGGGGCCTGACGTGGCTGGGAGGGGTCAGACTGCTGCCGAGGACATCCCGAGACCCTGCCTACCTATACCTCGGGGAGGGGTTGGGGGAAGCCCAGCGAATACCGAGGGCACCCTGACCCCGGTGGCCAGCAGGGGATTGTCCCGGCGGAGCTCCCCGTCCCGGGAGCGGATGCGACTGGAATGTGACAGGGAGCTGAGACTGAAAGAGCTCGAGCTCGAGTTAAGACAGCAAGAACTGAAGCAGGAGCGGGAAGAGAAGGAGAAACAACGTCAGCATGAGCGGGAAGAACGGGAAAAACAGCGTCAGCATGAGGAGAACCAACGTCAGCATGAGCTGGAACTGGCCAGGCTGAGGAGCAGTGGGGCCCCGGCTGCGGTAAGCGAGGGGGGACCCAAGACTGCAAAGAGCTTTGATAAGTGCTTTCTGGCCCAGCGTAAGGAGGGGGAGGACATGGATACCTTCCTGACGGCCTTTGAGAATACCTGCGAGCTGCTCCAGGTTGACCCATCAGAGAGGCTCCAGTTTCTCATCCCCTCACTGGACCCCACAGCCAGGGAGGTGTACAGCCGACTGAAAGGGGCGGAGACAGGGGACTATGAACTGTTCAGAAAGGCCCTGCTCCGCGAGTTTGGGCTGACCCCTGAGATGTACCAGCAAAGGTTCCGGAGTCAGCATAAAACCCGTGAGGTCACATACCTACAACTAGCCAACCGGGCGCAGGGGTATGCCCGCAAGTGGACAGCTGGGGCCCAAACTATAGAGGACCTGCTTGACCTGGTCGTACTGGAGCACGTGTATGAGAAGTGCCCATCCAACCTGAGGCAATGGTTGATGGACCGAAAGCCAGAGAACCCGCAGCACACAGGCCAGTTGGCCGATGAGTTTGTGAACAGTCAGCAGGGGATAACCGGGAGGAGTCCCAAAGGAACAGGCCCGCCACAACGCAAAGAGAGAGTCACTATGGGACCTCCCAGCAGGAAAATACGGAAAGCCCCCACCAAAGGAGAACATCCAGCGTCAGGTCCATCTGACCCACTCGAGGGGACCCATGGAACATGGGCTGCTATCACTGTGGCCAGAGAGGCCACATACGGGCCCAGTGTCCCAGGCTCAGGGACAGACTGAGCAGACCGAACCCACAGAAGGTTGACTGGGTAGAGACCCAGCCGGGCGAGAGGCAGCATTCCCAAGGAAGGGGGGCTGGCAGAATACCACCTGCTAAGGAGGGAGGAGAGCTCCAGGCCAGCTCCTCTGAGGGGCTGGATGCTCCCGACTCAGGGTTTTTGGTTTATACGGTGGGCGCGGGGCGGTCCCTCCGGAGAGAGTACCTTGTTCCCCTGGAGGTGGATGGGAGGAAGGTCAATGGATACCCTCCGGAGAGAGTACCTTGTTCCCCTGGAGGTGGATGGGAGGAAGGTCAATGGATACAGGGACACGGGTGCAGAGGTGACGCTGGCCCGGCCCGAGGTGGTGGCCCCAGATCGGGTGGTGCCCAACACCTACCTGACCCTGACGGGGGTGGGTGGGACCCCATTCAAGGTACCGGTGGCGAGGGTGCACCTGAAGTGGGGGGCCAAGGAGGGCCCCAAGGACGTGGGGGTACACCCGTATTTGCCCACTGAGGTGTTGATGGGGGGGACCTGGAGGACTGGCCAAGCAACCCCCAGGGTGTCCTGGTCGTAACCCGTAGCCAGAGCCGGCGAGGGGCACTGTGCCCTGGCCTTGGGGAGGGTGCCTTGCCTGAGGCGCAGGACCCTAACCTGGTGGGGAGGAAACACCCAGGGACACGGTTCAGGGAGGCTGCGGCTTCAGACCCAGCCGGCGAGAGAGAGCAGGTGGCCATCCCTGTCCCAGCTGCTGAGTTTCAGGCTGAGTTGCAGAAAGATCCCTCCTTGCGGAAGATAAGGGACCTGGCCGACCTCAGTGCGGTACAGACCATGGGGAGAGGTGGCCGGAAAAGGTTCCTGTGGGAGAAAGGGTTCCTGTACCGAGAATGGGCTCCCCCAGGGAAAATGGAGTCAGGGGGAATCAGGAGGCAGCTGGTGGTACCCCAGAAGTATCGCCACCAGCTGCTGTACCGGGCCCATGACATTCCCCTCTCAGGGCACCAGGGAACCTGGCGTACCCAGCAGAGGCTGCTACGGAGCTTTTACTGGCCTGGGGCCTTTGTTACTGTCTGACAGTACTGCTGATCCTGTGACCCCTGTCAGAGGGGGAGGAAGACCCGGGACAAGGGGAAAACGGCTTTAGGACCTTTGCCCAGCATAGAGGAGCCTTTCTAGAGGGTGGCCAAGGTTAAAAGGGGGGCTCTAAACCAAGAGAGCCCGAAACACCGACCTCCAGACTGGAATGCTGGGAGAAGACCCCAGCTCAGTTGGAACCCCAGGAGTATTGGGGTGGGAAAAGGGCACAGGCTGCATAAACCTTCCCACATGCGAACTACAAGTGCCATCGAGCACCCCTGACCTAAGGGGGGGGGTGAAACTGAAGGGGCCTGGTGTAATTCTTACCAAGGAATGGGAGGGATGCTGGGGCATCCATGGGAACAGGGGTAGATTTGAACTTCCCCGGGTCACTGGTTAAAGTGACCCCGCTCAGTTCGGTCTCGAAGGGGGGAAAGATGTGACGAACTGGGACTGTTCTTACTGTGGGCTTTGAATGCTGACAGGGGAGTGTGGCTAGGATAGTCTGCATTGGGGGATGGGAGACTGGCCTTAAGGGAAGATACCTGAGCATGTAATGTGAGAACCCAGGAAGGGGTTAGAGGCCATGTGACACCTTTGCCCGGGAAACTGAACAAAGGCTGTGGGAGGGGTCGCTGAAGGCAGAGTCTCAGGAGCTGGCTGGTGATGTGGCTGGGAGGGAGACAGGGCTCTGACCTCCCAAGGGGGTTGGGGTGCCCTGGGACCCCAAGATGGACCTAACTGAGGGGGGTCCTGTTGTCTGTGCCTGCAAGACCTGTCTTGGACTGTGTTCCTGTCGTCTAAATAAACCTTCTGCTTTACTGGCTGGCTGAGAGTCATGGTGAATCGCAGGAACCCGGGGGTGCAGGGCCCTGAGTCCCCCACACTCCGTGACACTGTGTGCTGGTGAAATCAAATGTTAGGGATTGTGGGAGAAGAGAGGAAAGTATGGGGAAAAGAATCATAGAATATCAGGGTTGGAAGGGACCTTAGGAGGTTATCTAGTCCACCCCCCTGCTCAAAGGAGGACCAATCCCCAGACAGATTTGTGCCCCAGATCCCTAAATGTCCCCCTCAAGGATTGAATTCACAGCCCTGGGTTTAGCAGGCCCATGCTCAAACCACTGAGCTATCCCTCCCTCCTGTTATCATTTACCCCCTCGTGCCCTTTTCCCTGCCAACTCTGCATTCAGAAAGCACCACTGAAAGGGACTGATTTCCGCAGACTCTTTTTTCATGAACATAAGGGCCTCAGATTCCACCTCTACCTCTGCAGCATCAGCCTCCGTGGGCCTGTCTGTGGTGGGAAAAGTGGTTTGGATTAGCTAGCAAATCTCCCCTGCTCCTGCCCCCACTTTTTCTAGTTTAAACTGACCCCAACCATCTTATATATTCTGATCTCTCTCCCCCTCCCCCCCCCCGCATTAGCAGAGGGATTGTTAGAGTCACTGGGTTCCCCCTTTGGGGAGAGATTGTCTCATTCCCACAGTCTCACATTGCTCCATGTTATGCCAAAAACATTTATTTTTTGGACACTGACTCCCTTAGAGACCAGAATTAAATGGATTCTAAAAGTGCTGGAGCCAGGATAGGAAAATGTAGAGTTTGGGTTCTGTGTTATTTGAGGGTGATGGGGGTGAGTTGGAGGGATTCCCTCCTCCCCCCGTTTGCTGTCACATTCCACGCTGACACAGCAGCCCCTGTCTGAGCCATGGAGAGTTTATCCTCTCCCCATTCTACCCCTACCTCCCAGCATGGCACTTCCAACAGTGTTCTTTACTCTCCATGCTTAGGAATCACACTTCAATTTCTTTGATCCTGACTCAGACTCCTGAGAGCTGGAGATGAAAGTGTCCCAGACCTGGAGTGGGAATTCAAATGAACCCCGAAGCTCTGACTGACCTTTCTCAGCTAAAATCCCTGTTTTTTATCTACTAGTAAAGTTGCTTCTGGGCTTTGTAGATGTCACTTTTTGAGGGGGGGTGGGGCACTGCCTCTTGGGAAGCCCTTACTTAGATAACTTTAAATTTGAACCATGAACACTACCCCAGACCTGCAGGAGGCACAGCAGTTTTCAAGGCAACCACAGCTGCATTTGGATTATATAGCACTTAAAAGATCAGTTGTTCATAGAATCATAGAATATCAGAGTTGGAAGGGACCTCAAGAGGTCATCTAGTCCAACTCCCTGCTCAAAGCAGGACCAATTCCCAGCTAAATCATCCCAGCCAGGGCTTTGTCAAGCCGGGCCTTAAAAACCTCCAAGGAAGGAGACTCCACCACCTCCCTAGGTAACGCATTCCAGTGTTTCACCACCCTCCTAGTGAAATAGTTTTTCCTGATATCCAACCTGGACCTCCCCCACTGCAACTTGAGACCATTGCTCCTTGTTCTGTCATCTGCCACCACTGAGAACAGCCGAGCTCCATCCTCTTTGGAACCCCCCTTCAGGTAGTTGAAGGCTGCTATCAAATCCCCCCTCATTCTTCTCTTCTGGAGACTAAACAATCCCAGTTCCCTCAGCCTCTCCTCATAAGTCATGTGCTCCAGACCCCTAATCATTTTTGTTGCCCTCCGCTGGACTCTTTCCAATTTTTCCACATCCTTCTTGTAGTGTGGGGCCCAAAACTGGACACAGTATTCCAGATGAGGCCTCACCAATGTCGAATAAAGGGGAACGATCACGTTCCTCGATCTGCTGGCAATGCCCCTACTTATACAGCCCAAAATGCCGTTAACCTTCTTGGCAACAAGAGCACACTGTTGACTCATATCCAGCTTCTTATCCACTGTGACCCCTAGGTCCTTTTCTGCAGAACTGCTACCTAGCCATTCGTGTATCCTAGCTCCTGGCAAGCAGCAGACCTCTCGGTTTTCCCGGTCGGGGCGGCAGATAGATGACTCAGTCCCCCTGAGGAGGGAGTCCCCGACCACCACCACCCTCCTCCTCCTCTTAGGAGTGGTGGTCGTGGAACCCCCATCCCTAGGACAGTGCATCTTTTGCCTTCCAATCAGTGGAGTCTCCTTCTGCTCCCTTCCCTCAGATGGGTCATCTAGTCCACTCTCCGCATTAGTACCTGTAGAGAGAACATGGAAACGATTGCTCACCTGTATCTCCATTGCTGGTGCATGGACGCTCCTCTTTCTCCTTCTGGAGGTCACATGCTGCCAAACCTCCTCACAATCCTTCTGTCCCTGCTGCGCCTACTCTGAATCTTCAGAACATTGTGGCCGTAGAAGCATCTCCTGACGTCTGTCCAGGAAATCTTCATTTTCCCTTATGCAACGCAGAGTCGACACTCGTTTCTCCAGCCCTCGAACCTTCTCTTCCAATATGGAGACCAGCTTGCACTTTGTACAGACAAAGTCGCTTCTGTCCTGTGGAAGAAAGACAAACATGGCACAACTTGTGCAGGTTACAACAGCTGATCGCTCACCTTCCATATCACCGTCCTCTTAGGAGCTTCCTCAACTGTTGCAGGAACTACTCAGAGAAACCTGCAGATGAAAGCCTCAGTGCGCTCTCCCCACGCGAGCTCCCAGGCAAACTCCCGCTGTTAGCCTCTGCTGTTCGCCGTTGTTAAACATAAGCTCGTCTCAACCCTCTCTGTAGTGGTGCTGTCACCCAGCAAATCGTAACCTTTCCATAGATACCTTACTTGACATACTTTGTACAAGGTTTGTTGCAATTATATAACAGTGGTATCGAGAATGATATACATGCTCATATATTAATCAGATAATGTCACATACCCAATGAAAAAATGATGCAGGATGGGATGTCCCAGACATTGCTGAATGCATCCTAGGAACTTCCCATTCTTGGTTCTGTATTACTACAGTTTCTAATTCAATATTAGAAGTATCAGTGTATAACAGAAATGGTTTATCAAAATCATGTTTGACTAAAACAGGCTTTTTCTTTGTAAGGTTCATTTTGGAAGTAACGAAACTATGGAAACCCTTCACAAATCCAAGGTAAAACTTGGTTAGACCAATAGTGGATTGGATCTGTTCTTGCAGCATGATTCCTGCATGTGATCTTTCCAAGAGCTAATGAAAATAGCTAATTTATTCATACAAGCCCTGGCAAATGTTTGGAGTCCAATTAACATCAAATCTATGTAGATATTAATGTTCTCAATAGTGTAGGTAATTTGGCATTTAGCCATGAAAGCAATATGGTGGCATGCCTCAGTTTCCCTTTTCATATAGCACATTAGGTGTGTAATGTATTTTCTCCAGCATACAGTTTCAAGATTGGTTACAGACACTAGCTGTGAAATATCAGTATCACAAGGCCTTTTAGCATACAGTGTGTTGTCATGTAATGAAACAGCATAACCATAAAAGCTTTTAGCACACACCGAGTTCTTATGTATCACTCTTCAAGGTTTTTTCCAAAAGATCACGCACATTGTATATTTTTACAGTTTTTGGTATCAGCAACACATTAGTCACAAGAGTTAACATTAGCATTAATATCAACATCCAATCTATCACGAGTGTTCATTTACAAGCATTTTTGTCATGCCCTGCCTTTGGCTCAATACCATTGAGGTTTTGGCATTTTAGGGTTAACCTGTGGCTTCCATTTGCACGATAAAGTTTTTCCCTTCCTCCCTTTCCTGGAGGGTCAAAATCTGAGCTCTCTTGTGTAACAGAATCCACTGGCTGGCTAGGTATGATCTCTCTGCTAATAGCTATGGGCAAGTCTTTCTCCCCCCTGTCAGTCAGATAATTTGCATCGACACAGACACTGGCCCGTTTACCAGTTTTCAGATTCTTAACCATTACCACTTTGAAGGCTGGACACTGTTTTAAAGAGATATCATTCATTTTCACTAGCATGTTATACTCAAGGTTCTTTTGTCCTTCCATTACCAACCTCTGCTTCCACATGGAATCAGAAGTTAAGTCACTAAGAGTATGTCTACACTACAAGAGTAGTTCGATTGTACTTAAATCGAATATGTGGAATCGATATTACAAAGTTGAACGTGTGTATCCACACTAAGGACAGTAATTCGACTTTGTGAGTCCACACTAACGGGGCAAGCATCAACATTGGAAACGGTGCACTGTGGGCAGCTATCCCACAGTTCCCGCAGTCCCTGCTGCCCATTGGAATTCTGGGTTGAGCCCCCAATGCCTGCTGGGGAAAAAAATGTGTCGAGGGTGGTTTTGGGTAACTGTTGTCATCCAACCGTCACTCCTGCCCTCCCTCCCTGAAAGTGCCGGCGGGCAATCGGTTTGCGCACTTTTCTGGTGAGTGACAGCGCGGACGCCACAGCACTGTGAGCATGGGAGCCCGCTGCGACCACCGCTGCAGTTATGGCTGTTGTCAACACCTCGCACCTTATCATCCACCTTTTCCAGAGGCAGATGCTGAGAAATCGGGTGAGGAGGCTACGGCAGCACGGTGAGGACATGAAGTCTGAGAGTGGCACAGACCTCTCACAAAGCACGGGACCCCGCGCTATGAACATCATGGTGGCAATGGGTCATGTTGATGCTGTGGAACGGCGATTCTGGGCCTGGGAAACAAGCACGGACTGGTGGGACCACATAGTGCTGCAGTTCTGGGATGAATTGCAGTGGCTGCGAAACTTTCGTATGCGGAAGGGAACTTTCCTGGAACTTTGTGAGTTGCTGTCCCCTGCCCTGAAGCACAAGGACACCCGGATGTGAGCAGCCCTGACTGTCCAGAAGCGAGTGGCCATAGCCCTCTGGAAGCTTGCAACGCCAGACAGCTACCAGTTAGTCGCGAATCACTTTGGCGTCGGGAAATCTACCGTGGGGGTTGCTGTGATGCAAGTAGCCAACGCAATCATTGAGCTACTGCTGTCAAAGGTAGTGACCCTTGGAAACGTCCAGGTCATCATAGATGGCTTCGCCGCGATGGGATTCCCAAACTGCGGTGGGGCTATAGATGGAACTCACATCCCTATCCTGGGACCGGACCACCAGGCCAGCCAGTACATTAACCGAAAGGGCTACTTTTCAATGGTGCTGCAAGCACTGGTGGACCATAGGGGAAGTTTTTCAAACATCAACGTAGGATGGCCGGGCAAGGTTCATGACACTCGTATTTTCAGGAACTCTGGTCTGTTTAGACGGCTGCAGGAAGGTATTTACTTCCTGGACCAGAAAATAACTGTTGGGGATGTGGAGATGCCTATAGTGATCCTCGGGGACCCAGCCTACCCACTAATGCCCTGGCTCATGAAGCCCTATACAGGCGCCCTGGACACTGAAAAAGAACTCTTCAACTACCGGCTGAGCAAGTGCAGAATGGTGGTGGAGTGTGCTTTTGGACGTCTCAAGGGGAGATGGAGAAGCTTACTGACTTGCTCTGATCTCAGCGAAACCAATATCCCCATTGTTATTGCAGCCTGCTGTGTGCTCCACAATCTGTGTGAGAGCAAGGGTGGGAGGTTGAGGCGAATAGCCTGGCTGCTGATTACGCCCAGCCAGACAGCCATGCGATTAGAAGAGCCCAGCGGGATGCGCTGTGCATCCGGGAGGCTTTGAAAGGTAGGTTCCTCAGTGAGCAGGGTAACCTGTGACTATTAAGTTTGTTTAAAGAGAAGCTGAATCTGCCCCCGTTTCTTTACCCACTTACTGTTGACTATCCTCTCCAGCTACATACCCCGCTCACCCCGTCCCCCCCCCTTCCAACATACGTTTAAAAATAAAATAAATGGAACTTTGTTAATGAACACCGTTTTCTTTATTACGGATTTCGTGGTAAAGTGTTGAAACTGGGATGCAGACTGTGGTAGGGAGCGGGCGTAGTGATGGAAAGAACGCTTCTAAACTCAAGGAATGACAGGCTCCTGCTCCTAGAGTGGTCCGCAGTGGTGGACTGATTGTTTCAACAGAGCCTGCCACCCCTCCTTTTCGGGACTCTGTGTGTGGGGGCTATGTGACTTTGTGGCAGGGGAGGATGGTTACAGATCCCCTACTGCGTGGCTCTGTGATCCAGGATAAGGACCGCTGCATAAGATCTCTATCCGCCCTCCCCCGCCACAAAGTCACATACCCCCCCCCCCACAGAACATGAAAACCACCTCCCAGACTGACCAGGGTGCCTAGTGACTGCAATGTGTGTGTGACCTTCTGCTGAACCTGCCCCCGTGTCTGTACCCTGGTAAAGGTGACTGTCCTCTCCAATTACCAACCCCCTTCCCCACCTTCAAACACACTCTCCCCTAAAAGAACATGATGGATACAGTAATTAACAGAAACGTATCTTTTATTAGCAACTACACAGTTAGGGGATGAAACTGGGACAGGGGCTTGGGTGAAGCGGGAAGGAAAGGACTTATCAAATTTTTGGGAATGAGAGCCTTCTGGTACTTGAGCAGTCTGCAGGGGTGGAGTGACAGTTTTCACGGCCCCTGCCGCCCCTCCTTCTTGGGACTTTGGGTGAGGGGGTATGGGACTTTGTGGCGGGGGAGGGCGGTTAGAGATAGACTGCAGCGGGGCTCTGTCCTCCTGCCTCCGGTCCTGCAGAACATCCACAAGGTGCCAGAGCATGTCCATTTGCTCCCTCATTAGTCCAAGCAGCGTTTGAGTCGCCTGCTGGTCTTCCTGCCGCCACCTCTCCTCCCGTTCGCTGTGTGATCGCTGGTATTGCGACATGTTCTCCCTCCACTGGGTCTGCTGGGCCACATCGGCTCAGGAGCAGCCCATAAGTTCTGAGAACATGTCGTCGCATGTCCTTTTCTTTCTCCACCTAATCTGCGCCAACCTCTGCGAGGGGGATGCCAGGGTAGGTCGGGAGACATTCGCAGCTGTGGGATGGGAAAAAGGGAGTGAATTCTTCACAAAGATATTTTTTTGTGAACAATGAACATAGTCTTTCTCTGCGAACAAGACCATGCACAGCACCTATCACATGCGCACTCAGGACAAGGTCGAATTTTCGGCCTTCGCATTCAGTGCCTGGGGTCTTGCAGTGGAGATCAGACAAGCGGGGCAGGACAGCAGAATTCGGGTAGCAGGCTGACATGGTAAGCCGTAGACTTTTGGCTGCTTAAAACTTAAATTATAGCAGTGCCCTCCTTTCACGTTCAAAGCAATGCTCCTATCGTTGGCCAGTTCCTGCTGCCGGCAATCCAGCAAGCATGAACTCTGCCCCTGTCCCACCCCCTCGCGGCTGTCCCCGGGAAAGATCCCTGTATGCTGCCCCTCTCCCGCCTCCACTGCGTGGCTGTAAACCACCAGTGAGAGTTCTGTAAAGGAACAGGCAAGCAGTCCCAATACTAACATTCCCCTAATTCTAAGCAGGTCACCATGAGTAACATCACTCTGCTGAGAATTTCTGAGACCGAGAAAGAACGCATTCTGCATGAAAGCCAGCAAAAACCAGGGCCGTATGCCGCCATGCTCTGCAAGGCAATGATCCCAGAGTACTTGATGATAGCCTGGCGAGGAAAAGTTTCCTACCACGGAGGACACAATAAGGCCGCTCTCCCCAGGAACTTCATGCAAAGGCTTTCCAATTACCTCCAGGAGAGCTTCGTGGAGATGTCCCATGAGGATTTCAGCTCTATCCCCGGACATATAGACCATCTTTTCCAGTAGCTGCACTGGCAAGGACTAAAAAGTAGAGCGCCTAGGGCAAACTAATCATGATAAACCAACCGGACATTGTTAGATTCTTTTGCAGTAGTTGCACTGCCAAGGACTAAAATGTTAAGTGCCTAGGGCAAACAACTCATGAAAAACCCATTGTTAATATTCCTGTTCTATTCAAAATAAATGTTTACATGTTTAAAACACTTACCGACTGATCCTTCCCCTGATTCAGGGTCCGGGTTAACGCCTGGGACGGTTGGTAGGGGATCTCTGTGAGGGTGATGAAGAGATCCTGGCTGTCTGGGAAATCAGCGTTGTAAGCGCTGTCGACTGCCTCGTCCTCCTCCTCACCTTCCTCATCTTCCCCGTCCGCTAACATCTCCGAGGAAGTGGCCGTTGACAATATCCCATCCTCAGAGACCACGGTCAGTGGTGGGGTAGTGGTGGCGGCCGCACCTAGAATGGAATGCAGTGCCTCATAGGAATGGCATGTCTGGGGCTGGGAACCGGAGCGTCCGTTTGACTCTTTGGTCTTCTGGTACGCTTGTCTCAGCTCCTTGATTTTCACATAGCACTGCGTTGCATCCCGGCTGTATCCTCTCTCTGTCATGGCTTTTGAGATCTTCTCGTAGATCTTTGCATTCAGTCTTTTCGATCGCAGCTCCGAAAGCACGGACTTATCGCCTCACACAGCGATCAGATCCAAGATTTCCCGATCAGTCCATGCTGGGGCCCTCTTTCTATTCTGAGATTGCATGGTCACCTCTGCTGGAGAACTCTGCATCGTTGCCAGTGCTGCTGAGCTCGCCCGATGTCCAAACAGGAAATGAGATTCAAACTGCCCAGACAGGAAAAGGAATTCAAATTTTCCTGGGGCTTTTCCTGTGTGGCTGGTCAGAGCATCCGAGCTCGGACTGCTGTCCAGAGCGTCAGCAGAGTGGTGCACTGTGGGATAGCTCCCGGAGCTATTAGCGTCGATTTCCATCCACACCTACCCTAGTTTGACATGGGCATGTCGAATTTAGCGCTACTCCCCTTGTTGGGGAGGAGTACAGAAATCGAATTTCAGAGACCTCTATGTCGAACTAAATAGCTTTGTTGTGTGGACGGGTGCAGGGTTAATTCGATTTAACGCTGCTAAATTCGACATAACCTCCTAGTGTAGACCAGGCCTAAGAGACTACAAGACATATCCAAAGTATCAAAGGGTGAGAGTTTGCCTGCCATCCCCTGTTTTCTTGAGAAATTAACTGCATAGCTGTCATGCTCTGCAGACTCAGCTACCCAGTCTTCCTTCTGAACCTGAGACACAGACTGTTCACTTAAAGAATCAACATGGAGACATTCCTGTCCCGACAACATTGTCTCCCCAACAAGCTGGTCAAGCACAGCCACTTGGTCATCATAGGGCTGCTCAAATTCCCTGACAATTTTCATTCCATCTGACACCTTCTCTAAGTTATTCATACTGGATCTTTCTAAAGTGAAGCCAGTGGATCCACTTTCAACAGAAAAATTCTTGCTGTTAGGAACTGAAACAAATCTCTCAATAGATAAATTGTTGCCTTCTACAGACAGAAATTCATCCTGATCTACCTCAATTAATTCACTTCCACAACTCTCAGCTACAGCAAACTGCTTGCAAAAACTGCCATGAAGATTCTGCTCCTTAGGAGCTTCTTTAAGCAACAATTCACCTTTATCCTGCTCTACAGAAGCATTGCTCTGCTGAGCCACCACCAACTCCTTCTGAGTTTCAATTACACCCAGAATAATCTCTGGCCCATTAGGGGGATTTTTACACAACCCCCTTTCAGGCAAGCTGCTAGACTCATAGGTGCCAAGTTTCTAATCTGCCAAGGGGTGCCCCCCCCCCGGCTCTGCCAAGGTCCTGCCCCCATGCCACCCCTTCCCCCAAGGTCCCACCTCACCCTGCTTCTTCCCACTCCCACCCGCTGCTTCCTGCCTCCACTCTGTCCCTGTCCCACCCTATTCGACCCCCTCCCCCAAGCACGCTGCCCCCTCGCTCTTCCCCCTTCCCCCCAGCAACTCCAGATGCTGCAAAAGAGCTGATCCATTGCAGGCGGTAGGAGCTAGCAGGGAGGGGAAGTGCTGAACAGTGGGACCCGCCGGCGGGCAGGAGGCACTGGG
Organism: Chrysemys picta bellii; assembly: GCF_011386835.1. Lineage (NCBI taxonomy): Eukaryota > Metazoa > Chordata > Testudines > Emydidae > Chrysemys > Chrysemys picta. The sequence continues at coordinate 29,929,377 of NC_088802.1, read as the reverse complement.
GGGAGGGAGAGGCATTGATAAGGGGGCTACTCAGCACCCACAGTTTTTTCCCGTGGGCATCCACGGAGTTGGTACCTATGGTTAGATTCCATAGTTAAAAGGTGAGAGGCATTCTCCTTCCCTTTGCCACCCTTCCTGTTGGAAATATACAGGTTACCAGGCTCAACACACACAAGCTTAGGTAGCATTCCCTCCTTGTTACAAGTTTCCACACTGTCAGTGGGTAACACAGTCAAATCATCTTCTTGCTGTCCTTGTGCCCTGGCCATGATATCAACCTGGTTGAGTTGTCATACCTTTACCCAGCAACACACTAGCAACAGGCAAAATAGAAGTATTAGAATTGCCTGGTCCCTGGGACTTCGTTATGACACTAACTGGATGCGACTTAGTTACAATGTCATTCTCCCTAGCAGACACAAACTTAGGAACATTTCCTTCCTGGGCTTTAGTTCAATCTGGAACCAACTCGGAGACAACTGATAAATTTTCAACCATCATAGTCTGACAGGCTTCTGTCTGCTTCACAGACAAAGAGCTAGAGACACTCTCTTGTGCAGCAAACACATTGCTGTTCTTAACAGACAAACAATTAGAGACATCCTTTCCTTTGTCCCAGCACCCATGACTGATTTCAGACATATACTTGGAAAGTGGGATAGCTTCCTTAACAGGCAAATTGCCACTCACAACAGATAACTGCTATTCTCCACAGATAGTGGTTCATTATAGTGAGCTACTTTAAGCAAATCATTTCTATCTTGTTCAGGCTTAGTTTCACTAGCTTTACTTGCCAACAATCTATCAACCACAAAAAAATCTACCCTTTTCTTCCTCAATTAGGGCTTTATCCTGACCATCAAATTTAATCTGCTCTAGAGAAACATTTTCCTGATCAATGAGTTCTTTCTGTGCTTCATCTAATTCCAGATTCACTTCTGAGATATTAGACAGACATTCAGAAACTTAATTCACACACAAACTGCTTTTCTGCTCAGACACAGCTATTTTCCACCTTCCCAAGATTAGAGACAACCTCTCCCTGGTCATAGAATAATTGGTTAAACACTGACAACGTCTTAGAGTCATACACCCTCCCGCCCTTCACAAATCTCCCTGTTAGTTACAGATAACAGAAGAGTCACATTCATACTCACTTTGGGACTGGGTTACGACATCAACCTGATTAAACATATCTGTCATGTCATGATCAAATATACCAACATTGTTATAAACAACGTATCATCTTTCAAGATGATACAGTTTCTGCTATTCTTCCATTGCTTTTTTGATTTGGAGCTTAAGTCTGGCAACTTCTGTCTTAGCTTGCAGCAGTTCCATTTGTCTTTGGTGAGCTTGTTTGGCTCTCTCCTCAGCTTGCTTGGCAGTCTCTTCAGCTTCTTTTTCCAGCTGGGCCAAGACTTAAAGTAACAGAATCATAGAAGATTAAGGTTAGAAGAGACCTCAGGAGGTTATCCAGTCCAACCCCTTGCTCAAAGCAGGACCAACCCCATCCAAATCATCTCAGACAGGGATTTGTCAAGCCGGTTGTGATATTCCCCTCTGGTGTTGTCTGGACCAGTGATCTGCTTGGTCACTCCAATCCTTGACTCTGGGAGCCAGCCTTACCCTGCTCTGCTGTGAGAACCCCCACTCCTGGGCTGTTCACACACAGCCTCTGGCATGTAAGCTGCTCCTTGGATTGTGCAACCAAATGACACTAGCCAGTATCTCTGGTCCCAAGCACCACCCTAGGAACCTCTGTCTTGCAGTGTCCAGTTATGCCCGCTGTATGCTGCAAGCTCATATGAGTTCATCAATTTAACAAAGAAATTGATATGTACCAAGCTTGTTATCCCAAGGGGAGTCTCTGACATGCTTCAAACCAAACACACTGCTTCAGGTAGAATAAACAAACAGATTTATTAACTACAAAGATAATTTTTTAGTGATTATAAATCAAAGCATAACAAGTCAGATTTGGTCAAATGAAATAAAAGCAAAACACATTCTAAAATGATCTTAACACTTTCAGTGCCCTTACAAACTTAGATGCTTCTCACCAGAGGCTGGCTGGTTACCCTTCAGCCAGGCTCTCCCCTTTGATCAGCGCTTCAGTCACTTGGTGGTGATGTCTGTAGATGGAGGTGGAAGAAAGAGAGAGAGCATGGCAAACGTCTCTCCCTTTTACGATGTCCTTTCTTCCCTCTTGGCTTTCCCCACCCTCACTTCAGAGTCAGGTGAGCATTATCTCATTGCAGTCCCAAACTGACCAAAGGAAGTGGGATGACTCACTCGAGAGTCCAACAGATCCTTTGTTGTTGCCTAGGCCAGTGTCCTTTGTTCCTGTGAGGTTGGGCTGGGTTTGTCTCATACATGCCCTGATGAGCTGTGAACTGCCCCTCTGCTTCTGGAGAGTATTTGCCTGGGCTTGCTTTAAGCCATGAGGACACATTTTTAGCCTCATAACTATATATGTGAAATTACAATTTATAACATTACTATAACAACGATTACTATAACATTACCATAACAACAATGCTCAGTACATCATGAACCTTCCGAAGACACCCAACATCACAAACTTTGCATTAGAAACCACACAATCATATTATAAGGATAAACATGGGGGTTCTGGGGGTTCCCCCGAGGTACAGAACATCACACCAGGCCTTAAAAACCTCTAAGGATGGAGATTCCACCACCTCCCTAGGTAACCCATTCCAGTGCTTCACCATCCTCCTAGTGAAATAGTGTTTCCTAATATCCAACCTAGACCTCCCCCACTGCAACCTGAGACCATTGCGCCTTGTTCTGTCATCTGCCACCATTGAGAACAGCCTAGCTCCATCCTGTTTGAAACTCCCCTTCAGGTAGTGAAGGCTGCCATCAAATCCCCCCTCACTCTTCTCTTCTGCAGACTAAATAAGCCCAGTTTCCTCAGCCTCTCCTTGTAAGTCATGTGCACCAGCCTCCCACTGAGTGCAGCTCACCTTCTCCCCATACTGTGCTGCCCAGTGCAGCAGTCTGGGAGCTGACCTCGTCTATGAAGACCGAGGCAAAAAAAGCATTGAGTATTTCAGCTTTTTCTACATCATCTGTCACTAGGTTGCCTCCTGCATTCAGTAAGGGTCCCACACTTTCCCTGACCTTCTTCTTGTTGCTAACATACCTTGAGGGTACATCTACACTACAGGGGGGAGTCGATTTAAGATACGCAAATTCAGCTACGTGAATAGCGTAGCTGAATTCGACGTATCGCAGCCGACTTACCCCGCTGTGAGGACGGCGGCAAAATCGACTTCTGCGGCTTTCTGTCGACGGCGCTTACTCCCACCTCCGCTGGTGGAGTAAGAGCGTCGATTCGGGGATCGATTGTCGCGTCCCAACGGGACACGATAAATCGATCCCCGAGAGGTCGATTTCTACCCGCCGATTCAGGCGGGTAGTGTAGACCTAGCCATAGAAACCCTTCTTGTTACTCTTCCTATCCCTTGCTAGCTGCAACTCCAATTGTGCTGTGGTCTTCCTGATTACACCCCTGCATACTCAAGCAATACTTTTATACCCCCAGCCTCCCCTAGTCATCTGTCCAAGTTTCCTCTTCTTGTAAGCTTCCTTTTTGTGCTTAAGCTCACCAAAGATTTCTCTGTTAAGCCAAGCTAGTCGACTGCCATATTTGCTATTCTTTCTGCACATTGGGATGGTTTGTTCCTGCACCCTCAAAAAGGCTTCTTTAAAATACAGCCAGCTCCCCTGGACTCCTTTACCCCTCATATTAGCCCCCCAGGGGATCCTGCCCATCAGTTCTCTGTGGGAGTTAAAGTCTGCTTTTCTGAAGTCCAGGGTCTGTATTCTGCTGCTCTTCTTTCTTCCTTTTGTCAGGATCCTGAACTCAACCATCTCAGGGTCACTGCTGCCCAGGTTGCCACTCACGTCTACTTCCCCTACCATTTCTTCCCTGTTTGTGAGCAGCAGGTCAAGAGGAGCATGGCCCCCAGTTGGTTCCTTCAGCACTTGCACCAGGAACTTGTCCCCAACACTCTCTAAAAATGTCCTGGATTGTCCGTGCACTGCTGTATTGCTTTCCCAGCAGATGTCAGGGTGATTGAAGTCCCCCATTAGAACCAGGGCCTGTGATCTGGAAACTTCCATTAGTTGTCTGAAGAAAGCCTCATCTACCTCATCCTCCTGGTCTGATGGTCTATAGCAGATACCCACCACAACATCACCTTTGTTGCTCTCACCTCTAAACTTAACCCAAAGACTCTCAACAGGCTTTTCTACAGTTTCATACTGGAGCTCTCAGCAATCATGCTGCTCTCTTACATACAGTGCAACTCCTCCATCTTTTTCTCCCCCACATGTCCTTCCTGAACAGTTTATACCCATCCATGACGATGCTCCAGTCATGTGAGTTACCTCACTGAGTCTCTGTTATTCCATTCACATCATAATTTCTTGATTGTGCTAGGAATTTCAGTTCTTCTTGCTTGTTTCCCAGGCATGTACAATCACCTAAGATTACTAGCCAATTGCCCTACTTTCTCAGTATGAATCAGGAGGCCTCCCCTGTTGCACCCTCCTCTTTGTGTTTCCTCCCAGTATTCCACTTCCCCACTTACCTCTGGGCTTGGGTCACCGTCCCCTGGCAAACCTAGTTTAAAGCCCTCCTCACTAGGTTAGAAAGGCTGCCTGCAAAGATGCTCTTCCCTCTGTTCATTAAGTGGAGCCCATCTCTTCCTAGCAATCCTTCTTCCTGGAACAACATCCCATAGTCAAAGAATCCAAAGCCCTCTCTCTGACACCACCTGCGTAAACACGCATTTGCCGCCACAATTTGATGGTCCCTACCTGGGTCTTTTCCTTCAACAGGGAGGATGGATGAGAATATGACTTGCACCTCAAACTCCTTTGGATGAGAATATGACTTGTGCCTCAAACTCCTTTATCCTTCTTTCCAGAGCCACGTAGTCTGCAGTGACCCGCTCAAGATCATTCTTGGCAGTATTATTGGTGCCCATGTGGAGAAGTAGGAAGGGGTTGCAGTCTGAGGACTTGATCAGTCTCAGCAGACACTCCGTCACATCCTGAATTCTAGCTCCAGGCAAGCAGCACACTTCTCGAGTCTCCCAGTCTGAATGGCAGATGTATGATCCATCCCCCTTAGCAGGGATCCCCGACCATCAGCACCAGTGTCCTCCTCTTGGGAGTGGTGGTCGTGGAAACCCCATCCCTAGGACAATGCATCCCAGGCTTTCTGGTCGATGGGGTCTCCTTCTGATGCCTTCCCTCAGATAACTCTTCCAAACCATTCTCCACCATAGTACCTGTGCAGAGAGCCTGAAAATGATTTCTTACCTCTATCTGCATTGTGGGTACATGGATTCTCCTCTTTCTTCTTCTGGAGGTCACATGCTGCCAATTTTCTTCCCTATTCTGCACTGCCCTCTCTGATTCTTCAGCATGCTGTGTCTGCAGTACCAAATGCTGACTTCTATCCAGAAAGTCTTTATTTTCTTTGATGCAACGCAGGGTTGATACTTGGGCCTCTAGTCCTTTAATCTTCTCTTCCAATATGGAGACCAGCTTACAGTTTGTATGGACAAAGTCACTTCTATCCTCTGGGGGAAAGACAAACATGGCACATCCTGTGCAGGTCACAACAGCTGATCGCTCACTATCCATAATATCTTCCTTCTAAGAGCCTCCTCACAAGTTTTATTTATTGCTCACAGAAGCCTGAAAGGCAAAAACATTCTGTGGGAACGCCCCCCAGGCAAACTCCCTCTGTTTGCTTGTCCTCTGTTCACCACATACGAAAATCTGCCAGTCTTTGTTCATGTTCAAAACACAGGTTCTCTCTCAGGGCTGGCAGTTTGATTGCTTCTGCTGATGCCTTGCAGCGCCCATGGTCACTGATCTTTATCCTTTAAAACTCTCAATATGAAATTTCAAATGTTAATAGCGTGGGGTTCTGATCCAAAGCTTAATTTACCTGGTTTTGTTGATTGTAGCAAGACTATGCCACTGTCACTGTGACTCTGTGGGTCACAACTGATAATGCCAAATTCAGGACTAGCTTCTGGGGAAAAGGGCAGACATACCTCAGAACTGTTGGTTATTCTTCCATAAGATATACCAAACCAGCAACAAAAGTAAATTTCTGTCTCACTACACTGGCTGACAGAAAAGCAGTCTCCTTAGTTACTGCAGTTCTGGATTCAATACCCAGACACTATATTTAATGATGAGTGGTTATTTAAAACCAATTTAATCAAACAAAAGGGTTCTTCTGATCCCAAAAGACCAGCTACATATCCAGGTCAATATAAAACTCAGATCTTACCAATAATCATGCTGTTGCCAATCCTTTAGTATCTAATATCTAAAGATTTATTATAGAAAGAAAGGTGAGAGTTAAAATTGGTTAAAAGAATCAAATACATACAATAAATGCAAAGTTCTTGGATCAGGCTTGTAGCAGTGATGGAATAAACTGCTGGCTTGTTAAGTCTCTGATTGCTTCCAAATCATTGGAAGGTCCTTAGTCCTTTGGTTAGAATGCTCCCAGTAGTACAAGTCCATGGTCCAGCAGTTTGAGCAGGAAAGAGGCAAAATGGAGATGTTTCCAGCTCCTTTTATAGCTTCTGCCAAGTGAAGAGAAACCCATTGTTCTCACTGTGGAAAATTACAGGTAACAAGATGGTGTTTGGAGTCATATGGGCAAGTCACATGTCCATGCATGCTTCGCTTAGTCATAGTAGAAGCCATCACTCATACTGTAGTTAGAACATTCAAAGGAAAGTCCATTAAGTGTAGATAGGCATCTTCCAAGGTCCACTGTGAGCTAGGTGTTCTTCTTTGATGGACGATTTAACTTGAATAGTCCCTTTAAGGTGTGCAGGCTAAATAGCTTGTGGGTGTTACCCATATGAGCAAACATTTAAAATACAGGTACACAGTTAATATTCATAACTTTAGATACAAAAATGATACATGTATACAACTAGCAGGCTCATATTCAGAAAATCATAACTTTTCTATTGACACCTTACTTGACATACTTTGTACAAGATTTGTTGCAATTATATAACAATGGTAGCAACAATCATCTACATGGTCATATTTAAATCAGATAATACCATACCACCTGGTGCTGGGGTTGGGGGCACGGCAGACATGCCGCCCGCCCTGCACTTTGAGGTTGGGGTCGGGGGCTCTGAGACTGCACCACCCGCCCTGCACTCTGGGGCTGGAGTTGCGGAGTCGGGGATGGATCAGGACGGGGAGGGGGTGGCGGCCATGGGGTGTGTGTGTGTATGTGTGTGCTCTGGGCTTCACCGGTGGAGGGGAGTGGCATTGGGCGGAAAGAGAGGAGCCAGGGGCTAGCCTCCCCCAACAGTGGGTTCACCTGCCACCCATGTCTACACTATTTTGTGTCCTTCTCTCTTCCCCTCTCTGTGCTTCTGGCTCTTCCTGCCCTTTACTCCCCCTTTGCTCTGCTTAGGACTCACCAGTCACTAATATTCCCGTGGCTCCCCCCATGTGCAGAGCAGGTACAGACCAACCAGGAGACACAGACACATCTCTAGGTACTCAAGAGCTAAACAGACCCTTTGCACGCCTGCAGGGTTATTGTGTTTAGTCACTAATATCCCTATAGCCCCTCAGCATAGGGCATGTCACAGGCAGATGCAGACATGACTCCTGCTCAGGGAACTCACACCGGGGGCACTGACCCATGTTTAAATGTTCCCTGGCACAGAGGGAGGGTTCGGGGCTCCCTGGGAAGAGGGTTTTGAGGAAGGGCATGAAGGTGAAGAGGAGGGTGGAGATTATGGGACCAGTTCCAGGCAGACGAGAAGGGTGTGGCAGGGGAAACATGTGGCTGGGGTGAAATGAACATGTTGGGAGAGGAAGAGAAAAGGTGCCTGGGTTTTTTCCCATAAGCTGGTCCTATTCACCCAGCCTGGGTCCATCGCTCACACAGGCCTGGGGCTGGGTTCTCACTCCTCTTCCCCTGCTACCAAATCCCTTCCCCAGCTCTCCCCACCCCACCCTCCATTGTGGGGATGTATCATCCCTACACCAACCTAATGAAAAGTTCCATGAGGAGGTAAGGGTCACGATGGGACACTTGCCAGGTAAACAAATCATGGCCTTATGTAAGGCCCCCTGGTGGTCTAGGATTATATAAGATGATCATGGCCTTATGTAAGGCCCCCTGGTGGTCTAGGATTATATAAGATGAGGTAAACAAATCATGGCCTTATGTAAGGAACGGTTGAACCAATCGGTGTGGGGCTATACATGTGATAAACACATGATTCTCCTTCTTGTCCAATCCGTAGATGTGTTATTATAGCCTAATTGTGTTATGTAATGTTGAGAAAAAACTATAAAAGAAAGCTTGTAATAAACAGGATTCGGATTCAGCTTGCAACCACAGTGGTCGTGTGCTTTATCCGCTCCACATGGAACCCCACACTCCATCACATTGGAACCAGGTTCCAGGCAAAGACAATAAGGACATGGGGGTGGGGAGAGCCTTGTGGCCATGGTGGAACAAAAACATGGGCAGAGAGTCCCCCAGGGCTGGAAATGCTCAGCAGTGTTCTGGGCTATGGCTGAATCAGGTCAGTGCCTTTCCAAGAGATGTGGAACCCCTCAGCTCATGGCTCGCTGCATTCAGACGGGGCCGGGCGGGAGCATTTCTCTGACTGTCCTTCACACTCGTTTTATAAACAATTGTACTGGGAACATTTGCAGTGTGAGAGGCATGTTCCTCACTTCTTAAAGTCCAGCACCCTGTACCCCTCTGCCCCTGCACCCCTAAAGCCCAGCAGTCTGCACTCCCCTCTGCCCCTTCACCCCCCACAGCCTGGCAGCCTCCACCCGCTCTGCCCCTGCACCCCCATCTGCCCTTCCAGTCTGCTCCCCCACCCCTTCTCTGCCCCTCTCTTCTTCTCCAGCTCACAGGCCTGGTGCTGGGAAATGAGAGGGGAAGCTGCTGAGGGAAGGCAGGTGATGCCCTTTAGATCATCCCCACGGGAACAGTTTGTGCAAGATTATAATTTAGCCAGGCTCCCTCACAGGGCAGTCCCTAGCTATTCTGGGGCCCTACACAGCCCCCCCCAGGGGGGGCAGGCCTCCACAGGCATGGAGGGGGCTAGCCCCAGGCCTCTGTGGGTGGGAGTTTGGGAGGCAGGGGGAACCACCCCCCAGCACTCACTGGCAGCACGGCTGGGTTCGGGTCCCTGCACTTCCCGCCGCCGGTGAGAGCAGGCCCAGCCCTGCTGCATTCCTCAGGGGCGGGAAGGGGTGGGGCTGGGGCGGAGCAGGGCAGGGGCTTTGGGGAAGGGGTGGAGTGGGGGTGGGGCGGGGCTGGGGCAGACCAGGGGTGGGAAGAGGCGGGGAGCCTGGGGAAGAGGTGGAACAGGAGCTGGAGCAGCACACAGCTGCGCAGGGCACCAGGAAATTTGGTGCCCCAAGTTTTCTGGTGCCATATGCAGCTGCGTACTTTGCATAAGGGTAAGGATGGCCCTGCTCCCTCGGAAGGGTTAGTATGATGAGGACAGGAATTTGGAGAGGTGCCGGGATGCAACCCCCAACGCGTTGGTATGTATTGCAATAAACGGGCCTAAGGCTTGAGTCTGTGAACTAAAATCAATGCGTGGGTGACTTTTTCCATGACAATGGAGAACACAGGGTAGCTGGGCACAGCAGCTCACCACAGGCGCTCGCTGGTTTATATTATTAAAAGTTTTATTCCTGCCTCATTCATTGGTTTGTGTTTTAAAGAACCGCAAGGTCATTACATATTTCATGGGAACAGCCCCAGAGGCTGGTCAGCACTGGGAGGGGACAGTCTCTGCCCTGGGTGTCACTGTCAGGGACAGAGATTCCCTACGGTGTGAGCTAGGACTGGGCAGATTATCAGGGGAGCCGCATTTTTACCCCCAGCATTGAGACCAGGACAGAAATAAGGGTGCAGCTTCCCAGAGAAGGTGCCAGTGAAAGTGAAGAGATGGGACCTGTCAGTCACATTGTAAAATGAGACCTCACCCGCCTCATAGTCGAGGAAAATCCCCACTCGTCTGGGCCTGACACTCATAGGGAGGGAAGTTCGGGGGGAGGTGAGGACCTTGTATTCCCCATCCCACAGCCACATGGCCCAGTATCCATTCTCAGTTGTGAGTATGACCCACCCCTTCCTGCTCACAGATTCTCTACAAACCCCCAGCATCCAATCAGTCATGTCTCCCACTTCCACCTCCCAGTAACGCCTCCCACCCGTGAACCCCTCAGCACCCAGAACACAGTGACAACAATCAAATCGCTCAGGATTGTCTGGTAGATCCTGTCGTGTGTCTCCGTGTCTCACACGTTTTCGATCTTCAGACAGGACAAGGTTGGGATGAGCTGTGTCTGGATCCAGAATCACATCCACTGGGGAGAGAGTCATAGAGTCAGTGGTGGGGGCAGGGGCTGGTCACTGAAATCAAAGGGAAATTAATCTGTGTCCCCATTAATCGCTGTGCCTAGGGGTTGTTGCCCATTAAGGGTCATGAGGGCTCTGTCTGCCCATGAGAGTACTTGAGGGGAATGACAGGAGGGACAAGGGTGAGGGTGGGAAGTTGTCAGTGGAGGAGTGAGAGGGGAGGGGTCAGGCTGATGCTGGGAGAAGAAAGGGCCAATGGGAGGAGCAGAGGGGAGAAAGGGGGGCAGGCACAAGGGCATTGGGGGGCAAGAAAAGGAGTGGGCACCAGGAGGACAGAGGAGGGGGTGAAAGGAAGGGCAGGTTCCAGGGGGCTGTGGGGAGTGAGGGGAAGAGTGGGCACCAGGGAGAAGAAGGGGATAGTCCCTAGAGTCACAGGGAAGCAAGGGAAGGGGTGGGCACTAGGGGGCAGAGGTGTGTGAAGGAATGGTGGGGGGCTCTAACAGGCAGGGGAAATGAGGAGAGAGGTGGGCTCCAGGGGGGCAGAGGGGAGTCAAGGAGAGAGACAGGTGCCAAGGGGTGGGGAATGAGGAGTGAAGTAGGTGCCAGGAACATGAGGGGGAAGGGAATGGGCAAGCACCAGAGGGACAGAGTGAGGCAGGAGCCCAGGGCATAGGGGGTGGCTAGGGCATGGTTGGTCACTGGAGGGCAAAGCAGGATGAGGAGAGGGGCAGGTATCAAGGGGACAGAGTGGGGTGATGGGAGGAACTGGTGCCAGGTGGCTAAGGGGAAAGAGGAGGGGCAGACACTAGGGGATAGTGGGTGGGTGAGGGGATGGGGCTGATGCCTAGGGGGAGAGAGGGGAGGGGGGGACACAAGGGGTGAACAGAGGGGCATGCGCCAGGGGACTAGAGGGGCACCTGGGAAGGGGAACAGATGACCAGAGGACAAAGGGGGTGAGGCATGCACCAGAGGGACATGGGGGAGAGTGGGCAGGGGTGGGCACCAAGAGGGAGATGTGGGAGAGAAGGGGCAGACCCCAGGGGGCAACAAGTGAGTGAGAGAATTGGCAGCCATTAAGAGGAGGATGGTAGTGGTGGATGCCACGGGCACATAGTGGGGGCTGGCAAGGGAAGGAGTAAGCAATTCCTCCCAGAGCCCGCACCCTAACCCCTCTGCCCCAGGTCAGAATCCCCTCCCATACCCAAACTCCCTCCCAGAGCCCACACCCTGAACCCCCACCAACACACCAACACCCTGCCCCAGCCATGAGCCCCCTCCTGCACCCAAACTCCTTCCTGGAGTCCGCACCCGAACCCCCTCCTGCACATCAACCCCCTGCCCCAGCCCTGAGCCCCCTCCCACACCCAAACTCCCTCCTGGAGCCCACACCCCAAACCCTCTCCCATGCTCCAACCCCCTACCTCAGGCTCAGCTCGGAGTCTCCTCCCACACTCCCAACCCCTCGGTTCCAACCCCCAGCCCAGAGGCTGCACCCCATCCTGCACCCCAACCCTCTGCCTCAGCCTGGTGAAAGTGAATGAGGGTGGGGGAGAGAGAGCAACAGAGGGAGGGGGGCTGGAGCGAGTGGGGGGGGCAGGACCTTGGGGTAGGGGCGGGGCAGAGAGTGGAGTCCGGGTGTTGGGGCTTGTGCGATTAGACAGTTGGCAACCCTAACCTAGTATATTAGGCTTAGAATGTGTTTTTGTTAATTTGCTAGGCAATCTATTTTGATCTGTTTGCTACCACTTATAATGACTTAAAATCTATCTTTCTGTAGTTTATAAACCTGCTTTATGTTTTATCTTAACCAGTGCATTTTGAGTGTTGGGAACAGGTCGGCGTCATCCCCACACACACGGGCCGGGCAGCCCTGCCCCAGGGGGCGCAGCTGGGAGTCTCCATGCCGGCTGGCTCCACAGGCGCCACCTTCCAGCCAGGAAAAGCCCACAGCCAGCTCCTCCCATCACCCGGCCCAGCCCCTCCCCCAGGGCATAGCCAAGGTGTCTGGGCTGAGCTCACTTGGCAGGGGGCAGGGCAGTGGGGGGATGGGCAGTAGGGGATGATGGGAGGTGTAACTGGTTATTGAGGGGAACTGGGGCTGTTGCTAATGAGGCAGTGGGAAGGGGAGGGGAAGGGAGAGGAGGGGCTGTTTCCGGCAAGGAGAGAGAACTTTCAGTTAAGGGGGACCTAACAGCCTAGCAGCGGGTCAGAGCAGAGCAGGGAGACCTCCTGCTCCTCCTCCAGCTCAGAGAGCTCGGCTGGCCTTGGCTTCAGTGCTGCTGCCATGCCAGGCTGCCAGTTACAATGTGGTCCTCTCCATTTGTCCCCTTGCACAACACTAATCAATTCTCCTCCCAAACCACATGTAAAGGAAACCCATCCCAGTAGGTCTCACTCACCAGTGAATCTCTCCAGCATTTCCCTCATGTCAAGGCAGACTTTATACACATTCTTCAGGGCAGGAGACACAACTCCTGGTTGTTGGAGTGTCACATTCTCACTCCTGTGAAGACAACGTCTCATCACTCGGCTGCTCTGAACCCACATCACTCAAGTGAATAGAAGGAGAAATCGAAATGGGAACAGACCTGATCAATGTGCTTTTCATATCCTGAGAGGAAACAGAGAGACAGGGAGCTGAGTTAACACCACGTGCAAAAATACTGAGTGACTTTCCATTCTCTATCAGATTTAATCCACAACATTTAACAAATCAGGGCCAGCCCCTTCTGTGCAGGACATTCAACAGTGATCACTGATTTCAGATGCCCCATCTCCCTGGCTCTGACTCTCCAGAGGAGCTGAGTGTCATGGGACAATGGCACAGACTGGGAGAACGCAATGCTCTGAACAAGGAGCGTTGTTAGAATAAAGAAAACAGGGTCATCCCTAACACTCCTCTGTCCGGCTTCCTGCTGCAGATCTAAGGGGAGACAGTGCACAGATCCTCACTCTGAGCAGCTGCAGTTCCCATTGCTTCAGCCAGGGCTGGCTCCAGGTTTTCTGCTGCCCCAAGTGGCGGGGGGAAAAGAAAAAAAAAAAAAGGGCGATCGGCGGAACTTTGTTGGCAGCTCGATCGCGCCACTCCATTCTTTGGCAGCAGTTTGGCAGCGAGTCCTCCGCTCCCTCTCTTCCTCTTCAGCGGCACTTCAGCGGCAGCTCAAAGAGGAAGAGAGGGACTTGCCGCCAAATTCCCACTGAAGACCCGGATGTGCCGCCCCAATAGCAGACAGACTGCCACCCCTTTGTATTCGCTGCCCCAAGCACCTGCTTCCTTAGCTGGTGCCTGGAGCCAGCCCTGGCTTCAGCTGGTGTGTGGGTGCTCAGCACTTCCCAATATCAGGCCCCAGGTGTCTCAGGCTGGCACCCAGAGATGGAGGCCTCCAGCATCAATGGTCAGTGATGAGAGTCTCAGTCCTTTCATTTCATTAATTTGAGAGTTCACTTTGGCTCGTGGTTCCCCCTCTGGGCCCCCTCTCATTACCCCATGGGTCAGAGTCCCTACTCAACACCTACATGGGGCCAGGTTTCAGCAGTCAAAGCAGGAACCATGTCAGTCTCTTGCTCCTTCTGTTCCACCCATTAGACAGGCAAAGGCCCTGCTGTGTCTGCATTTCCCTGTAACACAGACTGCATGTGTCGGCGCTAATAGGGCCTCATACCTGGGCTTCTGTTCGTGTTGGTAAACTGTCAGACCAGGCACTGGAAATAGGATTTGTCACTAATTCCTGGGATCTAGTCACTGACAAGAGAATTGAATGCTGCGGGAAGGGATGGGGAGGTTGTTAACAGTCTCACCTTCAGCAGCTCCACAGCTGGTTGCTGACACTTCTCCTCCATCTCCGTGATGAGATTGATCAGAGCAGAGCTCTGCTCTGAGAGTTTTGTTATATTGTCCTGCAGTCTCTGCAGAATCTCCCTCTCCTCCGCTGCCAATCTCCGCAGAAGCAGCTGCTCCTCCTCACTCAGAAACTGGTGCAGTTTCTTAAATTCACGTGTGATTGACCTTCTCTGATTCTCCACATTGTCCTTTAGTAAAAAATGGAGAAGGAACAAACCCCAGGACCAGAGATGGGCACACGTGGTGCTGAGTGTGCTTCATGGATCAGGGAGCAGGGCTGCTAGTCATGGGCGGCAGGGATCACAAACTGCATGAATATTTTCAGTAATGGATAATGGGAAGGAACTGAGAAATGTCCTTCTGAGCCTGAGAAAACAACCTGGTTACACCCCAACTACTGCCCCTGTATCACCACCCCCATCCCTCCCCTTCTCTGTGGGGGGTCTGAGGGGCAGGATGAGAGGACTGTGTCCCTCTCCTGAAGATTGTGGTGCTCTCAACAGATTGAAGGCAGGCAGGGGCAGTCTCTTGGTGACCACCTGACCACTGAACCTGGGGTGGGAGCATTTGCCCACTCCCTTAAACCAGTAACCTCCCAGAAGACCCCTGTGGTAAGGGGCAGCTTGTACCTGGGAGTTCAGTGTGGAGCCAGACCAGTGGAGGGGATTGACTAGCACACAGAGTCAGTGGTATGGGGTGGGGGACATAGGGGCCAGCACATGGAGGCTGTGGTACATGTGTGGGGGGATGGGTTCAGAAAATGTAGGCAGTGGTACATGGATGGGGTAGGGAGCAGCACATGGAGTGGGTGGCACATGGTGGCAGTCGTGCATGGGTAATGGGAGGCACCAAATGGGACAGGCCTTTACACAGCTAAGAAGCAGGAGCTCTATCTGCTACACAGGCTGAGGGAGCAGGCTGTCAATCAGTACATGTTATAGCTTTGATTGGCTGCCCTTCACTATTAGGCAGCCAATCAGATGGGATTTTCCTACAAACTACAGATGTTCCCTGCCCACCCGTTAGAAGATCTGCAAACCCACAGAGCTGGCAGCTATAGGTGCATGGCTGGGTGCATGAGGAGTGTGTGCAGGGCTGATGGGGGAGAGAAGGTGCCACAATTGTACCTTGGCCCCAGCTCAGGCAGGCTCCCAAACTGCCGGTAACTAGGATGAAATGGGGGTGAAATAGAAGGTGTGTGGCCCCAGCAAACATGCTGTACCTGGGCCCCGAATTTTTCTAGACAGGCCTGATCGTGTGTGTGTGTGTTTACAAAAGTCGGTGGGTGTGTGCAGGATGAATTGGGGTGTGTGCAGTGTGGGCTGTGTCTGGGCGCAGTGTGTGCAGTAACTATAGGTAGGTGCAGAGGTCAGGGTGCAGTGACAGTGAGTGTGGAATGAGTGCAGGTTGGATGTATGGAACCAATGCAGAAGTGAGTGTGAGTGGAATAAATGGGCAATATGTGTATGGAAATTAATGCAAATATGTGCAAATGAAACCTACTGGTGTCTGGTGCAGAGCTCCGGGCCCTTTAAATCACTGTGGGAGCCCTGCCACCGCTACCCCGGGGTGGCAGGGTTCTGGTGGTGATTTAAAGGGCCAGGGGCTCTGGCTGCTTCAGGGAGCCCTGGGCCCTTTAAAGTGCCGCTGGAGCTCCGGCAGGGGGGCTCAGGTGGTGCTTTAAAGGGCCCGGGGCTCCCTGTAGTGGCCGGAGCCCCTGGTCCTTTAAATCCCTGCCGGAGCCCGGCTACCGGAGCCCCGGGACTGTGGGGAGCCCTGGGCCCTTTAAAGTGCCGCTGGAGCTCTGGCAGCAGGGCTCGGCAGTCAGGGCCAGAGTGGCTGGAGCTACGGGCCCTTTAAATCCCCGCCTCTATAGCTGGTAGGTCTTGGGTGATTTAAAGGCCTTGGGGCTCCCAGCCACAGCTGGCGCCCCAGGGTCTTTACATTTTGAAAGGCCCCACCTCTTCCTGTTGAGACCACACCTCTTCCAGTTGAGGCCACGCCCCACTCAGGACTCCAGCGTATGGGTAAGTCCTTTAAGTTACTTTCACCCCTGCTCACCTCTGAACTCTGGGTCTTCACTGACCAAAGACAGCAGCTGTGAGTGGGGTGCAATGGAGGGAGGGCCAGTGATGTGTTAAAGGAAGGTTTGTTTGTCAGACTTTCACACCACAAGGTGAGAAACTGAGGCAAAGGACACTGCCCAATGCACTCTGGGATGGGTATTTTGCTCTTTGTCACATGCTTTTGAATTGTAGTTGTGGTGTTTTTCCAAATTAACATTGGATTCCTCTGCTTTTTTTATTAAAGGTTTTCTTTGCCATACCCAGACTCAGTGCTTGTGAGATGGGAAGGTTTGCCTTCAAGGAGCGCCTGGGGGTGGTGTTTAATTTTCCCAGATTACTGGGAAGGGGTGTCAATACAGTTCTGTTTTGTATTCTTAAGAGGAACCTCTACATATTGAACCTGATCCTTGTTGCTGCCAACTCCAATTGGCTTCAGATGGGTGCGATGGGGCAATGGGATCACATGTGAACCCTGTACCCACTGCTGTAAATGTGACCCATCTCCCTCCTGCCTCCAGAGAGCCCTGGGGTGAGTCTGTGCCACTGCCCACACACCAGGAACTGCCCTTCTGCCCAGGGCTGCTGCACTGGGATCCCCACCAGAGATGTTTCCTGTTCCTGGCACTATGGCACCATCCCAGGGCAAACAGTCAGAACTGCAGCTCTACAGCCCTGCATTCCTGGGAATGCTGCAGGGGGAAAGGCTCTGGGAAGGATAAACCCAGACACCCACCTGCCACTCTGTGGTTTTCTTCTCCTCTTTGGACGCCAATGCCAGGCACTCCTCTAACTGCTTCCTCAGAGGACCCAGGGCTCCCCGGAGTTTCACCTGCAGGAGCATCATGTGTGATAAACAGCCATTAATCTGCATATCCAATGAGTGGAGACTGCAGAAGGCAGGGCTGGATGAAGCAGAAGTCCTATAGGCCCATGTCTAGGCCGTAGCTCCTGGAGTCATGTGATTACATCAGGCTCTTGGTTTCCATTAAAAACAGGATATTTCAAATCCTCAGCATTGCAAAGAAATATTGAAAACGTGCCCCGAGTGTGACAGATTCAGCGATACCTGCCTGAGTCTGCAGAGAGCCTGAACCAAGCACCCTGAGAGGGGACTGCCCCATTCATCTGTGTGGGGAATTGACGCAAAGCCTCATTGATCTGGGGGCCCTGCAAATCCCCGCACCTAGCAGGGGGCTCTGTGTGTGGCAGGAGAGAAGCAGCTCAGATGTCCTTCCCCGTTTCCCATCAGAGAGATCCTGGCTGATGGAGTGGGGGGAACTCTGACCCTTTTCCTGTCTTTCTCTCTCTCTCTCTCTCTCTCTCTCTCTTTTCAGGGGGGGGGGAAGGAATCTCTGCTGTTGGTCCTGTGGGGAGAAGGGATCCTCTGACCCTTGTCTTCCCATTGGGAGGGAGCCCCCAGCCATTCAACCTGTCTGTCCAAAGAGGTTTGCAGGTCCCACCCCCAGCAGACAGCCCTTGGGTGGGTGGCCCCTTCCACAGCCCCCGCTAATGGGGCAGGGT
This sequence comes from Chrysemys picta bellii, assembly GCF_011386835.1. Classification (NCBI taxonomy): domain Eukaryota; kingdom Metazoa; phylum Chordata; order Testudines; family Emydidae; genus Chrysemys; species Chrysemys picta. Next base: position 29,911,505 of record NC_088802.1, on the reverse strand, counting down.
CACAGCTGGGCCTGGTGCCAGCGTGTGGAGCCTGGGCCCTGGGTGACCTCAGTCCTGCCCTGTGTGACATTCACATTTCACTAACAAAGCCCTGGGCAGAGACAACAGAGTCAGCACTGCAGGGCCTGGGCCATTATCTGGCTGAGATGCTGATCCTGGGAGAGACTCTTCCCCACTCAGCTGCCACACTCAGAGCTGTCTCAGGAATGTAGGAGTTTAGCTGAAGTTTCTGGACCCCGAGCCCAGCCCCAGCCCAGAAGCTCCTAGCACTCACCAGGGCAGGAAAGGACTTGAGAGGGGGTGGATCTTTGTGTTTGTGGAGCAACACGAAGGAGACATCTGGGGCCTAGGATCTGGCCCCTTCTCTATGCCCCTTCTCCCTGCCTCATTTCTCAGGTGTCCCTTGTTTGGGGGATGTCACTCATTTCAAGGCAGCTCCCCACTTCCCACACTGAATCCCCATCCCTCGCCTGCTCCCAAAAGCTCCATGTCCCTTCCTTTGGGCCCCTCCCAGAGGTGAAAGTAAGCCGGTACGGTACGGTATGGTGTACTGGCAAGAACCAGTACGCCGTGCCGGACCACACCGGCTTCCGCGATGGGGATTTAAAGGGCTCAGAGCTCCCCGCCACTGCGGGGAGCCCAGAGCCCTTTGAATCCCACCCGCAGCTCCGGCGGCTGGGCTGGGGCCGGGATTTAAAGGGCTCGGGGCTCCCCGCAGCGGTGGAAGCCCTGAGCCCTTTAAATCCTGGCCCCAGCCTGGCAGCCGGAGCTGTGGTGGGGATTTAAAGGGCCCGGAGCTCTGCGGTGGCCGGAGCCCTGGGCCCTTTAATTTGCCCCTGAGCCCCGGGGGCTCCCAGCCACCTCTGCAGCTGGGAGCCCTGGGTTGATTTAAAGGCCCTGGGGCTCCCAGCCATAGCCGGTGCCCCAGGGCCTTTAAATATCGAGAGGCCCCGCCTCTTCTGGGTGAGGCCACGCCTCTTCCGGGTGAGGCCACGCCCCCTCAGGACTACGGCAGTACCTGTAAGTCCTGTAAATTACTTTCACCCCTGGCCCCTCCTCAAAGAACCCTTTTCACAGAGACCTACAACACACACACTCCACCTGTGCTGCGTAAAGCCACAGTGGGCTGTGCCTGGGCATCCACAGGAAACACCTGTGAAATGGAGAATCCAAGGTGCCTCCTTCCTGATACTGCAAAGGGGCAAACAAGTCCCAACCTAAAAGTCTGAGCCAACCTCTTGGGCCTCACCTGCACACTGAAGTGGGAAGGGCAGAAGCCCTGATATCCTCCACGCAGGTGCCCAGGTAGCTATGGTCACCTCCCACTAGACAGGCTGCCTGGGAGATAGACAAAGGTGGCTGGCTACACTCTTCTCTGCCCAGCTGGCAGCTGGATCCTTCACTACCCAACCTGGTCATGCCTGGATCCCTGGATCCACCTCCCTTAAGCCATGTGAGTTTCCACTCAGACCCCACCAGCTGGCTCTGGGGAGAAATTTAATGGGGCCTTTATGGGGTTCCATCCACAAGAGCAGCAGTGATTCCTACCTTGTAATCCAGGGCAGCCTCCTGTATGGGGAGCACAGCATGAGCTCGGTGAGCCCGGGACTCTCTGCAAACCAAACAGATGGCTTCTCTGTCCTCCTCACAGAAGAGTTGGAGCTTCTCCTGGTGTCTCTCACACAGACTTTTCTTCTGCGCTTTCCCTGGCTGTAATCTCAGTTTTTTGATGTTCTCTACAATATCAGTCAGCTGTGTGTTGGGCCGGAGTTTCTGTTTCTGGAAGGGAGCTCGGCACTGGGGACAGGGGACCTTTGTGCCTGATTCAGGCTCCCTTTGCTCACTGTACTGGGTGATGCAGGCTCGGCAGAAGTTGTGCCCACAGTCTATGGTCACCGGCTCTGTCAGATACTCCAGGCAGATGGAGCAAGTGGCTTCTTCTAACACTTTCCCTAGGGGAGTTGCTGAGGCCATGGCTATCTGTGTCTTGTTGACAGACCATCCCCTTGCTATCTGGATCAGCTCTTCACATGCCCAAAATGAGATAAGAGGAGGAGGACGGGAGAGGTGGGGAGGGGGGATGTCACGGAGAAGGGAAAAGTGAAATGGGGTGAGATGGAGGGAAGAGAACAGGTGAGAAAATATTATAGACCTTCCATAGATTACTGGAATAATATGGACATGGCCATCCCTACCAATTATGGTGCCCAACGCAGCCTGAGCACCTGCCCAGCCCCCCGGCGGAGGGTCTGGGCTGCACTCAAGGCCTGTGGGGCTGGGGAGGCAGGAGATGTGGGGGGCCACTTTGGGGGGCCCCAGAGACCCAGAGCGGCTCGGGGGATTAGCAGGGAGACCCATGCCGGCAGCAGGAAGTGGAATGACCCGGCTCAAGCCTGCTCCACTCCCCCCACCCCAGCCATGTTGCTCAGGTCGGGGGGGGGTGAGGACCGCCCCCTGCACTCACCAGTAGCGGGAAGTGGAGCGACCCGGCCCCAGCCCACTCCACTTCCCTGGCCCTGGCCCCAGCCATGTCATTTGGGGGAGGGGGAAGGGCTGTCCCCCGCACTCACTGGCAATGGGAAGCGGAGCGATGTGGCTGGGAGCTGGTGGAGGGGAGCCGGCTGGGGCCGGGTTGCTTTGCTTCCCGCTGCTGCTGGTGAGTGCGGGGTTGACCCCTGCTGCTGACGCAGGCCCCCTGCTAATCCTCCGGGCTGCGTCCATCGCTGGGGCAAGAGGTTGAATGGGGGCTGGCCGGGGGCGGAGCTGGAGGGAATACTGGTTGACAGCACTGAACAGGGGCTGGTCTGATTTCTGCGCAGGATTCGGTGTCCAACCAAAAAAGAAGAACAGGAGTACTTGTGGCACCTTAGAGACCAACCAGAGTCACTGCGAGCCGCAAGGAGTGGAACTGGGGTTTGATTCGAGTTCAGTGGCAGTCAGTGTGTTCAGTTCCTGGTTCAATACACCACAAAATGGTTTGGTTACCAGGCAGTGCCTAAGAAGGGGGGCCTCACAGCTTGCTTCAGTGGGGAGATGAAGTTGGGGCATGGGGCCTGTGGCAGGTGGGGCAATTGGAGGAAGGAGCTGCACTAGGGGATGAGAGCAGTCCTGTCTAAGAGGGAGAAGAGTTGAACAGCCTTTCTCCTTAGACTTGAAGAGTTATTGTTAACTTCTGGGACTGGGAAGCCCCCGCACTTCTTCTCTCATCTCCCTCCCTGCTCCTGTTGGCTCCCCCCTTCTTTTCTTCTACTGGCTGGGATGATTTAGTTGGGAATTGGTCCTGCTTTGAGCAGGGGGTTGGACTAGATGATCTCCTGAGGTCCCTTCCAACCCTGATATTCTATGATTCTATGATTCTATGAATACTAAGAGGCGAGGCGGAGGAAGTTATCCCGGGCCCCACACACCCTAGGGACGGCCCTGCCCTATCCCCAGCCGGGGGATAGGTCTGGCCGCCGAAGCTGGTGCTGCCACTATGCAGCACGCAGCTGTCCAGGGCACCATGAAATTTGGGGCAATTTGGTGCCCCAGGTTTCATGGTGCCCTACGCAGCTGCATATTCTGCGTATGCCTAGGGACAGCCCTGAATATGAACATGGAATTCAGAGCACTTGGCTTGTTAAAATCAGCTTTTTATTGGAAGGAGGGCTATAACTGAGGAACTCTTTGACCAAGTGACTCAAAGTTGAATCACTAATACCCCGGCCCACAAAAGCTTATACTCAAATAGATTTGTTAGTCTCTAAGGTGCCATGAGTACTCTTTGTTCTTTTTGCTGATACAGACTAACATGGCTACCACTCTGAAACAATATTTAAAGTAACCTGAGAGTGCAGGGGGATTTTAGAGCACTTTGAAATATCGTCTCTTAAAGAAAAACTGCCACTGCAGAAAATCTTCCAACAGACACTCATTTTCTGAAGCAGACAGAGTAATAACATGCACAGCAGAGGCAGCCTTAGAATTATGTCAACAGAAGGACTTAAAGTTACAATCTCTGGGTAATTGCTCTGGTCTAATGCCTAGAGCACGTTGCCTTGAGCTACCCAGTGATTCTGACATCAGCTGTGCTTCTGCACACTCTTGTCTGCCACAGAGCAGCAGCCCTGCAGTCCATGTCCCTGCAGCCCGTCACCCTACTAGAGCTAGCTTTAACCCCTAGTAACTTCCCCAGTGTTGCTTCCCCAAAGGGGCAGTGGGTGCCACACGTTAGCTGAGCTCAATCTTGAGCTGAGATCAGTTTGGGGAGGATCAGAGCTATAGCCTGAACCCCAGGTTTGTGCAAAAAAATATTATAAGAACTAGAAAATGTTACTCTCACTTTTTCAGGTTGGGGAACTGTATCTTGTAGGGTGACCAGACGTCCCGATTTTATCGGGACTGTCCCGATATTTCCTTGTTTGTCCCGTGTCCCGACCGATGTGTGGTCGGGACACGGGACAAACAAGGAAATGCTCCGGAGCCCGGAAGTGCTCGTCCCCCCCCCCCCCCCCCGCCGCCCCGACTCCACCCCCTCCTCCCCCCATTGGCTCCCTCCTCTTCCCCAGGCTCACCATTCCTCCTCCCTCCACAAGCGCTGGAGGGAGGCCCCGGAGACGCAGGGGAAGCGCGGAGCCGGGGTGAGTGAGAATCCGGCCTGGCCCCGAGCGCAGGCAGGACTCAGTCGGGCGGTAGGGAGAGTAGGGGGGCGGCCCGTGGGGCCAAGCGGCGGCTGTTCTCCCCCCCGGGCAGCGGGACTCGGGAGCAGCCGTTGCTGCAGCTCCCACTGCTGCGGGCGGAGGAAGCGGCCGATGGCCAAGCTCGGCGGCTGCGGCTCTGATGCCCGGGCTCGAACCCCCCGAGCCTGGGCCTGTTGCGGGGACCCAGCAGCACGCATGCTGCGCCCAGCCCCTGGCCAGTCGCATCTGGGCTGCTGCCCAGCTGGTGTTATCCCGCGGCGGCACCGGGGCGGAGGCATCGGCAGCCCAGCCCCGTTCGTTCCCCTGCGGGACCCGAGCGGGACGGGGGGGCTGGGGCATGCTGCCCCCACTCCGGGGCCGCCGCGGGATAGCACCAGCTGGGCAGCAGCCCAGACGCAACTGGCCAGGGGGTGTCATCCATAAAATCCTTTAATTCTCTGCCAGGTATGCCTAATGTTAGCTTAAACAAGGTATGCTTCACACAGCACTCAATTGTAGCTCTGCAGTTTCTCTTTGAAGTCTGTTTTTGAAGTTTTTTTGTTGAAGGATGGCTACTTTTAAATCTGTTATTTAATGTCCTGGGAGATTGAAGTGTTCTCCTACTGGCTTTTGTATATTACCATTCCTGATGTCTGATTTGTGTCCATTTATTCTTTTATGTAGAGACTGTCTGGTTTGGCCAATGTACATGGCAGAGGAGCATTGCTGGCACATGATGGCATATATCACATTAGTAGATGTGCAGGTGAATGAGCCCCTGATGGTGTGGCTGATGTGGCTGGGACCTCTGATGGTGTCGCTAGTGTAGATATGGGGCAGAGTAGGCAATGGGGTTTGTTACATCCACCCTGACTGAATTGGCCTCATTAACACTAGTTCTCCAACGGACACCTCATTTTTTTGTGGATACAGATTAACACGGCTACCCCTCTGATACTTGTTATCAATGTTTTTATCTTTATTGTAGGAGTAAAGGGCAGTAGAACTGTGCCTAACCTGTCCTGATTGAGGGGGTCACCTTCAACTGAAATGAGCTTGCTAAGACAGGGAGTCAAAGACCCCTGTTAAAGTAAGAGGGGTGGGGACAGGTGTCCCTGATGGGAAGTATGGGCTCTATCTCAAAGCACCAGGCACAGTTTAACATGCCCCTCTCCACTGTTCAACAATAGAGCTAAGTAGGGCTCCATTAGGAGTCTTTTGGTTTGTTAAGTGCTCACTAATACAGCTGAAATCAATTGTTGGGTGACTTGCCTTCCTTCATTAAAAAGTTTATTTTCTACACTCAGACTTTGTGCTTGCGAGAGGGGAAGTATTGCTGCCTAGAGGTGCCCAGGGATGGTATGGTATTTTCTCAGGTTACTGGGTGGGTGCTGAGCTGGTTCTATGTTGCATTGTTGAAAAGGAACCCCTCGATATTGAACCCAGCCCTGGTTGCTGCCGATTTCACCTGGCAGAAGGGTTACATTAGGGAAATACTTCCTAACTATCAGGGTGGTTAAGCACTGGAATAAATTGCCTAGGGAGTTTGTGGAATCTCCATCATTAGAGATTTTTAAGAGCAGGTTAGACAAACACCTGTCAGGGATGGACTAGAGATAATACTTAGTCTGGCCATTTTTCGAGGTTCCTTCCAGTCCTATGATTCTATGAACTTCCTGGGCTGGAGCCTCCTTGCGCTTGCTGCTGTTTTAGGCCTGAGACCTTTATTTAGAACAGTTGCTCTGTGGGAGATGAGCCCTTTTGTTCGAGGGACAGCCAGTATGACAGAGTGGGAATTTTTCATAATATTTTGGATGGCTATAGTGTGTGCCTCAGTTTCCCTACACATTGTATGTTTAAACTAGGTGGCAGGAAGTTTCCTTTGAGCAGAGTTTCAGCAGACAATGGTCATACTGATGGCCAGACATTTGGTGCTTAGCAACTAATGGCCTGGGACAGCGTACCCTCTTCTGGAAGCCAACTGCTTTGATTAGTTGGGGGAACAAAGAAACTAAGGTGGGAAGCAAGGTTTGCCCAGAAACCAAGATGAAAGAGCTGGGGAGGAGCCAAGATGGGGAACTTGGGGGTGGAGAGCCAGCTCTCGGATTCTCTAAGTCCAAGATGGACTTTGCTGTAACTTGATTTCTGTGCTAGAAAAGAATTGTCTATGCTGTGTTCCAGACAACTAATAAACCATTTTCTTTTTACAATGCTGGCTGAGAGTCACTGCTGACTGAGGAAGATGAGGGTGTAGTGCTCCCTTTGGGGTGTATGCAAGTCTTCCCCAGGTGTCTTATTCAGGTAAACTCACTACGGGGAGCTCACGGCATGGAACAGGGGTGCTGAAGGCTCTGAGGCTAGCTGTAGCCAAGGAAGCTTATCCTTGCGAGACTGTGTCCTGAGAGGTGTCACACTGACAAGGGTCCTGCCAGGGACTGATTCAGAGGGGTTCAAGAGCACCAAGCCTGTGACGCCATGACACCAGGCTGCCCAGCAGTTCAGGGAACAGGGTCTCTGTTCCACTTAGCTGCCTGGATTTCAGATCCTTCCCCCATGGACTCAAGTGCAGGAGCCTCCCTGCTCAGACTCACCCCCTCCACCCCCCAAGGAAGGGTGGACTCTTCCTGAATCCCTCTGTGTGAAATATGAAGTGATAACAAATGAGGGACCTGACTAAGGCCGGATCCTGCAAACGCTCCTGTGTTGACGGGTGTTGAGGGGCTGCTGTCATGACTAATGGCTACAGGACAGAGGAGGAAGGGGGTATTCTGCAGAGGAGAGTGTTTTAGAGGGTCTCTGGCCAAAAGTGTCTGCATGAGCGGCAGGGACATGGCCCCATCTGGGCTATTTCCTCCCCCTCCTTTTCCTCTTTCCTGCTGTGGAGGGAGCTGGGGTTGGGGGAAGGGGATCATGGGATTGACCAAAATCCAGCCCATAGGCTTAGCCTGTGGAATCCCCTGGACATGACCCAGCCCTCCCCACAATCTCTGCTGTATGGGCAGGGTCCCTGTCTGGGGGCCGCTGCTGCTGCTGTCGCCTTTAACAGCACAATGTTGGGAGGGAGCTGGGACACTGCTACCTCCTCCTGACCCTGAGTCCACAGTTCAGAACCAATCCCACTCCCTGCCCTGAGTCTGCCCCACTCAGAGCGTTCATGTAAACTCAGACTTGCTAATGAGAACTCCCTCAGAGGGGGGACTTTCTCTGGTGGCTGGAACCAGCCCCTGGGGCAGCCCTGGGCTCTGCCAACACCAGCCCCTGAGTCGCAAACTTCAGGTGAGGGGAGAGACCCGGGGGAAAGAGCTGGGGTCGGGCAGGAAAGTGACTCTGTACAAATGGCCCCTCCTCGCCCCAGCTCTGCTCCTGGGTGTTTGTGACTCCCAGAGCTGCTGCTCTCACTGACACCCCCAGGCTCTGCTCCCTTGAGCACCCGCAGGAGCTGAGCCAGCTTTGAGGGAGTGAACGCCCCAGGACCGGGCCAGGTACCGAGTCTCCCAGCCCTTGGGGAGAGGAGAGAGACAGGGAGAAAGAGACTGAAAGGGGCAGCAGGAGCAATCAGAGGGGATGGAGGTTCCCAGGTCCCAGATCTGCCCAGCTTCCTGGGTGATGCAATAGGGAATGGGAGGGGAGGTTTCCAGTCGCTCTGTGCAGATGCCCCAGGCATGAGAAGGTTCAGGGGGCTCACTCCTTGAACCTCCATCTGCACAAACCCATCACCTTGGGGATAAAGAACTTGGTGGCCCCACACAAGCCCTGAGCCCGAGCCACATGCAGCCCCCAGGTATTGATAGGCCCTGCCCAGCTGCTGTCCTGAGCCCTAGGGTCAGATCAGCCCCACTGTCTCCACTCCCTGCTCCGGAGCAGAGATCCCTCACCTTCGGGACGTGCAAGCAGCAGTGGGATCCCACATCAGCCCTGTCCCAATTGCCTGGAGAGAAATCACTTTTTATCTTGGGGACAGTCAGAGACATGTGGGATCCTGAATCTGTCTCCCCGGGGCTGGGGCTCTGTCCTGGCTCAGAGCCTGAATGAATAGATGGCGGGGATGGGGCCGGTTAGTCCTTACCGTCCGTCTCTGGGCTGTGTCTCCCCAGGCTCTGGCTGTCCTTGGGAGCTGCCAGGCCTCCTCTGATTCCTCAAGCTCAGTGTCTCGCTGGGTCATCTCCACCCAAGGTGTTGTGCCACCCACCCTTGGGTTTGGGGAGAGAACTGCCCCGTAGCCACAACAGCCCAGCCCTGTCAGGGTGTGTCCCTCCTCCCCGCCTCTCTGCACGGCAGAGCTGCTGTAGACTTGTCAGAGAACAAAGTCCATTTGGCAGCTCCCTCACAATCACTTGGTCTGATTCTCCTGCTCTCACCCATGTGAACCAGGAATAACAGGTTTAGTTTCCCTTCCCTGTTCTGAGAAATGTGCTGCCCTAAGAGCAATAGACCTTTTCCCTTCTGCCAACTCGCTGCCTCCATTGGGATAAGGAGCCACATCCCATCCTCATGTCAGCCAGTTCCTGCGGCTTGGCTTCTCCTCAGCTCCAGCCAGTCATTCCATCTGCTCTCAGCGAGGATGCTGTACAGGGAACAAAATGGTGCATGTGAGCAGCGAATCTCACTCATTTATACACCCACACCTGGCTATCCCCGCACACATCTCCTGTGTCTATGTAGCTACACTCTAGAGCCCATCACCACAGTATCTCGACTGCAAAGTTACAAAGCAACTGCCCAGTCTGAGGATCAGGATTCTCCCCTTATCCCATCATGAGCTGAGAAGCGTGAGCACTAATATGCCCCTCCCTCTGCCTTACCTCCAAGACCATTGCTGGGTGGAGGGGTTGTCCAGAGATGGGCACCTGCCATTGAGAAGGCCATGTCCCCAATTCAGTGGATCCAACTGCTGCAGCAGGTCAGGTGCATGGGGGGAGAAGGGGGTTCTGGGAACTGGGACACAGGTCATTCAGAGCACTGAAGATCTGGCCCTTGCAGTGTGTTCAGTAGGAGCTGGGGCAGGGTCTGGGCATGGCAGGGTGACAGGGTCTGATCACCAGTGCTGGGTAGATGATGGGTTGCCACATGCTGCATCGTCTGAAGTTTTCTCATGGTATTTACTGGTTAGAGCCATCAGAATTGGGGCCCTCTGATCTGCATTCCCTGCATGCTGCAGGTATCTGCTGGAGTCGCCCAGGCCAGCGGGAAAGTGAGCAGCAGAACCTGGGCCAACGCGCAGGGTCTCTGAGCCGCAGGGAACTGTGCACAGTGTGGATTTTAAGTCTACAGAGAACTACGGGGTAAAAATAAACATAATACAATAAAATGAATAATATCCAGGGATGGGTTTTTTTTCCCTAACAGTTTCTCCTATTTTCCTTTCTCCACTTGGTAACTCTTCCAAAATTGAGGCAATTGTGGTGTACCTAAGACTGTGCTGTAATTGCAGCTATCATGTTAAGAACAGGGGATGGGGATCTCCTGCTCCTGCATGCAGGCTACTGGACTCTGTTACTATAGCAGTCAGTCAGGAGACAGCCAGCCCAGAGGAAGGTAGAGTGTTAGCCATGCTGAGTTAGGGCTGAGGGCAAGACATCCAAAAGATGTGAAAAAGACATCTTAGAATCATAGAATATCAGGGTTGGAAGGGACCTCAGGAGGTCATCTAGTCCAACCCCCTTCTCAAAGCAGGACCAATTCCCAACTAAATCATCCCAGCCGGGCCTTAAAAACCTCCAAGGAAGGAGATTCCACCACCTCCCTAGGTAACGCATTCCAGTGCTTCACCACCCTCCTAGTGAAATAGTTTTTCCTAATATCCAACCTAGACCTCCCCCACTGCAACTTGAGACCATTGCTCCTTGTTCTGTCATCTGCCACCACTGAGAACAGCCGAGCTCCATCCCCCTTCAGGTAGTTGAAAGCAGCTATCAAATCCCCCCTCATTCTTCTCTTCTGGAGACTAAATAATCCCAGTTCCCTCAGCCTCTCCTCATAAATCATGTGCTCCAGACCCCTAATCATTTTTATTGCCCTCCGCTGGACTCTTTCCAATTTTTCCACATCCTTCTTGTAGTGTGGGGACCAAAACTGGACACAGTACTCCAGATGAGGCCTCACCATGAGGCCTCACCAATGTCGAATAAAGGGGAACGATCACATTCCTCGATCTGCTGGCAATGCCCCTACTTATATAACCCCTTATACATCTTAGACTTCAGTGTATGTCAGGTGTCTCAAATTACAGCAACGTCCTTTTTCCTGCCCTTGATATATTCACTCTTGCCCCACTTACATCCATTCCCAATGCTGCTGCAAAGATCATTTTCCAAACCCATTGTCCTGACCATGTCACCCCCTCTATGCAGCCCTTCACTGGCTCCCTCACCTCTATTGTAGCCACATAAACTACTTGTCTTCAGTTTCAAAGCCCCACATGCCCTGTCTCCACCCTACATTTCATCTCCCATTCAGTATTGAAAAGTTGACTCCTGCCTCCAGTCATCCCATAATCCCAGCCTCCATCGACCGCTTGTTAAATATACAGACAAGCCCCTTCCAGTTCCTGCTTTCTCCTGTGCTGCCCCTCACACCTGGGACAAGCTCCCCATAAACGTCTGCAAAACTAACACGTTATCCTCCCGCTCCCCCACTGCAAGTACACAGAGAGCAAACAGATCCATGACTTCACAGCCAGCAAATTCATCCAGCCGTGCCACCAGCATCCAGAATCTGAGCTCTCATTGAAAAAGAACTAATGGGTGGGATTCTCCCTCTTGGCCCAGCCCACTGTAGCACTGTGCAGGGGCCACTTGTGACAGAAACAACTCAGCAAGGTCCCAAATATTGGCTAACTATGTAACCCTTCTGCTCATCTGAGTTGGCAGCAACAAGGGCTGGGTTCAGTATCTAGGGGTTCCGTTTCAATAACACAATGCAAAACCGGCTCGAGCCCCCACCCAGTGACCTGGGACAATTACATACTACCCCCCAGGTGCCTCTAGGAGGCAATACTTCCCCTCTCGCAAGGACAGAGTCTGAGTGTAGCAAAAAGCAACAGAGGGTCCTGTGGCACCTTTAAGACTAACAGAAGTATTGGAGCATGAGTGTAGCAAAGTCCTTTTAATAAAGGAAGGAAACAATGCGGCATTATGTTGGGGAAACACCACAAACAGGATTCATAACACAAACCATGACTGACCCCCAAGTAAGTTTGGCAGTGTCCTTTTCCCCTCAGGGTCTTAAATCCAGCAACCCAAAAATCACCCAAAAGTCCAGCAACCTAAAAATCCCCAAAGTCCCAAGAGTCCAACAACCCAAAAGTCTCTGTCCCTGGTCAGTGCATCCCCAGAGTTAAAAAGTTTATCTGCAGAGTTTTACCTTCCAGCCTGGGTGGAAATGGGGGGGGAGAGGGGTATTAAGGGGTACCTTACATGGTCCAAGGCTGACTGTCCCCCTTTCTGTGGGGTTCTGCTGCAGCCTTCACCGCAAGCCATTCCGCCAGCCGCTTCACTCCACCAGCTGTCCCGTGAACTGCTCTGCTCCGCCAGCTGCTCCGCTACACTCCAACCATCCCGTGAACTGCTCTGCCAGCCACACCACTCCACTCACTATCCCACAAACTGCTCTGCTCCACCCACAATATATCTTCAGCCCCACCCCCATTACTTCTCACAGCACTCAATGATTTCAACTCTTTATAATTTCAGCTCTTTAGCAACTTCACCTTGTAGTAGGGAAGCCTCAGTGCTGGTGCACCATTGGCCCAAAGTCAATTCAGCTTAGCAGCCTATAATTAGACATCCTAATAGAATCAAAATTAGCTCTGATATTCTGTGGTGGTGGGAGAGGGATGCAGTTGTTGTTTCAGGGGGGGGGGGGGGGGGGGGTGTAGCATAGACACCTCCCACCAAGCAAAAATGCCTGTCCCTAGCCTCTCTCAATTCATTGGGTTTTGGAACCCATGTCCCTTGTCTAGCAAGTGCTACTTAGTTGATGGCGAGTCCCTCTATCATAAAACGGTTCCAGTGTCCTTGATTCATATAATCAGGGTAACAATACTTCATTCTTCCTGCCCCAATAACAGAGAAACTAGGGATCCCACAGCAGTCAAAGTGACCATTTGGGCAGGCAGTCCCTCATGTTAGGCAGGGTGGGTGTGCCCATGCAAACGAGATCAGCCCCTGAAGTCCTTTTCCATGGCTCACCACCAGATGTCAGGGTAGAGCTCAGCCTGACTCTGCTTACAACTACTTAGGCCAAAGAGGGAGCAGTAACTTAGGGTATGTCTTCACTACCCGCCGAATCAGCGGGTAGTAATCGATCCCCAAACGCGATCTCCGTCGACTCCAGAACTCCACCGGAGCAAGCGACGGTAGCACAGTCGACGGGGGAGCCGCTGCCGTCGATCCCGTGCCATGTGAACCCCCAGGTAATTCGATCTAAGATACTTCGACTTCAGCTATGCTATTCGCGTAGCTGAAGTTGCGTATCTTAGATCGATCCCCCCCCAGTGTAGACCAGCCCTTATGGTGTGATTTCCTCCGTGCCCCTTGCAGGGGTTCTCCCATTCTAAGCCTGCATCCCCTTCTTGTGGCCATTGCCTCCCCCAGCCCTTCTTCCCCAAACAGAGCTCCCCACAGCCCCAGTCCCTCAGCTGTTCCTTCTGCAGTCCCCTAGCCCCCAATCCTTCCCCACCCCACAGCCTCCATCTCTCTCAGAGCACCTGCAGTGACCCCATACTCCTCCTACCATCCAATAGCCCCTCAGCTGCCCAGACCCTCTGTACCCCTAGCTCTGCTGCTCCCCTCAGATCACCCAGAGCCATTGCTCTCCTATCTGGGGGGCTGGGCTCAAAACATCTGACTCTGCAGTAGTGAGAGTACAGGAGTTTCTCCAAACAATCCAGCCCAGCAAGGGGAGGGTTATTAATTAACTCTGCATTTACAGGGGGGAGGATTCAATCGGTGATGGTTTTGTAAAACCAGTGACAAGTGTATTGAACACATACTTTGCATTGGGGAGAGCAGTGCTCTCACTTTAAACAAGAGTGAGCCCTGGAAAGATGGGCTGGGATGACACAAGCTCTAGGATCAAACGCTGAGTGTATTCACAGTTCCCATCCTGCAGTCCTGGTGCTTTCTACATTTCCATTGAGCTCAGTGGATGTTCTGAGCATGCAAGGATTGCAGGAATAGGGCTTGATCCTGCCCCCACTGGAGTTAAAGGCAAAGATCTCATCGATTTCAGGGGTGCAGGATCTAGCCATTCATACCAAACTATTACTGGGCATTTCAGCAGCATCTGCTGGCGTTTCCAAAGCCACAGCTCAGAAAAGTTTCCCCTTCCGGACAGCTTAGAAGCTGTTAAATGTTAAGTGATGAATATGAAGGGCCTTTAAGGAGACAGGTTTCATGAGTACCTGGATCCTGCGTTGCTGGGCACTTCAGAAATGCAGGTGGACATAGAATTTCCCAGACAGACGCAGGAGTAGAACAAAGATGGTCACTTTACTATTATTACATTGTTCAATTTTAGATGAGGTTTTCTAACTTTTCTTCCTTCCCTCATTAAGAATAAAACTGCCCAAGATCCAGAAAGTTAATGTGCCCCTTTCCATCAACCAACCTTTGCCCTGATAAGGGAACATTTTATGGCATTACCATATTATTTATTGCTGTAATGTCTGAAGGTTACAACAACTCCTCCGTACAGAGACAAGGAGCCTTTCAGCACAAACTGGTACAAAGAAAAGTTACCAAATATGGAGGTGAATCATGTCCCCCTTCCCAGACCTGCTCTCACAGGAAATCTCTGCACCAGGGTCTCTCTGCTCCCATGTGAACAGGGTTCAGAGATATCTGTGGCACTGCCCCGCTCCCCAAGCGTGCTCCATGGGTCCTGCAGCAGATGGTGAGAGGAATCAGTGGGATTTCAGGGGTCACTGTGGGAAGGTGCTGTGCAGAGCTGGACCCTTCAGTTTGCTCTGATAGTGGATTGAGCTTGGGACACCCATCATCCCTCTCTCGGCCTGATGGAGATTCCTTGGAAAACACAAAATTGCCTGGGGCTGTATGATATTTTCTGCACCCCTCCCCCACCCCCGTTTATAGTGGGGATTCCCCTTTATGGTGTTCCCCCAGGGCAAGCTGTGATCACAGAGGACTCCCTGCTAGTGCTGCTCCCTAGGAGGTGTGTTTTCAAGGAGTGGACATGGGGACTGCCTGGGGATTGGGGCCTCCACACATGGTCGTCTGATCACCCAGCACCTGTCAGTTTGGGGGCAAGTCTCTGGCTCAGTCTGTGGGAGAGCAACCCCGCACCCACTGACAGAGCTATGGGAAAGAAGATTCCCCAGAGAGAGTTCCTCCAGCTACAACCCCTCCAGCAGGTGTTACCACAACAGTGGTAATCCCTTCAGTTCTATTCAGGTTCTTATACTGCAGCCATCACCATGGTCTCTGGGCCCTTATTATTATTTATTCTTTCATTAATTTTGGAAGAGTTTAATAAGGAAAAAGAAAGAAACCAAACTGGCAAGTAGAATACAAACTTTCCCAGCAAAAAATTGTATAAAAGATTCACAGGAAATGCAGGGGAGATATTGAGGTGATGGTTCTTGTCCCAATGTGGGGATGCCTGGGACGGTCCCTTTAAGGTCATCAAACAGCTTAAAGAAGTGAACTATGTGGTTGAACCATCCAGTCAGGCTCATAGTCACCAAGCGTATCATGTCACTATCATGAAGCTTTACTTTGACAGGGAGAAATTGGTGCTGTCTGTCTGTGGATAGTGGGAAGAGAAGTAGGAAGATCCCCTAGTGGATCTCAAGGCTGAGATAGGAGACATCTTTCTTCTGGAATCAAGTCAAGGTGTGAGCAAGAGGCATGACCTGCTCACAGAATCTGGCAAGAACAGGCTGATATTGCAAAAACACATATACCTAAGAGTTTCTAGGCAGAAAGCACTCACGCAAACACATTCCAGAAGGATGGTACCAGAACACCTCGATACCAACATATCCCCCAAAGATAACAGGAACATGCTGACCCATCCTGAAGATAAGGTCAGGAGGACAGCATGATGGATAGAGATATTTTGATCGAACCAACAGGTACAAGGCAATGGATGGCACCTAGATACGTCAGAGGGTGGTACCCAGAGACATCAGAGAGGCAATATGTAATATGTTTGCATTGGTGTATAAAAAGATATCTCAGAGAGAGTGTCTTTGGCTGGCCTCAGGGATAATGGAAAGTTCCACCATTAACTGAGCTAGCCCATTGCAGTGGGCACACACGTGTTAGTGTACCTGTAGCCATTGAACCAGTACATTAGGACCATGCTTCGTTGACAATAAACCTGACCAAATGCCTTCACTATTAACTGAGTCTATGGTTATTGGACAGTTCGACTGAGGTCTGCTGAGCCAGCTATCTGCACAGAGCTGGGACAGCACACAGCGGGAACACGCAGGCAGGCAAACATCTAATGACAGCAAGGTGGTGGGGCTCTGGGCTGACCAGAATGGACTGCATTTTAACACCACTCTGCAGTATGAAAACAGAGATCTCATAAGTTATTTCCAATGTTAACCCTGTTTTTGGCTGTGACTAGATCTCAGCAAGGGGAGTCCAGTCATGTATCTTTTATGTGTCCCATCCTGTCCCCCATTTTCCTAGCTGTCCAAAAAAAAAAAGCATTAAAAGAATTCTGGAAACTTTGGAAAGCAGCTCATATTCTAGAGTGCTCTATCTCAGGAATATCTTGATCAACTTGTCTACAGAGCTCTGCCCCTGAACTTACCTACCAATGGACTGATCTAATTTGGGGGGGGGGGTAGATTTTAGAGAGGATGAAAAATTCAGCTTTAAAGAGAAATTAAGTTACAACCCTAAGTATGAAGAGGCTACTATCTGTTTCTAACCCCCCAGACTCCTTCCTTTCTTGTCCTTTCTTCCTTGATGGTTATCTGGCTCTTTCCTCCACCCCCTCCCTCTTAGTTTGCACAGATTGGACAATGTGGCAATGGTGTACGCCCATTTTTCATAGAGAAAATATCGCACAGAGCAAATGAAACTGATCACTGAAACACTTACATTCCCACAGCTATGGCCTTTGCCCACCCTCTCAAGAAATTACTGGAAGAAGTGGTCTGTCCCATCTGTCTGGATTTTTTCAACGATCCAGTAAGCATAGACTGTGGACACAACTTCTGCCGATTTTGTATCACAGAATACTATGACAAGTGGGAAATTGAAGAAGAGGGAGTTTTCTGTCCACAGTGCAGGAAAAAATTCAGGAAAGAGAAATGCAAGACCAACTGGCAGCTTGCCAGCATGGTGGAAAATATCCAACAATTAGGGATAAGACCTGAAAACCTGAAAAAGCAGATAGTCTGCAGGCAGCACAAGGACACACTAAAGCTGTTCTGTGAAGATGATGATGAGGTGATTTGTGTGGTTTGTGACAAAACCCAGCAACACAGATCTCACACTCTGGTACCCATCGAGGAGGCTGCTCAGGATTACAAGGTAGGAAACATTCAGGAAAAAATAAATCCCTGCAGGAGAAGTTTAATTTCAAAAGTACATGCATATTAGCACCATCTGGGTAGAGGTCTTCTAAATACAGTGGAAAACTCCCACTGACTTCAGTAGGGCCAGTACCCATTGTACTGATTAGTACGTCTCTGATTTGAAAATCTGCAGGGCATCTATACAGATTCTGACGTCTCTTTTCACTCCCCGAAGGTCATTTGCTTTTATAAGACATTAAGAAGTGATAATACTGTGTACTTGCACACAGCACGCTGTTTCCCATCCGGGCTTACAGGCCTGCACAGACACCAGTGGGTCTAGCTGCAGGGCCCTGCCCAGCAGGAAGGGAGTTCTTAGCCTTGCTTCACATATGCGGAATCTGAGGCATTGTGGGGGTGATGGGTCCAATCCTGCCTTAATTGAAGGCAGAGGGAATTTTACCATTCGGTTTAAGGGGAGCAGACCCCAGTGCTTAATCTATGCCAGGGCTTGCCGAGGCTGAGCCCTGGCACCTCTGGGTTTGGCAGCTCTTAGCCCTGGCACCTCTGGGCTTGCCATGTCAGTTATGAATGTAAAAAAAATTGCTTCAGCCCCGGCACATAATTTCTTGAGCCCCATCATGTCTTTCGTTACAAATTAAACACTGGCAGGTCCTATGTAAGTTGCTCAAGATCCACATGAGGAGTTTGCCCAGAGTTGGTTCAGACTTAGCTGGCAAATCAGCTGAACCACATTGAAAAGCTAGTGTGATGCTCAGGGCCGGCTCTAGGCACCAGCAAAACAAGCTGGTGCTTGGGGCGGCACATTTTTAGGGGTGGCATGGCCGGCGCCAGAATGCCGCCCCTGCCGCCCCTAAAAATGTGCCCTGGCCGCCCTAGCTCACCTCCGCTGCTGCCGCTCACGCATCGCTGCTCGCCCTCCCTCCCAGGCTCTCAAACCTGGGAGGGAGGGGGAGATCCCGAGCGGCCGCGGCATGCGAAACAGCTGATTCGCACGCCGCTGCTCCCACTCCCTCCCAGGTTTGAGAGCCTGGGAGGGAGGGGGAGACTCCGAGTGGCCACGGTGCACGCGCCGCTTCTCCCCCTCCCTCCTAGGCTTGAGAGCCTGCGGGGAGGAGGCAGAGCTGGGGATTTGGGGAAAGGGTGGAGCCGAGGCGGGGCCGGGGGTGGGGTAAGAAAAAACCGGGGGGGGGGGGGGGGCGGCCAAAATTGTTTCTGCTTGGGGCGGCAAAAAATCCTAGAGCCAGCCCTGGTGATGCTCACACTACAGTGCTGAGTGCTGGGGCACGAAGTGCCTCATGCTAACTGAGAGCTCTGAGGTGATGACTTCAGCTTCCTGAAGAGTTGGGGTGTCTCCCCCTTTATAGATCCTGCTGGGCACTGAACAGGTTTCTCTTCATGTAAACATGTCTCCCTGAGTCCCTTCCACAAACCCCAATGCTGAGTATATAGAATCATGGCAATATAGGATTGGAAGGGGCCTCAAGAGGTCTAGTCCCCTGAGTCAGGATTTAGGGTACATCTTCACTTACCGGAGGGTCCGGCGGCAGGCAATCGATGTTCTGAGATCGATTTATCGCGTCTGGTTAAGACGCGATAAATCGATCCCGGATCGATCCCGGAAGTGCTCGCCGTCGACGCCGGTACTCCAGCTCGGCGAGAGGAGTACGCGGCATCGACGGGGGAGCCTCCGTGCCGCGTCTGGACCCACGGTAAGTTCGGACTAAGGTACTTCGAATTCAGCTACGTTAATAACGTACCTTAGTCCGAAGTGGGGACTTAGTGGGGACCAGGCCTAAGTATTATCTCAACCATCCCTGACAGATGTTTGTCTAAACTCAGGGCTGGCCCTATGTGTGGGTGATGTAGGAGACTGCCCAGGGCACCATGGTTGGGGGGGTGCTGTGGTCAAGAGGCAAGGAACTAGGTGGGCATGGGGTATGAGGCTGCAGAAGGGAGCTCAGGGCAAATGGGGGGTAGGCAGTGGGGTCTGGGGGCAATGGGGGGGAGAGGATCATGGGAAGGCAGTAGGGAGCAGATGGGATGGGAGGAGGGTGGGATGGCAGCACGGGTCAGGAATGATGGGGGATGGGTGAGGAGGCAGCAGGGGCCAAGGGCAATGGGGGGATGGAGAGGAGCCAGGGGTACTGTGGGGGAGGTGAGGAGGCAGCCGGTGTCAGGAGCAATGGGTGAAGAGGCAGCTGGGGCCAGGGGTGATGTGGGGATGGATGGGGGGATGTGTTCGGAGCCAGGAGAAAGAAGAACAGGAGTACTTGTGGCACCTTAGAGACTAACAAATTTATTAGAGCATAAGCTTTCGTGGACTACAGCCCACTTCTTCGGATGCATATAGAATGGAACATATATTGAGGAGATATATATACACACATACAGAGAGCATAAACAGGTGGGAGTTGTCTTACCAACTCTGAGAGGCCAATTAATTAAGAGAAAAAAAAACTTTTGAAGTGATAATCAAGCTAGCCGAGTACAGACAGTTTGATAATAAGTGTGAGAGTACTTACAAGGGGAGATAGTCAATGTCTGTAATGGCTCAGCCATTCCCAGTCCTTATTCAAACCGGAGTTGATTGTGTCTAGGAGCCAGGAGAGGCAGCGGGGGCCTGGGGGGATGGAGGGGACTGGAGCAGGCAACGGGGGCCAGGGGCACCAAAATACAAATTCACCCAGGGTGCAATTTTCACTAAGGCTGGCCCGGTCTAACCTGCTCTTAAAAGCCTCCAGTGATGGAGATTCCACAACCTTCCCAGGCAATTTGTGCCCATGCTTAACTACCCTTATACTTAGGAAGTTTTTCTTAATGTCTAACCAAAACCTCCCTTGCTGCAATTTAAGTCCATTACTTCTCGTTCTATCCTCAGTGGTTAAGGAGAACCAATTATCCCCCCTCCTGTTTAAAATACCCTTTTACGTTTTTGAAGACTGTTATCATGTCACCCCTCAGTCTTCTCTTCTCCATACTAAAACAAACCCAATTCTTTCAATCTTCCCTCATAGATCATGTTTTCTAGACCTTTAATCATTTTTGTTGTTCTGCTCTGGACTTTCTCCAATTTGTCAACATCTTTCCCAAAGTGTGGTGCCCAGAATTGTACACAGTACTCCAGTTAAGGCCTTTTAAGTGCAGAGTACAGTGGAAGAATTACTTCTCATGTCTTGCTTACAACACTCCTGCTAATACATCCCAGAATTACGTTCACTTTTTTTGCAACACTATGATGTTGTTGACTCATATTTACATTGTGATCCAATGTAATCCCTAGATCAAGGGTGGGCAAACTATGGCCCGCGGGCCACATCCTGCCCATTGGACACTTTAATCCAGCTGTCAAGCTCCCACTGAGTAGCGGGGTCAGGGGCTTGCCCCACTCTGTGCTCCAGCTGGCAAACGGGGTCAGGGGCTTTCTGGACAGCTCCCACAAGTAGTGGCATGTCCCCCCTCCAGCTTTTATGGGTAGGGGCAGCCAGGGCCAGGGGGCTCCGCACGCAGCATCGCTCCCCACAGCTCCCATTGGCTGGGGACCGTGGCCAATGGGAGTTGCAGGAGCAGTGGCTGTGGATGGGGCAGCATGCAGAGTCTCCTGGCACCGTGCTTCTGCGTAGGAGCCGGGGGGGTGTGTGTCATGCTGCTGCTTCCGGTAAGTGCCGCCTGGAGCCTGCACCCCTGACCCCCCCCCCATGTCCCAACCCCCTGTCCCACCCCTAGCTCTGACCCACCCTCAGAACCCCTCAGTCCCAGCCCAGAGC
The DNA here is from genome assembly GCF_011386835.1 of Chrysemys picta bellii. NCBI lineage: Eukaryota > Metazoa > Chordata > Testudines > Emydidae > Chrysemys > Chrysemys picta. The sequence continues at coordinate 29,890,560 of NC_088802.1, read as the reverse complement.
ACCTTCCTGCACTGCAAACTCCTCATTCCCACCCCAGAGCCTGCACCTCCAGCTGCAGCCCTCAAATCCCCCATGCCCCAGCCCCCTGCCCCAGCCATGATCTCCCTACCACCCTCCAAACCCCTCAGTCCCAGCCCAGAGCACTGTCCTGAACCCCAAAGCCATCATCCCCAGCCCCATCCCAGAGCCCATACCCCCAGCCGGAGACCTCTCCCTCCTCCCTGCACCCCAACCCTCTGCTCCAGTCCAGAGCCCCCTCCCACAGCCTGAATTCCTCATTTCTGGCCCTCACCCGCAATCCCCAATTTTGTGAGCATTCATGGCCTACAATACAATTTCTATACCCAAATGTGGCCCTCAGGCTAAAAAGTTTGCCCACCCCTGCCCTAGATCTTTTTCTGCAGTACTCCTTCCTAGGCAGTCATTTCCCATTTTGAATTTGAACACTTGAATATTCCTTCACAAGTGTAGTACTTTGCATTTGTCCTTACTGAATCATTTCTCCAGCTTTTCAAGATTTTTTTTTATTCTAATCCTGTCCTCCAAAGGGCGTGCAACCCTTCCCAGCTTGGTATCACCCTCGAACTCTATAAGTATACCTCTATGCCATTATCCAAATCATTTATGAAGATATTGAATAGAATTGGACTCAGGACAGATCCCTGAGAGACTCTACTGGATATGCCCTTTCAACTCGACTTTGAACCATTGATAACTACAACTGGACGGTCTCTACACAAAAGAATAAATGGACACAAATCTGACTTCAGGAATCATAACATTCAAAAACCAGTAGGAGAACACTTCAATCTCTCTGGTCACTCAATAACAGACCTCAAAGTGGCAATTCTTCAACAAAAAAACTTCAAAAACAGACTTCAACGTGAAGCTGCATAACTGGAATTAATTTGCAAACTAGATACCATCAGATTAGGCCTGAATAAAGACTGGGAGTCGTTACAAAACCTAAACTTAATTTCCCCAATACTAATTTCTTCCTACTGTTACTCACACCTTCTTGTCAACTGTCTGTAATGGGCCACTCTCGTACCACTTCAAAAGTTATTTCTCCTCCCTTGGTATCCTGCTGTTAATTGATTTATCTCATTAGACTGACTCAACACTTAGTAAAGCAACCCACATCCTTTCATGTATTTATACATGCTCCTGTATCTTTTACTTCATTCATCTGATGAAATGGGTTCTAGCCCACGAAAGCTTATGCCCAAATAAATTTGTTAGTCTCTAAGGTGCCACAAGGACTCCTCGTTTTTTTTTTACTCTTAGAATAGTGGTTTTCCAACCAGTTGTGCATCAATCTTATAGTAGGTTCATCTAGGCTATATTTCTCTAGTTTTTAATGAGGTCATTTTAATAGAAGGAGCACCTGAGACATGAGGCCTTGGATCAGAGGTCTGAACTAAAGTAGTTGTCAAGCTTTGCGGATATAAAGTAAAGTTAGTAAAAGTCAGGATGTGAGCAGAAGTCAGGCTCTGCCTGCTTGTGGATTCACAGAATCTGGCAAGAACAGGGATGTTATTGCAAAAACATACACATTCCTAAGAAGCACTAGGTACAGGACACTCACATAAACACATTCCAGAAGGGTGGTACTAGAACACCCTAATACCAAGTATGGAAACAGAAACAAGTTGACCTCTCTTAAAGATAAGGTCAGGATGACAGTGTGAGGGATAGAGATGTTTTGATTGAACAAACATGTACAAGCTAAAGGGTGGTAACCACATCAGAGGGTAGTAACTGAACATGTCAGAGGGGCAATATGTAATTTATTTGTATCAGTGTATAAAATAGAGTCTCAGAGGGAGTGTCTTTGGCCAGTCTAGGGGGCAGTGGAAAGTCCTGCCACTGACTGAGCTGCGTCCATTGTCACAGGCATACATGTATTAAGTGTACTTGTAGCACATATAGGGCACTAATACCGTGCTTCATCAGCAATAAACCTGACCAAGTGCCTTTGCTTCTAGTGGTTATAGGGCATTTCAATCTGAGTCTGCTGCACTGGCCAGAGCCAGTGCAGCATGCAGAGAGAATACACACACAGCCAACATCTGACGACAGTCATGTGGGACAATATCAAAAGCCTTACAAAAGTCAAGATATATCACATCTACTGCTTCCCTCTATCTACAAGGCCGGTTACCCTATCAAAGAAGAATATTAGGTTGTTTGTTTTTTTTACGTGGTCTGTTACTTATTACCTTATTATCTTCTAGGTTCGTGCAAATTGATTGTTTGATTATTTGCTCCACTATCCTTCTGGGTTCCAAAGTTTAACTGACTGGTAGATAATTCCCTGGGTTCCCCTTTTTATAGATAGGTACTATATTTGCCCCTCCATGAGTTCTCAAAGATAATAGCTAATGGGACAGAGATCTCTATAGCCAGTCCATTCAGTATTCTAGGACATATTTCATCAGGACCTGCTGACTTGAAGACATCTAATTTGTTTAAGTAATTCTTAATGTGTTCTTGTCCTATTTTAGTCTCAGATCCTACCCCATCATCTGCCCCTCCCCCTGGGCCAGCAATGGGGTAGGTTTGGGGTAGGTGGGAAGAAAAGGCACGCTGCTGAATCTTGAACCTTACTATTTGGGGACCAAATACAACAGCTCTGCAGAAAGCTCCAGGGTCACTCAAATCAGCTCTGTCTGTGGCAGGGCTGGGGACAGAAACCAGGTCCGTTCACTTCTGGCCTGGGCTTGGCCACAAAACCCCCTGCCACCCATGGGTGAAGAATCCTCAGAGCTCTGGCTCACTGCAGTAGAATTTATTAGGCAACATTTTCCCCACAGGTGAAACTCCAAAAAGACATTGAGCTTCTGAAGAAAACAATGGAGGAGATTTCAAAGCTGGAATCCAGAGAGCGGAATAAACCACAGAACTGGAAAGTAAGTTTCTGCAGTTTGGTTTAATCTCTCATTTCACTTAGGTATTTTAAAGAGTGTACAATAGAGTGCATCTTTGATAAAGAGAATTATAAACCTTAGCTTAGCATTAAAACAAACAAATGAATCTTGCAAGCTAAGTGGTCCCAGTATTTTCAATCTCTTTCTTAATGGAAGTCTTGCATTTCCTGAGGACAATCTAGTGCAATGAAAGGCTGAGTTTTGTTGTTTGTTTTATCCCTAGTACGAGCTTGGGTTTTATTGTCTCCACTGGGGGCAGAGCTAAGGATGCAGTTGTTACTTGAGGGTGATTCTGTGGTTTGTTGTGGAAGTGCAATCTTAAGCCATGATAGTGAAAACTGCTCCACACAGGTGGAATGCTGCATGCCTGTGCAGATCAGTGGCTTCACAGGGGGTCCGCACAGAGGCATTTGCAGAATCAAGACCATAACTCTGGGTTTCCTGTATCTATTTCTTAGGACTGGATTCCCAGAGGACTGGAGTTGTGGCAAGGCTGACACTCACCAGGCCTAGAAAATCACTGCAATCCACAAAGCTTGAGTTAGGTGCCCAGGCACCACTACAATGAATGGGGAGAGGTAGGGGCCTTAGAATGGGATCTGCAGAAGTCAGCATGCTAGGCAATGGGGCATGCTGAACAGAGGGATGTGGCTTAAGCCCTTCCCCCCTCAGGGGTTTCAGTGCCTAAATCCAGTCTGGAGAGTGGCACCTAGTTCTGCTTGGGATTCTCAGCTTCAAACACTCTTTTAGGATTAAGGACCTATGCCATTTGGGGGCAGGAGCAGAAGAACCTCCTTTAGCCCAGTGTTTAGAGCACTCACTTCAGATGTAGAAGAGGCAGGTTCAATTTCACCCTCACCATGATGATGATGAGGGATTTGAACAGTGATCAGCCACCTCTTGGGGAAACTGCTCTATGTTCTGGGCTATGGGATTCTGATGGCTTGTAATGAGGCCTGCCCTTGCCCATGCACAAATCAGTCAGAGACCTCCTCCAAGTGCAATCACCAGTGCTTCTTTTATTAACAGTGTCAGCTCCCACCACCTTCTGTTTACAGACAGTTGTAAACCAGCAACCTGGGGGACAGCTAGCTTCTCCAGCCAGCAGGGATGCACAGCCTGTGGCTCCTCCTTTTGGGTGAGTGCGTGCGTGCATGCCCCTCTGCCCCTTCACTTCCTTCCTGCCTAGGGTGACCAGACAGCAAGTGTAAAAAATCGGGACAGGGTGTGTGTGGGGGGGGTAATAGGAGCCCCCTGGCTAACAAGCCCGCAGGTGCTTCTGTTCCACCAATTAGGCGTGGCATACCCAGACAGCCCCAATTAATACTTCTTAATTGGAGCTGGGCTAACAGGGGCCTGGCTCAGGACCTCGTGGACAGCACCCTGTTACAGGGCTTCATCAGTCTCAACCATTTCAATGAAAGCCTCTGTCATGCTGATTCGTGTAATTATTGCGAAATGGATGCAGGAAGAACATGCAAGGAGCTATGTCATACACTGAAAATTATGTTCTAAAGGTTTGAGACTTGGGGCAGGTCACCAGAAAAAGCACCCAAGTTTTTGCAGTGAAAGTTCCCTGGGCACCAGTGTTTCTGCCTGCCTGTGCCCTCCAGCCCCATGCCAGGGGAGCCCCTAAGCCTCAGTGCAATCCACAAACTGGGGAGAGAATGGCACCCACCTCCCTGCAGGACCTGAGCTCACCTACTCAGTTGCATCCCTTGGTGAGCTCACACAAAATGGCCGGAGAGAGGAGGCAGTCCTTCATAACTAACAGTCCAGTGGTTAAGGTACTCACCCAGACTGCAAGAGACCCTAAGTCAAGTCCCCACTCCCCCTGAGGGGGTATAAGGGATTTGAGTAGGCATCTGACACTTTTCACATGAGTTCTCTAGGCACGGTGGTGTGGGATATTCTGACATGGGGATAGGGTGACCAGATGTCCTGATTTTATAGGGAAAGTCCCGATGTTTGGGTCTTTTTCTTATATAGGCTCCTATTACCCCCCACCCCCATCCTGATTTTTCACATTTGCTGTCTGGTCACCTTACATGGGGGTCCCTGAACCTTTGCTGTTGAAGCTATTCCCCTGTGGGTAAATAAGGAAAGCGTGATTGGAGCAGGGGACTGGACTCAGGTATGGTGGGCCTGTGCTATGCAGGGGTTGGACTAGATGATCACTATTGACCCTTCTAGTCTTGATCTATAAATCTATGAACATTTGTTCAAATCTCATATACTTCATACAACATGGCCTTATACACTTAATAATTCTGCTGAGATTGATGGAGTTTGTTGGGAAGGTTTTTTGTGTTTTGTTTTTTCTTAACTCAAGGAAAGAGTAAAGTGTCAGAGACAGCAAATCTTTTTGGAATTTGAGAAACTACAACTGTTGATGAATGAAAAAAAGAAACACTTTCTCCAAAGACTGGAGGAAGAGGAGAAGGAGACTCTGCAGAGGCTAAATAAAAATATAGTCAAACTCTCCCAGCAAAGCTCCTCTCTGAAGAAGCTGTTCACAGAGATAGAGGAGAAGTGTCAGCAACCAGCTGCTGAGCTGCTGAAGGTGAGTGATACCAAATTCCTCTTTAATTTGGCTTTTCCACAGCCATGAAAACAGGCAAAGAATGTACCCTCCAATATGCTTGTTATTTTTTTTACTGATTCATTATTATTTATCTACCGCCATAGATTTACACAGCATTTCACTCTATTATTAGCAATAGGCCAAAATATTTAAGTTTGGATTCCTAAATTTCGGGACCTAAGGGTAAAATTTTATAAAGTCCCATTTTTAAAAGTGACTTAGGGCCAGATTTCCAGTGGTATTTAGGTGCCTGGAGATGGAGATCAGTGCTTAGCGGGATTTTCAAAAGCACCGAGCAGGTTAGGCACTTAAATGTCCATTGCTTGGCACCATGTGCTGGATGCTTTCCAGTATCCAGAAGGACACAGCCCTGCCCCTACAATCTTAGACAGTCAATCTGTCTAGGTTCTTACTTGGTGCCCATCATCCTGGTATCTGAGCACCTCCCAAAATTATGTAGTGTTGACATTAAGATAGCTTGATTTCTCTCTCCTCCTGCCAGTCAGCAAAGGTGGGACTTTGTGATTGCTGGGACAGTTTAAAACCACATTTTTATTGTAAGATCACTATATTTTATCCAGTAACTGGGGCCTCTTGATGTCATTTTCACAATTGCTTTTTGAAGAACAGTTGCTGTTTAACACCCACTTAAGCATGATTTAGACAAAAGTAGGGTTACCATATTTCAGCAAGCAAAAAAGAGGACGGGAGGAGCCCCGCCCTAGCCCCGCCCCTGCCCCTCCCACTTCCCGCCCCCCCAGAACCCCCAACCCTCCCCCCGTTCCTTGTCCCCTGACTGCCCCCTCCTGGGACCCCTGCCCCTAACTGCCCCTCAGGACTCCACCCCTATCTAAGCCTCCCTGCCTCTTGTCCCCTGACTGCCCCAACCCTTAGCCACACCCCCACCCCCAGACAGACCCCTGGGACTCCCACGCCCCATCCAACCACTCCCCACCCCCTGACAGCCCCCCCAGAACTCCCAACCCATCTAAACCCCTCTGCTCCCTGTCCCCTGACTGCTCCGATGCCTCTCCCCACTCCTGCCCCCTGACAGCTCCCCCCCAGAACTCCCAGCCCCCCCCCGCTCCTTGTCCCCTGACTGCCCCCTCCTGGGACCCCTGCTCCTAACTGCCCCCCAGGACCCTACCCCCTACCTGTACCCTGACTGCCCAAAACTTTCTCCACTCCCCCCCAAAATTCCCCCCCCCCGTTTCTTGACTGCCCCCTCCAGAACCTCCCTGCCCCTTCTCCTGCCCCCTGGCCCCCTTACCCTGCTGCTCAGAACAGGGTGTTGGGCTCTGTGCGAGCCGGACACGTGGCTGCGCTCCGCAGCACAACAAAACCCGGTCCCTGGCCCTGCACAGTGCTGCCGGAGCCGAGCTGCAGGGGAGAGCTGCCGGCTCAGAATGCAGGGCGGAGCTCCTCTACAGCTGCTCCGGAGTCCAGCCCGGGACTTTCCTGCAGCCCTCCCAGCCACTCGCTCTGCTCTGCCGGGGGAGGGGGGAAATCCCGGACATTTTGAGTTATTTACAAATTCCCCCCGACGCTATTTTTAGCACAAAAAGGAGGACATGTCCGGGTAAATCCGGACAAATGGTAACCCTAGACAAAAGCTTTTTTCTCATCTTGCGATTTATTTTGGCAGCCTAAACAGAAACTCTGCAGAAGATTTTTATCGAAATAATTTTTTTCTTATTGTTGTTTCCAAGTAGTTAATCCACATTTGGTAACTACTCCATAGTACCATCAGTGGCTTTGTGTATACATTTATCTGAGGCTAGAGTTGTGCATCAGTGTCATTGCTATTATACACCATTCAGCTATTATTACCTAGTTTGTTAAAACAAATCTTAATGTGACTCAGATCTGCGGGTGTTATCCTTTCTGTAGAGCTGCATGAAACCAAGAAAATTAACCAGACGTTCTGTGAACATGGAACAGCTGAACTGTACAGCACTAACACTTTCTTATTTACTTTCTCTCCTGTTAGGATGTAAAGGGCACACTGGCCAGGTGAGATTCCATCTTCAATTCACCATCACTTTTATATCAAGCCTATTGCAATGGTACCTGTGCTGAGCATCTGAGTGATAACAGGACTGTGTTCTCCTTAGGAGTGAGCAGGTGAGACTGCAGGAACCAGAGCTCATTGCTGCTGAACTGAAGGATGTGTACAGAGTCCCTGGCATGATGGAAATGCTGCGGGAATTCACAGGTAAGTTAGCACTAATGCAGCAGGGGCTCTCTAGCTTTTCCTATCTGCAACCTGAAAAGCACCCAGGTTTCTTCCATTCTTAAATCCATGTGCCAGCTTTGTCTGGGCTCTTCCAGGCAAAGGTACTAAAGAGACTCTATTAATACTGCCCTCTTCCCCCCCCCACCCATGGAAAAGGGGACAGCTACATTCAGGGACTCTGCTTTTGATAATTTAACATTGAAAAAGCCTGTGAAGTAAATATACCCACTGGTGAAGATCCCATCACTGCTCAGTCCCAAGGGGCTGTGAGCTGTCAGCAGTACATATTGTTATAAAAGGGAATAATATGTGGCTCTTATATGGAGTTATTCAGCCACATCTCCCAAAGTGCTTTACAAAGAGGGAAGGTGTAATTCTCCCAGTGTTACAGAGCTGGAACTGAGGCATAGAGACATGCTGAAGGTCAGACCAGAGTCAGGAACAGAACTAAGGTCTTTTGGTCCATTACCCTGACCGCTGGCCAGCCTCCTATAAAAACCGGGAGGGTTGCCGTATTCATCACTGACAAGACATCTCATAGTCACCAACACGTGCCATATAAGTGGCTGTCAGGGGTGGGGGAGAAGGAACAGCTGGGGGCATTGTTCCAGGCCTGGCACTCCCAGAAAGAATGAGCAGCGGCTTGTTGTAGCTGCCTGCAGTACTGGAGGAAACAGGCTGAGATTCCTGCCTGCAGCACCAGCTGGCTGCTGCCACACCTCTCTCCTGGAAGCCCCTGCCCACCCTTGGAGACAGGATGTGAGGCCAGTGCCAGGTAGCCTGAGCCAAGGGCCAATCCTGCCTGTCCCCTCTCCTTTCCCCTGGCCCGAGGGGAACCCTAGATCCCACAGAGTGGTCCAGGAAGGAGCCATCCTGGCTTAATTGTCCAGCCCTGAGACTTTTCACTACAGCTGGTCATATAAGTCAGTAAAGCAGACTTTGACTCCCTCAGGGAAGTGATGGGCAGGATCCCCAGGGAGAAAACCATGAGGGGGAAAGGAGTCCAGGAGAGCTGGCTGTATTTTAAAGAATCCTTATTGAGGTTGCAGGAAAAAACAATCCCAATGTGTAGAAAGAATAGTAAATATGGCAGGCGACCAGCTTGGCTTAACAGTGAAATCCTTGCTGATCTTAAATGCAAAAAAGAAGCTTACAAGAAGTGGAAGATTGGACAAATGACCAGGGAGAAGTATAAAAATATTGCTCAGGCATGCAGGAGTGAAATCAGGAAGGCCAAATCACACTTGGAGTTGCAGCTAGCAAGAGATGTTAAGAGTAACAAGAAAGGTTTCTTCAGGTATGTTAGCAACGAGAAGAAAGTCAAGGAAAGTGTGGGCCCCTTACTGAATGAGGGAGGCAACCTAGTGACAGAGGATGTGGAAAAAGCTAATGTACTCAATGATTTTTTTGCCTCTGTCTTCACTAACAAGGTCAGCTCCCAGACTGCTGCACTGGGCAGCACAGTATGGGGAGAAGGTGACCAGTCCTCTGTGGAGAAAGAAGTGTTTCAGGACTATTTAGAAAAACTGGACGAGCACAAGTCCATGGGGCCGGATGCGCTGCATCCAAGGGTGCTAAAGGAGTTGGCGGATGTGATTGCAGAGCCATTGGCCATTATCTTTGAAAACTCATGGCGATCGGGGGAGGTCCCGGATGACTGGAAGAAGGCTAATGTAGTGCTCATCTTTAAAAAAGGGAAGAAGGAGGATCTGGGGAACTACAGGCCAGTCAGCCTCACCTCAGTCCCTGGAAAAATCATGGAGCAGATCCTCAAGGAATCAATTATGAAGCACTTAGAGGAGAGGAAAGTGATCAGGAACAGTCAGCATGGATTCACCAAGGACAAGTCATGCCTGACTAACCTAATTGCCTTCTATGAGGAGATAACTGGGTCTGTGGATGAGGGGAAAGCAGTGGATGTGTTATTCCTTGACTTTAGCAAAGCTTTTGATAGTCTTCCACAGTATTCTTGCCACCAAGTTAAAGAAGTATGGGCTGGCTGAATGGACTATAAGGTGGATAGAAAGCTGGCTAGATCATCGGGGTCAATGGGTAGTGATCAATGGCTCCATGTCTAGTTGCAGCCGGTTTCAAGCGGAGTGCCCCAAGGGTCGGTCCTGGGGCCGGTTTTGTTCAATATCTTCATTAATGATCTGGAGGATGGCATGGAGTGCACTCTCAGCAAGTTTGCAGATGACACTAAACTGGGAGGAGTGGTAGATACGCTGGAGGGTAGGGATAGGATACAGAGGGACCTAGACAAATTAGAGGATTGGGCCAAAAGAAACCTGATGAGGTTCAATGAGATCAAGTGCAGAGTCCTGCACTTAGGAAGGAAGAATCCCATCCACTGCTACAGACTAGTGACCGAATGGCTAGGCAGTAGTTGTGCAGAAAAGAACCTAGGGGTTACAGTGGACGAGAAGCTGGATATGAGTCAACAGTGTGCTCTTGTTGCCAAGAAGGCTAACGACATTTTGGGCTGTATAAGTAGGGGCATTGCCAGCAGATCACGGGATGTGATTGTTCCCCTCTATTTGACATTGGTGAGGCCTCATCTGGAGTACTGTGTCCAGTTTTGGGCCCCACACTACAAGAAGGATGTGGAAAAATTGGAAAGAGTCCAGTGGAGGGCAACAAAAATGATTAGGGGTCTGGAGCACATGACTTATGAGGAGAGGCTGAGGGAACTGGGATTGTTTAGTATGCAGAAGAGAAGAATGAGGGGGGATTTGATAGCTGCTTTCAACTACCTGAAAGGGGGTTCCAAAGAGGATGGATCTAGACTGTTCTCAGTGGTACCTGATGACAGAACAAGGAGTAATGGTCTCAAGTTGCAGTGGGGGAGGTTTAGGTTGGATATTAGGAAAAACTTTTTCACTAGGAGGGTGGTGAAGCACTGGAATGGGTTACCTAGGGAGGTGGTGGAATCTGCTTCCTTAGAGGTTTTTAAGGTCAGGCTTGACAAAGCCCTGGTTGGGATGATTTAGTTGGGAATTGGTCCTGCTTTGAGCAGGGGGTTGGACTAGATGACCTCCTGAGGTCCCTTCCAACCCTGATATTCTATGATTCTATGATATATGTTAAGCCCTTTCTTCCAGCACCAATGTCCTTCTGCAAGCGATAGTGGGTTTTGAGACTTGCACGTCAGCTGTGCAGGGAAGGAGAAATCAGTGACATGTAGCCTGGGTCTATTCTGAGTGTAATTTGCTTTATTTACACACTTACACAAGCCCTGGAACAGAGGAGGTCACAGGTTCCATGCAGGGCAATCCCTTCTCCCAGGAACCTCTGCCCAACACCGGCGGCCCATTCCAAAGGAGCAACTCTCTCTCCAGAATTGACTCTAGTCAGAGAACAAGGCAGAGAGTAACCACTCTTGCTGCTCCCAGAGCTCCATCTCTTCCTATGCTGCCTCTGCACCTTGCATAACCCAAAACTAGCACAACACTGCATGTCTTCCCAAGAGTCAAAACTTGATCACACACACTAAGAAAAAGAACCTGAAAACTGGGTGTAACAGCACCACCTGGTGACACCTGCCAAAACGATATTTTCTACAAAATTTTAGAAAATGTTCATTTTTTCCAGATTTTTTCTGTGTTTTCAGTTAAACAAAACCTGAAAAAAAAGTTTTTCAACTTATTACTGAAAACTTTTGAAAGAAGCAAACAAATACAAAAATTATCTTTTTTTTTAAAACTAATTCTACTTTTTCCTTCACCATCATTCATATAAATGAGGAGGGATGGAGGGAGATGTGTTATTGTAGCATGGGAAAGCATGAAGTCAGAGTTAAGATTTTGCATTGCAGTGTGATAGTGGTTAATGTGGTACTGTACACACTGGAGCTGTTTGGGCCTCTCACAAGGGTGCAGAGTCTGTCAGTGAAAGTGGTGACTGGGATGTGTATGTTAAGGTTTGTTCCTTGAGTTCAGGTTTTGGGTGATTTGATGCTCCTTCAGCAAATGTAACCGTTCTGTGTGAGGTTTCTCTTTCTGAGAAGTGCCTTGGTTCTATGCATGAAAGTGGTAAAGTGGAACCCTCAATAACATTGTTATTCTCTTGGGATACTGCTAGGAAGGAGTCATGGTTGCTGCCCCACAGCTGGGCTTTCTGCTCCCCATCCTGTCCATCACACCAGGCTGCCCATCATTGCAGGGGCATTAAAAGTGGAACCTGAAAGAATGGCAGAAATACAGGACTCTGAGCAATCGGCATCAACTTTCTCTCCTTCCCCAGCATTCCTCACTGCTCAAGAATATCCTTGTGTGACCCTGAGCCCCTTGTCCCACCCACCCACACTGCAAGATGAACCCCCTTGGGCCCTGGGCACAGCTGGGCTTGAGCCTGTCAGGATCCTGAGACTGTCTCCTCAGTGCTTCATTTTAGGGAAATGCAGGCTTTCTGGCACCCCGTGGTGCCCCATCCTTGGCAGGATCCACCACCTGGGTCCCGTCCCCCCCAGCAGCCTACCCCTGGTCAGGGTCTCAGGCCCTGAGAGACTCGCTGGCTACTCCAGGCTTACCAGGCATATGTTGAAGCTGTTTGGGCCTCTCACAAAGGGGGCAGAGTGTGAAAGTGGTGACTGGGATGTGTACATTAAGATTTGTTACCCTTCAGACCCCTTCATTGGGGCATTTTCTTGTGTTCAGCGGTTTGATGCTCCCCTTCAGCAAATGTAACTGTTCTGCATGAGGGGTTTTTTTCTGGAACATGCCTTGGTTCTATGCATGAAAGTGGTAAAGCAGAATCCTCAATAATAGAGTTCTTGCCTGGGATGTGGGAGACCCAGGTTCAATTCCCCTCTTTGCACAGGGGAGACAGGATTTAAAGAGGTGTGCATCATCTCTTAGGAGAGTGCCCTAGCAACTGGTTATGAGCTGTTCTGATGTGGTTCTTTCTCAGTCTCTCCTCTTGAAGCTGTTCTATGGTGGTAATTAAAGCACATCTACTACCTAAGGCCTTGCATGCAAGTTATGTGGCTGAATGCCTATCTTTTGTGGATTGCTCTGGGGCTCAGGTGGGAAATAAGCATCCACATGCCTAGAGGGAGGCAGCAGTGCACATGCTGAGAGGCAGAAACCTAGGACTGACAGACCTTTCACCTACATTTTTGTAGTGCTGAGTGAGTTTAGGAGTGTCATGGATCCACAGGATCTGTGCTATGACCCAGCTTTTAAATATTCCCTTGGAGGAACCCCGTTGGTGTGCTAGATCCCCAAGGGGTCCCATTTCTCCTGAAGGGTGGGCCACACAGCCTCAACGACTCCGAGACTGAGCTTCTGGGCATCAGCTCTCCTGCTTCACACTGTGAGCTCTGCTTAGCAAGTCCAACTGAGATTGATTCCTGGTTAGAGATTCTTCAACAATCAATGCACCTTAGCTCAGCTAGTATTTGCAGTGACACCCGGCAGCCTTTTTAAAGTAGGTTTTATTTGTCAGTTGGAGCATAGCACTGGAAGTCCTTAGGTTAGCATAGAGAAATAAAGGTTGTCATAGTCTATATGGCCAAGCCACAGCAATCAGCTAGCCAGAGTCTATGGACTCCATTTCAGGCTCTGTCTCCTTATCACAGGTGAGAGCAGTTGAGCCTCTCAGAAAAGGCAACTCTTAATCCCCTTCCTTTCACTTCCCAGTCCATTGTCCTCAGGCAGAGTGAAACTGAGTTCATGTACCGCACCTGCCAGAGCTCCCTGCTGTTATGTGTCAGTCGTTCAGCTGCTGGGGTTTCGACTGTCTCTTTGGATCCTTTCTTGCTCTGCATCTGTTTCAACCAGTTCTTTAAAGACCCAATCATTCCACCCCAGGCAGAAAGATGGCACACACCTCATGTCTCCTGTTCTACCCCAAGATCAGATTTGACCATTTTGCCCCACTAGGTAGCAATGCAAAGTACAGAGGGAAACAGAGGCACTCATACAATTCATAAAAATATTACACAGAAATCCCCACTTTGTCCCAAGGTGACTAGAGGGTCAGCTGGAATTTTGTGTATCACGGTGGAGCCTAAATCAGGGACTGAGGCACCGAACTTCTTTTGTGCATTCAGCCTAAGTGACTCAGGAGCTCACGTCCTATTGACAGTCACTAGGATCTGTGCTCCTTGGTCACGCAGATGCTTGTGAAGATCCCCCCTTGTCTGTGCAATGCCCAGCCCAATAGAGGGCCATCCCAAGTGGCTTCTAGTCCCTGCTTCCATATCCCCCCAGCCCCCTGGTGCATACCTCTGCCCTTCCCATCTGACACTTTCCTCTCCCCACAAGCAATTACTCTGGTGCTCCCCTCCCCTCCTCCCCCATTTCCCCAGCACCTGCCCATTCCATACCCTTCCCCCATCTGATTCTCTGGTGCCCATCCCACCTCTTCCCCACACCCTAGAACTCTCCCCCTCCCTTCTCCACCCTGCACCCCCCGTGCCTGCCCTGCTCTCTGCTCCTCCGTACCCTCTCAATAACTGATCCTCCCTCCCCCTAGCATCTGCCTCTCTGTTCACCCCAACCCTCTGGCTCTCCTCACATACTCCTTGGGGTCTGCACCTCTCCCCATCCCTACACCCTGGCATAGACTCGGCCCAGACTCCCCTTAAAAGGCCTGCAACCCAGCCACACAGCGATTAACGGGGATGCAGATCAATTTCCCTTTGATCCCAGTGGCCAGCCCCCATCCCTTGATCTGACTCTGTGACTCTCTCCCCAGTGGATGTGACTCTGGATCCAGACACGGCTCATCCCAACCTTGTCCTGTCTGAGGATCGGAAACGTGTAAGATTCGGAGACATTCGACAGGATCTGCCTGACAATCCTGAGAGATACGATACTTACCCTGAACTTCTGGGCACTGAGGGATTTAGAGGTGGGAGGCATTACTGGGAGGTGGAGGTGGGAGAAAAAATCCACTGGATTCTGGGGGTTTGTAGAGAATCTGGGAGCAGGAAGGGGCAGATCGCAGCATCACCTGAGAACGGATACTGGACAGTGTCTCTGAGGAATGATGTCTGTGAGGCCCTCACCTCCCCCTCCACCTCTATCCCCATAAGAACTAGGCCCAGCCAGGTGGGGATTTTCCTGGACTGTGAGGCAGGCGAGGTCTCATTTTACAATGTGACTGACAAGTCCCATCTCTTCACTTTCACTGACACTTTCTCCGGGATACTCCGCCCTTATTTCTTCACTGGTTACAATGCTGGGGGTAAAAACACAGCTCCCTTGATAATCTGCCCAGTTCCAGCTCAGGCCAGAAGGAATCTCTGTCCCTGACAGTGATACCCACACCTAGGGTGATCAGATAGAAAGTGTGAAAAATTGGGATGGGGGTGGGGGGTAATAGGTGCCTATATAATAAAAAGCCCAAATATCAGGACTTTCCCTGTAAAATCAGGACATTTGGTCACATTACCCACAGTCAAGATTGTTCCCTCCCAGCAAAGACCAGCCCCCAGGCCTATTCCCACGGGGATGTTATAAATGGCATCAACTCCTTGCTCCCTGCTGCCCCATTCCCCTCTCAGTTCCCAGTACCAAGCCTGTGAGATGGGGGATGAGGAAAAGGGCAAAGAGGTGGGCTGGGGGAGCCAGTTGCAGGTGCAGAGCGGGTGCAGGCTGCTGGGTTGTGGCAGTGCAGGGACAGAGGGTTGGGTGGGTGCAATCTCAGGGATGACTGCTATGAGGAGGGGGCTGCAGCAGCAGGAAGGGAACAGTCCAGGTCTAAAGAGGAAAACTTGATGGAAGGGGGGATGTAATGAGACAGGGGAGGGGAGAGAGAAGCCACAAGGAAGAAGCGTGACACACTGTACCCCAAAGCGACTCCCTGCCATATTTACCACGGTGATATGATTATGATATGTTTTGTACAAAGTATGCCTTGTAAGGTATCATTTAATCTTTTGAACATTAATATCCTGTTAAATTGTATGTGCTATCATTAAATATGAAGTTTTGCTATGTGTATGTTACTGGAATATGTTTTAAGATTGGAAACACCCACAATCAGCTTTTCAGGTACAACAATGAAGAAGCCAGATAGTGTTGATGGCTCATTAAGGGGAATCCACACTAGCAAGAACTATCACAGGATCTGTGCCTTCTGGAACAGCTGCACAACAGCTACAATTCCCTAGGCTACTTCCCCATGGCCTCCTCCCAACACCTTCTTTATCCTCACCACAGGACCTTTCTCCTGATGTCTGTTAACGCTGATTAGCCCCTCCCCTCATACGCCCATGCCTCCTCCCATGCGCTTGTGCCCCTCCCCTGTTTGAGTTTGCCCCTGGTTCACTGCACCCCCCATACTATTATATCCCCCATTTCCCTAATGCAATTAGAGGAGCCAGATTTCCATCCCGAGTCGGTGACTGAACCCCCACAAGTCCATGGCAGCCCCCCTTCCCATCTAGCCTTCCCCTTCTAGCACCCTCCTCCCCAGTCTGCAGCCTAGCGGGGGGGAGTGGTTGACCTGCTTCCCCTTTCCCCTCCTTCCTCTGGTGTTTTTTCCCTCCCTCCCTGCTCATTATGGCAGGAGACACGGCCGGTGGGGCCCCTCTAGCCGCCCCAGCCGCCTCTCCCCCACCTGCAGCCTCCCATCACCTCCCCTAGCCTCTACCTCAACAGCCGCTTCCGAACCACCTGCTATTGCCCCCGCTGGGGCCCCAGCAGTGGCCGACAATGGGGTGACCTCCGCTGCTGCCATGTCCCTCACCCCCTCCAATTCTGGGGGAGTCCCCCCAGCCGGCGAGAAGGGCCAGGGCAAAAAGAAGGGTAAGGGCCCCGCCAAAAAGACCAGGCCCTCCATGGCAGGGGCTGTCCCCACTGCCATGGCCCTCCCACCGGCCGCGGCGTCCCTCCCCAGTGCTCCCTCCACCAGCTCTGCGGGTGCCCCTCCCCTGGCCCCCAGGGCATACGCCCAGGTGGCGGTGGCCCCCCCACCTGCCGCTACGTCATCTCTCCCGGCCACCGCTTCTGCTACCATGTATAGCGGCCAGGGCCCCTTCCCCACCTTGACCAGGAAGCACGGCGTGCGTTGTCTCCTGGTGCCCGCCTCGCCCCACGTGGAGACCTACATGCGGGCGTTGGCGAGGGTGGTGGGGCCCACGGCCATTGTAGCGGCCTCCAAAATGTACGGAAAGGTCATCTTCTTCCTAGCATCGGAGGCCGCCGCCCAGGAGGTGGTGGAGAAGGGCCTGGCTGTGGGGGGAGGTGTTCGTCCCCCTAGAGCCGCTAGAGGACCTTGGCGTCTGGATAGTCCTGACCTCCGTTCCTCCCTAATGCTGCCCTGTTACCTGCCCTCTCTACTCTGGGGAAACCCATCTCTGTTGTTAGCCCTCTCCCACTGGGCTGCAAAGACCCCGCCCTCCGTCACGTCCTCTTGTTCCGCCCGCAGGTGCATCTTCAACTGCCACCGCCAGCGTGTGACAGAGAGGCGCTCGAGGGGTCCTTCCTGGTCCTCTACCAGGGGGCCCACTACTGGGTGCATTATTCCATGGGGGAGGCCCGGTGCTACCTCTGCTGGGTGACGGGGCACGTCCGGAAGGACTGCCCCTTGGCCTGGCAAGGATGAGCGTCCGGGACCCCCGAGCCCCAGCAGGGCACCGGCCCCATCATCACTGGTGCCCTGGCTGTCCGGCGCCCAGAGCCGCCCTTCCTCCTTCCCAGTCCACCACTGCTCCCGCTCAGGCCCAAGGGGTACCTCCCCCAGTGCGCCCAGATGAGCGGGAGAGCCCCGCCTCTGCTGCCTGCAATCTGGCGGGGCCTGTGGAGGAGGGTGCAGCGGGGATACCACTGGGCATAGGAAAGGGCCTGCCCCAAGGGGAATCTTCCCTCCCTCATGCTGCCCCACCGCTACCTCCCCGAGTCCCTGAGCCACCACCTCTACCCCCCGACCTGACCTCTGTTAGCTAGCCCCCAGATGATGCCATGGAGGGCTGGGCCCTAGTGCAGGGGAAGCGAGGCAAGTGGAAGGCTCGAGCTCCACTCCTTCCGTCTGATGCAGAAGCCCCCCGGAAGACCAGGAAGGGGGGCACTGATGCCGAGCCTTCCGCCTTGCCCCTGGGTGGAATTTGTCCACCGGTACCAGCTGGGGAAGACATAGCAGCACCGGAGGGCAGTACCGCTCCTCCACTTCCCTCAGAGGCCCCCGATGGAGCCCCTCCTGCCCCCTTAACAGTTGAAGCCCCTGTGAGTCCCGAAGCAAGCGTCGCTTCGGGTGCTGGCGGGAAGAATCCCGGGGTGGTGAAAGGTGATCTCCCCTCCATTTATGAGGAGATCAAGGTCCTGGGTCTGACCCCAGTCACCCAGGGGGCGGACGACCCTCTGCCAGCGGGCCTCGATCTAAGCAACCTCACCCTTTCCCCATGCTCCTCCCCCTAACCACTGCTTCTGCTCCCACCTCCGAGGGTCCCTTGGGCTCTTCCATCTGCCCAGCTGCAGGTGGCACCCTGCTGACAGCTGCCGAGCCTACTGAGGCAATGGCTGGTGCCAAGCAGCCAGGACCCGAGTCCCATTGGGTATCCCTCTTAGGTGTGGGGCAACTGACCTCCTTCCTGGGCGGGGACCCCACTGAAGACTGTCCACCTCCCGATGCCGTGGCTGCCACACCAGCCATAGAGTCAGACCCCAGCATCATTGAGGGTCCCCTTCCCACCCCCCAGATCCCTGAGCTGAACCGAGAGGGGCCAGTGGCCAGCTACTGGGGCTCAGGATCCTACCTCTGTTCCTCTGCCCGACTCTGCTCCTGACCCCTGCCCTGCCCCTACTCCTGATCCCTGCCCAACCCCTGATGTCAACCCCTTCCTTATCCCCTCCACCTCCCGTGATGCCATTGCCGCCCCTGGGGCGACTCCTTCCTTTTCCCAGAGGATGACCCCCAGGGAGCGGCCTTTGTATTTCCCTGTCCCGACCCACCAGGGGAATTGCTCAACCTTGCTTGGAGAGACTCAGCAATGCCCCAGAGACATGCCTTGACTTGTGTTCTACAAGCACACTGACTGAGAGTATAAAACAGACAGAGTGGACACATACTGGGCCTTCTCCTGCACCCACCAATGCTGCAAGCAACCAAGACACTGAGAAGAAGACAAGCCTCCAACACAGGCAATTGGCCCAGGTTTAAGGAACAAACCTGTATATTAAGGACTGCAATATCCAGTGGGGTGAGAAAAACTGCTTAGTCTAGTTGCTGCCCAGTCTAATAGGGTTGAGAGTTTAGACTGCGTACTTATATTTTCTTTTATTTTCGTAACCACCACAACTTGTTGTTTTGACGTATACTCATTTAAAATCTATCTTTATAGTTAATAAATCTGTTTATTCTACCTGAAGCAGTGCATTTGGTTTGAAGTGTGTCAGAGACTCTTCTTGGGATAACAAGCCTGATATATATCAATTTATTTGTTAAATTGACGAACTCATATAAGCTTGCAGCGTCCAGCGGGCATAACTGGACACTGCAAGACGTAGGTTCCTAGGGTTGTGTCTGGGACCGGAGATATTCATTAGTGTCATTCAGTTGCAAGTAGCTGGGAGCAGCTTACATGCCAGAGGCTGTGCATGAAGAGCCCAGGAGTGAGGGTTCTCACAGCAGAGCAGGGTAAGGCTGACTCCCAGAGTCAAGGATTGGAGTGACCTAGCAGACCACTGGTCCAGACAACACCAGAGGGGAACGTCACATGTACTTCTTAGCCATGGTTGAGATATCTGTTCCTGTTATCCCAGGCATACCAGATGTCTTAGCCAACCAGTTCGTTCTTATACCCTTATTCAGGGGACCCATGGACTTCCCCAATGTCCTAATTTGTTGTGAGGTGTAAGGTCTTTGAGGGAATTCCTCAGGATTGTCCCTCTCATAGTACAAATTGGAGAAATCCTTACCCCAAAGGTCAGTATCTTCCTCTTTATTGTATAATTGAGGGAAATCACCATCCTAATCTAACCCTTCTGCCCCATTTACTGCTACTATCACCCCTTTCCTTGCTTGTAACTCACTTTCTGAAGTATATATCTGGCACTCATAGGCCTCATGGCTAACCTTATTTTTCTCCTCTACATCTATGAACACAGCTCTCACTACAGCTTGCCTGTCTGATGCTTTCTTTTTCCATTCTGCCACTTCCTGTCTCAACTTTCTCTGTTCTATCTGTGCATCACTTGCCTCTTTCTGCATAGTGATATTTTGAGGTGCCTGTGTTAAGGTAGTTTCTTAGAGTATCAGCCTCTGCCTTCAGATTATCAACTCCTTTTGTGAGGCAACTCTCTGAGTAGTCTGCACTCTTAGGGTATGTCTACACTACGAAATTAGGTCAATTTTATAGAAGTCGATTTTTTGAAATCGATTTTATACAGTCGATTGCGTATGTCCACACTAAGCGCATTAAGTCGGCGGAGTGCATCCTCACTACCGTGGCTAGCAGCGACTTATGGAGCGGTGCACCGTGGGTAGCTATCCCACATTTCACGCAATCTCCACCACCCATTGGAATTCTGGGTTAAGCTCCCAATGCCTGATGGGGCAAAAACATTGTTGCGGGTGGTTTTGGGTACATGTCGTCAGTCACTGGCAGCAGACGGTGCAGTAGAACTGGTAACCATCCTTGTCGGACATGTAGCTTGGCTGGGGATTCTGGGAATGTCTTCCCTGCCTGACTCCTAGCAACTTTCAGATCGTGGTGTACGGCTCCATCACTTCCCCTGCAACTCAGCTCTCCTGCTCCCCAGCAACAAGCTTGGGGGATCCATTCATGAAGCCTGGACAGTAGTAAGGAGCAGTTCAACTATAGGCTGAGCAAGTGGTGAATGGTGGTAGACTGTGCCTTTGGACGTTTAAAAGCTCGCTGGCGCTGTTGGTCAGACCAGCGCAACCGACATTCCCATTGTTATTGCTGCTTGCTGTGTGCTCCATAATATCTGTGAGAGTAAGGGGGAAACACTTATGGCGGGGTGGGAGGTTGAGGAAATCGCCTGGTGTCCGATTTTGAGCAGCCAGACACCAGGGCGATTAGAAGAGCACAGCAAGGCACGCTGCGCATCAGAGAGGCTTTGAAAACCAGTTTCATGACTGGCCAGGCTTCGGTGTGACAGTTGTTTGTGTTTCTCCTTGATGCAAACTCGCCCCCTTTGTTGATTTTAATTCCCTGTAAGCCAACCACCCTCCCCCCTTCGAAATAAAGTAACTATTGTTTTGAAACCATGCATTCTTTCTTTATTAATTTTTTTAAAAAAAAGAGAGAGATAACGGACAAGGTAGCCCGGGTGGGGTGGGGGAGGAGGGAAGGACAATGACATGATTGACTGGTCCCTGGTTCTTACTACAGCTCTTGGGATTGTTCTTAATGAGATCATTACCACTATTATCTTGTGTCAAATTGCTTGTGTCAATCAATTGTTCTCTTTCCTTAGGCCTCTCCTGGCTGGATTACCAAATTTCTTATCCTAAAAACAGATTTTGGGTCCCCCAGGATAGTTCACCTATTGCCCCCTCCTGGATTCCCCAGGGTTCCCCCTAAAATAAAAACAAAACAAAAAAACCAAACCCACAGCCCACCTGTTCACCAATCTGTTATCCTAAAATAGGGGTCTCCAGGGTGGCTAAGGAAATATGTTGGCATTGCCAGAGGTTCCCCATTTTAGAAACTTCCTAGAACAGCTCAGAACTGTTATCCCCAGAGGACACAGATACAGCCTTCCAATAAATGACTGACACAAGCAGTGTTCTTTCCAAGACAAAGCACCTTTTTATTGGTGCAAATAATAATCCCTAATACAATAATCATCTAAAACACAAATCCCTTATTGATGTTCTAAAACCACAAATCCCTTATAACAATTAGGGACTGACTGGCTAAGCGGCAGTTCTGCAGAAAAGGACCTGAGGATTATATTGGACAAGAAGCTGGATATGAGTCAACAGTGTGCCCTTGTTGCTAAGAAAGCTAATGGCATATTGGGCTGTATTAGTAGGAGCACTGTCAGCAGATCGAGGGAAGTGATTATTCCCCTCTATTTGGCACTGGTGAGGCCAGTGGTGAGCTGGAGCCGGTTCGCACTGGTTCGCACGAACCGGTTGTTAAATTTTGAAGCGGTTTTAGAACCACTTGTTAACTGGCTTCCCTGCAAGGGAAGCTTTGATGGGCTCTGGCCAGGAAGCGTGTAATTCCTCCTCCTGGCGGGGCGCTGCGCTGAGGGAGCCGTGTGGGCTGCCTCCTGGCCCTGTTGCTGTGGCTGCTCCTCAGACCTCTGGTCCAGGGGCTCCTGCTGCTGCCTGGTGGGTCCCTGGCTGCTCTGCTGGGCTTGGCCTGTGTCCTGCTGCTCCAAGCTGGTGTCCCCGTGTGAGTACCCATCATGCTACCCACAGCCAGACCATGCTGCACCCCCTGCCCGCAGCCACCCCCTGCCCACAGCCAGCCCCTGCTGCACTGCCTGCCCACAGCCAGCTCCTGCCTGCAGCCAGCCCATATCGCACCCCCTGCCTCCAGCTAGCCCTGCCCCACACCCCTGTCTGCAGCCAGCCCCACGTCCACTGGTGCTGTGCAGTTCCCAGGGCAGTAACCCTGCACACCTGCTTCAATGAGGGGGGCAGGGAGCAGCTGGGACCCACACATGTGCACACCCTAGGGTGACCAGACAGCAAGTGTGTAAAATCAGGACAGGGGGTCGGGGGTTATAGGAGCCTATATAAGAAAAAGACCCCAAAATCGAGACTGTCCCTATAAAATCGGGACATCTGGTCACCCTAGCACACCCCCAGGGAGTGGCGGGGACCCACACGTGTGAAACGGAGCTCATTTCTAGTTCAGGCCCATCTTTTAAAAAAAGAACTTTAGGTAGGGTTAACATACATCCATATTTTCCTGGAGATGTCAGGCTTTTTGGTTCTTAAATCACTGTCCGGGCGGAATTTTTAAAATTCCCAGGAAAATACAGACGTATGGTAACCCTATTGGTACAAAAAATACATACTGTGGCACATCCCTTAAATCAGAACTTTTTATAGAGAACCGGTTGTTAAGATTTTAGCAGCTCATCACTGGGTGAGGCCACATCTGGAGTATTGCATCCAGTTTTGGGCCCCCCACTACAGAAAGTATGTGGACATATTGGAGAGAGTCCAGTGGAGGACAACAAAAATGACTAGGGGGCTGGGGCACATGACTTATGAGGAGAGGCTGAGGGAACTGGGCTTATTTAGTCTGCAGAAGCGAAGAGTGAGGGGAGATTTGATAGCAGCCTTCAACTACCTGAACGGGGGTTCCAAAGAGGATGGAGCTAGGCTGTTCTCAGTGGTGGCAGATGACAGAACAAGGAGTAATGGTCTCAAGTTGCAGTGGGGAAGGTCTAGGTTGGATATTAGGAAAAACTATTTCACTAGGAGGGTAGTAAAGCACTGGAATGGGTTACCTAAGGATGTGGGGAAATCTCCATCCTTAGAGGTTTTTAAGGCCCGGCTTGACAAAGCTCTGGCTGGGATGATTTAGTTGGGGTTGGCCCTGCTTTGAGCAGGGGGTTGGACTAGATGACCCCCTGAGGTCTCTTCCAACCCTAATCTTCTATGATTCTATGAATTAAAGAGCATCCCAAACCACAATAACTTGGGGCTGGTCTACTCTGGGGGGGGGATCGATCTAAGATACGCAACTTCAGCTACGAGAATAGCGTAGCTGAAGTCGACGTATCTTAGATCGATTTACCTCGGGTCCTCACGGCACGGGATCAACAGCCACGGCTCCCCCGTCGACTCCGCTTCTGCCTCTCGCTCTGGTGGAGTTCCAGAGTCGACGGGGAGCGCATTCAGGGATCGATTTATCGCGTCTAGATGAGACGCGATAAATCGATCCCCGATAGATCGATTACTACCCACCGATCCGGCGGATAGTGAAGATGTACCCATACAGTTGGGCGGATCCTAAGTGGTTGCACCCTGTTACAGATGGGCAGTTTGTCACAGGTTGCCAATAGCAGTTCTTAAATATACTTTAGGTTTTACATACATAAATTTCTCTCACAATCAACACATTCATACAACTTTATTAACACATACACACTAACACTATACTATACTATAATTATAACTGACAGGCTTACTCTGATGACTTCACTGTCTTCTCTTCAGGTCTCTGCCTCTTCTCCCCGTGTTCCAGTCTGTGTCTCTGCATTCCAGTGGCAGGGCAGGGCTCCCACTGCTGCTATCCTTCTACTGCTGCTGTTGCTCCTTCATTGTCAGCTCCTAACCACCCGCTGCCCACTGTGACGATGCAGTTCTGGCGGGACCCAACTGAGAGTGTCAATTCAGGACAAATTGTTAAAACAGGGCAGTCACAGCCTAAGGCTGGGGTTTCTCCACCTCTAAGGCAAACCAAACTAGCCAGACAAAGAGGACTTTGGTTTCACCCCACTGGCTAACCACAAGTCACACAAACAATTCCTTTAGACACTCCAGTTTCCCAGTATCACCACCAGTGCCACTCGTTATGGGGACAAATGGTTATGAAAACCAATATCCCAATATACACAAAAAAGGTTCTCTCGATCCCAAGGACCAAGCCCCAGACCCAGGTCAATATACAACTCAGATCTTTCCCACAAATCACGCTGTTGCCAATCCTTTAGAATCTAAAATCTAAAGGTTTATTCATAAAAGGAAAAAGATAGAGATGAGAGTTAGAATTGGTTAAATGGAATCAATTACATACAGTAATGGCAAAGTTCTTGGTTCAGGCTTTTAGCAGTGATAGAATAAACTGCAGGTTCAAATCAAATCTCTGGAATACATCCCCCGCTGGGATGGGTCCTCAGTCCTTTGTTCAGAGCTTCAGTTTGTAGCAAAATCCCTCCAGAGGTAAGAAGCAGGATTGAAGACCAAATGGAGATGAGGCATCAGCCTTTTTATAGTTTTTCCAGGTGTAAGAACACTTCTTTGTTCTTACTGTGGAAAATTACAGCAAAATGGAGTTTGGAGTCACATGGGCAAGTTCCTGCGTACTTTGCTGAGTTACAAGGTGTCTCTCCATGGGTCAGTTGTATAGCTGATGGTCCTTAATGGGCCATCAAGCAGGCTAGACAGAGCTAACACCCACCTGTCTGGGAGGTTTCCCAGAAGCACAGCATAAGTTTGAAATATAGACAATACAGAGCCAACATTTATAACTTCAACTACAAAAATGATACACATATCTAGGCAGCCTAATTTAATTTAATTAATGGAGATATCCCATCTCCTAGAACTGGAAGGGACCTTGAAAGGTCATTGAGTCCAGCCCCCTGCCTTCACTAGCAGGACCAAGTATTGATTTTGCCCCAGATTCCCAAGTGGCCCCCTCAAGGATTGAACTCACAACTCTGGGTTTAGCAGGCCAATGCTCAAACCACTGAGCTATCCCTCCCCCCCAATTATATTTAAATTAATTATAACCAGCAAATCATAACCTTGTCTTAGACACCTCATCTGACCCCCCTTTATACAAGATTTGGTGCCACTACAGGACTTTGGTTGCAACCATGTTCTATATGGTCCCAGATTATATCAATAACATCACACCCACTGACATGCTGACTTTTATACTGTTCTGTCAGAATTTTCTAGACACTTCTGCTAATATCTTCCTGACATATCTCTCTTGCACATGAAAACTACCAACATTCCAAACTGTCAGTTCTGTTTTTAGCATGCAAACATTATTTACCTCAGTGTTGTGATCTACTGACCTTTCCCCTACTTTGGTTTTCTGCCAATTCGATTTTTAGTTCTATGTTACGTGTAGCTGCTAATGGTGGCGTGACTCTTGTTTATTAAAAATGGAAGGTAGGAATACAAAATGGATTCTGGGGAATTTCTCTGGTATCAATGGGGACATGTGCTGGAGACCAAAGAGGCCATGCTACAAACCTTCTTTCTGTGAGAGTGGGTATTGAGTGGTTCAATTTGATATATATTTTAGTTTTCTTATTTTAATAGTTTATTTAATTACCACAATAGTTAAAACCATTATTATCTGTTGATTGTGAGGCAATGTGCCATAAATACAGATATTCCAAATCACAAACATCTGTCACACATTTTGTTTGCTGGTGTCACACTGGCAGGTTTGGAAGCTGAGAAGTAAAGTGACCCAACCAGCTCTCTCCAGAGTACACTGGACAGTTCCTGAGTTATATGTCTATCTAAAACACATGATCAGAGTGCAGGTTGGATAGCAACATACTACAGTAAGGTCCAGGCTATCATGATAGTGACATAAACGGATACCCTCATTGATGTTGGGTTGACACAACCAGTTTAGGGGGCGAAAATCCCATGTCAGCCTTCAAAAATCACAGCTGGAAAATTAAAGGAAAATAGACAAGAAGAATGGTTTATGAGTCAACAGTGTAACACTGTTGCAAAAAAAGTGAACATCATTCTGGGATGTATTAGCAGGAGTGTTGTAAGCAAGACACGAGAAGTAATTCTTCTGCTCTATTCCGCACTGATTAGGCCTCAGCTGGAGTATTGTGTCCAGTTCTGGGTGCCACATTTCAGGAAAGATGTGGACAAATTGGAGAAAGCCCAGAGAAGAGCACACAAAAAAAAAAAAAGATGAAAGGTCTAGAAAATATGACCTTTGAGGGAAGATTGAAAAATTTAGGTTTGTTTAGTCTGGAAAAGAGACGGCTGAGAGGGGACATGATAACAGTTTTCAAGAATATAAAAGGTTGTTACAAGGAGGAGGGAGAAGAATTGTTCTTCTTAACCTCTGTGGGTAGGACAAAAAGCAATGGGCTTAAATTGTAGCAAGGGAGGTTTAGGTAGGACATTAGGAAAAAATTCCTAACTGTTAGGATGGTTAAGCACTGGAATAAATTGCCTAGGAAGGTTGTGGAATTTCCATCAGTGGAGATTGTTAAGAGCAGGCTAAACAAACACCTGTCAGGAATGGTCAAGATAATACTTAGTCCTGCCTTGAGTGCAGGGGACTGGACTAGATGACCTCTCGAGGTCCCTTCCAGTCCTATGATTCTACGTGTTTCATTTATCTTAAGTAAATGTCAGGCTTAAAAGGAGCTGAGAGGGAACTTTCATAACCACGGTAAAAATATCGACAAATTACCAAAATGGAAATATTATCCATTAACTATGGGGTGGAATTAATGTTACAGTTTCACTTTCAGAAACATTTTATAGATCTCCCTCTCGCTTTCCCTTTCCTTCTCCCTTTTCTTCATTTCATCCAGTTTTACACATGATTTTCTCTAGCATTAGTTTCCACCAGTTTATTTCTCTGAATCTCCCTAACTCTTCTCTAATCCATGTCACAGATCATTTCAATCCAGGTGCCAAGCTATCCCTGTTGAATTTATCCACTCCCCTATGGTGCCCCCTGAACTTTTCCCTTCTCAGGATAGATTTACTTTTGTTCTTCACCCTTGTTTTACTTCATTTTTTCCCTCTTGTTTTTTCTATCATTTCTTATCTCCCTTCTAGTTAAATCTGTCCTGTACCTGACCCTCCCCTCCCCACAGCCAAGTCATCTTCATTCCGATGACCCCACTCGCAACTCTGTCTTGCAGCAGCATGCCTTCCTGGTGCTGCAGGGAGGGAGCGGGGAGGAGATTCCAGGGGACACAGAGACGGGCTAGGGAGCTGGGTAGCTGAGAGTCCTCCAAGCATTTTATAAACTAGGATGACTGTGGCTAGAGATGCCCATAATTTCATGGCTGTTCCGCCCCACCTCCATGTCTCAGTGATACAGTCTGACCCAGGATTCCCAGAGTCCTCCTGGACCATAGAGGACAGTGACAAACAGGTGGGACAATCCCTTCCCAGTAGCAATGAGATTAGCTTCTCCATTTTGATCACTCCCTGCTCTCTATGGTTTGGTAGTCCAGTGACCCTCCAGTGAGCCTGCAGGGTCATAGAGATTGCATGGTACAAAGTCTGTAGGAAGACAGGAGTTCTCCAGGGTTATGGAGACAAGGGTTTCTGATGCTAGACAGTCTGATTACACAGTGCGATATTTTCCTCATGTCTTAGGGACAAAGTTTGATCCCTAACACCTGGAGCCAGGGACAGATTCTATCCCCAGTGACAGGCAGGTGGAAAAGTGAAGACTGGGGCCTTGTTACCAGCATCAAAAAATGTCACCTGCCCCAGGTCACTGTACAGACAAACCTGGATCCTCCTGGGGACATGGCTTAGGGGCAGGTGGGTCACAGGGGAGGTGAGAGCATGGCACTGATCCTCCCATGGCTCCACAGTCCAGATTCCCTCCCAGGGCTAAAGCTGATCCATCCCTTCCTCCTCCCAGACTCTCTGGCCACCCAGTATCCTCCACTCCCCACCTCCACCTCCCAGCAATGTCTCTCAGAGGTGAATACCTCCCAGCCCTGCACACAGGGATCAATGTAAAATCTCTCAGGTTTGTTGGGCAGATCCTGCCGTGTGTCTTCCCATCTCACACTTTTCTGATTCTTAGACAAGATGCACTGGGGATGAGCCATGTTTGGATCCAGAGTCACATTTGCTGGAAAGAGAGAGAATCAGAGTGTTAGGGGCGGGGACCATTTCTCACACTGTCCAGAATTCTGTTCTGGCTGGGACAGTCCTGGGTCCCTGTCTCTGTCCTGTGCACCTGAGACTGAGCAGAGATGTCACTGCAGTTCCTTACTCTGTTTAAGAGGGGCCACTTCAGTGGCTTTTGCTCCCTGCTCCCCCTGCTGGGGCTGCTCCATTCCCAGTGGCAGAGAAGCAGCAAGGAAGGTATCATAAGCTTTTAATGAGGAGAGAGCAGAGGAGGCAGGTAACAGCTTTAAACCCCAGAGGGAATCTCCATCCTCTAAATGCATCCTCCACTCCTAGGGAACTGGGGGGAAGATGCCGCACTGGGGAAGAGCCACTTATGACCAAAGAGGATGAGGTACCATTAGATGGGGTTGCCCAACCCGCAACCCAGAGAGAAGGGAGGGGGGCCAGCATCAGAGGAAGAGCATCTCCCCAATCCATGAACCAGTGAGAAGGTCTAATGGGAGATTCCAGCCCTGCCCAAAGGAAAGGTAGGATGTTGGAGAAGAGCGATGGGGAGACGCCCTGCACCAGTGTAAAGCAATGGGATGTGTCAGCTCTCAGGGGAGAGAGCTCAGTTCAGGTGCTTCTCAGTGAGAGTGTTTCTGTTCATCAGCTTGGGCATGAACTCATCACTGGGGTTGGTGTCAGAATTGTTTGTGTGACTTCAGCATGGGAGCTCCTCACTGTTCAATGTGTTTATTTTTAGGGCTGTGTGTGTCATGGTCGCTGTCAATTTGATTGGTAACTTTAGCTACAATCTCACAAAGATGTTTTCACTGGAATTTTCTCATAATTTAAAGATAATCTCCATTTAAAATCTCACCATGTCTGATTGATCCATGGGATTCTCCTCTTTTTCTCTCCAGTGCTGATGGAGTGTCTGGATGGGGAAGGGATAAAAGAGAGGAGATTTCAGACTTTCATATTTATAACAGCATCCCCACGCTGAACTCATAGTTTTAATTAAGACAAACTGTGTGACACTCTGTACCTCAAAGTGACACCATGAAACCCCCCATATTCACAAGTGTCATATAATTATGATATGTTTGGTACAATGCGTGCCTTGTGAGGTATCATCTTCATCTGTTGAACATTAATATCCTGTTGGATTGCATGTGCTATCATTGCATGTGAAATTATGCAGTATTGCTATATGTGTTACTGAAATCTGTTGGGAACATCCACAACCAGCCTTTCAGTTACAACAAAGGAGGGCCAGACAGAAGTTAATGGCTCATCAAGAAAATAATCCACTATCCCAGAGACTCCTTAGAGAAGGTATGTACATAATGGAGACTGCTTGACCTGACCCCCACATCACAGAAAGAATCTTTCTAGCAGCTGGAAGAAGGTATAAAAAGAGAGACAGCAATGTCATCACTTGGCTTCTCTCTCTCCCCGCCGCTCCTATCTCAACACCTAGAAGCACATCTGGAAGACAAAAACTTTGAACTGGTGAAGTTTGGTCTGAGGCTGGAAGACTCCCAGCCTATGTATTGAGAAACTGTGACCTACTTGTGCCATCTGTCATGGTGAGACATTGCTTGATTCAAATCCTGCTTAGTTTGTAGTATTTCGAATGTGCATTTATTTTTATTCCTTAAGTAATCAACTTTTATCTCGATGTCTGCTACCTATAATCACCTAAAATCTTTCTGAAGTTAATAAATTTGTTTTATGTTTTACCTAAGACAGTGTGTGTTGGTGGAAGCCTTGTGCCTGCAGCTGCTGGGGAGGAGGCAAAAGAGGCTCCTGTGCTGGAGGGTTTCCTCACCATGTGGGAGGGACTTTCTCCTTCCGTACAGTCATTTGGCCCAGACTAGCTGCCATATGGGACCAGCGCACAGTGATGGGCTGGGTCCAGCTTTAACAAGTGGCCTTTAATTTAGGGTCTTGATTTTGGGTACTGAGCTTTAGGCCCTAGGGCCTCAAATTAGGCTATTTTGCTAAATTTGGGCCTTAATGTTGTGACGATTGGTAAGTCACGAATTAATGTGAGATGCCCTGACACCTGGGCCCCTGCTACATCTGCTCAATATGTTTGCTTTCCACTATTTATTATATTAAGGAGGTGGTAACTGGGCAGTACGTCTTTCTGTATGTCTGTCATAATAGTAATTGTAATTGCAAGTTAAGCTCTTGGTACAAATAAAGGCTTGAATTAATCAGCTCGAGTATCTTGGCCCCCAAATGTGTGGCATTCTCACCCGACAATTAAAGAGATGCATCATCTAATTATGAACTAATTGGCCAGAGCCACTCTCCCCCCCCCCTCCTCCCCAGTCACAGAGGCTTATCTGAATTTCCCCTCCTAGATCCCATCTCAGTACCTTTGAATTTCCTCAGAGTCTCCATTAGAGCAACAGTTTTCTGGGAGAAATCACTGAGTCTCTTTTCCAGTTCAGGAGAAATCGCCACTGGCTGCTGGAACTTCCCCTTCTCACATCTGTAGAGAAACAATTTCACATGGTTATATTTCATTTAGTGACTCATTATAAGTTCTTGCTAGTGAGCTGCTGGTCTAATGGGCCTGGAGTTAGAATTGCTCTACTGCTCCCAGCTCAAAGGAGATGCAGCACAGGCCATGGCAGTGCAACCTTCCCCCCAAAGGGCCCATTAATATTCTTCACCTCTGGCCTGGAGAGACCAGGTCTGGGGATAAAAGGGGAATTGATTCTGCATGGCCAATTCACTCCATGGCCTCCATGCTCTGAGGGACAGGAGGTTCCCATGATAAGTCTTATAAAAATGTATCCACTAGGAACTAGATTGAGGCACCAACTCCCCCTTTCCCTGCTCACTCCACACAGGTCTCCAAACAGTCCTCAGGTGGGAAAGACTTTTGACCACTGCTGCCCTGGGCTGAATGGTAACCAGGGCCCCAGCAGTGAAAGTGAATTCATATCACAATCAGGGAAAAGTGACTTTATATCAAAAAACCTTCAGTTATTGGGGGAGGGATAGCTCAGTGGTTTGAGTATTGGACTACTAAATCCAGGGTTGTGAGCTCAATCCTTGAGGGGGCCATTTAGAGATCTGGGGCAAAAATCTGTCTGGGGATTGGTCCTGCTTTGAGCAGGGGGTTAGACTAGATGATCTCCTGAGGGCCCTTCTAACACTGATATTCTATGATTCGATGAAAGTCCCATATTCCCTCCCCACAATCCTGAGGCAGCCAATCCCCCAGGGATGTGACTTCTCAAGAATATCAGTCAGGCAGGGCCGGCTCTAACTTTTTTGCTGCCTCAAGCAGCAAAAAAAAAAAGCGCCGCCCCGCCGAGCACCGCGCCGCCCCCCTGCCGAGTGCCGAGCTCTGCGCCGCCCCCCCGCTGAGCGCCGCACCACTGGAGCCCGCCCCACCGCCGAGCGCTGCCCGAACACCCTCCTCCCCCAAGCGCCGTGCCCCGCGCCGCCCCCCCACCGGAACCCCTCCCAAGCGCCGAGCGCTGCCGGAACCCCCCCCCCCAGCGCCGCGCCCATGCCACCCCCCTGGCCAAGCGCCGAGCCGCCGGAGCACCCCCCCCCCCGCGGAATGCCGCGCCGCGCTCCCCCCGCCGCCCCTTACCATGTGCCGCCCCAAGCATGTGCTTGGTTGCCTGGTGCCTGGAGCCGGTCCTGCAGTCAGGTCAATCTTTCCAATTCAATAGGTAATTTCTGAGGCTTCCATAAAAGGATGAGAACCTCATGATGAAGTTGATCGGAGAGATTTGTGTCAAAAGTATGACCTTCCCTGCACATTTTGCTGTACAGCCCTGGAGAGATGCGGTGCTAACATCACCTCCAAACTCTTTCCCAGTGTTGTGAAGTGTAAGGGGGAGTGAGAGAGAGTCACATACCTGCCCAAGGTGAGTCTGACATCCTAGAGGAGAAAGGAAAAAGAAAAAAATAATCTAGAGTTCCATCTGACACACACAGGTGATGATCCCAGGAAAGGGATTTTGGAAATACTGCCCTGGCCCCTGTGCAAAGCTTTTGATACAGTCTCCCACAGTATTCTTGCCAGCAAGTTAAAGAAGTATGGGATGGATGAATGGACTATAAGGTGGATAGAAAGCTAGCTAAATCGTCGGGTAGTGATCAACGGCTCCATGTCTAGTTGGCAGCCGGTATCAAGTGGAGTGCCCCAAGGGTTGGTCCTGGGGCCAGTTTTGTTCGATATCTTCATTAATGATCTGGAGGATGGCGTGGACTGCACCCTCAGCAAGTTTGCAGATAACACTAAACTGGGAGGAGTGGTAGATATGCTGGAGGGTAGGGATAGGATACAGAGGGACCTAGACAAATTAGAAGATTGGGCCAAAAGAAATCTGATGAAGTTCAACAAGGACAAGTGCAGAGTCCTGCACTTAGGACGGAAGAATCCCATCCATTGCTACAGACTAGTGACCAAGTGGCTATGCAGCAGTTCTGCAGAAAAGGAGCTAGGGGTTACAGTGGATGAGAAGCTGGATATGAGTCAACAGTGTGCCCTTGTTGCCAAGAAGGCTAACGGCATTTGGGGCTGTATAAGTAGGGGCATTGCCAGCAGATCGAGGGACGTGATCATTCCCCTCTATTTGGCATTGGTGAGGCCTCATCTGGAGTACTGTGTGCAGTTTTGAGCCCCACCCTACAAGAAGGATGTGGAAAAATTGGAAAGAGTCCAGCGGAGGGCAACAAAAATGATTAGGGGGCTGGAGCACTTGACTTATGAGGACAAGCTGAGGGAACTGGGATTATTTAGTCTTCAGAAGAGAAGAATGAGGGGGGATTTGATAGCTGCTTTCAAGTACTTGAAAGGGGGTTTCAAAGAGGATGGATCTAGACCAGGGGTAGGCAATCTTTCAGAAGTGGTGTACCGAGTCTTCATTTATTCACTTTAATTTAAGGTTTCGCGTGCCTGTAATACATTTTAACGTTTTTTTAGAAGGGGTCTCTCTCTAAGTGTATATTATATAACTAAACTATTGTTGTATGTAAAGTAAACAAGGTTTTCAAAATGTTTAAGAAGCTTCATTTAAAATTAAATTAAAATGCTGATCTTACGCCACCAGCCTGCTCAGCCCGCTGGGTGGGGGGTTCAGGGCAGAGGGCTGGGTGTGGGGGGGGACTCGAGGTCAGGGCAGAAGGCTGGGTGTGGGGGGGTTCAGGGCAGATGGCTGGGTGTGTGGGGGGGACTCGAGGTCAGGGCAAACGGCTGGGGTGTGTGTGGAGGTGCAGGACACAAGGCTGGGGGGGTTTCAGGGCAGAGGGCTGGGTGTTGGGGGGGACTCGAGGTCAGGGCAGAGGGCTGGGGTGTGTGGAGGTGCAGGGCACAAGGCTGGGTGTGTGTGGGGTTCAGGGCAGAGGGTTGGGTTTGGGGAGGACTCGAGGTCAGGGCAGAGGGCTGGGGTGTGTGGACGTGCAGGGCACAAGACTGGGTGTGGGGGGGTTCAGGGAAGAGGGCTGGGTGTGTGTGGAGATGCAGGGCAGAAGGCTAGGTGTTGTGGGGGGACTCGAGGTCAGGGCAGAGGGCTGGGGGGTGTGGAGGTGCAGGGCAGAAGGCTGGGTGTGTGGGGGGGTTCAGGGCAGAGGGCTGGGTGTGTGTGGAGGTGCAGGGCAGAAGGCTGGGTGTGGGGGGGTTCAGGGCAGAGGGCTGGTGTGTGTGTGGAGATGCAGGGCAGAGGGATGGGGCTGTGGGGGTGCAGGGCAGAGGGATGGGTGTGTGTTTGGGTGGGGAGGTGCAGGGCAGAAAGCTGGGGTGCTCGGCAGGGGCTGGGAGGGATATGCCCTGTTCCACCCCCTTCCCCCAGGCCCGTCCCTACCTCTCTCTGCCTGCTCTACGGAGCAGCCAGCATGCTGCGCTCGGCTCTGCTCCTCTGGGAGGAGGAGGGGCTGGAATGCACCACGTTGTGTGAAGAAATGGGGGAGGGGGGGAACTTGGCTGCTGCAGGACCAAGCTTCTGCCTCCTGCCCCCGCAGGGGAGAGCGGTGGGCGGGGGGACTGAGTGGGGCAGGGGGCCGGGACCCCCTCCCCACCACTCTCCCTTGCGGGGGCAGGAGGCACAAGCTTGATCCTGCGGCAGCCAAGCTTCCCCCTTCCCCTTCTTCCCACAGCGTGGTGCATTCCGGCCCCTCTGCCCGTATTTGGCACGCGTGCCATAGGTTGCCGACCCCTGATCTAGACTGTTCTCAGTGGTACCAGATGACAGAACAAGGAGTCTCAAGTTGCAGTGGGGGAGGTTTAGGTTGGATATTAGGAAAAACTTTTTCACCAGGAGACAAGTATCAGGGGGTAGCCATGTTAGTCTGTATCTACAAAAACAACAAGGAGTCTGGTGGCATCTTAAAGACGAATAGATTTATTTGGGCATAAGCTTTCGTGGGTAAAAACCTCACTTCTTCGGATGCGTAGAGTGAAAGTTACAGATGCAGGCATTATATACTGACACATGGAGAGCAGGGAGTTACTTTGCAAGTGGAGAACCAGTGTTGACAGGGCCAATTCAATCAGGGTGGATGTAGTCCACTCCCAATAATAGATGAGGAGGTGTCAATTCCAGGAGAGGAAAAGCTGCTTCTGTAATGAGCCAGCCACTCCCAGTCCCTATTCAAGCCCAGATTAATGGTGTTGAATTTGCAAATGAATTTTAGTTCTGCTGTTTCTCTTTGAAGTCTGTTTCTGAAGTTTTTTTGTTCAATGATAGTGACTTTTAAATCTGTAATAGAATGACCAGGGAGATTGAAGTGTTCACTTACTGGCTTATGTATGTTACCATTCCTGATGTCCGATTTGTGTCCATTTATTCTTTTGCGGAGGGACTGTCCAGTTTGGCCAATGTACATGGCAGAGGGGCATTGCTGGCACATGATGGCTTATATAACATTAGTGGATTTGCAGGTTAATGAGC
Source organism: Chrysemys picta bellii (assembly GCF_011386835.1). NCBI lineage: Eukaryota > Metazoa > Chordata > Testudines > Emydidae > Chrysemys > Chrysemys picta. Next base: position 29,855,412 of record NC_088802.1, on the reverse strand, counting down.
CCTTAATGGTGTGGCTGATGTGGTTGGGTCCTCTGATGGTGTCGCCAGAGTAGATTTGGGGATAGAGTAGGCAACGAGGTTTGCTACAGGGATTGGTTCCTGGGTTGGTGTTTCTGTGGTGTGGTGTGTAGTTGCTGGTGAGTATTTGCTTCAGGTGGGGGGGTTGTCTGTAAGCGAGGACTGGCCTGCCTCCCAAGGTCTGTGAGAGTGAGGGATCATTTTCCAGGATAGGTTGTAGATCGTGGATAATGCGCTGGAGAGGTTTTAGCTGGGGGCTGTATGTGATGGCCAGTGGTGTTCTGTTATTGTCCTTGTTGGGCCTGTCCTGTAGTAGGATCAAGCCCTGGCTGGGATGATTTAGTTGGGGATTGGTCCTACTTTGAGCAGGGGGTTGGACTAGATGACCTCCTGAAGTCCTTTCCGACCCTGATATTCTATGATTCTATTATACCCTTTTGTGTGAGGACTCACGGTGCTTTGGTTCCACATAGTGTTTAGCACAGTGACCTCCTCTAGTGCAGGCTGGCATCGGAGGTTAACCCCTCATACAGCAACACAAGAATTCAGAATCCTAGTGGGAAACCTCATTTCCCTGGGACCTTTATCACAGAGTATTTTTTTCCTAATAGCCAGACTTCATCACTGCTCAGTGCTGTGTCCTAGTGGTTAGGACACTGGCCTGGGCATTGGAAACCCGGGGTTTTATACCCAGCTTTGCTGAGTGACACATGCTGAGTGACCTTGGACAAGTCACTTCCCCTCACTGTGCCTCTGTTTTCCCTCCCATCCTTTTTCTGTCTTGCCCAGTTAGACTGCAAATGGTTCAGAGCAGGGATTATCCCTCACTGGGTTTTGTGCAGAGCCCAGCACAATTGAAGTCAGATCTCATCTGGGACCGTAGGGGCTGCTGGGATGCAAATAACAATAATAAATACTGTGATACAATCAGTAATAACAGCCACAGCCTGTAACTCCCCCTTCTTCAGGCTGTAGGCAACACTCTCACATAGATCCACCAGCAGCTCTTGTGATTCAAATCTCACTGGTCACTTAACAGCTTCTGGTCTGTAGAAAGCTCCCTTATTGCACTTGTGGGAGCAGGATTGAAAAGGATTCCACTTCTCAGAGAAAAGTTTCCCACATCAGACAAATTTAAAATCTTCATCTGTTGCCTTTCTTGCCAGGCTGGAGTATCATTCATTGGAGTATCAGTTTTCATGCAATGAAGGCTTCACACAGCTGAATGACACAATCACAACTGTTTTGGGCAACTTGTGATGACATTAACCTATAATTAAAATCCGAAGTTATTACCCATTAGACTGGTCAGCAATTCCCTACCTTGTACTCCTGAGCAACTTCCTCTATGGGAACCACAGCGTGAGCTCTGTGAGCCCAGGATCTGTCACACACCAAACAGATGGGGGTTTGATCCTCTTCACAGAAGAGTTTGAGAGACTCCTGGTGTTTCTCACACACCTTCTCCACTCCTGATCCCTTTTTTGCCTGTAAACTCAGCCGTTTGGCTATTTCTACCATGTTTTCCAGCTGCCTGAGGTTTCTCTGTTGCACAGTTTCTCTGCACTGAGGGCAGTAGACGGCTATATCAGATCCCTCCCAGCGCTGGGTGATGCAGGCTCGACAGAAATTGTGCCCACACCCCAGAGTGACAGGTTCTGTAAAATATTCCAGACAGACTGGACAAGTAGCTTCATCCTGGAGACTTTCCACAGGGTTTTCTGCAGCCATGGCTCCTTCTTGGTGGTGTAACAGGTAAGTTTCAATTTCCTGAGCTCAGAAATATGTCCCGCCTACAGCAACAACTGGGAGTTCCCCTCCTGGAACTGACTCTCATTGTTTGCTGAGCAGGGAGGAGCCCGTTGGTAATTTCAGCCCTGGAGTCTTTTGTGAAAAATGTGCCACTAGCACTCTGGTCCTGCAGTCACCCCCTTTTGCTAGTGTGGAGGGCCAGTGGGGCTTCACAGGGGCATCAGTGTCCCCCTGTGCTGCTGAGCCTGCAGGAGCAGGGTCTGTGTGTCTCAGGAGGGATGTTAGGGCATGTCTATACTGGCAGAGTTACAGCACGGTCAGTTACAGCGCCACTCAGAGAGTGCTGAAGGGAAACCACTGTTGTGTGTGCACACTGTCAGCTGCCCGCACAATAGGGTCTTCACACTTGCAGCACTTGCAATAGTATTTGTAGCTGTGCACTCTGGGCAGCTATCCCACAGAGCATCTTTTCCTCTTCTGCCGCTAAGACTTGTGGGAAGGCGGAGGGAGTCGCGGGGCATCCTGGGTCCTATTCTGATACCTCATGATGCATTACTTCACATCCCAGCAATCCCTGTGCTTCTGTCCGCATTTGGCGCCATCTTTCAATGGTTTGTGTACTGCGCGCACTGCCTTTTTCGGGCTGCAGGAATGGATCCCGAACTGCTGACCAGTATGCTGCTTGCTCTGACCAACATGTCACGAGTGGCAGTGGAGTTATTCCTTAAACTACAAAGGCAAGAGGAGTGCGACATTGATCTCACCACGCATAGTAGCTACGACACAAGATTGCTTGTGGCATTCAGGGAGGTGCTTTGAGGCTCGGGAAACAAGCACTGAGTGATGGGATCACATCGTGATTCACTTCTGGGATGATGAGCAGTGACTGCAGAACTTTTGGATGAGGAAAGCCACATTCATGGAACTGTGTGATGAGCTGGCCCCAGCCCCGTGGTACAAGGACATGAGAATGAGAGCTGCCCTGCTGTTGGAGAAGCACGTGGCAATTGCACTGTGGAAGCTGGCTACTCCAGACTGCTACCGATTGGTCACTAATCAGTTTGGAGTGGGTCTACCATTGGACTCGTGTTGACGGAAGTCTGCAGGGCTATTAATCGCATCCTGCTCCAAAAGACTGTGACTCTGGGCAAGGTGTGTGACATTTTAGGTGGCTTTGCACAAATGGGCTTCCCTAAATGCGGAGGGGCGATAGATTGCACTCATATTCCAATTCTGGCACCAGACCACCTAGCCACAGAGTACATTAATCGCAAGGGATATTTCTCAGTGGTTCTCCAGGCGCTTGTGGATCACCGTGAGCGTTTCACAGACATTAACACAGGCTGGTCCAGAAAGGTGCATGACGCACACATCTTTTGGAACACTGGCCTGTTCAGGAAGCTGCAATCAGGGACTTTCTTCCCGGACCAGAAGATCACCATAGGGAAAGTAGAAATGCCCATTGTGATCCTGGTATCTCAGGATTCCCAGAGCTGGGGCTTTAGGAAATGCACCAGGCATTGAAAGACTCGAGATGAATCAGGAGAGTTTGTGGCAACCCCAATGTGATTTGACGTGGAAAGGAAACAGCTGCACTTCTGACTGTTGAAGGTACTTATTTGCCTGCCCACCCTGTGCAATAGGTTTAGCCTCACAACATTCCTGGGAGGGGGGGAAGAGCTGCTACCCCATTTCAGAGAGAGGAATGTCCGGCACAGAACAGATAAAAGACTCAACTGAAGTCACACAGGAAGACTGTCACAGAACAGGGAATTGAACCTGGGTCTTCCAAGTGAACAGCTAAACCACCAGACCAGGCTTTTTATCTGCATTAGGAGCCTGGGAAAGGAGGATAAAGACAAAGCTACATGCAGGGAAAATACATAAATAAATTTTAAATTTATGGAGATATCTCATCTCCTAGAACTGGAAGGGACCTTGAAAGGTCATTGAGTCCAGCCCCCTGCCTTCACTAGCAGGACCAAGTACTGATTTTTGCCCCAGATCCCTAAGTGGCCCCCTCAAGGATTGAACTCACAACCCTGGGTTTAGCAGGCCAATGCTCAAACCACTGAGCTATCCCTCCCCCCATATCTCATAATCCTCTCACTGACCCTACCCATAACCACTGGATCAGCCCTGTGCAGTCAGGTGATCACAGTGGACAGGAACTGAGTACATGGTGGGAATGAAAATAGTTTATTTTAGTTTATTTTTCAAGCCTGCTCTGAAATTCTCAGGCTGCCTCTGAATGCACAATCACGTTCTGCGCTCATCTTTTGGGCCCAGCTGCCCACCGCCCTTCCCCTCTCCTGGTCTGTTTGTGTTCCCTAGATAAACTTCTCCACCTGCGACCTGTTGTTTCTAAGCAGGTCCCTTTGGAGGAAGGGATAAGAAACAGAGATACACACACCTACCCCTCACTCACAATATCTGCAAGTCCCTGCTCCTTGTCTGGTGGGAACTAACGTAAAAAAAAGTCTGTTTGCAGGACCAGATTTACACCTTGTGCACCCCTATGTGGTGTCCCCACACCACCCCCATTGGCTAGGCAGCTGCGTGGGTAGCAGCTCCAAGCTCTTCCCTTCCCCACTGCCTGCAGTGGCTCGGAGCTCCTAACTGCTGTGGGCGGCAGAGGTACCCTGCCACTTTTAACTTTAGGTGCCCCATTGCACAGCCCCACCACCACAACTGCCCAGTACCTGTGACATTCCCCTCTGGTGTTATCTGGATCGGTGATCTGCTAGGTCACTCCAATCCTTGACTCTGGGAGCCAGCCTTACTCTGCTCTGCTGTGAGAATCCTCACTCCTGGGCTATTCATGCACAGCCTCTGGCATGTAAGGTGCTCCTTGGATTGTGCAACTGAAGGACATTAGCCAATATCTCCGGTCCCAGACACAACCCTAGGAATCTCTGTCTTGCAGTGCCCAGTTATGCCCACTGCACACTGCAAGCTTATACGAGTTCATCAATTTAACAAAGAAATTGATTGTACCAGGCTTGTTATCCCAAGGGGAGTCTCTGACACACTTCAAACCAAACACACTGCTTCAGGTAGAATAAGCAAACACATTTATTAACTACAAAGATAGATTTTAAGTGATATTAAGTGATAGGCAAAAAGTCAGAGTGGTTACGAAAATAAAATAAAATATAAGCATGCAGTCTAAACTCTCAACCCTATTAGACTGGGCAACATCTAGATTAAGCAGTTTTTCTCACCCTTCTGGATATTGCACTTCTTAATTCAGAAATTAATGGAGATATCCCATCTCCTAGAAGTGGAAGGGACCTTGAAAGGTCATCAAGTCCAGCACCCTGCCTTCACTAGCAGGACCAAGTACTGATTTTGCCCCAGATCCCCAAGTGGCCCCCTCAAGGATTGAACTCACAACCCTGGGTTTAGCAGGCCAATGCTCAAACCACTGAGCTACCTCTCCCCCCAAGATATACAGGTTTGTTAATATACAGGTTTGTTCCTTAAACCTGGGCCAATCTCCTCTGTTGGAGTTTTGACTTCTTCTCAGTGTCTTAGTTGCTTGCAGTGAAGGTGGGTGCAGGAGAAGGGGCCAGTATGTGTTTTATACCCTCAGTCCATGTGCTTGGGGAGCACAAGTCCAGACATGTCTGGGGGGCATTGCTGAGTCTCTCCAAGCAAGGTTGAGCAATTCCCCTGGTGTGGTCTCATGCAGGTGAGTCATTGCATTGTAGCTCCCTTGCTGGACGACGACTGTTGATGGGATGTTCGACACCCTGACCGGATTTTGGTTACTTTCCTTGCTGTTGCCTCTGGGGAACTAATGTCTGGCTGATTCCCCAACTTACAGCATGTTTTAGTGACCACCATACAACACAATTCTCATAACTTTATATGCATTAATGATATACATATATGGATAGAGAAATGACTTTCAGCAGATCATAACTTTCCCCTGATACCTTACAAGGCATGCCTTTATATGTAAGATCACGATTATATGAAAATGAGGAATATGGGTTTTACAGTACCCCACACAGTGTCACAGTGCCCCACACAGATCCTCCACTGCCCAGCACCCCAACACACACAGACCTTCCCCACTGCCCAGCACCCCCCACAAACTCCCCACTGCCCAGAAACCCTCTCTTCCATTCTCTGCCTCCTGGCTGCACTCACTGGCCCCGCTGGGAGGTGACTGTGTCCAACATGTTGAGCATGGAGCACTGCAGCAGGGCTGCGTGGGTCCATCTCCCCCTCAGTTGTCCCCACCCCCTGCTAGGACCTGGAGCAGCAAAATTTTTAGGTGCCGCTAGAACATTGGCGCCCCTAGGCACATACCTACTGTGCCTAATTGGAAATCCAGCCCTGTCTGTTTGGGCTCTGAACTGGTAAAGCTGCTTCCTCCCCAGCAGCTCCACCAGCTGGCTGGCTCCAATTGAATAACCCAACCCCCCTTATGTGGGCAGTGGCTTAAAGTCCATGTGTGGCTGCTCAGGGGCAGGTGGGGAATGCAGTACTGTCATCTTCAGGAGATTAAAAATCATGAGTCTGACATCCAAAATCATGAGATTGGCCCGAAAATCATGAGATTTTAATAAAAGATTATAGTGTGGTTTTAGGTCAGTCTCTTGATCTTTAAACTCCCCTGGCCCATCTCCGGGGTGTGTGCATGTGAATGTGACAATTAGTGTAGCTTGCTTTCCCATGTACTGGGTAAGGGGATTTTGGCCCCTGCTGCAGGAGCTCTTAGCCCCTAAAAGAAGCAACCCACAGAAATGTAGCCACGGCCATCTCGCCAAACAATTATTTTTTGTGGTCTGTGGTTAATTAAGTACTTAGGGTGAGATTTCAACAACACCTAAGAGAGTTTGGGGCATAGATCCCATTCAAAATCAATGGGATTTGTGCTCCTAACTCCATTAGGTCCTTTTTAAAATTGCAACATTAGTTGGGAGTTTCATTTTAAGGACAAAGATCCTGAAAACTCTTAAGAACATGCTGAACTTTGTGTGTGAAAGTTGTCCCTTTGAGTTCAAATTTATGCACATGGAGAAGTGTTTGCAGGGGGGGAAATTGAATGGTCACTTGAAAATAAAAAGAATTTGCATTTGGCAATTTTGCATTTATTTATTCTTACTTCACATCAGAGCCATGAGTCAGAGCCCGTGCTAGTGCCCGCTTTCCTCCCTCCTGACAGTAAACATGGGATAAGATAGAAGTTGCTACGATGGGAGTTCTACCTGAGCAAAGATTTCAGAGCCCATTGAGATAATGTGAACCGTACCATGGTCTATTCCCAGACACAGTTTGCTTCAAATCAAAGCGTTTCCTTGGAGTTTCTGCTCCATGGGTCTGTCACGGACATTGTCCCACAGCCATGAATCTCCATGCTCTGTGTTAGGGGAAGAGGGATATGCCAGAGGCAATGGAGATAATTGCTGAGGGCAGGGCCGGCTCTAACTTTTTTGCTGCCCCAAGCAGCAAAAAAAAAGCGCCGCCCCGCCGAGCGCCGCGCCCCCCCCAGCGCCACGCCCTGTGCTGCCCCCCCGCTGAGCGCCGTGCCACCGGAGTCCGCCCCCCCTGCCAACCGCCGCCCGAACACACACACCCCGAGCGCCGCGCCCCGCGCCGCCCCCCTGCCGAGCACCGCCGGAACCCTCCCCCCGAGCGCCGAGCCCTCCGCCGCCCCCCAGCCGAGCACTGAGCGCCGCCAGAGCCCGGCCCCGACCCGCACCGAGTGCCGCCGGAACCGCCCCCCCCAGCGCTGCGCCCGCACCACCCCCCCGGCCGAGCACCGCGCCGCTGGAGCGCCCCCTCCCCGCAGAATGCCGCGCCGCGCTCCCCCCGCCGCCCCTTACCAGGTGCCGCCCCAAGCATGTGCTTGGTTGCCTGGTGCCTGGAGCCGGCCCTGGCTGAGGGCCTTTTCCTCTGCACTGCTGGAGCATGGTCTGTGCAGAGGCTGCGCTGTCAGAACCTCAGATACAGGCTGCACTGACCCCTGTGTCCCCACAGCATCGTCTCAGGAGCAGGCTTGTGAAATGAAGGGGACACATGGAGGCTTCAGGGCTCCAGCACTCTCTGCTGGTGACGTTTCTCTTTGTGGCCAGCTCACACTGAGGGCAATGATGAGCTCTCAGTTAATGTGAAGAGACTCTTTTGCAAACAGAGTTTCAGCCACAAACTCTGCTCTTTTCTATCACTGTGATTAAAAGAAAGAAAAGCCATTTTGGATTTTTTGTTCTTTCTACACCCCAAGGGCAATGATTCTCAGCAAGCGAAGGGTTAACATATACCTTTAACACTAGCAATAACCAAGCCCTTAATTGAACAGCAGCTGCTATTTCATTACTGTCATGTCTGAAGTACATCTGGCTCCTGTGGCTATAGACAAGAAGAACAGGAAGCGAATGCGAGCAATTTCTAGCCTAGTTCCTAATGCTTTCTCCGGGCAGACCCTGGCTCCAATGACTATTTTATACAAAGTGAAACAGCTCCAAAAGGAGAGACAGAGAGAGCCCCAGCTCCCAGAGCCCAGTGCCAGGGAACTCCCCTCAGAGACGGGAAACCTGGGCTCAGGTCCCCAGCTCCAAACCAGGCAGAGAAGGGATTTGAAGCTGTCCCCCACAGCCTAGCTGGGTGCCCTCACCACTGGGCCAGAGATGACAAAACAGGCAGTGGAACCATCCCCCTCTTTCCTGTGAGAATGGGCTAAACTGGCTCAGGCTCCTCACCCCAGGGCAGGGTTCATGGCTGTGAACCCCAGGTGGGGAGAGCTGCCTCCTCCAGCTCAGAGCCAGGACCCTCATTCCCTTTGATGGATGGGGCGTAGGCCACATCCCTGTTCTTGACACGTCTTATTGTCTGGCTGAGGCAGCTTCCCACTCAGAGCGCTGGCTTTTATGGATCCCATTCTTAGGCCCCTGGCTCTCCCTGTGCATTGTACAGGGAGCTGGGGTGCCTAACTCAAGGCTCCGGGTTCCACTGGGTGGCAGGGCATCTGAAAGCAGGTGCTGCATTGCTGGGTCTGAGTCCCCTGTGTAAATCTGGCTCTTTCTGCCTCCCTCACACAGAAATCCCCAAATGCTGCTGAGCAAGGTTCAGGTACAGCCTGTTTGTGGAAAGAGTGTGACAGATTTATGTTACCAATTTGCCCGGGGCATCAGGTGATCAGGCTGAGGCCGCAGGATTTTTAAGGGAGGAGATGGAGGAGCACACCAAGTGACTAAATTTTAAAGCTTTATTTCATGACCTGAGGCTGGCCAAGTCTCAGTGTAACATAAGAAGAAGAGGGGGAGGGGTAAAGAAAAATAGAAAAGGTGAAATGGACTTTTAGGGGAATAGGTATTCACTGAAGAAAGAGGAACAACTTTGAACATATGTGCAGAGGACTGATCAGAATTTCACTCTCCTCTTGTACAGAACAGATTCCACAGTGTCTCCGCTCCTTGAGTACACACAGCCCTGATCTGCAGGGCTTATACTAGCCCAAGGGGCTGAGGAATTTGTGGGCATCCCTTGTAGGGCTGGTTGAAATATTTGTCAAACTGTTTTTTAAATGGAAAATTGTGGTTTAGACAAAAATGTAACCAGTTCACAATACAAGAGATGCACCAGCCAGAATGGACAAGTGCTGTGAGAGTTCTGGAGCCTGGAGTTCTCTGTTATCCCACACCCTGTAGACAGAAGGACCCCCAGTGCCAGCTCGCTTCACACCTGCTGTCCTTGGCCACTGGGCCTCAGCCATGATCTGGGGGAGAGTTTGTCTAAAGATGAGAGAGGAGCTTAGTCTCCAGGGTTCATTGTGTCCTTGTCTTCTCTGCTGAGACTGACGACAAGGTGGAGAGCTAGTTACTTAGATTACATGTTTCTTGGGGCAGAGACTGTCTTTCGTTTTGTGTTTGTACAACCTCTAGCACAGTAGAGTCCTGATCTATCCGTGGGGCTCCTAGGTGCTACAGCAATATAAATACTGATTTGCAGACATGTAAGGGAATTAGGTACCCAATTCCCATTGAAATCCAGTGTGATCTAGGTACCCATCTTCCTTAGGGTCCTCGGAAAATCCCAATCTAAAATACATAACACACCCTCCATGTTTGTGGTGTCAATATCCAGGTTATAAAACTGCCTTATCTTGGAAATGTGGACACTTCACCAGCACTGATCCATCTCTGATCGCATAAACACTACCATTCCAAATAGCTGGTCAGTTTTGAATGGCCACCTCTTTAAAGGAAAGAGAAATCAATGTTCAGCTTCTTCTACTCTACAATGGCTTAAGGTACCTGCTATGCAATATCTATACAGCTCTTAAGCAGTGGGAGGTTAAATTTCCCACCTGTCATCCAACAGGCAAGCAGAAGTGATGGTTTATATTACTGGAAACTCTCAAGGACTAACCAAAATAATTGAACACTAGGTAAGAGGTTAGGGTGAGGTTCCCACTCACAGATCATATACACAAAGACAGAGATCCACAAAGGGACTTAGACCCAGATCCTTGGTGAAGTCAATGGGAGTTAGGTACCTAAACATCTTTGAAAATCTGGGCCTTAGGTGCCTAAATGACACTTTAGGCACCTAAATCCAACATTTATGCACAGTGAGATCATCCACAGCCCTGCTCAGCTGCCACCTGATACTGTAGGTGCCTAAATGGCCACTGGGAAAGTCCTCTAGGTGTCTAATTCTCTTTGCTGGTGGGTGTGTGCAAAACTAAACCAAGCCCTGATGCAAGTGAGCTCTTGGCAGAAACAAAGTAGGTCTTCTCCACACCTATCATGACTGCAGGGCCTCATTGGTGTGCTCACAAAAAACAGCCAAGTGCAAGCTGATCAGGAATTTTGGGGAGCTGTCTGGTTAGCACTGTACTCTCCCTGACTCCTTACCAATGGTTAGAGCACTCACAGGGGATTTGGGAGCCCCAACTTTTAATCCTTGCTCTGCCTGATTTGGAGCAGTCACTTGAACCAGGATCTTCCACCTCCTAGGTGAGGGCCCCACTGGGCTGTTGGGTATTCAGGAGTGGATCCATTGGATTCTGGTGCTGATCATTGCAGTGTCTAAATCCCTTTGTGGAGCCAGCCCACATATACTATCCAAGAGCAGATGCTCCAGGCTCCCTTGGCTCCACAAGAAAAGAATGGCATGAGTTCATTTAAGCTGTTTGGTTTCTGTTCTGATCAGAATGTCCTGCACCAACATATCTTCCTCATCTTACCTGCAAGGTAGTCTAGCTGGGGAGGGGGGGAGGGGGAAAGCTGGGAGAGGATTGGGAAATTCAGGTGATTTGTTTTCCTTTTGTTTTTAACCGAGCCTTTCCATGCTCTGTAAAACAACAGCATTCCCTTGGAGTTTCTCTGTAAGTAACTAAGATTTATACCACAAACACAGGGCTTAAATTCAGTCAGAGCTGTCTGGGGCAGAGCTCCAGTAAATATTTTCTAACCTCCTGGAGTTTTTAAAGCATATTGTGGGCAAGGGGCATGGGGGGGGCTCCAGGAAATACTCTGTGAGAATTTAAGCCCCGCACAAACTGCATTTCAGACAAGTGTTCATCTTAGATTGCAGCATCACTCCTTAAACAGATCAGGTTACATTTCTCATGGAAACCTCCAAGGGCTGTCACTTTAACACTGGGTTCTTTCAGCTCAGCAAATATGAGTTAGCTGCAGGAATGGAAGTAGCCCATTGCTACTACCGTGGGAGCCTATTTCTGAACTCCAAAAAGTGAAACACTGCACGGAGAGAGCGATGGCCACAGAGAACCCTGTCGAAAGCCTCCAAGATGAAGCTACTTGTACCATCTGTCTGGAGTACTTTAAAGAACCAGTGTCTATACATTGTGGGCACAATTTCTGCCAAGCCTGCATCTCCCAGTGCTGGGGGGAATCGGATACAAACTTCTCCTGCCCTCAGTGCAGAGAAACTGCACAGCAGACAAGCTTCTGGCCCAACAGGGAGCTGGCGAATGTAGTAGAAATAATCAAAAGACTGAGATTACAGGCAGCAAAAGGAGCAGGAGGGGACAGAGTGTGAGAGAGACACCAGGAGGCTCTGAAACTGTTCTGTGAGGAGGATCAGACCCCCCATCTGTGTGGTGTGCGACAAGTCCCAGGCTCACTGAGCTCACACGGTAGTTCCCATAGAGGAGGCTGCCCAGGAGTACAACGTAAAAAAACATTGGCCAGGGTCCTAGTTTACAATAGAACTCATTGTGGATTTTATTTTACTTTATATTATTATTTTCCCTCTGAAAAAATTCAGTGAAAACAAACTCAGTTTCATTTTCATTCATTTTTTTAAATGAATTTTTTCATGTTTTCTTTCAAAACCTGAAAACCACAAAAGCCTCACTCATGGGCTTCAGTTTTCAACACAACAACAAACAAACAAAGACTGAAATTTTTTTATATAGTTGGTTGATTTTTGCTTTTGGTTGGTTGGCTGGCTCTTGTTTTTTTCAGTGAAAGTTCCCTCCCACCAATATTGAAAATGGCTATTTCTCAGTGAAATGTCCCTGCCAACAAAACAGCCACTTTTGGAAAAAATTTCACCAGCTCTACTTAACAGCTTTTGGATTTTAAAGAGAGTTTAATATAACTCTCTTAATGTAATCTACTGATAACACTTAATTTATGTCTCCCTCTGTTATTATTGTAACTATATAGTCCAACTCTGTAAAATACTAATTGAATGAAAGAAGCTAAAAAATATACTTACCAGAGAACTGAAGCTTGTCAACAAAATTCAGATATTGGAGGGCACCTCACACCAATGCCTTCAGTTGACCAGTGTTGTCACTACTAATGCTGCTGACTGGTAAAATAATCTAGATACATTAGTGAAGAGGAAACTGGTTCTCTCTAGTTTAGTGAGTATGTTATTAATGAACAAGGCATGAGTTTATCCTGTCAATGAAAATAAGTTTGAATGTTAAATTTCTTAAATAAAGTGTAAATCAGACCCAATCAGTGCAGTGCTTTTAATTGTTTGAGAAAAACAGCCCCTGAAGTTTTTTTTGCTGTAAGATGGCTACCTTTACATCTGCTATTGTGTGGCCAGGGAGGTTGAAGTGTTCTCCTACAGGTTTTTGTATATTGCCATTCCTGATATCTGACTTGTGTCCATTTATCCTCTTGCGTAGTGACTGTCCAGTTTGGCCAATGTACATAGCAGAGGGGCATTGCTGGCATATATAACATTGGTGGACGTGCAGGTGAATGAGCCGGTGATGTTGTAGCTGATCTGGTTAGGTCCTGTGATGGTGTTGCTGGTGTAGATATGTGGGCAGAGTTGGCATCGAGGTTTGTTGCATGGGTTGGTTCCTGAGTTAGAGTGGTTATGGTGTGGTGCTGGTGAGAATATGCTTGAGGTTGGCAGGTTGTCTGTGGGCGAGGACTGGCCTGCCTCCCAAGGTCTGTAAAAGTGAGGGATCATTGTCCAGGATGGGTTGTAGATGGTAATATACAAAAACCTATAGGAGAACACTTCAACCTCCCTGGCCACACAATAGCAGATGTAAAGGTAGCCATCTTACAGCAAAAAAACTTCAGGACCAGACTCCAAAGAGAAACTGCTGAGCTCCAGTTCATTTGCAAATTTGACACCATCAGATCAGGATTAAACAAAGACTGTGAATGGCTATCCAACTACAGAAGCAGTTTCTCTCCTCCCTTAGTGTTCACACCTCAACTGCTAGCAGAGCACCTCACCCTCCCTGATTGAACTAACCTCGTTATCTCCATACTGATTTATACCTGCCTCTGGAGATTTCCATTACTTGCATCTGAAGAAGTGAGGTTCTTACCCACGAAAGCTTATGCTCCCAATACTTCTGTTAGTCTTAAAGGTGCCACAGGACCCTCTGTTGAATATTAATCTCATCACTTAATGCATGATTGCAAGTATAGGTGCTGACTCCATGGGTGCTCCGTGGCTGGAGCACCCACGGGAAAAAAATAGTGGGTGCTCAGCACCCACGGCAGCGTCACAGATCAGCTCCTCTCCCCTCCCCAGTGCCTCCTGCCCATCGTGATCAGCTGTTCCGTGGCATGCAGGAGGTGCTGGGGGGGGGGAGGAGCAGGGGGAGAGGGCAGAATGGGATGGGAAGAGGCAGGGCGGGTGTGGGGCCTTGGGGGAAAGGGTGGAGTGGAGACTGAGCCTGGAGCGGAGCAGGGGTTGAGCACCCCCTGGCACATTAGAAAGTCGGTGCCTCTGATTGCAAGGTACTCAGATGCTACAGTGACTTGTACAGACTAGAATAAATTTTTGCAGTAGCAGCCATGTGCTACTCTGTACAGCTCTGATCCTGCAATGAACTCAGTATGGGTGGACCCTTACACCACCCACAGCTCTAAGGAAGGCAATGAGGCTCTGTGTGCCTGTCCATATGTGTCTATTTGCAGGATTTGGGCCTGTGGGAGGGGGCCAGAGCTGGCCAAAAAACAAGAATTAAATTTTGTGGGGAAAAAAGTATGCAGTTTCAGAATTGGTCTCCATTTTCCTTTGGAATGAAAATGAGCCTTTCAAAAGTTTTCATGAAGTAACAGAGTGAGAGACCAGGCCCTGCTTTGAATCAGCCAGGGCAAGGACTTGACCCAGATAAGTGCCCTAACCACTGGAGTATTGGCTATTCTGGGGTGGGCTTGGGGTCTTTTGCTCTCCCTCTTCCCTTCAACTCTGGAACTGAGAAACCCTCCCTTCAATTTTTTGTCAAACCTGTACATTTCCATGAAACATTTTGGTCTTAACAAAATGGTATATTTAATGGGGAAAGAAATGTTCATTTCCCCCGCAGCTCTAGTTTCTATCCCTTAGGACCAAGTGTAGCTGACACGATGCTGTGCCTGAGTCTGCAGATAGCCATCTCTTGTGCCTCAGCTGCTGCTCAGAACTTTACTCCACTACAACAAAGTATAACTTCTACCATTCCTCACCCTGTGGGAAACAGCCACCTTGACAAAACTCACACCTATTTCAATCTGCCTCTTGTTGGCAAAGCTGTTAGCAGCACCAAGGGCAGCACTGGAGCTATTTGGTAGGGAGGATGACATGAAAACAGAGGCTAGAGAGAGTACCTCAGAGTTGCCTGCCTTACAGCAGCTAATAAACCTTAGGGGTGGATAGGGGAGCTGAGAACTGATTCCTCCACCACCAGTACCCACAACAACCTTCATATAACCAGAGGTCTCTGGGATTGGATGGAATGGAGAGAGAGAGAGTGAGAGTGTGTGTGTGTTTCTTTCAGCAACCAGGGGAGGTTCATCAAATTAATCTGACACCTCATAGCTGGCAATTGATACAAAAGACAACGGAACCCAGTTAGAATCCCAGCTCTTTCCTCTTCACCAGCAATTGGGATGTAAGAAGGGGTTAGTGTCTAATTTGTGTGTTGCCCCTACCCCCTGAGAGTTCACTCTCTCTCCTTTGTTAATCAGATTTTGTAGTGTTGCCAACTTTTGTGATTTATTTGGTGTTTTTCTTGAAGGTTCAGCTCTGGGAATCCTGTGAGTTTGTGAGAAGCTCGGTGTGTGTGTGTGTGTGTTATTTTATTGATTTGTTTTTAGAAGTAAACCCCTGCATCTTGTAGTTATGGAGACAAGCTTGGAAATGTGAACGAAAAAAGATAAAAACCTGAAGGGAACTCCCCTGCCCTGAAAAACCTTGAGATATTTAAGACAATCCCATGAATTTTGAGGGGTCTGGCTCATGGCTTTTACACACTTTGTGTTGGCAGTATTGCTAATACACTTAGGCCTCTGGCTATTAGTTTCTTTCACCCTTTGTGTCTCTGTGTGAGCGTATACAAGCTGTTTGTTTCTCTAAAGTGTATATTTGGCTCTGTGTGTTTGATTGACTCTGTTGCCACAAGGCATTGGTAACAAGGAAACCTAGTCACATCCAATATCAAAACCTCTCTTGAAGAAAGACTAGGGGTGAAATGGGAGTGTAAGCAGGTGCGACTCACCCCCATAGCACCTCCTGCTGGTCATCTAGGGAATTAGCTCTCCAGCCTCTGGAGCACCCTACGCAGGCTGGTGATCTACCTGTCCTCTTCTTCTGGGCTCCCGTGTCCCTCCCAGGACCCCGATGCCCCTTGCTATGGGTGCTGCACCCTGGCAGTACCCACATGCTAGGTCTCCCCTTCCAAGGGAATCCCCCACTTACTATCCCCACCTTGCCTCAGCACTAGGCCACTGCCAGTCACCAACTAGCCCCCACTCCCTGCAGCAGACTGCAGTATAGGCCACTCATCACTGGTAAGGGGGGTTTGGACCTGCTGCCTTGGCCTAGCCCTGGGCTGCCCTCTGCAACCCCCAGTACCCCTTGGCCTTCTCTAGGCCACAGCCTGGGGCTATCCAGGCTGGAGCTCCTCCAGCTCCTCAGCCTATCCCCAGCCCTGCTCCACTCAGGTATGCGGTCTCTAGCTTGCTGCAGCCAGGCCCTTCTCTCTCTGCACTCAGAGAGAGACTCTTGAGTCACTGGCTGCCCTGGCCTTTATAGGGCCAGCTGAGTCTGTTTTGGGTGTTGCTGCAGCTGCAGCCACTTCCCCCAATCAGCTCAGCCTAAAAGCTGCTTTCTCCGGCCACAGCCCCCTCTGGACTACCCCACTACAGGGAGCTAAAGGGAAAAATGTCCCCCTAGTGACCACAGTGGTTGTAGGGGTTGTAAAAACTCCTTCCTCTTCACACCCAGGGATTTATGACATCTCCCGCTGATTTTCCCTATGTCCCTGGCCTGTTCTTTCCCTGTTTGTATTTCTTTATTACAGAAACTAACCAACACTATGAAGGGAAGTATTGTGTGTGAATTTGAGCAACTGCACCAGTATCTGGAGGAACAAGAGCGACTCCTGCTGGCCCGGCTGGCAGAGCTGGACACAGAGATTGTGAAAAGTCAGAATGACAATGTTATCCAACTCTCTGAGGAGCTCCCCTACCTGGATATGCTGATCAGTGAGCTGGAGGGGAAGCATCAACAGCCAGCAAGTGAATTCCTGCAGGTGAGACTGTGTGAAAGACACCCCAGATACCTGTGCTGGGAAGGGAGGGCTCCTGCACTAGGATCCCTGATATAAATGTGTCTGAATTTGTGAAGTAGCCAAATGGAACTCTCAAAAAAAAAAAAAAAAAAAAAAAAAAAAGGCAGAGTGAGTTCCTATGAGATTAGGAGTTGTTTCCAATGTGTGATGTGTGGGACTGAGCTCCCTTTTCTCTCTTTCCCCTTTAGGATATCAGAAACACCTTGAGCAGGTATGTGGCTCCTTCTCATTCCCAATCACACTTCACTTAACCATGTTAAAGCCACATCTCCCCAAACCAACTGTATAGCAGTGGGACAGGGTCACACTTCAGGTACAGATCTCCCCATGTGGAACTTCAGGGGGAGGGATAGGTCAGTGGTTTGCACATTGGCCTGCTAAACCTAGGGTTGTGAGTTCAATCCCTGAGGGGGCCATTTAGGGATCTGGTGCAAAAATCTGTCTAGGGAGTGGTCGTGGGGGTTGGACTAGATGACCTCCTGAGGTCCCTTCCAACCCTGATATTCTATGATTCATGCTGGGC
This sequence comes from Chrysemys picta bellii, assembly GCF_011386835.1. Lineage (NCBI taxonomy): Eukaryota > Metazoa > Chordata > Testudines > Emydidae > Chrysemys > Chrysemys picta. The sequence goes on along the minus strand of NC_088802.1, from coordinate 29,838,094 downwards.
AGATGTCCTTTCACACAAGTTGCTGGAATTATCCATCCTGTCAGAAGGAAAATATTAATTAGTAATTTACAACCCTAAGGGCCTAGCTGCCTCAGGATGCTGGGGATGGAATATAGGTCTTTCACCTCTAGATCACAGGTTACAATCCTGGCTCAGTCAGTAGTGATCTTTGCCACTTGACATTTTCTGGAGATTTTAGTGAAGTGGAGAGTAGATAGAAGAGGGATCTTTGTTCAGTTCTTATTGGGCACAACCCAGAAACCATGATACATTTTTGGAATGCATTGGTCATCAGAGCTTGGAGGCCAAGGTGTGATCTCACCATTGAGACTTCCTATTCCTACAACTGGTGTCCCCATGTCAGGGTTGAATCATATTAATGAACCACTGTGGGGAAGCTTGAATAACCATTGCCTGTGCTGTGCCTTCTGAGGTTGAGACACAGAGAAATTGAAACTCTGGGACCCTTAACACAGCAACTTTCACCAGCATGAAATATCCATACATTCGTCACTACAGAAAATGTTTAACTCTTCCCTAGGTGCGAGAAGAGGAAGTTCCAGAAGCTGGAGGAGATGACTTCTGAGCTGGGAAAGAGACTCAATAGTCTTTTTCAACAAAATAATGCTCTAAAGGAAACTCTAAAGAAATGTAAAGGTATCTAGAAGGTGAAATCTAGATGTGCCCCTCTGGCACTGGAAGGCACGAGGATGTGACCTATTTGTTCATAATTAGCTTTTATATGCTGATCTGCAGTGAGTGTTATCACCCTGTATTAATGGTTGCTATTGAGCTTCCTTGATGAGTCCTTAAAGGCACATTGGCTTCATTATTAGTAGGGTATTGCTGAGGCTTAGTTAGATTCCCTCCTGCACATGCACGCACACAACTGTCATCGAGTCCTGCTAGTGAAGGCAGGGGGCTGGACTCGATGACCTTTCAAGGTCCCTTCCAGTTCTAGGAGATAGGATATCTCCATTAATTTATATCTCCATTAATTGGACAAGGGATTCCTGATATGACACCTGAAAACAAAGGTGTTCGTCCAAGTTGAAGAGATCTGCAGAGTTTTTCTCTTTTGCCATTGTGTAGCAAAAACTAGAGACCAGAATAGAAATAGCTCACTGGACTCCCCTAGCTGAGATCTAGAGCCCAGGGCTTACATATTGTTTACTGAAGATAGGGTGACCAGACGGCAATTGTGAAAAATCGGGATGGGGGCGGGGGTGTGATAGGAGCCTATATAAGAAAAAGACCCAAAAATTGGGACTGTCCCTATAAAATCGGGACATCTGGTCACCCTAACTGAAGACTAATTTCAAAAGTTCATGAGCATCTCTTAATTGTGAACATTCCTGTAGATCACCAGCTCTAAAACCCTTAGTTTAGCCCATCAAATGACTGATGGAAACTTGTGCTCTTATATAAAAAAGTAATCTCTAGTAAGTGTAACCTGATCACTCACAGGTCATGTCTATGGGGAAACATGAGATTTTTTTTTTTTTTTTTTTTGCTTTCAAATACTCACCCTTGTGATTTTTCCATCCTGGAGATATGAGGAAGGGAAGAGAATACTCCTCTCAGTTATCTTCCCCCCCCCCCCCCCGATAGCTCATGCTTTCAACATGGCCTCCCCTCCCATGGCCTTCCATTGGGATATAGCAGGGATCCTTTCAAAAGTGGCCTAATGTTGTGTGCCTCAAGTTATGCATGTGGCACCTCCTATCTGTAGGGCTGAGCTTCAGTCAGCAGGAGCGGCAGATGTGCAAGAGCTCCAAAGGTCAGGCCTTCAAAACCACTCTCCTAGTAAATGCTTTTATTTATCTGGCCTTGAACTGGTCAGATTTTTAGTTTATACTTGTCTTCAGTCAATTGAAAATTTGCCATTTGGAAATTTTTGACTGAAAGGAAATCTTTCAACCTTTTAGAATCAAAATATTTAATTTTGGGCTCAGTTCCACATTAAACTGCATTCTCCTGAGCTGTGGCAGTGCCTCCTGGGAGCTGTAGTTCATGCACCTCATGCCCCCATTTTTTCTTTGGGCTGAGCTCCCTGATCAGTCATTTCCCATGAAACAACTGTCCTGTCTTTTGTGGAGCTGGTGAGGTGCATAATAGGAATTCTATAGCCATGATGCATCATGGTAGATGTAGTCCAGCCGGGTTATCTTGACCATAGAGGACAATGGGAGCATGAAGGGTATGAAATACAACATCAAGCTACAACTCCTATAAGGCCCCTCAAATTTCCAAACACACATTTTCTGGTTGTGGGTGTTCAGCTTTTGAACAAAAAGCTAATATTTTCAATGGAAAATGGGAATTTTGAGAAAAAAATACTTTGTTTAATTTGAAACCCATTTTTCTGTCAATAAACAGTTTTGATGGAAATATTTTGATCTGTACTCCAATTTCCACAGCTCTACAACAGAAATGACAATAGTTAATACGTGGTTGTGAGGCTCAGACAGTCACTACACAAAACTTGCAGCAGTTAAACTACAAGTGTGTTTTTAGTTGAACTGATGCAGATCCCTCTCTAGATATTGCAAAGGTGATTTGAGATTGGCTTATGCAGATTTAGTTCTTAGTTCAGTTAGAAACCAAATTAGAACTAATAGGGATAGCACTATAACCTATAACATCACTATGACAGTAAGTTTTACCCTTTTCTCTTCTTAGAGACTTTGTCATCAAAAGTGAGGAAAATATTATTTCAATCTCTGAGACCAGATGAGAAGAGTAAGTTTTCATGTGGCTATTTTCTTTAAAATAAGAGCGAGAAAAATCCTTCATTGATTTAAAGTAACTAATGCCAATCAAAAAAGGACAAACTTTTACAAACTCCACTGAAAAGTAGAGTAACATGTTGCAAACTAAGCTGTGTGTGTGTGTGTGTGAGAGAGAGAGAGAGAGAGAGAGGAGAGAGATCTGTATCACACACTTAGACACCAGTAAACAGAAATATTTTAATAGATCCATAGATTTGGAGGCCAAAAGAGACCCTTATGATCATCCGACCACCAGTATAACACAGGCTCGACAATTTCACCAAGCAATTCCTGCATCAAGCCCATAATTTCTGTATGAGCTACAACATATTATTTTTAAAGATATGCAGTCTTGATGTAGAGATTCCAATGATGGAAAATCCAAACCACTCTTAACTGAACAGGTCCCAGACACACTTAATTCTGCCCCTGTAGTTGTAAGGGCCAGATTTTTAAAGGTATTTGACACCTAACTCCCATAAAAAGGCACCTGACTACCTTTTAAAATGTCATCCTGAGAGCTTGAAGAATGATCAAACCCTCCTCCAGAGCGGAGTTTTGCTTCTAATGCTCTGATTCACTCTGTCCCCAGCAAATGTGACTCTGGATCCAGACACGGCTCATCCCTGCCTTGTCTTGTCTGAGGACCAGAAAAGTGTGACTTGGGGAGACAGAAGGCAGAAAGTGCCCAGCAGTCCCAAGAGATTTGACTCTTCTCGCTGTGTGTTGGGCTGTGAAGGATTCACCTCAGGGAAACATTACTGGGAGGTGGAGCTGCAGGCTGTGGGAGGCATGTTTGCTAAACTCAGGGCTGAAATGGGTGAAGGATATTGGGTTGTGGGTGTTGTCAGAGAGTCTGTGAGGAGGAAGGGAGTGATCCTGCTTAACCCTGAGGAGGGGGTCTGGGCTTTACGGAAGCAAAGGGGTCAGTACGCAGCCCTCACCTGCCCTGAGATTCTCTTGTCTCTGAGTAGTATTTTCAGTAGGATCTGGGTTTCTCTGGACTATGAAGGGGGGCAGGTGACATTTTTCAATGTTGAGGATGAGACTCCCTTCTTCACTTTCCCACCAGCTTGTTTCTTTGGGGAAATAATCTGCCCTTTCTTCTGTGTTGAGGGGAAGGGAACCTGGCTCAGACTGTGTCCTTGAGACAAGGAATAAAACATTCCTGGGGTCCCGTTGAACAGGTTTCTCACCTCTGGAATCCTGGTCTGCCAGTGACCCTGGAGGACTCTCACATTCCTGCAGGAACATAGAAAAATCAAAGCCTCAGCTCATGTCAAACCAGCCTGCCTCTGTCTCTCTCACTCTGGGGGACCAGGGTCCCTGCTGCATCAGAGAGTGAAGGAGAAGCATCACAGCTGCCTGGGGGTAGGGAAATGTCCCAGAAAAGATGAATCTCCTATTGGGATCAATATCTCTGACGTGTTCCCCTGACACTGTGCAGCCTCACTATAACTGTGAAATGGGTCTCAGGGCCAGAGTCACAAAGGTACCTTGGCTTCATAGTGCCTGACTCCTAGGCACCCCTGCCTAGTGTAATTCTCAGCCCTGAGTAAGGCACCCAGGAATCCCATGCATCATATGGAGAGAGTTAGGCACCTTAGAAAGAGTTTCCCAGACCCCACTATGGGGGGTGGGGAGATGCCTAAGCTAGCCAGGAGTGAAATGCAGAGGCAAGAGGTGGGACTTAGGACCCAGTTTCTCAAAGGTGTTTAAGTGCCTAACTCCCATTTACCTAGGCCTTACATGCTGACAGAAAGCCAGAGCGAGGTACCTCTTTCCGCTCAGGATTCTGTCATGATCCCTCTCCTGCACTGAGGTCCCTAAACCAAGTCAGCAAGTTCTTGTGTAAAACCATAGAAAGATAGGGACAAAGAGAGCCTTAGTGCTCAGTCTAGTCCTGCACAGAGTTTCTGTGACGCACTTGTAAGATGTCTCAGATATCTCAATGGGCTCCTGCACTGTCAAAACCAGAGATAGCAGAGTGTCAAGAGGATACACAAGCAGGGTATTGTCTATTCTGTTTGCCTCCATACTCCATGCAACTGGAGGACTTAAGTGACTGCAGGGTCAGAGACATGGAGAGAAAGACTCAGAGAGGGCAATGTGGAGACTGAGGAGAGTAACTTTGAGGCCACTGGGGAAGCTGATATGGTGGGCAGGCACAGGGCGGGAGATTGGAGCTGGCTGTGGGGTGAGAAGAGAACATGACAGGGCAGGCTGGCCAAGAGGCAAAAGAAAAATCATGGTGAAAGAATAATAATAAAAGCAAGCTAAACAAAACTATTAGAGAGCTGAGGATGCAGCAAGAGTGAAAAATGGAGACTCAGAGGAGAACCGTAAATTAATGAGATTTGATAAGGCAGAGAAATAAACAGGGATATTACATTATTTCTAGAGAAAACAATCAGGTGGGAAATGCATGGAAAGAAAAGGAAATAACAAATGATGGTGAGAGTGAGATTGACAGTTTCACCATCAATAAGATTTCCAATTGTGTATATTGGTTCATTTCATGGAAATTGATTCCTTGGGCCCAGATCCACACAAGGACTTGAGCCCCTAACTCCCACTTTAGGTGCCTAAATCCAAAACTCAGAAGCCACTGAGATCCTCAGAAAACTTGCTAAACTGCATCCTAACTCTGGAGGTGCCTAACATCCCTACATTTCTGCCACTGAAGTCCCTGAGGCACCTATGCTTCTGCCTTAAAGTGCTCTCAGAATTTGTGGAGATTGGGCACTACATTTTCTTACAGTAATTACATATATGCTGATGTGTGTGTTTGTTGTTTTTTCCCACCTTACTATTCCAATTCAAATTTTTGAATTTTCTTCAATGGTTTTGCTACCTTCCTTTGTCTGTGATCCACACATCACTGGGGAACATGCCTTCATGTCAATATGCTGATAACGAGGGCATTACTGGGATGCATTGCTCAAATTGCTCTACAGAGAACGGTCTGATCACATGGGACTGGGGCCCACTCCTAAATAGTATTAAAAATAAGTTAAGATGTATACTGAATGCTTTCTTAGTTCCTCAAGCTGCAGGGACTCTGCCAATGCCCATCTCTCCTGGGGGAGGAGGGTTGGGAAGGAATGACCAGGATACAGATGCTAAATTGCATTAAAAGATGTTAAAGTATATATCAAATGCTTTCTTAGTATTTCTTCTCCATGTGAGGGGCTGCTGCCACTGCCACAGAGATGCTAATGGTGGAGGGAGGGGAATCCAGGCAGTCATGAATGGATGGAAGGGGAGTTGCTCCATGAGTTATTAGACATGGCCTATATAACATTCTGAGACCTCTGGTGTTTGTGAAGCATTTTTGTTTCCTCTGTGCTCCTTATTGAAATGTCTAGAACCCTACTTCCTGCTGGAGAACAGCTGCCATTTTGTGTTTAATCTGGGGCAAATTGCTACCTAAGAAATTCAGTGCATTTCTCTTAGCGAGACTTTATTATGGTTCTTTCTTGGTTCATCCTCTTGAATTATAAATAAATCTGAAATAAAGCCATGCTGTTTGAAAGTACATGCCTTCTCTGTGTGCCCAAAAAACACAAGTATTCTGGCAAGGGGCTCAGGAATCAAACAAGAAACAAAGCCCCTGAAGCTGGGTTTGGACTTCACATCTGCCCCATGAAGCGCCCTGCTGAAGTCAGTGGACCCCCACATATCCAGAAGTCTGCCCATGCTCATCCGCTTGCAGGATCCAGCCTAAAAGCTCAATGGAAGTGAAGAAGCAGCCAAGGGGCTTCCTGGTGAAAGAAAAATAGAAAAAAGTGAAATGGTCACTTAGGGCACTAGGTTTCTCATTCATTGAGGAAAGAGGAACAACTTTCAGTGTATGGGCGGAGGACTGAAAAGAACTTTAATCCCCTCCTGTACAGAACAGATTCCCCAGTGTCTCTGCTCTGTGAGCCCACACAGCCCTGATCTGCATGGCTTATCCTAGCTGTAGGGACTGGGGGATTTTTGAACATCCCTTGTAGGGATGGAATAAACATTTTTGTCAAAACTTTTTCTTTTTTCCTCTTTTCTCTCTTACAATTGGATTTTAGACTTTTAAATGTAACCAGTTCACAATGCAAAGCTGCATCAATGTTTCAACTCACTATGTAGTAAAATGGCTCCCTCACTGTATCCAATTGGAGAGTAGCCTGTGCAAATAGCTGCTTTTCCAACAGCATATCCAGTCACTGCTGCTTTCCTACCACAGCTGACGTTCCTTTCCCAGTCCCAGGCAGCTGCTCCCCAGACACTCCTCAGGCTGTTCAGAGATCCCCCTCCTGCAGCTGGAATGGACAAGGGGCCTGAGAGCCTTGAGCTCTCTGTTTATCCCACATCCAGTGCAGTGCCAGGGCCAGGTTACCCAACATACACTGCCCTGAACCATTGGGCCTCAGCTCTGACCTGGATGCTCCTCTGTGTAAAGATGAGAGGAGCTCAGGCTAGGTTTACACTAGTGGGGGGTCGACCTAAGATATGCAGTCGACATATCTTAGGTCAATTTACCTGGCCGTGAGGATGGCATCGAGTTGACCGCTGCTGGTCCCCTGTCGACTCCGCTTCTGCCTCTTGCCCCGGTGGAGTTCAGGAGTCAACGGCAGAGTGATCAGGGATCGATTTTATCGCATCTACACTAGACGCAATAAATCGATCCCCGATAGATCCATAACTACCTGCCAATCCAGTGGGTAGTGTAGATGTGCCCTCAGTCTCCATGGCCCATTGAGTCCTTGGATTCTCTGCTGAGACTGCCAACAAGGGGGAGAATTTGTTATTTAGATTGTAAATTTCTTGAGGCAGGGACTCTCTTTTTGTTCTGTGTTTGTACAGCATTGAGCACAGCGGAGTTCTGGTCTATGCTTGGTGCTCCTAAGTGCTAGTGCAATATGTCCTAGTTTTCCAGAAGTTTAAGGGAGTTAGGTACCTAGTTCCCATTGAAATCCATTGGGATCTAGGTACCCAACTTCCTTAGGCTCCTTAGAAAATCCCAGCCTAAACTACATAACACACACTCCATAGTGGTGGTGTCAATATCCAGGTTATAAAACTGTATTTATCTTGGAAATGTGGACCTTTACCCGCACTAATGTGTCTCTACTGGCACAAACACTACCATTCCAAATATCTGGGCAGTTCTGAATGACCACCTCTTTTAAAGAAAAAGAAACCAAAGTTCAGCTGCTTCTAATTTACACTGGCTTGAGAGTCACACTCTGCAATATCTATTTCAGCCCTTAATCAGTGGGAGGTTAAAGCTCCAATACCTTGACATCCAAAAGGACTACAGAAAGATCTTGGTTTCTACCACTGGAAACTCTCAGGGCCTAAGGCAAACAAATCAAACACTGTTAGAGGACTGGTAATTCAGTGGATTTGAAACTGAGCCTTTCCAGGCTTCATAATGTAGGCCTGTGATGGAATGCACCCCTGTATTCACACTGTCCACATCATTGTAATAATTTGTGTACAGAATATGCCTTGTGAGGTCTCATTTGAAAAGTAATCACTCACTGGTCAATTATTTAGGGAACTGGGGTAAAAATCTGTCTGGGGATTGGTCCTGCTTTGAACAGGGGGTTGGACTAGATGACCTCCTGAGATCCCTTCCAACCCTGATATTCTATGACTCTATATCATGGGGAAATATATGTAAAGTTATTAATAACAACTGTAATTATGACTGGAATGTGGTTACCACACAAGTCTGGGGAGGAGGGAGACCTGTTTTTCAAAGACAAAGGACAAGCCTATGCCTCTAGTGAGGTGTCACCAAAGTTGAATAGCAATCACTGGTCAGGTGTCTGGGATGGAGGCAGCAACAGATTAATCTGCATTGTAGCAAACAACACCATGGAATCTCCTTCATTATGAGACTCCAGATTTCCATCTTCACACCTGGAATGAACTTTATCTAGGAGTAACCCTCAGGAACAGACATTTCAGCAGGTGACTAGACTATAAAAGTGAGGGGCAAAGCCACCCCAAATCATCTCTCTTTCACCAAACTAGCCCTTTGTCTTTAGGGAAAGGACCTGACCTGAGGAGTTGGTCAGCCCTTTATCTGGGAACATGTGGTAAGGATTTTATCATGACCCAAGTCTAGTTTGGTAAGTTTTAGCACCTGAAAGTGTTTTCTCTTTATTTCTCTTGTAACTATTTCTGGATTTAATGCCTTGTACTTGTACCCACTTAAAATCTCCCTCTTTGTTGTTCAATAAACAAGTTTCAGTTTTTAATCAAACTAATCCAGTGTTGTGTTTAAACTGAAATGTTGGTGTAGCGGGGTGGTCACCTGCTCCCAGCCTGAAAGGGTTAAAAGCCAGCCCTTGGAGAGGGCTGAGGCTGGGAGCCTTAGGCTGGGCTGATTGGGGAGGCAACCTCAGCTGTGGCCATGTCCCCAAACAGACCCAGCTGGCCCTATAAAGGCCAGGGAAGCCAGGAGCTGACAAAGTCCCCTTTAGCTGTAGAGGGAGATGGGCCTGGCTGCTGGAGAGCTAGAGAAGGTACCTGGAGTGGAGCAGGGCTGGAGGAAGGCCAAGGGAGCTCTGGCCTGGAAACACCCCAGGCTACAGCCTAGTAGAAAACCAAACAGGTACTGGGGTTGCTGGGGACAGCCCAAGGCTAGGCAGAGGCAGCAGGTCCAAATCCAACCTTGCCTATGATGAGTGGCTTATACTGCAGTCTGCCCCAGGGAGCGGGGGCTAGTTGGTGACTGGCAGTAGCCTATGACTGAAGTGAGGTGGGGATAGTGGGTGGGGGTTTCCCAGGAAGGGGAGACCCTGAGACTGAGGGGTGTATGGCCAGGGGACAGCACCCCAGATAATTGGGCACCAGGAGGGACCGGGGGGGCCAAGCAGCAGTGGGACACTGGCCTGCAGAGGGCATTCCAGAGGCTGGATGAGCTAATTCCCAGAGACAACCAGCAGGAGGCACCGCAGGGGTGAGTCCCACACGCTTACAGTTGGGTAACTCTATTTGAAGTATCAAACTGTTTATATTGACCCCTTACTGGGCAATGGACCTATACTATCTGAACTGCCCAGGTGAGGGCTGGTCTGTGCAGAATGCATGTTTTGGGGAGAACTTGGGGACTGGCAGTATGTTGGGGACACTTTGCAGGCAGTAATGTAGGCTGGTGGGGGCAGAGCTGCTGGACCAGGGCTGTGGCTATACAGACATTCAGGGTGTGACCTGCATGCTGGCAAGCTGGTTGTGAGTGACCCAAGTTGGGAGCTACAACAGCAAAGCATTGTGAGGCACCCTAGGTTGTGGAGCAACTGGTGAAACAACCCATCTCTAGTCTGGATTCCAGTTATGTCTTCAGCTATTTTTCTCAAGCTAGTATGCTCATTTGAGAATTGTTTTAGCCAGTCCATAATTTCATACAGTCTCAATGGGGCAGCATCTCCATGATCAGCCATCCTCACTGCAAAGAGGCTGCCTGACAGCTTCTGCTTTTTAGGATTTTTGTAAAAGGCTGCAGATGGAGCAGAATCCATAAACATGCTAAATTAACACAGTTCTAGAATAACATCCAATGAATATTAGATGGGGGGAAGCAAAGTAACTACTGATGATGGATTTTAGCAGGACAGGAAGGGAGCTGTAAAGCTATACAGCCACCATCCCTTTACAAGAAACTTCCTTGTAGGCTTGTAAAGAACTTCTTTAAGGCACTGGAAAGGTCCCACTTTTCATGAACTAATGTATTAAATGGATGAACTCAGTAATGGATCATAGAAGACAGTGGCAAACAGACTGCACAATCCATAGATCAATGAAACTAGCTGCTCTATCTCGACCACTCTGCAATCTCTATGGTTTGACAGTCCAGAGACAACCCCCCCCATACCCCACAATTAAATATTACAATAAAAAATACCCTGACTGTATCACCAAATTCTCTTGTAATGGGAAAATGACCTGCTGAAAAATCTTCTGCCATGGGGCAAAGGGGCAATAGGAACATTAGTGTTAGAATAAAAACTAAACAAATATCAGAAAATTGGGAAATACAGGGTCAAGGCAATATTTCTTACACAATAAAATGCACAACTTAACCCCTCCTCCCCATGCCTCCCAATATCTTCAAAGCCCCACTTCCTCCAATGGCCCTATACACTTCCCCTTCTTCCCATGGGCCTTTACACTCCTAATCCTCCTAGATAGGCTTGACAGAATTCAGTGTTTTGTCTTTTTAATAATTTTGATGGATAACATCAATATTTTTCAGCATGTTCTCTAGTTTTAGTTATTCAAATTTTCACAGTTGTGCAGAATTGTGGGTTTTAAGCATTTTTTTCTGTTTTTATCTATTAAAATGTTCACAGCTTCAGGAAATCAGGAGGGTCTGCAAATAATGAGTGGTTAGACAATAATAATTTCATGGCAGTTAACAGATATAGACTTTAAGGTCAGAAGGGACCATTATGATCATCTAGTCTGACCTCCCACATGATGCGGGCCACAAAAGCTGACCCACCCACTCCTGGAAGAATTCTCTCCCTTGACTCAGCTGTTGAAGTCCCCAAATCATGATTTAAAGACGTCAAATTGCTGAGACTCCTCCAGCAAGCGTCCCCTGCCCCATGCTGCGGAGGAAGGCAAAAAAACCTCCAGGGCCTCTGCCAGTCTACCTTGGAGGAAAATTCCTTCCCGACCCCAAATATGGCGATCCGCTGAACCCCGAGCATGCGGGCAAGATTCTCTAGCCAGACCCTCTGGAAAAAAGTTCTCTGTAGTAACTTTTAATATCCCATCATTGACCATTGTTGCTAATTACCAGCGATGGCACGTTATTGACCTATTGACTAAAATCACTTTATCCCATCAAACCATCCCCTCCATAAACTTATCAAGCTTAATCTTAAAGCCAGAGAGGTCTTTTGCCCCCACTGTTTCCCTAGGAAGGCTGTTCCAAAACTTCACCCCTCTGATGGTTAGAAACCTTCGTCTAATTTCAAGCCTAAACTTCCCGACGGCCAGTTTATATCCATTCATTCTCGTGTCCACATTAGTACTGAGCTGAAATAATTCCTCTCCTTCCCTGGTATTTATCGCTCTGATATATTTAAAGAGAGCAATCATATCCCTCCTCAGCCTTCTTTTGGTTAAGGTAAACAAACCGAGCTCCTCGAGTCTCCTTTCATACGACATATTTTCCATTCCTCGGATCATCCTAGTGGCCCTTCTCTGTACCCATTCCAGTTTGATTTCATCCTTTTTACATATCTTTCTTTGCATGCAAATTTAAAATAGAGTTTTTCACAATAGTTTCAAATTGTGACAGGGGTGTCCTTATGTAGCATAATTTGTTACCCCTGGACCAGAAGATGGGGAAAGAGCACAAGTAGCAAATTGTGACAGGCACAACCCATTAATCACAATTTGCTACCCCTGGACCGATTTGCTACCCCTGGACGGAGGCACTTTTTTGGTTCTCTTACTACGTTTTTTAATTTGGGGTATACATTTAAGTTGAGCCTCTATTATGGTATCTTTAAAGCTTCGATGCAGCTTGCAGGGATTTCAGTTTTGGCGCTTTTATTTTCTATTTAACTAACTTCCTCATTTTTGTGTAGTCCCACTTTCTGAAATTCAACGCTATAGTGTTGGGCTGCTGTGGTGTTTTCCCCACCACAGGGATGTTAAATTTAATTACCGTATATACTCGATCATAAACTGGTTAGTTTATAAGCTGACTCCCGCCCCCCCAAGATGAATAAGTAAAAATGGAAAATGTTTATGACCCATTCATAAGCTGACCCTATAATTCAGAGGTCAGCAAACTTTGGCTCACGGGCCATCAGGATAAGCCGCTGGTGGGCTGAGATGGTTTGTTTACCTCGAGCGTCCGCAGGCACAGAGGTAAACCTAAGTAAACAAAGTGTCCCGGCCCGCCAGTGGCTTACTCTGATGAGCCGGGACAGCAACTGGTGGGGAGATTTGGGGGGAGGGGTAGAAGCTGTGGGTCAGGGGAGTAACCCCTGTGACCACCCCCCACATGACTCCACCCCTAGCCCGAGACTCCCACACTCTCCCCATCTCATCCCTTCCCATCTTAGCTGGGGCGGGCCAGGGGAGGATGTCTCTGGCCTGGCCAGAGCTGCTCTAGCAGGCCGGGCAGCGCGGCCGCAGCCTGTCAGCCCTGGAGCTGCAGCTGCTTCGGAGGCTGTGGAGAGCAGTGTGGCCAGAAGCGGAGAGACTCTGGCCCTGCCTCTTCCCTTCTGGCTCTGCTACCTCTCCTTGCTCCCTCTGTTGGGGGAAGGGGCTGTGTCCCACCTCTCCCTCTCTATACCCATTCATAAGCCAACCCCCTTTTCTGATGCTTCCCTTTATTACTAAAAAAATTTGGCTTATGAACGAGTATATACAGTATATTATGGTCCCTATTACCAAGCAGTCCAGCTATATTCACCTCTTGGATCAGATCCTGTGCTCCACTTAGGACTAAATCAAGAATTACGTCTTGTGGATTCCAGGACTAGCTGCTCCAAGAAGCAGTCATTTAAGGTGTCAAGAAACTTTATCTCTGCATTCCGACCTGAGGTGACATGTACCCAACCAATGTGGGGATAGTTGAAATCCCCAATTATTGAGGTTTTTTTTATTTTTATAGCCTTTCTAATTTCCCTGAGCATTTCACAGTCACTATTACCATCCTGGTCAGGTGGTCGGTAATATATCCCTACTTCTATATTCTTATTAGAACACTGAATTACTATCCATTGAGTTTCTATTGTACAGTTCGGTTCACTTAAGATTTTTACTTCATTTGATTCTATGCTTTCTTTCACATATAGTGCCACTCCCCGACCAGCATGACCTGTTCTGTCCTGATTTATTTTGTACCCCCATATTACTGTGTCCCATTGATTATCCTCATTCCACCAAGTTTCTGTGATGCCTACTATATCAATATCCTCACTCAATATGAGGCACTCCAGTTCACCCATCTGATTATTCAGACTTCTAGCATTTGTGTATAAACACTTTAAAAACTTGTCACTTTTTAGCTGTCTGCCATTACATAATGTAATTGAATGGGACTTTTTTTCACTTGACTGTTTCTCATCAGATCCTACCTATATTTTATCATCTTACATCCGCTCCTTCTTACTAGGGCATAGAGAATCTCCATTAACAGATCCTCCCCTAAGCGATGTCTGTCCGAACCACATGCTCCTCCATACCTGTCTGCTTTCTCTCAGCCCTTAGTTTAAAAACTGCTCTACAATCTTTTTAGTTTTAAGTGCCAGCAATCTGGTTCCATTTTGGTTTAGGTGGAGCCCATCCTTCCTGTATAGGCTCCTCCTTTCCCAAAAGTTTCCCCAGTTCCTAATAAAAAAAAAAAAACCTCTTCCCTATACCATTGTCTCATCCATGCTTTTGAGACCCTGCAGTTCTACCTGTCTAACTGGCCCTGTGCGTGGAACTGGAAGCATTTCAGAGAATACTACCTTGGAGGTCGTGGACTTCAATCTCTTACCTAGCAACCCTAAATTTGGCCTCCAGGACCTCTCTCCTATCCTTCCCTATGTCATTGGTATCTACATGTACCATGACCACCAGCTCCTCCCCAGCACTAAACATAAGTCCATCAAGATGTTTCGAAAGATCTGCAACCTTCACACCAGGTAGGCAAGTCACCATGTGGTTCTTCCGGTCATTGCAAACTCAGCTATCTATGTTTCTAATGATCGAATCCCCCATAAGTATTACCTGTCTCTTACTAATAAATGTAGTTCACTCCCCCGGAGAGGTATCCGCAATGTGAGAGGATACCGCAACCCTCATCTGGAAGGAGAGTCCCAACTATGGGATCGTTTCTTTCTGCTTCCCTGAAACTTCCATCCTCATCAACAGCACAGAGGCTGCCAGACTGGGGGTGGGACTGTTCTATTGTGTCCTGGAAAATCTTGTCTATGTACCTCTGTCTCCCTTAGCTCCTCCAGTTCAGCCATTCTGGTCTCCAAAGCCCGTATATGGTCTCTGAGGGCCAGGAGCTCTTTGCACCAAACACACACATTTGCCTCCTGCCCATATGGCAGGTAATCATACATGCTTGCATTGGGTGAAATAAACTGGATAGCCCCCACTCTGTTGCTGGACTTCTGCCTGCATTCTCTTTTTAATCCTGAAGCTCGTTCCTTTGTTGATTTGTTTTGTTTTTGTTTTTTTGTTTTTATCAGGAGGTGGTTCTGTTTTTAAATTTAAAGCAGTTTAAAGAATGTTAAGTGTAACTAGCCCACCTCAAACTCCCTCACAAAACTCCCGTTAGCCGCTCCTGTTTCATAGCTCCTCTGGTCTCTTAGGAACACAATCTCGGTTGTCCAAACCTATGCATAAGAAATGACTCTTGTACCCATGGGCAGCATGTGAACCACCGGTTGAGCAGTAGCAGATTTAGAGTTAGTGGGGCCGTGTGCTCAGCTTCATTTTTGGGGCCCCTCCTTAGGACCCAGCCAAGAAAAAGAACATTCTCTCCTATCTCCCCCCGCCCCCGTTTTTCATTCTTTTTTTCTTCATCCTCCTCCTATAAGTAATAGGATGTAAATGAAAATAAAATGAGGTACCTTGATTGTTTTGTAGTCTAACTTATTTTTCCATAGACCACTTGAAAATCACTGAGGGTCTCGGCGGACCACTTAATGATCTTTCCAAATATTGTTTGTACTGTTAGATAACTATTGTAAAGCACTTTGGATAAGTCATTAGGGGGCCCCAGGCCAGGGCATCCTGTATTTTACCGGGTTGGGGGAGGCTTGCTCCCTACGCTGTCCCTTCCACCCGAGGCCCCGCCCCTTCCATGTCCCCCGCACTGGAGCCCAGAGCCCCCCACTGCAGCTGCTGGCCCCTGCCCCAGGCTAGCATCCCCAACCCCAGAGTGTCGGGAGGGCAGGTAGCGCAGTCCCAACCTCCCAGCCCTGGAGTGCCGGGAGGGTGGGCAACGTGGCCCCAGCCGCCCCCCCCCCCCCCCCCCCCAGCACCAGGATTGGGAGTGATGTGGCCTCAGTCCCCTCAGCCCAAGACTGTCAGGAGGGTGGGCAGCGGGGCTGCAGCCAGAGCCAGAGACACAGCACAGGGGGAGCTGAAGAGCAGGAAGCAGGAGAGGTCTGGGGGGCGAAGCATAGGCAGGGACATGCCTGGCTGTTTCAGGAGGCGCAGCCGGGGTGAAAGCGGGCCGCTACTCCCTACCGGTAAGAACCCACACCAGCCCATATCCAGCCCACATTACAGCAGTGCTTTAATGTCCCTGCCCCTTTTGCCTCCCCTGTCGGGGGCCCTGCTGGTAGGATCCATATCGGCAGGGCCGCCAACAGTCGGGGGAGAAGGGTCGGAGGGGGCACAGCAACGTTAAAGCACTGCTGCGGCAAAGGACCCTGCAGTGCTTTAACGTCCCTGCCCCTTTTGCCCCCCGGCTGCTGACGGGCGGGTGGGGGCAAAAGGAGCAGCTGCCCTGGGGCCGGCGATTTAAAAGGGCCCAGGGCTCCAGACCCGCTGCCCCACCGCAGCAGCAGCATCCGGAGCTCCGGGGCCCTTTAAATCAACATGGGAGCCCTGGTCGGCATGGTCCAAGGGCTGGCTGGGGGATGCTGACCCCCAGCCCTGCCCCTTCCACCTGAAGCCCCACCCTTTCAGGGGGCCAGACCCCACCCCCATACCGGTAAGTGTCCTCATTTACTTTCACTCCTGGGCGCAGCCTCCCCCAGCCTATGATACCTGCTGCCAATGCCTGTACCATTGCTGAATACTTAACATAATAAGTGGAAAGCAGACAAATGGAGCAGAAGTAGCAGGGGCCCAGGCATTAGGATGTCTCACATTAATTCATTACTTAAAAGTAACAACATTAAGACCCAAACTTTAGCAAAATGGCCTTATTTGGGGCATCTGAGTTTCTCTCTCCCAACTAGAGAACTGCAGGGCAGGTGCTCCAGAGCTATTTAGCATCCACAGCTGCAGGTGGAGTCAGTGGCAGCTGTAGGTGCCCAACCCCCTGAGAACCAGGCCCGGGATCCTAAAGGTTGGAACCCAAAATATAGCCCCTAAATTAAAGGCCACTTGTTAAATCTAGACCCAGTTCAGCACTGTAGTCCAGTCCTGTATGACAGCTAGTTTGTACCAAATGGGCTCTAGGGAAGGAGAAAGCTCCTCCCCCACGGTGATGGTTTCATCCGGCATAGGAGCCTCTTGTGCCTCCTCCACAGCAGCTGCAGGCACAAGGCGTGTTCCTGAGAGGCCTGGTAATGGGGTAGGGTTGGGGAGTGGTGTGGAAGAGGGACGTGGGCAGTGTAAAGCTGGGCCTCTGACATTCTGCACAGCTGGCCAAGAGTAGGGTTACCATATCTAACAAATAAAAAAAGAGGACCCTCCATGGGCCCTGGCCCCGCCCATTTCCCCACCCCTAGCTCCACCCCTTCCCCACCCTAACTCCGCCCCCTCATCCCTCCCACTCCCAGCCACGCGGAAAAGGCTGCCCGAGCGCTACCGGCTTCACTGTTTGCCGAGCAGCCCCCAGACCCTGCGCCCCCGGCCGGCGCTTCCCCAGCACCGCCGGAGCCCGGGAGGGGAAGCGCCCAGCTGGGGCCGCAGGGTCTGGAGGCTGCCCGGCAAACCGTGAAGCCGGTAGCACTCGGGCTTTGGGCAGCCCCCTTGCCTCCGGACCCTGCGCCCCCAGCCGGGCACTTCCCCTCCCGGGCTCCGGCGGCGCAGGGTCCAGAGGCATGGGGGCTGCCCGAAGGCGGTAGCGCTTGGGCAGCTCGGCTCTTAAACAGAGCCGAAGAGTCAGGGGAGGAGCAGAGCCACCATTTTCCCGGACATGTTCGGCTTTTTGGCAATTCCCCCCAGACGGGGGTTTGAGTGCCGAAAAGCCGGACACATCCAGGAATAAGAGGACGTATGGTAACCCTAGCCAAGAGACACAGGGGTCATTGTCATAGGGATGTAACTCTGGCTGGACTTCAGAACTTCCTCAGCCTCTGCCAAGGTTTGCACCAGCCCCTGCAGCCACTGAACAGCAGAGTCACAAATGGCCCCTCCCCTCTCTCCTTTGCTGGTACAGGGGTGAATCTGGCCCATTGAACCAACCTTCCCCCTGCCTCAATTTCCACATGGATAAAATGATTAATATTTCAGTCTATGGAGGGAAATTGGATGTCTGTCCTTGAATGGCTTAGGTAAAGCACTCAGGTAACTCTGGTGTGTGGTGCCACCTGATGTTTTGTTGGGTGATAACAGTCCCTGGAGAGGCTGGCTGTATATCACCAGCAAAGCAGGCGGAAAGGCCAGCCCACCTGAATTGTCAGGGGGCACAGCGGTTCCAATGGCTCCCAGACTGCACCCCTGGGGTGACAACCCATCACAATAGGCACCAGAGGGAAAGAGTAAGGCAGGAGCCCGGGGGTGGCTAGGGAAGGGGTGATCACTGGGGGGGTGGGGACAGAGCAGGATGAGGGGAAGGGCAGGGGACAGAGTGGGGTGATGGGAGGTGTGGGCACTGGGGCGTTGAAGTGGAAGAGGAGGGGCAGGCATCAGGGGGTAGAGGGTGGTGGGGGAGGAGTTGGTGCCAAGGGAGAAGGGCGGGGTGGACACCAGGGGGCCAAAGGGGAGTGAGAGAAGGGGCGGGCACTGGGGTATGATTGGAGAGAAGCAAGAGGCTTGCACTAGGGGACACAAGGGGTGAATGGAGTGGCAGGTGGCAGGGAGATAGAGGGGAAGCAAAAGGAGGGGCTGGCACCAGGGAATTAGAGGGGAGAGAAGGAAAGGGTGGGCACCACGTGGGAAAAGGACAGGGTGGGGGAAGTTGCAGGTGACAAGCAGAAAAATGGGGTGGGGGTGTGCAAAGGGGGGGGTGAGGGAAGGTGTATATGAGAAAGGGACAAAGTGAGTGTGGGGTGGGGCAGGTGCCAGAGGAGCAAAGGGGGGAGTGAGGGGAGGGGCAAACTCCAAGAGGGAGAAGGGGGAGGGAAGGGGAAGACCCCTGGGGGCAACAGGAGAGTGAGAGAAAGTGCAGTCATGAAGAGCGAGAGGGGGAGGATGGTAGGGGTGGGCACCAGAAGGCAGAATGGGGGGCATGGGAGCAGGTGCATAAAAGGGATACAGAGAGAGGGGGGTGTAGGAAGGAACAGGCCCCAGGGGGGTAAAGGGGAGCAAAGGGAGTTGTAGGCACTAAGGGGGCAGAGGGAGGATGAGGAGAGAGTTGGGACCCGGAGGGTAGAAGGGGGTGAGGGGAGGAGTGGCCCAAAGGGAGGGTGAAGAAAGAGGCAGGCACAAGGAACAAAGGAAGGGGGTGCCAAGGAAACAGAGAGGGGCAAAGGTAGAGATGGACTCCAGCAAGGCAGAGGAAGAGTGAAGGGAGAGGCAGGCATCGGGAATAGAGGGGTGGTGAGAATGGGGGAGAGTAGGGCTGGGGGGGGGACAGTGATGTGGCATGATGGGAGGGGTGGGAGACATGGGAGCAGAGGGGGAAAGGTGGATGCCAGGGGCTAGAGTGGTGGTGAAGTGATGAGTGGGCTCCAGGGAACAGAGGGTGTTTGGGGGGGAAAAAGGGGCATGGATCAGGAGGACAGGGTCAGGAGGACAGGGTGGTGGGATCCAGGGGGGCAGAGGTAGCTGGAGGGCAGAGGCACATTCCAGGGAGACACAGCAGGGAAGAGGGGCATGAGTCCAGGGGAGCAGAAAGGGGGTGAGAGGACAGGGTGGGGAAAGAGGGAGTGGGGAGGATAGTGGTAGGGCACTTCAGAACAGGGATGAGGGAAGGGTAAGGGAGGGGCAGGAGTCAGGGAATGTCGGTTGCTTTGAGGCTTGTGTGTGGTTGGTTTGTTGATAAGAGCAGGTTGGTGTCATCCACACAAACACTGGCTGAGCAGCTTTGCTCCAGGGGGCACAGTGGGGACTCTCCGTACCAGCTGGCCCCAGGGGCATCACCTTCCAGCCAGGCAACCCCATCCCTATCACTGTGGTTACGGATCAATAATTACAGGGTCATTGGAGCAGGGGAGCTGGACTCTGGGGTTCTGAGGTGGGGGCCTGACCCACTGGGCTGCAGAGTCATTCTTACTCCCACTTTCTGCCCCAGTGCCCATGGTAGTGTTTAGACACAGGGGGACATATTCAGCAGGAGAGATTGAGCAAGCCTCATACAGACACCCTGGAGGAGCAGGGAGACCCAAATTCCAATTCCATCCCCACATCACAAGGGGGGATTGAACCTGGGGTTCCCAGCTGAGGGCCCAGCCAATGGGCTAAAGGCTAGAAGGGAAGTGGTGGCACCTTTTTCTGTTCATTGAAACTCAGCAAAGTCAACATGAATTTGGGAAGAGTTTTGTCAGTACCACATTTACAATGGTGCCAGTGCTGCCATGGGGCCTGGCCCATGCTAAGAAGTGGCTCCAGTCCACTCCACTTGTGCTGCGCTCTGACACCACTGTCTGTACCTTAATCCTGGGGGGATTCTGCATGACTGCAGAAAACGCCCCTCCCCCACAGAATTCCTTTGTTTCCCTGCAGAAAATGGCAGGGAAGCCATGTGGGGGATGGAGGCAGCAGGATGACCATGGGCATTCTTTAGAAGTGAGGCATAGGGACACATGGGGTTATGTGCCACTGCACCCCCTCCATTTCTGCAGGCACAGAGCTGCCCAGCTGAAGGACACTGTGTCTGGGCTCTGCTTACTCTGCAGCTGAACGCTGCCTCCTGGGTCCTGGTGTCAGTTGTGCTCCCCTTCTGTGTGCTGGGAGCCTTCCTGCTTTCTGTGTAACAGTGAGTGCCCGTGGTGGGGCTGGATAAGGTGGGGCAGGGCAAATGAGGGAAGGGGAGTGAGGGGAAGAGGCAGTGGGGAAGGAAGGGGGATGGAATAGGTCAGGGGGAAGGGAATGTGGGAGTGAGGTGAGGGGGGTAGAGAAGAAAAGGGGATAGGGGAATTGCAGAGGGAAGTGGGAGCTCAGCATGCAGCATCCCCTTAGCAGCAGCTGGGTTCTCCCATTAAGTAGGCCCATCAAACCCTCACACTGACAAGCCCTACCCCCCTACACCTGGACCTCTCTAATGAGCTCCCCACCCCACTGATCGTCAACCAGCTGCACCTGGATGCTCACCCCATCAAGCCCCACTCCCCTGGCACCTGGACCCCCCCATTGAACCCCCCCACACCAAAACCCTTAACCCATGCAGGTGTGGCATGGCATGGCATGGGCAGGGGCATGCTGGCAGCACAGGGCTGCAGGTTTATAAACAGTGCCCTTGCACTGGGCTGGGTGGAGTGGGACTGCCCCCCCCATGCCATGCCCCATTGTCCCTGGCCAGCCCCACTCCAGGTACCAACCTCCTTGCACCATGCTCTATAAGGTTACCAAACAGGAAGTGACCTGTCAGGGGCGTGTCCACAACAAAAACTACCTGTACAGCTTTAGAAACAAACAGAGCATGCCCAGTAACTGCTACACCCTCTTTCTGGGCCAGGTGATCAGCCCTGCCCTGCTTGCTGCACATGAGCTGAGAGACTCAACATCACAGTGTATTAAGAGACGTAAAAACATTTTGTTGCAGCCTGCCAGACTGTCGTAAGACCTTTGTGGATATCATAGTCTTGGACTCACTGACATTACCACCATAACATGAGAAAGGTGTAAGACAATGCTGTGTTTGTACGTTAAATTCCCATGCAAGCCCATAGTTTGTATAAGAGAAAGTTTACACCACATGGCTCTAGCGAGCAGGTAGAGGCTGTGATCATGGAGGAAATTGGTTAGAGTTGAGATCAAAAAAGTTTAGATGAATTTGTCAATTCTGATGGGACAAGGGAGCCATCACTTTATAGACATTACTTACAGTGGGGATCACTGTGCAGCTAAACAGTGTGGGTGAACTGGAGAGGTCACTTTCCACATCATGGCTGCTCACACCCTGTGGTTGCACAGTGGGATCTACCATGACGCTGTTGGGCTTCATAGTCTGGACCATGAAAGATGTCCTGACCAGTGCAGGGCACACACAAGGAGCCAGATGACCTTAAATTTGAACCTTAAACTATCCACTGAAATTTTGCCAGGCCAAAATTGTTACCTATGAAATACTTTAAGGGACTGAGTTAGGCGCCTTTTCTGATTGCTTGAATAGTACTGTTTCCTGTAATCCACTGTAAATATGGTTTCACAACATTTATTTTATGTTATTTATTTAAAAATGGTGTTTTTATTACTATTATTGCTTATTACTTATGGTGTCCTCAGTGCTATTTAAATGAGGGGTATAATAGTGTGGAGCTGGTGAAAGAGATCGTTCCCTTTCCCCTCCTTTCTCCCTGCTACTCTGCACAAACCTGATTGGCTGTGGGGTTAGGGAGGGCAGTTAAATACACAGAATTAACTCTGACCCTTGGGAGGGTTTGAGCAAATGAACAGAGGAAGGGCAGGACAGGAACCAGCCTAGGAAATTCAGAAAGAAAACAAAGAAAGGAGAAAAAGCTCTGAGGAGGAGAGCCAGCTACTTGCAAAAGGGGTCTCTTCTAAACTCTCAGCCTAGAGCTGACAGGACAGCTGAGACCACATAACCAACACACCATTCTGAGCTCACGCCACACACCAGTGCCAGACCAGAGTACACAGACATGTTGGACTGACCCAAAGGAGGGAGGAGATTGCATTGGCATGGGGCAGAGTGCATCTAGCTAGATGTGAGAGCAAGAATGTGTGTGAGCTGTATGTTGTGCCAGGGGCAAGGGAGTCTGCATAACCCCTACAAGATCCTGACCTGGGTCTGCTCCTGGCTCTGTCTGGCTTAGAGAAAAGTATTCTTCTATTATTAACCCCTGGAACAAGGTCCACACTTAACTCTGACCCTCCTAGAAGGAGCCGTTGGTGTTGATGCCGGGACCCTTGTTGGATTGAAATAGTAATTAATGCATTTATGGTATGGGAAAGCTAGGGTTACCATTCGTCCGGATTTACCCGGACATGTCCTCCTTTTTGTGCTAAAAATAGCGTCCGGGGGGAATTTGTAAAGCACTCACAATGTCCGGGATTTCCCCCCTCCCCCGGCAGAGCAGAGCGAGCGGCTGGGAGGGCTGCAGGAAAGTCCCGGGCTGGACTCCGGAGCAGCTGTAGAGGAGCCGGATCCGCCCTGCATTCTGAGCAAGTGTATCAGCACAAAGTGCAGCCCTCCCCTTTTGCAACTGGGAGCGGTTTCTGCCATGCAGCGTAGCAAAACGGGAGCGAGAGCACTTTATGCTGATACAAGGGCAGCTCTCCCCTGCAGCCCGGTCCGGCAGCACTGTGCAGGGCCAGGGACCGGGTTTTGTTGTGCTGGGGAGCGCAGCCACGTGTCCGGCTCGCACAGAGCCCAACACCCTGTTCTGAGCAGCAGGGTAAGGGGGGCAGGAGAAGGGGCAGGGAGGTTCTGGAGGGGGCAGTCAAGAAACGGGGGGGGGCTTTTTGGGGAGAGTGGAGAAAGTTTTGGGCAGTCAGGGTACAGGTAGGGGGTAGGGTCCTGGGGGGCAGTTGGGGGGGGTCTTAGGAGGGGGCAGTTAGGGGACAAGGAACAGGGAGTCTTAGGTAGGGGGTGGGGTTCTGGAGGGCAGTTAGGAGCAGGGGTCCCAGGAGGGGGCAGTCAGGGGACAAGGAACAGGGAGTCTTAGGTAGGGGGTGGGGTTCTGGAGGGCAGTTAGGAGCAG
Source organism: Chrysemys picta bellii (assembly GCF_011386835.1). Classification (NCBI taxonomy): domain Eukaryota; kingdom Metazoa; phylum Chordata; order Testudines; family Emydidae; genus Chrysemys; species Chrysemys picta. The sequence goes on along the minus strand of NC_088802.1, from coordinate 29,814,636 downwards.
GGGTCCCAGGAGGGGGCAGTCAGGGGACAAGGAGCGGGGGGGTGGGGGGCTGGGAGTTCTGGGGGGGAGCTGTCAGGGGGCAGGAGTGTGGAGAGGGATCGGAGCAGTCAGGGGACAGGGAGCAGAGGGGTTTAGATGGGTTGGGAGTTCTGGGGGGGGGCTGTCAGGGGGTGGGGAGTGGTTGGATGGGGCGTGGGAGTCCCAGGGGTCTGTCTGGGGGTGGGGGTGTGGATAAGGGTTGGGGCAGTCAGGGGACAAGAGGCAGGGAAGCTTAGATAGGGAGTGGAGTCCTGAGGGGCAGTTAGGGGCAGGGGTCCCAGGAGGGGGCAGTCAGGGGACAAGGAACGGGGGGGAGGGTTGGGGGTTCTGGGGGGGCGGGAAGTGGGAGGGGCAGGGGCGGGGCTAGGGCGGGGCTCCTCCCGTCCTCTTTTTTGCTTGCTGAAATATGGTAACCCTAGGAAAGCATAGTTCAGAACTGACCCTGGATTTGGCCTGTCCACTAGAAAAAAATAAGTATCTCAGCTAGCCTGCTAAGGCTGCGCTAATTGAAACACATCTGTTAAATTTACAAGGTCTGTGCTAATTGTACCAGCACATCCCGAGATGAAGAGTGTTCTGAAAGTGATAAGACAAACTAGTAAAAATAACTGCTGCCACAATTGCTTTCCGGAATGCAGCAATAAGATTTGTTAACTCCCACCCTTTGCATTTTTATCTTGCTTGTTTTCTTTTCCTGTGTAGCAAGTGGTATGGACAGATCTATTGAAGCCTATCATGCCCCAGTAATTATAGAAGGGTTATGTTAAAGGATACATAACATATTTCTTATCACATCTACATTTTATTAAGTGAAATAGAGTGTGAATGTATGTTTGGTTTCAATGGGTCATAAAAGGTTGGAAGTGCCAGCTTTAGAATTATAATCCCAGGATCATTTGGCTGAAGAAATGCATTGAGTGAGAACTGGATAACCCCAAGGGCAAACCAGAATCCACCCCCAAGCTCCCCAAGGACAGGGAGCCGAAGAACCAAAGAACAAGATAACAACCAACTGTCATGGCTGTGCCATCTGCGTGATTTCTCATCACTGCCAACATGAGAACAGTGATTGATTATCACTTCAAACGTGAGAACAGCATGACAAAGCAAATCCTATAGACTTGAATGAGGATAAATCCTTATAAAAACAGGCCCTGAAGACTGAGAACTTTGAGTCTGGTTCTGCAACCAACCTCCAGGAGCATGCTGGGCCGGCCGGAGCGCTGGGAGCCAGCTCATGCCCCATTCCGCCGGCCGGGCCTACCGGAGCGCTGGGAGCCAGCCCCCATCCCGTTCCGCCAGCTGGGCTGGCCAGAGCGCCGGGAGCCAGCCCGCGGCCCCGTTCCGCCGGCCGGAGTGCTGGGAGCCTGTTCCGCTGGCCGGGCCGGCCAGAGCGCCAGGAGGTGGGAGCCAGCCCGCGGCCCCGTTCAGCAGGTGCCACTTTTGGGGAATGTGGTCAGGGGAAGCGGCTGCTTCCCCTGAACCCCACTAGCTACGCTAGTGCTGGCAATGACGGGGGGTGGAGGAGTAGGAGCGATCTGGCTGCCTTCCCCCCCTTCAGCCAGCCTTGCAAGGGGGGGCCCTTGATGCTCTGGCCAGGGGCTCCCAGAAAAATGTGTGTCCCCACATCCCCACCCGCTATGCCCCCCACCCCCCGCCCTATGCTCGGAGCTTGCCCCGCTCTGCTCATCTGGCCCTCCTCTCAGGGAGCGGGGTCGAGGTGCAGGAGCTTGCTCCACTCAGCCCGGCACTCCAGCTGGGGCGCAGGGGCTTGCCCTGCTCTGCCTGGCGTTCCTGTCGGGGGGCAGGGTTGGAGGCTTGGTCCACCTGCCTGGCGCTCCAGCTGGGGAATGGGGTCAGGGCGTGGGGGCTTGCTCCGCTCCGCCCAGTGCTCCAGCCAGGGCACGGGGGCTTTTTTCGCCTGCCTGCTGCTCCAGCCAGGGAGTGAGGTCAAGGCGTGGGGGCTTGGAAGCCCCTGAGCCCCAACCCCACTCCCCAGCAGGAGAGCCGGGCAAGCACCTGACCCCACTCTGTGGCTGGAGCACCAGCGCTGGGCAAGCCCCCATGCCCTGACCCTGCTCTCCAGCTGGAGCACTGGGCAGGCAAGCGCTGGGGTAGGAGCAGAGCTGGGACTGGGTGGATGGACCTGGATATTAAGTGGGTGGGCCGTGGCCCACCTGTGGCTATGCATATCCATCGTTCATCAATAGGGGAATGTGTTCAGATTCATGTCAATCCCAATCGGCGTATCCATCATTTTCAACTTACAGTACAGTACATACTGCAAATGATGGATATGCAGATTGGGACCGACGTGAATCGGAACACCCCTATTGATGAGCGACGGATATGTGAAACAAAGGTTAGGGGGGAGACTTATACCAGGGACCCCCTGTATCCTACTTCCTGCCCTGTCACAGTCCAGGTTGCAGGGACATGTCTTTCTCTGCTTGCAATTCACAACTGGGAACCACACTCCTGGAGTTAGGCAGCTTAGGTGCCAAAGTGGTTTCCTGTGAAACTATGGGGCCTCCCTTACTTCATGCAAGGAGGTGGTGCCCACCTTATAAATTGTAACTCAGTGGTTGGAGATCTGGGTTCAATTCTTCCCTCTGTCCAAGAGGGGAAAAAATGTTTCAACAGGGTTGTTTTAACCACCAGCCTGATGGGATGTCCAGAGGTGGGTCTCCTTCAATCTCCCGGTGAAGCTGTTCCACGTTGGATAAACACTTAAAGAGTCATTAGGCCAAAGACAGAGAGTTTGAGAACAACTGTAGAGTCCAGTCCTAGGAGATGGGAAACCCAGCACCCCCCTGCTTCAAGGACTCTTTAGTTATCCAAAGTAGAACAGCTTAAATAGCAGAGCCTGACAGTGACCTAAATCCGAATACCCTGTAGCCTGCTGGTTATGGCACTTACCTGAGAGGTGGGGGAGACCCCCTATTCAGCTCCTTTCTTCCCATACATCAGGTAGAGAGGGGAATTGAATCTGGGTCTCCCACAGCCCGGATGAGTTCTCTAACCACTGGGGTAAAAGTTAGGTGGACATCACCACTTTCTTCTATAGCCAGAGTCTGAATGGGACTAGATTCAGTTGGCAGCCTCTGAGCACGCCTACCAGATCAGCCTCCACAGGCAGGATTGGTGGCCCTTCAGCTGCCTGGCTTTCAGCTCCTTCCTCATCTGCACTCCAGTGCAGGAATCCCGGAGCTTAGACCCGCCTTGCTGAATTCTGTCTCCCCCTCCCCCCATATTAAATATGGAGCAATAATAGAGTGAGGTGGAAAGGGCCTGATCCTGCATGTGAATTGTCATATTGGTGTCAGGGGGCTGCTGTTGCAAATAAAGACTGCTAGGCAGAAGGTTGCTGGAGAGGCTTGCAGGGGGGTGTCTCTGGCTTGAAGCGTCTGCACAGGCAGCAGGAAAATGGCACCATTTTGGCTTTTTGCTCCCCCTGCGTTTCCTGTTGTGGAAGGAGCTGGGGTTGGTGTGAAAGAAACGCACGATTTATCAGAACCCAGCTTGACTGAGCTCCCAGAAATCCCATGGACATGGCCCGGCTTGGTCTCCGCTCCCTGCTCTGGGAGTGCACGCTCCTCCTCTCAGCGCTGTTGCACCAGTACTTAGCACAACAGCGACCCTGCCGCCGCCTCCCTTTAGCCCACAGCAGCTTCCTGCAGCAGCTTCCTGAAGCCCCACCCTGAGCCCGCCACGGACTTTGTACGTAAACGCGTTTATTAAACTCATAGGGTTCACTGCAGCTCCTAAGTATGGAATTTCTCCAAAGGCTGGGACAAGCCTTGTGGGGCAGCCCCGGTCTCTTCCGCCCTCAGCTCTTGAGCCAGCCACTCCAGGTAGGTGAGTGCGGGGAAAATACGGGGCGGCGAGTTCTATGGGCCCGGCTCCGTTGTCACAGCTGGTCTCTCCCCCGGTCCCACCTGCCACCCTGTGTGCCTCCCCCCGGGCCCGCCTGCTGTCCCCGAGCGATTTAAAAGGACCTGGGCCGCCGCCCCTCTTCCCCAGCCTCCAGCGCGCACAACGGGACTAAAACAGCTTCCTGCCCACCCACTCCACTCCGCGCTGCTCCCCGAACGGCCAGCACGTCTCTGCTGCGGACCCTGGGGGAGGAGGGTGTCTCCCTGATGCCCCTGCCCCTAGCTGCTGCTAGAGGGTGTGTGGGCTGCTTTCGGGAGCCTGTGCTGCCCGAAGTAAGCGCCAACCCCCTGATCCCCTCCTGCACCCCAACCCCCTCCTAGAGCCAGCAACCAAACTCTCTCCCAGAGCCTGAACCCCTTTCTGCACCCCAACCCCCTGGTCCAGTCCAGAGCCTGCACCCAGCACCCAAACTCCCTCCCAGATCCTTGGGGGTGGGGGGTGGGACTTGGACCCGTTCTGGGTACCACCAAACATTATCCAAACCTGCTGCTAGTCAGGAAGGTGATGTCTTCATAAACAGCCTCTGGGATCCTGAGATCTGGCAGCCCCTGGGAATCTGCTCCCTGGTGAATGGCCTGAGGGAGGGGTCTGAACTGAGCTGACAGCAATGAGTTGCTATTGGCTCTTTCCAGGATCTGATCAAGGGGACAAACTGGAGGATTCAAGAGGGGAAACATGGAGGGACAGAGAGGCTCTAGGGAGCCTGGCTGACTGCAGGAGCCCCAGACAATAGCAGCTGTGAAACTGAAAATAATGTTATACTATCAGAAAGTGTACTATTGCATACAGATAATTTGTAAAGTAATGTGAAGTATAGACTGATACAGTATTACAATTATAAATTTATTTATTGGAGTGTGCAACATGCACTTGCCACAGATTAACTTTATTTAATACAGACAATCATAACTGATATTATAGAAAAAACAAAATACATGAACGTGAGACTAAGGTAAGTACCGGACAGTGGTTTCCTGCATTGTTCATACTTACAATCTTGCATTATGCATACTCACAACTTTATGGGGAGCATTGAAAATCGAGATGGAAGGGAAAGTAAATCAAGTCCATCCAAAGGGAGGTCCTGGTTCAGTTTACACTGTCTGGGGAATCTGATGAACTGAAGAAACAAGAACTGAGTGTGGTATTTTTTTAAACCTTTTTTATGGTAGCGGTAAGGATATATACACCCTTATTTGATCCTTAACCTTGATTATAATAAGGTTAATATGCATTCCTGTCCATATATGGCCTTTGGGGTGTCCATAATTAAGCATCAACCCTTAATATTCGTGACTGACATCAGTCATTGAATAATAATTTCTATATGTAAATATGGTTTAACTGTCTAGATACTGGATAGCAACCTCATTGCAGAATTCTGCAGTGTGCTGTATCCTTTGTGGTCTCTTGTTTGTCTTTTGAGATTGAGTGCAGAATTTATGACCCAGGGTTATCTCTTTAGCTAAATCCCAGCTTTTAGCATAACTACTCCCATAAAGCCTGATACTAATAGCACAAGCGCTTAATCACACTGCTCTACAGCCAAAATGCTTCTGAAATAAATGTAGTCAAACTTTACTAATTCTGGGTCACTGAGAACGAAAATGATGCTTAAAATTGTTGCTTGGCTCTAGTTTTCAAGATATGCTATTGGGTCAGTATATACGACCCTTGACTTGGGAATGGCAGAGGATAAGTGAGTTATAAAGGGAAGGGATCTCAATTTAAACCAGAAATGACTAAAATACATCTTTGACTGGATCTATGAATAAATCTATGACTGGGTTTGGACAGTACTTGCTTTTTAGGCAAAACAATGAATGATGCAATCTGAAGCTGGTATTGCATCATACATGATATGAATTGCATCATGTTATTCCTAGAAGTCATGGATCATGCAGTCATAACGAAGCTTACATCACTCTGCTGAACAAACTGCCCTATATCAGCTCTAGAAATCATAGTGTTGTGCTCTTATTTGTCAGTGTTTGATTTTGCAAAGGGACACGTTTCTGTTTAGCCAAAGTGAGCAGAGATGCCTCGTACTTGTGTGAACAGTGCAGATAACTTCTGCTATGTTTGTGGTGAAGTGATTTTTGCATCACAAAAGCGCAGTAAAACCACTATGGTTAAGAAAGCCTATCACCTTTATTTTGGCTGCAAAATTGGAGATCAGGACAAGAGGTGGGCCCCACACATATGCTGCAACACTTGTGCAACAAATCTTCACCAGTGGTTGAACAGGAAAAGGAAATCTATGCCTTTTGCAGTGCCAATGATTTGGAGAGAGCCAACAGATCATACCAGCAATTGTTACTTCTGCATGGTGCCTCCAGTTGGGAAAGGTGTGTCAAAGAAGAAAAAGTGGACTGTGCATTATCCAAACATTCCATCAGCTATATGCCCAGTACCCCACGGAGAAGGACTGCCGGTTCCTGATGCACCAGAATCATTCTCACTTGAGTCAGATGAGGAAGAGGAAGAGGATGAAACTTCTGGTCCTGAACCATCAATGTCACAGGACCCACATTTTCTCCCATCCTCCTCCTCTGAACCACACCTCATAACACAAGGTGAACTGAATGACCTTGTCAGGGATTTGGAACTACCCAAGAGTAAGGCAGAGCTGTTGGGCTCCAGACTACAACAGTGGAATCTCCTGGCAGGTGATGTTAGGGTTTCCATGTTCCGTGACCGTCAAAAGGATCTTGTCCCATTCTTCTTCATGGAAGGTGATCTTGTAGCCTGCAACAACATGGATGGTGTGATGGCAGCGCTCAACATCGTTCACGATCCAGATGAGTGGAGACTGTTCATTGATTCATCGAAGACTAGTCTTAAAGCTGTTTTACTGCATAATGGCAATGTTTTGCCATCAATTCCAATTGGTCATGCAGTCCATATGAAGGAAACCTATGACAACATGAAACCACTTTTGAGGTGCATAAACTATGACCAACATCAGTGGCGATTTGAAGGTTGTTGCTCTCTTGCTTGGTCTGCAGACTGGATACACAAAGTACTGCTGTTTTCTCAGCGAATGGGATAGTCGTGCAAGAGATTCCTACTACATCAAGAAAGATTGGCCACTCTGACAGTCATTGGAGCCTGGGAGGAAAAGTGTTCAGCATCCACCACTTGTTGAATCAAGGAAGATTTTGTTACCACCCTTACACATCAAGCTGGGTCTGATGAAGAACTTTGTCAAGGCCAGTGACAAAACACAAGCAGCTTTCAAGTACCTCCGTGGAAAAATTCCAAGGTTAAGTGAAGCTAAGATAAAGGAAGGTGTCTTTGTTGGTCCTCAGATTCGTGAACTTCGTGAACTTCTTCGAGATGATGCATTTGACCATGCACTGCATGGAAAGCCTTCCAGTTAGTGGCAATAAATTTTCTCGGAAACAACAAGGCAGACAACTACAGGCTGTTGGTGGAAAACCTCCTCAGGCATACAAAAGCCTTGGTTGCAACATGTCACTAAAGGTACATTTTTTTGCACTCTCATCTAGATTTTTTTCCACCAAACTGCAGAGCAGTGAGCGACGAGCACGGCGAGCGATTTCACCAGGACATTGCAACAATGGAGAAACGCTATCAGGGCAAATGGAGCCCATCAATGCTTGCAGACTATTGCTGGACAGTGACAAGAGATGCTCCATTTAATGAATACAAGAGACAAGCCAAGAAGTGCCGAGTAGACACTGAATAGGACTAAACTATGTACATAATAGTTTTTTGCCTTTTGTTTCATAATAAATTTTATTTATATAACCCTTTTGCTGATTTTTAAAGTGTTACATAAACAGGACAGGTGAAATATTATCATGTAAAGCCACCATAAACACATGAAAAGACCTAGGTTTACAATTTATGATTAAAACTCTATCTACACAATATACATAGACATAAAAATGTAAAAACTTAAATATCTTAGAAACAGTAGCCAATCAGTTGTTTTAATTGTCATATTTGAATTCAGCACATCAAAATACATAATAAATAGCACATTTTATCTCTGAAGCAGATGACTTCTCAAAAATTGTAGACCAGTGTCATAGGATGCCTAGTAACCCCATTATTTGATCTCTTACTTGCTGTTACAGCTTTCATAACCTCTATTAAACATGCTTGACAAAGGAATTATATGGTACCCAAAACTACAAACCCTCCAAGATCAGGTCACAGGTCAATGGTCAACAAAAGAGACAGTGATTTCTGGAAGAAAATATTATACAATAAACAGAATATGAATGCAAACCATGTACGTTGTCAAACTGCAGTGTATACACATGTGAAAACTTTGACTCATGTGACCTAACTCAAACACATTCACCTCCCTCCCAATCAAAATACTTAGGACATTTGTCTATATGTTCATAAAATTTTGAACCTTTAATGAAAATGTTTCATTCATGTTGAAAGCATGTAACAGTTTTCCATTTGTGACAGACAAATGCTCAACAACTTGAGAACCTGACATCTGAATATGAAACTTATTACCATGGGACATTTCACCAATCTCCGTATACCACTGCACTGATAATGTAGTTGTTGCTAAAGTATGTTTTCACCATAGTCTTGGCCTTGGACTTTTTAGGTGTCCTCTATTCCCATGTGTGTGTGGTAAGTATGGATTGAAAAGTTAACCTTTAAAGTCCACAAAAATGCAAGCCTTCCCTTGGCTGGTTAGATGGAGATGTCACTTATCCTCTCCTCACCCCTAAAACAGGGGAACTACCATCATATTCTGTTACTGTCTTGACCCACAGCAACACTTCTCTGCCTCCCACTGTCCCAGGACTTCTTTGTCTGACACCCAGCAGCACCATTTCTCTGACTGCCCACGCCCCTGCTTCCTGGGGGCTTCTTCTCTGCCCAAGACCCAGCAGCACCACTTGCCAAACTTTGCCGTCTGCTGCCTCTTGCTGCCCTGGGACCCTCTGTCTGCTCTGGGGCCATACATGAAGACAGGGATCAGTGGCAGGGGAGGTTTCTGTCCGCAGCCCCGAGATTCTCACACAATGCTTTGTCCGCATGCCTACTCTGAAAATTGTTGCACTTGAGGAGCTTCTTGCATCACTGTGACAGCTCCTCCTGCAGACACTACAATCCCATGACCTGCAATCAGCTGTAAGAGCTGGCAATGCTGCCTTCCCCTAAGTGTTCAGAGGATACTCCCCCTACCAACCACTAATCCCAGTTAAAGGAGCTGCCATTTACCCCACTGTCAGTGACTGGGATGTGAGCCATTGTGCCTAGTGGTTAGAACCAGAGTTTGGCTTCTAGTAAGAGCCAGAGTCGCCAGGAATCAGAGCCCAGGGTCAGATCCTGAGTTAGAAGTCAGGCATTGGAGCTAAGGGTCAAGATCATATCACCTAGAGTAAGTCAAGGCAGGAGCAGGAACAAAGGGGGGAATAAGGCAGGAGAAAGGTGGGAATCAAGGTTGGGAACAAGTGGGTGCAGGAGCTGCCACAACCATGGGCAATGCTTCAAGCAGCCACTGAACTGCTGCTGCTGGGCTTAAGAGCCAGTCTGCTGACTTTTCCAACCAATCAGTTAGTGTAACCAATTAGGCAGCCTGCTACAGCCAGCTGTGCTCATTAGGTTGCCTGGAGATTGCATCTGCTGTAGGCCCTGCTTCCACATTGGTTCTGCTGCAGGCCCTGCTTCCAGACTGGCTATGCTGCCAGCCCTGATTCTTGACTGTACCCCTGCTCCCGCCCCCTCATCAAGGGTAGCTCCAAGGGCCTTGGGGCCTAGTTTCTTAGGGTATTTCTGATGGAACTCTTGCAATAGGTCCAAGAAATGGATGTTCTCTTCCAGTTTCTGAGAGCATCTGTTCAGACCATAGCCTTCCCAGGCCACCAGGTACTGGCCTTTCCCCTAACTCTTCAAGAGTCAAGGATTCAGTGGACCAAGTAATTCTCCTGCCCACAGATTTGTATGGATGGTGGTGTTGGGATGGAGCAGTTTGGGTATGGATTCTCAATATAGGGCTTTAAAAGTGAGGTGTGAAAGATGGAGAGTATCTTCAAGGATTCAGACAGCTGTAATCTGAAGGCCATTGGATTTACCTGTTCTGTAATCTTGAAGGGGCCCAGTTATTGGTAGTCTAGTTTGGCAAATAGATGTCTCAATTTAAGGTTCTGGGTAGAGAGTCCCTTACTACCAGATTGGGGCAATCTGATCGTCTTGGTCTGAATGGTGTTTATAGGCTTCTTTGGCAGACTGCAAGCATTCCTTGAGCTCCTGGTACACCCAGTGTAAATGGGATGCTAAATCTGTGGTTGCCAGTACTGGGGAAATAACAGGTAAATCAGGGTAGAAATGGGGATGAAAGCCATAGCTTTCAAAGACTGGGCTATGTTGGGTTGAGGCATGGATTGCACTGTTGTATATGAATTTTGCATAGCACAGCAGGGGAAGCCAGTTGTCCTGGTAGTAGCTCGAAAAGCATCAAAGATTTGATTGACTCTTTCTATTTGCTCATTAGCATGTGGTTGAGAGATAGATGAGGTGAGGCACTCAATGCTAAGGAGACTGAGAATTTCCCACCAAAATCGAGAGATTAACTGGGTCCCCAGTATGATCCATTGGTTACAATGGACATTGTTAGTGGAAGACATTTTCCAGGAAGATTTGAACCATCTCTCCTGCAGTAGGAATGGGATGAAGTGCACCATCTTTGTTAGAAGGTAAATAACAGACAAGATTTCGGAGTGTCCCTGGGAGCATGGCAGTTCTGCAATGAAGTCCATCAGTATAGTTGACCAAGGCTGCGGAGGTGTGGGCAGAGGAGAACTATGTCTAGGTGTTTAGATCATGGGTTCTTGATATGGGTGCAGTGGTCACAGGACCTTATATAATCCTTGATGTAAATTCAGAAGTTTCCACCAGCAGCTCCTTGAGACTAGAGTCCAGGATCTGAATTGGCCAAAATGGCTCATATGGCAAATCATGGCATAGTTTCAATTCCTAAATCCTAGGTTATCCCTCCAGAACATAAATACAACCCTTGTGATAGAGGAGACGTTCTGTAGTCAGAATTCGGAGTCGGGAATCTGCATCATTCAGGGCTGGTGGATCTGGGTTGTGAATGGGTCGTCAGACAGCAGATTTAGGATATCAAACTGCTGTTGATTGTCCCACTGAAAAATGTGGATGCCTTGAACTCCGAGGCAAAGAACCCTTCACCAGTTTTAAGATGGTAATCTTTGTGGAACAGTATCAGAGGGGTAGCCGTGTTAGTCTGAATCTGTAAAAAGCAACAGAGGGTCCTGTGGCACCTTTGAGACTAACAGAAGTACTGGGAGCATAAGCTTTCGTGGGTAAGAACCTCACTTCTTCAGATGCAAGTAATGGAAATCTCCAGAGGCAGATATATATCAGTGTGGAGATAACGAGGTTAGTTCAATCAGGGAGGGTGAGGTGCTCTGCTAGCAGTTGAGGTGTGAACACCAAGGGAGGAGAAACTGTTTCTGTAGTTGGATAGCCATTCACAGTCTTTGTTTAATCCTGATCTGATGGTGTCAAATTTGCAGATGAACTGGAGCTCAGCAGTTTCTCTTTGGAGTCTGGTCCTGAAGTTTTTTTGCTGTAAGATGGCTACTTTTACATCTGCTATTGTGTGGCCAGGGAGGTTGAAGTGTTCTCCTACAGGTTTTTGTATATTGCCATTCCTGATATCTGACTTGTGTCCATTTATCCTCTTGCGTAGTGACTGTCCAGTTTGGCCAATGTACATAGCAGAGGGGCATTGCTGGCATATGATGGCATGTATAACATTGGTGGACGTGCAGGTGAATGAGCCGGTGATGTTGTAGCTGATCTGGTTAGGTCCAGTGATGGTGTTGCTGGTGTAGATATGTGGGCAGAGTTGGCATCGAGGTTTGTTGCATGGGTTGGTTCCTGAGTTAGAGTTGTTATGGTGCGGTGCGTGGTTGCTGGTGAGAATATGCTTAAGGTTGGCAGGTTGTCTGTGGGCGAGGACTGGCCTGCCTCCCAAGGTCTGTGAAAGTGAGGGATCATTGTCCAGGATGGGTTGTAGATCACTGATGATGCGTTGGAGAGGTTTAAGCTGAGGACTGTAGGTGATGGCCAGTGGAGTTCTGTTGGTTTCTCTTCTGGGCCTGTCTTGTAGCAGGAGGCTTCTGGGTACACGTCTGGCTCTGTTGATTTGTTTCTTTATTTCCTTGTGTGGGTATCGTAGTTTTGAGAATGCTTGGTGAAGATCTTGTAGGTGTTGGTCTCTGTCTGAGGGGTTGGAGCAGATGTGATTGTACCTCAGTGCTTGGCTGTAGACGATGGATCGTGTGGTGTGACCGGGGTGGAAGCTGGAGGCATGAAGGTAGGCGTGGCGGTCGGTGGGTTTTCGGTATAGGGTGGTGTTAATGTGGCCATCGCTTATTTGTACGGTGGTGTCCAGGAAGTGGACCTCCCGTGTAGATTGGTCCAGGCTGAGGTTGATGGTGGGGTGGAAGCTGTTGAAAGCATGGTGGAATTCTTCCAGGGCCTCCTTCCCATGGGTCCAGATGATGAAGATGTCATCAATATAGCGTAGGTAGAGAAGGGGCATGAGTGGACGAGAGCTGAGGAAGCGTTGTTCCAGGTCAGCCATAAAAATGTTGGCATATTGTGGGGCCATGCGGGTGCCCATAGCGGTGCCACTGGTCTGGAGGTATATATTGTCACCAAATTTGAAATAATTGTGCGTGAGGATAAAGTCACAGAGCTCAGCAATAAGTTGTGCTGTGTCATCATCAGGGATGCTGTTCCTGACAGCTTGTATTCCATCTGTATGTGGGATGTTTGTGTAGAGAGCCTCTACATCCATGGTGGCTAGGATGGTGTTTTCTGGGAGGTCACCAATGCATTGTAGTTTTCTCAGGAAATCTGTGGTGTCACGGAGATAGCTGGGAGTGCTGGTGGCGTAGGGTCTGAGTAGGGAGTCCACATATCCAGACAGTCCTTCAGTGAGAGTGCCAATGCCCGAGATGATGGGGCGTCCAGGATTTCCAGGTTTGTGGATCTTAGGTAGTAGATAGAATAACCCCGGTCGGGGCTCTAAGGGTATGTTGATTTGTTCCTGTGTTAGTGTAGGGAGTGTCCTGAGTAGATGGTGCAGTTTCTTAGTGTATTCCTCAGTGGGATCTGAGGAAAGCGGCCTGTAGAATTTGGTATTGGAGAGTTGTCTGGCAGCCTCCTTCTGGTAGTCAGACCTGTTCATGATGACAACAGCACCTCCTTTATCAGCCTCTTTGATGATAATGTCAGGGTGGTTTCTGAGGCTGTGGATGGCATTGCGTTCTGCACGACTTAGGTTATGAGGCAAGTGATGTTGTTTTTCCACAATTTCTGCCTGTGCACGTCGGCGGAAGCATTCTATGTATAGGTCCAGACTGTCATTTCGACCCTCAGGAGGAGTCCATGTGGAGTTCTTCTTCCTGTGTTGTTGGTGGGAGGGTATCTGTGTATCAGTGCGCTGTTCAGTGTTATCATGAAAGTATTCTTTGAGTCGGAGGCGGCGAAAGTAGGCTTCCAGATCACCACAGAACTGTATCATGTTCGTGGGGGTGCTGGGGCAAAAGGAGAGTCCCCGAGATAGGACAGACTCTTCTGCTGGGTTGAGTGTGTAGCTGGATAAATTGACTATATTGCTGGGTGAGTTAGGGGTACCCCTGTTGTGGCCCCATGTGGCAGGTAGGATTTTAGAAAGCTTACGGTCCTTTTTCCTTTGTAGAGAGGTGAAGTGTGTAATGTAGATCTCCTGTCTTATTTTAGTAAAGTTTGTGGAACAGGGCATCCTTCTTCCCATTTTTTGGAGTTACCAACTTTCATGCTGTAAATAAAGCACCTGGCTTTCACAATAAGCCAAAAACCAAGCTAATCCCATTTCCAAACAAGGCCAAAATAAACCAATCCCTAATGTGACTGGACCCCCTGTGTGCACCCTTGCAATCTGGGACTGTGGGTCTGCTGTGCACCCCTGAACTCTCTCCCTCCTTGCGCCTCCTTGTCCCTCACCCTCCTGTCATGCCGTTCTGCAGCCCACACAGTCCAGGAGCACGTCACTCATGTTGCCCCCCCACTCACCTGCACGTCACCACACACAGGCAGGCACGCAGGGAGGTGACGCAGCAGTTGGAGCCAAACGGCAATCACCAGTTGCGCTTTCTGATTGGCTGGGCCCGGGCAGGGAGCCAATTTAAAAAAAAAAAGAGGCTACAAGCCAACCCGCAACTCAGAAGCCAAGTAAGCCTAAAACAAGCCAAATATTTGTGGATTTTTTTCCCCACAATTTTGGTAACAGTCTGTAGGTACTCCAGATTCTTGTGGTCCGCCAAGACTTGAACTGGGAATCAGGATCTTTATAGGCTGGTCACCACTTCTCAAAAGTTATCTTGATCACCAGTAGCTCCTTGTCTGAAGTATCAAAGGGTTTTTTTCCACCAGGGTTAGCTTCCAGGAATAAAACACACAGTGGTGGAGTTGGTGCAGATGCCTGCACGTTGAGATAATACTGTGCCTATGGCAAAGTTCAAGGCATTGGCCTCGGTCACAAATGGTTTAGTGAGATCTGGGTGAATCAGGGTGTTTGCTGAGGTGAATGACTTCTTCAGTCAATCAGAAACTGACTGAGTCTCTGTCAACTAGGCAAACCAGGACTCCTTTTTCAGGAGCATCATTATGGGTGCAACCACATTAGATAATCCTTTAATAAATTGTTCGTAGAAATTGGTGAACACCAGGAATTGCTGCACCTCACAAACATCCTTCTGAGCTGATACAGCGAGTCACTAGAAAGCATCGTTTGGTTTTAACCATACCTATCTCTTTTTCTCTTGCTTAGAATCACTTAAATCTCTGTTCTTTATTAATAAACGTATTCTTAGTTTTACTATAAACCATCTCAGTGTAGTTATATTTAAGTAAAATGTGAGTCTTCCGCTAATCTAACAAGCTGGTGTGTGCTCTGTCTCTTTGGAGGCAGGAAACTTAATATCTGTGACAGCCCAATGAGAGGGACTGGACGCTGCAGGGAGATGTTTCTAGGGAACTTGGGAACTGGGTTTCACTGATCCAAACCCACAAGGCAAGGTTTGGACTGGCAGAGTGTCGAGGAGTTTGCTGGAGAGGCAAACAGACAGATGTGGTAGGAAGCTGATACACAGTCTAAGCTCTAGTAAAGATTACTCTTGCTAAAGCACAGGGGTAATACAGTGGTTTACAGTTCTTGTGCCCTGAGCAGAATGCCATACAAGCAGTCACAGCTCTGCCCAGGGTTCACATCTACTAAACTAAGGTGCAAGGGAGAAGAGGAGCACCAAATCAACTGGTGTGATGGCATTCAGGAAAGTAACTTAGAATATCAAGCCTTGCCTCAGTGCACCCACCAGATTAGTGTCCTGTGGAGGTGCTTTCACATACCTCTGTAGTGCACGATTCCCCATGATACATTGTGAAATCCATAGTGGAATCCCTGAATTCATCTAGTTAAATGCCAGTTCATATAAGGGTCCCACAGTCACTGAATGAATCAAAAAGTGCCTCAAAGCATCAATTCATCCATTGGATTCCAACGCTGTAACAGAGGAAGGAGCAACCCTCCTCTCCCCAGGTGTATAAATATTAAACTGTATATTTCCAACAATATGCATTAATCATACTCCACTCGCTCTGCACAGCTGCTTTATTAAGATGCCTTCCAGGGAACCAGTTAAACCAAATTATGTCATGACTGCTGTCACACCATAAGTTAGGCTGACACTGAGTTTCCATTATAAGCCTGAAATTGGACTATATGGTGGATAGAAAGCTGGCTAGATCGTCGGGCTCAATGGGTAGTGATCAATGACTCCATGTCTAGTTGGGAGCTGGTATCAAGTGGAGTGCCCCAAGGGTCAGTCCTGGGGCTGGTTTTGTTCAATATCTTCATTAATGATCTGGAGGATGGCGTGGACTGCACCCTCAGCAAGTTTGCAGATGACACTAAACTGGAAGGAGTGGTAGATACACTGGGGGGTAGGGATGGGATACAGAGGGACCTAGACAAATTAGAGGATTGTGCCAAAAGAAACCTGATGAGGTTCAAGTGCAGAGTCCTGCACTTAGGACGGAAGAATCCCATGCACTGCCACAGATTAGGGACCAAGTGGCTAGACAGCAGTTCTGCAGAAAAGGATTTAGGGGTTACAGTGGATGAGAAGCTGGATATGAGTCAACAGTATGCCCTTGTTGCCAAGAAGACTAACAGCATTTTAGGCTGTATGAGTAGGAGCATTGCCAGCAGATCAAGGGAGGTGATCATTCCCCTCTATTCGGCATTGGTGAGGCCTCATCTGGACTAGTGTGTCCAGTTTTGGGCCCCACGCCACAAGACACTCACTCACTCATGCCCGTCACCCCAATCGGGGTATGGGCTGCCAACCACAGATCTCCAGAGTCCTTTATCCTGGGCCATTTGCTCTAGCTGGTTCCAGGTGTAGCCCATTTTTATGCTATCAGCCTGAAGGTCGCGTCGCCAGGTGTTTCTCCTCATCTCTGCTGCGACCTGCGCCGTCTTTCTTAACTCGTACATGGTCCTCGCATTCCATGTACCGATGGTAATCCTCCTGGTTGCAAGAAGGGTAATCGGCTTAGTGGCTTCCTCACGACTTTCACCACCCAGCGTCATGTGTCTTCGAGTTGAAGACCCTTCTTTTTCCAGGGTAAAAGTCTCTGTTATCTCTATTGTTGGCGTTTCTGTAGCAAGTTGATTTTTTACGGGGTGGAGTTGTTAGCCCCACGCCCAACCCTCCGCGGACCTTTATCCTGACTTGGGACAGGCAGATGGCCCCCAAAGGACCTCTCTGGTGGAGTTACACCACAAGAAGGATGTGGAAAAATTGGAAAGAGTCCAGCGGAGGGCAACAAAAATGATTAGGGGGCTGGAGCACATGACTTATGAGGAGAGGCTGAGGGAACTGGGATTATTTAGTCTGCAGAAGAGAAGAATGAGGGGGGATTTGATAGCTGCTTTCAAGTACCTGAAAGGGTGTTCCAAAGAGGATGGATCTAGACTGTTCTCAGTGGTAGCAGATGACAGAACAAGGAGCAATGGTCTCAAGTTGCAGTGGGGGAGGTTTAGGTTGGATATTAGGAAAAACTATTTCCCGAGGAGGGTGGTGAAGCACTGGAATGGGTTACCTAGGGAGGTGGTGGAATCTCCTTCCTTGGAGGTTTTTAAGGTCAGGCTTGACAAAGCTCTGGCTGGGATGATTTAGTTGAGGATTGGTCCTGCTTTGAGCAGGAGGTTGGACTAGATGACCTCCTGAGGTCTCTTCCAACCCTGATATTCTATGATTGTGCCCTCCCCTAGTGCCCATCCAGAGAAAAGTTATATCAGCTTCAATGTTTGGTAAATTAGATCTGGAGTTGAGGTAGTGAGCAACTCCATTTTTAGGGTGTCATAATTCAGGAGCCCCTTCTTCAATTCCTTTGAGTTTGGTAGAAAAATTCTACTTTGGTTTATGTTGAGGCCAATATTAATTTGTGGATTTTGCAGAGGGCCTTAAAATCAGACTGGTAGTGGATGGCTGCCACCACCCCATAATATAGTGCACTTATGTAAAAAATCACAGCATTGTGTTGTTTTGTTCTTTTTTTTCCAGTTATCTAAACCAAACTTCTAGGAAGATGAAGTTTTTTTCCATCTCCCATGCCATGTTGTGTTCACCTCTGCCTTGTTGCATAATTTTCTTCATTGCTCTCCATGTTCACAAGTTGGATTCAGGTAAGAATTTCTTCAATTCAGGCACCTAATTTCCAGTTTTAGGCACCACTGCAATCTACAAACCTCCCGCTTGGCTTCTACCTAACCTTGTAGGTGACTAAACTCACTCAGCAGCTATATTTCCACTCTAAAAGTTCCCTAGCCACCTATGTATATTTCTGGCTCTGGGCACGTCCACAGCTAACTCACTCTAGGCATCCTGACCCCTATCTCCTGCCTAAATCCCAGTACAATCCATGAAATGGAGGAAGATAGATGAAGGAGAGCCTGATGAGAAGGGTTTGCACAGGGATCTGCCACCTCTCAGGGGAGTGCTCTAAACACTGGGCTCTAAAGCATTCTGATATGGGTCTCCCTCCACCTCTCCTACTGAAGTTGTTCCACTTTAATTGAGTAATTAAATATTAAGTGGTCCAGGGAAAGAGCAAGAATCAGGAGCGGTGCCAGGATTTTGCCGCCCTAGGCGGTAGCGCCGCTCCTCTGAGCATTCAGGGGGCCTGGGGTCTTCGGCGGCAGGGGTACTTCCGCTCCGCGTCTTCGGGGCACTTCGGTGGCGGGTCCCAGAGCGAGTGAAGGACCCACCTCCGAATTTCCGCCAAAGATCTGAAGCGGAAGGACCCCCCGCCGCCAAATTTCTGCCAAGGGTGGCAAAATGCCGCCCCCCAAATCCTGCCACCCTAGGCCCTGGCAAGAATGACACTATAGCTCAGTGGTTAGGGCACTCACCTGACAGGTGGTAGATCCCCATGCTAATCCCTTCTCCTAATCAGGGCAGAGGGAGAACTGAACTGGAGGTATCCCACATCTCAACTGAATACCCTAAATACTGAGCTAAAGGTTATAAAGGTAGGTCACCTTTCCCCCTCACCGCCTTGTGTGGAGTGAGGCAGGCATCTAACTCATTATCGGAAGAAATGACCTAGGTGCCTAAGCCACCTGACTGCAGAAGTCGGGTTCCCATTTGTGGATCAATAGGCAGAGATAGGCACCTCCCTGCAGGCTGAACTTAAGTGCCAAACTTGGTGAGAGGGGTAGGAGACAGAACACACCCTTCCTATCGGTATCTCCCATTGGTTAGTTTAGGCAGTTCCCTGCCCAGCATGCTGGCTTTTGTGTATCCTATTCTTAGGAGCCTGTCTCTCTCCATTCATTGTATAGGGCGCCTGGGCACCTAAATCAGACTTTGTGAATCACACTGTTGTTCCAGTGGTTTTCTAGGCACTTAAAAGTTAAGTGTTGCAATGCTCACTGTGGCAATGCCTAAACCTTATGTGGATTTGGGTCCCAGTGAATTGCTCTTCTTTGATCACATCCATTCCCATTGTTCTGGAAGCAGGCAAGGAGCATGAGTCATGATTACATTACACCATCAGTCTACTTGAATCTTTCATCTTCCCTCTGTTTAATTCCTGCTATTTTCCTTAAGAATATTTCTGTTATAGTTTGGGGTAAACTGCATTGAAGTTGGTGGGTGTAACCATCAACCTTTATTTAAAATAGAAACCATTCAGTTTCCTTTTGAATAATCCTGATCTGGGCCTGGGCACAAGCATGGATGCTTTGTCCAGACAGCGTTGTGGGGGAGCTAATTGCAAATACTGCCAAAAGCAGAAGAGCAAGAAATTGGTTGCTCAGAGTGTATGTGCTCAGGAAGAGATGTCTTTCTCCTCTCTTCCCATAACTTGCAGAAGTGCAAATGTTCATGGTTCATCCACAGAACAGATGATGTAGGACTGCAGGAATGAACGCCAGAGGAAACAAAAACTTCCCAAAGAAAGGATGCTAATCTGAGAATAGTGCATGTTTGGGAAATCAATTGGCAAACACAGTCACCCTGGAATATAGTGTCCCCTCACAATAAAAGTTTTCTGGACATAGTGGAAAAACTTGGAATTTTAAGGATGAAATATTGTATAGGAGGTGGGAGAAACCAGCAGGTGATGGGTACAGGTACCAGCTGGTTGTACCAGATACACTGAAAAAGGAGGTTCTGAGTTTGTCATGACTGTAAAACTACTTGACATTTTGGGGCTGCAAAAACCTTAGCCAAGCTAAGAGAGAAATTCCATAGGGTGAAATGAAGGTGGAGTGTAGAAAATTGGTGCAGAAAATGTAAAGATTCTGTTGTAACAAAGGGTCCCACCAAGAGTGGGGGAGCTTCTATCTCATGCGGGCATCAATGGTGCACTGCCATTTATATTCTTGGGCCCTTGCCTGAGACAGAGGCTAGCAATCAATATTTGCTGGTAGCTACAGACTGCGTAGACAGTCGGTCCTTCATCAGTTAAGACTGAGCCGATCACAACACGTCTTCCAATCTTCTCTTGCTCTGGCCATCCTTTGCCATGTTTGTCCATATATCCTTGTTAAGAAATCATCCCACCTCTTTGGAGGCCGACCACATGGCCGTTTCATTTCTCGCGGATACCACTCAGATATAGCTGCAGTCCATCTGTTGTCACTGAGTCGGGCCACATGTCCTGCCCATCGTATTTTGCTGAGCCTGCTTTCGACAACAACATCTCAGACTCCAGACTGCTGCTTAATTATTTCATTGGGGATGCGATCGCGGAGCAAAATGCCCAAAAATGTTTGTTCCATTGCCCTCTGTGTGACAGACAGTTGATGTTCTTCAGTCTTCGTCAGCGACCATGTTTCGCTGCCATATAGCATTGCTGGAAGCTCGGTTGAGTTAAAAAGATTCTCACGAGTTGTTTTGCTGATCCTTGGAGGATGTTCCTGATGTCGCTGAATGCATCCAGCTTTTTTTCTGCATAACAGTTCGCCTTTCTGATCGTGGCACATGTTGACTTCTTGGCCCAAATAAACATATTTGTCGGCCTCTTGGATCTGCTCTCCTCCAAGAGTTATTTGGGTTCTTGGCAGAACATCTGATCTGATATTTTGTTTTCGACTGGTTCATTTTTAATCCAACTTGACTACTTTTCACGTTCAGTTCTTTAAGCAGTCTCTCAAGCTGGACTGTATTTTCAGCTATCAGCACTATATCATCTGCGAACCTGAGATGGTTTAGCCGCTAGCCATTGATATTAATCCCGCCTTTCAGGTCTGCTCGTTGAAAGACCAATTCAAGACAGGCTGTGAATAATTTTGGTGAAACTGTGTCTCCTTGTTTCACACCTTTCTCGATGGGGATTCGGAGGGGAGTATCGAACAGCAATATATCCGTGCTGCAGCCAGAGTTCGCTTCCTTTAATAATGTGATATATTTTGCGCTGATGCCCTGTTCTGAAAGAGCTTCAAGAACAGTGTTAATCTCCATGCTATCAAACACCTTCTCGTAGTCCACGAAGGTAATGCACAAAGGGAACTTGTATTCCCTTGAACGCTCTAGTAGTTGGTTTAGAATGAAGATGTGGTCTATCGTGCTGTAATTTCTTCAAAAAACAGCCTGCTCTCTAGGTTGCTGTTCATCCAGGTTTCGCGACAGTCGATTTGTTATTATTTTGGTGAACAACTTATAGATATGCGAAAGCAGGCAGATCGGGTGATAGTTCTTTAGATTTTTCTTGATCGCCTTTCTTATGCAGAAGATGGTATTGGACTCTTTCCAACTGGATGGTATCTTCTGGATTTCCAGGTAACGGCTGAACCTTTGGGCGAGAGCTTTCCAGAGTTCCTGACCTCCCACCTTAA
This sequence comes from Chrysemys picta bellii, assembly GCF_011386835.1. Classification (NCBI taxonomy): domain Eukaryota; kingdom Metazoa; phylum Chordata; order Testudines; family Emydidae; genus Chrysemys; species Chrysemys picta. The sequence goes on along the minus strand of NC_088802.1, from coordinate 29,793,230 downwards.
GTGCTTCTGCTGTCAGACCGTCCTTGCCTGGAGCCTTCCCCTCTTTCATTTGATGGACTGCGTGACGGACTTCGCTGATGAGAACCGGGAGTATGTGTTCATCGGTTTGTTGAAGTGATGGCATTGGGACGTCTATACGGGATGCAAAGAGCTGGGTATAGAAATCCCTGAAGATTGCCTCCATCTCTATTCAATCGGTTACTGATTCTCCATCCTTGTTCTTCAAAGCTGATAATGATGACCTATACAACACCAGTTCCTGTTTGCATTTTTTGAGACTTTTACGATCTTCAGCAGCCTTTAGAAGCTGTTCAGTTCGAAATTTCTCGAAGTCTTCCTTCAGCTTCATTCGTATGAGCTTGCAGAGAAGAGAGTACTCAAGCCTGTCACTGTCATTTCTTTTCATTTTCCTCCTCTTTTCCAATAAGGTCTTTGGTCTTTCATGCTCAGCTGATTTCACACACTGTTCCAGTCTCTTGCTGAAGTTCTCATAATCGTCGTTGCAGTTGTCCAGGAGGCTCCAGTCTTCCCTGGAAATGTTTTCCTTCAGGATTTCCTCGTCGAAAGCTACTGGTTGGTGCCTTCTGTTTGCCATATACAGCGCCTTTTTCTCCACCTTCACAGTGAATGTGAGTCTGGCTCTCAGTAGGCGATAACTACCGATGTTAAATGATGGCTCTACTGAAATATCCTTCACAATCTATCTATCAGAAAGTAATCGATTTCATTCTTTGTCTTCATGTTCGGTGCGATCCAAGTCCATCTCCTGTTGGCCTTCTTTCGGAACTAGGTGTTACCAATGAACATTCTCCTTGTCTCTGCCAGTATAGCTAGTCGTTCTCCTCACGCATTTCGTTCTCCGATACCGTACCTTCCTATGAACTTTTCGCCTTCTCTCCCTCTTCTAACCTTGTCATTAAAATCTCCCATCGCAGCTACAGACTACTTCAAAAAAATGGCCTGATATGTACCCAAGAAGAAATCAAGAGGTTGTGACAGTAGCAGATGTCCAAGTGAATGAACTTTTTACCAGATTTGGAGTCCCACGTGAGTTACACACCAATTAAGGGAGAAACTTTGAATCCAAATTTTCATCTCATGTTTGTGAGATTGTAGGGATCCACAAAACTCACACCATCCTAATACACCCACAATTTGATGGGACCGTGGAAAGGTTCAATAGGACATTGGAATTTCAGCTGGCTACCTTTGTAGAACATCACCAAAGGGACTGGGACAAGCATTTTCCATTCCTTTTGGTAGCTTATAGAACAGCAGCCTATGAGAGTACAAAGTATAGTACAGCACTTCTCACACTGAACCTCTCATGTGGAGTTCCTGAAGAGGAACAATTTAAATCATTTGGACTATGTAGAAACCCTACAGTCCGAAACTGAAAAAATCTCACACCTTTGCTAGAGAAAATTTGATGATAGCCTCTGATAAAATGAAAAGTTTCTTTGACATGTGCTCATATGGGGAAACTTTCAAAAGAGGGGACCTAGTCTAGCTTCACAACCCTGGGAGAAAGAAGAAGAGGAGCCCTAACCTGGATAAACCTTGGAAGGGAACCTATAGAGTACTGACCTAAACAAATGAAGTGATGTATAGGATACAGCTGCATCCCAGGACTAAACACACAGTTATCCATAAGGACCATCTGAAAAGGTACTAGTGGGACAAGATCTTAGTGTGGCTGCCCCTGAATCAGAGAATGTAGCTGTAGAAACTGAGGCTGCAAACATTGTCACAGAGCTGCATTCCCCATTGGAAGGGAATGGGCAGGGACTGTCACAGCCAGAAGATTCCACAGAAACAAAAATTTTGCCTCATGGACTCCCTGAGAGAGTTCCCCTCTGGTGGCTGAAAGAAAATAAAGAAGGGAGCAAAAAGTTCCAAAGAGCTTAGGATGGGAGTAAAACTTTTTGGTGATGTGAAAATATCCTCATAGACACTGGCCACTTGTAGATAGTGACACTTATATCACTTCTAAAGTGAAATTGGAGTGCATGTGTGGATTTTAGAGCCCTTTGAAATACTGGCTTTAACTAGAAGCCTTGGTTTCAGGATGAAACTTCCAAAAGGAGCCCTTGCCCAGTACAGACAGACAGCAACTAACATGCACAACACATTCTCAGAAAGCTGCTGTGGGTGGGACTTGAATTTACAGTACATAGATGCTTCTCAGTTTCAATGGCCACAACATGTCACCTAGAAAAACACAGTTAATCTGATTTTAGGCTGCCAGCAAACACTTTCGTTTACATGAGAGCCCTAGTTTTCCTGCCCATGCACATTTCACTTTCTTTGGAGAATCAGTTTGGCTTGGCCCATGATGGAGTTCTCAATTTTACTCTCAATAACTTTCCCAAATAAGAGCTAGAAGACTTCGATGTCATGTGATATCTTGGGAAACCTGTGCTAAAATGACCCCATATTTACATCACTAACCCTATTGCAGACTCCTATGAGGCACGCTACTTTCAAGAAAATCCAAGTCAGCATGTCGATTTTAGAGTGCTGAGGACTGGTCTACACTGGGGGGGATCGATCTAAGTTACGCAACTTCAACTACATGAATAACGTAGCTGAAGTCGATGTACTTAGATCTACTTACCACGGTGTCATCACTGTGGTAAGTCGATGGCTGACACTCCCCCGTTGACTCTGCCTGCGTCTTTCGCCCTGGTGGAGTACCGGAGTCGATGGGAGAGCGTTCGGCGGTCGATTTATTGCATCTAGACTAGATGCGATAAATTGACCCACTACTGGATCGCTGCCCGTTGATCCAACTGGTAATGTAGACAAGCCCTTAGAAGAATAATATGTGTAACAGTAAGCAGCTCTCAACCTTAACTACAGCAGAGCTACTGTTCTATTCTAATGTTGTTTACCATACTTTGGATGTTGTTAAAATACTTTGCATTTCGATCATTTCAATGATTTGTCATTCCTTCAACACTGGAAATAATTAAACCAGTTATTTGTAAACTAATTCATATATTTAATGTGGTGTGGGAAAGGGATTATTCCTTTCTCTGCTACATCCCCTATTCTCCAAGGTGCCTGCTAACACCAGTATCTCTTTCCTGCAGAGCAACTAATATAGTAAATGGAATGCACAAGGCCTGTAGAAGGTGGGAAGACTGTGGGTCTTGGGGGCAGTGGGCATGGCATGGCTGCAGAACTGGGGCATTCCACATCTCCAAAAGACCTTAATAGCTCATTGGAGCCCCCCAATCCCGACTACACCTGCCCACCACTATAGGGAGCTTGAAGCTGTAGAAAGCTTTCTAGTTATTGCAGTCATTGATAAATGAAATGGTTTCCAGGGGATGAATAAAACAATCTGAATTTCTGATTTTTCTCAGGGCAACACTAAGGGACCAAAGGGAAGAGATTTGAGGCCCTTAACTTTAAATTTCCAGACCGTCCAAGGACTGGGTTTCTTGTAGATTTAACTTTAACTCTGAATTTCCTGTGTTTAAACTGTATTTTGAAGATCTCTGTGAGGTCTGTTTTATTTTATTTCTTAGATGTACCTATTCTCAGTTCCTTCCAGATAAAATTGTGTCTTAGTTCCTTTGACAGGGAATTTCAAAGTCAATGGACCTGATCACCCCATCACAGCCATTGCTGGTAAGGAAATTGTGTTACCCTGTCACCTGTTGCCCAGGATGAGCGCGGAAAACATGGAGGTGAGATGGTACCGGACTCAGTTCCTTGAAGTTATACATCTATATCGGGATGGAATAGATCACTATGAAAAGCAGATTCCAGCATATCAGGGAAGGACAGAGCTTCTGAGAGATGGTATTGCCGATGGAAACATTGCATTGAGAATATACAGAATCACACCTGCTGATGAAGGACACTACAGCTGTTTCATCCAATCAAGTACATTTTATGGAGAAGCTATGTTGGAGCTCAAAGTAGCAGGTTAGTCAATATTTGGATTTCCCAATAGGAGAAGTAAATTAAACTGTTTGACTCAGTAAAGGCCCATTCAGTCAGTTTCACAAGTTACAAACTTAGGCTGGAAACCTGGCCCCATTGAAGTCAGTGATAAAATTCCTATTGACTTCAACGGGGTCAGGATTTCACCTGTCATTTCAGTTGCGGATTTTCCTGCCGCTTTATTATTCTCTGTCTGTGAAAGTTTGTTTGTAATAATTCCTGAATTAGCTGAAATTCATTCAATTAAGAAATGAAATCTGTTTAATCACAAAATGATTGCATTTCTATGAAAGCTGCATGATTGCAGCCACCATTTCAGAAATCATTTAATGGGATTATTAAAGGGGAGGAGATCGACGAGACAGAATGGAGGACAGCAACACAGGAAAGGGATCAGAAGGGAAATGGAGAAGGAAGATGAATAAGACCCACCACATCACCCCGGTGTGGGCCTAGCTCGCAGAGGCTGCAAGAAACAGACCTCTGCCACCTGTATGAAAAACAGGTGAGCTGTGGGTCCCATGGGCACCCCTGTATTATGAATTCACGTGCAGGTCTCCACAGGGATGGAGGCCTCGGTGAGGATGGTAGCATTGTCAAGAGAGGGAAAGTGACATTTCTTTCAGATGATCAGCAGCAACAACAGGATGTGTTGTCTGTAGGGACTCACGTGGTGCCATTTCTGTGGAGCAGGACAAGCTGCTCTCTTTGGAGAACCACTGGTGTTGCTCCTCTACTCACAGCCTGTGTACAGAGGAGTGGTGGGCCCTTTAGTGGATGAGGAAGGAACTCATTGGGAGGGTGCTGTCGTGTTCTGGAGTCATGTCATGTTTTATTCATGTACACATTTATGATTTGTAGACAGCAGTTGTACATGTAAGAAATTATTTTAAAGAACAAGTCCAAAGGTGGTGGCATTGCTGTGTGGTATAGCATGTAGGACACTGGTCTGAGACTCAGAAAATCTGAGTTCTGTTCCCTAGTCTATTACAGACCTACTGTGTGACCCTGGGAAGTCACTTTCCTTCTCTGTGCCTCGGTTTCCCCAACCGTCCTTTGTTTGATTTTTGTCTTAGGAAAGAAAAAGAGAAAACATCAGATTTACTATTAACTTTAGACTGGAGATTTGCTCTAATCAGATATTTCAGAGGAACACCATTTAGCATAAACCACTTTGTTTAAATATTTACTTCATAACATGATTTTTAACTCAATCTTTCAGCTGGTTTTATGACACAGCAGAACAATACTTGTCAGTGTCAGCACAAAATAATACTTGTCAGTGTCTTATGGATTCTCTGTGACTCTGGCAGCAAATCACTAGGTATAGATAAAGATCCTCTTATTTGATCAGTCATCTTGTCCAGAAACAGAACTTCTTGGGCTGTAGCCAAACCAACTGAATTCAAATTAACTTCCTGTGATTTGAACAAATGTCTGTGATTATGTCTGAACATCTCTTCACTGTCTGGGTCTGTATCACATAGGATAGGGGTGGGTACAATGTATCTTTGACAGGATCAGACTGTCAGGGACCATTTGGGTTCTATATGTGCACTCTCCTTCCTGCAGCAAAGGTAGAGGTTTGAGTGTTCTTTAATATGTGGACTGGCAAACCTGCTCTTCAGTTGGGCACTTCCACCAGGGCAGAACAGCATCTCTCTGGCCCTGTTCTGGCAGTTTTCTACTCCTGAGTGTCTGGAATGATTTATGTGCCTGAGTCCCAGTTTTAGGCATAACTGTGATCTTGCAAACTCCCACTTAGCTGCTAACCATGTAGGCACCTAAATCTCTGCTCTAAATGTTCCCTAGGTGTATGAAGTGGGAATATTTTTTTACTATTCCTGTGCATGACTTGGTTTCCCTCTGTAATTTGCATTGGTACCCAGTGGGTGCAAAAGGGTTAAAAAGCTGCTCGGGGGGGGGCGGGGAGGGGGAGCAGGAGATGTAAGGTGTTGTATCGTGTAACTGTCCAGGGAGGTATAAAAGGGTCATTAAATGACTGGTTGAAATCAACCCAATGACTGGACAATTAAAACCTAACAGTAAGCTCCAACAGACATCTTGCATCTGAAGAAGTGAGGTTCTTACCCACGAAAGCTTATGCTCCCTATACTTCTGTTAGTCTCAAAGGTGCCACAGGACCCTCTGTTGCCTCCAACAGACAGAGCATGTGAACTCAGCTTGGGGCTGCAGGAATTGGACAATGCACCAGAAAGTGTCAAGTGAGGGAAAAGAGTTGGTTTTGGAGGGACTCAGTAGCTCTCACATGGGACTGATAAAGAGGAGAGCCAAAGGAAAAAAAACAAAAGTCCACAGCAGCGTGGCTAGATTTAGCACTGGCTTGGCCAGAATGGTCTGTCTTAACATTTGCTTCTCTGTGCTAACCTAAGGACTTCTACATGCTGTGCTCCAGCTGACTAATAAACCCTATTCTGTTTTGAAAAAGCTGCTGAGTATCATTGCAAATACTTGCTGAGGTTCACTGGCCACTGAGTAGTGTAATAGCCCTGGTCTACACTACGAGTTTAGGTTGAATTTAGCAGCGTTAGATTGATTTAACTCTGCACCCATCCACACGACAAAGCCATTTTTGTTGACTTAAAGGGCTCTTAAAATTGATTTCTATACTCTTCCCTGACGAGGGTATTAGCGCTGAAATCGACCCTGCTGGGTTGAATTTGGGGTAGTGTGGACACAATTTAACGGTATTGGCCTCCAGGAGCTATCCCAGAGTGCTCCATTGTAACCACTCTGGACAGCACTCTCAACTCAGATGCACCCGGCAGGTAGACAGGAAAAGCCCCACAAACTTTTGAATTTCATTTCCTGTTTGGCCAGCGTGGCGAGCTGATCAGCACAGGTGACCAAGCAGAACTCATCAGCCCAGGTGACCATGCAGTCCCAGAATCGCAAAAGAGCTCTAGCATGGACTGAACGGTAGGTACTGGATCTGATCGCTATTTGGGGAGATGAATCCGTGCTATCAGAACTCCATTTCAAAAGACGAAATGCCGGAATATTTGAAAAAATCTCCAAGGGCATGAAGGAGAGAGGCTATAACAGGGATCCGCAGCAGAGCCGCGTAAAACTTAAGGAGCTCAGGCAAGCCTACCAAAGAACTAGAGAGGCAAACGGCTGCTTTGGGTCAGAGCCCCTTCTATGATGAGCTGCATGCCATTCTAGGGGGTGCCCCTACAACTACCCCATCCCTGTGCTTCCCTCCTCCTCCACCCCTCCCGGGCTACCTTGGCAGTTATCCCTCCATTTGTGTGACGAATTAATAAAGAATGCATGAATTTGAAACAACAATGACTTTATTGCCTCTACAAGCAGAAATCAAAGGGGGGAGGAGAGGGCGGTTATCTTACAGGGAAGTAGAGTGAACCAAGGGGGCGGGTTTTCATCAAGGAGAAACAAACAGAACTTTCACACCGTAGCCTGGCCGGTCATGAAGCTGGTTTTCAAAGCTTCTCTGATGCACAGCACACCCTGCTGTGCTCTTCTAACAGCCTTGGTGTCTGGCTGTGTGTAATCAGCAGCCAGGTGATTTGCCTCAACCTCCCACCCTGCCATAAACATCTCCCCCTTACTCTCGCAGATATTGTGGAGCACACAGAAGCAGTAATAATGATGGGAATATTGGTTTCGCCGAGGTCTAACAGAGTTAGTAAACTGTGCCAGCATGCTTTTAAACATCCAAAGGCACATTCTACCACCATTATGCACTTGCTCAGCTTATAGTTGAACTGCTCCTTACTACTGTCCAGGCTTCATGAGCCATGGGAGCAAGGGATACGCTGGGGTAGGTGCGACCATGTGGTGCTGCCGGCTGAGAGAGCAGCCTGAGGCAGAAGCCTCCAGCTGGCATGATATTCCAGGCAGTACTGTATCTCCATTAGACGAAACTTAAAGAAGAGAATGACCTGGAGTCATTCCCATTTTTGTCCAGGCGCCCCCGACCGACCTCACCGAGGCCAGCCAGGAGCACCCACGGGATGACTATGACGGTTAGCAGTCCTATTGCACCGTCTACCGTCTGCCATCCACAAGGCAAGGCAAGGGGATGCTGATGTGTAGCACTGCAGTATCGCGTCTGCCAGCAGCACCCAGGAGACATATGGTGACAGTGAGCTGAGTAGGCTCCATGCTTGCCGTGGTATGTTGTCTGCACAGGTAATCCAGGAAAAAAGGCGAGAAACGATTTTTTGCCATTGCTTTCATGGAGGGAGGGAGGGAGGGGAGGCCTGATGACATGTACCCAGAACCACCCGCGACAATGTTTTTGCCCCGTCAGGCATTGGGAGCTCAACCCAGAATTCCAATTGATGGCGGAGACTGCGGGAACTGTGGGATAGCTACCACTGTGCAACGCACTGGAAGTTGACGCTAGCCTCGGTACCGTGGACGCACACTGCCAACTTAATGCGCTTAGTGGGGACACACACAATTGACTGTATCAAATCGATTTCTAAAAAATCGACTTCTATTAAATTGACCTAATTTCGTAGTGTAGACATACCCAAAGTCTCTGACCAGTTGAACTCTCTCTCAGTTGGACTTGCTGGGCAGAGCTCATAGCGTAAAGCATGAGTGCTGGAGCCCAGAGACTCAGATTCAAAAGCATGGAGATCTCAGGGCCTACCCTTAAGGAAGAGTAGGAGCCCTTGGGGGTTTGCCACACGAAAGGGGTTCCTCCAAGGGACTGTTTAAAAGCTGGGGTATAGTACAGATCCTGTGGTTCTGTGACATTAGGCACCTAAGTTTCTGCCTCTGAGCATGCACACTGCTGCCTCGGTCTAGGCCTCCAGGCACTTGTCTGCTACCAAATCCCCAGAGTGATCCACAAACTGGGGGAAGATATGCAGAGGAACACCTATTTTGCGTGCTGGGTCTGATCCAGTAGGCATGCTCTGAGCACACTGACCTCCATACAAAATGGCTCTGGGGGCAGTGTTCCCTCCCTTGGTAACTTTTAATTCAGGGGTTAGAGAACTGACTCAGGATGTGGGAGACCATGGTAATTCTCCCCCACCCAACCCCCCGAGAAGGGGAAGGGATTTGAACCACTCAACTATAGGATATTGAGACATGGGTCTTTCTGTTTCTCTGTCTCTCTTGTTGAAGCTGTTCCACTTTAATTAAATAATAATTGGGCTAATCACTAGTCCATTTAACTTGCTTAATTGTCCATGTATCGCAAAGTAATCTCATGTCACTTCCTTAATGTCTTTTAGATGTCTGTAATTTAGAACTTCTTAAAGTAGCATATCTGTTCAGATTGCTTTTTGTAGCTGGTGTAGGCTTTTTTCTGACACTGGTCTGTATGCATCCATAAATGCGGGTACTTCATCTTTGAGCTCATGGGTAGTTGAATGTGATGTTGGGCTCCATGATGGAGTATCTGCTACTACCAGTTTTTTCCCATGAACATATGTAGCAATTGGTTTTAAATTGCACTAACCTTATCAATAGACATTGGCATCTCAGTGATGCTTGATCCAGGATTACAAGTGATTTATGGACTCTTACTAGTGTAGCCTAATCCAATCCACACAGATATCTGTAGAAGTTCTCAGTGCCCATACGCTTGCCAGGCACTCCTTTTTAATCTGTGCATATAGTTTTTCTGCTTCTGTGAGTGTATGAGAGCAAAATGCAACTGGTTCCACTCAGATCCATGTTGTTGAATCGATACACCACCTAGGCCAGAGCTGCTTGCGTACACACTGATCATTGTGGGTTTGTTCACATCCTAGCATTTGGGAACTGGAGCGGTTGAGAATTTTTTTTTACATTTTTGAAGGCAATTTCTTGATTTGGCCCCCATAGAGAAGAAGTATTGGACTTTACCAGTTCATTCAGTGGTTTTGTCATTGTGGAAAGGTCTTGTAGGTATAGACCAAAGTAATTTGCCATCCTGAGTATGCTTCTCATTTCTGGTGCATTCATTTCTCAAATTTCTTTTATTTTTTCAGAGCTAACATTGATTCCATCTTTGTTTATTGTTTGTCCCAAAAACTCAATTTGGGTAGGCGGAAAACCCACATTTCCTTGTTTAGGTTCAGTCCACACTGATTAAGTTTAGAACTTCATTGAGGGTTTTGGTGCATTCTTCTATTGAAGACCCATATATCAAAATATCATCCATGAAGACTGCAGCTCCATTTGTGTTCATTAACATTTCTGCCATCTGTCTTGGGAAAATTTCAGGTGCACTGGTAATCCCTAAAGGTAATCTTTGAAAGCAAAATCTTCCAAAGGGTGAGATTAAAGTAGTCAGTTTAACGTACTCTTTGGCTAAAGAAATTTGCCACAATCCATTCAAGGCATCCAGCATGGAGAATTCTATAGCTCCTTTCACTTTGGGGAGGAAATCATACAGTGTTAGAAGGATATATTTTTCTCTTGCAATTGTTTCATTGTCTTTTTTAAGAGCCACACAGATTCATATTTGTTAATTTTCTTTATAACTGGTGCCACTGAGGCACACCATGCTGTTGGCTCAGAGATTTTCTCAAGTATGCTAATCTGTTAGTCTCTTGAACTCAGTTTCCACTTTATGAAGCAATGGGATAGGAATACTCTGAGGTGTATGTACTCTATAGGTTTCAGCCTTGTCTCTTAAGGTTAGTTGTCCTGATTTTCTTTCAGAAGTCCAATATTACCAAATAATCTGAGTTCTTCCAGCTGTCTCACTAGGCCCATCGTGGCTGCCACACTGTCTTTGAGAAGTTTGTTGGGTTTTGATCCTTTGATCACATAGAAAGACAAAGCCTTACACTCAGAGTGTAAGTTGTTTCTGTAGTGAACTGGCCCACACACTTCAGAGTACCCTCAGGGCTAGTCAGAGCCGTGTCATGTGATTTCAGCTCTGGGAGGGGCTGAAGGTAATTTTACATCCCTTCTGAGATGATTGTCACATCAGCTCCTGAGTCCGTTTTAAAGTCTATAGTGATTCTTGCCATGAATATTCATTTTGTCTCTCCAGGCAAGAGACACTTTCCACGGGGAGAGTGTAAAACTCCTTTCCTTGGGAAAATTTGAAACTATTGTACTCTTAGCTGAAATGGAGTTGGAGTGGGAATGTTTAAAAGATACTTTTCAAACATACTTATTGGTACTGACATGTCTTTGTGTAAAGCTGTTAATATTATTGTGACACAGAGGTCGATTTGTGGTTCACTAATCTGTGTCAGCAGCTCTTCTCAGGCCTGACATGCTCACTATACCTAACATACTCTTGTCATAATCTGTATCTAAAAGGTGGCCTGTAAGAAATCATTGGAAAATTGACTCACTGATCATTAATATCCTTGTATTATGTAAGCACAGGGTATGTAGAAAAAGTTATGAATATGTGCTAGAATTATGTTCTTAAAAGCAATGCATAAGCTCAATCTGCCCTGGATGAAGGAATGTGTATTTGTTTGTCTATTCACCCTGGTGTTCAGCCTCTCAAAAGTTCTTTCCCTTCCCAAATGGGCCATCGTGTGCTAACTTTTTGGGCACCACAAGCTGCTTCTAGGGGCCTTGAGGGCCCCTATCCTCACCAACTTGGGTTTCTCTGTACATCCTGCCCTCCTGTATAAAGAATTTACCTCTGATTTTGCTATTAGAAGCATCACTGTAAATAGCCGCCTTTATGCCTTCTAGAGAAGGGCAGCATCTTGCTCTGGGGCAAACATTGCTGTATTTGGGGTTACACCCAAAGCTGTCTCAGACAAAGAAGTTGATTACTCAATTAACCCCCACTAAATAAAATTATGCTGCCATAGAATGAGAGTGCGGTGCAATTGTGTGACCAGTCAAACAATTAAAACATTATCTGTTCAACAGAAAATTTATGATATTAACAGATCACTCTCTAAAGGTACCCGCTGTAGGCTGTTGCAGTGGAGCATAGCACTGCAGGAGTATGCGATGGAGACTGTGCACATCAAAGGGAACAAAAACATGGTAGCGGACACCCTGTCCAGAAAAGAGAGCCCAGAACCTAATGCCTGCAGAACAGTCAGTGGCTACTCCATCAATGTCCAGGGGGAGGTTTGAACAGAGACACCTTGGGAAAGGGTCCCCTGTTCTTTGCAAATAATCTCACCTTAGACTCGACAAACTCATTACACCAGATACATGGCTTGCAGGATATTTGATCCATAAAGAGTAACATGTAAGGTATCTGCTTACATGTAGGTCAGACAGCTCATAACTTGTCAAGATTCATAATCATTGTGAGATGCATGTATGAGTAATATTTAAAGAATAATGTTTTTGTTTTGAAAGTATGATTCATGGACTTGGAGTAGAGATTAGTCCCCAGGAGATAATGTGGCTCGGTATTGACCCATTCAGAGAGGAAGGAGTTGCCACGATGCTCTGTCTGGCCAGTGATGCACTACAGGGTTCAGTTGTGTAGCCTTGCTCAGTCTTAGGACTTTCAATGAGAAAACATCAGAGTCAACTACAAACAATTGAAACTTCTTCAAAGTAAAAAGGGAACATTGCAACAGGAGTCTGGTTCACCTTCTCTGTGAATAGAAACAAAAGACTGAGTCTAACAGAGGAGGGGATCAGGGGTGGCCAACCTGTGGCTCCAGAACCACATGTGGCTCTTCAGAAGTTAATATGCGGCCCCTTGTATAAGCACCGACTCGGGGCTGGAGCTACAGGTGCCAACTTTCCAACGTGCCGGGGGGTGCTCACAGCTCAACCCCTGGCTCTGCCACACGCCCTGCCTGCACTCCATCCCTTCCCACCCCTTCCCCTGAGCCTGCCATGCCCTCACTCCTCCTCCACCCCCCCCCCCCCAGCTTCCTGCATACCACAAAACAGCTGATGGGGAGGGAGGGGGAGGCGCTGATCAGCAGAGCTGTCGGTAGGTGGGAGGCCCTGGGAGCGGGGTGTGGGAGCTGATGGGGGGGCGGGGGGTGCTGACGTATTACTGTGGCTCTTTGGCAATGTACATTGGTAAATTCTGGCTCCTTCTCAGGCTCAGGTTGGCAACCCCTGCTCTGGATCCTTTCCTTGAGGAAACCCTTTTTTGCAGCAGGGGTGATGTCATGAACTTTTGGATGCTGATTCTTGTGAAACTAGCCAGCTCTGCCAGAGAGTGAACTTGGTGGGAGAAACCTACTGTATGAGATAGGAAAGGTAATAAGTGTAGGCCCAGGTTAACCTTTTATGTCTTTTTGTTGTTGTTTTGTTTTGTTGTAACCAGTTGTTTCGATCACTGTCTCTCACTTCTAGTTAAATCTTTACACTTATTTAAGTAAAACGACTTCTGTTTTATTGTAAGTGCTTACAAGTGCTGTGTGATCTATGGGAGTGGAGATTTAAGGTAAAACTGGTAAACTGCTATTTTGGTTTCAGGGGATCTGGAATTTCTGTGGATATCCAGTGTCAGGGGCTGGATATCCCAAGGGTGTGATTCAAAGGGACTCAGGGATTGGGGTGCACCTATTGTTAACCTGACAGGCGAAGACAAGGCTGGCATTGCCTAGACAAGATTGCTTGAGAGGCTGGAAGGCTGATGGTGTTAGCAAGCTGACACCTAGCCAGGCCCAGGCAACTCCCTCACACTGGAGGCGGGGACTAACCAGAGGACTCACTGTCGTAGGTACCCGGAGAACCATCACAATATCCCACCAGCTAGTTTAGGTGGCTCCTTGCCTAACACACTGGTTTTGTGGATCCCATTCCCAGGCTTCATCTTTCCTCTTTCATTGTATAACAAACCTGGGTGCCTAACTAATGCTCTGTGGATACCAGATTTTCTAGGCACTAAAAAGTTAGGATTTGCAACACCGAAGTCCATGTGTGGATCCAGGTTGAAATGACTTTAGGGCTGATGGCTGTAAGGCTCCATGTGAGCTCTATCTTAACTATGGATCTCTCAGTGGACTTGCACAGATCCACTGTCTCCAAGGCCCATGTGGGGGAGTGGGGAGAGGAGTATGGTGCATGTTCTCTCTTCCCCCTACTCTCCAATAGGAACCATGGAATAATCCCACACCAATTAGAACAGGGCAGGCCTAAGTGTTCCAGCCCTCGGACTCTAGCACACAGAGCTGTTGGCTCTGGTTAAATCTTGTTCTCTCTTTAGAACAAGCTGGTCACACTGAAATAAGCTTCCAGGTTTTGAGTTTATGTAATCTGGCACCTAGGAAGAGAGAGAGTGAGAGGACTATGGCCCTGTTCCTCTGTGATACCATCACAATTCAGTGTTCAGAGCATTGCATGTGTCCATGAGGAACTGGGCTGCAGAAAGAGAATTGACGTTTTCCTGCTATTGAAGATTTAAACTCTCACCCTCTATGCAGCGTATTCATAAAAATGAATGTCTGGAGTTAACACAGGTTTATTCCATTCTTGTCCAGGTTTTGGTTCTGACCCTCGCATTTTGGTTGAGGGTTACCAGGATGGAGGGATTCGGGTGGTATGTGAATCTGCTGGATGGTACCCTGAGCCTGAGGCACAATGGAGAGATCACCATGGGCAGCTCTTAGCATCATCTTCTGAAACAAAATCCAAAGATGCCAATGGCCTGTTTCAAATGCAAATTTCCATTGTTGCAATAGAAAATTCCAACAGAGACTTGTCCTGTTTTGTCACGAACCCTCGCCTCAACCAGGAGAAAGAGTCAACGATTTACATAACAGGTCAGTGCCCATCCAAACTACCCATAAAATGAAATATGGCAAACATTGGTGGGAAGTATGTCCTTTTGTGTTCTTGTTGCTGACTCCTCTTTATATTCCTTTACTCTGGGTAGTACCCAGGTTCCTTTGTTTTCTGCAGAGCTTCTTTATTACACACAGAATCTACATTGGTGTAAAAGCAACACTAATGGCCCCATTATGCTACCCAGATTTCGGTAAAACTTCCACTGGCTTAGTTGATCAGACCCTAAGGGTCATCTTAATTGCAGAGCTGTTACTTTGGCATTTCCCCTAGTGCACCTCCTGTCCACACACAAACCCCTTCTTATCCAGGTTTAGTGCTGCTTCACACCCAGGCTCATTGGCCCAGCTGGGGGTACACCGGCTAGAGCCGGGGATGCCATTTTCACTTGGTCTGGAACTTGCCACTTTGCTGATAGTTTCCCCCATGTCTCATCACAATTCACCTCCGCCCCATATTCCCAGAAGGACAGACAAGTTCTTCCACAATTCATTGGGAAAGAATCATAAAGCAGTTCTGTTTGCTGCAATACTAAGAACCATGGGATATACTCCTAGAAGTCCAAGCAATACACAGGGTACGTCTACACTACCTGCCGGACCGGCGGGTAGCAATTGATCTATTGGGGATCGATTTTATTGCGTGTAGTGTAGACACGATAAATTTATCCCTGATCGCTCTCCCGTCGACTGCTGAACTCCAGCTCGGCGAGAGGCGGAAGCAAAGTCGATGGGGGAGCTGCAGCGCACCATGAGGACGCGAAGTAAGTAATTTTAATTCGATCTAAGATACGTCGACTTCAACTATGCTGTTCTCGTAGCTGAAGTTGCGTATCTTAGACTGATTCCTCCCTCCCCGCCCCACAGTGTAGACCAGCCCACAGGGGTGAATACAGCACCAGTGAGGAGCTAGAACTTGGGTAGGCCTTTATAGTGTGGCTGCTCACACCCAGGCTAGACTAGAGAAGGCTGGCAAGTAGCTATAAGAAATGAAACAGCCACTGGGAGTGGAATAGGCTCCAGTGATAAGCCCTGAAAAAAGGGCAGGTTCTGGACTTCCAGGGAGGGAGAGAGCCCTGGGAGGTGTTCAGTTAAGGTACAAAGCTGGGGAAACAAAGTAGCAGAAAGGCATGACAAGCCAAGCCTGAGGAGGGTGAAAATTGCTTTGAGTTTGTACTTGTGGTTTGGGTTTTTTAGGGGACTCCAGGGAAGGGCTCTGAGAGTCCCAGCCCTGAGAGAAGGTGGGGGACTGAGAGAGGTTGCAGGGGAGAAGGCCTGAGAATGGCCACGGTAGGCTAGAATCCTGTGTAATGGGAGGGCCTGGATTACCCTACCAGTCACTTTTATCGAGACCTGTGGCTGCAGAGGGAGATAAGGATGACTGGAAGCCCTGACTCAAGGATGTGAAAAGACCATGGGGCACAGAGTTGGGGATGGAGACTTGAAATAAGGACACTGGACTTTTATTTGTGGAACTTTCTTACCCTGGAAGGGATGGATTAACCTTGTGACCTGGGTCACAGGAAAAGAGACCATCACACTGCTCGAGCAACTGTCGATGGGAATGCAGGGGGGGCAGAGGTGGAGAGCTGCTATGCCACAAGGAGAGCTGCTATGCCTGCAGTGAGTCCACTTATTCACAGATCCCTTTAGTGTGCAGGGCCCCAAGGACCCACAAACAGGCCTATTGCCTCCAGGACTCCAAAACTGGGCCTTTGGGTATCAGCAATCCCTGGCTCTCTCTCTGGGTCCTGTGGCGATTCCAGCTAGGCCAGACTCCTGTGGGAGGCTAGTACTGTGTCCCTTCAGGGTGAAATGGTCTCAATGAGTAGCTGCAGTGACATAAGCAACTTTTGCAAAATAAGGTAACAGTTTATTAGTCACCTGGCTGGCTACAGCATCTTTAGGCTAGCATAGAGAAGCAAAATTTAAGACAGAGTTCAGACTGACCAATGCCAGGGCTCCCCTGAGCCATGCTGCTTCAGGAACCAACTCTGCCTCTTCTTCTCTCTCTCTCTTTTTCTTTGTCTGTCAGTCCCAGGTGTGTGAACTCTGAGCTCAGCTCTCAACACAGCCCCACCTGACACCTTTTCCCTTTGTTCTCCCAGTTGGGGGCCTTTGCTCTGTGAAATCTCCTTCCTTTTGTCTGTTGGCCACTAGGTGTGAATGTCCTGGCCATTGGGATTTCCATTGTCTCTTTGGGTTCTTCCATTCACATGTGTAGACTTTATTCAGTTTGTTAATGACTCTGGTCTCCAGCCAGGCTGCTAGGTGAGTCAAACACTTCATCCCTTCCCTTTACATTCAATGCATAGCAGTACAAAGCCCAGAGGGAAAGTGAGCTGTGCATAGGAATCATAAAAATATTACCAAAATTCCCACATTCATCCCACTGATCAGCTCATTTAACTCTGCAGTGTAGACATGGTTAGGGCTGGTCTAGACTAGAAAATTAGATTGACCCTGCTACTTTGCTGCGGGGTGTGAAAAATCCACACCCCTAAGTGACATAATTAAACCAACCTAAGTCCTGATGTAGACACCACTAGATCGACAGAAGAATTCTTCCGTTGACCTACCTACTGCCCTTTAGGGAGGTGAATTTACTACATTAATGGGAGAACTCCTCCTACCCCTGTAATAAGTGCATACACTGCAGTGCTGCAGTTGTAGCATTTCAACCATAAACATAACCTAAGGGCTTGTCTACACTCAGGGCATGTCTACACTTACCTCCGGAGCGATCGATCCAGCGGGGGGTCGATTTATCGTGTCTAGCGAAGACGTGATAAATCGACCGCTGAGCGCTCTCCCATCGACTCTGGTACTCAACCTGGGCGAGAGGCGCAGGCAGAGTCGACGAGGGAGCATCAGCAGTCAACCTACCACAGTGAAGACACCATGGTAAGTAGATCTAAGTTACACTTCAGCTACGTTATTCACGTAGCTGAAGTCGACGTACTTAGATCGATTTCCGCTCCCCTCCGGTGTAGACCAGGCCTCAGGCCACATCTACACTACTACTTTTGTCAGTATCGCTTATGTCACCCAGTGGTGTGAAAAAACACCCCGCAAGCAACATAAGTTACACTGACCTAAACAGTGTGAACAGTGCTAGGTCAGCAGGAGAGCTTCTCCCACAACGTAGCTACCACTGCTTGTGGAGGTGATTTTATTATGTCTACAGGAAAGCTCTCTCCCATCAGCATAGAGCAGCTACACAAGCGATCTAACAGTGGCACTGTAAGCAGCTGTAAGCTCTCTAGTGTAGACATAGCCTTACAGTGCTGCAGCGGCACACATACACCGGTGTAGCTGTAGTGCTTAGTGATGATGCTACCTACGCCATCAGCATAGTTAATCCACCTCCCTGAGAGGAGATAGCACTCTCAGCAGGAAAAGCTCTCCCGTTGACATAGCACCATCTACACCAGGGGTTATGTCAGTATAACTGTGTCATTCAGGGGTGTTGGTTTTCCACACCCCTGAGTGATGTAGTTATACCAACATAGGTTGGTAGCACAGACCAAATCTAAGTGTCATTTAATTGCATGAAACTCAGGACATTCAGACCTTAGGGCAGGTCTACACTACCGCTTAAGTCGATATAACTTACAGTACATCGCTCAAGAATATGAAAAAATCACCCCCCTAAGTGACACAAGTTTAACTGATCTAAGCACTATCCACGTCGGCACTATGTCTGTGGGAGACGCTCTCCTGCCGACGTAGCTTCCGCCTCCCGCAGAGATGGAATAATTATGCTGGTGGGAGAGCTTTCTCCCATCGACATAGAGCATCTTCACTAGATGCACTTCAGCTGCATTAGTATAGCTGCGCCAATGTAGCACTTCCAGTGTAGACTTGCATCTTATTCTTAACCTCCTGTGTGCGCTTACATCATGATCTTCTCCCTGAATTTCTTCCATATACAACAGTGGAAGTTTATATAGCTTTGAAAGCGAGAGAAGCTTAACAGAAAAACAGCACTATTATTTTGGGATAACAGAGGCCATACTACGAGTTATATTGGTATAACTATACCCATATAGTTCTGCCAGAAATTTTCCCTCGTAGACCTGAGTAACTGGGTTACCTTCACACTCTCCCTCTTACCAACTGGTTTCCCATGTCAGTCGCTCCTGTTACTAGCTGTTCTGAATTGTAACCCAGCCAGTCATTTAACTGACGTCTAAATGCCTGGCATCAACAACCCCTTGTGGCAACCCATTGCAGTATAAAGGATTTGTGATTATTTTCTATAACTTTAGAATCACAAAGTAATATTTTGTATTTTAATGTTTTGGGGCTGATCCTTTATTTCTTGTCCATCCAAAAATTCTGTTGCATTGTATATGGAAGGACTACAGCAGGGGAAATCAATAGGTGGAGCAGTAGCCAAATCTGGAACGCCAGACATTTCTGAATAGATCGCAAAATCTTTTTATTTACTTATTATTATTATTATTTTGTATTATTTTCTCTGGAGTCTGGACCTTGACTATACCTTGACCAAGAAATTTGGACCTTGACAAAAAATAATTGATTATCCCAGGATTAAGCCCATTCTTCAACTGTGTAAGAGATTATCATGATGTATATGTACATGGAAGGTTCGGGATAAGATGGCTGTGGAAGTTTCCCTGTGTAGACAAGGCCCAAAACTCACGGGCTGTGAACTAGATCCAGGCTATATGCAAAGCAGTGAGACTGAATTTGGTGTGGTGTCTGGAGGAAGCAGCCTGTGGTTTCGGCCGTGAATCTAGTGGGAGCTCTGAAGAGAAGCAGGGACTCCAGGCAGCTGCTCCTTGGGACAGAGCAGTGAATCTTTAGCTAAAGATATGAATCTTTAGCGCATCTGGTGTGTAAATATCTTGTGACGCTGGCTACAATACTGCCATGCAAACACCTGTTGTCATTTTCAGGTGATATTGTAAACAAGAAGCGGGCAGCATTATCTCCTGCAAATGTAAACAAACGTGTTTGTCTGAGTGATTGGCTGAACAAGAAGTAGGACTGAGTGGACTTTGTAGGCTCTAACATTTTACATTGTTTTATTTTTGAGTATAGTTATATTTTTGTTTATAATTCTACATTTACAAGTTCAACTTTCATGATAAAGAGGTTGCACTACATTATTTCTATGAGGTGACCTGAAAAATACAATTTTTGTTTTTGTTTTTTACTGTGCAAATACTTTTAATAAAAATAATAATATAAAGTAAGCACTGTACAGTTTGTATTCTGTGTGGTAATGGAATTCAATATATTTGAAAATGTAGAAAACATCCAAAAATATTTAAATAAATGGTATTCTGTTATTCTTTAACAGTGCGATTAATCGCGATTACTTTTTTTAATCACTTGACAGCCCTGATTGTAATGTTATGGGTTTCTTTAAAGGAAAAAAAGTGGATCTTAAACAAATTGATAAAGGGGCAGTGAGGAAGGGAGGATGGCACGAGGAGGGAGAAGTACAAATACAACTGAAGGTGCAGGGTCACTATGTTGTTTTGCAAAATTCGGATTTACCAAATAGACTCTTGTCAGTTAGGGCTTGAACTTTCCCAAATGAAGTCAGTTGGACTTTTGCCACTTACTTTAATGGACCACTTACTTCTCATCTACCCAGCTGCAACATGTCTCCAATTTGTAGAATATACAAGACATGTAACAAGGATAAAATTCTGTCTTCTATTGGCTTAACAACAAAGCACGAAGCATCTTTATCACACTATGAAATCCACCAGGAGTTAGATTCTTCTTAGTAGGGGAAGCAAAAGTGGATGGGAACCTGGGAGGCAGTGACCATGAGATGGTTGAGTTCAGGATCCTGACACAAGGAAGAAAGGAGAGCAGCAGAATACGGACCCTAGACTTCAGAAAAGCAGACTTTGACTCCCTCAGGGAACAGATGGGCAGGATCCCTTGGGAGAATAACATGAGGGGAAAAGGAGTCCAGGAGAGCTGGCTGTATTTTAAAGAATCCTTATTGCGGTTGCAGGAACAAACCATCCCGATGTGTAGAAAGAATAGTAAATATGGAAGGCGACCAGCTTGGCTTAACAGTGAAATCCTTGCTGACCTTAAACGCAAAAAAGAAGCTTACAAGAAGTGGAAGCTTGGACAAATGACCAGGGAGGAGTATAAAAATATTGCTCAGGCATGCAAGAGTGAAATCAGGAAGGCCAAATCGCACTTGGAGTTGCAACTAGCAAGAGATGTTAAGAGTAACAAGAAGGGTTTCTTCAGGTATGCTAGCAACAAGAAGAAAGTCAAGGAAAGTGTGGGCCCCTTACTGAATGAGGGAGGCAACCTAGTGACAGAGGATGTGGAAAAAGCTAATGTACTCAATGCTTTTTTTGCCTCTGTCTTCACAAAGAAAGTCAGCTCCCAGGCTGCTGAACTGGGCAGCACAGTATGGGGAGGAGGTGACCAGCCCTCTGTGGAGAAAGAAGTGGTTCGGGACTATTTAGAAAAACTGGATGAGCACAAATCCATGGGGCCGGATGTGCTGCATCCGAGGGTGCTAAAGGAGTTGGCGGATGTGATTGCGGAGCCATTGGCCATCATCTTTGAAAATTCATGGCGATCGGGGGAGGTCCCGGATGACTGGAAAAAGGCTAAGGTAGTGCCCATCTTTTAAATAGGGAAGAAGGAGGATCCGGGGAACTACAGGCTAGTCAGCCTCACCTCAGTCCCTGGAAAAATCATGGAGCAGGTCCTCAAGGAATCAATTCTGAAGCACTTAGAGGAGAGGAAAGTGATCAGGAACAGTCAGCATGGATTCACCAAGGGGAAGTTGTGCCTGACTAACCTAATTGCCTTCTATGATGAGCTAACTGGCTCTGTGGATGAGGGGAAAGCAGTGGATGTGTTATTCCTTGACTTTAGCAAAGCTTTTGATACGGTCTCTCACAGTATTCTTGCCACCAAGTTAAAGAATTATGGGCTGGAAGAATGGACTGTAAGGTGGATAGAAAGCTGGCTAGATCGTTGGGCTCAACGGGTAGTGATCAATGGCTCCATGTCTAGTTGGCAGCCGGTTTCAAATGGAGTGCCCCAAGGGTCGGTCCTGGGGCCAGTTTTGTTCAATATCTTCATTAATGATCTGGAGGATGGTGTGGACTGCACTCTCAGCAAGTTTGCGGATGACACTAAACTGGGAGGCATGGTAGATGCACTGGAGGGTAGGGATCGGATACAGAGGGACCTAAACAAATTAGAGGATTGGGCCAAAAAAAAAACCTGATGAGGTTCAACAAGAATAAGTGCAGAGTCCTGCACTTAGGACTGAAGAATCATATGCACTGCTACAGACTAGGGACTGAATGGCTAGGTAGCAGTTCTGCAGAAAAGGACCTAGGGGTCACAGTGGACGAGAAGCTGGATATGAGTCAACAGTGTGCTCTTGTTGCCAAAAAGGCTAACGACATTTTGGGCTGTATAAGTAGGGGCATTGCCAGCAGATAGAGGAATGTGGTCGTTCCCCTTTATTCGACATTGGTGAGGCCTCATCTGGAGTACTGTCTCCAGTTTTGGGCCCCACACTACAAGAAGGATGTGGAAAAATTGGAAAGAGTTCAGCGGAGGGCAACAAAATGATTAGGGGTCTGGAGCACATGACTTATGAGGAGAGGCTGAGGGAACTGGGATTGTTTAGTCTCCAGAAGAGAAGAATGAGGGGGGATTTGATAGCTGCTTTCAACTACCTGAAAGGGGGTTCCAAAGAGGATGGAGCTCGGCTGTTCTCAGTGGTGGCAGATGACAGAACAAGGAGCAATGGTCTCAAGTTGCAGTGGGGGAGGTCTAGGTTGGATATTAGGAAACACTATTTCACTAGGAGGGTGGTGAAGCACTGGAATGCGTTACCTAGGGAGGTGGTGGAATCTCCTTCCTTGGAGGTTTTTAAGGCCCGGCTTGACAAAGCCCTGGCTGGGATGATTTAGTTGGGAATTGGTCCTGCTTTGAGCAGGGGGTTGGACTAGATGACCTCCTGAGGTCCCTTCCAACCCTGATATTCTATGATTCTAACTGGTAACATTGCTCACCAAAGTGCTGCATATATTCAACACTGTTTCTAAGTCAATGACATGTTTTCTTGCAGATGTGTTTTTCCCGAGGGTCTCTCGCTGGATGGTGTCTCTGTGGGTAATTCTGGCTCTTTTGGGTTTTCTCATTTTCCCAGCAATTTACTACTTCTGGAAGAAACACAAAGCAAAAGGTAAAGTGGCAACATAAAGGGAAGGGATGCAGTGCAGTCAAAGAGATTTTCTGTAAAAATAAATAAACAAGCAGAGGAACCAATGGAGATTTTGGATTTAGTGTTATGAAAAGAGTGGTGAACCTTGGGAGAGAGAGAGAGAAAGAGAGGCTGAGAGAGGAGGAGGCATTGAGCATTTGAATAAATCCTGAATAAATGATTCCACATTTGAACTGAAGTGGACTCATCACCTTTGACATTAATAAATAGCCCAGGTCTAATTTTGTTAAGTATTCCATGAATATTGTCTGAAATACAAATGGGAGTGAGAGTGGGTATGGAAATTTAACATATTTAGTTTGACTGACTGATTAAAAGAGGCATTAATGGAGAGAAGGAGAGGAAGAAAGAGATTGAGATTTTTCTTGGACACTTAGGGCCCAGTTTAACAATGTCATTAAGCATGGGCTTAGCTGTCAGCATGGTTATTAAATCCAATTGACATCAAAGTTAAGAACATGCTTAAGTGCTTTGCTGTACTGGGGCCTTAGTCTCAAATTCTGCTTTCTTGTCAGCATGCACAACTCTGGGCTAGGGCCAAATTCTGCTCTGTTATAGTAGAGTCAATGGGGTTGCAGGGATGTAACTGAGTGCAGAATCTGATCCTTAGCTTTTCATAATAAAATATGCCTTTTCATAATAAAATCTGCTCACCCCACGATCACAGTACAGAACAGAAAAATACAGCCTCCTTCTGTATATAGAAGTACATACACCTCTACCCCGATATAATGCATCCCGATATAACACCAATTCGGATATAACGTGGTAAAGCAACGCTCTGGGGGGCGGGGCTGCTTTACCAGATTATATCTGGCAGCAGGGCGTGGGCGGAGATTTAAAGGGCCGAGAGCTCCAGCTTCTGCGGGGAGCCCCGGGCCCTTTAAATCACCGCTGGAGCCCTGCCGCCGCTACCCCACCGCTACCCCGATATAACGCAGTTTCACCTATCACGCGGTAAGATTTTTTTGGCTCCCAAGGACCGTGTTATATTAGCATAGTAGAGGTGTATTGAAATGTAATTGCTCAATTCACTTTGCTCTGCTGTAGTTAATGGCAGAAGCAGGCCTTCTGCAATTTTTAAGTTTTTTATATGAAGTGATCTCCTTATAACATCTGAGGCTCAAACTGTCACTTTAATCCTCCCCAAATGAATATCACCCCTTGGAATTTATCTCTGCTAGTGCACAGCACCTGCCGTCCCTTTCGGGAAGAAATATTTCAAAAGCTATTCATGGTTAAGTTCTGAACTCCAGCTTGGCTCAAGCTGAACTGACACACCAAAGGAGTGAAATGTGCATGTGTTGCAAGCCAGAGGATGGCTCAAGGTGATGTGCTATGGCTATTGAACCTAAGCAGCACCCATGAACTCTGAGTTTCAGCAGCTTTCAGAACATGTTTGTTGTCATGTTCCTTGCAGTCTCCAGTGGCTCCTTTTGGAAGTTTTGCCCTGAATCCAAAGCTTCTGGTTTTCAGAACAATATTTTAAAGTGGACTAAAATCCACATAAAGCACAATTCAATTTTAAATTAGAAGTGTTGTAGAAATTAGCATTAATTAAATAGATGGAAGATTAAATACTCTAGTAATTAGTTAGGGTAATGCAATTGTGACTCTAGCTCCTCAGCCACTACCTGAACAATGGGGCTGAGTGTGATCAAAGGAAAGCAAGTCACTGGGTCATTTGGTCAAGGGTTTCCTTAATCCTCACCCCACCCCCCACATAATGTGAGCTGCTTGTAACATTTTTAGATTCTTGTATCTTTTTTGGCACAGATCAAGAGACTATGGGGGGTTGGAGTAGTGAGGAAGAATGTGTGGTAGGGGGGACGGGGGAGTGTGAGGATTGGCAAGGTGCAAGGTGGGTTTCTGTCCTTTTACCAAACTTCATCCCTTAGGACTGTGCTCTGGCACTGCAACCGTGGGGTCAGCACAGCCCTAGACAACAACTGTTATGTTGTTCGTTATGCATAACTAGTTTGAACCAGACAGAATAAAGAGATCAAAGAGCTACACTTAACACTGAGTGCAGCTTGAGTGCCCTGCAAATAAATGCTGGAATTCAAACCTGTGGAACACAACACAATCAATGGCATATACTCTTAATCGTATTTCATACCTATTTATTATAGCACTCCTTCTTACACATCAATTCCCACTGGCTATTGCCAACTTTAAGAGCAGAGTTAAGGTTGTTATGCAGGGGTGGTGTGTACCTTATTTCTGTTTCCTAGTTTTCAGAAGTTTAAGTTTGTGTTACCTCAGCTTTTCATTTCCTGGTTTCAGAGGTTTGAGTTTGGCTGAACTCAACATTCTGGAAAGAGTCTCAGGAGACCTGGTAGGGGCTAGGCATGGGAGTCTAGTGTCCGTACAGAATGTAGAGTGGTCTGCTACTTCACTTTTCTTTTTAAATCCAAAAAGATAACTTTGAGTCTGGGTACAGGGAGGAATTGGGGCCAAAGCCAGTGCATTGCACGATATCAAGAACAAACTGTGGTATATTCATTGCTGTGTTCAATTTTTTTTTTTTTTTTTTTAGGGGAACTCCTGGCTGAACTTCGTAAGTACCATCTCTTCCTCCGCCTCCATTATAAATTCTGTATGGATGTGTATCCTCTGAAGACTCTGTTCTCATCTCTCTGTGTGTTTTGGTTTCAGGGTGGAGTAATGTCAGACAATATGCAGGTAAATAAAGATTATGTTTATTCAATGTTGAAACCCCACCTACCCTGTTCCCTTTCCTTGTGCATTGGTCAGTTTAACTGAAATAATCCATGTAATCTAACACAGATTTAGACCATTAGTGGTTGCAATGAAATAATTTCTAAGTAATCAGCAATTTGTTACTCTTCTGGGAGGATAAAAAGGTGAGCTGGGAGATATGTGAGTTAAAGGGAAAAACAGGATAACTTGGAAAGGAGCATGAGTTGGATGCATACATCATTCAATGGATTTACCGAGTTTATATCACAGAAGGCAGGAGGGAAGGAATTATCTTGTTACTGTTGCCTGCTTAGGAAATAGAGGGACTCTTTATTTTAAACAAATATTTTAAAAAGTGTAGCTCTGACTCTGTTAAAAGGACCTCATGGGACTCCATGTTTGTTGTTTCTCAAGGAGTCCATGTCAAATGTGCTCAGTTTACAAGTCAAAATATGTATTTTTTTTTAACTTCCAACCCTGAAAAATTATCCTAATTGAGAGTTAATCTGGGTTCTTTCATTCTTGTGTGTCAATACCCCCAGTATCTTCAAGATGTGTTTCTATATGTATTCCATTCCTGGTGCACATATGCTCTCAGTGCTGAAGATCAGCATGTTTAAGCAGCAGTCCATCTCTCTGCCCTAGCTCCCTCTTGTCCCCAAATCCTGTGGGCATGAAAGCTTGGGGTGCCCCACCCACCCCCAATCAGAAGGGCAGGAAAAGTTGTGGATCTTTTCCCATCACCTACTCCCTTTGGAAACCCTCTCATTTAGTTTTTAGAAACAGGGAACAATATTTCAACAGAACAATGGATCTTCAAAATTGTCGAAACTGGTTATAAACATTTCCAGACTATTCCTACTACCCTTCCCCATCACTTTTCAGGGATCCCTCTCACTAGAAGATATTACAACAAGAAATTCACTCTGTTATCTCTTGGAAGCATGGAAGTGGTTTCTCCATAGTTCAGGGGAAAGGATTTTTATCTTCATTTCTTCCTAATTCCCCAAAAGAAGGGAGGTTGGAAAACTAATCTGGACCTAAGAAGACTCAACATATTTATTCAAAAATTTAAATTAAGAATGGTGACCCTGGTCTTGCTTATTCTTTCCCCAAAATTGGTTTGCACCTGGTGACCTCCAAGATGCATATTTCCACATTTCTATTCATTCTGTGCACAGGAAATATCTGTGTTTTGTGGTAGAAATTCAACACTCCCAATACAGAGGTTTTTTTTTTCATTTGGACACTTCAACAGCTCCAAGAGTCTTTACAAAATTCCTATCAGGCATTGCAGTCATTGAAGCATTCCTAAGAAAGTAGAACATTAGAGTTCATCCCAGCTTTGAGTTTATCCTTATTTTGACACTTGGCTGGTTCAAGGACCTTGTCCTCAAGAAGTCTCAGACAACATTTGACAATCCAGACCTAAGAGTAAACAAAGAAAAATCTATGATAATTCCATCACATAAGACAGAATTCATTGGGGCTCTTCTGGATTCTGCTATGACATCTGCTTACCTATAATTACCTGCAATCCTATATTTGGTATCTCAAGACAAAAGGAGAATACTTCATCCAGATCTATGGTCCCTGCATGTTACAACTTGGATGATTTTTTTCATGAATGATCTGGAAAGAGCATGCTCTTGCGGAGATGAAGGAAGAGGGGGACATGCATCAGGGCCCTAGTTGTGCCCTGGGTGAGCGCCACTTCCCACCACCCAACACAGATGTAATGAGGTTGAGTAGTGCCCATCTAAGAAAAATTAAAACTACTGATTATTCCTCAAAAAAGGTTTTTACTGACTTTCCACTATAAAGGCAACACAGACAAAATAAAAAAGCAAGAATAAAGACCAACACTAAATAAGGATTAATATAAATGGCAAGTTATATTGAAGACAAGCACATGTAAAGTTATTATTCATCAGCTACTTACTACTATTCTTAACACTGTAGTATCGATACAGACTTGAGATCAATTCAGCTTGAGCAACCAGACTTCTTTACTCCATAAATTTATACTGCATGCAACCAGACTTCTTTACTCCATAATCTTACCCTGCATTCGTCCGAAAATACGTTACCCTTCAGTCAGCCGTTTTCCACACTGGCCAGGTACAGACAGTCGAGAAGTGCACGTCCCTTCGGTTCAGGGGGTGTGGGTACCGAACACACACACACACACACACACACACACACACACACAATTATGTGCCTTTGTTCTTTTTATCTTATCTGCCAGCCATTTTTTAAAACAGACCAACCAATTAGGGTAGGCCAAATTCTCAGTGTGGTTAGCGTTGTCGCTTTGACTGTATAATTTATGCTTACTTATTTTCTTGTTGTTTTGACTGTATAAATTATGCTTACTTATCTCCTTGTAGCCAATTGTTTTAAATGTGGTTAATGTGGGTTAGACAAGCTCTGCCCAGGGGCACAACATATCTCACTTTATAGGAGTCAGCGTAGTGTGTTATCTGGTTGCAGCGCGTTTTCACCACAAGTCTTAGTTTCCTTTTGCAAAGCTTGCTTTTTTAAAGCTTCCAGAAGTTTGAGGCCTCAACATTGACAATACTTTTGTTCAGTTTAAGCTTGACAATGCTTTTGTTCAAATTAATCACAGTTCTAAGGATGTCCAAAATATTTTGATTAATAGACTGTACAAAATCTACCGACAAAACCAAATGGAAGAGATTCACAGTTTGAGCTCAAGTGCACTATCTCTCTTTTTGAATAGACATTCCACTTATTTTGCACTAATTACTTTCATTGAAATCAACTGGCCTCTCAATTAGTTTCATACAAGTCCAACTGGCAGCTCTATCTGCCTTTCATCCACATATTCAAAACTCATATTCAGAATTACAAAGTATTCTCACATGCTGCATGTCTAGATTTATAAAGGGGCTTAGTGCAGATTTCCCCTTACAGTCAGAGAATCTCCTTTGTGGGATTTTAATGTTATTTTAGCAAATCTGAAGCTTCCACCATTTGAACCATTAGCTGCTTGTTCATTTCAACATCTTTCTGTGGAAACTCCATTTCTGCTTGCCACCATGGAGTCAGAGAAATCTTAGCCTTAATGGCAGACCGACTGTACACTGTTTTTCATAGAGATAAGGTCTCAGGACTCATCCTAGTTTCATTCCTAAAATTGTATTCAAATTTCATATTAATCAAACTATTTGTTTAACTATTTTCTTTCCAAAACCTCTCACTAGTAATAGGGAAAAGAAATTACTCACCTTAGACATTACAAGAGTACCATTCTTTTAGACAGAACTAAGCCGTGCAGAATCTCATTTAGATTATTCATAGTCTATGCTAAGAAGGTAAAAAGCGGGCTGTTTCTTTCAGAAGAATATCCAAATCGATCTCTGACTGCATCAGGTTGTGTTACCAGAAGCTAACCTTTCTCCCCCTATTCAGATTAAAGCTCACTCTACCAGAGTTTATGCTGCTTCGGCAACTTCCTTTGGAAATATCCCTATAAATATATAAGACAACTATCTGGGGTAATTTCACCATTTCACTGTGCTTAGGAGAGGTCTCCAGAGCTGATGCTTGCTTTGTTAAAGCAGTTGTTCAACTGCGGTTTTCTTGAGATTTCAGTATCCTACCTCCTAGTTTGAGTTCACTGCTTGGGAGCCACCAGGAGTGGAATGCAGATAGATAATCACTTGAAGAGAAAGAGGCTACTTACCTTACAGTAACTGATGTTCTTTTGAGATGTGTTGCCTTTCCCATCCCATGGCCTGCCCACCTTCTGCACTATATCAAAGGCTGTACTCATTTGGATTTTGTTTAATGAAAGAACTGACAGGCAATTGGCCCTGCCTGACCCTTGAACAACTTGAACAACAACAACAACAAAGGTGAAATTATGGAAACACATGGTTATAAGGTCCCCCAAACTTCCTTCCTCAGTCTCCTTAGTCGTGTCAGCCTCTTATCTGCCCTTCTCTGTGCCTTTTATTTTTTATAGCTATCCAGCAAGATGTTATTTTTGGATCAGGATTTTTCTTAAGAGATTTAAGAAATCCCTTTCTGTGTGTTGACCCTCCCTGCCCACCTTCCCCACTACCATAGAGCTGCAGACTAACAATTCCTAAATTAGTGGTAGCAACCAAAGGATGGCTGTATTGAAAATACATCCATTTATCTAAACCTCTCACTCCATCATTGAAGACAGGCTATCCTCTGGGAAAATGGCTGCCTCATAGACTTCATAGTTAAGAAACTGGACAGGCAATTATAAGGAGCACTAGGAAGGTGGGGAGCAGGAGACAGCATAGGAGGAGTGCAGGGGAGAGACTGAGGGGTTCTGAGGGATGTAGGGTGCATAGAGGAGGCTGAGGGAGGTGCAAAGGAGCACTTGAGGGGGTGCAGGAAGGTAGGCTATGAGGGTAATACAAGGGCAGCAGAGAGGGATTGACAGATTTAAGAGACTGTGGGGAAAGGGCGATGGGAGGAGCTCAGAGGGAGGATGTGAGGGGGGAGGAGACTGCGTTGGGAAGGGACAGAGACATGGTAGTGTCAGATGAGGGTGTGGAGGGGGTAGAATGGCAGTTTCCCCCCCCCCCCCCCCCAGGCACAAGAGAGGGCAAGAGGGCATCTCCTCCAATTAGACACCGGGAGACTGCATTTCTGCATGTTCATTGCTGGTGAGTCTGGACACAGAGATACTCTCTCTCACTCACTTGGGGAGGGGCCTTCCCCAGAAAGGCTCAAATGACACAAGTGAAAACGAACAAGCAATGCTTGCTATCTATTTACCTTTTAAATCTCAGGAACTTTAAACCACACTCATGATTATTTCAGGCCTAGTTCATGACTCTGAATGCATGGGGTTGATTTTACCACATTCCCTGTTCCTCTTGCTGTCCTCAGAACTGTCACTGGCTAAGACTTGGGAGCTGGTGTCCGCTATCCCCCACTGGCTGTGACCTGATAGCCACCTGTTACTCCATGAGAGTTTTTTGTCCCCTTTTCTCTTTTTCCATCATCCCCAGGGACGCTCTTCTCCCTATGTTGGCAGGAGGGGCTGTCTTTTGGTGTCTCCTACTCTGCTCACCAGGAGCAGGGGTCTCAATTCCCATCCCTCTTAGTGCCACCACTTCCTCTCTTCCCACTTGGATAGGGAGTGGCACCAGACCCACAAGGCAGAAACACTGAAGATGTTTCCTCTCTGCCCACCCTCAGCCTGTGCAGTCTGCCTGCTCTGCTACTCTGTCTCTGCTGCCCCTGCAGGGGGTCATAGTGATGGGGATGGGGGCAGCAACAGCAGAAGTCCCTGGAGTCTGGGTGTGGGGAGCTGCAGTGCAATCACTGCCCACCCCAGCAGAGGCAGCCTCTGGGCCAAGGCAGAGGCAGGAAACCAGGGAGTAGCCCAGCTTGAGCAGGGCTGTTGAGGAGGGAAAAACAACCCCAGCCTCCCTCAGGGCTGGGCTCGGTCTCTGATGCCCCAATTCTCTCTCTCCATAGTGGATGTGACTCTGGATCCAGACACAGCTTATCCCCATCTCGTCCTGTCCGAGGATCGGAAAAGTGTGGAATGGAGACCCCAACATCGGGATGTACCTGACTACCCCAAGAGATTTGACTGTGTAACCTGTGTGCTGGGCTATGAGGGCTTCATTTCAGGGAGACATTACTGGGAGATAGATGTAGGGGGTGGGACAACTTGGGGTGTGGGAGTAGCCAAAGAGTCTGTGAGCAGGAAGGGATGGATTCACTTTAGCCCTCAGGAGGGGATCTGGGCTGTGGATGAGTGCAGGGGTCAGCACCGAGCCCTCGCCCCTATTGAGATCCCCCTGTCCCTGAGTAAAAGCATCAGGAAAATTGGGATTTACCTGGACTATGAAGGGGGGCGAGTAGCATTCTATGATCTGGTTAGAGAGGACCCATTCTTCACTTTCACAGCCCATTTCTCTGAGAAAGTATTTCCTTTCTTCTTGGTGTATTCTCAAATCACAGTGTGTCTCCGGGGGACTGGGGAATGATTTGCCTATTGCAGTCTGAGGTCTAGCCTCACACCGCTAAGTCTCTGGGGGATTGTCTGCTCCTCAGCAGCTACAGATGCTCTGTCTCCAGGGAGGAAAGTTAGGGCATGTTCACACTGGCAGAGTTATAGCACCTTTGTCCCTCTCTGCATTCCCACCCCTCCTTCTAAATGGAAAAACACCAGGTTAAAGATGAATTCCAGTTCAGGTGAAATGATCACATGTCACTGTAAGACTTCATTACCCACTTGCCACACAGGTATACAGGAAGACTTGCAAGTAAACAGAGCCATTTACAACCAATTGTCCTGGTTAATGGGCGCCATCAAGATTCCAAGCCACCATTAATGGCCCACACTTTGCATAATTACAATGGGACCTAAGAGTTATATTTCATATTTCTAGTTTCAGATACAAGAGTGATACATTTATACAAATAAGATGAACACACACAGTAGATAAGCTTTGTAATGATACCTTACAAAAGACCTTTTGCATGAAGCATATTCTAGTTACATTATATTCATACTCATTAGCATATTTTCCTAACATCATATGGAGTGCACCATCACACCTGCTATGTATGTACTGCAGCGAGGGTGTACCCGGTCCACTCACCATTCTTTGGGGTGTACCATTCATTTGATGGACTGAAAGGACACATTGAAGAGTGCTGGTTGCAACTGCTCCCACACGTTTGCCCATTGGGGAGTATTTCCAGCTCTAGGCTGTGGCCACCTTAAAGCTGGATTTTTCCAGCTTGGCATTCAGGGTGAGTTACATTCTGCAAAGCTGTTAAATTGTCACATACCCAACATCCCAGGGGACATAAGCAGTGACAGCAAATCCAGGAGCTGTGCACCAGCTTTGCGCCACCCCAGGACAGACAGAAGGAGCGTACCACTCTATTGACAGAGGTGATGCTTGCCCAATTAGAGCCCAACCCTATTGGATGGCTCCTCAAGCCAAAACCGCAATAGAAAGGGAGATCAAGGACATGTTACAGATGGGTGTAATCTGCCCCTCTGAGAGTGCATGGGCTTCTCCAATAGTTCTGGTTCCCAAACCAGAGGGGGAAATCCGCTTTTGTGTGGACTACTGTAAGCTAAATGCTGTAACTCGCCCAGAAAACTGTCCAATGCCATGCACAGATGAGCTATTGGAGAAAATGGGATGTGCCCAATTCATCTCCACCTTAGACTTAACTAAGGGGTACTGGCAAGTGCCGCTAGATGACCCCACTAAGGAAAGGTCAGCCTTCATCACCCATGTAGGGCTGCATGAATTTAATGTCCTCCCTTTCGGACTGTGAAATGCACCTGCCACCTTCCAGAGACTGGTAGATAACCTTCTGGCTGGATTTGGAGAATTTGCAGTCGCCTACCTTGATGATGTGGCTATATTCTGAGATTCATGGGCAGAACACCTCCAAACTGTCTTCCAATGCATAAGGGAGGCGGGATTAACCGTTAAGGCAAAAAAAAAAAGTCAAATGGGCCTAAACAGGGTAATGTACCTTCGACACAAGGTGGGTCAAGGAACTATTAATCCCCTACAGGCTAAGGTAAATGCTATCCAAAATTGGCCTGTCCCTAAGTCAAAGAAGCAGGTCCAATCCTTCTTGGGATTGGCCGGGTATTACTGATGATTTGTACCACACTACAGCCAAATTGCCACCCCACTGACAGACCTGACCAGGGAGAAAACCAAATGCAGTTCAGTGGACTGAGAAGTCTCAGAAAGCCTTTAACCAGCTTAAGGAGGCCCTTACATCTGACCCTGTACTAAGGGCCCCGGACTTCGACCAACTGTTTGAACCACAGATGCGTCCAAGCGTGGTATAGAAGTGGTTTTCATGCAGGAAGGACCAGATCAACAATTCCATCCTGTCATGTTTCCTATCAAAAAACTTTCTGAGAGGGAAAGCCACTGGTCAGTCTCAGACAAAGAATGTTATGCCATTGTGTAGGCTCTGGAGAAGCTACGCCCATACATTTGGGGACCGTGTTTCCACCTGAAAACTGCACTGAAGTGGCTTCACTCAGTCAAAGAAACTTAACAAAAAACTTCTTCAGTGGAGTTTAGCTCTTCAAGACTTCGATTTTGAAATACAACACACTTCAGGAGCCTCTAACAAAGTGGCTGATGCACTCTCCTGGGAAGGTTTCCTAGAATCAGCCGGGTAAAAATGTCCCTGCATTCTAAGTCATTGTAGTCCTTAAAATGTAAAAAGTACTGTTTAGAATAATAGAATATCAGGGTTGGAAGGGACCTCAGGAGGTCATCTAGTCCAACCGCCTACTCAAAGCAGGACCTAATCCCAACTAAATCATCCCAGCCAGGGCTTTGTCAAGCCTGACCTTAAAAACCTCTAAGGAAGGAGATTCTACCACCTCCCTAGGTAACCCATTCCAGTGCTTCACCACCCTCCTAGTGAAAAAGTTTTTCCTAATATCCAACCTAAACCTCCCCCACTGCAACTTGAGACCATTACTCCTTGTTCTGTCATCTGGTACCACTGAGAACAGTCTAGATCCATCCTCTTTGGAACCCCCTTTCAGGTAGTTGAAAGCAGCTATCAAATCCCCCCTCATTCTTTTCTTCTACAGACTAAACAATCCCAGTTCCCTCAGCCTCTCCTCATAAGTCATGTGCTCCAGCCCCCAATCATTTTTGTTGCCCTCCGCTGGACTCATTCCAACTTTTCCACATCCTTCTTGTAGTGTGGGGCCCAAAACTGGACACAGTACTTCAGGTGAGGCCTCACCAATGTCAAATAGAGGGGAACGATCACGTCCCTTGATCTGCTGGCAATGCCCCTACTTATACAGCCCAAAATGCCGTTAGCCTTCTTGGCAACAAGGGCACACTGTTGACTCATATCCAGCTTCTCGTCCACTGTAACCCCTAGGTCCTTTTCTACAGAACTGCTGCCTAACCACTCGGTCCCTAGTCTTTACAGTGAATGGGATTCTTCTGTCCTAAGTGCAGGACTCTGCACTTGTCCTTGTTGAACCTCATCAGGTTTCTTTTGGCCCAATCCTCTAATTTGTCTAGGTCCCTCTGTATCCTATCCCTATCCTCCAGCATATCTACCACTCCTCCCAGTTTAGTGTCATCTGCAAACTTGCTGAGAGTGCAGTTCACGCCATCCTCCAGATCATGAATGAAGATATTGAACAAAACCGGCCCCAGGACTGACCCTTGGGGCACTCCGCTTGAAACCGACTGCCAACTAGACATGGAGCCGTTGATCACTACCCGTTGAGCCCGACAATCTAGCCAGCTTTCTATCCACCTTATAGTCCATTCATCCAGCCCATACTTCTTTAACTTGCTGGCAAGAATACTGTTTAGTTCTTCATGTAGTTATTAGAGATGCATGTATCTTATTAACTCTGTTTCCTAAACCTCCAGGAAGAAATCCCAGCTGGTGTGGACCCAACCTGAACAAGGCTGGCCAGCACCATCTGTGATTTGGGGGGGAGGGGCTGATAAATGAAGGGTGGGGTAGCTCCCTTTTATGGACACCCAGCCAGCCAGTTAGCTATAAAGTCCCTCTTGGGGCTGTTCTCTGCTTGCTTTACCTGTAAAGGGTTAAAAAAGTCCCCCAGGTAAAGGAAAGGGAGTGGGCACCTGACCAAAAGAACCAATGGGAAGGCTAGAACTTTTTAAAGTGAGGAAAAAACTTTCCCTTTGTCTCTGTTGTTCTCTGGGAAAGAGGGGAACAGGGAGCAGTTATGCTATGAGAAGCTTTAAGACAGGTATGATCATAGATCATCAGATCATATCTAGAACTACTTATTTGGAACCCCCAGATGCATAAGTAGATCAGAAATGTTTAGAAAGACACAATTAGGTTTATTTCTGTTTATTTCTTATGGCTAGTGAACTCCTCTGTGCTAACCCCAGATGCTTTTGTTTGCTTGTAACCTTTAATCTGAACTCCCAAGAAAACTATTTTGGGTGCTTAATTTTTGGAACTGTGTTTTAAAATCTAGCAAAAGCCTAAGTTCCAGATGTATTTTCTTACTTTTTGTTTTTAATAAAATTTACCTTTTTTAAGGACAGGATTTGATTTTTGGTGTCCCAAGAGGTTTGTGCATATGCTGTTTGATTAAGCGGAGGGGCTGTGAACAGCAGAGAGGCTACAAGAGGGAGTTTGACTTGGAGTTCGCCTGGGGAGAGCCCACTGAGGCGTTCAGCTTGCAGGCTCCTCTGAGTAGTTGCTGCAACAGCTGAGAAAGCTTTTAGAAGGAAGGTGATATGGATGGTGAGCGATCAGCTGTTGTGACCTGCACAGGATGTGCCATGTTTGTCTTTCTTCCACATGACAGAAGCGACTTTGTCTGTACAAAGTGCAAGCTGGTCTCCATTTGGAAGAGAAGGTTCAAGGTCTGGAGAAACAAGTTTCAACCCTGCGTTGTATAAGAGAAAATGAAGATTTCCTGGACAGACATCAGGATATGCTTCTACGGGCACAACATTCTGAAGATTCAGAGCAGGCTTCGCAGTGGGGACAGAAGGACGGTGAAGAAAATTGGCAGCATCTGACCTCCAGAGAAGAAATAGGAGTGTCCATGTACCAGCAATGCAGATACAGGAGAGCAATCGTTTTCATGATATCTCCACAGGTACTAATGCGGAGAGTGGACTAGATGATACATCTGAGGGAAGGGAGCAGAAGGAGACTCCACCGATTGGAAAGCATGAGATGCACTGTCCTAGGGATGGGGGTTCCATGACCACCACTCCCAAGAGAAGGAGGTGGGTTGTGGTGGTCGGGGACTCCCTCCTCAAGGGGACCAAGTCATCTATCTGCCGTCCCTTCCGGGAAAATCGAGAAGTGTGCTGCTTGCCAGGAGCTAGGATTCACGATGTGACTGAGAGACTGCCGAGACTCATCAAGCCTTGGGTCGCTACCCCTTCCTGCTTCTCCACGTGGGCACCAATGATATTGCCAAGAATGACCTTGAGCAGATCACTGCGGACTACGTGGCTCTGGGAAGAAGGATAAAGGAGTTTGAGGCGCAAGTGGTGTTCTTGTCCATCCTCCCAGTGGAAGGAAAAGGCCCAGGTAGAGACCGTTGAATCGTGGAAGTCAATGAATGGCTCCACA
The DNA here is from genome assembly GCF_011386835.1 of Chrysemys picta bellii. Taxonomy (NCBI): domain Eukaryota; kingdom Metazoa; phylum Chordata; order Testudines; family Emydidae; genus Chrysemys; species Chrysemys picta. The sequence continues at coordinate 29,756,501 of NC_088802.1, read as the reverse complement.
GGTGCTGTCGGAGAGAAGGCTTTGAATTCTTTGACCATGAGATGGTGTTCCAAGAAGGAGGAGTGCTAGGCAGAGACGGGCTCCACCTAACGAAGAGAGGGAAGAGCATCTTTGCAAGCAGGCTGGCTAACCTAGTGAGGAGGGCTTTAAACTAGGTTCACCGGGGGAAGGAGACCAAAGCCCTGAGCTAAGTGGGGAAGTGAGGAAGCACGAACAGGAGAGCGCAAGAGCAGGGCACCCCCCCCCCCGGGCGGCCCTGCGCAAGAGGGAAAGTCTCCTGCCTTGTACTGAGAAAGCAGGATGATCAGTGAGTTATCTTAAGTGCCTATACACAAATACAAGAAGCCTGGGAAACAAGCAGGGGGAACTGGAAGTCCTGGCACAGTCAAGGAATTATGATGTGATTGGAATAACAGAGACTTGGTGGGTAACTCACCTGACTGGAGTACTGTCATGGATGGATGTAAACTGTTCAGAAAGGACAGGCAGGGCAGAAAAGGGGGGGGAGTTGCATTGTATGTAAGACAGCAGTATGACTGCTCAGAGCTCCGGTATGAAACTGCAGAAAAACCTGAGAGTCTCTGGATTAAGTGTAGAAGTGTGAGGATTAGTGTGAGGATGTTCCCAGATCTGTGACTGTGATATGAAGAGATCAGGGGATTAGTGTGAGGAGTTTCCCAGAGCTGTGATTGTGCTATGAGGAGATCTGAGGGTTAGTGTGAGGACTTTCCAGAGCTGTGATTGTGATATGAGGAGATCGAAAGGACGAGATCACAGGTAAACTCTCACGCGAATCCCCTGGTCATTACCCAAAGGTCATGACCATAGATGAGGATGGGGTTGTAGAGTGACCTGTAAAACGAGAGCTTCACCCAAGAACTCAGCTCCCGCTTCACCACCATGGATCGGTACATCTCCCGCATCACTGCCACCATCACACCAATCTGCCAGTTGATCTCGTGCTCCCGCTTGCCATCACTCATGAACCAGACCCCTAGATACTTGAACTCGTCCATTAAGGGCAGCTGCTCCCCTCGCACCTGGAGAGAGCAGTCCAGGAGCTGATTGGAGCTGCTGATTCTCAACCCAGCTGCTTCACATTCCAGATGACATAGCTCTGGGGTTCCTTGAAACATGCAAGCCCCTCCATCACAGCAAGGTAGCGATCCTTGGAGGGCTCTTTTGTTTTTGTTTGGTTTGCTATTTAATTTCCTAGTTTTTTTAAATTGAAAAAAGCCCAGGTGGGGAAAGTGATGGTGCCCTGACATTGCTCCTCATTCCCTCTCCCCCTCACAGCCCCCTAGGGGTGTGTGGAGGAGCAGGGTTGGAAGGGGAAGTGATCAGCAGTGCCAGCTGCTTTACGCATCCAGGTCACTTTCCTCATGTGAGTGCAGAAGGTGAGTGCAGGGGTTGGTGGTGCAGTGGGTTAGGAGTGCAGGAGGGGGGTGCAGGGGTTAGGGGCTCAGGAAGGTGTGTTGTACTTAAAGTACTGCACAGGATCTTTTCAGGGGGAATAAGGCAGAACGCCACATTTATTAGTAATACATGTATTCATTAACACTGTATTATATGCATATAATATATTACACTTACACTCTCTCACACACACACACAAACACACTCCGTCTTGTTGTTACCAATTAGTTGCTCCCCTTAACTTCACTGGCCAGGTGAGTTAGATGGGGGAGAGGGTGGAGCCGGGCTTCTGCCGATCCGGATCGATGCTCCCATGTTGACAAGACGAGACCCGGGGTCCTCTGCAAGACACCTCACTTTTATAGCAGCTTTCCTCTTATGCAAATCTATACCAGATTCAAACTCTGTGTCTGTGTCCATTGGTCCTTTGTGCTGCTTTCTTTTGAGTGTTGTCCCAATGCTGCAAAGAGGGTGTTTCCAAAAGAAGGTGCTTGCTTCTAACCCCCGAGGCCGTCAGTATGTCTGCTTGTCTTTAATGAGCCCACTTGACACGTTTTATTGTCCTTGGGTCTGGCTCCCAGCCCCTCTCCAACAGTTGAGGCTGTCTGGAGGTGCTGCCTTCCATGCCTTGCTCATCCACACCTCATTCATTCAACAGGGCAATTGATTAAGAGTGGGGGGGGGGGGGGGGAGAGAGAGCTCTTGTTCTACTGCTAGCAAACAGAAATTTTTCTTCTATCTTATTCTATCCTTAGGGGCTATAATATTATACCAAGGGCAATGCAAAGTTTCTAAATGAGGGTTTGATACAAAGTTCCATGAAAACAGAGGTCACACGTGGGTAGACCCACCACAAGGTTATATGAAGAGGCACAATGTAAAGACATATGAAAATTATCAGAGATTGATCTACAGGTGGTGCAGGTGTTGGGGCACAGGGGGCACAGTGCAGCACAAGGTAAGTGTGGTAATACACCATATATCATGCCACCCTTACTTCTCCACTGCTGCTGACGACGGCACTGCCTTCAGAGGTAGGCACCCAGCCATCAGCTGCCACTTTCCAGCCCCTGCCAAGCCAGTGCTTAATTTGTGCTGGGGCTTGCTGGTGGTGGGGCTGTGGACAAGCACCTCTTTCAATACAAATTAAGCACTTGGGGGAGATAGCGGGGCCTTGGGGGGGATGCTGGGGAGCCCATGGGGGCCAGAGGTGCTGGCGTAGCATTAAAAATTGCTATCCAACATAATTTGCTACCAATAGCAGTTACTGATAAATAAGAACAGGAGTACTTGTGGCACCTTAGAGACTAACAAATTTATTAGAGCATAGGGTTTCGTGGGCTACTGCATATGCATCCGAAGAAGTGGGCAGTAGCCCACGAAAGCTTATGCTCTAATAAATTTGTTAGTCTCTAAGGTGCCACAAGTACTCCTGTTCTTTTTGAGGATACAGACTAACACTGCTGCTACTCTGAAACCTGATAAATAAGGTTGTTTGCTGACTTGTTCTAATTTTCTACCTTTTGCCGTTCCCATCTTCTGGTACAGGTGTAGTGAATTGTAACCAGTGAGGGTACCTCTGTCACCTCTCACCTTTCTCGTCCTCTGGTCCAGGGGTAGCAAATTCTGAGTGATGGGTTACATCTGTCATAAGTTGCTACCTCTCACATTGTAGGACTCTATGGGTTGCATTTGGCCCATGGGCCCTACTTTGGCCATCACTGGCTACACTAACTTTCTTTTATATGCGACAAAGGTTGTCTAAAGAAAGAACTTGACAGTGGTGGGGGCAGGGCTGTCCTTACCCATATGCAAAGTATGCAGCTGCCTAGGGCACCAGGAAATTTGGTGCACCAAATTTCCTGGTGCCCTGCGCAGCTGTGTGCTGCTCCAGCCCCTGCTCTGGCTCTTCCCCAGGGCCCCCGCCCCTGCTCTGCCTCTTCCTGCCCCTGCTCTGCCCCAGCCCCGCCCCACTCCCCTGAGCTCTGCAGCAGGGCCAGGCCTGCACTCACTGGTGGCGGGAAGTGCAGCGACCTGGCCCCAGCCGCGCTGCGGGTGAGTGCTGGGGGTGGTTCCCCCTGTCCCCCATGCCAGCCCTGCCCCCCCACGGAGGCCTGGGACCAGCCCCCCACCCACTTCCTCCCCTGCAGGGGCCTGGCCCCCCCCCGTGAGGGGGCTGCGTAGGGCCCCAGAATAGCTAGGGACAGCCCTGGGTGTGGGATGGAAGCATAAAGTCTTCAGCTGCCAAACGACCCTGCCTGGTATACATATGTATTAATTACCTCTTAATAGCGTGAGGTCATTCAAATATTATTTATTATGCAGCTTATACATATTTTTGATGCGTATTAAAATATAAATTAAATAGCACAATGACATGCATCTGCACAATGATAACAAAGGTAAATGATGAAGTGCTAAAAGTAATGAAAATAACATTTTAAAAAGTAATCAATTAAAAGGAGCAAAAGTATATTTTAAATGGATTACAAGAAAGGGAGAGCAATTCAGGGAACCCCAGCAACAGATAAGACAAATTTGTGAACTGTGTCCTGCAGCAGACAGAGAAGAGTGGCAATGACTAGGCACTGGGATGCCTGTGCCTTTGAGAGCCCAGCCCTGGAAAACCCTTTGCTGACTCATTTGCGCAAGCAGGCATAGCGTTCACAGAAACTTCATCTCGGTTCTGCTTCCTGCGTCCCTTGTTGCAGGCAGAAGCTGCATGCTGCGAGGTAAGGAGGGGGCTGCTGGAGAACAGCCCGGGGAGAAATAAAACGCTTAAGATAGAAATGGGGGGGCAAAGGGAGCCACGGGGGAGAAACAGGCTGGAAGCTGGCAGGGGGGTGGGGAGGGGCTGGCCGGGGGGTGGGGTGGGGCAGACAGGGTCTGAGGGAAGCGTGGGCAGGGGAGCTCCCAGTCCCTGCTTACCAGGGCTGCCTACAGCCAGTGATGAGCTGCCAAAAATCTTAACAACTGGTTCCCTCCTCCTCACCTCACGAGGGGGTTGTGGTCCGCCCCCGCCCCCCGGGACTCCCGCTCCATCCAACTCCTCGCGTTCCTTGACGCCCCCCCCCGGACACCTGCTCCAGCCACCCCCCTTCCCTGTCCCCTGACTGCCCCCTGCCACCCCATCCAACCCCTCCTATCATTCCTGATGGCCCCCAGGGACCCCTGCCCCTGACTGCCCCCCACTGCCCCATCCAACCCCTACTCCTTCCTGACTGCCCCCGGGACCCTTGCCCCCATTCAATGCCCCTGTTCCCTGCCCTCTGACTGCCCCGACCCCTATCCACCCGACCACCATCACCCCGAACTCCCCTGCCCTCTATCCAACACCTGCTCCCTTACCCTGCTGCCTAAAGGTGGCTGGCGGCGCTACAGCTGCGCTGTGGGGCCGCTGGACTGGGCTCGGGCCAGGGCCAGAGCTGCAGGGCCACTGGGCTGGGGCCGGAGCCGGTTGGCCGCTGGGCCTGGGCCAGGGCGAGGCTGGAGCAGGTCGGCCGCTGGGCCGGGCCGCGCCTCCCTGGAACCTTCCTCATGCCCCCCCACCCCAGCTCACCTGCACGAAGCCGCTGCTTGCTTTTCAGCCCTCCTAGGCTTCCCACACAAACAGCTGATGCGCGGGAAGCAGGGGAGGGGGAGGAGAAAACGGGTGGAGCGTTCAGGGAAGGAGCAGAGGTGAGCTGGGGCTGGGGGCAGGGCGGAGAGCTGCCGGAGCTTTACTGGTTGTTAAATTTAAAAGCCCTTTTAGAACCAGTTGTCCTGTGTGGGACAACTGGTTCTAAAAGGGCTTGTAAAGTTAACAACCCGGTTCCCGTGAACCGGTGCAAACTGGCTCCAGCTCACTACTGCCTACAGCTGTTGTGAGAGCGCTGGACCCCATGCCGCTGTAGCTGCAGGGGAGGCGGCTGCATGGCGCTCCCCACAGAGTCCAGTGCCCGAGCTCTGGGACCCCGATCCGCACTGGGAGGGGAGCACGGATGCAAGCCTGGAACAGGCAGACTGGCTGAGAGGCTGGGGACCATGGTGCGCAAGACCATGCCATGCCGCCTGTCTGCCCAGCGCTGAGACCACGCTGGGGCTGGGGGCGCTCCAACGGCACCGCCCGCCCAGCATTAGGGCTGGAGGTGCTCTGGCCATGACCCCAGCCAGCTGCAAATGGCACAGACTGAGGAATTTCTCTCTCCAGTCTCCTCCCCACTGCTCCTAGATGCCACTTCCGTTGCCCTAAAATAATGAAGGGGAGAGGGGGAAATGAAGAAAAACAACTGAAACTCTAGGTTTTTTGCCGCCCCAAGCAAAAAATTTTGCCGCCCCAAGCTCTGAGAGCCGGAATGCTGCCTGAGCAAAAAAAAAAAAAAAAAAAAAAAAAAAGGATGGCCGGAATGCCACCCCTGGACATGTGCTGCCCCAAGCACGTGCTTGGTTTGCTGGTGCCTAGAGTCGGTGACCGGTCCTGATTCTGATGAGGCTGATCATCCTGGCAAATAAATGCATTAATCTCTAAGGTGCCACAAGTACGCCTGTTCTTTTTTCATCCTGGCAATGAGACACAGACAGAATATCACTCTGGCCAGATCTGTACTACAAAATTAAGTCGACCTAACTTACATCAGCATACAACTGGCATAGTAATTGCATTGCTCTCTTCTTGTCTGGCACAATTAATATTTCATTAAAGCGGAAAGGGTTCAACAAGTGAGAATCACTCATAAGTCCAGAATATCTCAGAGTCTAGTGGTTAGGTCATTTCAAAGATGGCAAAGCTGAGGTAAGCAATAAGAACAGCCATACTGAGTCAGACCAATGGTCCATCTATGGTCATCTTTTTATGACTGGAAAAAGGCTAATGTAGTGCCCATCTTTAAAAAAGGGAAGAAGGAGGATCCGGGGAACTACAGGCCAGTCAGCCTCACCTCAGTCCCTGGAAAAATCATGGAGCAGGTCCTCAAGGAATCAATTATGAAACATTTAGAGGAGACGAAAGTGATCAGGAACAGTCAGCACGGATTCACGAAGGGGAAGTCGTGCCAGACTAACCTAATTGCCTTCTATGATGAGATAACTGGCTCTGTGGATGAGGGGAAAGCAGTGGATGTGTTATTCCTTGACTTTAGCAAAGCTTTTGATACGGTCTCCCACAGTATTCTTGCCACCAAGTTAAAGAAGTATGGGCTGGATGAATGGACTGTAAGGTGGATAGAAAGCTGGCTAGATCGTCGGGCTCAACGGGTAGTGATCAATAGCTCCATGTCTAGTTGGCAGCCGGTTTCAAGCGGAGTGCCCCAAGGGTCGGTCCTGGGGCCGGTTTTGTTTAATATCTTTATTAATGATCTGGAGGATGGTGTGGACTGCACTCTCAGCAAGTTTGCAGATGAAACTAAACTAGGAGGCGTGCTAGATACACTAGAGGGTAGGGATCGGATACAGAGGGACCTAGACAAATTAGAGGATTGGGCCGAAAAAAACCTGATGAGGTTCAACAAGGACAAGTGCAGAGTCCTGCACTTAGGACAGAAGAATCCCATGCACTGCTACAGACTAGGGACCAAATGGCTAGGTAGCAGTTCTGCAGAAAAGAACCTAGGGGTCACAGTGGACGAGAAGCTGGATATGAGTCAACAGTGTGCTCTTGTTGCCAAGAAGGCTAACGGCATTTTGGGCTGTATAAGTAGGGGCATTGCCACCAGATCGAGGAACGTGATCGTTCCCCTTTATTCGACATTGGTGAGGCCTCATCTGGAATACTGTGTCCAGTTTTGGGCCCCACACTACAAGAAGGATGTGGAAAAATTGGAAAGAGTCCAGCGGAGGGCAACAAAAGTGATTAGGGGGCTGGAGCACATGACTTATGAGGAGAGGCTGAGGGAACTGGGATTGTTTAGTCTCCAGAAGAGAAGAATGAGGGGGGATTTGATAGCAGCCTTCAACTACCTGAAGGGGGGTTCCAAAGAGGATAGAGCTCGGCTATTCTCAGTGGTGGCAGATGACAGAACAAGGAGCAATGGTCTCAAGTTGCAGTGGGGGAGGTCCAGGTTGGATATCAGGAAAAACTATTTCACTAGGAGGGTGGTGAAACACTGGAATGCGTTACCTAGGGAGGTGGTGGAGTCTCCTTCCTTGGAGGTTTTTAAGGCCCGGCTTGACAAAGCCCTGGCTGGGATGATTTAGCTGGGAATTGGTCCTGCTTTGAGCAGGGGGTTGGACTAGATGACCTCTTGAGGTCCCTTCCAACTCTGATATTCTATGATTCTATCTAGCCCAGGATCCTGTCTTCCCACAGTGGCCAGTGGGAATGAGCAGTGCTTTAGAGGGAATGAACAGAACAGGGCAATTTTGGATGATGCATCCCCTCTCATACAGTCCCAACTTCTGGCAGTTGGAGGTTTACCACAGCAAGACAGTAGCAGAGCCAGAGCTCAGACCCAAGAGAGCTTGCTCCACATACACTGTTTGCTAGACTACGCTGTGCTCAGTGCACTTTCAGTCACTGTGGAGAAGATTTACATACTAGACAGAGTCAAGTTTTGCTCTCATGCACAGCACTGCAAATCAGAAATCAACTCCACTGAAGTTAGTCTCTTTGTTCCAGATTTACATTGGTGTAGCTGAGAGGAGAATCTGGCCCATAAAATATAGATGGCAAAAGTCTTTGATATATCCAAATCAGTACAGTGTTTATCTATTACAACTCCTATCCATGCTATAGACACAGGATGGAGAGAGAAAAACATATCGCGGATGAATGAATAGAGGATAGAACTGGAGTATTGTGTCCAGATCTGGGCATCACATTTCAGGAAAGATGTGGAGAAATTAGGAGAAAGCCAGAGGAGAACAACAAAAATTATTAAAGGTCTAGAAAACACAACCTATGAGGGAAGATTGAAAGAATTTAGTTTGTTTAGTCTGGAGAAGAGAAGACTGAGAGGGGAAATAACAGTTTTCAAGTACATAAAAGGTTGTTACAAGATGGAGGGAGGTAAATTGTTCTCCTTAACCTCTGAGGATAGGACAAGAAGCAATGGGCTTAAATTGCAGCAAGGGAAGTTTAGGTTGGACATTAGGAAAAACTTCCTATCTGTCAGGGTGGTTAAGCACTGGAATAAATTGCCTAAGGAGGCTGTGGAATCTCTGTGATTCAAGATTTTTTTAAGAACAGGTTAGACGAACACCTGTCCGGGATCATCTAGCTCTCTCTGAGGCATCCTTCGACATGCTATAAAAACTCCAGGGCCCAGTGGGGGGAAAGGGGAGGCTTGGGGCAGGGTCCAGGGGCCTTGTGGGACTTGAGCCACCTCTGCGTGGCGGGGTCCAGGGAGGGAGCGCCGGCTCCGCCCTCTAGCTCACCTCAGCAGGACACCCAGCCTGTCTGGGTTGGAGGGAAGGGGGGTGTGCAACCAAAAATTAATAACTCTAACTTTGAAAACAGCTTAGGGTGCAGGTGTAGCTACGAGCTGTAGTGCAGGCATGGGGGTAGCTCAGGGTGCAGGCAGGGGGTAGCTAGGGGCTATGTGCAGGGAGGAGAGTAGCTCAGCGTGTGGGGAGCGGGTGGGCAGGAGGGTAGCTCGGTGCAGGGAGGGGATAGATGGGGCAGTCTGCAGGCAGGGGGTAGCTCACGATGCAGGCAGGGAAGTACCTCAGGGTGCACGGAGGGGATAGCTAGGGGCTGTGTGTGGGCAGGGGGTATTTCAGGGTGAAGGGTGGGGGTAGCTAGGGGTTGTGTGCCAGCAAGTGGGTAGTTCAGGGTGTAGGCATGCGGTAGCTAGGGCTGTGTGCGGGCAGGGAGTAGCTCAGGGAGCAGGTACCTTGAGGTTGTGTGCTGGCAAGTGGGTAGCTCAGGGTGCGGGGAGGGAGAAAGTAGGGGCTGTGTGTGGGCAGGGGGTAGCTCAGGGCGCAGGGAGTGGGATACCTGGGGCTGTGTGCAGGTGGGGGGTAGCTCAGGGTGCAGGGAGGGGGTAGCTTGGGGCTGTGTGTGGGCGAGGGGGTAGCTTAGGGTGCAGGGAGGGAGAAACTAGGGGTTGTGTGTAGGTAGGGGGTATACCAGGGTGCAGGGATGGGGAAGCTAGGGGCTGGGTGCGGGCAGGTGGTTGTTAGGGACAGTGTGTGGGCAGGAGTAGCTCAGGATGCAGGGAGGGGGTACCTGGGGCTGTGTGCAGCCAGGGGAGTAGCTCAGGGTGCAAGGAGAGTGTAGCTAGGGGCTGTGTGTAGGCAGGGGAGTAGCTTAGGGTGCAGGCAGTGGGTAGCTAGGGGCTGTGTGTAGGCAGGGGAGTAGCTTAGGGTGCAGGCAGTGGGTAGCTAGGGGCTGTGTGTAGGCAGGGGGTAGCTCAGGTTTCTGGGAGAGGGTAGCTCAGGGTGCAGGGAGAGTGGTACTAGAGTCTGTGTGAAGGCAGGGGGGTAGCGCAGGGTGCAGGGAGGGGGTGCTAGGGGCTGTGTGAAGGCAGGGGGTAGCTCAGGTTGCAGGGAGGGGGGCTATTAGGGGCTGTGTGCTGGGAGGGCTCCCCTGCGGACCATGTTCCTGGAAGGGTCTGCCAGCCATGGAGCTGGGTGCCCCCGCCCAGGTGGCTCTTTCTGGCTGGGAGCTGAGGAGCAGCTTTAACCTGGGGCACCAGCAGGAGAGGAGGGAATGCTTCTGCTGCATGCACCAGCCAGAGCAGAAGATGCTCTGCACTGCCAGGCTCTGGCTTCCTGCCTCACACCTGGCTTGGGGGCGGGGAGAGGAGATGGGGTGGGGAGGTGTGCCGCTGCCCCCGGGAGTGCCATGATCTTGCGCTGCAGTTTGGGGTAGGGAGCAATGCTCTCCATTTCCCCAACTCTGCCCTTGGGCTCAGGGTTTCTGCCCCACAGGGAGCACCAGGGTTCGGGGCTTTGGGATTCAGCCCCATGCTGGGGATCGGGGCTTCAGCGCCACTAGGGGTGCCGGGGATCAAGGCTGCAGGCATGGGGCCCTGCAGCCCACTTGAAAGGGCTCGCAGTCCCCCAGGTAGCCATGTTCCCCCAGTTGGGAACCGCTGATCTAGGTAATACTTAGTCCAGCATTGAGTGCAGGGGACTGGACTAGATGACTTCTCGAGGCTGCTTCCAGTCCTGTGATTCTGTGAAATCCTAGCTGTACTTTTACTGCAATCTCCTTAGAGTAGCTATTGCATTGGCCTCTTGTTTGTACAGCACCAAGCACATCGTAGTAATAATAATATTAATGATAATAAAATAATTAAAAGTGGGCTGTTGATTAGTCACAGTTAACGCACGCGATTAAATCAAAAATTAAATCACAATTTTAAAAATTGCAATTAATCGCACTTTTAATCGAACTGTTAATAGAATACCAATTGAAATTTATTAAATATTTTGGGATGTTTTTCTACATTTTCAAATATATTGATTTAAATTACAACAGAGAATACAAAGTGTACAGTGTTCACTTTATATTATTCTTTTTTATTACAAATATTTGCACAGTAAAAATGACAAACAAAGAAATAGTATTTTTTAATTCACCTCATAGAAGTTCTGAAGTGCAATCTCTTTATCGTGAAAATGCAAGTTACAAATGTAGAGTTTTGTTTTGTTTTGTTACATAACTGTACCCAAAAAGAAAACCAACCTCTGTTTGTCAGAAGCTGGGAACGGGAGTCAGGGAATGGATCACTTGATGATTACCTGTTCTGTTCACTCTCTCTGGGGCATCTGGCACTGGCCACTGTCTGAAGACAGGATACTGGACTAGATGGACCCTTGGTCTGATCCAGTATGGCCGTTCTTATGTTCTAAAACAATGTAAAGCTTTAGAGCCTACAAGTCCACACATTCCTACTTCTTGTTCAGCCAATCACTCAAACAAGTTTGTTTACATTTACGGGACATAATGCTGCCTGCTTCTTATTTACAATGTCACCTGGAAGTGAGAACAGGCGTTTGCAGCCAGCATTGCAAGGTATTTACGTGCCATATATGCTAAACATTTATATGCCCCTTCATGCTTCGGCCGCCATTCCAGAGGACATGCTTCCATGCTGATGACACTTGTTTAAAAAAAAAAAAAGTGTTAATTAAATTTGTGACCGAACTCCTTGGAGGGGAGGGGATTTATGTCTCCTGCTCTGTTTTACCCGCATTCTGCCATATATTTCATGTTATAACAATCTTGGATGATGATCCAGCACAGATTTGACAAAGTGCAAAGAAGGTACCAATGTGAGATTTCTAAATATAGCTACAGCACTTGACCCAAGGTTTAAGAATCTGAAGTGCCTTCCAAAATCTGAGAGGCATAAGGTATGGACCATGCTTTCAGAAGTCTTTTAGAAGAACAACAATCCAATGCTGAAACCACAGAACTGAACCACCAAAAAAGAAAGTCAACCTTCTGCTGATGGCATCTGACTCAGGTGATGAATATGAGTCAGTCTGCACTGCTATGGATCATTCTCGAGCAGAACCCGTCATCAGCATGGATGCATGTCCTCTGGAAGAGTGGTTGAAGCATGAAAGAACATATGAATCTTTAGCGCATCTGGCACGTAAATATCTTGCGATGCTGGCTACAACAGTGCCATGTAATCACCTGTTGTCACTTTCAGGTGACATTGTAAACAAGAAGCAGGCAGCATTATGTCCCGTAAATGTAAACAAACTTGTTTATCTGAGTGATTGGCTGAACAAGAAGTAGGAATATGTGGACTTGTAGGCTCTAAAGCTTTACATTGTTTTATTTTTGAGTGCAGTTATTTTTTTGTACATAATTCTACATTTGTAAGTTCAACGTTCATGATAAAAAGATTGCACTGCATTATTTGTATTAGGTGAATTGAAAAACCCTATTTCTTTTGTTTTTTACTGTGCAAATATTTGTAATCAAAATAATAATATAAAGTGAGCACTGTACACTTTGTATTCTGCGTGGTAATTGAAATCAATATATTTGAAAATGTAGAAAACATCCACAAATATTTAAATAAATGGTATTGTATTATTCTTTAACAGTGCAATTAATCATGATTAATTTTTTTAATCACTTGACAGCAGGGTGGATTTGATTTAAATCACTAGTCAGGAAGACTTGATTCAATCATGGATTTCTACATAAAAGTGCATTCTTGTTGGTTGTTATAACCTTAATACATATTCTTCACAACTCCGAGATAGATGTAGGTTTCATTTTTAGAAGGTACACACTATACATTTTTTAAAGTGATTTGTTTTGAAAACTTTTCAGATTAGCTTTACAGCTATATCAGAAAATGAATGATTGTTTTGTTATTTCATTTACCAGGTAATGGAAGCAGTTCACCTCCCAATGACTTCATAAATATCTATCTCCAATTCAACAGGTTAATCATTAATATTTGGAGGATTTCCTTGCCATGCTGTATTAGGAGGAGAACATCACCAGACAGACATTTAAATTGTTTTATTTAACTAAAACAACAACATTATGTATTCTGGATTTTTTTCTTCAATGGCAAACATACAATATTTTAACAAAACAAGCATTTGAGTTTAGTTAAACATTCAAGTTTTTTAAAATCAGGTTTGTTTTTGTTAAAATTGTTTTTAACTAAAATAGTTAAATGAATTACTTAAACAAAAATTAAATCAACTCTGTCAGCCAGGTCAACATGAGATACTTAAAATATTGGCTTCTGTAGCGAACTCATTCGTGTTCACCTTCATTTTCCTGTTTGTTCATAATCTGGAAAAGCAAAACAAGCTTTCCTGCTTTTTCAGGTCCCAAACGATTTCTCAATTTGGAATGAATTAGCCCAAAGGAAGAAAATATTGTTTCTACACCGGCAGAAGAAGCTACTGCTGTTTAAAGTGAAATTATCACTTCAACAGTCTCTGAATCCAAGTGCTTAAGTGACTTCCACCAGTTCACTGGTGTGACTTTCTTTAAAACATCATCAGCACACATATATTTCTTGAATGGTTCACCCTTCGCTCTGAAGTTTATTATAGCTGGTGTTGATGACACTAGGCCTATGTGAACCAAAGTGCCGGCACAGAGGCCCGAGGACAGCAACACTGGCATTATGGAGGGATGATTGCTGGATGTCCATGTCATAGTCCACTCCTCTTCTTCAGCAGTTGAGGTTTGACCCTGGTACCGAGTATTGAGAATATTTGCAAGAAAATGAGCTGAAGATGGTGCTTGTCCCATTTGTTTTTTTAATGCTTGTAATTTATCTCTGTCATTGCATATTTCTCTTTTTAAGATCTCACTCAGTTCCATCCAAATTTCAACAGCATCAGCAAAAACAGCTATTTCCCTGCATTTTGTTCAACGCTACAGAAATAGGCTTCAGGGTACTCAGCATGTGTTCAACATTTCTCTTAAGCCCAATGTTGAGAACTTTGGCTGTGACAGTGCCATCTATTTTTTCACGATTTTGTTCACAAACAGAAGCCCAGACAGTTCTGTCTCTGCTTTAGAGAGAGAAGGGCCTGGCTGCCTGGAGCTGAGAGGTACCTGAGGGAAGCAGGGCTGGAGGAAGGCTAAAGGAGCTAGGGAGCTCTGGCCTGGGAAAAACCCCAGGCTGCAGTCCTAGAGCAAGGCCAGCTAGGTACCGGGGGTGCAAAGGGACAGCCCTGGGTAGGCAGAGGCAGCAGGTCCAAACCCCCCTTGCCAGTGATGAGTGGCTGATACTGCAGTCTGCCCCAGGGAGCGGGGGCTTGATGGTGACTGGCAGTGGCTTGGTACTGAGGTGAGGAGGGGATAGTGGGTGGGGGTTCCCCAGGGAGGGGAGACCCAGATCTGTGGGGTACTGCTGGGGGCAGTGCCTCTGTTTAACCCAGGAACATTTAGCTCTAGGGGAAGAATTGGTGGACAAAGTGACAGAGGCTGAGGACCCAAATAGCGTTTTAGATAAAATCATCAAACCGACAGATAAATGTTTAATGCAAAATGTTGAACGTCTTCTTCGTTCAGCAAATTACAAAATCTTGCTAAGAAAAAACACTAACAGAGCGTGTTTTGGGAACAAAACAGGCTGTGTTGTAAAATAAAATGTCAGTTAAAAATAACAGTGTAAAACGTGTTTTTATGGAGTTCAAGGGATGTGGGGTTTGTCAAAAGGGCAGTAGGTTGCCCCCATAGTATATGCGCTGTTAGGTTACAGTTTGTCAACAACAACAAAAGGTATATGAATGGTAGGGTTATCATATTTAACAAATAAAAAAAGAGGACCCTCCATGGGGCCCTGGCCCCACCCATTTCCCACCCCCAGCCCCGCCCCAACTCTGCCCCTTCCCCGCCCCAACCCCACCCTAACTCCGCCCCCTCCTCCCTCCCACTCCCAGCCACGCGAAAAGGGCTGCCCGAGCACTACCAGCTTCACGGTTTGCTGGGCAGCCCCCAGACCCTGCGCCCCCGGCCAGCGCTTCCCCAGCACAGCTGGAGCCCGGGAGGGGAAGTGCCCAGCGGGGGCGCAGGGTCTGGAGGCTGCCCGGCAAACCGTGAAGCCAGTAGCGCTTGGGCTTCGGGCAGCCCCTATGTCTCCGGACCCTGCGCCCCCGGCTGGGCACTTCCTCTCCCGGGCTCCGGCGGCGCAGGGTCCGGAAGCATGGGGGCTGCCCGAAGCCCGTAGCGCTCGGCTCTTAAACAGAGCCGAAGAGTCAGGGAAGGAGCAGAGCCGCCGCGGCCGGAGGCTCTGCTCCTCCCCTGACTCTTCGGCTCTGTTTAAGAGCCGAGCTGCCCAAGCGCTACCGGCTTCGGGCAGCCCCCATGCCTCCGGACCCTGCGCCGCTGGAGCCCGGGAGGGGAAGTGCCCATAGCGCTCGGGCAGCTTGGCTCTTAAACAGAGCCGAAGAGTCAGGGGAGGAGCAGAGCAGCCGCGGGAGGGGAAGTGCCTGGCCGGCATTTTCCCGGACATGTTCGGCTTTTTGGCAATTCCCCCTGGACGGGGGTTTGATTGCCGAAAAGCCGGACATGTCCAGGAAAAACCGGATGTATGGTAACCCTAATGAACGGCCTTTTCCGCTAACAAAGGCCCAACCACCTCACCCAGGGCTCTGTCTTCATATAGGCTTGCCTTTTAAAGTGTTTATTGCTTTACAAAACTTAATATAACTTTCACTTGTATTTGTTAAAAAGCAGGCAAAGAAGCAGCCTTCTTATCTCTGATCTACTGGCTTACAGAGGTTGTTTTTGCTGACAGCTGCTTTGCTGCAAAAGCCTGCTGTCCTTACTAAAAAAAGAAAAAAAAATGCCAGTGATAGCCTGAAACCTAGGGGAAAACTTTTATAAACAGGCTTTCTGTGTTTTTAAGCCTGGGTTGTTTCTGCAGACTTACATTTTCTTGAAACACCTATGCCTAAGGGACTAAATGAAGGTCTGGGTCTTCAGGTAGGCTTGTCTTTTTAAGTGTTTATTCCTTTCCAAGCCTTTCATCTCTCTTGGTTAAGAAGTGGGGATGTGTCTTAGGTTTGTCTTTTTAAGTCATTATACCTTTGCAAAACTAAATGTAACTTTAACATGTGTTTGTTAAAAAGCAGGTAAAGAAGCAGATTCCTTCTCTGTGATCCACTGACTCCCAGAGGCTGCTTTGCTAACAGGAGCTTTGCTGCAAAAGCCTGTTTCACATTGTGCTTACTAAAAAACTAACACCTGTTAGTCTAAAACCTAGGAGAAAACTTTTAAAATTTGCTGGTTACTAAAAGCTTATGGTTTTAAATTTTATAAAAGATAAACTTGTCTTTTCAAGTGTTTATTCCTTTACAAGCCTTTTACTTCTATTTGTTAAAAAGTGGGGGAAGAAGCAATCTTCTTCTCTCTAATCCACTGGTTTACAAAATAAAGGGTATATAAACTGTTACTAAAAACCTGGGGTTTTAAACCTAAGGTGCTTCTGCCTGCTCCTTTTTTTATTACAACACATACAAAAGGGATGTGTCTTAGGTTTGTCTTTTCAAGTTATTATAAAGCAAAGCTTTATTCCTTTGCAAAACTTAATATAACTTTAACTTGTGTTTGTTAAAAAGTTTGGGAAAGAAGCAGCCTTCTTATCTCTGATCCACTGACTCACAGAGGCTGCTTTGCTAACAGGCGCTTTGCTGCAGCTTCACATTGTTTTTACTAAAAAAAAATAACCCCTGTTAGTTTAAAACCTAGGGGGAAACTTTTTAAAATTGTTTGTTACTAAAAGCTTATGGTTTTAACTTTTATAAAAATCCCTCTGCCTGCTCTTTTTCATTGAAACACTTATGCCAAGGGGGTTAAATAAAGAAATGTGTCTTCATTTAGGCATGTCTTTTCAAGTGTTTATTCCCTTAAAAGCCCTAATATAACGTCCACCTCTATTTGTTAAAAAGTGGGGGAAGAAGCAATCTTCTTCTTCTTTCTAATCCACTGGTTTACAAAATAAGGGGTGTATAAACTGTTACTAAAAACCTGGGGTTTTAAACCTGGGTGCTTCTGCCTGCTCCTTTTTTATTACAACACATACAAAAGGGATGTGTCTTTTCAAGTCACTATACCTTTGCAAAACTTAATGTAACTTTAACATGTGTTTGTTAAAAAGCAGGTAAAGAAGCAAACTCCTTCTCTGTGATCCACTGACTCACAGAGGCTGCTTTGCTAACAGGAACTTTGCTGCAAAAGTAGGGTTACCATATGTCCGGGTTTCCCCGGACATGTCCGGCTTTTGGGTCTTTAAATAGCCGTCCGGGGGGGAATTTGTAAAAAGCTAAAAATGTCCGGATATTTAAAGACCCAAAAGCGCTGACAGGGCAGCCGCGCCGGGGGAACTGCGGCAAGCCGGCGCCGCTGGCGCCACTCACCTTTCCTCCCTGGGGCAGCGCGCGGCTGAGAGCTCCCGGCGCGGCGGTGTCAGTCCATAGGGCCCGCCACCCGGCCGGCAGGAGCCTGCAGAGCACAGCCCTGCCCCTGCCCTGGCACACAGAGAGGCAGCGAGGAGGTCTCGCTCCCCTGCTTGCTGCAGCGGGGCGGAGCCTGTAGACTCGGGCAGAGAGACCCCCTGCCCCCTCCCCTTGACCCGACTCAACTGTAGGAAGGAGCCAGAGGGACTGGGAGGGACCTGTCTTCTGGATGCTTCCTGGGAGCCACTCCAGGTAAGCACTGCTGGGCTCACCTGGCCCCCTGGCAGGTCCCTCTGGGGGCTTCCCTCAGCCCCACTGCCCTCAGCCCCCACCCTGACCCTGTTCCCTCAGCCTACCCCGCAGTGTCCCCCCTGTGCCCCCACCCTCAATCCACTGCCCTCAGCCCCCCTGAACCTGTTCCCTCTGCCTCCCCCACAGTCCCTCCCCTCCCCCAGATCATCTCACCTGACCCACTGCCCTAAGCCCCCACCCTGACCCTGTTCCCTCAGCCTCCCCCGCAGTGTCCCTCCTGTACCCCCCACTGTCAATCCACTGCCCTCAGCCCCCCTGAACCTGTTCCCTCTGCCTCCCCCACAGTCCTTCTCCCCTCCCTCCCCCTCCCCCCCCCGATCATCTCACCCTGCATTAGGGTGATCGGATGTCCCGATTTTATAGGGACAGTCCCGATATTTGGGATTTTTTCTTGTATAGTTTCCTATTACCCCCGACCCCCGTCCCGATTTTTCACCCTTGCAATCTGGTCTCCCTACCCTGCATGGATGTGGAAATCTGTCCCAGATTCCAGGCTGTCGTTAGCCCCTGGGGTAAAAGATCAGCAGAGGTTTCCAAAGGGAAGTTTGCAGCCTTTGCTCAGACCCAAACATTTTCACTTAAAAAAAAAAATACCCAAACCCATCCTGACACCCATCTGCTCTGTCCAGATTTGCTGTTATCCCTGTTGAAGCCAAAGTGGTTTGAAAAATTAAAAATCCATGACACCATTGAGTTGCTTCCCCGTGTTGCTCCTTAATCTGATGGACTTGCCGATAATGAATAAAGATGAATGGCCTGGGAGCAATGTGTCAGGCAGACAGTTTGTCAAGTAGGAAAGTGAACGCTGAAGCCCTCACAAAATGCAGAGGCTTTTCTTAACCTGAGCACTGAAAAAGAGCCAGATACCCCTGCATGGATTTGAAAGTGACAAGAGCCTAGCAACTGACCAGAGCAGCGACAGGTTTGAAGTGACGAGGAGGGTCTGTGTCATGAAGTCTGCATTTCCACTGAGAACTCTTCCATCACCAGGGTAGCACTGGTGCAGGTCCGCCGCCCGGCACAGCAATGCTGAGAGGTGCCAGTGTAGACCCGACCCACTGCCCTCAGCCCCCACCCCGTTCCCCCTGTTCCCTCAGCCTCCCCCGCAGTTCCCCCTGTACCTCCCACCCCGAACCCACTGCCCTCAGTCTCTGCCCCCATTCCAACAGCCTCCTCCACAGTCCCCCTGCTCCCCCCAACCCACTGCCCTCAGCCTTGCCCTACCCCAAATCTCTTCTTCAGCCTCCCCTGTCATCCCACTCCCATCACTCCCCCTGCTGTCCCACCCCCTCAACTTGCCCCATTCCAGTCCTGCTCACCTCTGTCTCATCCCCCTCCAGACCCTGTCCCTCTCCCCAACCCCCCAACCTTCCCCAACCCAGCCCCATTGTCTCCCCCGCTCCGCCTCACCCCACTCTACACAGCTCTCTCTACTCTGTCCCATTCATGCTCCCCTCAACCCCTACCCTACTCCCCCCATTCCAGTCCTGTCCCCCTCAGTTCCTCCACCCTGCTTCCCCCAGTCCATCCCCACACACCCACCGACTCCCTCAACCTCCCTCTCCCCAATCCCACTGCCTGGACCCACCCCCGTCCCACTCAGGACATGCATGAAAAAGAAGCAATGGGCTTAAATTGTAGCAAGGGAGATTTAGGTTAGACATTAGGAAAAACTTCCTAACTGTAAAGGTAGTTAAGCACTGGACAAATTGCCTAGAGAGGTTATGGAATAGCAGTCATTAGAGTTTTTTAAGAGCTTAGACAAACACCTGTCAAGGATGGTCTAGTTGTTATTACTCAGTCCTGCCTCAGTGCAGGGTTTTGACTAGATGACCTGTTGATGTCCCTTCCAGTTCTACATTTCTGTGATTCACACTGAATTGCCTTGTGCCACTGTCTAGTAGTAGTGGCACACAGTTCTCTGACATGCAGGTTTATAAAATTGTAGTTAATAGACAGTTTAGAGCATAGCAATTTTAAAGCTCTGCATGTTCAGACCAACTGAGGTGAAAATTGTGATCTTGTATTCAAAACTATTAAGATGTGGGCTGAAATAAAATCAGCATGAATTGCTCAACAATATCAACGGAATCAGCATTGCGCTGCTATATATTGTAAAACATTACAGTGAAATCTTGCAAGTATTACATAGCACGCCGCCTTGCCCAAGTGGTAACTAAGCATAACATTTTCCTGTTTCAACATTCTTAACTTGTATCCCTCCTAGAAGTTTTTTTTTTTTTCAAGCACTGAATGCTGCTAAGTTATGAGTTTTAACAGGGTTTTTTTTCTTTTAAACCACAGTACTGAATGTTATTCTAAAATTGTTTTCCAAATATTCTTAAACTCCCAGTTTATCCCCCGTTGATGTTCATTGTGAAAAGTATTGCAGGTCTAATAATAATATTTGGCACTTTTGTAATTCACTGTCCAACATGCATTTTGTGCCCTCCTCTGGTGGATTTTTAGAGGATAACTATATAGCTACCAGCTAAGGGAGTTATATCTTGAACTCAAGTAGTAGAAGCTCATGCTTTTAAGTCTGGATGGCTCGGGTTCAATCTTTGGTGACTAGCTATGATGGAGGTTGCTACACTTATAATCCCTTTAATCAGAAGTTCTGAATATGCTTTGTTGTAGGCAGAACTAGCCTATAGTTAAGCAACCGAAAATTTAGAATGGGAAGTGTTGAAATGTTGGGAAGCCTTATAATTTTGCCAATCTGGAACGAACATCCCATCTGAGGGATGGGGGCGGGGAGAGAGGAGAGTGAGACAGGACCAGGAAACTGGGACAAGGACTCCAGAGCAGTGGTGGGGGGCAGTTGAAATCAGATGAGGAGCTGGGGCGGGTTAGACAGCAATAGGATAGACATAGACTGGAGGGGACAGGGAAGAAGGGTCTTTGACTACTTGAGACCACTCCGTTCTCCGAACATTTGATGCATGGAAAGCAGGGGAGGGGGAGGAGCAGGGGGTGGAGCGCTCAGGGGAGGGGGCGGAGTTGGGGCGGGGAAAGGGCGGAGTTGGGACAGGGCCGGGGGGCGGGGAAGGGGCGGAGTTGGGACAGGGCCGGGGGGCGGGGAAGGGGCGGAGTTGGGGTGGGGCCGGGGCCCCTTGGAGTGTCCTCTTTTTCCAAGCCTGCAATATGGTAATCCAGCAAAAGCCTGTTTCACATTGTGCTTACTAAAAAATAACACCTGTTAGTCTAAAACCTAGGGGACAACTTTTAAAATTTGCTTGTTACTAAAAGCTTATGGTTTTAAATTTTATAAAAAACCCTCTGTAAAAGGGCTACATGGTAAAAAAAAATGCGAAAGTTCTGTTTCTTTAGATAAGAATAAAACAGTTAAAAGGGAGTGGGGAGAGAGGAGGAAGTTGGCTCTTGTTTAAAATCTTGGGACTCTAGAATTGGTTCAAAAAATGAATTCTATGACGCTGTTGTAAAACAAACTCTAATTGGTCCGATTCAAAGGCGATGATAACAAGTCTGAGAAGGTCTGAACCAGGGACAGAAAGACTTAAAAGGTGAGAATTCTCTCTCTCTCTCATTTTCTCTCTCTCTGACTCAACCATGTGCTGTCTATCTTTGCCCTTTGCAAAGGGGGCTCTCTTTTCCCTTTTCTTGCCCTGTTCTTTCTTTTAACCTCTTTTTTTCTTAACCTACCCTGATACTGAATGCTTTTTTATTTACTTTTTTACCCTGTGCTTACTAAACAGACTCTGCCTGCTTCTCTCTCTCTCTCTCTCTCTCATTCTGATTCCACCATGTGCTGTCTATCTTTTTTTTTGTCCTGTTCTTTCTTTTAACCTCTCTTTTTTCTTAACCTACCCTAATAGTGAATAGTTTAAATGCTTTTTTAATCACTTTTTTAACCCTGTGGTTACCAAACAGGCTTTGCCTTAGTAAATGCCCTTTTTAAAACTAGTTTTCAATATTATTTTACTCTTTTTCTTAAACTAACCCTTTAAATTCAAATATTTCCTTTTTTCTTTAAGTTCTATCTTTCTATTCTTGAATAACCTGTCTTTACGAACCTCTCTCCTAGCTCAACCACCCCAAAGAACCTTTCTTTCCTTTTTTTCTCTAAAGCTTACTCAAACTTTCTTTTTTCATCTTTACACTCTCTCAATCTCTTCTTTCAACCTTTTCCTCTCCATGTACCCAAGCACAAACACACACAACACTACCCCTACTCAAACACACACACACAATTTTTCAAAATGGCCTACGGTGCCAAACTTTGGCGCCACCGGAAATGGGGTGGGAAGGTGGGACATAAGCCCTATATGGGCCCTAATTGGGCATGCAGACCTGTGAAAATTGCATGGTGATGAATACTATCGAGCGGTATACTACTTGTGTTATCTTATGCCAAGATCACTCGATAGTCCTTGGAGTTCAGGAATTCCTGATGCTATTTTATAATTTCTCCCTTCAGACTGACTCCTGTCTCAGAATAGATACAAGCTGGGCTTTGACCTTTAGACCTCGCAGTAACAAAAGTATGAGCTTCACCATAAACACCAGATGAGCAACAAGATTATCTTTTATGGGTTTGCTACAGGAGGTTTCATTCTGGGAGTAAGGTGAAAAAATAGTTTAAAATCAAAAACGTCAGTAAGGTTTTGAAGAACAGAAAAAGGAGGCTCCTCAAACCTGTTACCTTCATCCAAAGAGGGATACCTGGAAAAGAGCCTGGTGGATAATCAGCTGAACACGAGCTCCCTGGAAAATAGCCTGCTGCTGCCATGGAAACTTACTTTTCAGTAGAAGTGCGCGTGCTTCTTTAATGGCTGAATGATTATACTGTTCCTGTTACTTCTCCAATTTTATTTTCTGAGTGCGTGAAAGCATCTAGAGAGAGACCCTCCTGTTCAGTTTAAATCAAACAAACCTTTTAATCAAATACGTGAAGAGAAGTGGATATAAATAATTAATTATGCAGGCTCATAAATGGAAATATTTGTTTGCAATGTGAGAGAATAGATGAGGATTTAAGAGAAGCTGTAAAAACTGTTGAGCTCATGAAAACACTGGGAAGCTTCTTTCCAGGATCCATCAGGTAGGTGAGTTTTGGTTACTTAGTTATTGTTTGTTTGTTTTTGTTTTGTTATTAGTACAGTAACTCACTTAACGTCCTCTCGCTTAACGTTGTTTCGATGTTACATCCCTGCTCGGTTACAGAACATACTCGTTTAAAGTTGTGCAATGCTCCCCTATAACGTCGTTTGGCTGCCTGCTTTGTCTACAGCTGGCAGCCCTCCTAGATTCCCCCCCCCCCGAGCGCCTCCCACCTGCCGGCGGGCCCTGTGAATCAGCGCCTTCCCCCTGCTCCCCCCACCTCCTGCCCACAACAATCAGCTGGCTTGCAACATTCAGGAGGCTGGGGGGAGGAGTGAGGACGCAGCGTGCAGCCTCCTCCCTCCCTCCCCTGCCTCCTGCCCACGGCAATCAGCTGGTTTGCTGCCAGCCTGTTTAATACCTGTATTAAATTACTTGTTTAAAAATGTTTAAAATGTGTATATAATGCCTTTGTCTAGAAAAATAAAATTTCCCTGGAACCTACCCCCCCACACACATTTACATTGATTCTTATGGGGAAATTGGATTAGTTTAACGTCATTTTGCTTAAAGTCGCATTTTTCAGGAACATAACTACAACGTTAAGTGAGGTGTTACTGTATTATTTATTTGTACTGTAGTAGCATCTGAGAACAGAAGCACTGGAACAGGGGGGCCAAGGGGCCATGGCACTCCCAGTTTTTGAAAGTGGATGGATGGGCCCCACCCCCCGGTCCCTCCCCTTCCCCCTGAGGCCCTGCCCTCAAGCCAGGATGGAAGGTGGAACCTGGCCCGAGTAAGAGTGGCCCGGGGAGCCCGGGCCACTGTGGGGAGCCACAAAGCCTCCACCTGTCAGGGTGGGGGGGCCTGAGAGCAGCCTCTGGCCAGTGTTCCTGCCCATGGGCTCTGTGCCCAGGGCAAGTGCAGGGTCCGTGGATCCCCACAGCTCCCCAGGCCGCTCTTACCCAGGCAGGATTCAGGCTTCCAGCGTGGCAGGGGGGCGGGGCCTCAGGGGGAAGAGGAGGGGCAGAGGCCACTGGCAGGGCCGGAGGGGAGGGCTTTGTGGCCCCACCATTTTTAGGAAGAATCTGTTGCCCCTGCATGGGAACCCCAGTCATTGGTCAGGACTCCATCATGGTAGGTGCTGTACAAACACCGAACAAACAGATTGCTTATTCTTTGGGGTTCTGAGCCCCTGTTCTCTCTCTGGAGTGTCTGGACCCTGATTGTCACAATACCATCCTTTTTTCTCTCTTTTTAATCCTTCCCTTTTCTCCCCCCCCCCCTCAAAAAATTTTTTTTTTAAAAACCACAACTCAATAGTAGTTTGCCCTTGAACAGATGTTTATGCAGAGTTCAAGTTCTCAGGAGAATAAGCAAAGGTGTGCATTTATGTATTGTTGTTATATTATTGTAGATTAAGTTTTGTTGGGAGCTGAAATATGGAAATTTCAGTTCTAGGACAGGCTTGGATTTTTTTTTTCTGGTTGGATTGTATTGATTATTGTCTGCATAGCGTTGGGATATCTATTTTAAAAATGTATTTTATATCTTGACATTGAAATACAAATAAATGTAAATATATCCCATGGATTGTCACTAATAAATGTCTCTTGCTGTGAATGCAGATCAGTTCAAAATGTACATTCAGAGTACACCTCTACCCCAATATAACGCGACCCGATATAACATGAATTCTGATATAACGCGATAAAGCAGTGCTCTGGGGGAGGCGGGCCTGCGCACTCCGGCCGATCAAAGCAAGTTCGATAACGCGGTTTCACCTATAACACGGTAAGATTTTTTGGCTCCCGAGGACAGTGTTATATCGAGGTAGAGGTGTACATCTACACTGAAAAAAATGGCACTGAGTCTATGGGGCTAAAAGTAGCAGTGTGGGCATTCCTGCTTGGGCTGGACCCCAAGCTCTGAAACCCGGTGTGGGGGAGGGTCCAAGACCCTGGACACCAACCTGAGTGGGAAAATCCACACTGCTATTTTTAGCCCCGTAGCACAAGCCTCAAAACCCGAGTCAGTTGGCCCGAGCTCTGAGACTCTCTGCCTCTTTACACTACTGAAAAAAATCACTGCAGCTATTGTTAGAGGGCTTTCCCTTCACCTCCTCCCCTAGTTCTTGTCACGCAGACAGAAAGCAGAAGTCCAAAGTGCAGGCAACACGATGTTTATTGTGATTAGAGTCTATAACTTTGGCACCACAAAGCCATGTTTTCCAGTGTCCCGCTTCCCAGCTCTGACACCACAGAACCTTGCCCTCTGTCCCTGTTCCTCTCCCCTCCCCATTCCCCTTCCCCACCTCCTCCTTAGCAGGCCCAAATATACCTGAAGTGCACGCCCCTAGTCACACCCCTTACAACTTATGGTCATGTTCCGTTTTGGAGGGTCATGAATATATGGTCTTCACCCCACCTCTTTTGTATCCCATGGGAGGGGTGAGGAGTGAGGGTGTGCTACGGTCAGAGACAGGCATTTCTTTGTCCTTTTAGTATGTTATACCTTTTCCCCCAATCCACTCTTGCCCCTCCCGACTTGTTGCTTGGCCTTGCCTTGAGAGAACAGCCAGGCAGCCTTCCAATGTATGCTCATATATACAAATTTTATTAAGATGATGTTTTTAAAAAGTGAACAGTACAGAGTTTAAGCATAGAAGTTTCTGGTTATCAGGGAATAATGTACAGATTATCAAGGGGTGTGAAGTTCGGTTTAAGATCGGATGGCGTAAGGAATACATAATCTGCAATATCCCTGATTGGTGGTAAAAGGTTAATGAGTCAAAGTACAGACATTGTGATATGAGGGTATGTTGTTCATATAATGGCTATGTTCAGGTGTGGAGTATAATGAGTGGATACGATGATGAGGATGGATTAACCCTCATTTGGTGAGATTTAACGTTCAGTGAGTTTATGGTTCCAGTTCATATGGTCCAACGGAAAAAGTCTCTCAGTCCCTTTCTTGTAGTCGATGCACAATGTTGCTCCACCTCCACTCCCACCATACCCTGTAACACTTTAGTTCCATCTCTTGTCTTTTCTCATTGTACTAAAAGCCCCATCTGGTTGCAGGAAATGCAACACACAGCTATTATGCAGATAATGGGGGGGAACCACTTTTTGCCACTTTGTAACTTTTCCAAAGTTGAGGAAGTTTTGAAAATGTAGTGTGTAAAATACACAAATGACAGAAAAACCTAGATATAATTCATTCTGTGTCATTCAGGGGAAAACAAGGGAAATGGGGGGGAAAAGGGAGAAATTCTGAAATCTCAAATTTTTAGAAATGGTTTGCTTTTTTAAACCAAAACAAATGAAAACATTTATTCAAAATGAATCTCAAATTTTAACCTAATTTAATATTGACATTCCCTGTTGGAAAAACTGAAAACAAATGGAAAATTACATTTTCCCATGAAAATTTTCATTTTGAAACATGTCAACCAGCTTTATTCATCCTAAGCCTGGAACCATAAAGGGACTTATGCATTGTGACGCTGAGCACTGTAATGTCTCACTTTTTGGTGTCAAGAAAATCAGGGGAAAAATGTGTTCCACAAATCCTGAGTTAGGTGACTAGGTTCCCTATAGAATGAATAGGGAGACATAGATGCCCAAGAATGTGATCCGCAAAAGCCAGCATGATAGGTAGAAAGCTGACTGAGAAAGCCAATCGGAGATGTCAAAAAAGGGCTGCACTAAGCCCTACACCTCTCATGGAGGTAGGAACCTAACTCAGGCACCTCCCTGCAGCCCAGTCTCTGCTTGAAATCCACAATTGGGAACTCCTCTTCTGCCTCCCTCAGTTCTTGTGAAGAATTGTTAGGCGCCTGCCTCATTCCACACCACATGGACAGAGGAGGAGTCCATCTTCTAACTTTTAGCCCAGTGGTTAGAGCACTCACCTGGGCTGATGTGGGGCACCCTCAACCTCAAACTATGTGGTACGCCCTTCTGGGGGCACAGAATTTATTGGGGGGGGGACTGAGAAGCTTTAGAGGAAAAAAACTTACTGCACACATTTTACCCACAGCAATGAATAATTAGTAAAGCTTACTCCTGAGGGAATTCTTTGCCAAAAAATTAAAAATTCTGCACACAATATTTTAAAATTTAAAATATGCCAGCAAGTTAAAGAAGTTAAAGAAGTATGGGCTGGATGAATGGGCTCAACGGGTAGTGATCAATGGCTCTATGCCAGTATCAAGTTGAGTGCCCCAAGGGTAGGTCCTGGGGCCAGTTTTGTTCAATATCTTCATTAATGATCTGGAGGATGGCGTGGATTGCACCCTCAGGGAATGTACAGAATGAGGGCAACCTAACCTCACATCTCAGCAAGGATCTTTCTAGCACCTCAAGATAAAGTATAAATGACGGTCAATGATATCACCATTCGGCTGTTCTCCTCCCCCATCCTAATACCTGGAAGATTATTTGGAAGACAAAGACTTTGAACTGGGGAGATTGGTCCCAGACTGAGAAGGGAATTCAGCCTGTGTATTGGGAATTGTAAACTGCCTGAAACATCCAGTGGGGTGAGAGAAGCTGTTTGTTTCAAATATTGCTTAGTCTATTAAAGTTAGAATTTAGACTATGATTCTATTTTTATTTTTTATATAACCAACTTTGATGTCTGTGCCTAACACTTATAATCAGTTAAAATCTATCTTTCTGTAGTTAGAAACTTATTTTGATGTCTAATTTGTCTAAAGTGCTTGGGGATTCTGCTCAGATTACAAAGGCTGGTGGATGTCCAACTTCCTTTGATGAAGTGGCAAACTAATAAACGAGCTTGCACTGTTCAAGAGAAGGTCTTGAGCAGTCTGAGATGGTATATCACTGGGATGCAAGGTTGGGGGCTGGGGAAATTGGCTGAAGTTTCCCTGTGTATAATTCATGAATGGCTTAGAAAGCATTCATGCAACTCAGCTGGGTGTGTGCCAGCACATGTTGATGGGTGAGTGATCACAGCACTTGGAGGGATTTGCTGCTTATCACTAGCATAGAATTGTGAAGGACAGCCCAGGCTGAAAAATTTAAGGGGACTCAGCGGTCCCACAATCTAGGGGTATGTCACAGCCCCCGCCCCCCCACCCAGGATGCCATTATATAAAATTGTGTGTTAGCTCTGTGTGTAATGATACTTGGGGAAGAATTTGCTGTTGTTATTCTGGACGCACAAAATCGCAATGCTTGTCATGGAAGACTAAGGTACACTGATTGGAAAGTTCCTTGTGTATTCTCTCTGGTAAGAGAAAATGTGGTTTTGTTGAGGAGAATTAGGTGCTATGATGTTCACACAGCCATCCCTAGAGGGCAGAGAAAATGATATTTTACTCATCATGTTCAGATTGGATGAGTCATCTAGGCCATTAACTTCTGGACAAATATAATGGCTAAATCTTCAGTTTTGCACCCATCGTGTGACTTAATAATATATACTTCTGCTAGAAAGAGTTACCTCCTCCTCTCCCCCCATGGCTGGCTATTAGCGTAGAGCTAGGCAGCCTTTGAGCAGACCCACTGGATTGGGCCCCGCACAAAAGATCGATGCTTTGAGGTTTTTAAGGCCCGGCTTGACAAAGCCTTGGCTGGGATGATTTAGTTGGTGTTGGTCCTGCTTTGAGCAGGTGGTTGGACTATATGACCTGCTGAGGTCTCTTCCAACCCTGATATTCTATGATTCTATTCTTGCCAGCCAAACTTCCCCTGGTTTGTGGATCGCACTGAGACTTGGACACCTGGATACCTGTCTCCTACCTAGGGTGAGGCAACAGTGAGTACATCCAAAGGCAGAAACCTGGGGCTTAGGCACCTAAGTACCTTTGTGGATATGGCCCATTGTCCCCGGATAGGTGAAAAAACATTGGAGGGGAGTCTTTGTGGTTAAAAATGGGAATTATTTTCTAGGACACATTTTGAACATTTTATTCTTTTTTTTTTTTCATTTGAATTTTTTATGGCATTTGCCAGGTTGTTCAATGGAACAACTCAAGCATTTTTTTTAATAATCCGAACATTTTTATTTTATTTTATTTTATTTTTGGATTTTCCAATCTTTTTCTCCTACTCTACACCCCCTCCTTTTTTTTCTTTAAGAAAGGATAGAGGGAAAATCACACCCCCAGACACCTCACAAAAAATCTTTTGATTCCATTTGAAATAAGAAAATTCATTTTGAAATATTTTGCTGAAAAATTACAAAAAAAAAAAAAGAGTAAAATAATATTGAAAACTAGGTTTAAAAAGGGCATTTACTAAGGCAAAGCCTGTTTGGAAACCACAGGGTTAAAAAAGTGAAGAAAAAAAGCCTTTAAACTATTTAATACCAGGGTAGGTTAAGAAAAGAGCCTTTAAAAACATTAAAAAATTTGTGTGTGTGTGTGTGTTTGTGTTTGTGTTTGTGCTTGGTTACATTGAGAGAAAAAGGTTGAAAGGAGTGAGAGAGTTTAAAGATGAAAAAAGAAAGTTTGAGTAAGGTTTAGAGAAAAAAGGAAATTTGAAAGAAGAGAGGTAAGTTATTCAAGAAAAGAGGCTGGTAAAGGCAGGTTATGAAAGAATAGAAAGATAGAACTTAAAGAAAAAAGGAAATATTTGTTTTTAAAGGGTTAGTTTAAGAAAAGAGTTAAATAATATTGAAAACTAGGTTTAAAAAGGGAAAGGCAAAACCTGATTGGTAAGCACATGGTAAAAAAGTGAATAAAAAAGCAACATTAAAAACTAGGTTTAAAAAGGGAATTACTAAGGGAAAGTCTGTTTGTGCTTACCAAACAAACTTTTTTTTTCTTTAAGAAAGGATGGAGGGAAACCAACAAAATCACACCCCCAGACACCTCACAAAAAATCTTTTTATTCCATTTGAAATAAGAAAATTCATTTTGAAATATTTTGCTGAAAAATTACAAAAAAAATATCAAATAACAGGAAAACTTTTATTTTTTTAATTTTGTCTTTTATACAACATATTTGACCAGTTCCAGTGTTATGAACTGTCACCATTTTATCAAAAGTCTTGACATATATGATGTTTTCCTTACAGCCCCCCGTTCTAGTCCTTTGATTATGAGAATTTCAGCTTTCATTTTTATTTTAAAAAGCAAGTTTCTAGCCCTTATGGTTACAGGAAAAAGCTAAAGAATATGACCTGAGTGCAGCCTAAATGCTCAGATACCAAAAGACAAATATAAAGAACCCATAATTTTTTGATCATGTGGAAGGCGAGAGATCCGTGTTCCCCTCCATGAGTAGATCTATAGGATATAATTTGGTTACATGTTATGTACAGTATCTAGCTCAATGGGGTCTGATCAGTGACTGGTGCTCCTAGTTGCCACTACAAAGCAAACAATAAATCATCATAGTATGTTCTGTCCCTGTATATTTTCCATCTGCTAAGCTTTCTGCACAACTTACTTTAATGTGACATTGTCTCGTTGCTTCCTGCTGGGGAAAAAAAGGAGAAGTCTGGGTAGGGGATTATGAGATTGTTGTGATAAAAAAATTGAACAGCCATAATTTTAATTTCAAAAAGGCATAGTATTGTAGGGACAGATTTTTGAAACCTATCAGGGTTGGTTTAACCTTCCTGTCCCCAGTAGAGTAGCTATAAATATTCCCATTGACTTCAGTGGGGCACAATTAGGCCAATTCTCAGTGATTTTCAAAATCCTACCCTTAATTAATATTCAAGGGATTAATATATAAATTTTCTCTTTTTTGGTGATGGGAAATTAATATCATTTTACACTGAACTGCCTTTTTGTGTGTGGACTTGTAATGGAAACTCAATTTCAACCTTAAATATGGAATGATTGCTGTCACTACATAATTTGAAAATGAGTTCACTTAACAATTAATTTATCCTTTTTTATTTAATGTATCCTCTGTAATCTTCTATTCCTCAAACTCCAGTATCCAGCTGGTCATAATCACTGCATCCTACTCACTAGGGTAAATTGTTGTTTTGTGTGTTTTTTCTCTTCCTGTGTTCTAGATGAAGTTTCAGTGAAGATGAATTTTTGTTCTGCCACAACTCCAGATTCAGCTCCTCTTTGCTTGGTTTTATTATTTATTTTGTGACTTTTTATGTTCACAAGTTGGAAACAGGTAGGAACCTTCACTGCCTCTGCTGCTTCCCATAGGATTTATTTGGGCCCCAAGCCTGCAGTCCCTTACAAATAGGCTTATCTTTATGCCCTGTGAGTAGTCCCATTGAAGTCAATGGAACTAATCCCAGTGTGTAGACATAAGCACAGAGCAGGATCAGGGCTGTAGTTGTTGTTTTTTGGCTATATTTATGTTGTTGCTGGACTATTTGACCTGAGCTTGGGGTAATCTGCAGCTCTGTCTGTTCATACCTGTATTTTGTAAAGATTGCCAAGGAGGCCCAGCTCATTGGATGGACACACTTTTACTGCTGAGTAACACAAACCTGTATAATTAAAATTATTGGATTTTTATATTTACAAAAAGGGTCCGTCACTCTCTTTAGTTGCCAATACAAAGATGAATGAAATCTAGCACACATTCAAACAAACTGGTCCAATAGCGGGTTGGTTGGTTGGTTTGGTTTGTTTTAAAAACACCCTCCTGCCTTCCTAAGCCTTCAGGACTAATAATTCCCCAACACACCTTATCTCAATTGCATCCTCTTCCATCCATTCCCTGCCCAAGACAGAATGGACTGTAGATGTATCAGACCAGTGTGGTGTTGCATTCTTCTCACCACCATCTCTCTCCCACTAAAACCAGTGGGACTGTTAGACTGAGCATCCCAGCGCTCTTCGCCACTGTCGTATCACATGGGGAGAGAGGTGGTAGCCTGTTCCAAGCCACTTAGTGCTTCCCATGTCAAAAACCAAACACCTTGAATTGCACCAGGAATATACTGGGAGCCAGAGCAGATCCCAGAGCTCAGGGGTGCAGAATCCTGTTTGAAGATTACAGATTAGCAAGCAGAAGGTGACAGTCTGCAAGAGCTGCCAACTAGTCTTCAGGCAATAAAAGGATTCCTACACTGCGAATCTGAGCACAGAAACTGGTGGGGCCCTGAGGAGCTGATTCAAATTCCACTAAAAGTCTTTGCATTCACATCAGTTGGATTAGATCAGGTCCCCAGCCCCCTAAAATTTCCTCCAGTTTCTTACCCTAGTTTACCAGGCCTAATCCTACCCTCTGTGCACCACCATGCTACTGCTGGGGTGGCACAATTGAGGGGGCAGAAAAAAAATGTCTTGTGTGTCCTGGTATATTTCACAATACAGTGTATGATGATTAGACCTGCCTCTGCCATTGTCAATTATCACATTTTGTTACCCTGCTCCTCAGGATGAGCACCCAGAATATACACACTTCAGGACACAGAGTGTTCATTCACAGAGCCCTTCACCCTGGTGTTGTAGTGCTCAGCATTTGGTGCTGTCACTGCCATAGCCTGCATTCGATTCCCAGTCAGGGAAGACTAGCTCTTTGCCATAGAGAAATTCTGCAGCCTGTGTTACACAGGAAGTCAGACCAGATGATCACAATGATCCCTTCTGATCTTTGAACCTATGAAATAGCTCCCTGAAATATAAA
The DNA here is from genome assembly GCF_011386835.1 of Chrysemys picta bellii. Classification (NCBI taxonomy): domain Eukaryota; kingdom Metazoa; phylum Chordata; order Testudines; family Emydidae; genus Chrysemys; species Chrysemys picta. Next base: position 29,724,303 of record NC_088802.1, on the reverse strand, counting down.
AATATATAAAACAAGACCTGGCTTGTGTGTGAGACTGATTACATGTATAGGATCTTCTCTCTGAGTTTATTTTCTTTATCTCCTGGTACATTTCTCAGCTCAGTTTAAAGTGATTGGACCTGACCAGCCTGTCACAGCCATTGTGGATGAGGAGATAGTGTTACCCTGTCACCTGTCCTCCAGGATGAGTGCTGAGAACATGGAGGTGACATGGTTCCGGTCCCAGCTGTCCCCATTTGTGCATCACTATAGTAATGGAAAAGACCAATATGGGCAGCAAATGCCAGAATATCAGGGGAGGACAGAGCTCTTGAAAGATGGTCTCGCCAATGGGAGTGTTGCCTTGAGAATTTTCAGTATCAGACTCTCTGATGAAGGACAGTACAGCTGTTTTGTTCAAGATGATATCTTTTATGAAGAAGCCCTATTGGAACTAAAGGTGGCAGGTCAGTAGCCTGTATCTGTATTTCCTTCAAGGATGGCTCTGAGTGATTCGAAGGGCTTGTTGACGTTGGGGTTTATTTTTCAGTAGCTGCAGCATTTTTTAATAAAAATGGCCCGCATCCACATGAAGCTAATCTTCTTCCAAAATACCTGTCCAGTTAGTGCAAACTGGATAATCCACTTTAAAGGCCATGCAAATCCATCTATAACCCCCTGTGCATGGCCAAGCTTTATGACCTCTGCCATCAGCACCATCTTTATAGTAGTGCATGTGTCCATGACAACAGCCCTGACGGCTGATCTACCAACACCAGATTGTTGAGTTACTGACTGGTAGCAATCAGAGATAGCAATGGCCACGCGCTTCTCCACACGGAGGGGAGCTCTCATGTTGGTGTGATGCTGCTGCAGCACCAAGGTGAGCTCTACACAGCTCTGTAGGAAAGTGGCCTTTGTCAGCTAGACATTCTGTCTCCATTGCTGGTCATCCCAGGACCACATGACTAGCCTTTCCTACTAGTCAGTACTGGCTTCTGAGCACACAAGACCGTGCTCAGTCAAGTAAAGTTGCTCCAAGAAAAGTTTTTTTCCACAATTAGAGGCTAAATTGCTTCCTCCTCCTCTTCCTCTACCAAAATCATTGCAGTAGCATGGTGGCTTCCAAAGCCACCTGGTTATGTGATCACAAAAATATGTGCAGCAGCCTCTGTGTGTTAGTGAGTGTCTGGCCCATGGCACGCGCCAATGCACCCCCTCCCCCCCGCACCCCCAATGCTGGCTGACACTATGCGGAATTCCCTTTTTGGTACCATTCATTTCCTCACAGGAACTTCAGTATGTCACTTTTGAAAGTAGGACTTAAATTCCTAATTCAGTTAGGTGACTTTGAACATTTTACCCATGGTCTGTTGCGGAGGTAGAATATTTATTGTATCAAAAGTGAAGTAAATTGGAGAAGGGGCTCCTGAATTATTACGCCTTCTTTATCAATAGTCATCTAATATTTTGCCACTTTCAGGGTGTGGGATGAAGAGAATAAAACAGAGATATAACATCTGATTTCCTGTATTCACATAGTTAAATCTAATGCCCAGGACTGAATTTTAGTTTCCTGCGGTAATTGTCATTATATGAAAATACTCTTCCAAACATAAATAACATCCTTTATAGTGGAACAGACCTGCACAGTCTTCACATTAACTGGAATTAATTATACAAACTAGCCACATCCATGCCAGTCAAGAATGCCCATTCCTAACCTATGGGCACTAGATACCCCACATTTGAAAAAGAGTACCTAATGATCTGCTGGCCCTGGGACACTCTGGTGTCACCTTCTGGAGATTTATTTTATTCTGGTGAAGGCTACATAAAACTTTGAGGAAGATTTCATCCTGTGAAAGGCTGTTTTTTCACCAGTCAAGAGGTAGTTCAAGATAGTTACGCTCAAGGAGATGTCCAGATACCTCTCCCCTTCTGCTCTGATAATGTATTTGTAGGGCTAAGTACAATATATTTAATACAATCAAATAGGAGATATTTCACCTGAAGACACATTTGAAATACAAGGTTTATTTTTCTCAGTTTCTTTTAAATCTGTTAGTGCTAAGCTAAATTATCAATTAAAGGGGTTCATATAATCCAAAAATGCCATGCTGTGCTCTGTGTAGATCCGGAGATAAAACAATACTGAGGAGAAAAGCTTCCCCTTCCCCTCCATGAAATAATTACAGTTTCTTGTTCATATAGTTTCCTGAGTCCATGAGCACTGGGAATAAATGGGAAGTTTACATTCTTATTCTCTAGGCTGAATATGTGCATAAATCAATTCATTTGTCTCTAGCTTCAGGCTCTGCTCCTCACATCTCTGTTGAGGGTTACCAGGATGGAGGGATCCGACTGGTGTGCCGATCGGCCAGATGGTACCCAGAGCCCGAGGTGCTGTGGAGAGATCTCAAGGGACAGCCCTTACCTTCATCCTCTCAAACAAATTCCCGAGAAGCCAGTGGCCTGTATGAAACACAAACTTCTATCATTATAACAGAAAATTCAAATCAGAACTTGTCTTGTTTGGTCAGGAACACCCACCTTGGCCAAGAAAAGGAATCAACATTATTTTATATATCAGGTCAGTAGCCATCAAAAACCCACAAACTGTTGTTGTTTTTTCAGCAACATTAAAAAAAGACAGCTGTGGTCAGATGTTGGTTATATGTGTGTTCTCTGACACACACTACATACAACACAGGGCAGCCTTACAATTAAAAACAAATGGCGCCAGAATTCTATTCATAATTGTACAAAATAAGGCATTAACAACTTAGTTATGAAAGCAATGCATTTAAAAAAAACCCAGAGAGATAAACAAAAGGGTTAATAATCAAGTTATTAACTTGTTATTTAAAACTTTTAATAATTGACAAACATTCATATTAAATTTGCTAAATTTGTTGTATTAATTTAGTAATTTAAGGCATTTTCAATTTATATTAACTTTATTTTAAAACCCTGCTATATGGAAATAAGGAAAACCCATGTTTCAAATATTAATCAGTGGTTAGGATTAGAACCAGAGCCTGCATTTCTGTTACTAGGCAACCGTATCTTCAAGAAAGTTAGGAGTACTTCCAGTTGTTGCATTCCTGAAGGGTTAAAATAATTAATTTACTGGAATTATTCAAAGTAAAGTGTTTACCTTGTTTTCTCTTTCTTTGTTGTTCTGTTCTGTTTTCAATTGCTTTATCTTTTGGAGGTGTCTGTAAAAACTATAACTTTTAAAACAAAAAGAGAGCAGCGGGGAAGGAGAGGGATGAGCAAACTAGGAAGGTAGCGAGAACTGAGCCCAGAGAGCTTAACTCTATCAAGGTATCTTAAAGTATAGGCAGCAGCAGTAATTTTAGCAAACTGAGAAAGGATATAAAGGATATAAAAATATTTGAGAAAGAAGGTTATATTTTTAGCTCTGAGTGATATGTGTGGCTCCATGGGTTAAAGCAGTTGGGAACCCACACTCCTGGTTTTTATCCTAGCTCTGAGAGGATACTGGGGGTCATTACTTGCTCTTGCAAAACCTGCATTTGTTCCCCCAATGTGTGTTGCTTTTATTTGCATGCCAAATGGATTACAGGAATGCCCTTTTTTGCTGCAGTTACCTGTTTTTGGGCAACTCCATGTGTTCATGCATCAATTCTAATCTCAGTTTTTCACTTTGAAATCCTTTTTTATTCACTCCCCTGTGATCAAGTCACAGCTTCTGTCTCCTAATGTGCTCTGTGAACTGTTCCATTTTTTCCTTCATCTGATTTACCAATCCTGTGATAGTATTGTCTGCTACTTTTCCTCCCTCTGCACTTACTTCTCCTTCTTCTGACTGGCACTAGTTTAGGTCCCGATTTAACTTTTACCGGAACCTGGCTTTTATTGTACGGTGATGGTTGCACTGCAGTGGCCCCAGTTTAATTTTATAATTTTGTTAAGGCCACCTTTTTCTATTTCTGTCCCCATTCTTCAGGCACAGGGTAGTTACCTGAAGTCCACTGTTCACTACCAATATTTAAAACATGGGTGCGACGTTCCCCTCTGGTGTTATCTGGACCGGTGATCTACTAGGTCACTCCAATCCTTGACTCTGGGAGCCAGCCTTACCCTGCTCTGCTGTGAGAACCCCCACTCCTGGGCTCTTCATGCACAGCCTCTGGCATGTAAGCTGCTCCTTAGATTGTGCAACCGAAGGACACTAGCCAGTATCTCTGGTCCCAGACACAACCCTAGGAACCTCCGTCTTGCAGTGTCCAGTTATGCCCACTGGACACTGCAAGCTTGTATGAGGTTGTCAATTTAACAAAGAAATTGATATGCAACAGGCTTGTTATCCCAAGGGGAGTCTCTGACACTTTAAACCAAATACACTGCTTCAGGTAGAATAAACAAACAAAATCTATCTTTGTAGTTAATAAATTTAAGTGATTATAAGTCAAAACATAACTAGTCGCATTTGGTCAAATGAAATAAAAGCAAAATGCATTCTAAGCTGATCTTAACACTTTCAATGCCCTTACAAACCTAGATGCTTCTCACCACAGGCTGGCTGGTTGCCCTTCAGCCAGGCTCTCCCCTTTGATCAGTGTTTCAGTCACTTGGTGTGGTGCCTGTAGCTGTAGGTGGAAAGGAGAGGAAGAGCATGGCAAATTCTCTTCCTTTTATCATGTCCTTTCTTCCCTCTTGGCTTTACCCCCCCATCTCCTGCACCCTCATTCAGAGTCAGGTTAGCATTACCTCATCGCAGTTCCAAACTGACTAAAGGAAGGGGGGTGACTCACTCGAGAGTCCAACAGATCCTTTGTTGTTGCCTAGGCCAGAGTCCTTTGTTTCTGTGAGGCTGGGCTGGGTTTGTCCCATACGTGCCCTGATGAGCTGTGAACTGCCTCTCTGCTTCTGGAGAGTTTTTGCCTGGACTTGCCTTAAGCCATGAGGACGCATTTTCAGCCTCATAACTATATACATTAAATTACAACCTGCAACATTACTATAACAACGATTACTATAACAACAATGCTCAGTACACAATGAGCCTTCTGAAGACACCCAACATGACAAACTTTGCATTAGATACCACACAATCATATTATAAGGATGAACATGGGGATGCTGGGTGTTCCTCTGAGGTACAGAACATCACAATGGGAAGGGCACTTCTCTTTTTTGCAGACTCTTTACAGCTGTCTCCAATGTTTTATTTTGTTCCTGTGCTTGCTTTCTCTGAACTGCTTGCTGCCCTGTTACGCGAACAGGAGCATTCCAGGGCTCTGTTACTTCTCTTGCTTCTTTTAACTCTTTCTTTGTTTCTGTTACTTGCTCCACCAATTTTGTGGCATGTCGTCTTAACCATTTAACAGCCATGGCCATAGTTTGCAATATTCTACATTTTTTACTCTTATTTTTCAAGGCTACAGTCTCTGCCCTACCCTTACAGATTCCATTCCAGATTTCTTCCCCACTATATTTTTTAAATTCATATGGACCTCTTTTGCTAGCAATCCAGGGTGGGATTAAGGGGATTCCCTAGCATGTAGCTTTCTGCCATGTTAGATCGTGATTCCTACAGAGGACAGCTTGCTTACTTACCAGATCAGCAGTCGGGGCAGTATTGTCAGATGTTTGGCTGCATGTGTGTGTTTTCTCTCCATGCTGCACTGGCTCTGGCCAGATAACTTGTACAGCAGGCTCCAATCAAACTATCCAGTAACCACAGACCCATTTAGTAGCAAAGGCACTTGGTCAGGTTTATTGCTGACAAAGCATGGTGCTAATGCCCCGGCTCAATGGTTACAGGTACACTTACATATGTATGCCTGTGATAGAGGACCAGCTCAGTCAGTGGCAGGACTTTTCCACTGCCCCCTAGGCCAGGCAAAGGGTTAAGGCTAGGTATCCCAACATTTATAGACTGAGACAAACAATCTGGGATAAACAACTTACGTACCACCTTACGTGTTTCATGACACATTTGTTACCTCCCCTTGTACTTTTCTCCTGATTTTTTTCAGACAAAATATCACTATTCAGCACTTTTGTCAAGCCATTTTATCATGTGCTAGGTTGGGGTGTTCTTGTGCTGGCCTGCTGGAATGTGTTTACACATTGTGTGCTTTAGCAATGCTAGCAATATTGGTGCTGATTTCATGTACCAGACACTGACTTGCAGGCAAGCATCTGCTTTTGACCGGGCCTGACTGTTGCTCATAGCATAATTTTTGCTGACTTTGGTTCAGGCCTCAGGCTTTGCACCAGGCCAATGCTTCAAGCTCTCTCTTTCTACTACTACAACAACCGACTGATTAGCTATGTTAAAATGAATCCGTAACAATGAAGGCCACAGTGTGTATTTCAAACAAACAAACACACACAGAACTAGAAATCCAATTAACTAATGGTGTGATTTTCCTCCCCCCCCCCCCAAAAGCACCTTGAATGTCAATAGGACTTGTGCACATAAATGGTTTAGCCTTTGTCTACATTAGGAAGATTTTTCCCATAGAGCTCTACCAGCAAAACACTTCTAGTATGAACACATCTACACTGGCAAAACTGCACTTCGAGAGAGAGATATTCCTGTGGGTGCTCCACCTCAGGTCAAGGTGCATCCCAGCTCCTTTGATCGGCGATTTCTACAGCAGCACCCCTACGGGCCGTGCACGCGCTGTGCCTGCCTCACAAGCTGTCAGTGTTTGAATAGCGTGTGCAAGGCCCGGGCTCCCCAGTTCCTTCTCTACCATCCCTGGTTAGAGACGGAGTTCAGCAGTCCTCTCAGATTTACTCAGAGATAGTTCTGTTTCTCAGTTTAATTTAGATAGTTTAATCATAGAGTTACTATTTAAGAAAAATAGTTTAGTTTTTAGAGCAGAACCCAGCCATGATAACCCCCACTAGCAAGAGACTGGACCGCAAATATTTTGTCCCGCCAAAGGGTTTGGAGTTTCTATTTACTCACCCATCACCCAATTCACTAGTTGTCAAGGCGGACAACCAGAAAAATAAGCACCAGCCTTTCCAATTTATCCCATCTGACAAGGAGAACAAGAGACTGGACTCCTTTGGGCGCAAAGTGTATTCATCTTCAACTTTGCAATTTCGAGTAGCGAATTACGCAGCACTCTTAGCAAAATATGACCACAAAAATTATGCTAAAGTAATGCACTTTATTGATAATGTGTTGGAAGACAAATGACAACAATTCAAAGTGGTTGTGTCCAAGGGCCAATTGATCTCCCGCACAGCTCTTCAGGCCACCCTCGATGCTGCGGATGCAGTCGCCAGATCCACAGCCATCATGATGCTGTGTGCCTCATGGTTTACTTCTTCATCCTTTCCTAAGGAGTTACAGAGCACTGTTGAGAATCTTCCCTTCAGTGGGGACAAGCTCTTCGTCTCTACAACCAATGAGGTCCTCCATTTCATGAAAGAATCATGTGCTACACTCAGATCTTTAGGCATCCAGTCACCTGCCACAAAAAAGAGGCAGTACAGACATCAATCATACCAACAGCCATGCTGCCATGCTTTTGCACAAAATCAACATTTCAGACAACAACAACGCCATAGACCCAGAACCCAACAACATCGCCCTCCACAAACGATGGCGACCCACCCTCCTGCCTCAAACAAACAAATTTGAAGCCTTGGTCAAGGGTATAGAAAACCTCCCACCCTCTTCAGCATCGATTTCAACCATCCATTTCTTTGGACACTGTCTGCGCCCGTTCCTTGCCAATTGGGAAGCCATCACTACGGACAGATGGGTCCTGGAAAAGATCAGATCGGGTTATGCCATCCCCTTCCTCCTCATACCCCCCATCCACCCTCCCACCCCGCCCCTCTTCAGGGACAGTTGCTCCGTCAAGAGGTACAACACCTCATACAACTAGGAGCGATAGAGCGGGTACCAGCTCAACACAGAGGGAAAGGGTTTTACTCCCACTACTTCTTGACAGAAAAGAAATACGGCAGATGGCGCCCTATCATCAATCTTCGATGTCTAAATAAGTTAGTCAAGAAACAGAAACTCCGGATGGTTACTCTACCAACGATAATTGCGATGCTGGAGCAGGGAGATTTGTTTTCGACCCTCAACCTCCAAGACGCATATTTCCATATCACTATCTACCCTGCCCATCAACGTTTTCTCAGATTTGCCATGGGAATGGAACACTACCAATACAGGATCCTGCCCTTTTGCCTTTCCACTGCCCCATGTGTCTTCTCAAAAGTGCAAGCAGTCGTAATAGCACATCTCAGAAAGAAAGGGTTCTTCATTTTTCCTTACCTGGACGATTGTCTCCTCAAGTCCCCCACTCACTTGGAGGCGATCCGAGCCATTTCTGCAACTGTGCACTGCTTCCACACCCTGGGTCTGCAAATAAACAGAAGTAAACCTACCTTACGACCTACCCAACAAATCAACTTAATCGGGGCACACCTCGACTCCACCACGGGTCTTGCCTCTCTTCCCCAGGACAGATTCCACACAATGGGTACCCTAATTACCCAGATACGTGCCACCCTGTGGGTTACAGTCTGAGATTCCCTGCAGCTGTTAGGGCATATGGCCGCTTCCACATTCGTGGTCCCATATGCTTGCCTGTACATGCGATGCCTTCAGGGGTGGCTAGCCATGGTATACAAACCAAATATCTACAGATTAAACAAATTGCTAACTATGCCTCTGAAAGTCAAGGACTCGCTCCTCTGGTGGACCTCTCCTTTCAACATCTGTGCCGGGATTCCCTTCTGACAAGAGCCGCCTTCACTGACCATCACTATAGATGCATCCCTCACAGGATGGGGAGCGCATATGGGTCACCTCAGGGCCTCTGGTCCTCTACGGAAACCAAGCTTCATATAAATCTACTAGAGCTCCGAGCCATACACAATGCCTGCCTCCATTTCCTTCCCATTATCCAGAACCACAGAATTCGGATCATGATGCACATCATCGCATGCATGTTCTATGTGAACAGACGTGGGAGCCCGGTCCCACTCCCTCTGCACAGAAGCGGTAAAACTATGGAATTGGTACCTTCAACACAATATCCATATCTCCGCCTCATACTTGCCCAGTTCTCAGAACACCACCACAGACGAGCTCAGTTGATCCTTCCCCATACAGCAAGAGTGGGAACTCAACAATGCCATTCTATCCACCATTTTCCAGACCTGGGGTTATCCCCAACTAGATCTATTTGCCACGGCAATAAACAAAAAAATGCCCGACATTCTGCTCCAGAGCCGGCCTGGGGAAACACTCTCGAGGAGACGCCTTCATGCTTCCATGGACCGACACTCTCATGTATGTGTTTCCACCAATACCGCTGTTGAACAGAATAATACAGAAGAAAGGACAGATCCAACATCATTCTAATAGCCCCATCGTGGCCCAGACAACTATGGTATCCCTTCCTAATGTGGATGTCGGTCAAGCCACCGATTCCCCTTTCCCCTCCTCAGCAACCTCCTATCACAGCGCAGGGGCAAGCTATTTCACCCTGATGTACAGCGACTCCACCTGAGGGCCTGGCTAATCAATGGTTCTCTAATGAGGAGTTAACATGTTCTGAACAAGTGTGGACAGTCCTACTACACAGCAGGACACACACCACGTGCACTACTTACCTACATAAATGGAAGAAGTTCACATCTTGGTGTACGGCCAAACAGATCTCCCCAGTTTCCGCTCCACTCCCACTGATACTGGATTACCTTAAAACATCAGGTCTCTCAGTGAGTTCCCTCAAGGTCCACCTCGCGGCAATCACCACATTTCACCATAAGATTGACAACACTACAGTCTTTGCCCATCCAGTAACCAAAAGGTTCCTGAAGGGCATCCAAACATTATATCCAGACGTAAAACCACCTGCTGCACCCTGGGACCTCCACCTAGTCCTCAAAGCCCTGATGGATAACCCCTTTGAGCCAATGGCTACATGCTGCCTTCTCCACCTATCCATGAAGGCTGCCTTCCTGAGAGCAATCATGTCTGCCAGACAAGTAGGAGAAATGGGAGCACTCATGGCAGAACCTTCATATACCACATTCTTCTGTGATAAGGTCACACTCCACACACTGCCTAAGATACTCTCTTTCTTTCACCTCAATGAGCCAATACACCTACCAACATTTTTCCCAAAACCCCATGCTAATGCTTTTGAAACAGCAATGCACACTCTTGATGTGCGCAGAACACTATCCTTTTACCTGGATAGAACAAAACCGTTTAGGAAAAACCCCAAACTTTTCATCTCTACCACTCAGCGATCACAGGGAAAAGCTATCTCTACCCAGAGACTCTCCAAATTGATTGCAGACTGCATATGTCTCTGCTACCAACTGAAGCACATACAACCCCCTACATCAATTAGGACACACGCTACTAGAGCTGTCTCCATTTCCGCTGCCTTTCTCCGTAATGTCCTGCTTTCTGACATATGCAAGGCCGCTACCTGGGCATCAAACCTTACCTTCGCCAATCATTACGCTGTCATGCACACAGCAGCATCTGACACCAGGATGGGTAGAGCTGTCTGGTCAACAGCCTTCTTACCTGATTCGAAGTCCCAACCATCCTAAGGGATACTGCTTTTCAGTCACCTGAAGTGGAGCACCCACAGGGACATCTCTCGAAGAAGAAGAAGAGGAGGAGGTTACTCACCCTGTGCAGTAACTGACGTTCTTCAAGATGAGTGTCCCTGTGGGTGCTCCACTACCCGCCCTCCTCCCCTCTACTTCGGAATCTGGAATGCACTCCGTTGTAGAGAAGGAACTGAGGAGCCCTGGCCATGCATGCGTTATTCAAACACTGACAGTTCATGAGGCAGGCACAGCGCGTGCACAGGCCGTAGGGGTACTGTTGTAGAAATCTCCGATCAAAGGTGCTGGGACGCATCTTGACCTGAAGTGGAGCACCCACAGGGACTTTCATCTTGAAGAATGTCAGTTACTGCATAGGGTGAGTAACCTCCTCTTATGACTTATAACTGACATACCCTTACACACGAGTATAGTTTATGTCTACACTACCCATGTTACAGTGTGGCTGCAGCAGCGCTGTGACATGGGCAGTGTAGACACGCTTTATCGCCGGGGGAGAGCTCTCCCCCAGCGATAAAAAACAAAACAAAACAAAACACCCCAAACGAGCGGTGGTAGATTTATCGCCGGGAGCGCGGCTCCTGGGATAAAGCGCTGTCTATACTGGCGCTTTTCAGCGCTAAAACTTTTGTCGCTCAGGGGTGTGTTTTTTCACACCCCGAATGACAAAAGCTTTAGCGCTGAAAGTGGCAGTGTAGACACAGCCTTAGTGCAGTTTTTCAAACATAACTGTGACTGCACTAGGGCTTTTGTCGGAATTACTATGTTGATTAAAAAAAAATCACCATCCGCAACTGACATAGCTATGCTAACAACAGATTTTTGTATTGTAGACTAGACATTATGCACTTCTGAAATTCCCACCTATAGTATATAGGCTGTAGAGGAATCTAGTTATTTTTCCCTTATGTCATTTCTGGCAGAGAAATATTGACCTGTATGAAGAATGTGTTATGTCCCACTTGCTTTCTTTGACTTAGGAGATTTTGTATATATCATCCTAAACCTTTAACTGTATTTGAATGAACAGTAATCAGAAGGCACAGTAGACAAATAGCCAAACAGTCTCCCCACTCTTACATAAATCTATGATTATTAGATATCCTATTGACCATCTGGGGATGGGGGACAACACTTAACTCATTTGCAAGGCTCAACCCCCATGGAAATCTTTGTCCCATTAAAGTCAGTGGCAAAACTCTTAGAGTTCAGTGGGACCAAGATTTCACCACCATCTATCATTTCTTAAATCTTTGACTGCAAATAGTAATGATCACAGCTCACCACCTGCCTAGCCATTATCAGGTTGCATCATTGCAGAGATGAGTTTTGAGGAGAGACTGGAAGGAAGACAAGAGGCGTTATGAATTTTGACTGGAGCTTTCCCCACTCACAAGGAGTGGTATGTGTGAGAGCACAGAATACCTTTCTGAAGAAGTAGAGAACTGGGGGATTGAGGTTGGCATCCCTGGAAGTAAAACTGGAAATTGACCTTGTGATGGTAGGTATACTGGGTGGGGTAGGCTAAATTGGAGAGCTTTGTAAGTGAGGACAGGAAGTTTGAGTCTGATGCATTGGAAGAGGAGAGCCAATGGAGGGATTTAAACAGGCTGATAATATAGTCTGTGTGATGAGATCTTAACAGTGGTATTTTGCATTGATTTGATTGGAAGGGGGAGCACTGAGGCTGGGGAGGGAGAGATTACAGTAGTGAAGATGTGGGGTGATCAAGGCTTAGACCAGAATTTGGCTGCGCGGGCAATGTTGTATGGGAAGAAGTGGTGAGATTTAGACATGAGGTTTAAACAAGAGGATCACAAATAATGAATAGCTTCCTGCACAGTAGTTTGGATGAATTGTGATTATGATTCATTGAAAGATTTGGGGGAAATAATGGATTGACAGAATTTTTTCAGACAACCTGGCAATTTCTGAGTGTTCTTTAACATTGAAAGCCTTGTTCTCACCTGGTAGAACACCACTCTGATCAACGACTTTAACCCTTCAACATTCTGATCCATGGTCATTACTATTGCTAGTGGCAGTATTACATTAGATACCTCATGTGAGATAGTAGCCCTGCTTTGCTGAGCACTGCACAAAAAAACCACATAGTGACAGTTGGTTCCTGCTACAAAGACCAGGCATCTAAATAATCAAGACCCAAAAAAGACTGGAGAGGAAATGGAGCCACAGATAGGGGAAAGGACTTGTCCAAGGTCACACAGCAGGTCACCAGCAAATCTGGGACCAGAACTCAGGTCTCACAAGTCCCATCCCACTACCCGAAGGACTGGAGACTGTTGCCTCTCATTGTACAAGAAGCAGCAAATCAAACCAGGCTCACTTATACACCAATGTACAAATTTGATGTCAGTCTTGGTTGGAGTCACTTTTAATAGCTGTTTCTATTTTTTATGTAGTGCTGATGGGGCCATACTTCCTCCCTTGTTTTAGACTAGTCCCACTGGGGTTGGCATCATATGAAATGGAGTCATTTGGTTTTTGTCCCTGCTTACAAAGTAATATGAGTCGTTCTGGGATTTTGTTTTTCAGATCCATTTTTTCCAAAGGTGAATCCCTGGATGGTGGCGATGTGTGTGATCCTGGTGGTTTTGTTTGGTTCCTTTGGCCTTAGTGCTTATCTCTTCAAAATCAAAGGTAAATTTAGAATCAGGAAATACAGTGTAATTAGCAAGAGATTTTCTTTTTAAAAAAATGAATACAGTAAACGATTTGATACTAGCCAGACGTGATGGGAAACATGTAACTGCACCACCTCCCAGCAGCACAGGGAAGAAAATGCTACTAAGATTCCCCTTTTGTCCAGGGGGGTGGTAACCTGCACCAGCCTCTGGCTCCAGCACAGAGAACGTCTCCACCAGTACCTGCCTGCAGCATTGTAGGATGGAATGAAAGCTCAGTCCACTGTCCGCTGCTCTTTGCCCATTCCCCACCCACCTTTGCAGTGGTGCATATTGTGCCAGCCGAGCCTCCCTCAATCCAATGCACACAGCAAGGATCCAGGTAGCCCATGCATGAAACTAAGGAGGTTTAATTTCCCCCTTACTCTCTTGTGTAGGGGTGTTGTGCAAGATACAATCTTGTCCTAACTGCAGAAGACCATGACATTTCCATTTATGGATAGAGAGAGAGAGGTATGGTATTGGAAGGAGGAGAAAATTAGGCAACGGGGCTGAATCAGAAACCCAGATCAAAGCAGTTATATCTGCATCTTGCTCAGACTTCTGTCTTCTGGGGTCACTTATGTCTGTCTCATTTCCCACAAGACTCTGCAAAGCCTAGGGCTGGCCCTGATATCTATTAGTTAGTTAGTATCTATTATAAGTGGCAGATTAGCCACTGGGCCAACAGGGCTGTGCCCAGGGGCCCTGACCAATTGGGGGGCCCCAGAAAAATGGGCGCCCCCGCACCCTGACCTGCTTTGCCCACTCGCCTGGCCCTCCTGCTGGGGAGTGCGATTGGGGTCTGGGGTTTCCCCCACTCCACCCACCCAGCACTCCTGCCAGGGAGCAGGGGAACCCCTCATGCCCTGACCCTGCTCCTTGGCAGGAGCGTCGGGCAGGTGGAGCAGGGCAAGCCCCCGCACCGCAACCCTGCTCACTGGCGGAAGTGATGGGTGGGAGGGCAGGGCAGGGCAAGCCCCCATTCCCTGACCCCATTTCCCCAGCAGGAGCTCTGGGGGAAGTGGTGAGACTGCAGGAGGAAGGGGTGGGGAGGGGCCCCACTTACTCTGGCCCAGGGCCCCACAAAACTCTAATCTGCCTCTGCCTCTCCCCTGGCGTTTAGGGCAGTGACGAAGCTCTTCCACTCCTGTCTGTTTCTGGCAAGTCTTTCAATGGTTCCCCAGCTGTGCCCCATGTTTTTCAGCTCAGCTTCCACAGCTCTTCGCCATGTTGTTTTCAGGTGACCTCATTTTCTCTTGCCTTCGGGTGTCCATCTAATTGCTATTCTGGTGATGGAATCAGTTTCCATCCGAAGCACATGGCCAGACCATCTCCAATGCCTCCTGGTAATGATGGCACTCATATCTTCTTGGCTGCACTTTGTGAATAGGTCTTGGCTTGAGATTGTTCTGGGCCAAAAGATACGGAGAATTTTTCTGAGGCAGGTTGTATGGAATGAAGACAGTTTGGACACATCATACTTTGTCATTCCCCAGCATTCTGCACTATAAAGTAGTGTTGGAAGTATGCAGCTCTGATAAATTCTGAGTTTGGTTTGGTGTTGTATTTTGATGATTTCCAGACTGTATTCAAGCTCCTGAAGGTGTTCTTGGCTTTACTGATTCTATTCTGGATATCCTTGCTTGTTCCACATCCTAGCTGATGGTGCTGCCCAAGTATGTGAATGTTTCTACATTGATGAGAACATGATCTTCTATCCATACTGGTGATGGTGAGGCAATATTAATGGTCCGGATATCTGTCTTATTGTGGTTGATTTGCTGGCGGAATGTGTTGAGTTGGGTTGTTTTTTCTTGTGTATGGTTTTGACTATGTGATAGGAGAGCGAGATCATCTGCGAAGTCCAGGTCTTCAAGGGATGAGAAGGCTGTCTATCTGATGCCTCTTGGCATGTCTTCTATTGTACGCCGCATTATCCAGTCAATGGCAATGTTGAAGAGGATTGCTGAAATGACACCCCTAACTTACTCCTGTTTTGACTTCAAAACTGAGCTCACTGTGATCAACACTGCATGTAAAGTTGGAATAGAAGCTTTTAATGATGTTGATTATACGGAGAAGAATTCCATATGCCCCTACAATGCGCTATAGGCTGGTCCCGTGAATACAGTCAAAGACCTTCTCAAAGTCTCTGAAGTTTATGTAGAGTTGCCGTTGCCATTCTGAGCATTGTTCTATTATGTTTCGTAGAGTGAGTATCTGTTCTATGCATCCACGCCCTTTCTGAAAACCAGCTTGCTCTTGTAGGTGACCTTGTTTGTCCCTAATGAGTGTGTTTGTTGGTGTCTGCCCTTTGCCACTGATAAGCTGCATCATTTTTTAGATGGTTCCTTGTTCACAACAGGCAGCTGCATCCTCTGCTTGTAATGCCAGATTAT
Source organism: Chrysemys picta bellii (assembly GCF_011386835.1). NCBI lineage: Eukaryota > Metazoa > Chordata > Testudines > Emydidae > Chrysemys > Chrysemys picta. Next base: position 29,708,627 of record NC_088802.1, on the reverse strand, counting down.
CAGTATAGTGTTGTTTGTCCACTCTCACAAGGTGTTTGATCTCCCATTGTGCCTTGCTATATTGCTCATAGTGTTTGTCTTTTAGCTTCTGAGATTTTGTATCTAAAACTTTATTCTTCAGGGCTCATCTAGTTTCTATGGCATTCTATGTGTTGGGTGTAATCCACTCCTTTCTTTTCTTCTGCCTGTAACGTAATCATAGAATCATAGAATATCAGAGTTGGAAGGGACCTCAAGAGGTCATCTAGTCCAACCCCCTGCTCAAAGCAGGACCAATTCCCAGCTAAATCATCCCAGCCAGGGCTTTGTCAAGCCGGGCCTTAAAACCCTCCAAGGAAGGAGACTCCACCACCTCCCTAGGTAACGCATTCCAGTGTTTCACCACCCTCCTAGTGAAATAGTTTTTCCTGATATCCAACCTGGACCTCCCCCACTGCAACTTGAGACCATTGCTCCTTGTTCTGTCATCTGCCACCACTGAGAACAGCCGAGCTCCATCCTCTTTGGAACCCCCCTTCAGGTAGTTGAAGGCTGCTATCAAATCCCCCCTCATTCTCTTCTGGAGACTAAACAATCCCAGTTCCCTCAGCCTCTCCTCATAAGTCATGTGCTCCAGACCCCTAATCATTTTTGTTGCCCTCCGCTGGACTCTTTCCAATTTTTCCACATCCTTCTTGTAGTGTGGGGACCAAAACTGGACACAGTATTCCAGATGAGGCCTCACCAATGTCGAATAAAGGGGAACGATCACGTTCCTCGATCTGCTGGCAATGCCCCTACTTATACAGCCCAAAATGCCGTTAGCCTTCTTGGCAACAAGAGCACACTGTTGACTCATATCCAGCTTCTCGTCCACTGTGACCCCTAGGTCCTTCTCTGCAGAACTGCTACCTAGCCATTCGGTCCCTAGTCTGTAGCAGTGTATAGGATTCTTCCGTCCTAAGTGCAGGACTCTGCACTTGTCCTTGTTGAACCTCATCAGGTTTTTTTCGGCCCAATCCTCTAATTTGTCTAGGTCCCTCTGTATCTGATCCCTACCCTCTAGTGTATCTACCACGCCTCCTAGTTTAGTGTCATCTGCAAACTTGCTGAGAGTGCAGTCCACACCATCCTCCAAATCATTAATAAAGATATTAAACAAAACCGGCCCCAGGACCAACCCTTGGGGCACTCCGCTTGAAACCGGCTGCCAACTAGACATGGAGCCATTGATCACTACCCGTTGAGCCCGACGATCTAGCCAGCTTTCTATCCACCTTACAGTCCATTCATCCAGCCCATACTTCTTTAACTTGGCGGCAAGAATACTGTGGGAGACCGTATCAAAAGCTTTGCTAAAGTCAAGGAATAACACATCCACTGCTTTCCCCTCATCCACAGAGCCAGTTATCTCATCATAGAAGGCAATTAGGTTAGTCAGGCACGACTTCCCCTTCGTGAATCCATGCTGACTGTTCCTGATCACTTTCGTCTCCTCTAAATGTTTCATAATTGATTCCTTGAGGACCTGCTCTATGATTTTTCCAGGGACTGAGGTGAGGCTGACTGGCCTGTAGTTCCCCGGATCCTCCTTCTTCCCTTTTTTAAAGATGGGCACTACATTAGCCTTTTTCCAGTCATCTGGGATCTCCCCCGATCGCCATGAGTTTTCAAAAATAATGGCTAATGGCTCTGCAATCTCACCCGCCAACTCCTTTAGCACCCTCGGATGCAGCGCATCTGGCCCCATGGACTCGTGCACGTCCAGTTTTTCTAAATAGGCCCGAACCACTTCTTTCTTCACAGAGGGCTGGTCACCTTCTCCCCATGCTGTACTGCCCAGTGCAGCAATCTGGGAGCTGACCTTGTGCGTGAAGACAGAGGCAAAAAAATCATTGAGTACATTAGCTTTTTCCACATCCTCGGTCACTAGGTTGCCTCCCTCATTCAGTAAGGGGCCCACACTTTCCTTGATTTTCTTCTTGTTGCTAACATACCTGAAGAAACCCTTCTTGTTACTCTTAACATCTCTTGCTAACTGCAACTCCAAGTGTGATTTGGCCTTCCTGATTTCACTCCTGCATGCCTGAGCAATATTTTTATACTCCTCCCTGGTCATTTGTCCAATCTTCCACTTCTTGTAAGCTTCTTTTTTGCATTTAAGATCAGCAAGGATTTCACTGTTTAGCCAAGCTGGTCGCCTGCCATATTTACTATTCTTTCTACACATCGGGATGGTTTGTTCCTGCAACCTCTTTAAAATAGAGCCAGCTCTCCTGGACCCCTTTGCCCTTCATGTTATTCTCCCAGGGGATCCTGCCCATCTGTTCCCTGAGGGAGTCAAAGTCTGCTTTTCTGAAGTCCAGGGTCCGTATTCTGCTGCTCTCCTTTCTTCCTTGTGTCAGGATCCTGAACTCGACCATCTCATGGTCACTGCCTCCCAGGTTCCCATCCACTTTTGCTTCCCCTACTAATTCTTCCCTGTTTGTGAGTAGCAGGTCAAGAAAAGCTCTGCCCCAGTTGGTTCCTCCAGCACTTGCACCAGGAAATTGTCCCCTACACTTTCCAAAAATTTCCTGGATTGCCTGTGCACCGCTGTATTGCTCTCCCAGCAGATATCAGGGTGATTAAAGTCTCCCATGAGAACCAGGGCCTGCGATCTAGCAACTTCTGCTAGTTGCCAGAAGAAAGCCTCGTCCACCTCATTCCCCTGGTCTGGTGGTCTATAGCAGACTCCAACCACGACATCACCCTTGTTGCTCACACTTCTCAACTTTATCCAGAGACTCTCAGGTTTTTCTGCAGTTTCATACCGGAGCTCTGAGCAGTCATACTCCTCTCTTACATACAACGCAACTCCCCCACCTTTTCTGCCCTGCCTGTCCTTCCTGAACAGTTTATATCCATCCATGACAGTACTCCAGTCATGTGAGTTATCCCACCAAGTCTCTGTTATTCCAATCACATCATAGTTCCCTGACTGTGCCAGGACTTCCAGTTCTCCCTGCTTGTTTCCCAGGCTTCTTGCATTTGTGTATAGGCACTTAAGATAACTCATCGATCGTCCCTCTTTCTCAGCATGAGACAGGAGTCCTCCCCTCTTGCTCTCTCCTGCTTGTGCTTCCTCCCAGGATCCCATTTCCCCACTTACCTCAGGGCTTTGGTCTCCTTCCCCCGGTGAACCTAGTTTAAAGCTCTCCTCACTAGGTTAGCCAGCCTGCTGGCGAAGATGCTCTTCCCTCTCTTCGTTAGGTGGAGCCCGTCTCTGCCTAGCACTCCTTCTTCTTGGAACACCATCCCATGGTTGAAGAATCCAAAGCCTTCTCTCCGACACCACCTGCGTAGCCATTCATTGACTTCCACGATTCGACGGTCTCTACCCCGGCCTTTTCCTTGCACAGGGAGGATGGACGAGAACACCACTTGCGCCTCAAACTCCTTTATCCTTCTTCCCAGAGCCACGTAGTCTGCAGTGATCCGCTCAAGGTCATTCTTGGCAGTATCATTGGTGCCCACGTGGAGAAGCAGGAAGGAGTAGCGATCCGAGGGCTTGATGAGTCTTGGCAGTCTCTCCGTCACATCGTGTATCCTAGCTCCTGGCAAGCAGCAGACCTCTCGGTTTTCCCGGTCGGGGCGGCAGATAGATGACTCAGTCCCCCTGAGGAGGGAGTCCCCGACCACCACCACCCTCCTCCTCGTCTTGGGAGTGGTGGTCGTGGAACCCCCATCCCTAGGACAGTGCATCTTTTGCCTTCCAATCGGTGGAGTCTCCTTCTGCTCCCTTCCCTGAGATGGGTCATCTAGTCCACTCTCCGCATTAGTACCTGTAGAGAGAACATGGAAACGATTGCTCACCTGTATCTCCATTGCTGGTGCATGGACGCTCCTCTTTCTCCTTCTGGAGGTCACATGCTGCCAAACCTCCTCACAATCCTTCTGTCCTTGCTGCGCCTGCTCTGAATCTTGAGAACATTGTGGCCGTAGAAGCCTCTCCTGACGCCTGTCCAGGAAATCTTCATTTTCCCTTATGCAACGCAGAGTCAACACTCGTTTCTCCAGCCCTCGAACCTCCTCTTCCAACATGGAGACCAGCTTGCACTTTGTACAGACAAAGTCGCTTCTGTCCTGTGGAAGAAAGACAAACATGGCACAACCTGTGCAGGTTACAACAGCTGATCGCTCACCTTCCATATCACCGTCCTCTTGAGAGCTTCCTCAACTGTTGCAGGTACTCCTCAGAGAAACCTGCAGATGAAAGCCTCAGTGCGCTCTCCCCACGCGAGCTCCCAGGCAAACTCCCGCTGTTAGCCTCTGCTGTTCGCCGCTCAGCTGGTTCGCTGCTGACTGCCCTTATATACCAGTCAGGCCCACTCAAGGCCCACCTGGAACAAAGCACTCCCAATTCACACTTTTCAAACAAACAAGCAAGCAATCAAGCACATGGTCAAACTGACCAACTGTCCCAGCAGCAGGCACTCAGATACTCACCAACACAGCCCCCCTAATGCAGCACTTAGCGTACCTCCTCTTGGACAGCTCCCAGGCAAACTCCCGCTGTTAGCCTCTGCTGTTCGCTGCTCAGCTGGTTCGCTGCAGGCATCACTGCTCTGTTTATAGATTGTTGTTGCTTTGTCCCAGTTCTTGTTGATCTCCTCATCTGCATTCCACTCCTCTTCATCAAGGTCTGCAAGTGCCTGAAACCTGTTCTTTAACTGAAGAACAAAGTCTTTCTGTATTTCAGGGGACTTTAGCTTGTCAACATCATAACATCTATGTCTATGTTGTTTGGTGGACTCACAAGTCTCAGTATTAGCTTGATGGGGGCTGTTACAAGGTGGTGGTCACTGCCAACATCTGCTCCCCTTGTCACTTTCACTTCTGTCAGTGAACATTGCCATTTGCCATTGATCATTCATCATATGGTCAATCTAGTTCTTATTGCTACCATTTGGAGAGCACCATGTCAGCTTGTGAATTTCACAGTACTGAAATAGGGTTCTGCCGATGACTAGGTCATTCATATTGCAGAAATGTAAAAGCCTCTCTCCATTTTCATTCATGGCGCCACACCCATGTCTTCCCATTGCTCTGTCGTTGTTTGTGTTGTCCTTACCGATCTTGGCATTCAGGTGTCCCATGACGATAGGTGTAATGTAGAATTTGTCCTTTGCTTCTTCATCACTGTCATTTGTCAAAGCATAGCACTGAATCAGGGTGATATTATTATGTTTCCCTTTCAGTCTGGCTCTCATAAGTCTGCTGCTGATGGACTTCCACTCAAGCAGGGACTGCTCCACTCCCTTCTTCAAAAGGATAACAACACCCTCATGGTGTTGTCCATCATCCCGTCCAGAATACAGCAAAGTTTCTCCCGAGGCTGTTGTTACTCTTCCTGATCCCGTCTATCTGCTCTCGCTGACACTCAGGATGTGTAAGCTGTAGCATCTCATCTTTGCTGTGACCTGAGCTAGCTTCCCCATTTCATATATTGTCCGTACATTCCAAAAACCAAGTTTATTTTTGTCTTGGTGTTGAGCATTTCAGTCTTCTTGCCACTGGCTTCCTTTCGGCTTTCGCCACTGGCAGTCATACGGGTCATTGACTCCTGAAGGCCATCACACATGGTAATGGTTGATTTCTCCGCCACTGTTTCCATAACATATTTTGTTTTTTATGGGACAGGATTGTTAGCCCTGTGCCTAACCCCTAATCTGGAGGACCAGGGTGTCTGTTTTTGTCTGGTTCCTCCTCCACAGACCAATCCGGCATAGTTGAACCTGCCAGGAGTAAAAAGCCCCCATCGGCACAGACTCTGGCGATTGTTAGAGCACACAAGCTGTCCCGCCACGACAAGGCAGACACCAGATGCCTGATATCTATACTTAAAATAATTTTTTGCTAATAAAGTGCAGTGCACTCTCATGCTACATTGGTGCTCCCTGTGGAATATCCAATGGGGTAAGTAAATAATCAATGAGGAAAAGACATCGCAGCCATTTGGCAAGTCTCAGTCTTTCTCTTTGCATAAGTCAAATTCTGTACACAGTTGTATCCTCGTAGCAGGGTGGTGGTGGTGGTGTTTTTCTGTTCTTTTGGAAGATTTACTATTCAATTTAACATTTTTAAAAGCAGGGTCAGCCTAAATGTGAGAAGCGCTGGGAGCTAGGGGGAGAAGCGGAGCCGCAGCATGCTCAGGGGAGGAGGCAGAGCGGAGGCGGAAGTGAGCTGGGGTGGAGAACTGCCAATGGGTGCAGAACACCCACCAATTTTTCCCCATGAGTGCTTCAGCCCCGGAGCACCCACGGAGTTGGCGCCTATGCAAGACACCACCAGCCTTAACTTTGTGTTAAGGAGTTTTTGGCACTGAATTTTAGTACTGACACAGACCAATGTTATAGACAAGAGAAGGGGAAAGCATAAAGTCTTAGTAATTCTAAAACATTCAGGGGAAACTTAGGCTTGGTCTACACTAAACCCCCAAATCGAACTAAGGTACGCAACTTCAGCTACGTGAATAACGTAGCTGAAGTTCGAAGTACCTTAGTTCGAACTTACCTTGGTCCACACGCGGCAGGCAGGCTCCCCCATCGACTCCGCGGTACTCCTCTCGTCTAGCTGGAGTACCGCAGTCGACGGCGAGCACTTCCTGGTTCGACTTATCGCCTCCAGACAAGACGCGATAAGTCGAACCCAGAACTTCGATTGCCAGCCGCCGAATTAGCGGCTGGGTGTAGACATACCCTTAGAGACTCTTCGTGTGACATGCTGGAGTGTGTGCAGTGGCTCTGAAGCTTGACCCATAGCACACAGCCTATGTAGGCACTGAGTGGTACAGAGGGCTTTGCATTAGGCCTGCACAGCATAGGTGAATTTCAGCCGTCATGTGTATAATCCTTTACAAGTAGGATTTCCAAAGATGCCTAAGTGATGTTGGGGGTCATTGGGACTTCTGCCCCTTAGTCACTTCAGTAATTTTGGAAATCCCATCCTGAGTGTATATCCCTGGAAAGATAAACTCCTCAACTAATCATTGATCCATTTTTGTTTCTTTTTTAGAGAAACAAGCAGTGGAACTTCATAAGTGTCATTCTCCCTCTACCTATATGTAAAACCTTTTGTACAAATGTGTATCCTTGAATGTATATCCCTGGAAAAAGAAGCTCCTCTATTAATAATTGGTCCATTTTTATTTTATTTTTAGAGAAACAAGCAGTGGAACTTCGTAAGTGTCATTCTCCCTTTACCTACATGTAAAACCTTTTGTACAAAGGTGTATCCTTATAAAGGTGCTTTGTTCATGTAGGGGGTTTGTTTTGCTTTGTCATGTTTATAATATAACTTTAAAAAATAATAGAGGTCTTGGGCTAAGTATGAGAATTCTAACACCAAAAGGTAATTTGAAATAATATTCTGAGGAATAAAAAAATACAGTGACTTTGAATGGAAATGATGGCTCAGCCTTAACTTTAATTCTGAAAATGTAATGAAATAAAATGGAGTAACAGAATTAATATAATCTTTTGGTAAAGATATGAAGATTTGTGAATGATATAGTTATATGATTATTAATAAAAAAATAGAAAATGCTCAATTGTTAACATAAGAAACCTTCTTTCCCCATATTCTTGTACATTTTTTAGAATAACCACCCTTCCCACTGAAGTCAATAGAAGATATGTCATTGATTTCAATAGTAGGAGCAGGCCTTAAATATAGGGTTTTTTTTACATGTTTGATGTTTGCAGTATAAATGTAGTCTGTTTGCTGGTAAAGTCTGATTATAACTTTGCAGGAATAATTCTCCAGGCAATGGCAATTTTTATAATATGAAGCAATCAGACAGTAATGCTCATGTTGTGTAGTTGTGATTTTTTTCTCTTTTATTGTACATTTATAGTAGAATTTGTAACTCCCGATTTCCTGTGTGTGTCAATTTGTATAATGTTGAATCCTGTACATAGATCATGTGTTCAAATCACTTCTCATCTTTGCTTATCTGGTTGATTTTAGGGTGGAGAAGATTTGTGGTACCTATAGAAGAAGATAATTAAAGTTCATATTTTGTCAATGTTCAGATCTCACCTCCTATGTGCAAATGTGGCCCCTTTTCCTTCACTGAAGGAGTGTGTTAGAGCCTGATAGTTCAGGGCAATCCTCACCAGCATCCTGCATTTTAAAGGATATAATAAGGTTGTAACTCTTCTGCCAGATGGTGTTGGCAGCATCAAGAGTTAGGTTCAATATTTAGGGGTTCCTCTTAAAAATACAACATAGAACCGGGTTGAGCCTCTACCCAGTAAACTGGAAAAACTAAACACCACCCCTTGAGGCCTTCTAGAGGTAGTATTTCCCACTCTCAAGCCCTCAGTCTGTGTCTTAGAGCCCAGGCTCCAGCCCGAGCCCAGAAGTCTACACAGCAATGAAACAGCCCTGCAGCCTGTAGTGTGGGGCCCAAAACTGGACACAGTACTCCAGATGAGGCCTCACCAATGCCGAATAGAGGGGAATGATCACGTCCCTCGATCTGCTGGCAATGCTCCTACTTATACAGCCCAAAATGCTGTTAACCTTCTTGGCAACAAGGGCACACAGTTGACTCATATCCAGCTTCTTGTCCTCTGTAACCCCTAGGTCCTTCTCTGCAGAACTGCTGCCTAGCCACTCGGTCCCTAGTGTGTAGCAGTGCATGGGATTCTTCTGTCCTAAGTGCAGGACTCTGCACTTGTCCTTGTTGAACCCCATCAGATTTCTTTTGGCCCAATCCTCTAATTTGTCTAGGTCCCACTGTATCCTATCCCTACCCTCCAGTGTATCTACCACTCCTCCCAGTTTAGTGTCATCTGCAGACTTGTGGAGGGTGCAATCCATCCCATCTTCCAGATCATTAATGAAGATATTGAACAAAATCAGCCCCAGGACCGACCCTTGGGGCACTCCGCTTAATACTGGCTGCCAACTAGACATGGAGCCGTTGAACCCGACAATCTAGCCAGTTTTCTATCCACCTTATAGTCCATTCATCCAGCCCATACTTCTTTAACTTGCTGACAAGAATACTGTGGGCGACCGTATCAAAAGCTTTGTTAAAGTCAAGGAATAACATGTACACTGCTTTCCCCTCATCCACAGAGCCAGTTATCTCATCATAGAAGGCAATTAGGTTAGTCAGGCATGACTTGCCCTTGGTGAATCCATGCTGACTGTTCCTGATCACTTTCCTCTCCTCTAAGTGCTTCAAAATTGATTCCTTGAGGACCTGCTCCATGATTTTTCCAGGGACTGAGGTGAGGCTGACTGGCCTGTAGTTCCCCGGATCCTCCTTCTTCCCTTTTTTAAAGATGGGCACTATATTAGCCTTTTTCCAGTCATCCAGGACCTCCCCCAATCGCCATGAGTTTTCAAAGATAATGGCCAATGGCTCTGCAATCACATCCGCCAACTCCTTTAGCACCCTCGGATGCAGTGCATCTGGCCCCATGGACTTGTGCTTGTCCAGCTTTTCTAAATGGTCCCGAACCACTTCTTTCTCCAGAGAGGGCTGGTCACCTCTTCCCCATACTGTGCTGCCCAGTGCTGACTTTGTTCATGAAGACAGAGGCAAAAAAAGCATTGAGTACATTAGCTTTTTCCACATCCTCGGTCACTAGGTTGCCTCGTCCATTCAGTAAGGAGCCCACACTTTCCTTGACCTTCTTGTTGCTAACATACCTGTAGAAACCCTTCTTGTTACTCTTAACATCCCTTGCTAGCTGCAACTCCAAGTGTGATTTGGCCTTCCTGATTTCACTCCTGCATGCCTGAGCAATATTTTTATACTCCTCCCTGGTCATTTGTCCAAGCTTCCACTTCTTGTAAGCTTCTTTTTTGTGTTTAAGATCAGCAAGGATTTCACTGTTAAGCCAAACTGGTCACCTGACATATATACTATTCTTTCTACACATTGGCATGGTTTGTTCCTGCAACCTCAATAAGGATTCTTTAACATACAGCCAGCTCTCCTGGACTCCTTTCCCTCTCATGTTATTCTCCCAGGGGTTCCTGCCCATCAGATCCCTGAGGGAGTCAAAGTCTGCTTTTCTGAAGTCCAGGGTCCATATTTTGCTGCTCTCCTTTCTTCCTTGTGTCAGCATCCTGAAATTGACCATCTCATGGTCACTGCCTCCCAGGTTCCCATCCACTTTTGCTTCCCCTACTAATTGTTCCCTGTTTGTGAGTAGTAGGTCAAGAAGAGCTCTGCTCCTAGTTGGTTCCTCCAGCACTTGCACCAGGAAATTGTCCCCTACACTTTCCAAAAACTTCCTGGATTGTCTGTGTACAGCTGTATTGCTCTCCCAGCAGATACCGGGGTGATTGAAGTTCCCCATGAGAACCAGGGCCTGTGATCTAGTAACTTCTATTAGTTGCCTGATCCCCCTGGTCTGGTGGTCTATAGCAGACTCCCACCATGACATCACCCTTGTTGTTCACACTTCTAAACTTAATCCAGAACTCTCAGGTTTTTCTGCAGTTTCATACTGGACCTCTGAGCAGTCATACTCCTCTCTTACATACAATGCAACTCCCCCACCTTTTCTGCCCTGCCTGTCCTTCCTGAACAGTTTATATCCATCCATGACAGTACTCCAGTCATGTGAGTTATCCCACCAAGTCTCTGTTATTCCAATCACATCATAATTCCTTGATTGTGCCAGGACTTCCAGATCTCTCTGCTTGTTTCCCAGGCTTCTTGCATTTGTGTATAGGCACTTAAGATAACTTGCTGATTGTCCCGCTTTCTCAGTCTGAGACAGGAGTCCTCCCCTCTTGCGCTCTCCTGCTCATGCTTCCTCCTGGTATCCCATTTCCTCACTTACCTCAGGGCTTTGGTCTCCTTCCCCCGGTGAACCTAGTTTAAAGCCCTCCTCGCTAGGTTAGCCAGCCTGCTTGCGAAGATGCTCTTCCCTCTCTTCGTTAGGTGGAGCCTGTCTCTGCCTAGCACTCCTTCTTCTTGGAACACCATCCCATAGTCAAAGAATCCAAAGCATTCTCTCTGACACCACCTGCGTAGCCATTTGTTGACTTCCACAATTCGACGGTCTCTACCTGGGCCTTTTCCTTCCACAGGGAGGATGGACAAGAAGATCACTTGCGCCTCAAACTCCTTTATCCTTCTTCCCAGAGCCACGTAGTCTGCAGTGATCTGCTCAAGGTTATTCTTGGCAGTATCATTGGTGCCCACGTGAAGAAGCAGGAAGGGGTAGCGATCTGAGGGCTTGATGAGTCTCGGCAGTCTCTCTGTTACATTGTGAATCCTATCTCCTGGCATGCAGCACACTTCTCGGTTTTCCCGGTCAGGACAGCAGATAGATGACTCAGTCCCCCTGAGGAGGGAGTCCCCGACCACCACCACCTGCCTCCTTCTCTTGGGAGTGTCAGTCGTGGAGCCCCCATCCCTAGGACATCTCATTCCTTCCAATCGGTGGAGTCTCCTTCTGCTCCCTTCCCTCGGATGTATCCTCTAGTCCACTCTCCGCATTAGTGCCTGTGGAGAGAACATGAAAATGGTTGCTCACTTGTATCTGCTGTGACAAAGTTCCTCCTCTACCTTGGTGGGTCCTGTGCTTATTGGCAGATTTGCTCGCTTCAGATTCACCCTGTGGGTCAGAAAACAGGCCAGAGACCTTCCCCTCTGGTAGAAGCTATAGTCCAGGTCAATTCCTCCTGTGTTTGATCAGGAGTTGGGAGGTATGGGGGGAACCCGGGCCCACCCTCTACTCCGGGTTCCAGCCCAGGGCCCTGTGGACTGCATCTGTTTACAGTGCCTCCTGGTACAGTTGCACAAAACCTACAACTCCCTGGGCTACTTCCCCATGGCCTCCTCCCAACACCTTCTTTGTCCTCACCACCGGACCTTCCTCCTGATGTCTGATAACGCTTGTACTTCTCAATCCTCCAGCAGTACACTTACTCACTCTCAGCTTCTTGCACACCTCTTGCTCCCAGTTCCTCACACACACTTCCTCTCCTCTGGCTCCCCCTGGCTTGACTGGAGTGAGCCCTGTTATAGCATCAGAGGGGCCTTAATTAGAGTTGGGTGCTTAATTGCCTCACCTGACTCTTAGCAGGTTAATTAGAGTCAGGTGGTCTATTAGCCTGGAGCAGCCCCTGCTCTGGTCACTCAGGGAACAGAAAACTACTTATCCAGTACCCAGTATATCTTCCTTCTGCTACTCTGCTGTTCCCAACTGGTCTGGGTCTATCACACTGCATTGCTGGTACATGGATGCTCCTCTTTCTTCTTCTTTTCTTCACCGTCCTTCTGTCCCCTCTATGCAGCCTGCTTTGATTCCTCAGAATGTTATGCCCTTAGAAGCATATCCTGACGTCTGTCCAGGAAATCTTCATTTTCTCTTATGCAATGCAGGGTTGATACTTGTTTCTCCAGACCTTGAACCTTCTCTTCCAATATGGAGACCAGCTTGCACTTTGTACAGACAAAGTGGCTTCAGTCCTGTGGAAGAAAGACAAACATGGCACATCCTGTGCAGGCCACAACAGCTGATAGCTCACCATCCATATAACCTTCCTTCTAGGAACTTCCTCAGCTGTTTCAGTAGCTACTCAGAGAAGCCTGCAAGATGAAAGCCTCAGTGGGCTCTCCCCCAGGCGAACTCCCAGTCAAATTCCCTCTGTTAGCCTCTCCACTCTTCACCACTCAGCTGATTCACAACTGGCTGCCTTTTCATAACAGTCAGGCCCACCTGGAACAAAGCACTCCCAATTGTTCCTTTGTACCCCAGCAGGGGGGCATACCCCACTTTTTTGGCAAAACTGGGCATTTGTCCCGTTTGCTCTTGGCAACTGACAAATGCCCAGTTTTGCCAAAAAAAATCAGGATGGCCGGGACAGGGCTTAAAAAGGGGACTGTCCCAGTCAAAAAAGGACAAATGGTCACCTTACCTAAGAGGCAATACTACCCCACTCACAAGCACTGAGTCTGTGTGTGTAAGCAGAGTCAGGATGAGCTCTACCCTGACATCTGGTGGTGAATTATGGCAAGTGTGGAAAAGAACTCCAGGGGCTGATCTTGTTTGCATAGGCACACCCACTCGCCTGGCATGAAACAACAGCAACTCAAAGTGGTTACTTTGGCTGGTGTGGGATCCCCAGTTTTCTCTGTTATTGGGGCAGGAAGAATAAAGTTTTGTTACCCTGATTCTGTGAATCAAGGCCAGTGGAACTGTTGTATGACAGAAGAACTGAGTGAGTCCTTCACCATTACCTAAGTAGCACTTGCTTGACAAGAGGCATGGGTTACAAAACCCAGTGAATAGAGAGAGGACAGGGAGAGGTAGTTGTATCTGATGGTATGGGCCCTCTCTGAGGGTTTAAAACACCAATTGTACTACCTCCTCTCTCCACTGTTGAATGTCAGAGCTAACTTTGATTCCATTAGGAGTCTAGTTACAGATTGCTGAGCTGAATTCACTTTGGGCCAATGGTGCACTAGCACTGGGGCTCCCCTACTATGAGCTGAAATCATAAAAGAGTTAAAATCACAAAAGAGCTAAAGTTATTAAGAGCTGAGATCACTGAGGCTGTGTTAACTAGTGGGGGAGCCTGAAGCTATATTGCTAAGCGGCTGGCAGAGCAGCTAGCAGAGTGGAGCCTCTTGGGGATGGTTGGAGCAGAGCTGAGTGACTCACAGGTTGGTGAGCAGAGCGGAGCGGCTGGAGGAGCAGCTAGCAGAGCGGAGCCTTGTGGGAGCGGCCCAAGGGACGTCTGAAGTGAAGCAGAGCTGAGCGGCTCACAGGTCGGTGAGCAGAGCAGAGCAGCTGCCAGAGCAGTTCGTGGGACGGCAGGAGCGGCTCACGGGACAGCTGGTGGAGTAGAGTGGCTTGTGGTGAAAGCTGCGGCGGAACCCCGTCGGCCTTGGATCACGTAAGGTGCCCCTTAACACCCTGCGTGCCCCCCCCCGAACTCTGGGGCATCACTGACCAGGGACAGAGACTTTGGGGGGTTGTTGGACTTTTGGGACTTTGGTGATCCTTGGGTTGCTGGACCCAAGAGACTTTGGAGTTGTTGGACTTTTGGGACTTTGGTGATTCGTGGGTTGCTGGTTTCAAGAACCAATGGGAAAGGACACAGCCCAATTTGCTGGGGTGGGTTTTTTGGCTCATGGTTTGTGTGTTTGTGTTAGGAATCCTGTTTGTGGTGTTTTTCCAATTTAATGCTGATGTCGTTTACCTCATGTTATTAAACATTTTCTGTTACACTCAGACTCCGTGCTTGCGAGAGGGGAAGTATTGCCTCTTAGAGGTGCCCAGGGGGTGGTATGTAATTGTCCCAGGTCACTGGGTGGGGGCTCGAGCCGGTTTTGCATTGCGTTATTGAAACGGATCCCCTAGATTCAGAACCCGGCCCTTGTTGCTGCTAACTTAGATGGGCAGAAGGGTTACATGTGTAACAAAAGAAAACTTTTATTAAATGGGAAAGGGAACCCAGCATTAATTTGTGAAAACACCACAAGCACGATTCAAAAGCATGTGACCATAAGCAAACACCCACCCCACGCTATGTTCAGTAGTGTCCTTTGCCTCTATTTTCCACCTTGGGGTGCGAAAGTCTGACAAACAAATGTCTCTGTAACATGCCACTCCCCTTTCCATGCACTGCAGCCCACTCACCATTGGTTATCTTTGGTCAGCAAAGACCCAGAATTCAGAGGTGCATTCATGTGGGTTCACCTCCCAGCTCTGAAAGGGGAGGAGGAGGGCATTGAGCAATGTCTCCACTGTTGCTGCATGCCTCTGCAACTGGCTCATTGCTGCTGCTGTACAGTAACTCCTCACTTAAAGTTGTCATTGTTATGTTGCTGATCAATTAGAGAACATGCTCATTTAAAGTTGCACAATGCTCCCTTATAACATTGTTTGGCAGCCACCTGCTTTGTCCAATGCTTGCAGAAAGAGCAGCCAGTTGGAGCTAATGGTGGGGCCTTGGAACCAGGGTGGATCGGCAGCCCCCCTATCAGCTCCCCGATCCCCTAAGTTCCCTGTGCGGCAGCTGCCCAGCAGGCTATCAATTGCCAGCAGTTCAGGTGTCCCTCCCCCCACTGCCCTGTGCTGCTCCTGCCCTCTGCCTTGGAGCTGCTCCTGGGAGCCTCCTTCTTGCTGTGCGGGGGAGGGGGGGGGAAGAGGGGTGCTAATGTCAGGGTGTCCCCCTCCCCATTGCTCCTTTACCCCATTGGGCTATCTCCACAGAGCAGGGGGGACACACAACAGGGCTCAGGCCTGAGGGAGCTTGCTGGCAGCAGCTGCTGTCTCAACTTGCTGATCTACTTAAAAAGGCAGTGTACTTAGAGTGGGGTCAGCATACTTAAAGGGGCAATGGGCATCTCTCTCTCTCACACACACAGAGGGTGTGTGTCTCTGTCTGCCATGATGTTTCCCCTCTCTCCATTCGTGCTGCCTTGTAGAGTGTGAGGCTACATTAACAACAATGTGTTAAGCCTTGAGGGCTCAGCTACTGCTAGTAGTTTAGCAGTAAGGCATTCCCTGGGAAATATCCCACCCTCTTCCACCCTTTGACTTCACCACCTCAACCAAGCTTCACAATCATCATTGCTGTGTACAGTATTAAATTGTTTAAAACTTATACTTTTCCTTGGAACCTAACCCCCCCATTTACCTTAATTCTTATGGGGAAATTGGATTCGCTTAACATCATTTCGCTTAAAGTAGCATTTTTCAGGAACATAACTACAGCATTAAGCAAGGAGTTACTGTACTCTGCCTTTGTTCACTGTGCTTTCTCTGCTGCTGCTTGGTGCTCACTGCCGCTTTTGCGATGCGATGCGATGCTCTGAGGTTCCATCACTTAACCCAGCTCCTAGTGATTTCACTGTGTAGCAGGAAATATCACTGCTAGTGCAGCCTCTGTGTTGTCTTTTACTGCAATACTGTCTCCACCCCAGGTCTAAGGGTTAGCCCCTAGGGCAGCTTATTAGTGCTTCATCTTTGATAATCCCTGAATAGAAATAATGAACTAGATTCAGCTGAGAGCCAACTTTTGTTTTGCACACTGGTAGGGGAAAGATTAAATGGTGTGTAGGACTCTTTATGCTATGCTATGCTATGCTATGCTATGCTATGCTATGCTATGCTATGCAGTCCAGACCTCCTCTCCGCTCCTGTCTCTCCTGTCCCTGGGTTTTGACCTCTGCTTAGCAAGGGAGGTTCAATTTAGGGTGACCTTCCTGTCAATCAGGGCATGCTAAGTACAGCTCTGCTGCCCTTTCCTCACTCAATGAGGATAACAACATTTCATTACCCCTGCATTCAATAACTAAAGTGAATGGTAACCCAAATGGAGACAAAATCATCCCTTTGCTAAAGCAGCTCCATGGCCTGAGCTGGTCCTGAAGTCTTCCCCCACCCACCCCCAGTTTGTGACTGGATGTCAGGGGAGGGTTTGTTCAGACCCTGCTCACATGGTGAAGCATATTTTGTGGCTGTGTCCCACTAAAATGCAATGAATCCAGACGTTATTGCACCAGCTAATCCTGTTTCTCCTCTGCCTGTGCACTGCACCTCCTCCAGTGCTTCCTGAGAGCAGCTCCCATCCCATCTGCAGAGTGAAGTGTAGAGTGCACCTCCCTTGACACTATACAAATACTAAGGCCTTCTCTGCCTCTGTTCCTATTGCTGGTACCTCTTCCTGAATCATCTTCAACTCTCACTGCCTGGGAAAGTGGCTTTGGGGAATGAGCCCTGGCCTGTGAGAAGGGGCAGACTGAGCGATGTCTAGTACCAAGATACCACAGTGAGGGGAGCAGGACAACCTCAGAGATTAGAGAGAGGAAAAATAGAGCATTGGGGCATAATACAGAAATAGCACTGAAGTCTCTGCCCCTAGAGGTGAAAGGGCACATGATGGGTGGGTGAGCATGGGAATAGGAAAGGATGAGCAGGTGAGTGGGGAATGGAACTGCTTGTCTGCAGTTAAAGCAGCAGGTGTATCTTTAAAAGGCAGCTCCCTTCCTTAACTGATTCTGCAGTGGCCCCTAATGCAGCTAGCCAAGGGAGCAGCCCCCAGACACAGGGCTGCAGGCTCAAGCTGTAACCCAGCAGCCCAAGATTCTGCTCTCTGTTTCATTGGTGTCTGGCTTCACAGATGACTTCCTCCCTCCCCCCGCAAAAAATCTGAGTAGTATGGTGCCCTTTGGGGAATGAGGATGGGGAGACGCTGGGAGAGGGAAGCAAAAACTCAAGAGAAAAAAGAAATAGGAACAAAAAGTGAATTAAAAGGGGAATAAACAGAACGGGGTGGGAGAAATGGATAGGAAAAGTGGTAGGAAGGTGAAGCTGTACCCAGCTGTGATGCAAGAAGAGGGAGAGATATGGGTGGGAGAAAGAGACATAACAAAAAATGATAAAGTTGATGAAGCAAAGCCTTAGATTCTGTTCCCAGGCTGGTTGAAGCAGCAGAGGGGAAGGCCATACACAGCCTTCTGTGTGTCCCCTTCCTCCCCCTCCTCCTCCTCCCTCCCCCCACTCCCATTGCCCTACTGATGTAACCTTCACCTTGATCTCCTTTCCATCACATCCAATATGGTTCCCTGTCACTGGTCTTTATCCTTCTCCCCTCCAGGATAACTCCCTTGGTCTGCCTCTTTCCCGTGGTACTCTTGGCCTTGCCTTGCTCTCCTTGACAGCTGTTGGTAGTGGACTCTGCTTGTTCTCTGGTGGAGTGGGGGTACAAGAGGGGAGCTTGTCTTTCCCCGTAGTGACTAATGATGTGTTTCCTACATGGACTCTGGAGGAATCAGTGATGCTGCTCCTTCCCCTGCCCCCTACAAAGGACCCAAGAGTTCATTTAATGATCCCTGCTCTGTTTGGAGAAAAGATCAATCTGACCCAAAAGCACCAGAGCACTGAGCACAGACAGGAGCAGTCCTGGATCCATTACAGACAGCAGGGGAGCTCCTGTGATCAGTGCTCTGATCATGTTCCCTTTCTCCTCTCTCCACCCACCATAATCTCAGCTTTTCTCTCAAGTCAACATTTTAACCTCCCTAAATTCACCACTACCCTCGTCTGTCTTCCAGCAGCCACTGAATCACCATAATCTCATAGCTAGTATAGACAGACACACACCATTTTTTCCCCTCACCACTCCTGTTAAATCCCCAAATATAGGGAAATACATTGTTCACCATCTTTTCTGCACAGACAAGCTGTGGACCATTATTTACACATTTCTGCTGGGTTCTCTGGATTATGGAAACTGTGCCTGCTGCTAAACAATCCAGTCTGGGGCACATGAAACCTTGGTACCCAGAATCCCATTGTTTTATAGATTCATAGATTCTAGGACTGGAAGGGACCTCGAGAGGTCATCGAGTCCAGTCCCCTGCCTGCATGGCAGGACCAAATACTGTCTAGACCATCCCTGATAGACATTTATCTAACCTACTCTTAAATATCTCCAGAGATGGAGATTCCACAACCTCCCTAGGCAATTTATTCCAGTGTTTAACCACCCTGACAGTTAGGAACTTTTTCCTAATGTCCAACCTAGACCTCCCTTGCTGCAGTTTAAACCCATTGCTTCTTGTTCTATCCTTAGAGGCTAAGGTGAACAAGTTTTCTCCCTCCTCCTTATGACACCCTTTTAAATACCTGAAAACTGCTATCATGTCCCCTCTCGGTCTTCTCTTTTCCAAACTAATTCCAAACCCAATTCTTTCAGCCTTCCTTCATAGGTCATGTTCTCAAGACCTTTAATCATTCTTGTTGCTCTTCTCTGGACCCTTTCCAATTTCTCCACATCTTTTTTAAAATGCAGTGCCCAGAACTGGACACAATACTCCAGCTGAGGCCTAACCAGAGCAGAGTAGAGCAGAAGAATGACTTCTCGTGTCTTGCTCACAACTAACCTGTTAATACATCCCAGAATCATGTTTGCTTTTTTTGCAACAGCATCACACTGTTGACTCATATTTAGCTTGTGGTCCACTATAACCCTTAGATCCCTTTCTGCCGTACTTCTTCCTAGACAGTCTCTTCCCATTCTGTATGTGTGAAACTGATTTTTTCTTCCTAAGTGGAGCACTTTGCATTTGTCTTTGTTAAACTTCATCCTGTTTAACTCAGACAATTTCTCCAATTTGTCCAGATCATTTTGAATTATGACCCTGTCCTCCAAAGCAGTTGTAATCCCTCCCAGTTTGGTATCACCCCTAGGGAGGTGGTGGAGTCTCCTTCCTTGGAGGTTTTTACGGCCCAGCTTGACAAAGCCCTGGCTGGGATGATTTAGTTGGGAATTGGTCCTGCTTTGAGCAGGGGGTTGGACTAGATGACCTCTTGAGGTCCCTTCCAACCCTGATATTCTATGATTCTATGATCATCCGCAAACTTAATACGCGTACTTTCTATGCCAATATCTAAGTCGTTGATGAAGATATTGAACAGAGCCAGTCCCAAAACAGACCCCTGCGGTACCCCACTCGTTATGCCTTTCCAGCAGGATTGGGAACCATTAATAACAACTCTCTGAGTACGGTTATCCAGCCAGTTATGCACCCACCTTATAGTAGTCCCATCTAAATTGTATTTGCCTAGTTTATCAATAAGAATATCCTGCGAGACCGTATCAAATGCCTTACTAAAGTCTAGGTATACCACATCCACAGCTTCACCCTTATCCACAAAGCTCGTTATCCTATCAAAGAAAGCTATCAGATTGGTTTGACATGATTTGTTCTTCACAAATCCATGCTGGCTGTTCCCTATCACCTTACCACCTTCCAAGTGTTTGCAGATGATTTCCTTAATTACTTGCTCCATTATCTTCCCTGGCACAGAAGTTAAACTAACTGGTCTGTAGTTTCCTGGGTTGTTTTTATTTCCCTTTTTATAGATGGGCACTATATTTGCCCTTTTCCAGTCTTCTGGAATCTCTCCCGTCTCCCATGATTTTCCAAAGATAATAGCTAGAGGCTCAGATACCTCCTCTATGAGCTCCTTGAGTATTCTAGGATGCATTTCATCAGGCCCTGGTGACTTGCAGGCATCTAACTTTTCTAAGTGATTTTTAACTTCTTTTTTATTTTATCTGCTAAACCTACCCCCTTCCCATTAGCATTCACTATATTAGGCATTCCTTCAGACTTCTCGGTGAAGACCGAAACAAAGAAGTCATTAAGCATCTCTGCCATTTCCAAGTTTCCTGTTACTGTTTCTCCCTCTTCACTAAGCAGTGGGCCTACCCTGTCTTTGGTCTTCCTCTTGCTTCTAATGTATTGATAAAAAGTCTTCTTGTTTCCCTTTATTCCTGTAGCTAGTTTGAGCTCATTTTGTGCCTTTGCCTTTCTAATCTTGCCCCTGCATTCCTGGAATGTTATCTGGAAAGGAGCAGATCCAAAGTATGTTACATTGTAGAAGACATGTCAAAGGGGAGGAACCATAACAAAATCCTGCACAGAGGCAGTTGGGGTGCAGTGAGATTTAAGATGGGGAGGGGGCTCTGCAGCGGGAGGAGAATAGATAGAGTGAGCCCTGAGCACAGAGAGTTTTCATAATACTCTGCTGGGCTCCCCTATGATACCAGAGTCTCTACTTCCTTCCTTAGGGAGAGGTGGGGGCAGGAGGAGAAAGATCTGAGGCCTGGCCCAGCCAATCATTTCTCTCTGTCACTGACCCCTCCCTGCCAGGGGAGTGACTCTCCCCTGCAATTTGCTGAGATCTCAGAGCTGCTTCCCATTCAGAGCAGAGTAAATCCTGGAGGAAGGAGATTCCCTGGTTCACTCTCCAGCTGGGGTAGATTCTGTCACTGACACGATGAAAACCTTCCCCAGGGCTGAGCTCTGCCATTAATGCTCTGATTTTATTCTCTTCTCATGCAGCAAATGTGATCAAACCCTCTCCCAGGGCTGAGTTCTGTCTCTAACGCTCTGATTCATTCTGTCCCCAGCAAATGTGACTCTGGATCCAAATACAGCTCATCGTGACCTCGTCCTCTCTAAGGATCAGAAAAGTGTGAGATGGGGAGATACACGGCCAGATCTGCCCAACAACTCTGAGAGATTTGACTCTGTGCTCTGTGTGCTGGGGTGTGAGGGATTCAACTTGGGGAGACATTGCTGGGAGGTGGAGGCGGGGAATGGGCAATACTGGGCCGTGGTACGGTTACCATACGTCCGGATTTCCCCGGACATGTCCGGCTTTTTGGTCCCCAAATCCCCGTCCGGGGGGAATTGCCAAAAAGCCGAACATGTCCGGGGAAATAGGGAGGCTAGGATCTCTGAATCTGTGTGTGTGGGTCGCCTGCTGTGACATCATCTTGGTGCGACACTCGGCTCCTGCCCAGGGCATGCTGGGGGCTGTAGTCCGGCCGGGCCTCACGCTCCAGGGAGAGCCGGGAGAGGGTAGCGGCCGAGAACTACAACTCCCAGCGGCAACCTGCCAGCAAGCCGTCGGGGGAGGGGGGGCGCAGGCCCCTGTCCTTTGGGTGGGGGGTGTCTCTGGGCGCCGCTCGGCAGCCATCGCAGGGCTGGGGGGCGTCCCCGGGGGGGTTGTGGACGCCAGCGCGTTGCGGGGAGCTGGCACTGTCCGGATTTGCGTCCCCCTGGGGCTGGAGCTGCGCCCCCGGCCCCGGGCACCAGTCATGTAGGGTTACCATACGTCCGGTTTTTCGGCAATCAAACCCCCGTCCGGGGGGAATTGCCAAAAAGCCGAACATGTCCGGGAAAAATACCAGACGGGCACTTCCTCTCCCGCGACTCCTCTGCTCCTCCCCTGACTCAGACTTCGGCTCTGTTTAAGAGCCAAGCTGCCCGAGCCAGTGCTACCAGCTTCAGGCAGCCCCCGTGCCTCCGGACCCCAAGCCGCCGGCCGGGCACTTCCCTTCCCGGGCTCCAGCTGCTCTGCTCCGGCGGCTGGGGTCCGGAGGCATGGTAGCACTGGCTCGGGCAGCTTGGCTCTTAAACAGAGTCGAAGTCTGAGTCAGGGGAGGAGCAGAGCAGCTGGAGCCCAGGAAGGGAAGTGCCCGGCCGGCGGCTGGGGTCCGGAGGCAAGGGGGCTGTCGAAGCCGGAGCGCTCGGGCAGCTCGGCTCTTAAACAGAGCCGAAGAGTCAGGGGAGGAGCACAGCAGCTGGAGCCTGGGAGGGGAAGTGCCCGGCCGAGGACGCAGGGTCCGGAGGCATAGGGGCTGCCCGAAGCCCGAGCGCTACCGGCTTCATGGTTTGCCGGGCAGCCTCCATACCCTGCACCCCCGGCCGGGCATTTCCCTTCCCGGGCTCCAGCTGCTCTGATCCTCCCCTGTCTCTTTGGCTCTGTTTAAGAGCCAAGCTGCCCGAGCCAGTGCTACCGGCTTCAGGCAGCCCCCGTGCCTCCGGACCCCGAGCCACCGGTCGGGCACTTCCCTTCCTGGGCTCCAGCTGCTCTGCTCCGGCGGCGCAGGGTCTGGAGGCAAGGGGGCTGCCCGAAGCCGGTAGCGCTGGCTCGGGCAGCTTGGCTCTTAAACAGAGCCAAAGAGTCAGGGGAGGAGCAGAGCAGCTGGAGCCCGGGAGGGAAAGTGCCCGGCCCGGGGTGCAGGGTCCGGAGGCATAGGGGCTGCCCAAAACCCGAGCGCTACCGGCTTCACGGGTTTGCTGGGCAGCCTCCAGACCCTGCGCCCCCGGCTAGGCTCTTCCCCTCCCGGGCTCCAGCTGTGCTGGGGAAGCGCCGGCCGGGGGCGCAGGGTCTAGCGGCTGCCCGGCAAACCGTGAAGCCGGTAGCGCTTGGGCAGCCCTTTTCGTGTCGCTGGGAGGGAGGAGGGGGAGTTAGGGCGGGGACTTTGGGGGAATGGGCGGGGTTGGGGTGGGGCCGGGGGTGGGAAAGGGGCGGGGCCAGGGCCAGTGGAGTGTCCTCTTTTTTTATTTTTTAAATATGGTAACCCTAGGCTGTGGGGGTGGCCAGAGAGTCTGTGAGAAGGAAGGGACGGATTGACCATAACCCTGAGACGGGGATCTGGGCTGTGCAACTGTGGGGGGATGAGTTCCGGGCCCTCACTTCCCCTATAACCCTCCTGCCCCTGAGCCAGGTCCCCAGCAGGATCCGGGTTTGTCTGGACTGTGATCAGGGGCAGGTGACATTTTTCGATGCTGGTAATGAGACCCTGATCTTCACTTTACCACCCGCCTCTGTCCCTGGGGAGAGAATCCGACCCTGGGTCTGGCTGGGGTGGAGAGCCCAGCTCAGACTGTGTCCCTGAGACATGTGGGGGAGGGAATATCCAACTGTGGCTAAATAATGAAAGCCTGATTGGAGCAGGGGTTTGGGCCCCCAGGGTGTCCCATCTCTCAGGTGGGTTCGCAAACCACTGGACACTGTCATAAAAATAATGTTGTTAAAATAAATAATTAAAAGATGTGGAACTACATTTCCAGGGGGGTTCAGAAAAGAGAGGCCAGTTCAGACAATCAGAACAGTGGAAAAGACAAATTTTTGAGCTACTATGAGACTCCATGCAGACACGTTACAGCACCGGAAACTGACCAGGCATTCTTTGAAACAGGGAAAACACTTGTAAAAAGTATCAATTTGTTTTATGATGGTGTATGTGTGTGTAAACTGTTTCCCTGAATCAAATCCCCTTTGGCAGCTCAGTCCACCACTTCAGCTAGAGAAGAGCTGTGGTACCTGAGCATTGGGCCACACAGGCCTTTTAACACCACAGACCTGGGGAGGGGGTTGCTGAGATGGACCATCCAGTGAGAAACACAAGTCCTTCTACCACCCACACCCTATTTTGAAACTGTTGCTGATACAACTGTTGCCCATCTGTGCTAACTTTTATCCCCTCCTGCCTCTCCCTATTCAGGGACTTTCCCTTCTGCGCCTATCTGGCAGTGCAGCTCACCCCATCTGAACCCTAGCTCCTGTCCCCAGTTTTGTCCATTTGCCTCTCTTCTTCCCCTCCTTGAATCTGTTGTACCCTCCTCTGGATGTATTTTGGCCCCTGTACAAATTCTGCCCATCCAGCCCCTCCGATTTCTCCCCTTGAGCCCAGGCCTGGATTAACCCATAGACTATAGCTTTAGGCCCTAATTTTTAGGCCCTACTGTAGGCCCTCCAGCTGAGCGACGGTAGTGAGGCCATCGGAATTTTTTTTTCTCATTAAATATTGCATTGTACAAATTAACCCATCAAGATTGTGAATTCGGTTTATGGTGGTTTTGTCTTTGTGGGCTAAAGTAAGTGTTTATGGGCCCAAGAAATATTGAACTTTGTACACAGTAGGTCGACACTCGACAATAGAAACCATGTCGAAGAAAGGAGGATGGCACATGGAGTTGCCCCAAAACAGTTAACTGCAGCAAAAAAGGGCACTCCTGCAATCCATTTGGCATGCAGACAAAAGCAACAGACACTGGGGGAACAAATTCAGGTTTTACAAGAGCAGGTAACTACCCCAACTCTCCTCTCAAAGCCAGGATAAAAACCAGGGGCACAGTTTCCAACTGTGCAGGTTCCCAACTGCTTTGACCCACGGAACCACACTCCGTGCTCATATCTAAAAATATAATCTTCTTTCTCAAATATGTTTACATACCGGTTAAGTTTTTTCCTTTATATGCTTTCTCAGTTTGTTAAACTTGCTGCTGCTGCCTGTACTTTCAAACACCTTGATAGAGTTAATCTCTCTTGGTTCAGGTCTTGCTACCTTCTTAGGTTGCTCTTCACGCCCCCACACCTCTTTTTCCCTGCCTCTCCTCACTTCCACTCTTTCTCTGTGTTAAAAGTTGAAAGTTAGAGTTTTTACAGAAACCTCCAAAAGATAAAGCAATTGAAAAGAGAACAAAACAAGAAACAAAAAGAAAACAAGGTAAAAACTTTACTTTAAATAAATCCAGTAAATTAATTATTTTAACCTTCAGGAATGCAACAGTTGGAATTATTCCTAACTTTCTTGAAGATATGGTTGCCAAGCAACAGAAATGCACACTCTGCTTCTAATTCTAACCACTCACTAATATTTGAAACATGGGCTTTTCTTATTTCCATATAGCAGAGTTTTAAAATAATGTTAAATATAAAGTAATGCAAAATCCCTTGTTATCAAATTAATATAATAAATTGGGCAAATATTAATATATTTTTATCAATTTTTGCTAAAAGTTTTAAATAAGGTAATAACTTGTTTATTCAAATGTTTAACCCTTTTAATTTTTTGTTTTTGTTTGCCTTATTATGTATAGTTATGAATAGAATTCTGGTGCCATTTGTTCTTAATTGTACGTTTGTCCTGTATGTCATGTGCATTGTCCTGTGTTGTATGTTGTGTGTGTCACATGACTATTTTTTATTATTTTTATTTTGTTGCAACAAAAGTCAATTTTATACCCTTTTAAAATATATGTTGGGGTATAATCATAGTAGCAGTAACACCGATTTTTTTGATGCAAAGTTCAAAAAGGTTTCAGTTACAAATATAGGTACATATATTTCTACCTCAACAAATAATTCAATTGCAAACAAAAAGAATTCTCTTTTATCAATCACGTTTTTTTTTTAATTTGTCATTCAAAGAAAAAATGTAAGGGGAAACCGCAACATTAAGGTAAAGATAATATTAACAAAATGTCAATTTCTTGTTTAGGCTTTTTATAAACTTGTTTGCACTTTTGAATATAGTTATAAGAATGTGATAGCAAAAATGTTTAAAAATAACAATTTATGCATAAAGCTAACCAAACAATTTCAACAGGTTTCCACCTTTGCCTCCCAAACACAACTAAGCATCATAAAAGTATAATACCCTCAAAGTATTTGCATGGACCTGTATTTAAAATTTATTTTGGTTTAATTTTATAGTTGGTTTAATTTTATACGCTTTTCTTTTGCTACATTATGTTAATGGCAAGCAGTGGTTGTTAGAGCTTATGCTTCTAAACAGTTAACAAGTGTGAAACTGGTATCACAAGCAAATTAACTCTAAAAAGCTTGGTAAAAAATATGTTATTGACTCTTTTGCTAACATAGAATGTTTAGCAAAAAAAAGGCAATACACCTTCTCTCAGAAGATTGTGAGCATTTATTTTAGCAGCTAAGCATTACATTTAGTATAAAATATTAGTAATGCACCTCAAATGAAAATGAATGTCTATACAACAATTGCAAAAGTATAGCTAGTGTTATAAAAGACTTGGTTTCTATTACATTGTAAACACTAAATTAATCTGTGTATTAAATTTGGGTTACTAAAAACAAGAGAAATGTAAAAACAAACAAATAAAAAACTTAAGCTGTTTAAAGTTGCATCCCACAGACCAAAGACACCAGAAGATATCGTACCACGAAGCCACCAGAAGAAACGCCCAAGCATCAAGAAAAGAAAAATGAAGTGCTGTATAAATAAGAGACTGGTCAAATACACCTCTATCTACCATATATGGACAATTAAGTTAACAATCAGCTAAAAAACACTAGCTGGACCAGGATAAACTGTCATTTAATTTCAACTTGGTTACGGTGTAGAAACAACTGTATTATTGTTGTACTGTTGTATTATTGCTGTACAACATTTACAATGTGCATAACCTTGCTAAACTGTTTAACCAACACACAGGTAAAAATCACCAAACGAATGGCAGCAAACAACATGAAGGCAAGGAAAAAACAAATTGATAAAGAAATTAAGTTACACAGTAACTACAAATTGGGTTAACAAATTCCCTGTTAGTACCAGTCATAATTTGGGTTACTGACACTGCATCCTAACTAAAGCACATGTTATTCAAAACAATCTTGATCAGTGTCTGGATACCAATACTAAATCCTGATATAGCAATATTTGATAAATTGGTTCCTGTCCATTGAGTAGGTTATCGGAAAGACAGCATCCATAAAAAACAACTCGATCTACATCAACTACTGGTGTATCATGGGGCAATGCAATCCATGGAACAGAGAAGCTAGCCATTCTTGTTTCCTGCCTAGCAAAGCTTACCAGAGGGTGACAACCAGCAGTAAGGGTGACCCATAACATGAATGCGCAGTACTGGATAGT
This sequence comes from Chrysemys picta bellii, assembly GCF_011386835.1. Classification (NCBI taxonomy): domain Eukaryota; kingdom Metazoa; phylum Chordata; order Testudines; family Emydidae; genus Chrysemys; species Chrysemys picta. The sequence continues at coordinate 29,681,615 of NC_088802.1, read as the reverse complement.
AACTAATTACAAGACATTGATATATAAAGGCCTCATTTGTAGTGTCACTATTCCAAATTTCTGTTTTACTTCTCATATACATAATACTGTGGAACACACTATAACAATGCCTATCCCAGTATTTCAAAACACTCAGCCTACTACTACTAATAATACAGATGGTAACTGTAATTGCCCTAATAAAAGTGGGTTGCTATCTGCAGTACCACAAGGGCCAAACTACACCACCAGATTGGAAAAGAATTGTTATGCTTGGATATAAAGTGCTGCTATATGTACACATACATACTATACATATATGCCTGTATACACTACAAATATATACACCATATCCATATTACTGATATATATTAATTATTTGGGAGTGCCTCTAAGGCTCAATCATAACATTACATTCCTCAGTCATGGTCCCAGGCCTAACATTCCCAGGCCCACCATAAGGGACTTGAAAGAATTGGATAATAAAATCTGTCTACCTGTCGTACGAGGGAATGTGCAGACTAAGGACAGGTGGGGCATCAATGTATGGATGGTAAAGTGAGGTGACCACATAACAGTTACCACTGGGTTATCTTCAGTCCGTGAATTATGCTTTTCCGGGACAATGGGTAAACATCCTCCCCATAAAAAGACAAAAAGTGGGGGAATGTAGTAAGATGAGGCCTTGAGACATAAAACCCGTGGTATCAGAGGCCCGGTATAAGGCCTGAGGCCTGAACTGAAGTAATGGTCAAGATGTTGCTAAGCAAAGTTAGGCTGTGAGCCAGAGGCAGGCCCTGCTCACAGAAGTTGGCAAGAGGAAGGCTGCTAAAAGCACATATACACATATAAGCACTAATAAGATGAACGTGTGCCAGGACGACACCAGAACAGCTTGGTACGAACACAGCCCACACAGATAACAAGGAACAGGCAGACCCAGCCTAAAGACAGTATAAAAGGACAATACGATGGATAGAATGGATAGACAATATGAAAGGACAGTATGATGGATAGACTTATTTGTTCGAACCAACCTGTACCAGGAGAAAGGCAACACCCTAATGCATAGAGGGGCTGTACCTCAGTGCGTTCAATGATGTGTAACCTGTTTGTACCTGTGTATAAGAATGCATCCCTGAGTGGACATCTTTGTCTGGCCTAGGGGGCAGTGGCAAATCCCACCACTGACTGAGCCGGTCCATTGTCAGGGAGCACATATGTACTAGCAGAACTGTAGACATCTGATCCAGGGAGCTAGAGACTGAGTTTCGTTTGACAATAAACCTGGCCGGGTGCCTTCGTACCTTATTAGAGTCTGTGGTCATTGGGCGGTTCGCTCAAGATCTGCTGTGCCAGCTATCTGCACAGAGCTGGAACAGCACACAGGGAGAACACACACGCATGCAGCCAACTGTTATCATCATTGAACAAGAGCAGAGCACCACGCCGGTAGTGTCTGATGACAAAAGGTACTCCTTCTCTCCTAACATTTTTTCCTCCTACTAAGTCTGGTGGTGAGGAAGTCCAGGTGAATACCTGGACTTCCTCACCACCAAGTGAACCTGCTGCGCCTGACGAAAAGGAGCAGCCTCCTGTGACTTCTGTAGCTGCAATCTCACCCCACTCCTCTGAAAACTTTCCCAGTGATGATAATACAAAAATATCCTTCTCCAACAATCCAGGAGCATGGGACATGACTTCTCAAGATATCATTGCATATTGGACTGAGAAGGGCTCACAAAAATGCCAGAATCAAGATGCTGACTTTTCATTGACAAAGCAAGAATACACCAATCAGAATTGTTATGTGACCAATTCAATGTCTGAGTACGTGAAGCCTAACAAACAGATTTGCAAGCAAGAATGGCTCGACTATTGGCCTTCTAAGAAGGAAGTGTACTGTTTTTATTGCTGCCTGTTTTCTGATACCAAAAAGTGGGGAATGTTCTGTGAAGGCTTCAGTGATTGGAAGAATACTGCATACGTTGCCAATCATGCAATGAGTGAGCAGCATACATAATCAGTTAGCAGCTACCATGCCCAAAAGAAAGTTAGTGGCAGAATTGATACCGAAATGGAAAACCAATTTTTGGAAGCTCGTGCTTATTGGAAGAACATTCTCAGACACACAGTTGAAACCATAGTTTTTCTTGCTGAGCGTGGTCTGCCATTCCATGGCTCAGATAAAACTGTTGGATTGAACACAATGGCAGTTACCTTGGCGTTCTAGAGCTAATTGCTAAGTTCAACCCTTTCTTAGCTCAGCACATTAATGAACATGCAAATGATGAAAGAGGCCATACATCCTATATATCAACGATTATTTGTGATGAATTCACTGCACTGCTGGCAAAGAAGACGCTATCAGCCATTGTAGATGCAATCAAAGATATGGGACATTTTTCAGGGTCCATTGACTCAACACCAGATGTGTCACTTGTAGATCACCTGACTGTCATCTTGTGTTATGTGCTACCCAACAGACCAGTTGAGCGTTTCATGACCTTCATAAACATCACCAGCCACACAGGAAACTTGCCTCATAGCTACTTGATTTCCTCACCGAAAATGGGATTGACATCAGTCTTTGTAGTGGCCAAAGCTATGACAATGCAAGTAATATGAGTAGCAAATATTCAGGGATGTTGGCAAAGACAAAAGAGCACAATGCTCTGGTTGATAACATACCATGTGCTGAACACTCACTCAACCTTGTTGGCCAGTCTGTCATGGATTGTTGTGTGGAAGCAGTTTCTTTTTTTGGATTTGTCCAATAATTGTGCAATTTTTTCTCTGCATCAACCAGTCACTGGATGATTCTTAGAGATTCACTACCAGTGACCAAATCATTCTCAGGGACATGGTGAAGTGCCAACACAAGCTGTGAATGCAGTTGTTCTGTGATACCCCAACATCATTGAAGCGCATCAATGATGATAAATCTCAAAAATCAGCAACAAGAAAAGATGCAAAGATCCTGAGTGATGCAATGTGCACTTTGGAAACTGGTATTTTGTATGAGGTCTGGAATAATATACTTCAGCCATTCAGCAGGTGCAGTCTAAGCTTGCAGAGTGCTCAGATTGACCTTTCTACTGCTGTAAACCTAATGAGGAGTCTCGGAACTGTTCTTCAACAAATGCAGGATAGTTTTGATGAGTATGAAATTCAGGGGGCTGCAAGGACTGCTAACCATGAGTGTAAGTCAGCCAAATGCCACAAAAGAGAGAAGACATGCGATGATGCAATTGCCCACTCATTCAGTGACAAGGAGGCCTTCAGAGTTAATACCTTCATCACAATCATTGACAAATTGACGAGTTCATTAGAACATTGGATCAAGGCTTACAAAAATATTGACAAAACCTTTAGCATACTGACAAATTTTTTGCCTAACATTTCAAGTTCCAAAGTCAGTGAAGGTATCAAACGTCTGTGTAAGAAGTACCCAGACGATCTCCCAGTAGATTTTACTAAAGAATATCTTCAATTTGTTGAATTCACATCACTCTCAGATATAGAGAGAAAAGATGATGAAAACAAATCTATTTGGATGTACCAAGTTATTATTGAATCCAATGTGATAAAATGTTTCCCAAATGTTGAAACTGCATTACAGCTGTATTTGTCACTAATGATCACTAACTGTAGTGGAGAACATACCTTCTCTCTTCTAACAAGAGTCAAAAATGTCCTCCGATCCACCATGACTCAAGAGCATCTCAGTGCTTTGTCCCTCTTAAGCATTGAGAATGAAATCATCAGGTCTTTGAATTACGATGACATCATTCATACCTAAAGCTACGTTTTAGTCACGAGTATTTTTAGTAAAAGTCATGGACAGGTCACGGTCAGTAAACAAAAATTCACGGCCCGTGACCTGTCCATGACTTTTACTAAAAATACCCCTGACTAAAACTGGGGGGGATTCGGGGCCCACCACAAGTGCTAGGGAAGGGGGCGCAGCCTGGGAAATCACCACAGGTACTGGGGAGGCGGGCGCAGGTTATGGGGGGGGAGTCGCGGCCCGGGGAGGGCACAGATGCTTGGGTGGGGGGTTGGTGGGGCTGTGGAAGGCTCCATACCCAGTTCCTGGGAAGCAGCAGCCCCAGCTCCCTAGAGCTCCATATGCTGCCTTGCTCCACCCCAAACCCCAGTTATGCAGCTCCCATTGGCTGGGAACCACGGCCAATGGGAGCTGCCGGGGTGGTACCTGGCTGCCGACAGAGGCAGCATGTGGAACTAGGGGAGCTGAGGGAGACGAGCCCCCCCCCCCCCGCCCAGGTAAGCAGCAACCCCAAGCCCTGAGCGCCCCCCCCCACACACACACACCCAAACTCCTGCTGCTGCGGGCAGGAGGGCCCCGAGACTGTCCCAGGAGCAGCCAGTGCGACTGACCCAGGGACTGTCCGAGCTGCTCAGGTGACTCCTGGGCCAGCCACATGGGGCTGCTGCAGAAGTTCTGGAGGTCATGGAAAGTCATAGAATCATAGAATATCAGAGTTGGAAGGGACCTCAGGAGGTCGTCTAGTCCAACCCCCTGCTCAAAGCAGGACCAATTCCCAAATAAATCATCCCAGTCAGGGCTTTGTCAAGCCTGACCTTAAAAACCTCTAAGGAAGGACATTCCACCACCTCCCTAGGTAACCCATTCCAGTGCTTCACCACCCTCCTAGTGAAAAAGTTTTTCCTAATATCCAACCTAAACCTCCCCCACTGCAACTTGAGACCATTACTCCTTGTTCTGTCATCAGGTACCACTGAGAACAGTCTAGATCCATCCTCTTTGGAAACCCCTTTCAGGTAGTTGAAAGCAGCTATCAAATCCCCCCTCATTCTTCTCTTCTGCAGACTAAACAATCCCAGTTTCCTCAGCCTCTCCTCATAAGTCATGTGCTCCAGCCCCCTAATAATTTTTGTTGCCCTCCGCTGGACTCTTTCCAATTTTTCCACATCCTTCTTGTAGTGTGGGGCCCAAAACTGGACACAGTACTCCAGGTGAGGCCTCACCAATGTCGAATAGAGAGGAATGCTCACATCCCTCGATCTGGTGGCAATGCCCCTACTTATACAGCCCAAAATGCCGTTAGCCTTCTTGGCAACAAGGGCACACTCTTGACTCATATCCAGCTTCTCGTCCACCGTAAGTTTGGGGAGAATGGCAAATTCGAGATTCAACACCACAACCAGGAGATCTCTAGGCTAGCAGCTACAGTTAAAAACACAGGCCATCACTCCTGGTGGGAGACTTTGCTTGGGTGGAGCCCCAGTGCAACAGGGCTTTTGAATATCATGCTCCACCCGATTGTGGTGATCATTTTCATGCTCCACCCGATTGTGGTTTCCAAATTATACTAGCAATTGGTCTGGTTCTACTGGTTTTCTGGATCCAGCGACTGAGGTGGTGGCTGCAATGGATTGAAGATCAGACCAGGTACCATGGAGTAAGGATGTGCCACTCAGTGCAAGCACCCCATGAACAGGGGGAAGGATGGGAGAGGGGGGGGCTTGTTACCTATCAGCTCTGTGTTCTTGGGGAACCAGAGCGCAGTACCCAGCCTCTCTGACTCACAAAAGACCCCCACCCCAGCCTCTGCTTGAACCAAAACCGATCAGAAGAAAGACTTACAAAAAGCAATGAAAAGGCAGTGGGAGAAATACCTAAACCCCTCCAGACAAGGGTGACAGGATTATGGAAACTCCCCTGGCCTCATTTGCATCAAAGATAGGACAGGGAGGCATCTCCATTAGCATACAGAATGGAGAACAGAGATTCCAAGGCAAGAACCACACGGAAATCTGGGACCAGAAAACCAGGGAAGCACTGCATGATGGAGAATCTCTGCTCCAGATGTTAATGAACCCACATCTGCACACACCCAGCTCAGTAGTTATCAGACCAATTCTAGTAATAAATCCTTTATTTGTATCCAAAATACTGAAGCTGCCTAATTGCATTGTGAGATCCCTGGAAGGAACACCGCCGATAGCCAGGAATGATCAGTTCCTATTGTCTAGCCTGAATAAAACAACTTTGGTATACTCCATTAAGCCATCAGTGTACCCATAAACAAATCCAGTGTTCTCCCTTGAACCATTGTTCTTTCCCTACAAAAAACCCTACCCATGCTCTGATGTAAATTTTCTGATGCCTGGATCCAAAATCTGCATCAGTTCCATTGGGACTTCATCTTCTTCTGACTGATCATGCTGTGGGCTCTGTCTGTCTCCCACACTCTGGACCCTCAGCTACCACCACCACCTGCGAACCCCAATCGATTCAAGCTTCATGGAGTGGTGAGAACCTCTTTCTCTCTCTCTCGGTATAGCCTCCTGACCTAGACTTGTGTGACGAGTTATAGTTTTCTAAACCTGACTTTTGTAATCAAATTTAAGTTAGATTTAATATTATAACTGTTTTGTTTATTTGGCTCCCCTTGTATGGTTATTACCTGGCAATAAATAACTTTCATGGTTAAGCTGGTTTCTTCTCTCTCTCTCTCCCCCTCATGGGTGTTTTTTAGCTTATCCATTCACTCTGCAGCAACACTCCTTGTACCTAAAATCCTGCAGGATTTGCTCATCAAGTGGGTTACCACCAGGACAATTGTAACATGAAAGTGGGGATAGGGACATGCTGAACCTGGGGCATATGAGGGTGGCAGCTTGGTAGTGCTGCTCAACCCAGCCTGTTCAGGTGTACTCTGTTATGGTGCGGTGCCCATGGCATATGAGGGTGACAGCTTGGAAATGCTGCTCGACCCAGCCTGCTGAATCCAGGGACATATAAGGGGTCAGCTTGGGAGTGCTGATTAACCTGGTCCTCTCAGACACGGGGGCGTGTGTGTGTGTGTGTGTGTGTGCATCTGATTTTTGGGGTTGAAGAACCCAGCCCTGGGGAACCTAGGTCCTGCAGGATAGCTCTATTGGGAGGGAACTTGCAGCAGGAAGTAGAGCTCTGTATGAGAACACAAGTGACACAAGCAGTACATTAATAGAAGTACAGAACACACATCCCCCGAAGAGTATCAGAGGGGTAGCCACATTAGTCTGGATCTATAAAAAGCAACAGAGGGTCCTGTGGCACCTTTAAGACTAACAGATGTATTGGAGCATACATGCGTCTGATGAAGTGGGCATTCACCCACGAAAGCTTATGCTCCAATACATCTGTTAGTCTTGAAGGTGCCACAGGACCCTCTGTTGCTTTATCCCCCGAAGAGTAACTCTAATAAATGAGAATACCCCAAAGTAACAGGCAAATCTGGTAACACCTGTACCCCCACAACTGCTATCAGTACCACTCCTGTACCCAAACAAACCACAACCCCCCCTGTACCAGACCAATCAACCCCCCTGTGCCCCCGCAACTGCTATCAGTACCCCCCCATACCCAAACAAACCACAAACCCCCCTGTACCAGACCAACCAACAGGTATTCCAGGCAGCAGGAAGTCCATGGAGAGATAGAAGAGAGTAGGCTAGGCACTGCTGCAGGGCATGCAAGAAGCACATGCAGAAATCCGACACTCAGCAGGAACAAAAAATGGTTACTAACCTTCTCGTAACTGTTGTTCTTCCAGATGTGTTGCTCATGTCCGTCCGTCTGGCAGCCAGAAGATTTTTCCCCTAGCAGTATCTGTCGGGTCAGCCTGGGCTCCCCCGGGGTCGTGCATTCATGGTGCTCAATATAGGGCCCTGCCGACCCGCCACCCCCTCAGTTTCTTCTTGCCAGCAACTCTGACAGAGGGGTAGAAGGGTTGGTATTGGAATGGGCATGAGCAACACATCTCGAAGAACAACAGTTACAAAAAGGTTAGTAACCATTTTTTTCTTTTTCGAGTGATTGCTCATGTCAGTTCCAATTTGGTGATTCCCAAGCCTAAATTCTGGAGGCGGGGTTGAAGCTTAAATGTCCGCTGACTGGAGCACCACTCTACCAAAGGCTGCATCATCTCTGGCCTGACTGTAACGAGGCTGCCTCTGGCGGGACACAACTGAGAGTATCAATTCAGGACAAATTGCTTAGAGCAGGGCAGTTACAGCCCAAAGCTGGGTGTCCTTTATTATTAAGGCACACCAAACCAGCCAAACAGAGAAGACTTTGGTTTTACCCCAGTGGCTAACCATAAGTCACCCAAGCAATTCCCTTAGACACTCCAGTTTCCCAGTATTACCACCAGCACCACTCCTTATGGGGATGACTGGTTATGAAAACCAATACCCCAGTAAAAGAAAAACAGTTCTCCTGATCCCAAAGGACCAAGCCCCAGACCCAGGTCAAATATTAATTTAGATCTTACCCAAAATACATGCTTATAGCCAATTCTTATTAACTAAACTAAAATTTATTAAAAAAGAAAAGAGAGAGAGAGAGTTGGTTGAAAGATCAATATACATACAGACTAGAGTTCAATTTCTTGAGGTCCAGTTAGATAGCAGAGATGGTGAGTTTGTAGTTGCCAAAAGTTTTTTTTTTTAAATAGTTCATAAGTTATAGTTCAATGTCCATATTCAGGGTGACTCCAGTCAGTGATGGGGGATCTCAATTCTTATGGCTTAGGGTTTCCCCTTCTTGAAACCCAAAGCAGATCTGAGATGAAGAAGGATCATGTCCTAGGGTTTTTATACATTTCCAGCAGCCTCTTGGCCTGAGAAAACAATAGGCTTAACTTTCTATTTCCCAAACATCGTGGCAATTAGCATATGATAATTTATCCATTAAACAGTTCATATACAGATTACCACAACCTTCAAAGAGACATATAGTCAATAATACTATTTTACTCAAGTGTCCTCTTAAATGCTAATACTCCTTTTTTGATCATACCTAGAAACTACTCACTTGAAACCCCAGATATGTAAGTAGATCAGGAAATGTCTAGGAAGATGCGGTTAGGTTTATTTTTTATTATTTCTTTATGGTTTGTGAACTCCTCTGTGCAAACCCCAAATGCTTTTGTTTTGCTTGTAACCTTTAAGCTGGACCTCAAGAAGGTTATTCTTGATGCTGAATTTTTGTAAGTGGGTTTTTTAAATCTAGAAATAGCCTAAGTGTTTGTCACGGAGTATTGGGGGACTCAGGGCCCTGCACCCCCGGCTTCCTGCGATTCACCATGACTCTCAGCCAGCCAGTAAAGTAGAAGGTTTATTTGGATGACAGGAATACAGTCCAAGACAGGTCTTGCAGGCACAGACAACAGGGCCCCCCTCAGTTAGGTCCATCTTGGGGTCCCAGGGCATCCCAGCCCCCCCCCCCCCTTTGGGAGGTCAGAGCCATCTCTGCCTCCCAGCCATCTCTCCAGCCCGCTTCCCACACTCTGCCTTCAGCGACCCCTCCCACAGCCTTTGTTCAGTTTCCCGGGCCAAGGTGTCACCTGGCCTCCAACCCCTTCCTGGGTTCTCATGTTACATGCTCAGGTATTCTCCTTCGGGCAATCTCCCATCCCCCAATGCAGACTATCCTAGCCACACTCCCCTGTCAGCATTCACAGACCACAGTAAGAACAGTCCCAGTTCGTCACATCTCCCCCCTTCGAGACCGAACTGAGCAGGGTCACTTTAACCAGTGACCTGGGGAAGTTCGAACCTACCCCCGTTCCCATGGATGCCCCCGCATCCCTCCCATTCCTTGGTGAGAATTACACCAGGCCCCTCCAGTTTCACGCACCCCCTTAGGTCGGGGGTGCTTGATGGCACTCGCAGTTCACATGTGGGAAGGTTTATGCGGCCTGTGCCCTTTTCCCACCCCAATACCCCTGGGGTTCCAACTGGGCTGTGGTCTTCTCCCAGCGCTGCAGTCTGGAGGTCTGTGCTTTGGGCTCTCTTGGTTCCGAGCCGCCCTTTTAACCTTGGCCACCCTCCGGAAAGGATCCTCTATGCTGGGCAAGGGTCCTAAAGCTGTTTTCCCCTTGTCCCGGGCCCTCCTCCCCCTCTGACAGGGGTCACAGGATCGGCAGTACTGTCGGACAGTAACAAAGACCCCAGGCCAGTAAAAGCTCCGTAGCAGCCTCTGCTGGGTACGCCAGGTTCCCTGGTGCCCTGAGAGGGGAATGTCATGGGCCCGGCACAGCAGCTGGCGGCGATACTTCTGGGGTACCACCAGCTGCCTCCTGATCCCCCCTGACTCCATTTTCCCTGGGGGAGCCCATTCTCGGTACAGGAACCCCTTCTCCCACAGGAACCTTTTCCGGCCACCTCTCCCAATGGTCTGTACCGCATTGAGGTCGGCCAGGTCCCTTATCTTCCGCAAGGAGGGATCTCTCTGCAACTCGGCCTGGAACTCAGCAGCTGGGACAGGGATGGCCACCTGCTCTTTCTCGCCGGCTGGGTCTGAAGCCGCAGCCTCCCTGAGCCATGTCCCTGGGTGTTCCCTCCCGACCAGGTTAGGGTCCTGCGCCTCAGGCAAGGCACCATCCCCAAGGCCAGGGCACAGTGCCCCTCGCCGGCTCTGACTGCGGGTCACAACCAGTGCCCTTTGGGGGTTGCTTGGCCAGTCCTCCAGGTCCCCCCCCATCAACACCTCAGTGGGCAAATACGGGTGTACCCACACATCCTTGGGGCCCTCCTTGGCCCCCCACTTCAGGTGTACCCTTGCCACGGGCACTTTGACTGGTGTCCCGCCCACCCCCGTCAGGGTCAGGTAGGTGTTGGGCACCACCTGATCTGGGGCCACCACCTCGGGCCGGGCCAGCGTCACCTCTGCACCCGTATCCCAGTATCCATTGACCTTCCTCCCATCCACCTCCAGGGGAACAAGGTACTCTCTCCGGAGGGACAGCCCCGCGCCTACCGTATAAACCAAAAACCCTGAGTCTGGAGCATCCAGCCCCCCAGAAGAGCTGGCCTGGAGCTCTCCTCCCTCCTTAGCAGGTGGTACTCTGCCAGCCCGCCTTCCCTGGGAATGCTGCCTCTCGCCGGGCTGGGTCTCTACCCAGTCAACCCTCTGTGGGTTCGGTCTGCTCAGTCTGTCCCTGAGCCTGGGGCACTGGGCCCGTATGTGGCCTTTCTGGCCACAGTGGTAGCAGCCCATGTCTCATGGGTCCCCTTGAGTGGGTCGGATGGTCCTGACGCCGGATGTTCCCCTTTGATGGGGTTTTTCTGTATTTTCCCATGGGGAGGTCCCATGGTGACTCTCTCTCTGCGTTGTGGTGGGACTGTTCCTTTGGGACTCCCCCCTGTTATCTCCTGACCGGCTCTTTACAAACTCATCGGCCAGCCGGCCTGCATGTCGCGGGTTCTCTGGCTTTCTGTCCACCAACCACAGCCTCAGGTCGGATGGGCACCGCTCATACAGTTGCTCCAGTACCAGCAGTTTAACCAGGTCCTCATTCGTCTGGGCCCCATCAGCCCACTTGCTGACGTATCCTTCCATGCAGACGGCTAGTTGCAGATATGAGATCTCAGGGGTTTTATCCTGACTCCGGAACCTTTCCCGGTACATCTCAGGAGTCAGCCCAAACTCTCGTAGCAGGGCCTTTTTGAATAGTTCCTAGTCCCCTTTCTCTGCCTCTTCCAGTTGGCGGTACAATGCCACGGCTTTGGGGTCCAGTAAGGGGGTAAGGACCCGGAGTCTGTCCGCGGGATCAACCCAGTGCAGCTCGCAGGCCGTCTCAAAGGCATCCAGGAAGTCATCCATGTCCTCCCCCTCCTTGCGTGGGGCCAGGATGTACTTATCAAAGCTCCGTGCAGTCCTGGGTCCCCCCTCACTCACCGCAGCCGGGGGTTCGCTGCCCCTCAGTCTCGCCAGTTCCAGTTCAAGCTGACGCTGTCTCTCTTCATGATGCCTCTGTTTCTCACGATCCTGCAGTTCATGCTGCCTCTGTCTCTCTTCATGCTGTCTCTGTTGTTCACGATCCTCCAGCTCTCTCAGTTTTAGCTCTTTCTCCCATTCCAGCCAATTCCGCTCCACGGATGCCAAACGTCGCCGGGAGGATCCTCTGCTGGCTGGCGAGCTTCGCCGGGAGGATCCCCTGCTGGCTGGGGGGGGTCACGGCGCCCTTGGTATTTGCTGGGCTCCTCCCCACCCTTCCCCTAGGCATAGGAAGGAGGGGTCTCGGGAAGCCCTCAGCAGCCGGCTGACCACTCCCAGCTGGGACAGACACTGGTGCCTGCGCTGCATTTGCCAGGCTGCTTCCCTGAGACACAGGGATCAGTTCATTCGCACGATCTTCCGCCTCCAGCTGGGCAATGAGCTGTTCTTTGGTGAGCCTCCCAATGCGCAGCCCCCTCTGCTTGCACAGCTCCACCAGGTCGCTCTTAAGCCGCTTGGCATACATCTTCCTGCTGGCCACTCACCGGCCTGTGTGCTCACAGCTCCCCACAGTTCCCAGGGAGACCCCTAGTGTGCCAGCCATTCTCGAGGTCACCACCTCTCTGCCAGGGTCGAGCTGCAGACTCCTCCGCCCCTGGGACTACTCGCTGCGATCCCCTTGGGGGACCCTGTTACTGCAAAAGTCCTTCTCGCTGGTCACACACTCCCAGGGGTAATAACCGTCTCTCTCTCACTCTTCAGCACGCCTGGTCCCCGTCAATCCCCCTTCGTTTTACTGCTCCCCAGTCACTTACTGCAGGAAGCGCCATCCACGGGGTGCAGTAGATCCCGCCGCTGCCACCAGTTGTCACGGAGTATTGGGGGACTCAGGGCCCTGCACCCCCGGCTTCCTGCGATTCACCATGACTCTCAGCCAGCCAGTAAAGCAGAAGGTTTATTTGGATGACAGGAATACAGTCCAAGACAGGTCTTGCAGGCACAGACAACAGGGCCCCCCTCAGTTAGGTCCATCTTGGGGTCCCAGGGCATCCCAGCCCCCCCCTCCCCTTTGGGAGGTCAGAGCCATCTCTGCCTCCCAGCCATCTCTCCTGCCCGCTTTCCACACTCTGCCTTCAGCGACCCCTCCCACAGCCTTTGTTCAGTTTCCCGGGCCAAGGTGTCACCTGGCCTCCAACCCCTTCCTGGGTTCTCATGTTACATGCTCAGGTATTCTCCTTCGGGCAATCTCCCATCCCCCAATGCAGACTATTCTAGCCACACTCCCCTGTCAGCATTCACAGACCACAGTAAGAACAGTCCCAGTTCGTCACAGTGTTCAAATGTATTTTCTTTCTTTTTGTTTTTAATAAAATTTACCTTTTTTAAGAACAGGATTGGATGTTGTGTCCTAAGAGGTTTGTGCACATGTTGTTTAATTAGCTGGTGGCAACAGCTGATTTCCTTTGTTTTCTTTCTCAGCTCTTCCCTGGGAGGGGGAGGGGGAGAAAGGGCTTGAGCGTACCCCACAGGAAGGAATTCCCAAGTGCGCCTTCCTGGGTTCTCAAAGGGATTTTTGCAGTTGGGTGGTGGCAGCATCTACCCATCCAAGGTCAGAGAAAAGTAATCTTGTGAGTTTAATACAAGCCTGGAGTGGCCAGTATTATTTTTTAGAATCCTTGCAGGCCCCCACTTTCTGCACTCGAAGTGCCAGAGTGGAGAATCAGCCTTGATAGTCTCACTTAAAAGAAAGAAACATCTGGAAAAGCAGTCTCAGGGGTTTATCGGACCTCTGTTAAGTTTCGCTATCCCTCTGATAATGAGGCTTTTGACTAATTGATAATTGAGTATGCAGAAAAAATGTACCTGCTGCTCAGCTGCCAGTTGGAGCAATTAAGGGCTCCCCCTCCAGTGGAGGAAAATATCAGAATGACCGCAAATCACTTATTGGATGCTGAAATGAAGTCTGTTCTTCAAAGGGCTGACTTAGCCAAATACGAAAAGGCTAAACTTTACAGCACCATGCTTCAAAGGTACCTAACGTGTGTGAGGCAGAGCAATGAGGATAAAGGGAAAATAAGTCTATTTCTACCTGAACAGGAACAGAGTGTGACTGCCAAACCCCCAGAAACACCAAAGGAGGAATCGTTTTCATTCATGTCTAAATATCACAGAGTTGAGAAGCTTCCACCCAGCTGTTAAACTTATTGGGCCATCCCAACCATTTCACCAGTAGCTGCTTTTTCTCCCTTTTCCTTTCTTCATTAGAACTTTCTCAGTCCTGTAAATCCTGTCTTGTTTGGGGTTTACCTTTTGTAATTATTCAGGGTAAAAAGATCCAGTAACTGTCTCACCCTCGTAATCTTTTAATCAGTATACAGGTCTCTGGCCCCTGGTTAAGGATTCATCCACTATGAATATCTCATCAGTAAACGTTTGTTCAGAATCTTTTTCAAAAGTTTCTTTGGTTTTAGATAGTCTCACATGGTCACCTTTTCTAAAAGGGGCAACAAGCAGTTTTATTTTAAAACTGTCTCTGTAAACCATTTTCCAAACCTTCAGAGAATTCAAAGGGTTAAAATCAGCAGGTCTGGTACATATAGGTCTGTGAAAGCTCTGGTTGTAGCTCTTTATAAAGTCAGATAACACGTCGATGTAGCAAAAGGTGTTATGGGCTGTAAAATATCTCCACGTCCTAGATTTTAAAGTTCTGTTAAATCGCTCCACAACCCCTGCTTTGACTTCATTATTAGTAATAAAATGATGAACGCCATGCCGCTTTAACAATCTATTTAAAGTTTTGTTTAAAAATTCTTTCCCCCAATCGGATTGTCATTTTTGAGGCACTCGACCTTCACTGAAAATACCTTTAAGGCCTTGGCTACCTCACCGCCAGTCTTGTCTTTTAGGACTAAGGCACAGGAATATTTGGATAGAATGTCTATCACTGTTAAGATGTACTTAAAACCACTGTTATGTTTGGAGAACCGGTGCATATCCACCAAATCTGCCTGCCATTGCGCATCCACATCTGAAACAATGGTCTTGTTTCTTTTAAAACATATTTGAACTGGTTTGTGTAAAGTGTGAGCATCCTGGTCTGAAAGCCAAGCTGTTACTTGTCTTCTATTAAAAGTTTTACTATACTTTTTGGCTGCTTGAAAAAGAGGGTTCACACCGCCGAAGCACCCAACTTCCCTGGGGGTGTAATATATTTTCTTTAACAGAGCTGACTGTTACTTGTACCCTCCTTTACTAACACGAGTATGGAGGGGACACATTCACAAATTTAAACAAGTTTTATTTATCAACTGTTTTAACACACCCTTTTGCAGCCACCTGTGAAAATGGATGCCATGACCCCTACCATTAGGGAGTCTGAGCTGGTTCATTCTTACATTTTGTCCTTTTCCAGATTTTCCTCTTGAGATCTGTGTCTCAGACACAAGCAAAAACAGCTGATGCATAATAGATTTACTCCCACAGGGCTATCAATGTGTAAGTTCTCAAAGGCCTCTAGAAAGGCATCATTGAGCTGTCAAGGGATTTTCAGAAAAGAAACAGTGTAAGCCCCCCACTGCTTGTTTTTAAATTTATGCAACCCTGGGTCAGCTCCTAACCCCATTACACCCCATCCTTGACCGTCACTTCTTCATCATTCATTTACCTGAACGACATCTTTTCTGTTCACCTTGTCCACCGGTGACTCCCATGAGCTGTGGTCGTGTTCCTCCATAGGGGTGGACAATGAGAGGCTGTTACACTCATCAGGCTGCCTCACGAGTGCTTGGGCTTCGGGATCGGGTTCCAGTGTATCCATCAATGGCTGGGCCAAAGGGCTGCCCATGGCTGCTCCCTCCTCCTCCTCAGAACTGTTGCTGATGCAGTGCTTCCTCTAAGGGTGGTTGAAGGCCCTCAGAGCTAAAACAAAGTCTGAAGTTCTCACGGGGATGGTGAAGGAGTCCATGTTCTCTCTCAGTGTTTCCATGATTTCTAAAACACGTGTTTTTGTAATGCAATGGCCTCTTCCGCGTGGTTCTGGGACTTCTGGGGGTGGTGCTGCACTCTGATTGGTAGAGGGTGGTAGGGGGAGCTCTTAGAGGAGTCACACAATTGTCTTCTGGGTGGGTCACCCAGCCCCAGAAATCCTGTTTGGTCAAGTCCGCTCTTGGAGAGTTCCTCTGCAGCTGAAACCCATCCTGATTGGTAGAGGGTGGTGGGAGGAGTTCTTAGAGGGGTCACATGACACCCTTTGCTTCTTGTCATGTGTCCATCTTGACCCTGGAAGTAATACCTCAGGGCGTGGATCTTAGGGTAATGGATGGGCGGGGTCTGAGGGGTCAGGAGGAGTGGCCAACATTTGATTTATGGTAGGCCTCTTATTCTACTGAAATTGTATCATCTGAAAGAACTGTGAATCTTAGGTGGGGTAATATAGAGATTGTGACTTAGTCCATGTCTACACTAGAAACTTATATTGACTCAAGTTATATCAGCATACAACTGCTGCAATAAGCACATCGCCTGTGTGCATGCATATTGGCTCCTAGTGCTGGCAGTGAGCGTACTCACCAGGAAAGCTTGTATCAATGCAGAGTGCGGTGCTACATGGTTAGGCATCCCACTGTACAACTCATCATGGTCCAACAAACTGCCTTTGGGGAAGTTTTGGAAATGTATGAGAGGAAACTAAATGAGTTTTGCAAGGATGACTGGGACCATGGAGTCAACTTTCCAATTTGCAACTGTCACCATTCTATAATGTCATCTGTATCCAGTAATTTTCACAACTTTTATTCAAAATTCGACAACCTGCACAGCCCTCCTCACTGTCCGCCATCTCTGACAGAAGCATGGAACTTTGTACTATTGTCATTGAGCATTGCAAGCACAGGGCTCACAATCCTGCAATAATTGCAGAGCTACAAGAAGAGTCTCAGGAAATGTGATGATTCTTAGAGGACAGATTGCTGTGGAACATAGCAAGAACCAATACAAGGTTGTTGGTTGCATTCACAGAGCAGCTGCAGATGGTGGAGCACTGATTCTGGGCCCAAGAAATGAGCACTGGTTGGTGGGATTGAGTGGTAATGTGAAAGTTACTAGTGACCCCCTTAACAGCTAGTAGCCGTTATGTCAGCCAGTGGCCATGAGGGGGAAGCAGACACCTTAAGTACACAGTAGCCTGAACTTTTCAACTGTCTTTTCTTTCAAGGCCTTAAGGTAGTTGAAGCTGGTCCCAAGCCGGTTTTCACTGACCAAATAGCAAAAGCACGGGTCTGGCAACCACCAATCAAGTGTTAACACGGCAAGGGCCTTTGTCTGAATGTGTATAAAGGATCTGTAAAATTTGTGTAAGACAGAGTTTTTGTACCAAGATGCAAAGCTCTCCTTTTTTCTGCAGAATAAAGCAACTCTTCCTTATCCCTGTCTGGCTGTTATTGGCTCTCAGCTAGGTGGACCCGATATTTCGGTGACAGTAATGCCGATTTGGGATGAGAAGCAGTGGCGGCAGAGCTTTTGGATGTGCAAAGCCGCATTCCTATATTTGTGCACTGATCTCGCACAGAGACATCCAGCACAGAGACATGAAAATGATAACCACATTGACAGTGAAGAAACTAGTGCTGATCACGCTATGGAAATTTGCAACACCAGATTGCTACTGGTCAGTTGGGAATCAATTTGGAGAAGGGAAATCCATCACAGAGGGCCATTTTTTGCAAGTGTTCAGGGCCATTAATCACCTTCTGCTATCCAGGACTGTGACTCTCGGCCATGTGCAAGTACCCAGTGGATGGGTTTGCAGCAATAGGGTTTCCAAACTTCTGGGAAGCAATAGATGGCACGCATATCCCTCTTTTGGCACTAGACCACTTTGTCACAGAGTACATCAACAGAAAGGGTTATTTTTCTATGGTTACGCAAGTTCTGGTGGATCATTTCACCGACATCAGGGTGAGCTGGTCAGGGTAGGTGAATGATGTTCACATCTTTAAGAACACAGGACTGTTCAGAAAGATGCAAGCAGGGACTTTCTTTTCTTACTGGTGGATTACCATTGGTGATGTTGAAATGCCAATAGTGATTCTGGAGAGCCCACGCTACTCCTTGTTCCCTTGGCTCATGATGCCGTATATCTTGACAGACCAAGGAATTATGCAACAATGGCTCAGCAAGCGCAGAATGACAGTTGAAATTGGTTTTGGTCATTTGAAGGGATGCTGGTGTTGTTTACTCACGAGATTGGACCTCAATGATGAAAATATCCCGATGGTTATAGCTGCTGGCGGTGTTCTGTCTAATATCTGTGATGAAAAGGGGGAAAAGTTTCTTCCAGAGTGGAGGGCAGAGTTGTCACAACCATCTGCTGAATCTGAACAGCCAGATAGAAGGGCTATTCAGAGAGCACAATGGCTCAGGGAGGCTTTGAAAATCCATTTTAATAGTGAACCACAGTAGTGTGTGTTGTAATGTGGTCTACCTGAGCCTGCTCTTCTGCAGCCTGGTAGGAATTATGTGGTGATTGTTGTACATGTAGGGATATAACATTGTCAATGCACCTATTCATTTTGCTTATGAATGATCTTATGAGTTGTGTGACACTGTGAAGTTTTCTTCGTATGGCTGAAGTAGATGTAGAGCAACAACTATAATTTTACATTCAGGTGGTTAAGCCAGATAATTGCATCTGGAGTAAGTAATTGGTCATGTTCAGAACTGCTGAGCACCACCCAGCATATGTTGTGAACTAATAAAGATGAATGATGTTCCAAATAATATAATTTGATTCTGCAAGAAAACTTGGGCAATTTAAAAACATAAACATTTAAAACTTAATAAAATGTAATAAATTAAGAGAACAGAACTTTTGAAAAGGACCCTCATATCCATTTCAGCTACACATATATTGACCTGTGAAAGCCATGGTTGGTGTATGTGAAGCTGTGATTGTCTTCAATGTCTCTGACTTGGCATGGTAGGGCTAGTACACCAACTCCCGATGCCATGTGGAATGTTGGGGTGGGGGGTAGGGGTAGGGAGGTCCCGATATTGAGTTCTCAATGGGCTGTAGAAGGAGATGAGCCTGGGATTGTTGAACCTGCAGGTCCATCATAGTCTGCAGCATCTGAATTGGCTGCCTGAGAAGCCCCATTATGTCCTGATGCATCTCCCTCTCCTTTTCCTGCACATGTCTCCTCTCCACTCTATCCTTCTCCAGCCTCTCTGCAATGTTCATCCTCCTGGTCCTGTGTTCACTGTCCAATGCAGTGTAGGCTTGTAGGATCTCCTGGAACATGTCTTCTCAAGTCCTCTTCTTTCTTCTCATCTAGCTCAGTCATTCCAGTGTGGAGGGGGAGACCCTGAAGGCCACAATGGCAGCAGCAGCAGCTAAAACACCCAGAGGTACTATTCTTAAGGATATGATTTAGTCATGGAGGTCATGGATTCCATGACTTTGATAGACCTCCTTGACTTCTCCAGCCCCAGCCCCAGCCCCAGCCCCAGCCCCAGCCCCAGCCCCAGCCCCAGCCCCAGGGGTGGCAGGGCTCAGGCTTTCAGCCACCTGCAGCAGCGGGGTGGTGTGACTCACCCTCAGCCCTGTGGAGCAGGAGTTGGGCTTTCAGCCCCCTCCCATAGCAGTGGAGTTCACACTGTCAGCTCCTCCTCCTTCACCCCATGGTGGCAGGGCTCATGCTGTCAGCCTCGGGAGGCATGACTCCAGCTTCTGCCCCTTCACACTCACATGTCCATACCTTGATTTTGTACATTTTTACCATGACTCCCCTAGCTCTCCTAAAGTTGTAAGCACTATATTCTCACTTCTGCTTAGGATTGCTTGTGCATGGCGTCAGTCATTCCTTTGTCTAGGTCAGGTGAGGCTTAGGCACTGCCAGCCAAATGTATTTTAAGATATTTTCAGCATACATTTATAATTCTTTACACATCACCTGTACATACATCACACAATTATATCAATGACCAGCATGTTACCAGTTTGCATATGATACCTTATATGACATGTTTTAAATCAGTGGTTCTCAAACTTTTGTACTGGTGACCCCTTTCACATAGCAAGCCTCTGAGTGCGACCCCCCTTATAAATTAAAAACACTTTGTTATATATTTAACACCATTATAAATGCTGGAGGCAAAGCAGGATTTGGGGTGGAGGCTGACAGCTTGTGACCCCCCCATGTAATAACCTCACGACCCACTGAGGGGTCCCAACCCCTAGTTTGAGAACCCCTGTTTTAGATACAGATTACAACAATGCGTTGGGGAAATGAGTGTGTCAGGCCCGATGAGAGGAATGGGCTGGCATGCCCTCTGACAGCTGGCATTGAGCGACTCCCTGGGTCACAAAGGGGTAGTGCAGCAGGGCTCTGTATTGCTTGTTGTGCTGGCACAGCATATTTATGCAAGTTTTCAACTGTAGAATCTTGGCTCACCTCTCTGCCGATATTTATTTACTTTTAGAAAAAGACCAAAACTTAAGATTCTAACATTGTGGAGGTATTAACTATTTGAAAACAAAACTGAAGGACACTGAAGGACACACCGTGTAGAGGTCAGGCATAGGAGTTTATTACACACAGTGCTGGCGGAGTGTCACCTTGCTTATTAGGCTCAGAGACACTGTCAATCAATTTATTATAATAGAATATATAGATTTTCCATGGGCAGGGGAAAGTGACGGGGTAGGCAGTTCCACACCCCGGGATAGGTTTTGCAGCAAGACAAGATAGCACATTAGCCAATGGTTAAAAGGTTACATAATGTCTCCGCCCATGGTCCCAAGTTAGCAAGTTAACATTTAATTAATACTTTGATAAAATGTTGTTAGTATAAAATACATATGTTGAATTCTGATTTGGGGTCCATAGGAATGAAGCAACTCCTTTGATTGTCCAACAGGTACATTCCTAGGGGTTAAAGCAAAGAAACAGTGAAAGGATATGATAATACAGATTGTCTTCTGTGTGTCTCAAGGCAGGGCATTGGTCCCTGGGAAGGGAGGTGGAAGGATGCCATATCTTATACTGACGTGCCAATTTTTCTTAAACTCAAGGTTGGATCTGTGGGAAGACTGTTTCCCTACAGGAGAAACACAATAGGAACAGGGATCCTTTGTTCAATTTGAAACATTGGATGAAACATTATTCAGTTATTGCTTCAACATCTGGCATTTCTACTGACCAAGCATATCTTAGCAAAGGCAATGTTATCTTGTTTACCTCAGCTTTCTCTTAGCTGATCACTATTGCGAGGCCTCTGGTCTCTTAACCAAACTCTGGACTTTGGGTCTGGAAAAGAGCTGGCACAATCCATATACCAGGTTGTTATATAAAATGCACGTGGATTTTAACCCTTCAAAACATATTATAATGTTTATTTCGCTTACTTCATAAGGGATTACTATAAAAATGTCATAGGAAATATCCAAATGATGAGCAGGGGATAAGCAGGGATGCCAGGAGCTCTGTGCATACAGATCAGTTTCCCCATGTGGGTTGAGTAATGGTTGCTGTGCCCTCCAGGCTCAGTTAGGTGTAGTCCTTGATACCCTGGAACCACTGGGTGCCGGTGGCGAAGGTGACCATGCAGGATGGCATAGCCCAGCCTAGCCCGTTACACACACAGCCACAAGAGGAGACGTTGCTTCCACTGTGCCACCTAGGGTCTGAGTGCATGACAGGGACCTGCAGCAGCTACCCCACAGCAGGAAACCCCTGAACACACCCCTTTCTGCACATAGCCCCTAGCTACCCCCTGCTGCACCCTGAGCAATTTTCAAACATTTTAAGCTGAGCCCTCCACTTTGAGCTATAATTTTTGATTGCACCCTCCCCGACCAAAAAAAGCAGACAGGCTGGGTGGCCTGCTGAGGCAAGTCAAGGGGTGGGGGTGGAGTTGGTACTCCCTCCCGGGGCCCCGCAATACAGAGCTGGCCTGAGCCTTGCCAGGCCCTGCCTCCCCAAATATAGAAGTCAAACTATGCCTATGCCTAATGGCTGCTCATTATTCAGAGGGGACAGCTGGGACCGGGCAGATTATCAGGGGAGCTGTGTCTTCAACATCATCTATTGCATCAGTACAAAAATAAGGGTGGAGTGAGAAGGTGTCAGTGAAAGTGAAGAGATGGGACCTGTCAGTCACATTGTAAAATAACACCTCGCCTGCCTCATAGTCCAGGAAAATCCCCACCTGCATGGGCCTGACACTCACGGGGATGGGGTTGGAGGGGATGTGTCAGCTTCATATTCCCTATCCTACAGCCACACTGTCCAGTATCCATTTTTAGTGGATAGGTAATTTGGCCTTTTTCTACTCCCAGATTCACTGCAAACCCCCAGAATCCATTTTGTTTTGTCTCCCACCTCCACCTCCCAGTAACACCTCCCACCCATGAATCCCTCAATGCCCAAGACAATGGGATAAGCATCAAATCTCTCAGGATTGTTGGGCAGATCCTGTTGTGTGTCTCCATGTCTCACACTTTTCCGATCCTCAGACAGGACGAGTTTGGGATGAGCCGTGTTTGGTTCCAGAGTCACGTCCACTGGGGATAGAGTCACAAAGTCATTGCTGGGGACAGGGGCTGGTCATTGGGATCAAAGGGAAATTAACCTGTATGACGGGTTGGATCACAGAAACCCCCTTGGGAGCTGCCACCCGATGTGCAAAGACTACTCCCGCTTCTGTTTTCCCGCCAGCTCCGGACTCCAGCACCCTGTCTTGCTGAGCCAGACACTCCCGTCTGGCTCCAGACACAGACCCAGGGTCTGAATCACTTGTCCCGAAGCTTCAAGTTTACCTGAAAACAGCTCACAGTAGTGTGCTTGTCTTTAGCACTCAGATACCCAACTCCCAATGGGGTCTAAACCCAGATAAATTCGTTTTACCCTGCATGAGGCTTATGCAGGGCAAACTCATAAATTGTTCACCCTCTATAACACTGATAGAGAGATATGCACAGTTGTTTGCTCCCCCAGGTATTAATACATACTCTGAGTAAATTACTAAATAAAAAGTGATTTTATTAAATACACACAGTAGGATTTAAGTGGTTCCAAGTAGTAACAGACAGAACAAAGTAAGTCACCAAGCAAAATAAAATAAAATGCGCAAATCTATGCCTAATCAAACTGAATACAGATAATCTCACCCTCAGAGATGCTTCAGTAAGTTTTTTCTCAGACTGGACACCTTCCAGGCCTGGGCACAATTCTTTCCCCTGGTACAGCTCTTAATGCAGCTCAGGTGATAGCTAGGGGATTCTTCATGATGGCTCCTCTCCCCCCTTGTTCTCTTCCACCCCTTTATATATCTTTTGCATAAGGCAGGAACCCTTTGTCCCTCTGGGTTTCCACCCCCCTTCACTGGAAAAGCACCAGGTTAAAGATGGATTCCAGTTCAGGTGACATGATTACATGTCACTGCAAGACTTCATTACTCACTTGCCAGCACACACATATACAAGGTTTCAGAGTAGCAGCCGTGTTAGTCTGTATCCGCAAAAAGAAGAACAGGAGGACTTGTGGCACCTTAGAGACTAACAAATTTATTAGAGCATAAGCTTTCGTGGACTACAGCCCACTTCTTCGGATGCATATAGAATCAAAATACTCAAAAACCAGTGGGAGAACACTTTAACCTGTCTGGTCATTCAGTGACAGACCTGCGGGTGGCTATATTACAACAGAAAAACTTCAAAAACAGACTCCAACGAGAAACTGCTGAGCTAGAATTGATATGCAAACTAGACACAATCAACTCGGTTTGAATAAGGACTGGGAATGGCTGAGCCATTACAAACATTGAATCTATCTCCCCTTGTAAGTATTCTCACACTTGTTATCTAACTGTCTGTACTGGGCTAGCTTGATTATCACTTCAAAAGTTTTTTTTCTCTTAATTAATTGGCCTCTCAGAGGTGGTAAGACAACTCCCACCTGTTTATGCTCTCTGTATGTGTGTATATATATCTCCTCAATATATGTTCCAGGCAGTGTGTCTGGTCTGGGCTCAGTGGGCGGGGGATGGGCAGTGGGGGATGCTGGAGGGTGTAACTGAGTACTGGGGGGAACAGGAACTGTTGCTAATGAGGCCGGGGCAGTGGGGAAGGGAGGGGAGGGGAGGGGGTATTTCCCCATTTCCTGCCCCCTCCATCTGAGATAAGCTGCACTGGGTGCCAGTCCTAGTTCACATCTGCCAGCACGTCTGCACTAGGTGTTTGCATTGCACCAACATGCCTAAGACATTGCTGTGCCAGGGGCCGTAACCCCCTCCCCTCACTGGGGTTATGGATAATTAATTACAGGGTCATTGGAGCAGGGGAGCTGGACTCTGGGCTCCCAGGTGGGGGCCCGACCCACTGGGCTGCAGAGTCATTCTCATTCCCACGCTCTGACCCAGTGCCCATGGCAGTGTTTATGTAACCCTTCTGCCCATCTAAGTTGGCAGCAACAAGGGCCGGGTTCTGTATCTAGGGGTTCCGTTTCAATAACACAATGCAAAACCGGCTCGAGCCCCCACCCAGTGACCTGGGACAATTACATACCACCCCCTGGGCACCTCTAAGAGGCAATACTTCCCCTCTCGCAAGCACGGAGTCTGAGTGTAACAGAAAATGTTTAATAACATGAGGTAAACAACATCAACATTAAATTGGAAAAACACCACAACTAGAGTTCTTAGACCAAACCATGAGCGAAGACCCACCCCAGCAAATTGGGCCGTGTCCTCTCCCGTTGGTTCTTGAAACCAGCGACCCAAGAATCACCAAAGTCCCAAAAGTCCACCAATCCCAAAGTCTCTTGGGTCCAGCAACCCAAGCATCACAAAAGTCCCAAAAGTCCAACAACCCCCCAAAGTCTCTGTCCATGATCAGTGCAGCCCCAGAGTTCAAAGGGGGGGGGGTGAGCAGGGTGTTAAGGGGCACCTTACGTGATCCGAGGCCAACCGGCTGCTTCTCCGTGGGGTTCCACCGCAGCCTTCATCACGAACTGCTCCACTCCACCCGCAGTCCCACTCCTGCCATCCCACGAACTGCTCTGGCAGCTGCTCCGCTCCGCTCACCGACCTGTGAGCCGCTCCGCTCACCGACCTGTGAGCCGCGCTGCTCCGCTCCGCTCACTGACCTGTGAGCCGCTCCGCTCCGCTCCAGCCGTCCCTTGGGCCACTCCCACAAGGCTCTGCTCTGCTAGCTGCTCCTCCAGCCGCTCCGCTCACCAACCTGTGAGCCGCTCCGCTCCGCTCCCCCCTGCTAAGCTAAGCTAGCTTAGCAATATAGCTTCAGGCTCCCCCACTAGTTAACACAACCTCAGTGATCTCAGCTCTTAAATAGCTTCAGCTCTTAGTGATTTCAGCTCTTTAGTGATTTCAGCTAGTAGTAGGGGAGCCCCAGTGCTGGTGCACTATTGGCCCAAAGTGAACTCAGCTCAGCAGTCTGTAACTAGACTCCTAAGGGAATCAAAGTTAGCTCTGACATTCAACAGTGGAGAGAGGAAGTAGTACAATTGGTGTTTCAACCCCCTCAGGGGGAGGGGGGTCCATGCCATCAGGTACAAATACCTGTCCCCATCCTCTCTCAATTCACTGGGTTTTGTAACCCATACCCCTTGACAAGCAAATGCTACTTAGGTAATGGTGAATGACTCACTCAGTCCTTCTGTCATACAACAGTTCCATTGGCCTTGATTCACAGAATCAGGTTAACAAAACTTTATTCTTCCTGCCCCAATAACAGAGAAACTGGGGATCCCACACCAGCCAAAGTAACCACTTTGAGTTGCTGTGGTTTCATGCCAGGCAAGTGGGTGTGCCTATGCAAACAAGATCAGCCCCTGGAGTTCTTTTCCACACTCGCCATAATTCACCACCAGATGTCAGGGTAGAGCTCATCCTGACTCTGCTTACATCTACATACAGGGGGACACCTTCAGCAGAAGAGACTGAGGGAGCCCCACATCAGACACCCGGAGCCCAGTAGTTCCAGCCCTCACCTGAGGGGGGGAGACCCACATTCCAATTCCTGCCCCACATCACACAGGGGGATTAAATCTTGAACCCTGAGATCTGACAACGTTTCTGCTCCTGGCCCAGGTCTCCCTGCCCTTGCGGTTCTGACAGGCTGCACCCGCTGGGAGATCCAGGTCTGCCCCTCACAGTGTACAAGGGGACTTTGTCTGTGACCACGTCCCCTTCACCCCATTCCTGGGACAGGGAACAGCAGTCCCAGGGCGCCTCCCTTCACCCCCCGGGAAGGGGAGTGAGAGCCCTCGGCCTCCTGGGCAGTGCGGTCTCCCCGCACAGATTCCTGTGTGAGCATGAAAGTGTCTCCACCCGGAGAGCTGTGTGCACCCAGCAAATACACAGATGTGCTCCTGGGATCAGGGGCCAGGGCTGGTACTCCCCCCCTCCCTACCAAGCCCGGGAGGAGCAGGGAACTTGGGGCAGTGTCAGTGAGTTCAGTGCTGGTGGTACGAGTGGGATTTACACCCTGGCTGCTGGAGCTCTGTGTATTGAGTGTACGAGGATGTCACAGCAGCCACAAGCCCCCCACTGTCCTGCCAACATGGCTCAGCCCTGACCCCTGCCAGAACCTCTCCCTCGGGAGGGACCATCCCTGTGCCCCGTTCAGGCCTTGGCCTCCCTGTGGAGATGGCGGGTGCCATTAATGTGAGTTATGATGTGAGCTCCTGTCTGCTGGGAACCGGACTCTGAGCCTGGGCTGAGATCAGTGGCTGGGGAGTGAAAGTCCCCAGCTCCCCTCGCTCCCGCCCCCCGAGCTAGATGGTCCCCCTCCCTCCACAGACAGTCAGTGGTGTTACCAGCAATTCTCAGTGACCCCAGCAGGCAAGGCAAGGGCCTCTCTAAGGCATGATGGGTGCAATCTGCTGCAAGGGAGATTTAAGTTGGAGATTTCTCATTCTCAGGGCAGTGACGCTCTGGATCAGGCTCCAAGGGAGGTTGTGGAATCCCCATCACTGGGGGTTCGTAAAAGCAGGTTGGACAAACCCCTGTCAGGGCTGGTCTAGGCCCTGTTCCAATGCAGGGGCCTGGACTAGATAGCTCCTCGAGGCCCCTTCCCACCCCACAGTTCTATGATTCCATGTTACAGCTGTTTCTGGGGCTGGGCTGAGGGCCCTGGTGTCTCTTAGCATGGTGAATGGTACCTGGTGGGTTTAAACTCTTTGTGACCATAGCAGCTGGCAGCTCAGTGTCCCTGCCTGGGGACTGGACTGGCATGTGGCTGGCTGACTGTAACCAGATCAACTGGGTGTTACCAGTGCTTAATTTGTGCCAGGGCTTTCCAGGACTGGGCCCCAGCACCTCTAGGCTTGCTGTGTCAGTTGAGCCCTGACACCTCTTTCATTACAAATTAAACATTGAGTGTTACTGTGCTGTGTGGACAGGACCTAGGGTTGCCACCTGTCCAGGTTTTCCCATGATTGTCCATTTTTCCAGGTTGCTGTCCTGGGAAATCTGTAAGTCTCCTCATGACATTACAAATGTTGGGTTTTGTCAGTGGTTGTAGCAGGGGAGCTGCAGGATGCCTGTGCCTGTGTACAAGGAGCTCTGAGTCCTGAGTGTCTAGGAGCCATGGTACAAGCCATG